>NC_092412.1:131651012-134085717 GCF_040894005.1 Engystomops pustulosus
GGTTAAAGTAATTAGTGTTCTCATTCTTATGACATTTTCACCACTTTTTATGATTCTACTGAGAGATGACTTCACTGCCAACTATACACAACATAGCAACATTTACTCGCACTTCGTGATGGGGCAATTAAAACTATGTCAACACATTAGGCTCGGTATTATTTTCCAAAATAAGTAATATAAAAAAAAAGGGGAAAACAGTTTGGCTGTGGCTTACACATAGACTCCTATGCTTCCAGTTTAAAATAAAACACTATATACATAAATAAACCTGCATAAATACTTCATTGGGACGAACAACTGTAAGAATCACAAGGCACAGGGAACCCCTTGTTACAGTTTATATGACAGGTGGCAACATTAAGCGAAAGTATGAATAGTAGATGAGATAGTTGCTTGTGCATTTTAACCCTTGTAGGCCACCATAATACATTGTGTACAAGGGGATTAAAGTAAGCGCAGCTATCCAACAGTTTTGAGAAAATTATAGTGAGTAATTTTCATTTACAAGGGTTCCCTAAATGTAAAAAAAGCGAGTTTATATTTACGAGATAAGGAAAAAGGAAAGTCACAGGGGAACCAGTGAAATACTAAATACTGAGCAACTATCAAAACATGGCCAAAATGTGTAGTGTCCCCAAAAGCTGGCGGAGGGAGGAAACATATCTTTATGTCATGTTCATAGCACTGTAGCACTACATGAGGAAATGAAACAGGGTATAACAGCTCCATCTCATTGAAAGGCAAATGGGTTGAACTACTTTTTTAAACCAATTTTACCCCAAAATGTATATATGATCCACAATGCTACTCCTTTTTATTTATTTATTGTTGCATAAAAGAATCAATAATATTAAAGACCCAATTTTTCACTAAATTAGAGGGAGAGGTTTTTTTGAAGGCTGTTATGGCCTGCAGAATTTTTCATCCCCAATTTTTAAAACTTTATTTTATAGGGAAAAAAAAAGGAAGACAAATAAACCATTCTACAACACTGTAGAGTAGGCAAGATAGCAAAAACAATACATCCAATAGCTGAAAGATGATACAAAATAGATAAATGTGCCCCGTTAACTGCAGATATGTACTAATTGTTGGCTTGGCTTTTTCTTCATTTGTTACTGATAATAGCACATGCACTTTTACAGCTATTTTTGCACTCACCCAATCAAAGTTCACCATGATTGAGTTTCCTGCAGTGTTCCTCGAGTTATTACTCGATTCCAGATGTGATTTTTTTAAAATGGTGCAAAAACACCACACACTTCGGCGAAAAATGGCACCAGTCCTTTACAAGGCGTAGGAAACAGTTCACTTTAGATTTAAAAAGTCATAAATTCATTAAAGACCTTAAAGAGGTGTGCCCATAAAAGAAAATTCTCAAATTTCAATTCCCTAGTGATGTTCACACAATAAAGAAAAGATTTATCTAGTTCTCTGTGCTGACAATGTGGTTAGATTCTCAGGGTACATGTTTATATACACTTTCATTTAGTTTCTGAACATAGTTACAGAAACAAGTTTTTGTGTTTACTGTGTTTACAGGCACAGTGTCAGCCTAATCAAACGATTGTTTGTTCATGTAGTGGGAACAGTCAAAAAGTAAAAAAAATACAAACTAATAAAGCCCCATTACATATTACACTTACATATACAATAAAAAAACACCATATTAACCCCACATATGTAGTATTTACTTGTTCTGTAAGGCCCGTACAATAAAACAAAATAATTATTATACTCGCACAATTATTATACACCATAAAAAGAATTTTAAAAACTCATCAAAAATTATGATTTTTACCTATTTTGTCCAACATATTGCACAAAATTATTATTTTACTAAATTATTATTGTACAAAATTACTAAAACATAATAAAAATATAGAAATGTGGTATTGTGGTAATTGTACTGACCCATTAAATATATTTAACATATTACTATGGGTATATGGTGAACACCCAAAAAAAAAAAAGGAAAAACTCAATTACAGCATTGATATTTTGTACAACCCCCCATTAAAACAGTTAATAAAGGTTCAGCAATAGGGCATAGGCAACCCCAAAATAGTACCACTGAAAAATGCATCTAATCACAAATAATAAGACCTTGCAGGGCAACATTGACGGAAAAACAAATATTTTTATCTCAAAAAAGTGCGCTATGAACCAACTGAAATTCGATAAGGCAAAACTGGCTGATGCATAGCCTTCCCTTCTGGGTCTCGCTGTGCAACCTTACCACAAGTAACGACCACATGTGGTGTGTTTCTGTACTTGGGAGAAATTGCATAACAAATTTTAAGATGGGTTTTCTCTTTTTGTCTTTTGTGAAAAGGGCTAAACGTATTACTGACAACATCGGACCATTCTAAATTTCAACTCCATTATGATTTAATTACATGAAGATCTCAAGTGGTTAACAATCTTCCTCAAAGCTCTTTCTGATAGTTTGAGGGGTGCGGATTTGAAAATGGATATATAGGGGGTTACAGTAATGATCCCAAAAAAGTAAATTCTGTAATCGCCTTGAAAATATGTTTAACCAATGTTAGATTTGTAAGCCGCACGAAATCAAAATGAATTATCAAGACAATTCAAAAATTATGAAAATGTAAAGCAGACATATGAGAAATGTTATTCAGCAACTTATTTAGGTGGCGTACCATGTATAAAAAGACTGCATGAAGGGACTGCAGGAAAACAAAAGGAAAACTTCCAGCATCAGTGCAAAGCCTTTATACTAGGATCTGGTATTAACATAACACACAAGCCTACAGCACCCTCTTGTGCCATCACAAAGATATTCAGGCCATTGTCTTCAAATCCCCAACTTCCAAGTTATATATTGTATAAAAACTGTGTTTTCCCTTTTTTTTGATTTTATTTGCTATTACAGAAATTACTTCTATAATAAAACACAGAAGAAGGGAAATAAGGATGCAATACAATATTTATATTGCAGATATTACAATATTTGTATTACAGAATAAAGAGGATGTGTCATCTGAACCAAATAGTGAAAACTGTAAAAACAAAGACCATTAGAAAATGGCAGATTTGTGTTTTGAAAATTCCACCACACTTGGATTACTTCCAGCTACTACATATACATATATACCACAGAAGGCAGTGTTTAACCTCCTGTTATTTCTAGTGACACCATTTAATATTCTGTGCCATGCACTGGAAAGTTGGTAATAATCCAAATGTGGTGAAATTTTCAAAACACACATCTGTGCTATTTTCTGTGATGACACATCCTCTTTATTCTGTGGCTCAGCATTATCAGATACAAAATTTATATAGTAATTTAATATGTTAACACCTAAGTAAGGCGTCATTCTTTGCCAATGGGATAACATTTTCAATTATACCATTCGAATAACTGTATGACTTTTTGATCACTTTTTATAAAAAAAATTTTGTGATGAAAAATGTCCCAAAAAAGTCTCAATTTGGGCAATTTCTCTTTTTTTTATAATGGCACTCACAGCGAAAATAATCGTTTTTATATTTTGATATATCGAATCGATTTTTTGGGGATAGGTGATATGTTTATGATTTGTTTATTTTTCTATGTGGAAGGGATGCGAGTTGAATCTAAAATTTTAACAATTTTTCCGCATTTTAATCCAATTCATTTAAAGATGTCGGCACCCACCGGCAGTACTGTTATGTGCCTTGGTGGGGTTTGACCATGACACCTAACAAGATAACTGCCTCAATCTTTGCCAGCATATAATACAGCTGACACCCACTGCATATGGAGAGGTTTCAGCCCGTGTGCCCTCTCCATATACCCTTGGTCGTTTAGGGGTAAAGTATATACAAACCTTCATCATATGCCTTACCCCTTATTTCCACAACTGTTTTAACACCTTGTTGACCATCAATGCCTTCTATGAGTTATCTTTTTTTTTTTGTCACAATAGCTATATGGGATCTTGATGTTTACAGGAGGAAATGTTTTTAGTATCACAATTTTGTATTTCATGTGTCCTCCTTAATCCTTTCTGTACAGTATGTTAAAAAGGATGCAAATCTAAATTTAAAATTTGCTAAATTTATCTTGGAGCCTAAATATTTTTTTTCCTCTAATAGGGCAATACAAAATGTATATGTTTTTTTTCTTTATTCATGTGCATAATGAAGACCTTGCAAGAAAAAAAAAACCTATGCCTCACAGACCTCAAGGAGCCATAACTTTAGAATTTTTTTTTTTGTCAATGTAGCTGTGAGAGGGTTCATTTTTGGATACAGACCTGTAGTTGTTATTTGTACAACCTTGTCTCGCTTTTCTACTGCTTTTAAATTATTTTTTGTGTCTAAAAGCTATTATAGTTTTCTAGACTGGGTTGGTATGCAATTTAAAATGTGAACGATTTTAGGGTTTTCTTTTTTAAAGAGGTATGCATTTGTTATGTGTTGGGGTTTTTTTCTAATATTTTTTACAGTCTGAGTTTGTTTGTTTTCTTTTTACATAAATCGTAAAAAAAAAGAGATTACTTTGTCCCACAAGGGGAAACAAAGACATAAGAACACAAGATTACTTGATCTCTTAGAAATTACACGGCACTGGTCACTTGCATTCTATTAGGCCATGCCCCTGGAAAGATGACACAGGCACCCCTGACTGCTGTGTGATGTCAACAGCAACTTGTAATCTCTTCTGTGGAGGAAACCCACTCACTCTGCACCCACTTAGACACAGACACCTATTTGTTTGACCAATATTTTCTTATCCCAGGTGCAAGAGCTAGTGTTATCACACTAGCTCTTGCACCTGGCGGTCCCCTACTTAAGGACACCCGACTTACAGACAACCCATAGTTACAGACAGACCCCTCTGACCTCTGGTGAAGCTTTCTGAATGCTTTTCTATAGTCCCAGATTGCAATAATCAGCTGTAAGGTGTCTGTAATGAAGCTTTATGGATGGATCTACAATTATAAAATATACAGTTTAACTTACATACAAATTCAACTTAAGAACAAACCTCCGGACCCTATCTTGTACGTAACCCAGGGACTGCCTGTAATTACCCTGATTGGCCACTATAAAAGCCTCATATGGCTAAGGGAATAAAACTACATTTAGGCATTCACATGAGATTTTTAACTTTTTATAAGATCTGTTTAGCAGATATAAACAAACAGATGCATACAAGTGGTCATTATTTAAATAACAAGTAAAAAAAATAAAATAGATGAATGACAGATGTGCTTCTCCTTGGGACCCTCCTCTATCTCGGGAACGTAAGTAGCGACAGACCCGCAGCAGGATGACAGTTTGGTGAGCCTGCTAGGAGCATGAAACTAGTTTGGTCAATAAACTCCCCCATTATATCTGGATAAGATATTCCACTATACCCCGATATATATACCCTTTATTTGTGTTATCTGGCCAAAAGGCTCTCTGGAATAACCTCATATATGAAACACATCAAGTAGTTATCTAGAGATATATGAACATCCTTCTCATAGATGTTTAAGCAAAGATTGAGAGGGCCCTGAAACTTTGTTTTATTTGCAAGAACACAAATCCAAAAATTTTAAAAGAAAGAACTTTTATACTTACACTGTGCTTATATAGTCGCTATATTTGGTCTTATTTGGGATATTACAGGTTTCCATAATTGATTTTATTTTATGCATTGAAGGTGACTACACTTGCATTTTTTTGATTTATGATAAATGTCTATACTTGTGTTACTATGTATTACTGATACCTTTTTATCCATTTTCAGTATTATCGTTTTGATATTTTGGTACATTAAAGGTTAATGTAGGAAAAAAAGGTATTTGGATGCAAAAGATCAATCATATTCTCTCTTTTTTTTATATAATTATATATAAAATGTTGTCAAATAGACTGGTGAGATCCACAAAAAGTAAAAAGATGAAACAACAGCATAAAAGCATATAAGGTAGTATAGGTATATACTTATAGGTATATAGATAGTAAGTCTGGATTTTGGTTATTACGTAATATGCCAGAATAGCTGCCACTTCATAAGGCCTAAAATACTGTAAAATATGGTTTCTAAGGAATTTCCCATTCCTTTCATTATGTGCATGCTGGGTCCTACTAACCTGCTTTAAAGAAGATGCAGCAGAATCATCCAGAACACTTGGACCCGAAGCTTTTTTCTGTTTCCAGTAACCAGGGGTCAGATAGTTCATGCCATCATTTTCACCCTCATCAATAAACTGTACACCTTTCTCGAAACAGCGTCGCTTTCGTGTCTGAAATAAAGGTCCATTTTTAAAAGGTCACCTACTTTTTAACAAACTTTCCAGGTAAATGTAGAAAGAAACGCTATACTGTATCTTATATCTGAGGAAATCACTTCCTTCCCTCCTTAATAGGCTATTTTCTTTCACCTCCACTAATGGTCACTCTGAAATCTCTGCCAACTTTGCCAGAAGCCCATAGTCTATAGTATAGGAAAGGGGAGTGGAGCAGAGATACACGGACACAGAGGCTGCAGTATAATATATACGAAAACAAGTGTAGGGTTCAGCTCAGGGTTTACAATTTTTACATAAAATGTATCTTTAATTCACTACAATTTATTTCTACAAGACTTGGAAGCTGGATCCTACTTTTTTCCTTACCCTGATGGCTGCAGTATAACAGCCTGTGAAGCTACAGCATGAAGGGGCTCTAGTAATCCCCAAAGCCATTATGGCTTATTAACACAATGTCACGGGTGCTCCCATGATCCATGCTAGGGCGCGCGCACACAGACTTCTCGGGACTTAAAGGGCCAGCGTTCTTCTGATTGGAGTACGCTGATCCGGCTCAGCCCTTATAATCCGGCACCCCCCTTCACCGCCAGATCTTCAGCATTCTAATGGAGCTTCCAAGGTTTCCACAACATCGCTTCCCTAGCGGTTCCTGTGATTGCCCACCAGCATTCCCAGACGCTCTTGTCTTCCAGTGTTAAATTGAAAGTTGAACTCATTAATGAAGTTTAGTAAAGGAAATCTACCATTAAAATCAATAAATCTTCATATATTTGTTATCAATGGCCTCCTACCTTCTAATATCTACTTCTAAATTATGCTAATGAGTCTGAAGGGCTCCAGGGGGTGTTACCAGAGTACACTCTGTGCTGTAGCATCACAGGCTGTTACACTGTCTGACTCTCCCCCACCACTTCTCACGTCTCTCTACCTGATGGTTTTCTCTTCCTGGCAGCCATTTCTAATCCTAACTTTTTTAGTCCTAAAAAGTCCTATGGTATATTTCTAAGAGACTTCTGCAACCCTTACTGATCCTGGGAATAAAGCACTTCCCTGCACAGCAAGGACATTCTAGTTAATCCTCATTCAATAGAATAAACCCTCCTGCAGATCCATACACAATCAGTTGATCAGAAACATCCCTGTGCACTTGATGGTCAGGATTTGTGGGATTCCCAGAACTCAAACCAATGTCAAGAAAATATGCTTGAAGAGAAGTCTGTCACCAATTCCTTTCATATCATTTTAAAACATTGTATTTAGTATTTTTCTTTTCTCTTATAGAAATATACAATTAAATTATATATTAAGGATTTCCCTTGCCAGACTGATAACATCAATGTTTTATGGTTATGGAAATGGCATTACTTTTAAATGGAACATGTTTTGCTTGTCCAACATAAACTTCAGTAGTTTTAAACAAACACACATTTGATATACATACAGAAAGGTAATGAAAAAGGGGTAATTGATTGTTCCATTTCAGGTCATTGTGAAACTTACAGCATTGTAATTGTCATTTTTTACTTTAATTGAATGCTTCCAAAAGAGCTGTTAAGGGAGTAGCAATTACATTATAGACTGCAGTAATTCACCATCCATAGCCAGATACAAAGGCATTAGTCTCTCTGACACATCAATGTGCGTGGAAATAATGAGGCCATTTGTAATTGGAGCAGTGAACTAAATATGACAGATAAGGTGAAGTGTGACCTGTGCAAACTACAGGTATGCAGGAGAAAAAATATAGGCTTCATTACCTGCTGCTCATTGGGAGAAGGGCGGCTTCGTTTTCGATCAGTCTGAAAATCATCATCATCATCCTCATCATCACCTGGGACAAGAGAAGCCTGTTTTTTTGCAGATAATTTTGAAGCAAGAGTAGGTTGGCTATTGAAGGAGTCTAGAAAATATGATTATATTAAATAGATGAAAAAAGAACTTTAATACAGTATCATTATCTAAATATAATGTATATACTCAAATATAAGCTGAGTTTTACAGCGCAAAAAATGCTAAAAAACCTAACTTAGCTTATACTCGAGTCTATAAAAAATATTAACTTACCTTTCCAGCGCCCCCCGCAGGTTCTCTTGTTTGCTCTGGTGCTCTGGCTCTGTCTTTGGGTCCCTGCAAGACCCCGCCACCCATATTATGAAGTCATAAGCCGCGGCGCCCATACAATGACGCCGGCCTGCACCCTGAGGGCCTAAAGACGGAGTCTGAGCACTAGAGGAAAGAAGAGGATCTGCAGGGGGCGTCGGAAAGGTGAGTGCAGTGTTAATTTATTTTATAGGCTTGGCATACTCGGGCAGGGGGCTGGCTGGCTACATACTGGGGGGACAGGGGGCTGGCTGGCTGGCTGCATACTAGGGGGGGCAGGGGGCTGGCTGGCTGCATACTAAGTGGGGGGCAGGGGGCTGGCTGCATACTAGGGGGGATTATAGGGGGCTGGCTGGCTGCATGCTGGGGGGGGACAGGGGGCTGGCTGGCTGCACGCTGGGGTTGGGGACAGGGGGCTGGCTGGCTGCACACATACTGGGGTTGGCAGGGGGCTGGCTGGCTGCACACATACTGGGGTTGGCAGGGGGCTGGCTGGCTGCACACATACTGGGGTTGGCAGGGGGCTGGCTGGCTGCACACATACTGGGGTTGGCAGGGGGCTGGCTGGCTGCACACATACTGGGGTTGGCAGGGGGCTGGCTGGCTACACACATACTGGGGTTGGCAGGGGGCTGGCTGGCTACACACATACTGGGGTTGGCAGGGGGCTGGCTGGCTACACACATACTGGGGTTGGCAGGGGGCTGGCTGGCTACACACATACTGGGGTTGGCAGGGGGCTGGCTGGCTACATACATACTGGGAGGGGCAGGGGGCTGGCTGGCTACATACATACTGGGAGGGGCAGGGGGCTGGCTGGCTACATACTGGGGAGCATTGGCTACATACTAGGGAGCATTGGCTACATACTGGGAAGCATGGACGGGCGGGCTGGCTACATACTGGGAGCATGGGTGGCGGCTGGCTTTATACTGGGGGGGGGGGGCCTGGCTGGCTACAACCTGGGGGCATGAGCGCTTCTGCAAAGCCAGAAGCGCTCATTGTACCTGTGCTGCCATGAAGTAAGATATAGCATCTACAGGAGGAATCATGAAGGTGCACAGCACCAGAGGAGAGCGTCATGCGAATCCCCAGCAGACGCCTTTTTACGGACGGAGCACAGATTGTGAAACATGGAGAGCTATACTTTACAGGGATTTAGAGCCTATGATGGTAATCATAGAATTATTATTTGTGGCACTGGGACATTAGGGAGCCTTATAATAACTTGGGACTTTTGCTAAAGTGGCACTTTAAAGGGAATCCTTCATCCGTTTTGACCATAATAAACTGCAGATAGATCTAGGTATAGGCCCTGTGGAATCATGGTACCATACCTTCGTGTGTGTAGCAAGTCATTTTAATCCAGCTGATGCAAGTGCTCTGGGCAGGTCTTCGGGTCTGAAGAGCTTTCTGCTCATAGTGACAGGTGTAAATATCCAACCAAAATCTTGATACTTAAGTCCAAGGAAAACACGAGACTCCGCAACAGTGCTTGGTTAAAAATGTTTGTCTTCCATCGAAGAGCTCTTTATTTCAGGTAAATCCATTAAAAGGATAGCAAGCATAATCCCCGCAAGTGCATATTAGGTCACATAAGCCTACGCGTTTCTGGTGCACAACGCACCCCTAGTCATGGCTCAGCCAAGAGCTTTTCGATGGAAGACAAACATTTTTAAACAAGCACTGTTGCGGAGTCTCGTGTATTCCTTGGACTTATGTGTGACACCGGTGTGGATCTCCAGCACGTGCGCAACTAAAAGCTACGGTGAGCTGTATATATTTTTTCTTCCTTTTGACATCTTGATACATATCCTACTCTAGCAGAGAGGAGAAGCTGTTGAGCAGCACAGTAGAGAGTAGAAAGCTCTTCAGGCTCAGAGACCCACACAAAGCCCTTCCAAAAGCAGCAGAGATGGATAACTACTTACACAAGGGTAGAGTTACACAACGCTCCAGGGCTGCCTCCTAACACTGTCTGCAGCTTTATATGGCCAAAACTGCTGACAGATTCACTTAAATAACAATTTTTCACCAATAGTTTGTAATGAGGACTTATTGATCTCTCATGTATAAAGTTTATTTTCGCATTAAAGTGACTCTTGGGGGGGGGGGGGCTATAAAACAACAAAAAAATAGCTTTTCAAACTTTGTGACTATAGATCACATACCTGACCTGATTAAACCAATGCAAACATCTACATATACAATAGTATATGAGCACTATTATAATGGGCCAAGTACCAGGCAGTCCCCAGGTTACATACAAGATAGGTTCTGTAGGTTTGTTCTTAAGTTGAGTTTGTATGTAAGTTGGAACTGTATACTTTATTATTGTAATCCCAGTCAAAATTTTTTGGGTCTCTGTGACAATTGGATTTTAAAAATGTTGGGTTGTCATAACAACCAGGATTAACAATAAATCTTAATTACAGACACCTTTGATAACTGTTCTAGTTGTTTATTGTAGCATAGGACTAAAGTACAGCAAATTACTAAAATCCAGAGGTCTGTTTGTAACTAGGGGTCGTATGTAAGGCAGGTGTTCTTAAGTAGGGGACCGCCTGTACTGACATTTGCTACAGTGTGAAAAAAAAACCAATTCATTCATTTGTAGCTGAGTTATGTCAAGTATAACATCTCTGCCATGTCACTGCAGACCAAAATGTTGGAAATATTTACATCTTTTGTGTAGTAACAGATATGTATTACATTAACGTTATACTGTAACAACACTATGTATACAATGTATATACATTCTTCCATCTTGCACATAGGAAACATGTGTGAATATATTATTTTTCCTCTCACCCTAGCAATGGAAAAAAAATGTATTAACACTAGAAAAGGAACAAATTCAGTACAGGCTGAAAACTACCATTTGCAGATGACGGATGGCCACTGGAGGATGGCCCAGCTTTATCACAAGAAGTAGAAGAGAATGCAACACTCGGAGGGGGAAGCTTCGAGTGGCACGAGCAGCTACAATGTAAAGAGTCTTCTGTTTTCCATTCTTTTTCATTTTCACCTTTCCCCATTTCCATTCCATCAGATTTTCCTAGAACAATAGAACACAGTTATTTTTTTTTTGTGAAGGTAAATTTTAAACTTTCACAAGACATACATCTATAATTAGCCTGGTTTAATAAGATGCCTGCACTACTGTCAGTACATCTTAAAAGGGAATATTTTGAGTAATCTTTCTATCCTGACCAAAGCTTCCCTTTAATAAGAACAAATCTGAAATCAATGGGACTTGAGGTTACAGGCTATTAATATCATTGTAGATGCTAACTTATAAGTCTAAAGAACCTTCATATAGACGTCCACAAATAAAAAGTAAACCTAATTTAGAAAAAACTAACTGTTGTGTTATGTTCACATATTAAAAGTATAGTCTAGAAAAATCTGTTACAGGCAGTCCCCTACTTAAGAACACCTGACTTACATACGACCCCTAGTTGCAAACGGACCTCTGGATTTTGGTAGTTTACTGTACTTTAGTCCTGGGCTACAATGAACAGCTGTAACAGTTATCAATGGTGGCTGTAATTAAGATTTATAGTTAATCCTGGTTCTTATGACAATCCAACATTTTTAAAATCCAATTGCCACAGAGACCAAAAAAATTTTGACTGGGGTTACAATAATAAAGTATATGGTTCCGACTTACATACAAACTCAACTTAAGAACGAACCTATAGACCCTATCTTGCATGTAATCCAGGGACTGCCTGTATTTTAAATCCGTGCATAAATCCTAGGTTGAACCTGACGATTGTTTACTCATTTTATTTATCTGCCTTTCTATGGAAAGGCGATAACTACCGTTACTGAATGCTAAGGGTTTAACTTCTGCAGAACTAGAGATGGACCCCCAGCTCTCCAGAGAAGAGATGCATTCACAGCCTATGAGATGTGGGTCCTGTGCTCAAGAACGGTGGGTGTGCCAGCAGTTGGACCCTCAGTGATCAACTAGTTGGATAGGAGAAATATTTTGGAGAACCCCTTTTACACAATAATTTTCACCAGTTATGCAGAATTTAGATCTGCTTTTTTGGAAAATCAGTCAGCTGTGTTAAAAAAAATCCATGTTGAATCTGTGGAAGTGGGTTATAATTGCAAACATTTTTTAGAAAACAAACTGAAATCAGCCTGCGAAAACAATGGGGGACATTTATCAGGGCCTCTGTGCCACGTCAGTGCCATAGAAGCCCTGAAATAATCGCTGATGCTAATTTATTGATTGCACTTTCGATTATTTTCTCCAATCCGCACCAGAAGGGGGGGGTGCACAGCCAACCGAGCACCAGCGTATGAACAATAACCCCCAATGTGTCGATAATTGTAATTTCCTTATGTATTAGTAATAGATGTTTAATACACAATCTTAGCCCAAGTTCACTTCTGTGCTACAGGTTTCAGTTATAAAAGAACATAACAGAAGGTGAATGGGAGACCTTCTGTATACCTTCCATTCCCCTTCAAATTGTAAGGAACGGCCCCCATTTTATCCACTATAAATAACAGAAAACCTATAACACTGATGAGCAAGAATATTGATACAAATCCATACCACTAAGAATTGCACTCTGAAATGGTTAAATATGGGGAACTTGCAGGACCCGACAATAACAGTACAGAACATAATATCGAGCCCCAATGTGCCAATAAAAAAGGTGACATTCTTCTGTTTATGATGTGATTGAACTTAAAGGCAGAAAGGTGAGCATGTAATCTCAGATGTTTCTGAACAGCTCTTGAGTTTTAGCATGTGTTGGGTCTGTTTGGTTCAAGTCACAGTAAGAATCCCCAGCCCCCTGTGGAAAACATGTGAGGATTGAAGGTCCTCTCATTAGGTAGATACCTATAGAGAATTCCCAAAGCCATCATAAAATGTCACACATGTACCTTCCTAGTAAATCTAAAGGGGAAGCAAAAAAAAAAAAGCACATGTCATGCCTTTTATACAGGAAACCACATTCCCAGATCAAGAGACCTCAGATCAGGAACCATGGGATATGTAAAAGCCGTTCTTCCATGTAAGCATGATTTCTGAAATATGGCTGTTGGGCAAGTGGATCCGAAAGCCTGATATATTCCCTAAAAAAAATATACAGCAGTAAAACTACCTGCCTAATATTGCCTAAAGTGCCCCTTTTGCTGCCAAAACATCTTTTTTTAACACGTTTTATTGACAACAAATAGAGCAATAAACAATTACAGGAAAACAAAAATTCTAGCCATCATGTCATTTGTGTTCAATGTATAATATTCAGCAGGAAAGCAAAACATCAAACAAGACCATGTTACATACAGACCAGTCTATCAACTAAGCCACTGCCGAGGTGGCCAGTTGGACACAGGGGCCCAGATTTATTAAACCCCCTGCGCCAGTTTTCTGTAGCACATTCTTTTCAGTACAAACTGCTTGCACATGTATATAAGAAGTGTCCAAGACAAATATGTGTTGCACTATGCTGCCCTGAAATGGGCATTCTTGTGTTCAGTTGGATCGTGCACCACATAAGTGTGTCACACGCCCCATGTTAAATCTAAAGGTGCACAAAAAAAAAAGTGGTGTACTTTGTCGAAGCAGTGGAGCTGGTGGCAGATTCATGAAGAACTTGCGAAATCCTGAATCTGGCATCCCGAATGTGGGCCAGTATCTCAGAGAGAAAATTAACAAGGTACACCAAAACCCGTTTCTTCATACCCACCAATCACAACTGCCACCTAAGACAAGCCAAAACTGCTTTACTCATCAAAGCAAAGACCCCTCAAGACCTCTCTCTATGCCCTATGGCAAGCAGTAATGGAAAAAACTTAATGTGGGGGGTAATTTATCAAATAAAATATAAAGGGTGTTACTCACCATACTGAGATTGTTGCCATGCAAGGGCAGAGCACAATAACGCTAAACTCTTTCCACTTCCAGTAGGACTTTCCAACAAACAATGTTGCCTGCAATTCAATCCCCTCATAATCTGGAATTTAAAAGCTCATTTCAATACACTGAAAAATAAAATGTTATCAAATACAAAAACTGAAAGAAAAGATTGACCATGGTTGTATGCTGCTGGGCTAGGTCTATGAAAAACTGACTTTGAACTGGCTGGATTTCAGAAAGACCAACACTAATACCAATTCACCTTTTATGTTATGCTCACCCATTTACCTATATAAATCCCCAACAAAGCCATATGCCAATGAGCAGAAGAGAGTACCTTTTTGCCCAAAATTAGTCAAAATCAGAGGCTGGAGAGGGAGCATCTCTATATAGACAACTCTATATTTGGTTCTATAGTCACCAGCAGGAATACGAGAGGACACATGAAGTCCTGCTGCCAGTACACATGACCCATGGCTCCCAGGAAAAAAAGGGAAAAAAAAAAAACAAAAAAACACATTTATACTCCTCTTATACTCCTCTTACGGTGAGGTAAGTAAAGCCGGGATAACATCCGGGCCGCACTGTGCAAGTGCCGCACCTACATTGCTTGCGCAGTGAAGCCGGGGTGTACTACGCTGGCTTCACTACCAGCAATAAGCAGGCATGAGGACGGAGGCAAAAAATCATCTTTTACATCACGTGTAAATAAGTTGTATAAAGTTACAGAGGTATTATTCCTACATGCAAATTTATAGAACTGATAAACTTATGGAAGTTTATCAGGAAGGTCTGGATGGTTTTAAATCTGTTTGATGAGATATTGGTACTGGTTGACTAGGTTCATTCCTGCTGACAGGTTCCCTTTAAAATGGAACTTGTACCCTCTCATGTTATGGTCTGCACCTCTTTTATAAGATAAAATCAACTGCACTTCATGCAACTTTGTTTACAGCTCACTTTCAAAAAAGTCATGTCCTAGAATACATACAAAGTAGAGAGATATTACTTACCGAATTCATCATAGCAAGCTGGGAGGGATATGCCTTGCATGGGAACAGAATCCTCACTCCACCAATGGTATATTCTGAAGACATGGAGGACATTTTGACTATAAAAAGATTAATAAAAACAAAAATAAAACAAATTAT
Organism: Engystomops pustulosus; assembly: GCF_040894005.1. NCBI lineage: Eukaryota > Metazoa > Chordata > Amphibia > Anura > Leptodactylidae > Engystomops > Engystomops pustulosus. The sequence goes on from NC_092412.1 coordinate 131,666,408, forward strand.
AAATATAGAGAGATCCAGTCAGTGATAAACTATATAACCACCCATCCATACATTTTAATTGTCCTGCACTGTAACATGATCTGAGCCCATAAACATGACAAGCAGCTCAAAAAAAATGTTTTTTTTTTACAGCTTTATTTATTTTATTTTAACTTTTATAAAAAGAACGAAACACTACATATAATATATGCTGTGCAAAAAATACACAATCACTGTGATCAATGGTGCTGTAATCAGCACATAAACTTACAAAGTGTCAGTCATATGGAAAAGAAAAATCCAAAATCAGCACACAGGGGGGAAAAAAGTGACACCTTTTTTTTGACACACAGAAAGGGAACAGAGGGGCTGGCAGTGACCTGCTACTGCTTCAATAAGGGGAAGCTAGTGAGAGCAAAGTAGGTCAGCACGCATAAAAGGCCCAGAGAATCATTGGAGCTCCCGATCCTTAGCTCCTAACCAGGCCTGCACAGGGGTAGAGGGGCGACGGCTCTGCATGCACTCTCTGATACATTTACCATAGGTTCGCCACCAATGCTTTAGGACAGTGGTGGCGAACCTATGGCACAGGTGCCAGAGGTGGCACTCAGAGCCCTCTCTATGGGCACCCGCGTCATCACCCCACTGCAGAGTTCGCCAGACAGGACTCAACGCCTCTTGCGTTCCCAGGCAGCCCATGGTCCTAGAAGGAAGCTACAATGATAACCAAAGCTTCTTCTTCTTTCTACTGTATTGGTGTCCTCAGGTGCCTATACAAGTTAAACATGTGACAGAGCAGGGAGTAATAAGTTACTGCTTAAATTGTCGCATCTGCACTTTGTGAAAAATATGTGGGTTTTGGATGTAGTTTGGGCACTCGGCGTCTAAAAGGTTTGCCATCACTGCTTTAGGACATGACTATACACAGTGGATAAAGATTTCAACCTCACCTTCAGCAGGCATATATCCCCATCCAACAGACGAGCGGGTATAAAATACATCTGTGTAAAAAGCAGGATTGGTTCATAAAGTCTCTAGCACAAACCACCAAAGAAAGAAAGAATGCCACTTTCTTCCTTTTTTCAAAATCAAGTTCTTCAATGTCATCATTCCATTTTCCAGCTCCCCTTCACGCCGGGTTCTGCCTCTTGACAGGACCTGGCTGTAAATGAGCATACATCAGCATGCTCGGTTACTTACATTGTACACTGCAATACAAGTGTATTGCAGTGTAAGGGCTTAAACAAGCGATCGGATGAACACTTGTTCAAGCCCAAGTGTGGAAAAATTAAAAACATTAAAAAAACTAAGAGAGGCTAGACAGGCAGGTGTCGGAGGTACGCATATTACACTCACCGGCCACTTTATTAGGTACACCTGTCCAACTGCTCGTTAACACTTAATTTCTAATCAGCCAATCACATGGCGGCAACATGCATTTAGGCATGTAGACATGGTCAAGACAATCTCCTGCAGTTCAAAGCGAGCATCAGTATGGGGAAGAAAAGGGATTTGAGTGCCTTACAACGTGGAATGGTTGTTGGTGCCAGAAGGGCTGGTCTGAGTATTTCAGAAACTGCTGATCTACTGGGATTTTCACGCACAACCATCTCTAGGCTTTACAGAGAATGGTCCGAAAAAGAAAAAACATCCAGTGAGTGGCAGTTCTGTGGGCGGAAATGCCTTGTTGATGCCAGAGGAGAATGGGCAGACTGGTTCGAGCTGATAGAAAGGCAACAGTGACTCAAATCTGCTTACCTTGGTTGTAACGGGTGGCGAAGAGCATCTCTGAATGCACAGTATGTCGAACTTTGAGGCAGATGGGCTACAGCAGCAGAAGACCACACCGGGTGCCACTCCTTTCAGCTAAGAACAGGAAACTGAGGCTACAATTTGCACAAGCTCATCGAAATTGGACATTAGAAGATTGGAAAAACGTTGCCTGGTCTGATGAGTCTCGATTTCTGCTGCAACATTCGGATGGTAGGGTCAGAATTTGGCGTCAACAACATGAAAGCATGGATCCATCCTGCCTTGTATCAACGGTTCAGGCTGGTGGTGGTGGTGTCATGGTGTGGGGAATATTTTCTTGGCACTCATTGGGCCCCTTGGTACCAATTGAGCATTGTTGCAACGCCACAGCCTACCTGAGTATTGTTGCTGACCATGTCCATCCCTTTATGACCACAATGTACCCAACATCTGATGGCTACTTTCAGCAGGATAATGCGCCATGTCATAAAGCTGGAATAATCTCAGACTGGTTTCTTGAACATGACAATGAGTTCACTGTACTCAAATGGCCTCCACAGTCACCAGATCTCAATCCAATAGAGCATCTTTAAGATGTGGTGGAATGGGAGATTCGCATCATGGATGTGCAGCCGACAAATCTGTGGCAACGGTGTGATGCCATCATGTCAATATGGACCAAAATCTCTGAGGAATGCTTCCAGCACCTTGTTGAATCTATGCCACGAAGAATTGAGGCAGTTCTGAAGGCAAAAGGGGGTCCAACCCGTTACTAGCAAGGTGTACCTAATAAAGTGGCCGGTGAGTGTATACGCGCAGTTCTCTGCCGGGCGCACCTAACTTCCGAGCAATGAACTGCCCAGGCGCCAGGCTGTACGGCTCACCAGGCAGGCGCAAGGTTTCCAGTGAGGTGAGCCGACATCACAATGAGAAAAGGGAGAGAGTGATATAGGAATTAAGTGAATAATTAGAAGTGGGGGCAGAGCAGAGTCATATGTAAATGAGCAGGCGAGTGTTGAAAGAGGCATCACCCCAGGATTGGCAAGGACTTGTTGGCAGGGCCAGGTAATCTTTAACAGGGGATATTAAGGGAACGGAGGGGAGCAGAACTATGAATCCAGGTGTCATGTAATGTACTCTGCAGTGCGTATTCATAACTGTCACCAGTAAAATTCTGCCTTCTGTAAACAGGTTCCCTTTAAATCAGTAAAGTATAGGTGGTGGCAGCTAAGGTTTGAACAAGGGCCAGGGATAAGAAAGTAGAATTTAGCATAAAGGTATCAACTTGCGTAGGTGGCAGGGCTTTATGTACTAAATTGTGAGGCTCTCTAGTGTAAGTGCACTCAATGATGTGACCTGAGAGTGGGTTTTTGTCACACCTGTATAGTAATTTGGTCAGACTCTCATAGGAGGTCCTAATCGCCCCCAACCAAAACAGTAGCCGCATTACCTAGTCAATATCAATCCACCATACACTAATTGAGAGGCAAGATAGTAAAGGCATAGGTTAGGCGCTGCCATTCAACCTTGAGCTTAAGGGGTTTACAAGAATTGTAGGCTAAATTGTGCAATATACCGTGTAAGTGTCTGAACAATGTCTCAGGGAGCAGGACCAGTAATAGCTAAAGGACTTTTGGTAGGTAAATAATCTTAAAAGGAAACAATAAAAAATAAAGTTTTATAAATAAAAAAGGACACAGCTGCCATGTCATATTAGGGGCTGCACTCAAAGACTCCATCTATCCCCAACTAGCTGATAAAACAGAATATGAAAACGACAAGGAGCAATTCCACGTCCGGGTTAGTAGAGGAAATAAAACACTTCTATGTTCATGCCCTTGCACTTTATATACTCGCATATATCTACCAATTAAGCAGAATATATTTAATCTGTATCCACTAGATCAGTGATGGAGAACCTTTTAGAGACCGAGTGCCCAGACTACAACCAAGACCCAATTATTTATCGCAAAGTGCCAACACAGAAATTTTATTTATGATTTATCCTCCCTGCTCTGTCACTTTCATTCATAACTGCACCCTGAGGACACCAATTAAGCAGAAAATAGAAGAAAGTTGGATACTCATTGTAGAATCCCTCTACAATGAGCCGGAGCAGGAGCTACAATGATAATCCAGATCTGTCCACACCTTCCCATTCCTCGAGTAGTCCCAGGGAGTGCTGTTACTTTAAAATAGCTCTGTGCACAGCAAGTCCTGGGCTGTCTGGGACTGCAGGAAGATACCTGGAGTCCTCTCTGGTGATGGCCTGAGTGCCCACAGAAAGGGCTCTGAGTGTCACCTCTGGCACCCGAGCCATAGGTTCGCCATCACTGCACTAGATGGAAACCATAGGCAGCACCATAGTGTAGATTATCCAAGGGTAATTCAATAATGTATAAAAAGCTATACTCGCAAAAATATATAGAAAAAAAATAAATAACTGTAAAGTAAACGCAGTCCGAGCCCCTTACAGAATCCTGCCACTGCTCACAGGCTAAGCCATTATGCAGTAAACACCCAGAAACACCAGCGAGTGGTGAAAAATTAAAAAAAAAACGTTTTCAGCTCACCATAGATCAATGGGTTGATGCTGACTTGTGTGTGCAGCTGGTGCACGGACACACTGTGAGGGGACCAGTCAGAAAATGCACAGTACCAAAGAAGTAGAGGTCCAGCATCCAGGCAAAAATGATATCCACTTTATTTAAAAAAAAAAAAAAAAAAAAAAAAAAAAAAAAAAGAGATAAAAACATATAGTGACGTCCTATAACATAGTAATTCTGGCGCGTTTCGGACGTTCTGCGTTTCTTGGATGCCGGACCTCTACTTCTTTGGTACCAGTGAGAGGTGTAGGCACCGTGGGTGCCACCATCTTGGGAGCATTGTTGCTCCCAATTTTGTCTACGACAGCCTGGAGTCTGCACGTTTTACAGGCAGTGACAGATCACCTCTGATACTGATATTATTGCAAAACACAGCAGTAACGATCTGATGCCATAGGGTTAAAGTACCCTACGAGGTCTACAAATACTGTAAGAATTTTTTTTCTTTTTTAAAAAAGAAAAAAAAATTTCTTACATTATTTGTAGACCTACAAACTTAAAAGTTCATATCACCAACCTTTCCCTAGAACTGATATAAAAAATAAAGGGAAAAAAAAAAAAACATGTTAGGTATCACTGCATCCCAAAAATCACTGCATCAACTTATAAAAATGGTCATTCCTGGCGGTGAAACCACAATACATAAAATTTGAAATAAAAAGTGATCAAAAGGTCATAGGGTTCCAAAGACGGTAGAAATGAAATTCATATCATGCAAAAAAACACCTTACAAAAGTCCATACACCATAATATGAAAAAGTTGTTAGAGTATGGTGAAACAAAAACATTTGTTGTAGAAAAGGTTTTAAGGTTGAGGGGAGGCTGTGACCAATGCACTTCCCACCCTAGGTTTATACTAGAGTCACTAAGGGCCCACGGATCGCATCTCCGTCAGACTGTTCATGGTTTTCGGGGATTGCACCGCTGGGACAGGAATTTAGCAGGGGATTGTCGCATGCGATTGGACTTTGGCGCAGCATCGCTGGCTTTTATGCTACAGAAATCGGGGGTGGGCCGTTGAACAATCCATCTGATTTGGAATGAGCGAGGGAATTAAGATTAAAATTGTGCACAACCAATGCACTTTTATACACCCGGAATAAGGTGTCGAACTCCGGCGGACCTGAGCGGGGAAGCGACACATTCAGGATATTGGGCGCTCAATCTTAGTGAATCGTGGCATTGTGCACTGTCGTCAGACAATGCACTTTTGGGACCTCCGAGGGACCGGGTAAGTAAATGTGCCCCAATACATTTTCCCAGTATTTTGTGATAAAATTAGGTTCCTCCGCTAATACTCTGGTCGGCTTATACTCAAGTATATAAGGTATATAAATTTGGTATCCCCACGATCACAAATGCATTTTTTCATGAATTTCAATACATTTGTCCCACAAAGACAAGACTAGGTAGACGAACCAAGACCCCTCCAGATTAGGCTACGGCTGGCGCACCAGAGCCCGCCCAGAAAAGGGTAGGCCTGATGCACCAGGAGTACATTATATAGTGTTCACTGCTTTTATTAAAAATGGGTAGCATCCCATAGGGCCACTGTTATCAATGATCTGTATACAGCCTGCAAACATTTATTAGTGAAATTCTCAGGTTATGGCGCAATTCTACACAATTGTATGTCAGCACAGACCGCCGCCAGGTACGTCAGATGCTGCTTGACACTCCTTTAAGCCACTGTCACTTCTAAGGCCGGGACATTCTCTGTGTTACTGCAGGTGCACTACAGTCCAAGACAGTGATGGCGAACCTTTTAGAGGTCGATTGCCCAAACTGCGAAGTAAAACATGCATATTTTTTGCTGTAACGTATAGCAATTTTCTTGCTCTGTGCTGTACCACGGCTTTCAATGGGCCTAGAGGGCACCAATATCTTTGTCAGAAGGAGAGGAAATTTGGGTTGCCACTAGAGCTACCCTTGAGAGCCCCCTGAACAGGAATATTCATGGGGCCCCACAAAAGGAGCTCAAATGATAACCTGACCCTGTCCACGCCACAAGGATGCTCCACATTAAAATAACGCCAAGCATGGCAAGTCCTGAGACTGCAGGTGGATCCCTGTCTAGAGAACTGTGCCATGGTGCAACAGCCTGAGTGCCCTCTGAGTGCAACCTCTGGCACCCGAGCCTGAGTGCCCTCTGAGTGCAACCTCTGGCACCCGTGCCAGAGGTTCACCGCCACTGGCCTAAGAGGAGGGATTTATAAAAAGTTGTGCAGAGAAAATGTAGAATGACTCTAGGCAACCAATCATAATCCAGCTCTTATTTCTTAGGTCGATCTTAAACTGGTTGTGAGGGTAACTGCACCATCAAGTCTCCCAAAGAGTACCAGTATTAAGATACACTAGCTTCAGGAGGCTCACAATAATAACATTGCAGTGTTCTAACGACTGAAGCTTCTATTGACAGGGAGCTGGACCCGAATGACAATGGTTAACAGAAGCGATGACTGACAGGTCCCATCTGCAGGATAAGCGGGTGTCATACCTCAGCCAGACGTCAGGACCGTGTGCGCTTACTGTATAATGTATCCCGGAACCGAGCAACCCCACACAATTCTTCCCGGGTCTACTACACCACGCCCACTTATCGTCTTACAGCCAATTAATGTTGCCCTTTCAAATGACCAATAACTGCACAGCATTCTTGAGCCGTGACAGGGGGACCATGATTGGCTGACTTCAGTCTTGCCCCCGCTGGGGGCCGCGACAAAAAATGCGCGGGAATGCCGAACCTTGCTGTACGTGTAATGTCACTGCCGTGCTACACACCTCTACACAGTGACTACCAGCTCATAGCTGCTGTTCAGGATCAGGCGTCCAGCTGCAGCTTCAATAGAAAAAACAAATGCTGGTGTTTTGGCAGAAGTTGATTTTATTTTGATTTTCAGTCACCACTGAAAGTACAAAAGGTAAAATATATAGATATGCCTAAACGTGATATGCCTCTTTTTTATCCTAACATGGTCATTTCTGTGCAGAAAAAAATTAGTGCTTCTAAGACAGAAAACCAGCGTAAAAGACCTGAGATGATTGCAGTTACTTGTGATTATTGTCCGCTCAACGCCAACTACATGAGGCGGGTGATGGCAGAGTAGGCCGCCTTGCACCTGTGCACTACCATGGCACACATGGCGTTTTGAACAGGTTTTTGGGCTATTTTCAAGCAGTCCTAAAAAAAATGCATGCGTCTTTGAAAAACACATACGTTTTTGACAGGTTTGACCAATTATCTAAATTAAAACTGGTCCAAAACGCATGCGTTCTTCAAAGACGCATGCGTTTTTTAACACATGCATTTTTTGACGGACTGCTTAAAAACGGGCCAAAAACACGTTCAAAACGCCATGTGTGCCATCACCCTGAAGGTTCAAGGTGACCGTATCCATCCTGGGGCGGCATTTCGGACATTTGGGAGCCATTTTCTGTTATGGAGGTCACCGCCGGTTATAACCGTTATTATATTTTGATAGATCAGGCATTTTGGGACCCGATGATACCTAATGTGTTTGTGATTTTTACTGTTTATTAAGCTTTATATCAGTTTTATTGAAAGGGGGGTGATTTGAATTTTTCATATTTTACTAATTTTTTAAACATTTATTTATTTTTTCACTATTTCTTAGACCATCTATGGTACTTTAACCCTAGATGGTCATATCGTTCCTACCATATACTGCAATAGTACTGTATTGCAGTATATGGCGTTTTTGCATATGAATCATTACAATGAGCCACTGGCTCATTGTAACAAATCTTCTGAAACCATGCAGCCTCTGGTCTGACGATGACCTGAGGCTGTCATGGCAACCAATCGCTATACACCCCCCCCCCCGATGACGTTCGGGGGAGCGACGATCGCAAGTGTTTGAAGTGCCGCCTGCGTCTTTGCCGGCTGCATAGAAAGAGATTAACACCCGCGATCGATGCAAGCACCGACCGTGGGTGTTAGCGATGGGTCTTTGCTGCAGTAAGCAGCAAAGCCCATCTCTGTATGGAGTGAGCCCTCTTCATACACCCTTTATAGCTCTGCGGTGGATATATCCGTTGCAGAGTGTGAAGGGGTTAAATCTGATATGCCGCTATATGTGGTCATAACTTTGGATCAATTCTTCATGAGTGTGCCAATACCCATTTTGTCACTGTACACTACTGTACGGCCACAGGGTGGTACTTTAAAGAGAAAGAGCACTGTTCAGTTTTTGGAGGACACACATGGCTGAAAAACTTTTTGTGTGTCACAATGCATTTGGAGAGCCCTAGTGGTACCAAAACAGAGGAGAACCCCAAATGACACCATTTTGGAAAGTACACTCCTTAGAGAATTTTGAAAGGTATGTTATGTGGTTTTGCCCCTACAGGTATATGATCCAATTAGGCCCCAAAAAGGTGAACATTTTCACTAGTTTTTCTAAGCCACAAAGAATTAAAAAAAAATGAAACAACCCACAAAAATGTGTAAAACTATTTCTCCCGAGCTCAGAATTTCCCCACATGTGCATATAAAATGTTGTATGGGTAGGGATCAGAAGCTAAAGTGGTAAATGATTTTTGACACATCCCAAAGGCTTCAGCCTGGATCACATGCTGAGGTAACATTGCGTTTTCACTGCATTTGCTAAAATGTAATGTTACGTAAGCATGTGTTCAAGGCTGAAGCCTTTGGAATGTGTCAAAAACGAATCAAACGCAATGCATCATGTGAACGTGCCCTTTGGAGAGCCCTAGTGATACAAAACAGAGGAGAACCCCAAAAAGTGACCCCAATTTTTGAAAGTACAACCCTTGGAGAATTTAGAAAGGTGGTATAGTGAGCATTTCGAACATACAAGTGGGTTCAAAATATGATGTGCAATTTTTATAGTTATGACTATATTTTCTGGTTGAAGTTATTCAAGAAAGAGTTGACATTTGTTATGGACATAACTCCGTTTCATATTCTGAAGCTATGCAGGATGGTGCCTGTTTGGTACGACCTCCAAGACTACATCATATCCAACGTCTCATTGAAGAGGGTACATCGCGTTCCTCCTCCATACACTGGAGCCTCATGTATAACAATATCACATGATATGTTGTTTATTATATCTGTGTATCTGCGCATATGCGGAAATATGACCAAATTAGGATAAGCCAATTACTATCAAGCATCAGGGCCGGCGCTATAGGTAGGCAAAGTGGGCAATTGTCCAGGGGAAATGTCTCCTGAAATGGGAGAATCTCTTCTTTCAATCTTTAATCTTGAATTTTGTTTCTAGGTGCCATGGATCCAGAGATATTAAGGTTTAAAGTGAGAATATTAGGTGCCATTTTTATATATAAAAATCACTCCTGATGGCGGTTTAACAGTTAATATCTCCGTTTTCCTGAAACTTAGAAAAACAAATTTAGATTCAAGGAGGAGACTCTCTTCTTTCATAGGAAAAAAGAAGTGAGGTTCTATGTGTCACAGAGCCAAAGATACAGCCCCCTGAAGTGCACCCCCTCCAGATTCTTAGCCATCAGGCTGCAGGAAGAATTTGCTGCTGCACCTCACAAAATTTTAAATGTTAATTGCCAAATGCATCGCCTGGTTGTCTGCTTTCAAAATTATATACTGTATTTTTCGGACTATAAGGCGCACCGGATTATAAGGCGCACCTGATTATAAGGATGAATGACCAGCAGGTGGCAGACCTGCACACAGTTCCAGGCAGCTGTTGTCTGTAAGTACGGTTCATATATAAGGCGCACTGGACTATAAGGCGCACCTTTGATTTCTGAGACAATCAAAGGATTACTCTGCACTATATAACCTTAGGACACTTTTTTTATAAATCTGCCTCATTGGATGCTAAAGATAGAAATTGCAATTATTTCTGGGAATACACAAGTTTGGTGCCTATTATTTGATGCCCAGTTTGTGCCACTATGAAATGTCAGGTCTCTGCTTAGGAAGCCATGTTTCCTGAAGTGATAAAGACCAACATGTAATCCAAAACTCTAAAAAATTCAACAGGGCCCAAGAATGAAGAAGCACCATGTATATTTGTGCAAACAAATGCAGAGGTTTGGAGGGGAAATAGAAAACCGAAAAAAATAAAATCAACAAGTGAGCCTAGTTTGTAAACTACACACCTTAAGGAAATAATCAAGGGGTATATGGAGCTATTTGACCTAACAGTAGTTACAATAATTCCTTCTACCGAAATGAATTCACAACAAAGGCTGGCCATAAATTGTATACATTGTTGTAAGCCAGGATGCAGTCCTGCATAACTTTAGTATTTTTTGTAGCTGGTTGTGGGCTTAGTTTTTGCATGACAAGTTGTTCTTTTCAGTGATACCATTTTGGTTCTTGTAAGCTTTTTTTAATCACTTTTTAGAACATTACATTTGTAAAGCGCTTTGATGAAAAATTGACATTTTTGGCAAATCCGTTTTGTTTTGTTTCGCCATTCACCAAGAGGCTCCAATAGTGATTCTGATTTATTGTACAGATTATTATGGACGCTGTAGTACTAATTATGTGGGGGGTTTTGGTGATTTAGTGTTTTTTTTTTTTTTGCACTTCACAAGGTGTGTATAGGGAATGGTGGTGTTTAGGTGACTTTCAATTTATTTAATTATTTTTTTTTCTAAACTTTGTTTTAAAACATTTTTTTTTACAGGTTGACTTCTGATCGCTTGTTCAAGCTCATATAGAGATATCACAGTGCAATACAGATGTAATATTTTTATATTTGTTATCCATGGCCTCAGTGCGGCCCACCATGCCAGCTGCAGTCTCATTTACCTGTGCCCGTTCCAGCGACGGCTCCGGCACGCAGGCCCCCATCTCCTAGGGCGGGCATGCACCGGCTCTGTAAAATTTAAAGGGCCAGCGCGCCGCTAATCGGTGCTGCTAGCCGCCGCACATGATAAGTAGTCGGCCTCTTCCTGTGACCCCTGCCCGATCTTTGTGCCTCATAGCCTTTGAGAAAGAGTACATGTTGCGATTCCTGTGTATTATCTGTTGTGACCTTCTGCTACTTTCCTGATCTTAATTCCTTACCGCCCGTTTTGCGGTGGGCTCTGGTGAAAACCAGGTGCCACTTGTACTCCACTCCCAGGTGTCGCCTTACATCGATCCCATAGTCATCAAGGGACAATCCCATATGTCTAGATGAGATAAAGCGGAGACGTAAACGGTCAAGGAAAAAGTTTCCACGGGCACTGTTTACAGCTTTTTGACACATGGAGTATGACCTGACAGTGACGGACTAGAGACATCTCTGCCAGACTTGTGTAAAGAGGGACTGATAAGACTGGGAGGAACAGAGACCAGGATCGGTAGTTTCACAGACCACTGCCATAGTGAGACTGAGAGAAGTTCGGGTCCCGTAAGGGGCCGGACCCAAGTGGGCGTGCTTCAACTTGCGGGGAGGCGACATTACTGAAGTGAGTGGCCACAGTGGACTACGGGGGGGGGGGGGGGTAACGGACGAGGACGTCAGCAAACACACCCTCCCCAAGACAGAGTTAGCTCCCATTGTCGACAGATGTGGGACTGCACCCCTGCTAGCCCAGTGATGATTTAACCTGTTCCGGGTCAAGAAAAAGACCCAAAAAGAACAGCTTGAAACATGTAGGATGGTCCATGACCTCCAAGCTGCAAATGAGTGTACTGAAGCCCAGTGGTTCCTAACCAATACCTGTCACTGACAGCCACCCCCGAGATTGCCACATTTTTTACTATTATTGATTTGGCAAATGTCTTACTCTCTGTGCCCCTACATGAAGATTGCCAGTACCTATCTGCCTTTAACAGTATATTCCAGTATACCTGGTGCAGATTCCCACAAGGGGGGGGGGGGGGTAATAATCTCCCAGCCAGTACTCCAAGGACCTACAGGGAGTAGACTGGCAGACTAGCCCCTTACTGGATGATGTTCTTTAACAGTATGCGGATGACCTACTGTTTCTGTGCCTCTATTTTTCAGGTTTACCTGGATGCCTCTATTGACCTTATGTGTTTTCTGTTCCAGAAGGGTTGCAAAGCTTCCGGAGACAAACTCCAGTACTGCCAGGAGAAGGTGGCCACTGCTTCTCAGCCACAGGCAGACACCTGACAGAGGAAAAAAAACTGGCAGTCCAGAATATGCCCTGCCCCAAGGCCCTAAGCCTCTTCACGTTTCTAGGACTGGTCAGCCACTGCAGGCCTGGGATAAGGTCTGCTGCCTCCAATACAATGCTGCCCCTTGATGACTGCATTGCCTCTTCCCCATTTGCCCTTATTAAGGAGGCAATTGATGCATTCCACAGCCTTAATCTGGCAAATCCTGTCTGCCCCGGTTCTAGGCACACCCCATTGGACCAAACCTTTTGTTTTGTTCTGCACTGAGTATCTATGCCACACCACATGTGTCCTAGTCCAGGAACTTGGTGGCTCACCATTAAGCCCGGTTAGACTCAGTCATGAGGGATGCCCCTCATGTGTCAGCTACAGCCAGTAATCTGCTCAGCAAGGCCAGTGAGTTGATCCTAGATCAGTCAGTTACTGTGTAAACCCCACATGACTTGCACAGTGTCCTCACCCAAGTACAGCCCAAGCATCTGAGCAATGGCCAGACAGCTCAGACTCCAATGTGCACTACTGATGCCCCAGAGCGTCACACTGACAAAGTGCATGGCTCAGAATCCTTCATTCTACTGCCAGTCTTACAGGATTCAGAAAGGGGGGGAAGGAGAAAAGGGTGTTTAACTCAGATGTTGAGTTTTTTTCTCGTAGATGGCTCCAGGTCTGCAGGAGAAGACAGACCGTTCTACACTGGATATGCAGTGGTCAGTGGCGCACATGAGGTAGTAAAAGCAGAACCACTCCCTCCACACAGGTTCGCGCAGGAGGTGGAGTGACGGCACTCAAGGAAGCACTACAGCTGTGGAAGGTAAAAGGGCAAACATCTATATTCAAGGTATAGTTTTGGGGTCTAAACACGACTATGAACCCATATGGAAGGCTAGAGATTTCATCATCTCTGCAGGGACCCCCTTAAAGCATGGCACACTGATTAAAGAGCACATGGATGCTCTCTTACTTCCACAAGAGGTGGGGATAGTAAAAGTAAAAGCACACACAATTGGTAACTCCACAAGGGCAAGTATGTGGCCCTCAGGGTGGCGAAGGTGCACAGATGGAACCCAGAGGCTGTCCTGTAGTGATTTCTGAGCTAAAAAGTTTGATCCACAGGTATTCCAGTGTCATCAGAAGAGAAGGAAGTGTGGAGGAAAGCTAGAGCCCAGATGCCGATGGGACCTGGATGCTGGGTGTGCCTACCCAGAGCCCTGCACCCGACAGTAAGTCAAGTAGCCCACGAACACACACACACATCCAAAATGGCCATGCTAGTGCTCATAAACCGCCAGTGGTTTGCCCCGGGTATTACTACCCTTGTCACTAAACTAGTGAAAGCCTGCATAGTCTGTACCCGCCATAACCCGAGTAAGGTGGTAAAAACCCCACTGAAGGTGACACCCAAGCCGCTGTATCCATTCCAAAGGCTACAGATGGATTTTATCCAGCTACCAAAAAGTGGTATGTAGGAATACGTGCTTGTGTGCATTGATCTCTTTCCAGGGTGGGCAGAAGATTTTGCCACGACAAAGGCTACTGCCAGAGCTGCAACCAAGAAGTTGATCCAGACAGTGACCTCAGGACGCATACCCTGGAGACTATGTGGTGGTAAAGAGACACACCAGAGAGAGAGTCTGGAGCCTCGTTATGACGGTCCTTTCCAATTCCTGCTGACCAGTGCATGTCTGTGAAGCTAGAGGGAAGCCAGCATGCTTCCACGCTTTCTATTACAAACTTACTTATTCTTCTTGCTAGCTGGTCTCTTCTGACTGACTGTATGCTCAGGGACACCCCAACCATGACTATCTTTGTATCTATAGGGCTAACCAGGATTCCCCCAGGTTAGGAGACTTTACCTACGGTTGGTGCAACAAGACAATGATCTTCTTTAACATTGACAGCACAGGAAACCCAGTATTGGTAGTGGCTGATGTGTATTGGATTTGTGGGGATAGAAGAGCAGGTCAAGCCTGCCTAGAGGCTGGGAAGGTGAGTGTACTGTGATAAAATTTGAGCATTCCTTCCTCGTGATATCCAAGGATAAGTTTCATCAGACACATAAAGAAAAGGTAAAGAATCCTAAAGGATTCTGTAGGTCAAAGAGAGAAGCACCTAGATGACAACGTTTATATAGATACAGTGGGAGCACCAAGGGGGGTCCCAGATGAGTTAAAGGCCCACAATCAGATATGGGCAGGACTAGAGTCCATTATTCCCGAGATAGCTATGAACAAAAATGTTGATTGGGTTAACTGTTTTTATTGTAATCAACAGAGACTTGTGAATTATATCTGAGATGCCTTCCAGAACCACTTTGCTTTGGACATGATCCTTGCTGAGAAGGGATTAGTCTGTAAGATGGTGGGAGCGGCTTGTTGCATGTACATCCCAGATGACACCAACAATGGATCCATTACCCATGCCCTTGAAAAAATTGGAGGACTGTCCAGGGAAGTTAAGAGGAACTCTGGAGTGGACACTTTGGGGCACATTTACTTGCCTGATCCTGTCATGATCCCCGAGTGTGATGTCTGATGAGCATGAAGTCCGGCGCAATTCACTAAGATTGTGCGACCGATATCCTGCATGTGTCGCTTCCCCGCTCATGTCCGCCGGAGTTCACCTTCTTCTACCTGGTGTATGTGAGTGCATGTCTTGCAACACAATTTGAATTTTAAATCCCGCGCTTAGTCCGATATATATATATATATATATATATATATATATATATATATATATATATATATATATATATATATATATATATATATATATATATATATATATAATATATGGGTGATGAGTGGAAGACCGCCTTTAACACAGTTAGAACAGCCACTTTGACTATCTGGTCATGCCCTTGGGACTGTGCATTGTGTTCTGCAGTATTTGTCAACAATGTCTTTAGAGACTTACTTTAGTGGCCTCATCCAGTAGGACTTCAAGCTATGCAAAGATGTTGGTACTGGAGCTGTTCTTACCCAGAAAGGGTCCAAAGGTCAAACCCTCACATGCGACTTCTTCTCTAAGACCTTTTCAGCCGCAGAGAGGAACTACTCTATTGGTGATCGGGAGCTCCTGGCCATAAAACTAGACTTGGTAGAGTGGCGTCATCTTCTGGAGGGAGCTCGTCACCCAGTCAATATCTATACTGATCACAAGAACCTCCTGTACCTCCAGACTGCTCGGCGTCTCAATCCATGACAGGCTCATAAGTCCCTCTTCTTCTTCCACTTCAATTTCCTAATACACTTCTGTCCTGTGGAGAAGAATTTTAAGGCCGATGCCCTCTCTCATACCTCAGATGTGATTGGGGAGGATCCTGCTCCTGGACATTGTGTTCCACCTGAATGCCTGGTTCTCGCTGCTCCTGTGGATCTGCGGCAGTTTCCTCCTGGCAAAACCTGGCAATGTCCGTCCAGCTCTTCGGAATAGGATACTAACTTGGGGACGTTGCTCTCGTGTGGCTGGGCACCCTGGGGTGCAACTCTCGGTTTCCCTCAATTCCCGTTTCTGGTGGCCAGATCTGGTCAAGGATGTACAGGATTTTGTGGGCTCCTGCACTTCCTGTGCCCAAAACAAGCCATCTTGTCTCAAACCAGCTGGTCTTCTTCTGCTGTTACCAATACCCCACTGCCCGTGGACCCACGTGGCTATGGACTTTATCACAGATCTTCCACCTTCCTCAGGTAATACCGTCATCTGGGTGGAAACTGAACAGTTGTCCAAGATGTTCCACTTTGTTCCTTTGCCAGGTCTGCTGTCAGCTCCACGCCAAGCCAGTCCGTTCTTTCTACACATCTTCCAGCTTCATGGACTTCCTCAGCACAGTTTCTGACCGTGGTGTTCAGTTTGTTTCCAAGTTCTGGTGATCTCTGTGCTGTGGAAGAATTGTTCCTCCTCCTGCTCCTGAAGCTGACTCCACCAATGTCTTCAAGGTAAAGGAGGTCCTGGATATGAAGACAGTTAGGGGGAAGCAGTTCTTCCTTGTTGACTGGAGAGATCATGGGAGCCTGAGGATAACATCTTGGACCGTACTCTCCTTCAAAGGTTCCTTCTTTCCAAGAAGAGGGAGGACTGAAGTGGGGGGTACTGTCACGGGTGCTCCTGTGTCCCCTCTCTTGGGTCTCGGACACACCCGTATGCCTCCCTGTGCCCCCTCACTCACCTCTCCACACTCTAGCACAGTCTTATGCGTTCTGGCGGTTTTTCTCTGTCTCCTAGGCTGTGCGCGCATGTGTCTTCTCCCGATTTAAAGGGCCAGCACAACATTCATTGGTATTGGCCATTCCAGGTTTTTTAAAAAGTCAGCCTCTTGCTGCAAGCCCTGCCTGATCTTTCCATCTAGTGCCTTAGCGAAAGCTTGTTGGTGATGCTATATGCTGACATTGTGACTTCCCTTTGTGACCCAAGTTTCCGTTATTGACTTTGCTACTCTGCTGCCTGCCATGACCTTTTGCCTTGTTGCCGACTCTGATCCCGTGCCGGCTGTCCTGACCTCCAGCCTGTCCCTGACCTTGATTCTGTCTCACGATTCTGTACTCCGCCTTGGCCGCCACCGCAGACAGAGTAGTGAGGCAGAACTGTGGTCTGGGAAAGGCAGAAGTTTGAGACAGGCAGCACATAATGTCAGAGGCAGTGCAGAAGGTCAGGACAGGAAGCGGAAAAGCGAGATCAGGACAGAACCAGGATCACAACGGGAAATCAGGGCATGAAGGAAGAGGCTGGCCAACGCTTATAAATGGTGCGCTGGCCCTTTAAATCTTGAGACAGCACTGGATCGCGGACAGGTGAGTGAGCCTGCTGCACAACTGAGGGGGCACCAGGGGGCACAGGAGTGCACCTGCGACCCAAGAGGAGGGTCGCAGGATTATCCGTGATAACATCACTAGGAAATTAAAATTTGAGAACTTTCTTTAATGGGAAAACCCCTTTAAGTGCTTGAATCTGGTAACATTGGATAGCTTTTAGAAAATATTGCATATGTCTATTTTCATATTTTGGATCTGGTATGTATTTATTGAAATATCCTCCTTTTCAATGTTATTTCACACATTCTGTGAATCAATGTAATGTTTTACTGGGAATCTGAATTTGCAATTAAAAAATGGGGGTTCCCATTTAATTTGTCTCCCGTCCCAACCCAGTAGGATAGGGGTAGGGGGTCTGAGTTTGACATCTATCATTGCATAGATACTGTGGGTGAACAGGTGCTTGTAAATATAGGTCTTGGTGATTTTCATAAAAATGTAAAAAATTGCACCCACAATACTAAGCCCCATAACATCCTCTCCTAATGAGAGGATGCATAAAAACTATGTCAACATAAAGCTGACATTCAGGAAATGTTAGTTATGAGGTTCTGTGGGTGCTATGACTATCTGCCTGAAAAGCAAAGAATTTTGAATTTTGAGAATTCTTCATAGTTTTTTCCAAATTTTCCATTTTTTTCATAATTAAATATAAAAGATATCATCCAATCTTTTTCACTAATTTGAAGTACAATGTGTGATGAGAAAACATTCTCAAAATACATGGCAATGCGTTCAAAGATTATAACCAATTATAGTGACGCAGGGCAGAATGAAAAAATATGGACTTGGTCCAAAAGTCCTAAAGGGGCAAAATAAAAAAAATGTTGCTTTTTGTTCATAAATACATTTACCGAACCCAGTATCATAGACTGACATGGACAATTAGTCACAAGAAATTCTTGATGGAATTCACAGTTTGGCTTTTTATGTTGATGTATGTGATGACATAACTGCAGTATATTAACCCTTTCACGATTACCATACAGCTATATACGTCCTATTTGCACATACACCATGCAGAAAGGATATTCATGAACGTCATTTATAAGTGGCCAACCAGAGATAGCCACTCTTAAAGTTGTAGTAAAAATTTTGATTTTTATATATAGCTTTCTATTTCCGAGAGTTAATACACAATCCAAATATCAAAAGGGGTGATTATTCTATTTAATAAGACACTAGAATCTTGTTTCTAGATGACAGGGTACAGGTTGAAATGTGCCCCCTCCAGCCTGAAGGCAGAATGTAGATGGAGCTGCTGGAAGACTTGACTCACAGTTTGCAGAATTACATGTGTAACAAGCCTGCCAATGCATAGGCTAGGTAGGTGTTGTAAAATTGTCCATATCCTTGTCAGGAGCTGTCTGGTGAGCCTGCTCAACTCACTCAGAAGCTACTGTCCTGGTGAACTTTGTAATTGCAGCTGGAAACCACTGCCTGGGAAAGCAAGAGTTAAGATGTTGATTGTCCTTAACCAATGATATCCTTTGTCTTATTGTAAAGCAAGCTGTAAGCTAATTTCATAGTGCTGCCACCTCACTAGGGGAGTATAAAAACTCCTTGTGGGTGGGAGCACAAGGTCTTGGTCACTTTTAGTCAGCAGAGTGAGAAGCAAGTCCAGTGTGCCTGGAGAGCTGGCATCTAGACACGCTATCAGGAAGCCTGACACCTTGAGGCAGTCAGGAGACTAAACCCCAGAGCAGAGATCCACTTTCTTAACTTTGCTCCATCTACCAACCCAGCCTGAAGCTATTACTAGGGTGTGATCAACCATTCCTGCAGACCAGCTATCTCTTTCCAGCTTTCCAGCCTGATATTGCCAGCTGTTGAAGTTCCAATAAAGAACTGTGAGTTGATTTGCACCACTTGCCTGGATCAAGCTGTTTACCATCACAGGCTCCCCATCCGCCCTCACCCAGTGATCTCTATACACACCACAGGGAGAAACCTCTTCTAACAGTCTCTCCCTCCATTTTCTTGCACACACCACCTATTAGAGACCTGCTATGTTGCAGACCAGGCCTCCGGTTCAGATACCAAGCACCGTGACCACTGCATGCCTAAGGTCGCACCAGCCAGCTACTATGTTATTCTGAACACCTTTTGTCCCTAGCCAACAAAGAGAAAAGGTCAGGCTCCGGTGGGGGATGTTGCAAGTGGCGTCACAAGCTTTATCTACTTCTGTGCCTTATTCTGGCACTTTTAACTGTTGTTTTATTTAACTGTGCTGCCTAACCCTGCTGCCATTCGGGTTCAGGTCCCATTGGCCATTCCGGTTCCAGCACCGACAGGGTAAACGCCTGCAAAGAATTATGTCCAATCTGCTGAAAGAGCACTGCTGCAGCGCTGAAAGCGTTGACCTCTGCCAGAGATTGCGCTACATAGCAAAAAATTCCATCGTGTGGGAACTGCACTCGTTAAGCTCTACCCTCTATGCCTGTGGCGCAAAGTACCTTGAAGGAGGAGCCAAATCTGCAGCTATCCAGCAAGGTAGAGGGTTAAACAGCCATCTTGTATTCTACAACGCATGCTGTAGAGGAGCACCGTTGACCTCGGCTGATCACCTCTTGCCTCCAGAGAAGAATTGATTGTGCACCGGAGCTGTCACATCATCGTGGCTGATCCTGAGTGAGTACTGCTGGGGAAGTAAAAGGGGGGAGAGATTGTTTCCAAAGCTAGGTGTACATTGGCTCACCTCCCAGGGAATAGTGACTATATCTTAAAAGGGACCATGTCCCCATTACAAGCCATCGCAACAGAAATTCTTACATTGCTTAGTACCTCAGGCTTTGAATCCCTGGTGCCACTATGTCGGGTCAGGAAGAGAATGCCACCCATCTTCACCACTCTCAACCGTGCACAGACATCTGACAAGTACCCCTGCCAGTCCCAACCGACCACAAATGCAGTCATGCCTTTTACAATGCCTTATTACCTGGGGGCCCCTTGGCTACCCCAATATGAAGAAAAGCCTAACACCCTCCTTGAATTTAGGGAAAAGATGCTAGCCACCTGCACCTTATACCCTGTGACTGAAGAACAGCAGAACACCATCTTGATTGGCCAGTTGCAGGGAGCAGCTCTTCATGAGGTCAAATCCTGGCCTTCACAAGAATGTCAGACTGTAGTTCAAATAATAGATAGGCTTAGAACTAACTAGTAATAACAATTCCTTTATTTATATAGCGCACACAGATTACGCAGCGCTACACAGAGCTTGCTAAATTGGTCCCCGTACCCAATGGGGCTCACAATCTAATCAACCTACCAGTATGTTTTGGAGTGTGGAAGGAAACTAGAGGAAACCCACGCAAACACAGATAGAACTTAAACTCTTTGCAGATTTTGACCCTAAAGAGACTACATGTAAAAACTGCACCGTATGTGAATTAAAACATAATTGAGGTTCTTTGGGACGGGACAATAGCCCCAAAAGTCCCTCAGAGACTTTGCCCTCTCTTTGCAAGAAGCCTGGAGGGTCATTATACATGTAGAGCCCAGAGAGGAAGATGATCAGGACCAAACCCTGAGAGAGCAATTCTTTAATGGTGTTTCTAATAAGAATTACAAATGTTAGATGAAAATGTTATCTCTTCATCATCCTAGCACTTTCTAGAGTTTAAGGAAATGGCCATTGATGTACTTGAGGAGCAACTTCCATCTGAATCCCAAGAAGAATCAGCACCCCTGCAACAGCTGTCTGTTCACCACAACAGCTTGACTGAAACATTAACCAAACTATTAGAATGTCTGGAGCAGTTTGAGGTGTCATCCTTGCAAAAGGAACCAGAACTTCCAGCCAACATACAGTCTTCACCACCACCTGCGGATCGAGATCAAGAGAGTCATACTCCACTGAGATCTCCAGACTCTGGCTATGCTAGCCAGAGGAGGTCCAGATGTGGATACTGTCACCGGTTCGGGCATCAGGAAGAAACTCGCCGGCAGTTGAGATGCCAGAGATTTAGAACTGAAGAACGCTCCTCAAAGAAAGAACCACCAAATCTCAGAGATTCCACCTGGATGCCCGCATTTGTAGGTGCTCGCCCCATGGTTCAGGTCACCATCAATGGGGAGACACTATGTGGATTAATCAACACCGGCTCTCAGGTGACTACTATACGCAGCTCAACCTTTCAGAGATGAAGAAAAAGAGCCTCACTATAACAGCCTCCAAAAGCTTACTTAAACATCATTGCCACTAATGGAAAAACTGTACCCATACTCCGCTACTGGGAGCCCACCATAACCATCAGAGATACTGACGAGGCATAGTAGTAACACAAGTGCCTGAAGACAGTAACTTTCCCCGTGGTGGGTACCAACGTCCTCCAGCACTGCTACTTGGAAGTGCTCAAGGCTCTCCAGAATTCCATACCATCCATACCCAGTGACTCCAGGAATAAGATTCAAGAGACATTGCAAGTCCTGGCAGCACAACAAAAGTTTGCTAGCCCCGACGTGGAAATCTGCAGAGTCAGATTCAAAGATCCCCAGTCTGTCCGCCTGCAACCTGGGACTGAGACGTTGGTATGGTGCCGAGCTTGTATGGGTGTCCAGTGTCAAGACTACCTGGCCTTGGTCAAACCCTTCCAGTTGATGAAGATCTACCCATTTTGGCGGCCAGAAGTCTGGGCACTGTACCCTATTTGTCTGTTGAATGTGGGAGACTCCCCAGTGGATCTGAGAAGATACAAAGCCTTTGCCACCCTCTTCAGTGTTCACCCTGAAGACTTGGTGGAAACCTCCCTGTCCACCTCCCAATAGTTAAAGTCAACAAAGGTGCTAAAGACGAACCTGCTCAGCAATCCGGGTGACTTGAGCTCCATATGGTCGATGATGACATCAATTACTACTGATCAGGTGCAAGGTGTACTAGAAGCTGTTATGCAAACAGCACCAGGCTTTCAGCATATACCCATTGGACTTTGGGAAGACCACCTTGATACAGCACAGGAGATGAAGATGGCCAATGTCATCAAAGAGAGTCATAGTCCGTGGGTTGCCCCCCTGGTCCTTGTCAAGAAGCCTCTGCGTTGATTACAGAAAAATCAACAATATCACCCACAAGGACACCTATCCACTGCCTCAAATCAAGGAATCATTTGCGGCCCTAGGGTCGGCTGCTTTGTTCTCCGCCCTCAATCTGACCAGTGGCTACTGGCAAATGGCCATGGCACCTAAAGATGGGGAATAGACGGCCTTCACCACCCCAATGGGCCTCTTTGAATTCAACAACAACCATCGGCTTGTGCAATGCCCCGGGCACCTTTCAGTGGTTAATAAAGAGATGTTTGGGACATAGGGCAGTTTCAGAGTTTCTACTATACCTAGATAACATCATCATCTACTCCAAAACCTATGAGGATCACCTCCAACATTGCAGCCGTCCTACCCTGTCTACCATCTGGGATGTCAAGAGCTTCTTGGGATTTGCCAGCTACTATCAGCGGTTCATCCCAAGGTTTACCCAGCTAGCAGCACCCCTGCAAGAACTCATAAGAGGACTTTCTAAAGACAGCTAACGGTCCTGAATGCGCCCATCGACTGAACAGCGGAGCAAGAAGCTGCATTCCAGCTGCTGAATTAAAGGCTGGTGGAGCCTCCGGTGTTAGGATATCCATATTAAAATATGCCCTTTATACTCTACACCGATACCAGCAAACAGGACCTAATGGCTGTGCTATCCCAGCTCCAGAAGGGAATTGAAATGGTCATAGCTTACGTCAGCCTTCCCTCAGACCCGGACCAGAACGGCCAAAACTATAGCTTGTTCAAGTTGGCGTTCCTGGTGTTAGTCTAGGCAGTGACTGAAAAGTTCAAGGACTATCTGGTAGCCTCCTTCTTCACCGTTTTCACTGATAACAACCCCTTGACGCATCTGAATACTGCCCGTTTGGAACACTGGAGCAACGGTGGGTCCTTCGGCTGGCCAATTTCAACTTCAGCATCAAGTATTTGGCCGACAAGACAAATGAAAATGCAGATTCCTTGTCCAGTCTTCTTGACCAGGGGACCGGACCTTCCACAGGGAAAACGTTGTGATGCCCACCTTTTATGCCTGTTTCATACGGCAAGATGCCCAGAGAGTCTACTCCATGCCTTCCGAGGCGGCCTCCGCTCCACTACAAGGCAAGTCTGTGCCACCAGCAGAGAAGAACATCTGTTTGAATCTTCAGGCCAACAGCCAAGCAATTGGAGAAGTAATGAACTAACTTTCCCGTGGGCGTGTGCCTGAAAGAATCTGTTAGCACTGGGCTGAAAGAGAGTTGCCCCTACTGTGGCGCCAGAGGAAGACTCTAAGCATGCATGAGGGCCTATTGAAAAGGAGAACTCTGGATCCTATTAACTATGACTGCATCACGACCAGTCCAGACACTTTGGCACTCAGAAGACTCGGGCCACCCTCAGGAGGTGGTTGTATTGGGTGATCACGGAGCACAACATAGAAACCTGATGTCGGGAGTGCCCGTCTTGTGCCATCGTTCACAGAGAGCGACACAAACAAAAGGCTCCGTTACAGCCCATCATGAGCCAGCGCCCCTCAAGCTGATCCAGCCATGTCTACGCTATGACCATCATAGACCATTACACTAAGTTCGTGGTGGAGGTGCCAGTCAAGGACCTGACCGACAGAACCACTGCCGCGGCTCTGTGGAAAAGCTTTGTTACCTTATGGGTGTCCAGAAAGATCCTAGCGGACCTAGCGGTCAGCGTTTGAGTCATAACTGTTCCAAGAGTTGTGTACTCTATGACTGCAAGAAGCTGAGGACCACACCGTATCATGCCCAAGGAAACAGCTGTGTGAAAAAATTTATCAGACCCTCATCAACATGCTGAGGACCCTACCACCTGCCAAAAGGGCTGACTGGCTGAAACTCCTAGCTGAGTTGGTGTAGGCCCTACATTAATACCACTCACTACTCCACTAGATACATCCCCTACTACCTGATGTCCGGGAGGCATGACCATCTACCAGCAGATATGGTCCTGGACATGGAAGCCCCCGACTCACAGTCTCTGCTTCCCCAGACCGATTGGGTCCAAGCGCATCAGAGACGTCTGGCAGATTGTAGATCTAAGGATCGAAAATGCACATAGCAAACAGAAGCACCTCTTGTCCCTAGGGATTGAGTGTGGCTGCAGAACAACCATCCCACCAGTAAGCTAGATGGGTGTTGGGAGAGTGAACCATACCCTGAAACGATTTCAAGAGAGGTCTGTCCAATACTTTGGGTGCACAGGAACCTGCTTAAGAGGTGTTTTTGCACCCCTCTGTCAAGATTTCCGGTCACAGCATCCAGTCTCAGGGACCCTCTCTGTTCAGCAACCCCTCAGTTTTGTGTGCTTGTCTCCACTCGAGCGATTTCTTGCCCTGAGAGGCTGTCAACTCCGCAACAGTCACCTGTGTTGTTGCCACTGGAGGACAACCCTATGCCTGAGCTGGCTGCCATCACTGACCCCGAGGTACTTGAATTCTTCGAGGAGCCAGAGGTATCCACGTAGCAGGCCTTTCACAGATCCCAGAAGGAGATATAAGGAAAGGCCCCTGGATACCTACAGGGGTACCAGCTCACCAAGTGTAAGGGCTGCAACCCTTAAGAACAAAGTATTGTGCTCCTTGCATATAATCTCTTCGTCTATGTCAAATCCTGTCTGCAGGCTTATGCCTAAAACCTGAGCTCAGTACTTTAGGGGACCAGGGGTTTTTAAATAGTGATACCTTAACATCGTACACTAAGCCTTTAACATGGGGGTGTGCAACACTCTTCTGTTGAACTTTGCCTGTTATATCTATCACACGGTCCAACTGAGCACCAGAAGGCCCCTTTCAGTGCATAAATTTGTGTTGGATGAAGATTAGGCTCACGGCCTTTTGTAAATGTTCCCCCATGGTCTTATTTTCGGGGAAACACTGTATTGTTATGTGAGACGGTTTTAGGTGACCCATAGGCAGCAAGAATCAGCCACTCTTTTTTTCCTGATGCTGATTTTAACTTTACAAAACTACCGACTCAAGTAAAGTATTTTTCTAGCGTGTGTGGGCAGAAATTGTTATAATTCCATACCCTACACTGCCAATGTAATTCATCTAGTGATATACTGGAGGATGAAAAATTGTAATGTGCACCCATGGAGGGGATATGGGGCCCCTTCAATACTATGGCAGCCATGTTTTCCTTGCAGATATTAGTGTGGAAATCTCACCAAAACTGCTCAAAATGGTTGTGGAGGAATTTATCAGTAGATGTTCTTATATGGCAAGCTCTGTATAGCACTATATCATAGACTGCTTCATGTGATATGCTGGAATGCCAAACTTGTTTGAGGATACTTGCTGTGGATCTGGGACAACAACAGACATTACCTTGTTGATGGAACACATACAGCTTGTTTCTGTGTTTCTCTGATGGCTGCACTTATGGAATAGCGAGGAGCAGTGGCTGGATCTTTTGTGCCTACTTAAATCTCTGCTGCTCTCTGAATGAGATAAAGGAAACTGTTCCGGATGGAGGATTTTCGGAAGACCATTTGTATTAAACTTAAACACTGTGGGGGCCTTCTTCGGGGCAACGGAAGCGCTTGGCGTCCATTGTGACTGGAGATTCGTGGACAGGGGCATAACTAAAGTTGTAGCAGCCACAGCAGAAGAGTCAATGGGCCCCATAATCCAATCTGTGGAGTATGTACACCATTATATACATATGCTGCACATTGTACAGCCTAGTATGTATATAACATATGTGATGTATATGTATACAATGTACGCTGTGTGTATCAACTGTATCATACAATAGGTGTGAATATATGATGTACATTTGTTTATGGCACTGCATGTATATGCTCTAAGTATAAATGTCTGAGTATACAAATATGTATATCTTTTACGTGCAAAAGGGGACCTCATTCAGAAGCCTACTTCTAGTTATGCCCCGGTTTTTGGAAATCCTGGTTGTCCGGAGGCTGAAGCTGGAGTGTGTGGTCAGGGATTGCTGCTGACCCCTCCAAAGGAAATCTATCCTTCTTTTCAAGTTCTGGTGTAAAGGTACATTCTGTTTTTACAATAGACTTAATGGATACCCTGATGGGAAGTGGGAAGCTTGCTGAGAGTACCAACTCTGGACAGAATATCTATTGACCTTGCATATGTGAAAGTCTATAGTTTGGGAGCAACCCCCTATGTCAGTGATAGCAAACCTTTTAGGGAATGAGTGCCCAAATTAAAACCAAACCCCACTTATGTATTACAAGATGCCAACCTAGCAATATAAGCAGTAACTTATTATCCCACCTGCTCTGTCTCAGCTTTCAATTGTATTGGCATCCTGCAGTCACAAATACAGTAGAAAAGGAAGAAATCGAGATAATCATTGCAATTTCCCTTTAGTTTCCTGAACAGGAATATATATAATGTCCAATTTCGATGAGCATGTGCAAATTGTAGCCTCAGTTTCCTGTTCTTAGCTGAAAGGAGTGGCACCCGGTGTGGTCTTCTGCTGCTGTAGCCCATCTGCCTCAAAGTTCGACGTACTGTGCGTTCAGAGATGCTCTTCTGCCTACCTTGGTTGTAACGGGTGGCGATTTAAGTCACTGTTGCCTTTCTATCAGCTCGAACCAGTCTGCCCATTCTCCTCTGGCATCAACAAGGCATTTCCGCCCACAGAACTGCCGCCCACTGGATGTTTTTTCTTTTTCGGACCATTCTCTGTAAACCCTAGAGATGGTTGTGCGTGAAAATCCCAATAGATCAGCAGTTTCTGAAATACTCAGACCAGCCATTCTGGCACCAACGACCATGCCACGTTCAAAGGCACTCAAATCACCTTTCTTCCCCATACTGATGCTCGGTTTGAACTGCAGGAGATTGTCTTGACCATGTCTACATGCCTAAATGTACTGAGTTGCCGCCATGTGATTGGCTGATTAGAAATTAAGTGTTAACGAGCAGTTGGACAGGTGTACCTAATAAAGTGGCCAGTAAGTGTAGCTCAGAGGGAAGATGGGCATCTTCTTCCAAACTCGCAGAGGACATGGTCTCAAGAAAAATCTGTGCACCAAAAAAATTTAAGTCAACCAACTAATTAAAACCAACTAACTGATACTGGATGATAAATCAAAGTACTTTAAGACTATTTAGTCGTATCTTGGCACCTTCTGACACAATGATAGACTAGACAGTCTCATGCTGCAACAAATTTAACACTTGTCTCCCCCAATCTTAGCAGGAATATGACTGAGATGTATCACACTCAGATGAATATTAGAATATTTTTTTCAAAGTACCATAGTTAACAGATACAAATAAAAATACAAATTTATTTTACAGCAATTTACATTAGACTTTCTACAAGGTGAAAAACCTGAAAAACAAAGACTGCATTTAGTGAATATGTTCAAATGGGGCAATATGTTATTTCATCAAATGTCCATGTGCTTAATAAATAGAGATCCATCTACTGCAATACAATTCAGCATTGTAAATACTGCAGACTTTTGAGGAGCTGCTGGATACTCAGCGTTTGTCCAGAGTGCCATTTTAATTTCATAGGCAAATGACATTAACATAAACATATTTCTAGAAAAATATAAAAGAAATTTAAAAAGTGATAGAGATTGCTGTTTTTCCATAAAGCATCTGTCTGCAGCATAGGTTTTACAACGAATGGGGTAAAACATAGTCGTCCCACTTAGCTTTAAACTTTTTTTTTTTTTTTTTTTACAGCAATCCTCTTTACACCCAGTATACCATGGAAGCAGTGCATTAACAAAATGGTCATAGTAGGAATTTCATCATGTCTACTATATTCTATGCCAAGCACGCAACACATACCAATTCAGGAACAGCTTTAAATTTGTGTTAGGATATGGGTAAATGCTGGTTAAACCATGATCTTACCAGCTCTGTTCCATGCATGTAGGCATGTAGTCAATTGCCTATTGATTTTTATAATTCAGGTTACGTCAAGTTTCTAAGCAGAAGGTTTGTAGACCTATTTAAATTTCTTGCATATAGATCTCCAAACTTCAGTAGCATGTTATAATATTCATAGTATCAGAGCTACTATGACTTGTGGTGTAATCACTTCAATCCTCCTTCTGCTTCTCCACGTCTAAAATAGTCATAAAATGTTTACACACTAGTGACACTCATATTTATTATATCAATGATGGTACTCTCTACTTGATGGCAAAGTTGGACATCTGGATCCAAACTCTCCAAATCTTTTATTGCAGAAACCGGTAGAGGGAAAAGGTTAAATGCACTTGAGAGTTCTTTTGGTTTCTCTTTAAGCTGCTGTAAACCTGGGGGAAAAAAAAATAGAAACTGAATGATGCACAAGCCAAACAGTATAGGACCTACATGGAACATATCAAGAACTGATCAAAGACTTGATCATGTATCTACACTTCTGCAGCTCCAGAATTCTATATTATATATATATTATGAATTATTTGCATGTTCTACACTTTTTCTACATTTGTAATATGGATTTATGGATTCTTTTTGCTTTTCACCTCGTTCTATTCTGTAGTAAAACAAGCTCAACTAAATACTGATACTACGATAAGAACTGAACGCAATGGAAGAACACAACAGAAAGCAATAGTGCTGGGAACTCAGCAGTGGCACTTAGAAACTTATTACAGGCTCCAGGGTACTCCCCAAATCAGAATTAACATGTCCTTCGACAATAGCTTTTAACATACCGTATACACTCGAGTATAAGCCGACCCGAGTATAAGCCGAGACCCCTAATTTTACCACCAAAAACTGGGAAAACCTATTGACTCGAGTTTAAGCCGAGGGTGTAGTATACAGCCTGCCCTGCCCCAAGTATTCCAAGCTAATTAAAAAAAATAAACTTAATACTCATCCTCTGACGATATTCACCTTTAATACTCGGCACGGCTCCTGGTCCTCGGCGCCGGCTTCTCTCTGCATTCTTCACCAGCCGGCAGTCGCGTCCATGCGAGATGCCGGCGGGTGGGTGACACCGCCGCCTCATAGTGTGGGCCCACTAGTGAAGAATGCAAAGAGAAGCGGGAGCCGCCGCCACGGATCCGGGAGCCAGAGGGTGAGTATTATTTTTTAATTTTTTTTAATTGACTCATTATTCACTTAGTATATATATCTTAGTATACCGTATTCACTTAGTATATACGGTAGTAGAAAATTGGACCTTTGGGAGTAGAAGATTTGACTTTCTTCAAACAATGGATTTAATGCAAAGGATTCACTTTTCCATAAGCTTTTTTCACATCCCAGAAGGAAGCACTTATGGTGCAACACGATAGTCTCACGCAGAATGTGGCAAATGGCAAATGTGAATATATAAATGTGAGCCATCTCCATGCACAGACACCCGACGTGCACATGCTATTACGGCGCGCTTCGGGGAGCAGTAAAGGATCGTTTTAGTGATACTTTTTGGGATGCATATTGCAGCAAACACCAAGCTCTTAAATCTACAGTCAATGCTGGCAACAATCAAGGGTATTAACTATTTAAAGGTCTCCGGCAATGCTGGACATGAATTTTATCCCTGCCACCCATGACGTCTTCAGGGGGCTAGGTCACTATGCAGCTTAGTCACAGACTTCCCAAGGCAGCTGCTTACAGATCAGTAGCATATCTGCCCTACAGTTGTATTGCAATGCATGACAAGAACAATAAAACCCCTAGGATTAAAGGGATCTAGGGGGGCTGAAACAGTGTAAAAAAAAAAAAAACCATAAATGACTTTTGGGATGTGGTGATACCCATCAAATGATCAGCAATGAAAAAGTCATGTCCTACAAAAAAAAAAAAATTACACCTTGCAGAGCGCCGCAAACTGAAGTAAGAAAAAGTTATTGGTGTCAGAATTGGGAAAACCGGTAATTACTCACCGGTAATTGTGTTTCCTTGAACCACGACAGCACCCAACCAGAGAGAGGGATCCGCCCCCAGGGACAGGAAACCCAGACTTCAAATTCTGCGGTACGCCCCATCTCCTTCAGTGGATTACAGAGACTGTATGGGACTTAATGTTCTTGATTAATTCTGACCACCGTATCATTCAGCATCACTCTCAATGAGAGAATCTCACACCTCTGTGACATACACATAACATTTAACACCCAAGTGTGAAAAGAATTTACAAGGGAGGGAATAACCAGGGTGCTGTCGTGGTTCAAGGAAACACAATTACCGGTGAGTAATTACCGGTTTCCCCCTCTCACCACGACAGCACCCAACCAGAGAGAATAACATAGATGAAATCCCTTAGGGAGGGACAACCGAAGAAAGAACCCTTCGCCCAAAGGAAAGTTCCTGTGCACCTGCTACATTTAGCCTATAGTGCCTATAAAAAGTGTGTGGAGAAGACCAAGTGGCAGCCTGACAAATCTGATTAACCGACACCTCTCTAAATTCTGCCCATGAGGAAGAAACTGCTCTAGTGGAATGGGCTTTTAGACCTTCTGGTATCGGCTGACCGGCTGCTAAATAAGCGGAGCTAATGGCTTGCCTAATCCATCTAGCTATAACTACCGCTGAGGCCTTCTGCCCCCTATTCTTGCCACCAAAAAGAACAAAAAGACTATCAGATTTTCTCCAATCTTTAGTCCTATCCAAATATAGCTCAATGGCCCTTTTAACATCTAATTTGTTAAACTCCCTCTCCCTATCTGTAGAAGGGTTACTGCAGAAGGATGGGAGCCTGATCTCCTGGGATCTATGGAATCTAGAGACTACCTTTGGTAAAAAGGCCGGGTCTGTCATCAGAACTACTCTGTCATCCAAGATCTTGAGAAAAGGCGCTCTACATGACAGAGACGATATCTCTCCAACCCTACGGGCTGAAGTGATTGCTACCAAAAATACAACTTTAATGGTCAGCCATTTTAGTGAACAAGACTCCAGGGGCTCAAAAGGATCTCTTATCAGATAATTTAATACCAGAGTGAGGTCCCAGGGGGGCACCGTACATCTCCTAAAGGGGGTCATACGAGATGCCGCTTTTATGAACCGAGATATCCAGGGATGAGAGGCTAAAGGAGACTCAAACAGGGAGCTAAGGGCAGAGATCTGAACTTTAAGGGTGGCAGGTTTTAGGCCCTTATCTAATCCTGCTTGCAGGAAATCTAATATCTTAGCTATATTTGGATGAGCTAAGTCTATTTTATCTGGGGAACAAAAATCTGAGAATACTCTCCAGACCCTGAAATAGATTTTAGAGGTAACTACTTTTCTACTCTTCTGCAGGGTTGTAATTACCTTGTCCGAGAGGCCTTTTTCCCTCAAGATGCGCCTCTCAAATTCCAGGCCGTCAGATGGAGGTTCGTAATCTGCGGGTGGAATACTGGGCCCTGGGAGAGGAGATCGTGACTCTCTGGGAGGATCCAAGGGTCTGATATCGATAGCTCTCTCAATACTGAGAACCATGCCCTCCTGGGCCAGAAGGGGGCTATAAGAATAACTCTGGCCTGGTCTTGCCGTATCTTCTTCAGAACCCTTGGAAGAATAGACAGGGGTGGAAATGCATATGCTAGGCTGAAGTTCCACCTGATTGAGAAGGCATCCAGACTTAAAGATCGGTCTCTCGGGTCTAGGGAGCAGAAGAGCCTGACCTGTCTGTTCTTTCTTGTGGCGAATAAATCCACTTCTGGTTGACCCCAAAGTCTGGTTATCTTGGAGAACACCCTCCGATTCAGGGACCACTCTCCTTGACGTAAGAGATGACGGCTTAGGAAGTCTGCCTGCAGATTGTCCTTGCCCCTTATATGAACCGCCGATATTGATCTTAGATTGGCTTCCGCTAGTTCTAGAATCTGATGCGAGAGGTTCATTAAGGACCCGCTTCGGGTACCTCCCTGGCGATTCACGAACGCCACCGCTGTGACATTGTCCGAGGCAATCTTCAGGTCTGTCCCCCGAATCATCGGCAGAGCTTGTCTGATCGCCTGCAGGATGGCCTCTAGTTCTCTGTGATTTGAGGACTTTTTCCTGGATTCTTCGTTCCATGATCCCTGGAATAAGAGGCCCCTGACCTGGGCTCCCCAACCCGTAGAGCTTGCATCCGTAATCATGGATAGAGGGTTCTCCTCTCTCCAAGGCCGGCCTGCCTGGAGGTTCTCCTCTCTTAGCCACCATCTCAGGGAATCCAGGATCTGTTGAGGAAGTGTAATCCTCTGGTCCAAGGAGGACTGGTCCCCCCTCCAGTTCTCCAACATGAAGAGCTGTAAGGGCCTTGCGTGATACATCGCCCAAGACACCGCTGGAATTGCCGCTGTAAAGAGACCCAGAGTCCTCATAATGTCCCTTATGGTAGGGGATGGCTGTCTGTACAGCCTCTCCACCGAGGCTACTATCTTCACCACCTTGTCCTGAGGAAGGAAAGATCTCTGCTGAGTGGAATCTAATGTGATGCCGAGAAATATCTTTGATCTGGCCGGAGTGAGGGAGGACTTCTTCAGATTTACCATCCAGCCCAGGCGATGTAGGATCTTCATCACCACCTTTATTAAGATCTGCAACTCTTCTGCCGAACCTGCGATCAGCAGGAAGTCGTCCAGATATGGCACAAAGGTGCCCTGATATTTCCGTATGTAGGCTCCCACCTCCGATATTAGTTTTGTGAAAACTCTCGGTGCTATCGCCACTCCAAAGGGCAGAGCTCTGAATTGGAAGTGCTCTATCTTGCCGTCCATCCTCACCGCCACTCTCAGGAATCTCTGACTGTCCGGATGAATAGGGACGTGGTAATAAGCATCCGCTAAGTCTATGGAAGCCATAAAACAATCCTGAAAGAGCAGGTTTACGGTTGACTTTATCGATTCCATCTTGAACTTTTCCACTTTTAGGTAGCAGTTTAGTGGTTTTAAATTTATAATGGTCCGGAATGTTCCGTCCGGTTTCTTTATAAGGAACAGGGTTGAATAAAATCCTGTCCCTCGATCCTGCAGTGGCACCTGCCGTAGCACCTCCTTTTCCAATAGGGATCTTACTTCGGTCTCTAGAGCCTGTCTTTCTGCTCTTCCGGCCACTGAGGTTATCTTGAAACGCTGTGGGGGAGGGGATAGAAAAGGTAATTTTAGGCCATCTTGTATGATCCCCAAAATCCACTTGCTCCCTGAAATCTTGCTCCACTCCGCCTTGAACAGGGAGAGCCTTCCCCCCACAGGACCCCTGGCGTCATTGCTGACCGGGACGTTTACTGGAATCCTGAGGCCGGGAAAACATGAATCCCTTAGACCTCCTAGAGGGTCGCCACCCCTCCTTCTTGTCTCCGGATCTCTGAGGAGATCTAAATCGCCTTGAGGGGCGAAAAAACTTCCTCTCTTGAGGCCTTGTACTAGGAAAACCTCTCTTCCTGTCAGCTGCCTTTTCCAAGATGTTGTCTAGTGCAGACCCAAACAAGAATTCCCCTTCACAGGGAATACTACATAGATGACTTTTAGATGGGAGGTCACCTGTCCAGTTTTTCAGCCATAAGGCCCTTCTGGCAGAATTAGATAAGGCTACCGATCTTGCCGATAACCTTAAGGCGTCCACCGAGGCATCGGCTAAGAAGGCAGAGGCCTTCTGTGCAGTGGTAACCTCCGAGATGAGATGTGACCTGGATGCACCAGCCTTAATCTTCTCCTCCAGCTGGGAAAGCCAAACAAAAAGAGACCTAGAGACGCATGTAGCCGCGACATTGGGTTTGAATGCGCCCGCTGCTGCCTCCCAGGAACGCCTTAAGAAGCCATCTGCCTTCTTATCCATAGGATCTTTAAGCACACCTGAATCCTCAACTGGAAGCGCACTCTTTCTAGACACTTTAGACACGGCAACATCTACTTTTGGCGCCTTGTCCCAAATCTCTGTCTCCTTCTCAGGAAAGGGATACTTCCGCTTCATAGCTCTAGGGATAAAAACCTTCTTGTCTGCCTTGCGCCATTCTGCCTGGATAAGGGAGGAAATATTCTCATGGATAGGAAAAACCTTTCTCTTCTTTTCTCCTAGACCCTGGAACATAACGTCTGTTACAGAGCATTCTTCTTTTTCATCTTCTAACTCCATAGTTGATCTTACTAATTTTACTAGATGATCAATATCCTCTATAGGAAACAGGGGTCTGCCTGACCTGTCCTCCTCCTCTGACTCAGATGATTCTCCCGAACTAGGGCCAGAATCTTCAAGTTGCCTGGAAGTGCCTGGGGAATTCTCTGACCTGAGGGATCTCCTTATTTCTTGCACAGAACTACGCACTTCCTGCTGGATTAGCATACGCATGGATTCAAACAAGGTCGACTGCTCTTGTGCTAACAGGCGCTGAACACACTGGTCACAGTTAGGTTTTAAATAAGAGTCAGGCAGATTATCTCCACAGATTCTACATGCATGATGCTTAGACTTTACAGTGGCTTTCCCCTTACGAGATTCTTCCCTCTAAAATAAGAATCACATAAGACATCATCAGAACCAGTTTAAAGGCATGGTAAGGCCACACTCACCAATCAGCGGACTATCCCCCTACTCAAACTTTACCGTAGCGGTGTCCACCGACTCTCTACCACCTTCATTAGAACTCATCTTATTCAGTGGTGAGGATACAGCTCCGTTTTCATCCACGACTGGAGCAACTCCTGTGGCTGGCTGTGGGTGCTAGAAACAACACACAGGACTCCTGTGTGGGATCTCCTTTTAAAATTACCGCGTCTGACGTCATCTCCCATGTGGACGCTGGGCGGCGCGTCACTTCCGGTCCTCACCGGAAGTGGAGCCGGCGCCATTTTGGGGAAGACCATCGCAGAGGAAGAGGCCAGCGCTCAGCCGCCCTTCCACACACACGCCTCCACTCCGGATCGGAGGCGTGCCGGAGTCCGCCCGCACCCACAGACTGCGCTGCACCTCGCAGCCTTCACCTCTTCACCGCCGCCGAGTGACCACCCTCCGGTAAGCCTCGGCGGGGGACCTGTGCAGCCACCTGGGGGTACCTGGGACTCCCATTCCCCCCTCTCACCGCGACTCCTGAGTCTCACCGAGACTCACTGGATCCCCCGTCAGGGACAGGAAACCACTGAAGGAGATGGGGCGTACCGCAGAATTTGAAGTCTGGGTTTCCTGTCCCTGGGGGCGGATCCCTCTCTCTGGTTGGGTGCTGTCGTGGTGAGAGGGGGAAAATTAAGATTTTTTCTTGGTACACAAGGTTTATACTTCTTTCAAACTATTAAAACACAATAAAACCTATATAAATTTGGTATCCATATGATTTTACCAAATCATGCCCAAAGGATTAAAGGCAGATATCATCTGGAGCGCACAGTGAAAAAAAAGATCCCACAAGATAATTATGCAAAATGCTTTTTTGGTACACTGCATAAAATGTTAAATACTGACACTAGGCAGTACAATTTGTTACCCAGAAAACAAGCCCCCAGATCGCTCAGTAAATGCAAGAAAAAAAACATCATGGGTTTTTGAAGGGGGCGAGCAAAAAACCGACACGCAAACAAAAAAAAAAAAAGAGAGCCAAGATGTTAAAAAGGTTCTCCACTCATAGAAACTTAGGCCCTATCCTCTGCTGATCGGTGGGGGTCTGTTGCACTCAAGATGATCAGAACAGCCAGGCAGTCGCACATGCGCCGTCTACGCCGCTCATCTCTACGGCACTCACAGAGATAGAATGCTATACTTTGAAATCTTAGGCTACATTCACAGGATGTATGCTCGCCGTACTAAGCATACATCGGCGCCGGGGAGCGAAGTAGGGGATGAGCACTGCTCACCCCCGCCCCTCTCCATAGGAATACACAGCGCACGGCGTCGTATTCTGTTGAAAGATAGGACATGTCTTTCTATGGGCTATGTATATACGCCCCCCCATACGTTCATGTGAATGTAGCCTTAGTCAATGCATAGAGATGAGTAGAGAAGCCATCAATGAGACCCCAGCCGATCAGCAAGTTACTGAATAGGGTCTAACTTTCTATGACTGGAGAACCCCTTTAAGAGTTAAAGTGAAAATGGTCTCCACTGTGGGATTCATCCCTAAACAGACCTACCAGGTAAGAGAAGCGTTGCATAAGTGGTTTAGTTCCATTTGGAAAGTGAAATAAGTACACTGAAAGAGGATCATGGGCATGAGTGTCAATCCATTCTTAAGCAAAGGTGCCGTTTTCTAGGAGGCAGGATTAAGCGCTTCTGAAGCGCGAAACGGACAGTCGCCTTCTGTGGGCTCCTGCAGCTCTTTACTTCCCTCCTGCAACTATGTTGTTTTAACCGTGTTGGAATAAAGTTTTGGATTTTTAATCGGTGAGTGCCAGCTTTACTTCTTTTTTCTCATTTGAATGTTTACCTGCACTCCTATGGACAATTTAAGCTAGAGCACCGCCCCACTACCCAACCAGTCGGGCCCCCAAAGATGTTTTGCGAAACGTGATTTATTGCTACTAGTGGTTAAAGGTCGCCTAAGTGCAGTGCCCCCCCAGCTGTTCTTCTCTTTTTTGCAAGTCCCATTTTCTACTCTGTTGAAAGTCACTCCGGAAGGACTAGTTTTTTGACTTGGGATTTACCCTGGGGTACGGAAAAAGTTTGTTTTTGGCACTTTTCTGGTGAAAGGGACTAGAGTATTTGAATCCCTGCATATAAAAATTGATAGAAGTTTTATAACAACTTAACCACTTGTCACAAAATCATACACTATTACATCATGATGCTGCAAGGGCTGTAGGAAGAGAGCTCAGCCTATGCGCATTGCACAGCTAACACCCGAGATCAGTATTCATATAAATGCTGTGGGCAAAGCTCCTGCAGACAGATACAAATGAGCAGTGTAAATTCACCATATACTTCAATAAACTTACGTGTAATAATGGGGTCAACATCTCTTGTCTGAGTGGCTACATTTGATGCACAGACCTGCCCAATCTGTATGAGTAGTGACATGATATCTTCATATAATGGAGGGAAAGTTTGGCAGAACAATACCAAACAAGGCAGCGTTGGCATAAAGAATGAAAAACGTTTGGCTTGAGTCAACACTGCAACAAGACAAGGAAATATTATATCTTGAAAACAATCCTGAAGAATATAAAAATAAAACAAAAACATTTTTGTGGGTGGGACATCAAAAATCGTCAAAAACTATACCCCCATCGGATATTAGAGCTCTGACATGAATGTTTAAAATGGTTTCCTCCCAGACTCCCTGTTCTGCCTATTCACTGGTACTACTGCAGTTGTGTGGTGTATCAGAATTCAATTTTATATAAATCACACAATAGAGAATTTGACAGGAAGCATAGCACTTTGGGTATTAAAATTATTATGTGAATAGGAAAAGTGGAAGGTTGATATCTGAGAAACAAGTATCATATCGCAACCTCCATGATACACACAAAGTCAGCTTCGATCTTTTATATAAAAACAGAATAGATAAAAAGATAAAAAAGTAAAAAGATAAATATACCTGTGATGAGGGTCCCCATAACATTTATAGCCAAGCGAGCCATACTGAGAGATTTGGGCAATGCATACTGAATACACAAGTGTGAAAGAAGCTGGATTGCAAATATCTGCAATATTAAAATAGAATATGTTAATGTAGGCCTCTTGATATATTTACTGATGCATACAAGAGAAAGTAGAACCAGATTAGTAACTTATAAACTGACGTGATGTGAAATAGCCGTGTCACTTTCGATCATATGCCAGATTTTATAAATGGCTGTTCCGATTGGATCTCCCAGGTGAGTAAAATCAAAGGAAAAAGTGAAACAATCATAAGTTGTCTCCTCCTTTCTGTTTATACCGGGTCTTAAAATTGTGTTTATTTGTTTCAGCTGCTCTACTGTACGCGGATTCTATCAGAGGAAGTTAAGAATCCCTCCTCTGTGTCCTCTGCTTGCTCTTTTAAAATTGCATCGACTGTATGGGAGGGTCCTTTTGACATGCCCTGGATGGTAGCTTTTGTAATGGAGAAGCGTGTGCCTTTCCGTAGTGTTCCTGAAAACTCTGATGATGTTGTCTGTAAAAATTTAATTCTGTTTTACTTCCTCTAACATTTCTACAACAAGTTAATTGCGACCAGTTCAAGGTATAGATATTCCCCACATTTCTTATGTATGTCTGTGAGCCGCCGCTCATATTAAAGTACCTTTCGATTTAAAGAGAACCTGTCAGACAAACCAAATATATTTTCATACACTGCAATTAGAAAGCATTTCCCCTGTCCCTACATGTCTGTAAGCTCAAACCATCAAGACTTTAAGCTGTATGCTAATGACCCGAGATGGGTCTAAGCAGCCATTTTCATATTCAGCAGTCCAGCTTATTCATGAGTGTCAGGCACAGCCACACCTCCAGTGCTTGACTGATAGCCTGTATGATAATGTGATACTTTTGGTTCTGGCTGCCACAACCCCTGTAGCCTGTGTGCATGAGAAATAAGGCCAAATATTTTTTTTTAATAGGAGAAGAGAGTCTGATGTCTGTGTCTCTCACATGCGTATGCGATCACATGTATATGGGAGAAGAGAGCATGCCAGGTATTTGTGTAGTTGATGTCTGTGTATAGGAGAAGAGAGCATGTCAGGTACTTGTGTAGCTTATGTCTGTGTCTCTCACATGTGTATAGAAAGACAGAGCATGTCAGGTGCTGGTGTAGCTGATGTCTGGGTCTCTCACATGTGTATAGGAAGAGAGAGCATGTCAGGTACTTGAGTAACTGATGTCTGTCGATCACATGTATATGGGAGAAGAAAGCATGCCAGGTACTTGTGTAGTTGATGTCTGTCTCTCACATGTGTATATGGGAGGAGAGCGCATGCCAGGTACTTGTGTAGTTGATGTCTGTGTATAAGAGAAGAGAGCAGGTCAGGTACTTGTGTAACTGATGTCTGCATCTCTCACATGTGTATAGGAAGACAGAGCATGCCAGGTACTTGTGTAACTGATGTCTCTCGATCACATGTATATGGGAGAAGAGAGCATGCCAGGTATTTGTGTAGTTGATGTCTGTGTATAGGAGAAGAGAGCAGGTCAGGTACTCGTGTAGCTTATGTCTGTATCTCTCACATGTGTATAGGAAGACAGAGCATGTCAGGTACTTGTGTAACTGATGTCTGTCTTCCTATACACAAGTACCTGACATGTGCTCTTCCCCTATACACATGTGAGAGACAGACATCAGTTACACAAGTACCGGACATACTCTGTCTCTAACATGTATATAGGAGAAGAGACCCTGTCAGGTACTTGTGCAGCTGATGTCTGTGTCTCACATGTGTATAGGAGAAGAGGGCATGTCAGGTACTTGTGTAGCTCATGTCTGTCTCTCACATGTTTATAGGCGGAGAGAGCATGTCAGGTGCTGGTGTAGCTGATGTCTGTATCTCTCATATGTGTATAGGAGGAGAGAGCATGTCAGGTACTTGTGTACCTGATGTCTGTCGATCACATGTATATGGGAGAACACAACAAGAAAAAGAATGCATTCAAAAGGCTCATGTATGATGCAAAAGTATAAATCCAAGTTTATTCCAAAAAATTATTTGACAAGACAGACAATCAAAGAACAGACATTTAAAATCAATTAAAAATCACTATGTACAAGAATACATACAGTCACCCAGTTTGGTGAACTGTAAACAACCTCCTGACCAACACAAAATGAGTGATGCAAGGCCTGCCTGACTGTTCAATAATAAAATGAAGGCTATATTGCTAAATGCCCAAGGAACACAGTATCACCGGGTAGGTGTGTAAATGCCGAGAGAATATTACCAACCTCAGGACCCTTTGAAAAGATGGAATGATATTGCTACAGGGTAAGCATGTTGACAAAGGGGTAACGAGAGGATGGAGAGTAAGGGTACCCAAGCAAAGGTGTCAGCGGTGAGCCTAAGAGCAGTTAGGAGAGGCACAGGTGGTCAGGGGTGGCGGGCTCCCCTGACCACCTGTGCCTCTCCTGACTGCTCTTAGGCTCACCGCTGACACCTTTGCTTGGGTACCCTTACTCTCCATCCTCTCGTTACCCCTTTGTCAACATGCTTACCCTGTAGCAATATCATTCCATCTTTTCAAAGGGTCCTGAGGTTGGTAATATTCTCTCGGCATTTACACACCTACCCGGTGATACTGTGTTCCTTGGGCATTTAGCAATATAGCCTTCATTTTATTATTGAACAGTCAGGCAGGCCTTGCATCACTCATTTTGTGTTGGTCAGGAGGTTGTTTACAGTTCACCAAACTGGGTGACTGTATGTATTCTTGTACATAGTGATTTTTAATTGATTTTAAATGTCTGTTCTTTGATTGTCTGTCTTGTCAAATAATTTTTTGGAATAAACTTGGATTTATACTTTTGCATCATACATGAGCCTTTTGAATGCATTCTTTTTCTTGTTGTGTTTTCGGTTAATTGTGCATTGGCTCTATTAATACTTGGTTGTGCTACACCCCCCCTGCTGTTATTACATGTATATGGGAGAAGAGAGCATGCCAGGTATTTGTGTAGTTGATGTCTGTGTCTCTCACATGTGTATAGGAGGAGAGAGCATGTCAGGTACTTGTGCAACTGATGTCTGTATCTCTCACATGTGTATAGAAAGACAGAGCATGTCAGGTGCTGGTGTAGCTGATGTCTGGGTCTCTCACATGTGTATAGGAAGAGAGAGCATGTCAGGTACTTGTGCAACTGATGTCTGTATCTCTCAAATGTGTATAGGAGAAGAGACCCTGTCAGGTACTTGTGTAACTGATGTCTGCATCTCTCACATGTGTATAGGAAGACAGACATCAGTTACACAAGTACCTGGCATGCTCTGTCTTCCTATACACATGTGAGAGATGCAGACATCAGTTACACAAGTACCTGGCATGCTCTGTCTTCCTATACACAAGTACCTGACATTTGCTCTTCCCCTATACACATGTGAGAGACAGACATCAGTTACACAAGTACCGGACATACTCTGTCTCTCACATGTGTATAGGAGAAGAGACCCTGTCAGGTACTTGTGTAGCTGATGACCGTCTCTCACATGTGTATAGGGAAAGAGGGCATTTCAGGTACTTGTGTAGCTCATGTCTGTCTCTCACATGTTTATAGGAGGAGAGAGCATGTCAGGTACTTGTGTAGTTGATGTCTGTCGATCACACGTGTATAGGAGAATAGAGCATGTCATGTACTTGTGCATCTGATTATCTCTCACAGGCAGCAGATAAAGCACAAACACTAGCAATGCTTTACTATATATTACACACAGACATTAGCAGGAGGAGAGGGAACATAACTTTCACTAAGTGCCCAAGGTTAATTAACCCCTTCAATACCACTCTACGAAAATATCCAACAGCTTTTATTGTGACAGATTGCCACGGTCATGATGTAAAAAAAAATCCTTTCTGCAAACTTCAAAGGGCTACATCTCCTGAATCCTGGCATCTAGAAAGACTATTCTGGTGTCAAATTAAACAGGAGAATCTCCATCCAGAGATATCCACCCTTAAAAAGCTCCTTGCACTAAAAAGTTGATTTTTATGTACAGCTTTTTATTGCCAATTGTAACTTTAAGGGTGGATATCTCCGGTTCTGTTGAGCACCCATTCATATGATATATGGATTGTGCAAGTGGAAACTCCTTAGTATGACACCAGAATTTTGCTTCCAAAATTCTGCCCCCCTCCAGACGGGAAACACTTGCAGGAAACACTTTCAATTTCACTTTACATTATTGCAAAAGTACATGCACCCTTTTGTCTGTAGTTGAACCTGAAAAAGGGTGATGGAGTAAAAAGGCGATGGAATAATGCTGATAATCCTTGCTCTGGTGACAGAATTAGTTACTGAGAGCTGGTAACAAGTGTCCTTTAAAGGGGTTTTCCCATGAACAAAAGTTAGGGCCTAACTTGCTGATCAGTGGGGTTCTCAGTGCTGAGACCCCCACGAAAACTGTGTGTCCGACGGTGTTCCACAAACCTCAGTCAGACCCCTCGTTGCTCTGTCAGACTAATGGTACAGAGGGCCGAGCATGACCGTTCTGCTCCATTAATCTCTATGGAGCTGACGGAAATTGCTGAGTGCTGTGCTCTGCGATCTCCCATCAGCTCCTTAGAGATTAATGGAGCAGAGCGGTCTTGCACAGCGATCCACTCCATTAGTCTGACGGAGCGAAGAGGGGTCCGACTGACAACTCGTTTTTGTGATCCGCTGGGATTTCAGCACTGAGACCCCCCCCACTGATCAGCAAGTTAGGACCGGTCTCATGGGAAAACCCCTTTAAGGTGGTCTCTAACACAAATGTAGGCATGACAGTAGCCTCCATAATCCCTTAGACCAGTTATGGCAAACCTTTTAGAGACCGAGTGCCCAAACTTCAACCAAAACCTACTTACTTATTGAGTGCCAACTTGACAATTTAAACAGTAATTTATTGCTCTCTTTTGTTCCACAACAGTTAATCGTATTGGCCCCCTGAGGACACCAATACAGTTGAAAGCAGGAAGGCAAATTCAGACATCATTGTAGCTTCTCTCCAGTGTCTCTCTGTACAGGAAGAATCATGGGGCCAGTAGTAGGACCTCCAAAAATATTTTGGCCCTGTTCACACCTTCTTACTCCTCTTGCAGTTCCAATCAGTCAAAGATACGTCACTTTAAAAGAGTACCAAGAGCTGCATTATAATTGTCCAAGACTGAAGGAAGATTTAAGCCCTGTCTGTCGAACTTTGTCCTGGGGCGACAGCCTGGGTGCCCACAGAAAGGTCCCTGAGTGCCGCCTCTGGCACCTGTGCCATAGGTACGCCATCACTGCCTTAGACTGTCATACTATTATAATGATCCTTGATCTACTTATTTCAGCTTAATAAGAGCTGTTAGAACCCATGCATATAGATTATGTGCATTTGCAAACACATGGACATTGGTTTAATAGTCCAAATTTTCACGTTACCTGTTTCTCCAGCTCTGGCTGAGCAATAAGCTCAGGAATAAAATCAAGACAGATGTGCATTGATGGGATTCCTGCTACTGTCAGAGGCAGAAGCTGACAAGGGTAGCCCTGCGTGAGAGGGTAGAAAGAGGAAATAACCTTTAGCTTAAGTTCACATTAAGTCAATTGTATGCTGTATTCAGAGTCAATGGCTTTGTATGAAATGGTGTATAGGTTAGCCGTAAAGAATGGAGACCAATTACTGAATAGCTGCACACTCCATAGAATTAAAATAAGCATGCAGACATTTTTAAAGCTACTTTCTCTGTGATAGCAGTGTGCTCCTTTATTTTTCAATATCATACATACCTGAAAATGTACAAGTTTTGCAATGTTTGGGTCTGCAATAAACATCTGGTGCAGGAGACAACAAATGAGACACTGTACTTCTCGTAGGTTGCACAGTAGACTGTCTTCCATTTCCAGCTGCTCTGGACTCTTGTCCTCAGATGGAAGGCAAACCTCCAGCAAGATCTGAACAGCAGCACTATCCTAAAGTGACAGTATTTCAATTTTATTAGAGG
The DNA here is from genome assembly GCF_040894005.1 of Engystomops pustulosus. Lineage (NCBI taxonomy): Eukaryota > Metazoa > Chordata > Amphibia > Anura > Leptodactylidae > Engystomops > Engystomops pustulosus. Next base: position 131,710,145 of record NC_092412.1, read on the forward strand.
TCGGTGCACATGGTGCTGTACAGTAAGAACAATTATGCAAGATGATGCTGTTACCTGGGCTGAAAGCAGTGCATTTTTAAGCTCTTCTCTTGTAACCTCCATAGTTTCTGTCTGACCTTGCATAGCCATTGCATTACTGGGAGAAGATTTAATATCTTGGTCTGCAGTTTCTTTTAGATAAGAGTTTAGGTAAGCTTTAGATGCTAAAAGGTAGCCATTAAGCATGTGTAATGTGATATCCATAAGAGGTGGGCACCTGGCAAAACAGAAAGAGCAATATGGTAGAATGCAAACAGGCAAATAACTCAAAACTCTTAAGCCACAGGACGAAACTTACCTTAGGACTCGAGCATCACAGCGCAAGACAATTAAAGGGTCAATCATCAGATCATTCTGAGTGTACTTATGACTCCGAGCCAATTTTAATGAAGGCTGTAATGCATTCACAGTCATCACCCACAGCCTGAAAAAAAAAAATGGATACATTTATTTTTAAATTGTTGCTGACACTTTGGAACAAGTGAGTTTGTGTGTCTACTTGCCTTGAGTAATAAAAGTGAAACCTCAATCTCCATCATGCAGTAATTTTCTCCCTTCACAAGCTAAATTTTTAACTTTCAATTTCACCATCCTAGGCTACACTGTCATCTATCCTCAGCTTACAATTCTATGACTGCTTTTAGCGATATAACAAAGGGTCCAGCTCTTATAATGTGATCGTTCAGTTGTTCCCTTGTGTGATGACAGAGCTTGCAGCCTCTCTCAATGACATAGCATTGATTAGGACTATATATTTTACAAGGAAAACACAGCTATGGGGGCTCAACTATGAAATATATCAATAGATAAACGGATTAAACCAGAATGACAACCTAAATGAATGGTCAGAACATTACCTTCTTGGCATCACAGTGTTCAATGTCATCCAAAGCTTGTTTACTGTCTGTAGTAACCTACGTGCAACACTGACATTCAGTAGTTGGCTCATATTGGCAGTGAGAACTTCAGCATATGGGATAAGGTCACTGGCACACAGCAGGGTCAAGTGCTCTAGAATCTGCATCACCTGTGTATGGTTGCTCTGAAGCTGTAAAAATGCTTTAAAAAAAAAAAAAAAAAAAAAAAGAAAAACACTCAGTGAAACACATGTACATATAAAAACTAAAAACTGTATACATTAAACAACAATAACAGCTTTTCCTACATAGTCTATGAACAATGTCCAACAATCGACCACATAAACAGGCTTAATAAACCAATCTTATCTTTACTTCAAGACTTCTTATTAATACATTTCTCAATAATTTTCAGTTTGTTCCATAAATATATGTATTGCACTTCCATTCCATGGAGCTACATGGAGCGTACCTGAGCGCTGTCCGGCGTGCAAGTGAGGTAGTGTCTCTGCCCCAGGGATCATTTTTATGTGAGTCTCATCTATCATATCATACTAATTTTACCAAATTGTTGGACCTTTTTGAATGTTACATAACCGTACCAGAGATTGACTCACATGACCCTGAGATTGATTTATTTTATGCAAGCAAATATTCAAAGAAATGTGCAATACTTAAATGGAAGTGCAATACATATATTTATGGAACAAACTGAAAATTATTGAGAAATGTATTAAGAAGAAGTCTTGAAGTAAAGATAAGATTGGTTTATTAAGCCTGTTTATGTGGTCGATTGTTGGACATTGTTCATAGACTGCGTTTTTAAGGGGGAGTTGGAGAATCTCCCGTCCTAGACCACTACATTTGAATCACTCCACACACTGTACCTTGTCTATTTTACAAAGCTTTTCCTACATAAACAGCAACCATTTCAAGGAATATTTCATGTGGGACTATGGTAAAACATTCCGCTTTGTGTATCTAAACCTTCAGCGTTTACAGTACTCAGCTGCTTACTGACATCATAGGGCAGTGTTGGTAAACCTTTTAGATGCCGAGTGCCCACACTACAAGCAAAATCCACATATTTTTCACAAAGTGCCGATGCGACAGTAACTTATTACTCCCTGCTCTGTAACTTGTTTAAATTGTATAGGCAGCTGAGGACACCAATACAGTAGAAAGAAAAAGTTTGAATTATCAGTGTAGCTTCCTTCTAGGGTCCTCAGCGGCCTGGGACTGCAAGAGGCCTTGAGTCCTGTCTGGTGAACACTGTGCTGGGGTGATGGCGCAGGTGCCCATAGTGAGGGCTCAGAGTGCCACCTCTGGCACCCGTGCAATAGGTTCACCCCCACTGTCATAGGGTGTGCCGTTGACAGCGCAAACACTAGAATGTCAGCAAACGGCTGACATCATGATGCGTGCAACAGATGGAGCCAATGGAGGACATCAATGGAAAGAAGAGGATCTGACAGGGGGAGTTGGAAGGAGAGGACACTTTTCTTTACTCGAGTATAAGCCAAATTAGGGCTTTTCAATACAGTCTGTTCCCTACTTAAGGACACCTGACTTACAGACGACCCCTAGTTACAGACGGACCCCTCTGAGCTCTGGTGAAGCTTTCTGGATGCTTTACTATAGTCACAGACTGCAATGATCAGCTATAAAGTGTCTGTAATGAAGCTTTATTAATAATCCTTGGTCCCATTACAGTAAAAAATGTTTAAACTCCAATTGTCACGGAGGCAAAAAAAAATTTCTGTCTGGATCTACAATTATAAAATATACAGTTTTGACTTGCATACAAATTCAACTTAAGAACAAACCTCCGGAACCCATCTTGTACGTAACCCGGGGACTGCCTGTACACCAGTCACTGCTACTCTCAATTTGTATAAGAAACCAGCAATGCGTTGTTGACAATTGCACATCTGCTCCTTTCTGCAACTGGTGTAGTAGTGCGTGCACTGTCAACGTGACGTCTGTATACAAACAGAAGCTGGTAGTGATGGGCGTTGTAGTGGCTGAACATGAGCGCTTACAATCATATAACAACCCTTTTAATGTTACATTTTCACTACTCCACAATTTTTTATATTTATGCATTTGTACATCTACATTTTTTTGGCTCACCGTCTTGTAGTTGTTTTGGGGAATGACTTTTGGCAGAATGTGTCATCAACATTCTCCTTAAGAGAGCATCAGTACCAGTAATTTCCTCCTCACATATCCAATCATCCACAATGCACAGATGAGGGTAGTTTGTGGCAAGCAGACGCAGCAGGGCAGAGTGTAAGCCTGGAGAAGAGAGAAGGAATAATAATAAAGAAAAGCACCATGTAGTTATTAGAATTCTTATTCTATGAGCACCAGCTACTATGTGCATGGAATACGTTGGTTTTTTTTTTGTGAAAAAATGTTCTACGTGATTAACTTGCAATGCATATAGTGTGAACATGGTATATGGTCTAAAGCACACAACCATTTTTGGAGGTTGTGAGCTAATCGCAAAAACAGCAGCGAAGTCAAGTTCCCCACTGACTTCTATTGTACATGGTTGCTGTGAGGTGCATTTACTATGTCTCAACGCACAGTGTGTGCCGAGCTGTAAATCATAGAGCAGGTCCTATTCCTGCCCTGATTTACAGTTTTGCCTCTTATTTCCTTTATACATAAGGGGTTCACCCGCCGATGTCCCCCCAGGCAAAACTGGTCACAAACAGGGGATCACTTCCACCTGTATCCTGCCCGTAACGGGTACACAGTGTCGCATGCCTTTGGGTGCATTTACATGATGGGATTTTCACATTTAGTTACATCATGTACAGTCGATACAATCCGTCCGACAGGTTCCAAGTCCATGTTTCTCAGTATATAAAAGGAATTATTATTATTTACAGGGTAAAAATACTTCTTCAGTAATTTAGGATCAACAGACAAGCTTTCCTTCGCTTTAAACTATGGTACAAATGATGCACTCAGCAGAAACATTAAAAGGGGCTGTCCAAGATATATAAATTATATTATTTTAAATTTCCCCAAATGCCATCCAGTGCTGGACCTCCCATGATGATGAGCTGGGCGGCTCAGCACTGCTACAGCCAATCAGTGGTTGAGTGGTGACATTCTGTAGATACTTGGGGAAATTCATCAACCTGTCTTCACAAGAATTCTGGAGTCATTTTCACCTGATATACAGTGCGCCACATTTATTGCAGGCTTTAGATCATTTTTGGACAGTTTTTTGACCCCGGGAAAAGGGGTGTGGTCTAAACAATGCACCAGTAAATTCAGATCCAAACTAGACATACTAATAGCTGGTCTAAAGAAGGACCCCACAGTTCATCCAACGTGATTTATCTGGTGCAGAATACAAATGTGGAGTCAAAATCTGCACTAGCATATTCACCAACACTATTTATACATCTGCCTCACTTGCATGAGAACCATTTATGTTTATTAAAAATAAAAATACCATTAGTTAATATAAGACAACCACTTTAAAAAAATCTACCATTAAAAACAAAGCATGATAAACTAGCGACACTTACAAGAAGATTATCACAGTCACTGTGCCTAGATCTAAGAGTACCGTATGGCTCCGAGTTTAGCCAACCGCCTAATTTTAACACATAAAAAACTGGGGAAACCTATTGACTCGAGTATAAGCCCAGGGCGGGAAATGCAATTGTCATAGCCTTCTCCCAATAGCCCCATAGCCTTCGCACATTAAAAAAAAAAAAAAAAGGGTTGGGGGGTAAACTGTGTACTACCCTTTCCGACGCCCAACTACCCCCCCCCCCCAGTGGTCCTCTCATATTTCGAAGCTCCGAGTTCATGTGCGCTGCCGTCGCATATACCATGACGTCAGCTGCTTGCTGACAGTGTGTGATACCCAAGAGGAACTCGAAGACGGAGCTGGGGCTTCAGAAGACAGCAGAGGACCTGAATGAAGTGTACATATTTTGTGCTGAAAAACTCAGCTTATATTCGAGTATATATGGTATTTGTTATCCATGGCCTAATTCATTCTAAAATAAACTTTTACAATTTCCAGAGGCCCTCAGTGATGTCTTTTCACAGGTTTTTACAATGAGCAGAACATGTCTCACCCTGCTCTCTCTCCTCTCTCTGCCTGTGTAATCTAGCAGAAGCAAGAAGTGCAGTGGGGGTGAGGGGGGGGGGGCAAACTCATTGTAACAGTCTGTGAATATGCAGCACTGATAGGATCTAGAAACACCCACCAGAGCCCCTTTTACTTTTAAAACTTGATTTTATCAAGGTGGTCATGGAGAACAAATATAAGAAGATTACCACAGTCACAGTGTCTGGACTGTAAGCAAGTTTCCCTGGTTTATCATGCTTCATTTTGATGGTAGATTTTCTTTAACTGCACTACAATATACAAGGTTAGACAGCGTTTTCCTGAAATAAATCAACCATAGTTATCAGACTATGTACACAGAGTTACTCACCTCCAAGTTCTTGCTGAAGACCTTGTGCCTGTCTAATGAGGAACTTTATTGGAATCTGATCCATTAATAATGAAGAGTAAGACTTAGGTTTCCTCTGCATGGCCGCTGTAATTAGAGCAGAGATAGCATATCTGAATCAATTTTTTCCAACTTTATTAAACTCAGTTCACACTACCATTTAAACAGAAGTTTAACATAGCCGTTAAAAATCCCATTGACATCAATGTAAATTTTAAGCCAACAGTTATGTTCATTTAGGCAGTCATCACTTTTGCATGCAGTTTCTATATATGCATAAAGGAAGCTATAATTTTAACATTGATTACCCGCCCACTTAACCAACTTCTCATTACAGTATGGAAGGAAATTACCCCCACTGTGCTCATCTCAGCTCTAACTCATCTCTAACCTTTCGCTATCCACTGCTGTAGTTTCCTTTATCACTTCTGGTACCTCTTCAACTGGACTTTCAGTGCATCACTCTCACAACGCCTTAAGGTACTGTCCTGGGTCCCCTACTCTTCACCCTCTACACCACTGGCCAAGCACAGCTCATTAAGTCTTACAGCTTTCAATACCACTCCTATGCAGATGACACACAGATCTATACTTCTGGCCAAGATATATACCCTCTTCTAGTCAGAATTCAAAAGTGCCCAGTTATATTCTCTTCCAGTTTTCTAAAACTCAACATGGAAAAAGCTAAACTAATCTTTCCTCCACATTCTCAGCAGTTCAAAGTCTGCTGCCTTGGCGTCACCTTGGACTTCTCGTTTAAGTCTCACATCCACTCCCTTACTACAACCTGCCTCCTTCATCTCAAGAATGTCTCTTGTATCCCATAGCTAATCAATACTACAATATTCTTCCCTGTAGTCTCCCAATTAACTCTCTAAAGCCCCTCCCATCTTACAAAGTCGTCCACAACCTGTCCTCCATACATCTCTGACCTAATCAGCCAATATTGTTCCACACAACCTCTGTTCCTCAGAGGCTGCTTCACTCCATTTCCATCTGTTCTTGTGACAACTGTCTCAAAGACTTCTACTGTGCACCCCCCCCCCCCATCTCCTGTGGAACAATACCAAAATGTTTAAGACTGTCCACCATTTTTTCAAACGTAACCTGAAAAACCCACCTGTTAAAGATTGCCAACCACACACATTAACTGCTCTGCTCCCTTGCCTCATGTCTCCATCTACCCATCCATATATATTGTGAGCCCTCATGGGCAGGGTCCTCCGCCCACTTGTTCCAGATTGCTGTAGTTTGCATTTGTGCTCAACTATATGTAATGTATGTGAATGCCTTATTGATTGTAGAGCACACGGAATAAATGGTGCTCTTTAAATAATAATAATAGCTATCAATGGGAGACTGTTTTAAATAGATGATTTTACATAAATGTGAGATTTTAAATTTAGATGTTTGTGTGGCAGGAACATCTTTGAGTATTGGCATACTCTTGTCCAAGCGAGAGAGAGGTAATTTCTCATAGTAAATGTTAAAACAGACAGTAACTGACATGTCTTCAGTCTATTTGTCATCTGGTTTTTTTTTTTTAAACAGGGATAAACGGAAATGCTGACAATAGTGTGAATTTAGCTTAATTTGTTTACATTTTTTTTTTACATTTTAAAAAGGTCTGTTTTATATTTTCTTATAAATTACATGAAGGTAAGCACATTTCAGAAAGTGAGATTACTAAACAAAACCTAGAAAGGTTTCATATTCACTATGTCACCTAAAATGAATAAAACTTTACTCCAATTCTAAAACAACTTCTCAGAAATAGAAACAGTGCAGATTAATATTAGAAACTTCTATCCTGTTGAACGCAAATATTCTTTCCCCATATATTCCCCAATATTTTAAGTAATCTAATAACAATGAAATTACCTACCTAGTGTTTTGGAGTTAGCCAGCAGAGCTTCTTCATAAGAGAGAAGATAATAGAGTAAAAGTAACTGAGTAGTAATTTTGCTGCACTGGTTCTGACGAAAATTTTCCCCTGCATGACCTTGAAAAACCTTCAATATTTCTTGCTCTGTGATTGGTTTGTTGGTGGCTTCTGGGCTGGACTTTGATGCAGGGGTGATTATTGAATTAATGTATACATCAATGAGTGGTATCAGCTGTTGATGTAGAGGAGTAGTAGTCTCACAAATCTGAGTGTAGATCCAGTCCTAAAACAATACATTGTTCATAGTAAAAAAGTAATCTTGGCAAATTTCATGCATTGCATAATTATCCAGATTGTGATTCTATTGTGCCTAATGAATTTTTCTGATGGCTTGGAAGATTAATGCATATTTAACACTGCAAAATGTGATCATAAGGTAGCCTGCTAACAAGGAGTCTCCTTAATATAAGCTACCCCCTATAACACATTTTTCCTTAGAGGTGCATACCTCGCTTTACGAGCATGCAAAGGAGACTGAACTGCTTTCACAGAGTAGCTTAAAGGGGTTTTTCCACGAAGTAAAGTAAGGCCCTATCCACGGGATAGGGCCTAACTTGCCGATCAGTGGGGTCACAGTGCCGAGACCCCCACAGATTGCGAAAACGAGGGGTCCAACCGACCCCGCTCTGCTCCCTCAGATGAATGGTGCAGGCGGCCTCACATGACCAACAGGCTGCAGAAAGAGTGCACAGAGGAGAGTGCACAGTCAATATTTACTCTGTTGCCATATTTTAATGAGGGATAATGTTTACTAATGCACACGTTATTAACACTCGGCTATCCAGAACAATCTGAGAGCACACTTGGTGGTTGTTTGTATTAATTAAAAAATTATGTTTGTATACATAGTAGGCTATGATTTATTTGTGGATTGCAAACAAATATTGCATGGTTTTTGTTTTAAGATTTTTGAGAGTTTTAATTCTTGTTGATGTTGTGTGTTCTGGTTTACAGAAATCTGCTCACTTATTTTTACATCCCCATTTGTGTGTAAAACTTCGTTTTGATAGGAGTTTTATGGAAAAGTGTAAGTTTTCATGCATATTTTTTTTCCAAATAGTTTGTGTAGGTCACTCAAGACAAATGCAATTGCCAGGTTGGCTGCTTTCAAAAAATATAAAGGTTTTAGTTGTGACTATGCATTTAATCTGTTAACTTGCTATATTTTATATATTGAGACAATCTTAAAATTTCTATGGTGTTTATTAGTTTTGGATAATTAATGAGGATTTATTCATGAAAACATATGACTGAGGTATCTGTGAGCCCATGTTCATCTATAACATTTAGAAGGTGTGAAGCTAATTATTTTCTGTTTGGGGCACATTTTGTTCCAAAGTCGATTTTTATTAATTAGATTTTACACTTTGCATGAAGCGCCCTACGTGTATAAATTCCTAATTGCAGGGAAAGGGTTAGTCATAAGTTCGTTTATCAGATTTCTTTATCCCTGAGCCCTCAATGGATACAGGACAAAAAGATTTATACACAAATCATTAAAATGTGCAAGAAAGAAATGTTGACCATTTAGTTACAATTTAATGAAAGCTTTGTCTCAATTTTATTCAAGTAAAACTACTAAATATAAAACAAATGTTTTTATATAATCACTAAGAACGAATGTGTTAATGTACTTGTCTAGAGTAAGCTAAGCTCTTACATTAATTCTCAGCTCAAGTCAGTCAGGTCACACATTCCAATACCAAGAGTTGTCAGAACAAGCTTCTTAATGCCATAAGCAGACTAAGAAGAACCTTGGAAGACTTAGTCGTCTTGCCAGCATCACACAAACACATTACAGGGAAAGCTTTACCTTTCTTGTTCTTTCTACATTTCAACTACATTTATCTGTGCATGGAAGTGAGTGAGTGTGTGAGTGAGCGAGTGTGTCACCCCTGCGCTTTCCAAAATCCACTTATTACCCAGAATATACAGGAGCCATTGTCTGCTGCTATGGCAGTTGGAAGCTGAGCCGTGATTAGCTGCTATTCTGCCACAGGTCATTAATATGAGCTCTGAGCTTTGATTGGTTACTATAGACAATGAGTATAAGACCGCTTATGTGTGAGGTAAGATGGATAGAGGCAGGACCTGACAGACAGGCAGGCATGCTGCGACAGGGCCAGACAGACACAGACAGACAAGCTGGATGACAGGCAGGCTGCGACAGGGCCTGAGAGTCAGTGATACATAAAATATTTTTATTTCTATTTTGTTATAGCGAAGAGCAGTTATTTACTATCAGAGGCAAGGCCGGAAGCTACAGTTAGTACTTCAATATAACGCAGAATAAAATCTTAGCTTGGCAATTGAGTCAAAATTTTGTTCTCTTAGTGCCTACAGATTATGCAGCGCTGCACAATATAAGAATTATTATTATTACTATCATCTTTAGCGAATAGAATCCAAGTAGAGTATTTTATGTATTTTGCTTTGAGAGTCAAAACAGTGGGACAATCGTACCTTTATAGACACTTTGTGTTTGGTGAAAGCTCGGCTTCGCAGTAGCTGATATATACAGTGAATAGGTAGAAAACCAGTAATGTTAGCACTTAGATTGCTTGTGACAGGGACCCGAACAGCATGGGCTGTGACAACCTAAATACAGGAGACAAGCAAAAAAATAAATAAATATGATACTTTTCTGTTTCACCAATCACAAAAACATTTAAATATACAGTATATGAAAGAAACGTCCCATGGATCCACAGAGGGTGATCAACATTAAAATATGACGACACTAACAAGAGATTTTCTAATTTACATATAAAACACACAAATGTCAGCCTGCATTAAAGTAAAGCATAAATATAGCATAGCAAGGGATATATCTATCATACCTGCTCTGTAAATATCTCCTGAGTAAAAATGGTCTTCATTCTACTGAGAGAACTTGGTTTAATGACAATCTAGAAAAGAGCAAAAAGAGCAAAGAGTCTGAACACAACAACTAATATAGAAACACAAAGAAAACAAATACTTTGGTGATGTATGTGGATTCTTGGCCATAACTTTGCCACCAAGGAATTGCGGATGTTTTCTATTGGGTTTAGATGAGGACTCTGGGCTGCCCACTTCATGGTTTCAATGTTTTCTGTTTCAAGGAACTGCTTTACCCATTTTGACAGGAAGGAACCATGTGTTGCTGAAAAAGGTTCAGATACACACTAGTATTCACTCAGCCATGTAGCAACGCCTGCTACAGATTACATTCCCCAAACCATGACACCACCTTTCACTGACACTTTGCATTCAGTCTTTCCCTAGTTTGTCAACATAATGCTTCCTATTGGACCTAAATTAATGAAACTTGGTTTCATCGCTAAATTGAAGAAATAAACCACTTTTCTGTCCACACAACAAGTTTGTCTAGGGAAAAGCATTGCAGTCACTCTGGAATGGCACACCATTTCTGCAAAGCCCATGGGAAAGTGAGGGTGCAGCCAAAATGCACGCGCCTTGTGTGACCACATCCTGAGGGTGTGGTCACACGTCACGTTTACTGCATTGCTACAGCTGAGGGAGATTTGCCTAATTAAACAGTTGTTAACTCCTGCGTTTACAGAACGCAAGTGTTGACATTGTGGTTAACACATGCAGTTGTTAACACAAACATCGTGGTTAACACATGCGTTTTGTAAACGCAGGTGTTAACATCTGTTTAATTAGGCAAATCGACATGTGACCGCACCCAGAGTCTGCCAGTTAAATTTGTCAAATTGAAGCAATAAGCATCAGGTGCCAGACCATCACAAATAACATTCAGGTATCTGAATGTGTTCTCTGATTTTGATCAATGTTGGGATATACGCACATAGGATTACACAATGACCTTGATTGATAGTTCGGAAATTGTGTGTTTTTCAATTTTGATCTCCAATGAATATAAGAATTGGGTAGCTACAGCCTGTTCACTCCTTATGAGCACAGCAAGATAGATGTACAGAGGCAGAGCTTAGAATGGCAGCTTGGATTAAATTTTTTGAACAGCGCTGAGCTGCAAATGGATATGATGTCAATGGCCTGTTAAACAAAAGCAGCTCCATAAACACTGGGTTTTGAAGACCAACCCATAGAATATTAATCACCAATCGAAATTAAAGGTGAACAATAGAAGATCTCAAACAAAAGATATCTCAAGCACTGTATAAGTCTTATCACTTTGCTTTGATGCAAAACTGGCTTTACTCACGTAAGCCTTAAAGGGGTATTCCCACAAAGACAAGATAACAGGATAACAAAATAACACACATTCTCCAATTCACTGTTAAAGGAAACCTACCATTTCAAATGGTCTGTGTAAACTGTAAACACCGAGCACCAGCTCAGGATGAGCTGGTGCCGGTGCTTACTTTCGTTAGTGTTATTAACCGCGGTATCACGCCTACATAGGAAATGCTGCAGGCGTTGCACGCGCACAGCGCCGAAGCAGCTTCTGCTATAAAGTTTAAAAAGTGTTAAAACCGCGATACCGTGGTTAATAACACTAGCGAGTGTAAGCACCCTGAGCTGGTGCTCGGTGTTTACAGATTACACCGACCATTTGAAATGGTGGGTTTCCTTTAACAAAAATACAGCATTTCACAGATAATTTCAACATGTCTGTCAGTCCTGGTCTATACAATTTCGGTTGCATTGGGATCCAACCGTAAATCAGAAGTCTAGGTTGAGCAGGACAAATTCTTCTGTCCGATGCTGCTGTCTGCTCCTCTCTGCATCAGTCCCTCCCCTTGCATTCCAAGACACACACAAAGACAGTTACTACCAGCAAACAGTGTGAGGAGGCTTACTCTACAAGCTACAGGAAAGATAAGGTCTTTATCCAGGGGAGGGAGGCACAGCCAGGTTGACTGTGTTTTATACCTGAGATTTAGCAGAGCGGAGAGTGTCTCATCTCTTATCTGTCTCATCTCTCTTTCTATGTGTCAGATACTAGTACAATGTTTAGATGCTGAATGAAAGTGCATATAAACCTGTAACCTGATGATCTAAGCAGATTGTCATCACACCTCTCAGCACAGAGGAATCATGAAGTTCCTGCTTAGAGAGTGACTGAGTGATAGAAGCTAAAAAAGCAATAAAAATTAGTAAAATTGTAAAGTAAGGGGTTAAAAATTATCTTTATTGTGTAAACATCACATTCTTTAACATAGGCCAGTGATGGCAAACCTTTTAGAGGCTGAGTGCCCAAACTACATCAAAGACCCGCTTATTTATCGCAAAGTGCCAACACAGAAATTTAATTTGTGATTTATACTCCCTTCTCTGTCACAGCTTTCATTGATACCATCACTCTGAGGACACCAATAAAGCAGAAAATAGTCCCAGGTAGAGCTGTCACTTTAAAATACCTCTGTGCACAGCAAGTCCTGGGCTGTCTGGGACTGCAGGAAGATGCCTGGAGTCATCTCTGGTGATGGCCTGAGTGCCCACAGAAAGGGCTCTAAATGTGCCACCTCTGGCACCCGTGCCATAGGTTAGCCATCACTGACATAGGCTATATCTCAGGGTGGTTTTATACAGAATCTTTTTACTTGTGCATGATTTTGAGAAAAATGCATCGGTTATTACAACTCTGCCATACCGAGATCATTATAGTATGGTAGTCAACACAACGTGAGTAACACAAAGTGCGCAAACACATTGGGGGAGATTAAAACTGTTGGTGAATTCACCAGTGCAAAGTCTGAATCCACAGTTCTTATTTGCGACACATAAATCACGCGGGATGGTTTATCGGGTGTAACGTAAGACAGTAGAGTCAGACTTTAGACCAGCTATTAGTTGGTCTAGTTCACAGCAGAACTATATTGTCTGGTGCTTGGACTAGACCACACACCCTTTTTCAGAGGCCATCCCCCAATTTCAGGAAAGACTGAAAACTGCCTGAAAATGGTCTAAAACATGGAATGAATGTAGTGGTCTGCATTTCAAACGGAAATTAAATCAGAAGAATCCTGGTGGAGACAAGTTTATGTGGTATATGTAGTGTATGGTAAATACCTGAACTCTGTTTTGATGCTTCTATGCGTGCTTTTTTAGATTTTGCAGTTCTTTTAACTGTTAATTTAAGAAACCACATATCAATATATCAAAACTGAATGTAGTTCTTTTCAATGCAGTTTTAATTGCACCATGGGAACATACCATTACACAGATTAAGGCCATTAGCACCGTGGTCTGTCCATAAATCATGGATGTCAAATGCTGGTCACATTTCATGAACTGACCACAGTGCAGAGGATTGGACTTTGAATATCCCTTCTTTCATCATATATCACTATGCTCAAATCCCTTCCTCAGCCAAATCTCCATTCTTGTACCGGCCACCTCCATATATTGCTGGTACACTTCACGAATTGAATAGGCAATACCCATTAGAACCCCTTCCACCCCAGGCTCAGAGTTTGTCCTCTAGTCCGTTATTCTTGTGGCACAGAACTACATCTTGTGAGGTGCTGGTCATTTGCTTTGCTTCTCTTGTACAGTCAGCACAGGTGGAAGAAAGCAAATGCTGATATGTCAGATGCGAAATATCAACCACACAGGTGAAACTTGCTCAATAAATTTCTTTTCAGCTGTTGAATTATAAAACTGCAACTAAAACCAAATCAAAACTGAATACAGTTCTTAAAACTGACATGATTTAAATAGTATATAGATTTTGCATCTTAAAACTAGGCTCCTTTGGGCTTCGGTTACACCATGTTATTTTACTAGATAATGTGTCAAATGCATGAATCATTTGCCTGTGCATTTTAATGAAATCTGCAATGGAGGCTCCTTACATAGCAAGCCGTGCCTACTTTTTTACAATCTAACGACAGCTGTCTATGTAAGTGCAATAAGAGATCACATTCAGTATTTACCTTCATTCCCAATGTAGAACAGACCAAATCAATGATGGCGCTCAACTGGTTGCTATGGAAATACATGGCAACTAATAGCAGCATTTCTCCAAAAGAGGCAGACACACCAGCTGTACTGTAAAGACCAAGCAAAGAAGAATGTAAGAGTACGTAACACTCTTAGAATTAACAATTCCACCCACATTACATGTGCAGACCAACCTTTCAAAATAAGCTTCTTCTTTTATCATCCAGCTAAGCCACATCAACATCAACTGCTCCTGTTCTGGGGTACTGAAACAAATATGAAACATGTTACATCCCTATAACAGTATTGAAAAACAGCATTGCTGGTATTAGTGTAAAAAAAGGCTGTTCTAGAGTCTGCAGGAGGTCTTATAATGATTTCCAATGGTCTAGTTACAATAAAGTTTCATATTATACTGCTATAGGGTTTCTTCTTTTACCATTTCTACAAATTCCAGGTAGAGTAGGTCCAATCTAAGTTTGCCCAGGGGGTTACCAGGATATTTGTCTATTGTTACATGCACAGACAGATGCTAGAAAGATGTTCTTAATATATGACATACTGGTCAGTCTCCATAATCATGAAAAGGGAGTTGCAGCTTAAATAATAAAGTGCTGGGGGAGGGGCGGGGGCACCAATCTGCTTTATCGGTGATGTGAATAAGGACTTCGCCACCCCTATACTGAAGTAATATAAAGTAGCCAGGAGGAGAGGAAAGAATAGTTTGCTTTATTTGGTATTTTGTTTGAAAAAAACTCCCATGTTTAATATAAAATTGGAAAACTTCCACTTTCATTATGTTCATGGCATGTAGTATGGGTGGAAGCCTAGCTAGCACTGCTTAAAGTCTTCAAAACAGCAAGAAATCCGAAAATCCTACATCACTTAATACTTTCAGGACTTATATTTTTACATTTACAGAGATATGTGAGGGCTTGTTATTCGGCGGGACAAATTGTACCTATTAGTGGCAACATTTAATATTCCTGGCAATGTACTGGAAAGTTGGAAAAAAAATCCAATTGCAGTGAAATTGACAAGAGAAAAAAAACACATTTGCTGCGTTTTCTTGCTGGCTTCCTAATGACACCCCCTTTAATCTTTGGATCGGTATGATCACAGGCACCAAATTTATATAGCGTTTATTAGATTATAATAAAAATCTGAGGCCAATAACTTTTTCATATTTCACTGTATGGACCTGTGTAATGTGTCATTTTTAGTGGAACAGACATTTTAATTTACAACAATTTGGGCCTTTTTCAATCAGGCATTTTTAAAAACTGGCAATACCTATTATGTTTATGATTTTTACAGTTTATTTTTATACATATTCTAGGGAAAGGGCGTTATTTAAGCCGACTTTTAAATTTTTTTTTCCCCCTGTTATTTTAGACCCCCTAGGGTTCTTTACCCCTGGAGAGTCTGATCAATAATCGAATATATACGGCACTGCTGTATTACAATACATCATAATTTTACTGCTGATCTCTAATAGAGATCAGTATCCATGGCATCTATGAGACTGTAGGCCGATTGATGCCCTCAGATGACATGATGGGGGCACTAATCATTCATCAAAGATGAAGGTATGATATGAATGTATAAAGTGGCGAGTAAAATCATACATACAGAGTTTAAAATTGACACCATCGCAAGTCCTATATGCATGACCCACAGATATATTCACAGTTTTTGCAGATGACTTGGAAGGATCTCACAATCCACACCAAAAACTTCCCCTATTTTTCTGCGGTTTTAGTGGTGGAATCACAGATGAATGGTCTCACAGCATAAGGCTAATCCATGTGCCAAACCTATGCTTTGTGTTACAGCTAAACAGAAGCCACCTTAAAATCTGCTTCAAATAATGAACCTACCCTAGGACCGCGTAGTCCAGTTGGAGAGCAGTCTCTCCCAATTTCAGATGTGTTTGGGTCTAAACTCTTGTCACTAGGAACAAGTTTTGTATAATTTACCATTCAGAACAAACTCCATGACCTAATAGTATTTGCTTAATTACAGGGGGTCCCCTACTTAAGAACACTCAACTTACATACGGCCCCTAGTTACAAACAAACCTGTGGATATTGGTAATTTATTGTGCTATAGTCCTAGGCTACAATGATCAGCTGTAACAGTTATCAGAGGTGTCTGTAATGAAGCTTTATTATTTATCCTGGTTCTTATGACAACCCAACATTTTTAAAATCCAATTGTCACAGAGACCAAAAAAGTTCTGGCTGGGATTACAATGATAAAATATACAGTTCTGACCTACAAACAAATTCAACTTAAGAACAAACCTACAGACCCTATCTTGTATGTAACCCTGGGACTGCCTGTATTATATTTTAAACCTGTGTGGTCCTGTTTAATTACCGACTACCATATCCGTACCAGTGTACAGTTATAGCAGTCAAACACTGAACAGGACAACTAACAGGAATCCCAGCAATTTCCATTAATGGTTGTTAAACATGTTAAAACTGGAAAACACCTTGAAGAGTCCCTGTCAGGGAGATCCCCCGAACTGAAGGTCCCCCCTCAATTACTGAGGCGAGTTACTCAATATGATGATATTGAAATAAGTCAGCGGCTTTAGTGAAATAACCCCCCACTCTGCATTGTAATCCTGTGAATTGAGTCAGCCGGTGTTCCTGAGCTTATCCGAATCAGGCTACAACATCCTCTTCCCTCTGTCCTTTGGTAAGCACGCCCCTGCACATATCATTCACACCCCTTTATGTGCTGCAGCTTAGAGGAAGTTGTGTTTACAAAAGGAGGAAGAGGTGTTTCAGCCCGACTCAGATCAGCTCAGGAACACCGGCTGACTCAATCCACAGGATTACAGAGTGGGGGGTTATTTTATTTCACTAAAGCCGCTGACTCATTTCACCATCATGCAGAGCAACTCACTACAGTAAAAGTGGTAGGACCTGTGTTTTAGGGGGCTATATGTGCCCGACAGGTTCCATCTTAAAGGTTAAAGTTTCTTGAGTATTATGCAGAGGATTTAACAAAATGTCAGTGAAGAGACCAGTGCAGAGTTAGACTCCAAAGTCTTATTGCGCATCAGATAAATTATGCTGAATCAATTTTCAGAGTAGTTCAGATCTAGTTAAGGACTAAATGTTTTTGTGCACAGACTGAACTTTCTTGTATCCGTGCTAGGTCACACAAAGACAGACTGATAAATCTCCCAACGCTTCTGGATTTTGTTTATATCAAGGTCAATCACCTCTCACCTTACTAGTGTTGAAAATGCTAGCAGCATACAGAAAGAAAGGGAGACAAACCGCACCCCAGCAGGAGTTGCAGGTGGACGGCTGGTCATGAGCTGAAGCACTTGCTCGGCTTCTTCATCTGTTGGCCTGCAATGTAAATACAAACACCATAAGAAAGTCCAAAGAAGTTAAAAGAAAAGTGCTTTGGCTATGAATCCGTCAGGTACAATCCAGTATAGTGCTTTTCTTCATATAATGTATATGATGTATCTACTTTGTTCACTTGTGGATGGATATTATGACTTACTGCTATTCCTGCCAGTGAAAAATTATTAAAAAGCCTCCATATCAATAATAGAGTAACACTTTATACCCCAGCTCCCAGCTTTTATTTCAAACTTTAATGACTAGCCGTTTTGTGTCTTGTAATCTTTCAAGCAACACAGATCCAGAAAACATTTAAAGGCCTACGGCTGTCATAGAGACCAGCTAGAGATGGGGCTGCTCCCTCTGAACCCTCTTAGATGCTTCAATCAAAAAGGATCACAGTATCTTGTGTGTTAAACAGGGAGCTTATACTTGGCAGTAAGATGGCTAAAAATTCACTCTTTAGTATCCTCTCAGCAATCACGCTGTCCCCGAGTGTCCATCAATGTTACAGACAACCATTATGATATTTCAGATATGATTTAAACTCAGAATAGCAATGTTAACAACATAGTGTGCTGTGATCAACTTTAAAGTGAGGATCCCTTTAGCCTTATATAAAATTGTATATATACATACGCACAGATCAACCCCTCCAATTCTTTCTACACGGATATAGTTTTCTCTCTATATACCTCAGAGGGGCTATATACCTTACCTGAGGATTTCCCTTCTGCTTGCAGATCCGTTAACTAGACAAGGTCTACATTGTTAGTCATTCTGCTGATGTACTACAAATAATTGTAGAACTTAACCCCAACTAACCCCCAGAAGGTGACCTGGACGTGCTTCAGAAAGGAGGGGGCAATGACGCCGCCCCAAACAACCCATCAGACTGATGTTACACTGGTTACCCCATATCAGGGTGATGAGGCAACTATGAGAGTATTCCTTGTTGATATGTTGTGTTGTCTTGATATATAAATCTTTATCAATGTTATTTGCGTTTCCACTAGTATATTATGCTTCCATATTCACCGAAATTGTCATATGTTTTCCACATGGTGGCCCGTAGGCTGGGCCTCCACTATAGCTCACCTCCCATGTGTTTCTGACGTTTAGGACTCATCTTTACTTTCTTCCCTTCCTCCTTTTCTGTTGTGCGGCTTTCTCCCTGTTCTACCTAGCTACACTTCAGATTTTTGCTTACTAGTTGTTGGGGCCATCCCTAAATGTACCACTAACTTCTATCCCAAATAGTACCATAGTCCCCATCAAACCCAGCAAGGGTTCCATAAAAACTTTGTTTTCTTCTAAACTCAAAAAGCGACCCAGAGGATAGGCTTTCGTTTTTAAAGATCTCTGCGTCGGTTTTATTCCTATTCAGAAACAAACTACTTTTGGAGTTCAGGTCCTCCACACTCTGGTCACATTCAGATTGCTCTGATATTTCAGGTGGGGGACTTCAATCTGGTAATGGGTCAGTCTTCAGACTCTTCCACTGGCAGGTCCTCTTTATCCTTTGCCAAAATACGTATACTTTACTTATAACCCTAGGCTACAATAAACAGTTATAACAGATATCAAAGCTGTCTGCAATTAAGATTTGCTAATGCTGGTTCTGATTACAATCCAACATTTTAAAATCCAATTGTCACAGAACCAAAAAAATTTTTCGGCTGGGATTATTAAATATACAGTTCCAACTTACATACAAATTCAAATTAAGAACAAACATACAGAACCTATCCTGTACATAACCTTGGAACTGCCAGTTCATTAGAAGCAAAAATGTTGTCACAGACAGGAGATCCTATCCATTCTGGATCAAAAATATAAATGTGCACAGAAATGACTATATATAAAATGTGGCACATGGTTGACTAAAGCCATCCCTCCATGGACCCTTAACCCCCATGTATTTTCTATTAATTCCCCCACAAAGCGGTTAGTTTACAAGAAGTACAAGATCTTATACAAATTCTCTGATTACTCCAAGCTGTCTACCTTTAGTTTAACTCTTTGCCCCGTATCCCCGCACATGAGGCTTCAGCATTAGAGGACTTGACCGAGGAAGAAACATTGCTGCTATTAAAAAATCTCAAAAATGACAAGAGAGCCCTAGACCAGATGGCTTCACTTCCTGATTTTATTAATAAAAAAAAAAAATGCATTTCACAATTTCTTCCCTTACTATGTAAAGTCTTCAACTCGGTCTCTTAAGCCACCCCTTTCCCAGGGGATTCACCACAAGCATATATATTCGTTAATTCCAAACCAGATAGGGAACCCATACACTGCGGCAATTACCGGCCAGTCTCCCGATTAAACGTGGACACCAAAATATACTCTTAATTGCTAGCCTTGCGGCTCCAGCATCATTTCTAACACCGTTGCGGAGTTCAATAGAAACACCAGACCGCTCTCAAAGTGGTCCGGCGTACTCTTGAGGAGCTGGGATTAGCGCTGGCGACTGCCGCATGACGGTCACTGCCGGCCTACGGAGCGAGCGGGCCGTCCAGGGAAGAGGCAGCGCCATGGACACCCCCCCACCCCCCATGAAAACGCTGGACCGCTTTGAGAGCAGGCCGACATTTCTATTGTACTCCGCAGCAGTGTTAGATATCGTTATTGGAGGTTTCCGATAACGCCATCATTGAAACACTGCTGCATTTGTTTTAGCACTAGGAGCTGCAATTTCTGGGTGACAGGTCCTCTTTAAGGATCTCAAATGGGACCAGACAGG
Source organism: Engystomops pustulosus (assembly GCF_040894005.1). Taxonomy (NCBI): domain Eukaryota; kingdom Metazoa; phylum Chordata; class Amphibia; order Anura; family Leptodactylidae; genus Engystomops; species Engystomops pustulosus. Next base: position 131,730,475 of record NC_092412.1, read on the forward strand.
TGCGCCCACTCTCTCCTTTTTATATGTCCTTGTCATGGAATCCCTGGCAAGGGATACAGACAGGCAGGGCGAGTCACAAAATGTCCCTATTCTATTCTATATGCATCCAAGCCCAGAATTTCTCTGCCAGTTATACTACAGGAATTTGATACCTTTAGCAAAGTAAGCAACTTTAAAGTAAAATGTACAGAAGTTAGAAATCCTCAATATCTCTCTGCGAGCCTCTGGGGTTACCTCCCTTAAATCGACATTCCCTTTCCACTGGCCAGATTCCTCTATAAAATACCTTGGGGTTCACATACACTCTGACCCCTCCTGCCCATTTTTCTCTTAATCACGACCCTCTGCTCAAAAGTATCACAATGGACTTAAATAAATGGCAGCTGTTGACCCTATCATAGTTTGGCAGCGTTAATGAACTTAAGATGGACACCTTGCCTCACCTCCTCCATGTTCTTCAAACCCTCCCTATAGTTATCCAAAAATCATTCTTTGTCTCTTAATAAACTCAGCTCCAGGCGAAGACCTCACTGAAGAACAATGGAGTAAAGCTTTTACGTCAACTCACAAAATGTCTGTATCTTGTCATCTCCAGGACTTCGACTTTAAAATACTATCTCAGTGGTATCGCACTGCGGTGCGACTGTATCAGATGTACCCACAGGTTCCTAGTTGTTGTTGGAGGTGTAGGCACAATGAAATACATTTGTTGGAGTTAACGCTGATTTCTCCTTTATGGCAAGATGTCACACTTTATAACTCTCTCACCCAGTCCTCCATTACACTCCTACCAGAACAGGCCTTACTATCAGTTCTTCCTGGTCCTATCTCCAGAATAAAAAAAACGCCTCCAGTAACATTTTCTCATGGCAACGCCCCAGTCCATACCAAGGAAGTGGGTTCGACTGAAGAGCCTTCTAGGGCGGATTGGGTTGTTGCCCTGAAACACTTATTCAGGATAGAAGAACTGAAAGCAACAGATGATAAAACTACTGCCTTATTCGCTATTTGGAACCCATGGTTAGCCTTCCGAGATTCTGCCTCTTGCACGAACTGGATGACCTCTGCGGAGCTCCTGTAAGCGTTGGTACTTCCAACAACAAATGTAATTCCACATTGCAAATTAATAAAGTCACTTACTGAGACAACTTTACCCCCCTTTTCCCTACCCGTCTTCCCTCCATGTTCTCACCATTTGCCTTCCATACCCGTATGTGTTTAAATCCTCCTCCTTTCATTCACATTGTATATGTTGGTGAACGGGGCTCTTTACAAAGTAGGGTATGTGCCGAATTCAAGCCCCTAATGTTTAATGTACCCGTTTACGAGTAAGATTTTGTTTAGACTCGTGATGTGTATTATCTAAGCTCTAATGTGTACGCATGAGATGCGTGTGCACATGAGAAGTATGTGTGTGTGTGTTATATTATGTTCAATAAAGCTTACTGACCTATAAATGACAAAACAGAGAAAAAACAATATTACAGAGAAGCCAAAATTCCCAGAAAAATAAGAAGATTATATTTACTTAAGTCCAGCGATACCCATCAATGCACAATACAGGCGAAGCAGGGCGCTTGCTTTGACTACATGCTCCTCTTTAAGTCCACAATAGGCAGCTCCTCCAAGCTCAATATCTCCGCTCTCAGATATATGTGGCTTCTTCTCAGTTGGAAGAATGCTCATTAACTCTGAGAGGAGCTGCCTTCTCATCTGCCACAATACAGAACTGCTGTTCTCTCGTCTTCTCTAAAATGAAAAGAGGAATTTATACTGTCAGTACAACTACATTCCCTATTCCTATGTAGACTAGATAAAAGCTATTTACCATCAAAAAGAAAGGCTTACCAGTTGTCCATTGCGTATAAATGTTCCAAACCAGGTCCTAACTTTGGCATTGGTCCCAAGGAGTAACCCGCTTACAAAGCACACCATGTTGCTGACACCATCATCACCAACCTCATTCTTAGTATGGTCTAATGTCAATGCTACGCCAAGCCCCGGAAGGTGACATTCCTCTACCTGTTGCAAGTAAGGCACACACCAAAAAATTACAAGGATCACTGCATATGTGAAGTATGTGTGAAACAGAAAACTACTTACCACCATGCCACGAACTTTAAGGGCCTGTGATGGATTCATCTTACACAACTGACGAAGAGCTTCTGTTCTTCGTCTTCCACCAGCACTTTCATCTTGGCGTTCACCATTTTTTATCAGGCTTCTACAAACTATTCAAACCCATAAAATATAACTGACAATGTGTACATATTGCTGTTTAGATTGATGTACAAGATTATTAGATGATTAATATTACTGAAATGGGCTGATAAACAATATACAAGGTAGGTCACCCACATCACACAACAGCTGAAACCCCTATCAATGAGCTGTATTTAAGATTTTTATCACAAAACAAACCTAGACATAAATGCATGTAATAGACAACCATTGTCAAAATATCTGGCAAGATTGAAAAGATCTGGAAACAGTGTTTTTTGCATAATAGAAAACTTACATGAATAAAAACACCAATGAACTTAATCAGTGGAATGGGAATATACATGGCGTTTGGGGCAACACACTGGGCAATGATGTAACATACAAAATATTTGGTCTGCTCGTATTAGTACTTATATCTCTTAGCAATACACTCACACACTGAAGTTTACAAGAAATATCCCAATTGTGGTATATTTTTTTGCTATCTTATCTGTTTACCAATTGTTGTGGGGGACTTATGTAATTTATTAGGAGGAATTAATATCATTTTCTGAGTGGGCTTTTTTTTAGTTATTATTTCAATATTATGAAATAACACTTATTTGTATTAGATTACTGCAGTATTACCTTATATAATTCATAGCCTTTTTATACGAGATTAAAGGCACGTACTCTAATTATTTTCACCGCTTCCGGTAAGTTTTTGTATATTGTTCATAGTAGATATATTTGAAAAGCCTGAGGAACATTTCAATGAGAGACCACTATTACAGATGTCACAACAGTGAGACCAGTATTTAAAGTGATGCATTCTGTGTAGCTCAGATTTGTAGCGACCACTGGAAAAGATTGTGATCAAGCCCAAGTGGGGACATGGCATTTCTAAAAGTAAGTGGGAGGTGTTAGTTGGAAGCAGTTTTACCTCAAAAGTGAGTGAAAGTAGACCTATGGAGGGAGAGCCACATGAGCCCTGTGAGGGAGAAGATTATTTGAAAACCCCAAACTCCAACTGGCCCAATCTCAGAACCCTTCAACCTGCTGACACTAAGTTATGCTTTTTGAGCAGCCCTTTATTATCGTGAAAAAGTAAGTGAGAATCCTCCATGTAATTCTTTGTTGCTTCCAGGGGTGTATACACCACATCAGTGAGGGTTCCATGATTGATGCAAATCAAGTTTGTGGATTGGAGTGGGATTGAGCAGCTTGCAAATGGATTCTGAAAGACTGCAGTTTTCATCCACTAGATGGCACTAATCGAATAACAGATGCATTTTCCCCATGGGAATCACATACACAATGTTCCAAACAAGTGGTTTTAATTTAACCGTTTAAAGGGAATTATTCAACAGCAAATTTCCTATTGTTTCTGACAGGTTCTGTGTTAATCCCCTGACGCCAATCTCAAATTTTGTACATAGGCTTCAAAAAGCCATTACTTTTACTTATTTTCTATTTACAAAACCATCTTCTATGAGGCAAAGGCTGTATTTACATAGAGTATGAATTGCGTTCTGAAACGCAATTGAAAGGCTGCATGGAGGGCCTTGGCCCAATCGCAAATGCATGCCCACTTGTAAGTTTCTATGAAATAGTTACTAGGAAAAAAAAAAAATCAAAGCAATGGAACTGCAAATGTGAACAGTGACAGGATGTTTTTCAGGGTTTATTTTTGTGACTTATTTTGTGGCGAAATAAACACCTATATTCTGTGGGTGAAGGTTAGGTGCAGTTTACATCTGCTTTGGGGTTTTCTATTATACTCTCATAGTATAGAAACTAATTATGGGAGGTCTTCTGTTCAGCAGAGGTTTCCTTCTAAGACAGGGTAACTTATGACATGCTTCTGGTAATATGTTGGCTGCTGCTGTGCCATTTCTCGTGCTATAAATAATGGAAGGACAATATGAAAACTGCCAATGCAAACATTAATGAAGCCACAGTACAATCACCGATATACCAAACATACATAGTTATTCTGTTATTTCCCTTAATTATAATATTTTTAAAATATGAATCAAAAACATTTTTTTTTTACTGTTTGTCCAAGGTCATATTTGGTAATGCTTTTATAGTGGAAAACACTTAGACCATTATATGGGTTATTGATGCTACAGTGATAAATATCTCACCTTCATTAAAACTATCAGGAACATTTGCAACCAATAAACAAAGAAACCAAGCTCCATTGCGAACATGAAGGAGAGCTTCAGCCATGTCTGTGATGGGCAACAGCGTGTGCAATTCTACAACAAAAAAAAAAGCAAAGACTATGTAGACGGGTTGATATCGTTAATGACTACAGAAATTAGAACAATAGTTATTGTCAGAACCTTCAAGGCAACCCGTCACCACATTTTTCACAAATACAGGTAGTGACAGGTTCCCATATAGCCCAGGTAACTAACTGACACCTTTCTATTAGTTAAAAATTGTTCCCCCTAGATCCCCATATTTTCAACTTTATAGTTTTACCTGGTATCTAAGCATGGCTACTGCAATTTGAGGTGGGCGTGGGCTCCTCGGGCTGAATCCAGAAGCTCCTCTCCATGTTATATCTGTATGCAGCTATAATGTCATGTGACCAGGGTGACATTGCAGGTCCTACATCTTTGTAGCATTAGAAAACTGTACACCAAACATATCTCACGAAATCACAGCATATTGTATCACATGAACTTACAGCAGCCTGCATGGAGAGGAGTAGAAGTCCATGGAGGCTGCTGTGATTGTTTTATGTGGTCAGAAATGTACATGGGGTACAGTTTGCTTATTTTAAGTAGCTTAAGGACCTTTGATGATGTCACCCTGGTCACATGACATTAGGCCACACCCCTCAACTCGCTCCAAAGATAGATACCAGGCAAGATTAGAACTCTGATTTTAATCTGAGGGAAACTATTTTTTAGCTAAAAGCAGGGTGTCAGATAGTTACTATGGCTCTATGGGAACCTGCCACTACCTGTATTTGTGAAAAACATGGTAACAGGTTCCCTTTAAGTCCTGATATAAGCTGATGGGCACAATTAGATACACTACACATTAGATACCTGTCAGCCACTGACTGATCTCTCTCATGAACCTTGGTCCATAAATGGGTTTACAGTAAAGATAAGGAGTTTATGTTAGTCAGGTTTGGGCGACAATCCTTTGTCACACAAGTGTTCGCATAATCTTGTAGAGACAACAATGCACTAAATGGGATGCTAAAAAAGTTCTAATTCATTAAAATGTAGAGTAGATTAAACATGCAGGCGAAACACTACCAGCTTGTAAGATGCATAGCACATCCGCAGCTTCCTCCATGTGCACCGGACTTTCAAAGAGCTCAGATGACTTGAGGAAATATTCACCATTCGAATCTGCAACCTACAAGAAAAAACCCAAAAATTTGTTTAGTTTAAAAACAACATTTCAAAAATGTGTACATTGTAGGTGATAGAGTCAACATAACAATGATCTTTATCCAAAAAAATTAAAGAATCAAGAGAATAGGCAGAAATTCTAAGCAGAAGCACGGTCTACTTAACCAGAAATAAGAAACTCATACCTTATTTATTATAGCCAGTAGCTCGCTGAGCACCAGACGTAGCCGGCGAGGAGAATCACTGTGCTCAAACTCCAATGTCAGGCCATGCTGAAGCTGTGATACCAAGATACTTTCTCCAGTACCTCCCCCAAGCTTATGTCTGTGGAGAAGAATATACAAGTTATTAAAAAAAAAAAAAAAAACAATGCAGGGACATCAGGGTTTGTATATTTATTTTCTGTAATCCCTGAAATAATAACTCCTATTGCACCGTCAGGTATTGCAATTATTTACCCATTTACAGAAGGTGGCACGTTAGCTATTAATAAACCATATATGTACAGAAGACACATGCATTTGGCACTTGGTGAAAAATATGTGGCTTTAGCTTGTAGTTTTGGCACCCAGTCCCTAAAAGGTTCACCATCACTGCTCTAGAATAACTATTGTTAATAATAAATATTTTAAAATGTATTGAATCAAAACATAAAACAATGTAGTACAGTATTGGGTACCCAGGTGAATGTTATCACTACTAGTGGTATAAACTATTGATAGTATACAGTATATCAAAAGACTATATGCTGGGGGCTAGTGGGAAGGATGGCTATATGCTGCGGGCAGTCTGTAAATAAAGCAGTTCCCAACCTAGGCTTATACTCCAGTGATTAGGTTTTCCCCGTTTTCTGTGGCAAAATAAGAAGCCTCTACTTATATACAGCTTTGGCTTATACTCAAGTATATACAGCAAGTTTATGGTGGATGGTTCAATCCTTACTAATCACAGGTGCTTCCTGCCTGGTCATTCTAACATATGTGATCTCAATAGAGCAAGCAATACTCTATGGTATTTGACTGGAGTAGCAGAATGCCACTCCATCCAAGACCAAATCACTTTTAATTTCAATTTTAAACACTTTTTTTTTTTATGGTCTTTTGATAATATACCATATACCATCAATTTATACCAGTAACATTCACACAGCCGTATGCCATACCGCTGTGCGCTGGAGAGTAGTAGCTGACCCCTCCATAAAGAAAAGCGCGGAAACCGCCGCACAACCAGGAAAAACCAGGCCGCCATTGCCAGATTTGCAGCAATATATACATTCCCCCAAGACGGCCGCCTGAATGTACCCCAATAGTGATAACATTGCCACAAGACACTATACAACATTGCTTTATGTTTATATCTTTGGAACCTTTCTATGTTTTGATGCTAATTAAATTTTAATAGTATTTACACAACACATAGTGTCAGAATTCTACACTTTACCACATTTACCTCTTTATGCCGCCTCCAAGCCAAGAGGGCATGGAGGTGTGTGAAAGGGGAATGTGCTCAGTGGTGTTGTGTGGCATTCCTTTCCTGTGCCTGCACACAAGCTATACCCTGCGCCAGTTCAGACGCAGGATATAACATAATTGTAGGCTTGCACAGCTGGCAGCCTTGGCATCGCCAACTTCATGTCTTGAGTTGGTTTTATGTTTAAAGTGCTATTCCCACGAAGACAAGATTCTTAAATATACTAAGGTTAACAAAATTCACTTCCTCCAATTCAATGTTATTAACAAAAATACAGCATTTCACAGATGCACTTCCCACCTGTCTATTAGTCCTGGTGATTATAATTTTAGTTATCCCTGTATCCAACTGTATGACTATGGTCGGACAATACCCTCAAGCTTATCTTGCATTGCAGGAGAAGGAGGGATAGGTGGCAGAAAGCACACTACAGACACAGGCACTTCCTGGTTCAGCCATTCTTCTAGAAAGAGTGGAGAGGACACAACAGCTGTTGCTCTACAAACCAGATAAGCTCTGGGAGGGGGAGGCATAGCAGTGCAGACTATTTTATTGATAAGGTGAGGCAGCAGAGTTAAGTGTGTTGTGTCTTATACCCATCTCATGACTCTGATCTATCTCATCTCTCTATGTGTCAGTAGACTGTGCAGAAGCTAAAGTGTAGATAAAACTGTACCCTGTTGATCTAAGCACATTGTCAGCACATAGCATCTCATAGCACAGAGGAATCATGAAGTGCTTACTTAGAGAGTAACCGCCCACACAGAGTTATGGGAGCTAAAACAGCAATAAAACAGAATAAAATTAAGGGGTCAAAAATTATCTTTATTGTGTGAACATGAACAGGGGATTAAAATTTGAGAACTTTCTTTCATGGGAAAACCCTTTTAACCGGTTAAGGACCGGGCCCTTTCCTGTTTTTTCATGTTCATTTTTCACTCCCCACCTTCAAAAATCTATAACTTTTTTATTTTTACACGTAAAGAGCTGGGTGACGGCTTGTTTTCTGCGTAACAAATTGCACTTCATAGTGATGGTATTAAATATTCCATGCCATGTACTCGGAAGCGGGAAAAAAATTCCAAATGCAATGTAAATGGTGAAAAAATGCATTTGCGCCATTTTCTTGTGGGCTTGGATATTACGTCTTTCACTGAGCGCCCCAAATGACATGTCTACTTTATTCTTTGGGTTGGTACAATTAAGGGGATACCAAATATGTATAGGTTTTATAATTTTTTCATACATTTACAAAAATTAAAACCTCCTGTACAAAAATTATTTTTTTGATTTTGCCAACTTCTGGCGCTAATAACTTTTTTATACTTTGGTGTACGGAGCTGTGGGTGGTGTCATTTTTTGTTAAATTTGATAATATTTACAATGATATCATTTTTAGGACTGTCCGACCTTTTGATCACTTTTTATAGATTTTTTTATATTTTCAAAATGCCAAAAAAGTGCCATTTTCGACTTTGGGCGCTATTTTCCGTTACAGGGTTAAACGCATTGAAAAAACGTTATCATATTTTGATAGATCGGGCATTTTCGGACGCGTCGATACCTGATGTGTTTATGATTTTTACTGTTTATTTATATTTATGTCAGTTCTAGGGAAAGGGGGGTGATTTGAAATTTTAGGGTTTTTTATTATATTTTTTTTTTTTTTAAACATTTTTTTATTTTTATTTATACTATTTTTCCGACTGCCTAGGGTACTTTAACCCTAGGTTGTCTGATCGATCCTATCATATACTGGCATACTACAGTATGGCAGTATATGGGGATTTTCCTCCTCATTCATTACAATGTGCTATCAGCACATTGTAATGAAGGGGTTAAAACTAAATAGCCTCGGGTCTTCGGAAGACTGAGGCTACCATGGAGACGGATCGCCGCCCCCCGATGACGTCACGGGGAGCGGCGATCCCAGGTAAGATGGCGGCGCCCATGCGCCGCTATCTTTTTGAGGCTGCCGGCAGCTTTGCTAGCACCTATCGCGGGTGTTACCGGTAAGCCTTTGCTGCAATATGCAGCAAAGACTTACCGGCTATGGCCCTTACTCGGCCCGTGAGCCCTCTCCATGCAGTGCGACCCGACCGCCGCCGTGAATACTCGGCGGGCAGTCGCGAAACGGTTAAAGTATACCTTAGAAGACAATGGAAAGAAAAAGAAAATTAAAACACACACACACACACACACACACACACACACACACACACACACACTATCCAACAAATTTTTCACTACTTTTCTATGTACACTGCATCAGAAAAAGGATATGAGCACTACAGGATAATGCCAAAACAATGGTTTGCCCTGTTTCTTACTCCTTTCTTTTTAAATTGTAGGGTAGCCACTACATTCATTTCTAGACAAGTTAGCCAAAAAGACTTGATGACACAAATAATGAAAACATGCCACATACCTTAGTTGCTGTTCTTTGTTAGCATCCTGCTCTAGTGCATGAAAATCTACAGAAAGCAAGGCGACAATTGAGTTAACCGCTTCCACTCCAGAGAGAAGCCGGAGAAGCAATTTCTTGTCCTGAGCCCAGCTTTGGCTCTGGTCAGCTGGAGCACATAAGGCCATACGGACAAGACAGGGCAACAGCAGCCTCAGCTCTGGATCACTCAGTGCAGCCAACCGTATTACATCCACTTTCTGCATTGCTTCAAAGGCATATGGGCTGACATACTGCAGAGAAGAACTGTCACCCATTGTGGCGACTCCTGGAAAAGAAACAATTATTCAACTTTCTGCTACAAGGTAGGTTAACCCTTAGCGCCTATAAACACAATTCTGGTATCAGATTTGACCTCCCTTCTCAGAACTGGAGAAATCTACTCTTAAAGTTGCAATAAAAATTTAGATTTTTTTTTTTTTTTAATAACCAGCTTTTTATTTGAGTTTTCTGACTATAATTTTAAGTGGAAGTAAGTGTAAGTGGATATCTTAAAAAGTGGGAGACTGTTGTATGGAAGTATATGGTAGGATCAGACAACCAAGTGTTAAAGTACCCTAGGGGGTCTGAAAAATAGTAAAAATAAAAAAAAATTATAATTAAAAAACCCTAAAAATTCAAATTACCCCCTTTCCTTAGAACCGATATAAATATAAATAAACAGTAAAAAATATAAACACATTCGATATCGCCGCATCCAATAATGCACTTTTTTGGCCATTTTGAAAAATATTAAAAAATTCTATAAAAAGTCAGAAGGTCGTACAGCCCTAAAAATGGTAGCATCGAAAACCTCATCAGAAGTCGCAAAAAATGACACTACCCACAGCTCCTACACCAAAGTATAAAAAAGTTATAAGCGCCAGAAAATAAAGTCTAAAATCTTTTTTGTACAGGTGGTTTTAATTTTTGTAAATGCATGAAAATTTTGGTATCGTCGTGATCACACCGACCCAAAGAATAAAGTGTCATTTTGGACCCACAGTGAAAGCCTTAAAATCCAAGCCCACAAGAAAACGGCGAACATGCGTTTTTTCACAAATTTAACTGCATTTTGAATTTTTTTCCCCCGCTTCCCAGTACACGGCATGGAAGAATAAATACCGTCACTATGAAATGCAGTTTTTTTACGCAGAAAACAAGCCGTCACACAGCTCTTTATGTGTAAAAAAAAAAGTTATAGATTTGATTGTGGGGAGTGAAAAATAGAAATAAAAAAAACAAAAAAGGTCCAGGTCCTTAAAGGAGCAAAATCTCTTCCTGCATAAACTATGGCTCGGTATAATAGCAGCTATGTGAACAAGCGTCTAGATGGACCATATTCAGTCATTTTTTAAAGGTTGAGAAATTACATATCCATCAGGAGCTCCGGCACATCTAATGAATCTGGTGCAGCACTATGCTTTCTATTAAAATGATGAACGACATAGATCAGATCTATGTCTGGAATACAGCCAACATCTTTGTCTTGCTGTTCCCAGAACAAAACACTAAAAGAAGGAAAGTGAATAATGTTGGCCAAAGGCATGACTTTTGAAAATCAAAATTGAGCAGCGAAATTAACGGTAGGGATTTGTTGATCGGTTCTAGAGAGGAGAGTATTTGCTTTGGGCAATTATAGGCTATGGCTAGAAGCATCAATTTGCAGAATTGGCCAAATGACATTGAACCTCAAATGTAAACATAAGGTCCACTAGTTCTGAGCCCATAAATACACACAAATGGACTAGAGTTCCATGGCTGCACCAGAGTCAGAACTCCTATCGTACAGCTCTGGGTTATTTCCAGGAAAGTAAAAGCTGTATGGAAAGCAGCCAGTCCACTACTAGTACCTGATACGTCCCCGCAGACAGGCCGGTCGTATAACGTGAGCGCTCCCGGTCCCAGGTGACGCAAGGAGACGCACTACAGGACGCGGCAATGCAGACACCCGGCGTCAGGGACGTGTCTCCGGAAACATCGTACAGGAGCAGGGTCACAATAACGCTAGGCACGTTCAGTTCTATGTCTATATGGCTATATGTTCTATTGCGATACGACAGAGCCCGCAACCTGTAACCAAGGAATGAATGTGCGCCGAGGAACCGGAAGTATGTGGGAGGCGCTCCAATGCACTTCCGGTATTACTTAGGCACGCCTATCATTCTTTACATCCAACGAAAAGCTTGGAGGATATTCACAAATAGGAGAAGCCATAATGATAAAAAAAAACCTGTGATTGGCTGACTTCTGCGTTTCTACGTGTAGAGATTGTCGCGTTCTTTGTGAAAGGACCCAAAGACTGTGTGAGGAGGAGGAGGCTGGGAAATCCCTGGTTCTGCCTAATGTTTATTTCCCATCTCTCCTAGTGAGCACGTCCTGCACACATAGAGGGCCGGATCTATTAAACTGACGTGCCAGCTTGCTGTCACTGAAGAGAATGTCTTTGGAGCTTGCATTTGTCTTTAACCCCTTAACGACCTGGCCATTTTTTGTTTTTGCATTTCCATTTTCACTTCCCATCTTGAAAAATCTATAACTTTTCTCCATGTAAATAGCTGTGTGAGGGCCTGCACTTCTCAGTGACGGTATTTAATATTCCATGCTTGGAAGTGGGGAAAAAAATCCAAATGCAGTGAAATTGGTGGAAAAATGCATGTGCACCATTTTCTTGTGAACTTGTTTTTTACGGATTTCACTGTGCGTCCCAAATGACATGTCTACTTTATTCTTTGGGTTGGTGCAATCACTGGTAAACCAAATTTATATAGGTTTTATTGTGTTTCAATTTTTTTTTACTTTGTTTTGCCATATTCTGGTGCTAATAACTTTTTCATACTTCAGTGTACAGAGCTGTGTGAGGTGTCATTTCTTGTGGGATGAGCTAAGGTTTTCTTTGCAAACATTTTGGGAACTGTACAACCTTTTGAACACTTTTTCTAAAAAAATTATTATTTGTTGCAATCAGTTCTAGGGACAGGGGGTGATTTAAATTTTTAGGATTTTTTTAAAGGAAACCTACCACTTGTAGTGGCAGGTTTCCGATGGCAATACCGGGCACCAGCTCAGGGTGAGCTGGTGCCGGAGCTTATTTTAGTTAGTGTTTTAAACCGCGGTATCGCGGTTTAAAACACTTTTTAAACGTTATAGCCGGCGCAGGCAGGTACGCGCTCGGCGCTTACCGTGCACGCGGCTCTAATTCACTTCCTATGTAGCCGCGTGCACGGTAAGCGCCGAGCGCGTACCTGCCTGCGCCAGCTATAAAGTTTAAAAAGTGTTTTAAACCGCGATACCGCGGTTTAAAACACTAACTAAAATAAGCTCCGGCACCAGCTCACCCTGAACTGGTGCCCGGTATTGCCATCGGAAACCTGCCACTTCAAGTGGTAGGTTTCCTTTAATTAAAGGAATCTGGCAATAGCTCTGAAGGCAACAGGAACAAGGCTTTATAATCAGTATGAAGGAAGTCCTCATTTGCCCCATCCACCAAGCAGAACTTGGGGTTTGTGATCAACTTATCCAACGTCTGAAGAAAGCAGTCAGGCGTCTGATTCTTAGTCTGAGAACGAAAAAGTGATGTTGGTTCTGGGTATACTCACATCTGCCATAGAAGAAGTATCCTGGGAAAAGACACATATAAGGAAACTACACTTATCTATCCTGCATCAGTGGACCAGAAGTTTGCAGTCTCTGGACAAACTGATGATCATTCTCCTGTCTGTCATTCAATGTTACGTGCCTCCAGTGATCCTCATTACGGATGCCTCAAACTGGGACTGGGGCACACTTATATGGGGGAGTTATAGATCCAAGAAAATGGTCCGTGAAAGAAAAGAAGCTACGAGCATGTCTCAAGGAGTTAAGAACAGGAAAGGTGATTTTCAGAATCACCCTCAAAATCAAGAGGTTTTTATCCAATGAGTGTACTGGAGGTAGCAGGTTGTTCAGGGTGTCTGTGGGGAGGAATTATTTAAGTTTTTAAATCTGTTTTCTAGCATACAAGCCCATAAATGGTCACAATACCTAGCACACAGCCAGGAATCGTGTCCATTTCTGCCTTTACGAAAACTACAAGCCGAGGAAGTGATAAGACCAGTGGGCTGGCATGGGGCATTCCTTCCCCATGCCTGCTCACTAGCTATAGCCTACTCCAGGGTTAGGGTTAGCAGATTAAAGGTTAGGGGGCATTGGTTACCGAGTATAGCAGGGCTAGTGTTTATGTTGTAGGGTTAGCAGGGATAGGGTTAGTAGGCTACAGATAGCAAGGCTAGGGTTGTTGCCATAGGCTTGTCAGGACTAGGGTTGGATGTTTTTATATGACATGGCAGAAGATGCTATTATTTTTAGTTCTAACATTTAGTAACGTAGTTTCTGGAAAATCCAACATTTTTATACACCCAGCATTTTAAATGAATAAAAACCTGGTATTGTTAAGCTTTGAACGCCCAAAAGCCATGCTCCCCAATGGACCCCAATTATGTCAGCCTGCTGTTGCTTCATTGTATCTGGCTGGTTATCAGCAGCAACCGGACATTGCTGGGGTGGGATGGCCAACTGTTTCCCACACCATTAACCCCTTAACGCTGAAGCCACTTTTCACCTTCCTGACACGGCCCATTTTTTCAAATCTGCCCTGTGTCACTACAAGTGGTTATAACTTCGGAACGCTTTAACATATCCAAGTGATTTTAAAATTGTTTTCTCGTGACACTTTGTACTTCAGGTTAGTTGAAAAATTTTGGTGGTATGTTTTGCATTTATTTATGAGAAATTCCGATATTTGGTGAAAATTTGGAAAAATTCTTGATTTTCGAACTTCAAAATGTTCTACTTTTTCCATACATAGTCATAACCGCAAAAAAACACAATAACCAACATTCACTAAATGTCTAACTTATGTGGACATGGTTTTTTATACATACTATTATTTTTGTAGGATGTTATGGGCCTTTGAACGTTAGGTGCGATTTTTCACATTTTCATAAAAAACGCAAAATCCTGCTATTGCGGGACCTGCTCAGGTTTCAAGTCACTTTGAGAGACCTAAATAAAAGCAAAACCGCATAAATTACCCCATTATAGAAACTACACCCCTCAACGTACGTAAAACAACTTTTATGAAGTTTGTTAACCCTTCAGGGGTTAAAACAAAATCGGATGCAATTTTGAAAGTAACATTTTTTTGGCTAAATTAATGTGTTTTTCAAAAAATGTACAAATTCTCAGTGGATAAAATACCAAAACGCTCCGCAAAATTTGATACCCAATCTCTTCCTTATATAATAATACCCCATATGTGGGGGTAACCTGCTGTATGGGCACACGCCAGGGCATCGAAGGGACGCTGCGCCATTCAGAGCATATTATGCATTGTCACTTTTTATTGGCTATACAATCTTTATTTTTTTGGCAATTTGGACATAAGGGCTTATTTTCTGCGACATGAGATGCACTTTAAAATACTTCATTTTATTGGGTCATTAGCTTATTGATGAGATTTTATTAACTCGAATGTATGGGTGAAAAGAAAATTGTCAATTTTGGTTTACTTCCTTTTCGTATTTTTTGGGGGTCGTACACCGTACACTAAAAATATTATATTATCTTCATTCTATAGGTCACTACGATTACGGTGATACCTCATTTATATAATTTTTCATTTATTTTTACAATTTTACTGGATAAAAACTAAATATACAGGAAATCTCATTTGTTTTTGCATCGCCATCTTTTCGGAGACATAACTTTAATATTTTTTGGTTGACAGAGCTAGTTTATGGCTTATTTTTTACGTGTTGAGTTGTTCTTTTCGGTGGTACCATTTTGGCGCACATAACTTTTTTTGATCACTTTTTAGAACATTTTTGTGTAGAGATTTTATGAAAAATTAAAATTTTTGGTGTGTTTTTCGGGTTTTGTTTTTACAGCGTTCACCGAGCAGGTCCAATAATATTTCTGAGTTATTGTACGGATTGTTACGGACGCGGCGATACCAAATATGTGGGTTTTTTTGGCGATTTTGTGTTTTTTTTCCACTTTATTGCATGTGTATAGGGAATATTTGTGTTTAGGGGACTTTAACTTTATTTAATTACCATATATACTCGAGTATAAGCCTAGTTTTTCAGCACAAAAAAATGTGCTGAAAACCCAAACTCGGCTTATACTCGAGTAAAAAAAAAAAGGTTCTACCAGGTTTTTGTGGTAAAATTGGGGGCCTCGGCTTATACTTGGGTCGGCTTATACTCGAGTATATACGGTAATTATTTTTATTAAAAAATTATTTTATGTAATGTTTTTAACATTTTTTATTAACTTTTACAGGTTAGCTTGAACAGGTGATCCACTGATTTTTTTTTTTTTTTTAATTTTTCCTATATTATTGAATTTTTGCCCCCCAAAAACAACACAGGAATATCTTAAAGCGTTGAAAAGTTAATACCACAGGAAGAGACACTGGCCAAATTTGAAAAAAGGACCAAGCCTTAACCCCTTAAAGGACGCAGCCTGTTTGCAGGTTAAGTGTCCCCAGTGTGTTTAAGCAATAGGGGGTCCGATTGTTCCTGCAATATACAGCAAAACAATGCAGTAATTAATGTAAATATACAGCTCTTACAAATGGCAGCCATAAGAGCCTTCCAGCTATCATGGCAACCAATCAGCAACCCGTGTGTGTGTGTCCATGTAAAGCTGTTACTTATGTAAATTGATCAGCTTTGAAACGAACAGCTAACTGCCATGACTGTTGCCAGCATCAATTGAACCTAAAGGTTACCCTTCTTTTAGCTGAAAAGTTTCCCTTACATCCCCATAATTCAACTTCATCTTAGATCACCTGGAATTAGAGGGGCATACCCTGCTCATCAGGCCCCTCCCATCTACTCCCAATGCCTCCTTCCTATTCAACAGTTAATGTCATGTGACCAAGGTGATGTCATTGAAGGTCCCATGGCCGGTACATTTGCAAAATGTACCCATGTTTGTATCTGATTACATGAAATCACAGCAGCCTCCATTGACTTCTACTACTCTCCATCATCCATAGAGGCATGCTGTGATTGCATGTGATCAGATACATACATGGGGTACAGTTTGCCAATGTTAGGAGGCTAAAGGACCCGAGATGATGTCATTGTGGTCACATGACAAATATAACACAAGGCAACATGTAAATATTTCCTATAAGTAAATTGAGCTATATATGTCTCTAATTGATTACTAGAAGAGACACAAAGCTGCCATTCAAAATAAGGGGGCTGGGTTTAGTGGCAGCTAGGGAGAGAAGGGCCAAAGCCAGGCAACACAAGTCAGGAAAGCCAATTTGCACATCAGAAAGTCTGTAATTAAAGAGGACCTGTCACCAGATTTTGATTTCCCCCCACTAACAATGGCTGCTGCTAAAGGATTATCAGCTTTTCTGATTCTCCTGAGAGAGAAGAGTCATTGATACCAGTAAACCACGTCCCATTATTCTGACTGACTGCTTTGTATTCTGCTCTGCCTCCTTGTACTTGGGGACCGTCTGCTAATATTCTACTACAGACATATAAACCTCTATGTACAGATGGGAAATATTGTGTCAAATCTTTTTACACGGCGCCTTGTGTTACATTCATGACATATGGTCAGTGACATCATCGCAGGTCCTTCAGACTTCTAAGAATTGCAAACTGTACCTCATGTGATTACATGAAGTCACAGCAGTTTCCATGGAGTATAGAGAGGACTAGAAGTCCATGGAGGCGGCTGTGAGTTCATGCGTTCAGATACATACATAGGGTACAGTTTGCTATTATTAAGAAGCTAAAGGACCTGAGATGTCACATGACATGAACAGTGACCAGTAAGGAGGCATAAGGCATGGGGAGGATTAAATGAATCCAGGTAATATAAGGTAAAAGGTGATTTATGTGGATGTAAGCGAAACAATTTTAAGCTAAAAGAAGGGCATCAGTCAGTTAATAGAGATCTATAGGAACTTGTCACTGGCTGTGCAAATGTGGTGACAGGTTCCCTTTAAGGTACAGTGCCTCCGTGGCAGCTAATTTAGGCGATACAGGGAGTACTCTGAGTGACAGGTCTTTAACCTCAAGAACCTACATGTGCTATGGGCAGTCCCCAAGAGGTTAATACCATTTAAAATACTTCATGTGGGGGCATGGACTGCGCCTTATCTGGCTATCACAGCATAAAACGTCTTAGAATGTCTATTGTTTGCAGAAGGACTATGGAATTACAGCTGAGAAACTGCAGCCAGTCTAGTAAAACATGGGCCCTTATGGAGAACACTTGTTGATATTGACTGATCAATCTGTGTAGCAGAACAGTCAACATTGTAAGTCACTGGGTTCCATTAGGTGCGCCCAGTGTTCATCTTTCAATAGATATACACCACATTGTTGTGAATATCACCAAGGCCACATAGGCTCCATGAACACATTTCAATTATACAAATATTCCATAATATGGCACTCAAGGGATCCGTTTGCTGCCATGTTAGATCATTCCATGATTATAAATCGAGAAATATTGTGTCCAGATGCTCCAGGGAGAATTGAAGTTTTACCGTACATACATATACACAGCATCTTTTCTCTTGCATTATTACCATTTTCTTTCATTAGTTACCAGGTAGAAGGTAAATAACAGCAATAATTACATACAAAGTGAATAAAAATATGACTGATTTAATTACAGATTGAAAATTTCCAACACATCAGAAAACATCTTTATCCCACAGAAATCTTAACCAAGTAAGAGAAATGCCAACATATTTCCTGAGGCATTCAAATTACCTTTAGGAAACAAACAAAAATAAAAATATAGAGATTTCTGAAGTAAAATACTTTTTGATTGCACGGTTTTGAAAGAATGTCTGAAAGCTTTTGTCACCAAGTGTTAAACAAAATTCATCTCTTCTTAAATATTTATTTATATTTTATATATATATATCTATGTATATATATACACACACACATACGCAAAATGCATACTGGATTCCTCCATGTAACTATATGTTATAACATTATAGGTAAATACTCTGTATTTACAAACTTAAAAAAGTGAGGTTTCTCTGCATACAATTCAATTCTTTCCAGGTACTGTGTGAATAGAGGAAGATTTCGAGATAAAGATTTCAAAGATCTGAGAAAAGAAACACAGGAATCCTGCCAACCAACCAGTGTTAGAGAGTCTATATACATGGCACCATACCACCACACGTAGAACCCCATGATGACTGCTTCCATTGCCGCGTGGCATAACGCCATGCTAGGTTAAACAGATTAAATGACATGGTCATCAGTTTTACCCATTTGCATTTAATGTTAAACCAGCAATCACAAATGGGGAAAGAAAAAGCAAACATAACTATAGAACTTGGGGCAGGGGGTATAGCTCTTATAAATATAAAGTAATGCTGTTTGCAGCAACAAATTAACAGCAGCCCTGATCAAAGTAAAAAGAAAGAAAACAAACAAACCAATTTTGTGTGTCATTACAGGTTAATCCACCTACAATAGTCAATGATATATTGCCATTAGGTTTGCTGAGGTGCCATTAAAAAAATTCTTAAGACCCAGTACCTTTTTCAAATCTATAAACACAGTGTAGATCATCATTTCTGTACATATACTCTGCTGCTACAGCTTAGCTGTAAATCCCCCACACACAATGGTATGGACATTACCCGCTACCCCCCTCCCCCTTTTAACTGTACATCGAACAATACAAAGTTTTAATATCTCCCACCCACTTACAAAAAATAATACTCTAAAAGTAACCTACTGCAACTTTTAATTAAGACGAATACATAGATCTGAAACCAATTGCTTTAAAGCAAGAAGGCAGTATAAACCTTCTAAGAAAATTGTTTTTGTGTTTATAAAAGGTTAAGAAATATAAGACAAATTTACACATTTAAAAACTTACAATAAATAAGAGATGCAGGCATTTTCTGTATATTGATATTAGGTTTTAGAATCCACACAACATCTTTAGGATGTTTAAAAAGTCAAAGCTGCAACGCTTTATAGTATTGTTATAGTATAGGTCATCCCCATCCACTTGATGCCAGCGGTTACACAAGATCTTTCAGCAAATACCGAGACTGGAGATGATCAACAGTGTTAAAAGAGACTTTGACTTTTAAAACACAACTGGCTTCAATACAAAAATCCAAAGTGTCCATTCTGATAAAACATTGCAAGGTTGTAA
Organism: Engystomops pustulosus; assembly: GCF_040894005.1. Lineage (NCBI taxonomy): Eukaryota > Metazoa > Chordata > Amphibia > Anura > Leptodactylidae > Engystomops > Engystomops pustulosus. The sequence continues at coordinate 131,750,188 of NC_092412.1, forward strand.
ATGCTGCCGGCCGAGTGGCTTCAGAAAAACAAGTCCTGCAATGCAATTAAAATATTCTTGTTCCGTACAGCATTCCTGATGAATATCACAGCAAATTCATGATAAAGTTATACAACTGGTTCAGCACCACAAAATGAACCGGCAGACAGGAACGTCTGTCTTGAGTTGCAGGATCACAGGTTAGCCAGGAGAGGGCATTATACTGTTCCAAAACAAACCTAAGAGGGGAAAAAAAAGAAAATGTCAACTTTGTTGTTAAATGGGTTAATGTTATACACAAGCTTCATATCTACTAAAACTAAGGTAACGGCTCCATACCTGAGGACATCTGAAGTCTGGTTTGAATCCAGTGGGTGAGAGTGTTTGCTGTGCAGCAACTCATCTGATTGCACTGAAGGCACATGAAGGTGCAGAGAGGCCTAAACACAAGGGGAAGAGGAGTTATCGTACGAGAGCATCACTACCATTTCATGAAAAGGCAGATTTTTACTCACAGTTCTCAATATTCTTTTTTACTACGTTGGATATACATGCAATGAAGCTTAAATAGACCAATCTGTTATTTTTATACGGGGAAAAAAAACAACTGAAATACATGCTGCAGTTTTGTTTTTAGTCTTTAAAAGACAGTTAATTCATTATAGGGTAAAGCCTGTTGCCCACAAGCAATTTTGGTCCTATAAACTAACTCCATGTACAGGATTTAACAGAGCGAACCTAGTATAACTGCGCTGAACAGACATACCGAGTTCAGTTTAGTTGTCCATTAAATCAACAAGTGAACAGAGCATGTTTATCTCAACAAATTTCCTCTTATGCAACAGGATTTGGCAGACATGATAATTCAGTCAATGTGTGAAAAATTTCAGAATAGTGAAAAAAAAAAAAAAAAAAAAATCTGCCACTACCTAGGTCACAGGAAAAGACAGATTTCCCTCATTTAGAAATCTGTCAATTTGACATTTTGCTATAAAGCCTTTATTTTTATTCATGATTATTGTTTTTGTATAAATCAATATGTTATTGATGGCTTACATGGTAATCAACTGACAAAATCATTTACCTTAAGAAACAGCGGGCACTGATTTTGTGCTTGAGGACATGCTGACCAAAACCAGTCAGGCAATGGACCAGCTTTGGCAGTTGAAACAAAGTAACCTAGTGCCAAAGGTTGTTGTAAGATGTTGGTCACTTCATCATGAGATTCTGTAGACAGTAGTCGGTCAGTTCCTTGACCCTGGAAGAAAAAAAATAAAATTGACTGTTCTACAAATTAAATCTAAGTACATATACCTTATATGCACTATAAAATTAAAATTAAGATAGACAATGGAAGTTGCCAGACAGCACCTAAAGGAAATTAGCCTGGTTTACCATACTTGATTTTTATGTTGTGTGATTTAGATTTAACATGAGGATAGAAGGCTTCACACAAGCAAATCGGTACAGTCAAACTCGCTTCATGTGCTTTCTGGAACATTCCGTCTGAACCCTGAGCAATTCAACTGAATTAAAAATCTGTTCAGTTCCATTTTCGTCGTTCAGGCCACTCATTACACCATGCACATGCATACTGTTTGACTGAACAAACTTGTTCCTGTGAAGCTGACAAAAGGGCCACAATATCTTGCGGCACAGATACAATTTTCTCCTGCTCCTATAGATTGCAAAAGCAAGTCAAGTCTAATGAGTCACAAACAGTTTACTAAGGCTTCCAACTTCTCCTACTCTAGAATAGCAAAGTGATAGCTGGGTGTCAGAGTTCAGCACAGCACTCTCTTTTTAGACAAAGTTGTTTCCTTCTCTTGTAAAATGTCCAGGATACAGTAAACAAAAAAGAAAAAATTAAAAAATTAATCAGAAAAAAATATTTAGCCATTCAAAGCCTTTTCAGACCACATTATTAGAGGGTTACATGTCTAAGTTAATGTTAGTGTCTAACATGAACAATCCCCCAAATTCTGCATTTAACATTCCAGCATTACCTTGCCCACATCACCGCCATGGGGGTAATGTGATCCAGGTGAATGGCCTGGGGATCCACTGGGCGATGCAGGAAAAATGTTGATAAGATCTGGATCCAAGTCTTCAGGTGTATCCAACACATCAAAAATTCCCATGCCATCTGATCCATCTACGGTACAGAAAAAGAAAAAAAAAAAAAAAAAAGGGGGGGGTGGTGGTTAGAGAGAAATAATAAGCTCAAAATAATCATGAGCACATTAAAACCATTGCTAGAGCTGTAGGAGGATGCGCTGCTGGCCATGTTACATTTTTCCCACTAGCACGATTTTATTATGGTACGTCACATAATGCAAATCCAACTTGTGTATTCAAGGTGCTTAGGTGCCATGGTCAAGTTTAACCAAGGTTAGCAGCAGGTTTCAACTGTATAATACAGCAGACACCCAAGCTGTACGCAAAAGGCACAGTCTGAACACTCTAAACAGCCTTAACTGCACCACAACCTATACATTGTGGTGCACTCAAAAGGTTAAAATGGTAAAACAAAAAAATATACTTACCATTATTTGTACTGAAAATATTTTCATTGTTGTTATTAACAGATGCCATTTGCACAAAAGCCGATGTAGGAAAAACTAGAATATGAGTGCAGGAAGTGTCCTGTGGTGTACTAAGTTGTGATGTTTGCATGGTTAATGTAGTGCTACGACAAAACACTGAACCAGTTGACACAGAATCTGCAAAAAAAAAAAAAAAAAACAAACAAACTATCATTAATCACAAGTTAGAGAATTGAGGGAACACCACAGAATGGCATTTCAACAGAGAACCACTTCCCAACTATCAAGCCAAAACCAGATTAAGAATTGTATCAGCTGCGCATGAATCACCACCCTTACATGCCCAGGATGACAAAATTTTTTTTTTTTTTTAAAAAGTTAAGGCTTTTAAAAAGGTCAAGTTGGGAAAAATAGCTTTGAGAGCATGGCCCAAATTAAGGTGGTCACCAAGACACCAGAACCCCAGAAATAATGAACTGAAGGAATTGTACAATCTCCCACCACTCCCATAAGATGAAGTGGGAGGAGCATGCTGGACTTGCTGCTTAATTTAATTAGGGAGAACAGAAGCCCATTCTTGGGATTTGTGTGGGTTCCAGAAATTACACCCCCACTGTTCCTTGGACTATTATATATCCATGAACTAGTAAACCCACATGAGAATAAACATGTGAACACATGACATGTTCTAAGACTTTGCCAATGATATACTTAGTAGCCTTTAGATGTTTGTGTTCTATAGCATCAAACCCACAGCACCAGGAAATGTTTTGTTACCACCGTTGGGAGTAGCTCAGGTATATGCTTATACATAGTGATTTAATTCCTAAAAACTCTACTTACAAAATACAAAATAATCTGTCCTGGAGATAAACACACAGCAAGGTGTCACATTAGTTAAAGAGGACCTGTCAGCACAACCCCCCCAATCCCCCCCCCCCACACACACATAGTAGCAGACACAGCAGCACCGTACACAATAGGAACGCCAGGCCAAGCTCACAGCGGTCCTGCACATTTGTAAGGGGGCGGGACGAGGAGGCAGTGACGGCTGCATGAAGCCTGGCAGTCACCGCCAAGCTGTGGCGTGGGAGGGGTGGTCCGGGGAAGAAGAAGACCGCCCCCCCCCCCCCCATGAATACGCCGGAGCGCTGTTTGCTTGGTCCAGCGTTCCAAAAACATACTGTTAGGCTGTTTAGATTGTGAGCCCCATTGGGGACAGGGACCGATTTGACATGCTTTGTGCAGCGCTGCATAATCTGTGTGCACTATATAAATAAAGAATTATTATTATTATTGTATGGCGCTGCATTGTCTGTTAGCTTTATCTGAGTTTTCCGAGAAAGTTAGCAGTTTATCAATGCTAAAAAATGCGGTAGCGCTAGGAGCCGCTTTAGTTAGCATCTTCTAGTGCATTTTTTTTGGGCAACAGGTCTTCTTTAAAGAGAACCCGTCAGGCAAAATAACCCCCCTAAACTAAATATATTTTCATAAACTGCCATTAGAGAGCATTGCCTCTGTCCCTTCATTGTTCCTCTACATGTCTGTAAACCTTAGTAATGAGGTCCTAAAGCTGTATGCAAATGACCTGTGAAATGTCCAATGAGTCATTAGCATATTCAAGCTGTCCACTCTATTCATGAGTGGGAGGCACAGCCACACCTCCAGTGCATGACTGACAGGCTGTATAATGATGTGAGGCTGTATAATGATGTGAGGCTGTATAATGATGTGAGGCTGTATAATGATGTGAGGCTGTATAATGATGTGAGGCTGTATAATGATGTGAGGCTGTATAATGATGTGAGGCTGTATAATGATGTGCTTCCTGGTGCTGGTGGCCACGCCCCCTGCAGCCTGTGTGTGCATGTGCATGTGTGTGCGTATATAGGAGAGATACAGCAGCTCCAGGCAGCCATGTTACAGCAGAACATGTCAGATTCATGTGTAGCTGATGTCTGTGTCTCTCACCTGTATATTAGGAGGATGCAGCATGTCAGCAGATGCAGCGCACACTAACTATGCTTTACTATACATTACACACAGACATGAGCAGGGGGAGGAGAGGGGAGGGGGAACAGGGGTGACATCACTGCCTCAGACCATGTGACCAGCCTCATTTACATGATAAAAAATATGTGATTTTACAATGAATAATGTGACAAGTGACACAGACCTGATGACAGGTGTCCTTTAAATTTGCATTGTTGGGGCTCTTGGCAAGATTGGCAATATTTGAGGACAATTGGATTACTTGGTCTTAGATGTAGTGCGCACCGTGTGCAGAGGTGGGAGTAGTGCGCACAATTTGAGAACTTGGGTTAACCCAAATACACAAACCTATTTTTTGCAGGAACAGAGAATGCATATTTTTGTTTTTACATACCTGGCATGATGACAAATGAACCCTGGGGCTCCATAGCTACTAAGCATGCACTAAGTATGCTGGGAGAATCTGCTGCCGATATGCCACACATTCGACATGTATCCTTTAGCCTCTTGCTCAGTGACTGCAAATTACGACGACTTAACAAACCACTCCAATCTGAACATAGAAAAAAGGAATTCACATGATTACTTACCCAATTACATACAAGACAAAATAGATTTTTTCCTTCATAAATCTGATCAGAACTTACCTTTTAGCTCTCCGTGCCCTATCCTTCCCAGACGGCCAATTACCACTCTCCAAGGTAAAGAGCTCATCTGTACAAGTCCTTGGCACCATTCCCATAGCTTCTGAAGACCACTGCGGCGAGCAGAGCCTTTTTTCCGTCGAGCTCTGTAATGAAACGGCGAACAAGTTTTACAGCCTGGGCAACACATCTGCTTCATACATAAAGCAGTCTATTTTTAGTATTAAAGTTTCTCTATTTTTACTTCCGTTTCTCTTACCTATTTGGCACATCAATATTAATGATGCAAGTTTCCAAGAGCTCTCCATAGAGATCTGTACAAGATGCTAAGAGCCACTTCTGGTCATGAGATAAGCAGTAACCAAGGAAGAGAACATTGTATTTCTGACCGGCTTCTCCAAATGTTTCCCCAAGCTCTGTCTGCTTATCTTTCACTGGAGCCAATATAAATGGTGGCGTGTACAGTTTTATACATTCCGGCCTCTACAAAACAAATTTTAAAAAAGTGTCATCAAAAATTACCATATTAACCCATTTCTGACTAGGCTTTAAAAGGCTTTAATGACCGGGCATAACTTCTTTTTTGTGCAATACCTTCAAATTTTTGTGGCATGTTTTTTCATGACACATAGGGATAGTTAAAAATAAATAAAAAAAAGAGAATGTTTCATGCATAGATAATGCAATAATAATGCATTAACTGTATATTAAAATATACAGTTAATGTCTCTGAAAATATATTACAGTATATATATTATATAGTCTACAAATTCTGACCAGTAAAAATTAGCGCACGATGGCCTTTTTTATAATATGTATAGTTTGAAGCAAACAGGGCAAATATGCAATTTTTTATAGTGTAACAGGGATTATTTTATAGGCAAATATTTAAAAATAAACATTAAATATTTAATTTATATTGTGTGTTTGTGTGCGTTTTAACTTTGTGTGTCCCCCCATGTGGTTATCAAAGACCCTTTGTAGACCTCTACACTTTTTTTTTTTTAATCTATAAGAGCCTGTAATTAATCCCTACAGAACTGGCAGTCATGTGTGTGCCAGGTCTAGAGAGCCAGCCAAAGACCCAGTCTTGCAACCCGTGATTAGCGTGAGAGCAGAAGAAAACGGCAGAAATGTCAAATCTGCTACCACAGACTTGAAATCCGCTCCAGTCTTTCTTCAGTGGGCGGGATTGAGTTAAAGAACAACATAATTCAGATAAATATATTCCTAATGGGAGAGAAGTTGGTTGAGGTAAACTTACTTCTGGACTTTTCAGAGCATTTTCAATTGCCAGACCAGGCCCAAATCCAGTTAAAGTTTTCACATTTGTGGAGCAGGGAAGTGGTCTTCTGCACTGAGTGAACACTGAGAATGCTAGGGACTTTAAATGTTGGGTATAAATCTGCCGATCTTCGTGTCGCACTGGTTGAAGAAGATATTGACATGGAACAATCTAAAAAAATAAAAAAAGGAAAGCAACATAATACCTACTCTTTATTTAAAAATATCCCAAAACCTAAGTTTGTAAGGTTTGTTGGCTAATGTGATCGCAAAAAGTTGTTCATTGTTCTGAAAGAAGTTCTTGTAAAAAAGAAACAGAAGTTAACATACCTGCACAGAAACTGTATTTCTAAGGTGTGGAGGAAGAACATGGAGCATTTCCAAGAAACAGCGCAGAAGCCCCAAGGACCACACACTAGCGGAACTTGAACCTTCATCTTTATTTTCATAGGTAAATGGGTCAACAATGTACACCACAATAGCTGGAGGATAAGTGATGGCGTGAGACTCCCCATCAGTTGGAACTCCAACTTTATCACGCTCCATGGTGCTAAATAAGAAACAATAAGAAACAATTGCATAACCTGGTCATTGGTTTATAGGAGCCCTTTTTGAACTTCAAGTGATAGGACTATAAAGAATCTAAATTCCCCCCCCTCCCCCCCAAAAAAAAAGTAAAACCCAAAAACCTCCAAAATTAGCTTTAACCTCTCTGGTGCCGAATCCATGCATGTCTTACCTTTCAGTGACTTCCGAGGCTGCTGCGGCTGCAGCAGCTGCTTGTTCACTTGACATAGCAGAGGCTTGCTGCAGGTTCTGTTGCTGCTGTCCTGCTTGGTTGTTCTGGACAGAGTTTACTTGTGTAGGGACAGAGTTGTTTATGCTCCCATAGGAAGGAAAGCTGGTGGTTTTGTTTCCTTGTATGGAGTTTGTCCCGTTAGCAGCAGTAGAAAGGCCTGGTGTGGTTGTAGAGGGCAGATTGTTGCTTGGAGTTGTTGAGTTTGTTGATGGAGCTGGGGTCATGGATGAAGGAGTGCTGGGGTTTCCAGTGTTGCTTGCAGAAATAGGCTGAGAGGATGAAGACGGAGTAACAGGAGGTGCAAGATTTGGTTGGCAGAGTAAAGAACTATCCAATGGTTGGGAAGCAAGATATGGCCCTAGAGAGACAAAAAATGCCAGATTTAGCCTTAATGGAAACCACCATCAAGAACAGGCAAAAAAACAAAAAAAAAAACAAAACAAAAAAAAAAAACACCTTACTCAGCCATCTCCTTTGTTGAAAATTGCAGCGCAGATGAGCCAACTTAAACTTTCCCACAAGAAAAATCATTCCCCAAGGTTTTGCTACCTTTGGTGATTGGTCGTGCCCATCGCAAACAAGATATGGTGACAAGATCTGCAGTTTCCCCACACAGTGTTAACTGCTAAATTCAGCATGCAGTGAGTGGGACAGCATTATGGTAACCACAGGAAAAGGACTTCCTCTCTTCTCAGGCAAATATTTGGAGACACTGAGTTATCAATCAAAAGAAGGAGTTGGGGTTCACTGGCAGCCTGGGAGAGAACCTAGCTCTTTTCGACTCTGGTCTACTCTACACTTTTCACGAATGTGATGGGGACCGAGATCCGACAGCACAATCTGCAGCTGGCTCTAGGTCCCCATAGACAATCATCGCACATGATCCGTGTGGTGAACACACACCTCACTGCACTGTGCATGGAAAGATATAAGATGTCCTATATTTTTCTTTATTACAGCACCAGGCACACGATCCTGTCTCCAGCATGCGGCCCTCTGCTTGCCCAGGCAAACATTCGTGTGCATGGGGCCTAAGCCCCACAGGCCCTACACTGGAGTTTGTAGCCAATATCTTTAGCTACAGTTAAAGAACTTACCCAACTCATATTTGCACACTTGTGCATAGAGTCGTAGTTTGGAAAAGGCTTCATTGCCGCAACTAGCTGCCTGAGAAAACCACTCTGTAACAGACTTCTCAGAAACTTTCTTTGCTGTAGTGGATCCAACCCGCATGATGCCATCTGTTAGCTGTTTGGAAATTGCTCGATGCTGGCCAAGCCTGCAAGACTAAAACATATATATACAGTATTGATAAAGGAGTAAAATATATATATGATTAATCAACGAGTCAACACAACAAAAGGATTGAAAACTTTACACAGAAATTAAATTCTACCTGAATAGGTTAGTCAACATTATCATAAGGAAGGAGCAATGTGGGGGTGACATGTAACTTGCGCACTGCATGTTATAGAGAAGGAGCGATACAGGTTTTTTTGGGGGGGTGGGGGGGGGGAAATTCTCCAGAATAGACATACTTCTAAGCATTCAGTTACAGGCAATCAAAACTATAGATCAGTTTACTCTACTCCTCTCCTCTAACAGACAGGTTCACTTTAAGGAATTCTTAGCCACTAAACCCAGATAAAAAAAATGCTATTGGCAGCCGACAGAGAAACTGGAGATACGTAGGGATCATACCACTTGCCATAAATACTTGAGCCCCCTAATTTTAACACAAATAAGTGAGAAAATGTACTGAATCGAGTACAGGCAGTCCCCTACTTAAGAAGACTCGACTTACATACAACCCCTAGTTACAAACGGACCTCTGGATATTGGTAATTTATTGTACTTTAGTCCTAGGCTACAATAAACAGCTGTAACAGTTATCACAGGTGTCTGTAATGAAGATTGATTGTTAATCCTGATTCTTATGACAACCCAACATTTTTAAAATCCAATTGTCACAGAGACCAAAAAAGTTTTGGCTGCGATTACAATGATAAAATATACAGTTCCGACTTACATACAAATTTAACTTAAGCCTAAGATGGAAAATGCATTGATCACAGCCCCCCCCCCATAAATGAAATGCCCTGCAGAGTGTGTGTGTGTATAAATGCTATCTTACATGCTCACCTTACGATACTCCCGTGGTTCCTCTTCTTTTCACTTGTAGCAGAGCAGGCAGAGACGCATCCATAAGCCCAGCACACGTTGATTTATTTATTTATTTTTAATACACAGAGGTGACGTTTTTCAGCACTTTTTTTGTGCTGAAAAACTTGGCTTATACACGACCACATATGGCATTACTCATTTCCAAAAGTAGTTTTTTTATTTCAATTTAAATCCACATGGGTCTGTTGATTCATACAAAAAACTCCTATAAAAATATACTTTATGTAAATTGCCTAAATCTGAAGTCCACTGTGTATGTGGTCGCCTGTAACTCCTCCAATGGTAGAGGTCAGGAAAATAAGGTGCAGATAGGTTGGAACCCATCCGACTGATCTTTTTGTTACATGCACGTTCGTACGAACTTATTTTATGCGTTTGGATAAAGGGGCGAGACCTATTTAAAATAGTTATGCAACAGTTACATTCATATGATAACAGTTTGCAGAAATCAACCCATTTTGATACACGAATTTCATCTCCGCCAAATGTAAACAATGCTTTTTATGGTTGTAAAGTACGAATCTTTATCTATGTGAAATCTTCAATGATTTTAAAAGCAGTGCCAAAAAGGGGAGAGAAAAGAATACATAAAGGTAATACATTAAGGGTTTATGATAATCTTACCTCGTACATTGCAGTGAGATCGCGAAAAAAACTCTTCGCTCCATTTAAAAGAGCCTCATTTTCCGGGCAAACCACAACATATGCAATGTCTCGTTGGGACCCATAAGGTTCTAGCATCAACCTTTCCCAGTAAGGCAGAGCAAAGGGAGACAGCACCAAAAAATCGTAATCATATCCAACAAGAAACGTGGGGATTGGCAGTGGTTCTGGGGATTCATCCGTTCCTTAAAAAAAAACAGGCGTAGAAGCATTAAGTATGAAATCAAATTGTAGTATTGGAAAAGACTGCAGAGAGGCAGCACAAATCTCAGCAGTCACAGCCATCACTCTTCCATATGTCAGTCACATGAAGCTTGAACATGTTTGCTACATAATATAGTCACACAAGACTGTTCCTAGTTCCAGGATAAGGTCACTTACCATATGAGCCACGACCAGCCATTTTATGAAACTGCTGCCAGGTTAAGGGTCCTTGTACACCCCATGATCGTACAGTTCGTTTCTTTTGAACAGCATCTTGCAAAACAGGTTGCAAAGAAAGAAGCATGCGAAGGATATCTTGAGAACATTGCTTGCTGGAATCTACAGCTAAAAAATAAAGATGGAAATTATTGGTAAATGAACAGAAATGCAGTTCTGTCCACACCTGAAATACATTCCCTTAAAGGGGTTATGCCACAAAACTATTTACTACAAAAAGCTGTCAAAGAGGTTAAAATATTTCAAAAATCTATTTGTAATGGTTACCTGAAAGTAAAAGAACCTTTCTATTTGTTTGTATGATGCTTGTTCAGCCTCTATTCTGCTCCCCACAGAAGCAGATGTGGGAGGGGCCTAGTGATCAGCCTTCAGAGTCTCCTTCCACCTGCTGTGCTCAAATAGTCCCTGCATTTACTGATACCCAGCACAGCAGGAATCTGCTATTGGTGCTGTGTGTCACCTACCAAAGCCCTGACACTGCTTCCTCTCCTTTTAATCATTGTCACTATATACTTGAATAAGAAAATATATATATGTACACCTATATATTCAATAACATATTCTGAAACTTTCATATCAGCCTCATTTATAAAAACTATAACACAGTCTATGTTGTTCATAGCAATCCGTCACAGCTCAGCTATAATGTTTTCACAGCCGTATAAAAATATAAAGCTCAGTATAATGTGTGTGTGATATGAGATAGATAGATAGATATATAGATGACAGGTGATAGATAATAGGACTTTGATAGATAAATAGGTGACAGCTTCTCACATGTTACTGATCTTTAGCTACTTCCCTGCTAGTCAGGGACAGGGGCCCCTTTGCAGGACAGCAGGGTAGCATGGAGGGACCGTGAATGGTGGAGAGTACAGGAGGAGGACTGCATCAGGAGAGGTCAGAGCTCAGCCTGTTACTTGTGTTATCTCTGCAGCCTCCTGTGCGACCTGACTAATGGTGGAGGGAGGAAGGGCTGCTACATTGCTATGATCCATGTTAGGGGAGGACTCTTCTGCGCAGCAGATAGCCATGTCTGGCTGCAGTTACCTTGTATTTGCTGCTGTAGGCTCCTGTGACGCTGGTAAGCAGTGGCTATCACAGTACAATCCCTGCCCCTCCTCCTCTCTCACCTCCTATTGTCTGCAGTGTGTCAGCTGATCTCTCAGTGTGCAGAGGAGCTGTGTGGAGTGATCTGTAGTGCAGAGCAGCTGCTGACTCCTTGAGCGCAGACTCGGCCAGATCAGCTGTAGCTCAGGATGGGGCACAGCTACCACTAGAGGGCGCCAGCAACCAGGACAAAAGGAGTTATCTCAGGAAGGCTGCAGATTTTGTAATAAGTGTAAATGGTGAAAGTACTTGTCACAATGCATTGGACCCAATTACAGCCATGTGCTATGGTGACACAACCCCTTTAAAGCTTTTGTTCACTGCTTAAAAGCCATTTTGACAATACAAAACTGCATAGGAAGGTAGGAGCCCTGGAGATCTCTGTAACCATACATGTTTTTTTTAGTAGCAAAAGTTCACTTACCGTATTTTTCGGACTATAAAGCGCACAAAAAATCCTTTGATTTACTCAGAAATCAAAGGTGTGCCTTATATATGAAACGTACTGACAGACAACAGCTGCCTTGAACTGTGCACAGGTCTGCCACTTGCTGGTCATTCATCCTTATAATCAGATGTGCCTTATATTCCAGTGCACCTTATATATGAACCTCAGCGTTTTAGCAGGCATTTATAGATGGTGCACCTTATACTCCGGTGCGCCTTATAGTCCAAAAAATACTGTATATTCCAGAACTGTAACTGAACTTGGCTGTGACCTCTTTCCAGTGCACTGCTCCACAGTCCCTCAACAATATGTAAACAATACAGCAATCCTCCAATTGTTCTCAGTTAGAGAACTGCTACTACAGAGACCGTGGAGCAGTGCAGTAAAGAAATCTTATTATAAAAAATACCCGTATGGCATGTATGTTTCCTGGTGTGGACCGACCAATGTTAAAGGAAACCTACCATCTCGGATCTACCTATCAAGGTAGATCCGGTGGCAGGTTCAACTAATGAATTACATGGGAGCCCTTTTTTTAGGGCTAATGCTTGAGTGGATTGTAACTTTATAGATCTTTTAATCACCTAATATGCAAATATCTGAAAGAGGCTACTGGGGTGTGGAGTAGCCAGAGCTGAAGCTACACGGCGTGGCTACTCCACGCCCTAGTTTGGATTCTCCTACTACGAGATCTTATTCTGGTAGCTGCGCGCACTCGTCCGCGCTCTGCATAGACCATCTATGCAGAGCTGGCTAGATGCAGTCAATGCAGAGCGCAAACAAGTGCGCACAGGTACCAGGACCTGCGCACTGAAGATCTTGTAGTAGGAGGACACAAAGAGGCTACTAGGACGTGGAGTAGCCACGCCGTGTAGCTTCAAGCTCATCTACTCTACGCCCCAGTAGCCTCTTTCAGATATTTGCATATTAGGTGATTAAAAGATTTATAAAGTTACAGGCCACTCAAGGATTAGCCCTAAAAAGGGCTCCCACGTCATTAATCAGTTGAACCTGCCACCAGATCTACCTTAATAGGTAGATCTGAGATGGTAGGTTTCCTTTAATATAAACCAAGATTGGTGTATACTCAAAGAAAATGGCCCTAATAATAAGCAAATATAACACAACAAAAGCATTTATTGATATGTGGTGGTCACAATAATACCAAAAACCGAAAAACTCTCCCTAACAAGATAAGGAATATGACTGGATTAAAAAAAAAAAAAAAAAATCATGCAATATCTGTCTGATCACTAGGTACAATGTTCCCATATACTATAATCATCATAAGCAACCAAAGTGTAATACACCCAAAACACACAGTAGAGCAAAAGTGAATTCAAACAGCAATAAATTGATAGAGAAGCTCATACCTATACTGACCTGATCTTTCAGTTTTATTGCCATATGCAGTGGCCTCATGTGTATTACATCCTCAGTATAGCACTGCAGCACCTTTTGCCACTTTCACCAAATAAAACAACTTTTAGCATCCTGTGTTAGGAGAGACTTCACCAATTCCAGTGCATTTGGGATATTTTTTCTCTAGACCTCACGGTTTCCAATCAATGGAAACTAAAACTGCTTCAAGTGTATTCTAAAGAGTATACTTTGGAAGACCTGTCCTTAGGACACTGGCAGAGTCACCATCTAAACTTTTTACTCTGCAGTGGTTGGAGAAGGTAATGCCAGCTAAAGTTTAAAGTCATGAAGACAACCACACACATATCCATTTAATTTCAGACAGTAAGATGAAATATTTTTTTTTCTTTCAGCAAGAATACCTCTACAGCCACATCAATTCCCAAATCATCAGATCGGTAGAAAGCTAGTAAACATTTTGTAGATATACAGTCATTTGCACGTTTAAACAATTGTCCGAAGGGAAAATTTGTACGTGAATGAAACTGTACCAATATGTGAAGCCTAGTGCAGGCCAAAGAACCCAGCATGTATTACTAGAAAATTCACCATATTATGCAAAAAAATATAAAATAAACACACATATAAAATGAAAAATGCCCCCCAGGAAGACTATTATCAACTAAAACCCAAATGTCAGAACACTGGTGTCATTGGATCTGAATCTTTCCTTGGGCTGCATGAAATGACGCAAGGCCAAGTCTTTTAGAAGGTGGCCATGTAGAGTAAGCCCTCCATCCGCTAGTCTTGTGGATCAGGCCTGGACAAGTAAAACAGATAAGTGCCACCACACTGCTAAATTTGGCTTTAAAAAAAAAAAAAAAAAAACAATGTCCGTAAGCGCACATATTAAACAGGTTTTCTGAATCCCTGAGAAGTCTAAACTTGTACATTAGATGTATACCAACTAATGCACCCTTTTCTGAAAGATAAGACACTGCATCTGCAAGCTCAAAGAAGGGCTGATCCTGCAAGAGGTGGCACACACCAGTATGTCAGCGTGCTTGTTTTACAATCCTAGGTGCTGGTGGTAGATGTCATTTGAAGTCTTTGCTAGGTTGGGATTAGAAGCCATAACATCAGGAATATATGTAAGCACTATGGACATATTAAGAGCACCATAAAAATTAAAGGCCTCTCCCCTTTTTGGACTTTGGCCTATCCTATGACTAGATTTCCATCAACATCAGATTCCAATGATCAGTCGATTCTAGCACGTAGGGAATGAAGCCAAAAAGGTACAGATGTGTTAACGGTGTACTGGCAGCCACAAAAAACAAACTGCCCTTCTTTTAGGGAGCACTCACAAGTGACATTACACAATGTAATTAGGCAGGTCTCTTCCAAACCCAAGCCTTTTTATTGAGTTTCAAAACAAAAATGTAAATGCCATGTGGGTTTTCCCTACCAAACACATGATAGGGCCTAACTTGCTGATTGGTGGAGTTCTCGGTGATGAGAACCATACCTCCGTTGGACCCCTCCTTGGCATACGTCGCCGTGCGCCATATATCCCTATGGAGCAGTGCTCACCTCCTCCTCTCCCCGGAGTGTGGCAGCCCTGCTACGGTACGGCGGGCACATGTGTCTGTTAAATGATGTTTGAGGCAACACTGACATGTATATTATTTTTACACTGCCATTAAAACAAAGCCATGCGAGTACTCACCATTCCTTTTAGACCAGCGATGCAAGCAAGAACTTCTGACAAGCGCTTCATCCACTTTGCCTCCAGACATGTTGTCCATGAACTGCCGGCCATGCTCAAGTGCCAGGTAGCAATCATTACAGCAGTCTTGCTCTTCCACACGGGCTGTGTAATTTACAATGCTGGTTTTTGTTGCTGGCTCTTCATCCATAATTCCAAATGGAGTGAACAAATTAGTGCACTGATCATGAAGTAGTAGTATTAACTCATCTGGCATTTTCTCTGTATCCTTTAGCACCCCGTGATCAACCCCTCTAAGGGCATCAAAGCGTTTTTCCACTTCCTTTGCACATTCTGTGTGTCTGCCAATTATATCCAACTCATCCTCCAAAAACAAGCCTGAATTGTTGCCAAATTTGCGATTCATCACTGCACTGAAGCCACATGTGCAGCGGTACTGTACTTCTTGAGTGGGATCAGGAATATACACGCCAACATCTGCACCTTTAATATTCATGTTACACACACAAATGCAGCAGCTGTCAAAATTGCAATCCTTAAAAAGATTCATTACAGATTCAGAAAGGATAAGGTTGACATAAAGGCTATGTGCCTCTGGTATTGATGGAACAGTTGCTGGTTCTACTGAATTCAATGGCCTGCATGTTGAAGGTGTGGAGGCTGGAGAGTATAAATCAGAGTTCTCATATTTCACAGATCCTTGAACGCTGGCTGGTCCCGCTCTTGGAGTACGTGGAGTTCTCGGGGTTCGTGGAGTGGGGGCAGAAAAGCGAGGTGTGGCAGGAGAGGGAAGAATGCCTGCTCCACCATTGCTTGGTGGGGCACTATTTGACATTCCAAAAGGCGTGTGGGTTTGTGGGGTGTAGGTCTGAACATATTCTTGGTCAATTGCACTGCTGACGCTTGAGATATTCCTAAGAGGGTGAACAATATTCAGAAAATACATAATAAAAATGGGTTATAGAAACAAAAAATTTACCGTAACAGCACACTGCTGAGTGTCCCCCCCCCCCATCCCAAATTAGTTTGATGTATAAAATAAATCAACACTGTTAATGTACAATATAGGTGGTCCCCTACTTAGCACCCAACCCCTAGTTACAAACGGAACTGGATGTTGGCAATGTACTTTAGCCCTAGGCTACAATGATCAGATGAAACAGTTATCAAAGGTGTCTGCAATTAAGCTATATTGATAATCCTAGTGCTTACGACAAGCCAACATTAAAATCCAATTGTCACAAAGAATAAAAAATAAATTCTCTGTAGTTACAATTATAAAATATATATGTTCCGACGCATACAAATTCAACTTAAGAACAAATCTAAAGAACCTATCTTTTACGTAACCCAGGGACTGCCTCTGTACAATCATTTTCTAGTTTGTTTTTATGGTTACAGACTACCGCCACACCTGGTCCTGCAGTCATACTCCCATATCCTCCTACTGCTTACACAGGATCGATCTTGAATAAATGTATTTGCAAAGATGCCTTATATTCCCATCTCAGATGTGAAAGAATGCACCCTTAAAAGCAGTTTTGCCACAAGAAGAAAAAAACTTACCCATCTTTTATAAAAGACATTGTGGGTACAGATGGAAGCAGGTCTAGTTTCCCCACAGTCCAACTAGGACGGTAAATGCACTCATCTGGCAACTTGATTGGTGGCAAGCACTGGCTAGGCAAGGTCTTCAAAGGAGCAAACATGGTGCAGCCCACCATTATTTGACACGTTTCTGGTTTGTATACGAAGGAAAAATCCTGTGAGGAGGGGAAAAAAAAACCCCAAAAAGGTATATCTTACTTAAATGAAATTTAACATTAACATTTGAAAACTTTCTTTCATGGGAAAACCCCTTTCAATGCACAGATCTACCTCTCATTTTGTAAGTAATCTCAGTGGTTGACCGTAACATGACTTTCTTTCCTTAATTTGAGTAAAATGCTGTGATGCATCATATACCACAAATGTTACAACAGGAAAGGAATACAAGCAACAGACTTATCAACCAGATCAGTATTTCGAAAAATCTAAAATTACCAAAACTAAGCAATTTTAAAAACAAAAAGTTACCTTAACGTCAGAGTGTTTAGGGCTACAGAATCCTTCCTCTACTTCAATTTTGAACTGGGTAGATAGGCCATCGAGTGTTGTTCCTCCTGGTGTAGTGTCAATGTTGCTGTTCATGTTCATAGGCGAGTACCCCAAGTGCTGTTCCAAAGAAGGTGGTGTGGGGTACATTTTATGAAGATCAACTGTACCTGCACAACAAAAACAACAATGCATAAAAGCCCTTTCGGAATAACCAACTGGGTGAAATCTATGAAAAATTATCCAGGTGCCACAAGAACTTAAATTAAAACTCCATGGGGAACATGTATCAGAGTTTTTCAGCTGCCACTTTTTCCAAGTTTCCGAAGGTTGGCCTACATAATCATTGCAATGAATCTTAAGTGTTTCCCCTTTGATACACTTGATGAGTTACCCTTTAAGTCTCACTTTTGGGACTTTTTGTGTTGTGCAACTTTTTTAGCCCCAAAAAGTTTAGCATGCTCTGTTTTGCAACTTGGGATAATACGAAGCCCAAAAGTCTCACAAGTTGAACAAACACCTGGGCTACAAAGATAAATATGGCACACTGCATTAAATCCTTGAGGCAGCCAATTTTGGTACGCTGCTTAATTCTGCACCTAAAAAGTTGCTATCTACGAAAAGTCTCACAAAAAAGGATCTCTCACTTAAACCAGGTGACTACGTAGAAATAAAACAACAATTACTTATGCAAGGCATAGGGTCCATATTGCCAGATTTTGATTCCTTGTTGGCCTTGTCATCATTGTTATGGGTTCTTTTTGATCCAGGCTGAAAAAAAAAAAAATGAAACAAAATCAATTAAAATGTTAATATTTCAATCTTCGCAAAATAAATAAACCTATTCAACAGCAGAGGTAAAAGCGTCTAAAGAAAAATTTGTACCGTCAGCTCATCTTCATCAGAATTGAACAGGTTATCCAGATCAGTGTAGGAAACCACAAGGTCAGTTTCATGAAAAAGGCTGGTGGAGGCTGTGCGGGCATGAGCAGCTGCTTTCTGAGGATCTGCAATTAAATATACATTGGTTACATCATTCAACATATAGGCGCTTGTACATTAGTAGCGCGATAACCTCACTAGTGGGGAATGTTAGTAAAATCTCCTGCACCACAAACGGGTAGATTTATCAAGAGTCTTAAAGCGTAACTATAAAGTTACAAAACAAAAATTGTTTTAGCACAGCTGGGGAGAGCATTTGATTAACAGAATGAATAGTTTATTTAACCCCTTCCCGACATTTGACGTAATAGTACTGCATCGCGGGAGGTGCGTTCCCGCAAAATGCAGTACTATTACGTCAAGCTTCTGGCCCCGGCTCCTGAACGGAGCCGGGGCCAGAAGCTGCGGGTGTCGGCTATATGTTATAGCTGACACCCGCCTCTAACACCCGCGATCGGAGATTTCTCCGATCGCGGGTGTTAACCCCTAACCCCTACCTCAGAGGCATTTAAAGTTATTTAAATGGCAATCGGACCCCCCCGCGGCGCTTACCGGGGGGGTCCGCTCCTCCGATCGCAGCCCCGGGACTGCCGGTGCCCGGGGCTGCGCGATCCTCGTCTCGGTGCCGGGTCCCTGCCTCCTGGCAGGACCCGGCTGTAAGACACTGGGCATGCGCAGCATGCTCAGTGTCTTACATTACACAGTGCAATACATGTGTATTGCACTGTGTAACCTGTAAAAAAGCTTGAACAAGTGATCAGAAGATCACTTGTTCAAGCTTAGATGTCATTAACTGTAAAAAAAGGAAAAATAAATAAATAAAGGTTTTTTACAGTAAAAATAAATAATAAAAGAAAGTGAAAGTCCCCCCAAACACCACATTTCCCTTTACACAAGTAATAAAGTATAAAAAACACTAAATCACAAAAAAACCCCACTTATTTGGTATCGCCGCGTCCGTAACAATCTGTACAATAAATCCTAATCATAATTGGACCCGCTCGGTGAACGTGGTAAAAAAAAAAACCAAAAACTTGCCAAAAATTAAAACTTTTTATCAAATTGCTTTACAAAAAATGTTCTAAAAAGTGATCCGAAAAAGTTACAAGCACCAAAATGATACCAATAAAAAGAGCAACTTGTCACGCAAAAAATAAGCTTACAACCAGCTCCGTAAACCAAAAAATACTATAATTATGCCACTATAAAAATGGCAATACTAAAACAAATGCAATTTTTTCTATTCTAGTTTTCCTTCAATAAAATTGGAAAAATGTAAATAAAACTATATAAATGAGGTATCACCGTAATCGTAGTGATCCGTAGAATAAAGATAATATATTATTGTTATGCTACAGTGAACAACCCCCCCAAAAAATGCTAAAAATCCAAAACAAGAATTGATGATTTTATTTTCCTCCACACGTAAAAAGTTAATAAAATTTCTTCAATAAGCTAAAAACCCACTAAAATTAAGGTTTTTTTTACAGTGCATCTCGTCTCGCAAAAAATAAGCCCTTATTTGTCTAAATTGCTTAAAAAATAAATAAAGATTGTATAGCCTATTCCCAACGAGCGTTGTTATAGAACGGTGCGGCGGGTAGTGACTTGCCAACACCGGTCAGGGTAAGACGGCGGCTGTTCACTGATCGGGGTAAGACGGCGGCTGTTCCTGACAGCCATCCATCCTGCCCCATGGACCAGAAGGGTTACGTCCCCCCCACACACCCCCAGTTTATTATCGCTGCTACTGGCTCATCAATTCAGACGAGTCGATAGCAGCGAATTTACTTATGACGTCAGTAACACCGGTCACCATGTCTATAGACACGGTGATCGGGGCAGGGTGGCGGCTGTTCCTGACAGCCACCAATTTTGCCTTGCGGTCCAGAGGGGTTTTGTTGCCCCCCTCTGTCCATGTTAGCCGCTATTTGCTGGTCGATATGGTCCAGCCAAAAGCAGCAATATTCTTCACAATGGGCATCGCTAGGGTGAATAAGAGCAACACTTGGCGATAATTTCCCTACGAAAAACCAAGATATGGTACAAAAGCGCTGGCCATGCACATTGTACAGATTACGCTGTACAACTCTTACAAGCTGTTCCAATGTGCAGGTCCTGCCGTATCATTTCTCTGTTTTCAAGAGGAAGATATTAGGAAACTAATATTGGGACAAGAAGGACGGGGCCCCAGTACCTCTGGTTTAGATGTTCCTGTGTTTTGCCAGGACAGCATTTTCCCGGTGAATTCTGCTGCTTCTAATGGTAGGACTCAATAAAGAGTCTGTTCCAAAAGAGAAGTTAGGATGGACACTACATACTAAGGATGGACACTACATACTAAGGATGGACACTATATACTACTAAGAGACCTGCGACAACTCCAGAGTGACAAAAGTTTAGTTGGTCCCCTGGTATATTCTACCTCCTTATACACTAGACATTCACAATTCACGCCCAACCTATTGTGAATTAATTTCGGTAAAATGAATAATTGTAACAACTGTTATGTCCCGTTGCTCCCTATACCCCTCGATTATTTCATAAGGGGCGCCACATAACGGGCACTGAACTTTCCAGAAATAATTGCAATTTCCATCTTGGACTCCATCGCACATCGTATTTGGAAACCACCTATATGTTCAAAATGCTCATTTCACCACGTGTATTACCCTACACCACATATTACACCTTGCTATATTCCCCAAGGGGTGTACATTCAACAATTAGGGTCACTTTTCGGGTTTTCCTCTGTTTTGGTACCACTACGTCTCTCCAAATGTATCCTGACTCATGTGAAGGATTTCTTACAAATTTGGCCTCTAAAAGACAAACACCCCTCTTTTCCTCTACTGTGCGCCCATAAAGCATTTTATATGCACATGTGGGGTACTTCTACACTCGGGAGAAATAGTTTTACACCTTTTTTGGGGTTATTTAATATATTATCCCTTGTGGCTTACAAAAATTAGGGGTAAAGTGACATTTATAGGAAAATTTTCACCTTTTTAATGATTCGGGCCTAATTGGATCATTCACCTGTAGGGGCAAATACATATATTGCACATTGCAAAATTCTCTAAGGGGTGTGCATTCAAAGATTAGGGTCACTTTTCGGATTCTTATCTGTTTTATACCACTAGGGTTCTCCAAATGCATGTCAAACATTTCTGTCAAATTTGGCTTCTAAAAGGCAAACATTCCCCTTTCCTTTTACTGTGCGCCCATACAACATTTTATATACACATGTGGGGTACTTCTACACTCGAGAGAAATAGGTTCACACATTTTGAGGGGTTATTACATTTTTTTATCCCTTGTGGCTATATAAAATTAGGAGTAAAATGACCTTTATAAGAAAATGTTCACCTTTTATCTATTTAAGTCCTAATTAAATCAAACACCTTTATGGACAAATACACATATTACACCTTGCTAAATTCTCTAAGGGGTGTGCTTTCCAAAATGGTGATACTTGTTGGGGTTCCCCTCTGTTTTGGTACCACTACGGCTCTCTAAATGCATCCTGACATATGTAAAGGATGTCTGTCAAATTTGGCTTCTAAAAGGCCAACGCCCCTCTTTCCCTTCTGAGCTTCACTGCGTACCCATACAACATTTTATTTGCATGTGTGGGGCAATTTTATACTGGGGAGAAATGCTAGTACACATTTTTTGGGGTTGTTTCATCTTTAATGCCTTATGGGATACAAAAATTAGCCGTAAAAGTGACTTTTTTGGGAAAATGTTCACCTTTTTCCTTTTAGGGACCTAATTGAAGCAAACACCTGTAGGGGTAAATACACATATTACACCTTTCTGAATTCTCCAAAGGGTGAACTTTCCAAAATGGTGACACTTGTTGGGGTTCCCCTCTGTTTTGGTACCACTAGGGCTCTCCAAATGCATCCTGACACATGTAAAGGATGATTGTCAAATCTGGCTTCTAAAAGGCCAAAGCCCCTCTTTCCCTTCTGAGCCCTACTGTGCACCCATACAACACTTTATATGCAAAAGTGGTGCAGTTCTGTGCTTAGGAGAAATAGTTTTACACATTTATGGGGTTGTTTCATCTTTTATCCCTTGTGGCTTACAAAAATTTGGGGTAAAAGTGACTTTTTTGAGAAAATTTTCACCTTTTTTCCCTTTTGGGGCCTAATTGAATCAAACACCTGTTGGGGAAAATACACAAATTACACGTTGCTAAACTCTCCAAGGGGTGTACTTTCCAAAATGGTGTCTCATGTTGGAGCTTTCCTCTGTTTTGGTACCATTATGGCTCTCCAAATGCATCCTGACACATGTAAACTTTTTCAGCCATATTTACCCTGCAAAAACGAAACAACGCTCTTTCCATTCCAAGTGCCCCCCTGTGCCCGTACAGCAGGGTACAGTGACAAAATGGGTATTGGCATGCTCAGGAGGAATTGCCCTCAACATTGTAAAATGCATTTTCCTTTTTAACCCATTGTGAAGGTGCATATTTTAGTGTTCAATGAATCTATAGTAAGATAAAATTACATTTCTCTAATTTCACTTTCATTTATCTTTCACCCTCATGAAACGCTCAAAGGGTTAACAAAATTCCCAAAGGTTGTTTTGAATATTTTGAGGGGTGTAGTTTCTAAAATGGTGTCATTTGTGGGGGGTTTCTGTCATGTGGGCCTTATAAAGTCACTTCTAACTAAATTGACCCTCCAAAAGTAGGTTTTGATGATTTTCGTGAAAATCTGAAAAATTGCACCTAAAGTTATAAGCCTCCTAACATCCAAAATAAAGGAAAAGATGTTTGAAAAATGATGCCAAGTTAAAGCAGACATATGGAAAATGTTAGTTATCAAGTTATTTTAGTGATATGACCAACTTTCCAAAAAGTAGAAAATTTTGAATTTGGAAAACATTGTTTTTTTCAAAATTTTTGCCAAATTTCCATTTATTTCATAAATAAATACTAAATATATTTATTAAATTTCTCAACCAGCATGAAGTACAATGTGTCACGAAAAAACAATCTCAAAATCAACTGGATATGTTAAAGCGTTCCAAAGTTATAACCACTTAAATAGACACATGTCAGATTTTAAAAAATGGTCCGTGTCAGGAAGGTGAAAAGTGGCTTCAGCGTTAAGGGGTTAACAGATTCAGCTATTCCTGATGTGGGTGGGCACTTCCAGGCTGTGAGACTCAGGCCAATGAAGCTAAACCAGGACAGCAAGTTTGTAATTGGCCGATCTGAAAAATGTGCCCATGACATCACTGGGTCCTTTGCGGTCATCCTAAAATATGCAGCTCCTAGCACTACCTCATTATTTGTAGTGTTAAACTGCTAGCTTTATTGGAACATTTCGGAGAATAAGCAGAGGAGAGGGGAGCGCCTGAGACCGCCCACTACAAGCTCGGTCTGGCATTCTGAGTGTATGAAGGACTGTATGCAAATGAAGCCGAGGAGCTCCAGACTCCATAGCTGTTAATGAAACCTGGAGCCCCTCAGGCACATTTGCATACAATCTTTCATCAAGGTGGAAGATGCCCTTTTAGTAGTTTCAAATGATACAGCTCGTTTGTAATTGGACGACCTGAAGCATCTGAGGAGTCAAATGCTTGTGACTACAGGTCTACAGCCCCTCTCAACAAGCCCCTGGTCATCTCCAGCTGTCCTATATGATTTCTCATGGTTACCAGACAACATGGCAAAAGGAGATTAGCCTGGGGAGCAAGGTAAAAGCCCGGTTAGCTGATAAACAGCTGCAGATAGCCACTGTACTTTAAAATAAAATAGTGCACAGTTAGACTACATATTTGTATTCTGCTGCAAATGACAATACTGGAATTGTTAAAAGGACTGTCTACTTGTCCGATCTATTAGTTAGTTTAGTTTTTGGCTCGCATACTTCTTCCAGCATCCTTTTGTCGAACTACTAAAGGGTCTAAAACTTGTCTAAAATGCCTCGAGCCACATTTATCAAGGGGTTAAATCAGTCTTAAATGTAAATTACAACAGAATTATGTCATTAACATTTGCACCCTATTTTCAAGAGAACCCGTCATGCAAAATAACCCCCCTAAACTAAATATATTTTCATGAACTGCCATTAGAGAACATTGCCTCTGTCCCTTCATTGTCCCTCTACATGCCTGTAAACCTAAGCAATGAGGTCCTAAAGCTGTATGCAAATGACCTGTGAAATGTCCAAAGAAGCATTAGCATATTCAAGCTGTCCAGCTTATTCATGAGTGGGAGGTACAGCCACAGTGCTTGACTGACAGCCTGTATAATGGTGTGAGGCTGTATAATGATGTGCTACCTGGTGCTGGTGGCCACGCCTCCTGCAGCCTGTGTGTGCATGTGTGCGTGTG
This sequence comes from Engystomops pustulosus, assembly GCF_040894005.1. Taxonomy (NCBI): domain Eukaryota; kingdom Metazoa; phylum Chordata; class Amphibia; order Anura; family Leptodactylidae; genus Engystomops; species Engystomops pustulosus. Next base: position 131,774,762 of record NC_092412.1, read on the forward strand.
TGTGTGTGTGTTTAGGAGAGATACAACAGCCCCAGACAGCCATGTTACAGCAGAACATGTCAGATTCATGTGTAGCTGATGTCTGTGTCTCTCACCTTTATATTAGGAGGATGCAGCATGTCAGCAGATGCAGCACACACACTAGCAATGCTTTACTATACATTACACACAGACATGAGCAGGGGGAGGAGAGGGGGGGGGGGGTAACAGGAGTGACATCACTGCCTCTGACCTTGTGACCAGCCTCATTTACATGATAAAAAAAATAGATGATTTCACAATTAATAATGTATGAAATAACTAGATAAAGGCTGGGATGGGACCCATGTGAGCTGCTCCAACAGGTAGTAGTGACAGGACAAGTGACACAGACCTGATGACAGGTCTCCTTTCAGTGTTCGACTGACATGTGCAAGAAGTTTCAACTTTACCTTGTTTAACTGCTGGGTTGAATAATGACATGGCGTCTTCCCCTTCCTGGGCTAAAACAGAAACATCGGCTATCCCGTCTTCTGCCTAGATAGAAAGACATACTATTCACACAAAGTTGTGAAGCACTACCAGTAGAAGTTTTAAACATGTTTCCAGCAAAAGCATAGGATTTCAAACAATCACAAATTATATATATATTATATGGGATCACCCAAGGAGGCTTTTATATAAAATGCTGGAGCAGAGAAAAAGAAAAACCTACAAAAATAAAACACTAATTTTTCCCATGCTCTTTGTTCCCACAATTTTTTGCTGACACCCCCAACTGGGCACCTAGGTTAATCAGTGGCCCAGCAGTCACAATGAAGTTTGAGCAATGCAACATGGGAAGAGCGGGCCATAGTTAGGGAATATTAATTTTTCAGGCACCCATGGAATTTTTCCCATATAACCCGAAAACCCCTTTACGTTATAGGTATTAAACAAGTTCTCTCAGTGATGAGACCCCACAAATCATAAGAACAGGTATCCGATGCCCCTCAGTCGGATCCTACGTCACCCCATTGAGATGAAAGAAACAGACCGTCACGGATGTCCGTTCTCTATCGGCTCCATTGAGATGAATGGAGGAGATCAGAGGACCTTGTCAGACCCCCGTTCGTGTGTGTGTGTGTGTGTGTGTGTGTGTGTGTGTGTGTGTGTGTGTGTGTGTGTGTGTGTGTGTGTGTGTGTGTGTGTGTGTGTGTGTGTGTGTGTGTGTGTGTGTGTGTGTGTGTGTGGTTCTCATCACTGAGACCCCACTGATTAGCAAGTTAGGCCCTATGGTGGGAAAAAACCTTTAAGTGCCATTTTCACTAGTGGTACAATGTGACGAAGAAATATGAGCCATATTTAACAAAGGCAATGAAAACAAACATACCTTATGTTTTTTACCAACTTCTCTTTCGTTGATCTGTCTTTCCTTTTTGGCATCAGAGAATACAAATTCCACATCACCATCCACAAAAGCATAGGGATCCGACTCTTGATCGCTATCAAATACAGCTGCTGGGACGCACTGGTTCCTGCTTTGATATTTAAGTAGTAACTCTTCCGAAATTTTCAATGGCTTTTTACAGTGCACCATTAACCTGGAACACAAGTATTGCGTATTGAATACAAGGCACTTCTGTGTACATGAGAAATATGAAAATCACAGAAATTTAAAAGGAAATCAACCACTTAGATGATGCTGGGATGAGCCAAGGTCACTTACTGTTCAGCGTGTTATTACAGATAAACGGTACATATTTTAATTTTTCATGAAACAATCTTATTGGAGAAATGGCATTCTGTCTTTGTATGATTATGCACGCCTCTTGTGTGCACAGGCATCTGCTCCTCCCAGTGCAGCAGCAGCTATGTGATATGGCTATACAATATGAAAGACTAGATAAGACCAGCAAGTCAAGATTAATGAAGACCGTGGCAGGATCGAGGAGAAGACTGTAGGCGAGTATCTGTAGTTTTTTACTTTAGTGGTAATTTTCTTTAAACTAAGTTAATAAGTACCATTATCAGTAAGAACACGACGAACAGTAAGTAAGCTTAGCTCAAACCTGATATATATAAGTGGTGGATTTCCATTACAGGTGTCTACACTTCCAAGAGGGAATCCATCATATCCAAGAATTCGAACAGCACAACAACTGCTATAAACTGACTGATAAACCTGTATATGAGTAGAGTTGGTAAATGGTTTACTTAGTTCAAGATTCTTTACTGCTCCAATGTAATATGCACTTGACAAAATCTCCCCATAGGAGTCTGTAGACACTTATTGTTATTGGTTTATTAGGCCAATTTCTAAGCTAATATGTCGTCAAGCAGCTTAACAGCTTCTAGATCATGTGTTTTTTTTTTTTTAATAGCCCAGCATGGTGGTATTATCCAGAAAATCAACTATAAACTGAGATGTCAATTGGTTGTAACAAGTCAGGGAGGCAAAGAGTTTAACATTCAACTCAAGCTTTCCCTGCCTCGAAATACCTCCATCAGTGTAACTAGCAACATTTGCCGAACTTCAAGAGATCTGGTGAATATTGTCCCTGGACGCAGGACCACAATTACAGTGAAGAGAGCGCTGTAAGGCAGGGAAAGCCTGAATTCAGTGTTAAACTTGCAGCTTCCTTCACTTCATTAAAAAAAAAAAAATAAATTAAAAAAAAAAAAAAAAAAAAAAACCTCACTTCAAAGTTGATTTTCTGGATGATGCCTCCACACAAGGCCATGAAAGAAACATGATCAAGCACAGGATATGTCGGCCATATATACATTCCCCATATGGCTGTGTGAATGTAGCCTAATGTAGTAAATCTACAATATACAGCAATACATCAAACTCCCTGAACTCTTGGGGGGTGGGGGAAGAACTGAAATAATGATATAGAATATATATATATATATATATATATATATATATATATATATATATATATATATATATATATATATATATATATATATATATATATATTAGAAATTAACACACAAATAGCTACACAAAGGATTGTCTGTCCTACCAGCCAAGATGGGACAAAATCTATATGGAGAGTCACCCAGCAGAAACAAAGTTCAACCACTATCTTACTTGTATGCAACATGTTGTGTGATGCACACAAATAAGCCAATTTTTGGTTGTTGACATCCATTTTTGACAGCCGTTTTGCCTCAGTCTGTCATCTTTTTTTTCTAAAATCCTCAAACTATATTTGAGAGACCTGTGAATTTTTTTTAAAGGAAATCTACCATTTGTTTTGATGCATTGTGAACCAAACATACCTTCAGATACATTTTGTTCAATCCCTGAACTGAGTGGTTTTACTTGAAGCTGCGCGCACGGTCGCGCGCATGGTGTGCCGTAGCAGCTTCGGCCATAAAAAGTTTAAAAAGTGTTTTAAAACGCGATACAGCAGTTTAAAACACTAACAAAAATAAGCTCCGGCACCAGCTCACCCTGAGCTGGTGCTCGGTATTGCCTTCTTACACCTACCTCTTCAAGTGGTAGGTTTCCTTTAACTGCATGTTGAGCACAACAGCAGCCACACCTACACTTGTACTTACTCTGTGACAGAAGTATTTTCCTTCCCAGGAAGACCGGCACCATCATCTCGTACTTTATCGTTTGGAAGTGATGGTGGGGCAAAGTCAGATTCCTTTTTCTTTGGGACCTTGTAATATTTCCAGGTGTTGTCGCTTTCACCTTCCTCCAAGTGAACTGCTGTGCCGACATAAACTGCTGGTTCAAGGACTTCGGTGAAAGGGGGAGCATAGGTTTGAGACAAGCCATCTATTCTTTCATCTATTGCTTTAGCTGGAATTAAAGGTTCTGGTGTAGGCATCTGATAGAAATGCTGACTTTGAGGTGTGGATGGATTTTTTATGCTTTCTCCGCCATCATCTAAAACCTCACATGGATGAGGACTCAATGGAGGTGGTGGTGGTGAACTGCTCAGCTCATTGCCATGCAATTGCGGTGTTTTTGCTACATCACTTGGTCGGATATTTGAGAAACGCCCTCGACCGTCTTGGGAGCGAATTCCAAGTCTCTGGTTTGTTGTATCTGTTTCCATGTTCACATCCTCACAAAGAGAAATCCGATGATGAAAAGGAGTGAGTGGACGCTTCTGTGGTTTGTCACTTTTTTCCTGCTTCTCGTTTGTCTTGTGCTTCTGAGCCGCTTGCTGCTGGGGCCCCACAGGTGTCACCTGACCTGGCTGACATGAATTTCTCTGCTTTAGATTTTTGTGCCTAAAATCACAAAAAGGAAAAACAGAAAATTAAATTAAAATAATTAGTAACATAGTAAACCTAAGCAAATGAGGTGTAATTGGACTTGTGACACAATCAGGTTAAGTTACACTGAATAAATTTCGTTACTCTTCAACATAAAACAGTATTCCAATGTTTCATCTTAATGGACAATGCATACAGACAAGTTCACTGCCTAAAACGCTGTCCGTGTCTCATCCCAATTCAATAGCCTGAAATTTAATAAGTTTAACATGCATTCCAAGATCAGTTAATCTGATTCCAATTTAAGTTAAATTTGGGCCATAAGGGTTTTTTTTTTTTTTTTTTTAATATTCACAGGATTAGCAAGCATTAAAATATGGATCTCCATAAAATGATACAGTTTCTGGCTATGCATCATACCAAACTCTGAAATCCCCCTGCGAGGGGTATGTGTTTTGCCATGACCTATTGTAAGGCACCATTCTGTTTAATGGTTAAATTTTGTTTAAACTAAAACTATGGATCCCCATAGAATAGCCTAAGCATAGGGTTGACTGAGAAACTGTAGAAAACCCCCTTTAATAGGTCACCATAATATAACATATTTAATATATAAAAGTGAATATAATGAAGATGCTCCTGTCACAATATACACATGCTCTTTGCAAAAATTGTGGGATGTGAACAGTGTTTACCTAGAACAGACACAAGTTGTTCTTTGTGTAGATTCTACAAAATCCCAGGTTGTGGCTTTGTCAGATGTTTCCTCTTCACACACTCCATTTGAAGTAGCAGAATACTTCCTCCTGTAATATAAAACCTCAATTTATATATATAAATACACACACACACACACACACACACACTATAACTTCTATAGAAATTTAGTATATCAGATAAAACTAGAGTGATTGTTGACTGACAAATAAGATGATCAATATGAATAATTATAAATCTGAAGGCAACATAATATAGAGAAGATGAACAGATTGTACAGTGCTGTAACTGTAAGCGGAACCTTATAGAGCAGAAGGTGAAGACTGCATACAACACCCAATCTGCAGACAGAAGGTTAAAGCAGAGGATATAAGAAGAGTATTACATAGTTTTCCGGGAAAAGTTTTCTTTGCACTTTTTTCACTATAAGACACACCTGGTATTTGAAAAAACAAAAAACAGCTTGTTCTGCTACATCATTCGTTCTCAACCACATAAATTACTAAACCCCAGACCCTGGGTGTCGAGCATGTGTGTCCCGTGGATCAGACCCCCCCTGGTGAGCTTACTTTTATAATAATAAATAAAATACATGTCTCCTAATCACCACAGTTACATACAAAGTCCCAAAAAAAAGTATATAAAACACACACAAAAAAGTAAATATTTGCTATTGCTGTGTCTGTATTAGGCTACACTCACACTGCCGCATGGGGGACGTATATACAGCCCACCCATAGACTGCAATGGGTGTGGTATGTTTTGGCACACATGTCCTATCTTTTCACGGCATACAGTGCACTGTGCCATATATCCCTATGGAGATGGACGAGGGTGAGCAGCGCTCACCACCTCTCCTCGCGCTGCCGCCTGCTACTGTATGGCGGGGAACGGCAGTGTGAATCCAGCCTTAATCTGTACAAAAAGTCTAAATCCATATTGAAACTGCCCAGTGAAAGTAAATATATATATTTTTCTCCAATATTGGTCTTGCTTATTAGAATTGAATAATACAATGCTATGGCGAAAAACTTAATAAAAGTTGTAGAGGTGTGTAGTTTCTATAGTGGCGCAATTTATGGGGTTTTACTATTATTTAGAGTGATGGCACACGTGGTGTTTTGAAACAGCCCTAACACTGCCCTTCCAGCTACTCAAAATTTTAAGCCGCAGGGCACAGGCAGCTCCAAACATGTAATCTGAACCCTGCAACCTGGGTCGTGGCTATCACATGACTCAGGCAAGGTCCTTGTACTGTTCTCTTTGAGGCAAAATACTTTGTTAGCGCTTGACCCAGCCTCCAGGCCTGCAGTCTGGAAGGTCTGGCAATGCTGGAGCCTCCTGACTATGAGAAAGCATGAAAAAAACTTGCTAAAAAGTGCCTAACAAGTGATTTGTATAGTCCAAAAAATATGATAAATTAACCAATTGCACAGCTACCCCTACTCTGGATCATACTGCCTGAAGTGCAATGCATTACAATGCATTTTTATTTCAGGGCAATAGGTTTTCTGCAAATACATTCTAAAAGAAATGTGTACATGGCCAAATCTGACTAGACTAGAATATGCTAATGCATGCATTATGTATGGGGGATCAATAAACCACTAATAGTTATACAATGACTTACTTGTTCTGGGACCTGTTCATGTTGCACTCTTGCCAAACTCTGTCAACAACTTGGTTAGCCAACTTCCTTGGTATTTTGCCACCATGATGACTCGTGCTGTCCGAATTAAAACAATCAGACACAGATGGAAACTTCATCCACTTTTGTGCAGACTGGACATCAACTGAATTAAAAAAAAAATAAAAGAAATAAACAATACATCTATATTTTACATGGTCTCTTACGAAACAGCAATATATTATTCAAAGGCGCATATTAAACCATAAAAACAAAGTTCTAAATAACCAATATTTATACTTTACCTCAAACCAGTAATAACAATATGTTAAGCATAGCACAGCATAAAAAAATTAGCTATTTTTTTTATAATACACCTAAAAATGGTGACTAAAAGCAATAACTCATAAGGCCACATGAATAACAAAATAAACTTTGAAAACAGTTATGATATACAAGACATGGGCCTAACCTGTTTGAACTTCTTCTGGTGAGGTTGGTGGCGTCAGGGTTACTGAAGACATGGCTGGATCTCGGGTAGAAGCAGGCACTTGCACACCTAAACAAGTGTTTGAGCAATGAGTGGAACCAGAAGAACTGACCGTAGGGATGTCTGACTGAGGGACAAGCACAAAGCATGCTGGGTAGACCATACGAACACCAGCTGGGAAAGAGACCAGAAGAAAACATGGGTTAAAAATAAAAATAAATAAAATTATCTAACCATGTCTAACTAGTATAGCATATCTGCATAATTAAAGTATACACTACCCAAACATGTGTATACTGTATACAATAGTTTCCACAAAGTTGCACCTGTGTAAGATCATCTGACTCAACTTACAGAAAGTTACTGATATAAGATTTACAATAAGTTTTGAAAGCTAAGAATATTGATAGATCATCTATGTCAGATCTGCTGTTAAACAGAGAATGAAATCAAGTAGACACACTTCATTCTTTTCTAATGGTCGACCGGATTACTGCAGCTTAGATATTATTCATTTGATTGGGTATAAAACTCAATAGAGTATAGTTAATCGAGCTAGGATTAATAATTATTGTTGGAAAACCCATCCATCAAGAGACTAGTAGTGGTATGACAACCGATGCCTTCATAGGAGACCAGTAGTTCCTGCAGGGACACTATCTGAAGAAGATAGCTCCATCCATTGTGTAGCAGGGTGCAGATGAAGTAAATAGGAATCAAGTCTGCAGTAACCCTGAATCACAGCTACACAAAGGATGGAAAAGGTTGCTCAATTGAATATACATAGCTAAACAGAATATTTTCTCATCAAGTAAAAAGGCACTCAAATGTTAAATGTAGACGCAGTATGTTTGTAGAATAAAATATTAACATGAAACAGATAGCTGCAAGGTCATATAGTTTAGCCTACAGAAAACAAAGGAAACACAGAACGACCTTGTGTATGAGCTACACACTATTACTATTTATAGTAATCATGGCACATTACTTAAAGGGAACCTGTCAGCAGAAATCAACCTAATTAACCACTACCAGTATGTCATCAAGCAGCTGAACACCTTCTAGATCATGTCTATTTCATGACCCAGCGCGGTGGCATTGTCCAGAAAATCAACTTTGAGGCAAGTCAAGGAGGCGGAGAGTTTAACACCGATGTACAGCTTTCCTCATTTCAGAATGCCCCCTTTACTGTAATTGATGGTCCTGCATCCAGACACATCACTAACCAGATCTCCTTCATTCTGACTTTATAAAACCAATTTACACCCAAATGATTTTCTAAATGATGCTACCACACTTAGATATGAAAGAAACCTGATATGGAAGGTGTTAATCTGCTTTCCAACATACTGGAAGTGAGAGGTTGCATTAACGCCTCACCAAGCGTCAGATGCATTAATGGGACCCATTACTGCCCAAAATAGGTACGCTTGGCAATTATCCCCCGTAGTGTGGGCAGGTTGAGTTATCCGGCTCCAAACGTGCGGGTGCTGAAGGAGCAAAAGCTGCGTGGCTGCAGGGCATCATCATCATCGTCGTGCTGCTCTCCCTGGCTTTTGACCATTTTTCCAAATAATCTTAAGATAATTGGAAAACATGCACAAGTTTTTAAAACGCATGGGGTTTTTAACGGAATGCTTAAAAAGGGCCTAAAACCCTAAAGTTCAAAAGCCAAGTGTGCCACCACTCATAGGTCTTTCCGCAGAAACGCATGCAAATGGTAATAAGCGCCCCATGTTTTGTAAGTAAACAATACAAAACACATGCTTATTACCAATCGTATAAGTTTCAACTGAAACATATGTGATAAGACCAAGCCCTTGAAGTAACTTGAGTTTCTAAAAGCAAGTCAATAGGTATGTGTTAGAGCAAGTATAATACATGAAGAGAAACCCTTCTTCCCCGCAGGCAGTTTTAGTTTAAAAAAAACCCCTCTGCTACTGTCGGGCCACAGGCTATTCGTTCGAGGCCGCAGCCTTACGCCCGATGTAAGGTCATGCAACCGCAGCAGTGTTCTGGTAACATGACCTTACACAGCTGCATGTGGAAGGAACCCTGCCTATGCGCAGTGTCATGGGCACATGCCGCAGAGCCATTTGGACACAATGTGACTGTTACAAGCACAGCCTGATCCTGTACTGTGACAGGGGGCCAATATCATCAGTCCCGGGTCACAGCAGTCTTGTATACATTCTTGGTCTGTTTTTGGTGAATTTTTAAACATTTTTGCCGGTTTCCCATGTGTCAGTTTTTCTACATTTGAGGAAGTTTAAGCAGCTGTGAAAATGTTAATACAGCCAAACATGTTAAAAACATGCAAAAACATTTTAAAAAGCACCACAAACTGTCCAAAAACACACAGCGTGACTGACAGCAACCTTAAAATTACTAGAATCGTCTCAATTTGCTATTCAAGCACATAAACAGTGTTGTAATGATTTCTTGTATAAGTATACATCTATTAACACTATAATTTCTGATGACAGGTTCCCTTTAAAACATGATAATTAAAAACTGGGGGAAAAAAGAAAACCTCACCAACTAGAACTTCAACGGCTGCTAGTGAATCATCTTCCCAATCCATTTCCTCCTGCTTCTCCTCTGGGCAATCTTTTATATTGGATGAAATGGGATAAAACTGTTTCCATTCCCCTATTAATTTCTTGGTAGAAGAATCAGACATCTTGAATGACTGTCCTGTGAGGGTCCCATTTAGACCAAACGGGCTCAAGATAACTAGAGAAAAGAAAAAAGTGAATACAGATCTGATAGACTATGTGAAGTAACATGGCAAATATCTACAGTTAAAAAGGTTTCACTTTTGATAGCTTGCCTTTTTGGGTAAATACTCCCAAAAATGCAGGGGTCGCTAACAAAAAACAAAACCTCCGCATGTGAGGTTTGCTCACGCGATAGAGACCAGAGAGAAAAGTACCCGAGGCTGTGTGTGAGCCCATAGAAATACATTGGGATGCTTGCAAGCAGGGGTTGTGATAACGCTTCTACACACGTCATAGACGCGTTTAGAGGCAGATTTACTCCCCCAAGCGGTGGCGGCGCTGGCTACGTTCCTGCAAGATATACTCTGCAGGATCGCAGCGCTGAGTGGCTGGAGGCAGGACAGGGAGGGACTTCATGCTTACAGTCCGAGTCTCTCCCGCGGGGCGCCAAGAGATAGGTGAGAGATGGAAGAGCCGAGCGAGGGGTGGGGGCAGAGAGGCATATCTGTTGCCGGGGCTGTGCTCCTGATCTGTGTGCGATCGTGCACACAGCCAGTAACAGGATCGTGCTGTCTATGTGACAGCCCGATCGTGTACTGTGATAGGGGCCCGATTATTTTCAGTCTCCTGTCACAGCAGCCCCTGTATACAGTGAGAGGCTGCAGGGAAGCGGCTATAGGCATCCTCTCTGCAAGTCTCTGTATACAGATCACTGATGACAGTGATCCAATGGGCTCTTACCATTAGATCATTGTCATCTGTGATCTATATTTGAGTAAAGAAAGGAACACATATATTATGTGTTCCTCCCTAAATGTGCCTCTGTAAACAAAAAATAAAAAACAAAAAAAAAAATTATGTTCCGAAACCGCAGAAAAAGAATTAAATAAAATTTCTGGGGCTGCCGTCAGCCACAGTACGCTCTGTAGACAATAAGGCTGCATTCACACAAACGTATGCCCGCCAGGCCGTAGCCGTGCAGGCATGCGTTCGGTGCCATGGAGAAATGCATTGAAATGCACTGGGTGCTAGCCGCAACACAGGGAAAGACATGTCATTTTCCCGTGTACGGAGCAGTATCCGTGCGGCCACTGCCATCTATTGGGGACATATGTACAGCCACAAGCTTACGCCGTACATACGTCCCCCATATGGTAGTTTGAATGTAGCCTAAGGGTGAGGTTATTGCATACGTTTTGAAACGCATCACAACAGCAGAGAAGAGATTTGCCTAATTACATTGCTGTCAACATTTCGTTACAAAACGCTCACAATAAAATTGCGTTGATGCATGTGAATTGTTAACACAATATTGACAGCAATGTAATTCGGCAAATCTCTTCTCAGCTGTTCTTATGTGTTTGAAAACGCCATGTGTGAACACACCATAAAACTGTTTTGCACCACATGTTTAATACATACATACTTGCTATTCACATGATGCGTTGCCTTTTTGACGCATTCCAAAGACTTCAGCCTTGATCACATGTTGAAGTAACATTGCGTTTCCATTGCATATGCTGAAACGCAATGTTACTTCAACATGTGAAGCCTTTGGATATGTCAAAAACACATAAAAAAAAAAGGTGTGAATGCTCCATAAAGGGGTTTCCCGAGAATTCAAATTAGACCCTATCCCGTGGATAGGGCCTAACTTCAATTTGTGGGAAAACCGTTTTAAGCACAGAAAACAGGAGCTGTAACTTTTTCTTTGTATTAATAGAAGTCTCTTAACACTATATATACGCCCGGGAGTTATACATTTATTAGTGAAAATTTCGTACTCCTCCTGGGTTAAAAATACTCCTCAAAAAATGTGAGAGGAGTATTATTACCCTTCTGGAAAAATGTTAGTGCGACCTCTGCTTGCAAGCCATGGAAACAGCAAGTACACATCCAAAATGAATGGTTTGTAAGAAGAAGAAAAAAAAAATCCACAGAATATCAATATTGTGCATGGCACTCTTACCTTGAAACGGGCTACTTGACTGCTGGGCTAAGTTAAGGTGCTCCTCGCTGAGAAGGTACACTGGTTGATGCTGGTTAATTTCTACACTTGTGCAAACATTGCTGTCCCCATGAAGAAAGAAGGTGAACGAGCAGGACAAATGCTCACTGTAATTAAAATTACAATTTTATTTTTCAAATGTACTACAGAAACTAGAAATCCAAAGGATTTTTCTTTTCTCACATAGTGGCACTGCTTAAGTCCTTCCTACTAGGCCAAGTTATCTTGGCTGCTATGATTACCTGCCTGTAAACCATCTGTGGCCCAAAGACATAAAAGATAGTAATCTGGAATAGAGACGCATGTCAGTGCTGCGGCCTAGTGGCACAAGTTACAACAGGTAGGTATATGCCCCTTAGTCACTTAGAAGACCTTATTAAGGTATAATCAAAGTTATTTCAACAGCAGAATTGCATTTGACACTATGATAAGGGTTGTACCTCCATTTGTATAAAATCCACATATAGTCGTCGACCCCCCCTTAAGCCAAATGGAACCGTTACCGGCCGAGGCGCATTTAAACAACAAAATGTACCTTATATGGCCCGTTGCAATTTTTGCTGTTCATGTCTTTTTTTTAAAGGGCCAGTGCTGCTTGCAAGCCAGAAAATGGGTGCATAGTAACATAACCCCACCACCTTCTGTCCTTGTAGCTGCAGCAGGCACTGCCTCAACTTCCCTTCCTGCCCCGGTCTCATGTGACTTCTCGCACATGCAATCATCTCTGTTCCGGACTTGTGTATACCCAGACAGAGAAACAGGAGCAATGCTCATGATCCACTGTTCCCCCCATCAGGATCGCGTATGTGATAGCTGATGCATGTTCACGTGACAGCGGATTGGGGGAGGGAGGAGATCTGGTGGCCGACGAGAAGGCAGCACCTGTTGCGGCTAAAGGGACAGAAGGAGGCGGGTTATATGGCAATGTGAATATAAAAGCATTTTCACATGCTTGCAAAGTGCCTATAGCAAACACAGGTTGGTTTCCCACTGCAGAAAGTACCCACTTCTCCCTATGATGACACAGCACGCGTTGACACATGACACTATAGTACCAATCCAGTACCATTCCATGGAGAAGCACCTGTAATTAGAGCAATTCTACATGAACGTGTGTCATTAAAAATTGCCATTTACCTCCAGTTCACCAGGGAATCAATAGCATTAAATGGTCCATGAATGTCCGAAAACCACACACAAAAAAAACTGCATAATGCAGCAATAAACATCTAATAAACATCACTTAAAATCTGTTCATTGCGACAGCGCACAACTACACTATCATGTAAAACATTACTTATTACAGCTTCTAAAAAAGAAAACAAGACGGTTGCCAGTCAAAGCTGGAACGCTACCAAGGACAAGAAAAACAAATAGGAGCTCCAATACATTCACCACACTGTCCAGTGAATAAAACATTGCGCTAGACGCCAACACATTCATCAGCTCTTCATACAGCTCTATGTGCCTTTCTGTGCTAGGCTATCCTCCAAGGAACTATGCTTGTCACTTGTAGGAAGGGCATCATCCAAAAATCAGACTGTACAATATACAATTCAGTTAAAGGGTAGCATGAACCTGGCTTGGCCTTACTGCCATCAGCAGCTAAGGAGGCAAGGAAATTAAAGCACCAGAAGCGATGAGTCAAAGGTACATTTTTATGCCTCTGCTGCCTACTAAAGGGGTTGCCCAAATAACCCATAAATACCTTTATTTAAAAGAAACCTACCATCTCTAACTATTAAGGAGCCCTTCTTATGGCAATAAAATATTTACAAACTAAATATGCAAATTAGCGAAAGAGGCTACTGGGGTGTGGAGTAGCTGGAGCTAAAGCTACACGTCACTGCTACTCCACGTCCCAGCCAGTAGCCTCTTTCGATCCTCCTACGCCAAGATCTTCAGTGTGCAGCTCGTTAGGGGTAGGGATGGGGATACCCCTCCCACCCCCCCTGCCAAATAACCATACCAATCTGATGCTTCAATGCTTACCACAGCATGGACTTTGCTCATGTTATCTTGTATTTGTTACAAAAAGGACTAAAGGTTACAGCAAGGTAGTGCATGTATTTTTATTTTTTTGCAGTCACATTCTGTATCTGAATGGTTAACCAATGCATACCCAAGTTGAAATAAAAGGATACACAAATGCCTAAATGCACAATGGGAGCCAAACAAATAAACGCTGGGGTACATGTCTATTTACCTGACTGATGGTGGCTCTACCAATTTGTGCCAAGCTTTGGAAAAAGCGAGCTTTATTGCAAAATTTAATTGAAATAAGCAATTAAAAAAAAAAAAAAAAAAAAACACTGCAGATCTTACCTACTCTCCTAATCATCCCGATCAGAGACTTCTAAAAAGCATGCTGGAGCGCGGGGAAAAGAAGTCTGAAGCTCCGGGCTGTTAATTATCTAAGAGGGAGACATCCATCACATAGGAGGAGTGAACTCACACCTCTATAAGTAACAGCAACTCCCTCTTCTAGGCTAGTGACAGGTGAATAATTAGCAGCCGCGAGCACCGGACATCTTGTCCCTTTTAGAAGTCTCTTTTAGTTTATCACGGCGTGTCAAGATTAGCGAAGACAATCTCTGTAGTGTTTTTTTTTTTTTTTTAACATGGTTGATTTCCTTTAAGAAACCATTAAAAGGAGTTGTCTACTATTAGCAAATAATTGATATGGTTTGTGTATTGAAAAGCTTTAAAATTTTCCAATATACTTTCTGTATCTATTCCTCTCAGTTTTCTAGACCTCTTCTTGCGATGCTTTTATAGAAAGCTTCTACATTTAATTCCAGTGGATAAAAATCTGTCCATGGTTTGGACATGCAGGTGTTAAAACACATGGCTCCGATTACTCTCCGTGATGCTAATGGTTCGTGCACCAGAGTGTCCATCATATGATCATGGACAGATTTCTATTCACTAGAAGTAAACATAGAAGCTTTCTATAGAAGGACAGCAAACAGATCTAGAAAATAGTGAGGAATTGATAGAAAGTATAATGGAAAATTGGATAATTTTTCCATACATAAACCACATCTATTTGCTGAAAGCAGACAACCCCTTAAAGGGAATATTATAACTCATGTAACAGAGAAAATCTGACATAAGTAGAGTGGGGATGAACTATACACACTTTTTGCAGATTCAGATGACATCCTCCAAGCACAACATGCTTCATCCTTCTACAAACTTGTCTTTTTTTTTTTTTTTAACAAGATTCATGACATAGGCAATTCTTTTAGGACTGCTAACACAATGTATCCCCATGCTGTCACCATATAACTCCATATACAAGATTATTCATCACTATGAACTTGCACAGACCAGATATTAAAAATGAAAGGAAAGATCTCCCAGTGGCTGCACATTTCTCCAGAAAGGACCATACTATGGAATATTTGCAGATTAATATTTTAAATGGGACATTTTAAGACACAGAGGGAAAGGAAAGAATGGGAGTATAAATTAATGAGGAGATTCAACACCTTACAAAGTGGTCTTAACATTCATGCCAGCTTCATGACCTCCTCCCTCTGACCTGGAGGCCACAAGCAGATAAGAGACAGAGCTCTCTTGTCATGCCTCACAGGTTTTTGGTGTGTTTATTGCCGTCCTGTCGTAAATAAGATGTCCCTGTATTAATCAATCTGTAGCTTTAAAGTTTTTTTTAATATATGATATGATCATGATATATGATCACTGCCTAGTGTGTATAAAATGGTGTGAATTTTCTGTTTCATGCATAATATCATGTCTGACGAAGAGAACTAATATTCTCGAAAGCTCACCATCATATATACTCAGCCTCCTAAAGGTATTGCCCGATTTCTTCACTCTTGCTCTCCATGGCTAACACGGTACAAATCTAGACTACTATTCATCATGATAAGCATTCCATGTTAAAAAAAACTGAAATACTGATTAACCCATTTAAAATGTAAACCATCAATAACATATCAAAATTCTTGAAGCCACATTTCCCTATGCCTACAGTTGACTTTTTGCAAAAATTTCACTCCATTAGAGCCAAAACTCTTGGTGTATGCTAAAGTTGACTTAAATAATCATAACCTCTTTAACAATGAGATTGCCAATGCAGAGTGGTCAATGATTAGAGGTGGGATTGGATAGCAAATATTAAAATGGAATGGGTCTTTCGCCTGGAAACACCACCACCAATAAACTGGTTAAAGCAACAATGGTCTTCTTTCCCGACCTGTGAGGTCACTTGCTTGGTAATCATTGAGACCATCAATCCTTTGCAAAAGCTAAGCAAACATTCAATAGGTTGGGGTGCAAGATGTCTATCCATCACTGATCTGATCTTCATACTGGAGATAAATATTACTAGTTCCCTTATGACATCTGGAGTGAAACCTAATATTGTAAAAGGAACATGTGATAATGGATTTCAGCCCAAACAATTATCCAAATATCTCTCTACTTGAGCTGTCCCTTCAGGCATGAACTGATGCACAGCATTATTTTACAAAGGTCATAGTGAGCCTTGTTATAAAATTAAATTATAGGATTTTAATTTGAAACGCATATAAGTTACTCTGCCTATACAACGATTATGTGTTAGAGGAGTGGGTCCACTACTACAGGACTCACTAAAGTAAAGCAATACAAATTGTGTACAGGTCACGTGCATACAATTGCTCCAAATGTTCGAGTATTGCTGTGAATTCACCATGAATGGCAGGATAATCGCCAAAAGTCACATAGCCACAACCCTACTGCTGAATGTTAACAACGAGGTAAAGTTTTCAAGAAAGCTCTAAACTCACCTTTTATTGACTGGCTTCTCATCTTTTTCATATGGCTTAACAAACCATTTCCCTATGCGCACAAAATTTCGGTTCATTAAACATCGTTCCAGCAGGTTGTGGATAGCCTTGAAAAGCAGGGTACGACAATCGTAGGAGAGCCCATTATCCCAACTGCCATCTTCCTCCACTAAAAAAGGGGAAAAAAAAAAAAAAGAAAAAACATAAAACACACACATCAAGCTGTTCACATGGCACAATTTTCCCAGTGAGATGACATTTGGCATAGGCAAAATCTATTGTTTCAAGCAAAACTTGTAAAAAATACAAATATTCAAATGCATGCGTGCATACTTTTATTGACCGTCTTTGATAAAAATGCAATACATCTGTTTGTCCCTCCTAACAAACATACTGGTCCACAGTAAAGGCGAGATAAAAGCAGTCACCACAAGTCCACAATACTTGAGTAATTCATCCGTACCTAAACAGAGCCCAAAATTGTTTCTAAATGCTAAAGAGTTTAAGTCCATAGCAATTCAGCCTTCTTATTCTAGACAGCATTGCAGATAAATGAGCAGCGGCTGTCAATGGCAGGACAAGTACTATAACATTTTTTTGCTTTGAACCAGAAAATGGTCGAGAGGCAGAGAGAGAGAGGTAAAATGAAAAGGCCACCTGCATCTGTAAAACTGAGCGCTGCTTGTGCTTGTTGGCAGATTAAATGATCCTATCTAATAATAGTCTGTCTGGCATGTGTGCCCTCACATAACCATTGCATCCAACACCAAGCAGTTAGGTCAGTCAAGCCTACATGTTAGAAAAACCATCCTCTCTCCTATCAGGCGTTCATTCTCAACTGGGCAAAATATCTGTGTATATTGAAGAGGGATGTCTAGCAGTCAAGCATCTCTAACCAAGAATTACATGTCCTAAAAGAGCCTTTACTAAGCGCCCTCTTGTGCCCAGAACTGTAATCATTTTAAGATCTGGCCAAGAGATAACTGTATGCAGGATTTTCCAGCAATCAGACTTTTTTTGTTAACGTGTGACCAGTCAGTGCGATTTGGGACCTAAACGGGATCCTTACGGACTTAGTGCAAATTCACCTTTACTATTATGCCCACAGAGGGACTCTAAACAAAAAAAAACCCTTTATACAGGCGGTCCCCTACTTAAGAACACTCGACTTACATACGACCCCTAGTTACAAACGGACCACTGGATATTGGTAATTTATTGTACTTTAGCCCTAGGCTACAATAAACATCTATAACAGTTATCAATGGTGCCTGTAATGAAGCTTTAGTGTTAATCCTGGTTCTTATGACAACCCAACATTTTTAAAATCCAATTGTCACAGATACCAAAAAAGTTCTGGCTGGGGTTACAATGATAAAATATACAGTTCCAACTTACATACAAACTCAACTTAAGAACAAACCTACAGACCCCATCTTGTATGTAACCCGGGGACTGCCTGTACTTACTTAAAGATGGGCCCCGATAAGAGATGCATTGGACCCATCTCTTGTACTTCAATGAATCTGGAATTCTACACCCTGGCTTCACTGCGCAAGCGCTGTAAGCAGAGCACGTGTGCACTGAAGTCGAGGTGTTGAATGCTGATTTCATCAAAATAGTGCGAAGGGAGCACCGGAATAAGGAAAGAATAAAACAATTTTAACTGCAGACACATAAGGATTGCTAAAGGGATTGAGACACTGGTCTTTAAGACGAGTGGGTGGTTTAGTGCACTGACCGGTTCTCTTTAACAAATGTGGATAATATTTCACTTAATATCTCCTTATTGAGCTGAACCAAGTTTATCCAGATCTGTAGGGACTTAGGTTACTAAAATATTTATTAACATGCAGAGAAAAAAAGGCAATATAATAAAATGGCTATCACTTCCAAATCAATCTTCATAATTTCTGATAGGATTTAAAATATAATCACTGGTTTGTTACTTTGCCCACAAGAAAAACATTAGAGAAGACTTAATCGTGTTGCATCAAACCAACATGGAAAAGTAGCACAAAATAATAACTTCCAGTACTAGCTTCTCCCAGTATGGCACCAGTTATTAGCAAGCATATGCTTCTTGCAGAAATAGCTGCTAGGCGTTCCCAAATACAGAAGCTATAGAAATTAAAGACAGATCACATTACAGGCAGCTCAGTCTGATTAGAGAAATGCTTTTTTTGACTCAAAACACACAACACAAACAAAAAAACTCCAAACATTCAGCTATTCCATAAGACAGTGATTTTCAACCAGTGTGCCGCGACACATGGTCCGGTGTGCCGCAGGGAAAGTTCCCCAAACTATGGTGCCCCCTTTTGTTTCCCAGCAATGCGCAGTCACGGCTTCTTACAATGTAGGAGACGTGTACTATAACACATGCGCAAGCTTTGAACCTCGTGCGACAAAATGACGTCACCGAGGCCGGCGCATCATCCTGAGAGCAGAGACTCTCGCATTTGCCCACCGCCAAGGTAATGCCCACCAATAATGCTGACTATATGAGCTTTTGCCCGAGTATATGAACTGTTGTCAGAATACTCAGCATATGAGCTGGTACTTTTAGTACTCCAGCAGTATACTGCATATAACAATGAGAAATGTAAAATGAGAAATACTATAGTCATGAGGCTGGAGTACTACATGTACCAGCTCATATGCTGAGTATACGAGCTGGCACTTGTACTCTGGCCTCATGGCCATAGTACAGTGATGGCTAACCTATGACACGCGTGTCAGTGCTGACACGCCTAGCCATTTTCAGTGACACGCGGCCACCGGAGAGCTAAGTTTCATCCTCGGCTCCTACGCAGCCAGGTGCAGTAGCCGGGAGGCTGAGAGATTGTCATGCACTGAGCTCACAGCACTTCCTCCTCCTCTTCCTCCACCGGGCCGGCCTCTCCCCCTGTGTGAGCTGTGCCTCGTATTTACAAAAAAGGCTTTTTACGGCCTCACTGAAACCCATTGGTCAATTAAAACTTCACTTTTATTTCTTGTTTATAAAAAGTCAATAGTTAGCCTACTAGGAGGGTAATCTTTTGAGGACAATTCCCTGTAATTATTAAAAATTATGCAGTACCAACGTGGCAATTTTGTGTGGAATTATGATATTTATCGTGTTTTGACGACTTAAGAAGGAAGGCTCACTAAGGTATAGGCATTATAGGGCTTGGTCTCCAATAATGCCACTAGATGTCAGTCTTGTACACTGTACCACTTGACTCAATAAGCCTGAGATTGCAACATTCTTATATTCATTAGTAGGATCGTTTCGAATAGTTAATTATCGAAGACCATATTTGGATATAAACGTCAATCCTATATTCTATTCGTGTCCTATTGACAGTTATTCCCACTGTCATAGGACTGAGTTCATATATTGCTCAATGTTTGCTTTCTCTGGATTAAAGCTCTGTCTCAATTCCTAGACTTCTACCTTCCCAGTCATCATTCATTCACTCATTTGGAATTAGACCACACACATGCCACTTTGTCTGCTGGCTAAAAACTTGAAATCACACTAACAGTGGGAATAACTGTCAATAGGACACGAATAGAATATAGGATTGACGTTTATATCCAAAACGATCCTACTAATGAATATAAGAATGTTGCAATCTCAGGCTTATTGAGTCAAGTGGTACAGTGTACAAGACTGACATCTAGTGGCATTATTGGAGACCAAGCCCTATAATGCCTATACCTTAGTGAGCCTTCCTTCTTAAGTCGTCAAAACACGATAAATATCATAATTCCACACAAAATTGCCACGTTGGTACTGCATAATTTTTAATAATTACAGGGAATTGTCCTCAAAAGATTACCCTCCTAGTAGGCTAACTATTGACTTTTTATAAACAAGAAATAAAAGTGAAGTTTTAATTGACCAATGGGTTTCAGTGAGGCCGTAAAAAGCCTTTTTTGTAAATAAGTTTGTGAATTGGACCCAGTCAAATACAATAGTCCACATCCCTTGGTTTAGCTGTGCCTCGTGTCTCCAGTCAGCACAGGTATCATCCCGGGGCTCAGCACCAAGAGAGGGGACCCGACCATCAACTCCAGAAACTCCTCTGCAGCTCCTGATAGTTATGCTGGGGGGAGTTGTTGTGGTAGGTCACCTCTACACTGACCATCTCCACAGCAGGGATGAGGGAAGACAACCACTCTCATCATACATACAAGACATCATACAGTGAGTAATGTCAGTGTACTGTATGATGAAAGACAGTCATCTGGGCTTGTGTGTCAGTTTTGTGACGTACAAGCCCTGAAATAATCACAACGCCTTGCAAATCATCAGACATTGCAATTATTTTGCTCCTCATGAAGGAGATGCAGACAGCGGCACCTGCGACTCACTATAACCTGTGAACTTTCATGACAAAGTTTGCAGGTTACTAAGCATTTCCACACGTGTCTGATTGTAACGATCTATTACACTGTGCGATTTACACATTGTAATAAATAAATGATGTGGAAAATCCCGATATACTGCCAGACTGTAGTATGGCAGTACATGGTAGGATCAATCACACAACCTAGGGTTAAAGTACCCTAGAAGTTAAATAATTATACATATTTGTTATTTAAACTATAAATATCACAAAATTATGTTTTTTTTTCAAGGTGACACACCACCCGAGTTATGCTCGGTTTTTTGGCGAATTTGACACACCAAGCTCAAAAGGTTGCCCATCACTGCCATAGTACTTCTCATTGTACCCCTTTATATTGCAGTATATGAGCCACATAATAATCAGCACCATATACTAAAAACAGGGAGAAACTGAGAACTGTTGAGGAAGAGCTTTGTGTGTGTCTTTCCACCATTCCTGCCAGGATATCCCTTTTGTGTTTATCGAAACAGGCCCAGGTTTCACACTGATTTAGAATCTATATTATTAACTATATGTATAATATGACTGTTTTGGTTGGTGGTGTGCCCCAGGATTTTCTAAGTAAGAAAAAAGTGTGCCGCGGCTCAAAAAAGGTTGAAAATCACTGCCATAAGAGTTCTTTACTCTTATGGAATAGCTGAATGTTTTGGTTTTGAACTCTACCTACTGGCTGAATGTGGTGTCACTTTCCCCAAAGCCGAGTCTTTATCTATCATGAAGTGATCTTCTGCATTTTTGCATATAAATACGCTTGGTGGTTATCTGCAGGCTGGGTGCTTGGCTGCCGGCGCTTGCTGCCCAGGATCGCAGCTCACGCCCGCAACACTCGGCAACACCCACAATATAGTGTTGTCCCTCCTCTCCTGCCGAGCTATCTTGCGGCTCCGATGGAAAGTCATGTGACCGGAGCATAGGTCACATGACGTTCTACATCGGCCGCGGGCTGAAGCAGTGAGTAGCTCCGCCCATCCCCCCCATGGCCGTGTGCTACCGTGCACACAGAGCTATGAACAAGATTGGGCTGTCTTTTTGACAGACCAATCTTGTAGCCAGAGCACCCCCTGTATACAGTGTGAGGCTGCAGGGAAGGTGCTATATGCATGACTGATAACAGTGATCCAATAGACTGTTACCATTAGGTCACTTATCTGTGATCTATATACAAGTTTAGCAGGGTACACATGCGACCTTGTAAAAAAAAAAAAGTAAAAAAAACCCCCAAAAAATGACATTTAAAGTAAAAATTAAACAGTTTAAAAAAAAAAGCGTTATGCCCCCAATACCACCCCCCCTTTAAAAAAAAAAAAAAATTAAATAAGTTCAACGGTGTCAGGCATCAGTCAGGTCTATGGGGGAGGGGGTCCTGGGGGTGGAGTGTCTGCAGCCAGCGTCAGCTATGGCCCGCTCTGTGGGTGGGATCTGGGGCTCAGCGTCAGCCCTGGCCCACTCTGTGGGTGGTGGTGGGGGTCTGGGGCCAGCGTCAACCCTGGCCCACTTTGTGGGTGGTGGTGGGGGTCTGGGGCCGGGGTCGGCTCTGGCCCTCTCTGTGGGTGAGGTCTGGGGCTGAGTGTCGCGGAGGGACGCTCTTTGGGTGGTGTTGGGGGTCTGGGGCCAGCATCAGCCCTGGCCCGCTTTATGGGTGGAGGGTTCTTGGGCCGGCGTCAGCTCTGGCCCTCTCTGTGGGTGGGGTCTGGGGCGCAGCATCAGCCTTGGGCAACTCTATGGGTGGTTGGGGGTCTGGGGTCGGCCCCAAATAGTACTATAATTGTCCCAAGAAGCTACAAAAACAGGGGCTGTAACAAATTTTCTTCTATAAATAGACATCTATAATAATAATAATAATCTTTATTATATTCCGTAGCGCTTTACAAATCATAGGGGACATATACAAATAGAATAAGACGGTACAGGGTAAAAACAGTTATATGGAACAAAAGTCTATTAACACTATATACTACTAGGAGTTATATATTTGTATTACTGAAAATTTCATACTCCTCCTCGGCTGAGATTACTCCTCAAAAATGGTGAGAGGAGTATTATTACCCTTCTGGAAAAATGTTAGTGCGACCTCTGGCCGTTTGTAACTACGGCTCGTCTGTAAGTCGGGTGTTCTTAAGTAGGGGACTGCCTGTACAGGCACAGAAATCTGTGCATGACTAAAATTTCTCAAGACCAGTAGTAGTATATGCTCCATCTTCCACTTTGCACTCACATCCACCTTACACAGGCAAGAGATTTAAAGATAAAAAAGAAACAGCAAACACTTTTCTGGGTCATTTGATGAATCTTAGTGCTAACATAATCACCCAGACCAATACTAGGTGAAATTGAGGACAAGTAACCATGTAAATGCGCACAGAGACCCAAGTTTGTCAGTCCATGATTTACAGTCCATTTCCTGCCAGAAACGGAAATTGTTAGAGAAAGTAGCAAAAGCTATAACCATGGCTGGAGCTGGTGTAAATCACACAGGTTTCCTGGACTCTTACCAAAGGATACAAACATTGCACTGTTTTACAGGACAGTACACCCAAGTAAACAGATTCAGGGTTTTATATTTTAGAAGTTTTGTGCCTAGGCTGGTACACATGGTTTGTGCGTTTGCTGCATCAATGTGGTTAAACTAAACTTAAAGGGATTTTCCCACTAATTCAAGTTAAACCCAAGCCACAGGATAGGGCCCAACTTGAGAGTAAGGGAGCAGACGGCCGCGCATGACCGAATGGAGCCGGCGGAAATTACTGAGCACCCTGTCAGCTCCATAGAGATGAATGGAGCAGAACGGTCATGAACAGTATTCATTAGTGGGTGGTTTGAAGCGCTCCCCACTCCTCTGCTTCTTCCTAGTACCGCCCACTCATGAATGCGCTGGACCGCTGTAAGCTCAGTCAACCGTTCTGAGGGTATGGCTGTGCAGTGTTCGCTAGCTTTATTGGAAGGTTCCAATAAAGCTAGCCGTTTAACAACGCTAATATTGGGACAGCGCAAGGCAGCTGCTTAATTTAGTAAGCAGCTCCTACAGTGATTTTTTAGGGTGACAGTTCTGATCAGCCAAGCCATGAATAGGCCACACACGTTTCCAGCTAGAACACAGCCCTTTGGGAACTGTTCACTTCAGGTTGCTCTGCGTTTGTGATGGACGTTCCAGCCAGCACACACTGCGAGTGTGATGCAGGGTGGACACATCAAAACCGCTGTGTATAATGAGCCTTAAAGGATCATTTGCTTTTATGCATTGTTAACCAAACATATCTTGAGAATGCGGTATCTACACTCATGCAGAAACACGTGTTGCTTAACCCGAGCAGAGCGATTTTGCTGAAAAAATAATTACAAAATTATTATAATGAGGCTCTGGCAAGCCTTTGCCATCACACAGGGCCCTGGGCGCTCTCCTATTACCCCAATTAAGTCCTCCTTCCGCCTTGTCTTACCCAGCATAAGCCTAGAACACTGTATTCACTTTGTTGACCCTTGCAAGCAGAAGTAATCAATCGTTGCATCATCCACCAACTGCTGTGTACGAGTCATCCAGCTAAGTTTGATTAGTCCTGCCTGGACAGTGCAAGCAGCTCAGTGTATGTGGAAGTAATGTACGGCAGTCAGCCTGCACCTGGCTAGGGCACCCATCTTTCCCAAGTAACTAAATGACATTTCAGCATAATGATCTCAAGGAGACTGGTAAAGATGGATAGTGTCATAGGCTATTGGAAGGCTTATGGGTTAGCGGAATGAGGCAGCCTTGTGCAAGCTGGAGGAGTGTATAATTAGAGTAAGAGCATCATTATCATAATTTTATAATTGTTTTTTGCGCAAATCCACTTGGTTCAGGGATTAAGCAAGATATGTTTCTGCAGGAGTATAGCTATAGCCTTCTCAAGGTAGGTTTGCTACACAATGCATAAAAACAAATGGTTATGAGCCCGATTGGTGACAGGGACCAATTTGGCAAGCTCTGTGTACCACAGTGTAATCTGTGTGCACTATACGAATAAAGGAATTATTATTAGAACGGATATACGGTTCTTCTTTTATGTCGCGGCCTAATTAATTTCATTTCTCCACCTAAAAAACATGAATGTGGAAAAACAGCAGGTATAAAAAAAATCCTCCCTCAAATCTGACTGTTTGCTTAAGCCACTTCCACTAGTTCTAGTAAATCAGACTAACTATAAAGTTGCCAAAGCATTGGGGTGACTTCACTGTGGCAAAGACTTTTGGGAAGATTAAAAACTTGAATGGCCACTTTCTTTTAGGCTTCAGAGTAACTTTATTATAGGTTTTCTGCTCTCCTATGGGAGTCTAGTGCTAGTTACACACACCATGAGTCAGGGCTGCCTAAATTTTTAGTAGAAAGATTACTTTTTTTTTTTTTTTTAAATAAAAACACCCATCTCTGCCTCAATTATAACCAAGGTTTAGTTAGGTTTTAAACATTCTGTGGATAGAACAGGTGTCAAATGAAGAAGACTACATAATTTTATACTGGGAGCAACAACAGTATACTACATGTGAAGATATCAGTTTAGACCAAGTAGCAGCAGTTCCGAGATCCCCTGCCACAAAAGGCTGCTGTTTACTGAAGACAAAAATAGCTTGCATACAGATGACATTACCACTCACAGAGAAAAGCACAAGCAAAGCTCATGAGTCAACATGGAGGGCATTATAGACACTGCTGTAGGAATCCTCATTCAGGGCTTCAAACGTGCAACATTCAGCCCTATTACTGCCATTCAAATGGACAAACAAAGGTAATAGTAAGTTAATGGAGCCAGTGTTATTACAGATCCATCCAACACATAGTATCCTCCATTATAAATATATGCCAATGATCTAGTGCTAAAGACTGAAGTGCAATTATATAAATGTATTTCTCATAGCCAATATCTATTAAAAGGAGTATTTCGAGAATATAAAATGTCCGATTCAAAAAAACAAATTCAAAACAATGGCATTAATCACAGAACAGAACTTAAATAGTTTGCTTTCATGATTCACAAAATGTTATGGATTTTCTAAAGTAGGTGGAGTTATCTACAAGATGGCCACCATCTACAAGTCCCATAATGCTTCAGTTTTCAGTAACTCCTCCTCCCTCGTATACTCTGCTCCAAGTGATTATCTAAAAAGACTGTCCCTACTCTGTCAGGAGCCTTATCACAATGGGATATACTCAGCGCTCAGCTGTTTGAAACTACAAGTGAAGTCAGAAGCTGGTAGCTTCTGTGCAGTGTAGCAGCTGTCCCAGCTCTCTGCAGGCATTTGTCTTACTGGAGGTGAGATTTTATCCCTAAAAAACCCTTTTACAGCATGGAGTTCACTCTACATAGCCCATGTATGTTTACACTGCTGTCGTCGCCCTCTGTATAGCACTATTAACAATTTTAACAGGTTATAAAGCTGCTATACTGGATTGATGTACTCCAAAAGCGAAGAGAAAAAAAATATAATGGAAATACTACATCTTTTTGGCCGTAAAGTATCTGTCCAAATGCATTAGTTTGACAACGGTCTGAAAGCCATCACACACTGATGTGAACAACAGCTTTACTGTAGAGCACCCCGCATCTACACCACCCCCGGTGGCAGCAACATGGACATGCAACACGTAACAGCACCGGCCTTTGGCTAAACACAAACAGAGGCTCCAACATCGCACCCACCTCCTATAGTACCAACCAAAGCCGGAACGCGACAGCTTTGGATTCCCTCCGGCCCCCCCAACCCTCCCAGTTAACCAGTCTGTAATTGTGTTTGTAGCCTGTGTCTTATGGTAAGTAAACTTCACTTATAAACCTGTCTACCAAGTAACCAGAAAATACGTGATGTGTATGTAATGCACATTAAACCTGTATTGTGCTGTAAAAGCCTTGTATGTCATTTATGGTACCAGTAACTTTAGGCAAGAAAGCAATCGAGTATTCGTAATGCAACATTGTTGCATTGTATCGTCCAGTAATATATGTATATGACATTATTCTGTACATAGTGTTCAGGCATACATACATATAACAAAAGTATGTCTGAGAACTATGTACAAAACAATTTTGTGTAGTGCAGTTTGATAATAAGTTGGTGTTTCAGATGTCTTATTTCTGGGAGTACCCTATATAATGACTGTAAGAGTGGTTACATTAAAAAATATTATGACATGGATGACTCCTGTCCAATTCTAAATGTCAGAAAACATGCCTGCATTTGAGACAGGATCTGCTCACCACTAATAACTCTGGAATAAATGTATACAAGTACAATAGCTTTGTTTAGTCCAAGTACTGCCTAATGGACAACAATATCAATTTTAGTCTGCAAAACTTAGCAGCCAATCCTAATATTACTGGTGATGCATTTCCCCCAATAATATTGAGCCAAGTTCAAATGAACGTTGCAATTCTTCCAACCAGTCCACATAACACTAAACACTGAGGGTTGATGGGAAACATGGATTGCAATGAAACGTTCAGCTGCAGTGTCAAAATTTCCACTATGACTAAGTAACTGGTTTGTGTGAAACATATGCAGCCGGCTTAAGATGTCTTGCAGAGGGAAGCGCAGCTATACGAATATGGAATCCATCGGTTATGTATGCACCTATAAATCAGATATTACCTGTCAAGTCGTGGTGAATAAGGTCAGAAAAATTTGGATCATCTCCCCACCAAAATATCCACAGCTCTCTTCTACCAGGACGCTGGTCTCGACGCCATACACTTAAAACATCAGCCTTGAGACAACGGCTGAAGCTGCTCAGGATGGGATCCTCTTCTGTAACTGGGAAGAGGATTGGAGCAGAGGTAGGACCTTGCCATACATACTGCTTCCATTTGATGCCTGTAAGGTCGGCCTGGAAAGAAGAGAGATAGTTAAGATTTGTACTAGTGTGTACTTAATACAATACTGCAGACAGCAACTTTAAAGTGGTTTTCCAATTTTTGTTTATATTAATGACATGCTTAGACTAGGTCACCAATATTACATTGGAAGAGGGTCCAAATCCTGGTACAACTCAGGTGCCTGAAATGACAGTAACATCTAGGGAGATCTGCAATCACTCCTTTGCAAACGACGCCCTATCCGTCATTGATGGGGTCCTTCTGCAGTTTGGTCCCATTCAATAACAAGCACAGCCCGTACTATACACTGCTGTGGCAAATATACAACATTGAGGTGGCAGCCACTTCAGGGGATTGCTGCTGGCACAGCAATCTGATGCCCTAATGCAGGTGACAAAATCTAAGAGCTACACTGACAAATATGTTAAACCAGTATGAACACAACCCATCCACAGTAGTATACTGCCCTCTAAGATAAACACTCGTATTGGCCAAGAGTAGCAATGCAGGGGGGGGGGGGGAAGCCGCCTTGCTGGGAGAAGCACATTCCTGGACTAGAATTACTCCAAACACAACAATACAAACAACTCAAGGTTTTACATTGTGATCACTTACTAACAGCTGGAATCCCAACCTCATTTCAACTTCCCTTGGAGGAACACAAAGAGGGGGGGAGGGGTGTAAAAGTGATCATCTCATTATTCAAAACCCGGCCGACCTATAGGCCCATGTGACCACTATTATTTATCAGTCTGCACCACAACATTTCTCATGCAAAGTGGTATCACCACAAGACGGGGGAAGGTTTAATCAG
The DNA here is from genome assembly GCF_040894005.1 of Engystomops pustulosus. Classification (NCBI taxonomy): domain Eukaryota; kingdom Metazoa; phylum Chordata; class Amphibia; order Anura; family Leptodactylidae; genus Engystomops; species Engystomops pustulosus. The sequence continues at coordinate 131,803,382 of NC_092412.1, forward strand.
CAATGAATGGGCTGTGGCGACAAGCTGCAGCTCTAATAGACAATCCTCAGCATTTCTACCAACCATACGTAACTAATAATGTGCATTGGCAGATGATGGACCAACAGTCAAAAGTGGGCTGCCATTTATGAAATTTTTGGCTTCGGTCAGAAAAAAAAAAAACTTTTTTGTTTTAGTCTGCCATTGCAAACTATTGGTTGCTAATCCATTAATGCTAAAATTACATAAACAAGCCCCCGAATTACCAAGTCTATATACAGGGAAAGCTGTGCGACCAGAAAGAACAATTCTACTAGGAACAAGGGGGGAGCCGTGAATGTATTATGCCTGCAATCAGGAAACTAGGAAAGCTGGGTACAAGTTTTCTCCTGAGCTGAATGTACACTTTGAGGTTTAGGAACTACTACAAGAGTAGCATAGACTGCAGGCAGGAAAATATCTGCAAAAGGCCAAGCCATGATAAGATTAGCCTGGAGAGACAACGCTACAAGGTCAGGTACCAGCCCTGCAGATAAAGGCGACATGTCCTGATAGCCAGCCCATTACTCTACAAACTACATGCTTATATGCACAGGGAGGAGAGGAAAACACTGGCCATCAAAGTTCTGGCCAGGCCCAGCAGCACAGGCAGGAAAATGGCTGCTTCCTGCCTCCTCCCAGGCTCCACTCCCACAGAGAGGAGAATAGGAAGGGGCTGAGGAGCAGCCACTGCCTTCATATTGGCAGCAGCACTAGGCCAATGCAAACTTTCGGGCTCTGCATGACAGGGAACACATGGCCAGGGAATATTTATGGGAGAGTGCGCCTTATATGTCCAGCTAGCGCGCTATACAGGGGAGACACACAGGCACCTCTATGGGGATGGGGCCATACACTCACCAGACAGAAGAGGTTGGAGTGGCAATCCTCCAGACTGGCCCCGTTCGGCACAAAACATGAACTCATCGTCACAGCCAGGGATCGCACGCCATTATCCCACCCGAACAAGAAAGAGAGAGGAGCGGCTCACACACAGGGGCTCTCCCGCAGCACTAGCACTCCATCACCCCGGCCTCACACAGCTCTATAGATGTCCGCTCACAGGAGCCGGGATCCGGGCGGTGTCTCAGTCCTCCCTCCCCCGCCGCTGGTCCCCCTGCTCGGGGCGCAGAGCATGGCGGGAACCGCCCGGTCACCGGAGCACTCTAGGCCTCCGCCTGCAGAGCGCACTACACAAAGGAAAAGACTGAGTGCGCTAAGAGCCGCCCGCGAACAGTCCCCGAGTGTTATCCGGCTTCTTTTCTCACAGGTTCGCCATTTTCCTCTCCTCCTCCTCCCCGGGTCTGTCCTTCTGCGCACACACAAGTAGTTCCCACTGCTGCTCCTCGATATCTCCTCTCCCCGCCGCCTCCTCTCTGGTAAATTGTAAGCGCTAAGAAGTGATAAGGAATAATCGGATCAATGTAGGGGCTGCTTTCCCATTTGAATTTACAGATTCCTTTCTTTAATGGCGGCCGTGGTGCCTGCTCGGCCTCTCACTGCTGGTTGGTTGGCACGCCGTCATGTGACCAAAAGATGCCTTTCCTCATTGGCTAGTCTGGGTTGTAGACTGGAACGAAGTGAGTGGGGGAGGATCGAAAAGGTTGTCATAGGAAGAGACCACTAGGGGGCGAGGTGTGAGACTGGATGCAGGGTCTGCGCCACCCGCTGTTCATGTGCCGCTACTACACTCTAAAGCACAAACGGATTAGAAGAAAGAAGTTCCTGGAAAGTTCATCGCCTTGTGGTGTAGGATGCACGCTCGGAAGTGTTAGTAAATAGCTAACAGAGGCAGGGCGCTAGGAGGTAGCGTTACTCTGTAACCATACCCAATTTTATCTTAATAGAGTATTACTAAAATAGAATAACTGACCTTGTTATTGGAATATGTCAGAGGATGACTGGTAAACTTTTTTTTAGTGATGTGGATCATTAGGCTCATTAAAAAAATGATATCCAGCTCTCCCATGAGGGTCCTCGCCCCACCTGAGATTAACACACAACTTTTCCACAATCCAGCTAGACAGGGCCACATATACTTTTAAAATTCAAATTTATTTCCCCATTGAAAATGATACACCGTTCCAACATGTTTCGGACATAAATACGTCTTTAGTCATGGATGCTCATTTTAAATGGGGAAATAAAGAATATGTGTCGCATATGTGACCCTAGAGCAGTGATGGCTAACCTATGGCACTGGTGCCAGAGGTGGCACTCAGAGCCTTTTCTGTGGGCACTCAGGCCATCACCAGAGATGACTCCAGGTATCTTCCTGCAGTCCCAGGCAGCCCAGGACTTGCTGTGCACAGAGATATTTTAAAGTGACAGCTCTACCTGGGACTATGTTCTGCTTTATTGGTGTCCTCAGGGGCTGGTATCAATGAAAACTGTGACAGAGAAGGGAGTATAAATCACAAATTACATTTCTGTGTGGGCACTTTGTGAGAAATAAGCGGGTCTTTGTTGTAGTTTGGGCACTCGGTCGCTAAAAGGTTCGCCATCACTGCCCTAGAGGGTTTTGCATTGAGTGCCACTGTGACCGGGAGCTGTGTCCATCACCTACAAAGCAGACTTACAGATGATACAATGAGTTAAGACTCTTACGACTGGCTTGAAATAATATCCACCTTTAAATTCTTGTCTAAAGGTCTGTGCAGTAGGGAAAAGTAAAGAGACCACCTGGCTTGGTGTGGGTTGAGATATTGCTCAGACAACAGATAAAACTGATTCTTTTAAACAGTGATGATCACAATAGGATGGATGTCTAACTCAAGAAGATATTGCTACTAATAAAACATCAAGTTAATGGCCTCAAGCTGCAGGACTGATACTCACTGGCAGCTATTTTCACAAAGACAACAACAACAAAGGAGCAATCTGTGGAGCTTTTACACCCAGTGTGGACAAAATTTGAGCATGGCAGAGAGCTTGCCAGGGCGATCTGAAGGCCTTGCTCAGAGGTGATTTACCCAAGAAAATTCAAGGAGAATTTTTCTAACGCTTTTTAAATTTTGTGTCAATTTTTAATTTAAGGAGATGCCATGTGTGTCTATGGGGAGGTGACAGAACATGGTAGTAAATCGTGATGTAGTCCAGATAAATGACCACACAGATAAAAAACAAAATTTGGAAGATGTCTATAGTAGACATTGGCATGTGCACCCACTGTGTCACAAAATTGGTTTGCCTTGGGCTAATCCCAAGGGCTTCAACCATATAACCCTGTTGTTTTTAACCTTTAATCCCCAAAGTCTAGATCCCATAATCCCTCAGGGATCTGGACTTTGCATGAGACACGATCACATGGCTGCCACGTCTCCGAGTAGCCTTGGTAATGCTGACCGATTGTCAAAGGGTATTCCCATGAAGACAAGATTCTTAAATATACTCATAACAAAATAACACATTTTCTAATCCACTGTTATTAACAAAAATACAGCATTTCACAGATACATTTCCAACCTGTGTTTACAATTATGGTTGTCCCTGGATACAACCATAAATCTTCTGACTATGGTCTGATTCTTCTCATGAATTGCTTTTCCATGCTGCAGTGTTTTCTGCCTCCTGCCCCTCTCTCGCCTGCATTACAAGAAGAGCTCAGACACTTCCTGCCGGCAAGCTGCAGGGTGCAGAGACTTACTCTACAAGCTACAGACATATAAGGTCTTTATCGGAGTCATATAGCAGAGCTGACTCTGTGTGTGTTATTGGTGACTTAGAAGTGTGTTTATTGATTAGGTGAGGGGGGAGAGCTGAGAGTGTCATTGTGTTTTATAGCCATATCATGGATCACATAATTTCTCATCTCTGATCTCTCTCATCTCTCTTTCTCTATGTGTAATATGATAGTAGAATGTTCAGAAGCTAAGTAAAAGTGTATATAAACCTTGAACAATGATAATCTAAGCACATTGTCAGCACAGATGAATCATGAATTGTCTGCTTAGAGGGTTCCCGCCCACATTCAGGAATTTTACACTGACCATCACTGAGTGATTGAAGCTAAAAGAGCCTTAAAACTGAGTGAAATTGTAAGTAAGGAGGTTAAAAATGATCTTTATTGTGTAAACATTACTATGTGACTAAATTTGAGATCTTTCTTTCATGGGAAAACCCTTTTAGGATGCATTGGAAGTAAATGATAGTTGTAGACAGGCCAGAGTCAGGCCAGGTGACATTCAGAAGCATAGTTCAAGGTTGCAGGTCAGCAAGAGATAACAAAGCAGGATCAGGAAAACAGGAGTCCGTACAAACTACATAGAACCTTGCAGAAAACTAGTGACATGCACTTTTAATGCTTAGATACCTTCCTGTGGAGAAAGGTGTATTTTATCACCAGGCATGATCGGGGATGGGATAACCTAACAACTATACAGATTGGTCTCAAATATATACGCACAATCTTCTATGACAGAGGACCCAGAAGAAAGCTTATATAACTTAAACAACACCTCGTCAAAGGAATCGAGACATCAAATCTAGCTAAAATAATTTCATAATTACATCATTTCATTTCAAATCTTTGTTGTCTATACAAATACACATCACAAAGACAAAATCCTTAAAAACAACCCACTAAAAGAAATACACATTAAAGACAATGGAAACTGTGTATTGAGGGTGAGATGCATTACATGTGTAAAATAGCACAATTAGGCAACCAATACTCTGTAGAGAAACTGCATAAATTAATCTGTATACAAATCATACAGTAACTGAACAAGTATCCAGAGTGTAAACTGTAGAATGTAGGGTAAGCATGTCATTTAAATAAAATCTACCATCAAAATCAAGTATGGATAAACCAGGGACACTTACTCATAGATCCAGGCTATGTGACTGTGGTAATCTTATATTTGTTATCTATGGCCTCCCTCCTTCTAAAACCAACCTTTAACATTATGCTAATGAGCCTAAAGAGGCTAACACTAGTCTCTCTGTGTTCTGGCTTTGCATTATGTCACCCTCCCCAGCGCTTCCTCAGCATAGAGGGAGGGGGTGACAATGCAAAGCCAGATCACAGAGAGGCTAGTGCTAGCCCCTCAGGGTCATTAGCATAATGGCACTGGGTGGCTGCTGCAGGGCATTTAATGAGTTGGGGGAGGCTGCAGGAGAATTCATTAGTGAAAGGAAGCTGTTGTTCATTTAGTGAGAGGAGGCTGCTAGACATTTCATTCGTGAGGGGAGGCTACTGGGCATTTTATTAGTGTGGGAGACTGCTGGCCATTTTATTTGTGAGGGGAGGCTGATGGGCATTTTATTAGTGTCAGAAGGCTGCAACCAAGCATTTCCCGTCCTAGGCTTATACTCGAGTCAATATGTTATCCCAGCTTTATTTTGTAAAATTAGGTGCTTTGGTTTACAGTTATGGCCAAAAGTTTTGAGAATGATACAAATGTAAATTTTTACAAAGTCTACTGCATCAGGTTTTATAATGGCAATTTGCATATACTCCAGAATGTTATAAAGAGTGATCAGCTTAACAGCAATTAATTGCTAAGTCAATATTTGCCTAGAAAATGAACTTTTCCCCTCAAAACACATTTCAACTTCATTGCAGGCCTGCTTTAAAAGGAGCAGCTAACATCATTTCAGTGATTGCTCCATTGTGTGGGTGTTGATGAGGACAGGCCTGGAGATCAATCTGTCATGATTATGTAAGAATCACACCACTGGACACTTCAAAAGGAGGCTGGTGCTTGCCATCATTGTTTTCTTCTGTTAACCATGGTTATCTCTAAAGAAACATGTGCAGTCATCATTGCACTGCATAAAACTGGCCTAACAGGGAAGAGTATCGCAGCTAGAAAGATTGCACCTCAGTCAACAGTCTATCGTATCATCAACAAGGAATTCAAGGAGAGAGGTTCCATTGTTGCCAAAAAGGCTCCAGGGCGCCCAAGAAGGACCAGCAAGCACCAGGACCATCTCTTAAAAGTGTTTCAGCTTGGGGATCGGGCTACCAGCAGTGCAGAGCTTGCTCAGGAATGGCAGCAGGCAGGTGTGAGTGGAGACCCTTGGAGCAAGGCCTGGTGTCAAGGAAGGCAGCAAAGAAGCCACTTCTCTCCAGAAAAAACATCAGGGACAGACGGATATTCTGCAAAAGGTACAGGGAGTGGATTGCTGAGGACTGGGGTAAAGTCATTTGCTCTGATGAATCCCCTTTCCGATTGTTTGGAACATCTGGAAAACAGCTTGTTCGGAGAAGACAAGGTGAGCGATACCACCAGTCTTGTCTTATGCCAACTGTAAAGCATCCTGCAACCATTCATGTGTGGGGTTGCTTCACAGCCAAGGGATTCGGCTCCCTCACAGTCTTGCCTAAAAACACATCCGTGAATGAAGAATGGTACCAGAAAGTCCTCCAAGAGCAACTTCTCCCAACCGTCCAAGAGCAGTTTGGTGATCGATAATGCCTTTTCCAGCATGCTGGAGCACCTTGCCATAAAGCAAAGGTGATAACTAAATGGCTCAGGTAACAAAACATAGAGATTTTGGGTCCATGGCCTGGAAACTCCCCAGATCTTAATCCCATTGAGAACTTGTGGTCAATCATCAAGAGACGGATGGACAAACAAAAACCAACAAATTGTGACAAAATGCAAGCATTGATTGTGTAAGAATGGACTGCTATCTGTCAGGATTTGGTTCAGAAGTTGATTGAGAGCTGCCAGGGAGAATTGCAGAGGTCCTGAAGAAGAAGGGTGAACACTGCAAATATTGACTTGCTGCATTAACTCATTCTGTCAATAAAAGCTTTTGTTACTGATAATATGATTGCACTTGTATTTCTGTATGTGATAAAACATCTGACAAACACACATAAAAACCAGGGGGAAACAGATCATGTGAAAATATAATACAGGCGGTCCCCTACATAAGGACACCCAATTTACAGACAACCCATAGTTACAGACGGACCCCTCTGCCCACTGTGACCTCTGGTGAAGCTCTCTGGATGCTTTACTATAGTCCCAGACTGCAATGATCAGCTGTAAGGTGTCTGTAATGAAGCTTTATTGATAATCCTTGGTCCAATTACAGCAAAAATTTTGAAACTCCAATTGTCACTGGGACAAAAGAAAAAAAATTGTCTAGAACTTCAATTATAAAATATACAGTTTCGACTTACATACAAATTCAACTTAAGAACAAACCTCCGGACCCTATCTTGTATGTAACCCGGGGACTGCCTGTATTTGTATCATTCTCAAAACTTTTGGCCATGACTGTACATTAGGGTCGGCTTATACTCAAGTACGGTATGTATAAACACTAAAAACCCTTATTTTCACTCTAAAATATCTAATATTGACTGTTGTGTCTCCCTGCTCATCAGTATTCCAGACACACTTAACTTTAAGTGCAAATGCTACAGACACACACCTGCAGACAAAATCATGTTAAATATTGCAGTCAGAGTGCAAACTTAAGAAACAACTAGATAGCAACACAGTACAAATTTGGATGCAAATTGGGGTTAGAAAATAAAATAAATGAAAGGCACCTCAGATCCAGGTCAGGTAGAATATACCCAAATGTACAAGTGCTTCTCAATACATTAGAACAGTGGTGGCGAACCTATGGCACAGGTGCCAGAGATGGCACTCGGAGCCCTCTCTGTGGGCACCTAGGCCATTACCCAGCCATTCAGGACTCAAGACTTCCTCCTGCAGTCACAGGTAGCCCAGGACGTGCCATAGTCAGCTGTATTTTAAAGGAAACCTACCACTTGAAGTGGCAGGTTTCCGATGGCAATACCGGGCACCAGCTCAGGGTGAGCTGGTGCCGGAGCTTATTTTAGTTAGTGTTTTAAACCGTGGTATCGCGGTTTAAAACACTTTTTAAACTTTATAGCCGGCGCAGGCAGGTACGCGCTCGGCGCTTACCGTGCGCGCGGCTACATAGGAAGTGAATGAGAGCCGCGCGCATGGTAAGCGCCGAGCGCGTACCTGCCTGCGCCGGCTATAAAGTTTAAAAAGTGTTTTAAACCGCGATACCGCGGTTTAAAACACTAACTAAAATAAGCTCCGGCACCAGCTCACCCTGAGCTGGTGGCCGGTATTGCCATCGGAAACCTGCCACTTCAAGTGGTAGGTTTCCTTTAAAGTGACTAAAGCGAGGAGCAAGGAGGTGTGAACAGATTATCATTGTAGCCCCTTCTCTGGGCTTTTGATTCATGCTGTTAAGTAGACCTTAAAGGGTAGCTACAATGATAATCCAAATATCTCCTTCTTTCTACTGTTTTGGTATCCTCAGGACGCCAATACATTTGAAACCTGTGACAGAGCAGAGAGCAATAAGCCATTTTAAATGGGCATTTTGGCACTTTGTGAAAAATATGTGGCTTTTGGTTGTAGTTTGGGCAATCGATCTCTAAAAGGGTCGCCATTACTGCATTAGAATATCAGCAATTACATTTTTTTTTTAGTAATTCAATTCAAATGGTGGAACACATATATTTAAATTTTATAATAACAATAATCTTTATATAGCACCAAATATAATATTACATTAAAGAGTACAATGAGTTATATGAAATAATAGGAGTGAGGGCCCTGCTCGCAAGAGCTTACATTCTATGAGGATGAATTGGGTGACACAAGAGGTATGAAGGTATAGCCATTCTTTATAAGTGAACAGTATAAAATAATTTAATAAATAAAAATTCTGCTGTTTGAACCAGCCATCAACCACCATTTTATATACAAAGTCCAATGTGAAATGACTGCAGAGAAGCCTGGAGCTTGGTTTATATCTGGTGTTTGCCGGATAACCAACGAAAAAACGACATCGGATGTATTAGTAAAGAGAGAGTTGACATTTCATGCGGTTATTGGGTGTGATAGGCTTGCCTAAATAGATGGGTTTTAAGAGCACGGTTGAAACTTTGGAGGTTGGGTTTTAGTCTGATAGTCCAGGGAAGGGCATTCCAGAGAATTGGTGCAGCTCGGGAGAAATCCTGGAGACGTGCATTAAAGGATTGAATTAAGGAAGAGATTAATCTAACATTACTGTCAGAACAAAGAGCATGGGTTGGGCAATAGACTGAGTTGAAAGAAGAGAGATAGGGAGGTCCAGCATTATGTAGAGCTTTGTGGATGAAGGTTATTATTTTAAATTCGGAAAGAGACAGGCAGCCGGTGCAGCAATTTGCACAAACTGGAGGCATCCGTTTAGTGTTTGGTCTGAAAGGCGAGCCTGGCTGCTGCATTAAGAATAGATTGTAGTGGAAAGAGTTTCGTTTGTGGAAGACCAATTAGTAGGGAGTTACAGTAGTGTATTCGAGAGTGAATCAGAGCAACAATTAGTATTTTAGAGGTCTCAATTGTCAAAAATTATCGGATTCTGAAGATGTTTCTGAGATGCATGCGGCAATAGCGAGCAAGAGATTGAATATAAAGTGCAAAGGAGAGGTAGAAGTGCAGCATGTCCCCAAAACTATTTGCCTGCTGCCCCGGTGCTATAGTGATCCCACAGACCAAGATGGAGAAGTCATGGTTGCTTTGGTTAGTAGATGATGGAAAGATAAGAAGTTCAGTCTTAGATTAAGTTTGAAGAAGAGATGTTAGAGACAGCAGAGAGACAATCACTAGTGTTCTGGATTAAGGCAGGGGTGATGTTACGTGCAGAAGTATACAGCTGGGTATTATCAGCATAGAGTTGATACTGGAAACCAAATCTGCTGATAGTTTGTCTGATGAGGCAGTATAGAGGGAAAAGAGAAGAGGACCTAGGACTGAGCCCTGAAGAACCCCGAAACTGAGAGGAAGGTGAGAAGGGAAAGATCCAGAAAAGGAGACACTGAACGTGCGGTCAGATAGATAGGAATAAAACCAAGAGAGTGCAGTGTCCTGTAGGCCAATAGAACGAAGCATCCTGAGGAGAAGCTGGTGGTCCACAGTATTGAACGCTGCCTAGAGATCCAGAAAAATGAGGAGCAAATAGTCACTTTTGGATTTAGCAGTGAGGAGATCATTGGGGACTTTAGAAAGAGCAGTTTAAGTGGTCAAGGAGGGAGTTAGCTGAGAGATAGTGGGTTAGTTGAGAATAGACCAGGCGTTCCAGGAGTTTGGAGATTTCTTCCGTTGTTTTTTTCTCAAGGAAGTTTTTTTCAGCCAAACGCAATTATGATGTGGACAACGGAGAGTCATGTAATTACAGTCCATAAAAACCTGCTGTATTTGGATAAAGCTAAGCGACTTTCTCCCTATCAGGCTCACTGGGCCCTCTTGTTTACTCATTTTAATATTGTTGTCACTTATCGCCCTGACACTAAGAATATTAAGGCAAAAGCCCTTTCATGCTGTTTTGGTAAAGACAACACCCCGGGGGTTGCCCCAGATAGAATCTTATCTGAAAGTATTGTGATATCCCTTATTAACCCCTTAGCGCTCCGCGCCGTAGCTGTACTGCGCAGCTTCCGACGATTAGCGCTCAGCGCAGTACAGCTACTGTGCGAGCACATACTATTTTAGAATTGTCACCACGTCGCGAGACGTGGTGACATCAGGACGAGATTTGGGTGACAGAGGCAGGAGGAGTTCCTGTCTCCGTCACCCAACCAATCAAATCGGTCCCGCCCGCCGATCGCCGTGATTGGCCAGTCAAACCTGACTGGCCAATTACAGGGATTTTAGGCTAAAAAACGTGGTTTTAGCCCTTTCCTCTTCCTCCAGCGGCACCATTTTGGTTTGGTATCGCTGGAGAGAGGAAAGTGCGTTGCTGTGTGCACCAAAATACACTTTTACACTATAAATAGTGTTCTGATCCTTATCTGATCCCTATTGTTCCCTACAAATCCCTATCCCTATCTGTTTTTTCCTGTGTCCTGTGTGTTCCCTGTGTGATCGCCTTGTGTGATCCCACGTGTCTTCCGTTTTTCCCTGTCTGTCCCTTCTGAACTCAAACGCACTTTTCAGTGCGCTGTGTTAGCGTTGTTCTGCACTGGACGCACTTTTCAGTGCGCCGTGTGAATAGCGCTGCACAGAATCTTTAGCAGTCTTAGCAGTAGTTAGTTTGTCTTAGGGCAAGCTAGGTGCATTTGTAGCGCCTTTTTGCGCGGTGCCGTAGGTGTACCCGTACTTAGCTATTTTTTGTGTGTGCCATCTGTGCGGCTGGTCCGTGTGGTTTAGTGTGCATTATCTTTTTTTTTTGTGTGTGCTATCTGTGCGGCTTGTCCGTGTAGTTTAGTGCGCATTATTTTTTTTGTGTGCTATCTGTGCGGCTTGTCCGTGTAGTTTAGTGCACATTATTTTTTGTGTGCCATCGGTGCGGCTGGTCCGTGTGGTTTGGTGTGCATTACCTTTTTTTTTGGTGTGTGCTATCTGTGCGGCTTGTCCGTGTAGTTTAGTGCACATTATTTTTTTTGTGTGCTATCTGTGCGGCTTGTCCGTGTAGTTTAGTGCGCATTATTTTTTGTGTGCCATCTGTGCGGCTGGTCCGTGTGGTTTGGTGTGCATTATCTTTTTTTTTTTGTGTGCTATCTGTGCAGCTTGTCCGTGTAGTTTAGTGCGCATTAATTTTTTTGTGTGCTATCTGTGCGGCTTGTCCGTGTAGTTTAGTGCGCATTATTTTTTTTGTGTGCTATCTGTGCGGCTTGTCCGTGTAGTTTAGTGCACATTATTTTTTGTGTGCCATCTGTGCGGCTGGTCCGTGTGGTTTGGTGTGCATTACCTTTTTTTTTGTTGTGTGCTATCTGTGCGGCTTGTCCGTGTAGTTTAGTGCACATTATTTTTTGTGTGTGCTATCTGTGCGGCTTGTCCGTGTAGTTTAGTGCGCATTATTTTTTGTGTGCCATCTGTGCGGCTGGTCCGTGTGGTTTGGTGTGCATTATCTTTTTTTTTTGTGTGCTATCTGTGCAGCTTGTCCGTGTAGTTTAGTGCGCATTAATTTTTTTGTGTGCTATCTGTGCGGCTTGTCCGTGTAGTTTAGTGCACATTATTTTTTGTGTGTGCCATCTGTGAGGCTTGTCCGTGTAGTTTGGTGCGCATTATCTTTTTTTTTTTTGTGTGCTATCTGTGCGGCTTGTCCGTGTAGTTTAGTGCACATTATTTTTTGTGTGTGCCATCTGTGCGGCTTGTCCGTGTAGTTTGGTGTGCATTATATATATTTTTTTGTGTGCCTGCTAGACGGTTTATCCGTGTAATTTGGTGCACATTATCTAATTTTTCTAGTTCTCTATTTTTTTTGTGTGCAATGTCTCAGAAGACGTACACCGTGTTGGAGGCATATAACATGCTTGCCTCTGACACCGAGTCAGCTAGCGGGGATGATGGTCCCTTTTACCTATCATCATCCTCCTGCTCATCTTCCAGTGACCTGGAAGGACCCCCAAGAAGGCGCTGTAGGGTTCCACGGACTTCTGCGATTGAAGTGCCTGGGACTTCTGCAGGAGAAGTGCCTGGGACTTCTGCAGGAGAAGTGCCTGGGACTTCTGCAGGAGAAGTTTCTGGGACTTCTGCAGGAGAAGCGTCTGGAGCTTCCACTGACCCCACATGGGTAGCCCCAGATAATTATACCCCTCAGGTCCCTGACTTTTTGGGCCATCCTGGAATTAACTTTGACACGACAGGGCTCAGAGCTGTGGACTTTTTAAAGTTTTTTTTTGATGAGGAGCTGCTGAATATTATTATATTTCAGACAAATCTCTACGCTGCACAACATATTGCCCAAAACCCCATGTCCTTTTATGCACAACCCTACAGGTGGACCCCTGTCACTGCAAAAGAGATGCACAAGTATTGGGGCATAATACTCCTTATGGGGATAGTAAAGAAGCCTTCAATCAGGGACTACTGGAGCACAGACATACTGTACCACACCCCCATGTTCCGCATGGCAATGAGCAGGATGCGCTTTGAAGCCATCCATAAGTTTTTGCACTACACTGACAACACACAGTGCCCACCCAGAGGTGACACCAGTTATGATCGGTTATTTAAGGTCAGGACCATATTAGATCATTTTAGTGCCAAGTTTGCCCAGGCATATACCCCCGCCAAACATGTGAGCATAGACGAGTCCCTGGTACAATTCAAAGGGAGACTTCACTTCTGCCAGTACCTGCCCAATAAGAGGGCAAGGTATGGTGTGAAGATGTATAAGCTGTGCGAAAGTTCATCAGGGTACACATACAAGTTCAGGGTATATGAAGGGAAGGACTCCACTATAGTGCCCCCAGAATGCCCCCCCTTCCTGGGTGTTACAGGGAAGATAGTGTGGGATTTAGTGCACCCACTGCTGGACCAAGGCTACCACCTCTACCTGGACAATTTCTACACCAGCACCACCCTGTTCAAGTGCCTCACTTCCAGAAATACTACGGCATGCAGCACTGTACGCAGAAATCAGAGCGGTCTTCCTAAGTCGCTGCTTGGGCAAAAACTTAAAAGGCACGAAAGCAGGGCACTATGCAGCAACTCTGTATTGTGTGTTAAGTACAAGGACAAGAGAGAGGTCCTTGTATTAACCACAATACATGAGCACACCACCACCCCTGTCCCAGTACGAGGTGCCAGTACAGAAACCCCCAAGCCAGACTGTATTTTAGATTATAACAAATACATGGGAGGGGTGGACTTGTCGGACCATGTGCTTCAGCCGTACAATGCCATGCGGAAGTCGAGGGTATGGTACAAGAAGCTGGCCGTGCACATCATGCAGATGGCATTGTATAATGCTTATGTGCTGCATCGATATGCCGGCCAGAGGGGAAGTTTCCTGGAATTTCAAGAGGTGGTAATAAAGTACTTTCTTTTTGGAGACCAGGAAGGGGGGAGTGCTAGCACATCTGGAAGTGAGGCCACATCACGTATTGTACCAGGGCAGCACTTTCCAGGAGTAGTTCCCCAAACAGCCAGCAAGGGAAGGTCACAAAAGAGGTGCAGGGTGTGCTCCAAAAATGGCATTCGGAAGGACATCATTCATCACTGTGAGACATGCCCAGAAAAACCAGGGTTATGTATGAAAGATTGCTTCCGATTTTATCATACATCCTGGATTTTTAGAGTACCCTGTTGTTACCCTGACGCACAGCTTATACATCATGCCGCATGCCGCACCTTCCCTTCTAAGCCCTGCCATGTGCCCAGCCTGTAGATTACTGTCCCGTATGCTTTACCCGGGAAAACATGCATCATGATCTTTAGGGTGTTTGTCTCCCATGGCAGCAGCTGGGCACAAAATGACATAATGGATATTTTTTACTATGCACTATCCATTATGCACTTTTTCAGGGGTCCACCTGTGGGGTTAAAATGCTAACTATACCCCTAGTTTAATTCATGGAGGGGTGTAGTTTCCAAAATAGGGTCAGTTCTTAGGGGGTTCTACTGTACTGGCCCCTATTGGCATCTACAAATCTTTCATGATGCCAAAAAGAAAAAAAAAATGTACAATGTCTGTGCTCCAACAAGTTATTCCCTTTTGAGCCCTGCCGTGTCTCCATCCTACAGATTATTGCCTCCTATGGGGTATTGCCCTAACCGGGGTAACCCGCAGAATGATTTTTGATGTGTTTTTCCCCAGTGGCATGAGTTGGGCAAAATACTTTTGTCACTTCAATGGCATATTTGATAAATTGCAATACAATTGTTTCTCTGCACTACTCACTTTGTATTACATTTGAGCCAGCACCTTAGGGGTTAAAATGCTCATACAAGCCTACATACATTCTTTGAGGGGTGCCCTTTCCAAAATGGGTTCACTACTTGGGGGTTTCTATTGTACTGGTACCTCGGGGGTACCCCCCATTACCAATCTAGTGAAAACGAAGCTTGAAAACCTAAATTGTGCTTCTTTCTTCCTGACCCCTGCCGTGTGCCCAGCCTGTAAATTATTGGCACATGTGTGGTATTGCCATACTCGGGACAACCCACAGAATGATTTTTGGGGTGTTTGTCTAAAGTGGCATGGGTTGGGCACAGTACACGAGGAACTAAAATGACATTTTTGAGATAAAAACACAATTTTTACTCTGCACCCTTTACTTTGCATTCAATTTTGACCAGCGTGTCGGGGGTTAAAATGCTCACCACAACCACCAATAAATTCTTTGAGGGGTCTAGTTTCCGTAATGGTATCATTTATTGGGGGTTTCTATTGCACTGGCACCTCACGGGCCCTGCCAACATGACATGGCACTCCAAATCCAAACGTGTGAAAACAGAGCTGGAAAATCTAAATTTCACTCCTTCCGTTCTCATCCCTTCTGTTTGCCCAGTCTGTAAATTATTGGCATGTGTGTGGTATTGCTGTACTCGGGACAACCCGCAGAATGATTTTTGGGGTGTTTGTCTAAATTGGCATGGGTTGGGCACAGTATATGAGGCACTAAATTGACATTTTTGAGATAAAAACGCAATTTTTACTCTGCACCATTTACTTTGCATTCAATTTTGACCAGCGTGTTGGGGGTTAAAATGCTCACCACAACCACCAATAAATTCTTTGAAGGGTCTAGTTTCCGTAATGGTATCATTTATTGGAGGTTTCTATTGCACTGGCACCTCACGGTCCCTGCCAACATGACATGGCACTCCAAATCCAAACGTGTGAAAACAGAGCTGGAAAATCAAAATTTCACTCCTTCCGTTCTCATCCCTTCTGTGTGCCCAGTCTGTAAATTATTGGCACATGTGTAGTATTGCTGTACTCGGGATAACCCGCAGAATGATTTTTGGGGTGTTTGTCTAAAGTGGCATGGGTTGGGCACAGTATATGAGGCACTAAAATGACTTTTTTGAGATAAAAACGCAATTTTTACTCTGCACCATTTACTTTGCATTCAATTTTGACCAGCGTGTTGGGGGTTAAAATGCTCACCACAACCACCGATAAATTCTTTGAGGGGGTCTAGTTTCCGTAATGGTATCATTTATTGGGGGTTTCTATTGCACTGGCACCTCACGGGCCCTGCCAACATGACATGGCACTCCAAATCCAAACGTGTGAAAACAGAGCTGGAAAATCAAAATTTCACTCCTTCCGTTCTCATCCCTTCTGTGTGCCCAGTCTGTAAATTATTGGCACATGTGTGGTATTGCTGTACTCGGGACAACCCGCAGAATGATTTTTGGGGTGTTTGTCTAAAGTGGCATGGGTTGGGCACAGTATATGAGGCACTAAAATGACATTTTTGAGAATTTTTACTCTGCACCATTTAATTTGCATTCAATTTTGACCAGCGTGTCGGGGGTTAAAATGCTCACCACAACCACCGATAAATTCTTTGAGGGGTCTAGTTTCCGAAATGGTGACATTTTGGGGGGTTTTCTATTGTACTTTTACTTCAGGGGCTCTTCAATTACACTGTGGCACCACAAAATATTTGCAGCCAAATTGGCCTTCCAAATTCCCAGTATCGCTAACTCTGTTCTGGACATCACTGTGCGGGGAAACAGCAGCTAACATCCACATGTCTGGTATTGCCGTACTCGGAAGAAGCAGGGCAAGAAATTAGCAATATATATTTACCTCAAATTCCTTCTGAATGTATCCATTTTAGGGCTAAATTGGAAAGATTGAAATCAAAAATTGAAATTTCAAAATTTCCATTCCATTTTCATATGCTTCCGGAAAAATAATTAAAGGGTTAACAGACTTCTTAAATGCTGATTTGAATAGGTTGAGATGTTAGGTTCATAAAATGGTGTTACTTGTGGGGGTATATAGTACATAAGCCTTTATAGAGCACTTCCAAACTGAATTGATCACCAAAAAGTTAGCATTTTTCAAATTTCAAGAAAATCTGAGAAGTTGCTACTAAAACTTCAAACCTTCTCACATCCAAAAAAAAATGAAAACTTAAAACAAATAATGGATATAAAAAGAAGAGCAATGGCAAAAATTTGTGGTATCACTTTTTGTCTAAAAAGTATAACATTTGAAACTTTGAAAATAGTCATTTTTTTCAAATTTTTCCTAAATTTTTGAATTTTTACCCCCAAAAAAGGAACGGATCACCGAAATGACACTACTAACATAAACTACAATGTCTCACGAGAAAACAATCTCAAAATCACAGAGATATCTTAAAGCGTTGAAAAGTTATTACCACAGGAAGAGACACTGGTCAAATTTTAAAAAAAAGTAGCGAGCCTTAACCTGCAAACAGGCTGCATCCTTAAGGGGTTAATCATGATCTCACCACCTCTCCTGTGGGTAAATTGTTTGCACCCCTTAACCCCTGCCTCCAAGGGCTTGAAGAGGTACATTTTTCTGTGTTTCCATGTGGAATTGCTGGTACTCAGTTTTTAATTGAATGGTCATACTAGTGGCCACATGAAGTTCAGGAGTTTGTAGCAGCTTGTGAAGTATGTGCCAGAACTAAGGGTGCCAAAGGGTACCAGAGAGACTCCTCCAAACTTTCCCTCTGCCGAAAAAACCCTGAGCCCATATTTCTGTGAATTTCCTTACTGATTTACTTGTCTCCCAGGGGAGAATTGTCATTTGGGAGTTTTGTGATTTTCAAAGATGTTTCATCTAGTACCCCTCAACTATTAGCGTCTTGTGTTTATGGTACGGTTTACACATATGCAGGAAACCGTGCAGAGAGACAGCAAGAATGGGGTATGGGGTGGTATGGGGTGGTAGCTAAATAGTTAACTAAAGTTAGCTAAATAGTGGGCGCTTCCTAGTGTGAAAGCTGTCATTTCAGCAGATACTTCGACCAGTCCAGTAGTCATCCCATGGGGCCCATATGCGTTCAAATGTTTCCACGGTATTGTACAGAAGGGCTGTGAGGTGCTCTAGGGTGCGTGTCTCTTGGATTCTAGCGCACAGCTCTACTCGGGAAGGTGTTGTGGGCTGTTTCCATTTAGCAGAAATGAAACATTTTGCTGCAGTAAGGAGTTGCAGGAGTAGCCTAGACATATGCCATTATTTTTTATCACTATGTTTTTCAGTGTGTGGATAGCTTCTGCATGCTGGTTTTTGATGCATTTATTTTCTCATTATTCACCATGCATTTTTATTTTTCTCTTTTTGTATACAATGTAGTCTTGAGTGAAATACAAATCATCTTACACACACAACCTGTGCCCAATTTTGGTTGTCACCACATAATCATTCACACATTGGGGCTCATTTACTAAAGGTACCGCGGCCGCATTTTCGGTGGGTTTCCCGACTTTTCGGGGATCGCATCGGGGATTATGTCGCACGCGATCGTATTGTGTCACAATTGCAACGGCTTTCACGCGACGGCGGTGGGCGAGCCGCCGGATGATCTGACGGATTTGGACTACGCCCGCGATTTAACATTTAAATTTACATCGCAAGCCAAGCACTTACATGCATCAGGAAGAAGAAGGTGAACTCCGCCGGACCTGATCAGGGAAGCTACACATACAAGATCTTCATGAATCGTGGCAAAGTTCATCCTCGTCAAACAGTCCGGATCAGGGATCGCGCAGTGACCGGTAAGTAAATGTGCAATTCTATATAACATAACTGTCTGTTTTTTAGGTGTAAAAAGACATCTAGACCCTTTTTGTAGCTCCCTGCTGTCCCTGCTGTGACCAGCGCCTGAGGCAGGCTACTCCACAAATTGACAATTCTCATAGTAAGAAAGCCCTGGTGATTAAACCTTGTTTTCTCCAGACGCAGACAGTGCCCCTCAAGTCTTTTGATTTGATTTAATCTGGAACAACTTTCCACCATATTTCGGGACATAAGAAATTAGTTTAAAAGGAAAATAATTATGTTACGATGGCTGTTCCCAAGGGTTTCCCGGACACTGACATTTTGGACAACCTCTGCATTGTTAGAAATCACAAGGTCCAACAAAGCATCACCTCTTGTGGGATCATAATGTAATCAGCTCCTAGTGCTTGATCAAACGCCGCAGTGTTAGAGTGATAGCGTTACCGGAAACCTCCGGTAACACTATCAAACATTGTGGCGGGGTACAATGTAATCATCGGACAGCTTGCAGCGGACAGCTTTAGTTTTTGCCTTGTCCTCCTGCCCCAATCCTGGTTTAAATACTCCACCACCCCTGCTAGGATCTTTAGGTGCAAGTTATATGTGGAAAACAACTTGTACCCCAATGAAAAGTCAGCCTTGTTCTCTAGGAACCCAAATCCCTCTGCTCTACACCAGGATCTGAGCCATGCATTTAACTCCCTGAGCTTCCGCTGTCTTCTCTATGTAGTACATAGCACAGGTAGTATTCCAGAAAATACTACTGTCAGGGTTCTGGGTCTGTGGACCTCCTGGAACACCGTGGGAGATGGTACTAGCCGACACCTGGGACCGGATTCTAAGTGTCACCTGATTTTCACAAGAGACCAACGCAAAGCGGGATGGTGTTGCTGCAGCGGGGTGCCACCAGGTTGTTCCACTGGTGTGACCAGCTCGCTGTGGCAGCCGACTTTGTGGTACAGAAATTGAGTCCAGGAACGAGGTCAGGAACAGGCACGGAGTCAGGGCAGGCAGCATAGATGCAGAGGTCAGGTCTGAGGTCACTATAGGAATTCAGGAAGAACAGCACAGGGAATAATGCAGGGACAAGGAAACATTCTCAATGGCAAAAGAGCTCAAAGATTCTGTGGGGAATCCTGGGAACAGCTGGCCTCTTAAGGAAACCCGGGAGTACCAGCGGCAATCAGAGGTGCGCTGGCCTTTTAAATCCTCGAGTGCCGGCCCTTTAAATCCATCAGTCGTAGCGGTATTCACCCTGGAACTCCTGCGCCAGCTATGTATACATGTGGCAGAATGGAATGCTAGCCATATCCCAGTTACAAAACTGTGAAGAGTGTATAAATCAAGATTACTTACAGTTCTGTGGACTCCTCTTTTTTTTAACTCCGCTTGTTTAAACTCCACTTATGTTCACAACCCAAATTGAGCAAGTGAAAAACATTATGGGTATGCATTGAGTTGCATTGTATGGCACTTGCACTTTATCTGTACTGTTCCATAGATTAATTTTTGCTGTGTGTCACGGGTGCCCCTGCGACCCGTATCTCTGGTGGCAGGCGCACCAGTGTACCTCCGTGTGGCACCCTACGCCACTCACCTTGCCGGTTCCAGCGGCTCATAGCATGTGTCTCCCCCTCCTATGGCGCGTGACGGCTCTGTTAAATTTAAAGGGCCAGTGCACCGATAATTGGTGCTGGCCAGCCACCTTTCCTGATAAATTCCCAGCCCCTTCCTGTGTTCCTTGCCGGATCTTTGTCCCTCAAAGCCTTAGAAAAAGCTTGTTCCCATGTCCTTTGTGATTATAGTGATTTCCCGTTGTGACCTTGATTCCGTTCCTGACTATGCTCCTCTGTTGCCTGCCCTGACCTTCTGCTACATCCCTGACTCTGATCCTGTGCTGCCTTTACTGACCTCCTGATTGTCCCCGACCACGACTCTGCTCAATGTCTCTGTATTACACCTTGACCTCTACCACGGACAAAGTCGTGCCTGTGGAGCGATCCGGTGGTACCACCCCGCAACAAGCCCAACCTGCTTTGCAGTGGGCTCTGGTGAAAACCTGGTACCACTTAGATTTCGCTCCCAGGTGTCGGCTTATGTCATTGTCCACTACCTCTGACACAGAGTTAGATAGACAGCCTTATAATGAACCAAATGTATTAGTGTCTGATGCTGGATTACAAATCTGTCTCCATGTAGGTTGCCCTCACTTAACAGAAGATAACAAAGAGTTACAGCAAAGATGACATACTGCTAAATTATGCCCTCCACAATAGGTAATATAGTCACAGTGCCCCCATAGTAGTCAGTAGTCATATTGGGGCACATTTACTTACCCGTCCCGTCGTGATCCCCGAGGTGCATTATCCGATGAAGATTCGGAGCTGCCGTGATTCACTAATTTATTGGGGAATGTGGTGGGATATCAGGACCAATGGTGCCTGTGTATGAGGGAGTTGTAAGAGATAATGGGGGACATTTACATAAAGTGTTGGTGTCTGCATTGGCTTTGTTACCGACCCGCTCTCGGAAAGAAGATACACATTTAATATTGTGTTGCTGTGCAGCTTCATTTCTGGCGCCAAGACAATTTTCTGTCCCTGAGACCAAAATCTGTCCTGAACACCAGAAATGTGTTTTGTATCCCTGCTAGACTAAATTTCTTTTGGTCTACTTTCCGTAAGTTTACAGTGCCCAAAAATGGTTGCGACACATATTAATTGTGTTTGAGTTTTCACTCCCCCAAAGCCACGCCCCTTTTTGGGTATGAATCGGAGCAGGCGGAAAAAGTCATTTTTTTTTCTGACGCCGCCAGCTAATAAATAGGTCGGAGAGCAGAACATTCGGTAAGAGCGCCACAAAACTGCCGGAAACGCCATAATAAATGTCCCCCAATGTATCTGTTGACCGAACAATCAAGGGTGATAACACTCTGTTTTTGTGTCATTGTCAATCAATTGTCATTGATTTCATCTGTTTGGGTGCTCTTTGATTTGTAAAATTTTGGGGAATATGTTGTTGCCATATGAATACAAATTATTATCTCTCTGATCAATTATCAAATTATACAAAAGATTGTAATAGTTAGATAAAATGATACTGCAATGTATATAGGAGAGGCTCACATTACTATTATTCCACCTTGCTTATACAGTAAAAAGATACAAATAACAATACAAACAAACTTTTACTGCACAAACAAAGTTTTCCTGACTGCAAGACATGCACTGCTGCCTCAAACAAGGAGAACAGCCCTGGGTGAACTTTTTAAAGAGTGTCACTTCACAGTGCCGTATATGCAAATATCAGTAGGGGTTGGGGGTGTTGGCAGTCACCCAGAAGAAGTCTGATGTGTATACAAACAGTAGGAACTGTAATCAAAGCCTGTTACATCTTTACACTAGGAGTCCCTAATTGCATCTAAAGAGGTGCCTGAACTAATCAGAGTGCTTAGGTCCTTATTACCATGTAAATTGGGTCACACCATGTTAAATGTGTCTAGGTTTGATATAATTTGACCATAGAACTAATCATTTGAAGGTTCTGGATGGGACAAAGAGAAAAGAAAGAAAAACTGTCTGATCAGATGCTCATCTGCCTTTACACAGACTACTAACATGCATTTCTTGTAGCTTCTAAGGTCCCTTACACACTAGAGAGTCTGATACATCACACTCGCAGCGTGTGCTGGCTGAAACGTCTGGCTCAATTGCTGAGCAACCGGAATTGACCTCAGCACCTCAGTTCAGTTCTAGTTGCTTAGAGTCAGGTTGGATGTTCCAGCCATGGAACACCAAAAAGGCCCCATATGCAATCTATACCGCCCTTCAAACATCAATTCCAACAACAACCAAAAAACAAAAGAGCTAGTGAATATAAAAATGTTTTTACTTTATTCAAAATAATTGATACAATGTATAAACAACACTTTCAAAAGGGATTCTTGAAAGTCGGAAATAAGGGGAACAGGCAATATCCCAGATGGATGTGGGACAGACACAAAGAACCTATGGCCCCCCTATCCTGATTCTGCCTCATAAATAGTGCCAAAAAAGGAAATAAAAAGGAAATATTATGTCCAAACGTAGGACTAATTTCGGAAGGTAGTGGACCTCTGTACTGTAATGGTAAAATTGGTCAACCGGAGGTACCATCCGGTATTAGTAACCCAGGACGAAGCATCTGTGCGAAACCCGCGTCGGGGTGTTCCTGTTGGTCCTCCCTCTGACTGCCTCTGCGCCATTTATACCATGCCTTTAGGTAAGTGTGGCCTGCCTTCTGACCTGGGTTACTAATACCGGATGGTACCTCCGGTTGACCAATTTTACCATTACAGTACAGAGGTCCACTACCTTCCGAAATAAGTCCTACGTTTGGACATAATATTTCCTTTTTATTTCCTTTTTTGGCACTATTTATGAGGCAGAATCAGGATAGGGGGGCCATAGGTTCTTTGTGTCTGTCCCACATCCATCTGGGACATTGCCTGTTCCCCTTATTTCCGACTTCCAAGAATCCCTTTGAAAGTGTTGTTTATACATTGTATCAATTATTTTGAATAAAGTAAAAACATTTTTATATTCACTAGCTCTTTTGTTTTTTTAGTTTTTGTTGGATGTTCCAGCCAGCACAGTTGGAGTGTGATGCTAGTTGGACGCATCATACTCTATAGTGTGTAAAGGGGTAAGGGGCCTTAGTGTAGCTTCTCTTTAAGGTGGGGGATGGAAAGTGCGACAATGGTATGTGATTATGTGTGAACAGATATATTATATGTGCAACAACCCTGCCGATGCATATGGTAGGTAGTTGTTGCAAATAGCCCCGTCTCCATGTTAGGAGCTGCCCAGGGAGACTGATCACTTCGCTAGAAGGTCTCCAAAAGTGGGGAACTTTGTAATTGCAGCTGGCATTGCAGAACTGCTATTCAGACACACTACCAGGAAACAGAGGTGTCTCAGGCCTGCTGTCTGACACCTGTAGCCAGTCAGGAGACTAGGTTAGAGCAGAGGTCCACTATCTGGCCGTGGCTCCATCTTTACCAGCCCAGCCTGAAGTTACTACAAGGCTGTGAGCATACCTTCCTGTGGACCAGCTATCTCCTACCAGCTTTTTGCCTGTTGAACCTACTGCTGATGTTAGGCCTTTGCCTGCTGTTGAAGTTCTGTGAGTTGATTTGCACAACGTGCCTCCGTGTGATCCCTGGATCACCATCACCATCAAGGGCTCCCCAACTTACATTACTCAGGGATCTCTATATACACCTCAAGGGTTGCCCCAGGGAGAAACTCATTATATCAGCCTCTCCTTCCACTTTTCTTGCACACAGCACCTGGAGACCTGCCAGGCCTTTGCATATGCATTGATTTACATTTACATCTCTTTACATGTAAAGTGTGGTGACCAGAAACTTCTGGTTCAGTGTAAATGTGTGTGTATATACACATATATAAACACATATATAAAGATAGAGAGTTCTAACCAGAAATCTGCATACACTATACAAAAAGACACATTTACATGTTTTTCTCACATGAGAAATAAATCAGAATAAATCTACCACTTTTTAGTTTTTTTTAGGGTAACCAAAATTTGTTAAAGTATAATATAAATATATATACATATATAGTGCTAGACTACTAATAAATGACACAAAATTAAATCAAAGGTCAACATCAATGGGCTTTAACTGCAGAATTATTCCATCAGGAAAGAGAATTACACAAATGTATGAATACTTTAAAAAATATATTAGGGAATTCCTGTAGATATTTTTTATGTTTTAAGAATTGGATCTATGGGATTAAGACTGTACCACGACAGACAATGACCACAATTTCCATCCTACAGATCTAATGAGCCATACCAACTTTTCGTCTGGACAGAATTAGCTCTGCTTATTCTGTAAGGGAGCATCAACGCAGGAGTTACAGCAATGGGGTGGGTGTGTGGTAGTCAGAAGTGTCACAGAATGTCAGTGGCAGAGCCATATAATTTGGATGTACTCTATCAATTTACCATGGACGTTTTTTACATGTCATTACCCTTTGTTCATGACTGTTGTGGTTATAAATCCTGAAGACAAAATGCATATTTCAGCTAGAGTTTCTACCCCAAAAATAATCACCTAAGACCTAATTTTTTAAAATACAAAAATAGACCAAACTTTGTATTCTGGCTGTTTTGAGCGTTAGTCTTTTTTAAATGCTAGTGCTGATGGGGAAAACACCATATACTAAAGGCATCTACCTTATTCCTTTTTTTTCGTCAGCAGAACAGTATTTAAAGGGCACCTACCACCACGATTCTACCTATAAAGGTAAGGGACGTGAGGAGAGTTCTTTTTAGAGCTAATCCTCACGTCCCCACTAACTTTTAATAAACTTTATTCCCCTAATATGTAAATTTACTTATGCGGCTACTGGGGCGTGGAGTAGCCGGGCACGGGACTACACAGCGCGGCTACTCCACGTCCCAGTAGCCACGTTACTCCTCCTACCCTGTGTGTTCGGCTGCCTACACACACTATATGATGCTTTCATGTTGCAACACCACCGCATCATACTGTGTGCATGGGCAGAATGCATGAACTTGTGCCTGTCTCCGTGGGTTGCAGAAAGTTGAGGCAGAAGAGGAACCCGAGGGATCGTCAGGATGTGGGAGGTAATGACTGAAGTTATTTTTTTTAATATCACAAGGGGCCCTTCTGCTGCTGCTGTGGATATTTTATTAATGCGGGGGGCTACTGGACATTTCAATAATAGGGGGACCCAGCTGGACATTACATTAAAAAGGGGGCTGCAGGGGGACGTGGCTGCATGCTGACTTAGCAGGACATTTTCTTGAGGAGCTCTGCTACTGCCAGCGCTATCCATAGTCATCCTGCCCCTGAAGTGCATTCCACAACTATTGCACCACTATCAGCAGCAGCGGGTGGCTCGTATGAGACTACCAGTATTTTAAGACAGTTGTATCATCATCTTCTGGAACCTCCTTATAACTCCCCAAACCCTGACTTTCATGCTGACTTTCTTGTGACTCAATTTTTTTTAATAGAATGATTGGCCCCAATATCTCACGTTTAGCAATAGAACTTTCCTAAGAGCCCTTCTTTTCCAGGAAGCCTGCATTTTCAATGCAACAGTCAGTGGTTTTATCCTATGAATTCATCACCCATGTAACAACCTCTTTCAGTATGTAAACAATCTACCAATACCGCTGTATGGTGACTGCTGCTAGATCTTATTTTCAGGGGAGGCCTTATATTTCTAAGTGGGAAAAAAATTGCACCAGGTCTTATTTTTGGGGGTTGTCTTATTTTCAGGGAAACAGGGTAGGATATTTTATCCTTAGTGTGTTATCCTGTGTTTTTCCAAGCAGACAGATTCTCCTTCAATTGAGCGAGTAGCTGGTATGTCGGCATGTATGTATGTATTGACTAACAACTAGTGTAATCAGTTTTATGGGTCTTTCCCCATTATTATGTTATTTATGTTCAATCATTTTATTAAAGTCATTTTTTAAATACAAACTGTAACTAACCAACAATCACGTTTACAGTGTAGACAACATTTATACATACAGGTTACAAAACCGAATAGAAGTGTATCTAATCTCAACAGTGAGCAGGCCAAATATAAAAGAGTATTGCCATTGGGAAAGGGATAGGTTATGGAGTTATTAATGCTGTACTCTGATATTATTGCTCTGTTTATATGTCTTTTGCCTTTAACTCCTACGAGTTTCTTTTTTTTTGTCAATTTTTTTGCTCAACTTTTTCATTTTTCCGTGTACAGAGCTGTGTGAAATCTTATTTTCTGTGCACTTGTCAGTGATGTTAACTATTATTCCATGCGGTTTACTGGAAAGCTGGATAAAACTTCAAAATGAAGTAAATTGGAAAAAAACGCATTTGTGTCACTTTCTTGTGGGGTCAGTTTTTATGACTTTCACTATGTGCTCCAAATGATAGGTCTTCTTTGTTCTTTGGTACGATCATGGTGATACCAAATTTATATACCGTAAGTTTTCTTGTGTTTTAATACATTTCAATAATTTCAATAGCCCACATAAACTAAAAACAGTGTAGTGTGCAGTGGGCGCCAGAATCAGAATTTATTCATGAATCTCTTGGGCACTGCTCCGACAGAGGGCACCTGGGGCGTGTAACACACTTCTGTTGTACTTTGCATGATAAATGTGGAGCACGATCTAACTGAGCACAGGAATGCCCATTTCAGTGCAGTATAGTGACGCTGCGTCACAAATTTTTCCCGTGCAACACATGTGTCTTGAACACTTTATAAATATATGTGCACTAAAAAGAATGTGCAAAGTCAAACAGAAAACTGGTGAGGGCTTTTCTGAATCTGGGCCAATGTGTATGGAAAAAATTTTGTTTCACCTTTTTCTGATGCTAATAACATTTTCATACTTCAGTGTACGGAGCTGTGTAGAATATCATTTTTTGCAAGATGAGCTGATGTTTTCATTGCAACCATTTTGACGACTGTGCCATGTTTTGATCACTTTTATTACATTTTTTATGTGATGTAAAATGGCATAAAAATGGTGTTTTGGGACATGGTGATATCTAACTGTTTGTGACAGTCTGATCGTTCCTACCATATACTGCAATACTACTTTATTGCAGTATGTGGCGTCTTTACAGGATTCATTACAATGGCAGAAACCATTGCCATGAAACTTACAAAGACCTGAGGCTGCCAACCAATCGCCGCTCCCCGATGACGTCATGAGGAGCGACCATCTCAATTGCAAAGGAAAGAGAAGTGCAGTTTTCTCTTGTGTTAGGGGCTACCAGCCCATATACTTTGTCTTCAGGAGATCCATATTCCCCTGGAAACAACACAATGGGGCACAAAAAGGCAGGATATTTTATTCATATTTTGAAATAGGCAATTACGGTAAATCTGGTAAATTGCTGGCTTAGTTTTTGTGTATTATATCACCCTTGTGTTTAGGGATATCGTCCTCTGAAGGTATTTTTTTGGAATTCATTGATTTCTACAGGGAACTTTACATGTCTAGATTCTTCCGGATGCCCACTTAACTCTCTATCTAGTTGAGTTATATGCAGTGGAAGGTCTCTATTCCTGGAGACCCGATGGATGACCCATCTGATCTTACGAAAGACCCGACGCAATATGTTCCAAAAGTGGTTTATTAATAAAATGGTTCCATAAAAGTTTTTTAAAATAAAATTGATTATAAAAAACAAGACGCGCTTCGGATCCGGAACGGATCCTTCATCAGTTGTATCCTAGTTGAGTTGACGTTCCTGAGAGTGACCAATTGCTGGAGGCCCTTATAACTAAAGATGAGATTATTGAGACTCTACAGTCTATTTCAAAGGGCAAGGCCTCTGGCCTTGACAGGCTTCTCTTGGAGGTTTATCTACAATATGCAGAAACTCTCACTCCTCACCTTTTGACCATGTACCAAACGGCATTTGAAAGGGTACTACCTATATGTAGGAAAATGCACTTGTAAACCAAACACTCAAAACAATCTTTGAGGGTACAAAAACAACAATATTTTTTATTCAATTCTTAAACTAGAAAATCACGGACTACACAGGGACAGTTTAAAATCATTTAAAAAACATACATACACAAAATCTTAAACAGGTGGACATGTGGCCGAGGGAATCCAAATAAGTATAGCACACAAATGGTCAATCTGTGTGTGAAGTGTGAAAAGCCTAATATTGTATAATCACAGCTAGCAAAACAACGTATTGTAACTTAATAGTACAAATGTGTAAACATCATTTGTAAACATCATTTGTAAACATCACTTGTAAACATCACTTGTAAACATCACTTGTAAACATCATTTGTAAACATCTACACAGGATACCAGCTAGCAAAGCATATATTACAACTTAGTATTATCAAAGAGTAAACAAAGCTATATAGGCATACACACCCGGCTGCATCATGGAACCACGTCAACGGCAGCCTCCAGATAAGGATGTTAATTAGTATATCCCGGTCCACATGGCCACCAAAACCCCGACGCGCGTTTCGCCTCTTCTTCAAGGGCATTTGAAAGGGGCTGTCATCCAGCCTCACTGCATGATACCACTAAGAATGTGAATCATATAGACCTAACTTGCTCCTTAATAATGGTTGGGGCCAAGGCCTTTGATTCGGTAGAATGGCCCTATCTGCTGGCAGTACTAGACAGGTTTGAGCCTACGTTCATTAAGTGGGTTTCCATATTGTATAGCTCCCCTAATGCCAATGTGTTGGTGAATGGACTGCTATCCCCTCTATCCCCTTCCTTTTGCTTCCATAGAGGCACCAGGCAGGGGTGCCCCCTTTTGACACTCAATTGCAATAAAGCCCCTGACCATTTGGATACTTCATGATGCTGCCTCCCCCTTTCACGCACCACTAGCGTGTAGGTCGCAGAGTGGGCTAAACAATCGCAAGTACTAGAAATAAGCTAGTGCAACATCCCCCTTCAGGGTCTAGCCTTTTCTTGTGGGCCTGCTGGCAGCCAGAGTACCGGAGTGGCTGGCTATTGCAGCCTTGGGCACGCTGTTGTCATGGTGCTTAGTATGGGGACCGGAGGGCTGTCCTACAGCCTGGCAGGTCTCCGACAGGTGGTGTGTGCAAGAAATATGGAGGGAGAGGCTGATGTACCAGTTTCTCCGTGGGGCAACCCCTGAGTGTCTGTAGGATGAGTCCCTGGTTAATGAGTGGGGAAGCCTGTGGTGGTAAGCAGCTGTGCTCAGATGGTTTTTCTCTCAGATGGACTTTTTGTTCACCTCTTTTATTTGGAGTAGCGGGAGGGCAAAACTACGTCTGTCCACTTTGCTTCACCCTAAGGCACAGCCCAGGGCTGCTTTACCTCTCTAACTTCCTTAACCTGCACTCCTTGTGGCCTATATTGGAACCTTTTGATTATAAACCTAAGAAATTATCAGCTCCATTGGGGACCCTCACTCATATCCCACCCAGGGTTAACTCACCTGACTGACTTGCATGATGGGACTTACTGGAGTGCCAAGGGACTCATGAATGTTTCTCAACTCTTTAAGGAGGATGAAGGGGCTCTTTTTGTGGAGGAAATTGAATCCTCACTTGATGTACTCAATAGGGAAATTTATCATTGTTTGCAACTAACGCCATGCCTTGGCTCATTTTCTTCTAGTAGAGACGTCCTTCTCCTCTTTCCCCGTTATTGAGGTCCGGTGATCTCAGGGACCAAGAGGTCAGGTGTCCGTTATATATACTCACCTCTTTTCAGAGCTGTTAGGGGCACCCCTCTCACTGGGATTCGCTCATACCCTCATTGTCTGATGAGGACTGGGGGGTGGCCCAGGAGTATCACAAGTTGGGATCCATGGCGGCCAATAACAAGTCAATTCAGATATTCATAATTCATCAATGCCATATAACACCTGTTAGGTTATTCCATATGCATAAATTGGCTGACTCTAGGTGTCACTGGTGTCAGGATGACCATGCAGATTTCATCCATCTCTTATGGACCTGCCACTAAGTAGCTGCATTCTGGAGGGGAGCAATTTCTCTGTCTATCTGTTATTCTTAGCGGAAAAAAGCTAATTAATCTGACCTAGCCATATGAGAATATAGTTTACAAACACCCCAGCTGCCTGGACGAATTCCAGCAAGTGTGGGGTTCTATATATATGAAATATATATATAGAGAGAGAGAGAAAGAGAGAGTGCTCTAAAATTTATTAAGGGGTTGTTATGAGTATTTTTGATGTATGTGGAACGCACAATGTTGTCAGTCCTGTGTTGGGAGGTGTGTGTGATATATATAGTGGTGTGTGAAGATGTGCTGCTAGGAGTTGCAGTTCACTGTATCCAAAATTATACAGCAATAAATTATGTCCAGAGGGGTCACCATCAGGTTCTGGTTGTGACGCAACACCGACAGCACATGGCAGTTCCTAAATAACACTTCTGGAGGTGTCTAATCAGTGCTGTAGTTATTGACTGACCAAGTCTGTAAAACAACTCTCAGCATGTGAAGTGTCAAAAAATTGCAGATATATACGCAAATACATGCAGATCAGATGTGATGATTTTGATGGGATTGGTTGACCACTCAACTATCTGATAAGTATGGAGTCTTTCGAAATTTTTGAGGTAGATAAGGATTGGGCAGTTCATTCCTGCACACATGCAGTGCTTAGTTGTGCTGACCATGCATGCCTGTCATATAACAGCTGTTGGGAAAGATATGTGTCTGCTGAATGAGCATTCACCCACTTCTCATATGTATGGCCAATTTAAGCAACTTGGATGTCCAGGGTGGATTCAATATCCTCCCTCTTCAGCTGTGAACTTTATGTCTAGTTTCTTCTAGCCTAAACCTTTGTTTTGACCTTGTCCTATAAAAATTGAGTGTACTGTGGTAGTTTACATACTTAACATTTATTAAAACATGTGCACCAGTTTTCTGTCAGACTTTGAACTGAAAAGAGCGTGCAAATTGCTTGCACATGTTTTGTGTCTGTGCCAGTTTTGCGTAGCGGCTGCACTGTGTCCAACGTATTAGTGCTTAGTCAGAGTTTGCACCACATTTATTAAAGAAATGCACCACAATTCTGCAGCATAAATAAAGTTCGCCTAAAACAATAAAAAGTGCACACATCTGGAGCAGTGCAGGAGGCGCCAGATTCATAAAGAAGTTTTGACTAATCAGGCACACTCTGCACACAGTACAGACTGCACTAGTTTTGATAAATGTGGGTCAAAATCAAGAAACAGTAGTAGGGCTACTCCAATAGATATTACCAAGCTTTAACTGAACTCCTGCCATTATGGAACACAAAATTTGGTTAATATTTATTTTCATTCAGAAATGATGATTACTACAATTTCACTCATGAACAAGACATCACCATCACAGTGAACTTTATTTCCAGCAAAGACATCATGGTTATCTTCAAAGCTAGTGTTGCCATTCCTGGCTTTGGGTAAATAATGAGTTTTTTACTTGTAGGTTAATTCTGTATGTGTACGGCTGAACAATATACTCTGATATAATTCTGAATTGTTTTCATTTATTATTTAATGCAATGTACAGTATTTCATATTCTTTTCCAGGTACTATTGTAGAACAGATGGTTTTATAAAGGACCATATCCAGCATTCAGCAGGGCCATCTCCTGCAATGAATAAGAGGAAGATAATAAATAAAATGCAAATAAATGCAAAAAAAAGAGAGGCAACCTCTATTTTCAAATAAAAGTATATAAACATTATCCAAGTACACAAAAATGCAATGTACCAAATCAGTGGCTTGTCATAATATGTCAATTTTGGGCAGCAACCCAGGACCCGAGGCATTGGTTGTTACCATGGTGACCCAAATAACCATGTCATAAATAGCCAAATCGTTATTCATGTATTGCACATGAACACATGCAGCAGGTAGAATAAAAATATTGAACACTTCACCAAGTTACTAAGTCAATATTTTTTTAAAGGTTATATTGACATTTCCTTAGATGTACCGAATAACCCATCCAATCTACACTAGCAAATAAATTAAGCCATAGGTGTCCACTAATAAAGTTATGTGTAAAAATAATGACACTGGGTAAAGGTATGAAGAAATAGAATTACAAAAGTCAATGGAAAGTCATAACACTAGCTGAAATCTATCAGTAATGACAAAGCAATCCTTCCCTAATAGTAATTAACAATATCAGCTGGTTCAGCTGATGGTCTATAAAAAGGTGTCTCATTGCCACACAAGAAACATCTCATGAGCGGACCCTGCACAACCCATACATATTGCCAGATTGGCTGCCAAACAGCCAATACAACAAATTAACCCCCCTAGTCACTAGCACACCCGAACCCCAAATCTGACCTGGGAGTTCAGGTCCGCTGATCTCTACTCATAATGAAACAAGTGATCTGTCTTAAGACAATTACAACCTTATTTGTGTGAAACATACAGGTAATAATACAGTAATAATAATTCCTTCATTTATATAGTGCACACAGATTATGCAGCGCTGCACAGAGCTTGCCAAATTGGCCCCTGTCCCCAATGGGGCTCACAACCTGGGAGTGAAAAGAACACCTTAAACTTCATATAATTGAAGGAAGGATAAATGCACAAATGTACCGAGACATTCTTGATACAAATATTTTGCCATCTACCAGAATGATGAAGATGAAACATGGGTGGACATCTCAGTGAAACGATCCATTCTTTTATTTTGTCTTAATGAAAGTGAACCCCTTACTGAATATACAATGGCTTACTGTTTGCTAATGGAAACCACCACTGATCTGCTCTCCTCCTTTTTGATCTGTCTTCTACTTTTGGCATTGTTAACCATTATCTCCTTCTACAAACGCTCCCTTGGCATCACTGATCTGGACCTTTCCTAGATCTCCTCATACCTCTCCAAATGTACTTTCAGTGTTTATCTCACACACCAGCTCTTTACCTCACCCCCTCTCTGTTGGCATCCCACAAGTCTCTGACCAAGGATCCCTAAATTTCTCCATCCACACCCCTGGCTTAAAACAGTTTATTAAGTTTATTATAAGGCTTTCAATACCAATACTGGCACAGCCATCACTTCTCCGGAGTGTCCATTCCAGAGTGTCTATCAGCTATATCCTCCTTCTCTTCCCGTTTTCTAAATGTTAACATGGACAAAACACCCCAATAAATGCATAGTTCCCACTAAATCTAGCCATAATAATTAATGGACAACCCTCTTCCTGGTCCTAAAAGTTTGCTGTCGTGGAGTTATCTTTCACTCTACCACCCTTTAAACCTAACATTCAAGCACTCACTACAACCTGCCACCTTCACTTCAAGAACATCTCTTGCATCTGATCCTTCCTCAACCTGGAGTCAACAAAATTATTATTCCATGCCCTCATCTTCTGCTTGGACAATATTCTGCTGCAATATTCTTCACTGCGGTGTTCCAGCTAACTCTTTAATGCCCCTCCAATCTATCTTACTCTGCTGCTTGTCTAACTCATCTCTTTTCTTGCTTCTCCTGTGGCTCTCGTATCTCCACTGGGTACCCATTGTACAGCAAATTTGGTTTAAAATATTAACCATGACATCCCCTTCATTAATCTCAACATGAATCAGCTAATACTGTCTCACTAGTATGGTAATATAAAAATTTTCTGACCTTCTGCTTCACTCTCTTACCATCTACACTTTTATCATTTCTCTCTAGGACTTCTACTGTGTATCCACCAAATTTTCTACCAAAATGTGTCAGACTGTTCCCAACTTTACAAACCTTGAAATGTAACCCATCTCTTTCGGATTGCTAGAGTGCACAATAACTGCACTGATCTGCTCCCTAACCTTGTGTTCCCATCTACCCTCCCATACTGAATGTAAGCCTTTCGGCCATGATCCTCCTTCCACTTGATCCAGATTACTATAGTTTTAGGTCTTTTGTATTTGTGATTGTCCTCATATTAATGTATGTAAACCCCGTATTGAACAATAAAGTATATTTGCCACCAATTTGTATTAGTTTGTTTATTTGTACAGAAAACTTGTAAATTAGTTTTATCAGCGTTCTCTAACAATATAATCTCTAATAATATAATGAAAGCAAGCTATCAATACTCTGTACCTAGAATTTCCATACTTACAATAAGGTCATAAAATTTCTCTCCCATTGCCTCTTCATAAAAACGTTGGTGCTGCTGATATTCAGGACTGTTTCTAGTCAGTTTTCTCTGCTTTTTATCCAGGCTTTCTATGATAAGCATTGACATTTCTTTGCCTTTTTTACTCATCTGAGTGGCCAAGAATTTCTTGATATTGATTACTGCAAGCAAATCATTAATAACCTATAAAAAAAGAGAAACCAAAAAGAAATAATATTGTCAAATTGTTGAGATTTCACTCTCCAATGAAATTCCTTCAAGAGTGTTTTCAATCATGGAATTCCTCTATGTACACCAATACTTACTTATCTACTTACTGTATTTTACAAACAAAATGGTCTTTAGCAAAAAGCATATTGCTTGAGAATTTTCTCAAAATGATCTAACAGAAAGTACTTTCCTATGAATTAATGGCCATATCCTATAGTGCAGTGATGGCTAACCTATGGCACTGGTGCCAGAGGTGGCACTCAGAGCCCTTTCTGTGGGCACTCAGGCCATCACCAGAGATGACTCGGGTATCTTCCTGCAGTCCCAGACAGCCCAGGACTTGCTGTGCACAGAGGTATTTTAAAGTGACAGCTGTCCCTGGGACTATTTCCTGCTTTATTGGTGTCCCCAGAGCACTGGTATCAATGAAAACTGTGACAGAGAAGGGAGTATAAATCACAAATTAAATTTCTGTGTTGGCACTATGTGATAAATAAGCGGGTCTTTGTTGTAGTTTGGGCACTCGGCCTCTAAAAGGTTTGCCATTACTGCTATAGTGTATATTATACATGGGATTGTATCTATAAACTAAAAGACTGCAGGCTAAGTCCTTTTATATGGGTCAGGCCTTAAATTCTTAAAGGGGGACATACAGTACATGTTTTGGTGACTAACAAGCACTTTATTTTGTGTAATAATAATAATTATTTATTTATATAGCACACACAGGTTACATACATGCCTAGTCTGAAAAAAAAAAGTTTCACTATTTCTTAGTATACAAGCCACCCTCACCAAGTAAAGAACTGCTATGGATCGGGGGCACGGTACTATATAATCTTTCGTCTTCTCTTGTTCTTTTTATTTAGTGAGGTCTATATATCAGTCAGTGTTTGAAAGGAATTTTTATAAATGCAATATGTAGCAGCCATCATATAAAATACATAGTGCAACTGATCACAAGAGAATGTGGTGTTAAATGCAGAAATTATTTACAGACATGTCAATGCAAAATTATATAACTGATTAGAATGGATTCTTACTGGTAATGCAGGATGTTCCTCCTCAAAATAATGGCCATCCCAGAGTTCAACTGTTGCACTCCCATAACCTTTAGCGATTGATATAGTCTTTTTCTTCAAGCCCTCTTTAATTGCTTCTTTTACAGACATCACAGATACAGATTGTAGAAATGCCTTTGGTAGGAAAATGGAAGATTATTTGCGGGGAATAAAATCAAATTGCAACAAATTGCACTTAAAGGGAATCTGTCATACGGAAGATAATTCTTAGTTGATGGTACAGTAATGTGGTACAGTAATAAGGTTTTTGTTGAACATTTAAAAGTAGGATTTTCAGGTATGTAAAGTTTTCTCCCAGACTTTGCACATTCTTTTTTGTGCAAACTGATTGCACTTGTATTAAAGAAGTGTCCGACTGCACTATTCTTCAATGGACACAAATTTCGTCATTGAAATGGGAGTTCCGGTGCACTCTTGGACCGTGTGCCACATTTTACATGCAAAGTCTGACAGAAGTGTGTTGCACGCCCCATGTTAAAGGTGCACCAAAAAAAAGTTGGGCATCAGATTCATGAAGAACAGGCGTCATAATTCATGAATCTGGCGCCTTCTGCACACTACACAGGCAAACTGCACATGGTACTGTTTTAAGTGAATGTGCCCCAATGTCTTTTGACCTCTATCATACATAGTATATTTTTTAAGCATTTTGGTGGCATTGTTTTTGCTATAGAGTTCACTGGATATTGCCCAATAAACATAGACACAGATCAT
Source organism: Engystomops pustulosus (assembly GCF_040894005.1). Classification (NCBI taxonomy): domain Eukaryota; kingdom Metazoa; phylum Chordata; class Amphibia; order Anura; family Leptodactylidae; genus Engystomops; species Engystomops pustulosus. The sequence continues at coordinate 131,839,515 of NC_092412.1, forward strand.
TCGGCAACTAATAAAAACACCAGTGATCTCAAAAATGCATTGTAAGTGTAAAACCACCATTATTTTACATTCTTTAACAAATTAGTACTTGTGCAATAAAACCATGTTTTATGGAAAATAATCATTTGTAAATTGCTGTGTTCCAAATTCTAGGTTGCATAACTTTTAATTTAACCTTTAAGTTGAATGATTCGAACAAATACCACCAATGTAACCCCACCAACAAGATACCACCACACACTGCACATAATTGCCCCTATGTATGAACTAGTGCCACATACCACAATTATTTTTCTCATTTACTGTTTATTTTTATATCAGTTCTTGGGAAAGGGGGATAAAGTTATTTTTTATTTGTTTATTTCTTTCCAAATTGTCTCATTGCTCTTACCATATACTGCCAAACTACAGTATGGCAGTAAATGAAGATTATAAACATCATCTTTTACAATGTGCCAAGGGTGTCTTGGCAACAGATTGTTGCTCACTGATGAGCAACAATCTCAGCCAAAATGGTGGTGCCCACGCGCCATTGGCAGCTTTGCCGGTGGCGATCAAAAGGTTAACACCTGCGTTAACCACACTGGAATAACTGTGAGAAAATGTTCCCTTGATCACATGTACCTACTGTGATGGTGGTACTGGTACAGGCAACTGTTTAACTTAGGTGTCAGGCAAATAGACTGGACTTTGCAACAAAAAATTGTGCAGAAAAGCATTGATCAATATCACTGAAATGTAGTTTATTTGCTGGTTGAATAAGAGTCCCCTTAATATATATGCCAGGAGCTTAAATTAAAAGCAGTGTAAGGCGGGAATCCCAGATATCTACTTTGGCAATCAAATGCATTTATGAAATTGAATATAAATTGCATAGAATTAAAAATTATGATAAGAAATGTAAAATCCATGGACAAGTGAAACAAGCTTTGAATGACTCCTTAACCAACAAAGCAGCTAAGAATTGTTAAAGAATATGGAAAGACACCAAGAGAAGTCGGCTAGATTCCATCTAATGGCATATGGACCCTGCTGATGCCAGTGGCTGGATGAGTATCAAACTGAATAATATTAAAGAACATGGTCCATCCTGCCAGGAATAGTGGTGCTCACTGCCAAGCCCAAATCATACAAATATGTTAAGTGTATCGCTATATAATTGTCTTTTACATAAGGGAAAATCTTAAGTAGGTTGCAACAGGGAACATAAACCAGAGAAGATATCATTCATTTTCAGATGTCATTCACCTAATATTGATATATGTGGCTTGTAAATTATTTATTGTTTGCCCAGAATTCACAATAAAGGAACAAAGCTAAGTTGTCCTGTTCTTAGTTTAAAAGCCCAGTCGGTGCTCAATCGGACCGTGCAACAGCGCATAGTACAGACTGCACTGATTTTAGTAAATGTGCCCCTATGTCTCTAATGACTTAACTCTCTACATACAGTCTCTTAGAGAGATCAATCTGACTGATTGGCAAGCTCTTTGCAGCACTGTGGAATCTGTTGGCGCTATAAAAATAAAAGAATTATTAATTATTATTAATCTGTCTGAAGTGGCGTGACCTTGCAACGGGGTGTTGCAAGGTCACGCCACTTCAGACAGATGCAAAGTGTCAGAAGCTGTAACATGAGAAACTTAGTAATAGCAGCTTGAAGATACTGCCTGGAAAAGGCAACAATTAACTATGTGTAAGTAATTAGCCGTTGATCTGTCTGCTATGAAAGCTGGAGTCTGATTGGACTGGGGGGGAGGGGTATAAAAACTCCCGCTGTGTGAGAGCACATGGGCAGAGAGTCAGATTGCAGTCTCAGTGAGGAGCCAGTGTGTGCAGCACACCTTCAGTGCTGCCACAGATTCTAATCCCAGGAACTGATAGTGTACAGGGCGAGTCAGGAGACTCTAGCCTGGAGCTGCAGCTTCCACAATTTGGAAACAGCTCCACCTCAACTATCCCAGCCTGCATCTACTATCCTGCTGGTGCACCATTCCTGCGGACCCCTCTCCATGACCACTCCAGTAACCTGAGTTTGCTGTTTGATAGTTTTGGCCCATTGCCTGCTGTCTGCTGTTGAATAAAGAACTATAAGTTGATTTGCACAACAGATACACTACTCACTAAAGGAGGCCGAAAAAAGGCAACGGCAAAGAGAATTTTTTTTTTTATTTTACATAATAATGTATAATTACTCATTAAGCCTCTACACTAAATCATGAAAATAAGGCAAATTATTTTCCTTTGTGTTTGTTAATGAGACAGATTTGTGAAAGAGAGAGGGGAGGTCAGCAAGACAGACACTGTCATAGCTGAGGTATTCTTTACAATATCTCTCTCCGATGTAATGAGTAAAAGAAAAATTATAATTATGATGTGGATAACAATTAATCATTAAGGAAGCCACACTCTTCAGTTGTTGCCGCCTACTCGCTCAGCACCAGACTGTCTAGTGTTTCATGTCTGTGGTTGGTGTTTGTGTGTAAATGTTGTTTTGACTGCATGTCCTTATGCTATAAAGACTGGGAAATCTATTTTAAATACAGGGAGTTTCATCTTGTCCTCAAGACCATCTATGTCAAATAGTGGCATAATATAGATAAACCCAGGGTAAAATGATATACAGTTTCTGTTAAATAGTGTATCATTATATTCTACCCATACGAAAAATGGAGACTGCTGCAAAATTAACTTCCCACAGGACTACTGTATTTAGCCAAGAACATTGCTCTGCTAGCTCTGGCAGTGTAACGGAGCTCTGGCACAACACCCCTGTATTTGGTGTGTGGGGTGGGGAGGGAGAGGGCAGTGATTAGAAACTCAACAAAATACACTTAGGGAATAACCTTAGGGATAACTCAGTTAATCCTGCAGGGGGAGGGGAAAGGTATAGACAGAGAACAAAACATGGCCTCTACAAAGTGCTAGAGATTTTTATCTAGGACTCAAAACAGTCATTACTTCATGTTGTACAGGTGACTTTCAAATTAAATATTTCATGGCTCCCGGTACCAGGAGGAGAGAACAAACCCAAGACACACATCAGTCTCTTAGTGTATCTAAAGATCTTCTCTCTCGTTTATTTCACAACCACAGTCATATATAAAAAAAGGACAGAAGAGTCATCAAAGAGGCGTGAATATAATACTGCAATGCTATTGGCCATAATGAATACATTCTGTGAAAAAATTAACAGGCCTTGTTCACAAACATGCTTATCTACAGAATGCACAGAAAATGTCTCCAGGAGCTTCTTGATAACCAAAACAAAATAAAAAAACAACATAGAGGTTGAAGGACAGCAAAATGCCAAGGATAATGTAAAAGGAAAACAACAGTTTAAGGAAGAAAAATAGCTGAATTAAAACATTTAACTCTATAGCTTCTATGTGGGCAACATACCCCCCCCCCCCCACAGGTCAGACCTGTAATGGCGTCTGTTTAGTTCTCTTGCTCAAGATGGCCGCCGTAGAGGAATATATCACCAACAAAAGATAATACAGAACAAAGTTGCCATACAAATTATTTCTGTCCAGATACTGTACATAGTTAGGCCACCTAATGGGCATAATAATAATAAATAATAATTTACTTTACTTATATAGCGCACACAGATTACACACTGCTGCACAGAGCTTGCCAAATTGGACCCTGTCCCCAATGGGGGTTCACAATCTAATCAAACTACCAGTATGTTTTGGAGTGTGGGTGGAAACCGGAGGAAACCCACACAAGCACAGAGAGAACATACAAACTCTTTGCATATGTTGACCCTGGGACTTGAACCCAGGTCCCCAGCACTGCAAGGCTGTAATGCTAACCACTAAGCCTCCATGCTGCCCTATTGACTGTGTGGTTGTAAGTTGAGTAGAGATGAGCAAACATACTCGTCCGAGCTTGATGCTCGTTCGAACATTAGTGTACTCGAAACTGCTCGTTGCTCGGACGAGTATTTCGCCAGCTCGAGAAAATGGCATCTCCCGCAGCATGACGTGGTACCCTTACACGTCGATAGCAGTGGTTGGCTGGCCTGATCAGGTGACCCTGGAATAGACTAGCCCCTGCCCGCGCTGCTCGGATCATTCTTTGTCTGGATGCCGCTAGGGAGGGAAAGCGTTAGGGTGTTCTATTAGAATAGTGTTAGGCAGGAGTGATTCTACAAGAGCCCAACAGCCCTTCTTAGGGCTACAATAACGTTATATATTTACTTTTTTTGGTTTGCTTGTGGCTGGGCTTGCTCCCACTAGTAGTGAAGCTAGTACCATATTGTGAGGAATTTGCAGGGAGACTTGCGACCGTTGTGTTTAGCTCTTAGTGACACACATATCCACCTCAAACACCGAAGTGGGACAATTTATTAGGGGTTTGATTTGAATTAGGCACAGTCTGCGGATTTATTTTTTTTTACGTTTATTTCTTTTTATAACTCAAAGTAATCTGGCAAAGCAGTGTGCTTTCAGTGTAGGCTAGAAAATAGCCATAGGAGAACCCCAACGGCTTACTTAGGTCTACAATAGCGTTATATTTTACTTTTTTTTGGTTTGCTTGTGGCTGGGCTTGCTGCCACTAGTAGTGCAGTTAGTACCATATTGTGAGGAATTTGCTGGGAGACTTGCGACCGTTGTGTTTAGCTCTTAGTGACACACATATCCACCTCAAACACCGAAGTGGGACAATTTATTAGGGGTTTGATTTGAATTAGGCACAGTCTTCTGATTTATTTTTTTTTTCGTTTATTTCTTTTTATATCTCGAAGTCATCAGGCACAGCACAAAATCCAGTTGTGTGCTATCAGTGTAGGTTAGAAACTAGCCATAGCAATAGGATAGCACCGTTTTGTTTAAAAAACAAAAAACACGCTAGGGGTAGAGGACGAGGGCGTGGATGTGGGTGTCCAACTACTGCGGGGTCAGAGGCCGTGGTCCTGGGCGGGGTGAGACACCACCAACTGAGGGAGCAGGGGAACGCCGCAGAGCTACACTCCCTAGGTTCATCATGTCTCAAGTTACTGGGACTCGTGGTAGAGCACTGTTGAGGCCAGAACAGTGCGAAGAGGTGATGTCGTGGATTGCGGACAATGCTTCTAGCCATTTGTCCACCAGTCAGTCTTCCACGCAGTCCACCCATGTCACCGAAATCAGCGCTCCTCCACCTCAGCCTCCTTCCCCCCAGTCTGCCCCCTCCCAGCAAAATTTTGCATTTGAACCGGCATACTCTGAGGAACTGTTTTCTGGACCCTTCCCACAGTCACAAACCACTTGTCCGGTTGCTGCTGAGCTATTTTCGGATGCCCAGGTTTTCCACCGGTCGCAGTCTGTGGGTGATGATGACATTATTGACGTAGTGGAAGAAGTGTGTAAAGAGGTGTCGGACGATGAGGAGACTCGGTTGTCAGACAGTGGTGAAGTTGTTGTCAGGGCAGGAAGTCCGAGGGGGGAGCAGACTGAGGGATCGGAGGATGATGAGGTGACAGACCCAAGCTGGGTTGATAGGCCGGGTGAACACAGTGCTTCTGAGACGGAGGCGAGTCGTATAGCAGAACAGGTTGGAAGAGGCAGTGGTGGGGCCAGACGGAGAGGCAGGGCCAGAGCTGGTGCATCAGTGCCAAATGTTTCACGTAGTCAAGCTCCCGTGGCAAAGGCTAGATTTTCAGAAGTCTGGAGGTTCTTTAAAGAAACACCGGATGACCGACGAACTGTGGTGTGCAACCTGTGCCAAACCAGGATCAGCAGGGGTTCCACCACTACTAGCTTAACTACCACCAGTATGAGCAGGCATATAAATGCTAAACACCCCACTCAATGGCACAAGCCCGTTCACCTCCGGCCGGGCACACCACTGCTCCTTCCCCTGTGTCATCTGCTAGTCAGCCCCCTGCCCAGGACCCCGGCCCAAACACCTCCCGTGCGAAAACCCCATCTTCGCCTCCACGATCCTCCACAGCACCCACCAGCGTTCAGCTCTCCATACCCCAGACGCTGGAGAGCAAAAGGAAGTATAGTGCAACCCACACGCCCAAGCCCTCAATGTCCACATCTCCAAGCTGCTTAGCCTGGAGATGCTGCCCTATAGGCTGGTAGAGACCGAGGCCTTTCGAAACCTCATGGCGGCGGCCGCCCCTCGGTATTCGGTCCCCAGCCACCACTACTTTTCCCGATGTGCCGTGCCAGCCCTGCACAAGCACGTGTCAGACCACATCATCCGTGCCCTGACCAACGCCGTTTCTGACAAGGTCCACATGACCACGGACACGTGGACGAGTGCTGCCGGGCAGGGCCACTATATATCGCTGACGGCACATTGGGTTAACTTGGTGGAGACTGGGACCGAGTCTGACCCTGGGGCTGGTCATATACTGACGACGCTGAGGATTGCGGGGCCTACCTCGGTCCAGGTCTCAAAGGCCTACTATGCCTCCTCCTCCCACCCCTCCTCCACCTTCTCCTCCGAATTACCATCCGTGGGCATGGTGCCATCAGTTGGTAGCTCTAGGCACAGCAGCAGTGTCATCGCTAAGCGACAGCAGGCGGTGCTCAAACTGCTGAGCCTAGGCGTTAAAAGGCACACCGCCCAAGAGCTATTACAGGGCATCACAGCGCAGATTGATCTGTGGCTGGCACCGCTGAACCTGAAGCCAGGCATGGTTGTGTGTGACAACGGCCGTAACCTGGTGGCGGCTCTGCAACTCGGCAGTCCGACACATGTGCCATGCCTGGCCCATGCGTTAAATCTCATAGTTCAGCGTTTCCTCAAGACATACCCCAATCTGTCTGATTTGCTCACGAAGGAGCGCCGCATCTGTGCGCATTTCAGGAAGTCCAGCACAAATGCTGCCACTCTCAGGGCAGCGCAGCGCCGCCTCCAACTGCCCGCTCACCGACTGTTGTGCGACGTGCCCACGAGGTGGAATTCAACATTAACCATGTTATCCAGAGTTTACCAGCAGCGCAGAGCGATTGTAGACTGCCAGATGTCAACTTCCACCAGAGCTGGTAGTCAGGTCAGTCAGCTTCCTCAAGTCTACAATGAGGAGTGGACGTGGATGTCTGATATCTGTCAGGTGCGTAACTTTGAGGAGTCAACACAAATGGTCAGTAGCGATGCCGCCATCATCAGCCTCACCATCCCGCTGCTTGGCCTGTTGAAAAACTCTCTGGTCAGCATGAAGTCGGAAGCTTTGCGCTCGTCACAAGAGAAGGGGGAAGAAGATTCCCTTGTTGATAGCCAAAGCACCCTTAGGTCTGTTTCTCAGCGCATATCGGAGGAGGTAGAGGAGGATGAGGAGGAAGAGGAGGAGAATGTTGGCGAGACAGAAGAGGGGACCATTGTTCAGTCCTTCACTGTTCAGCGTGTATGGGCAGAAGAAGAGGAGTTGGAGGAGGAGGAAATGGACAGTCAGGCCAGTAAGGGGAGTGAATTCTTGCGCGTTGGGACTCTGGCGCATATGGCAGATTTCATGCTAGGCTGCCTATCCCGTGACTCTCGCGTTCAAAGAATTTATTCCGGCACCGATTACTGGGTATTCAATCTCCTGGACCCACGGTACAAGCAAAATCTTTCCACTTTCATCCCTGGAGAGGAAAGGAGTGTGAGAATGCATGAATACCAGCAGGCCCTGGTGCACAAGCCGAAACAGTATTTCTCTTCTGACAGCGCTAGCGGCAGAGGGCGTACTTCTGCGGGACAAGTAGCGAGGGAGAGTAGGCGAGCAGGCAGCTTGTCCAGCACTGGCAGGGGTACGCTTTACAAGGCCTTTGCCAGTTTTATGTCACCCCAGCAAGACACTGTCACCAGTCCCCAGTCTCGGCAGAGTAGCGCTGATCTTTACAGAAAGATGGTGAGGGAGTACGTAGCTGACCATACCATCGTCCTAAATGATCACACAGCTCCCTACAACTACTACAACTACTGGGTTTCAAAGCTGGACATGTGCCACGAACTGGCGCTGTACGCCTTGGAGGTTCTTGCCTGCCCTGCCGCTAGCGTGTTGTCCGAGCGGGTTTTCAGTACAGCTGGTGGCATCATCACCGATAAGTGTACACGCCTGTCGACTGACAGCGCTGACAGGCTGACGCTTATCAAGATGAATAAAGCCTGGATTTCTCAGGATTTCCATTCTCCACCAGGTGAAAGAAGTTCAACCTGAATAATGTATGCACTCCTCCTCCTCATTGTCCTCCTTCTCCTCCTCTTTGTACACTAAAGCAGAGGAAACTAGCTATTTTTGCCAGGGCCAACTGGCTCTAGCTATAGTACTTTTATAGTAATAGTAATTTTTCTGGAGGGCCACCTACCCGGTCCTCTGTTTTAAACAATTTTTGGGAGTGCCACATACAGGCACTCAATCTATTTAATTTTTCTGGAGGACCACCTACCTGCTCCTCTGGTTTGAAAACTTTTTTGGACTGCCACATACAGGCACTCAATCTATTTAATTTTTCTGGAGGACCACCTACCTGTTCCTCTGGTTTGAAAACTTTTTTGGACTGCCACATACAGGCACTATCCAAATTTAATTGTCTCCATAGCAGCCTCCAAACATCGTCTTTTTAGCTGCCTCCACATGTTGTCTCCATTGCAACCTTCACACGTCATCGTTATAGCTGCCTCCAGAAGTCGTCCATATAGCTGCCTCCATACATGGTCCCCTTATCAAACGAGCTGTGTCAGGCAGAATTTTGGGTTGTTTTTATGGCTTCCACATCAAACTTGTTAACTTTGTCGCCACCCTGCTGTGTAATCCACAAAATATACTGGCAAACTTTTATCATTTACTGATATTATTTCAGCGCTTCTTGCTCATCTGTTTACATTCCCCTCACCCGCCATAACCCAAACTTATAAGAACACTACTACACTTGATCTTATACAAAAGGTTCTTAGAAGTGCTGTTTGGGGAGTAGCCGAGAGACAGGGGCTTGGATTGGCGAAAGCTCGCCTGGCAGCGGAGCGCCAGCTCCATCCCAAGATCCAACTAACATAGTTTTAACTGCAGCTCCTTTAATCTACTACTACTTCACTGCCTCCATACATTGTCCCCTTATCAAACGAGCTCTGTCAGGCAGAATTTTTTTTTAGTGGAACTCGGCCCATCTGTCGTCGCCATGCTGGAGACCTGAAGTTGCAATCATAGCAGCGCAATATTGATGCCCCATACTGTCGCTCTTAATCATGGAACCATGTCCGAAAAAACTATTAAAAATAGAACCACTATGCTATTCCATTATTTCTAGGTGAAATATTCAAATGACCCGGCCTGCTTTGAAAATTATAATTTTCTCAAAGTAAACGCTTCTGGCCCCCAGGCCCATTTTGGGTGGGGAGGAGCCGAGAGACAGGGGCTTGGACAGGCGAAAGCTCGTCTGGCAGCGGACCACCAGCTCCATCCCAAGATTAGGCAGCCTCAGAGGCATCCATGCATGCTGCCCCTGCTGTTTCCTGTCCATTTTTCCTCCACAATCCTCTACAGCGTCCACCAATGTCTCCATGCGCAACTTTCAACTCTCTATACCCCAGATGCTGGAGCACGAGAGGATATGCAGCACATCATCCCCTTATCAAACGAGCTGTGTCAGGCAGAATTTTCAGGTCTTGCACCAGATACATAGTGGAACTCGGCCCATCTGTCGCCGCCATGCTGGAGACCTGAAGTTGCAATCATAGCAGCACAATATGGATGCCCCATACTGTCGCTCTTAATCATGGAACCATTTCCGTTAAAACAATTAAAAATAGAACCACTATGCTATTCCATTATTCCTAGGTGAAATATTCAAACGACCCGGCCTGCTTTGAAAATTATAATTTTTTCAAAGTAAACGCTTCTGGCCCCCAGGCCCATTTTGGGTGGGGAGGAGCCGAGAGACAGGGGCTTGGACAGGCGAAATCTCGCCTGGCAGTGGACCGCCAGCTCCATCCCAAGATTAGGCAGCCTCAGAGGCATCCATGCATGCTGCCCCTGCTGTTTCCTGTCCATTTTGCCTCCACGATCCTCCACAGCGTCCACCAATGTCTCATATCAACTCTCTATACCCCAGACGCTGGAGCACAAGAGGATATGCAGCACATCATCCCCTTATCAAACGAGCTGTGTCAGGCAGAATTTTCAGGTGTTTCACCAGATACATAGTGGAACTCGGCCCATCTGTCGCCGCCATGCTGGAGACCTGAAGTTGCAATCATAGCAGCGCAATATGGATGCCCCATACTGTCGCTCTTAATCATGGAAGTCGTCTCCATGGCTGCCTCCACATGTCGTCCCCTTATCAAAAGAGCTGTGTCAGGCTCATTTTTCGGGTGTTTCACCAGATACGTTATGGAACTTGGTCACTATGTCGCCACCATGCTGTGTTATCGACTAAATATACCGTCAACCTTTTGTTCACATAGGAAATCATTTCAGCGCTTCTTGCTCACCTCCTTTGGTGAAGCCTGAGTCCATTTAGGGTATGTCGCCATGACACTCTCTAGCCTGCCACTGCTGCCGCTGCCTCTCCATGCCGTCCCCTATAGTGTCAGGGTCAATTATTGCATGTTTTAGATGCTATCTAGCCTCATTCGGTCACTCTGTCATGGCCATGCTGTTGCCCATAATTTTGTCATAATGGTGCGATTAAGCAGCCTCAGAGGCATCCATGCATGCTGCCCCTGCTGTTTCCTGTCCATTTCCGTGGTGTTTCCATCCTTTTCTGAGGTTTCCAGGTGTTTGGCCAAGCTTCCCTGTGCAGAGCCTTGGTCCCCTTGAAAAATGCCCGAGTCTCCCATTGACTTCAATGGGGTTCGTTATTCGAGACAAGCACTCGAGCATCGGGAAAAGTTCGTCTCGAATAACGAGTACCCAAGCATTTTAGTGCTCGCTCATCTCTAAAGTTGACCTTATATGGGAATGTCTCAAAGATTCAGAGAACAGTTATGATCTAACCCATTAGACCGTGTACTAGGGATAATACAGTGCTTGGTGTTGTAGTACTTTTTAATGGAGTAGTTGAGTGGAGAATCCACTCTTGTTTCTCTCAACCAGAAAACCAGGCCTTCCACTTTCTTTTATCCATGCAGTGAACTAACTGATGGACTGCAAATTTCTACTTTTCTACTACATAACCAGAGCTGTGAAGTTGGTAAGCCAAACCTCCAACTCCGAATCTTCAATGTCCCGAACTTTGACTCTGAATCCAACTCCAGTTACACCAAAATGGTCACCAACTCCTCCTCCAACCCCACAGTCCCCACAGATTCCAAATAGCACTTCAATAACTGATGTAACATAACTGATAGAAGCTTTAATTGGTGCAGGAGGCTGGGTGGGTGGTAAGTGCAGAAAAGTTTTATCTACAATGCTGGGATCTAGTTTCAAGTTCTACATGAGTTTCTGTGGTTGCAGTCCAGGCAGCATCGATCCTTGGGCATTAGTAGATCATTATTGGACTTCAGCTGTTGTGCAGGTCCATTTTTTTCTGGAATATTTTTTACATGGTGCTATAAATCATGTTCTGCATTTGGTAGACTTTTTTGAGATAGCCAGTGGCGAATGTATCGAAGTTGTCCACCTATATAGTTTAACCATACCATCCTACACCTTGGGTCTCTATAATGTGGCTAAGCTTAATTTGGATTGTGATGTTTCCCATACCCATCAGCCAGTGTAGTTCTTTAAAGAAGAATGCAATTACTAAGAGTTTACCCACTAGAAGGAGGACCGAACGTGCGATTTTATATTCATATTTTGAAGGCCTTTTTTATACATATGTTTGTGAGTATATTGATTAAATAGTTTTTATTTAGTTACAAAAAACTTGCCACACTATTGCGTTTCTTATTCCCCTATGGGAACGGACCAGAATTATTCGGAGCTTGGCGGAACTAATAGCCAGGAGGTGCGGGTTTGGAGACGGAAGACTGAGAACGCACCCCCGGAGGCGACCGCTTCTCAAGCAGTCCAACTACCGGTGAGGAAACGCCAACGCGAGGGGAAGAAGTGACGGGAGAATGCCCATTTAACCCCATTTCTGGAGACAGATTACTAGAGGTACTGCGTAAATTACTTTAACCCTTTTAAAGTGTGCCTGCCTCACACACATTGTGGAGATGACAGAGACGTTGAAGCGTTGAATAATTTTTATTTTTAGTTCTTTAAAGAACCTCTTTAAAGAAATGTTAAAGCATTTTGAGAGGATATTAAGCGTACAGGCAGTCCCCGGGTTACATACAAGATAGGGTCTGAACTGTATATTTTATCATTGTAACCCCAACCAGAACTTTTTTGGTCTCAATTGTGACAATTGGATTTTAAAAATGTTGGGTTGTCATAAGAATCAATATTAACACTAAAGCTTCATTACAGACACCCGTAATAACTGTTATAGCTGTTTATTGTAGCCTGGGACTAAAGTACAATAAATTACCAATATCCAGAGGTCCGTTTGTAACTAGGGGTCATATGTAAGTCGAGTGTTCTTAAGTAGGGGACCGCCTGTAATTAGTTCGATGTGTCCCTTTGCCAATAAAGAAAATGTTTTCCATAACTTATACTTCTTCTTTACATACGTAAGCAATGGACCAGTAATGTGAGTCCGGGACCATGACCATGTGACTTTTATGTGGGAGAAGCAGCACAGGAAGTTTCCCGGGTACAGTCTGAATCATGGGACAAGGTATGGAAAGTGATGCAAAAGCAGCCTGAGCAAGGAGGGGGGGGAGTCGGGTGCAGTGTGACATAGATTTAGTGTGTGGATGCAGGCGGGAGAATATAGGGTGCAGTGTGACATGGATGTAATGTGTGGTTGCATGGGGGAGAATGTGGGGTGCAGGGGGAGAGAATATGGGGTGCAGTGTGACACAGATATGAGGTGGGCATGCAGGGGGGGAGAATTTAGGGTGCAGCGTGACATGGATGTTATGTGGGGTGCAGTGTAACATGGATGTAATGTGGGATGCAGTGTGACGTGGATGTAATGTGAGGTGCAGCATGACATGGATGTAATGTGGATGTGCAGTGTGACATGTAATGTGGGATGCAGTTTGACATGGATAGTACGGGTTGTGAAGGGTGACATGTATGTAATGTAGGGTGCAAAGTGACATGGATCTAATGTGGGGTGCAGGGTGACATGGATGTAATGTGGGGGTGCAGGGTGCAATGGTGCAGTGTGATATGGATGTATTGCGGGGTACAGCATGACATGGTGCAATAAGGGGGTACAGGGTGACATGGATGTAATGTGGGGGTGCAGTGTGACATGGATGTAATGTGGGGTGCAGGGTGACATGGATGTAATGTGGGTGCAGTGTGACATGGATGTAATGAGGGGGTTCAGTATGACATGGATTTTATGTGGGCTGCAGGGTGACATGGATGTTATATGGGGGTGCAGTGTGACATGGATGTTACGGGGTGAGCAACGTGACATGGATATTATGTGGATGTGCAGTGTGATATGTGATATGGGGGTGCACTGTGACATGTATCTTACGGGGTGAGCAACGTGACATGGGTGTGTCTGACATTGAGGAAACATGTGGTGCAGGCATAACATTTAATTTTTCTAAATCTTCAGAGCCGAGTTATCATCTGGTAGAAGCTGAAACATCCTCCAGATAGAAGAAGAAAGAGAAATACTCCAACCACAGACATCATGTGTGAACTGCTGGAGTTACAGTAAGTGCTGCTATTGCACATTATCTCACAATTATCCCCTCATTACACAACACTGAGCTTGATTTTGGTTCTGTTTTCATGTATTATACAAGTCTGTGTTATCTATGGGGCACATGTATCATTTGTTTCCCTTTGTGATTTTTTAAAGTTGGTTGAAGTCGACATAGTTTAGCAGTGCTATGTATCTTTCTAAATTTGCAGTTGTAATACATGTCTGTTTTTTTCTTTGTCTCTGATTTGCAAGGTTTTTTGCAGATTTTTAGGTGCATTTATGGAACTAAGCATGGTGTCAGTTTTACTTCGTTTTGCACATAAAAAATCTCTAATTTGCACCTAAAAACATCTGTCTTGGAAAGATACATTTAGGAACACTGCAACAGACACACTCACTCACTAACTTCTTAAAACCAAAAAATAAAACAAACAGTTAAAAATAAAGATACATGTCCCCCTTTATATAATATATACACTCACCGGCCACTTTATTAGGTACACCTGTCCAACTGCTCGTTAACACTTAATTTCTAATCAGCCAATCACATGGCGGCAACTCAGTGCATTTAGGCATGTAGACATGGTCAAGACAATCTCCTGCAGTTCAAACCGAGCATCAGTATGGGGAAGAAAGGTGATTTGAGTGCCTTTGAACGTGGCTTGGTTGTGGGTGCCAGAAGGGCTGGTCTGAGTATTTCAGAAACTGCTGATCTACTGGGATTTTCACGCACAACCATCTCTAGGGTTTACAGAGAATGGTCCGAAAAAGAAAAAACATCCAGTGAGCGGCAGTTCTGTGGGTGGAAATGCCTTGTTGATGCCAGAGGTCAGAGGAGAATAGGCAGACTGGTTCGAGCTGATAGAAAGGCAACAGTGACTCAAATCACCACCCGTTACAACCAAGGTAGGCAGAAGAGCATCTCTGAACGCACAGTACGTCGAACTTTGAGGCAGATGGGCTACAGCAGCAGAAGACCACACCGGGTGCCACTCCTTTCAGCTAAGAACAGGAAACTGAGGCTACAATTTGCACAAGCTCATCGAAATTGGACAGTAGAAGATTGGAAAAACGTTGCCTGGTCTGATGAGTCTCGATTTCTGCTGCAACATTCGGATGGTAGGGTCAGAATTTGGCGTCAACAACATGAAAGCATGGATCCATCCTGCCTTGTATCAGCGGTTCAAGCTGGTGGTGGTGGTGTCATGGTGTGGGGAATATTTTTTTGGCACTCTTTGGGCCCCTTGGTACCAATTGAGCATCGTTGCACACCACGGCCTACCTGAGTATTGTTGCTGACCATGTCCATCCCTTTATGACCACAATGTACCCAACATCTGATGGCTATTTCAGCAGGATAATGCGCCATGTCATAAAGCTGGAATCATCTCAGACTGGTTTCTTGAACATGACAATGGGGCAGGTTTACTTACCCGGCCCATTTGCGATCCAGCGGCGCGTTCTCTGAACAGGATTCGGGTCCGGACGGGATTTATAAAGGTAGTTCCTCCGCCGTCCACCAGGTGGCGCTGCTGCGCTGAAAATCATCTGAACGCACCGGAATACACCGAGCTGGACTAGGTGAAGGTAAGCGCTTCCCAAGCGACACATTTTCGGTTTTTAAATGCGGCGTTTTTTCCGAATATGTCGGGTTTTCGTTTGGCAATTCAGGTACAATCGGCGCAAATCGGAAATATTCGGGTAACACGTCGGGAAAACGCGAATCGGGCCCTTAGTAAATGACCCCCAATGAGTTCACTGTACTCAAATGGCCTCCACAGTCACCAGATCTCAATCCAATAGAGCAGTGATGGCGAACCTTTTAGAGACAGAGTGCCCAAACTTCAACCTATATCCACTTATTCATCGTGAAGCGCCAACATGGAATTTTAAGAAGTAACATATTGCTATCTGGTCTTCCACATTTTTCAATTGTATCGGCCACCTGAGTCCACCAATATAGTTGATAGAAGGGGAGCAAATTCAGATTATCAATGTAGCTTCTCTCCAGGGTTTCCCTTTAGAGGAAGAATGGTGGGTCCAGCAGGAGGACCTCCAAAGACAATGCAGTTCTGTTAATCTCTTCTCACTTTTCCCTCAGTTTCAAACAGTCAATGTGTCGCTTTAAAATAACGCTGAGAGCAGTATCTCTTAAGTTTCCTGGGACTGCAGGAAGATTCAGTGGATTTAGTCTGTTCCATGAACTCTGTCCTGGGATAATGGCCTGAGTGCCCACAGAAAAGGCTCTGAGTGCCACCTCTGGCACCCGTGCCATAGGTTCGCCACCACTGCAATAGAGCATCTTTGGGATGTGGTGGAACGGGAGATTCGCATCATGGATGTGCAGCTGACAAATCTGCGGCAACTGTGTGATGCCATCATGTCAATATGGACCAAAATCTCTGAGGAATGCTTCCAGCACCTTGTTGAATCTATGCCACGAAGAATTGAGGCAGTTCTGAAGGCAAAAGGGGGTCCAACCCGTTACTAGCATGGTGTACCTAATAAAGTGGCCGGTGAGTGTATATACATACATGGCCTTTATGATTAAAAGGGTTTGCCCAAGCTTGTATTATTTTTTTTACTAGTGGAGTGAGGAAGCTGTAAAAACAAGAAAGCAGTTGTACTTACCATCCTCTGGTGCTGTGGTCCAGCGCTCTGCCCCCCCATCACCCCAGGTCTGTATGTACATAGATGCACGCTCCCTGTGCGACCTCTGCCAGGACCTGCAGTGGCTGCTGCTCTGGTTGTGAAGTCACTGCTGCGTCTATGTATACATACAGACCACAGGTGATGGGGGCACAGCGCTGTGACTCCCTCCAAAACGTCACAGGACTTACCAGGTATTCGGCGTCTCAGTGGAAGCCATGGAAGCCTAAGGGTGGACTTTCAATACGGACTACGGCATGTCATAACCGAAGAGGGGTGAAGTACTCATGCCAAATGTGTGTCTTTTGTATTGCATAACTATAAACAAAAGTATATTGATTCTTACGGTGGTCTAAGTTACCTTTTGTACGTGGATGATTAGGAGTGTGAGCGGCACAGACCTGAGCACCAGATGGGGTAAGTAGAACTGCTTTCTTGTTTTGATGCCCCCCACTCCCTTAGCGCGGCTAACCCTTTAATTATGGAGGGCACTGTATAAGTTAGTGGGTCAGTAACTTAGGGTTTAGTAGGACTAGGTTTAGTTGCCTTAGGGTTAGGGTACACCTAGGTTCCTGGTGATTACATTCATGCGCCGAGCTTGAATTACATTTAGGAACACAATTCATTCGCTGTGGGAGGAGTCTCCTGATCACATGTACACAATGCACATTCCTTATCGCAACCGTTTCACTGTAAATGCAGATGCAATCTGGAGAAACTCCCACGTACTGTGCTAGAATTGTCTTTGTAAATGTCATTCTGAGGACACTTTTGCAATTCAAATGAGTTGGGCAAAATACATCAAACATGTTATGTAAGTAGCAACATGTGTTTTGTTTTTTAACAATAAAGGGGTTGTTGGATAGGGCCTAACTTGCTGATCGACTGTACCCCTGTCACACCCCGAGATGACCGGAGCATGCGGGGCTTCCCCCGTTCATCTCTATGGAACTGATGGAGATGAGCTGCTAGATGGAACAACCCCTTTAATAGTGATGACTAACAATGTCACACACACGCTGCTACTAAGAAAATGTATTTACATGTGTATTTTGCCCAATGCATTTAAAAACACAATTCAAATGCATCATTTGAACACTGCCTGAAGCAGGTTTTGAATCTCCAAAATGCTCCAATAGGGGACATAATCACTAAGAGTGCCAGGGATAGCATTCAACACTAAATACGGCCCTGGTCAGGACACAGAGCAGAGCAGCAGGAAAGGACCCAGGAGTGGTAAGTACTTGTCAGCTGTACTGTACTGCTCCCGGGTCCTCTCCTGCTCCTGGCGCAGTTGTGCTCAGGGTCCTGATGCCGCAGCATTTAACCAGCACAAACTCAGAGCAGAGCGACACATGGAGGAGAAAAAAGGTTGCAAAGTAGTGCTGGGAGAAGGAGAAGAGCCACGAAAGAGAGTAGTCATGTTCTGCCTTTGGTAGACTTTGGTCCGATAGCCAGTAGCGGATTTATCAAAGTTGTCCACCTATATATTCCAGCCTATACCTTAAGCTTAATTAGTTTGATGCACCCTGCTACTGGTAAAGATAAAGTTTTGCATGACTTACACTTTGCCTTTACATATGTAAGCAATGGACCAGTAATGTGTGTCTGAGAGTTCTGATGTAACTTGGTGATGACCTAGGTATTTAAATTCTGAAACCACCTTAAGTTCTTCTATTTGGTCCAGTCTAGTCCACGAGGTGGGACCTATTGGCATAAAAACTGACTTGGACTTGTTTAAACTTGTTAAAAAGGGAGATAGCAAGAGATAGTGAGTTGGTTGCATTGGATAAAAATAGGACCATATTGTCTGCGTACAGACTACTCAGTCCTCTCTCGGGCCTACAATGATACCCTGATAGTGCGGGTTTTGACGGAACTTCTATCGCAAGGGTGAACAAGAAAGGAGATAGCCTTGGTGGGGGCCTCAAAAGTCTGCTATTGTGGTTATGATATAGAATTTCAATCTATATACACAATTGAGGACCACAGCAAAATTTCTGTAGACAATGTCGCAAGAATGACTATTCAATTGAATAGAAGGCTTTAGGTGTCAAAGGTAGCCAAAACCCAATCATTCCTTGTCACCTTGTCTACTTGTGCTATTACCTGTACTACCTAATACCTGTACTCTCCTAATCTGGTCGGAAGTTGATTTATCCAAGCATAAAGCCGCACTGGTCGAGGTGAATCGGTGAAAGGATTACTTCATTTAATCAATCATAGTACATAAGGCTGGAAAAAGACACAAGTCCATCAACTCCAACTGCTGGCCAGGATTCTGGTTTTGTAATCAGCGCTCAATAACACTATTAGACAATATGAACTGAAATCCGGAGGATCCTTGCTGGGTTTTAAAATCAATACCACTGTAGCCTCAATCAGGGACAGGGCAACTGCTTTTCCCTGAAGAATGCATTATACATCGCAAGCAAATGGGAAGGATTAAATCTTTGTGCCTGGCATCAATTTCCCTAGGTAGGCAGTTCGGACCTGGCGATTTGATACTATTTAGCTGTTCCACCGCTTGCTCTACCTCCTCTAAAGATATCGGCTTATCTAAGAGTGGGTTCATACCAGGGAGGTCGACGGTTAATAATTTTGACAGATTATTTGCAAATATTCAGTTGAGTGGACCGAGGGCAGATCACTCCATCCTGTCTCTGGACGCATCAAAGGCATTTGACAGGGTGGAGTGGTCATTCTTGTGGGCTGTACTGGACCGGTTTGGTTTTGGGCAGGATTTCTTGTCCTGGGTGAAATTATTGTATAATGAACCCATGGCAAGGATCGATGTAAATGGGAAGTGGACGAATTAGATAAGGTTGGAGAGGGGCACCAGACAAGGGTGTCCCCTCTCTCCAATGCTTTTTGACTTGTTCCTTGAACCTTTGGCAACGATTATTAGAGAGGACTGCGGTATCACCGGGTTCGGCTGTGGTGGCCCAGCCGATGAAATTATTCTATACGCAGACGACATTCTACTTTGCCTGAAAGAACTAGACAGCTCATTACCGAACGTAATGCGGGTAGTCCAGGAATTTGGAAAAAGATCAGGTCTGGAGATCAACTGGGACAAGACCTTGCTTCTGCCCCTAGGAGACATCTCACCCGGAAGCTGTGGGAGAGTCACCGTTCTAGCACCCCAGCAAGAGCTCGAATATCTCGGGCTTAAGATCACCGCAAATATAGAGGATTTTGCCAAACTTTACGTCCTCCCCGTCATTAACAAACTTAGATAGAAAGTCTCAGTATGGACTAAAATGCCCCTATCCAGAGCAGACAGGGTGGGATTATTAAAGATGGTGATTCTTCCACAGCTGTTATATGTACTGTCGGCCTCCCCCGTGTGGATCCACGACAAATTCTTTCGAGTTATAGAGAGACTGATTAACGAGTTAATCTGGGGACGGAAACATGTTAGGATTAAGCTCAATTCTTTATATAAGAAATACAGGGAAGGGTGTTTGTCAATCCCCAATTTTAAACTGTATTTTTTAGCGGCAAAGATATGCTATATGAATAGATGGAAAGAATCGGCAGTGAGGGATAATATTCTGAGGCAGGTTAAGGGTTGTAATTACTGGATGGAAGCGCTAGAGTCCGGACAACTTGGTAGAGGACCATTGAAAAAGATCCCAATTTGTAATATGTTAAATGAGGTATGGAAAACACTAAGGAAAATAGGGAGGATAGAAGGTTCAATTGAAAGCACTCCACTGTGGCATAATACTCACATTAGGGAATTTTGGAAAATGGGAGAAGGTGGGATTTGTAGGAAATCCCGAGGGATTAATAGGGTATCACAATTGTTTAACTAAGTGATAACCAGCATGGGTTTACTAAGAATAGAAGCTGTCAAACTAACCTTATCTGCTTCTATGAAGAGGTGAGCAGGTGCCTGGATGGAGGAGCAGCTGTGGATATTGTGTTCTTGGACTTTGCAAAGGCATTTGACACTGTCCCTCATAGACGCCTGATGGGTAAAATTAGGGCTATTGGTTTGGCAGAAATCATTTGCAATTGGATTGAAAACTGGCTGAAGGATCGTATCCAGAGAGTTGTGGTCAATGATTCCTACTCGGAATGGTCACCAGTTATGAGTGGTGTACCTCAGGGTTCTGTGCTTGGCCCACTACTAATATATACTTTAATATATTTATTAATGATATAGAGGTAGGAATCAATAGCACTGTGTCTATTTTTGCAGATGACACCAAACTGTGTAGTGTAATACAGTCTATGGAGGATGTTCATAGGCTACAGGGTGACTTGGACAAACTGAATGTTTGGTCATCCACTTGGCAAATGAGGTTTAATGTGGATAAATGTAATGTTATGCACCTGGGGGCCAATAATCCAAAGGCAAAATATGTCCTTGGGGGAGTAAATCTGGGAGAGTCCCTTGTTGAGAAGGACCTGGGGGTACTAGTACATCATAAATTGAATAACAGCATGCAATGTCAATCAGCTGCCTGTAAAGCTAGTAGGATCTTGTCATGTATCAAAAGTGGTATGGACTCTCGTGATGTAATATTACCACTATACAAGGCACTGGTTCGGCCACACCTGGAATATGCTGTCCAGTTCTGGGCACCGGTCCATAAAAAGGATGCCCTGGAGCTGGAGAGGGTTCAACGTAGAGCCACAAAACTGATAAGGGGTATGGAGGGTCTTAGTTATGAGGAAAGATTAAAACAACTAGATTTATTTAGTCTGGAAAAGAGACGACTACGAGGGGACATGATTAATTTATATAAATATATGAATGGTCCATACAAAAAATATGGTGGTAAGTTGTTCCAGATGAAATCAAATCAAAAGACGAGGGGGCACTGTCTCCGTTTGGAGAAACCAAGGTTTAATCACCTGAGGCGACAGGGCTTTTTTACTATGAGAACTGTCAATCTGTGGAATAGCCTGCCTCAGGCGCTGGTCACAGCAGGGACAGCGGAGAGCTTCAAGAAGGGTCTAGATGCCTTTTTACACCTAAATAACATTGATTGTTATGCTATATAGGATTGTTTCCCCTAAATCCCTTCCTCATCCAATCCCTACCCTTCCTTGGTTGAACTTGATGGACAAGTGTCTTTTTTCAACCGTATAAACTATGAAACTATGAAATATAACCAACCTATACCTTTCACAGAGCTACAAAAGGAGTATGGAGTGGGGAACAAATTTTATTTTTACTACACTCAGATCACGGATGCATATAGAGGATCCTTAGAGAAAAATTTTTTTCGATAGAAAGAGACACTTTGATAGATTGTGGGCAGATGAAAGGGTTAAATACACTATATCAAAGATTTACAATATGCTACACATAGAAAACACACAGCACATTAGGTTTAAGGCCCAGGGTCACTGGGAATCAGAAATTGGAGAAACTAGTACTGATCACTGGAATAAGGCGTTTTACAACACGATTCACTCCTCATTGAATATGAACCACAGGATGGTGTATTTTAATTTTCTTCACAGAACATATTACTCCCCTCGGAAAATATCGAGAATGGGTAAGGGCTCACAAACAGAGTGTTGGCGCTGTGGGTCAGTTAAGGCAGGGTTTTTTCACATGGTCTGGAGCTGCCCAAAAATTACCCCCTTCTGGGAAGGGGTACACCAGAGGATGGAACAGTGAATAGGCATTACAATTGAGGAATCGGCCAGGGTATTGATTCTTAATATGATTAGTTGTGATCTTTGTCCAGGTCTGGGGAAGCACCACATAGCAGCAATTTGTAGACTCTCACTGCTTGCAAAGGTGTTAATTGCAAGAAGTAATATGCAAAAAAGTAGAAAAATATGAACAAATATATTACACGCGTCCCAAGAAGATTAAAGACTGGGAAAAGATCAGGGTACAACAGTCTAATAGTTAGAAAAGAATTAGATACTAAGACGTGTCATCATCCCCCCCATTTTTATTTATTTATTTATTTTTTTCCTGCTTCCGGCTTGGGTTGGGTGGGGAGGGTGGGTAGAAGGGGATAGACTATTATATATAATACAATAGTACAACGACAAATGGTATAGCTAGATAAAGTAAAAGATGTTAAATTTTAATGTGCAACTGTAGATGTTGTCTTTTTGATGTATTGTATGTATATACCTCTTTTTTGGAATTGTAAGAAAATAAAGATTTATAATAATAAAAAAAAATTATGGTGAATTTGGGAGTAGAAGGTGTAGTGTCGGGTTGATCTGTACACCAGGCATCATAGAGTTGCATGCCGTGTAGCGAATAACAAAATCTATTGATCTTGCTGTATTTGGATTTGCCTGCATAGGTATCCAAAAGAAGATTGAGAGGAGGGTTAATATCACCACAAAGGTCAATAGGACCCCCAGCAAACACACATAGTTCATCTAGGGCTTTGAGTATAAATTGGACTTGGTTACCATTGGGGATATAGGTGGTAGTTCCACCAATCTCACAATTTAGATATCTAACAGTTTCAGGTGGACCGATTTATGTATAAATATAGATGCATATTTCGAATTACCATCAGGGTTTTCACTATGATAGTTAGTAGGATAATACCTGTTGGAGAATTAAGACCCTTAGAGTTAAAGGATTCTATAGTCAGTGACGAGGCTAGTGTATGGTGTTTAACTGAATCTTCCTGTGAATAACCTAGAACCTCATCTGGTCAACAACTACCTCACCCTATAAAGAGCTGGAGACCAGAGGAAAATATGTGTGGAGCCTTGGGAAGACTTATGTAAAGATGAAAAAAAAATTAAATGTATCTGTGCCTTTATGACTGGCAGGTAAGTCTATTTATTATTTATTATAATTAGAGGGCACTTTATTTTATTTATTCTGGGGAAGAGGCCCTCTTTGTACTATTTTTATGCATTATTGAGGGGGCTTGTATACTTTTTACTGGGGGGGGGGGAGTAGGGCACAGTATATCTTTTACAAAGAAGATGCCTACACAACATTTATTAGGAGGGCCTATTTGTTTATTAACCCCTTAAGGACGCAACCATTTTACAGCTTAAGGCTCAGTCCCATTTTTTAGATTCTGACCTGCGTCTCTTTATATGGTTATAACTTTTGAACACTGTTACTTATCAAAGCGATTCTGAGATCATTTTCCCCCACATGTTGTACTTCATTTTAGTGGTAAATTTTGGCTGATAAGATTTGCGTTTATTTACAAAAAAAAGAAAAAAAATGATGAATTGTTAGAAAAATTTGCCATTTTCGAAATTCAAAATCACCGCGTTTTCAGGCAGATCTATTTACCACCTAAATAACTTGCAGAATAACATTTCCCATTTGTCTACTTTACATTTTCATAATTTTTGAAATGTTTGGATAATTTATTTTGACGTCACGCGGCCTACAAATCGAATAGCGATTTTCCGTATTTTCAGAATTGACTATTTTGGGGATAAATACTGTTTGAAATCAAATTTTACATATTTAGCAACAAAAACCCCCTATATAACCAACCCATTTTCAAATCTGCACCCCTCAAACTATCAGAAACAGCATTTACAAAGATTGTTAACCCCTTGAGATGTTCATAGTAATTGAATCAAAATGGCGGTGAAATTTAGAATGGTCAAATTTTGTCGGTTATACGTTCATTTAGCCCTAAAATTTACACATTTTCAAAAGATAAAAAGAGAAAACTCACCATAAAATTTGTTCTACAATTTCTCCTGAGTGCAGCGACCCCCCCCCACGTGGCCGTTACTTGTGTTATGGGGGCACAGCGAGGCGCAGAAGGGAAGGAGCACCCTGCAGCTGCCAGGATTTTAGTTTTCTCGTTGCCCCCTTTTGAAGGCTATAAAATTTTCGCTTTTCCGTTATTTGGGCCATGTGACGGCACTTTTTTTGCGGGACGAGATGCTTTTTCCAGTGTTACCATTTTGGGGTTGGTATCACCTATTGTTGAAAATTTAGGAACTTTTTTTGAGGTCATGAGTAGAAAAGCATCAATTCTGTACTGGATTTTTTACTTTTTTTTTTTTCGTGTTCACCATATAGCCTAATAATCATGTTATCTTTATTCTATGGGTCGATACGATTATGGGGATACCAGACATGAATATTTTTTCTTACCAAATTTGCCAAATAAAACCCTAATGTGGGGAAAAATCTATCATTTTTGCATCGCTGTCTTCCAAGTGGCATAACATTGTTACGTTTTTGGCTACAGAGCTGGATGTTGGCTTGTTTTTTGCGGGACATGTTGTTCTTTGCAACAGTATCATTTTGGAGTACATATGTTTTGTTGAGCATTTTTAGTAGGATATAATAGGTAAAAATCATAATTTTTGGCGGGTTTTTAACGTTTTTTTTACGGCGTTCATCATATGGGTTCAATAGTTATTTAGTTTTATTCTATGGATTGTTACGGATGCGGTGATACTATATATGTGGGGTTTGTGTTATGATTTAGACTTTTTTGAGCGTTATATGTCTCTTTATATGTTTTGGGGCTTATGGGCATTTTTAGTGATTTATAAAGTAATTTTTTATTGAAAAACATTTTTTTTTACATTTTTTTACATGATCCACCATGGGATATGAACAAGCAATCATCTGATTGCTTGTTCTTGATAATACTCTGCAATACTAATGTATTGCAGGGTATTATCAGTGCCAGCCTATGCAGATGCATAGGCTGACACTTTGCCTTTAAGATGACGTCACAGACGCCATCTTAAAGATAAACCCTCCAGGTTTCTCTGGGGTCCCAATCGGACCCCAGAGGTGCCAAAACAGCGATCGCCCCCCCCCGAAAACGGTGCGAGGGGGGCGATCGTGGGGTAAAGACCCCCAGAAGGCATGTTAAATGCCATGGTCGCGTTGACCGCGGCATTTAACGGGTTAAACACCCGCGATCGGGGCCAACTAGACCACGGGTGTTAGCCGGGGATGTCAGCGGTAAATTACCGCTGAAATCCCGCGGCTAACGATGCAGGTTCGGCTGCTGTGCAGCGCTGGACCGGCATCGTCTCTGCGCCGTAGCTGTACTGCGCTGAGCGCTAAGGAGATAATGGTGTTGTATATAAAAGAAGTGACTGTTGTATTTTTTAGGGCACAGTGTGGACCTTAAAACATCTGGCAAATTCTGAAATAAAATAAGTCATGCTCAGAGAAATCAACATAAATTTTGGGACCGAATAAGTATACGTGTGACTGGTAAGTTACTAGTTGTCAAGGTGCTTCTTTTTTCTATTGTACTATACTACTGTAGTTGTCACGTCTAATCAGTACTTTCTTCCTAACGTTCTAGATTGTGAGACTCAACGGGGCACATTTACTAAGGTACTAGAACGAGGATTATCCGGTGTCCAGGCAAAAGAGGATTTTCGGTTTTAAATGTTAAAATTCCACTTTATTCAAAACTTTTTTCTTAAAAACAATGAAGACGTCTCATAACAAAAAGAAATCTGACGCGTTTCGGACTATATGCAGTCCTTAGTCGTAGCCTTTTGATATGCTTTTAACACAGAGTATTTAAGCATTGCTGGCAAACCAGAAACAAGTTTATACAAGGTCACGTGATAATCAGGCACATACACAGAAAAAGGAAAATATTTCAAGGTAAGCTATAATTCTAATATATGTATAATAGATCATTTCTATAATTAAAACCTATGGAGAATCGTGTTTTTAAAGCTAAAATCCAGTAAGCTTCCCGTGATCTCAATGCCTTAGTCCAATCTCCTCCCCTTTTGGGGCGGGATACTTTTTCAATGGGAATGATTTGTAAGTATGAAATATCTCCCCCGTGTTGTTCATGTAGGTCAGGGGTCCCCAAACTTTTTACATAGGGGGCCGTTCACGGTCCCTCTCAGACCGTTGAAGGGCTGGACTAAAGTTAAAAAAAAAAAATAAGAAATTCCTCTGTACACTGCACATATCCTATACTGCTCCTCCATCATTGATTATTTCCTATACTGCACCCCCATCATTAATTATTTCCTACACTGCTCCTCCATCATTATTTCCCATACTGCCCCTCCATGATTAATTATTCCCTTTACTGCCCCTCCATCATTAATTATTCCCTATACTACTCTTCCGTCATTAATTATTTCCCATACTGCCCCTTCATCATTAATTATTCCCTATACTGCTCCTCCATCATTAATTATTCCCTATACTGCCCCTCCATCATTAATTGTTCCCTATACTGCCCCCTCCACCATTAATTATTCCCTATACTGCCCCTCCATCATTAATTATTCCCTATACTGCTCTTCCGTCATTAATTATTTCCCATACTGCCCCTTCATCATTAATTATTCCCTATACTGCTCCTCCATCATTAATTATTCCCTATACTGCCCCTCCATCATTAATTATTCCCTATACTGCCCCTCCATCATTAATTGTTCCCTATACTGCCCCCTCCATCATTAATTATTCCCTATACTGCCCCTCCATCATTAATTATTCCCTATACTGCTCCTCCATCATTAATTATTCCCTATACTGCTCTTCCACCATTAATCATTTTACTTAATGCCCCCATAATTAATTATTTTTTTATATCAGGGCCCCCCGACCGGCAAAATATATTTGCTGCTGGTTAAAAAAAAAATCCTGTACTCACTCTGGCAGCGGCTCCCGTGTCTTCTTTCTTCGGGCTGCTGTCGGCCGGGAAGGGGTGCGCGGCCGCGTGATGACGTCATTACGCGGCTGCGCATCCAGGTTCAAGGAGCGATGTGCGCCGGGGTTGTCTTCCGGCCACATCGCTCCACATGTAATAATAGTGCTCGGGCGGCTGCATCGGCCGTGTCGAGCACTATTCAGTGACGGCCAGGAGCTTCCTGTCCAGACGGACGGAGGGTCCTGCCCAACTGCCGGGGGCCTCAGCAGGAGCCGCTGGCGCTCCAAGCGCTGGATGCGACGGGGGCCGGATAAACACGGTCCGCGGGCCGCATGTGGCCCGCGGGCTCTAGTTTGGGGACCACTGATGTAGGTGTTTGGATAGTCCTGACATTTTTGTGTGGAATTGACTGCTTTGTTTCTTTGCTGCTGCAATATGTTCTGAGATTCTTGTTTTTAGTTTTCTAGCCGTGCAGCCGATGTATTGTTTGTCGCATAATGTGCATGTGGCTAAATATACCACATAATCACTGTTGCAGTTCATGTAGGACTAATGTAATATTGCTTAGATGTGTTAGTAGACGAGAAAACAGTAGTTTTATGTAGTATATGACACAAATTACATCGTGTGCCTCCACATTTGTAGCTGCCTTTATATTTTAGCCAAGTTTGTTGTGTATCTTTTTGTGTCATGAACATATTAGGAGACAATAAGTTCCCTAAATTGGGTGCATTCTTGGCTACAAATAATAATAATAATAACTCTTTATTTATATAGCGCACACAGATTACGCAGCGCTGCACAAAGCATATCAAATCTTACTCCTTTATTCAATATTTGGGACAGCTTGTCATCTTGACATAATATAGCCAGATGTTTTTTTACAACTCGTGAAATTTGATTGTATTGTTTACTGTATGTTGTACTGAATGTAATAGCCTGATTGTCATTGATATTCTTCTTTAACTTTTTCTTTGTGAAATATTGAGTTCTCGATTTGGTGTTAACGTCTTCTTCTATTCTGTGTACATGACTACTGTTGTATCCTCTTTTCATTAGTCGTTGTGAAATTTGTGTGGCAGCCTCTCTGTATGTATCATTATCAGAACATATGCGTTTAGCTCGTATATATTCCCCTCTAGGGAGATTGCGTATTACGTGTGGAGGATGGCAGCTAGTTGCGTGCAATAATGTATTGCCTGATATTGGTTTTCTTTATAAATTAGTGTGTACACATTCTTTTGAATTATTCCCAGTTAAAGTTATGTCCAAAAATGAAATTGAACTATATGAATAAGAAAATGTAAATTTTAAGTTAAGGGAGTTAGTATTGAGGTACTTGAGGTTAGTATGAATTTGGGTATATTATCTTCGGGACCTTTCCATATGCATAGACAGTCGTCTATATAGCGACCGTACCAGATTATCTGTGATGCAAACATATTATCTGTATGATAGATGTTTCTTTCCTCAAACCAGGACATATATAAATTTGCCAGCGTAGGGGAAAATTTTGCGCCCATCGGGCAGCCTTGTTGCTGAAAATAAAACGAACCTTCAAAATTGAAAAAGTTGTTCTTCAGTAAAAAAAATTAATACCTCTAAAATGTAATTGATAAGCTCCCTAGAAAATTTACTGTATTGAGTTAAACGGTGTAGAATTGCTTGAACAGCTAACGTATGTGGTATACAGGTGTACAAACCCACCACATCACATGTAACCCATGCATAATTGTGTTGCCACTTCATAGTGTCCATTGCTTTCAGTACTTCAAATGTATCTTTTATGTATCCAGGTGTTCTCGTCACGAAAGGTTGTAAGATATTGGGGGTCATTTACTAAGGGGCCGATTTGAGTTTTCCCGACGTGTTACCCGAATATTTCCGATTTGCGCCGATTTCCCCTGAATTGCCCCGGGATTTTGTCGCACGCGATCGGATTGTGGCGTATCGGCGCTGGCATGCACGCGACGGAAATCGGGGGCGTGGCCGAACGAAAACCTGAGAGATTCTGAAAAACCGCCGCATTTTTAAAAAAAAATCTGTCGTGGAGCTTGCACTTACCTTCACTCAGCCCGGCTCGTTGAACTCCAGTGCGTTCCAATGTTTTTCAGCGCAGCAGCACCACCTGGTGGACGGCGGAGGAACTACCTTAATAAATCCCGGCCGGACCCGAATCCAGCGCAAAGAACGCGCCGCTGAATCACGAATGGACCAGGTAAGTAAATCTGCCCCATTGTCTAACCAAGCTGCTATTTTTTCTGTTGTGGACCCTACTCCTGATATGATCGGTCCTAATGGTGGAGGAAAGATATTTTTCTGTGTTTTCGGTAATGCATAGAGGATCGGTGTATTGGGATATTCTGGTATCATATTATCCACTGTTTGTTGAGAAAAAATATTCAAAGATGCACCTTCTTGTAACATTTTTTCTAATTGAGATTTGACTTGATTGGTAGTGTCTTTGTGTACCATGGTCTATGTTTCAGGTTCTTGTAGCATTTTAAGAACTTCTTGTTTATACAGTTCTTTGTCCATGACTGTGATTGTTTCTCCCTTATCTGATGATCGAATTATAATGTAGGGGTTGGCTTGGAGTTCTTTTATTGCACGTTTTTCTCCTGTTGTGAGATTGTTCGTATTTAGGTCATATTGTTTTTCATATAATGTAGCTAGATCTTTTTCTACTCCATACTGGAACTGGTCCATTACATCTACTCTGGAGTTCACCAGATAAAATGAAGAATTAGATGTAACAACGAAATTAGCAGCTTGTTGTATTGGAAAAGACTCTTCTATTGTGTTATCCTGAAGTTCTGTCAATTGCATCATTGTGAAATGTTCTTGAAACATATTATCAATGGTTAAGTTCGATTGGCCCCGCACATTGAACACGTCTTCAATGGCTGTTTTAGTTTGAGTATTATAATTTTGATCAAAGAAATGTCTTTTTAATGTTAAGAGACGTATGAATTTATTTATATCTTTGATGGTTTCATATAAATCAAAATTCCTAGACGGCACAAAATTCAAACCTTTCGTTAGTACTGAAATTTGAGATGATGTTAGAATGCATGCAGATAAATTTATTACTGTTGAATCCTTGTTGGGCTTTTTCTCATCTATTGTTGTTTGCGTCTGATCATAGGGTGTTTTACAGGATTTGTGTTTTCTTCCTCCCCGGCGTGTGCGTTTTTTCTGTTGTCTGTTGTCGTGAGCTTCCTTGTTGTGTCTTATTATCATATTGATATTTGTTTCTATTTTCCTCGGTGTCCGATATGTCCATGTTTATGTCCGATGTTTCATACTCCGATGAACTGAATGTAACTTTGGGCTGGAAGTTATTTTGATCCCGTTTTTTAGGATGGACTTGGGTTTGTAATTGCGTTTTTGCTTCCATGTGTAGACTTTGTCTGACTTGTAGTCTTGTACATCCCTCTCAAATTAGCTTTTTTTGGTTTTTGTGATACTGTCTCCCAGTTTTTTTATATTAATATCAATTGATGATGTTGTGATATTCCTCTTGATTGTAATCTTTCAATAGTTCTGACTCTAGTATTTGAGTTTTTTCATTCAATTCCTTTAGTTTTTGTTCCTTGTGTTGTACTATTAATTGTATTAGTTTCATGGAGCAGTCCGATAATATTTGCTGACATTTTTTAAGAATATCGTCTGTGTAGATTGTTGTAGGCAGTTTGTATAGCCTTAAACCACGAGGAATCATTTCATGTTCCAGGTATTGGGTTAGTGTGGTGTAATCCCACCACACCCTTACTTGATTAAGCAGTAGTTTCTCCAAATACGCAATCAGCGTTTTTTTGTTGGAGCTTGATTTTCTGGAATTGTGTCAGATATAGTGAAGATTTCTTTGGCTCTTTGCAGTCGGTTTTCGCTCATCCGAGGGCACAGAGACATGTGAACAACAGGAGCATCCATTTTTGTTCACTTGAGAGAGATAACTCATGTATGTACGAGTGCAGTTGCTTGCAGTTAGACGTATTTATATAAAAATTTCTTTACGTAGTGGAAAATTCATTTGTGATATAAATCATGAAACAAGAACGATATATTTGTGTATAAAGTTTGTTATCTTGTTTGGATTAGTCGGAGCACAGAACAAAGAAAGCCCAGCTTAATATATGCATAAACAGAAAAAGGAGTTCAGCTCACCACTTTTCGTTGTCGTCTTGTTGATTTTTGCCGATGCACGGACGTGCTGTGCTAGAACGAGGATTATCCGGCGTCCAGTCAAAAGAGGATTTTCGGTTTTAAATGTTAAAATTCCACTTTATTCAAAACTTTTTTCTTTAAAACAATGAAGACGTCTCATAACAAAAAGAAATCTGACACGTTTCGGACTATATGCAGTCCTTAGTCGTAGCCTTTTGATATGCTTTTAACACAGAGTATTTAAGCATTGCCGGCAAACCGGAAACAAGTTCATACAAGGTCACGTGATAATCGGGCACATACACAGAAAAAGGAAAATATTTCAAGGTAAGCTATAAATCTAATACATGTTTAATAGATCATTTCTATAATTAAGACCTATGGGGAATCGTGTTTTTAAAGCTAAAATCCAGTAAGCTTCCTGTGATCTCAATGCCTTAGTCCAATCTCCTCCCCTTTTGGGGCGGGATACTTTTTCAATGGGAATGATTTGTAAGTATGAAATATCTCCTCCATTTACTAACGGTACGTTGGACGCATTTCCGTCGGGTTTCCCGACTATTTCTGGCGCATCGCCAACGGCTTTCATGTGACACACCGGGCCGTGTGGCCATTGGACAATCCGACTGATTCAGACAAACCGCGGAATTTGACTTTCAAAATTGTGTTGCAAGATCAGCACTCACATGCACCGGGAAGAAGATGGTGAACTACGGCGGACCTGAGCGGGGAAGCGCCACATGCAGGAAATTGGATGTACGATCTTCGTGAATCGCGGCAGCTCCGAATCCTCGTCGGACATTCCGGATCGGCGGCATCAACGGTAAGTAAATGTGCCCCAATGGGTCAATATATAGGGTTTTATTTGATAAAAAAAATATATGTTTATAAATAGTGTACTACAATGGCACAGGATGTCAATTTATACTGCAGGTTTGCCCATCATGATTTCTACTGGAATGCTGTCTGAATCTACCTAAGGACTGTGCCGTATAGCTCTTCCTTATTCATGCACAATAAAACCTAAACAGGCCACATAGCTAACCTAGAACTTTTGCCCATTTAAGTCAATAAGTGTTCTCTAAATTAGAGATACCTATCATCAATGTGGTAGCTAATGCACAATGGCTGCACATACTGTACAATCATGTACAGAAAATGTAAATTACAAAAATCTGAAAATGAAAATTTGAAATTTACTCTTTAACTGGAATTTTTGTGCACCATTTTTAAAGACACTATTTTCATTGTGCAATAAGAAAGTGACAATAAATGCAAATAATTAAATCTATAAATTATGTGATAAAGTAGGACACTTGTATTAACATTACACCGAGACAGGCGACTTAAAAGTGGGTTTTTTATTGCTGACTATGCATCCTATTTCAGCCTACAAAATTATATGTATATTTTCCAACCTAGAGTGCAATAATAAAGGCAAGCGGTGCCTATGTGAAAATTGTAAAATACAGTTAATAACAGCATTAACATAGTTGTATAATAAAAAATATTTACTTCTGTGTTATAATGAAATTATTTAAAATAAATATATCAGTATTACTTCCAAGTTGTAATTACCAATATAAATCTTATTTTCAATGCTTATGTTGCATTCTGAGCACATATTGATGAGTAATACACAAGATAGTTAATTTCTTCAACAGTTTCATTGCAAATTATACTAAAACACAATCTGTAAAACAGCCTGTTGTAATGTATATATATTTCACTCTATGCCAGTCTTACAGCCTTGTAGTGTAAGAACTACCGTATATACTCAAGTATAAGCCAACCCAATTATAAGCCAAGGTACATAGTTTTACCACCAAAAACTGGGGAAACCTATTGACTCGAGTACAAGCCGAGGGTGGGAAATGCATTGGTCTCAGCCTACCAGTATATAGCCAGCCAGCCCCTGTAGTGTATAGCCTGCCCCCAGTAGTATATAGCCTGTTCGCCCCTGTGGTATATAGCCTGCCAGCCCCTGCGGTATATAGCTTGCATGCTCCCCCATTATATAGAATTGGTCACAGCCTCCCCAGTATATAGCCTGCCAGCCCCCAGTAGTATATAGTTTGCCCACAGTAGTATATAGCCTGCCAGCCCCTATAGTGTATAGTCTACCAGCCCCTGTAGTA
Organism: Engystomops pustulosus; assembly: GCF_040894005.1. Lineage (NCBI taxonomy): Eukaryota > Metazoa > Chordata > Amphibia > Anura > Leptodactylidae > Engystomops > Engystomops pustulosus. Next base: position 131,872,701 of record NC_092412.1, read on the forward strand.
TATAGCCTGCCAGCCCCCAGTAGTGTAAAGCCTGCCAGCCCCCAGCAGTGTATAGCCTGCCATCCCCTGTAGTATATAGCATGACAGCCCATTAAAGTATATAGCCAGCCCACCCTTTAGTATATATTGCCTGCCAGCCCCGTGTAAGGTATAACTTGCTGTTAAAAAAAATAAACTGACTACTCACCATTCCGACGGCCCGGGCAGCTCCTCTTCAACTTCATGCCACAGGTCCGCGACAGCTCTGTGGGCAGCACTTCTTCTGTCTTCAAGTGCCCCGGCCGGGCTCTGTGCACGAAGCTGTCGTGGACCTGCAGCCAGCATGAAGACAGAAGAGGTGCTGCCCAGGGAACTGTAGCGGACATGCGGCATGAAGATGAAGAGGAGGTGCCGGGGCCATCGGAATGGCGAGTAGTCAGTTTTTTTGTATACCCAAGTATAAGCCAAGTGGGGAATTTTCAGCACAAAAATTGGGCTGAAAATCTTGGCTTATACTCGAGTATACTGGGTAATCATGAGGGTAACAGCAAAAAAACATGTTGCTTCATAAAGAATTATATCTATCTTACTTGACACAGTAATCTTATCACATCTAAATACAAACTGCAAGATATAAAAAGGTAATAAGATTACAGGATTACCGTGTATACTCGAGTATAAGCCGACCCAAGTATAAGCCGAGGCCCCTAATTTTACCACAAAAACCTGGTAAAACCTATTTTTTTTACTCGAGTATAAACCGAGTTTGGGTTTTCAGCACATTTTTTGTGCTGAAAAACTAGGCTTATACTTGAGTATATATGGTACTTTATATTATTTAAACTGTTGAACTGTTTAGGTTATTTAGTTTTGTCATTGCAAATACTGTATACACTTGTCAATCAAAGTTATTATTCTAGAATTTGTTATAATACCACCCTAATAGCCCCAGTTTGCTTTGTTTATTAGGATATCTTCCTGGTACCAATGAAGTAACAAGACTTCCAAAAAAACCTCATGATTTCCAATAAGTACGAAAACACTAGAAACAATACACACAATATATGTGAATAGTGTAGAAATAATATTGCTATATACAGAAAACCTTTAACTCCTTTGGTTATTTAAAAATCTTAAATAATCAGGGTTGAGCAGTCAATAGCCCTTTTGTTTTTGACGCATTGTCAAGTTACATCAATAACATTATTTCTAAAGAAAATGTTTAGTAATTTATTTGTATGTGTTTAAAAAACTGTTCAACCTAATGTTTAATGCTTTAAGGGAAGAAGAAAGATATAGTCAAATGTAGGAATAAAACCTAACACTATGTTACTTAGTTCCCACAAAATGTTCCCCTCTACACTCCTCCTCTGGGATTGAGGGAATTTGTAAGTGCACAACACCATAATGTTGATAATGGGGGTTCAAGTACCTTACACCCCGGCCTTCTTCTCCATTACTCTTAGTTCACTATGGCAGCCTACTGCAAGGGTATTCTGCGACACCTGGTAAATGCTGCACACTCCTGTATGCCAGCTCTCTGGAAAGCCTTGAATCCACCGACCCTGATCCATTGGATCAGAAAGCTGGAAGAGATATTCCGAATGGAGGATCTCACCGCCTCTCTACAGGATACACATTGTGACAATGTGGACCCCCTGGATAGTATTCCAGAACTCTGCTGCCTACAAGAACATTCTCTCTGCTTGAGGTGGGGAATGGTCTATGTTTCCTCTCCCCTCTATTTAATTATTTTTTTCTTCCCTCTGCCTCTTGCTCCCCTCCCCTCCACCCTCCCTAACTTTACCAGTCTGCCATTACGTTTCTCCTCACCCCTGTAGGGGTTACTGTGTGATACTACTAATGGAACTGATGCTCTAAAAATGCATAAAAATGTGCATTTTGGGAAAGTAGGTGGAGAGATGTAATATTTTTACAGTGGCACCCATGCAAATTGCTAATGTCTAAAATAAAAAAATCTACCTTTAAATTGGTATAATTAGGTATGCTTTTACTAGTTCTTGAAAACACAGCATTATAAAATAAAAGCATAACAAACAGGCATCTTTGCATCCTGGACCAAGAACTTGATTGATTATTTCTCAAAACATGTTAGAAAATCTTGGACAACTAATAATTTTTTATTAGATATAAAATGTAAAACCCCATCAAATGGAAAAGTTCATGTGAAATATTTGTCTACTGCCTAGAATACACAGTTATATAAGGTAACTTGTAAAATAAAAAGAATTGCAATCAAGAAAATCATAACAGACATTGGAAAATATCCCGTTTTTACAGATTTCCTGGATTTATGGATAGATGGTATACTTAGTTCAGATTTCACCAGGTTTCTGTCAGCAAGGATAATACTGCAAAGGTAAATATATTCTCTGTAAAAATAATTACTGAATCTTCGATGAAACAACATAACAGTAGTATGAATGCAGCTTAAAACCGAGGCAACACTGGGTGACAAACAAAACAACACATTCACAATTGTTTTGCCAGCAGCTTTAAAATGTGCAGTGCATAGGTTTAAAGATGCAAGAGATACCTGATCTTGCCAAAAGAAAAACATCTAATTTCATAAATTATGATCATCCAAACACCATTAACTTTCAATATGAGAGTGGTAAAGATTTTCTATCCCATCTTTCCAGCTGGTCATATTTATTAACTACGCAATTATCATTGTAACCTCTTCATTCCGTTTTGAGACTCATATTTAAATTGTAACTTTTTGATTCCATGATATTAGGATGATGTAGGATGCTAGTGTACACAAAGATTGTAACTAACAATCAAAACACCTTTAAATATTTAACCAAGAACATCAAAAACTTACAGCATTGGGAAGACCTTGAAAAAGAGGAGCACTGTGGATGCCGCTGTTCACATATTGCCTGAAAGAGAGTGATTTAATCAGTAAATTACATTACAAACACATAGGCAGTGTATTATTCTGAACAAGCGATCATAGTAAAAAACAAACGCATAAAATAAAATCAGCAAAAATTAAAATGTTTTGCCTAAAAAACAGGATTAAAGGAGATCAAAAAGTCACATTTACCTAAAAATAATACTAATAAAAAGTACAACTCATCACGTAAAAAATGAATGGACTTAAAACAGCTCTGTTAGTTAAAAAATAAAAATGTTACGCCTCTTAGAATATTGAATTTTAATTCTGCATAAACATAAAAAAAGCTATGTAAATGAGATATTTCCTTAATCATCCTGACTCACAGAATGAAAATAACATGTTATCTATGCTAAATGGTGTAAAAAAACAAATACTAAATGTTAAAAAAATTACAGAATTAATTATTTGCACCCCATTTTCATCAATGCCGTATTACCACACCAAAATTGTACCAATGTAAAGTTCATGTCATCTCACAGAAAATAAGCCATTTTATGATAATATTTACAAAAACTAAGAAACATGTTATAGCTTGTTAAGTGTACCTATCAAAACCCACAAAATTCATAACATCCTTTAGGGCAAAACTGTATATAACATGTTTCTTAGTTTTTGTAAATATTATCATAAAATGGCTTATTTTCTGTGAGATGACATGAACTTTACATTGGTACAATTTTGGTGTGGTAATACAGCATTGATGAAAATGGGGGGGGGGTGCAAATAATTAATTCTGTAATTTTTTTAACATTTAGTATTTGTTTTTTACACCATTTAGCATAGATAACATGTTATTTTCATTCTGTGAGTCAGGATGATTAAGGAAATATCTCATTTACATAGCTTTTTTTATGTTTATGCAGAATTAAAATTCAATATTCTAAGAGGCGTAACATTTTTATTTTTTAACTAACAGAGCTGTTTTAGTCCATAACCCGTGATATTTTTTCTCTCCAGAAAGGCATCCAGGCCTCTCTTGAAGATCTACATAGAGTCCGCCATAACAACCTCCTGCGGCAGAGAGTTCCATAGTCTCACTTCTCTTACAGTAAAGAACCTTTGTCTATGTTGATGTTAAAATCGCCTCTCTTCTAGGCGTATAGGATGCCCCCTTGTCCTGGTCACAGGCCTAGGTATAAAAAGATCTTTGGTGAGATCCTTGTACTGTCCGTTCAGGTATTTTCTAAACTGAATAATCCCACGTTTTGTAATCTGTCATTGTATTCTAGTCCCTGTATTCCCCTAATAATCTTGGTTGCTCTCCTCTGCACCCGTTCCAGCTCTACTATATCCTTTTTATACACTGGTGCCCAAAACTGTACACAATATTCCATGTGTGGTCTGACCAGAGATTTGTGTAAGGGCAAAACTATGTCTTTATCATGAGAATCTATTCCTCTCTTGATACATCCCATAATTGTATTTGCTTTAGCAGCAGCCGTCTGGCTCTGGTCGCTAAAATTAAGTTTACCATCTACCAATACCCCAAAGTCCTTTTCAGCTCCAGTTTTACTAAGTAATTGACCGTTTAGAACATAATTATACGTTTTGTTTCCATGGCCCAAGTGCATAACTTTACATTTATCTACATTAAACCAAATCAACCATTTCTCTGCCCACTCCTCAAGCTTCCACAAATCCCTCTGTAATGCTAAACTATCGACCTCAGTATTTATTACTTTACACAGCTTAGTATCATCTGCAAATATTGAAGCTTGCCTGTGTAAACCCACTACAAGGTCATTAATAAAAATATTAAAAAGAAATGGTCCCAATACTGACCCCTGTGGCACTCCACTGGTAACGTCAACCCAATCTGAGAATGTGCCATTAATGACGACCCTCTGTTTTCTATCACTAAGCCAATTACTTACCCAAATACACAGATTTTCCCCTATTCCCAGCAGTCTCATTTTATATACCAACCTTTTATGCGGCACAGTGTCAAATGCCTTAGAAAAGTCCAGATATACAACATCCACAGCATCCCCCAGGTCCATTCTTGAACTTACCTCCTCGTAGAAACCAATCAGATTAGTCTGACAGGACCGATCTCACATAAACCCATGCTGACGCTGGGTTATAAGGTTATGCACAGTGAGATACTCCAGGATAGCATCTCTAACAAACCCCTAAAATATTTTCCCCACCACAGAAGTTAGACTCACAGGTCTGTAGTTTCCAGGATCGCTTTTTGATCCTTTTTTGTATATTGGTACCACATTTGCTATGCGCCAGTCCTGTGGAACATAACCAAATATTAAAAATAACGGTCTGTCTATCACGGTACATAGATCATATGAAATCACAGCATGCCTTCCATGAAGTCCATGGAGAAATGCTGTGATTTCATGTGATCAGATATATATGGTGTGGACTTTGCAAATATAACTGGGACTTTAGATGATATCACCCTGGTCACATGGCATTAAGGGCTGAAAGCTGAGAAGAGACATGGGACATGGGGAGGAGTAGACGGGAGCAGGCAGCCGAGCAGGATACGCCCCCACTGATGTCAGGTAATATAACATAGTTTAATTTTGGGGATGTAAGGGAAACAATTTTAGCTAAAAGAATGTTGTCATTTAGTTAATAGGGCTCTATGGGAACATGTTACTAGATATATTTGTGAAAATGTGGTAACAGGTTCCCTTTAAGTAAGGGTTTAAGTAACATCATGTAAATACACATAACAACCACTTTGTACTGTGGTGCATTGTAAATCTTGTGCAATCTTTATGCAATACTTAATACTTGGCCAATGCAATATTGTTGAATTAATTGGCATGTTAGAAGCCACAGTTTTCTGACATGACTTTATTTTATAAGGCTAATTTATGGTGCATTCAATTTTTTTCAAATGCAGAAACCAAAAGCAGGTGTGGATCATAATAGTTGAGAACATATCATTGAGAGAAGCTTTTACATCTCTTTGTGACTCCACTCCTGGATGCATGTGTATATATGCTGTATGTGTGTGCATGCTGTATATACTGAATGATGGTGTAAATATACTGTATGTGTGTATATAGTTATGTGTAGACACGTGTATGAGTTTAAAAGTGATTGTGATTGTGTAAATGTGTGTGTACAAATATGTTTATATTTTCTAAGGGGAAGGGGGCCCCATTCAAAGGTCTGCTATGGAGCCCAGCCTTTGCTGATTACCCTACTGAATTCTAGGATTAGTTTAGTTAGCAAGGTTGGGAGATGTATGTAAGAAGACAATTTGGGAGCCCTAAAGTAAGGAAAAAATAAGTGAAAAGCCCATGAAGTTGACCATTGTGCAACTTATTGGCAATAAATATTCCACTTTTTCCTATCTAATCCATTTGTCTGCATCTTTGCTATTTTTCTCAAAGAGTGTTATGCTGTGTTAATAAATATCTCTTGCAATTCACTAACATTTTTAGTTGGAATGCTACAAAAATTTAGAGGGTCCTTCTGGCCTTTAATTTTGTACTTCAAACAATATTCTTGTATACTAGGTCATTTGTCTTTTAAGGCAAGGTCAATTTTAATGAAGAGTTCTATGAATTTCAAATTATAACATTAAGTATAAGTATTAAGTATAACATTAGTTAAAGCACTATAAAGTTGCTAATGTAGGTTGGAGTTGAATCATTGTGAATTACAATATCCACTTATACTATTTGCCTCATTGCACTGTCCACTGGTTTCTCCATTGTCCCAGCATGACCTGCCAGACATGGGAGATTGAGAACACAATGCTTTCAAGCCCATGAAGGGAGCAGATCATTTGCAGCATGACCTTTATGCCATCACTACCTTATACCTTCCCCCACTACTTTGTTGATTTGTTTTAAACAGTGAAAGGAAGGATTTTACAGATGTTCTTTCAAGTCTTTCATTCATTCCTGTCGGGAGATCCTTTAAAACCCGATTTTGCTTCCAACGGACAAGATTTTTTCATCTTTTTTCATCCTATTTTGACCAGCAATCCTATAATTTAGGAATGAAGTTGCTGCCATACACCAAGGCAGTACACCATTTTATCTGCTGCTATAACAAATGAAGAATATATGTAAGTTGGACAGTAAGTAGAAACTAAATCAGAGTGAAAGGATTAAACATTTACCACCATAACAAAAGTGTGCTAGGCCGGAAAGAAGAATAAAGTGGTATTTTTCAAAGTGTTTGCGCCAGTATTATGCCTCGACGGCACTGTGTCCGCCGTGCCACAAAATTCTGCACCTAAAGGGGGGTTCCTGTGCAGAGTCAGACTGTGCACCACATTTATTGCTACGAATTGCAGTTAAAGTTGCACCAATGAAAAGTTGGTGCACACTTGCCAAGCACTGCAAGGCACAGTGAGGCAAACTGCACATAGAGCAGTTGACACTAGTTTTGATAAATGTGCACCAGTATTTGCTCAACAATAATGCATTTTCTACCATTTGATGCAGGTGGATTTTAATACTTTGTATGCCCTCTGTTGGCAAAGTTCCAATGGCCTTAAAGATCAGCAGCCAACATCAAGAGCTTGTCCCCCCATAAAACACTTTCATTTGTTCGATTTCTCCATGTCCTGCTGCTGCTGGTGGCAGCTACCCTCCACACTAGGCGGGTGAAGGAAGTTGCTTATTAAGGACTCCAGACTTAAAGGAAACCTACCACTGCTAATGGTAGGTATTAGCTGTAAACACCGGGCACCAGCTCAGGGTGAGCTGGTGCCGGAGCTTACCTTTGCTAGTGTTTTAAACCGCTATTTCGCGGTTTAAACACATTTTGATGAACGGAACCGAGGTAGCTTTGGCGCTGCACGCGGCCATGTGTGACGCCTCCGGCACTTCCTATGGAGGCGCGCGCACGGCCGCGCGCAGCGCCAAAGCTGCTTCGGGTCTGTTCATCAAAATGTGTTTAAACCGCGATATATCGGTTTAAAACACTAGCAAAGGTAAGCTCCGGCACCAGCTCACCCTGAGCTGGTGCCCGGTGTTTACAGCTAATACCTACCATTAGCAGTGGTAGGTTTCCTTTAAGCTGCTGCTGATGGAGCTGCTACTGCTCCTACCCCCCCTATCTCCCCACAGCAGCCGTGGCAGTAATACGGGAGCGATCACTGCCAGGAATCCCCTGGTCAGACCTGACAGAGGATGGACAATGGCGCACAAAGGCAGTGGCCAACTGTGTTTTCAGTATTTCTCTATATTATGGCAGTTGCTCCTCCCTCTCGGCAACTGGAAAAAAGTCACCCATTTTGGACCGGTAGTGAGGGTCCCAGAGGGTGGAGAGCCAAAAGTCATCCCTATGCCGGATAATGACTATTCAGCTGTCACTCTATTCGGCAAGTGACTTTGAGGGACTCCCGGCCTCCATCTCCACTGTATACTGCCACAGTGCTGCTGGGTCATCTGCCTCATCTTCTACCTCTTCCCCGATGCTCCTGCTCCTCCTCTCTTGTCACCTGCGTGGAAAAACCACTGATTTCACCAGATTATGCTTGTGCTCCAATGTTCTCCTGCTCAAGTTCAGCCCCCACCGGATTCATATGCCCTTGAGATGTAGTCTCCACTAGTCCAGTGCCCTGACCAGACAGATTTTGCAGCATGAGTTCCAGGACATGAAGCAGTGGAATGATGTTATTCATCCTGCAGTCCTGGCGACTGACAAATAACATGGCCTCTTCAAAGGGCCTGAGCAAACAGCAAGTGTCACACATGAACTGCCAGTGGCTGACATCAAAATTACAGGGGAGTACTCCGGTCTCCGGCTTGCATCATCAAAAAATCATTAATGGCTTTTCTCTGATCATACAGGTGGTCTAACATATGGAGGCTGGAATTCCAACGGGTGGAAACACTGCATATCAGACTATGTTGGGGGAGGCCGTTCTGATGCTACAACTCGAGGAGGGTGTGCTTGGCTTTGTAAGAATGGCTGAAGTGCCTACACAGTTTCCTAGCCATTTTTAGAATGTATTGCAGATAGGTGGAACACTTGAGGAACCTGTTAACTACCAGATTGAACACGTGCGCCATGCAGGGCGCATGGGCCATCCCTCCTTGGTGCAACACGGACACCATTTTCCTCCCATTGCCACCATGGTTCCGATTTTCAGTTGTCACGGAGAAAGCCACAGATTGATTTCTTGTTGCATGACGCGGAGCAGTTCCTCCTCTGTGTGACTTCGTTTGCCCAGGCTGGAGAACTGCCTGACACTGCATGTGTTATGATGGAGCAGCACTTAGACTTGTGGAGGCTGAGGTGGTGAAGGATGAGGTGGACACTGGCGCAAGAGCAGCAGTTTGACAACGTGGAGGAGAAAGCGGCGTCTCTTGTTCAAGTTGTTGGTGTGGCTGGATGGGAAGCACATTCAACCAATGGGCCGTAAAGAACATGTCCTGGCCCTGACCGTTGTTACAGCTCCACACATCCGTGTTTCCATGCACCTTGGAAGAAACCGATAAGCTCAAGGACTGATCCACCTTCTGTACTACATATTTATGAAGGGCTGGCACTGCCTTTTTGGAAAAAAAAATGCGGCTTGGAAATCTCCACCTCGGTTCGGAACAAGCCATTAGTTCTCTGAAGGGTGCAGGGTCCACGACTTGAAAAGTGAGGGACTGCAGTACCAACAACTTGGACAAGGGCATGGTCAGCTTCTGCACCTTAGGATGGCTGGATGCATACAGTCGCCTCTTTCAACAACTGCTGGTGCCATGTGTAGCGACGAGCAGGAGCATCTGGCCCGGGAGATGATGTCAAAGACGAACAGCTCCCTTCGGCAGAGGTGCTGGTGCCTCAGATCCTCTGGTATCTTAAAAAAAAACTGCGGGGTTTGTATCTTGCGGTCATTTGGCTCCCCTCCCCGCACTGCTGCCACCCTGCTGACTCACGGCCACAGTAGCGACTTGCTGCCTGCTCCACTGCCTGACACGCAAGCTGACACTCCCTTCACCCAACGATGATGAATACCTTGCTACACCCGGCTCCCAAGTGCGATCGGCTACATCATTGTCAATTTGCGTTTCCCTGTCACTGCTGTTCCCCTCACGGTGTCAGTATGCACAGCCTGCCTACTGCACAAAGCAGCGGATGCCTGCCCCACCTCTTCACTGCCAAGCAGCTGCTGACTGTCCTCAAACACTTTGTCCTCACTGTATAGTGGCACTGATCCCAGACCACCTAGAAGCTCTCTGGCTCCTGGGCCATGCCAAATAATTGTTGTATCTGACTAACCCACGGACTCTTGGCTGGGGTTGTCAGATGTTATATTTCAGAAATTGGGTGACCAAGTCAACCAATTAACAACCTTTGGGTTGTTGATCAACACACTGCCGGGAGATGACAATGGCAGTTCTGGCCTCACAGGGTCACCCCTGCTGCGATGCCCCCTTACTGTGCTGCGACCTCTGTCTGCTCCACCTGCCACCTTTCTGTCTGACATAGTGGTTAATCAACTACGTGGATTTGACACATATTTCTTGCTCTCAACTTTAGCAACACAAAAAGTATGATAATTTGCTTTATACAGATAACCCACAACAGACACCCTGTAATTGGAGCGAAAATCACTCTATAAACTACATGGATTTGACACATATTTCTTGCTCTCAACTTTAGCAACACAAAAGTATGGGAATTTGCGTTTTATGCCCTAAAACGCACACCCTGGGAGAGGAGAAGAAATCACTACAGCAGCTGTGCGGACACAGATTTCTTCCTAGCTGCTTCAGTAACAAAAAAGAACTGCTATTTGGGGTATATAGATCCCCCTAAACGCACACAAATTTGTATCAAATTCCACTTTGTTAGAATCGATTCGCCCATCTCTACACACAACATTTAAGTGATAACCTTCAAAACATGTGAATATAACCGATTAAAAAGTGCAGGCACTCCTAAAACCTTTCTGCATTTTCTTTAATTATTTCTTTTTGTCACAAAGTTGCATGACTGTTTACCTACTTTTAGAAAAGATATAGGTTTTAGGGGTGCCACACTTTTTAATCTGTGTAATCACTATGTTTGCAGGTTATAACTTAAATGTTGTGTGTCTTAAAATTTTTAGCTAAAAAGCGGGTTTTTTTGCCATCTTCATGCAAATTTGCAGTAAATCTGCAGTAAACTAAAGTTAATACATACCCCAAATATGCATTAAAGGGAACGTTAAAAGACAATTAAAATAAAAGACTGTGTATATATATATATATATATATATATATATACTGTATTTATAAAATAAAAAGACTATATATCCATAAACCAAGCTAATGAGATAACAAAAGTCACTTTTAGATGGGTGTAATATGTGCGCCATTGTGTTAGCAGCATAATACCTTCAGTTGTTCATAAGAATTTAAGTAAGAACTCCATAACATAGGTATAAATAATGGTCTGAATTAAAAATTTTATTCAGTAATGTGTGTGTTTTATGTGTTACCTGCAACTTTAATTCTGTTGCTTTTGATAGGTCAAATAAAGTAACCTTCTTGAGATTGTGATACCTTTCAATGGCTATCTGAAATATAAGATGTTACAAGCAAGCTTTCAGAACAGCTTAGGTCCCTTCATATTTCAGAAACCAATTGAATGGCATTCATACCTGAGATGGAACAGCTTTCACCCTACCCATATAAAAAATCCCTCATCTACAGCCAGGCCATCCAATATTATTAGATCTGCTCTAGTCAGATGGACAGAAATACTCATCGAAAGAATCTTAGGAAGACATTTCTAAATCAGGGATGCCATCCTATGCTGATTGACAATCAAATCATTGGAGCCACCATTATACCCAAGACCCATCGTCTCCAATACAAATAAAAGGTGAACAATAATCTTGTACCACTGGTTGTGATTTACAATCCACGTTTAAAAATACTAAGAACAACCTCAAGAAAACTCCACCACGTACTCCTCATAGATGATTGCATAAAGACAATGTTCCCAGGCCCTCCATTGCTGTGCTACAGGCAACCCCCAAACCTGAGGAATATTGTAATCAGGAGCTCACTATCACCTTACATACAAAAAGGAACTTTCCCCCGTAATGGCAGTAGATGCAAAACTTGCTCTCTGATTTTGATCACAGGCAAGATACAGATCCCCAACATACAGCAGGAATATAAAATCCCGGGGACATTTTCATGTTCCACTTCTAATGTGGCCTACCTTTATGTTGGAGAGACAGCACAAAAATTTAAAGCCCGGATAAGGTCTCATCGCCACACTATAAAAGAGGAGCAAAAAAATCTACCTGTAACAAAACAGTTTTGAAGTCCTGGCCAGACAATGAGAGACAAATTTGGGAATACAAGTTTATTACCCTCTTTGACACCACACAGGACTCAATCTATCAAAGGGATTCATGACCCAGTACAACTTCTAACAAATGTGATCCTGAGATAATTGGTCATCAGAGACTCCAGAGTCTTTAACTTGGAGGCAATAAACCATCACATTGCCCAAGTCATCAAATTAAACCTTTTGTTTACATTACTTCTCTGTTCATGGTTTATAAGATCTGTGTAACTTTAGAAAGACTGTTATACCATGCCTGATGAAGGGACCATAGACGTCCCGAAAGCTTTCTTGTAACATCTTATATTTCAGTTAGCCATTAAAAGGTATCACAATCTCAAGAAGGTGACTCTATTTGACCTATCAAAAGAAACAGGAATTTCTTTAACTGGCTAACACGGTACAAAACTTTTTTACTTGCAACTTCATGGTTTGGGTGGTAATATGTTGCCACATTTGGCGAAGATGATCAAATGTTCATCTTTTCTCTCCTTTACGTAAGAAAAAAATGATTGCTCAATGTACAGGAGTGTATGAATGGCCGGTTTGAAGGTCCAAACTGGCGGAATTTGCAATCGTATCTACTAAGACACTGGATCCGCTTAGTAGATATGGGCGCTGAAACTCCTTGGGGGGGAACGCCAGTCTTAATGAATTCCCGCAACAATGTTCGATTTAATAGCCATCACAAATTTTATCACTATTTTCTTATCTTTTCTTGTGACAGAGAGAGTCACACATAGAAAGAAAAACAGATCTGTCATAAATCATTGGGTGTTTTTAGGTCCTATTTTTCTGAGAACAATCTGGAACAGTTTTTATCTATGAATATTTACTAGCTTTGCTGATGTACAGCATCAATTTTAACAGCTTCTGTGAAATAACTACAGTCTACATTAGAAAAATTGTTTAAAATCAGTAGAGAGAAATACAGAATATGCCAAGGAAAAGTGAGCAAATGTAACGGTAATCTATGCAAACTCCTGTGAAACTGATTTAGAACACATTAAATATCACAACATTGTCTTCCAGCAAATTGCTTGAAGTAATATATTTTAGGGTGCAAGATTTTTTTTTTTTTAATAAATGCATTATTCAGTCATCACAAGCAGAGCCGGAGCTTCCAAATGGACTATTAACCTTATCTGACCCAAGATCATGCTCGGTTCTCAAGTCTACCACATGAACAAAGTATACCAGTATGGTCTTCTTGGTGGGCACCACTATGTCACTGGCCTCTAAGCTTCTCCCAGTGCTCACCATTTTTCCCTGTTGTTATGCCTTTCATTTAAAAGAAGGATATATCTGACATTGTATTGACAATATGCATTTGTGTAAAGGGAACTCCCTTCAGTTACTCCTGAACCAGTCACGGTAGTCTGCTTTATAGTAATGTTAGGAGACACGCTGCTCTCCATACTAAATAAAGACTACCTTATATATGTGAAATGTTATATTTCTTGCTTATTACATGGCAGGAGGATGATTTGCTTATGCATACCTCTAAAAGCAATCTGCAGCTTCTAGTTATCACCTACTAGCCAAAATTGGTCATGAATTGATGAAGCATTCAGAAGATAACCTGTAAGTACACTCTTAGATCACTCCCCAGCACTCCTGTCTAAGATTATAAGAGTCAACTGAAAAGCACATATGGCTTGCTGCTTCATTAGAATTCCAAAACATTTATGGATTGTGACTTTTGAAAACTTTGCAATCTTACTTTTGTCTGTGGGGAGCATAAACATTGCAGTAGCATTGTTGGATATGTGTAAAAATACAACAAAAGAAGTAACATTGTGTGGCATTTGAATAACATTTCTTCTAGCAAAATTGACTTTAAAGGGGTTTTCCCACGAAGGCAAGTTAGGCCCTATCCACAGAATAGGGCCTAACTTGCTGTTCAGTGGGGGTCTCAGTGATGAGACCCCAACAGATCACTAAAACGAGGGGTCCATCAGACTAATGGAGCAGACGGCCGCACATGACTGTTCTGCTCCATTAATCTCTATGGAGCAGATGGAGATCGCCAAGTGTAATCTCCATAGCGATTAATGGAGCAGCACGGTCATGCACATCCGTCTGCTCCATTAGTGTGACGAGCGGTCTGACGGAGGTACATAGGACCCCATCAGACCCTTCGTTTTCGTGATCAGCACTGAGACCCCCACTGATCATCAAGTTAGGCCCTATTCTGTAGATAGGGCCTAACTTGCGTTCGTGGGAAAACCCCTTTAAATATATGACATGTGAGAAATTTCCTTCTATGACTGTTACCCTGGCTTACTGGCAAACACACATATAGGGAAAAAGAATGGGTGCACTAAATACACACGCCATCTATATTTATCAAAATGACAAATACTTTGATATACCAATAGGTTTTATATTGCATAATTCTTAAAATGTTTATTTTATAAATAGAATAATGAAGACTGTGATTCTATTCTATGGAAACTATAACATACCATATATATTTGAGTATAAGCCAACCGAAGTATATGCGAGGTACCTAATTTTAACACAAAAAACTAGGAAAACCTATTCACTCGAGTTTAAGCCTAGGTAGGGAAATGCATTGGTCACAGCCTCCAGCCAGTATAAAGCTGACCCGGCCATATTCTCCAATATATAGCCTGCCAACCCCTGCCCCCAATATATAGCTTGCCAGCCCCTGTCCCCCCCCCCAGTGTATAGCTTGCCAGCCCCTGTTCCCCCAGTATATAGCCTGCCAGCCTCTGTATAGCCTGCCATGGGGTGTTTTAGATGGGAGGGACTGTATGGGCAAGACACATCCTCTTTGATGCTCTATAGCAGTGGTGGCGAACCTATGGCACGGGTGCCAGAGGTGGCACTCGGAGCCCTCTCTGTGGGCACCCAGGCCATCACCAGAGATGACTCCAGGTATCTTCCTGAAGTCCCAGAAAGCCCAGGACTTGCTGTGCACAGAGCTATTTTAAAGTGACAGCTGTACCTGGGACTATTTTCTGCTTTATTGATGTCCTCAGGTGCTGAGATGAATGAAAATTGTGACAGAGCAGGGAGTATAAATTTCTGTGGTGGCACTTTGCGATAATTAAGTGGGTTTTGGTTGTAGTTAAGGGCACTCGGTCTCTAAAAGGTTCGCCATCACTGCTCTATAGGAACCTGTTACTGGCTGTATATGTGCAAAAACAGGTTCCCTTTAAGAAATGTCTGGACGCTAAATACAAACATTTTAAACCATCTGTCATAGATCCCAGTATTAATTGAATAATATTACAGGTAGGCAGTTAGTGAGAATGCTTAGGGATCAGCATGTGGCATTGTATGTTCCTGCCATCAGGGGGTTGTCTAGAGACATCATCTATAAGAACGAGGACATCAGCAAGACTTTTCGATCGTACTATGAGTCTTTGTATACCCCCACGTTGGTTCAAGGATCAGGTCCAATAATGTTCCCTCCCTCCACAACTCCACAACGGAGTGAGTCTAATCTCCCACGCTTAAGCCCAGAGGCCGTTCAGACCATAGAGGCCTCTTTTTTCATTGGGGAGATAGAGGCTGCTATTAAGTCCCTTCCAAATGGAAAAAGCTCAGATGGCTATACCACATGCTTTTATAAAAACCCTCTGTAAGGTATTTGCACCTCCACTGTTGGACGCCTTCAACACTATATTCCTCACAACTCAGTTTCCCCCATCCTTTCTCCAGGCACATGTGGTGGTTATACCTAGAAAGGGTGAGGATGCGCCAACTACATGTCACTCACACTCCTCAACACGGACCTTAAAACCTACAGTAAGATCTTGGCTAATCAGTTGCTCCGGCTGCTCCCCCGTATAATACACAAAGACCAAGTGGGTATTCATTCCATGGCGTCAAGGGAGTGACAACCAGAGGAGGATGTGATGGATGCAATAAAGGGTCTCTTCTCTGGGCCCACAGCGGCAATAAAACTCCCACACACCTCTTCCAGCTCCATATGTGGTAGAAATGGTACCAGTCAGGGATCAATAACAATTTCCAAAAACAATTGAAGCAGAGGTAAAATGGTATTCCAAAATCCTCTGGGTGAAAATTTACAAGAAAACCTGTTACTGGTACTGAAATATACAAAACCTACTCAAAGAAAACCAGATTTGCACAGAAACTTATTGCTGTTAAGCATGAGAAAAACTTTATTGAGTGTATAAAAAATTCATGCACGGGATAAAATACACAGAACAGACATTTGCACATTAGGAGGAAACTAGTTAGTGCTGGAAAGGAGGTCTAAAAACAACAAGGAGGCATAGACAATAACGAGGTATTTCATAGGTAGATAAGGTCAGTCTAAAGTGCCAGTAAAAACAGTAGTAAGGTAAAAGTAATAGTGGATGGTAGAATCCTGTATATTAATTACCTAGGCACCAGAGGTATGTGGCCTCCAAGGTAGATGAACACCCCTCGACGCGCGATTCGGCACCCTGCCTTCGTCAAGGGGTAAAGCAACACAAACGCTGGGCAGTATTTAAACACGTAATAGCCAATAGGGGTCTGAGAAACACACCTGTGGATCGTGGGTTGGTATTGGATGTACAATATTGAATACCGGTCTGATTTCCGGGTTCCGAGATGTAAGCGGTCATGTGATCTAGCCAGAACTAGCATTCAGAAAGTAGGAGAATGCTACTGATCATCAGGCATTAAACAGACAATGGGTACATATTAAAATAGTAAAAATCAAAGAGTGCATCGATAAATGAGCATAGGCATTCAGCCCATATCAAGTGCTTCTAGATAGAAACTAGTAGTCAATAGTTCTCACAAATATTTTTGTAGAAATGTGTTCATCTACCTTGGAGGCCACATACCTCTGGTGCCTAGGTAATTAATATACAGGATTCTACCATCCACTATTACTTTTACCTTACTACTGTTTTTACTGGCACTTTAGACTGACCTTATCTACCGATGAAATACCTCGTTATTGTCTATGCCTCCTTGTTGTTTTTAGACCTCCTTTCCAGCACTAACTAGTTTCCTCCTAATGTGCAAATGTCTGTTCTGTGTATTTTATCCCGCGTGAATTTTTTATACACTCAATAAAGTTTTTCTCATGCTTAACAGCAATAAGTTTCTGTGCAAATTTGGTTTTCTTTGAGTAGGTTTTGTACCCGTCAGGGATGCCCACTTTCCCGCTTTCTGTTTGTTTCAAATTGTCACTATTTGCAGACGAGGTCCTTCTCACCCTGACCCAAACACTTAAATCCCTTCCAAACCTCTAAGAAGGTTTAAAACAATTTGGCCTCTTGTCAGGCTACAAGTATAATGCCTCGAAAACTGTAGCTTTACCTATTAACATGCCTACACCTATAGTAAACCTTTTAAAAGCCAATTTTCACTGGAAAACAAAAGGAATTAGATACTTGGGAGTGAATACAACACCATCCTATAGCTCCTTTTACGAACACAACGATGAACATTCGATCCTCTTTGCCTAATGTGACTACATATTAACACTGCGACCAGAACATGTCCATAAAGTTATATGTAACACCAAAAACACCCACATGTTCTGGAGTAAAGTTTTTATTTCACACCATCCTCCATCGTTTACATCTATGTTATTATGTTCTCACTCAAATTCTTATGAAGCTTAAACGGTTCTGTTATTGTGCGGCTAATACATTGGCGCACATATAAACGTGACTTTTGCTATTTCATTAGCTTGGGTTTTGGATATATAGTTATTTATTTGGGTTACCATTGTGTAAGGTAGCATACAATGATAGATCTGTGTAATTTTCTGCAAAAATAGTTTGGTGTCCCCTGTGGATGTAATGTTTAGAGATGAGCGAACATACTCGTCCGAGCTTGATGCTCGTTCGAGCATTAGCGTACTCTCGTTAGCGAAACTGCTCGTTGCTCGGACGAATACTTCGCCCGCTCGAGAAAATGGCATCTCCTGCCGTTGTGATTTTTGGCGGCCAGAAACAGAGCCAATCACAAGCCAGGAGACTCTGCACTCCACCCAGCATGACGTGGTACCCTTACACGTCGATAGCAGTGGTTGGCTGGCCTGATCAGGTGACCCTGGAATAGACTAGTCCCTGCCCGCGCTGCTCGTATCGGCTGGATGCCGCTAGGGAGAGAGCTGCTGCTGGTCAGGGAAAGCGTTAGGGTGTTCTATTAGAATAGTGTTAGGCAGGAGTGATTCTACAAGAACCCAACAGCCCTTCTTAGGGCTACAATAACGTTTTATTTTACTTATTTTTGGTTTGCCTGTGGCTGGGCTTGCTGGCATTAGTAGTGCAGCTAGTACCATATTGTGAGTAATTTGCAGGGAGACTTGCGACCGTTGTGTTTAGCTCTTAGTCACACGCATATCCACCTTAAACACTGAAGTGGGACAATTTATTAGGGGTTTGATTAGAATTAGGCAGAGTCTGCTGATTTATTTTTTTTTACCTTTATTTCTTTTTATAGCTCAAAGTCATCTTGCAAAGCAGTGTGCTTTCAGTGTAGGCTAGAAAAAAGCCATAGGAGAACCCCAACGGCTTACTTAGGCCTACAATAGCGTTATTTTTTCCTTTTTTTTGTTTGCTTATGGCTGGGCTTGCTGGCATTAGTAGTGCAGCTAGTACCATATTGTGAGGAATTTGCTGGGAGACTTGCTACCGTTGAGTTTAGCTCTTAGTGACACGCATATCCACCTCAAACGCCGAAGTGGGACAATTTATTAGGGGTTTGATTAGAATTAGGCAGAGTCTGCTGATTTATTTTTTTTTACCTTTATTTCTTTTTTTAGCTCAAAGTCATCAGGCACAGCGCAAAATCCAGTTGTGTGCTGTCGGTGTAGGTTAGAAACTAGCCATAGCAATAGGATAGCATTGTTTTGTTTAAAAAAAATAAACAAATAAAAAAAAATAAACACACAAAAAATGTAAAGTTTACACTTTAATTTGGAAAATGTTTAACCCGAGGGCTAGGGGTAGAGGACGAGGGCGTGGACTTGGGCGTCCAACTACTGCAGGGGTCAGAGGCCGTGGTCCTGGGCGGGGTGAGACACCACCTGCTGATGAGGGAGCAGGGGAACGCCGCAGAGCTACACTCCCTAGGTTCATCATGTCTCAAGTTACTGGGACTCGTGGTAGAGCACTGTTGAGGCCAAAACAGTGCGAAGAGGTGATGTCGTGGATTGCGGACAATGCTTCTAGCCATTTGTCCACCAGTCAGTCTTCCACGCAGTCCACCCATGTCACCGAAATCAGCACTCCTCCAGCTCCTCCACCTCAGCCTCCTTCCCCCCAGTCTGCCCCCTCCCAGCAAAATTTGGCATTTGAACCGGCATACTCTGAGGAACTGTTTTCTGGACCCTTCCCACAGTCAAAAACCACTTGTCCGGTTGCTGCTGAGCTATTTTCCGATGCCGAGGTTTTCCACCGGTCGCAGTCTGTGGGTGATGATGACATTATTGACGTAGTGGAAGAAGTGTGTAAAGAGGTGTCGGACGATGAGGAGACATGGTTGTCAGACAGTGGCGAAGTTGTTGTCAGGGCAGGAAGTCCGGGGGGGAGCAGACTGAGGGAACGGAGGATGATGAGGTGACAGACCCAAGCTGGGTTGATAGGCCGGGTGAACACAGTGCTTCTGAGACGGAGGCGAGTCCCATAGCAGAACAGGTTGGAAGAGGCAGTGGTGGGGCCAGACGGAGAGGCAGGGCCAGAGCTGGTGCATCAGCGCCAAATGTTTCCCGTAGTCAAGCTCCCATGGCGAGGGCTAGATTTTCAGAAGTCTGGAGGTTCTTTAAAGAAACACCGGATGACCGACGGACTGTGGTGTGCAACCTGTGCCAAACCAGGATCAGCAGGGGTTCCACAACTACTAGCTTAACTACCACCAGTATGCGCAGGCATATGAATGCTAAACACCCCACTCAATGGCACCAAGCCCGTTCATCCGGCCGGGCACACCACTGCTCCTTCCCCTGTGTCATCTGCTAGTCAGCCCCCTTCCCATGACCCTGGCCCAAACACCTCCTGTGCGAAAACCCTATCTTCGCCTCCACGATCCTCCACAGCATCCACCGGCGTTCAGCTCTCCATACCCCAGACGCTGGAGCGCAAAAGGAAGTATAGCGCAACCCACCCACACGCCCAAGCCCTCAACGTCCACATCTCCAAGTTGCTTAGCCTGGAGATGCTGCCTTATAGGCTGGTAGAGACCAAGGTCTTTCGAAACCTCATGGCGGCGGCCGCCCCTCGGTATTCGGTACCCAGCCGCCACTACTTTTCCCGATGTGCCGTCCCAGCCCTGCACAAGCACATGTCAGAGAACATCATCCGTGCCCTGACCAATGTCGTTTCTGACAAGGTCCACCTGACCATGGACACGTGGACAAGTGCTGCCGGGCAGGGCCACTATATATCGCTGACGGCACATTGGGTTAACTTGGTGGAGGCTGGGACCGAGTCTGACCCTGGGGCTGGTCATATACTGCCGACGCCGAGGATTGCGGGGCCTACCTCGGTCCAGGTCTCAAAGGCCTACTATGCCTCCTCCTCCTCCCACCCCTCGTCCTCCTCCGAATTACCATCCGTGGGCATGGCGCCATCAGTCGGTAGCTCTAGGCACAGCAGCAGTGCCGTCGCTAAGCGACAGCAGGCGGTGCTCAAACTGCTGAGCCTAGGCGATAAAAGGCACACTGCCCAAGAGCTATTACAGGGCATCACGGCGCAGACCGATCTGTGGCTGGCACCGCTGAACCTGAAGCCAGGCATGGTTATGTGTGACAACGGCCGTAACCTGGTGGCGGCTCTGCAACTCGGCAGACTGACACATGTGCCATGCCTGGGCTATGTGTTAAATCTCATAGTTCAGCGTTTCCTCAAGACATACCCCAGTCTGTCTGATTTGCTCACGAAGGTGCGCCGCATCTGTGCGCATTTCAGGAAGTCCAGCACAGATGCTGCCACTCTCAGGGCAGCGCAGCGCCGCCTCCAACTGCCTGCTCACCGACTATTGTGCGACGTGCCCACGAGGTGGAATTAGACATTAACCATGTTATCCAGAGTTTACCAGCAGCGCAGAGCGATTGTAGACTGCCAGATGTCAACTTCCACCAGAACTGGTAGTCAGGTCAGTCAGCTTCCTCAAGTTTACAATGAGGAGTGGACGTGGATGTCTGATATCTGTCAGGTGCTGAGTAACTTTGAGGAGTCAACACAGATGGTCAGTGGCGATGCCGCCATCATCAGCCCCACCATCCCGCTGCTTGGCCTGTTGAAAAACTCTCTGGTCAGCATGAAGTCGGAAGCTTTACGCTCGTCACAAGAGACGGGGGAAGAAGATTCCCTTGTTGATAGCCAAAGCACCTTTAGGTCTGTTTCTCAGCGCATATCGGAGAAGGTGGAGGAGGATGAGGAGGAAGAGGAGGAGAATGTTGGCGAGACAGAAGAGGGGACCATTGTTCAGTCCTTCACTATTCAGCATGTATGGGCAGAAGAAGAGGAGTTGGAGGAGTTGGAGGAGGAGGAAATGGGCAGTCAGGCCAGTGAGGGGAGTGAATTCTTGCGCGTTGGGACTTTGGCGCATATGGCAGATTTCATGCTAGGCTGCCTATCCCGTGACCCTCGCGTTCAAAGAATTTATTCCAGCACCGATTACTGGGTATTCACTCTCCTGGACCCACGGTACAAGCAAAATCTTTCCACTCTCATCCCTGGAGAGGAAAGGAGTGTGAGAATGCATGAATACCAGCAGGCCCTGGTGCACAAGCTGAAACAGTATTTCCCTTCTGACAGCGCTAGCGGCAGAGGGCGTACTTCTGCGGGACAAGTAGCGAGGGAGAGTAGGCGACCAGGCAGCTTGTCCAGCACTGGCAGGGGTATGCTTTACAAGGCCTTTGCCAGTTTGCCATCTCCCTACAACTACTGGGTTTCAAAGCTGGACATGTGGCACGAACTGGCGCTGTACGCCTTGGAGCTTGTTGCCTGCCCTGCCGCTAGCGTGTTGTCCGAGCGGGTTTTCAGTGCAGCTGGTGGCATCATCAATGATAAGCGTATACGCCTGCCGACTGACAGCGCTGACAGGCTGACGCTTATCAAGATGAATAAAGCCTGGATTTCTCCGGATTTTCATTCTCCACCAGGTGAAAGAAGCTCAACCTGAATAATGTATGCACTCCTCCTCCTCATTGTCCTCCTTCTCCTCCTCTTTGTACACTAAAGCAGAGGAAACTGTCTATTTTTGCCAGGGCCAACTGGCTCTAGCTATAGTACTCTATGTATTTAATTTTTGTGGAGGGCGACCTACCCGGTCCTCTGTTTTAAGCAATTTTTGGGAGTGCCACATACAGGCATTCAATCTATTTAATTTTTCTGGAGGACCACCTACCTGCTCCTTTGGTTTGAAAACTTTTTTGGACTGCCACATACAGGCACTCAATTTATTTAATTTTTCTGGAGGACCACCTACCTGCTCCTCTGGTTTGAAAACTTTTTTGGACTGCCACATACAGGCACTATCCAAATTAAATTGTCTCCATAGCAGCCTCCACGTGTCTTTTTAGCTGGCTCCACACGTTATCGCCATAGCTGCCTCCAAAAGTCGTCCATATAGCTGCCTCCATACATGGTCTCCTTATCAAACGAACTGTGTCAGGCAGAATTTTGGGTTGTTTTCATGGATTCCACATCAAACTTGTTAACTTTGTCACCACCCTGCTGTGTAATCCACAAAATATACTGGCAAACTTTTATCATTTACCGATATTATTTCAGCGCTTCTTGCGCATCTGTTTACATTCCCCTCACCCGCCATAACCCAAACTTATAAGAACGCTACTACACTTGATCTTATACAAAAGGTTCTTAGAAGTGCTGTTTGGGGAGTAGCCTAGAGACAGGGGCTTGGATTGGCGAACGCTCGTCTGGCAGCGGAGCGCCAGCTCCATCTCAAGATCCAACTAACATAGTTTTAACTGCAGCACCTTTAATCTACTACTAGTTCACTGCCTCCATACATCGTCCCCTTATCAAACGAGCTGTGTCAGGCAGAATTTTCAGGTGTTTCACCAGATACATAGTGGAACTCGGCCCATCTGTCGCCGCCATGCTGGAGACCTGAAGTTGCAATCATAGCAGCGCAATATGGATGCCCCATACTGTCGCTCTTAATCATGGAACCATTTCCGTAAAAACAATTAAAAATAGAACCACTATGCTATTCCATTATTCCTAGGTGAAATATTCAAACGACCTGGCCTGCTTTGAAAATTATAATTTTTTCAAAGTAAACGCTTCTGGCCCCCAGGCCCATTTTGGGTGGGGAGGAGCCGAGAGACAGGGGCTTGGACAGGCGAAATCTCGCCTGGCAGTGGACCGCCAGCTCCATCCCAAGATTAGGCAGCCTCAGAGGCATCCATGCATGCTGCCCCTGCTGTTTCCTGTCCATTTTGCCTCCACGATCCTCCACAGCGTCCACCAATGTTTCATTTCAACTCTCTATACCCCAGACGCTGGAGCACGAGAGGATATGCAGCACATCATCCCCTTATCAAACGAGCTGTGTCAGACAGAATTTTCAGGTGTTTCACCAGATACATAGTGGAACTCGGCCCATCTGTCGCCGCCATGCTGGAGACCTGAAGTTGCAATCATAGCAGCGCAATATGAATGCCCCATACTGTCGCTCTTAATCATGGAAGTCGTCTCCATGGCTGCCTCCACATGTCGTCCCCTTATCAAAAGAGCTGTGTCAGGCTCATTTTTTGGGTGTTTCACCAGATACGTTATGGAACTTGGTCACTATGTCGCCACCATGCTGTGTTATCGACTAAATATACCATCAACCTTTTGTTCACATAGGAAATCATTTCAGCGCTTCTTGCTCACCTCCTTTGGTTCCTCTCTGTCACCCATTGGTTTGAAGCCTGAGTCCATTTAGGGTATGTCGCCATGACACTCTCTAGCCTGCCGCTGCTGCCGCTGCCTCTGCATGCCGTCCCCTATAGTGTCAGGGTCAATTATTGCATGTTTTAGATGCTATCTAGCCTCATTCGGTCACTCTGTCATGGCCATGCTGTTGCCCATAATTTTGGCATAATGGTACGATTAAGCAGCCTCAGAGGCATCCATGCATGCTGCCCCTGCTGTTTCCTATCCATTTCCGTGGTGTTTCCATCCTTTCCTGAGGTTCCCAGGTGTTTGGCCAAGCTTCCCTGTGCACAGCCTTGGTCCCCTTGAAAAATGCTCGAGTCTCCCATTGACTTCAATGGGGCTCGTTATTCGAGACGAGCACTCGAGCATCGGGAAAAGTTTGTCTTGAATAACGAGTACCCGAGCATTTTAGTGCTCGCTCATCTCTAGTGTAGTGCCACCAAGTTGTTCCATAGGTGCGACTAGACCATGGTGGCAGCCAAGGTCAAAGTACTAATTCAGCGGGTAATCTTGTGGTCAGGAGCAGGCAGAAGTTCAGGGCAGGCAGCAGAGGTGCAGAGTCAGGAATGGAGCAGAAGGTCAAGGCTGGCAGGACAGGAGCAACGTCAGGGTCAGATCAGGGTCACAACAGGAGATCAACGCAGGAGAAAAGGGAACACAAGCAACATGCATAGGAAGCTTTCTCTAAGGCTGGTAGCACAAAGATGCGGCGGGGGTTGATGGGAACAGCTGGCCTTTATGGAAAACGTGGAAGTGCCAGCGACAATCAGCAATGCGCTGGCCCTTTCAATTTTCTAGAGCCGGCACGCACGCACCCTAGGGAGCGGGGACACCCACACGTCCTAGCCGGGACGGGAGCGTGGAGAGGTAAGTGAGGGCCAGGACAGGCAGCACCACAGAGAGGGCACAGGTGTGCCTGTGATCCGAGACATGGATCGCAGAGACACCCGTGATACATATAATGCTTGAATAAAGAATTTTTAAAAATCACTTTCCCTGCACATTAAGAAATTAGCTTTAACAATATTTCACATTTTACATCTAAATAAAGTTGTCTAATTCCTGTTTCCTTTGAATATTTTATTTGTACCCCACTGAGACACATAACTTAACAGCTTTGCTAGGCAATCAGTGAGCTCCATTGAAACTCAAGCAGTATTATAAACTGGATGGACAATAACAGATTGATAAATATGGATTCAATGTAAAACAAAATAAATATAGAGCAACATAGAATTTTATGTAGATTTCTATGTTGAATATTAAATTTACAATTAAAGTTAAACGTTCTATGTTCTACACAATTCCTGCTACATACTAATACTATTACTAGTATTGCTTTATGAAAATACTACATTTATACATTATGAAGAATATGTTGAATTCCCAAATAGAAAATTGGTTTACAAATACCTATAATGACTGAGATGGTGACAGTGCCAAGGTTATGTATGCATTTGCATCTTTTGAGATCAATATAAATGCTTATTCATAATATGTAGCTAAGATGAATAGAACAAGGAACTAGTATGAAAGGATCGTAATAGGAACTAGTATGAAAGGATCGTAATATATATATATATATATATATATATATATATATATATATATATATTGCTGTGCTGAATTCTGTTCTTTTGGTTTTGAAGAAGACAAATAAAAAAGATGGCAGCCCTGCTTATGATCTTGACTACATGATAACATTGCAGCAGATACTGTATGTTTCTGTCAACAACATCATTAACTAAGCCCCTCAATTTCAAAGTAAATAAAGGCATCTGGGTCTGCCGCTCAGCACTGTTAGCATATTTAAACCTCATACATAGATGAATTTGCAGTGGACTGCATTTGCATATTAATGAAGATCTAATTGCTCTTTGCAGACAGTTCTGTAGCAAATGACTCCACTACTGCACAAAAAAACTATTGTTGCACAGAATAGAAACTGTGTAACATTTCTAGTGATGGAGATCCATGCCGCTGGTATGCATTTGTGTATCTTCTGTAAATGAGCCCTAGGGATTAATAATCTTTAAGGCTTCAAGAGTCTTACTTAAATGTGCATAGCAAGCAACTGTATCTGGATTGTGGATTATATTGTATAATTAAAGCCACTTAATATAGTAGAATTAGCAAAAATTAGCACAAAATACATAACTAAGAACAAACAAAAAGAAACATTCATGAACTCAGCATCAAACTGTAGTTGTGCAGTGAAGTTTCAAAGAAGATGACCTAAATAGCTGCAATGTTAATGGGTGAGCAAAACTTTAATGAGTAAAATAAACCTTGGAGCTGAATTGTCTGTGTCACTTTATGTTACTAATGATTTTTAACAGTCGGAGACCTTTAATGGTAATAAAGACTTACATTTACTTGATGTTTTGGATTTCCTGAAAGTGTATTACTATAAGTAAGACTGGTTTTGACCAGTGATGAAAACACAATTTCACAGATGGTCTTTAGAAAAGAGAAATAAAATTTAAATTGTACAAATAATTTGAGATGGTATAAAATAAAATACCGTACCTACTCCAAATAAAAACAATATTGTAGTTAGATATTTGAAAAATATAAAAACATATTCTTATAACAAGTGAGAAAAAATGTCAACATTAACTAGGCTTTTTTAATAGTGTACAGTTTTTATAGTATTTTAATGTTGATTTCTTCATGGAAAATGGAAGTCAGCAACAGACCCTTTTTCACCGTCTTGCCCTATCTTGCAGTTTCAGCACCACAACATAAAAGCTTAGTGTCAATTATCGGTAAGTAGTAGAAGCTTAACAATCAAATACTATCAAATTGTGTTATGACAAGTATCAAACAAGATCTCATTTAATAAAATCGATCTATGCTACACATCTAATGGAGGCCTTAAGCAAATGCCAGTTTTTCACCTTGTGGTCTACCAAACTAATAACTAATTTCTGCAATATCCGCTGTAGGCAATCACTGGCCCCGATGGTGACACCTGAATTTACGGTAAATAAAAGATGGGACCAGTCATTTGCTGCAATGGACACTTGAATGATGCATGTGACATAACTGAGGATCAAGCAAGGAGCAACACCAATGTTTGCATTTGGGGATGGGGTCGAGTCTGCGTGACCCGGAAATATTGCCGGACATATACCCCAAGCAACTGGCCATGGCTATGATTTGCCAGGGGTTGTTCCCCTGACCAATCATAGCCATGGCTAGAAGATACGGGTGTCTACTTGGCCAATCATAGCCATGACTAGTAGCTATGGGTGTCCACTGGCCAATAATAACCATGGCTAGTAAATTGGGGTGTCAACTTATCAGATTGGTTGTTTGGCAACCAATATGTGAGGGTCATGCAGGCTGCACCCAAAGCCTGAACAGAAACATTTGTCTGTTTAAGTCAATTAATAATACTAGACTGTGGTCTATTTTTAGTCTTTTTTCCATACATCCATGCTTTTGACTGAAATTCTTTGTTGTTCATTATACTTAGTGAATACAGTACCTGTCAAATAGTGGGAAAATAGTCCATCCTAATGGAGCCTGAAGGTTAATCTCTTGTCCATTATTGGATATCACTTGACCGCACTGATCATTGCTGGGATGAGGAATGTAAGTAGCAGCCATTCCAAATATTTGGACTAGAAGCACACTGTTAACATCCAAATATGGATGAAGCACCTATCAGAGCATAATTGGTAAGGTAGAATTATATACATTAATTACATTTTGTAAAAAGTAATATTTAGACATAGGAAAATCCTTATTTTACATTATAATTGAATAAAAACTTTTCTATGGAATTTACTTAGGAAAATTTACAATATACCGTATATACTCGAGTATAAGCCGACCCCCCTAATTTTAACACAAAATACTGGGAAAGCCTATTGACTCGAGTATAAGCCGAGGGTGGGAAATGCATGGGTCACAGCCTCCCCAGTATATAGCCAGCCAGCCCCTGCCCCAGTGTATATAGCCTGCCAGACCCTACCCCAGTGTATATAGCCTGCCAGACCCTTCCCCAGTGTATATAGCCTGCCAGACCCTGCCCCAGTGTATATAGCCTGCCAGACCCTGCCCCAGTGTATATAGCCTGCCAGACCCTGCCCCAGTGTATATAGCCTGCCAGACCCTGCCCCAGTGTATATAGCCTGCTGCAGCTGGCGGACAGATCGCACAGAAGATATGCAGGGGTATTTATTTTTTGACTCGATTATAAGCCGAGTTTGGGGTTTTCAGCACATTTTTTGTGCTGAAAAACTAGGCTTATACTCGAGTATATAAGGTAATTCATTTGTATTCATTTCAGAGCAGGAGCTATGCTTCAAGCATCAAACATAACATGAATTTTACACAGTGTAGAATGAATGATGAAAACAATTAATTATTTTGCTTTAAAATTTGGAATTCCTTGTAAAAAAGATATGGAAGTATTTTGTGCTAGAAAAGACTCACATAATGGGAAAAAACTAATATCTAAAACTAAACTAAGTGGTTTATTGAAGGATGAATCAACATGTGCACAGTGAGAATGGGCAAAAAAACACACTTTGCAATAATCAAAGTGCTACATGTCAAGGAGCGATTGCAACAGTAAAAAACAACACAAGACAAACTTACATAGAATGTACAAAGCATAGTTATGTCAGATATTAAAGTGTGGTTATAGTTGTGTAAGATGTGTTTTTGTGTTTAAATAGTTTAAATTACAATTTTAAGGGGGAAAAGACAGCATTTTAGAAGTTATTGTTGTGGCATTCATTTCTAGTTTTGCTTCTTTTCATGAAAACTTGCCCATTTACCAATAAAAAATTAGCAGAAACTGGTAAGAGTCAGGCTCAGTGGATCAAGGGGGAGTGTCACTTTAGAACTTTTGAACTTGCATCAAACTCGTAGTGTGTGATAGAACTTCCATTTAGCATGTCAGTTCAGTTCCAGATGCTGAGCGTTCGGACCGGATATTCCAGCAAGCACATGATGCGAGCCTGATGTAAGTTGGAAGCATCCAACTCGCTCATGGGCAATAGGCTTAAAGAACCAGATTTATGGTTCCTTCAGCTAAAGAACCAGTGATACAAGCAGTTAAAGAAAAAAAGGGGGGGGGGCAATATGATTTTTATCTGAAGATTTTTCCTGCCTATATCTTTGGCTTTGTAGGTCACAGAATGTGATAGGATCATTGTTCTAACTGTTATAGAACCCAAAATATAGTTACCGTTTTCAACATTGATGCTCCCTCTTCAGACCCTGAGCCTAACTCCTCTTTTCCACTCATTTTCGCATGACTTTGAAGGAATTTTTTTTATAGGTAAACAGGCTATATTTCACAGAAAAGAGGCAATGCTAGAAAGGATGTTTTATACCCTTCCTACGTGCGATGCTGTTTAGTGTGGTAAAAATAGTTGACAGATTCCCTTCAAAGAAAAAGGTTCTAGGTCTTTATAGAGCTCGATATTGGGACTTTGGAAGTGAAGTAACCCTTCAAACCTTTAAAAGGGCTCAGACAAAAATTGCCTCTTCACTCGTCATTTGCACATGATTTTTATATAGGTAAACAAGAGAGATTTGACATAAAAGAGGACATGCTAAAAAAATCCAAAAAATGTTTGATTATATATTATTATTTTCATAAATGATTTAATTTAACATTTGTTTTTTTATAATACTGGAACATAGAATGAAATACAACTATATTTTAATCTATGGTAAAAATATACTTTTACACAGGGTTTTTAAAAAAGTTTATGGCACTAGTAATATATACATCACATACCACTGAGGAATCTATCCACCTGGGTGACCTCTGTAGACTTGTGAAATCATGCTGCTGGGTCAACAGCTTCTCTTCTCCTCCCCAGTGTTGTGGTAATTCTGGAAGTTCTTTGCTTTGTGTTCCCTTTAAAATCCTAGCAAATGCATTGACGTATACACCATTCGCTATTGAAACAAGGTTGAAAAATGATAACAGTTGCATCTAATGCATTACATAGACTTTTAATAACATAAATTGAGGGGGAGATTTATGACTGCTTCCACAATACGCCAGTTTTCTGGCCACTATCATATGTTGGTGCACAAGTGCCGGCATATGATAAATCTCCCCCTATATCTTTGTTAGAAAAACATTCAACTAATAGAAAAGCACATGAAAATGTGTTTGACCACGGGGGTCTGATATATATAAGCCACAAATCTACACAAGGTGTCATGTAGGACACATAAGGCTTCGGAACAATGAATTATGAGTAATGCAATGATAGATAAAAACTGCTTACACTGTAACCCTTAAAGGGTATTCCTGGAATCAGCATAATTCATATACAAATGGGTAATTGAAATATAAGCTAATGTGTAATTAGTTTTTATTTAATTAATCGTTCTGCTCCTCTTTGCAGAAAAATGCTGTTGACATAGACTGTAATGAAGAATAAAAATGCTACTGGCCCTTTAATCAGTCCGTTAATTTCCTCCTCGCGGAGAAGACACAGGACAGAAGATGGCTGCTGGTCACATGTCCACATCACATGTGCTGCACCTGCCTGGGCAGGTCATGTGATCACCACTACATTTGGCAGTAGTCGGTTGGTTGCAGTGCACCCAGTATGACCGGTGTTATGGGGAAGGCAGTTACATATCGTTACTATGGCAACAGAGCAAGAAAACCTGTTAGATCATCACTGGGAGAAGAGCACAAGAAGTAGGAGGAGTTACTGAGAATTAAAGGATCTTGGGACTTTCCAGTTTTCATCTGCGTACTTTAGAGAGGCCATAAAATTTTGTGAATCATAAAATCAAACTATTTAAGCTCCATTTTGTGACTAATGACAATGAGTTTTGTTACATTTATGTATTTATAGAATCATGAGTTTTTGTATCAGATGTTCATATTCCCGGAATACGCCTTTAAACAAACAAGATACGACTAATATACAGCTCTAGTGTGAACAATATGTGGAGGCCTAATGCCTAATCCACAGAGCATTCAGTAGGGCACACATAAAGAGAGAGGGAGAGACTGCAATCCCACATGTATTGGCACTTATTGTGACTACCTCAGGGATAAATAGGCTAATACCGTGCACTGTTTCAAATTGAAAAAGTGGTGGACTCGAAAGGTATTTACCTGAGAATGTAGTGTTACCTGAGAAGGGACTGCCATTATGACAGTGCCGATTGATGGCAACTGAGAATGGAGTGCTGTAATGGCGGTGCCATGATGGCCTGTGGTCCGGACAAATGTGCAGGCAAGAGGCCATGCACATGCATGGCTCATTTTATTTAAAGTTTGATTGGCAGTTTGATTCGCAATTCAATATTTTGCACATTTTACTGTTGGTTTAATTACTGCTTAAAGTATGTTTTATAGTTTTTAAATGTTTTTTATAGTTTGTAGATTTTGAAGTTTTCTTTTCTTTATCATTTTTATCATTTTATTTTTATGTAAAATAGATCAGCAGATAGACAGAGTCATCCATGGAACAACTTAATTTTATGGGACCTTTAGACTATCATTAGCACACATTTTTCATCCTCATGCTCATCTTTACTTTGTTACTTCTGGCATAAATTTAATAGTTTAAATGCATCAGATATAGGCAGGACTTGTATCATTCGGGGGAGTAAATAAATTAAGGTAGTAACTCTATATTGACGCAACCATGACATATAGAGTCCTGATGAGCAGAGTTCCTTCTTATTAGGAAATGTCTATTAAAAATTGATAATTGAATAACCCGGGCATTGGCCAGACAAAGAGTATCTGATTACTAACTGTACCAACCTCTGGCATTCCCCTGCCTGAACAGTACTGAAATAGCAGTGTACATGTACAGCTAACTTCTCCATTCATAATGTGTAGCAAACTGATCTAGTCATTATTTCTTTTTCCAGTGCCCTTCATCATTTCAGCATTTCCATTTTTTGCTCCCCATCTTTAAATATCCATAGATTTTTATTTCTCAGTGTACAGAGCTTTATAGGGACTTTTTTCCATGTAACACACTGTACTTCATATTGGCTGCATATTTCCTTGTGGGTTCTATTTTTATGGCTTTCACTGTGCACTCCAAATGACCGCTCCCCTTTATTTTTTGGGTTGGTGTGATAAGCGGGATACCAAACTTATAAATGTTTTACTAGGTTTGAATAGATTTTGAAAAATTAAAACCTATCAAAAAATTTCTTAATTTTGCCATATTATGCCACTAATAACTTTCTCATACTCTGGTGTATGGAGCTGTGTAAGGTATAAGTTTTTTGCAGGATGTGATGATGTTTACATTGATTCCATTTTTGGGACTGTACTTCCTTTTGCATCACTTTTTAGTTCACTTTTTATGACAAAAGAACTGGCGTATCGGACATTCACCATTTTATATTGATAGAGTGGGACTTTTGGGATGTGGCAATACCTAACATGTTTATGTTTTTATATCAGTTTTTTTAATGTTTTTTTTTAATGCTATTTTCTACACCACCAGGGATACTTTAACCCTAGGTGGACTGATCGATCCTACCATATACTGCCATACTACAGTATAGGAGTTTATGGCGTTTTTGCACATGATCTGATACAATGTGCCATTGGCACATTGTAACAGACATTAAGAAGTCTTATACAGTATCCAGGCTGTCATGATTTTTATTGCTTATTTTTATATCAGTTCTAGGAAAAGGGGGGTGATCTGGGCTGTCATGGCAATGGATCGTCACTCTTCGCCACTTGACGATCGTCACTCTTCGCCAAGATGGCGGCACCCATGCGTTTCATTACATGCATGTAAAGCATTAAGACCAGCAAACACCTTGTCTGTACTGTATGAAGAGGGAACAGTCATGAGCCCTCTCCATCCACCCCTTGCTGCAAGCCAACACAATACTATGTCGGTTTGCAGCAACGGGTTAAACATTAAAACACTACTAGCCAATCATGAAGGTCATCCAAGTCATTTGACTTTCAATTCTCCCCTTCTGCCTATGCCATCTGCTCTGCCTGCCATAACATTTATTTATATGCAGCACAGCTCCTCCTCTGTTACAGCTCGCATAAACTGAGTTAAATACGTTTTAAAACTGCTTTTCTATATAATACAGATAATGGCAATATCTGTTCTCTGAAATTACCAGATACACAATGTTATTTACTTATTGATGGGCTTTTATATTATTATTTTTCCTCTTATATTATTTTGGTGTATTTGCATATTTGTGCAAAAATTCACAACTTTTCCACTCTCCTAGCAAAGTCCGCCTAGGCAAAACAAAATCTATAGAATAAAGATAAATGACCGCCACTGTATAGTAACAAAATAAACTGTATGTAACTATGCTGTAGATGTTGGTACTATGGCAGGTATTGCCATACATAACACTGCAGCACTGACAGGAGCCTAACTAGTAGAGACTGGGCCCCTTAGCAGACTTCTGAATGTGGTCCCCTCTTCCCCTTGAAAAATCATAAATATCTTTACACTCACACATGTTTATACAATTAAACACATTTATATACTCATATACACATTAAAATACTTATGTATACACACAAACATTTATAAAATTATAAATAGAGTAAATAAAAATCTTATACACACATACAGTATATACATATCAAATATTTGCAAATATAGTATATATAATCATATGATTACACATACACTATATATACACCATATATAGACATGTATTCAGTTTTAACACAACATATACACACATACATGTGCAATATCCCCCACTGGGGCCTAGCCTTTCCCTGAGGCCTGGAGGCAGCCGCGGCCAAGAATACTGGAGTGGCTAGTGACCTAGGCATGCTGCTGTCCCGTTGCTTGGTATGGGGACTGGAGGGCTGTCCTACAGCCTGGCAGGTCTACAGTAGGTGGTGTGTGCAAATAATATGGAGGGAGAGGTTGATGTACTGGGTCTCCCTGGGGCAACCCCTTAGTTTTCTGTAATATATGTCCCTGGGTGATGGCTGGGGAGCCTGTGATGGTACAGCCTTAACCGGGGATCAGACAGAGGCAACGTTGTGCAAAAAAACTCAGGTTCTTTATTGAACAACAGCAAACAACGGGCCTAAACAATTCACAGTAGAAATGGTACTGGAGTGGTCAAGGAGAGGTATCCTCGGGAATTGGTTCACCAGCCTGGTAGTAAATGCAGGCTGGGATGGAGCTATGTCCAGTTGTGGATGATGCAGCTTTTGTCCTGGGTTTAGCTGAGCATCAGCCCTGATGTTGGACTGACACTGTCTCTCTCTTCACTCTGTCTGTGTGATGGGATGTGCTCTCTAGTCAGAGCTAGGGCCTAAGAGGCCTGTGGTCACAGCATGTGCTCCAAGATTTGACATTTCTGGAACTGACTGACCTAGCCCCTCCCTGTCCAGGGTTTTTTTATTATCCTGGTCAGGTGGTGGCTAACTCTCCAATCACACTCCAGTGTACATGGTGCAATACAATTGGTTGATAACTCACATCCACTTCACCCTAGCCTGTTCAGGCAGAATCTACAGCTGCTAATTACCTCAGACTTACTGCATTCCCCATCAAGGAGGTGATCAGACTCACTAGATAGGTTCAAACAGGTTGAGGGCCTTATTCGCAACTGCCCCCTTGCCTATACAACAGCAGGGGCGTTGCACATGCAGTACCCTATACAGACATACAGTATATAAACATACACATACAGCAAATGCACATCACATATACACACATATACAGTCATGGCCAAAAGTTTTGAGAATAATACAAAAATGTTAATTTTTACAAAGTCTACTGCATCAGGTTTTATAATGGCAATTTTAATATATTCCAGAATGTTATAAAGAGTGATCAGCAAAACAGCAATTAATTGCAACGTCAATATTTGCCTAGAAAATGACCTTTTTCCCCCAAAACACATTTCAACTTCATTGCAGGCCTGCCTTAAAATGAGCAGCTAACATCGTTTCAGTGATTGCTCCATTAACACAGGTGTGGGTGTTGATGAGGACAGGGCTGGAGATCAATCTGTCATGATTAAGTAAAAATCACACCACTGGACACTTTAAAAGGAGGATGGTGCTTGGCATCATTGTTTCTCTTTTGTTAACCATGGTTATCTCTAAAGATAGAAAGATTGCACCTCAGTCAACAATATATCGCATCATCAAGGAATTCAAGGAGAGAGGTTCCATTGTTGCCAAAAAGGCTCCAGGGGGCCAAAGAAGGACCAGAAAGCGCCAGGACTGTCTCTTAAAAGTGTTTCAGCTTGGGAATGGGGCAACCAGCAGTGCAGAGCTTGCTAAGGATTGGTAGCAGGCAGGTGTGAGTGCATTTGCACGCACTGTGAGGCGGAGACTCTTGGAGCAAGGCCTGGTGTCAAGGAGGGCAGCAAAGAAGCCACTTTTCTGCAGAAAAAACATCAGGGACAGACTGATATTCTGCAAAAGGTACAGGGAGTGGACTGCTGAGGACTGGGGTAAAGTCATTTTCTCTGATAAATCCCCTTTCTGATTGTTTGGAACATCTGGAAAACAGCTTGTTTGGAGAAGGCAAGGTGAGCGATACCACCAGTCTTGTCTCATGCCAACTGTAAAGCTCCCAAACGAGCAAGATAGACAGAAAGTTGTAGTTATATATAACAGATTATAATAGCAATCTTTGAAAAGGGGAAAAGGTAAGAGAGACAGTTTTAGCTGTAGAAATCAGTAAGTCTTGTATCTCTCTACCATCTGCAACGAGACATGTTACTACTACTGAGCGATCTCTCTCAATTTGAATGAGAGAGTTATGCTAGAAACTATTCTTTACTTACCACTAAAATTAGAGATGAGGGGAAAACATGCTTAAAAAATCATATAAAGGCTAAAAATTCTGTTTCTTATTATGTGTACTACTTTAGATATATGAAAAGTTAAAAATTTTAGGTATACTTGAAATTTTGGAATGGAATGCTCATTTACTACAATTTCTAGAAAAGACAAAAGAATTATTGGTGGCATCAATTTTGGACAAACCCTATAATGAGAACACTGCATCTTAAAGAGGACCTGAGACCCAAATATTGGCTCTATGAGATACTTACTAAAGTAAGCAGCTCCCTAGCGCTAATCCATTAATAGCAGGAACATACTGATAAGGCTAGGGAATACTGCATTACATAGCCGCTCGAATACAGGGCGAAGCTAACAGAGGTCTGGCGTTTTCATGAAGGTGCGGTCTGAGGAGGTGGTGACTGGTGTGGGAGGTGAAGCCTGGTGTGGGAGGGGACCGCCCCCCTCATGATGGCTACATAGTGTAGTGTTCAGTTTAACACTGCTATTACTGGAGTAGGGCTAGGGAGTTACTTACTTTAGTAAGCAGCTCCTAGAGCCAATATTCGGGTGACAGGTCCTCTTTAAATTAAGGTAAAATTTTATAATAATGGGTAATAAAGTTGTAATACCTTCCAATCCAAAAGCTTGTTTAATTCGGACACACAGACCAGACTGCTGATGATATCGTACTACATTGTGCGTGTTGCAATCTACTAAAGATGGCTCTTCCAGGGATGATTTATCACCTAACCTGGCTTCATACCAATCCTTTAACTGATTTTCAGGCATTGCTAAAAATATAAGAAGTATGTAAATATTCATATATACTGCATTGTTACATAATGAAATATATACATAATAATAGTAGTAATTATAAGCTTTATAAGCTTTATAAGTTACTGACACTTACAAAGTAATAGGACCTGACGTTTAACAATGAATTTTATTGTTAGCCAACAGATTAAGATTTATAAATAAATTCTGTGAATTGATATTTTCTGTAAAACAATTATTTCCTGAAAGAATATCCCTGCAATGGCTGGAATGCATATAGCCTAATTTTATACCAATCTACATATATGTAGAAACAGGGACAATTAGCTCCGTGTACCTTTTTTTCAGTGTTTAATTATGCTTTTATAAATGAATGAATCAGGCCCATTTCCTCCACTGAGTGGGGCGGGAGTCCACCGGGTGGACTGAGCA
The DNA here is from genome assembly GCF_040894005.1 of Engystomops pustulosus. Taxonomy (NCBI): domain Eukaryota; kingdom Metazoa; phylum Chordata; class Amphibia; order Anura; family Leptodactylidae; genus Engystomops; species Engystomops pustulosus. The sequence continues at coordinate 131,909,761 of NC_092412.1, forward strand.
GGAGGGGAGGGGGTGGTTGAGCGCCAGCACATGCCCACTGCCCCAGTAAAAAAACAAAAAACGAAGTATTCACCCTACGGCTCCTCTTCTTCTCTCTTCTATCTTCAGTGGTAGAGCAGGCAGGGCCAGCAACATAATGAGGCTTTGCGTCATAGTGTGCAGAGCGCAGAGAATGGGCTCTGTCTGTGCTAATGCAGAAGATATCAGAGGGGAGGAGAGGAGCCACGGGAAGCGCTGGAAATGGAGTACTTTGTATATATTTTTTTATGTGCTGGGGGCACTGTGCTGGCTACCTTTATATTGGGTAGAGGGGGTGCAGTATACTGGCTACCTATTTACTGGGGGCTGCAGTGTGTGGCTACCTATATGCTGGGGGCTGCTGTGTACTGGCTACCTATAAACTGTCATGGAGGGGTTGCAGTGTGCTGGCTACCTATATACTGAAGGGAGCTGCCATGTGCTGGTTACTATAAACTGGGACGAAGAGGGGTGCAATGTGCGCACTACCTATATACTGCGGGTGTGTGTGTTGGCTACCTATATACTGGAGAGTACAGAGTGATGGCTACCTATATCATGAGGAGGTGCAGTGTGTCAGCTAGTTATATACTTGGGGGTGCAGTGTGCTGGCTAGCTATATACTGGGGGTATGGTGTGCTTACTATCTATATACTGGGGGGTGCAGTGTGCCGACTACCTATATACTGGGGAGGCAGTGCAGTGTGTTGGATAACAATATACTGGGGTGGAAGTACAGTTTGCTGGATATCTATATACTGGTGGCAGTGTTCTGGATACATATATACTGGGTCAGTGTGCTGGATAGATATGTACTGTGGGGGCAGTGTGCTAGATAAATATGCAACATCCCCAACCGGGGCCTAGCCTTTTCTTGTGGCCTGGAGGCAGCCGGGGCCAAGAATACCAGAGTGGCTGGCAGGTCTTCAGTAGGTGGTGTGTGCAAGAAATATGGAGGGAGAGACTGATGTACTGTATCTTCCTGGGGCAACCCCTTGATGTCTGTAATGTATGTCCCTGGGTGATGGATGGGGAGCATGTGGTGGTGACAGCCATATCCAGGGATCAGACGGAAGCAACGTTGTGCTAAATAGCTCATGGTTCTTTAGTGAACAACAGCAGGCAAACAGACCTAAATGTTCTGGAGTGATCATGGAAAGGTGTCCTCAGGAATTGGTTCAGCAGCCTGGTAGTAGATGCAGGCTGGGATGGAGCTTTGTCCAGTTGTGGAAGCTGCAGCTCTTGTCCTGGGTTTAGCTGAGTGTCAGCCCTTATGGTGGACTGACGCTGTCTCTCTCTTCACTCTCTTTGTGACAGGGTGTGCTCTCAGGGGAGCTGGTGGTAAAGAGGCTTACTGGAAAGACCTTTAGCCCCTCCCTGTCCAGGGGTTTTATTATCCTGGTCAGGTGGTGGCTACCTCTCCAATCACACTCCAGTGTACATGTTGAAATACAATTGGCTGATACATCCACTTTTACCCTTGCCTGTTCAGGAAGAATCTACAGCTGCTAATTACCTCAGACTTACTGAACTATCCCTTAGGTGAGTTGCCCAGGCTCACCTTCTGGGGAGAGACAGATAGAGGTCCCTATTCGCGACTACCCCCTTGCCTATACATTGGCAGGGGTGTTGCACATATATACAGTGTGATTAAAACATATATACTGGAGGGCAGTGTGCTGGTTAGATATTACAGAGTGCAAAGTATGAATTAAAAGTGGGAGCTGCATGTATTAATTCATTATGTGGGTACTGGTATATGTAAAATAGAGGGTTCTGTACATATGTAAAATCATTTGGGATACTGTGTGTGGTAATATTACCACTCTACAGTTTGTTTGCTTTATTTTTATTTTATTTTTCTTTCTTTTGTGTTGTTTCAATCATGTCCTGAGGCTCCATTTGCTTTTTACAACTAGCCAGGAAGAGGAGCCTGGCAGTGTGTCTCTAACACCCCAGGGATTCTCTGTTAGATCAGTGTTCTTCCCTAAGTGTGGAAATTAACACTTTAGGCCAGAGTGGTTCAGTAAGGGGGGTGGGGTGAAAGAACCAGCAGATTTTGGGTTTTCCTCCAAAACGTAGAATATCATAGCTGTCCATATCTGGGGCACAATTCATAATTCTGGTTCCCCAGTTACACAAGACAGTTATGGGGTCTAGACACAAACCTGGAGCGAAAATCAGAATGTTAGCTCAAGGGGAAGTCAGCTAATAGCAGAACACCACTTATATTAGGCTAAGACACCCCAAAATAATATGGAAAACATTCATACCTGATTTCTATCAACTATTTTAGGAATATGTAGAAAAAGCAATAGCTTGAGACAAACATGTGCAAGATGCAATAGTGTGAGACAAACATGTACAAGTTACAGTAGTGTGAGACAAACATGTGCAAGATTTACTTCTGTTAACTTTTGTACTGCATCCATTAAAGGGGTTGGGCATACTTTCACATAAATTGCCCATGTGACTTCACTGCCTCAATAAAGTTCCTTGAAAGTTCATCAATTGATTCAGCATTCCTGATACTTACATTTGTACTGTAAGTAGACTTTCCGTGATTTTTTGTTTACATGTGTGAGCACGGATGAATCATAGCTGCAGTAGCTATGATTCATCCTGCTCCCCCTTCCCCTCTTCCTGTGTCTGTCAGTGAGACAGACTGTGAGAGCGAGACACACAGAGTGGGAAATGCCATGAGGGCAGGCTGTCGGAGTGAGAAACAGGAAGTTGTGTACATATGCAGTGGGCCCCATGGTAATAACAGGAAAAGGGTGAAGCTTTCAAAGAATGCAAAGACACAGGTACATATATATGCAGAGATGCAGAGAAACATGCAGTGTTCTAATGGAACACATTTATTGAAAAGTAGCCAACCCCTTTAAGATCTGAAATCAGAGCAGACCAAGAGAAACAGTTATCTGGCCAGGGCTGGGGCAATCACTGACTCAATAGTGAACCAAAAGTCTTCTGTTCTAATAGGTTTCCTGGTAAACAAGGATGGCTTCCTTTATTTATAGAGGAAAAAATTACATGGGCTGCATCATTATTTTTTTCACCATAAATAATGACTGAAGTTGCCAACAGAAAGTCTGAATCTAGCCTAAATGAATGCTTTTAAACAAGCTACAATGATAGTTTAAAACAGTGCTCCCTCTATTTCAACTTATAAAACAAAGAAAATTGAATCAAAAAGAATAAATATTACAATACACAGTGTAGGACATGCACAAATTAAAGTAGGACTGATTAGTTTCTAGGAAGACTGTTGCTGATGGTTGGCAGAAATACAGTACTTGATTGCTGTTCAAAGATTTCTTTCAGTGGGCCAAATTATGTTGTTTAAATGTAAAAAAAAGATTAAATAGCTGCACAAAGCCAAGAAGAAATAACCAGTACCAATGTATCTTGTAACAACACCATAATACCTTGGCTTTGCTCTTTCTTCATTAAATGTTCTGCCATATCTTTTACACTTTTAGGAAACAAGACATCCTTCTGAAATGTGGATATAATCCGGAGCTCTGACCTTGTAGGTTTGGCATCATCAGTAAAGTAGTAGCCCGATATATAGTTAGCCATGGGCTCCAAGTGCTGCAGGAAGATAGAGCATATAGTGAGCATGAGAAGTATTTGGCACTGTTCACACTGACATATGCTATGCTGGTTCAGCAACACTAAATCAACATAATGATGTCTGCAATGGTTTGCATTCATGCTTGGACTATGTACACTGTTATTGAAATAATTTTTAGATATTGCTATGGGAGCAATATAAAAGAACAGCAAAAACAGCATTAGATCGGAACTGACTGTATGCTGCTGCTTCGTCTTAAGCATTTGCTCCTCCAAATATATCAGAAGCGTCTTCATTTTGTCAGTACTGATAGGTATATACAATGTTGCTACTGATTTAAATTTGCAAGTAAATGTCTTAAACCAACAACTAAAGTAATCATAATTTACAGTTATGTGACTGATGGGGTCGGATTCTAACAATCCTGAAATAACAGTGTTATTAGTTACCACAATTTTGGACATTTGTGAGTTTCCATATGTATCTCATACACTATAATGACTGACCATGCATGCAATGCCAAGTCTATGTCATAAACAGTATAGTACGGAATCCAGTCACACTGATTATGAATTTGAATTTTTTTATTTTGCACACAGTTAAATTCAAGTGACGTTTCGGTCAATCACTGACCTTCTTCAGACACAGTATGCAAGTTTAGTAAGAGTTCAGAAGCTGCTATGCAGGCTGGGCGCTTAAGGGAAGAGCGGGATCCATGATCCAAGATGTAATGATATCACCTTTATAGTTGTTGAAGATCCCCATGCTAAAGTCCTCACATTTTTATTTTTTTTCTATGACTGTCCATTAGATGCAAATATCTGGTGATCCAGTATTTATTACAACCAATTAATGCCCAACGTATGCACTTTGAATGCATAATAAAACTTAAATTAAAAATTTTAAAAATAGGAAAACAACCGTGCACTACAATGACAAAAAAATTGTTAAAAAGACAACCAAAGAGGAGAACTTCTGCTCCTGGTAAATGATTTATTCAGGTAACTACCAAATTCCTATCTCTGCTGAGAATTAAGTCTTTCCAGGGAAATTGGAATTTTAATATATTATTTTTGGTATTCTCTCCGACGCATTTTCTTTTTTTATTGCAATCCATCCTTTGTTTAGATCTTACTGATAACACTGATGGCCTGGAGCAGATTCTGTTCTGAGATAGAGTACGCACATTTGCTTCCTAGTTACAGTTTGCTTTTGTGACACAATACAACATGCATGAGCACTTTTCAGATGAATATAGAGATTTGCTCCAGTGCTCTGACCTAAATATGCCAATGACTATCATTTGCAAAATGAAGACACTTCAGAATCCACATGTACTGTATTTCAGATCAGAGCAGCTTCTCTATGAAGAAGATATGTTAGAATATATGGTTAGATTATCTAGTAACTAGATATGCAGATTTTTCTGTAATGTATTAATAATATACATTATATCATAATGATGTACACCTGACTTCCATTTAAGCTTTTCATTTTCCCATTCTTTCTGAACCAAATTTTAGAGATGACACATGACAAACCTCAGAAGATGCTGGGAAAATATTTTTACATATTTATACATTTATTTAGCATACTGGATGCAGCTCGATAGTTATACAATGGCATCTTGGCCAAACACATGAGAAACGCATGAGTGCCAGCAAGTCATATGATATGTTTGTATAGGTACCCTGATGCTCCCCAGATGGCAGATTTTAAGGAAGGGATAGGGCATTCGATTTAAACATACATACAAAGGCTTCTGGCAGTGACTTTCTCCCTTCTTGATATTGAATATACATGCGGCATTGGCCTTATTGAGCATGGGTTATGTACTAGGGAGGGGATAAGGTAGACGGTATAGCTGTGGTCTAACTAAAGTATAGGGAGCCTAACACAAAGAAAATGATAATGAAAAAAAAATTGGGAAAAAAAGTTTCATTGTTATAAATGGTAACCTGAAAAGAAGGTTGGAAGATTTCTCAGAGGCCTTAATATTGGCACTTGTGGTAAAGATCTTTATAGAGCTTATCTGCAATGTTGCTTAAGAGCTCTATAGTTTAAATGTCCTTGGTATATAATTACATGTGAGATGGAGGAGCACTCTGTTAACTGAGTGCTTGAAGAAGCACAGGTAAAATAACAGTGAAGTTCTGGTACTGTTGTATGTAGAGGGCCTGAGCCTTCTCCATTCATGGCGGGTGTCTGCTGCATTATACAGACACTTACATTAAAAAACTATATAACACAATTAAAAAGCTATATAAATTAGATATCTTTGTTATTGTATTGAGGCAAAGAAATATGGGTTGGCTTATTCAGACCACACAGTGACATCTCGTAAGAAAATGGGGGGATTTGCTTTTTTGTGCTGCAATTTTACCTGCATTGTATGAACATGATCTGGAAGTAATCATATCTGATTACAAGTGAAGCAAATGCATTTTCTGAATGGATATGATAGTGTATTTATTATACCTTGTACACAGGGGCGCACCAACCATGAGGCGAGTTGAGACTTTCGTCTCAGGCGGCGCCCTCTGGTGGTCTATGAGGGCGGCATCATGCACTGAGCAGCCAGTCTAAGCCAGGACATGTCATGATAAAATAATAATGACCATGGCATGTCCTGGCTAGGCATCAGTCAGTAGGAGGTAGCAGGCAATAGAGAGCAACATTAGTGTGGAGCCACAGAATGACTCAACTGTGCTGTGCTGTACAGTGCTGCAGTTGGAGTAAAAGCTGCTGCACAGCTCAGTACAGTCAGGGTCCTCCGCTTCCTTCGCTCATTAATGAGGCCCCACCCACAATCCCCGTGCCTCTGTGTACCAGGGAAGTGCTGTCAGTGGCTCCTAGGGGTCCCCTACCATCTCATGTGCAGAGGAAGCAGCCCCTCTCACAGAGGAAGCTTTTGCTGCATGACACTATCAACTGGAGGAGACGGAACAGAGGTGAGGGGAGGAGGGAGCCAGGGGACAGAAAAGCGAGAAGAGCAGGAAGTGCTCTGAGTGTCTGCACTGTCCTGTGCTCCCCTCTACTGCTGCAGCCTACACTGTTATCCTGGGGTGGGAGAGACAATGGGGGTCATTTACTAAGGGCCCAATTCGCGTTTTCCCGACGTGTTACCCGAATATTTCCGATTTGAGCCGATTTCCCCTGAATTGCCCCGGGATTTTGGCGCACGCGATCGGATTGTGGCACATTGGGGCTGGCATGCACGCGACGAAAATCGGGGGGCGTGGCCGAATGAAAACCAGAGGGATTCGGAAAAACCGCTGCATTTAAAACAAAAAATCTGTTGCGGAGCTTGCACTTACCTTCACTCAGCCCGGCCTGGTTAACTCCAGCGCGTTCCGATGCTTTTCAGCGCAGCACCACCTGGTGGACGGCGGAGGAACTACTTTAAGGAATCCAGGCCGGACCCGAATCCTGTGCAGAGAACGCGCCACTGGATCGCGAATGGACCGGGTAAGTAAATCTGCCCCAATGTCCCTTACTGGCTGCCTGACCACCTCTAACTATCTGCAGGAGAGGTAAGTGTAAACTACTGTTTGTATGTAGGGCATGTGTCTGTAATGTATACATAGAGCTTGTGTCAGTAACTTGTATGTAGAGCTTGTGTCTGTAATAAGTATAGCTTGTGTCTGTAATGTATACATAGAGCTCGTGTCAGTAACATGTATGTAGTGTTTGTGTCTGCAATGTATCTATAGAGAATGTGTCTGGAATGTGTGTGTAGAACATGTGTCTGCATAAGTGCGGAACAGACCTTGTATCACGTCCGAAATGGTGGAGTTTGCACCCAAATCTACAAAGAGACCGGAGTCTTTTAGTTGATATGGGTGCTGGAGGGAATAATTTTAAGACTGGCATTTAAAAGTCCAGTCTTAAAGGGGTTTTTCCCACAAAGAAAAGTTTGTCCCTATCCACAGGATATGGCCTAACTTGCTGATCAGTGCGGAGACCCACGAAAACTAGGGGTCCAATGGGGTCCCACGTACCTCCGCCGGATCCTTCATGGCTCATTCAGACTAATGCAGCAGACGGCTGCGCATGACCGTTCTGCTCCATTAATCTCTAAGGAGCTGACTGAGATCGGTGAGCGCTCGGCGATATCTGTCAGCTCCATAGAGATTAATGGAGCAGAATCGTCATGCCCATTCGGCTGCTCCATTAATCTGACGGAGCAACAAGGGGTCCGACGGAGGTCTGTGGGACCCCGTTGGACCCCTCGTTTTAGTGATCTGTGGGGGTCTCAGCACTAAAACCCCCACAGGGAGCATGCGCGAACAGCTGCTCTTTCAATTTGCAATACAAGGACCCTCCTTCTTGTGGGGGTTCCAATCGATTGTTTGCACTAATCATAGTAACTAACATATAGCTGTTTGGCTGGCCGCGGGAGGGGGCATTTTTTTATAGTTCGAGGCTAGGTTCACCCCTGCTTGTACAGCAGTTTTCTGGTGTACAAGGCATCAAAAAAGTAGGAATTTCTGACACACAGAAACTTTTGGAGGGTTTTCTACCTCTCACACCACTTTACTAAAAAGTAGCCCAAGAAGGGCAGGAAGCAGGGCGGAACTCCTTATTAAATCAATGTCTTCTTAAATTACCCCCCAAAATAATTCATGTTATGATGCGTATGTCTACAAAATAAGTCCAAAATTCCAGTCCATTCCAGTTTCTCAGTAGTATAGGAAAACCATGGGAATAAATTAGAAACATAATGAAAATCCTACGGTGAGTGGCCTGGCCAAATCGAATATGCATTTTCACTGGAACTCATGCAATTGGGGACAAGCAGCACATGTTACAATGTACATGTAAACAATGCAAAATGCCAGGTGCTAGCTTGGTGCTGTTGTGGTGCCTCCTTGCATCACATACAGTATAATTGTATCTATTCTGGGAATGAGCATATTCATGTGTATTAGCCTAAATGACACGTTTTACAGATATAATGGAGAAAAATAAACTTGCCTCAGTATTTGGCAGGAGTCGAACCAAGAGTGTACAACATGGGAAAGCAGGGTAGGTGGATAAATCAGGAGGGTTAAGAGATTGCAGTTTTTTATATGGGACACCTGTTCTGAGCTTTAGTTGAAATCCTCCAACATTAAGTTTTCCATCTTTATTAAAGACACAAAGAATGCAGTTTCCTAGATAACAAATGGAAGTAAAATATAGCAGTTATACACACATAGACTAAATTACATTTTTAACACTAATATTGTGGTGTCTATAGAAATTGCAGTAATATCCTGAAAAATAATTCCATGTGTAATACAGTTTCTAAAGGGAACACAGAACACATGACAAAATTATACAGATACACAATCAAAAGTATCTTTCTTCACCCATGTTTATTAGCAAAATGTGCAAACTTTCAGCTGTTGGCAAAAAACATTCAGGCCACTAACTTAATATAACTGACATTACAAGTGTTTTTTGCAGATGTTTATAGCAGTTTAAAATTCAGTGTTGGTTGTGTGCCAGTTTTGAATGTGCTGGATACATTATGTTATCCCATCTTGCATGCAACATGTTAGTCTGTTTGCTGTCTTGAAGTTGGAATGGTTCGTCCTGCTGCCTCTACACCAGCAGAGCACTAGAGTAGTTTTGAGAAAATTGTGCCCCTTAACAGAAAGCATGAAATAATAAATCAGGCACAAAAAAAAGATCTAATAGAAAGGTAATGGTGAATTTGTTGTAGCATAGGTTTATGTGTAAGTGATTTTGGTGAAATGTGTAAGTGACTTTGTCTATGTCAATCTGAAATACAGTCAGGCTCAAAAGGTGGATGCACCAAAACAACACCAAAAGAAGACCAGGAATTAAACAATAAATCCCCCCAATAGCTGGTATAATGGCAATCATAATCCAAGGACATACTAATAATTATATTGCAAAAAAGTATTTAATATATCCACATGAAATGCAACATGAAAAATATTTATTTTTGTTATCCCTATTGCAGGGTTTAAGGCTGTCTTCATATTTGGGTTTCCATCTGCCTTCCTGGTATTTTTAATGATCAAGTCAAGAAAAAATATGTGTATAACACGTATGCGTGACACAGAGCAGGCAATATGGCTCTGGTCGTGAGTGGGCGTACTCACACAGAACAGTATCCACCTTTTGAATGGTCCAACTATTCACCTGGAATCACGGTGAGCTACAGCAGACTGCCTGTTATTACAATTAACAATCATTACAAGTAACAATCGGTTACAATTCTGGCGCATGCGGGGCTCCCGATCCTCGGGCACTTAAACCCTCGAAGCCGACAGGGACGCCATACACAGCGCTCCTACCAGCTCGCCATCTGATTATCAGTAAGTATAACTCCAATTACAAGATCCACCCCAAATAATGAGGCTTATCATTAGAAAGACTGTTATACTGAACTTATTCCCATCTTTACCTCTACTAATAGAATTCTACCCTGAGACTAACCATAAGCCCGACTAGGGTAAAAAGAAACATTAGTTTCTCACCATATCACATACGTTTCCCAGTGTAACCCACACATGCCCCATATGAACTTGATTTTAGGTGGTCTCCCACACATTTTTTATGCTGAATTATATCTTAGCATACGTGAGAGATTGTGACGATCGGCAACAGGTTCAATACCATTTTTACTTTCCTGGACCTAAATACTGTGTAGATGTGTATATGGCCTCACAAGTTTTTACTTTCCCTCTATATGTTCATACATCTATTTGTACTGGTTTTTAACTCTGTATGTAGTATTTATGTATTAGGTCTCTGAAACCTTTATACAAATTTTTAATGAAATACCCATACTAATGTTCTGTGTTTAAATGGACTTTTTAAAGATAGATACACACATATATATATATATATATATATATATATATATATATATATATATATATTATGAATTATTTGCCTAGTACATATTTATCCATGCATCTTCTATATGTCGATAAACTTTTATGCATTCTCTTATACACTTTTTATGTTTTGTATAAAATCATAGACATTCTCTTACTTGGATCTGATGAAGGGAGTGGTACGCCCTGAAACGCGTTGTCCATAATTTTACGCTATTTGAATAAATAAATCGTAGAGCAGCGCGATAATAAACCAGAGCAGCGCAACATTTTTTATCCCTCTTCCACATTTTTAATGGCAGTTTGTAGGCTCACTTTATGCTCTTGCCATAAAATACACTGCCACCAACAGATCAAGGTGTAATCATGTAAACGGTTATCCTCCATAGCTATCATAGCTTCATAAATGACACCAACAGTATCTTGGAGCTTTATTCCAACGTAATAATGACCCCAAACACACCTCCAAGACAACCCATACCTTGAAAGGTCTCTAAAATCCACCAGCTCTGTATTGTATTCATGGAGGAGTGGAAGAGAATTCCAGTGGCAACCTTTGAAGCTCTAGTGAACCCAATGCCCAAAAGGGCAATGGCAGTGCTGGGAAATAATGGTAGCCAGACAAAATATAGACAAATTGAAAACAATCTGTCCATTTTTACTCCCTTTTATTGTCGGAGGTATAAAAAGTATGAAATTGAAGAGCCAAACATTACAATGTATAGAAAGATATACAATAGTAGCATAGGGATATAATTACCAATTACAGCCACTTTTCCATATTGATTGTCTACCGTAGTTACTTGAAAGAGAACATAGGTATTAACATTTTGTTTTCCATCCCCAGGGCTGATCGTTTTGCAGACATTAAACACAGGATTTCTTGCTGAACTGTAGACATCTGGAAAAGTTATTATTTCAGATACAGATTGTGTTCCAGAATTTAGAATTTTTGCTGAAACCTAAAAGTAAATTAGAATACTTAATGTATTTATAGATTTGAAAGAAGACATACTATTTTTGCTTATAGAACTGTATGCAATAATATGGATAATAGCAATAGAAATAGTTTATTAAGGCTTTCATTGTTTATCTATTTGTTAGAAGAATTATGTTTGTAAATGAAACTTGAAACTGGATATAATACACAATCACTACCGACATGATGGCTTTAGAATCCCCTATTGGCAAAAACCCTATGCAAAAGAGGCTTCCATTACAGTGCAACTGGCAAGGTGTTCAGACTTTGACACTTCGTTAAGAAAATCTCTCTAAATTTATTTTTCTCATTTATTCATTAGGAATAGCCCTTACGTTAAAATTGCCACAACTTTTATTTTATGTATTTCCTCAGTCACATCTCCCCCTTCTTTGTATGTGCTACATGATGTGATTGCATTAAGTAAAATATCTACTTTTCAGGATGCTCTAACAGACTAGAACTACAGAACAATGTCACATCCTGTTTCCCCCTCCCAATTACAGCAATAAATCCGATGCCACAACGCCAGCACATTATCCTGTGGCATAAGGTTTTTGCTGCAGCCATATCTGGAAGAGAAGAATGAAACTAAAAGCTAAGAGTTTTTCTTATAATGAAATGTGGTTGAAATTGTAACTGGAAAGCAAGCATCAACAGATACACTCTATAGACCAGGGGTCCCCAAACTTTTTCCATAGGGGGCCGTTCACTGTCCCCCTCAGACCGTTGGAGGGCCGGACTAAAGTTTAAAAATAAATAGCGGTACATGTGACCGCATCCATAATACACTGGCACCCCCCTCAATTAATTATTTAATAAACTGCACCCCCTTGTGAACTATTTTATATATTGGCCAAATTAATTGGGCCAATTAATTATTAAATATACTGGGACCCCTCTCCATTAATTATTGAATATGCCTTCCCCCATTAATTACTAGAGTGCCCCTCATATTTAATTATTTCCTATACCGCCACCATTAATTATTTCCTATGCTGCCCCCACCATTAATTATTTCCTATGCTGCCCCTCATAATTAATTATTTCCTATGCTGCCCCTCATAATTAATTATTTCCTATGCTGCCCCTCATAATTAATTATTTCCTATGCTGCCCCTAATAATTAATTATTTCCTATGCTGCCCCTCATAATTAATTATTTCCTAAGCTGCCCCTATACTGCCTTAATTATTGGCCCCCGGCCACCACAATGTTTTTACTGCCCTTTTTTTAATAAAAAATAAAAACCCTGTACTCACCTAAATCTTCCTTCTTCTTGCCGCGTCCGGGCAGGAAATGGTGCGCGGACGCGTGATGACCGGACGCGTGATGATGTTCATGGAGCGATGTGCGCCGGGTTTGTGTTCCGGCCACATCGCTCCAGTAATAGTGCTCGAGCGGCCGTTTGCGGCCGCATCGAGCACTATACAGTGACGGGCAGGAGCTTCCTGTCCGGACGGACGGAGGCGCCTGCCCGGCCGTCGAAGGCCGTGGGGGCCCGGCAAGCGTCAGGGGCAACCCTGCTATAGACAAAAGGACAAAATTAACTAAAATTAAGTTCTGGCAAAATCGGGGCTATTTTTCTGCTGTAAATCACTAAGCTCATTAATAGAAAGTGCAAAGTTGAACTAGACAGTCCTACTTACATTTTAATGCTATCTGCCTTACTTTTAGACTCTTATACGCAAAGTTACCCATGGTTTTACTGTCCACACTTATTTAATACTTTACTTTTTAGATTTAATAAATGACCAGATACATCAACATAGGTGACAATGTATTATATAAAAATGTATTTCAAGAACTGGCAGGCAATATAAACTTTTTCTTCAGCATAGTACATAAGAATATTACCTTTACTATAGTGGCACAGTCAGGCATATAGTGCAAAGCATCAATGCATAAGATAAAGGGTTCCTGAACTGTTGTAGGAGTTGGCAACTTATTTGATTCATCATGCTTCACCCAAGCGGGCATAAACAATAGCTCTTCTTCTTTTCTACAGAAATAGGCAACAAAGGTCATTTTATAACATTTGTTTCCAAATGGTACAGCTTGGGTACAGCTTTGGCCTTTCTACAATTTGAATATCTTAGATTAGTAATAATTACTTCTCTTCTAAACATTTGCTGGCAGCCTATTCCAGTTTCTTACCTGCTTTCTTGCATATGATGATTCATGGTACTTTTAATCTCCTTTGTTGGATCATACAATGTAAACTCAATGCTTGAATCATTAGAATCTGGAATAAATAGCACATAATTATTAACCAAATATTTTAGGAGATCATCTTCTGCATGAAGACCGTCACAATGCTCAGACTAACCATAAACTATCGACAGTTATCATTAAGTGGACAAACATAAAATAAGAACTATGCAGAGTCCCTCCTTGCTGGATGCCCTATAGCTGTTGGTAACAGATACTTGCCACAGAGAAAATACATTACACCTATAGTTTCATGGTTTGGAAAAACTTTTTAATGACCTAATGCTCTTGTGTAATTTTTCTAATGACTTAATGCCCTTAGTATTCCGCTTATATTACACTGTTGTATAACTAAAGCTTCTCCTTTAATGTAGAAGACATTGAAAAGGTATTCAACAGGCATTTTGTAAAGTGACAAATACTTTCAAATTAAGCTAATTTTCTACTCAAATAAAGCCATATCAATGGAATAAAAATAGACATTTCTGTGTCGGATATCGACATTACAGAATTAAGATGCTTTAATTACAGGTTTTATTGTAAGTGATGTCTTCCATGCTCTGTCATGTGGCTGGTAATCAGTATAGCTTGTTTTTTTAATTACCTAATCCGCTGATACTTGAGCTGCACTCATTAATATTATCTGGCTCCTTCCCAAGATGAAATATTAGCTGTGATGAGAACTCCCTGGGTTTCCATACAAATTGACTGCTTCTTAAGTCCTGTTCAAAAGCATCGATTTTGGCCCATCCAAGTGTACGCATACCTTAAAAAATTATGCTTATGTATTAATAACAAAACATTTCTTATTTTGTTTCTTTATAGAATATCTGTCAGATGTCTCTATATTACACCACCTAATATATAAATTCCTTTAATACCTAAAAATAGTATGCAAAGGATTTAGTCTATAGGTAATACTATACTTCAAAGAGCACCATTTAAATCACAAAACATTATAAGACGTCAAAATAGATGCAGCCATCATCATGCAGCTACATCTAAAAGACATGTGGTGGTCATTAAAATGCCAATAACAGATAATTTACCACAGTAAATAAAAGCAGAGTAACAGCTATCTTGAAGAGATGGTATCTTGACAAACCTACAATTTAAAAGAATTCTTACATCGTATTGTAATTATTGTTGTAAATTTTTGGTTAGCAGTGTAAATTTAATATATTGATTCTTTCAAATATATGTGCAATAAATATAATCAAACCATTTCCTTTATGCCAACAATTTCTTTTAATGAAGCCAACCATTCACACAAAATAGCTTGGGTCTAAATAGAATTAATTAGATTATTTAATCCCATCACTGTTCATACTTTCTTTGTGCGCTTCTGCACGTCAATAACAGGAGACGACTTGTCCTGAAATTAAGGCCAGAAGCATCTAGAACTATCAACCTTTGTTTAAGCGTACATGCTTAGTTAGAATAATGGGTCACACCTTGCTCTCCATCACTGTAAAATGCCTTTATTAAAACAAAAGGCTTTCTTGCAGATTCTGTATACAATGTATAATCCGACAAATCAATAGATTCAAATTCAAAGAGTTCTGGAAGACAAAGGGAGCATTCGTCAAATGACAATTTCAGCTACAATATCAATCTTTTGACATTAATATTACATACAGACCACAGAATGTTTACTCTATTGACAACTTTAGACTATTGCAACAATTTTACTGGAGATGGTTATGAGATGTTACACACCCAAAAATGTTTAGCTTTTTGTCTTCATTGTTTTCTCTGTCTTTATAAACATGTAAGGTTTTGAGGATAATGATTATTACTAAGGGTCCACGGACGCACTTTTGTCACACTTTTCTACGTTTTCTGGTTTTGCACGTCTGTGACAGGTATTTAACAGGGGATTGTGTCGCACACGATCGGAGTGTAGTGCAGCGTCGCTGGCTTTCATGTGACAGAAAGTGGGGGGCATGTCGTTGGACGATCCGATGGACTGAGTGTGAGATTTAACTTTAAAATTGTGTTGCAAGATCAAGCACTTACATGCACCAGGAAGAACAAGGTGAACTCCAGCAGACCTGAGCGGGGAAGCGACACATGCAGGATATCGGACACACGATCTTAGTGGATCGCGGTAGAGTACCTTATCATCAGACAATGTACTGTGAACTCTGTGAACTCCTCCGGAAGGGTAAGTAAATGTCCCCCAATGTGTTTACTATGTTTATTTTTTTGTACAGAGCCTGGTATAATTTCCGAACTTAGAGACACCTGCCTTACAGACGACCCTCGGTTACAGTCGGACCTCTCTACCCACTGTGACCTCTGGTGAAGCTCTCAGGATGCTTTTCTTTAGTCCCAGGTTGCAATCACTAGCTGTAAAGTTTCTGTAATGAAGTTTTATTGGTAATCCTTGTTCCCATGACAGCAATTTTTTTTGCCTGGAGTCACAGTTATAAAACATTCCATTTCTGACAAACATATAAATTCAAATTAAGAGCAAACCTAAATAACCTACGTACTGTCTGTATAGTGTTGGAAAATATGATTGGTGAAAATGATAATATGTAATTTGTATTGTAGCAGTTGGAAGCAAGAGTAAGAGGAGAGTGGTGCCAGAAATGTCTAGTCTGCTGTCAGATAGCAAAGATCCCAAGCTAATACAGTAGACCTGGTGTCACCAAGTATGCTTTAGGGAGGCAATGTAAGAACTGGAACCAGGGCCGATTCTAGCATATTTGCTGCCTGAGGCGAATATTAAAATGCTGCCCCCCCCCCCGCTCCCTGTTAAGTAAATCCTTAAACTTTACTAACAAGTAACAACCCTACAGACAGCTCCCTGACACTGTGTGACTGACTACAGGATCTGAGAGGCATTAGTGGCATCTAGTACCTTATAGATGACAATCTCTTCCATCAGGACGACTTTATTCCGGGTTCTCCAATCCATGACGTATCACGGCTGAATTCACAGGCAGATATCTTCAGCTCCGTGCAGCATCTCCACCCGGCGTCCCTAAAAATACCACAGTCACTTACAGTATAAAGTCTTCTGGATAACAACATTGTGCTCCTAAATAATATATACCCCTCACAACACAACTGACCGCACTCTCCACACATATAACACATCCCTTCAATATCCCTGCTCTCATATATTTAAAGGCCTCGTTATTCACCACCCAATTAAATTATATACAGCTCCCATATACAGATCCCCTACAGCTTAAATAAAATCTTGCCCCACATATACAGCCCCCCAGCTTAGTAATATACTGTATCCCATATACATCCCTCCAGCTTAGTAATATACTGTATCCCATATACAGCCTCCCAGCTTAGTAATATACTGTACCCCATATACAGCCTCCCCAGCTTAGTAATATACTGTATCCCATATACATCCCCCAGCTTAGTAATATACTGTATCCCATATACAGCCCCCCAGCTTAGTAATATACTGTATCCCATATACATCCCCCCAGCTTAGTAATATACTGTACCCCGTATACAGCCCCCCAGCTTAGTAATATACTGTATCCCATATAGAGCCCCCAGCTTAGTAATATACTGTACCCCATATACAGCCTCCCCAGCTTAGTAATATACTGTATCCCATATACAGCCCCCCAGCTTAGTAATATACTGTATCCCATATACATCCCCCCAGCTTAGTAATATACTGTACCCCGTATACAGCCCCCCAGCTTAGTAATATACTGTATCCCATATACAGCCCCCCAGCTTAGTAATATACTGTATCCCATATACAGCCCCCCAGCTGTAATATACTGTATCCCATATACATCCCCCAGCTTAGTAATATACTGTATCCCATATACAGCCCCCCAGCTTAGTAATATACTGTATCCCATATACATCCCCCCAGCTTAGTAATATACTGTACCCCGTATACAGCCCCCCAGCTTAGTAATATACTGTATCCCATATACAGCCCCCCAGCTTAGTAATATACTGTATCCCATATACAGCCCCCCAGCTGTAATATACTGTATCCCATATACATCCCCCAGCTTAGTAATATACTGTATCCCATATACAGCCCCCCAGCTTAGTAATATACTGTACCCCATATACATCCCCCAGCTTAGTAATATACCATATCCCATATACAGCCCCCCCCAGCTTAGTAATATACTGTACCCCATATACAGCCCCCCAGCTTAGTAATATACTGTACCCCATATACATCCTCCCAGCTTAGTAATATACTGTATCCCATATACAGCCCCCCAGCTTAGTAATATACTGTATCCCATATACAGCCCCCCAGCTTAGTAATATACTGTATCCCATATACAGCCCCCCAGCTTAGTAATATACTGTATCCCATATACAGCCCCCCAGCTTAGTAATATACTGTATCCCATATACAGCCCCCCAGCTTAGTAATATACTGTATCCCATATACATCCCCCCAGCTTAGTAATATACTGTACCCCGTATACAGCCCCCCAGCTTAGTAATATACTGTATCCCATATACAGCCCCCCAGCTTAGTAATATACTGTATCCCATATACAGCCCCCCAGCTGTAATATACTGTATCCCATATACATCCCCCAGCTTAGTAATATACTGTACCCCATATACATCCCCCAGCTTAGTAATATACCATATCCCATATACAGCCCCCCCCAGCTTAGTAATATACTGTACCCCATATACAGCCCCCCAGCTTAGTAATATACTGTACCCCATATACATCCTCCCAGCTTAGTAATATACTGTATCCCATATACTGCCCCCCAGCTTAGTAATATACTGTATCCCATATACTGCCCCCCAGCTTAGTAATATACTGTATCCCATATACAGCCCCCCAGCTTAGTAATATACTGTACCCCATATACAGATCCCCAGCTTAGTAATATACTGTACCCCATATACAGCCCCCCCAGCTTAGTAATATACTGTATCCCATATACATCCCCCAGCTTAGTAATATACTGTATCCCATATACTGCCCCCCAGCTTAGTAATATACTGTATCCCATATACTGCCCCCCAGCTTAGTAATATACTGTATCCCATATACAGCCCCCCAGCTTAGTAATATACTGTATCCCATATACAGCCCCCCAGCTTAGTAATATACTGTATCCCATATACATCCCCCCAGCTTAGTAATATACTGTACCCCGTATACAGCCCCCCAGCTTAGTAATATACTGTATCCCATATACAGCCCCCCAGCTGTAATATACTGTATCCCATATACATCCCCCAGCTTAGTAATATACTGTATCCCATATACATCCCCCAGCTTAGTAATATACTAATATACTGTATCCCATATACAGCCCCCCAGCTTAGTAATATACTGTATCCCATATACATCCCCCAGCTTAGTAATATACTGTATCCCATATACTGCCCCCCAGCTTAGTAATATACTGTATCCCATATACTGCCCCCCAGCTTAGTAATATACTGTATCCCATATACATCCCCCCAGCTTAGTAATATACTATATCCCATATACTGCCCCCCAGCTTAGTAATATACTGTATCCCATATACAGCCCCCCAGCTTAGTAATATACTGTATCCCATATACAGCCCCCCAGCTTAGTAATATACTGTATCCCATATACAGCCCCCCAGCTTAGTAATATACTGTATCCCATATACAGCCCCCCAGCTTAGTAATATACTGTATCCCATATACATCCCCCAGCTTAGTAATATACTGTATCCCATATACTGCCCCCCAGCTTAGTAATATACTGTATCCCATATACTGCCCCCCAGCTTAGTAATATACTGTATCCCATATACATCCCCCCAGCTTAGTAATATACTATATCCCATATACTGCCCCCCAGCTTAGTAATATACTGTATCCCATATACAGCCCCCCAGCTTAGTAATATACTGTATCCCATATACAGCCCCCCAGCTTAGTAATATACTGTATCCCATATACAGCCCCCCAGCTTAGTAATATACTGTATCCCATATACATCCCCCCAGTTTAGTAATATACTGTATCCCATATACATCCCCCCAGCTTAGTAATATACTGTACCCCATATACAGCCCCCCAGCTTAGTAATATACTGTATCCCATATACCCATATATCCCATATACAGCCCCCAGCTTAGTGATATATAATATATAGCATCCCCCCAGTATAAAATAATTATGGCCCCATATAATATATATAGCATCCCCCCAGTATAAAATAATTATACCCCCAAATCCCCAAATAAAATATAGCATCCCCTCCCCCTAGTATAAAATAATTATGGCCCCAAATAATATATATAGCATCCCCTCCCCCTAGTATAAAATAATTATGGCCCCAAATAATATATATAGCATCCCCCCCCCTAGTATAAAATAATTATGGCCCCAAATAATACATATAGCACCCCCCCCAGTATAAAATAATTATGGCCCCAAATAATACATATAGCACCCCCCCCCCTAGTATAAAATAATTATGGCCCCAAATAATACATATAGTATCCCCCCCCCTAGTATAAAATAATTATGACCCCAAATAATATATATAGCATCCCCCCCCTAGTATAAAATAATTATGGCCCCAAATAATATATATAGCTCCCCCCTAGTATAAAATAATTATGACCCCAAATAATATATATAGCTCCCCCCCCCTAGTATAAAATAATTATGGCCCTATATAATATATATAGCATCCCCCCCTAGTATAAAATAATTATGGCCCCAAATAATATATATAGCACCCCCCCCCCCCTAGTATAAAATAATTATAGCCCCAAATCCCCAAATAAAATATAGCATCCCCTCCCCCTAGTATAAAATAATTATGGCCCCAAATAATACATATAGCACCCCCCCCCCTAGTATAAAATAATTATGGCCCCAAATAATACATATAGCACCCCCCCCTAGTATAAAATAATTATGGCCCCAAATAATACATATAGCACCCCCCCTAGTATAAAATAATTATGGCCCCAAATAATATATATAGCATCCCCCCCCCTAGTATAAAATAATTACAGCCCCAAATAAAATATAGCATCCCCTCCCCCTAGTATAAAATAATTATGGCCCCAAATAATATATAGCACCCCCCCCCCTAGTATAAAATAATTATTGCCCCATATGATATCTATAGCGTCCCCCCCCCTCCCCCAGTAGTAAACGTTTTCTAGCCCTATATAATACCCCCCCCCCTCCCAGTATAACATAAAACCTCCCCACATTTAATTAAAGTATATGAAAAATAATAAAACTAATACTCACCTGCAGGCAGCTGCTTCCTCGGCGCCTGGTCCCGTCTTCACGCGGCCTTCACTCCGGTCTTCCTGCGTGCCGCGGCTCCGCACAGTGACACAGGCGCATGACGTCATGGCGCCTGTGTCACTGCTTAGGACGGAGCGACGCAGCTGCCGGAAAGGCGCTGCGTCGCTACGCATATAAATCGCGCCTGTGTCTTAAAGAGACAGGCGCGATTTATTTAGCTGGTGGGCGATTCGGGCGTTAATGGACGCCCGAATCGCCCACTTTAGAGCGGCAAATTTCGCCGCCCTTTACAGGGACCCGCATTCTGCCGCCTGAGGCGAGATTTTCATCTCGCCTCATGGCAGATGCGGCCCTGACTGGAACTATACTGACAGCAATAATTACATTGGTCTGCTGTGAAATCTAAATTGAGACATCTGTGTTGCTTGCTATCAATGTCTTTATAGTTTAATAAACTATGCCTCTTAACATCTCAGAGGACTATTCCTAATTGCAAGATGATCTCTGCCTAGTAGGGTCATAGTCTGTTTGCTACAATGGTCACATTAAAAAGATTGGTGCCGATTTTATCCAGAATCCAATATCTCACCTGTTACAAATGCCGTTGTCTTTGAATCCTTATACTCCATCCCCATTTACCCCCTTGAACACCACACAAATTTCCTTCAAGCTTTTATTTTTACAACAGAAATAGTATTTTATTAAAATTAGAACAATGGGTGAGGCTAGTGAGCCACCAGAGCGTGATTTTCTTTTTACATTCTACTTATATTTGAGTGAGTCATTATTAAATGTTTATAGAATATAATGCAACACTTACTTATTATATTGTAATTTTACAGGTTATCAATGAGAGGATTACAGGACTTTAATAGATATGACATTCCACTTTCACCCTATACTTTTCTAGACAATCGTCTTTTGTGTCTCATACATAAATCTTAATTGCAATATTATAAAATTATATAGTTATGCAGATTGTTATCATGTAACTGTATTGTTACTGTTTTGCTCTTGGTAGAAGAACATTCTTTTTCTTCTTGTATACTACGAATCATAACCTGTTCTTACATTTAATCTAATATAGTTCAGTGTGTTATCATGTTGACTCCCAAGTGAAAAGTCACTGGTTTGAATTGAATTGGTTTGGTTTGAATCCACCTCACTGATAGCAGTCTCTTGGCCAAACAAATTGGCAAACTGCATCAAGTGTGTACCATGACAATTAGAAGAATTTGAAATGATCTCCATCCCTTTATTCCAAAGCCAAGAGGTGGCCCTCCATTAAAAATATAGGAGTCGGCTCATCCCAAGGTCTATCTGTTTTGGCACGACAAACGTAGCAGTGTAGGCAACTTGTATGCTTCATACTATTAAGAACACAGATGTCAGCATAACACAAGTCTGGAGTGGTGTAAAGAAAAAAGGTGAAGAGAAATTGACTTCAATATTGCCATATGAAGCATTGGCTCAAGCTTGCAAAAAAGTATGGAAAGTGGAAGAATAAAAGGGAAATGGGGGCTAATGAATCAAGAAATAGTGATCCAGCAGGATAATGACTGGAATCATGCATTAAAATTGGTCAAGAAAATCACTGACAACTAGAATTACTATAATGGTCCCCACAATCCCAGATCTCAATCCAATTAAACCCTTGTGGGTTAAGCTGAAGAAAAAAACTGTTGTCGTACCTAAGTGGGAACATGTAGAAAAGAACTTGGGATCAGAATTTGGTTGAGGCATGCTTAAATCTGATCAAGAGCATGCCCAGAATGATTCAGGAAGTGTTGCAAGCCAAAGGTGAATTTACAAAAGTTATACAAATTTAAATTTAGATTTTTAGGAGCAAGTCAAATTTATGTATGAAATAACAAAGATGATTTTCTATAACATGAAGGTAGTGTCACGTTTAAAACAGTATTGGATGGTGAAACATAGAGCCTGACACTTAAGTTCAAAACATTGTGACCCCTTTATTCATCATTGCATGTTTTCATAGGTCTACCCTGTTGCTCCTTCTCTGTCTTATATATTGATTCTCTCTTTATCTTATTTTGGTATTCCTATTGCTTCATGGTCTGTAAAATTATTATAATTATTATAAGAAAAATTAGCTACTGTATATACTGGAGTGCAAGTTGACCCAAATATAAGCCGTGGCTCCAAATTTTACCATAAAAAATGGGAACACCTATTGACTCAAGTATAAGCCTAGGGTGCGAAGCACATTGGTCACAGCTTCTCCTCAGTATATAGCTATTCAGCCCCATGACCCCAGTATATAGACATACAGCCCCTTGCCTCCAGTATATAGTATACAGCCAGCCCCCTACCCCCAGTATATAGCCAGCCCCCTGCCCCCCATTTAATAGCTAGACAGCCCCTAGTCCCCTGCTTTCCTGTATATATAGCTAGCCAGCTCCCTGCCACCCATATATAGCCAGCTAGCACCAGAATATAGTCAGCCACATCCAAGTATATAGCAAGCCATCAGTATATAGTCAGCCAGCCCCCAGTGTATAGCCAGCTCCAGTATATAGCCAGCCCCCAGTATAAAGCCAGCCAGCCTGCACCCAGTATATAGCCAGCCAACCCCAGTATATAGCCAGATAGCTCCCTAGTATATAGCCAGCCCCCATTATATAGCCAGCCCCAGTATATAGCCAGCCAGCCTGCCTCCAGTATATAGCCAGTCAGCCTGCCCCCAGTATTTATCCAGCCATCCTCCTAATATATAGCCAGCCACCCTGCTCCCCGGATATAGCCAGCCCCAGTTTGCCCAGCACATAAAAAAGAAAGTCAATACTCATATTTCCGTCGTCACCCCTCCTCTTCTTACCACTGGCAGGTCCGTGTGATGTTGTGAAGCACAGGCTCTAATGTCAGCCGCCACTGCCATCATATTGTGTGTCTGACATCATAGCCTGTGAACCACAATGTCACACAGACCTGCCAATGCCGGACATAAGAAGAGGTGTCGGAGTATTGACTTTCTTTCTTTTTTCATTCGAGTATAAGCCAAGTTAGGGTTTTTCAGTAAATTTTTTTGTGCTGAAAAACTCGAGTATATACAGTATTTATTCAAATTAAATTATTACTTACTTTAATGATTTTGAGCTATATTTTGTGAATGTGATAATAAAGTCTGACTGTACAAACATTATCCTGCTCCATAAAACTAGACTGTAATGCTCAATTCTTTCACATTCTTTGAAAGCACTTTCACGGCAAATTGCTAAAAGTGTGCATGGCTTAGTACATTTTCCTTGAGGTAAAGGTTGATATGTAAAATATAGTAAAATCCTTTAAATCACAAGTGTACCTGCCAAAATTACCTGTTATTTTATGTGTGGCTATGCCCACATGTGCCACCCATACTTTTTTTTTTGTTCCGGCTATCCCTTCCATGCCAAAACCTCACTTTAAAAATTAGCAAATAAGGCTCAAGAGCTTTGGAAAGCGCTTAGCAAAGTGCCACAGAGCTTTGGCTAATATTGTATGACCAAGGAATGATGTAGCTGAAGGTGGAGGGATGCGAGAAGGCATTGAGCAATGGAAGTGTAGCAGAGGGCGTTGTTATTGCTGAGGCACTCTGCTAACGCACTAGGAAGCACTTCTGTATATTTCTTAAGTAAAGTTTTAGCATGGGAAAAAGCAGGGAAAATAAAAACAAAAATATGGGTGGCATGTGTGGGCATAGACCTACATAACATAGCAGTTAATTTGGGTGGGTACATTGTGGTGACAGATTCCCTTTAATCTCAAACAATATAAATATTAAAATTAGTTTCCTTAAGGATGCAAAGTAAATCACCACTTATGTATGCAAATGTAATCTAATAGATTCACACTTACTACTGATTGTTCATGCTGATTTTGATTGCAGTACAGCTGAAAGCTTAAAAACCATTTCATTTTAATGTCAGAGGAGCTTCATATCATCATCTGGTAGCTTACAGGTCAGGTGAGGTGTCACTATGTATTTTACACATGATGTAACACAGTTTGGCATGCTGTTTCGCATAGAGAACTGTTCAAGCTGTGCGCAAATATCCCTTCTTCAATATACACAGTACATTGCAGGCAAAAATATGATAACCTATACATTGCCAAGACTGAGAGTTTTTAAGCCCAATAGGAAAAAAGCTTTATATTCTAAATAAAGCTTAAATGGTTAGAGTGAATTTCTTTATTCGCACACATTACGGGGGAGACTTATCGGAAATGTCTGAGAGCAGAACTGTTCTAGTTGTCCATGACAACCAATGAGACCTCAGCTATTATTTTCCCACAGCTGTTTATAAAATTAAAGCTGAGCTCCAGTGGCGTAACTACCACTGTAGCAGCCGTAGCAGTTGCTACAAGGTCTGTGAGCTTCAGGGGCCTAGGTGGCGGCAGCCTGCGCTGCATTTCTAGACCCGGTCTGACCGCCACCAGGGCCCTGCTATACCATGAAACACAGTATAAACAATCATCCCGTGTCCCGCCCCCCCCTCTGTTCCTGCCACCCCCGTGTTCCTGCAACATCCTGCCCCTGTGTTTCTGCCCCCTGCTTACCCATCTGGCGCCGTGTCAGTGATCCTGTCGGCCCACCGTCTGTAACTCCTCCAGCTCCTCCTAGCTGCAATGCGCTCCCCTTGTCACATGAGTGAAGCGACCTGACCTCAGTTCGTGTCAGTCACATGACCAGAGGTGCATGGTGTAACCTGGAGGAGCTCAGCCACCATTTTGGTCGTGTCTGGACATGTTATTAGTGAGGAGAGGTTGCTGCTGGACATGTTATTAGCGAGGGGAGGTAGCTGCTGGACATGTTATTAGTGAGTGAAGGCCACTGCCTGAGGACGCTGCTGGGCATTTTATGTGTTTGGTCATCATTCCTAACCCCGTATTGTAATTACTTTTAAAGCTGTATAATTACAATTTAAACAATTAAAAAAATATTGTATATGTTCAAAATGAGCAGGGGATGGGAGGAGGTGCTGTGATCGGGAGTGGGGCACAGCCAAAAGTTTGCTATGGGGCCCTCTCATTTATAGTTACGCCACTGCTGAGCTCTTCACCTGGCATAGAAACAAACGCTGTGCAATGGCACGCCGGATACATCAAGGCCGGAGCCTCTTGATGTATCTGGCTGTGCTGGGTGGTGTGCGGGCTATCATGATGCACATATGATAATAACCACCCCAAACTGAAGTACAGGGTGCAGGTTTTAAGGACACACTCATGACGTGTGTCTGGGCTTGTGCACACCAGAAATATCCTACGGATGCCAAGACTTAGTGGATTAGTGGATGAATGACAAATTGGCACAGTGTGAGAAATATGCCCTTAAGGATTTACAGTCTACAAGCAAAGCAGAATGAAAACAACTGGTGAAGTTGGAAGCTGATTTTTTGGTACTATCGTGGCAGCAGACAATGTAATCCAAACATCTTACCATTAAACTTCAGCAGAAACAAATCTCTGTTCAAGGCTTCATTTTTATTGATTTCTTCCAGTAGAATTGGTTTCAATGAACTTGTTTTGAAAAATAACTTCATGCTGCCAGAGTGCACAGACACTGTCAATTTTACATCATTATATTCTTCAAGAAAGATCTAAAAAATATTTTTTGATTAAATAAAACACATCAACAAGGAAACACATTATTTAAAATAAAGAAATATGGGGATATTCTCCAACTAGCTCTAAGTACTTACATTTGAAGAAAAATGGTCCCTTGGTAGGATCTTCAGCAAAATTTCTTTGACACCAAAATGCAAGATTCTTCTGAAATTTTCATTACTCACAGTGCCTGTTAATAGAATGTACATACATTACACAAATCCACCTCAGTTCAGAATTCATTGAGCCTCATTTATTAAGACCTTCTAAAAGAAACATTTTTATGTTGTCCATTGCAATAAAATCAGAACAAAGCTTCCATTTCTTTTACAGCTCTGGAAAAATAAATACAGTTTTTGTTTGAGAGAGTTCTTATACATTTACCCCCAAAGTCATATACAGATGAGCTGACTATCCCCTATAGCAGTGATGGCGATCCTTTAACAGACCGAGTGCCCAAACAATAACCAAAATCCACTTATTTACTGCAAAGTGCCAACATTGCATCTTAAGCAATAACTTATTGCTACCTGCTCTTCAACATCTATCAATTGTATGAGCCCCTTGAGGCCACCAATTCAGTTGAAAGAAGGAGGGCACATTCAGACTATCATTGTAGCTTCTCACCAGGGTCTCTGTTTACAGTAGGAATGTAGGGTCCAGTAGGATGACCTACAAAGATCCTAGAGTTCTGTCAACACTTTATCACTTTTACCGCAGTTCCAAACAGCCAATGAAGTGTTGTTTTAAAATAGCGCTGATTGCAGCATTTCTTAAATTGGGTCTGCAGATTTGGTGAATTTGGTCCTGTTTGGTGAGTTCTGTCTTGGGGTCAATGGCCTGAGTGCCCACAGAAAGGGCTCTGAGTGCCACCTCTGGCACCCGTGCCATAGGTTCGCCACCACTGCCCTATAGCTTGTATTAAGAATGGGGTGCTGTGCTACATATTGGTTAATGAGGGGTGCCATGGTAACTATAAATTAATGGGGGGTTGCTGGTTGTGGGGGCGGGTTGGAGGGGGATACGGACTTGGTATGTGATGAAGTTATTAAGGGGTGCTAGACTAATTTAGTGGATGCCTTATATAAATTAGATGGGTGAGACCAACAAATAAATATTGGGGAAAACGTATATAATTTAGGGGAGGTTACAATATTATAAGAAAAATAAATTATTATTGTAATGAAGGAGTGTCCTGGTTGGACAAGTGCTTGCTACCTCATGAGGGGAAGTTTATAAAAACCCTTGTGAGTGGGAGAACATGGTCCAGTCTTTGCCAGGAGGTCCAGATTCTCACACTGAGTCAGTGTTCCAGACCAGGAAGCAGAGGTATTACAGGCAAACTAGGCCTAAAGACAGAGATCCACCATGAGGACTCTGTCCTGTCTGAAGCCATTATCCAGGCTGTGAGCAACCAGGACCTGCGGACCTGCACTCTTACCAGCTGAAGATCTGCTGATGTTTAAATCTGTTGCCTGCTGTTTGAAGTTCCAATAAAGAATTTTCCACCAACGTACCTCCAGGTGATCCCTGGATTAGGCTGTTCACCATCACAGGCTCCCCATCCTCCATCCTGAGGGATCCCGACCTACACACTGTGGTTGATCCAGGGAAAAACCTATTCCATCAGCCTCTTCCTCCATTTTCTTGCACACACCAGCTGCTAGAACCCGCCAGGCTCTGGACAAGACCTTTTCCCTCATTTACCAAGCACCGTGACCATAGCATGCCCAAGGCTGTCACAGACAGCCACTCTTGTATTCTGGGCCCCGGCTTCATCCAGGTCAAAAGAAAGGCTAGGTCCCAGTGGTGTATTTTTATGTTTTTCTCTGATATCAGTTGTTCCCTAGGGATTTATTGTACTATTTTCTCCACCCTATCCAGTATCCAATTTGGGTATTACCTACTTCTTAATTTTTTACAATTTTTTTTTCTTTCAAGCGTCAAGACATTTGGATTAGAAACAATCATCTGTGTGCGTATGAGCTCTCCCACTGGTATGGTCTTAACTACGTGGTTTGGATGACAAGATGTAGCATTTAATGTGGAGTTTGGCACCTACTAATGTTATATCCAAGGACTTCAGTTATATGAATCTAAAGTTCACTTATGCTTTACACTGAAATAAAGTGGAGTTCAAATAGTCCACAATAGTCCACAAATGCCAATGCTTGGACAGGATATCCCTCCCAAACCAGAGGTAGGCCATCAATGAAGCGACCATAGCACCTGATGTGGGAGATAAATGGATTGTCCGAGGTGAAGATTAATTCTTCCACACAACTAGCCATATACAAATGGGGAACATTTCCCCCCAAATTTCCACTCCACACTTTTGTAAGTAGAATTAAAATAATTGTGCTCTTACTGACATTAAATTTTACAGACATTATCAAAAATTGTTTCGTCTAATTACTGTGTGAATTGTACATGTACAGATGATATTTAAGGAAGTGCAGTACAACATCATGATGCAGAGATTGTTAAAACGCTACTACATCACAAGTTAGCAAGCAGTAGCTAGAGTTCCACACATAACTATCAAGCTATGATATAACATGATTGGTGTCCTTAAGATAACTGGGCAATGTGATTAGAAGAGATTGTAGGTGATGATCAACCCAATCTCCAAGTTTTTCGTTTAGAGAACCTATTCTGCTACTAAAGGTCTCAAAGGCAGAGGAAACATTTGTTTGTGGATTTTAGGAAATGAATGAAAAATAGAAACAATTGGAAGTTCCACAAACAAATGCTCCGCCTCCTTGTCTGTTAAGGCACCCGTAGTCACCCACTTATCGATTAGTTTTTTCAACTTTTTCTGAAGTATGAAGGTCAGATCCGATATCAGATGCTAATCGATATTGCTATCTGTAAGAATCTCCACGTTCAACTGGCTATACAATGTTGCATTCAAAAGGACAATGGCACCGGCTTTATCTGCTTGGCGTACAAGCAAGTCCTTATTGTCTTGAATACCAATAATAACTGTCCTTTGTTTTTTTCCTTTTTTTACATTATTAGATTTATAACCTTCTTGTCTTATTTGGTGATACAATGCAACAAGGTCTTTTTCTATTTTATCCTTAAACACTTCCAGAACTTGAGGCCGAGATTGAACAGGATAAAAAAAAAAAACTGATTTTGAGTTCTAAAACATGGTGCATCTGAAACATCGAAATGAGATATAGATTCACCTGTTAGCTGTCTCCGCATAACTAATTGGAATTGATCATTAAATGAATTCATGTCTCTGTTCAGACAATATAAGGGTATTGGCTGATATCTTGGTATAATTGAGTTAAAGCTTTTTGTTTCTTCATCAGTATCCCAATCCAAATGCTTATGAATTGTAATATTTCTTGCCAGTTTGTTCAAATCTAATACAGTTTGAAAAATAGTAAAATTATTTGATGGAGTAAAACCTAGTCCATTTGACAAAATAGACTCTTGTTCAGATGTGGAAAGATTTATTACTAGACAATTTATTGTTTTTGATGTCTTGGGGTATATTGTATTTCCTAGTATGTTTTCGTCTGTCCCTTTCTTCTGTTTCTTGCTTTTACCCTTGTTTACACAATAGTTTTATTCAGCAGGAAGGAGGCCATGGATAACAAATATATACAATTATCACGGTCACGGTGCCTGGATCTATGAGTAAGTGCCCCTGCTTTATCCATGCTTGATTCTGATGGTAGGTTTTCTTTAAGAATTTTGGTAATCATGATATAACATGTAGACACACATCTGCCCATATTCCTCTAGGGCAGTGATGGCAAACTTTTTAGAGACCAAGTGCCCAAACTGCAACACAAAAACTCACTGATCTATTGTGAAGTGCCAAGACGGTAATTTAGCCCATTAAGACCACCAAACAAGAGCCAAATAATACTACTACATGATAACCACCACCATTACAGCATAAATAACATTGTACTCATAATAAAACTACTGTACAATGTCAATATTACCAATAATATCACAATACCAGGAGCAAATATATTGATTAATACCAGCATTACAAAACCAGCATTAAATTGAGCCCGACTACTCCTGATAAGATAATACAAATTAACACAGCTGAGACTTAAAAACACCATCAGGTACTGCAGAAACACCAGAAACAAAAAGACAGATAAAAACAATCAGGCTACATAGCAAAGTGGTAGAGGACCGACTAAAAAGGCCACAGGACCCCAGTTCAAATCCTGACTGGAACAGGCACAATAATCCTTACCCCCACTGTGCCTTTGTTGAAAATTGCCCAGCATCCCAGCTTAAATCTATCTCCTCCCCCGAGTAAAATCCTATCCCAAACTTTTTCTCCCTTTGTCTATGTTGGTCCCAGCCACTGCCATGTGACTCTGCCCACCATGGCATGGCTCTGCCCATCACAGGGTGTGTGAAACGGTGACAAGATATGCAATTTTCCACACATTGCTCAATGCATTGAGAGTGGCAGCTTGAAAAGACACAGATCTGTCAGTCAAAATAAGAAGTTGGGGTTCACTGGCAACCTCATATTTGTCCAATAAGAAACAAACCATTGCTTTAAGTAATTCTTCCTTTCACTTTAAAATAAGTTTGTCTTTTACTGTTTTTTGGGGTCTTTTGTCCAAACACTGCTACAATTTTTTTTTCAATTTAATACAGGCAGTCCTGGGGTTACATACAAGATAGGTTCCACAGATTTGTACTTAAGTTGAATTTGTATGTAAGTTGAAACTGTATATTTTATTGTAGTTCCAGACAAAAAAATTTTTTGCCCCAGTGACAACTAGAGTTTCAAAATTTTTTGCTGTATTGTGCCAGGGATTATCAGTAGAGATTCATTACAAATACCTTACAGCTGATCATTGCAATCTGGGAGTATACTAAAGCATTCAAAGAGCTTCACCAGAGGTCACAGTGGGCAGAGGGGTCCGTCTGTAACTAGGGGTCATCTGTAAGTAGGGTGGTCTTAAGTAGGGGACCGCCTGTAGTAATTTCCAACAACAAATAACATGATAAACTAAATCTGTTCATCTTAGTATTCATAAAAATATTACAAATTAAGGCGTCTGTTCATAGTTTATGATACAGAAAACAGTAGGGCATTATTCTTCCTTATTCTAAAAGACATTACATACCTTGGAGTCTTGGAAACGCATCATGGACTTGCCTGCACATAAAAAGTACTAATTAGTTTATTTAATTATTTATTTTTTTTTGCTGTTACAAGGCACAGTTCAATAAGCTGTATTCCTAGTGGATTTACAAGTAAACAGTATTAAAATTAATTTTCAGACAACAATAAAAGTGCACAAAATAGAGAAAAATATTTTCACTATGACCGGAGCTCCAAGGATTCTTCTTCTCCCTCTTATTTTATCTTAAAACTCATCGAAGTTTTAAGATAAAATAAGAGGGAGAAGAAGAATCCTTGGAGCTCCGGTCATAGTGAAAATATTTTTCTCTATTTTGTGGACTTTTTCAAAGACTGTGTGGACCGGTCTTATACCGTGAGTAGCTCCTTAAGGGGCAAACTGTGCACCACGAACAACTGTGTTTTTGTGCTAACAATAAAAGTGAATCAGTAAAAAGGTGGAAGCCAAATTAGTCAAACCATAAATAACTTAAACAATGTATTCCACAGAAAAAAAATCCCTTTCCCTTGGATTATTTGTTTCATCATGTAGTAAGACACAATTGCAATGGATTCAATCTTTTTACTGTTGTTGTTTTTTGCCTTTTACAGATCAGCTACAAAGTGAAAACTCATCTTCACAAATTGAGTTTGTCGACTGGGAATTTACTGGGAAGTGGCCCCAAGCTGTAGGTCCATTAAAGGAAAAATACTGCCTGGATTGCATTTACCAAAGCAGCTCCAGCAGTCAGTAGTGGATTGTAACATAGGAAGTTTGGGCGGTAGCACAGGGCCAAGGCTTTCTAGGGGGTCCATGTCCAGCGAAACCACACACCAAATTTTTTACTGAGAAATCCTTGTACATCTGATCCTGCTTTCAAGACACATGTACACAAGAGCCATTTAAGGACCTGTGAAGGTCCTCCAAAGGCCCTTAAACTGCAGATTGGAAGCAGATAGAAGGGACACATCCTCCATTTCCCAAGAAGCTTGATTCTAGTACCATATTTAAAGGGTGATTCCAGACTTGTAAGGCCTATAATATTCATACAGCCAAGGGGCCATGACAGTCTCAATCCGTCCCTGCCAGCAGTAAATTCCTAAGACCCCCATCATGCATAATCTGTCCTTGAAATGGTCTCATACACTCTAATTTTTATAAAAACAAGACTTTTAAAATATGCAAATGAACTGCAAGTGCAGAGGGGGTGGGTGTATTCAGTGCTCCAGGGGATGTGTAATTGCCACTGCAAACTGAGTCCCGAGGGGAACTTGTGGCTCATCTGCATATTTGTAAAAGTTATTTTTACAAAAACGAGAGATAATTTTATGGAGAGATCCAGCATGATGGGGCCTTAGGAATCTACCGCTGGAGCTGCTTTGGTAAGTGCAATCAAGATGGTAACATTATATAACACTAACAACTTTAACACTACCCCCTATATACAAGGATATACCTACTATAATTCTTTCCTATTTACACGGATATAATTGCTCCCAAGTACAAGAATATAACTACTAAAATGCTAGTCCTATGTACAAAAATGTAACTCCTGTGTAGAAGAATATAACTATAATACTGCCCCTGTGTACAAGAATATTTTACGTCTATAATACTACCCCCTAGGTACAGGAATAATGTACAGGTATGGAATGTCTCCATTCATCCTCCATTCCCATAGAGTTACATGTACAATAAAGAAGGTCTCCATTTACCCATTATTATTATTTACTATTATTATTTATTTATAAAGCACCATTAATTCCATGGTAATTCCAATCAGTAAGGGGTTCACATAGATTATATTATGACAAAAAAAAATGCAAGTACAAAATACAAAACTACAGTGATCAGGAAACAAGTGGAAGGAGGACCCTGCCTGTGATGGCTCACAATCTATATGGGAGGGAAGATGGAAACATGAGGTGTGGGAGCAGAGTAGTGGAGTTATTGTGAACATGTGGGTTTTCAGGTTTAATTTGAAGGTATGGAAAGTGGTTGGACAGTTTGCCACATTTTGGTAGAGAGTTCCATTGCATGGGACATGCATGGGAGAAGTCATGGATGCGGTTGTAAGAAGATATAGTAATGGAGTGAAGCTGAAGGACCTGATGGGCGGTATTGGCTGATGGGTGTTGCATGTTGCAATCTTACTTATTTCATTCTACCATTATTTATAGCAGAAAATAGATTTCTGCTCTAAATAATGGAAGAATTTCTATTTTTATTTAAAATAAAGGAAGGGCATAATTTAGCATAAAATGGCAGTATTACTTCAGAAGTTTACTTCTTGTATATATTCTAAAGGACAGTAAAAAAAATTGTAAATTAGATAATTGTAAAGGAACACTTTCAGATACATTGTCACGGGTGCCCCCGTGATCCTTGACTTGTACCCCTCTCCGTGGGGCGGCTCCCCCTCGGCCCTCACCTATTTCTCCACGATCCTGCTCCCGTCCTCCCTAGGGTGCGCGTGCCGGGACCGGAGATGTAAAGGGCCAGCGAACCCCTGATTGGCGCTGGCCACTACTTTTTCCTTAAAGGCCGGTATTTCCCATTATTCCCCGACGGATCTTTGCGCTCACTAGCCTTAGAGAAAGCTTCCTACTTTCCTAGCTGTTTTTCCCATTGCTGCCCTGCTAGTATTGCTGTAGTTGACCTTGGACCTGACCTGTGACCTTGCATCTCTGCCGCCAGCCCTGACTACGTGCCTGTACCTGACCTCAAGCCTGAACACTGATTCTGTACCTCGACCTGGGCTGCCACCGCGGGCTAATCTCACCAGTGGAACAACCTTTTGGCACCCTGCCGCAGCAAGACCATACCGCTTTGCGGCAGGCTCTCATAAAGACCAGGTGCCACTTAAATTCTGGTCAAAGGTGTTGGCTAGTACCATCTCCTGTGGTGATCCAGGGGGTCCAGTGACCCCAAACCCCAACATATATTCAAGTTATTGGTACCAGGCATCTGCTGTTAATGTCCTTAATTATCTAACAAACCCTATTAAACTGGCAGCCGAAGGTCCTTAATTATCTAACAAACCCTATTAAACTGGCAGCCGAAGGCCCTCTACACACTAGCTAGTGTGATGCCTCCAACTCGCATCACGCTGTGTGTGCTGGCTGGAACGTTGGTCCCGAATGCTCATCATGTCAGTTCAGTTCTGGTTGTCAGATTTAAGGACATTCCAGCCAGCACACGCTGCAAGTGTTATGCAAAATGGAAGTATCACACTTGCTAGTGTGTAAGTGGCCTAACTTTCAGGATTTCACTGACTTTGCAAAAATGGTGTGCCATTCAAAAGTGACTGAAACCCTCCGGCGGCAGGTTGCACAGATGAAGGCCAAAGGGGTGACCCTATCAGCCATGAAAAGAGAAGTTTGTGATTTCTAGAATGCTGCATCTTTACAACATCAAAAACTAATACCCCAAGAAGGATGGTAATCCTCAAAAGACAAATGCAAGATAGGGTAATGCGGTGAATCTCCAAGGGTAATTGTTTCTACACTGCAGCTGGAATTGCTCGCCAGTTTAGGAGTGAACAGGTTAAGTATCAGTCTTGTCATACAGTGTCTCAAAGTTTAAAGAAGACCTGTCGCCAAAATTGACTAACAATGCCTGCTGCTAAAGGGTTACAAGTTCATCACCTAAAATTAGCTGCCAGTGAGGCACTGTACCTTAATTACAGACATTTTCTGATATGCAAATTAGCTGGCTTTGTCTCTTCTCTCTCCCAGGCTTCCAGTGAACCACACCCCATTATTTTGACTGACAGATCTGTGTCTCTGTAAATTACTGCTCTGCCCCCTTGTACTTAGGGAATGTTTGCTAAGGAGGAGGAGTAGATGGGAGGGGCCGGCTGAGCAGGACACACCTCCTCTAATGCCAGGTAATATAAGATAAAAGGTGATTTATGTTGATGTAAGCTAAACAAGTGTTAACTAAAAGTTAGTTAATAGAGCTCTATAGGAACCTGTCACTGGCTGTATATCTGAAAATGTGGCGACAGGTTCCCTTTAAGAGTATTCCTACTCTGCAGAGACGAAACCTTTTATTAGCAGAAAGGCTAGACTCACTTTTGCTGAGGAGCGTGTTGTGTGGACACAGGAGAAGTAGTCCACAGGTCATTTTAGTGATGAAAGCAAGTTTAATTTATTTGGATCTGATAAAAAAAACGTTGGTGCTTATTTACTAAGGGTCCCGTGGCCGCATTTCTGTTGGGGTTTCCTTAGTTTTCAGGGGTGGTGCCACTGGGACAGGAATTTAGAAGGGGATTGTGTCGCATGTGATTGGATTTTGGCGCATCGGCACTGGCTTTCATGCAACAGAAATTGGGGGGGGGGGCGGACCGTTGGATTCGGACAGAGCGCAGGATTTAACTTTAAAATTGTGTTGCAAGCCATGCACTTACATGCACTGTGAGGAAGATGGTGAACTGCGGCAGACGTAAGCGGGGAAGCAACACATGTAGGATATCGGGCGCACAATCTTCTTGAATCGCTGCACAGTGCATTGTTGTCGGACAACGCGCTTTTCGTGTTCTCCTGCGGACCAGGTAAGTAAATGTGCCCCATTATGTTTGTCGACAAACTGGGAAATTTGGCAATATGTTGTGGACAACGGAAAAGACAGAAATGGTAATACATTTATTATGTCTTCTCTTCAGGGTCTCAGGACGCCTCTGATATACAGAAATCTGTTCCGCTCCTGCAATTGTGCAGAAACACAGAAGCACATCACTGTAGTACCTGCATAATATGATTAAGTTTTTCCCAACTTAGAGCATATCTACCTTGATGATTTAGTTGTCGGAATCAGGGAAGTAAGAAAACTCCTTAAGGATAATATGCCATTAAAGGGGGCTACCTTACAAGGTTGATAAGTTGCAAAGTTTTCTTTATCTTATCACAGAAAATGTATATGCATATTTTCTTCTCAATTCTATGAAGATTATCCAGAGAATGACTGTAAAGAGTCAAGTCATTAGAAACATTATCAGGTTCTAATCCAATCAGCTTTCAGTGGTGTATGAGAAGAAAGGGAGGGGATAAAATGTACATGGGAACAGACCTCTTTAATAAAGTAAATTACAATGTTCATTATTATCATCTGAACTATTAATTGAAAAGTGTAGTTAAAAGTACACTTACACAAGGTAACTCACTTTATTAGTTAGCGGGGCACACACTGTATACAATTTTTTCTTGGCACTGTGTATAATATGAATAATTCATAGGAGGATGCTACATAGACTTCTATACATAAATTATAATTAAGTAATGGCAACTGTAAATATATTATAATGAATTAGGCAGTGTATCTGTATACATAAATAATTTAGTGAGATATATACAGTATAGAATACTTTTTATCTTAATTATTTATTTAGATTTAAATGTATTTAGTGGGTATCTTGTGTTGAGAGGTGGTTTATTTAACATACCCCAGGGCACAGAATAGTCAAGTGGTAGTTGTTGTCCATGGGACAGTATAGTATAAGTGACAGCAGCATTTTTAGGAGCGCAGTGTGGAGAGGTGTTGCAACGAGCCACATTCTGCAGTGATGGTCAGAATAAGTCTACACAAAGTTGCTAGATGCATTTTTGCTTGCCTGAATATAAATATATATATATATATATATATATATATATATATATATATATATATATATAGAGTGAGAGAGAGAGAGAGAGAGAGAAAGAAAGAAAGAAAGAAAGAAAGAGGGCACTACTAATTTGGACGTATTTCTTTGTTACCTCTGTCTTACTCGATTCATGCTTGGAATATCAGTCAACAATCCTCCTTGTTGTAGGTGGATCCAAGCTTTCTGTATATCAGCTGTAAGCAAGTGATATCCGCTTTTTAAAAATACCTGCACGAAGGAATTGTAGAAAGAAAATGTTAAACTTACATTACAATATGTTTTACATTTGTTTTGCACAATTGTTTAAATTGTTTCTTTTATATTTTTTGCAGGCTAAATGTGTAAATGTTGTCTACTTTTTGCATTGCCTATTTGTATAATAATTTATTACCCATTTGAAGATTTTTACATTTACACATTTATTTTGCAGTAAAAGGGTCACTTTAAAATATCTCCAAAGAAAATTTTCTAATGATCCAGCTGAACTGTAGACAAGTATTTCTTTCATGGATAATGATTAAGAGCAAGTTCGTTGCTTGAAATTTGTTGGCAATTTTTACTGTCACTATGGAATTTGCAATATACACCAATAAAAAAATACTTGTCTACGGTTCAGCTGGGCCATTGGAAAATGTTCTTGAAGATTGTTTTACCCTTGCAGAAGAGAGGTCCTTGCTTTTCTGGACATAAGAGTGGTTTATGGTGAGCTGGATTTCAAACTTCCATACATCACTTTAAAAGATGCAGATGATCAAGATCTTCTGAAGAATTTATAATGTGTCCATAGCAATTCTAATGACTACTAACAGGATCCCAATACTGGATGCAGTGCAGGCAATGAATGATGATGCGTCCACCTGCACAATTTTAAAAACTGCTGCCTATGATCTATAACTGACCCAGCAGTTAGGGGGGCAGCACTGTGACTACTGGTTACTAGTGACCAGTGGCTACTTTGTTTTTATCCAGTTTTATATATAGTATATATACATGCATACTTGGGCCCAGATATATTGATGTGCTAGTTTTATGTCTAATTGTGCACTTAAAAGAACATTTTTGGAGCTTGCACATATGTTTGTATACCACTTCTGTGTCATGGCTACACTTTGTCCCGAGAAAAAAAAAACTGTGCATTGGATTTTAAAAATGTTGGTGAGGTAAGGATTAACAAACAATCTTCATTGCAGACACATTACAATTGATCACTGCAGTCTGGGACCAAAGTACAGTAAATTACCAGCATCCAGAGATCATCACCAGACATCACATTGGGCAGCGAGGACTGTTTGTAACTAGGGGTCATCTATAAGTCCAATGATTTTTTCATTTAAGCATTCGAAAAGCAAAGAATATAAACACACAGAATACCTGCAGAACTGGTATGTATAGGTATAAATGTAATAAAAGGGCATTACCTGTCTGATTGCAGAAAAATTTTCAGCAGCCATGATAGATTCTTTTAGTAACATAAGCAATATAAGGCAGAAACTTTCTATTACGTTGCGATTCCAGCTTTGCATGAACAGCTGATCCCATATTAGTAAAACTGCAGGTAGATCCAGTGAATTTACAAATCCCTGTTGGAAATAAAAGTAAAATACCTTAGGGGGCATTTATCATTACTGATGTTTTATTCCACTGCTTTTCTTGTATGGCTGATCCCTGTGCTCTGGCAGTTGGATGCAGTTATTTTTCAAAAAGGCACAGGGCTAGTGATGTTTTTAATAATAAATAATTATTATTATTTCTCAAAAAGGCACCGGGCTAGTGATGATTTTAATAATAAATAATTATTATTATTTCTCAAAAAGGCACCGGGCTAGTGACTTTTGTGCAAATTAAATGGCACCATGGCACATTTTACACATTTTTGTTGGCTTTTGACTTCTGAATGGGAATGAAGGGCTTTTGTGTGCAAACAAAATGTGCAATTTTAAAAAGGTGCAACCTATCTGTATTAAACATTTATTGTAATAATTTATTTATCTGTGTAATATAAAGTATTGCATTGCATTAGTAGTTCTGTACAGTCAGCTTGTGAGCCCTCTTCATATATTCTTAATAGCCCCATGATGTACACATATGTTATGGAGCATTAAGGAGTTAATAAGTCAATGAACTGCCTGCAAAAAATAGCGAACAAAGGAAAACAACATTCCTGTGCATGTAGCCTTAGATGGGCACCATGTAATTGTAATACCAGTACAAATGTTTAAAGAATGACCATGTGTTACAGGTTAAGCACTTATGTTTATGATTACCCAGTTTTTCTTACCTCACCCATCCATTTTCTAAGGAAGATGACTGGGCTTGCCAACTGTTCCTTGTAGAAGTTATGCAGGCCTTGTGGCTTGTGGTTACCTGAATAAAGTTTCAGAGCTTCTTCTCTCTCTCTAGCTATCAATTCTACTAAGAAATCCTGCAAACACAGAAAACATTGCCACCAGTAAATTACTTTTGTTGAACATTAGTAACTGCCAATGTTCACTGCTGTTATCATCAAAATATATTATGGTCAAAAATTATTTATGTTGAGATTGCAATTTATTTCATTACAGTCGAGCATAATTCATTCCGTGCAGTGTCGATGCTCAATATCCTTCTACATAATAATTAGAGAGTTTATATTTCATACTAAATTGTTACTACTCCAATTCAAGGCTGTGTTGTAGGGGTTGCATGGAACTACAAAGAAGGGTCTGATTTTATATTGAAATTACTTCTGTGCATGAGCTTTAGCAGATGTAGCTCAATGAGAAGCATTGAATTGTCTTTCAGAATCTGCTGTGAATGGTTCATAGTGAGCCTATGACATAGATGTGAGCAAAGTCCTTGACAGTTCAAATCCATTGTTGTATATACTATATTTCACAGGAAAAATTGCACCATATATACTTGAGTATAAGCCTAGTTTTTCAGCACAAAAAAATGTGCTGAAAAACCCTAACTCGGCTTATACTCGAGTCAAGAAAAAAAAAAAGTTAACTCACCTTCTGACGCTCTTGCGGCTGACATCATGGTGCCTGCGACGGTCCGGGAGGGG
This sequence comes from Engystomops pustulosus, assembly GCF_040894005.1. Lineage (NCBI taxonomy): Eukaryota > Metazoa > Chordata > Amphibia > Anura > Leptodactylidae > Engystomops > Engystomops pustulosus. The sequence continues at coordinate 131,950,062 of NC_092412.1, forward strand.
CTGGCAGGCTATATACTCGAGGGGGCAGGCAGGCTATATACTCAAAGGGGGCAGGCAGGCAGGCTATATACTTGAGGTGGCAGGCAGACCGGCTATATACTCCAGGGGGCTGGCAGGCTATATACTAAAGTGGCTGGCTGGCTATATACTATAGGGGACAGGCAGGCTACATACTCCAGGGACTGGCAGGCTATATACTGGGGAGGGGCTGTGACCAATGCATTTCCCACCCTCGGCTTATACTCAAGTCAATAGGTTTTTCCAGTTTTTTGTGTCAAAATTAGGGTCTCGGCTTATACTCGGGTCGGCTTATAGTCAAGTATATACGGTATATCTTAAAGAGGTTTTCCAAGAAGATTGAAAACCTTGAAGAAAGGGGGTTTCTCATTGCGCTGAAAGAATAGCAACTAAGATAAGTCTGTACTATCATCGTGTGTAGAAGGTCTAAGAAATCTAGGTGTTCTCACTAGCATTGCCGACAATCATGATACACATTGGTGTTTAAGTGGATTTGATTGAAAGAACAAGAAAATGCATTCCAACATGTATGGCCAAATAATTATATTGGCTTGTCACCTAAAGGTTATAAATAGTTATTAAAGTCCAAAGTTTGGTGCTCATTAATTTCTTTATAAGTGTTTACATAATAAAAAAGCTCCAAATTCTTTGCCTTTAGCCATCATAAGGATAAGCCATTGCAGCAAAGGGGACATTATAGGAGGTGCTGCTTAATGAAAGCAAACATTTTTCCTGGCTGTTGCAGGAATGGCAACACTATAGTTTGGCTGCTGTAGGAGAGTGGGGATTATAAGGGGGACTACTGCAGGACAGGGGCATTATAAGGGTGGGGTCACACTGTCACACTTGGCGCTTGCAAACACAATGCAACAGGCAGGGGAACTCGGCCCAAACGCATATGTACATCTGATTGGTAACAACACCCCATGTCTTGATTTTGTAAATGCTACGCAAGTGTCATGTGTGATAACATAGCACGGGCTGATAAGAATCGGAATTCATTTTCATTCATTTATTTCTTTGCTGGTGTGCGGAGTTTTAAATGCAGTAAATCTCTATCAGACAGAAAAAGCTCCAATTTACAGACAGCCATTTTGGAGTTTGATGCCTTGTCTATGCAGAGCAGGGAACTAGTTTTGCTGTATAGGAATCCATAGATGTTGCCAAACCGATTTCCTGTGCTAACAAAGGGCAAACCACTGACGCATCCGGTCTTTTCTTTCTGGAAGAGATTTAATGGCTTGGCTAATAGCAAGAATAAAAATCCGGTATTAACAATTATTGCAAATAATTAACCACCTTGCAAATGGTAATGCTAGTGGTACATTTCTTCTTTGTACATCTAAAACCAATTTTTATATCCTTTCCTACGTTAACTTGATAGTTTAACAATTTGAATCTTAAAACAAAAGGGTAATTTTTATATTATTTTTAATAGTTTTAAAAGTTGTCAACTATGACAGCTTTAAATGCGGTAAAATTGCAGAAAATCTGTGTACATCTCTGATGTTCTAAATGCATTGATAGCATTGTAACATTTAATGTGTCAGCAAGCTCCAGTGTAGAATCATTTCTACAGCTTTGGAACTCTTGTACTAGCATAATACATGTGATCCATTTGCCCATGTGATGGTTGCTGTAAATACAAATTACCTTAAACGCTGCAGGCACAGATGCATCATAAAACCAATATAATAAATATATTTGCTATTCACAAATGCATAGTCTTCAGTTGGTTCCCACAACCTTGCTTCTAAATAAATACAAAAACTGGCAGGTCTCCATTAATGGGGTGACTACCGAAGCGAGGGTTAGGACCAAATGATGCTTTACATCAAAAACCCTCCAATGTTGGAGTCTTACCATCTGCTTTTTAACCACTCGTGCAGTTTTATCTCATTGAAATGATCCTGAATCAGCTGTTGTAATTACTGTACTGACAACATATGTCAATTTTCAGTAGAGGGGAAACTGTTCACAATTAATTACCCAGAAAATACTAGGAACGCGATTTGTGAGAATTTTGTCTAACAGTAAAATCAGCCACTTTCCAAATGTCACAATGAGATGGTTTGCTTAACAGAGCATCACATTTCTCCCAGCATAAAAAAAACTAATGTTTCATTAGGACAAAAATCCTCTTGATACTAATAAAAAAAATGTACACTCTAAAATACCTTGTTTTCATTTCAGAACTGAATAGTACATGTGATAGTATTAAACCCTTAACCTTCCAGAAATCGCCCATTTTTTTAAATCTGACATGTGTCTTGTGAGAAAGTGAGAGGTGTTGTTTGGGAGAACTGTTATCTGTCATATTGGCAGATGAACAGATGAAGGTTTATGATAACAGCCCTGGATTTGACTGCATTAACATAAGCAGACATTTGGTAAGTATGCAAATACGTTTTCCAAGGTGTTTAATGGAAAACAATTCCACCTTTTGCTACCTTGAAAGGCAGCCCCCTTAACATCAAGTATGACCTACAAGAAGTCTAAAAACATCATGTGGGATTAAGCCAAACCAGTATATCTATTCCAGAAGGAACAGACTCCCAACTGTAGACAGCTCTGTTGAGGAGACCCAACCAGGTCGAAACTGTCTACAGATGGGAGTCGGTTCCATCTGGAAGAGATATACTGGTTTGGCTTAATCCCACATCATGTTTTTAGACTTCTTGTAGGTCATACTTGGTGTTAAGGGGGCTGCCTTTCAAGGTAGCAAAAAGAGGCATTGTTTTCCATTAAACACTTTGGAAAACGTATATGCATACTTCCCAGAATTCCCTAGTGAAGCGTCTCTGGCTTTAAGTCTCCACATGCCTTTAAGATGGCCATAATTTGCAATCTCTCCGTAAGGAGAGCACCTACTGTCTGACCCCAGACATGTGGTAAGCAGGAGTAGTCTGTTAGTCAATGTTGGCCTAGCTAGCAAGGACACATTAGTACAGTCTTTACTGGGCCTGCTTATTATGGTGTAGGGGTAGGCTGCTAGTAGGATGTCTACTTCATCTGGGCTCCAGTCCTGGTTTTTGTATAATCCACAGGTGCAGGTCACGGGGCTCGTTAGTTCCTTATTTAGACTGCAGGCCAGAATTAGTGGGTAATGCACTACCCAGAGAGCTGAAGGAAGGGCCGTGTTCATACAGGAAAGTTGACTGAGCGCCTCCTGATATACTGCTGCCCAACAGCATGTGCCTGGCAGCCAGGTGCACGTATAGAGAGGGACATGCTATTGGATTAGACAGTACTTAGATGAGTAGGGTTTGTTTATGCCTATGCTAAGGCTGAATTTAAGTTGTTGACCGCAAAGTGTTAATAAACCACTTGATTTGGACCATAACCTGTGTGTGGTCCTGCTTCCTGCACCAAGCGTCTGCCAGAGCTATTGCCCACAGTCTCTATAAGTGGTTATAACTTTGGAACGCTTTAACATATTCATGGGATTTTGAGACTATTTTCTTGTGACACATTGCACTTCATGTAAGTAGGAAAATTTGACTTGTATGCTTTAGATTTATTTATGAAAAAAAATGGAAAAATTCTTGATTTTCAAAATTCATAACAAGTCATAACAACAAAATAACAAAAACTATGTTGGAATAAATGGATGTATGTAGCATAGCTGTATGTCAATGGATGTTTTCCATAGAGCTGTGTGTGTTGAATGGATTAATGGTAATTGGATTAATGGAATGGATTAATGGGGCAGAGCTGTGTGTGTGAATGAATTAATGTAGTAGGGATGTGTGTGTGGATATATAAATGTAGTAGAGCTGTGTGTGTGTGAATGGATTAATGTAGCAAAGCTGTGTCTGTGAATGGATTAATGTAGCAGAGTTGAATGGAAGTGTTGAATGGATTAATGTAGAAGAGCTGTGTGTGTGAATGGATTAATGTTACAGAGCTGTGTGTGTGAATAAATTAAATGTAGTAGAGCTCTGTGTGTGAATGGATAAATGTAGTAGAGTTGAGTGTGAATGGATAAATGTAGCGGAGCTGTGAATGGATTAATGTAGCAAAGCTGTGTCTGTGACTGGATTAATGTAGCAGAGCTGCATGTGTAAATGGATGTATGTAGCAGGGCTGTATGTGTAAATGGATGTATGTAGCAGAACTGTGAGTGAATGAATATATATGGCAAAGCTGTGTTTGAATGCATGTATGTAGCAGAGCACTTGTGAGTTAATAGATGGATGTAGCAGAGCTATGTGTCCTTACGCTTTCCCTGCCAAGGATGTACGAAAATTGGCAACTCTATGGCCAAGGATGTATGAAAAAAGTCCTGGATTCTAGGAGCCATAACTTTGGATCCCTGGCACCAAGAATCTCAGTTGTATGAATGGATGGTAAGAGCAGAGCTGTGTGTGAATGGATCTATGCAGCAGAAAACTTTAGATATGAATCTAAAATTGTGTTTCTAGGTGCCATGGATCCTGAGATATTTACATTTTAAGTATATAAATCACTCACAGTTGTCATTTTAATAGTTAATGTGGCAGATTTATCAAGCAGTCTGAAAGTCAGAATATTCCTAGTTGCCCAGGGCAACCAATCACAGCTCTCCATTAAAATATTCATGAGCACCGGTAAAATGGAAGCTGAGCTGTAATTGGTTGCCATGGGCAACTAAGAATATTCTGACTTTCAGACAGCTTGATAGAACTGCCCCAATATCTCCGGTTCCCTCACACTTAGAAAGACCATCCTAGATTAACGTAAAAGAGAAGATTTACCTGTTTCAGAAAAACTAAAATATGTTAGGTGCCAGGGATTCAAAGTTATAGCTGAAGTGTTCAACATAATTCCAAATGATTCCCCTGCCTCAACATGCTCATAAGTATTAAAAGAAAATAAGGCAAGCACAATACCTTAGTAATCTCAGTTCAGGTTTAAGAGTAGAGATAATTCCAATGTAATAGTTTTTCCCAGTAGACAGTATCTATTATTGTGATGATTCTTCTCATTGGAAGTACCCGGCCCCCACAGTAAAATATTCTGGCTTGGAACACACAACACGGGAATGTATAGTAAAACAATACTACACTAAATGGGATTCCTTAGTGAAGTCTCTATTAAATGGTATTTCAACTGTATTGTTCTTTTGTTCTTCCATTCTCTCATTACTTACTAATTTCACTTCCATTATTTCCCTCTGTGCTTTTTTAATCATTTCTGACCTTGTGTAACTTCTGTATCTTCAATATTAACCCTTTTAGTGATGATCTGAAATTATATTAATGCTATATGGATGATATAGTTATTTTATGGCAAGGTACTGTGAAATGATGGGAGGAATTTAAGGTCTATATGAATAATTATGATTGTAACCTGAACTTAACCTTTAATAGTAGTAAACAAAATATTAAATTTTTGGATCTCGAAATTATAAAGGAGAATAACAAGTTATATACCATATACTCAGGGCCACCTCTCAGAGAAGATTGCACAGCCCTGGGGCACTGGGCAGAACTGGGGTCTGATCCACTTCAGAAGCCCCTTACACGCCACGGTTGACCACTTTGTGCAAGGGGTTAACATTCACGATCGGAGGAAACCCCTTCACGTAACCTTGGAAATTACATATCATAGGGTGCATATTACCTGCAACATTGCTGACAGTTACCTGATAAATGTTTTCCCCTATTGACTTTCATTCAACAAAATATATGGCTGGAAAAAAGACGCAAGTCCAACCTTTAAGAATTACACTAATATTTTTTCCCCATAACCCGTGATATTTTTGCTCTCCAGAAAGGCATCCAGGCCCCTATTGAACTTGTACATAAGTCCGCCATAACAACCTCCTGCAGCAGAGAGTTCCACAGTCTCACTGCTCTCACTGTTCTCACTACGGGTGAACTTAAAGTTAAATGTTAAAATGATTTGGTTACCTAAAATTCTTTACAGCCTGCTGCAGGCCACGGTTTACATACCATGTCACTTTTTTGTAGGCCATACTCAAATCTGTTTACTTCTCCTGAGCTGCTTCTGTTTGGGGATGACGAGGGGGACTCCTCCATTGCTGTGCCAACGTCTCCTGTTTTGGAATAGGGTCCGCTTCCACTACTACACTGCTGGTTTTGATAATTTTACTCCCTAATGGCACAACCCTGCTCTCCCTGAACTCTTGTCTTTTCCCAATGGGGCTAGCTGGAGAGCCCATGGTGTTCTATTCATGGGAGATATTTGTTTGAGAGGTGTACTTCGGTATTTCCAACAGCTGAAAGATCCTTTTGCACTGTCAAACTCCTTTCACTTGCCATACCTCCAACTTAGGCATGCTAGCTCCAGGAGGATCCTCTATCATCTATTTAAGGAATTACTGCCATTACTGCCAGCTGCCTTTAAGCAGAGACTGGTCACTGGAAGGGCTCTTTGGGAGGGTGAGGTAGGTCCGTTACCGAATGAGGAGTGGAACATTGCCCTCTCTTCACCTAAACTAGTGTCCCCAGTCTGAGTGATCATATGTCCCTTTTTTCTCTTTATAATCACCTTCTAATATGACTGGTACTGCATGACTAACCCGTCTGTGCCTCTTTTGTGGCACACTTGTCTACCGCTGATCCCTTCAATAATTTTCATTGCCGATTCAAAAAAATCTTTTGTAGAATAAAAAAAAATTCTTAGTTTCACCACATTCGTACGCCTTTAACTATTTTGACTTGTATTCGTAGCTGGGATATGGAACAGGAATGCAGGCATGGGCTGGAGTATAGGCACGATGACCCACAACAAAGACAGGAACGCAGGAACGGACCAAAAGAGCAGGACACAGGAACGGACCACAGGAGCTAGACACAGGAACGGACCACTGGAGCTGGACCCCAGGATGGCAGGACCTCAGGATGGCAGGACCTTGGTAAACCAGGAACTCGTAGGAACACAGGAAGCATTGGAGACACCAGGAGCGTATGGGAACGCTGGAGACAACATGAGGCTTTCACTTCAGGGGAAATGGTTTGAAGATCCGGGGAGGAATGCTGGGAACTGCCGGATTATAAGGTGGAGTCGGATTAGCCAGCGCCAATCAGGAGGACGCTGGCCCTTTAAATCTTAAAGAGCCGGAGCACACGCGCCCTAGTGAGCGGGGACGCGTGCGGCCTATTCTTGCAGCAGGATCGCCTAGACAGGACCAGAGCAGAGCCAGGAGAGGTAAGTCCAGGCCAGGGGGTAACAGCGCCATAGGGAAGGGCATGGGTATACCCGCCATCCGTTCCATGTATCACGGATACGGCCGTGACACATTTGGGTGCGTTTTTTAATCATGGGGTTCGCTGCCAGAAATAACCACTTCTAATTTGATAGAGAGTGTGATACCTAACATAAAAGCCGGCTTCTCCCAGCATTCCCCACCGGATCTTCATGATAATATGCTTGCAATATTCCTGTGTATTTACCTCCCGTTGTGACCCCAGACCAGTTCACGTTTAGACTCCTCCGCCAGCCCTGATCTTCTGCTCTTCTGCCTCTGACCCTTTGCCGCCTGTCTCCACCTCCTGCCTGTCCCCAACAACAAACAAACTTCTGACTCGCCTTGGCTTCCACTGCGGACAAAGTCGCACCTGTGGAACGACCTGGTGGTACCATGCCGCAGCAAGTCCAACCCGCTTTGCAGCAGGCTCTGGTGAATACCGGGAGCCACTAAGATTCCGGTCCCAGGTGTCGGCTTGTGTAATCGCCCGCGGTGGTCCAGGGGTCCACTCCCTTTGAAGCCTGACAATAATAAACCAGGGGCACTTAATTTGCAACTTTTTAGGCCACTGGTGGATTTGTTGCATTTTTTCAACTTTTTCACCCACCCATCAAGGTTCATCAGTTTTCCAGTGTTTCACCACATTTATCTTTAAAATCAAGACCTTTAAAAAAAGTTGCAACACATTAACATGGTCTTCTCGATTAAAACACAGAATGGAAATGTCACTTCTCATCCTAAGTCCATCTACAGTACCTTCCGACACTTCTGCCTCAGCAAATTATTCTTGCACTCTTGCTTATGCTGTCCTTAGAAAAGGCTTTTGACACAGTCTTATGGCCATCTATTCAAAGTCTTGGAGTGCTATGGATTCGGACCAGATTTTGTAGCTGCCCTTAAACTTCTCTATGAGCAGCCTTTAGCGTACCTCAAGCTCCCTACACTTCACCCCACTCCCATCCCGATTGCCAGGGGTACATGACAGTGCTGCCCCTTATCACCAGAACTTTTTGCTCTGGCCACGGAACACCTGATATTCAGAGTTAAAAGACAATGCGCCATAACTACAAAGTTAGTTTTTTTGCAGATGACCTTTGGCTTTAAAATATAATCTAACTACATCACATACTTTGGAGTATGACTAATGATCCATTAATCAACCATATTTCGCTGAAACTTTAGCCCTTATAAAAAGCAATTCCAAACAGATTCAAACAACTGGTCTAAACCATCCCTTTCCTGGCTGGGCCATTTCCACACAATAAAAATGGTAACTTTACCAAGGTTTCTAGACATTTTTCGGTCACTTACCATTCCTGTCCCTGTGAAAACATTCAAACGTATCCACTCCCACATCTCTAAATCTGTATGGAACAGACTCCGTTCAGACAAAATATGTGGCTGTAAAAAAAAGCCTGCTAGAGTTTTACAACTGCAACTGTCAATGCCACCACATTTGAATTTTTTTTTCCAGCTTTCAGAACACAGTACTGGATATTAAATGTTACCGGGAGGAAATACAATTTGTCTAGCAGAAACCAAGCCCTCACATGGCTCTGTTAAATGAAGTTATGGCTTTTGGAATGCGAGAAGTGAAAAACCAAAATGCAAATATGAAAAATGGCCTGGTCTAGAAGGGTTGAAATCTTCAGAGAAGTAGAGTTTTCTCTGAAGACCCTGTGTAGAGGGAATGGACAAATACATATATATTACAAAAACAACACTGTTTGAGTTTTAGGTTGAACTTGTTGGACGGGGATCTAAAAGTGAACAAAGGAATGGAGATGGCAACCGGAAGTTGGTGCCTTATTGTCTCAGGATGTCTGCTAACAACTTGAGGGGATTTATCACTGCATCTACAGGCGAACATGGGGTGCCCCATGCCAGAACAGTAGCTGTAACCTTTGAACTTTTTTTTATAATAGACAACATCTAGGTCACTTTAGTTCAAAATCTTTAAAGAAAATAGTTTGAATATTGGGGGAATTGCATCACATTTACAACCAATTCACTTGAAAACAAATATTATTTACAGGAGGGAAAACTTTTAAATGACTAGATTCTACTGTTATTTTCAGTCTATGATTTACTATAAGATTGGGTAACAGATACAAATATTAACAGACATGCGAACACTCAGATGAAAAACTAAAAATTGGTAATTTTCTAGGGTGTTCATTAGAGATGAGCGAGCACTAAAATGCTCGGGTACTCGTTATTCGAGACGAACTTTTCCCGATGCTCGAGTGCTCGTCTCGAATAACGAGCCCCATTGAAGTCAATGGGAGACTCGAGCATTTTTCAAGGGGACCAAGGCTCTGCACAGGGAAGCTTGGCCAAACACCTGGGAACCTCAGAAAAGGATGGAAACACCACGGAAATGGACAGGAAACAGCAGGGGCAGCATGCATGGATGCCTCTGAGGCTGCTTAATCGCACCATTATGCCAAAATTATGGGCAACAGCATGGCCATGACAGAGTGACAGAATGAAGCTAGATAGCATCTAAAACATCCAATAATTGACCCTGACACTATAGGGGACGGCATGCAGAGGCAGCGGCAGGCTAGAGAGTGGCATGGTGACATACCCTAAATGGACTCAGGCTTCAAACCAATGGGTGGCAGAGAGGAACCAAAGGAGGTGAGCAAGAAGCGCTCAAATAATATCGGTACATGATAAAAGTTTGCCAGTATATTTTGTGGATTACACAGCAGGGTGGCGACAAAGTTAACATGGAAGCCATGAAAACAACCCAAAATTCTGCCTGACACAGCTCGTTTGATAAGGGGACCATGTATGGAGGCAGTGAACTAGTAGTAGATTAAAGGTGCTGCAGTTAAAACTATGTTAGTTGGATCTTGGCATGGAGCTGGCGCTCCGCTGCCAGGCGAGCTTTCGCCAATCCAAGCCCCTGTCTCTAGGCTACTCCCCAAACAGCACTTCTAAGAACCTTTTGTATAAGATCAAGTGTAGTAGCGTTCTTATAAGTTTAGGATATGGCGGGTGAGGGGAATGTAAACAGATGCACAAAAAGCGCTGAAATAATATTGGTAAATGATAAAAGTTTGCCAGTATATTTTGTGGATTACACAGCAGGGTGGCGACAAAGTTAACAAGTTTGATGTGGAATGCCCTGTAATAGCTCTTGGGCGGTGTGCCTTCTATCGCCTAGGCTCAGCAGTTTGAGAACCGCCTGCTGTCGCTTAGCGACGGCACTGCTGCTGTGCCTAGAGCTACCGACTGATGGCGCCATGCCCACGGATGGTAATTCGGAGGAGGAGGAGGAGGAGGAGGGGTGGGAGGAGGAGGAGGTATAGTAGGCCTTTGAGACCTGGACCGAGGTAGGCCCCGCAATCGTCTGCGTCGGCAGTATATGACCAGCCCCAGGGTCAGACTCGGTCCCAGCCTGCACCAAGTTAAGTGTAGTAGCGTTCTTATAAGTTTGGGATATGGCGGGTGAGGGGAATGTAAACAGATGCGCAAGAAGCGCTGAAATAATATCCCTAAATGGTAAAAGTTTGCCAGTATATTTTGTGGATAACACAGCAGGGTGGCGACAAAGTTAACAACTTTGATGTGGAATCCATGAAAACAACACAAATTTCTGCCTGACACACCTCGTTTGATAAGGGGACGATGTATGGAGGCAGCTATATGGACGACTTTTGGAGGTAGCAATGGAGACAACGTGTGGAGGCTGCTATGGAGACAATTTAATTTGGATAGTGCCTGTATGTGGCAGTCCAAAAAAGTTTTCAAACCAGAGGAGCAGGTAGGTGGCCCTCCAGAAAAATGAAATAGATTGAGTGCCTGTATGTGGCAGTCCAAAAAAGTTTTCAAACCAGAGGAGCAGGTAGGTGGCCCTCCAGAAAAATGGAATAGATTGAGTGCCTGTATGTGGCAGTCCAAAAAAGTTTTCAAACCAGAGGAGCAGGTAGGTGGCCCTCCAGAAAAATGAAATAGATTGAGTGCCTGTATGTGGCAGTCCAAAAAAGTTTTCAAACCAGAGGAGCAGGTAGGTGGCCCTCCAGAAAAATGGAATAGATTGAGTGCCTGTATGTGGCAGTCCAAAAAAGTTTTCAAACCAGAGGAGCAGGTAGGTGGCCCTCCAGAAAAATGAAATAGATTGAGTGCCTGTATGTGGCAGTCCAAAAAAGTTTTCAAACCAGAGGAGCAGGTAGGTGGCCCTCCAGAAAAATGGAATAGATTGAGTGCCTGTATGTGGCAGTCCAAAAAAGTTTTCAAACCAGAGGAGCAGGTAGGTGGCCCTCCAGAAAAATGGAATAGATTGAGTGCCTGTATGTGGCACTCCCAAAAATTGTTTAAAACAGAGGACCGGGTAGGTGGCCCTCCAGAAAAATTAAATGCATAAAGTACTATAGCTAGAGCCAGTGGGCCCTGTCAAAAAATAGCCAGTTTCCTCTGCTTTAGTGTACAAAGAGGAGGAGAAGGAGGAAAATGAGGAGGAGGAGGAGGAGTGCATAAATTATTCAGGTTGAGCTTCCTTCACCTGGTGGAGATTGGAAATTATGAGAAATCCAGGCTTTATTCATCTTAATAAGCATCAGCCTGTCAGCGCTGTCAGTCGACAGGCGTGTACGCTTATCGGTGATGATGCCACCAGCTGCACTGAAAACCCGCTCGGACAAGACGCTAGCGGCAGGGCAGGCAAGAACCTCCAAGGCGTACAGCGCCAGTTCGTGCCACATGTCCAGCTTTGAAACCCAGTAGTTGTAGGGAGCTGTGTGATCATTTAGGACGATGGTATGGTCAGCTACGTACTCCCTCACCATCTTTCTGTAAAGATCAGCCCTACTCTGCCGAGACTGGGGACAGGTGACAGTGTCTTGCTGGGGTGACATAAAGCTGGCAAAAGCCTTGTAAAGCGTACCCTTCCCAGTGCTGGACAAGCTGCCAGCTCGCCTACTCTCCCTCGCTACTTGTCCCGCAGAACTACGCACTCTGCCGCTAGCGCTGTCAGAAGGGAAATAGTGTTTCAGCTTGTGCACCAGGGCCTGCTGGTATTCATGCATTCTCACACTCCTTTCCTCTCCAGGGATGAGAGTGGAAAGATTTTGCTTGTACCGTGGGTCCAGGAGAGTGAATACCCAGTAATCGGTGCTGGAATAAATTCTTTGAACGCGAGGGTCACGGGATAGGCAGCCTAGCATGAAATCTGCCATATGCGCCTTGAGAGTCCCAACTCTCAAGAATTCACTCCCCTCACTGGCCTGACTGTCCATCTCCTCCTCCTCCAACTCCTCCAACTCCTCTTCTTCTGCCCATACACGCTGAACAGTGAAGGTCTGAGCAATGCTCCCCTCTTGTGTCTCGCCAACATTCTCCTCCTCTTCCTCCTCATCCTCCTCCACCTCCACCTCCTCCAATATGCGCTGAGAAACAGACCTAAGGGTGCTTTGGCTATCAACAAGGGAATCTTCTTCCCCCATCTCTTGTGACGAGCGCAAAGCTTCCGACTTCATGCTGATCAGAGAGTTTTTCAACAGGCCAAGCAGCGGGATGGTGAGGCTGATGATGGCGGCATCGCCACTGACCATCTGTGTTGACTCCTCAAAGTTACTCAGCACCTGACAGATATCAGACATCCACGTCCACTCCTCATTGTAGACTTGAGGAAGCTGACTGACCTGACTACCAGTTCTGGTGGAAGTTGACATCTGGCAGTCTACAATCGCTCTGCGCTGCTGGTAAACTCTGGATAACATGGTTAATGTTGAATTCCACCTCGTAGGCACGTCGCACAACAGTCGGTGAGCGGGCAGTTGGAGGCGGCGATGCGCTGCCCTGAGAGTGGCAGCATCTGTGCTGGACTTCCTGAAATGCGCACAGATGCGGCGCACCTTCGTGAGCAAATCAGACAGATTGGGGTATGTCTTGAGGAAACGCTGAACTATCAGATTTAACACATGGGCCAGGCATGGCACATGTGTCAGTCTGCCGAGTTGCAGAGCCGCCACCAGGTTACGGCCGTTGTCACACACAACCATGCCTGGCTTCAGGTTCAGCGGTGCAAGCCACAGATCAGTCTGTGCCATGATGCCCTATAATAGTTCTTGGGCGGTGTGCCTTTTATCGCCTAGGCTCAGCAGTTTGAGCACCGCCTGCTGTCGCTTAGCGACGGCACTGCTGCTGTGCCTAGAGCTAGCGACTGATGGCGCCATGCCCACGGATGGTAGTTTGGAGGAGGAGGTGGAGGAGGGGTGGGAGGAGGAGGAGGCATAGTAGGCCTGAAAGACCTGGATCGAGGTAGGCCCCGCAATCCTCGGCGTCGGCAGTATATGACCAGCCGCAGGGTCAGACTCGGTCTCAGCCTCCACCAAGTTAACCCAATGTGCCGTCAGCGATATATAGTGGCCCTGCCCGGCAGCACTCGTCCACGTGTCCGTGGTCAGGTGGACCTTGTCAGAAACGGCGTTGGTCAGGGCACGGATGATGTTGTCTGACACGTGCTGGTGCAGGGCTGGGACGGCACATCGGGAAAAGTAGTGGCGGCTGGGGACCGAATACCGAGGGGCAGCCGCCGCCATGAGGTTGCGAAAGGCCTCGGTCTCTACTAGCCTATAGGGCAGCATCTCCAGCCTAAGCAATCTGGAGATGTGGACATTAAGGGCTTGGGCATGCGGGTGGGTTGCACTATATTTCCGTTTCCGCTCCAGCGTCTGGGGTATGGAGAGCTGAACGCTGGTGGATGCTGTGGAGGATCGTGGAGGCGATGATGGGGTTTTTGTGCCAGGGTCCTGGGCAGGGGGCTGACTATCAGCTGACACAGGGGAAGGAGCAGTGGTGTGCACGGCCGGAGGTGAACGGGCTTGGTGCCACTGAGTGGGGTGTTTAGCATTCATATGCCTGCGCATACTGGTGGTAGTTAAGCTAGTAGTGGTAGAACCCCTGCTGATCCTGGTTTGGCAAAGGTTGCACACCACAGTCCGTCGGTCATCCGGTGTTTCCTTAAAGAACCTCCAGACTTCTGAAAATCTAGCCCTCGCCGCGGGAGCCCTCGCCACGGGAGCTTCACTACGTGACACATTTGGCGCTGATGCACCTGCTCTGGCCCTGCCTCTCCGTCTGGCCCCACCACTGCCTCTTCCAACCTGTTCTGGTCGAGGACTCTCCTCCGTCTCAGAAGCACTGTGTTCACCCGGCCTCTCAACCCAGCTTGGGTCTGTCACCTCATCATCCTCCGATCCCTCAGTCTGCTCCCCCCTCGGACTTCCTGCCCTGACAACAACTTCACCACTGTCTGTCAACCGTGTCTCCTCATCGTCGGACACCTCTTTACACACTTCTTCCACTACGTCAAGAAGGTCATCATCACCCACAGACTGCGACTGGTGGAAAACCTGGGCATCGGAAAATTGCTCAGCAGCAACCGGACAAGTGGTTTGTGACTGTGGGAAGGGTCCAGAAAACAGTTCCTCAGAGTATGCCGGTTCAAATGCCAAATTTTCATGGGAGGGGGCAGACTGGGGGGGGAGGAGGCTGAGGTGCAGGAGCTGGAGGAGTGCCGATTTCGGTGACATGGGTGGACTGCGTGGAAGACTGACTGGTGGACAAATTGCTCGAAGCATTGTCGGCAATCCACGACATCACCTGTTCGCACTGTTTTGGCCTCAACAGTGCTCTACCACGAGTCCCAGTAACTTCAGACATGAACCTAGGGAGTGTAGCTCTGCAGCGTTCCCCTGCTCCCTCATCAGCAGGTGGTGTCTCACCCCGCCCAGGACCACGGCCTCTGACCCCTGCAGTAGTTGGACGCCCATGTCCCCGCCCTCGTCCTCTACCCCTAGCCCTCGGGTTAAACATTTTGAAAATGAAAGTTATAACTTTAATTTTTTTTTAACTTTTTTTTGTTGTTTTGTGTTTTTTTTTTTTTTTTGTGTTTTTTAGTTTTTAAAACCAAACGATGCTATCCTATTGCTATGGCTATTTTCTAGCCAAGTATGAAAGCACACAGCTATGCCAGATGAGATGACGCTGAGTTATGAAAAAATAAACGTAAAATAAAAAGGAAATGGCAGACTGTGCCTGATTGAAATCCAACCCCTAATAAATTTTCCCACTTCGGTCTTTGCGATGGATATGTGCGTCACTAAGCGCTAAACACAACGGTCGCAAGTCTCACTACAAATTCCTCACAATTTGCTAGTAGATGCACTGCAGCAAGGACAGCCACCAGCAGATCAACCAGAAATAAAATATATATAACGCTATTGTAGGCGTAAGTAAGCCGTTTGGATTCTCCTTTGGCTATTTTCTAGCCAAGTATGAAAGCACACTGATGAGATGACGCTGAGTTATGAAAAAATAAACGTAAAATAAAAAGAAACTGGCAGACTGTGCCTAATTGAAATCCAACCCCTAATAAATTTTCCCACTTCGGTCTTTGTGATGGATATGTGCGTCACTAAGCGCTAAACACAGCGGTCGCAAGTCTCACTACAAATTCCTCACAATTTGGTAGTAGATGCACTGCAGCAAGGACAGCCACCAGCAGATCAACCAGAAATAAAATATATATAACGCTATTGTAGGCGTAAGTAAGCCGTTTGGATTCTCCTTTGGCTATTTTCTAGCCAAGTATGAAAGCACACTGATGAGATGACGCTGAGTTATGAAAAAATAAACGTAAAATAAAAAGTAAATGGCAGACTGTGCCTAATTGAAATCAAACCCCTAATAAATTTTCCCACTTTGGTGTTTGAGGTGGATATGTGTGTCACTAAGAGCTAAACACAACGGTAGCAAGTCCCCCTGCAAATTCCTCACAATATGGTACTAGCTGCAAATAAAAAAAAAAAAAAAGTATAACATTATTGTAGCCCTAAGAAGGGCTGTTGGGTTCTTGTAGAATCACTCCTGCCTAACAGTAAGCTAATAGAACACCCTAACGCTTTCCCTGACCAGCAGCAGCTCTCTCCCTAGCGGCATCCAGACACAGAATGATCCGAGCAGCGCGGGCAGCGGCTAGTCTATCCCAGGGTCACCTGATCTGGCCAGCCAACCACTGCTATCGACGTGTAAGGGTACCACGTCATGCTGGGTGGAGTGCAGAGTCTCCTGGCTTGTGATTGGCTCTGTTTCTGGCCGCCAAAAAGCAAAACGGCGGGAGCTGCCATTTTCTCGAGCGGGCGAAGTATTCGTCCGAGCAACGAGCAGTTTCGAGTACGCTAATGCTCGAACGAGCATCAAGCTCGGACGAGTATGTTCGCTCATCTCTAGTGTTCATGTCTCCTTTGCTTTAATTTAGAGAGCTACTGTATAATAAAAGATAACTGAATCTTTGATAAGATAAAAAGTTCATACTTTTGGGTTGAAAGTCACATTCCTCTGAAAACTATGTTGAAGATGATTAAACAGTTCCATATCCTCTGTTTGCAGGGTAGCCATAACTCGTTCAGCCATTGCAAAAATTTCCAACCATGAAGGGAATATATTTTTAATCAGAAGATGTAGATACATGAATAATTCATATGGGTGTTCATCTGAAATAAGAAAAATATTTTCCCCTTTAAAGCCAAAGGACATTGTTACAGCCACAAAATTAGACATTTTTTTTAGTTTTGTGCATGCATATTTGTGAATGATCCCCTAAAAAACTGCTTTGTTTGACAGTCAGGTCATCTAAGTAACTTAATGCAACAAAAAATAAAAATGAAATAAAGCATGTTAACTGGATTTCACATTCATTATGATGTACCTGTAGTTGGTGTTTTCCTGAATGCGATTTGAAAAGGAAACAGCCAGTGGATTAGATATGGCTCATATAAACCATTATAAACGTAAAGAATATTTAATGATTTGCTGGATTCCTGAATCATGTCTTCATCTGTTGCAAATGGACACATAGATGGAGTATTGTCAAATTTCTGTTATAAAGAAAAAATAACTAATTATGACTATACTCTGTACATTCAGCACTTTCAAAAATACCAAAAATAATCTTTAATATAAATGCAAATATACACACATTTTGAAGGCAGAGTTTCCTGGGTTGTTTTGGAAAATGTAATGTAGATTTGTATCATGTTAGTCAGAGAAAGCAGTAAAAGAGTGACAAAATATGGCAAAACCTTTTTTAGACTAAAAGAGTATAACTGATGCTGAGCTATCGAGAATACCGGTTCTCTTTGTCAGACATGATGCTATGCATGAAACTATGCAGTAATCATCAAAGTATATTAACCCCTTAGTGACCACCCATACTGATTTCTCCGTTGGTCACTATGGGGCCTCAGGCTAGGCCGACCCTGCTCTAACAGTCCGATACGGCTGTTAACCCATTAGATTCTGTGGTCAATGCCACTGGATAGATACATGGTTATTGTAGTGCATTAGTATGAACTAGTGATCACATGATCACTAGTTCATATAGTAGTATTTTAAAAATAAAAAAGTTAAAAAAGCCACAAAAAATAACAAATTAATAAAAATGATAAATACAATTTATAAAAATGTCCCCAAAGCTCCTAACACATATAAAACAATAAATAACAAAAAAAGTGGAAAGAAGTTTAAAAAAAACACATGTTAGGTATCACCGCATCTAAATAGGTCCAACCTATAATGATATAAAAATGGTTATTCCCGGAAGTTACCCCATAACAGAAAAATGTGCTCAAATGTTGACACTTTTTTGCTGTTTCGCAACACATAAAAAACATAATAAAAAGTGATCTAAAAGGTTGCATAGTCCCTAAAATGGTAGCAATGAAAACGTCAGATCGTCCTGGAAAAAATAACACCTTAGCCATCTCCATACTGCTAAGTATGAAAAAGTTATTGGAGTCAGAATATGGTAAAGGTAATAATTTTTTGGTACATAAGTTTTAAATTTTTGGTAAAATCTATTAACACCTAATAAAAGCTATAAAAAATTGATATCCCTGTGATCATACGAAACCAAAGAATATATTAGAGATGCCATTTGGAATGTACAGTGAAAGACGTAAAAACACAGCCCACAAGAAAATGGCACAAATGCGGTTTCTTGTCAATTTTACCGCTTGTTGAATTGTATTTCCCATTACAAGAGATGAAATATAAAATACTGTCACTAGGAAGTACAATTTGTTACGCAGAAAATGAGCCAAAATACAGCTCTGTACATGGAAAAATAAAAAAGTTATTGATTTTTGAAAGTAGGGAGAGATAAACAGAACAAAATGGAAAAAGCCACAAGGGACAAGGATTTAAAATGCCCCTAAATCACATGATAAAAAGTTGACAAATTCTTTGAAATAAAGGTTTGTGGTACCTTAAGCCACATTCACATGTCCCATTTTGGTTACGTTTGAAAATGCAATGCAGAGGCTCCACTTGTGATAACATATTTTAGTAAAATTGTGTTTTAAACACATTAACTAAATGTAAAGTAAATGCAATCTTACCTCAACATGTGATCGCAGGTGGAGCCTTTGGATTGTGTTTCAAAATGCAACCAGAATTCCGTGTGTAAATGTGTCCCTAGGGGCTCTACAAACACGTCATGGCACCTCAAAACTATTCTGCCCTACAAACATCCAATGGCTCCTTCCCTTCTGTGCTTTGGCATGTGTCCTGACAGTGGGTTATATCCACATATGGGGTATCCTCTTAACCAGAAAAAATGCACAATATGACTTTTTAATTTTTCTGCGTACAGATCTGTGTGAGGGCTTATTTTGTGTGTAACAAATTTTACTTCTCTGTGGCATTATTTATTATTCCATGGCGAGTACTGGGAAGAAGGAAAAAAATTCCAAATGTGGAAAAACTGGAAAAAAAAACGTGTTTGCTTCCGTTCTTGTGGGCTTAGTTTTTACGACTCTCACTGTGTGCTCCAAATAACACCTCTACTTTATTCTTTGGTTTGGAACGATCACAGTGATACCAAATTTATACAGGTTTTATTGTATTTTAATACATTTTCAAAAGTTAAATTAATCTGTATGAAAAAGAAACATTTTTTTGCCATCTTCTGATGCTAATAACTTTTTCATACTTCGGTGCAGGGAGCTGTGTGAGGTGATATTTTTTGAGAAATGAGACAACGTTTTCATTGATACCATTTTGAGGACTGTGCAACATTTTGATCACTTTTTATTCCATTTCTTATGATGGCAAAAAATGGCGTAAAAGTCGCATTTCGGACATTTCGTTGCTATTTTCCGTTATGGGGGTCACGCCGGCAATAACCATTTTTATATTTTGATAGATCAGGCATTTTGAGACGCAGCGATACCTATTGTGTCTGTGATGTTTACTGTTTATTACATTTCATGTCAGTTCTAGGGAAAGGTGGGTGATTTGAACTTTTTGGTTTTTAACTTTTTTTTTTATTATTTAAAAAAATTTTTTTTTTACTATTTTTTAGACCCTCTAGGGTATTTTAATCCTAGATGTTCTGATGGTTTCTACCATGCACTGCAATACTACTGTAAGTGAATGGCATTTTTGCACAGTATTCATTACAATGAGCCACTGGCTCATTGCAATGAATCTGCAGAAACCATGCAGCCTCAGGTGTGACAAAGACCCGAGGCTGTTACAGCATCCTTTTGCCGCCGCCCCCCCTACATGGTTTGCTGCAGCAACCCCCATCTCTGTATGAAGAGGGCTCATCCTGTGAGCCGTACATGTGCAGAGCGTTAAGGGGTTAAAGCCTTCTTAGGTTATAACCGGATAAAGTAACACATGCTGGTTTTGAAAAATAGGCCTTAGTCATCAAGGCGCAAATGAGCTTGGTCACTAAGGGGTTAAACAAACTTTAAAAAAAACTGAATGATATATACACATTTACAAAGTCAGGTAATAAACAAAATAAAAACTTGTGAGGTGTGACAAGAGAGCTCTGTTTCTTATCTGTTTGTGGCCTCCAGGTCAGAGATAGGAGGTCATGAAGCTGGTATGGATATTAGACTACTTTGTAAGGTGTTGAATCTCTGCATTATTTATATTTATATTCCTATTCTTTCCTTTTGAGCTGTTTCTTGAAGTGTCCCATTAAAACAGTAATCCGCAATCTTCCATAGTGTCGTCCTCTCTGGAGAAATGTGTGGCCACTGCGAGATCTTTCCTTTTTTAAAATGTCGGATTAGTGCGAGTTGAAGAGCTGATTAAGTCTCTGGTCTGTGGTTGGACACTGTTCACACATTATCAGATACACCACATTGGAAGACCTGCAGGAGAATGCCCCCTTGATCTTATGTAACTGCTGTGATTGTTGTACAGGTACACGGTCACCCGTGTGAATGTGCCAACAAGTTTTGCAGACAGGATGAGGTTCTATTTTCTGATGGGGGCCTCAGGAAACTCTGGACAACAAGTTGTTTTGGGTTTGGTGGTTCCCGGAAGGAAAGGAAAGAAGGGACTGGGAATGTTTCTTTTACAATCATATCTTTATGGAGAACAGGCAGGAGTTTCCTGGCAATACAACATAGGATCTCTAGTTTTGGCCTGCGGGTGACTACTAGGGGTACTCCGGTTGGGGCTCTTTATATGCGAGTAAGCTGTTTCTGCTGCTGGCTGCTGGCCCAACTGAAGATATTCAGACCTGAGCTCCAGGAGGTGCTTTTCCAGGTCTCTCTTGTCTGAGCAGATACGGTTGTAATGTATAGCCTGACTGAACATAATGGATTGTCTTGGGTGTTTGGGGTGGAAGCTATCATTCCTCAGGTAGGCTGTTGGTTGGTTTGTGGTATATTGTTGTGGTTAAGCGGCTGTCTTTAAGCTGCTGTCTACCGCTCTGCTCTCAGAGACTATCCAACACATTGGGGCAGATTTATTAAGCTGTCTTTTTCAAGTTGCCCATGGCAACCAATCACAGCTCATTGCCCCGGAGAGATGGGTCTCATCACAACACTGGCCATACTGGATGTGTTACATACTTTACTGGTGTACCAGAGTGTGATCCATCCCCCCTATATCAGTATGACCTGCCATGTGCTGATTGCCTCCATGTACATTATCATCCAGTCGCCTCCATGTAAAAATCATCTCTATTGTACATTCCCCTTGCATATTCAATCCAGTCCTGCCTCACACACCTTCACTTTTCTTCTCCATAAACTGACCCCTCAGCACAGATATCTGAGGCTTCTCTGCTACTTTATAATGTATCCGCCAGATAATTGTGATAGGCTATGCCCTCCCAGTGACATCACACACAATGCAAGCAACTGACTATAGACAAACATAGTTACAATATCCACCCACCAGCACCTGACGACAGTGTGGGGGCAGCTGGATTCCCAGGCGGCACCGTAGTGACTGGCTTGCAGTTGTGGCCCATCTCCAGAAATATGTCATGGTGGCTTGGACCCATGAAAACAAGCCTCATCCATGCCGTCAGGGCCAGCAAGAAGATACTCAAAGAGAGGGAGGCCGGTGGGAGGATGTTGCACTTCCTGCAAGGAGAAGAGTACTTTCTCACCAGGATGCAGATTATGCAGCATTTTGTTTGCTCCACAGCTCGACAGGACACAAATACCTCCCTGTCTGTGTCATCCTCACAGATGAAGCCATAGCCGCAGAGCTTGTTAAAATATGTAACCACTTGGAAGGATTAATTTTACATCACCCAGCCGCCGGAGATTTGCCTACCAGGAATGAACTGGCCTTGCACTGCCTCCATTTCAACTCTGTCAGGGCTTAATCGTAAAGAAATTCTTTGAGAGAAGAGCCTCCTCTTCGTGGGGGCAGCCAGAAGGAGGCTGATGGGAGTCCTGATGCAGCCACATGAGAGACCTCAGTAGACATCCACACTGGTGATGCAGGAGCTTCAGACGCCGTTAGTACCAGAACTAAGGTAGACAATTTCACAGGCTGAACCGTGGTTGGGCTAGCTCCATCTCCCTCATCCGTTGACGAAGCGA
Organism: Engystomops pustulosus; assembly: GCF_040894005.1. Lineage (NCBI taxonomy): Eukaryota > Metazoa > Chordata > Amphibia > Anura > Leptodactylidae > Engystomops > Engystomops pustulosus. Next base: position 131,972,151 of record NC_092412.1, read on the forward strand.
GGCAGATTGAGGGTATTAAGAATCAGGGGCTTCTTCAGGGATATTGTAGCACTGGAGTCAGTCTCTGCAGATAAGACAGATATTGAGGGTACCTCTGGCTGGAGGCAGACCTGGTTTGGCTGACCTGAAGCAATGTCCTCCCAGATAAATTTGGTCCTCATCATCTGCACACCAGCTAGTAGTAAGGCAGCCAGATCTGGGATCAAAGGAGGCTGTAGGACTCAGCTCCAGCTCCATCAAGTTCAGCATGCTGTTTGGCCATGCATCCAAATCTGGAGTATTTGAGACATGGGGAAAGATTTATCAAGCTGTCTGAAAGTCAGAATATTTTTAGTTGCCATGGCAACCAATTATAGCTCAGCTTTCATTTTACCAGTGCTCATAAATATTTTAAAGAGGTGTGATTGGTTGGTGATAATATTCTGACTTTCAGACAACTTGATAAATCTGCTGCTCAGGCCCAGCATGTGTGCAGCATTAACCCATTTAATGGGGGAAGCTGGATTCCCAGGGGTCAAGCACGCCAGAGGCAGTAAGGAGAGGAGTATAGTGAAGGGATCTCTCTGGGAATTCCCGCTGTGTGTAGTAATAGATCCCCAGACAGATGGTGAAGGGGAGGCCCATGGTGTTAGCGGCAGATTCCTAAACGCTAGAATTGGGAAGCTGGCCGCACTCCCTTCAAACAACCAGATGGATCACTGAAGGTAACTTTTTAGTAATGGCTAACCACCAGGCCATTACATAGTGATGATAACATGACCTGCCCAGGTAGGTGCAGGACATGCGATGTGGATACGTGACCAGCCGCCATCTTCCATTCTGTGTCTGGTCCACTGGGAGAAAATCAATGGACAGATTAAAATGTCAGTAGCATTTTAATTCTTCATTATAGTGTATGTCCAAAACATTTTTCTGCTAAGGGGAGCAAAATTTAAAACAACAACTAATTACGTATTAGTTTATATTTTAATTAACTATAACCCTTTAATGTTTCAGGTAGATGTGATCACAATAAAGCACTGATAAAATAAATAGCAGTGTGCTGGATGTCCTGCATTTTTTCAGAAAAATATTCTCAACATGGAATGATATAAACTGCACCCTGAGCAACAAGGACTTTGTTTCATGGGACACCAGTCAACCTTACTTTGGTGGGTATAGCAAAAAGCAGGTTGTGGCCTATTGTTCTGGGACACTACTAAGCCTGAAGCCCTATCCCTGAAGCTCTCACATTTTCCCCTTTTACCCCTTAACAGGGATTTGGCCATTGCTACAGAGAGATGTCAAGGTCACTACCTCCTGTGGTGGTCCCGGTGTGGATAGCAGCTGCACAAGCTGCACACACCAACCTTATACACCTCCTTTTTCTTTAGTTCCCCCCTCCCCTGCTTGTTACTGATCCAGCTCTCTTTTTTCAGTTTCGTCTTCTTTATCTTTGTTATTGGAACCACATTTTACTGCCTGGTTGTTGTTTTCACATATCTTTGAGAACTTGCAATACAAAAAAACACAACAATTTTTTATGTATTCATTCAGATGAAAAAATGTTACCTACAGCTACTCAAATAGGGTAGTTGGCTGCTTCAACTGTAAAACCTATTACAAAAATCAATGTTAATCATTCTAAGGTACTTCACATTGATTGTTTCCAATGTAATTATTGTACTTATTGATAGGTGATGCTGTACCAGTCAAACTTTATTATTACCAAGTCTTTTGTATGAGTACACACATGAATTAATTTGTACAGTATATATTTGGATCCATCAGGCATATATAAAGTCAAAATCTCTGATACCTGTATAAGTAATGGCATTCAGAAGTCTATGTTAGATATAGTGTAAATATAGGCTTACAACATTGTTCACTGTATCACTACCTACCTCCACAACAGCATTCTCAATTAGACCTGAAATTGGACAGCGTGTTGCACTTCTAAGCTTTAATTCAGCACATCTGTGTTCCAGTTTTCTACCAAAAAATCTCCTTGCTTCTTTTTCTATTATGCTGTAAAAGTTATACAATTGTAAAGTTATTTCCATTATTTGAAAACTATATTTTAAAAGCTTATAGATCACATTTTTTTTTTTTTTTTGCAAACCAAGTCTAAATTCACAGTTCACACAACTGGTGGGATCATTTCAAATATTCCAGCCAAGCAAATTTGCATAGGCAACTCAACCGTACACCTACATAATAAAACTTTTCCACAGACCACCATTAATAAAAAAACAAGATGATTTAAAAGTTAAATACCGCGCCCAGTCCAAATCAGTTGGACTGTCTGGCGGCATGCCCCCTAATTTGTGTCGCATGGAAGCCAGGGCAGCTGCGCCACAAAAAGGGTCTTCTGCTCCGCAATCCCAGTGCACACACTTATTAAACCCGAAAAAGGTGCACAGTCCAACAAAAGTGCACAATCCGACTAAAGTGCACGAGCGACCCTTAGTAAATGAGCCCCATAGAAGTTCCACGCATGTAAAGGACAAATTGGGGCAGATTTACTTACCTGGTCCATTCGCGATCCAGCGGCGCGTTCTCTGAGCTGGATACGGGTCTGGCTGGGATTTATTAAGGCAGTTCCTCCGCCATCCACCAGGTGGCGCTGCTGCGCTGAAGAGCATCGGAACGCACTGGAGTACACCGAGCCGGGCTGAGTGAAGGTAAGTGCATTTTTCGCGACACATTTTTTTTTAAATGCGGCGTTTTTTCCGAATCCGTCGGGTTTTCGTTCGGCCACGCCCCCCGATTTCCGTCGCGTGCATGCCAGCGCCGATGTGCCACAATCCGATCGCGTGCGGCAAAATCCCGGGGCAATTCAGGGGAAATCGCCGCAAATCGGAAATATTCGGGTAACACGTTGGGAAAACACGAATCGGACCCAGCTCAACGCGCTTGTCCCCGTCTCCTAGGGCGCGTGCGCGCCGTCACTCTAAGATTTAAATGCACCAATTTTTGTGGCAAGACCTTAAAAAGTATTCCTACGAAGACAAGAATCTTAAATATACTAAAGATAACAAAATAACACATTCTCTAATTCACTATTATTAACAAAAATACTACTTTTCACAGATATAATTCCAACCTGTCTCTATCAGTCCTCTTTTACACAATTGTGGTTGCTGTTGTATCTGACCCTAAATCAGAAGTCTAGGGTTGGGCAGAACTGAGCTCCTCTCTGCAGCGGCCCCCACCCTCACATTCCAAGACAAGCTCACATACACACAAACTTCCTCCCGACAAGCAGGGTGAGTAAAGCTACAAGCCACAGACAGATAAAGTTTTATCCAAGGGAGGGGTTGGGAGGCACAGCAGAGCTGACAGAGTATGTTATGGCTGTGATAGCATAGCTGAGAATGTTATGTGTTATATGCATCTCATGGGTCTCATCATCTCTCAACTCTGATTTGTCTCATCTCTCTTTCTATGTGTCAGATACTAGTGAATGTTCAGAAGCTAAATAAAAATGTAGATAAACCTGTACCCTCATAATCTAAGCACATTGTTAGCACACAGCTTCTTACAGCATTAGAGGGATCATGAAGTGTCTGCTTAGAGAGCCCCCATCCACTCTGACCATCACTGACCAGTTGTAGGAGCTAAAACAGCGATACACCTGTATTGATATCTGCCTGTGACATTACTTTATCTATCTAGAGAATATTTATGGCTGTGGTAGACGTAATAGACATATTTAAACAGTGTACATGGGAATTTCCATTTCTTTTTTGTGCAAAACTAGTGTTTTCTTAGATTTGATATCTAAGTTTGGTCTAAAATTAAAAAAGCATGTTTTCTCTGAATGCAAAACCAGTTACCCCTATGTATTTTCTCCTTTCTGAAACAAAAGGTTCTATTCTTGAGTACCTTGTGTAACAAGCAGAAAGTGCTGACACTGGAATCTGCTGCAGCACAATGAAAATTGATAGTGTTAACCAGCTCTGCCTTTCAGATGTTATCACTGTTTTATAATATGGAATGAACCTTGAAACAGGGTGTTTGTTACTGTTGTAATTTAGCCAATCACTGTAGCCTGAAAATGCAGTCATTCTTGGAAAACCTATCTATAGATTGAAGGAGGTTCTTTGGAAGCAGCTAATCATATTCAGCAGATGTTGAAATTGTATTCCTGGAAATAAGGTTCCTTAGGGAATGACAAAAGACTCTGGCAGCATTTCTGCACTGCTGAAAAAGTAGTGAGATCTACAGCAATTTGTACAAGTATCAGTATATACTCCCGAATGCTGCAGTTTCTTTCATCACAAAGGTCAGAATCTTTCTTGTCGTCCTGTCAGTAATTTGTGAATATAAATGTCTGTTTTACATGTTTTATATTGCCTATCCAGCTGACCTAGCGAACTGACACTGAGATTACCGTCATTGGATATTTTTTACATACCGTAGATTAAATAGCATGTACTTGATTTACAAACCATTTATCTAATTTTGTTTCTAGATTATCAACTGCTTACCCAGATTGACACATGACAAATATTAGAAACAATTATTTACAAATAGCTGAATTGCAATATAAGGCAATGTTAATTTCATCCAGTAAAATGTCACCACAACTAAAATTCAAAGGCCCACATTTATCAAAACTAGTGCAAATTGCAGTATGTGCAGTATTCCTGTGGAGTGTGCAGAGTGCGCCAGATTCATCAAAATTGGCGCAGGTCTTCATTAATCTGGTGCATCCTGCACTGCTCTGGAAGTGTGTGCCATTTTTTTTCGGTGCACTGTGTTCATGCTGCCGAATTGTGGCACAGACAGAATTTTAGCGCACATCAGTAATAAATGTGGCGCCCTTTTAGATGCACATTTTTTCCGTCTTGTCAAACACATTGCAGCCGTGACACAAAACTGGTGCAGACACTTTATAAATACATGTGCAAGCAGTGTGCACATTCTATTCAGTGCAAAGTCACACAGAAAACTGGCGCAAACTCTTTAATAAATGTTGCCCATAGGGTCCTGTTACAGTAAGTTGGGTCAACGGGATCACAGATCTGTAGCCATCTAGTTTTCCAATTTTTCTCAATAGAAATGAACCTTTAAGAGGGTTTGCCTATTATATAAAATTAGTGACATTTACACAAAAAAAGATCATTTTAACCGACTCATTTTACATTTTTACTTAGTTTTATCACTGTTTTAGCTCCTATCACTCAATGATATTTAGTGTAAAATTCCAGAGTGTGGACAAGGACTCTCTAATCAGACACTTCATAATTCCTCTGTGCTGTGTGATTCTGTGTGCTGACAATGTGGTTAGATTATCAAGGTTCAGATTTATATACACTTTCATTTAGCTTCTGGACATTCTACTAGTATCTGACACATAGAAAGAGAAATGAGAGATCAGAGATCAGAGATGATGAGATCCATGAGATGCATATTACACATTACATTTTAAGCTCTACTACCACGGCCATAACATACAGAGCTTTGCTATAAGCCTCCCTCCCCCTCCCCTGGATAAAGACCTTATCTTTCTGTAGCTTGTAGCTTTACTCTCCTCACAATGTGTTGTTTCCCAGTAGGAGGACTCTGTGTGAGCTCGTCCTGGAATGCAAGGGTGGAGGCTAGAGGCAGAGAGCAGCTCAGTGTAGCATCAGACAGGAAGGCAATATATCCTCCTGACCCTAAACTCAGAAGATTCAGGGTCAGGTCCTGGGGAAATCAAGAGAGACAGGTTGGAATTATATCTGTGAAATGCTGTATTCTTGTTAATAACAGTGAATTAGATAATGTGTTATTTTGTTATCCTGAGTATATTTAATCTTAAGGTCTTTGTGGATACCACTTTAGCTTCTTCAGTTTTGTATCATCTAAGTTTTTTAAGGGATCTTATTTTTCTCAGAAAGACTTGGCATTATTATTAGTGGCAATATTGGGAAAACAACTCACTTTGATATTTTTACAGAATATTTAGAATTATATTTACAGACTTCCCCATGTTGGAAATATCTAACATCATTAATATATTAATAATATTTTCAGAACTTTTGGAAGAGGGAATACATTTTCCATTTACTATTATTTCTTTCATGAATTCCTTTTTGATCGGCACCATACATGTAAGGCAAAGGTACTGTTAAACAGACATCCTTTCCTTAATTCTGTAGGTTACAATGCTCCCTTCACACAATGAGAGATGTAGTTTTCATAATGGAGTCAATTCCCAGGGATTCCACTGGAATTGAACCTCAGAGGGTTAGCAGAAATATCATGGCATCAACACATAACAGTTTTTGTAGTTTATCATCACAGCCAAGCTTGTTTCAAAAATGAAGCCCCCGATCTTGGTCTATCCCATCAAGCTATTTTTAAGAAACGTTCCCCGCCTAAAAGTCTGGACCTTTTTTAACTAGAATTATATTATCATAACCATGTCTTCAGATCATGTTTATGCAAACAAAAATTCAAACCAGTGTACAGTATCAATATTAATAAAACAGAAATGACTATATTAGCATATAATGGAATAAATATTTTGCAATCTGATTATATGAAGCTTACGTTATATTTTCTCCTTTGAGATTCTTTTCAGACCTGAGAAGTTTATCCATCCATATAAATCGTCTGAGAGTTCTTGGAAGAAGGTGTCCATTAAGCCTATTGCATACTGAAGTCATGGTACTTGCGTCTAATGAAATGATTGCACAGATTGAATTACCCAGCACTTCAGCCCCAGCACTGCTTAATGTAGGGGGTTTAATCTGATTGCCAGAAACTCCTATGGGAGAAAAATCAGATCAAATACATCAGATAATTTGACATTAACTAGCATTGCAATACAGGCTAGTTATGGTTTTCCAATAAATCAATGTCTCCACATGTAAAATGTAAAGTTATTCAATAAATATGGCAGATTTATAATGTTTAATCCTAATAAAACATCAATTCCCATCAATAGCAGTTTAACTTGATGTGTGACAAGAGATACATCAAAAAATTTATAAATACCTGAATTTTAACTTTTTTACACCCTTTGCCCCCCTTCAGTGTGCAATCTCCATGCAAAATTAAACAATGTTCTCCCATATTCATTATAATGTCACATATAATGAAATAGATTGGGTAGTATAAAAAGTTATTTAAGATATGACATTCTATATAGTAATATAGAGCAAGCACATAAATCAGGTACCGTATATACTCAAGAATAAGCCGACCAGAATATAAGCCCAGACCTTTAATTTTACCACCAAAAACTGGGAAAACCTATTGACTTGAGTATAAGCCGAGGGTGGGAAATGCATTGGTCATAGCCTTCCAGTATATAGCCAGCAAGCCCCCAGTAGTATATAGCCAGCCAGCTCCCAGTAGTATACAGCAAGCCTGCCTCCTGTAGTACACAGCCAGCCTTCCCCCTGTGGTACACAGCCAGCCCCATGTAGTATACAGCCAGCCTTCCCCTGTAATATACAGCCAGCCTGCCCCCTGTAGTATACAGCCAGACCCCTGTAGTATATAGCCAGCCCCCTGTAGTATGCAGTCAGACCAGCCAGCCCCCTGTAATATACAGCCAGCCCACGCAGCCCCCAGAAGTATACAGCGAGCAAGCACTTAAAAAAAACCTTAAATACTCACCCTTCCGCTTGCTCCCCAATGTTAGTGCGGCTCCCCGATGTCGGCATGGCTCCTCTTAAGTCTTCCCCGCAGCTCCTCTTCGGTCTTCTGTAACGGCCGCTGCTGACATCATAGTATGCGCTGGCCAGCAGATAACATGGCCGCGTCAGCTGTTACAGAAGACTGAAGACAGAAGAGGAGCCGCGGGGAAGACAGAAGAGGTGCCGCGCCGACATCGGGTAGCTGCGCTGAGCATCGGGGCCGCTGGAGGGTGAGTATATAAGGTAATTTTTTTAATTGACTCGTGTATAAGCGGAGGTGAGGTTTTTCAGCACATTTTTTTGTGCTGAAAAACTGCTTATACACGAGTATATACGGTATATTTTGGTTTAGACAACTCCTTAGGTCTAAAATAAAGCACCTAGGAGCCCTTATTGATGTAAAACCTTCTGGGGACAACAGAATGCCCATGTGGGTACTATAATCACAGTTTGATGACATCAACAACATCTTAGCAAATGTACTGGTTATGACATTTCAATCTGTTGAAAAAAAATTTGTAATTATTAGTGATGGGAAGTCAGGCTCCTTATAGTGAGCCCCTAGGCTCCGTTCATTATAAGGAACCAGCTCTTCTGGCTCCTAAACAGATTCCTATGTAATTAAATAGGGAAATGTTTTCAGGCAGCCAGCCACTCATCCACACTCCACTCTTAACACAAAATTTCAGTGTTAAAAGGGACGTGGTCATGGAATATGGACTGGGTTAAGTAAGCCATAGGCTCTAAGGGCAGAGCCAACACCTCTCATTCACCTAAAAGAGCTGGCTCTCTGTGCCAACTCATTAGCGAACATCCCATCACTAGTAATTATATTGTAAAAACAAAAAAAGGTAAAAAAAATGAGGAGCTCACTGATCAGTGCTCCGTTTAATATATAAAGTGCTTACTTTATGTAAACATCTAGGTGGGAGACATTAAGTGGTTAATTGACTGCATATACCTGCATACATAAATAACAGAGATCAATAAGTGTCTATTCCATTGCATTCCCTAGTGTAGTTCACAATCAAGAGTTCATAGCTTCCAAGATAGTACACATGAACAAAAGAATGCCAGAGAAGTGTTTGGTAGGTTAATTCAAGTTGGGAAAAGATAAAGGGGTTGGTCACTTTTCAATAAATCTCATGTCTATGCATGTAAATGTACCTGTGTCTTTGCCTCCTGTGAGAGCTTCAGCCTTTCCCTGCTCTATGCACATATACACAACTTCCTGTTTCTCACTCCTTCAGTCCGTCCTAATGACAGTGGGGCTCATTTACTAAAGGTCGCGCTGCTCACTTTCGTTGGACTTGTGTCGCGCACAATTTTTTTGTCACAGCTTTGCTGGTTTCCATACGACACAAATTGGGGCCACGCTGTCGGACTGATTCGGACTGAACGCGAGATTTAACTTTCAAATTTTGTCGCAAGACAATGTACTTAGATACACCATGAAGAAGAAGGTGAACTCTGTCGGACCTGAACAGGGAAGCGATACATGCAGGATATTGGGCACATGATCTTTGTGAATCGCGGCACAGTGCATCATCGTCGGACAATGCACTTTCGGTGAACTCCGTGGATGGGGTAAGTAGATGAGCCCTAATGTGCAGAATGAGTCATAACTCACCTGCTACAGGTCGCTCCTATTAATCAGTGAAGATACATGTAAACAAAGATCCTACAGAGTGCACAGAGAGTTGGCACACAACACTAAAGGAAGTATCAGAGATGATGAATAAATTGGTGAACTTTCATAGAATATTATTAAGGCGGTAAAGGCACATGGGCAATTTATGTAAAAAAATGGACAACCCCTTTAAAATGAAATGCTAGCGCTGATGAGGTAATAGATGTATACAAGATACGGTATAATTACTCTAGCCCTAGTAGGAAGGAAAATACTACTAAATCTATCTAGCAACAAAACATAAACAATACAAAAAGTAATGATTTACACAGCACCTTTTAATTGGTATACATTGTAAATATCAATTATGTTCTTTACATGTATTCAAAATACTTTATGATGCCCTTTTAGATGATCTTACACCTAAAAGAATCACATAATTTATGTCAATGCCCACTATCTTCTTACGTAAACCATGTCCACAATAACAACCAATGACCTATGTAACTTCAGTCTCAGCCAAAGCCATTTTTAGAACTGCTAAATGAACTGTGTGACATGCTAGAGCTTGCCTGCAGAGAGTAAGGATTTACAGATTAGATTTGAAAGGATATATACTAAACTGGGTCAGATTCATCACCAGGAGTTGCTAATTTTAAACATCTTCATACTTATCACTTTCCAGTACAAGCCAAGCTACTGTGTGCTGCCTTTCTGAGAGGACAGTTATACAATTTATTTACGTAATAGTTTTTTCACTTCCCTGTAAAATTTTATCATTACATCATTAATAAACATAACTTTATCTAACATATTTATAGCTAAAATAACTCGTCCAAATACACAACTTCTGATTCTGACCTATTAATGTTATGTTTTCTTTTCTATCCTTCCATTCACGTACAAATTGGGAGAGATTAACATATAGTTCTGCACCACTTTAATGCTGTAAAGTCACCAAGAATGATGAATTAAATTTGTGAGCCAAAATTTTCAAAGAGTGTCAACATCCACACCAGATCGCAGTTCTGTGTGGCTACAATTTGTCTCACCTTACAACACATAAACGATACATACATACATGATACACATCTAGCATACTCATGCTAGGTCGTAGGAGCACCCGTGACAGTGTGTTTAAGAGCCCCACTGGCTAAATGACAACTTGTACTAAGTATAAAGCTATTTTTCGCTGTTGGTTTATGAAAAGTATTGCATTTCAAATTATCATTAGTTATCTTGATCTCTAAATGTCAAGATATCAGCTCACCTGAGCAAACCATAGTTTCAAGTCTTCGTATCTGTGAAGGAAAACCTGGGCTTCAGGCAACAACTAAGTACTCCAAGACAATAACAGATTCCAGCTTCAGATCGGTTGTATATAAAAAGATAATCATCAACTTTATTTCTTCACATTAGTATTGTATGAACGGTGGCATACACCAAAGTCAGGGACATAACGTGCTTGCAGACAAGCTATAGCTTACACATTTCAATTAAAACATCTTACTTGGACTTCCTTGACATTAGAAGACCATTGTGGTATCTCTCCTTTAATTTTGTCAGTCAAAAATTACTTAGTAATGTTACTGTGATATCAAACCACTCAAACAAGGGTAAGGCCAGGGACTGGCTTCAACAGCGACATGGGGTACTAGGAACATCATTGCTGCAGTCCAGTAAACAAAATCTGTCTGGGAGGATCAAAACAATAATGGAAGTGTTTTCATCTTAGCGTATTGGTGTGTTATTTTTTTGGCAGACATAAAATCAGAATAAGTCTTTCCTGTGTAACTCAATTAGGATTACCCAAATTATTTATATTTGCCAAATGCCAGAATAATGAGAGAAAGAGAATGTTTAAGACATTTTCATTACTTTTTGCAAAGGCAAAAGTTTTACGCATAGTAATACACTAGGATTACTATGCCTTTTAAACAATTTGGGTCAGCTCTTATGACGATGTCATGTCTTTGGAAGCTTTTGATTATTAGCAACATCTGAATTAATTAGACATACCCATGGATTTATTTTAAGGCACACCTGAAACGCACTGCTTCTTTGTGTAAGTAACATCATGGTGAAAGTCTAAAGAAATTAGCCAATATAGCAGGAAAAGAAACACAAAAGATCCAAACTAATGTTTGCAAAAGCACAGAGGAACACAGACCTTAACCTCTTAACGATTTAACGCTTTTTCATTTAAAATTTCATTTTTTGGTTGCTATGATCAAGGGGATACCAAATTTATATAGGTGTTAATATGTTTTAATAGATTTAAAAAATTAAAACCTTTTGTACGAAAAAAATTACTTAATTTCACCATGTTCACCATGTTCTGATGCCAATAACTTTTTCATAGGGTGGGGGGGTCTCATTTCTTGCGGGACAAGATGACGTTTTTGTTGCTGCCATTTTTTGTACTGTAGAACCTTTGATCATTAAAATTACCATTGACCATTGAAAAATGATTTGAGCTCTATTTTCTGTTGCGGAGCTCACAGCCAGAAATAACTATTTTTATTTAATTTTGATGGATTGTGACATTTGGCTATGGGGATATCTAAGATGTTGTTTATAGTATTTTTGGTTTATTTAGTTTTTGAACTTTTTTAAGCTATTTTTTAGGCACCCCCACCCCTTGAGGATCTGATAGCTTGTACCACATTCTGCAATACGGCAGTATTGCAGTATATTGCAGTTTTGCTATTGATCTCTAAGCTCCATTTGCACGGCTTATTTAGCAAACACTCACCTTGTGTGGATCGGGCTCACAGCACCCGTTTCCCAACGCTGTGCTGTTATAGCACGCCACGCCTCTAAAAGTGGTTAATTTTTGGTGACATGTCCTGTGGTCTAACGTTGCTAAACTTCTATTGTTTGGCCATAATGATCATCGTTACACTTGGAGGAATAAGGGAAAAGTCGGAGAACACCGTCCCAACTGTAAAAGACGAGACATATGTGGCAGCATCATGTTGTGGGGTTGTTCTGCTGCAGGATGGACTGGTTCATTTCACAAAATAGATCACAAAATTAAGAAAGAACATTAAGTGGCTGAAGCAACATCTCAAGACATCACCCGGGAAGTTAAAGCTTGGGTACAAAGTGGTCTTCCAAATTGACAATGGCCAGAAGCATAGTGCCATACTGGTTACAAAGTGGTTTAAGGATAACAAAAAAAATTCTGCTCTGTTAAGCTCTGTTCTCAATCCAATTGAAAATTTATAGGCACAAGTAGAAAGCCATTTTTGAGCAAGGCACCCCACAAACATGGCTCAGTTACAACAGTTCTGTCATGAGCAAAGGGCCCAAATTCCTGCCAACTATTGTAAGAGGCTTGTGGAAAATGTTTGACCCAAGTCAAACTTTTGAAAGTAATAAAAATGCCTTGAAAATATAAATGTTGCTTATCCTAATTGACCTAAAGAAGGAAAAGTTTATTCTGATTTCATGTCAGACAGTGAGAAAAAATGCATATCTATTTTTTCATTTTTACAAGTGTATGTAAGCTACAATTGTACTTAACTTATCTAAAAAGCAATTACTATCATTTCCGCCCCATTTACAAATTTGTTTAGGCAGATGTTAATGCTGTACCAATAGACCCCTGAGGAATAGGATAATTTTCAGCAGTATACAGACTACAATTTTATGCTGATTTTAGCATTGGCTTGGCACTGCCAATCGTATACCAATTGTTACACATTGCATGATGCTAGAAACTAGAAAGTTCACATGCTTTCTTGATTCTTGAGAACAGAAGTTGTAATTTCCTGCAGTTATGCCATTACTAAATTCAACACTGGTAAATATGCAAATATGTTTTCCAATATGGGCCAAAGAAAACAATGCCTCTTTTGCTATCTTGAAAGGCGACCCCCTTAACATCAAGTATGAATTTCAAGAAGCCTTATGAAATTATGTGGGACCCCTTCGCGTTGCAGCCTTTTTTAGTTCATTTTTTGCTCCCAACTTCAAAAATCCTTTAAGTTTTTCATTTTTCTGTGTACAGAGCTGTGTGTGGGATTATTTTCTGCAATTTTTACAAAGATGGACCCAATGTCCCGGCAGGGTTTTTTTCACAAATTTTTACAAAACTGCCATTGGCAGATTAGACCACCCATAGTGGAAAAGAAAGGAATTATAAAATGTAACTTATATTTATTCAAGTAAAAATTATATATATGACTTAATGCTCAAGGGGGTGTGTATTAAAAACACAGTGTAACATGTGTCTCGAGCTCCGGCTACTCCACGCCCCAGTAGCCTCTGTAGAAGATTTACATATTAGGGAATTGAAAGTTATTAAAAGATTGTGGGGACGTGAGGATTAGCCCTTAAAAGGTAGATCTGTGGTGGTAAGTTTCCTTTAAACAGTCACACATATAGGGGCTTATTTAGTAAGGGTCCCGTGGATTGCACTTTCATTGGATTTTAGAAAATTTCGGGATTTGCGTTGCTGTGACAGCTATTTAGAAGGGAATTGTGTCGCACGTTATCGGATTTTGGCTCAGCGGCGCCGGCTTTTATGCAACAGAAATGGGGGGGGACAGACCGTCGGCCGATCCGACTGATTCGGACTGAGCGCAGGATTTAATTTTCAAATTGTTTCGCAACCAATGCAGTTATGTACACCAGGAAGAAGAAGGTGAACTCTCTTGGACCTGAGCGGGGAAGCGACACATGCAGGAAATCAGGCGCACCATCTTCGTGGCACAGTGCATTGATGTCAGACAATGCACTCCAAATTAATAGGGAAAATATCATTGGATGTAAATGTGTCTTGTCTAAATTTAGGGAAATATTGCTGAATAACAAATGCGGCAATGGATAGATAGCCTATTTGTTTCATAGGACTACTATTATTCTGTAAAGCACTACGGAATTTGATGGCGCTATATAAATAAAGATTATGATTATTATTATGTAGTGTCTTATTTTACTTGTTAATGTTCCCTAGAATCTGTAATTTGATGGCGCTATATACCGTTAATTAAAAAAAGAATTGGGCTACAGTGATTGGTTGCATAAATGTCATGCTGGACCAGGAAGTGCAAAATAGTTAGGGAACTGGTATAGTCATGAAAAGTGAAGCCAGGGACCTCTTATTTTTATACAGCTGACTGAGCCTGTCTCACTGACCACTGTTATAAAAAAAATTGTTATCTTTTTTCATTTATAGCAATATAATCCATCACCAATGTATGTTGTATTATTTGAAATTCAGCATAAAGAAACAAATGACAATTTCTATGTAGATGTACATGAGTAATATAAATGGCATGTAGTGTGCTATGTTTCATATCCAAGTAGACAAAATTACAGTAATACAAAGAGCAAGAGCATCTGTTGAAATAGGCTGACAATGACTTGGCTCTGTAGGAAACAGCAATCAGTCTAAAGAAGAGCACTTGATGTTTATGGGCCTACATAAGAGAACAGCAGACACATCAAAGGCAGACTGCTTCTCATGACACATAAGGAGTAGGAGGGGAGAACAGTTGCTCAGCTGGCAATTAATTCTTCCCTGACTCACTCTTGCTGAGTGCCTAGTCTGTGATCGCTCTTGCCTTTCCCATTCATAATCTCATTTACACTAAACTTCACACCCATCAGTGTAACCCATGTGATTTACAACTAGAAGGTATGATATTTAGATAATATGATAATTTCATGAAAGACTATAGATTAATTTATAATCGTATAAAGTTTATAGAATTAACAAAAGTTCAGTCAATGGGGGTTATTTATCCTTAGTCTGGCACCTTGGTACAGTTCTATGTCTGACTTTGGATTTCCGCTACCCGTCAGATTCATTAAAGTGGCTTTGGCCCTTTAATAAATGTTCATATGCTCTACTTGCAGTCTAGCAGGTTTAAAAAAAAAAAGAAAAAAATCGCTAAATGTATAAGAAGTTGCAGCAAATATGCCAGCAGGGGAATGGAGTAACTATGCAAGTTTTTTAAAAGTCACAAGTCATGAATCTGGCTTGCCACGGCGATATACTTCACGGGAAATTTTAGTAGTGAAAACTGACACAAAAGGTCTGACTTTTTTGAGACCCCAAGAAAGCCCAGAAAAATCAATGATAAATACCTTCCAATGTCTTTTATTATTATATGAGTGAACAGTGAAGAATACAAGTTTCATGTATTTAA
Source organism: Engystomops pustulosus (assembly GCF_040894005.1). Lineage (NCBI taxonomy): Eukaryota > Metazoa > Chordata > Amphibia > Anura > Leptodactylidae > Engystomops > Engystomops pustulosus. Next base: position 131,987,558 of record NC_092412.1, read on the forward strand.
TATACAAGAAATTCAAATGAGTCACAGCAGACTACGACAAAGACCACAGACAGATACAGAGAATGATGTAAGTAAATATGTAGGTGCTATCAAAAAATCCGTGAAGCTGTCAATCATAAGAAATTCAAGATTTCACCTGAAATCAATCAACCATAAAGGGCCCAAATATTCGATGGAGAATTGAAGAGGGGAAAGGAAAAAGAAGAGAGGAAAGAAGAGGCTAGGGGGAACAGGGGTAGAGGAGAGGGAGAGAGATGAGGTAGGACAGGCCCCCGAGAGAGAAGACCACTGCCTTATGTTCGGATGGAGTCTGGTTATTGCAGGGAGCTGTACCTTATGGTGTAATGGGGAGCATTGAAACATTTGCAAGGTTGCCAAGGTGGATAAATAATGGGTTTTGTCCTCCAATGAGGCTGCTTTCACACGAGTTTGCTACACCCGGGTGAGACACAGTCATAATATATATTCATCATTCTGAATCATGTCAGTACTTTATTACTTTAAAACTTTCTTTCATATTACCTGGCTCACTGCCAGCAGCAAGTGGTGAGTCCTGGAGTAAGGTGATGTTGGTAGGGGGTTGGAAATCTCCCCTGTCTGCTCAATGCACATGGATTTAGGAGGAAGCTGGTTGAGAGTGGAAGAGAAGACTAAGACACAGGCACACAGGCTGCTGCAGATACCCACACCCCCCTTCCCTCAGATGCTGCTCACAGGGAGCCAGGTAATTTGAAATAAACTTTTATTTAAACTATTGAAATGCTTTAGAATAATGCAAAATGCCAATAAAGGCATTTATAAAATCAGCATAGGATAGGGTATTGGAACCTGTCACTAGGTTAGCTTCTTAACAAATCTCTTGTCTATCAAAGCCCAGTGAGTCTGGTGAGTCTGCTAGGCACAAAGATGGAGATGGTGTATGATGAAATCCTTGCCCTTCTAGTGTTCTAATACAGATAATATAGTTGTCTGTGAACTTTTCACAGAGAGTAATCTGAACGGTGTACTTGTGTGAAGTAAATAGCAATGTAAACTTATGTTTTGCCCCTCCTGTGACCCACGTCCTGGGTCGCCGGCGCACCTGTGCCCCTCTCAGCTCCCCTGGACCCCTGCTGCTGGTCTCAACTTCCCTCGATCCAGCGCTGGCTCTGGCGGTCCAGTGCGCGTGTTACCCCATCCTAGGGCACGCGCGCCAGCATTTAAAGGGCCAGCGCGCTGATAATTGGCGCTGGCCGGCTGCCAATTCTGTTACTTATCCATCCCCTTACTGAGTCCCCTTCCAAATCTTTGTGCCTTATAGCCTTAGAGAAAGCTTTGTCTGATACCCTGTGCTTGCACTATGACTTCCTGTTGTAATCCCAGTTCCATTATTGACTTTGATCCCGTGCTGCCCGTCCTGACCTTATGCTACGTCCCCGACTCTGATCCCATGCTGCCTGTCCTAACCTCCTGCCTGTCCCCGACTATGATTCTGCTATATGACTTTGTGCCTGTGGAGCGACCTGGTGGTACCACGCCGCAGCAAGTCCAAACCGCTTTGCGTTGGGCTCTGCTCCCAGGTGTTGGCTTATGTCATCGTCCGTGGTGGTCCAATGGGTCCACTACCTCTGATGCCTGACAATTTTAACCACTTATCACTGCATCTGTTTTGCAAGTTAATGCTTAGACTATATGTTTCAATCCCTTCTACAAATGATTAAAATGTGTGCAGAGGAGAGCAACGAAGCTTATTTTAGGAATGAGTGGACTACAATACAAAAACTGATTAATAAACTAGAAATTTTTCCTAATTTGGGCTATATATATATATATATATATATATATATATATATACTCAGGATAGCAAAATAACACATTTTCAAATTCACTGTTATTAACAAAAATACAGCATTTCACAGATATAAGTTCAACCTGTCTCTATCAGTCCTGGTGTACACAATTTTAGTTGCCCCTTGACACGACCCTGTAACTTCTGACTTAGGGTTGGATGGCTGGTATCTTGAATTCCTGTGTGATTCTGTGCTGCTGAGTTTCTGTCTCTCTGCTCTGTGTCGGAAGCCACGCCCCCTGCAGTACAGCACGGAGTTCACAGACACTCCCTGATTCACTTCCTGCCAGCACCACATCGAGAGGAAAGAGAAGCTGCAAACTACAAACTCCAGGCGGATAAGTGATAAGGGGTAAGGGGGAGAACAGAGAGCTAGCAGGGCTGACAGTGTAAAAGTCTGTCAGCCTTTGTCTGTCAAGCCTCTATGTAATAAGCATCTAATGCATCTCATCTCTAATCTGTCTCATCTATCTTTCTCTCTTTCTATGTGTCAATGTGTTAGTACAATGTCAGAAGCCAGATGAAAGTGTATATACTCATGTACCCTGATAATGTAACCACTGTCAGCTCATAGAACTAGATGGATAATGAAGTGTCTGCTTAGAGAGTCCCTGTCCACACTCTGGGATTTTGCACCGACCAGCCTAGGGAGTGATATAAGCTAAAACAGCAATAAAACTGTAAAATTTAAAAAAAAAAAACAAATTGCTCTGGATCACTGCACCGCATGACTTATAGACTTGATGGATCTGCATTTTTTTCAAAATTTCTGGTCTCTTTTTTATGGCAATTGCCATAGAGGAGTAACAGTAAGAATAGTATATCTTAGGTTCTAATAAACAGACTGACATTTTTATTGTTTCCCTATTTATGTCATACATTTATCACTAGTTCTAAGATTATATCTTAAAGGGAACCTGTCATCAGCAATTGACTTACTATACCACTACCAGAATATTGTCAAGCAGCGTCACACCTTCTAGTTATTGTCTCTTTCATAGCCCAGTTTAGTGGCATCATCCAGAAAATCAACTTTGAAGTGAGATGTAAATTAGTTGCGTCTGAAAGTCTTCTCCTCTGCGATTTACATTGTGCATTGGACTTCAGAAGATCAGCATAGGGATGTTTCTTGATGCAGGAGCATCGATTACAGAAATTAGGGTTTTCTGAGAAAGAGAGAGCTTCACTTCAGTGTTAAAGTTTCTCTGACTTTAAACAACCAATTTACATTTTACTTTTAAAGTAGATTCCACCATACTGGGTCACGAAGGAAACATGATCTGAAAGGTGTTTGGCTGCTTGACAACATACTGGTAGTGGTTTATTAGGTCAATTTCTGCTAAAAAGGTTCTCTTTAACTATTTAACTCATCATCTTCCCTACCATCCATTCATGAAATTATGAATGTTGTTCATAACTATAAAACAGAATTTCTAATTGCAAGCAATTACGGTATGTAACTACTTATTTTTACAGTATTGTGAAAGCAGACCTTCAGGCCATAAATAGGCCCTTTGGTTGCCATATGACAACACCGGTAGTACTACTGTGTTTCAGCTATGCCCAGAAGGAGCATTCCCTCCATGACCCCTTAGATGCGATAGTAAGAATAATAAATGCCCAGTATCAGAGTTTCTCTGAATCTGAGGGCTCTGGCATGGTTGGAAGGAAATGGAACTGTGAAGCAGTTATAGAGTTTATTATGTAGTGAATGTATACTGGGCATTCCTTCAGTGTGTCTTTTTTTTCTCTCGGTCCGTCTCACTGACATAGACAAGGCGAGAGGAGGAACAGTGGCAATCATAATCATGGCTAGTTGTTAGGATTGTTAATTTGCCAGATTGGTTGCTTGCCAGCCACTCTGGAAATATGTCTTGGTCCGGAGGAATGCACCTGATTGCCAAAACCAAACTAAATGTATAAAACAATTAAATCTAAGATTTATCGTCAATTTGGCTTGTGCTTCTAAGTGGCTCGTGGAAATAAGTGGAGTTTAAATAAGCAGATTTTGTGTGTGGTAAGAGTGAATTTGTGGTTTGGGTCATTATGAATTGTGTAGATAAATTCTAGCAAGGAACTTTTCCCAGTGTCACATTGACACTAATTAGCACTGGTCTGCTAATTAGGAGGAGGAATTAGTTTGCACAGGTGATAAGTAATCTACATTTTATATCTCTTGATTTAACCGGTTAAGGACTGGGCCCTTTCCCGTTTTTTCATTTCCATTTTTCACTCCCCACCTTCAAAAATCTATAACTTTTTTATTTTTACACGTAAAAAGCTATGTGATGGCTCGTTTTTTGCGTAACAAATTGCACTTCATAGTGATCACATTGAATATTCCATGCCATGTACTGGGAAGTGGGAAAAAAATTCCAAATGCAGTGAAAATGGTGAAAAACGCATTTGTGTCGTATTCTTGTGAGCTTGGATATTACGGCTTTCACTTCACGCCACAAATGACGTATCTAATTTATTCTTTGGGTCAGTACGATTACAGGGATACCAAATTTGTATAGGTTTTATAATGTTTTCATACATTTACAAAAATTAAAACCTCGAACAAAAATTTTTTTTTAATTTTGCCGTCTTCTTGTGCTTATAACTTTTCCATACTTTGTTGTACGGAGTTGAGGGTGGTGTCATCTTTTGCGACTTTTGATGATGTTTTCAATGATATTATTTTTAGGACTGTATGACCTTTTGATCACTTTTTATAGAATTTTTTATTTTTTTTTAAATGGCAAAAAAGTGCCAGTTTTGACTTTGGACGCGATTTTCCGTTACGGGGTTAAACACAGTGAAAAAACGTTATTATATTTTCATAGATCGGGCATACCTAATGTGTTTAGGATTTTTACTGTTTATTTATATTTATATCAGTTCTAGGGAAAGGGGGGTGATTTGAATTTTTAGGTTTTTTTATTATAATTTTTTTTTTTAACTTTTTTTTTATTTTTATTTTTACTGTTTTTCAGACTCCCTAGGTTGTCTGATCGATCCTACCATATACTGCCATACTACAGTATGGCAGTATATGGGGATTTTACTCCTCATACATTACAATGTCCTGATAGAACATTGTAATGCATGGGTTAACCCGAAGTAGCTTCGGGTCTTCATGAGACCCGAAGCTACCATGGCGACGGATCGCCGCTCCCCGATGACGTCACGGGGAGCGGCGATCCTCGTAAAGATGGCGGCGCCCAGCTTTGCCGGCGGCGATCAGCAAGAAAACACCGGCACCGATCGCGGGTGTTACCGGTAAGCCTTTGCTGCAATATGCAGCAGAGACTTACCGGCTATGGAGAGGGCTCGGCCCGCGAGCCCTCTCCATGCATCGGAACGCTACCGCCGCCGTGAATACACGGCGGGCGGTTGCGAACCGGTTAAATACTCTCCACAGTTTTGTAACTAGGATATGGCTAGCAAGATTGATGGTATGTTCCAGTGCATTGGTGGTATGCTCCTCTGCCATATGTATACATTGCTGGAGCAGGAGTTCCAGGGTGAATACCGCTGCGACTGATACCTGTATTTTTCATCTGGAAGCTCGTGTTAGAGATCTGGAGGAAGATATTGCACGCCTATGAGCAGTCCACAATCTTGAGAGGAGTATGCTGCTCATTGAGCAAGCAATAACTGGGATAAGAAGTGGAGAAGAAAACCAATGACAGAATAGATGGTAGGTGAAGCCTGTAGAATAATTTTAAAGAATTAGTTTCAATGGTTGAGGGAAGGACATCAGAGGTAGTATTCTCTGGAATTCTACCAGTGCCATGTGCTACATAGAAAAGACATTGGAAGCTCAGGGAGTTAAATGCATGGCTCAAATCTTGGTGTAGATCAAAGGGATTTGGGTTCCTAGAGCACTGGGCTGACTTGTCATTGGGGTACAAACAGGGGCGGACTGGGAATTTAAAATGGCCCTGGAAAAAATTATAAAAGTGGCCCCATCTTATGGGCGGAGTCAAAACAAGTGGGTGTGGTCAGATAATGTGGGTGGAGTTATAACAGACAAATTGTTGGTAGATGGCCTTAATGCAAAACAAGAACATCTTTTGCTAGTAAGTGAATCTAATGTGCAAGGAATGTGACCTGTCGATCAGTAAATTATGCCTTAATTACCTTTCCCCTGTGCCATACATGTAGAATTCATAGAAAGAATATATTGATACTGCCTCCTATGTACAGGAATAATGCTACAATAACACATTTAGAATAACACATTCAATCCTGCCTTCTATATACAAAATAAAACTACTACAATACTTTCTCCCATATACAAGCCAACTACTATAATACTGCCTCCTATGTACAGGAATATAACTCCTATAATACTGCCCCCTATGTACAGGAATACAACTCCTATAATACTGCCCCCTATGTACAGGACTATAACTACTATAATACTGCCCCCTATGTACAAGAATATAACTACTATAATACTGCCCCCTATGTACAGGATATAACTACTATAATACTGCCCCTATGTACAGGAATATAACTACTATAATACTGCCCCTATGTACAAGAATATAACTACTATAATACTGCCCCCTATGTACAGGAATATAACTACTATAATACTGCCCCTATGTACAAGGATATAAATACTATAATACTGCCCCTATGTACAAGAATATAACTACAATAATACTACCACCTATGTACAAGAATATAACTACTATAATACTACCACCTATGTACAAGAATATAACTACTATAATACTACCACCTATGTACAAGAATATAACTACTATAATACTGCCCCCTATGTACAGGAATATAACTACTATAATACTGCCCCCTATGTACAAGAATATAACTACTATAATACTGCCCCCTATGTACAAGAATATAACTACTATAATACTGCCCCTATGTACAGGAATATAACTACTATAATACTGCCTCCTATGTACAAGAATATAACTACTATAATACTGCCCCTATGTACAGGAATATAACTAATATAATACTGCCCCTATGTATAAGAATATAACTACTATAATACTGCCCCCTATGTACAAGAATATAACTACTATAATACTGCCCCCTATGTACAAGAATATAACTACTATAATACTGCCCCCCTATGTACCAGAATATAACTACTATAATACTGCCCCCTATGTACAAGAATATAACTACTATAATACTGCCCCCTATGTACAGGAATATAACTACTATAATACTGCCCCCTATGTACAAGAATATAACTACTATAATACTGCCCCCTATGTACAAGAATATAACTACTATAATACTGCCCCCTTGCTGGGAGGTTGTGTGAGAGCAGAGCTCCTGAAGTCTCCTGATGCCTGGAGACAGCCCAGGGCGGGGCCACCCTGGGTGGGGAGATTCCCCAAGCAAGGCCCAGGCTTCCAGGCCTACACCGGGAGAGAACTCCCAAAAGCTTTCTACTAGGGATGCAAATCCCAATGTTACTAACAGAGAAGTTTGTGGACAGAATGTTGATTTATTAAAGAAGAAACAAGACAAGGAAGTGAGTACAACAGTGAAAGCAGTGAGTCCCATGTCCATCCAGCATGGAGGAGCACAGGTGATGCAGAGTGTGAGATCAGCAGCAGGTGCACAGCCCCCCACTCCTGCACCCAGGCAGAGGAGAACATCATTGGAAAGACAAACCCTGCAAGAAAATCTGCAGCAGATGGATGTTGTGTCCAGCATGTCCTGTCCGGGCCGCACCAGATCTGCTGTAAAGCCACAGACCAGGCCTGCACAGTGTGCACCAGCCACAGCCACTGCCAGTACAAGCAGCAAGCCTGGGGAGCCAAGGCCAGAGACAGGAGGAGGACTACAGAGACCAGCACGGCAGGTGAAGGAGACCACCCGAGCGCCTGAGCTGCAGATGGCGGAGGATGGGGGAGCTTAGTCACCACAAGCAGTTGCTGCAGATGCAGATAGACTGTATGTACAGCCTGAGGACCGCGCACCCTGAGAGCAGCGCACTGTACAACAGTAAGCTGCAGGCACTAAGTAAGGAGCTGGCGGTGGTGGTGAGGGACATGGACTGTGTTCTGGAGAGGATGGGACCCCTGGCCGAGTCCTATAAGAACAGGGAGCGCTTTGCCCAGCAGAAGCAGAGCTATAACCCTGGACCCCGGGCCCCTGCAGCACAAGCAGAACCCGTCCCCCCAGATGCACCCCAAAAAATGTCAGTGCAAGTACTGAAACCTGCAAGCTTCTCTTTCCAGAAGGGACAAACACAAGAGCAGCTGCAGATCCCCGCAGTAGATAAAAATGCTGTAGTACCACAGGTCCCAGCAGAGACTATGCAGCAGCAGGAGAGCGGACTTCCATCCATGCATCATGGTGATGCGGTGACCCAGGAGAACTTTACTGTTGTGGCAGAGACTGGGGACACTGGTGGACATCTTGATGTGTCTGAGGGGTCGGGGGATGGAGGGGACTCAGAGTCTATCTGGGAGGTGCAGCCACCGGAGGATAATGTACAGGTGGATGGGGGGCAGGGGGTACAGGATAATGTGTGTGATTTTCCCCCACTAACATCGAGCCCCCCAGAAGAGTCAGGTCCCTCTAGAGCTGACCCTCCCCCCAATACCCAGAGTGAGACCCGTCAGGAACCTCCCAAAAACGCCTGGAGCCGCGGCGCTCCCTCCTTCACCTCCGGCGCACACTACACAGGGCAGGCGTTTAAGAGGAGGAACGTGGTGCGCTTTAAGAACAGAGGTGCAAAGGAAGATCTCCCGGATAGGAGGTTTGTGGTGCGGGATCTCCTGTGCCGCCAGATAGGGTTCACGCCTGATGATATCCTGGCGGTCATCAACCTGCCAGACAGACAGGGCTATGATGTCAGCTTTAAGCTTATGTCCAGTCTGGATAGGTTTTCGGATAAATTACCCCGGCTTGGGGACAAGGACGGCTGGAATAAGTTTACATTTGTCCCCATATCCAGACCAGGTACTGTGGTAGTTAATATAATATTCTGGAATGAGTCTGTTCCCCCTCAGGATATTATAGTGTGGCTCAGGCGCCATTGTGATCTGCTGTCTGACCTCACTAAGAACAGGGACACTGACGGTATCTGGACTGGAGGGTGGAAGGTGCTGGTAAAACTGCGCCAATATAACAATATCACCCTGCACCTCCCCAACTCCTTCTTTATAGGGAGAGAGAAAGGTGTCTGTTTCTACCCAGGGCAGCCACGGAAGTGCTTTAGGTGCGGTAGGATTGGTCACGTGGCCAAAATATGTACTGTGGTAAAATGTAACCTGTGTGGGGAGGTCGGCCATCTCAGTGCCACCTGTGAGAAGGTCAAGTGTAATCTATGCGGTGAGATGGGCCACCCACACAAGGATTGCCCAGAAGCCTGGCACAACATCACCAGGGACTTCTCAGATGATGAGATGGTGCAGGAGGCAGACGCCTTAGAGGAGGAGGCCCTGGTGTCGGGGCAAATTCTGACTAGGCGGGAGGTACAACAGGGCTCAGGTGAGACAGTACCGGCACCGCAGCAGTCAGACAGCGCTCAGGGGAGTGTGGAGGTTGTAACCCAGGAGAAGCCTCAGGCAGCCACCTCTGTAACATCTACTGAATATGAGGAGGTGAAAAAGAATAAAAGGAAGAAAAAAGACAAATCCTCCTGAAAGCCTGAGGAGTACAGTGCGGAGCCTAAGACCAGGAGAAAGTCCATTGGTGATAACGGGGTCATGGTCCTTTCCAACCGGTTTGATGCTCTGTCAGAGTCAGATGGGGATTATGAACGAGAGCTGGAACGTATTGATAATGAGTGTGAGGTAGACATAGGGGACCCCCCAACTAAAAAGAAGCCCCCTCCTGAAGATACCGCTGTAGAGTCAGACATGGAGATAGGTGGAAGACAGGGGGACACTGACTCTGACTCATGATGATGGGGGTCACTGCTCTGCTTTTTCTCATTGTGATGGCTGGGTTCTCTCTAAAAGTTGCTTCTAGCAACGTCAACAGCATTAAAGTAAGAAGGACCAGACACGCAGTATATGACCACCTGAGATATCTGGACGCTGATGTCATCTTCCTGCAGGAGACCCGTCTGACCACCTTGGGGCATCTCCGTGAGGCTGAGCGTGAGTGGCGGTCTGGTCCTTCTTACTGGTCACTGGCTGTGGAGCCGTACGCCGGGGTCGCCATACTATTTAACACCACAGACGTGACGGTGCACAGGCTGACGGAGGTCGCTATGGGGAGGTGCCTGGTGCTAGAGGTGACCATCCATGGTAGGCGGCTCCGGCTGATTAACATCTATGGCCCACAGACAGTGACAGAGAGAATTCAGCTGTTCAATGAGGTACGGCAGTATCTTTTTACCTCGATCCCTGTAGTAATGGTGGGCGACTTTAATGTTACCATGACATCAGGTGACAGGTCCTCGGGCAGAGCAGTGGTCAGAGACTCCAAAGTCCTAAAGAGCATTATATCACAGGCCAATCTATGTGATGTGTTCACCCTGGATGGTAGGACACCTAAGTACACGTACTCCTGTGCTGACAGACATAGCAGGATTGATATGGCTTTTGTCAGTCCCTCAGAGAATCTAAGTGGGATGAGCGAGAGAGTTGTCCCATATTCTGACCATCTGGCCTTATTGTTTTCCATGGGAGCCACTAACCGCTCGGATATTGGTCGGGGGTTATGGAGGCTCAATTCTAGCATCCTGGATGATGTCTGTGTCCAGAATTGTATCCACTCCCTTTTTCAGGACCAGCTCCAGAGACAGGACTTTTATGACAACATATCTGACTGGTGGGAGAACGTCAAGGAGGAGATCAGGTCCCTCTTAAAGAGACTGTCAGTGAAGAAGGGTAAGAGCAAGTACAGTCAGTATCTCAGGCTGCGGAAAGAATTGGAGTCACTGTATTCGGCGGGAGGGGGGGACAAACAAAAGATTGACCGACTGAAATCTGAGATAAAGCAGTATCAGTACAGCCGCTACACGTCCCTGGTAATAGAAAGAGATTACGGAAAACTGGGAGTTCCCGATCCCTATGAAAATTGCCGGGAACGTGTGGCCAAGAAATCGATCACAGGTCTCACTGACTCCCAGGGAGTTTTGCAGGAATCTCGGGAGGGTATCCTGGGGGTGGTGAGATCCTACTATGCTGAGTTATTTCAGAAAAAGGTTTTGGATAAAGAGAAAATGGCTCAATTCTTGGAGGCAACTCCAGGTCCTGACACTAGAGATTTGGATTTTTCTCCTTTGACAGCAGGAATAACAGAGGAGGAGGTTAAAGAGGCCATCAATAAATTACATCTGAAGAAGGCACCAGGTCCTGATGGTATAACATGTGAATTCTATAAGAAGTTCAGAGACCTCTTAGCCCCGATCCTTGTGGATGTGTTTACTAATTGTCTAGAGAATCACCTGATGCCTCCATCCATGAGAGTGTCCTCCCTTATTCTGCTGTCCAAAGGTAAGGAGCCTAGTGACATCAAGAACTGGAGGCCAATCGCCCTCTTGAATGTCGACAGGAAGATTCTGGCAAAAATCCTCTTTTCTAGATTAGTCTGTTTGTCCCCGGCACTGTTGGCAGGCTCTCAGTACGGCACAGTAAAAGGGCGGAACATCTCTGGAGCAGTCATCTCGATAAGAGAGATGTTTGAGAGATGTAAAGCTCTGAGGTGTGGGAGATATGTTGTAGGTCTGGACCAGGCTAAGGCCTTTGACAGGGTTGATCATGATTATCTATGGGCCACTTTGTCAAAGTACGGTATTCCGGGACAATTTATAGATTGGCTGAGAACTTTGTACAGAGAGGCGAAGAGCTTTCCTCTGATTAATGGTTGGCAAGGTGACACTTTTGAAGTAGAGGCGGGGGTGCGACAGGGCTGCCCCCTGAGTCCACTGCTGTATGTGTTTGCCATAGACTTGTTTCTGCGATCACTGCAGCAGTGTGATTTTCAGGGGGTGCCTGTCCCCCATTGCTTGCCTTTGAAGGTAGTTGCCTACGCGGATGATGTGACTGTGGTGATATCTGAACCTCGTGAGGTGGAGATGTTGTCTGCAGCCATCAGAAGCTACTCAGAGGCCTCCGGGTCTCTGGTCAACCTTGAGAAGAGTCAAGCTTTCTGGACATTGGATGATGCTCCTGGCTTTGATCTGCCACAATTCGCCAAGGCCTCCACCCATATTAAGATCCTTGGGGTTAAATTTGGGAGGGAAGACAATGCCAAACTAAATTGGGAAGAGAAGTTGGAAACCGGAAATGCAAAGGTTCAGCGATGGAAGAACTGGAGGCTGACCTATAGAGAAAGGGTTACTCTGATGAAGACTTACCTGGCCCCTGTCTTCCTCTACGTCTCTGTCGTCTTTCCTTTGCCAGAATCTTTCTCCGCTAGGCTCTTTAGCCTGTTCTTCCAGCTTTTATGGGGGAACAGGTTGAACCCAGTAAAAAGAGGGATCACCTACCTGCAGAGGAGAGAGGGTGGGCTGGATATGTTAAATCCAAGGGTCTTTTTTGACTCCATGTTTCTGAAAGTTAATTTTGGTTGCCTGGACTCAAACAATGGTCTCCTGTGGGTAAGTAGTGTCAGGGACTGGATATTGCCATTTGCAGAGTCTTGGGTGCGAGGCGGCAGTCTCAAGAGGGGCCGATGGACTCCTGGCTTCCTCCCCCAGTATCTGGAGTATGGTCTCAGGTGCATGAAAAAGTGGAGAATAGATAAGACATATCTGGAGAATAAGACCAGGAAGGACCTTTATATGAGTGTCTGTAGATCATTCTATACATTACAGCCAGCTCTGAGGGACTGCACAACGGCCACTCTGCAGGAGAGTCTGAGGTTCCTTAATGGACCGAGGCTTCCCGCCAAATTCTTTGACATCGCCTGGTTATCTCTGCATGGGAGGCTTTTCGTCAAAGGAAATTTAAAATTCCTGAGTCTCTCTGACCGTTTGTGCCCCTTAGGATGTCAACAAGAGGAGACCATGGAGCACTTTACTACCGAGTGCCAGGGAGGGAGGCAGATATGGCAGGAGGTGTCCCGCAGACTGAAAATACCACGTCTACAGTCTCTCAGATACCCAGAGATCATCTATGGGGTAACATCAGACATAACGGACATTGACCGGGGGACCATGTACCTCATTATCACCATCATTAAGTATTACCACTGGCACAACAGGACCCGAGTCTCCATCCACAGCGAGACCTTCCACCACATGACCGCAGTCACACTGATCATGTCTGAACTCAGGTGGATCCGATCCATAGAGATAGGGAAAGGAGATGGGAATAGAAAGTTATGGAGGAACATAAGTCTATACTGATGCATCGTGTAATTCTGTTTATTTCTGATTTTTTTCCCTTAAACCAGTGATGGACATTTAAGTTATTACAAATGTAATTTTGATATATGATTTCTTGTAAATTCTGATAAGAATGTATAATGTATTTTGTTTGTTTTTACTAATAAAAATAGCCCCTATGTACAAGGATATAAATACTATAATACTGCCCCTATGTACAAGAATAGAACTACTATAATACTACCACCTATGTACAAGAATATAACTACTATAATACTACCACCTATGTACAAGAATATAACTACTATAATACTACCACCTATGTACAAGAATATAACTACTATAATACTGCCCCCTATGTACAGGAATATAACTACTATAATACTGCCCCCTATGTACAAGAATATAACTACTATAATACTGCCCCCTATGTACAAGAATATAACTACTATAATACTGCCCCTATGTACAGGAATATAACTACTATAATACTGCCCCCTATGTACAAGAATATAACTACTATAATACTGCCCCTATGTACAGGAATATAACTAATATAATACTGCCCCTATGTATAAGAATATAACTACTATAATACTGCCCCCTATGTACAAGAATATAACTACTATAATACTGCCCCCTATGTACAAGAATATAACTACTATAATACTGCCCCCCTATGTACCAGAATATAACTACTATAATACTGCCCCCTATGTACAAGAATATAACTACTATAATACTGCCCCCTATGTACAGGAATATAACTACTATAATACTGCCCCCTATGTACAAGAATATAACTACTATAATACTGCCCCCTATGTACAGGAATATAACTACTATAATACTGCCCCCTATGTACAAAAATATAACTACTATAATACTGCCCCTATGTACAAGAATATAACTACTATAATACTACCACTTATGTACAGGAATATAACTACTATAATACTACATATATACACAGAAGCGAACATGAAAAAAATCAGTATTTACCATATACAGCTACAGAAAACACATGAGATCCTCACCTATTGCATCCAGTGACATCAGGTGACGTCTCCTCGGATTGTATTTGTTCCTCATCTTCTCCATTAGTTCCACCATCACCTTGTCTCTACCTCCAGGTACACAGCTTTCCTGCAGAGTGTTCTGCACTTTCCCATTGTCCCTTCCTTTGCTACCACCAATATTGTGCCCCAAATACTGTAATAGAGCCCCCTACAATATTAATACCACACAAATAGTGCCCCATAATGTAACTGTAATGGTAAGGATAATTTATTTCTTCTTTCTCTCCTTTAACCCCCCCCCCCAGTATTGATAGAGCTCCTACTATGACCCAGGCATAAAAATAATGGCCCCAGCCTGCCCCAGACATATAATTAATGCCCCCTGCCAGCCCCAGATATATAATTAATTCCCCCTCCCGCCCCAGACATATAATTAATGCCCCCTGCCAGCCCTAGATATAGAATAATGCCCCCCGCCCCAGACATATAATTAATGCCCACTGCCAGCCCTAGATATAGAATAATCCCCCCCGCCCCCAGACATATAATTAATGCCCCCTGCCTGCCCCAGATAAACAATAATGCCTCCCCCGCCCCAGATATATAATTTATGCTCCCTGCCATTCCCAGATATATAATTTATGCCCACTGCCAGCCCCATATATACAATAATCCCCCCCACCCCAGACATATAATTTATGCCCCCTGCCAGCCCCATATATACAATAACCCCCCCCCACCCCAGACATATAATTTATGCCCACAGCCCGCCCCATATATACAATAATCCCCCCCACCCCAGACATATAATTTATGCCCCCTGCCAGCCCCATATATACAATAATCCCCCCCCACCCCAGACATATAATTTATGCCCACTGCCAGCCCCATATATAAAATAATACCTCCCCAGACATATAATTTGTGCCCACTGCCAGCCCCATATATACAATAATCCCCACCCCAGACATATAATTTATGCCCCCTGCCAGCCCCATATATACAATAATCTCCCCCCCGACATATAATTTATGCCCACTGCTATTCCCAAATATAGAATAATGCAGCCCCCCCTCCCAGACATATAATTAATGCCCCCCGTTCTGTAATTTAAAAAAAAAACATCATACTCACCCCTTTGGTGCAGTTTGTTCCAGTCTTCCTCGGTCTTCGGTGGCTTGGTGTAGAGGCGCGGGATAGTGACGTCACTGCTCCGCGCCTCTAACACCAAGCCGCGGAGCTACACGGAGGCAGGCGACAGCTGACGTCTGGTGAGTGTCAGCCTCCTCCACGCTACACAGGTCGCGCAATTACGTCAATTGCACGACCTGTGTAGCTGGGTGTATACACAGACGCAGAAGCAGCAGTGCTGCGCTGCGTCTGTGTACTAATCAATAGTACCTGCATCGTACGATGCAGGTACTATAGATTATGCGAAAAGTTTTAGGGAGTGCGGACCGGCCCTGCACCAGCGCCGGACCGGCCCCAGACCGGCCCAGGACCGACCGGCCAGTCCGCCCCTGGGTACAAACTGCTTTCCACTTGTACCTAAATGGAAGGGGGGCTGCTGTGCTGGAGGAGAAGATCTTAGCAGGGATGACAGAGTATTTAAACCAGGATTGGGGGAGGAGGTAAAGGAAGAAGCTAATGGGGTAGACATCTGGCATGGCCTCATGCACTGGATGAGATACGCTGAAATCCCCTTTCTTGGGGCACTTAGTCTCTGGGGAAATATCAGTCTCACAGTTGAGAGGCTTGTGCAGGGTTAATGACACTGCAGACTCTTTGTCCAGAACTTTAACACAATCCAAAGTATACTAAGGAAACACATATAAGTACAAAGCAGGCATGAAAGGCTTGGCAGGATACACAATGGTCCAATGGTAAGTGCTGGCTGATTAATATGTCAGCACCTGCCCAGCAACTGCGCAACCACCACCACTAGATAAACGGTTAAGACTGAACTAGATATCACAGGGGACTGAAACTAGAGATCACAGGAGACAGAAAACATTAACCAGCCAGGAGTCCAGGCTAAACTGGGCACTTATAGGAACTAGGCTCTGAATCTGGTGGAAGGAGCAAGCAATTACAGGTCCAGAATATTAACTCTTGCAAGACAGAATCTGAGGGGTGTGGCAGACATAAACACAAACATTAAGGCACAGTTCACACACATTAACGCCACCTACGGATAGTGCAGCGTTTTGGCGCGGACGTGACAGTATGGTCACAAATGCCAGACGTATTACAAGTAAAATGGGTGAGCTTGAGGCCCTCGTAATAGAGGAACAGTTATATGTAGTTGGTGTAGCAGAGACGTGGCTAGATGCATCACAAGATTGGGGTGTTAATATTCAAGGTTTTACTCAAGAGGTTTTACACTCTTTCAGAAAGACAGGGCAAATAGGAGAGGAGGTGGATTATGTCTGTGTGGCAGAAGAAACTTGAAAACTATCTCTTGTGAATGAGATGGTGGTCTCAGAAGAGTGTGAGGAGGCTGAACCTTTGTGGGTTGAAATTCAAAGCCAAGAGAGCTTTGAGAAAATTATTTTTGATGTAATATATAGACCCCTACCATCTCTGAGGAAATAGAGGGTCACCTATATAAACAGATGGAGCAGGCACAAGAGAGGAAAGTAGTTATCATGGCAGACTTTACCCCAATATAAATATATATTGAGGTCAGGGCTCTTGCTTCATCTGTGAAGGGGAGACATTTCCTCGACTTTCTGAAGGATCATTTTATGGTACAGCTTGTAGAAGATCCCACAAGAGGTGATGCTTTGTTGGACCTTTTGATGTTTTGTTGGACCTTGCGGAAATTGTCCAAAATGCCACCCTTTGCAACAGAGATCATAGCATAATTATTTTCCTCTTAAGCTATAAAAAGCAAAAACATGTGAGAAAATAAAAAACATTGAATTTTAAAAAGGTTAATTTCCATCTCACCGTGACAGGAAACCTGAGCATAAAAATAAGCTCCTCCTTATCCGCCTCAGTGGTTTCCTGTCCCTGGTCAAGAAAACAAGTCTTCACACAGCTCTTTACGTGGAAAAACAAAAAAAGTTATAGATTTTTGAAGCTGGGGAGTGAAAAATGGAATTGAAAAAACTAAAAAGGGCCAGGTCGTTAACCTTGTAGTATTGCTTTCATAATTTGTATGGTTGTAATAATTAACTCATCAAAGATTTGCCTGTCAATAATCTATGATTACACCTCTTTCAATAATCCCATTATAGTAAATTCTACTTACCATCATTACTGTTTAATGGAAATGTTTCTGTTCTACCTATGGCGAAATGTAGGTCCTTACTTTCAACTGATTTTGTCCGTTTCCTTAGGAATGATCTCCTAGATACAAATTCTTCATTCATTTCTGAAAAAAGGCTCTGTAAAAAAATAAGTATTTAAGCAACTCATCTTGATTTAACCACAAAGGACCCAACCATTTTCATTTTCCTCTCTATAAGCCAAAACATTTTCAAATTTTTTTGTGTACATAGTTTAGTGTGGTTAACCCCTTATCTCTGCACCTGTTTTCCATGTTCATGACCAACATGGGTTTCATATATCCTACTGGTGAACTTTTATTAATCCTTTATATGTAGTATAGTTAACCCCTTGCCGACGCATGACATAGCGTAGTAGCACATCACACGTAAATATAAATAAACTGTAAATATCATTAACATGTTACATATTGCCGCATCCCAAAATGTCAGATCTATCAAAATATAATTGAGATTATTCCCGGCATTGAACCCCGAGATGGAAAATAGAACCTAAAGTCGAAAATGCCACTTTCCCACCATTTTACAAAATAGAAAAAAATTTACAAAAAGTGATCAAAACCACACAGCACACAGCTCCATAAACTGAAGTATGATAATTTTATTAGCGCCAGAAGATGGCAAAATGAATAATTTTTGTACAGGTGGTTTTAATTTTTTTAAATGTATGAAAACATTATAAAACCTATATAAATGTAGTATCCCTATGATAGTACCAACCCAAAGAATAAAAGAAACAAGTCATTTGGGACACATAGTAAAATCCAAGCCAAGAAGAAAATGGAGCAAATGCATTTTTTCACCAATTTCACTGCAATCAGAATTTTTTTACCGCTTCCCAGTACACGGCATGGAATATTAAATGCCGTCACTATGAAGTGCAGATTGTTACGCAGAAATAAGGGCCTTACATAGATCTTTACATGGAAAAAGGTTATGGATTTTAGAAGGTGAAAACGCAAAAAAAAAAAAAAAAACCTTCCTTTGGATTATAAAATACTTTTGAGGAAAAAAAATTTTTTAGATGCTACCTTGGACTTATTTTTGGAAAAACACCTGTAGATTTTATTTGTACACATTAGGGGTTCATAAGATGTTTTGACAGTGATGAATATAATTTTGTGTGTGATGGATGATTGAAATTTTTTTTTTGTTTTTTTGTCATACATGACAAATTCTATTAAAATTTTATAACCTAGGTTGGTGCAGGTATGTGCAAAATGTGTGTGATTTTAATTAAATTTTTTAGAAATAAATTAATAAAATTTTAAATTTCTTTTAAATCATTCATCAAGGGAACACTAACATGAAAGTCTAATTATATAGAGCAGTGCTTTATTGCGGCCTTGGCAGGCACCTATTAGGCCAGGCCAGAGGAACCCAGGCTGCTGTCGTGTGACACCACTGGCACCCCGCGATTGCAGTTGTGTTGAGCCAATGGGTGGCAAACAAAGATCACTCCCTCTGTACTTGCTTATGTTAGACTACAGTTTTAAAGGGCTTAAACGCCCAGTAACAGAGCTTTTCTGATTCCGAGTGTTTGGGGCAGCATGTGAAAAACTCTGTTTGTGCACATTCATGTGAATGCTCTCAGTGCTCTGGCGTCACTGCCCTTACCTGATGTCATAACCAGGAAGTCCCGTCCCCTTCAGGAAAAGCTGAGAGGATTTTACAGATAGCCACATATATCTATTAGGCCTTATCTCAGAATAGGAAGAAGCCAGAAGCATGATATAGGCATCATTGGAATTCTTGTCAAAAACTCTCTCTAGCTGTTCTTAAACTAATTTTTGTCAAGTAACTTTACAGTTATGCTTTAAAATGGTAAGATAGTTTTAATAAAAACAATTCTGACAGTAAAAGGTAAGTTTTATTTAAGATGGATTAGTGAAAAAAGAAATATTTGCAAAGCTTTACACAACCTTTAAAAATACAATTATTTTTTTTACCTTGTCTTTGGCTTCTTGTTCGGCTAAACACAAATCCATTGCATTCTCAGCCAGCTCAAGAGTGTGATTTACAAAACTTGTCATATCTGGTGAGACCTCTGCTGTGCCATCATCTATATAATAACACAAATGGTGCAAATAAGCCAATATCACATAATGTAGATGTATAATAAAGTTATTTTACAAACCTGTGGTGCATCCTAATTGCTCTGATGTTTTATTCCACTGATCCCATAGCCACAGTTTTAATTTCTTTTCCAGTCTCTCCTGTTCTACCATACTTATGTTTTGAGGATGCTGATCATAAAACAAACACAAAGGAAGTAAAGTTGAAGAGAAGCCTATTTAAATTCTTAAACTCAAGTGAATTACAACTAGAAACTACAGTAGATCAGCAATTTCTGAGCAAAGTTGAAGTGATGTTGCTGAATGAGAAGGTGGTATATACAAAAAGAAATGTAATTTCTTAGTTTGTAAAACTATGGGCCCCGTGGCTAGACACACCAGGATTGGTATCTGATGTTCTTTTAAGAAATAGAATATTTACTGTTTGAGAGGCTGGTGTATATACCCATATTGGGAATATGTGCATATGTCATTATATACAAATGTCTGATTGTACTAGCACGTCCTATGTGGCAACAGTTAATACTAGAATTGATGTATGTCTTTGTTTCTATGGAACTATGGCTGACAGATCACGGGCTTTGGTGGCATCATACGTCAGGACCTGTGCACTGCCAAAGCCTCATGATGTATCTGGTGGTGCCAGAGGGATGTGGACTGCATAATCTGGTGATGTATGATAAACATCTGCATCATCCCCCACCGGGGCCTAGCCTTTTTTGGGGCCTGGAGGCAGCTGGGGCCCAGTATACCGGAGTGTCTGGCGATTGCGGCCTAGAGCGTGCTGATGTTGCATTGCTTGGTATGGGGACCTGAGGGCCGTCCTGCAGCCTGGCAGGTGTCCAGCAGGTAGTGTGTGCAAGAAATATGGAGGGAGAGGCTGATGTACTGGTTCTCCCTGGGGCAACGGGTAAATGGATGGGGAAGCCCGTGATGGTAGACAGCCATATCCAGGGATCAGATGAAGACGGTTCTTTATTGAGCAACAGGTCACAGGCAACGGGCCTAAACAGTCAACAGCAGATTCTGGTACTGGAGTGGTCATGAAGAGTGGTCCTCAGGAATAGTGCACTAGCCTTGTAGTAGATGCAGGCTGGGATAGTTGAGATGGAGCTGTGTCCAAACTGTGGAAGTGGCAGCTCTAGATTAGAGTCTCCTGACTCAATTCCTGGGATTGGTTTCTGTGACAGCACTAAAGGTGTACTGTGCAGTGAGGTACTGTTCACAACGTTCTCTGCTCTGTTGAAAGACCATGAGGTCTGGACAGACCAGCTAATACTGGATTAAGAACATGAGGTCTGGACCATGTGGTCCTGCTGCACAGGGGTTTTATACTCCTCCAGGTCAGGTGGTAGCCCCTCTCCAGTTTACAGTCAAGTTTACAATGCAGCCACATAATTGCATAACATATTACACCCATTTAACTATTGCCTGTCCAGGCAGAGGCTACAGCTGCAGATTACCTGAGATCTCCCTGTATTATCCCTTGGGTGAGTTGATCAGGCTCACCAGATTGATCCTGACAGGTATAGGGCCTTATTCGCAACTACCCCCTTGCCTATACATTGGCAGGGGTGTTGCACATCTGTCATCTACTCTATGATTTAACCCCCATGGATAACAAGTGTTTAATTCTAGGATCCCATGTGTTTCCTTCTTATGAAATAGTTTCATCCAATTTAACTCTGTCAATTTCATAGGAAAAAATTCCCAAAACGTCTCAAAATACATAAAAAGCCCCAGCAAGTACACCAGCATGGGACTGGAGTAACTATGATACTTTTCTTAAGTCATAAATTTTTGGTGTTTTTTTTTACCCCCAATAGCAGCAATAATTTCATCAATGAGTAAAGATCCTGGGCTTGTATGCAGGAGCTGCACAGATAAGATAACATGACTATATCTCCTGAAGAATAACATCAAAGCAGCACAGTGGAGGTCTGAGGTGTGGTCTGGGTTCTGTATGAATTCTGGGGTATGTCTTACCTTTAGCTACATTTTAGAAAGGGACACCATGAAATTATGATGAAAATCATGCCTTGGGTGGCAAATGGCAGAGCTCTGTGGAGGGGGGGGGGCACAAAATGTTGTCTTCTGATTAGGGTAATTTGCGCGCCTGTGGCCTCCAAAATCCCCACAAGCTGCCACACAGATTATTCTGGTTTGGATTCCAGTGGTTACGGATGCGTGAATAGCCCGGATCGGAATATTAACCCATAGAAAAAAGATAACATGATTATCAGGCTATACGGTGAACACCCCAAAAAAAAATCCAGTACAGAATTGATGCTTTTCAATAGCGTACAAAAGGGACAATGAGGAAACTAAGAACCTGGCAGCTGCACGGCCACATGTGGGGGGTCTTTGTACTCTGGAGAGATTGCATAACAAATTTTAAGGTGGGATTTATCTTTTTAGCTTTTGGAAATGTGTAAATTTTATAACTGACAAAATTTCTACATTTATCCTCCATTTTGAATTAATTACTATATATTATATAGCAGATCTGGAAATGCCAGCGCCAACCAGGAGGATGCTGGTCCTTTAAACCCCAAAGAGCTGGCACGCGCGCCCTAGAGACCGGGGACGTGCGCAGCCTGGCAGATCGGGAAGCAGGCTTGTGGACAGGTGAGTCCGCGGTAGCAATGCCGCCATGGAGAGGAGAACGGTAGTGCCCGCAATCCGTGATATGGATCGCGGTGGCACACAGCATTGATGAGATTTTTTTAACTCTTTCTTGGTGAAGAAAAAGAAAATCATCAATTCTTGGTTAGGATATTTCACTTTAATTTTTTTTGTATGTTAACGATACCATAAGAAAAAACATTTTTTTATACATGTATACAGTCATACCTACACATTTATGTACTTATATACAAATATATACTCTCTTACACATAGTATATACACATCATATACACACATACAGTATATACATAACAGATACACACATATAACATATACAATCTAACTTCATGCAGATCAGTAGCTGCAGACAACATGGGGAAAGAAAAGGGTAGCAAGTAAAGCTGCTAGATCCCTAGTCCTGTTGTTCTGCTGTCCCCTCCCCAACATTCCTTATCTGAGCAGTTGGTTTACCTGTGTACTGTGGAAGGCGTGGAATATAACATGTATACAATGGAGCAGATCTTCCATTCTTTTATGTGGCAAGTTAAGCACTGGGTACCCTGACACTGTGGGCCCCATGGCAGCTGCTATGGTTGCTACTAGTGTAGTTAAGCCCTTGTATTTTTGGTGTTAATTTTAAGCAGTATTTGTGGAGAAAACTAGACACTGTTGATCACCTGTCAAATACAACCCCAACAGTGAAACATGGGGGTGTTGTTCAGTAGCAGGGACTGGACGACTGGTTGCAATTGAAGGAAAGATGAATGCGGTCAAGTATAGAGATTTACTGGATGAAAACCTCTTACAGATGTTTTGGACCCCAGACTGGGCCGAAGCTTCATCTTCCAACAAGACAATGACACAGCTAAAATAACAAAGCACTGTCTTCAGAACAACTCTGTGACCATCCTTGACTGGCCCAGCCAGAGCCCTTACCTAAACCCAATTGAGCATCTCTGAAGAGACTTGAAAATGGCTTTCACCAACTTTCACCATCCTACTTGAAGGAATTGGAGAGGATCTGCAAGGAAGAATGGCAGAGGATCCCCAAACCAGGTGTGAAAAACTTGTTGCATCATTCCCAAGATGACTCATGACTGTACTAGTTCAAAAGGTGCTTCTACTTAATTGTGAGAGATATATTTCTCTACAGACGCCATTTTGGTCCAAGCAGGCGCCATCTTCTCTTAGACGGGGGTCATGCTGACCACTGTCCAGCCATGTCATGATTCAAACATCATTTTGTGTGAACTATTTAGAAATTACCTTGTCTCTCTGAAGCTTCTCTGTTTGAAGGCCATGTTGTGACTTATACAAAGCTAACACAAGGACAATTATTATAAACATTTTGTTTATATGAGACCAAGGCCTCTGGAAGAAACGGTGCATAGTTCATCAACATTTTGGAAGAATGTCTTAAAGGGGAGGTTTTAGTATATTCAGCTGACCTATAGCATTGCAGTATTTTATCATCTTTTCACACCCCTATGCAGATGATTTTCTGTGTTTTATACATGCAGCTGCGCGCTGATAAAGATTGTGATTCTGCATTTTCTAAGAGACTGGTGTGTCTTAGTGTGTGCTCTCATCCCGGGAACCGGTAGCCATTTTTTTTTATTTTAACAGTTCATTCAAAAGTCACCTTACATTTGATAATGGCTGTTTGAGCCCTAGATAAAGATCTTAAACACAATACTGAGCAAAGGGTCTGAATACTTATGATCAGGTGATAATTTAGTTTTTCTCCCTTAATAAATTAGCAAAAATATCTGTATTTGTGTTTTTTAAAGGAGCCTGATTACCTTCCATACCCACTGAACGGGTATGGGTAAGCTTTGATGATTCTCCCTTCCTGACAAATAATGATCTGACAGGAAGTAAGAATAAACAAGCTTAAAGGCAGCAGGAAAGTTTGTTTTTACAACAAACTTTCATGTGAACACCATGATTTGTTAATGATGGTGTTCACATCTTTGGGAATGCCACTGATGACTTCTTTCAGTACTTCTGCTGCAAAGATAAATCAGGGCAGGGAAGTGCTGTCCCTGCAGAAAGAGCTCCACGTTAATAAATGGGCTGCAGGCACAAGGATCAGCTCTGAGGAACGTTAGTTAAGGTAGAGTGAGCATCAGGGGGTTAAGGTGTGATATCAGTTTTATTTGTCAAAATTGTAAAAATTGCTCTGGCCAATAAGGTAACACAATTTCAAGAAATGCCTGACAGGAAAAGGGTTAAACTGGACTGTATGTAATATTATCTACAATCTAGTAATTGTTCATAAATGTTTTGATAAGTTATTACTTACCAGCAAACTAGGATCATTTGGGTATTCACTAAAATGTTTTTTTACAAAGTTATTTCCCAGAAGTTTGAAAATCATTTGCCTTTCTTTGGAATTATTGAGTGACTCCTTAATATTTTCAGTAAACGCAGTGGTAACTCTGATCAACACCTGAAAGAAAAAATTATTGAAATATTTCACAACTTGTATAAAACAAGCTAGGCTGAATTTTAGTTTTACCAAACTAAGACCAGTGTCCAGAAATGTGCTTAGACATTTAAAGGGAACTTGTCACCAGGAGACCCATTTTTAGCACTCCCCCAGTCCCCACAAAGCATAGTACATACACTGCCAAAGTGTTTTTGTATAAAAAATAGGTTTTACAGAAAAAAATATATGTTATATGGTGCCTTTCCTTAACATCTGCTGTTTGACTAGGCACTCGTCCACTGGGAGTGGCTGAAAAGGAGCAGTTTCCCCCCCACCCTTGGGAAACAGCTCCTCCATGTGTCCTCCTTTTCAAATATATGAATAACTCCCCTCACTCAGAATTGGCTGTAGAGGAGCAGGGGGCTTGGGCCAAGTGATGGGCATTTTCATATATTTGAAAAGGACACATGGAGGAGCTGTTTCCCAAAGAGGGGGCTGCTCCTTTCCAGCCACTCCCAGGGGACAAGTGCCTAGTTACATAGCAGATGCTAATTAAAGGCACCATATAACATATCTTTTTTTCTGTAAAACCTATTTTTTTCTTATACAAAAACACTTTTGGCAGTGTATGTACTATGCTCTGTGGGGATTGGGGGAGTGCTAAAAATTGGTCTCCTGGTGGCAGGTTCCCTTTAACTATCATAGGATGCAAAATTTGCTTATAAAAGGGAAGCTGATATGAAATTTCAAATAAGCAGTGCATGCAAAAGAGTCTATGCAAATTGGAGCCAACCAAGGCTGTCATTGTATATGACCTATAATACTCTGCCAGATGTAGACTGTATTAGGACTGCAGTAGATATCAATATCTCAATATATTCAGTAAAAATACAATAAATGTTAAAAGTAAGGGAACTGTAAAAGCAGCCCAGAACGTTAGTGGAATTTAATCTGCTCTCTATTTTTTGCTAACAGATCTTATATGGAAGTACAAGTCTAGCATGTAGTTAAAGACATACCACTGTAAAATCAGTTGATACATGTAAAGCACACTCTGGGAACAGACCAGAACAATAGACAGAGACAGTGGGCCCTGACGCTAAACCTATATCTAAGCCAAGCCTATCTGTCCCTGCTTGATTGCCTCACATACCCTCAATAGTAAAAGACAATTATGAGATGTTTCCTACTGTTCCAAAGTACAAAATACTTTAGCAGACATACTTACCAGGGAGGATATAACTGTTATGTAATAGTCCTGGCCCCAAACAGTGATTGGGTCAGAACTCTGAGATCCAGAAAAGAGAGAGTAGAGGGAGAGCCTGCCAAAGATCTTGTTTTAACTATAAATGAACCAGATATGAGCTGCAGGAGAATAATGCGTGTGCAAATCAATCCAAACAGCCAGCAAGGCTAAATCCAGTGTTTAAAGGGGTATTTCGGGTATATGAACGTCTGATACAAAAACCTATGATGCTATAAATAAATGAATGTAACAAAACTCAATGTCAATAGTCACAAAATGGAGCTTAAATAGTTTGATTTTATGATTCACAAAATGTTATGGCCTCTCTAAAGTATGTGGAGTTATCACCAAGATGGCTACCACTGGAAACTACAAGTCCCATAATCCTTTAATTCTCAGTAAACCCTCCTCCCTCTTATGCTTTACTCCCATCAATGATGTAACAGGCTGTCTTGCTGTGTTACCATAGTAATGATGTGTAACTGCCATCACTGCACATTACCTCACTGAGATGACATCTCATCACAACACCGACCATACTAAATGCACTGCAACCAACCAACTACAGCCAAACATAGTGATGATCACATGACCTGTCCAGGACATGTGACCAGCGACCATCTTCTGTCCTGTGTCTGCTCTGTGCAGAGAAAATCAAAGGACTAATTAAAGGACCAGTAACATTTTAATTCTTCATTACATTGTATGTTCAAAGCATTTTTCTGCTAAGGGGAACAAAATTTTAAATAACAACTAATTACATATAAGCTTATATTTTAATGACCCATTTATATATGAATTATGCTTATTCCTGGAATACCCCATTTAAGCCACAACTAATGTGCAGGGTTTGGCTGCAGTGTTAGCAGCGAGTGATTGCAAAGTTTGGGAACAGCTCTCCATACTGCACCTGTCAGCCACAACTCAATCTCCTCCACAGCAGTATTAAATGTATGCAGGCCCTATGTACAGAGGCTCAGGAAGATAGTGCGTTGTAGAGTTGCATCTTCAGACCCTCTCTTATCATGATGCTGTGCAGGTAATAAATAAGCATATGTCTTTTAGGACTTAGGGGTTAGAAATGCTGGGTATGGAATGTGTATTCAGCTGTGTGGCCTTAACCCAGTGTCCTGCAACAGTTAACCCTTTGCTATTCTGTCTTACAGACTGAGCTGTGTTTGTGTTAAGCTGCTGTTTTACATTTCTATGCCATCCATACATTATATTTTGTCTGCCTACTGGTGACAAAACTCTCCTAATGCCTAATCAGTTGCCCACCTTTCATGTATCTTTTCTACCCCCTCAAATCCCTTGTGTGTACACCCCTTGTTTACCTCTATACAGCTCATCTTACCCCATACCCTTTGTTCCTTCATCACACACACACAACCACATTTGTCTGGTAACTTTGCATCCTAAATGTCCCCTTGTGGTCATTTCTTTTAAAAGTATTAATAACTGGCAGGAATCTACTGGGTTTAATAATTAAATTAATAGATAATGCTGAAATTATTTTGGCATTTTGCTCCATGGCCATGAATAGTGTATATAATAACCAAATACTTTTAGGGATATCTTCAATGTTGGTGGTATTTTTGCCATCCTGTAATTGGGCCTAACATATTGGGGAACATTTACCTACCCGTCTGAGCCGCGATCCCCAAACTGGATTCTCTGCCAGAATGCACATCTGCCACAATCCACGTAGATCCTGCGCCCGATATCCTGCATGTGTCGCTCCCCGCTCAGGTCCGCCAGAGTTTACTTTCTTCTTCCCGATGCATGTAAGTGCTTGGTTTGCGACACAAATTTGAATGTTAAATCCCACACTTAGTCCGAATCTGTCAGATCGTCCAACGGGCCGCCCCCTGATTTGTGTCACATGAATGCCGGTGCGATTGCGACAAAATCCTATTGCATGCGACACAATCCCCGGCACAATCCCCTAAAAGTCGGGAAACCCGACGAAAATGCGTCCCATTGTGTTTGTTCTGCTTTGTATGTGTTAAGCTAAATGCTTCATGTACTGAAAGGTTTGGGAAATATGTACTGATTGTTAACATAATGGGGGAATTTATTAAGAATGAAATTCTAAACGGCAGTCTTAAAATATCCCCCCAATTTCCCAGTTCGACTAAAAGTAGATCTGGGTGCAATAGGGGCCAGGTCGGCCTGTTTAGACCAGCTCTGACCAGAAGAAGATTTCAGCCATAGTGTACACCAGTTTTACAGCAGAGACTATAGTAAATGTGACATGTGGGGCGGAAAAGCCCCAGAACTGGTAACCCTCTTACCATAGTCCCTGTAAAAAATATTGTGTGCCCAGCAAATACTTCACGTCTAACTACAACCCATATAATGTCCCATTTCCTGCAGGCCCTGGTCTAAAATGCCCCCTTAGCTGCAGCTGCCCCCTTTCCTGTAGCCCCCTGTCAATGTCTTCATGAGAAGGGGGCTACAGAAAAGGAGACATAATACTTAATAATCCCTTTTCTATAGCCCCACACACATGTATAATGTCCCCTTGTCTTTGGCCTTTTCACTGTGAGGAAAAAATATATATACCACATAAATGCAAGTATAGGCCGACCTGTGTGTAAACCAAGGTACCTAATTTTATCACAAAAAAACTGGAAAAACTTATTCTCAAGTATAAGCCAAGGGTGGGAAATGCACCTACTACTCTTCAATAAAATGTACTGCAGTCTCTGCTCATCAATGAAATGTCCGCAGCAGCCTCCCCTCATTAATGAAATATCTGCAGCAGCTTCCCCTCATTAATCAAATTTCCACAACAGCCTGCAATCATTAATTAAATAATGTTGGTAAAGTTGGTACAGTCTTTTAAGTATTTAGGGGTGGTACTTTCCAAACGCTAAGGAGTATTCATCCCTAAATATTGTGCTGCTATTAGAGAGAATATGGACCAAGTTTACTGCATGGAATAAGCTCCCGTGTCTCTTCTAGGCCACTGTAACCTGATCAAAATGATCTTAATGGCCCAATGGTTATACTTTGTACACAATGCTGCAATATGGATACCTCTTTCATATTTCCATAAATTGGATAGGATAGGGCATTTCGCTCCTTGATATGGAAAGGGAAACACTCAAGAATTAGACTCAAAACATTACATAGAGGAAAGGAAGACCTTGGGCTGGCACTTGGGAAGACCTTGGGTATACTATTGAGCCTCCCAATTGAATCATATTAACCCCTTAAGGACCTGGTCCTTTTCAGTTTTTTAACTTCCATTTTTCACAAAAATCTATAACTTTTTTATTTTTCCACATAAAGAGCTCTGTGATGGCTAATTTTTTTGTGTAACAAATTGCACTTCATTTTGATGTTATTTAATATTCCATGCCATGTACTGGGAAGCGGGAAAAAAAATTCCAAACGCAGTGAAAATGGTGAAAACACGCATTTGCGACGTTTTCTTGTGGGATTGTGGACATGTCTACTTTATTGTTTGAGTCGGTGCAATCATGGGGATACCAAATTTGTAGAGGTTTTATAATGTTTTCATAAATTTACAAAAATTAAAACCTCCTGTACAAATTTTTTTTTTGATTCTTCCGTCTTCTGGCGCAAATAACTTTTTCATACTTTGTTGTACGGAGCTATTTTTCAAAATGGCAAAAAAGTGCACTTTCAGGCGCTATTTTCCGTTATGGGGTTAAATGCAGTGAAAAAACCTTATTATATTTTGATAGATCGGGCATTTTTAGACACGGCGATACCTAATGTGTTTATGATTTTTACTGTATATATATATATATATATATATATATATATATATATATATACCGTATATTCCGGCGTATAAGACGACTTTTGAAGACAGAAAAATCTTCTGTCTAGTCTGGGGTCGTCTTATACGCCGGTAATCACGGGCTGAGCCCTCTCCATAGCCAGTAAGTCTTTGCTGCATATTGCAGCAAAGGCTTACCGGTAACACCCGTGATCGGTGCTAGCACCGATCGCGGGTGTTTTCACAGCAATGGCTGCTGGCAAAGCTGCGGCATGGGCGATCCGTCTCCATGGTCGCCTCTGGTCTGTAGTATGGCAGTATATGATACAGACAACCTAGGGTTAAAGTACCTTAGGGAGTCTGAAAAATAGTAAAAATAAAAAAAAGTTTAAAAAAAAATTATAATAAAAAAAACCTAAAATTTCAAATCACCCCCCTTTCCCTAGAACTGACATAAATATAAATAAACAGTAAAAATCATAAACACATCAGGTATCGATGCGTCCGAAAATGCCCGATCTATCAAAATATGATAACGGTTTTTCAATGCGTTTAACCCTGTAACGGAAAATAGCGCCCAAAGTCGAAAATGACACTTTTTTGCCATTTTGAAAAATATAAAAAAATCTATAAAAAGTGATCAAAAGGTCGTACAGTCCTAAAAATGATATAATTGAAAATATTATCAAATTTTGCAAAAAATTACACCACCCACAGCTCCGTACACCAAAGTATAAAAAAGTTATTAGCGCCAGAAGTTGGCAAAATCAAAAAAATAATTTTTGTACAGGAGGTTTTCATTTTTGTAAATGTATGAAAACATTATAAAACCTATACTAATTTGGTATCCCCTTAATCGTACCGACCCAAAGAATAAAGTAGACATGTCATTTGGGGCGCTCAGTGAAAGACGTAATATCCAAGCCCACAAGAAAATGACGCAAATGCCATTTTCATTGCATTTGGAATTTTTTTCCCGCTTCTGAGTACATGGCATGGAATATTTAAAAAAAAAATTATTTAAAAAAAATAAAAATTTAAGGTACAGTATGGTAACATTTACAGTAAAATGGACGATGGTAATGTTGTTGTTGTATGCCTTATGTTTATGAGCGACAGTTTTCCTGCTATATACCTGCATGTCATAAGAATTTAAATTTAAAAAGGACCATGTTAAATTCAAATCTGTTTTTTTTTTAAATTTTTACCGGTGTTTTGTATGCGTTGGAAAAGGGGTAGTCTTATAAGGCGAATATATCTTAAACTCTATATTTTAACAGGAAAGTAGGGGGGTCGTCTTATGCACCAGGTCGTCTTATACGCCGGAATATACGGTATATATATATATATATATATATATATATATATATATATATGACTTCTAGGGAAAGGGGGGTGATTTGAATTTTTGTTTTTTTATTATAATTTTTTTAATAACTTTTTTTATCTTGATTTTTATTATTTTTCAGACTCCAGTATTGCCATACTACAGTATGGGGATTTTCATCCTCATTCATTACAATGTGCAATTAGAACATTGTAATGAATGGGTTAAAAACCCCTCGGGGAGTGATGATCTTCGGAAAGTTGGCGGCACCCATGCGCTAGCACCAATTGCGGGTGTTACCAGAAAGTCTTTGCTGCAATATGCAGCATGGCTTACCGGCTATGGAGAGGGCTCAGCCCGTGAGCCCTCTCCATGCACCCGCACCCGACGTGCGCTGTACTATTAAGGCACGTGTCTGGAAGGGGTTAAAGGTATATATAAGTCTTGTTCCAGCAGGAGGCGTATTTATAGATAAGAGACCCTGCATGATGACCTGAGATATGGATGTGCAGCCAAGGGTTGTAGGTAACTTCCTACATCACGTGTATTTCAGCCCCCACCTAGTCAGATAGGAGATAATACACACTGTCATTCTTGGCCTGGGCAGAGGTGGGTAAGGGGTGGGGGTGGGGGGGTGTCTTTTTATATTTTCCTTTATGTCTGTACAATGTAATGTTTGTACAGGATTTGTACTGGATTTGTGTTAAGAAAATTAATTAATGATTAATTAATTAATTAAATGAACCGCAGAGCCCCCAATGCAATGTCCCCTGGAGAGCTCCCCCAATACAATGTCCTCAGCAGAGCTGGTAGAGCTCCCCCAATACAATGTCCCTAGTAGAGCTCTCCCAATTAAACGTTCCCAGCAGTGTTCTCCCCAGTGCAATGTCTCCAGCAGTGCCCCCCCCCCCCCCACTGCAATGTCCCCAGCATTGCTTCTCCTACTGCAATATCCCCAGCAGTGCTCCCCTCCATGAAATGCACCCAGCAGTTTTTCCCTCTCGTCTATGCCCTCTGCCACCGCACACTCACTATGATGTAGTCAGTCAGCGACACAGCTGCATCATAGCGGATGCGATCGGGCAGAGCGCATTGACAAGCCTCTGCCCGCACTGCTGGGAAGTTAGAAGAGAAGAAGTCAGGGCTGCAGGGTGAAGAGGAGCACTGGAGGCAAGTACCCTATTTTTTTTTCTAGTTTAAGTTTTTTGGCCGCGGCCCCACGGTTGCAGAACACTGATGTGAAAAAAAAAAATTCATTTCAACACTAATTTCTCTTTGTACGTGTTTGGTTGGGGTGGACAAAAACATTGGGTGGGGGGTTGTAGAAGGTATGGGTATGGGTATGATAAATTAAAATAAGCATTTGTGAGAACATTACATTTTGAATTTTATTAATCAAGTTTAACCCTTTGGCGTACTATGACATTCCCCAGCATCATGGCCCGTCTTCGAGTGTATGGAGAGGGCTCACGGACGGAGACCTTTGGAAAGAGAAGAGAAGATGTACCATGTGGGTGTGAGGGATAGCATTTAGGAGATTACAGAAAATTTTACATCAAAATCAAGCATAGTAAACCAGGGGCACTTACCACAAAGATTGTGGTAATCTGCTAATATTTTTAATACATGGCCTCCTTCCCTGGAAAATCAACTTTAAAACGTATGCTGTGGAGCCTGAAAGGCTATGTGCTTCTTATCAGAGCCTCTCTATGCTGAAGATTCACAGGCTGTGACATTCTGATAGAGCACGTACAAACACAATTGTGGGTCCTGCACAGCAGAGTATATGAACCGGACACATATAAAGGGCACTTTATAAACTACAAGGAAAAGACTATGGGGCTTATTTACTAAGGCTCCCGGGAAAGTTATTTAGCAGGCTATAGGGGGGCGGACCGTCGGACGATCGTAGGATTCGGACAAACCGCGGGATTTAACTTAAAAATTGTGTCGCAAGCCATGCACTTACATGCACCGGGAGGAAGATGGTGAACTCCGGTGGACCTGACACATGCAGGATATTGGGTGCACGATCTTCTTGAATCGCGACACAGTGCATTGTCGTCAGACAATGCACTTTCGGGATCTTCTCCGGACTGGGTAAGTAAATGTGCCCCAATGTGCCACATTGCAATAAGCCACTATACAATATTTTATTAATAATTAAGTACACAAAAATAACACAGACATGAACCGAAAAAAAACAATGAAAAACACTTAAAAAGTGTACATGTCTAAATTGTACCAAAAACACAATAGGGTGAATACTGTACTTACACCCTAACTAACATCCTGGCTGCCCAAATGGGAAATAATGCTCACTCTATATGTTTTAACTAATACGCCAAAGTAAATCTACATTTAAGGTCTAACCAGACAAGGTAAGTGGTGAATAGAGCCCATGTATACCAATAATAGCGAGGCATCCAATGCAGCCAGGGTGTTCTGTCACTCAAGGTGAGTTCTGTCACTCAAGGTGAATTCACCAGGGGAAAAGGTTTATTATTGTCAAATCTGAGAATCCCAGTTCAATAAAAGAACTGGGTTGTGAAATGAATTTCTACGCTTAGAAATACAGAATATAGAATAATGATTTATCTATATTCCATGGTATAATTAATCTCAAATGCATCAGTACATGGAAACAATTGTGGCTCCAGTGGAAATACTACTAGCTAGAAGTGTAAGAGAGTATACTTTGCCTGCTAATGTGTTGAATTAATATTTAATGTTGATCTGCAGGAAAGAACAAGAGTACAATAAGTATCATTGGCATCACTGTTCTTATTATTATCAGCTATCGACTACCTAGCTAATGTACTTCAGCATCGCCTGCAAATGAATCAAAGATTCAATCAGGAATTAAAATTAACCTGCAAAGTTTATTTCCTGTTTCTGCTGGATTTTGTGCTGTCAATGCTACTATAAGTAGAAATGTCAGTTCTTCATAATGGACATATTCAGTGATATTTATTTGTTAACAGAGTATTTGATCAAAGGCCAATTTTGCAAGTTTTCCACCTACAAATGGAAAGGTCTCTAATTATTATTGCAGGTACACTTCATCTGTGACACAGAATCTTAAAAAAAACCCTGAAAATCACATTATATGATAAAAAATTAATTTACATTTTACATAAAATAAGTATTTGATCACCAACCAACCTGCAAGAATTCTGCCTCTCGCAGACCTGTTAGTTTTCCTTTAAGAACTTCCTTCTACTTTGCACTCATTACCTGCTTAAGATCTGAGCCGAACCGTCATCGGGAAACACGGGGTGCCGGCTGTGACTGATAGCCGACACCCCAGTGTAACACCAGCGGTTGGAGTGGGCATCCGATCACATGTGTTTAACTTGTTAAATTCGTTAAATAACCCGATAAAAAGGGGGTCTGTTCCCCACAATCGCTGCCCCTGCCGCCCCGCCCCCGCGCGCCTCTGGGGTCCGATGTGCATAGGCTGACACTGCTGATGCTGATACATCAGTATTGCAGAGTATTATCATGAACAAGCAATCAGATGATTGCTTGTTCATGTCCCATGGTGGAAACTGTAAAAAGTTTTTTTAAAAAAAGGTTATTTAATAAAAATAAAGTAAGAAATCAATAAAAATGCCCATAAGCCCCATAACATGACATATAATGCAAAAAACAGTCTAAATCATAACACAAACCCCACATATATAGTATGACCGCGTTCGCAACAACCCGTAGAATAACAGTAAATAATTATTGAAAGCGATGAACGCAGTTAAAAAAACTGTTATAAACCCTCCAAAAATTATGATTTTTACCTATTCAATCTCACAAAAAATGCTATAAAAAGTGACCAAAAAAACATATGTACTCCAGAATGATACTGGTGCAAAGTACAACATGTCCCGCAAAAAAGCAAGCCATCAACCAGCTCCATAGCCAAAAAAGTAACAATGTTATGCCACTTGGAAGACGGCTATGCAAAAATGATAGATTTTTCCCATATTAGGGTTTTATTTGACAAATTTAGTATAATGTAAGAAAAAATATTCATGCATGGTATTCCCGTAATCGTACTGACCCATAGAATAAAGATAGCATGATTTATTGGGCTATACGGTAAACACCAAAAAAAAAAAGGGGATACTAGATGGTAACACTGGTAAATGGTAACACTAGAAAAAGCATCTCATCCCGCAAAAAAAGGCCATCACATGGCCCCAATAACAGAAAAGCTAAAATTTTATAGCCTGCAAAATAGGCCAATGAGGAAACTAAAATCCTGGCAGCTGCAGGGCGCTCCTTCCCTTCTGCGCCTCGCTGTGTGCCCATAAAACAAGTAACGTCCATATGTTGGGGGTCTCTGTACTCGGGAGAAATTGTAGAACAAATTGTATGGTGGGTTTTCTCTTTTTATCTTTTGGATGTGTAAATTTTAGGGCTAAATGAATGTATAACCGCCAAAATTTGACCATTCTAAATTTCACCTCCATTTTGATTCAAGGGGTAAACAATCTTCCTAAAAGCTGTTTCTGATGGTTTGCGGGGTGCAGATTTGAAAATGGGTTGATTATATAGGAGGGTTTGATGCTAAATATGTAAAATTTCATTCAAAACTGTACTTATCCCCAAAAATCCGGAAAAGCGATATTCAATTTGCAAGCCGCGTGACGTCAAAAAAAATGATCAATTATTTCAAAAATGATGAAAATGTAAAGTAGACAAATGGGAAATGTTATTCAGCTATTTATTTAGGTGGTAAATCTATCTGCCTGAAAACGCAATGATTTCGAATTTCAAAAATGGCAAATTTTTCAGAAAATTCATAATTTTTTCTTTTTTTTGTAAATAAACGAAAAACTTATCAGCCAAAATTTACCACTAAAATGAAGTACAAAGTGACACAGCTTATGAGCTAAATGCAGAAGTCCTGCTTCTGGCCCATGTCCTGCTGCAGCTGATTGTGCTTGTGCCTTGGTAGAGCAGGGAGTAATACTGTCAGAAGTCGCAAATTGTACTGATGGGATCAGGTTTCAGGCTTTTTGCTGGAAAACCGCACCCAGTGCTGCCTGTGATTGACAGATGCATTTCTGATCCTGGGAAAGCTGTGTGTGTCTTTGTAATCGTTTTGTCTGCAGCTGCGGTTTGAGTGATGGACAGCTGAGCCAGTCAGTGCTGGAGATAGTGTCCATTACTGCCTTATATTCTGCCCAGCCCTTCATTAGGTGCTGGTTATTGCAGTCTGTGTATCTAGTGCTCTTGCCATTGCGTTTCTTGCTATTCTGTGCATTGACTTCTGCTTTGCCTACTGACCATTCAATTTGCTATACAAATCTGTACCTTCGCTGCCATCTTGGTTCTGACCCGGTTTGTTTAACGCTTGTTTGTCTGTATCTATTGTTTGTCCCTCAGTATCGTTTATCTCCTTGTAAGACCCACCTTCCTGTCTATCTTGTGTCGGTTTCTGTTACCAGTGTAAAAGCTGCTCTATTCCTGTATTCCCTTTACCTGTCCGCTCGACTATCCAGCAGCTGTCAGACGAAGTGAGTCTTCCTGTCATCTTGTAGGGTCGCTCAGGGACCGTCAGTTAAGTTCCTGATAGTGGGTTCGCCATTATCAGGGCGCTTTATCTGTTCAGGAAGGGCCTTAGCCTGCAGGGATGTCGCTGGGTGAGTTTGCCACCACTTACCTAGTCTGACAGCTAGCGCCAAGCCTGGTTGTGGTTGTGCGGTTGCTGGACAGGTACTGACAAATACATTAACTTGTTCTGCCACTATGCAGAGAAGGGTATATCCTCCCAAGACTAACCATAAAACAGGCTACCATATAAATGTTCCTAGTTATTACAAGACTTATCCACTAGAGGGCACTCTAGTATTGTAATATCCAGGGGTGGCGAACCTATGGCACGGGTGCCAGAGGTGGCACTGGGAGCTCTTTCTGTGGGCACCTAGCACAGAATTTATCAGATAGGACTCAAGCCTTCCTCCTGCAGTCCAAGACATCCCAGGACGCGCCACGCTCAGTGCTATTTTAAAGTGACACCTACTTGCCTGCCAGTTCTACAGGAAGGTGTGAACAGAGATGGATTATCGTTGGAGCTCCTGCTTTGGGTCTTTTGAGTCTTCCTCTTCAGGGGACCCATTAGGGAAGCTACAATCCAAATGTCTCCTGCTTTCTATTGTACTGGTGTCCTCAGAACACCAATACGATTGAAACATGTGATACAGCAGAGATCAATAGGTTACTGCTCAAATTATCATGTTGCCAATTTGTGACATAGAAGTGGATTTTGGGTACTCTGTATCTAAAAGGTAATATACCATTCATTGGCCTTTTTTTACTTCTTAGTGGGTCATTCCATTTCTAACTAAGTAACACTTTGGACAGAAATATGTAAAGTTGTTACTTGTGAGCCCCATTGGAGACAGGGACACATTTGGCAAGCTCGGTGTATCGCTGCGCAATCTGTGTGCGCTATATAAATAAAGGAATTATCAATTTCTTCTGGTCTTGTCGAAATGTTAGATCCACCTAGTCACTGTCGGCGGAATGTGTTCCTGCCCGAAACGACTGGTAATTGGTGGACTAAGTACAGGACATGCCTTCTAGTGGACGGAACTAAAGAATTAAATATCTGGCATTCGGAGCACTCGTGCACGGCCATAACAGTGTCGGCAGAGATAAAGACACCTTCAGCCAGGCTAGTCAGTGTAACAACTGTATGTATAATTAGTCAGCCTAGTCATTGTAGAGATGCTGTGCAGATGGTAAATGGAATATATACAAATGGGCAGTATTGCCATACAGATCATTTAAACAGTAGAAACTTATGGACATGATTTAAAACTACACAGTAAAAATGCAGTGGGATTACGTTGTTACAACCAATACATTTTGGTTACTAGATCTTGCTTTACACACCTCTGATGTGTCTTAACATGAAACAAGGATGAAATGTGGCAGGTGTATAATAACAAGGTGTATATTGATAATAAAAAGCAAAAGTGTCTTTTAAATAAGGTGTACTTATGGATCATATAAAAAAACACAATAAGGACCACAAATAACAACCTTACATATTCCTATCCAAAGTGTTACCCAATTAGAACTGTATTGAAGTGAAAAAAGGAGGCATTACTATATGATACATGGGCCTCATTAGCTAGGACTTTTTTTGTCCGAGATTAGAATATAAATCTCTGCCTATGAATGGTATATTACAACACTAGAGTGCCCTCTAGTGGATAAGTCACATGATAACTAGGAACATTTCTTTGGTAGCCTGTCTTATAGTTATTGTTGGGTGGATTACTTAAATGCACTTAATGCTCTATAACAGTGATGGCGAACCTTTTAGCGACCGAGTGCCCAAACTACAACAAAGACCCGCTTATTTCTCACAAAGTGCCCACACAGAAATGTAATTTGTGATTTATACTCCCTTCTCTGTCACAGTTTTCATTGATACCAGCCCCTGAGGACACCAATAAAGCAGAACATAGTCCCAGGTAGAGCTGTCACTTTAAAATATCTCTGTGCACAGCAAGTCCTGGGCTGCCTGGGACTGCAGGAAGATACCTAGAGTCATCTCTGGTGATGGCCTGAGTGCCCACAGAAAAGGCTCTGAGTGCCACCTCTGGCACCAGTGCCATAGGTTAGCCATCACTGCTCTATAACAAAAAAGAAAGTATCCCATTCTTTAGTTACATGTGCTCATATTTAGCACATAGAGCCCCACATGCTACTCCCTTAGCACCCGGCACCCAATTCTGTCAGGATCCCTGATACTGCACACCACACACGCACAGGTCAGGGGGCACACAATTGCAATATGTACCCCCCTACTCCTTGTGTGTCTTTGGAATGCTACTGCACAGACTCACTCTGCAGTCATACACTTATTTCATACACTTATCTCAGCTGCCACCACCCATATGGCTTAAGAGATGCCTACACCAGGACTGCACACATACACCCAGATACACACTCTTCTAGGTGCCATAACCTTCACCTGGACTCACACTGCTTATAGCTAACCGCTAGCACAAAGGTATGGGACATATAGCAACAAGGACCTAATTATTTAGGGACAATTTAATATGCAAAAGAAAAAATGCTTATAGGCTACAAAAATGATGAATTAAACAGACATACATACATAAAAATAAAACAGTAAAATAAAAATAGATCGAATAAAGAAAAACAGATCTCTTCCTAAATAGATTGGAAAAGAGATCCCTGTTGAAATTCTGTACAGCTCTGCAAAACTTGAAACTGATCCTGAGTGAATGCTGGTATGCTGTTTTTGAAAAACCACCTAATCTGTCCCTTTTGTCATGTGTAAGGGGAGTTGCTACACATGGATCAAGGTGGAATGTTTGGGACATATTTCCTAATTATATCATATTTTCTTCCAGGGGTCTCCTGAGAAGAAGGTGTGCCCAGCACCTTTCAAAATCTAGCAAAATCAAACACCACTATATAAATATTTAGCCTATTACCTAATATATATTTTGTTGGCTTCAAGAATCTGAAATCCAATGGCGCTTGACACCCTAAGAATATCAGAGGATGCTGATCACAGATTCATTGACAAGAAATTGAAATATATGAGTTATAAAAAGGCTGGCTGTGAAGCATGATCTAAGGCACTAGTTTACAGACATGGAATACACAACATGGAACTTGGAGTCGCATCAATTAAACTTTTCTATTCATGGGACAGAGGACACACAGAGGGGGGTAGCGTCAGCATTTAGTGGCTAGGAGCTAATTATGTTATAAGGCAGAGGTGATTTCCTTTCAACATTTAACTGCATCATAACCCATGATTCATCACAAAGGGCATAATATATGGAGAGTATAATAAAAGGGGGCATAATATATGGAGCGTAAGGGGGCATAAGGAGGGGGGCACTATAAATTTGGGGCATACTAAAACAGGGCGTAAGGAGAGGGAACATTATGAAAGGGGGAATAATTAGAGATGGGGGCCTAATGGAGGGGGACATTAGGCATAATCAGAGAAGGCATTATGAATGGGGCATAATGAGAGAAGGCAATAGGTATTGGGTACAACATAGTTAACTATATTATTTCGGCCCTCTAAAACCATTCCAATATCTCATGTGGCCCCATTGTAAAATTAATTGCCCACACCTGCCTTACAAAGATTCTTACACCAAAGTATTAAAGGACATCTACCATCACTTTACTAATGGTAAATGTATCCTAATAAGACTTTCGTTCCTCAGGACTTCTTTTATTATAACTCTATATGCCACAAGTGCCGAAATACAGAGTTATAAAAGCTATGCTAATTGCCCTGGGGAACTCAGGCTTCGTTCCGGGCACCTCACTTCCACTGTCGTGTCTACTAGGAACATCCTGTTCAAACGTTCTTGCTCTTGTAATTGAGATAGGTCACAGAGTGCCAGTATTCCTTTATTCTTCCATTCCACAAAGAGTCTACACTGGCAACCATGAGGGAATCTGGAGTGGTCCCAAGGTGGGAGATATTTGGATACAGTCCACAGGAGGTTGAAACCTTTGCATGTAGCCTTCCAGGCTGCAATTGTGTGCCTAATAATTGCTGAATGTTTAACAAGCAAAGGTAATTTACTAATTGGGACAGAGGGTAACAGGGAAGGCAATATTCAGACTCTAACCATGTATCAGAGTAATAGCTGAAAAGACAAGCCAGATTATACCATCACATTTCAGGTGAGTTGATGCCCACCTTGTCATTTACTATCATCAGTATGCACAATGGTTATGGAAGCCAAGATCAAAAAAAGTTATTTTTTAGTCTTCTTGCTAAACAATAAAAACTGAAAGATCACATAGTCATAAGTATTCAGTAGTATTCATGGTGCTAAGTAGAAGCACCTTTTGGGCCACAGCCATGAGTCTGCTTGGGAATGATGTTTTTCACACCTGGATTTGGGGAACCTCTGCCATTCTTCCTTGCAGATCCTCTCCAGTCCCCTCAGGTTGGATGGTGAACTATGGTGGAAGCCATTTTCAAGTCTGTCCAGAGATGGTCAATTGGGTTCAGGTCTGAGCTCTGGCTGGACCAGTGAAGAATGGTCACAGAAGCCTGATGCTTTGTTATTTTAGCTGTGTGCTTAAGATCATTGTCTTGTTGGGAAGTGAACCTTCGGCCCAGAGCACTTTGAAAGACGTTTTCATCCAGGAGATCTCTGTACTTGGCCCCATTTATCTTTCCTTCAATTGCAACCAGTCCTCCTACCCTGCAGCTGAAAAACACCCCCATAAAACTATGCTGTCATCACCATGTTTCATTGTTGGGGTTGTATTTGGCAGGTGATGAGCACTTTCTGGTTTTCTTTACTCATACCACTCACAATTAACACCAAAAAGTTCAATTTTCGTCTCATCAAACCAGAGAATTTTATTCCTCATAGTATGGAAGTGTTTCATGTGTTTTTTTGCAAACTATATACAGGCGCTCCCCTACTTAAGAACACCCGACTTACAGACGACCCCTGGAATTTGGTAATTTACTATACTTTAGTCCTAGGATAAAATAAACAGCTGTAACAGTTATAAATGATGTCTGCAATGAAGCTTTATTGTTAATCCTGATTCTTATGGCAATCCAACATTTTTAAAATTCAATTGTCACGGAGACCAAAAAAATTTTGGCTGGGTTTACAATTATAAAGTATACAGTTCCGACTTACATACAAATTCAACTTAAGAACAAACCTACAGACCCTATCTTGTACGTAACCCGGGGACTGCCTGTACAGGCTTTCATATGTCTTTCACTGAGGAGAGGCCTCCATCCACACACTCTACCACAAAGCTCTGACTAGTGGAGGGCTGCCGTTGACTTTCTGGAACCTTCTCCCATCTCCCTATTGCATCTCTATAGCTCAGCCAAATTGATCTTGGGGTACTTCTTTACCTATCTTGCTGAGGCTCTTCTCCCACGATTGCTTAGTTTGACTGGATGGCCAGGTTGAGGAAGAGTTGTGGTTGTCCCAAATTTTCTTCCATTTCAGGATTATGGAGGCCACTTTGCTCTTAGGAACCTTGAGTGCTTCAGAAACTATTTTGTGCCTTGCCACATTTCTCTGAGCTCCTTGGGTAGTTCCTTAGACCACATTATTCTCATGTGCTCTGACATGCATTGTGTGCTACGAGGTCTTATATAGACAGGTGTGTGCCTTTCCTAATAAAGTCCAATCAATTTAATTGAACACAGCTGGACTCCAATGAAGGAGAAGAACCATCTCAAGGAGGATCAGAAGGAAATGGACAGTATGTGATTTAAATATGAGTGTTGCAGCAGGAGGTCTGAATATTTATGACCATATGATATTATAGTTTTTTTGTTTTATAACTACATTTCAGTTTTTTTAATGTCTTTTACCACAAGAAATGGGTAATCTCCTTGTTAAGACTCAACTTATCTTTATGTTTCAACACTTCCAGAGCTCTTGAGTTATTTTACTAAAAAGTGGTGCGCAATTTAAAGGATATAGTGAGTCAGATGTTGTCCCAATATTAATCAGCAAAATATTTAATACAGGAGGATGCAATAGGGCTGTAGTTTATTGTAACAATTGATGAAGCTCCAGGATTTGAGGCTTCTCAATATAAGAGCTTACATTTAGCCAGGTTTATAAGAAATCCCAAGAATTCCCGAAAATAGTCGCATTATTGAAGGGAGATGTGC
Source organism: Engystomops pustulosus (assembly GCF_040894005.1). Classification (NCBI taxonomy): domain Eukaryota; kingdom Metazoa; phylum Chordata; class Amphibia; order Anura; family Leptodactylidae; genus Engystomops; species Engystomops pustulosus. Next base: position 132,030,117 of record NC_092412.1, read on the forward strand.
ATGAGGGTCCTCTATGAAGAAAACAATGTCGGATTCTGCAAGGACCTTCGTTCCCTGTGATATTGAGGTTAGAATTCTCTGGACTATAAGACAACCTTGTTACATTCTTACCACTCTTCTTTATGAGTTTTACAAAGAACAGGACACAATTTCCACACTTTTACTAAAAAGTTATAATAATGTATTATTATAATGTGAAGGTACAAGTGTCATACCTTATGCCATGGGCTACCAGGTAGCAATGTATTGTGAAAGCAAAAATTCAGCCATGACTCATTAAAACGTTCAACGGAATGAATACGTTGACCAGGAGTTGCTTCCATCCCTAATAAATAAAAACAAAAATTAACATGTGATATTGTGACAATAAAACATATTGAACAATAATAAGTATGTTTAAAGGAAATCTACCTACAGGATCCTGTAATCTAAACCAAAGACACTTACATGTTGTTGTGTGCCCCTCTTTCTGCAGCTGATCTTCTTTTAAAATTATGCTAAGGAGCCTGAGGGGCTCTAAGGATATCACCAGAGCACCTCTGGGCTCTGTCGTCTCTTAATTATTTACACCCCTTCGCAGGGCACACTGCCAAACTCCTCCATCATCCAACCCATCCACTTAGCCAGTGATATCATCTGGAGAGGTTACCGCCTTCAGGCACTTGTGTCACCACTATGCCCTGTCTGGTTAACTCTGTGTCTCTGATGTTTAGTGTGGGTTCCCAATAGCCGCGGATGGGTACAGTATTCCCATTAGTAGCAATAACAATAATGCTCAGATAAGGCTTTGGAGGCTGTAACAGGGATGCTCCTTTTCGGCATTCCTCAAATGTGGTACTGTGGAAATTTGGGGTCCAAGGCCTGGAAACTCCCCAGATCTTAATCCCATTGAGAACTTGTGGTCAATCGTCAAGAGATGGGTGGACAAACAAAAAACCACATATTGTGACAAAATGCATAAATTGTACAAGAATGGACTGCTATCAGTCAGGATTTGGTCCAGAAGTTGATTGAGAGCATGCAAGTGAGAATTGCAGAGGTCCTGAAGAAGAAGGGTTAACACTTCAAATATTGACTTGCTGCATTAACTCATTCTTTCAATAAAAGCTTTTGTTACTGATAATATGATTGCACTTGTATTTCTGTATGTAATAAAACATCTGACAAACACACATAAAAACCAGAGGGCAAAAGATCATGTGAAAATATAATATTTGTGTCATTCTCAACACTTTTGGCTCCCCATTTGAAAACAAACAGAACCATGCCTAATTTGTGCTGCTCACCCTTTTCTTTCCAAAGTTATGGCATTTTTTGTTCTGAAAGCTTTTACAGTTCCAGTGATATTACAATATACTGCAATACTGTAGTGTTGTGTTACAGTATAATGTATATGTGATCAAACCCCCTAGGGTTAAAATACCCTAGAGCAGTGATGGCAAATCTTTTGGAAACCGAGTGCCCAAACTACAACCAAAACCCAGGTATTTTTCCCAAAGTGCCAATGCAACAATTTAAGCAGTAACTTATTACTCCCTGCTCTGTCACATGTTTAAATTGTATAGGCACCTGAGGACACCAATACAGTAGGAAGAAGGAGAAGAAGTTTGGATTATCATTGTAGCTTCCTTCTAGGGTCCTGGGCCTGCAAGAGGCCTTGAGTCCTGTAGGCGAACCCTGTTGTGTGGTCATGCAAGGGTGCCCATATAGAGGGCTCTGAGTGCCACCTCTGGCACCCGTGCCATAGGTTTGCCACCACTGCCCTAGAGAGTCTATAAATACAGTAAAAAAAATAGAAAACAAAACCTAAAAGTCCCCCCCCCCCCAGAACTGATATAAAAATAAACAATAATGTCCCAATAGTCACAGCCCTGTAACGGAAAATAGCGCCCACGTTTCTGAAATGCCACTTTTTTTGTCATTTTGCAACACATAAAAAGTTTTAATAAAAACTGAATAAAAAGTGATGATAAGGTTGTACAGTCCCCAAAATGGTAGCAATGATTGGTGGGATGGGGTTAAAACCTATAAGGCAGAACTTGGATGATCGTAGTTATTGAACATTAGGCCAGCATTTCCAAATCATAACAGATCCCTATGTGCACGCATATACTATACCGGTATCATCATGCATCATTCACCTGTGTCTGAGACCAGAACCCCGTTGCTAATGCCGATAGACGCCATCCCCTTAGTCCTTGGCAACGACGTAAGCGTCAGACCCCGCCCCCATATGACGTTGAAAGGGGCGGGCTCCACCTTCCTCATGACGTCACTCGCCGTAGCACCGGTAGCACCCGGAACCCGAGTCCCGGAAAGAGCAGTGACCCGCCGCCGTGCCCAGCTGTATATAGGATATAGAGATGATGGGCAGCGACATTCTCAGCTGTCGGCACCAGCATGAAGCTAAGGCCAAGTTGTGAGCGGTGAGGACGCGCACTGTAGTAAATAACGCAGACACCTGAGGGGAAACTGCTGACATTGCGCTAACGCGGTGACATGAAGTCAGTGTTGTAGGGACAGTGACCCTGAAGTTGGATTTAGCAGCCACCCTCTGAGGAGAGGCTTATACTTCTTGGATCAGTGCCGGGATTAAAGGGCTACTAGGCCACTGTAATGGAGGGTATAAGATACAAGTTTTCACTGCTGCGTCCCTTTAAATCCTTCCCAGCGCACAATATAGTGCACCTAATACCTGTGCCCCTAGCCCCCCTCTTTGGTGAGCACAATCTCTCAGGTGTTGAGAAGTGAAACTTTGACATGTGAAGGTGGGGTTTCATGTAACAGGTTTTCATATTGGAATTTGTCGGTCTGCAAAATTGATTCTTCATGGTTGAGATATGTCTCTCTATTATGGGACGTATTAAACCCCCATAGTGGAAATGGCTTTCTGTTGTGGACTTATGATCCGCAGCATGTCATTTAATTTATGCAGATCCAGGTGCAGAGATCAAAGCAACGGTTAAGCTCCAAAGACCTCCCCCCAAGTAAGACTGTGAAGTCCATACCCAACCATCTAGTCTGATCATCTTTACTCCAGATGTATCCAAAGGAGCAGGAACTTCATAAATGCCCCTTGTCATAGAGTCTTTTCTAACAGCCATGCTTAGTGATAATGCTGAATTCAGAAATGTGCGAGCATTTTTCAATAATTATATTCTTCTTTATGTATTCTGGGATGAGTAACATGTTCTTATTCATGTATTCTTCTCTTTACAGGAGATGTAGCAGCACAGCTTGTCAGCTAGAATTAGAGGGGTTGACCAGCATGCAGGCAAACTCTGGGCATAGCCATCAGGCAGGAAATGCTGATGGCTTGCCCTGCCTTTCACTCCCCAGTAACCGCTCTCCTGCCGACGGTTCCAGCAGCTCTGGAGATGTAGCAATAAATGTACATTCACCAAATTCCGAAAATGGCTCAAGATCCAGCACAAGATCTGGCCAAAGACATGCCAGACCAACTATACGGTTACCGAATCGGCCTGGCCATACACACTCTCATGCTAATGATGCGGGTGGGCAAGATGATTCAAGTAGCTCGGATACAAGAGAACATGGCAATAGTATTTCAGAGGTCCTGCATGTCTATCAGTGGTTGGATAAAAGTTTTCCATATATTATAATCTTTAGTGCCAAACTCATTGTTCAGCACCTAACAGGTACAACTCATTCACTTTCATCATTTTCATTCACAACAACGCTATTATCATTCTGCATAAAAATAGTTTAATGATGAACCTAAACATTCTACAGAATAAATAATTCTCATTCAAATAAGGAAATGTTTTGTTACACTTATTTCAGAAAAATATGGGCCGGCACATGAACCCAAAATTATTGTTGTAGCTCTTATTTTTCTATTCATTTTATTATTTCAGTCTTGCTGCTTTCTTTTAAACCTTTCAGAATTTATTTGCCTTTTAGTTTGTAAGACCCTTCATTCTTTTATGTTTAAACTGCTTTTATTTTGTTTTCTAATAGGCATTACTGTTGGAATTGGCCTGCTAACAACTTTTCTGTATGCAAACACAAGCATTGTAAATCAGGTTTTTCTAAGAGTAAGTAAGCCAAAGTACATGGTGTGCAAAAGTTCAGAATCCTTAAGGAACATTATATACTTCTCAGTGGCTTAGAAAATTATAGGTGTCACCAGAAAATGAACTTGGAGTTTGTATAAAATATCTATATTTGTGGAAAATACAGTACTACATCCTGCAATATTCACTTGGGCTTTAAAGAGGTTGGCCACACATATCACACTGTGTATCGATGTAAGTACAACCAGTTAACAGGTTCACACTTAGTGCATTTACACTCATTAGTTTAGTCTTCAGCACAATCCTCTGGTAACATCACTCACTGGCAGCAGCTTTTGTGATTTCCAACAATGTTATGCGGAACGTTCTATGTTTCAGGGCATCAAGTGCTAACCTACACTACATTACTGTATGCTCGCCTCCTCCCTGATCACCAGTGTCCGCCTATTATGATGGTGGGAGGGGCAAACAAAGGACATCTGCACAGCCTCACCCTGTAATGTCAGAGAGGAGGTGTGCATACTTTAATTTAGTGTAGGTCAGTGTCTGGTATCCTGACATGATGCAGAAGGCCAAAGTGTAAGTACAGTATGGGTGAACCTATTAAAGGATTGTACTAACAAACTTTGACATAAGTCCCTGTTACTAGTTAGAATGATGCATCTTATTGGAGGCAGATCCCACTTTCTCCACTAATCAGATTATTCCCTGCATGCTCTTTATCAGGACAAGGAAATGTCTCCACTTTTGCAGTGTATTTTATACTTTAAAGCTATAGCTTATGTGGGGGAAATTTTACTTACTAGTAACACCATTTAATATTCCATGCAGTGTACTGGGAAGCTGGAAAGAAAATTCCAGTTTCACCATTGATGAATGAAAAGCAGATGCACCATTTCCTCCCAGGCTTACAGATTTCACTTTGTAGTCCAGATAATCCCCCCCCCCCCCCCCCTTTATTACTTTCGGCAGAATCGCATAGGTCTTTTAATATTGATTGTGTTATGTTTTAATACCCTTTTTAAATAAAAAAAAAATAAATAAACATTTTTGTGAAAATAGTATTGCCCTATTCTGATGTTTTCATTGATGCAATTTTAGGAACTGTACAACCTTTTGATAACTTTTTATTCCAGTTTATACATTTTTTGTTTATTGTGAATAATTGTTTTGTTCAACAGTTTTATTGTGTAAATTTTTATAGGTAATGAAAATTCAAAAAAAGTGGAGATTTACACATTTGTTTGGGGTTTTTCCCCATACCACCATGTGGGGTATTTCTTGTGCAAGGCTCCTGCTCCACAGCATTCTTCTGTCCAAAGCCACAATCTCTTGCACAATAGAAAATTGAGCCCTTGCTGCGACTACTGATATTGTGTATTTCAGTCACCCGTTTTTTCCTTCTGTCCGTGCACCTCTGTAGGTGTGTCTAGAACCAGGAGGACATGCAGATGCTCCATTGATGTGAGCTGATGTGACTGAGATTGCGCTGACCACAGGAGTTATGTAGAAAGAGGGGATCAGAGCTGGCATTGAGGGCAATGGCTCTACACAGGACTCTGGCGGTGGATCAGGAATTTTGTAGCTTTTCAGTTGCCTCCCATGCACTTCTGGGCTCATTTTTGCATAGAATTATTGTAATAACCACATCACTCTTAGCTAGAATTTATGCAGCAGACCTTCCCTGCACATTGAATGAAGAGCTGCCTGCATTCTACAGAAAATGTTAGTCCAGGTATTTGACCTGCATCTATTAGACCTTAATGATATTTCATTAAGATAGTCAGTGATGGAAATACTCTTTTATTGAAAGTCTACCTTCAAAATCCATAATGATAAACGAAGGACACTTGCTCATACAACCAGACATTGAGACAGTGGTAATCATCTTATATTTGTTATCCACAGCCTCCTTCCTTCAGCTTTTAAAATTATGCTATTGAGCCTTCAGTGTTCTGGGCGGTCGTTACCAGAGCCCCTTTGTAACAACCAGTGGATCTGTAGCACGGTGTGCAGGGAGTACTTGCCTCTCCCACTGTGACCTGAAACTTTCTGGGCTACAGTGAGATTAGGGGGTGAAACATTGAAACCACCTGTGAAGGTTCAGCACAAGGGGGTTTTGGTAACACCCCCAGATCCCTAAGGGTTAATTAGCAGTTTATTTTAGAAGAAAACCAGCCATGGATAACAAATATAAGAAGATTCCTCTGTCACATTGCCTGGATCTATGAGTTCATGCTCAAATTTTTGTCTAGCTGATATGCACAGTATTGACTTATTTAGATGTGTTTTTGTCTTCTTTTAAACCACATTATTTAATCTTACCACCTGATGGTATTTGTGCACATTTACTAATGTTCATTTTTGTTTACTTCACAGGATAAGTGTTCCAAATTGCAATGCATCTGGCTCCTAGTGTTTTTGACTGGCTGCTCGTTACTTTTATATTACACCTTTTCTTCTCAGGCACTTTATTACAGGTATATATTTTTTTTTCTTTAAAAGTCCTCTTTTTGCTACTAACCTATGACCTATCCTGACATGGATTCCACAAGACCCCTGTAGGTGTTCAGTGGTTGGTTTATGGTATATGACATTGTGTACTACTGTGCCGATGAATTCAGCATGACCCCTCCCCACATTATGTTTTCCCCAGGGAAGTGGCACTCTCTCACCTTGTCATTTACATGATGTAAATGATAGCGTTTCATTACAAGAGGCTTCCTTCTTCCAATGGTAAGCAGTGGCATGGGATACACAGCCACCTATGAAGTCGGCTGCAATTTACTGTATCAGTTGCCCTATAGTTGGTGGCAGCATTATATTTATATTAGAAACTTGCAGTCACTGTTCTGAGGTTTTAGACTAGATAGACTTGGAGATTGGAAGCATCCAGTTCACTTAATTGGGTATTGGGAGCCCATGGTCTTTTTGCTGTTTTTAAAGGACATCTATCACCAGGATGAAGGACTGTATGCAAATGGAACTGAGCCCCGCAGGCTCTTTTGCATACAGTCCTTCATCCTGGTGGTAGATGCCCTTTAATAAGCTGTCCTTCTCGTACTACTACTTTTTCAGTGTTACCAATGCATTCAATGAACCACCACCTTAAAGGGGTATTCCAGGAAGTCCTGTGACTTGTCCTTGTCCTAACGCAGGACAGAAGATGGTTACATGTCCACATCACATCTCCTGCACCGGTCTGGGCAGGTCATGTGATCATCACTGTTTGGCTGTAGTCAATTGGTTGCCATGCATCCAGTATGGCCAGTATTGTGGCGAGACCCAACTGCAATGATGGCAGTTACACACATCATTACTATGGTAATAAAGCATGGTAATTACCATGGTAAATTTACGACTTTTGATGAAGTTTTCAATGCTTTCATTTTGGGCTTTTCACTTTTAATTTTTTATATTTTCATAATGGCAAACGCATGGTATTTTCGATTTTGGGCGCTATTTTCCATTATGGGGTTAAACACCAGGAATAACTATTGAGAGTTGTTTTATTTATAGCATTATGGGGTTTTGTATTAGAAGTTCATATTCCCAGAATACCCCTTTAAACATGTAATTTTGAAAATTTTCTGACCGTCACCTGGTCTTAGTCAGTGTTGCTCAGATCCTTGCACATTTTCTGTGGTGTTCATTTCTTGTAACTGGTTTCAATAGCATGGCATATATAATTTCTGAGGCAGGGCTTAGTAATTTTCCCCAAATCTAATGCTTGATCTCTGCCCATAGTTATTCTTGCATGCTCAGAATATGTTTGGAAGTTTTGTTCTTTTCCCAGGTTATTTAATTTATGAATTATATAAATATTATATTTTTAATTTTTTTTTTTTTTCTTTTCTTTTCTTTTCTTTTCTTGTAGCTTGATTTTCATGAATCCAAGTCTTGAACCTTTGCAGTTCTGGGACGCTTTGTGGGTTGTGGGGATAACGGACTTTGTTGTGAAGTTTTACTTCATGGGCCTGAAGTGCTTGATACTCCTGGTGCCTTCTGTAATGATGTCACATAAATGCAAGGTAAACATTTTATACTTTCTGCTGTAAGCTATGATGTCATAATAAGTTGCTATGAAATCTGTTGTGTTTGTTATCCAAGCTCCTAAGAAGAGCTTGTAACATGACTGGCATATTGTCTGAATACCTAATCTTTTTTAGCATCCAATTACTTATTATGTACATGTATCATTGTGGTGGAATGTTTATTATGCAGTATAGTTCATTAGCCTATAACTAAGGCCAGATATATCAGTGGAGTCAGGTAAAAAGTAGACATTGCATAATGTAACTTAAATGGTCACTAACTTTTTAAAAAGCGTTCCTTAGATCAATAATATTGAATGAGTGATTTTGAGAAACTTTGTTTTTGAAGTAAGTTATTACAGCAAGGGGGTTTTTCCTCCTCAAAGAGGAACCTTTAGAAAATAAAGCTTACGAGTCCTACAGTGAATAGAAAAATTGGATTTTTGATTTCTGCAATGGTGGTGTGGGCTTCAATGCTGCCAGCTTCTGTAATCTGTTGGATGTTAAATAAGGGCCAGTATTGCCTTGTTGCTTGGTATGCAGGTCATCATGTCCTGTGTGTATGTACAATAAAAACCAATGTGGCTCATTGTTGCTCAGAGAACAGAAAAAATAAACTGCCCACGTAAGGATAGTAAACGCTTACCAAACGGCGCCACTCATTTTTGGACTGTGGAGATCTTTGGATACCACAGAATAGGTAAATTAAAGCTTCCTTTAGAATAATACCTAACTTTTGCATTTTAGGGCTTCTGGTACATGTGTTTGGAAGAGATTTCACAGTACTATTGTACACTTGTCTCTACACCTGTCTGGTTCCGTTACCTGATTGATTATGGGGCTCAAACCAGTAGAGCTGAATGGCATTTTGGTATTCTGTTAGCATTGCTCTACCTCATCATTAAAGTAAGTAAAAGTATTCCTGCTACATTTTATTGTCAGGGTTGTGTTTTCTATATTTTATTAAGTTCCAAAGTTACTAGATAAATCTACACATTACATGAAGCTAAAGAGTCTTTGCATAAACAGATGTTACCTTAAATTTTGTTTTATTAATTTTTGCAACTATCCCATCATCTACACATGCAGATACCCACCAAAAGAACCCCATTCGTTTAGATAAAGTGTGTTGTTTTTTTTTTGAGGATTTTTGCCCCCAAAAAACTGCCTAAAATATGCCTTGCACCACATTTATCAAGGCTTTTAGACCTTCTTTTTTTGTCACTTTTCTGACTAAGGGGAGTGAGTTTTAAAAAAATAGTTGTGGTCTCAGGGGAAAAAGAAGCGTGGCCAACAGAAAATAATGTGTGCACCAAAAATTCAGGTACGCGGTCTAGACCAAATAAAACTAGGTCTAAAGTAGGAACCGACAGTCTTATACTGCACTAGAAATTATCATCACATTGGTAAATCTGGCGCAGCAATAGACTAGTGTTTTCTAGCCAGAGAGTTGGGGCTTGTGATCTAGGCTAAAATTAAAATCTTTCTTCTGCACAACTAAAATATGAATCTCAATAGTTCAATCCTATCTGAATCTTATGAAAAAGTATTGTCGGATTACCTGTCTCATTTGCAGTCCGCTTATGACTCCCATCTTTTCACCAGTTTAGCCTTTGTGCAGAGGTAAAATGTAGAAATAAATTTCTTGTAACAGTTCACTCAGCTCTGCATAACTGTTGGATCAGCTTCATCTATTAAACTTGTGACTTAAAGAGGACCTGTCAAGTCGATTTGGGACCCTAAACCACAGGTCCATATGGAGTTGTAGTTGGTTTATGGTCCTAAATCAACATGTGTATATATATTTATTTATTGAGGACACACAAAGCTCATAAATTTAAAAAAAAATCACATTTACACTTACCTGGATGTAAATGCAATGAGGCACATCAAATTCACAACAGAAGATCCTGCGCCATCGCCTTCTCTCGTTTTGCAGGAAGTGAAGCCTAAAGCCGGAACAATATCCCAGCTTCACTGTGCCTGGACCGTACATACAGGGTTTGCATAGTGAAGCCGGAGGTGTACTATGTCTGCTTCACTAGTCGTAACAAGTCAGTGCCTAGAGCTCCAGGTGTAGGTCTCCATGTAGGGTGTGATTTGGGACACTAAACCACTGGTCCATAAGTGTGGTTTAGTGTCTCAAATCTCCCTAACGGCTTCCCTATAAAATTTGACTAAGATTTCCTTATATTGATAATATTGAAGTATTAAAATGACTTTAAAATGAATGTTTAAGAAATACGATTTCAGTGGTTTTATAAAACTCACTATATTTCAACATCTTCTTTTGTTTTTTTTTAGCTGTTTTTCGTTTTTGGACAATGGAAAACATCTGCTGATGTATTACGACTGTTCTTTACTCAGCCTGTAAGTTATTTTCTAGTCATTCATTCAAAACAATCATCATCTGTGCAAGACAAGAAACAATTGTAAGCTCACGTCTTCACAACAATACACAAGGTTTTTTAGTCCAGAATTATTATCCATTTTCTGGTCACTACTGGGAGACAAAAAGGATCTACCATATATACTCGAGTATAAGCTGACCCGAATATAAGCAGAGGCCCCGAATATTACCACAAAAAAATGGGAAAACTTATTGACTCGAATTCACAGCTTCTATTCCCTTCCATGTAGGTTTACTACACCACTTAGACCCACTTGAGTTTGTTTAGATGTTAATGTGCAGATGTAATAGTCCTTGTATGCACGCATGTTAGGAGCCCACAAAGACAGTGTCAGGACTACACTCTGCTTGAGCACAGTCCGTTTATTATGTCCTGCAGGTAGAGAGCAGTGCTAGTTGCTCAGCAGGGAGCAGTGTATGTACTAACTCTTATACAAGTCATGTAACAATTAAGTGCAGCTAAAACACACTTCAGGTACCTCAGAATCAGCCCCTCTGCTGTAATTGTTTTTTGGCTGCACACACACAGCTGCTGTAGCTGGGACTGCTCTTCCCCTCTGCAGACAGAGTCTCCTGTGTTTACACTGCTGACCTGACCTGCCGACCTTCCTGTCTGGTTGATCCTCCGTATGCACTGCTTCTCAGGCTGGCAGAAAGGTGCTGTATCTCCCCTGTTTGCAGGCTCCCTTGCATGTGCTTGAGCTCTGTTCTTGTGGTCAGCAGCTCGTCCCTTCCTCCCCCGCTCTACCTCTCAGCCTGATTTCTATCCTGGGTGATTTAGCTTCCAACACCCAGCTGACATGCTGTATCAGGTGTGCTGTTTATACTAACTCAAGTGTAAGCTGAGTAGGGCTTTTTCAGCACATAAATTGTGCTGATAAACTCGGTTTATACTCGAGTATATACGGTAGGTATTTCCTGACCTATAGTCTTTCAAAGAACTGCAGACTTTAACCCCCTAGGCGCACCTGGACGTTATAGTACGTCCCGGTGGCTAGATACCAGGACACACTATCCTGCTTCTGGCACCGGCTGACACCACGCTGTAACACCCGCGATCGGAGCCGACATGCATGACCGTGGCGTGTAAGGGTGTTTCTGCTATGGATCGGATCCCCCGTGCCACTTACCGGGGGATCCGATCCTCTTCTGGGCAGCCCCGAAGGATGCCTAATGCTCCTGGGCTGTCCGATGTCCGAGTCAGTCAGATCCCTTCCGGGTCTGACTGTAAACTGTCTGCGCATGCGCCTGCATGCTCAGACAGTTTACACTGCTCTACAATGAAAAAGTATTGTAGAGCAGTGTATTGGACTTGAACCAGCGATCAGAGCATCGCTGGTTCAAGTTCAACTATGTATAAGTAAAAAAAAAAAGTGAAAAACACAAAAGTTTACACATTATAATAAATAAAAAATAAATACATTAAAATCTAAGCCCCTAAAATGTCACTTTCCCATAAAAAATACTTAATAAACTATAAAAAACACACACACAAAAAAGCCACATATTTGGTATTGCCGCGTCCATAACAATCTATATAATAAAATAGAATCATTACTGGACCTGCACGGTAAACGCCAGGGGGGAAAAAAAACGCAAAAAACGTTCCAAATATTTTTTTTTTAATTAATACCTTTAAAAAAATGCTCTAAAAAGTGATTTTAAAAAGTTACGCACTCTAAAATGAACAACTCTTCTCGCAAAAAATAAGCCCCTAACCAGATTTGCATATTAAAAGATGGTGATGCTAAAATGAACAAAATTTTCTCCAAATTAGTTTTTATTCAGTAAAATTTAATAAAATACACAAACCCCACATATTTGGTATCGCTACGTCCGTGACAATCTGCATAATAAAACAGAATCGTTATTGGACCCGCAAAGTGAACCTCGTAAAAAAACAACCTCAAAAAATGCTCCAAAACAAAACAGATGATTTTTAATTAATACCCTTTAAAAAATGCTCTAAAAAGTGATTTAAAAAAGTTACGCACTTAAGACCACTAAAAAGAACAATCCTCCTCGCAAAAAATAAGCCCTTAACCAGATTTGTAAGCCGAAAAATAAAAAAGTTGTGCAATGAAAGTCAGTGATGCTAAAATTAACATTTTTGCCAAATTACTTTCTATTCAGTTAAAATGGAAAAAAAAATTTTAACTATATAAATGAGGTATTTTCGTAATCGTGGTGACCCATAGAATAAAAATAATATACTATTTTTACGGTATGGTAAACGGCCAAAAAAAAAATAACCACAAAAAAAGTTCCTAAAAATTGATGATTTTCATTTCCTCCACCAACAGAGTTAATTAAATCTCACCAATTAGCTATAGATGCCCCAAAATTACGTACCAGAAAAGTGCATCTCATGTGGCAGAAAAATAAGCCCCTATAGGTCCACAATAAAAAGACAAATAAAATTATAGCCTGTACAATGTGACCTAGCAAATCTGATCTGCATGGCGCCTCCTTACCTGAGTGAAGTTGGCCCCCCTACCTTGTTTAAATCAAACAAAATTGGTGTCAAACGTTTGTGCTACGTTTGTGCTGGTTTGTGCAGCAGAAATTTTTGTTTGTGCTGCCATCGTTTTCGAGATTTTAATTAAAGTTTTCAGAGGTCAACCAGCCCCCCCCCCACATTGCGCAAATCAAACAAAACTGATGCCGAACAGTTCTGCTACGTTTGTGCTGCGCAAATTTTTGTTTGTGCTGCTTTTGTTTTGAATATATGAACAAAAAATTAAAGTTCAAAAGTTCAAGCAGCCCCCCCACATTAACCGAATCAAACAAAACTGCTGTCAAACGTTAGTACTACCTTTGTGCTGGTTTGTGTAGCAAAAATTTTTGTTTGTGCCGCTATAATTTTTAAGGTATGTTCAGGTGTTTGAGGTGTTTAGGATGAACTGGTAAAAAACAAACCTAGTGACACTTCCCTGGTTTGATCACCAGGGGGAGCTAGCAAACACATTGTACTTTGGAAGAAATGAACTCTGATGACCTCTGCAAAAAAGTATGAATATATTAAAAATGATAGCGGCACAAACGAAAATTTTTGCTGCACAAACATAGCACTAACGTTTGACACCAGTTTTGTTTGATTTGGTTAACGTGGGGGGGCTGCTTGAACTTTAATTTTTTGTTCATATATTCAAAACAAAAGCAGCACAAACAAAAATTTGCGCAGCACAAACGTAGCAGAATTGTTCGGCACCAGTTTTGTTTGAGTTGGGCAATGTGGGGGGGCTGGTTGACCTCTGATGACCTCTGGAAACTTTCATTAAAATCTTAAAAACAATAACGGCACAAACAAAAATTTCTGCTGCACAAACCAGCACAAACGTTTGATTTGAACAAGGTGGGGGGGCCAACTTCACTCAGGTCGCCTCCTTCCCTTCTATGCCCGGCCGTGCACCCATACAGTAGGTTACCACCACATATGGGGTATAAGTGTACTCGGGAGAAATTGGGTATCAAACTTTGTGGAGCCTTTTTTCATTTAATCCATTACAAATGTTTAATTTTCCACCCAAAATGAATGTATTGTCAAAAAATATTACAATTTGTAGACCACTCCTCCATTTTGTTTTAACCCCTATAAAACACCTAAAGGGTTAACAAACTTCTTAGAAGTGCTTTTTCATACGTTGAGGGGTGTAGTTTCCACAATGGGGTAATTTATGAGTCTAGCTATTATTTAGGCCTCTCACAGTCAATTAGAATTTGAGCAGGTCCATCTAAATATGGGTTTTGGTGATTTTACAAAAATGTGAAAAATTATACCTAAATTCTGAGCCTCATAACATTTCTAGTAGAATATGTGGAATCTTAAAAAAATATACCAACATAAAGCAGACATTTGGGAAATGTAAGTTATGAATTTATTTGGGTGCTATCTGGATCAAAAGTAGAGAATTTCGAACTTTGAAAATAAAGACATTTTTCCAAATTTTTGCCAAATTTTAGGGTTTTTTCATAACTAAACACAAACGATATCATCCAAATTTTTTAAGTAATTTGAAGTACAAAGTGTCACGAGAAAACAATCTCAAAATCCCCTGGATATCTTATAGCGTTCCAAAGCTATAACCACTTATAGTGACACAGGTCAGATTTGAGAAATGGGACCGCGTTCTTAAGGCCAAAAGAGGCTGAGTCCCGTAGGGGTTAATTTAAAGCATTTTTTATTTTTTTGTAGAAGTTTTGAGTATTTTAAAAAATGAAATGAATTACAAAAGCAACATATATCTTTAAAACCAATCCAATTCCATATTGTCTACAGAGTTTAGCAAGAAAATATACTGAACTATATTATACCTTTAGTAAACATATCTCTTCACTAGATGTCACTAATGAAATAGCAGGAATTTTTCTTTCTTTTATTCTGTGTTGACACATTTTAATGATGGTAAACTATCCATTGATAACACACAGACAAATTTATTTCTATTGGCGCACACACGGCCATGGTTTCCACCATTGTCTCAAGTCGGGTCCTCTTCCTGTTTGCTGCTCGGGCAGTCTTTTTACAGTCATCAGCGAGTGAGCGGACATTATAGGCCAATGCACTCGGGCCACATATAATGGACCATGGTCAACATCCCGAACATGCATTGGGGTGTTTGTCATCCCAGTGGATGCAAACTCTAAAATTATTTGATAGAAAATAAAGATATCTTCTATGTCTTTCTTGGTCATAATTTTGTCCCTTAGAAAAAAAGCTTAGATGGTAGCTGGCCTTGGATACAACGACCCCCATTGAGCCCTGCCTTGCTACTTGGATTCAGCATTCATGACCACAGAACGGCTGTGGAACATGCAATAACTCATGGCCATTTCATATGCAAGAACTATTTGTTTCTTTGTGTGATCCCTCCAGTAGCGGTGGTTCTATCCAAGGACGACTGTTTTGTTTCTAAGGGACAATGTGGCATGGAAATTTATCTTTACACAGGAAGTTTTTTAAATAATTCAGATAAATTAAATGCCAATGCCCAGATGAGGCAGACATTGTGTCTAATTGATCTTAAGTTGGAGGGAACAGATAAAAGCTGTTTTTTTTTTTGTTTTGTTTTTTAAACCAGTCTTTTCTTCACCCAGGGTTAGTGGTCAGCCATGTGGATCTGATAATGTTATTGTTGTGAGCATTGTAACTGCTATAAAAGGGTTTATTTAATTCAGTGCGATATCTACCATTGCTGCTATACATATGCAAATCTCAGTCTGAAATGTGACTGCTGTCTGAATGGAGGCTCTGTTCCCATTTACAGGAACTAATTGCTTTTGACACATTTTCCTCCTGTTAATGCATTCCTCATAAGCATTTACATGTCCTAAAGGAATGTGCTAGTGAAGACATAACTGTTACCAAAAAGGGAAAGCAGTTTTAAAGGGCATCTGTAAACATTGTAACATAATGATACATTGATAATCCATCTATTCTATTTATAGAACCTAGTACTGAATGTGCAGCATGAGTACCGCTCTAAGGAAAGTAAAATTTGTAAAATAAAACAGTTAAAAGTAAAATATCATGAAGCGTTCTTACATAATGTAAACTTTATTCAACAATTAAAATAAAAAGTATCCAGCAGATAATTTTTTGCCTTATTGATACAGTGGCAACTTCTGTAGACTGGTCATCTCCAAAATGTCTGCGTAGTGCTGTCCTTCCTGAAAACTGGTAATATAAATATAAATATTAGATTGAGTTCATAGACTTTACTTTCTACTATAGAGTTACGGAATGGCTGCAACCAAAAGACAGTGTTCAGAAGCTGAGGACATCTGTGCAATATGTCAAGCTGAATTCACAAAACCGATCGTTCTTGTATGCCAGGTAAGGTTACATTCACAAGATATTCTGTAGAGAAACTGGTTGAGTTGAATTTAACAAGCTAGAGAAATCAGAGAAACCTAAAACTACTTAGACTCTTTGTTACAAACGTGAATGTTAAATAAATAAGCTCCTAATTTTCGTCCCTGTGTTGTCATTCTGCCTTTCAAAGCAGTGTATCCCTAAACAGTCTGAAACTGTCAGCTATGATTGGAATGTGTCAAGTGTTTAGCAACATACTGCTTTGTCAATGGATACATACATTTCAAGTAGGAATAACAGAAGGATGGCACATGATGTTTCTGAATTGTTATTTCATGGGGAATGCAGATATTACCCTAAGACGGTGATGGCTAAAGTATGAAAACGTGTCAGAGGTGACAACCTGAGACGTTTTTTTTTTCTGTTGGCATCTGAAGGTAGAGCAACTATCCTGCTGAGAGCCTGGCAAAGTGAACTACAATAATGGAGGTAAGATGGCCTATTTTAGCACCGCGCCCTCTGCAAAAGAGTTGCCCTGACTCCGGATGCTGAAGCTATCTGCTTGCTGCTCCGGTTTCGCTACCTGACAAAAACTCCTGCTGAGGGCGTGGTGCGAATGGCGGCCTACTTGCCTCCTTTAGTGAAGCCAAAGCTCCCCCTGTACTAAATGATTTGCAGACTTGCACTCGGACAGCTGGGAACAGAAATACTGTGTACCACAGTCTTCCCTGCTGCCAGTGTACCCACCAAAGTTGCTGCCTAGCAATACTGGGAGAAAAGAACACTACATCCGTAACAGTTATCCCTGCTAAGACCTCACTATGCTGCCCCTTTATCCCAACACAGTTGCTGTACTCCACCAAAGTTACTGCTCACAAAATTAAACATTTTTCTAGAAGCGGGACACCACCCAAGTTATGCAAATTTTTTAAGAATTTTGACACACTAAGATAAACAGCTATTTGATGAAAGCTGACAGGTTTTCATTTTACTGTAATATGGTACCACTGCCGCTATGGTAATCCTGAATATCTTTACTTTGCCCGAACTATGATTGATTGTTTCCCTTACATCGCTTTCTTATCCAATCCCTTCCCCTCCTTGGTTGAACTTCATGGAGGTTTTTTTTTTTTTTCTCTTCAACCACATTAACTATGCCCAGTTTCAGTAGCAAAACCTCTTGTTGTTCTGCTCAGAAGCTCTTAACAATTATATTATCGAACCAATTGCATTCATGTCCACTTAAATGTCTATTCTGGTGTGAAATAATAACAAATTTTTGTTTGTTTGTGTGGTGTAACAACATGATGTTTCTTCCATCATCAGCACATTTTCTGTGAAGAGTGTATCTGTCTGTGGTTCAATAGAGAAAAGACCTGCCCTCTCTGCCGGACTGTGATCTCCAGCCACAACCACAAGTATAAAGATGGAGCCACCTCTCTACAACTGCGACTGTTCTAGTCTTATCATTTATGTAATGCTGAATGAAATTCCATCATTATCTTGGGTATCTGTTGTTTTTCTTTTGGTGTATTGATTTACTTAAAAGAAGATGTTGGTGGCTTTTTTTTTTTAATGAAGGGCTAGACATTCATAAGTTTGGGTTTTCATGTTTTGTGAGTGTTCTGGTTTACTCTTGGTGTCTGTTTCATAGTCAAACACCTTTTTCTGATACTTCAATCTCCTGCCTCTTCTAATGTATTTATGACACTGCTTTTATTGCCATCGCTTCTGAACTCAAGTCACAGCTTCTTATGTGATGTATACAGTCATCAAAGCATATTGTTCTTCTGCAGCATTTCAGGAAAAAGAACTTCTCCAATGCAACCATCTTCTCCACTAGCAGCTTGTGTCCTAATAGTTACTGGGGTGGTCTAATGTTCTTGAATTTGCTCTAGTACAGGTTTGGAAAAAGTTTTTTTTTTTTTTGTCAGATTGCATGACTCCTTTACAGTATTGTGACTCTACTTTTGGGGAATGCAGCGATTCTTGCAACTTGTTATATCCTTGATATCTCCATTTTAAGAGTCAATTTTAAAGGCCCTTGGTATTAGCATAATAGAAACATAGGCAGAAAAAAATCTTATTCTTTTAATTAACCAAATCGTATTGGGATGTAATTGAAAACACAAGTGTCCCAACTGGACAACTCCTTAAAGGGAACTTGTCAGCCCCAAGGTTTTTTAGGTTGTGTAGTGTCCCACATCACAACCTTGCCATTAAGTGCAAGTTTCTGTTAACCCCCTCCTTTTTAGGCTAGATGCACACAATCCTGCTCATTCTGTGGAAACATATCCATGTGCTGGTCAGATCCTATGGACCAGCCATAGTTCAGTGGACATGATCCTAGCATCATAGTGATATATTATGCAGCAGCGCTGGCATTAGTCACAGTTGTTAGTGTCTACACTGCTGTTAATCCAGCAGACAGCGACTCCTTCCATTATATGTCACTATAATGCAAAGGTCCCATCCACTTCACTATGCTCAGTCCGTGGGGTCAGATACTATGGACAAAGCACATTTGTGTGCAGGTGATCTTGGTTTCTCAGGGTACTATCAATAGGAGTGTAAGCTGCAAGAGTGTGTGCTCTGGAGCTTTGCAACCATGCCCATAGTGAAATCTGCAATGAATACTGAAATGAAAATTTTCTTCATTTTTGGGACATATTTTCTCAAGAGATGTATGCATTCAATGGATATATTTAGTTAATATTTGTCCAGAGAGCTGATGTGTTCCCTTTAAATGAATGCCAACACTGGCTAGCCTTGCATTGTTTCCTATGCAATGTAAATATACTTCAAGCTGGCCATTCAAATGATGGACTAGTCCATGTATAACATGGTTGTCTAAGAAAGTGAGAGTTAAAGGTCACTCCACTTTGGATAGTAGAGGGGGACCTTGTCTAAATGCCCATATGCCCTAGTAGGGTATAGGAAAAGAGGGTGTCTGCGTTTATGCACACCTTGAATCTGCCTAAAGATATGGCTATAAATGTATCACTATTTTTAGTGACTTGGTATAAATCAACTATTAACATAGGACTTTGAGCTCAATGTGTACCACTCGAAAATGTGTTTATGTAAAACCAAAGTATAGCCATTGTCATGTTTGTTACACCTGAACATTCAACACCTTTCACTGTGTCCTGAGTAGCACCAGCATACTAGTAGCTTCTACACAGAACTGCAGGATTTTTATATTAGATGCAATAAATCCTTGCTTTACTAGCTGGCATCCAGCCAAACAGTGTATGACTTTTCTGCTATCTTCTTTATATGAAAAGAGGAATTTATACAAGGCATTCAAAGCATATTTTGTACTGGTAATTGTTGCCTATCATGCAACGGAGGGTATTCTGAAATAAGACACCCTGAAAATGGATACTGAAACTTTTCTTCATTCAGTGCATGTATGTAAAGAGAATAAATTTTCTTATTTATAAGAAACTGCTTAATAAATTTGTTATCCTCTAACTATTGGGTCTGACTGATTTTGTGAAATACTATTTGACTGTGTTATGTACACTTTTGCAGTTACAGTGAGACCTCCTTTTGAAGGGTGTGGACTGCTCAAGGAAAAATATACAAAATGCAGAACAAAGTGTCCAATGGTGTCTGTAAATGTACAGCTCCTGAAACACTCAAATAATGATGAAACATCCCAAAATCATGTATTATACTGTATGCTTAGTATTACAAAGAACTGCCATACAGATCAGATACAGTACTAACCAATGGTGACCTCTTTTTCTTTGCCCTTGTGAAGAGATCCATTTGCCACTTCAGGATGAACATGTTATTCTTTGGCCCCAGCATGGCTCTTCTCTAACCTCTCTAACATGGTTCCTCCTTATGTTTGGTCCCCATAACACTTTTATTTATGATCTCCCTGTAATGCTTAAAGGGGTATTCCAGGAATAAGTATAATTCATACTCAAGTTGTTCATTAAAATATAAGCTAATATGTAATTAGACGTCATAGTGTGTGCCGCGCGGCAGATCACACAGACGTGTCTCTGGCAGCTAATATAGAAGAGTGTAGACCGAAGAGGAGCCTCCACGAGCATTGGGGAGCATGTAAGTGTTTTTTGTTTTTTTAATGTGCTTGGCAAACTGCGCGCTGGCTCATTGTACACTACATGGGGGGGGGGGGGCTGGATATATACTGGGAGACTGTGACCAATGATTTCCCATCCTCGGCTTATACTCGAGTCAATATGTTTTCCCAGTCTTTGGTGGTAAAATTGGGGGTCTCGGCTTATACTCGAGTATATACGGTATCTCTGCCTACTTTAGAAAGTCCATAGAATTTTTGTGAATCAAAATCAAACTATTTAAGCTCCATTTTCTGATTAATGACATTGAGTTCTGTTGTATTCATTTATTTATAGCATTAAGGGGTTTTGGATCAGATTCCTGAACTACCCCTTTATACATTCTCATTTCTGGAACCCAGCATGGCTTTCCTTTTATTATTATTTACAGTATTATACATCAGAATGATTCTCTTCTTCTATTTCCCCCTTAACTGACATTTGCAAATCATATCAAAAAAGGGATTTTCAGCAATTCTATCATTAAAAAAATAATAAAAATTGATCAAAAGGTTGCACAGTCATCAAAATGGTACCAATGAAAACGTCCTCTCATTAGGCAAAAACTTACCTCACACAGCTCCTTACACCGCCTGAAAAAGTTCTTAGCGTCAGAAGATAGCGATTTTTTTTATTTTTTATTAAAAACACAATAAAACCTATATAAATTTGGTACCAAAGAATAAAGCAGAAGTATTAGAGTGCACAGTGAAAGTCAAAAAAACTGACCCGACAAAGTGATGCAAATGTGTTTCACCACATTTGGAATTTTTTCCAACTTCCTAGTCCACGGAATGTAATAATAAATGAGAGGTAAAATTTGTTACAGAGAAATTGCTAGAGAAAAGGGATACAAAAGCGCTACCTGGTGTAATAAATTCAAAAATCAATTATATGAAGAGTGGTGTTTAAATTGCGCTCACCTTAGCGCGTTGTGCAATCAGGCACAACACTGTGGAAATCGCACATCGGATGCAGCCTAGTCCTTGCCGGTTGGGAAACCCCGGGTAGAAAACATATATGATCCGAAAGGTAGAAGGGATTCCGTCCTTACGGTAGTAGGAAAAAAGGACTATACTCCCGGCGCTTCTCTGATCCAAAAATGGTAGTTTTTATTTTTTCTTTTTTTTCAAATTCTTTATTTAGACATTTTGAAAATATACACATATGCTATACAATCCCAAACACAATCCATATGCATACATATTTAATCTACCCCCCACCCGTTCCCCACCCTCCCGTGGGTGATACTATTGTTTACTATAAAAATTACAAAAACCTTTGTTCTCCCTTTTGCCAAGTTTCCCGAGATGTCTCGGGTTTATCTGTACCCAAGGCCAATTGAATACCAAACAATACATAGTAACACTTAGACAAGACAAAATAAGACAAATCAATACAAAACAGGACAGAACAAGAAAAACAAAAAAACAAAACAAAAAGAAAAAAAAAAAAAAAGGGAGGGGGGGAAAAAGGAAACAAGGGGAGAGGAAAGGGGGGAGAAAAGGAAGGGCCCCCCTCTCCCACCCCCACCCCCCGCCCCCTCCACCTCCTCAAGATCATCGTCCTACAAGTAGTTGCTCATAGTCTGCTGTGTTCTGAAACTCTAACCATTTTCCCCATATTATAAGATGTTTCATAGACTTTCCCCTCGTATATGCAGTTAGCTCCTCCATCCTCCTAATCTCTTCAACTCTTTGTATCCATTCTTTACATGTTGGCGAATTTTTATTTTTCCAATTTGTTGTTTTGCAAGCCCTTGCGGCGTTAATCAAGGAGATTACAATTGAGGATCTATACTTCTCTAGTGATATTTTAGCTAGATGTAATAAACAGAGGGATGGGTCCAGTTCTATTTCATATTCACCCAACTGTCTGGCTACCCGTCCAACATGTTCCCAGAGAGGGCGAATACCGGGGCATTCCCAGAAGATGTGTATAAGAGTCCCTCTCTCCCTCTCACATCTCCAACACATTGATGAAATTGATGGATGCATTTTATTTAATATGACTGGGACTCTGTACCACCTTGATAGGATTTTAAACCCTGACTCCTGCATACTCGAGGCAATTGAGGAACGGTGTATCAGGCGATAAATCTGATTCTCTTGTTGCTCAGTTATCTCAAGTCCAAGATCCCTTTCCCATTTCTCTGTAAAGTTTAATCTACCTCTGCTCTCTTCGTCTCTTAGCTGAGTGTATATTACTGAGAGCGAGTGTGCAATATGACCTACGCCCATACACCTTTCCTCAAAGGAAGTTAATTCTCGACAAAAGGAGCTGGCGGGTGGTAAAGATTTCAAGAAGTGATGTAATTGGGTTGCCCTCCAATATCCTAAGTGCCCGGGGATCTCCTGTGTGATTAGATCCTCCAACGACCACCATTCATTCTCCTTTATATAGTCCTTAGCATTTTTCCTCCCATGCTGTGCCCATTCCATAAATTTCGGATCCCCCCTTCCTGGTTCAAAACTCGGATTGCCAAGAACTGGGTACAGTGGGGAAAACATTGGTGATAGGGAGCTACCCTGTAGATATTTATTACATATCTTTAATGTGGGAGATATGGTTGGATGTTTGAAATCGGGTAGAGAGGGAAGTGGGATCCACAGGGCACATGTAAGAGAGATTGGGGAGATACTCTCTTCCATTTCTACCCATAATTTTAATTCTCTATGTCTATGCCAGTCTACTACTCTTGAAAGATGTGCAGCTATATAGTACCTTAGTATGTTGGGGACACCCAGTCCTCCTCTGTGTTTTGGTCGGTATAAGGTCGCTTTTGAGATTCTAGCCTTTTTCCCTTTCCAAATGGAATCAAAAATGCAGGAGGTCATTTTGGAGAAGAAGGAATTTGGAGTAGTAATTGGGACTGCCTGAAAAAGATATAGGATCCTTGGTAGTAGATTCATTTTTATTATAGAGCACCTACCCAACCAGGAAAAGGTTCCCTTGCCCCACTTCTCCAGGTCCCTCTCTACCCGGCCCAATAATGGCAAAAAGTTTTTCCTGAATAGTCTGTTTAAATCAGCCGTTAGGGCAATTCCTAAGTATCTAATCTCATCCGTTGTCCACTTAAAGGGAAATTTCTCCTTCAAGGTAGCTGCCTCTCTACTGGGAATAGAGATATTTAGTATCTCCGATTTATTCAAGTTGATTTTATACATAGATAGATTAGAGTACCTTTGCAATTCTACCATTAGGTTGGGTAGAGAGATATTTGGTCTGGCAACAAAAAACAACAGATCATCCGCATAAGCGGCTACTTTATGCGTCCTCTGACCGATTTTTATACCTTTTACGTCCGCGTTTGCCCTAATGGTACACAAGAGAGGTTCCATAACCAAGGCGAAAATGAGAGGGGAGAGGGGGCACCCCTGTCTAGTACCGTTTGAGATTGAAAAATAGTTAGATGTTACACCATTAATTTTAACCGCAGCCGATGGATTACCATATAGTGCTCCGATCCAGGTTTGCATACCTGTTCCTAGACCCACGTAGCTCAAAGAGCTCTTAATGAAATCCCATTGTATTCTATCGAATGCTTTCTCTGCATCCGCGGATAGAAGTACAGCAGGGGTGCCCACTCTCCGAATCTCATGGATCACATTGATTGCCCTGGTTGTCCCATCCCTTGACCCTCGAGTGGGCATAAATCCTATTTGATCCCGATGCACCACCCTCGCCAGATGCGGCAATAGCCGGGATGCCAAAATCTTAGCAAACAGCTTCAGGTCAGAATTCAGGAGCGAGATTGGTCTATAGCTCGCACAAAAATTAGGGTCTTTGCCCTCCTTATGAATCACAGAAATATGAGCTCTCGAAAGCCCAGGTGGAAGGGGTTCATTTGCCTGTATCGTATTGAATGTCTCCAAAAATCTGGCCTGAAGCTGCGCCGAAAAGACTTTATAGTATTTTATTGTGAGCCCGTCGGGGCCTGGGGCTTTCCCCGGTGTTGTTGTTAAAATAGCATCCCGGAATTCCTGTGCTGTTATGGGTCTATCTAATTCCTCCATTGCCCCTATTGGGATCCTAGGCATCCCCGACTCTTCTAAATATTTTTGTATTGCTGTTTTGGAGACCTCGAGATATTTTCTCTTTCCTCAATATTATACAGATCGGAGTAGTATTTATGAAAAACCTCCAGAATTTTGGAGGGTAAAGTGACCAACTGATTCTGGTGATTTACAATCTTTGAAATATATGTCCTGCTTCTCTGTTCTCTCAAAGCTCTAGCTAAAGTCTTCCCCGGCTTATTTCCAAACTCATAAAAATGTCTCCTACACTTCTGCAATATTGCCTTTGCTTTATTGAATATCAGTGATTTATATTGTTCTCTAAGTTGACACAAATGGGCTCCCAAGTTCTGTTGAGTTGACCTCTTGTGTACTTTTTCTATCTGTTGTATTTGTTTTAATAGGTCTTCAACCTGAGCATTATGTTTTTTCTTAATACGTGTTCCCATTTCCACTAACATACCCCTGATGTGGTTTTTATGTGCCTCCCATAGCCACTGTTTAGAAATATCAGGGGTGTCATTTTGTTCGAAAAAGTTATTTATTTTTGTTGAGATTTCTTGAATTATTGTATTATCTTCCAATAGATTTTCATTTAGTTTCCAATTCCATGTCCTCGCATGGGGAGGGGGAAGGGCCAAAGAAATTGAAATCAAAGCGTGGTCCGAGAAGGAAATTGGATAAATTTTTGCATCTTTAAGATGCATTAGTGCGCTATGGGGCATGAAAATATAGTCAATTCTAGTATATACATTATGTGCATGCGAGAAAAAGGTGTAGTCTTTTTCAGTTGGATGGAAAAATCTCCACGTGTCCATCAATTGAAAAGTATGCAGCGTCTTTTGTATTGATTTTATTGTTCCCTGGGAAATTGATGAACTCCCGCTGGACGTGTCTAGTTTTGGATCTAAGGCCAAGTTCATATCGCCCCCCAGAATAAGTGTTCCCTCAATAAATTCCTCCATCTCTTGGAGGATCCTTTCGAGGGCTCTGGCTTGGCCTATGTTTGGTAGATATATCGACCCTAGTGTATATAAGGTAGAGGCAATTTTGCCTTTAACAAAGATGCATCGCCCTTCTTCATCTATCTTTTTATCCACCAATTCCCACGGGGTGTTTTTAGCAAAGATAATAGAAGAGCCTTTTGTCTTGGAGTCTGGGGAGGAGCTATGATATACGAGTGGGAAATTCCTGTCAAAAAGCCTAGGGATTTTATCGGTCCGAAAATGTGTTTCCTGTATAAATGCTATGGAGGCTTTTTGTTTTTTAAGTAAACGTAGCAATGAAATTCTTTTTTCAGGTATATTTAGGCCCTTTGCATTTAGAGACACCAAGTGCAACTGATCCATGTCTATACACAATCCCCGTCAAGCACCGGAAGAAGTCCAGCGGGCAAACAGATAGTTAGAAATAGTTTCAATACGTAATGGGGAGAAGTTAGGGAAGGGGGGAGGGGGGCAGAGGAGAGAAAGAGAAGGGGGGGAGAAGGGGGAGAAGGAAAAAAAAAAGGAAAAAAAAAAAAAAAAAAAAGAAAGGAAAGGAAGAGAAAGGGAAAAAAAAAAAAAACACAAAACAAAAAAAAAAAAAAACACACGACACAACAGCACACCCAAAAAACAAAAAACACAAATTCAACCCTTTTATCTCTCTTAGCTTTAGCTAATTAAATAGGTAGGTAGCGCCGAAAAAGCGCTCTAGTAGGCACCCCTCACATAGGGACACTATCTCACCTAACCTATTGGAGAGATTTAATCTTTTGGGCGTTTCTAGAAATGCCGCAGCCATAACGAGGCCTGGATCCCACTATCCCCAGTAGCTTATACCTCTCTTAAGTTAATTGTTAGTTTCTGTCCAATAAGCGGATTACGGTCCATAAGTTATATCAACAGAGACACATCTAATATATCTCTGTTGTATTTATGTACACACTGTGGGGAAGGGTGGGGGGGGGAGAGAGAGAGGGGGCAAAAAAAGAAAGAAAAGGAAAGGAGAAGGAGAAAAAAAAAAAAAAAAAAAAAAGCCCCGAGAGGGGAGGGGGGTAGGGGTCAGGGAGTTGGGGAGGGGAAGGGCATAGTCCGCCCTATTGAGGGGGGGAGAGCTCTATTCAACTTATCCACCAATTGATAATTAATGCCTCAAGAGTTTATTGTGTCCGTGCCTATTTTTTATAATAATTCGTGTAACTATTTGATTCCCATCCTCGGCCACTTGTGGTTGGCAGATGGAGGTGACCCTTCTTTACTCTATGTGCCAATTGTGATACAAATGTGAAACATTTGGAGTGTGAATGATAATTACATCAATTAGAATGTGACAATGTGGCCTATTAAGTTTCTAATAAGGACTTTACAAAATGGAGTAAAACCTTGTTCTTTGTCTCATCCATGATGTGATCACGCAGTTTTAAAAGCGAGAATCACGCGCTGCACAGGACCAGCGCGTGATCATTGATACATATGTTACAAAATGATGATGTGACAGTATCTAGTACGGAATAATGCCTTTGTTCATTTCATGTTACAAAATGATGATGCGGCAGTATCTAAAATAGATAGTGCCTTTGTTTATGAAATGATATAAAAGCAAGGGGATCCTGACAGGGGGCAGGGACTTTTCCAGACTCTCGAGTGGACGCACTTCGGTCTGTGATGTTGATCCGGAATTTTCCTTGCCCTGCCGAGGTCCCCCGTCAGGATAAGTGATGCTACAATATCCGGTAATGTATTGATGCTTACTTTCTAATTAATATGTACTCAGTATATAAGCAATAATTGTTAATCTGTTATTCAGCAAATAAAAATATTACTGTTTAAGATTAAATTTGTATTGACCGTAGTTCCTTCCTAATTAGTATATTAGTGAGCGCAGTAAGTAGGACGCTAGGTCCACCTTATTTTTTGACAGGCAATACATTAATTGGCGTAGTCGGCAGGATTCCGTATAAAAACGCTGTGTTAACGGTCTGTGAGAACAGGCCCAGGCTGGATATTCCGCAAAACTGTCCAGAAACTTTACCGTATGCAGCCCTATTGCACGGGTCGGTGGAGTTGAAGGATAGGTGGGATTGAAGGAGCGAGTGGAGTGGGCTCACGGATAACACAACAATATACGGGAGACTGTAACAAAAGAACCAAAGCCTTTGCAAACATTCTGAGATTATAGGGTGGTTGTAAAGAAGGTAGGGAACCCCTGTGCAAAATTTGACCTCTTGGCAAATTGCCAAAATTTTCGATCTTTTGGCACCGAGCCAAAACATCAGAAAATGTTCAGGAGGCGAAAAAATCACACCCCAGAGGGAATAGAAGTGCCCGGCTGGTCTGAGGCACCATATTCTATCTTAGCACAAGAATTAGGAACATCAGGGTTAGCTGAACCCTGGGAAAGTAAACTCAAAACCTGTGAACCCGTAGATCTAGTGAAAACGCTAGAAGGGGTCCCCGCAAAGGTGGGTGATGCAGTAGCGTTGGGAAGACGCACCTGGATTCTTGTGAGTGCATATCGCGCGGTGCATCAAAAGAATCAACTTCTGTTAAAGAAGTGCTCTCAGCTAGAACAGAAAATAATCGAGCTGGGAGGTCAGAAGGTGGTGTTAGAATGTAATACCAGGCTTCTGAAAGATAAGTTGGAACACTATCAAGGAATAGCTGAAAAGGCAGCAGTTAAAGTAGCCCAGAACAAATATAAGAAAAGAAGAGGGAAGGTGAACAAACAGAAGGTACACAAAAGCATTGCAGTAGCATCAGTAGGAGATTGGGATCCCGATAAATGGGATGGTGATATATGGGATTCATCTTCCTCAGGAGAAGATTTCCCGGAGTGGGAAGATCCCCCAAATCCCATCATTGATCCCCCTGGATTAAAAGCTAATCCAGTAAGAAAACGTTCAGAAAGAACTGAACACGGGATGGAGCAGGCAAGAGATGCCGGAGGAAATTTAATGTTTGATGAAAATGGGGTCGCTATTTTGGTGCCTGTCCCACCGCAGACCCGAGCTCGGACGTTTGTAGAGGATTTCTCTCAGTCCGAGGTGTATAGTATACTCAACCAATTCAAACAGAAAACAGGAGAAAGTGAGATAGCATGGATGGTGCGTATCAATGAGCAGGGGGCAGCGGGAGTCACCTTTGACCCCCAGGACATTGTGAAGTTTCTTACTTTACCAAGAGACCCTACGATACAAAGGGCAATGAAAACATATTTTGCTTCAAACCCCCAGGAAAATAACCAAAGCTTACTGATACTGATGGCAAGATGTATGATGGATAAGTATGTGACTGAGGCAGACATACCAGTGCCAGATAAACCCTGGTTTTCCCTGAAAGATGGTATAGAACGCCTCAAAGAAGAAGCGATGCGCAGCGCATTGCCGGTTCTGGGAGTTGATGATGACTTCTTGAATATGCCTTTAACTGCTAGCATGAGAAATAGATTGGTAAAATCTGCCCCACAAGCCTATAAAGCAGTCATCCTAACACTGACTGTGGCTATGACTGGAGAACCAGTGGGGAATGTGTTAGGCAGGATGAGAGACCTACAGGACATGGGGGACTGGAAAGAACCCTCTGCACCTACCTCTCATCCAGGTAATAAAAAACCTTACAACCCAGGATACCAAAACAAAAGTAAGGAAGGGGAGGATCGGGTATCTCGAAAAGAGATGTTCCAATCCCTCCTAAAAGCAGGAATTAAGAAAGAGACCATAGATGGAAAAGAAACTGGAGAACTTTGGCGTCTTTACAAACAAAAGGTGCTGTCTGCCAAGAAAGCATCTAAGACCCAAGAAAGGAGTGACGCCAAAGTAGCAACAAAATCTAAACTGGAAGCCCCAAAGAAAGTAACATGGGAAGATTTCCAAAATATCTACCCATGGAAAGAGATGCAGGAGGCAATGGCCATCCATGCATCGGCTCCTGTCCCGGAAGACAGTGAGGAAGAAATAGCATAGGTAGCCAGCCAAGCCCCCATATGGATAAAAAGAGATGATCGTCCATATGTCAAATTAGGAATCCATTGGAAAGGGGGCAATGTACAACATGTCCCAGCATTAATTGACACAGGGGCGGAGGCTACCTTAATACATGGAAACCCCAATAAATTTAAAGGACCAAAGGTTCCAATTGCGGGACTAGGAGGAAAAGTCATAATGGGAGTGCAAACAAAAGTTGCACTAAAAATTGGCAATCTACCCATTCGAAATTATTCAGTGCTAATAGTCCCTGTACCCGAATACATCTTGGGTATAGATGTACTCAAAGGAATGACCCTTCATCTACAAGAAGGGAAATATGCATTTGGGGTTAATAAATCCCAGATCCAGATGAGACCAATACTGGTGGGAAAAGTAAAAATGCCTCCAGTACATGTTCCTCCTGCTGCTAAAATGGTAGCGATGAAACAATACCGCATACCCGGAGGACATAAGGAAATAACTGAAACAATAAAAGACCTGGTGGAAGCAGGGGTAATGAGGCCCACCACCACTGCTTGGAATAATCCGGTATGGCCTGTCAAGAAAAGTGACGGCTCATGGCGGATGACAGTGGACTACAGGGAGTTAAACAAACAGACTCCCCCATTGACAGCCGCAGTACCAGACACCATAACAATAGTGGAGACCATTCAAAGCCACTCAGGAACTTGGTATGCTGTGATAGATTTGGCTAATGCATTCTTTACTATTCCCATTGAACAAAAAGCACAAGATCAGTTTGCTTTCACCTGGTTAGGTAGGCAATATACCTTCACCAGGTTGCCACAAGGTTGGTTGCACAGTCCAACCATCTGTCATCGAGTTGTGGCTGAACATCTGGATGAAATTACACTTCCAGCTGGAATGCAGTTTTCTCATTATATCGATGATATAATGATACAGGGGAAAAGCAAAGAGCAAGTGGAGGAACAATTGAAAATTCTTCTGGCCCATATGCGAGCAAAAGGTTGGGAAATCAATGAGGCCAAAGTCCAAGGACCGGCTGAGGTAGTGAAATTCCTTGGAATTCAATGGAACAAGGGGCATAGGGAGATCCTTCCCAAAGCCCGACAAAAAATTATTAATTTCCCAACCCCAAAGTCTAAACAAGAAACACAGTCCTACATAGGACTATTTGGATTCTGGAGACAGCATATCCCACATTTGGGACAATTGCTGGCTCCCCTGTACAAAGTGACCCGGAAAAAATATGAATTTCAGTGGGAAGAAGAACAACAAGTTGCATTCGAAGCTGCTAAAGAAGCCATACAGCAGGCAGTGGACCTATGGCCTATGGCAGCTGGACAGGTGGAATTGCATGTGACAGTCCGACATATGTATGCCACCTGGTCTCTTTGGCAAAAACAAGGAGGAAAAAGAGTTCCTCTTGGATTTTGGAACAGGAAATTACCAGATGCTGGAGAAAAATACACGCCCTTTGAACAACAGTTGCTGGCATGTTAACTGGGCTCTTGTTGAAACCGAACAACTGACAATTGGACATGAAGTATTGATAAGACCAACAATACCCATAATGCAATGGGTACTGTCAAACCCAAAGACCAATAGGGTAGGACATGCTCAGGAACAAAGTATCATAAAATGGAAATGGTACATTTCTGAGAGAGCCAAAGCAGGAGAAGGCGGGACCGCCTCTCTGCATGAAAAAATAGCAGAAATCACAGAAGAAGACAATCCTCCAATAACCGCACAGGTGATGGAAGAATCACCAGTGAAATGGGGAAAAAGCTATGAAGATCTCACTGAAGAACAACAACAACATACTTGGTTTACTGATGGCTCAGCCAGGTATGTGAGTGGGAAGAGAAAATGGAAAAGTGTAGCCTACAATCCCAAATTAGGTAAACATTTGACAATGGAAGGAGATGGCAAGAGCAGCCAATATGCAGAGTTATATGCTGTTTTCCTTGCACTAGCATTTGAGAAAGGTGGAATGTGTCATCTGTATACTGACTCATGGTCAGTAGCAAATGGATTGGCTACTTGGATGATGGGTTGGAAAAAATACAACTGGCTTATTCATGGGAAAGAGGTATGGGGAAAAGAGGTTTGGGAGCAAATCGAAGAGATAGTGCAGCAAACTGTAACTACTGTATTTCATGTGGATGCTCATGTGCCAACTGACTCACTTGAACGTTTGTTTAACTCTGAAGCAGATAAAGCAGCAGCAATCAGAACGGCCGAGCCCGCTAGTGGAAACCACGCAAGTACCGGTGAGATTCAGGCATGGCTTCAGGGTACAGCCGTTTGGGCACACAACAAATCAGGACATTTGGGAGAGAAAGCCACTTACAGGTGGGCACAAGAGAGAGGAGTGCCCCTAACCATGGACATTATAAAAGAGACAATTTTGCAGTGCCCCATATGTCAACACTCACAGAAACGGGAGGTTCCACACACTGTAATGGGGCACATAGCCAGAGGACAATTACCAGCACAGATATGGCAAATTGATTTCATAGGGCCCTTATCAGAAAGCAGAGGGTGCAAATATGTTTGTACCGCAGTGGACACCTATTCAGGACTGATGGTAGGGTTTCCCTGCAAGGCCGCAACTCAATGGAGTACGTTGCGCACCCTGGAAATGATCACACAGTTCTATGGGGTGCCTTTACAAATACAGTCAGATAATGGGTCACATTTCACAGGACAACAGGTGAAAGATTATGCCCACGAGAACAACATCCAGTGGGTGTATCACATGCCATATTACCCACAAGCTGCCGGTTTAATAGAACGCATGAATGGGATGTTGAAGGCAGCCTTGAAAAAATTAAATCAATCAGATACCTCATATGGCCAATGGAGAGATAATTTGAGTGAGGCTCTTCAAGTGTTAAACAACAGACCAATCACTGATTCCATGACTCCTTTAATGAGGATGCTCACTCCCAATTTACAGGTACATGCTAATCAGGTCATTCCCACCGCACTCTGGTGGAAAGTGCATGAGGAAGCAAGGATCCCTGAAAGGGCTACCCCACAATCAGCAGGGTTAGATCTCTGTTCTGTTGAGACCTGGGTAATCCCATCGGGAAAAGTCCAGATGGTGGCCACTGGTTTGGGATGTAGCATACCACCTGATCACTATGGCCAGATAGCTACCCGATCTAGTATGGCACTAAAGGGAGCTATAGTGGTGGGAGGAGTAATTGATGCTGATTATCAGGGAGAAATCAAAGTGTTGATCAACAATCAAGGTCAGGAGCCCTTACTTATTACAAAAGGGGAAAGGATAGCACAAATGTTGTTAATTCCCATAAACCTATCTCTGGCCCAAGAGGGAACTGCCCCAACTGAAGTCACACAACGGGCAGACAAAGGTTTTGGCTCTAGCAACATAACAAATGTAGGAGCAAAAGTGTGGGTCCAGAATAATCAAGGACCACCATCACCAGCAGAGGTGATAGCTGTAGGAAAGGACCGCACACTTCTTATAATGCGACCTGGTAGCGAAAAATGGGAATATATCCCACAGGAAAAGTGTTATTTGCGGGAATAATGCTATTCTCTTGTTAACAGGTTCTATGTGTGCTAATATTTGGAATCCTTGGAGGCGGGTATTTGGGTGTCGATGGATGGACACCAGGAAGACATCTCACTACGGAACAGGTGTGGCCGCACAGACGTCCAGGAGATTGGAATGTATACAACCTCACGGATAAGGGACCAAGTTGGAACCAGATCCTATTCTCAGTTAATCTTAGTTTGACGGATGAAAGAATATGGTATTATGGGCCTCCTAATGAAGATTTATGGAACTATCCGGGAAGATATAAATGGCCTTATATGGTGTTCACCAATGGATCTGGAACTGTGACAATACAGGCGGAGGACGCAATATACTGTTGGACAGAAGGGATTGATAAAGCTACAGGGTTGGGGAGAGTAAATAATTCAATATGGAATAATTACATGAGTAAGGCACATAATACTACAGAACATACCTTTAATCTGACGGGAAGTATGATAATAGCTTGTGCCAATGCTACCAACCGACAAGTAAACTTTCCTCCCAAACAGAGATATCCACCCTGTGATAATTCAACAGGAGCTTATAATGGCACTGGACCTTGTTCCGGAAAATGGGGAGGAATTCCCGGATGGAGGGATTGGATGTTGGTATACTTGAATCAGGCCTATAAGACTGATCCAGGACACATGAAAAGGATTCCATCATCATGTGTGAAAACTGGAACTCAATCTCGAAAGACTGTGGTTTCAGTAATAGTGACATTTCCATCTGATGCTATTTGCCCTGTCCGGAGAAGAAGGGCATGGTATGACACCATATTGGGAGGGGTGGGAGCTGTCACTGGAACTTTGAACTCTTTTGATATAGAGACTTTAGCAAATAGAATGAGTAATGCGGGAAAAGGTATACAAGATGTTTTAACTTTGCAAGGACAATGGATGCCTACAATATGGCGTCCATGGAACCAAGCTTTGGGGATAGATGCATTTTTGTTACAAATGAAAACTGCTTCTGATTCTTTTATGTTTGAAGTTGATTCTAATGTATCTAAAGTTTTTAATTGGACGGTGTGTACATTGCAGACTATGTATCAAATGCAACAAAAGACGACAATGCAAACTCAGTTAATGACTGGGAATGAACAGGTATGGAGGACCGTGTTTAACCCCTTAAGGACGCAGCCATTTTACAGCTTAAGGCTCAGCCCGATTTTTTGGATTCTGACTTGCTTCGCTTTATATGGTTATAACTTTTGAACACTGTTACTTATCAAAACGATTCTGAGATTGTTTTTTCCCCACATGTTGTACTTCATTTTAGTGGTAAATTTTGGCAGATAAGTTTTGTGTTTATTTACAAAAAAAAGAAAATATGATAAATTTTTTGAAAAATTTGCCATTTTCGAAATTCTAAATCATTGCGTTTTCAGGCAGATAGATTTACCACCTAAATAAGTTGCTGAATAACATTTCCCATTTGTCTACTTTACATTTTCATAATTTCTGAAATGTCTGGATAATTTATTTTGAGGTCACGCGGCTTACAAATAGAATATCGCTTTTCCGGATTTTCAGAATTGACTATTTTGGGGATAAATACAGTTTTGAATGAAATTTTACATATTTAGCATCAAAACCCCCTATATAATCTACCCATTTTCAAATCTGCACCCCTCAAGCTATCAGAAACAGCTTTTACGAAGATTGTTAACCCCTTGAGATCTTCATAGTAATTGAATCAAAATGGAGGTGAAATTTAGAATGGTCATACTGTTCCCTTATACGTTCATTTAGCCCTAAAATTTACACATTTCCAAAATATAAAAAGAGAAAACCCACCATACAATTTGTTCTGCAATTTCTCCTGAGTACAAAGACCCCCCACATGTGGCTGTGACTTGTTTTATGGGCGCACAGCAAGGCGCAGAAGGGAAGGAGGGCGCTGCAGCTGCCAGGATTTTAGTTTCCTCATTGGCCCCTTTTGAAGGCTATAAAATTTTCGCTTTTTCGTTATTGGGGCCATGTGACGGCATTTTTTTTGCGGGATGAGATGCTTTTTCCATTGTTACCATTTTGGGGTTGGTATCACCTATTGTTGAAAATTTAGGAACTTTTTTTGAGGGCAGGAGTAGAAAAGCATCAATTCTGTACTGGATTTTTGACTTTTTTTTTTTTGGTGTTCACCGTATAGCCTAATAATCCTGTTAGCTTTATTCTATGGGTTGATACGATTACGGGGATACCAGACATGAATATATTTTCTTACGTTTTACTAAATTTGTCAAACAAAACCCTAATGTGGGGAAAAATCTATAATTTTTGTATTGCCATCTTCCAAGTGGCATAACTTTGTTACGTTTTTGGCTACGGAGCTGGTTGATGGCTTGTTTTTTGCGGGACATGTTGTACTTTGCACCAGTATCATGTCTGAGTACATATGGTTTTTTGGTCGCATTTTATAGCATTTTTTGTGGGATTGAAAAGGTAAAAATCATAATTTTTGGAGGGTTTATAACAGTTTTTTTTTACGGCGTTTATCGTGGGGGTTCAATAATGATTTACTTTTATTCTACGGGTTGTTACGGACGGGGTGATACTATATATGTGGGGTTTGTGTTATGATTTAGACTTTTTTTTTGAGTTATATGTCTCTTTATATGTTTTGGGGGTTTGGGGCATTTTTAGTGATTTATGACTTTATTTTTTTATTGAATAACTTTTTTTTTTACTTTTTCACTTTTATACCATGGGACATGAAGAAGCAATCTTCTGATTGCTTCTTCATGATAATATTCTGCAATACTGATGTATTGCAGAGTATTATCAGTGTCAGCCTATGCACTTGCATAGGCTGGCACTTTGCCAGTAAGATGACGTCACAGACGCCATCTTACTGGCAATTCTTGCTAGTAACTCTGGGGTCCAGATCGGACCCCAGAGTTACTATAGCAACGATCGGCGCCCCCCGAAAACGGTTCGGGGGGGCCGATCGTGGGGGAAAGACCCCCCAGATACTTGTTAGATGCCGCGGTCGCGCTGACCGCGGCATCTAAAGGGTTAAGCACCCGCGATCGGAGACAACTCCGATCGCGGGTGTTACACTGGGGTG
The DNA here is from genome assembly GCF_040894005.1 of Engystomops pustulosus. NCBI lineage: Eukaryota > Metazoa > Chordata > Amphibia > Anura > Leptodactylidae > Engystomops > Engystomops pustulosus. The sequence goes on from NC_092412.1 coordinate 132,066,099, forward strand.
CCGGCTATTAGTTACAGCCGGCACCCCGTGTTTCCCGATGCCGGTTCGGCTCTGATCCAGAGCCGAGCCGGCATAAGCGCCGTGGCGGATATATCCGCCACTGAGCGCTAAGTCACTGCGCTCCGTGGCGGATATATCCGCCGCGGAGCGTGAAGGGGTTAATAACACTATACCCAACACCTCATGGTTAAAAATAGAAACATCTAAAATGATATGCAATGACACAGCTTGCCAAGGTATTATCAATATATATAATGTAACCAATCAACAGATAATGTGTAGATATGTAGTGTTACCATTTATATTGGGAGCTCCAGGTCATCAATGGTTCTGGATGCCTAAGATGAATGGTTTATATCTTGATGATAATAATAAGACTTATGATTTAAGTTTGTGTGATGATACTCTGGACGGTAAGATATGTCGATTACACTCAACAGTGTATGAACCATGTCTCTTACAGAGTACAGTAAATGTATGTGAATTTACTATTTTGCCTACTACCTTCAAAATGTTAGTGGAAATAGGATCCCAAGAGATTTGTGTGATTACAGATACTCCAGTTATAGCAGGTATGAAGGTTCCCTTTGCTGGGTGTTTACAAAATGTTTCCACCTTACAATGGGAAAACCAAACATTCCTGTTAACACATGATTTAGATATACAAAAGACGGTTTATTGGAAACCTAATATATTAACAACAAATAACTGGGATCTGAATCTCACTAGATTACAGAATATTATTACAAATTCTGAAGAAGGTCAAAAGATGATAAAGTCATTGAATAAAACTATACAGCAACATGTAATTAGCACTACAATTGTAGCAGGAAAGATTGTTAAGATGGGTTCTTCCATCCAAGAAGCTACATCACATCACTGGTGGGACATTTTCATGGGATATTCTCCATCTGCAGAGAGGATGTTAAATTGGTTGATACATCCTGTGCTTGTAATTGCTATTATTGTAATTACATTATCTATCTGGAATTGTTATATGGCTTATAAATTGTTTACCAGACCACGAGTTGTCATGGTCAACTACAGAAACGTCAAATAGTCTACATTGTCAAGGACCGATTGTGATACAAATGTGAAACATTTGGAGTGTGAATGATAATTACATCAATTAGAATGTGACAATGTGGCCTATTAAGTTTCTAATAAGGACTTTACAAAATGGAGTAAAACCTTGTTCTTTGTCTCATCCATGATGTGATCACGCAGTTTTAAAAGCGAGAATCACGCGCTGCACAGGACCAGCGCGTGATCATTGATACATATGTTACAAAATGATGATGTGACAGTATCTAGTACGGAATAATGCCTTTGTTCATTTCATGTTACAAAATGATGATGCGGCAGTATCTAAAATAGATAGTGCCTTTGTTTATGAAATGATATAAAAGCAAGGGGATCCTGACAGGGGGCAGGGACTTTTCCAGACTCTGGAGTGGACGCACTTCGGTCTGTGATGTTGATCCGGAATTTTCCTTGCCCTGCCGAGGTCCCCCGTCAGGATAAGTGATGCTACAATATCCGGTAATGTATTGATGCTTACTTTCTAATTAATATGTACTCAGTATATAAGCAATAATTGTTAATCTGTTATTCAGCAAATAAAAATATTACTGTTTAAGATTAAATTTGTATTGACCGTAGTTCCTTCCTAATTAGTATATTAGTGAGCGCAGTAAGTAGGACGCTAGGTCCACCTTATTTTTTGACAGGCAATACACCAATCAACCATAAGACTCTAAACAAACAGCTCCGTGCCCAAATTCTTTCAGTGTACCAACCAATCCCAGGATATTGGCATGTTTCATCTAAGATTTGTAAAAATAATAAATAAATAGGTAGATCGGTAAACCAAAAAAAGAGAAGGAAAGGAGAAAAAAAAAAAAAGGAAAATTTGGTGATAGGTGCATTGTATTTCTTTGTAATATAATAAACCACAACAATTCATATAGTCTCACCTTTTGCCCTTTTAGTACACTCTTAACTTCTTGTGATATTACTCTAACGTCTCCTTAGGATATTTGCATACCCCCAATTACTCCTCCCCTCATCCCCCCCCCCCGAATAAGACAATGCAAATCCCGCTAACCCACTAGTAACGAAAAACTCTATATTTCTTTATGATATATAATAACAATTAATATAATCTTGCCCTTCACCCTTTTAGTTCACTTCTAACATCTCTGTATATTAAGTTGCACCATCTCATTTGCTCCCCCCCTCCCTCCCTCCCTCCCTCCAGACAGGGCGTTTCAAATCCCCCCATTCCGAAGCACATAAGTCATACATTATTACACCTTTTATATATCATAAAGGGGATACATATCCTACGGTATAAATGTACAGTCTTCTAATGCTTAAACCCTTATTCTCAGGACCCTTTTCCCAAGAAAAAGCGAAAGGGGAAAAAAAAAAAAAAACATACAGTTGTTAGACATACATTGCCCCCATTGTCCACCTATGTCCCAAGAAGTTTTCCCATTTTTATAGTGAGTAATTCATTACTAATATACATCTGGATTGTTCCTCAGCCTTAATACTCTTTGCCGGGTTAATCAATGGATAGAGTTTTTATCCTCATTCTTTTATTTTATTTTAGCCCCCACGTTCCCCAGCCCTGCTATTTACCCCCCATTTTGGGGCCAAGTGGCTCGGAATCTATGTAAGTTGGACTTACATTCAGGCACCCTAGTAGGTATCCTGGAAGAGGATAGGGATTCCAACCTCATACGAAGGTATTTCCTCCACTGTGAGAAAGAAAGGGAGAGAAACAATCCACTACAATTTACAATCCATACGAGTAATAAGGAGTATCATAATTAATAATAAAAAAAAAAAAAAAAAAAAAAAAAAAAGGATCTCTCCCCACACTCTCGTCCCTCCACCCCGCAGCATATTCAGATCCTAGGATGATACGTTGTTACACCTTTTGTCCATCATCTGAAAGTCAATAATCTAGGCAGTTCTAGGCAGAGCTGGTGCTAGCCACTGATTAATTTCAGACTGTGGGTTACTTGATGTGTCCCTTCTTATTCGTAGCTGGGTTTCTGAACGCTGTGTTGGGCCCCCAGCTCTTGTTATGTTATAGCCAGGTAAGGGGTAAGCGGTCCAGTCCAAAATTTCCACAGGTTCAATCCCCAAAAATCTGAAGGCTCCGTTCAGGTCTGATGGCGTATACACCGAGTAATTTAAGCCATCCCTACGTAGGGTAACAAAAAAGGGGTATCCCCATTTATATGTCGCCCCAACATCTTTTGCCCTTTGCAGCAGGGGCCCCAGCAATTTTCTCTTTGCTAAAGAGCGTTTTGAAATGTCGGGTAGTAGGAATACTTGAGAGTTTTCAAACATAATATGGCCCCTCTCCCAGGCTTTTCTCATGATATTTTCTTTCTGCTGGAAGTAGTGAATGCGACATAATACGTTGCGGACAACATTATCGGGGCCTCTGTTAGATTTGTATGTCACTCGGTGTATTCTGTCGATCTTAATAGGTGTACTCTCTGGCTCCCCTAAGATTGTAGTGAAAATGTATACTGCAGCCTCTCTGAGCCGGTCACCTATTACTGATTCAGAGAGCCCCCTGATCTTAATATTTCTCCTTCTGCCTCTATTTTCCAGGTCATCTACCTGCAGGGCCAAGTCCCTCACAATATTGGAGTGTGCTTGCACCAGATTATGTATCTCAGCACATTCTCTCCCGTGTTCAATGTGTTGGTGCTGGAGGTGACTGATAGCCTCCGAGTTTATAGCCACGGAGGCTCGTACCTCCTCCAATTCCCGCAAGCATTTTTCCTCACACCTAGTGATCTGCAGTTCTAAGTCATTCTTAGTCGGGAGGGCCACCTTCTTAGTCGGGTTGGCAGATGGAGGTGACCCTTCTATACTCTATGTGCCAATCAACCATAAGACTCTAAACAAACAGCTCCGTGCCCAAATTCTTTCAGTGTACCAACCAATCCCAGGATATTGGCATGTTTCATCTAAGATTTGTAAAAATAATAAATAAATAGGTAGATCGGTAAACCAAAAAAAGAGAAGGAAAGGAGAAAAAAAAAAAAAAGGAAAATTTGGTGATAGGTGCATTGTATTTCTTTGTAATATAATAAACCACAACAATTCATATAGTCTCACCTTTTGCCCTTTTAGTACACTCTTAACTTCTTGTGATATTACTCTAACGTCTCCTTAGGATATTTGCATACCCCAATTACTCCTCCCCTCATCCCCCCCCCGAATAAGACAATGCAAATCCCGCTAACCCACTAGTAACGAAAAACTCTATATTTCTTTATGATATATAATAACAATTAATATAATCTTGCCCTTCACCCTTTTAGTTCACTTCTAACATCTCTGTATATTAAGTTGCACCATCTCATTTGCTCCCCCCCTCCCTCCCTCCCTCCAGACAGGGCGTTTCAAATCCCCCCATTCCGAAGCACATAAGTCATACATTATTACACCTTTTATATATCATAAAGGGGATACATATCCTACGGTATAAATGTACAGTCTTCTAATGCTTAAACCCTTATTCTCAGGACCCTTTTCCCAAGAAAAAGCGAAAGGGGAAAAAAAAAAAAAAAAACATACAGTTGTTAGACATACATTGCCCCCATTGTCCACCTATGTCCCAAGAAGTTTTCCCATTTTTATAGTGAGTAATTCATTACTAATATACATCTGGATTGTTCCTCAGCCTTAATACTCTTTGCCGGGTTAATCAATGGATAGAGTTTTTATCCTCATTCTTTTATTTTATTTTAGCCCCCACGTTCCCCAGCCCTGCTATTTACCCCCCATTTTGGGGCCAAGTGGCTCGGAATCTATGTAAGTTGGACTTACATTCAGGCACCCTAGTAGGTATCCTGGAAGAGGATAGGGATTCCAACCTCATACGAAGGTATTTCCTCCACTGTGAGAAAGAAAGGGAGAGAAACAATCCACTACAATTTACAATCCATACGAGTAATAAGGAGTATCATAATTAATAATAATAAAAAAAAAAAAAAAAAAAAAAGGAAAAGGATCTCTCCCCACACTCTCGTCCCCCCACCCCGCAGCATATTCAGATCCTAGGATGATACGTTGTTACACCTTTTGTCCATCATCTGAAAGTCAATAATCTAGGCAGTTCTAGGCAGAGCTGGTGCTAGCCACTGATTAATTTCAGACTGTGGGTTACTTGATGTGTCCCTTCTTATTCGTAGCTGGGTTTCTGAACGCTGTGTTGGGCCCCCAGCTCTTGTTATGTTATAGCCAGGTAAGGGGTAAGCGGTCCAGTCCAAAATTTCCACAGGTTCAATCCCCAAAAATCTGAAGGCTCCGTTCAGGTCTGATGGCGTATACACCGAGTAATTTAAGCCATCCCTACGTAGGGTAACAAAAAAGGGGTATCCCCATTTATATGTCGCCCCAACATCTTTTGCCCTTTGCAGCAGGGGCCCCAGCAATTTTCTCTTTGCTAAAGAGCGTTTTGAAATGTCGGGTAGTAGGAATACTTGAGAGTTTTCAAACATAATATGGCCCCTCTCCCAGGCTTTTCTCATGATATTTTCTTTCTGCTGGAAGTAGTGAATGCGACATAATACGTCGCGGACAACATTATCGGGGCCTCTGTTAGATTTGTATGTCACTCGGTGTATTCTGTCGATCTTAATAGGTGTACTCTCTGGCTCCCCTAAGATTGTATTGAAAATGTATACTGCAGCCTCTCTGAGCCGGTCACCTATTACTGATTCAGAGAGCCCCCTGATCTTAATATTTCTCCTTCTGCCTCTATTTTCCAGGTCATCTACCTGCAGGGCCAAGTCCCTCACAATATTGGAGTGTGCTTGCACCAGATTATGTATCTCAGCACATTCTCTCCCGTGTTCAATGTGTTGGTGCTGGAGGTGACTGATAGCCTCCGAGTTTATAGCCACGGAGGCTCGTACCTCCTCCAATTCCCGCAAGCATTTTTCCTCCAGCCTAGTGATCTGCAGTTCTAAGTCATTCTTAGTCGGGAGGGCCACCAACATCTCTTTAAGTTCCACAAGGGATACTGTTTGCCCCATATTATCTGCTGGGAGACTGTCCTGTGTCTCCTGGAAGTCCACAGCATGCGGCACCGGCATAGCAGCAGCCTCTGCGTCTCGTCGCTGTTCAGGGCTCGTTATCTCCCGGACGCCCCCCGCTGACAATCCTGGTGTCCTCTGCTGTCCTGCCCGTATCTGGCCAGCCGGCGTGGGGGGGGACTGCATACCTCCCGTTGAAGTCCGGGCAAAACGTGCAATCGAAGGCACAGGTGAGCCAGCCAACGGTCCTGCCTGTCGACGGCCTCCACGGGGCATATTAGAGACAAGATGCGTGGAATTATATTTACTCCGCTGGGTCCCGCAGTTTCAGCCGCGTTGTCTTCCGAGCAGTCGCTCCTCGGTGTTTGTCCCTCGTCGGGCCTCTGCACCTTTGTTAATAATCAGCTGGCTTAGGTAGTCTGCTGGTGAGGGCACTATCCAAGCCCTTGGTTTCCTGCCAGCTCAGCTGGTTTCCCAGGGGGCTCCCAGGTGAGTGCAACTGCGCTTCAGTATCGTCCCCTATTCGCACCACTGGAGTCTCGGCATCGCTGCAGTCTGCGATACTATTCACGGTGTCCGCACACTCGATGGACGGCACCCCCACAGTGTTAGCCACTAAGCGGTCATTTAGAATCCCGGCACCGCTTCGATCAGCTGCTGGAGGTATCGCTGAGGAACTCGTGGGACGCCGAGCCTCCCCTGCTCACGTCATGTTCCGGTCCCGCCCCCCCCTGCCTATCGGTAGTTTTTATTTTAACATATAAAATCAAAAGTTAAAAATAGAAATAAAATATCAGACAACGCGTTTCGCGTCCTATTGCACGGACGCTTCCTCAGGTCTAAATTACACTTGTTAGCCCAACATTATAAATACCCAACTTACAGGAAGTGATGTCAACAGGAAGTGATGTCAACTAATGATCTCACATATAAACAATTTGCATTTAATATTTTATCACAAAATAGTTCTATATTATCTGATGTAGTGCAAGACTAAAGCTAGAACATGTCTATATTTCTTTGTTCCAAAAACTAGTTAATTCATAGGACGTAAGTCCTGAGAGAGGTGTTTGGAATGTTGGTGGAATACACCTGGGTGGGAGTGACATCTCTCGATCACATGACGCGATCTCGATCACGTGATCACGATCACATGTTGTCTCTCGATCACATGATCACATCACGTGACGTCTCTCGATCACATGACTAGTCCCATGATCGACATCTACTTTCTTTAACTAATATTTGGATGCGCGATATTATCAGTGACTATAACTGACACACAACGGAGCCGAGTGTCACAGAAACAAGCTCGCAGGAAATCCAGACTAAAGGTAAGCATGAAAATTAAACATGAATTGAGATAAAAGGATTAAATAATGGTTTCTGAGACTTCATTCATGCCGTCAGGATTGAGAGTCTGCAACTTGAAAATCCAATATACCTCCCTACGACATAGGGTCTGGTATCTATTGTTAACACTTTCTGGAACATGGTCTATAGGCATAATACTAAGTACATTTTCGTTTTTTTGATGTTTAAACAAGAAATGTTTAGAAAGACCATGCTTAAGGAAGCCTTTTTTGATGTTATTTCTAAGTCCGGTGACCCGATCATGTAATTCTTGCGTGGTCCTCCCTATATACTGGAGGCCGCATGGGCATTCTGCCAAATAAATCACATAGCTCGACTTGCAGGTCATAGTCGTTTTTATCGGGTATGACTGCTGTGTGACATTCGATTTAAAGGTAATGGCTTCATTCTTTATAACAGAACAGCATAGACACAGCTTATGGTTGCATTTCTTAATCATTGGGAGGTCCTTCCCTGACACTTTAATATTCATGCTTCCCAATGTCGTATGTTGTTTTATTTGGCTGGGAGCCAGAATATTTTTGAGAGTCGAGGCCAGTCGATAAGTAATTTTGGGCCTAGGTGGAAGAATAGTCTTGAGAATTTTGTCTTTTTGTAAAATGGGCCAGTGCTTATTTAAAATTTCTGTGATTTCCCTAGATTTATCATTATAGCGAGTCACAAAATTAAGAGAATGATCGTTAATTTGTGTTACCTTCTGTTCAGATTCTGATCTGTTTTTTGTGAGACAGTCCTCTTGTGTTAGAATACTGGTCTTTTTATACGCTTGATTTAAAATATATTTAGGGTACCCTTTTTCTAGGAACCTTTCCTTTAAAATTTTAGACTGTTGTTTAAAAACCTGTGGGTCCGTACAATTTTTTCTAACTCTCTTGTACTGGCTAAACGGTATATTCTTTTTCCACTTACTAAAATGTAGACTATCATAATTAAGATAGCTATTTGTATCCACTTTTTTTTTAAAAAAAAGTGGATGTATAGATAGATTGATCTTTAATATAGAGATTGAGATCTAAAAATGTGATGGTATCATTTTGATGTTCCGCGGAGAAAGATATCCCCCAGTCATTTGTACAGAGATATTCCGAAAAGGCTATGGCTTCTTCAGGGGACCCAGTCCAAATGAGGATGAGGTCGTCTATATATCGACGGTAAAAATGTATATATTGTCTGTATGGGTGATCACACAATATATATCTGTTCTCGAATACCCCCATGAACAAATTTGCATAGGCTGGTGCTAGTTTCGTGCCCATCGCCGTTCCACAGGTCTGATGAAACAGGATGGAATTATAGGAAAAAAAATTGTTCTCTAGCACCAGTGATAAGAGCTCTAGTAGTAGGGATTCAGCCACCAACAAAAGAAAAGAAAAAAACTAAACGGGGGACACGAGGAGGACGAAACAAGATAAAAAGGAAACAAAAATCCGAACATACTAGTTCGGTAAACATTTTTAATCTAACTGGTTATACTCTAACCCCTGATGAGATATCATTGTTATCTAAAGGATTGTCCTTTTGCCCCAATCAACCCCCCAATAACTTTGAACTTTTTTTTAGACATAAATATGTTCATTAGAAAATTAACTCTTAAACAAAAATCTCAAGGGCCAAGGTTTCTCCTTTAGTGAGATTTTTGTTTTTCATATTAGCGTTGGGGTTTGATGAGGTATAGTTTCTGTGCATGCCCACAGTAAGCGATTTGAAATCCTCTTGTATCATATCGAAAAAAAATTTTTTATATGATGGCCTTGATTATGTACAGGATAAAATTTCGATTTATTTCTAACCTTCGAAGGATTTACACTAGAGGACTTACAACTATTAGTTATCGAATTGGTGTTCCCCATAGTGGAATTACGACTCTTTTGTTTGTCTATCAAGGCAAAGTGACGTTTAAGAGTTAATTTTCTAATGAACATATTTATGTCTAAAAAAAAGTTCAAAGTTATTGGGGGGTTGATTGGGGCAAAAGGACAATCCTTTAGATAACAATGATATCTCATCAGGGGTTAGAGTATAACCAGTTAGATTAAAAATGTTTACCGAACTAGTATGTTCGGATTTTTGTTTCCTTTTTATCTTGTTTCGTCCTCCTCGTGTCCCCCGTTTAGTTTTTTTCTTTTCTTTTGTTGGTGGAGAGGCTGAATCCCTACTACTAGAGCTCTTATCACTGGTGCTAGAGAACAATTTTTTTTCCTATAATTCCATCCTGTTTCATCAGACCTGTGGAACGGCGATGGGCACGAAACTAGCACCAGCCTATGCAAATTTGTTCATGGGGGTATTCGAGAACAGATATATATTGTGTGATCACCCATACAGACAATATATACATTTTTACCGTCGATATATAGACGACCTCATCCTCATTTGGACTGGGTCCCCTGAAGAAGCCATAGCCTTTTCGGAATATCTCTGTACAAATGACTGGGGGATATCTTTCTCCGCGGAACATCAAAATGATACCATCACATTTTTAGATCTCAATCTCTATATTAAAGATCAATCTATCTATACATCCACTTTTTAAAAAAAAAAAGTGGATACAAATAGCTATCTTAATTATGATAGTCTACATTTTAGTAAGTGGAAAAAGAATATACCGTTTAGCCAGTACAAGAGAGTTAGAAAAAATTGTACGGACCCACAGGTTTTTAAACAACAGTCTAAAATTTTAAAGGAAAGGTTCCTAGAAAAAGGGTACCCTAAATATATTTTAAATCAAGCGTATAAAAAGACCAGTATTCTAACACAAGAGGACTGTCTCACAAAAAACAGATCAGAATCTGAACAGAAGGTAACACAAATTAACGATCATTCTCTTAATTTTGCGACTCGCTATAATGATAAATCTAGGGAAATCACAGAAATTTTAAATAAGCACTGGCCCATTTTACAAAAAGACAAAATTCTCAAGACTATTCTTCCACTTAGGCCCAAAATTACTTATCGACGGGCCTCGACTCTCAAAAATATTCTGGCTCCCAGCCAAATAAAACAACATAAGACATTGGGAAGCATGAATATTAAAGTGTCAGGGAAGGACCTCCCAATGATTAAGAAATGCAACCATAAGCTGTGTCTATGCTGTTCTGTTATAAAGAATGAAGCCATTACCTTTAAATCGAATGTCACACAGCAGTCATACCCGATAAAAACGACTATGACCTGCAAGTCGAGCTATGTAATTTATTTGGCAGAATGCCCATGCGGCCTCCAGTATATAGGGAGGACCACGCAAGAATTACATGATCGGGTCACCGGACATAGAAATAACATCAAAAAAGGCTTCCTTAAGCATGGTCTTTCTAAACATTTCTTGTTTAAACATCAAAAAAACGAAAATGTACTTAGTATTATGCCTATAGACCATGTTCCAGAAAGTGTTAACAATAGATACCAGACCCTATGTCGTAGGGAGGTATATTGGATTTTCAAGTTGCAGACTCTCAATCCTGACGGCATGAATGAAGTCTCAGAAACCATTATTTAATCCTTTTATCTCAATTCATGTTTAATTTTCATGCTTACCTTTAGTCTGGATTTCCTGCGAGCTTGTTTCTGTGACACTCGGCTCCGTTGTGTGTCAGTTATAGTCACTGATAATATCGCGCATCCAAATATTAGTTAAAGAAAGTAGATGTCGATCATGGGACTAGTCATGTGATCGAGAGACGTCACGTGATGTGATCATGTGATCGAGAGACAACATGTGATCGTGATCACGTGATCGAGATCGCGTCATGTGATCGAGAGATGTCACTCCCACCCAGTGTATTCCACCAACATTCCAAACACCTCTCTCAGGACTTACGTCCTACGAATTAACTAGTTTTTGGAACAAAGAAATATAGACATGTTCTAGCTTTAGTCTTGCACTACATCAGATAATATAGAACTATTTTGTGATAAAATATTAAATGCAAATTGTTTATATGTGAGATCATTAGTTGACATCACTTCCTGTTGACATCACTTCCTGTAAGTTGGGTATTTATAATGTTGGGCTAACAAGTGTAATTTAGACCTGAGGAAGCGTCCGTGCAATAGGACGCGAAACGCGTTGTCTGATATTTTATTTCTATTTTTAACTTTTGATTTTATATGTTAAAATAAAAACTACCATTTTTGGATCAGAGAAGCGCCGGGAGTATAGTCCTTTTTTCCTACTACCGTAAGGACGGAATCCCTTCTACCTTTCGGATCATATTTGTTACAGAGAAAATAAGCCCTCACACAGCTCTGTACATGGAAAAATGAAAAAAGTTATGGATTTTTGAAAGTGGAGAGTGAAAAATGAAAAAAAAACCCCGCTGCCTCCTTAAGGGGTTAAGGGTTATACTCAAGTGTTTTTGGGAGACTTGGCATTTTCGCTCTAACCCCTACTATTCCTCAACATTATTTTTTCTGACAGACTGGCAGTGCCATGCGGTCTGGACCCTCAGCTGATAGCATAGAGCCTAGTGAACATACTGTGTATCTACTACTGCTAATGGGGGACTGGAGCAAACGGCCTGGTTCTGCTAATCTGAAAGTAGAGATAAAGACAGTGATTTTATTTTGGGCACTAGAGAGACCATTTACAATATCAGAATTAGATCTTCTATGGTGTCAGCAAACTTAATGCCATTGACATGTATACTTGAAAATGGCTGTCTCCATTGTTCAGTAGTCATATGATGTACATGATATGGGAACTCTCTTGCTCCGTTATGCTGAAGGTTATTCATTCCTAATGCCCCTTTTACAAATTTCCTACTCTGGTTGTGATTTACTGAACCACCTTGTGCCAATAGTGGAATTTTTATCCAGAAGGGAATTGATCAAGTCATTTTTACTGGCGTCTGCAATGGCATAATTTACACAAAATGTATTAAGTGTCAAACAATACTTGATAAATGTGGCATGTTTGTAGGTCCTAATACTTCTGTTCTGTAAAATTTCCTCGCATTCTACTCTTCCAATTCACTGGAATTAGTTTTCAACAGTTTGACAACTTTTTTTTAAAGTCACATTTGATAAATCAGGTTTACAGACAGCTTAGCCGTGCACGCAATTTTAAAAAGTGGACTGAATGGTGTAAAAAAAATCCAAACTGTAATTTGAAACTTTTTAAGGTAGAATTTGGTGTGCAGGACCTAATGTTCCCCACACATTGCCTGCATTCATGCTACAGTGGTTCCCACTAAGTAATTTACAGAAAACATGGCATTTGTTTCCATAAGGCAGTGGTCTGCTCATAGAGGGATGGCTTCCTTAGAGTATAATAGTAAAAAAACCAAACTACTTTGTGTCCGCAAAGTACTGGTCTGAAGAAGTGTCACTGTAATTTTTATATTCCGTCAAAAATTGCAGTTAAATCTTAAGTACTCAAACCCAATGTATAAACACTGACAAAAGTAATAAAACCACCACTGCACTTCACTTGCTGAGGGTTTTCTATCACACTTCATCACACATGTCAAACATAAGCTCCAGGGGCCAAATGCAGATCTTTTTAACGACAAAACATACAAAGGACACAAGGTTATGAGGAGTTCATTATTAAGTAGAAAAATAAAATTGTGCATTACAAAATAACATTCATTTCAATTCTTTAAGCTTCATTTTTGACATTTTTTTTGGTTGATTTCCTGAACTCTGAAACCTCTTAAGATCCGAACAAAATAAGACCTGGTAAAAGAATACAAATAATTATTATAGCAGTGATAACTTCACTTGTTGTTCTTGTTTTAAGTTGAAATGTGAATATTTAAATTAGTTATCAGTTTATAAGTTTTTGAAAACATAAGTCAAATGTCACACTGCTGTGTAAAAGTGGCCACCATTATGGTAAACACTGGATTCATAGAAATATCTTCTAGCCACCAAGTGATCGATAAAAACCTGGTGGATAGGATTTACACTGTGGATGTATTGATATTTTCAAATAAATTTTGAACACGCTTTGGAACCTGGCTGGACCATTGGATTATTTTGCTTGTTGTTTTGCCTTCTCAAATGTGGTTGGTCCTTTGCCGGCTCCGTGTATGATCAAAAACAGGCTGGAGGTGAGCTGGAATTTAGCTCTTTTTTTCTTAGGTAAAATTATGGACCTCGGCTATGTTTTAAAATGGAAGTCATTAGTAAATAGATAATAACCAAGTTATTTTATTTTTTCCCCAAATACCTGCACCATCAAAATAAATTTAAATATTCTATGTTCTTTCACAGATGTTATAATGTGTTGTGTTTAACATAAAATTTTACAAGAACTTACTCCTTGGGCCCATCCAGCATAAGCACCCCAGAGACTGCGGAAATAATCTCCTGAAAAACAAGAGCCGAACAGAAAACTTAGTTAACCCCTTCAAGTAAAGCTCCATTTTCGTTTCCCTGTTTACACTCCTCATTTCAAAACCATAATTGTTTTTTGTCTTTCCCAATCCAAAGCCATGGCTTATCTGTAGGACCATATTATACTTTCTAATTGGCACCATTAACTGGGAAAATGTCAAATACAGTGGAATTGACAAATAAAAATTGGGTTCGGTTGTTACAGCTTTCATTGTATAGTCCAAATAACACCTCCCCTTTATTCGTTGGTTCAGTATGAGCACAGATGCCTGATTTCTATCGTTTTATATTCCTTATCCCTTTAAAAAAATTAAATACTTTAGAATTATTTTTATCAATCAATTTTTTCCCAATTCTAAAATAAATAGCATTCATTTTGTGTTATGGCATTCAACCTACAGGATAGTGAAGCCCTGCTAAATTAGAAAGCACCAGATATCTATCTTACATCAAGGAGATTTATCTCCTTTTTTCATTACCTTCTCATGTAAATAAAACCAACTATCCCACTTGACTTGGTTCGCACCAAATTGGTGTGTGTCATGGTGAACAACAGACTTTACTATCTAGTCAACAATAAAAAAGCTCTTTTTCAGGATACGTTGCAACTTTGACAGTGTTTGATGTAACTACCCACAGAGCTTCATCCTCCCCCTTTCTCTCTTCTCCCTACCCCCACTTTACATTATTTCTGACTGTACCATGTCATTCTTCCACTCCATTTCTTACATTATAATATTAACAATTGTTTGTTTCATGTCTAACAAATTGTTCATGTTTCTATTGAACCACCTGTAACCCCCAAAAAAATTCCTTGAAAAACAAATACCAATACACAAGCTGCATAAAAAAAAGTCTTGCTTCAGCATTCATAACTGAACATGAAAAAGATAAAAATGTAATAAAACCTCTTAAATATCCTTACCAATCTCACGGTAAACTCGCTCTGTGAGAGTCTTATTACCCTGACCGAGCTGAGGTAAATAGTTTCTTTTTGCAATCTGCCAGACATGTGTGTCCACAGGTACCGCTTCTGCTTTATCTAGAGCCATTAAGCAAACACAATCTGCAACCTAAAAGGGTAGAAAAAAAACTGAGTTTAAGCAACACCTTGGAATTTAGGTTTTCTTTTATCCCTATACCCCCAGTATCTATAATTCAGTTACTATAACCATAGACTGAGCAATAGTCAGAAGGGAGTAAAGAGCACAGTAGAATGTCCACTTCTGCTGACTTTAGTAATCCTAGATACCATACTTGTCATGTCCCAGGACTTGTTTCTATTCATTGACATGTATGTGTGTTATACTGCTTTGCCTTTTGACCCTCCTGTCTTCCTGTCCCCTAGCTGCAGTATTGTAACTCCTCCCCTCTCCCTCATGTATGCAGCCATCTTTGTCAGGAAAAGTGTATATCTGAATGTCTCTGCTACCCTGGCAAATTATATCCTTTTCACACCGTTGTAACCAGCATTTCTTCAAGATTTCTGCACTAAATAAAGCTGGAATCTTCCCACATGCTTTTTTTCGATGGAGTTGACACTATCTGACGAAAAGTGATTTTTGCTGTGAGTACTGGTTAAAACAAAGATATAAGACTATCTATAAACACCTGCTTACAGCCAGGTTATTGAGTCAGAATAGTGAAAAGGATCATAGACTGCCAGTCCCAGCCGTGGGGACAGAGACTCAGCTACAGCTACAGTCATAGCAGCCATCTCTCCTCAGAGTAATCCGTCCTGTGTGTATTCCATCATCATGGCTGAGGGACACTCAGTACAGGGAGGCATGGATCCCAGTCTGCTGTCCAGTGATAAGGACAAACGCTCTGTTAAGCCTACATGGAAGGTTAGAGAGAACCTTGAAAGCCTCCAGCATGAACTTTCATCAGACATTATGAATCTGTGGAAAAATTTACAGGCACATGTCTTCACCATTTCCTTGCCTGAACATAATGTATTGCCTCTAGAGGGAGCCCTAGAGACACTGTCCACTATGCATGAGCATTACATGCTGAAGTGTCAAGAATATGAAAGCATTCTGAAAAGAATCAATACACAAGATAGTCTAGAAGAACTGCAAAACTTCCAGCATCTTAATGCTGAACGAGACGGCTTAATATATGAAACTTTGTCAAAAACAAGGGCAAGAATTGTGCAACTTCAAGAAACAACATCTTGTACTTCTGAGTCCACAAGACGTTCTAAACGCACGTCTAGGTCACAATCTTCAAAATATTCAACACTCAGTGAGCAGCTTATAAAGGCGCGTGCAGAAGCCGAGGCGACTAAGGTTCAGGCAGCCTTTGCGCAAAAGAAAGCTGAAATGGAAGCAGAGGAAGGCTGAAATGGAAGCAGAGGCTGCGCAAAGGAAAGCTGAAATGGAAGCAAAGGCAGCAGCCAGAGAAGCAGACGCAGCAAGAAGAAAGGCAGAAATAGAAGCTCTTCAGAAACAATGTGAGCATGCTGTAGCCATCGCAAAGGTGAAGGTCCTGGAAGAAGCAGCCAGTGGGAGTGAAAGAGACAGTGTTGCCTTAAGCGGAATGGATGCAGAGGATTCTCTCAAGCGTACTAGAGACTATGTGTTAAGCCAAAGCAGTGAACCCCAGATTGCTATTACCGTCCCTGACAAAGCAGATATGTCTTCACAGCGACAACACATAATTCCTCCTGCAATATCCCAAAATCAAGGTCAGTACAACATTCTGCCTGTTCATCATCCTGATTCTTCACTCTACATAAATCACCACGGCCCTACACCCCAAGACGCTCAACAAGCTAAAACGCCAAACCCTAACAATGGCCTAGCATCATACCAAGCCACAGCTAATCCTATGGACAGTAAGCCACCTCCTGGGCTAAACACCTATGCAGCCTCATTTACACCTCTGTTTCTTAGCCAGAACGCCGAGAACAATGTGACCAACATTACTCAGCCAGCATTTCCTTGTCCAAGCTCAGAGCGAACAGACATGTCAGAGTTTGCAAGATACATGTTACGCCGTGAACTTACTAAGACCGGACTCACAAGGTTTGATGACCAACCTGAGAACTACAGAGGCTGGAAATGTGCCTTCAGAACCGCAATTAGTGACCTCGGCATCACTGCTGCTGAAGAGCTAGATCTGTTGATCCGATGGCTAGGCCCACAGTCCACAGAACGTATTAAGAGACTCAGGTCTGTTCACATTGGTAATCCTGCAGCAGGTCTTACAGCTGCCTGGGAGAGATTACAGCGAACCTATGGCAGTCCTGAAGCAGTTGAGAGTGCTCTCTTCAAACGGTTGCAAAGTTTCCCAAGGCTATCTGGCAAGGACAACCAAAAATTTCAAGAGCTTAGTGACCTACTTTCAGAGCTCCAACTGGCCAAGACAGACCCTCACCTACCTGGTCTCAGCTACCTGGATACTTGTCGTGGGGTAAACCAAATAGTTGCCAAACTGCCACTTAACATTCAAGAAAAATGGTCTACAGTTGGGTCAAGATACAAAAGAGAGAATGAAGTCTGTTTTCCTCCATTTGACTACTTCTGTCAGTTTGTCAGCAACATTGCAGAGTCCAAGAATGACCCAAGCTTTTCCTACGGTGAGTCCAGCGGCCTCAGTTCACCACCTTCTAAATATGACAGCTCACACTCCGAGTACAGAAAACACAGAGGTCCAGTGTCAGTAAAAAAGACTGATGTTCTTCCCACTACCTCATCAGCTTCTGAGGAGCTCAGCTGTAAGATCAACCAAGGTGAAAAGATTGAGAACCCCAATCGCCTATGCCCTATTCATAAGAAGCCGCATCCTCTCAAGAAGTGTATTGGCTTCAGAAAGAAGCCACTTCAAGAGCGCAAGGAGCTGCTAAAGAAGTTTGGAATATGTTTCCGATGTTGTGCTTCCACTGAACACGTTGCTAAGGACTGTAAATCCACTATAAAGTGCATAGAATGTGACAGTGAGAACCACGTACAAGCTCTTCACCCCTCTCAGTCCAGCCCTACACCACCTGCAGATCTCCCTCCTCCGGCAAAGCATGGCGGGGAGAACACAGATCAAGCAGCAAGGCCTATTACAGTATCCTCTTCATGTACAGAAGTCTGCGGAGAAGATCTTTGTGACAAGTCCTGCGCAAGGATATGCCTGGTCAAGGTGTACCCAAATGGTCAGCCAGAAAAGACTTTAAAGGTGTATGCCATCCTGGACGACCAGAGCAACCGATCACTTGCAAGGTCAGAACTTTTTGATCTGTTTAACCTAAAGGGAGATGCTTACCCATATACCTTGGGCACTTGTAGTGGCATTACAGAGGTTTCAGGGAGAAGAGCCAGTGGACTTGTAGTAGCTTCTCTAATGGGAAATCTAGAGGTACCTTTGCCCACACTTGTTGAATGCAACCAGATACCATCAAACAGACAGGAGATCCCTACACCAGAAGCTGCTCTCCATCACCCTCATCTAAGGACCATAGCCAGTGAAATACCAGCTCTGGACAAAAATGCTGAGATCCGGCTTTTACTGGGAAGGGACATTCTCAGAGTGCACAAAATACGTCAGCAAATCAATGGTCCACATGATGCACCATTCGCCCAGCGCCTTGACTTAGGCTGGGTTATTATAGGCAACGTCTGCATTGACCGAATGAAAAGGCCTACCAAGATATCCTCATTTAAGACTCATATATTGCCAAATGGTCGCAGCACTTATTTTCAGCCATGCCCATGTCATTACCAGGTGAAAGAAAAGATGAGTAACTGTAAGGGGCAGCATGACCAGCAAGATGACATGAACATTTGCCTTCCATGGGATGATAGCCTTGGATCTACAGTGTTCAACACCACAAGTGATGACAACAAGTTGGCACCTGCTAGAGAAGATAAAGAATTTCTCAAAGTAATGGATAAGGAATTCACTCAAAATGATTCCAACAGCTGGGTAGCACCTTTACCTTTCCGTACTCCAAGAACAAAACTACCAAACAATCTGCAGCAAGCAGCCTCAAGATTTTCATCTTTAAAGCGTACCTTAAAGAGAAAGCCAGAGATGGAAAAGCACTTTGTAGACTTTATGCAGAAGGTGTTTGATAGAGACCATGCAGAACCTGCACCGCCACTAAAGGAAGGAGAAGAATGTTGGTACCTGCCATCATTTGGTGTGTATCACCCTCGGAAACCAGACCAAATCAGAGTGGTGTTTGATTCTAGCGCACAGTTTGAGGGAGTGTCTCTCAACAATATGCTCCTCACTGGTCCTAACCTCAACAACAGTCTTCTAGGGGTCCTAATGCGCTTCAGACAAGAACCTGTTGCAATAATGGCCGACATTCAACAGATGTTCCATTGCTTCATTGTTAAAGAAGACAACAGAAACTATCTTCGGTTTCTTTGGCACAAGGACAATGACGTCAACAAGGAAGTCATAGATTATCGAATGAAGGTGCATGTCTTCGGCAACAGCCCATCTCCTGCTGTAGCCATCTATGGACTGAGAAGGACAGCCCAACAAGGTGAGAAGGAGTATGGTTCCGATGCTCGTCAGTTTGTTGAGAGGAATTTCTATGTTGATGATGGTCTTAAGTCTTTACCCACAAGTGAAGAGGCAGTTGATCTTCTTACCAGAACACAAGAGATGCTGTCTGCAGCAAATCTCAAACTTCACAAGATCATCTCCACTAACCATGAGGTAATGAAAGCATTTCCCTCAGAAGATCATGCCATCAACTTGAAGAGTCTTGATCTTGGTTCTGACGCTCCTCCTGTGCGCAGCCTAGGGTTGCTCTGGAACATTGAACAAGATACTTTTACTTTCCAAGTGTCTGCTTGTGATAAACCCTTCACCAAGCGAGGAGTTTTATCTGTTGTGAACAGTATTTATGATCCTCTTGGGTTCATTGCGCCCATCACCATCCAAGGCAAGATACTGCTAAGACAACTTAACACTGAAAATACGGACTGGGACTCTCCGTTACCTATTGAGAAACAACTAAGGTGGGAAAAATGGAAAAGGTCTCTGGAAGTGTTAGAGCAACTCCAAGTTCCACGTTGTTATTCAACCAGCTCCCTTTCAACAGCCATCAGAAGGGAAGTCCACATCTTCTCTGATGCATCAGTGGAAGCCATAGCTGCAGTAGCCTATCTGAAGACCACAGGAGCCAGCAATGAGACACATTGCGGATTCGTCTTAGGCAAGGCAAAACTTACTCCAAAACCCGCACACTCCATACCAAGACTTGAGCTTTGCGCAGCTGTGCTAGCAGTTGAAATTGCTGAAGTAATACGAGACGAAATAGACATTTCAATTGATTCATTTACATTTTACACTGATAGCAAAGTCGTGCTCGGTTATATACATAACCAGACTAAACAGTTTTACATGTACGTCAGCAACCGAGTAGAACGCATCAGGAGTTTTTCTATGCCTGAACAGTGGCAGTATATCTCCACGGAACTTAACCCTGCTGATCGACGAACAAGACCTGCACCAATTGCACGTCTTTTAGATCACATGTGGTTATCTCCTCCAAAGTTTCTGTTTGAGGAAACTTGTCTGACTCCATCCAATGATGTCTTTGAGCTAATTGATCCTGAGTCTGATAAGGAAATCAGGCCCACAGCCTCCACATTGTACACTTCTGTAACTTCAAAGGTCAAGCTGAAGTCACATTGCTTCGAGCGTTTCTCAACTTGGTCATCCATTGTGCGAGCTATTGCCAGATTGGTTCACATCTCTCGCTGCTTTGCTAAGGACACACCATCACAGTGTCATGGGTGGCATATGTGTAAGGATCACCCTACTGCTTCAGACCTTGAACATGCTGAACAAGTCATCATCTGTTGTGTTCAACAAGAAGTGTATCGTCAGGAGATAAATTTCATCTCAAAAAACATCAGTTTGTCCAAGAGTAGTGCACTCTACAAACTCAATCCAGTGCTCGATCACCACCAGTTACTGAGAGTGGGCGGCCGGATAGAGAGATCTGACTTGTGTAACAAGGAACAAAATCCTATCATAATACCAGGTAGACATTATATTGCTACATTGCTGATCAGACACCATCATGAGCTAGTACAGCACCAAGGCAGACAGTTTACTGAAGGTGTCATCAGGTCAGCTGGTTTCTGGATTGTGGGCATGAAGAGATGTATTTCCTCTGTACTCCACAAATGTGTTAAGTGTCACAAGTTAAGAGGAAGACAGCAACAGCAGCAAATGGCAAACCTACCAGCAGACCGTCTAAGTACTGATCCACCATTTACTTATGTTGGGGTCGATGTCTTTGGTCCATGG
Organism: Engystomops pustulosus; assembly: GCF_040894005.1. Lineage (NCBI taxonomy): Eukaryota > Metazoa > Chordata > Amphibia > Anura > Leptodactylidae > Engystomops > Engystomops pustulosus. The sequence goes on from NC_092412.1 coordinate 132,087,155, forward strand.
CCAGTAGTTACTCGTAGAACCCATGGTGGAGCTGCAAATAGCAAACGATGGGCAGTACTGTTTACTTGTCTCAGCATTCGAGCAGTACACATTGAAGTAATTGAATGCATGGATGCCTCTTGCTTCATCAATGCCCTTAGAAGATTCTTCTCCATTCGTGGACCTGTCAAACAGTTGAGGTCCGACTGCGGTTCCAACTTTGTGGGAGCTTGCAAGGAACTACAATTGGAAAACTTCTTGACCGACAATAGATGTACTTGGGTGTTTAACCCTCCACATTCATCCCATATGGGAGGATCCTGGGAACGCATGATTGGAATTGCACGCAGGATACTTGAATCAATGCTAATGGACAGCAAGTCTTCTTTGCTTACTCATGAGACATTGGTCACTTTCCTTGCTGAAGTATCAGCCATAATCAATGCAAGGCCTTTAGTTCCAGTTTCCTCAGACCCTGATTCTCCAATCATTCTTACTCCTGCAACACTCCTTACTCAGAAGATCGGAACTGCTGATATTCCTCCAGGCACCTTTGACCACAGTGACATCTACAGACGCCAGTGGAAACAGGTCCAACATCTGTCTAATGTGTTTTGGCATAGGTGGAAGAGAGAGTATCTACATATGCTTCAAAGCCGTCAAAAGTGGCAGACTTCAAAACCTAACCTCCAAGAAGGTGATCTTGTTCTATTAAAGGATAAAGAAGCTCATCGTAATGAATGGCCCATGGGTCTCATCACTAAAGTCATGCCTAGCGACGATGGAAAGATTCGCAAAGTGGAAGTCAAGGTAACAAAGGGAGGTTCCGCAAGGGTCTTCTTCCGTCCTATCCATGAGCTAGTGCTTCTGCTACCAAAAGAAGAAGCTACATGAGTGACTTGGATACCCACTTAGCTTATGGCGGGGAGCATACCACCATAGACTATGATATCACCTGTGGATTACAGTGTGGGTTGGTAGAAGTTTTGCTGATTGCGTCTTCCCCAATCCGAAGATGGGTTTACTTGAACTTCTTCACAGTTTCGCATCAGGATTTCAAATCTTCAACCCCAAGATTTGGACTTATTGTTATTGTTTGCATGTTGTTTTTTCTCTTGTTTACAGGTTTTAAGAACAACCTTTGGACTCATACGACATTCTTTCAATTTTGGTATATTATGAAATCTTAAGATTTCAGACGGGGAGTGTCATGTCCCAGGACTTGTTTCTATTCATTGACATGTATGTGTGTTATACTGCTTTGCCTTTTGACCCTCCTGTCTTCCTGTCCCCTAGCTGCAGTATTGTAACTCCTCCCCTCTCCCTCATGTATGCAGCCATCTTTGTCAGGAAAAGTGTATATCTGAATGTCTCTGCTACCCTGGCAAATTATATCCTTTTCACACCGTTGTAACCAGCATTTCTTCAAGATTTCTGCACTAAATAAAGCTGGAATCTTCCCACATGCTTTTTTATTCGATGGAGTTGACACTATCTGACGAAAAGTGATTTTTGCTGTGAGTACTGGTTAAAACAAAGATATAAGACTATCTATAAACACCTGCTTACAGCCAGGTTATTGAGTCAGAATAATACTCACTTTGGCTCCTACACCAGGGAGGGCACACAGCGCTGTCTTTGCTTCCTCGTAGGGAGCTAATCGAAGTGTATCCAACCAATCAGGACCTTGCTTCTGTAAAATTGTCCGGGCACTCTCGCAGACAAACTTTGCCCTGTAGCCAAAACCCAAATCACGCAACTTTGCCACAGTATCATCAGCTGGCCAATAAACACAAGTTGAAAATATTAGTGGATTTGAAACATATAGGAAAATTATAAAATCACCTTCATAAAATCTCACATGAACACTGCAACAAGACAAATATTTTTTCCGTTAATAAAGTATATCACAAAGTTTACTATAATCATATATACTGTTGATTTATGCAGTTTGGTTTTATTAATCTTTACACTGCTTGAGGGGCTAAAGCACATAAGACCTTCAATTATGACGTTTATTAAACACAAATCATCAATAAATATATGCCTGTACCACCTTTTAATAGATGCCTAATGGTAACGTGCATTGTATAGCATTTTTCATAAGATACTAACTATGAACTACTTTCATGACCAAGGGTCATTGGTGCCTGAAGGTTATTTTGTCACATTGTTTAATCTTTCATTGATGATATCTTTGGAACAGCTTTGAAAGAGTTTATAGAATTAGAAGAAAAATAATTAAAGATCTGGAAAAATATGCTTTTTGTAATTTTTCTCATTAAAGATTTAATTTAATTTAGTTGCCCCCCGCCAGGTTTTAAGAGACACCACTGGCAGGGAGCCACATAAGGTGAAGTAAAGTTCATATAGTGCTGAAATTATTCAAAGGCATTTTTAAAATCAGCAATCATAGGCTTATGGAACCTGTCACCAGCACAAAATCACATTCCTGATGATAGGTTCTCTTTATATTCTAATTTAGGTTTCGTCTTTCCCACTAGTACATAAAATAAATATAATTCATACATTTGAAGGCCTCCTCACTTACAATTACTCTAAATTCATAAATGTATAGGTGGTTCAGAGGATGACCAGTATATTACCTGCCAGTGCCTGGAGTGTGGGGAAGGTATAGTACTCCACTGAGTCAAGTTGGCACAGTCTTTTACCCAGAGCAGTGCATAGTCGCTCAATCATTCCAGTGATGCGAGAGATGTGGTTGTTGGAGGTGCAGATGAAAGAGAAAAGACATTCTACGGGGTCCTGACGCAAAACTCTAATTCCTAGGATACAGGAAATACACTGTCAAAGATATATAAAGGAACACGGATATTCTCACCTATGAAGACAATGTGATTGATAAGTTATGGGTAGCTAAAAGAGGATTTCCATTAATACAATGTTACATACTTGTTATGAGCCCCGGGTGTTCCTTTGATTTCCTCTCAGAGTGTTCACTTAATGTGAACAAGGGGCTAACTTGCTGATTGTGGAGGTGATGGGTCTCAATGACGGTTCTATCCCCATTGCACTCAACTATCTCTGTAAGCACCAAAGAGATTAACAGAGCAGCCGGCCCACGCCTAACTGACTGCTCTATTCATCGAGGGTACAATGGGGGGGTTTAACAGATCCCCATTCTTGTGATCCATGGGGGTCCCATCACGGAGACCCCCACGGATCAGAGAATTAGTTTCTATCCTGTGGGCTTACTTGTTGTCAATGGAGAATCCCTTTAAGTAGATGTTTTGAGAAACAATCAAAGGTGTGTCATACCTGGAATAATACCTATACGGTTAAAGGAAATCTACTACTAGCTGGTAGACATATTAAACAAGGTAAGTATTAGTAGTTTAATATGTCTACCAGCTAGTGGTATATTTCCTTTATTGTTAATTTGTTGATACCTGTGTTTTCTATTGGTTGACTGCTATATAGCCCTTTGTAATCTATTATCATTTTTATGGGTTGAAAATTGTAAAAACATTTATTGTCACAGGTCTCTTACAGCAAGATCTATAATACCTCAAAAACGTGTAATACTCTTTGTGATTGGCTGTATAAAATATTATTTGATCATAGTAACAACCCCTTTTACGACAGCAAAAATACATTGATGTTACATGTTTAACCTTTATGATATATGTGATATGTAATTGGGAATGTATATACTTGCAGATAACATTAACTTTCATGGTATGTAGCATATTGCCACGTTTGTTATTTTAATAACACCCTGGAACACACACATTAGTCCCAGTCAACCCCTTTAGGGGAGCTATTCTAGCAACAGGGGGAGCAGTGAGGTACAACAGCTACAGTATGTCTCCACCCAGCTACTCAGAACCAACTGCAAATTATAAATGAAGACTACAGAAAGGAGAAAAAATTTGGAGAGGTTTACAGGTAACACAATGGGGGCATTTATACACCAATTTTCAACCCCCCAACCAGCACATAGATCCCCCTCATGCTGACTGGGTGTGACAAAGGGTGAGCTAGGATAGATGCCCAGGAAATGTACTATAGTTATAATACTATTCTACATCAGACAGGACCTGGAGTAGAGCTAATCAATGCCCCACCATCTTGATAAATTCTCCCCAATGAACATAAACAGTGTTATTCCTTCCAGATACACAAACTATAACAACTGGTTTCTGAAATGTTTGATATTATGCTTTAATATCTTAAATATTACCTGGAAAATCTTTAGCTATTTTCAGAAAGTGCTTGTCAGTTTCTCTCCAGCGACTGTAGAGTTCGGTTAGACTGACATGTAGCTGGAAGTAATCCTGTAGAACTTTGCTGTCTTTTTTGCAGTCAGTAGGTTGAGATCCCTTTTCCTCCTCTATTTCCTGCTTTATTCTGTCAGGGACCGGCGGGGGAAGCTTTCGTTTTGCAGGCCTTTTCCCAATTCTCTTTTCCAGTTCATTATCTGGTGTCCCTTGGTTGGGATACACAGCGTACCAGAGGAGGCCATCTTTCTGGGTCAGCGTCCACACCTGTCCATGTAATACCCCTGTCCAATACCCAGGGCTGCTTTCTCTCCACCTAAACATTTAAGAACCACCAGACAAGACTTCAAGAATTCTGAATCTTTCAATATGATCTGATTATATCACAACAATTCTACACATAATATACATACTCTTGTTCTTTTAGCTTAAAAATTTGCAGCTTTCAACGCAGACCACAAATAATGTATTAACTTCAGAACATTTAAATCAATATCGAATATGCATGGTCCATTGTTTTTTTTTATTTTTTTCACACTAAAAACACATTGGTGTTTGAGTTGCTGAATTTCAAGGGCCATAACTCTATTTTTCACAGTAGCCTTCTGAATGCATTTTCTATAGGCTACGCTTTCAAATTCTGTTCAACCGAAACATGGAAACTAAGCCTTAGGCTACATTCACACACATGTATGGGGGACGTATATACGGCCGACATACGTCCCCCATACACTTCTATGGGCTCACAGCCCTGTACGGGAGCGGAACGGTGCCGCACACGTGCGGCACCGTACCGCTCCGTAGCACGGGAAAAGATGTCCTATCTTTTCCCGTGATACGGCGCCGTGCTCTGTATCTTCCTGAGGAGAGGGGTGGGGGTGAACAGCATCGGTACGGCGGGCATACATTGTGTGAATGTAGCCTTAGCAAAAGAAGTTGCAATTTTTATGGTACCATTTTTTTAACCTATTAATGTTAAGGTATATCTTCCTCAAAGTGAACAGGACTTTACATCTGGGACACACCAGGAGTATATTATACTTAACAAGATCTTAAACCTACCGAAAAGATTGACCACTGGGCAAAATTAAATCCAAGCGGAGTTCTGAGAGATGGCATGGTATTGAGCGCCACAGATGTGGAGAGACTGAGAGAGAAGTAAGGTGTTTCATCCTGTTAGAATCACAAACAGAAAGAACGTAAACTACAAGGATGATTTTCTACATATATACCCCAAATGTGGCCTGCTCATAGATGTGAGAAGAAAACATTGACTTTTTTTTGTAGAAGCTGAGCATCAGTTGTCCAATTTAACGGAAACCTGCTATTAACATTTAAAGGGGTGTTCCCATTTTGGCAAATTGTTATTGTTTGTATAAAGGGGTATTTCCATTACAGCAAATAAATGTTATTGTTTGTATAACCAAAAGTTATACAATTTTCCAATATACTTTCTGTATCAATTTCTCACAGTTTTCTAGATCTCTGCTTGCTGTCCTTCTACAGAAACCTTCATTATTTATTTCCTGTGGACAGAAATCTGACCATGGTCACACAGGTGCACTGCTTTTTTTAACCCACAGCTCTGATTACTATGATACTAACGAGCCATGCACCTGTGTGACCATGGTCAGATTTCTATCCACTGGAAGTAAACATAGAAGCTTTCTATAAAATGACAGCAAGCAGAGATCTAGAAAACAATAAAGAATTGATATAGAAAGTATATTGGATAATTGTATAACTTTTCATTAATAGTTTTAATACTGTATGCGTCAGAGTATCCTGATACTACCCAGAGATGCTCTGTAATAATCTGCAGTACCAGGACCCTGGAGGAGCACTATACATAAGTCCTGTCTTCAACCATGAAGAGTTACACAAGCCCACAAGAAAATCTTTGTCATTTTTTGTGGAATTATTTCATCTGGTTCCTACGTTCCAGTAGCTCCAGAGGCTTATGTCCCTTTGACGTGTGACTTGCATCGGACACTGACCCATTTTATTGCATGTTTTTTTCAGGCAAGCAGTTTTATTTTAACGCACCAGAAAATCTCAGCATGCTCTCCTTTTGCTGGGGTGAAAAATGCCCTAAACAAGACTATGGGGGCGCAATGACAACTAAATGTGGGTACAACTTACGGTACATACTGAGCAAGATCAGATAGAAAACTCATGGAAATGTCTTATGAAACTTAATGATTTCTGGAATGCTTATGTGTAAGAAAACCATTTTAAGTTGTTACTTTTTTTGCACCCAGAACTATATTGAGCTTAGGTGCCAAGGGCCATGTTGTCCCATGTAATATGCTACAAACTGAAGGGGTTAACAATGGATACATACATTGTACTTCCAGTATCTGTGTACGATTCCCTGCAGTAGGTATAGTGCCCACGCAAACCTATATGTACAACACAAGAGGCTGCTGCCTGGCTGTAACCTCCTTCTATAGAGACATCTATACAGCCACAACAGATTCACAATCCCGGGAAGAGGACGGAACACCGTCGGTCGGTCTAAAGGACCTCTGATGATGTCATGACCATGTGACTTGTATGGGAGGAGCCTCTTTACACAGGAAGCCTGGTGATCCGTGGCAGAGGCTGCTGCTATGTGCTGCTGATGAGACACAGACCCAACCAAGGACGATATTTCCTGTGATGCAGGGCTGGAGGACCTGCGATGATGTCATCAACATGTGACTCCTGTGTTCTCACAACATTGTATGTGGAAAGAGAAGGATGTGGGTACCTGGTTGTGGCGATATTGGGGTGCACGCTGTGTGACAAGGGAGACATGGGGTGCAGGCTACGATAAGAAGAATGGCATAGGGATGTATAAAGTCGGACAGTGTGAGAGACGGGGTGCAGACTATGTGAAAAGTCTATAAGAGAACTGGAACACGAGGTAGAGACAGAGAAAGTGTGAGACTTAGGTGTGCACGTTATTTGAGAAGAGGGGCAAGATGCAGGCTGTGTCAGATGTGTGATTAAAGGGCATGTGGGTATAGGATGTGTGATAATGTGTGATGTGTGTCTTGGCTTGCTTTTATACAAGAAATCTTTACATGGAGTAACATTCGGTAGGATTGGCTATGAAGAAAATAAAGTGCTGTCCCTTTCTTATAATTAAGGCATTAGTGACAGGTCACTTTGCATATTATCATTGGACGGTACCCTTTGTGAGACTGGAGAGGAGGGATGGGGGGAGATGGAATATAATAGATAAACTTAGAGAGGTTTGGGGTGCTCAGGTTATGATATGGTCAATATAAACTGTTTGGTAATAACTGAGTCTAGTTTATAAACACACAAATGGAAAAGAAAAAGTCAACTCACCCTCCTTGAAGGATGGATGTGGATATAGGGACGAGTCCGTGTGACAGATTTAAAAAATCCAGTACTTTATTCATAGCTTGTTAAAATCCATATAGGCAGTAGAGAACATTGGAAGGCACACAGTCTATTGCCAGGCAAAGCCTATGCGTTTTGATATAATCTTACTCGTGGCTGAACAAACTCATATTTCCTGTTAAGAACATGCACCCCCGGCAGCTTGTTTAATTGCTATGGAACTATTCAGGTGATGAAAAAACAGCGCCCGGAAAGGGTGAGAAAATACATATAGGGAACATATGTTATAAAATTCTGTACATATATGTTCTTTTCATTATGCCCCTATAAAATGCGCGGTGCATCACACTCGTCCTGTTTTGATAAATATACATTAGATCTCGTCTTTTATTTAATCCATGGGGAACTCTCGTATCAAGTGCAGGAATATAACACAATGTTTGTGCTATATTTGGTGTATTTATTTTAGCTTGTGCAAAATTCAAAATGTGGGTTGTACCACCAATTCCCTGAAAACCAGAATGCGGAGACATTTGTCCGATATTGATAACACTACTGCTGTGAATATATCAGCTGTCACGAAACAAACATGCTGGTAATTGTAGTTCTTTTTCCTGCCAAGCTCCTGAGAAAGTTCTAAAACCAACTCAAGGGGAAGATCACAAAAGAAAGCTGCTAAACAAAGAGGCTTTCTGGATCTTCACCCTTAATACGAGAGCGCCCCATGGATTAAAACAGGACGAGTGTGATGCATCATGCAATTGTTCTTTTATAATAAAAGTTAGCATTTTATTGGGGCCTAATGAAAAGAGCATATATAATGTACAAAATTTTATAACATATGTTTCCTATATGTACTTTATTTTCTCACCCTTTCCGGGTGCTGTTTTTTCATATCACCTGAATAGTTCCATAGCAGGAAATATTTTCTTAACAGGAAATATGAGTTTGTTCAGCCATGAGTAAGATTATATCGAAACGCATAGGCTTTTCCTGGCAATAGATTGTGTGCCTTCCAATGTTCTCTACTGCCTATATGGATTTTAACAAGCTATGAATAAAGTACTGGATTAATTTTTAAAGAGTACGTCAGCAGCGGGATATTTTTGATGTTTTTAATTAGTTTGTAAACAGTCTATTGATCCTGAAAGTCACCTTCAGTAACCTCCAAATCACTTGCTCCACTACAGTATTCCATAAATGTCACAGGATACAACAAAACATAGTTGGTGCAGTTCGACTAGTTTGCATATTGTTCTAGTCACTCAACACATCCGCTTTTTTAAAATGAACACAAGAACAGCTCCCCCGACATGTTTCGCCAACTCGTGGCATCTTCAGGGGGTATCGGGGCAGTACTGAGAGCTAAAGGGTTTGACACGAACTTATATAAACTCCCCCCCCCCCCCATGGTGTCATCATTAATGGGCATAGTGTCAACTGCCAATGAGAGTGGCACACCTCCAGTGATTCCATATGTAATTGGATAATACCTGATAACTCGCTGAATAGTGTGCACAGAAAGGTGAAATCATTGTTGGCGTCATAGCATGTGCTAGAACATATCATTAAGCTGCAAAAGACAGTTTGCGCATGCGTGCAGACTAAGAACAATGAGGGTGGCTGAGTGGGTAGCACTTTTGCCTTGCAGCACTGGAGTCCTGAGTTCGAATCCCACCCAGGTCAACATCTGCAAAGAGTTTGTATGTTCTCTCTGTGTTTGCATAGGTTTCCTCTGGTTTCCTCCCACACTCCAAAACATACTGTTAGGTTGTTTAAATTGTGAGCCCCATTGGGGACAGGGACCGATTTGACATGCTTTGTGCAGCGCTGCGTAATCTGTGTGCGCTATATAAATAAAGAATTATTATTATGGTGTTAAAGCAGTTTGCGCATGCACGTGGACATGAAAATCACAGCGGTTCATGCAAGCATAAAAAGTTTAAATAGTCAGCATTATTCAATATGTTCCTCAAACAATTACTTCGCCGGATAGATAAAGCGAAGGTAAGTATCTCCTAAGGGCCCAATAATTATAGGGCAGCACGGTGGCTTAGTGGTTAGCATGACAGCCTTGCAGCGCTGGGAAACTGGGTTCCATTCCCAGGGTCAACATCTGCACACAGTTTGTATGTTCTCTCCGTGTTTGTGTCGGTTAATTGGATTGTGAGCCCCATTGGGGACAGGGACTGATTTGGCAAACACTGCATAATCTATGTGCGCCATATAAATAAAGGAATGATTATTATAATGGTGCTTGTTACCAAGAATGGTTCAAACAGCGGTAAGGCTTGTAGGGTGCGTGTGCCGACTGAGCACCGGAACACCCCTTTATATTCCTAGTGCAGCTGCCCCACAAAAGGGTCTCGTTAAATGCCTGTGCAAGCAGTTTGCATTAGAAAGAATGTGCAAAGACCGACATAAAACGGGGGCACAGCCCTTTGTAAATGTGCCCCAATATGTTTATGCATATAGATCTACTCATTACACATTTATTCGTTTGGGAGATCGTAGGTATATTGCCAATTGATATACAGTTCACTAAACCTTTGTGTGTCATTTGTTGGTCAATGATGACAGGGCGATAAGGATATACGCCTTTGGCGTATATTCAAATTTTATTTTAGACCCAAGCTACTCAGAACCACTTAAATATTCCTCAGAATCTTTAGTATTCCCACTATATACACAGAATTAATAATGTGGAATAATGTTGACTTCTCTACATCTAATATGTAACTGTTTAGATAAAAGGGGGTAAAAGTAAAACTTATTTAGTCCTAAAGGCGGTAAATCCACCTTGCTTCCAGTTGCATTAATTGGCGGTCTATATTCCCTTTTCTGGGGCCCATTTTAAAGTGTCAATTCCCCAGAATCTTAAATTTTTTATGTCCCCATTATGTTTTAAGCCCACATGTTTAGTCAGGGATGTATGTTTCCCAGTTCTAACTGAACTGAGGAGATCCTTCTCCTGAATTCTTGGGTTGTCTTACCCACATACAATTTGGGGAAACTATTTGGCAACATAGACTACGTCTGTAGTTTTACAATCAATAAACATCCTTATTTCATACGATGTTTTCTGGATGGTTTATGGAGTTTTTAGTTCTGCAAAGTTAATTGCAAAAATGAGCAACCAACAAGCAAATAAAAGGAAAAAGTTGCTCCAGCACTCCTACGGATAGTGTAATAAAAAACCTTCTTTATTCACGCATATAAAAATTCATAATGCAAGCAGACATGTAGCCTTCAAACAAACGTGTTTTGTCTATACATAGTCCTAATCATGGTATGAGGAAAGCTGACACAAAACCAGCATAAATACCTGTAGACGCCTCCCCCTTCTGCAAGATCACTTAGGAAACATATGTACATAAACAGCTTTTTTAAAAAATCCACACTAAAAAGCATTTGTTGGAACACATGGTTAATGGGTGTGGCCAACATCCAAAGTGATCTCAATTCCTGTCCAACTCTCCATCCAAACTATTTTACCTACATAAAGCATATTTTCAGCAGACATTTTGTATCCCCTGAGGAAGCCTTCTAGCAGGCGATACACGTGGGGTTTCTTCCCCCTCTCTCAGACCAGTTGTCCTACTTAAACTATCACAGTACAGTGTCATTTTGATGTGTTAACTACTTATCAGAATTCTGTCTCCAATATATTATGTCTGCTATTAAACCTCTTTCATGGATGTATTACTACTCAAAAGCTTTTATGGAGCCACGTGGTCACATTACTGTATGTATATCTTCATTATTTTCAGAGATTGGGTTTGATTTGTTTCCAGTATCTTCTAGCTTTTTAGGCGTTTTTAATTGTCATATGTACTTGAATAAAATTATCTTGCCCTTTATACACAGCTAGCTTTCTTTTCATGTTCAACCTGTCAGTCCTGGTGTACACAATTTTGGTTTCCCCTGGACCCAACCTTGTATCTTCTAGGCTTAGGGTCGGCAAACATCTTTCTCTTCTGTCTGACGCTGCATTCATCTTGCCACAGCCACACATTTCAAGAACGGTAAAGCTACAGACAGATAAGATCTTTATCCAGGGATGGAAAGGTATATAGCAAAACTGAGTATTATAGGTGAGATAGCAGGGCCGAGAGTGTCATTGTGTGTTATATGCAGCTCATTGATTTCATCTCTGAACTGTCTTATTTCTTTTTCTGTGTGTCAGATATTAGTACAATGTTTAGAAGGTAAATAAAAATGTACCCTGGACCGTGATAATCTAAGCACATTGCCGGCACACAGGGATCATGAAGTGTGGAATTTTAAACTGAACATCACCGAGTGATAAAAGCTAAAACAGCAATAAAACTGGGCAAGATGGTAAAGTAACAAGGTTAAAAATGTATTTATTGCGTAAACATCACTAATGGATTTAAATTTGAGAATTTTCTGTCATGGGCAAACCCCTTTAAGCACTCTTTTTGTAAATGGCCTATGCTACTGCAGACTCATTGCACAGTAGAATTTAAGGATACTTGATATCTGAGGGAAATATTTTGGATTAGAATAATGACAGCATGAGCAAACAAGTGTTCACCAACCTTATTTTGTGGCATTCATATGTAATTTATTAGGGAAAATAGATAGAACATGTATCAGTTTACAGTTAGTAGCATGGGAAGTTAATGTTATAACTCAATTTATAAAATTCAAATACAAATTATGGAAATTATGAATACCGACAATGCTCATTTCTAACATAGGCACTGCCACTTTGGCAAACAAATCCAAAGTTTTAAAAGCAAGTGTGCAAAAAAGTACAATTCTTATACAGATGATATGCAAGTAAGGAAGAACTCCACACAAAAAGTAGAACTACTGGCTGGAGGATTTTTATAACAACTTTGTACTCCCCTATTCTCGAAAGCAGTAAAAAATGGCCGGTCATAGGGTAGAAGTCACTTTAAATCTGCAATAAAACAAATGTAAGCTGTAATGCATAGAAATACAGGTGCCGCCACAATCATCACTCTTCAGCATACCGGAATACGGCCTCAATTCTTCAGAGAAGTTCATGTTCATTTTATATAGTGAATAAATGAAAGGGTCTCTAAGCAACCTTGTCTGATCCTTCAATGTATTTGTTTGAAATAAATTGAGCAAAGTTGAACAGATTACCTTTACATATATATGGGGCATTTATATGGATACACCTAAAAAAAATTAGGAAGTTGTGGCAAATAAGCATATGGGAGGGGTTTGGGGGAACAATTTGCAGATGGGCACTGACCATTGTGGTCAATGTGGATCCAACTACCCCCCCCCCCACACACACACACACAACGGGAAGAGGGTCATATAAAACATAACTTTTTGAAAATGTCACAAGAAAAACAATGCGTTTGGTTTTAATGTAACTTAATTCTTTCATGGGTTATTTACAAGTTTAAGACCACTTATAAAAAGGTCTTTAACCCCTTAAGGACGCAGCCATTTTGTAGCTTAAGGCTCCGTCCCATTTTTTGTACAGGCAGTCCCCGGGTTACATACAAGATAGGTTCTGTAGGTTTGTTCTTAAGTTGAGTTTGTAAGTCGGAACCGTATACTTTATTATTGTAACCCCAGTCAAAAATGTTTTGGTCTCTGTGACAATTGGATTTTAAAAATTCTGGATTGTCATAAGAACCAGGATAAATAATAAATCTTAATTACAGACACCTGATAACTGTTATAGCTGTTTATTGTAGCCAAGGACTTACGTAGGGGGCTGCCTGTATTCTGACTTGTGACAAATTTCCCATATGTCTACTTTACATTTTCATAATTTCTGAAATGTCTGGATAATTTATTTTGAGGTCACGCGGCTTACAAATAGATTATCGATTTTCTGTATTTTCAGAATTGACTATTTTGGGGATAAATACTGTTTTAAATGAAATTTTACATATTTGGCAATAAAACCCCCTATGTAACCAATCCATTTTCAAATCTGCACCCTTCAAGCTATCAGAAACATTTTTAAGAAGATTGTTAACCCCTTGAGATCTTCATAGTAATTGAATCAAAATGGAGGTGAAATTTAGAATGGTCAAATTTTGTTGGTTATACGTTCATTTAGCCCTAAAATTTACACATTTCCAAAAGATAAAAAGAGAAAACCCATCTTACAATTTGTTATGCAATTTCGCCCAATTACAGAGACCCCCTACATGTGGCCGTTACATGTTTTATGGGCGCACAGCGAGGCGCAGAAGGGAAGGAGCAGGATTTTACTTTCCGCATTGGCCCCTTTTGTAGGCTATAAAATTTTCGCTTTTTCGTTATTGGGGCCATGTGACCATTTTTTTTTTTTGCGGGATGAGATGCTTTTTCCAGTGTTACCATTTTGGGGTTGGTATCACCTATTGTTGAAAATTTAGGAACTTTTTTTTGAGGTCACGAGTAGAAAAGCATCAATTCTGTACTGGATTTTTACAGCATCATTCTGAAGTACATATGTTTTGCATTTTTAGTGGGATTCTATAGGTAAAAATCATAATTTTGGCAGGTTTTTAGCAGTTTTTTTTTTATGGAGTTTGCCGTAAGGGTTCAATAGTTATTTAATTTTATTCTACGGATTGTTACGGATGCGGTGATAGTATATACGTGGGGTTTGTGTTATGATTTAGACTTTTTTTTGAGCATTATAGGTCTCTATATGTTTTGGGGTTTACGGGCATTTTTAGTGATTTATAAACTTATTTTTTATTGAAAAACTTTTTTTTGTAAATTTTTTTACTTGTTCCACCATGGGACATGAACAAGCAATAATCTGATTGCTTGTTCATGATAATACTCTGCAATACTTATGTATTGCAGGGTATTAGCAGTGTCAGCCTATGCACATGCATAGGCTGACACTGTGCCTGAAAGAAGCCATCTTAAAGACCCCAATCGGACCCCAGAGATGCCATAGCAACGATCGGTGCCCCCAAAAACGGCAGGGGGGGGGGATGGCTAACATCCCGCGACCCCAGATGCCGTTTCGGCCCCTGTGCAGCGCTGAACCGGCATAGTCTGTGCGCAGTAGCATAGACAATTGCCTTCAGATGACCGAAAAGGTCTGATCATTCCGATATGTACAGTTCCCCGGGAAAAAGAATTGATCGCCGTGGGCCAGTTGAACGGCCACCAAGGTCTCCTGATCTGTCCCCCTTAGATTTTTGGGGTCATCCACAGGAAATTGTCTGTTGCTGTGAAGATACGAGAGGTGCAGCAATTGAAACGGATACTGGAAGCCTGTGCTAGCAGAAGAACTTCTATACAGTGTGTCAAGAATGGGAGAAGAGGGTTGCATTGACAATTTAACACAATAGGCAGCACTTTAAAAAAGATCTTTTAAGTGATCAAAGTTGTAAATAACTCATGAAAGAATAAAAGTTACATTAAAACCATAAAGAAAAAAGTTGGATCCAAAATGGCCAACACTGATTTTGAAAATTTCCCCCCTCCCATATACTAATGTGCCACAAATAGGACATTGATATTCTCCTTTTATTTAGGTGTATCCATATAAATGGCCCCCACGGTAAACAGGCATCCCTCGGGTTACGTACAAGATAAGTTCTGTAGGTTTGTACCTAAAGGGGTTTTCCCACTAAGACAAGTTAGGCCCTATGCATGGGGTGGGGGGTGGGGGACGGGGGTCTCGGTGCCGAGACATCAGCAAGTTGCGAAAACGAAGGGTCCAACCGACATCTTGTCACTCCATGAGAGTAATTGAGCAGATGGCCACACATGACCATTCTGCTCCATTAATCACCATGGAGCGAATGGAAATCTCCGAGATCGGACCTCAGGGGTCATCTGAAGACACTTTACAGCTTATCATTGCAGTCTGGGACTAAAGTAAAGCATCCAGAGGAGCTTCCGCAGAGGTCAAAGTGGGCAGAGAGGTACATCTGTAACAAAGGGGCGTCTGTAAGTTGGGTGTTATTAAGTAGAGGATCGAACACACACAGGTTGAAATTGCCTTCAGCATATGCACAGTTATTACATATGAAACATGTTATTTAAAAGAAAACTCATGAAAATTCATAAGCCATCACTAGGATTCTGGGGGATTCAACATAAAAACCACTTCCTGAAACTACATTTTTGGGTGGAGTTTTCCCTTGGATATAGCATCAATGACTCCATGAGTATAGACAAATTTGATGAAAATTAAACTAAAGCTTTTTAAAAATTTTGGCTTAAAAGCAGCCTTCTCAATCACTGCCATCATAAGGCGCATACCTACATTTTCTTTATTTGTATAATACAGTAATTTAGTAATTGAGACCCAAATTACAAGCCACACTTAACACACAAGTCAGATTTACATAACCCAATTACACTAAACGCTACTAAAAATTCTCAGACAATTTACACTCGAGATTGATCTGCATCAGAGGTTTCCGTGCCCCGTCATTTTTCATGTACATAAGGGTAGCTTATGTCATGCTTGTGTTTTTTTGTTTTTTAAATAGTAGAAACAAATTTTGTGGACTGCAGCACAATTTTTTCCACCATAAACATTGAAGGGCATTACAGAAAGACCCAAACAGATGTAAACATAGCCATTATTGCTTAAAGCGAACCGGTCACCACACTAACTCTTCCTCTAGATGCATACTGCAAGCACATCTCTACAGTCTTGTACACTCCATTCCCTCGGGTAAACCAAAGACTCCCCCCACCATTGTGCTTGCTGTTAACTATACTAGTATGGGAACAAAAAAAGCATGGTCTTAGCTTCTGGGCTTTGATAATGAAATTGAAAACATACTTTTGAGAGATCTAGAGATATAGATAGATATATATATATATATATATATATATATATATATATATATATATATATATATATATATATATATACATATACATATAACAGCATGAAAAATGTATGGGTGTGGTAAATTGAGCATCATACATAAAACAATAGCTGCATTGCCAACTGCACCAAAAATCGATGCTTTCTTTATTCAATCAGTGACATCAATACAAACATTTGTATGGCTTGTTTCCTAGGCTCAACTATTAGGTGAAAGGTGTGTGGCTGGTTCATATGCTGCTACTATGCACCAGTCCAAATGTTTATTAAATGTACATGAATACAAGGAGATGAGTAAGAAAACACTTTGTGATGCATTTAAGTGTACAATACAAAAATCATCATGATTTACCTTCTCAGAGATGTTCACAAAATTGCTTTTGTTAAGGCAGTTAAGGTAAAGTTACCTTTATTTCTTTGTACCTAGAAGCCAAACCATTCATACAGGATCCAAGAACAGCATTGAAATAACATTCCCTAGTTCCAGGTACAGAATTCCCCCTCTATGGAAGACATGAGTAGAAAGGCCATAATACTTTTACAATCGAATATTCCCAGCATTTAAAGTTCTTCAGAAACAGAAGAGAAAGCATTATATATGGGTGAACAGAAAAAAACCCCCACAAGATAAAAATAGCAAATTAATACATTACTGGTAGCATGTAATACTCCAGTGTTATGGTTCACATGTGCCTTGGAATCAATTCAGGCCTTCAATACTCATTTCCATAAATGCTGAACAGCAAAATAGCTCATTGTAAGAATGCATGTAACCTCAATGCATATATGCCCCCAAACACAATGGAAGACTGCCAATGGTTTCTGGGTAAAACAAGCCCCCTTTAACACGGCATCAGGAAATGTTCATTATTATGCATGTTGGCTTTGTTTTGCTGCAAGAAAAGTCTAAAACATTTTAGATCATTGGGTGCAGAACACCTTTCAGATATTAAGACATGTTCATTTTCTGTTACATGAAGCGCAACTTATTGTCCTTGTAGAATTATCTCCTCCTTCCACTCAGATTTTACCACGATATATTAAAAAAAGAAATGTAAACGTCTAAAGTAGGTTGAAATCCTTGAGCAAATGTAATTATCTTTCAACTATGGCATTGAAAGAGTATGCTGGGAGCTTAATACAGTGCCTCCATTTATGATTACAGTTTCTTTATCTGCTTTTTTGCACCACTGATTGAAATATATATATTTGAGCACATATATATAAATTATATCTTAAAAAATTAAAGGTTTGCGCCTTAGTCTTGCCTTAACTGATCTGTGCAGTAACCAAGACTACATTTCCTCTTCCCACTTATAGGGAGCTAAAAAAAGAACCCAAAACCTATATATTTTTTTCAGTTGGGTTTTATATTCCTTGGTTTCACCACCTGTATAGTACAAGTCAAAGTGTCAAGAACCGTTGTATGGTCATAGATTCATACGTAGATGTTCTGGTCGTTTCGGGATCAAAGGATAGGCTTGCTTCTTATATGGCCCAGCATTCGATTGTCTAATTGGTAACGGTGCTGAGGCTTCTCCGCTTACGGTCACATCCATTTGTTCCACTACACTTGTTTCCATTCGGAAATCTGCAGGTACTTGCGCAGCGGTGGCTCCAGCAGCAGTTCCTCGGCCCCAGAAATCTCCAGGGGAAAACTTAACAGGGCTGTAAAGAAAAAAAAAAGTTTTGACATTATTTAACCTTAACTTTACATATCGGCACATTCCCTTTACAGTGGCCAAAGGCTGTAACTGCAGACTTGGCTTCCAATAACTTTAAGAGGAGGCCCTTCCACAGCGCAGAGCCAGAAGTAGTTAACTCTAAGGGGATCAAAACATCAAATTTCACTGACCCTGGGGCTAGGCCAGCACAGCAGACAACTCCTTTAACACATAAAGCACCATACCGCATTATCTAAAAATGTGTCCATCTTGTTCACTTTACAGTGTTCTGTACTAGTTTACCCGGCTTTTGTCTGCAACAAGGACTGGTAATGGAGACATTTTTATATGAAGTGAACCTTAAATACAAATTGACAAAATATGTCTTTAAAGGGAACCGGTCACCATATTTTTCACAGATACAGCTAGTAGTAGGTTCCCATAGAGCACTAGTAACTGATACCCTTTCTTTCTTTTTTAAATCAATGATAAAACCTTGAAAGGGCATTTGGAGATACAATGCACTTAGTAAGTACAGCAAATAAATGGTGGTTCCGCAGGACCCCACAAAGGAGGAGAGGAGTTACTTATGTTAAGAGGCTAAAGGACCTGAGAGGTCACCCTGGTCACACTGCATTAGACCACGCCCCTCGTCTCGCTCTAGATATCACGCAAGTTTAGAACTCTGATTTTATGGAGACACAAAGACAACAATTCTTAGCTTAAAGAAGAGTGTCAGTGAGTTCTATAGAGCTCAATAGAATTCTATGGGAACCTGCCACTAACTGTATATGTGAAAAATGTGGTGACAGGTTCTTTTTAAGCTAAGACCACAATGAAAACCATCTAGGACTTTATACAATTTTACAAATTATTCCTTCTAAAACCCTATAAAAAAATGCCTTGATCATGTCTTTAATCAATCAACAGTAATAATGAAAGCTTTACAATTCTCGCACACTCACCGCTGGGCAGCGCAGGGAATCATCATGCATAGCGTTAGATTTGCAGGAGATTTAGTGACTACACCCACTCTCTGACTGCTGTGTAGGCGGGCCAATCAGGCCGTGTGCATGATGAAATTACTTGATAGCAGTGTCAAAGAGGTTCATGTGCATATTTTAAAAAGCTTTATTTCTACTAAATGCTGCCGTTCTAAAACATACTAAAAAAATTACAGCAGATGGGGAACAGGACAGGGAGGTGAGTAGTAAGCATCTACCATCAGGTAATCTGATGGTAAATGTCCTTTAAACAACATTTTTTATTGTGCATTTAAATTTTATTCATACAATAAATCAAGTTTATATTATTTACATAGGAAAGAATGTAATCACAATACCAGTTATATGGACACCTGAAAAACACAGGGACATAAACCAGCTACACCTCTCATAACAAGGTCACGTTTACTGTGACCACGGGAAGTCCCTTACCATCACAAGATGATTCCACGTGGTGGTTCAAAATGATCCAATTAAAGGGGTTATCCGGGTTAAAAAAAATTTTTATGTCCGGGCTGGGGAGGGCTAGTTAAACATAATAAACATGTACTTACCTCCTCCGGTGCTGCTGATGTCCCGCGCCGCGGCCCGTCTTCTCTGTGTGCCGGTTTCATTACACCGGCGCACAGGGAGCTTCCGGCCGGCCGGATGCTCCCATGCGCACCATCTCCCAGCGCTTACAACGCTGAGAGATAGGGATGCATGGGAGGAGCCGTCCACATCGTGGACCGGAAGCTCCCTGTGCGCGGCTTCCGTGCCCCTGTAAACAAACAGGGGCACGGATCGAAGGGACCGTGGCGCGGGACAATGGCGCCGCCGGAGGGGGTAAGTACATGTTTATTATGTTTAACTAGCCTTCCCCAGCCCGGACATAAAAAAAAATTTAAACCCGGATAACCCCTTTAATGCTGAAGCCAAAACGCTAATTAAGATGAAAGGAAAAAAAAAAGTAAAGTTACCTCACAGGTGTCCTAGGGCTTCCAATGAATCGTCGAGGAGACCGAATTTTTGGTTCAAAGGAAAACTTTTCTTTTACACTTTCAAGTACAGAAGGAGCCACATATGTAAAACCCTAGAAGATTTAAGCAGACTGTTAAAAAATAGTTATGTAAAAATTGTAAAAGAGCAGAAAGTATTGTATATTTCAAAAGCAAAGATATTATATTTATAATATAAAAATAATATATATTTAAAGTATAGCAGATTGTAATCTGCTTTGTCCCATACTGCAATGACCGTTTTCTCAAAGGAGGTTCTGCAAAAGTTTTGGTACCCTTTAAAATATTATTGCTATGCATTATATGTAAGCATAGGATTCTTACTGTAGGGACTTAAGGAATGGAAAAAAGGTAGCACCTTTATATAAAATACATAAAAATTTGTGTCTTTAGAGGACTTGTCACCCCTCCAAACATGTCAGGTGTATTGAAAGCTTTTGATCTCGGGATGGGGTGGGGGGGTCGTCGGGATTTGTGCAGCTGTACCTGTGCTTAAATGGTGTTAAAAAGTAATTGTTATTACAATCGAAAAAGACTAATCATCTGGTTGATGTAATTTAAACTTACAGCACTCTACAAGATCGATGCCTGCGGCAGTTTATGTATGTTTTTTATGTATTTTTACGGTCAATAAAAATGTCAGATAAAAAAACCAAAAAAAAAAAAAACACACACACTTAACCCCTAGGCGCACCACGACGTTATACTACGTCCCCGGGGCTAGATGCTTAGCGCACCGGGACGTAGTATAACGTCCAGCTTCTGGGACCGGCTCACGAACAGAGCAGGTACCAGAAGCAGCAGCTGTCAGCTGTCTATTACAGCTGACACAGCGCTGTAACACCCGCGATCGGAGCCGACTCCGACCGCGGGTGTTAACCCCTTACACGCCGTGGTCAAGCATGACCGCGGCGTGTAAGGGTGTTCCTGCTGTGGATCGGATCCCCCGTGCCGCTTACCGGGGGATCCGATCCTCTTCTGGGCAGCTCCGAGGACTGGCATGTGCCCCGGAGCTGCCCGGACCCTTTCCGGGTCTGACTGTAAACTGTCTGAGCATGCGCAAGCTTGCTCAGACAGTTTACACTGCTCTACAATAAAATAGTATTGTAGAGCAGTGTATTGAACTTAAACCAGTGATCAGAGCATCGCTGGTTTAAGTTCAAGTATGTATAGTTAAAAATATGCAAAAACACTTAACACTACACATTATAATAAATAATTACATAAAATATAAGCCCCTATAATGTCACTTTCCCATAAAAAAAAAACTTAATAAAGTATAAAAAACATAAAAACACAAAAAAACCCCGCATATTTGGTATTGCCGCGTCCGTAACAATCTGCATAATAAAACAGAATTGTTACTGAACCCGCAGGGTAAACGTCGGAGGAAAAAACGCAAAAAACTTTCCGAAAAAAGATAATTTTTAATTAATACCCTATAAAAAAATGCTCAAAAAAGTGATTTAAAAAATTTTATGCCCTCCAAAATAAGCCCACTAAAAAGAACAACTCTTCTCGCAAAAAATAAGCCCCTAACAAGATTTGTCAGACAAAAAATAAAAAAGTTATGCATATAAAAAGATGGTGATGCTAAAATGAATAAGATTTTCTCCAAATTAGTTTTTATTCAGTACAATTGAATAAAATACACAAAACCCCCACATATTTGGTATCCCTGCGTCCGTAACAATCTGTATAATAAAACAGAATCGTTATTAGATCTGCAAAGTGAACCCCGTAAAAAACAACCTAAAAAAACTCTGATAAAGATGATTTTTTATTAATGCCCTTTAAAAATGCTCTAAAAAAGTGATTTTAAAAAGTTACGCAATCTAAAATAAGACCACTAAAAAGAGCTATCATTCTTGCAAAAAATAAGCCCTTAAACAGATTTGTGAGGTGAAAAATAAAAAAAGTTATGCATATGAAAGACGGTGATGCTAAAATTAACAACAATTTTGCCAAATTACTTTTTATTCAGAAAAAATGGGAAAAAATAAAAAATATATAAATGAAGTATTTTCATAAACGTGGCGACCCATAGAATAAAAATAATATACTATTTTCATGGTATGGTTAACGGCCAAAAAAAAAAAAAAAATTTCCTAAAAAATTTGATGATTTTCATTTCCTCCACCAACAAAGAGTTCATTAAATCTCACCAATTAGCTATAGATGCCCCAAAATTCTGTATTAGAAAAGTGCATCTCATGTGGCAAAAGAAATAAACCCCTATAGGTCCTCAATAAAAAAAAAAAAAAAAAAAAAAATTTATAGCCTGTACAATGTGACATAGCAAATCTGATTTGGATGGCGCCTCCTTCTCTTCTATGCCCGGCCGTGCGCCCATACAGCAGGTTACCACCACATATAGAGTATCCGTGTACTCGGGTATCAAACTTTGTGGAGCCTTTTTTCATTTAATCCATTATAAATGTTTAATTTTCCACCCAAAATGAATGTATTGTGAAAAAATATTACAATTTGCAGACTGCACCTCCATTTTGTTTTAACCCCTATAAAACATGTAAAGGGTTAACAAACTTCTTAAAAGTGGGTTTTCCATACGTTGAGGGGTGTAGTTTCCACTATGGGGTAATTTACGAGTCTCACTATTATTTAGGCCTCTCAGTGTCAATTAGAAGTTGAGCAGGTCCATCTAATACAGGTTTTGTCGATTTTACAAAAAAATTGAAAAATGATACCTAAATTCTGAGCCTCATAACATTCTAGTAAAATATGTGGAATCTTAAAAAACCATGCCAACATAAAGCAGACATTTGGGAAATGTAAGTTCTGAATTTATTTGGGTGCTTTGACTATCTGCATCAAAAATAGAGAATTTAGAACGTTGAAAATAAAGAATTTTTCAAAATTTTTGCCAAATTTAGTTTTTTTCCATAACTAAACGCAAAAAATTTCATCCAAATTTTTAAACTAATTTGAAGTACAATGTGTCACGAGAAAACAATCTCCCACGCTATAACCACTTATAGTGACACAGGCCAGATATGAAAAATGGGGCCGCGTCCTTTAGGCCAAAAGATGCCGAGTCCCGTAGGGGGTTAATACCCGGGAAATTTATTTTTCTAAGCAGTTATTGTAGTTTGGATTGCACAGCAAAGGACTGGTAACTCACTGGAACAATTTTTTTTCAAACATTTCCAGGAGAAAGAACAAAAGAAAAGCACATTAAAGCTACTGCAATGTGAAGATACTGAAGAGAGGGGGGGTTATAGAGCATAGTGAGTTTAGGAAATGTATGGTAATTAAGACCTTACCATAAAACCCTTTACACTAAAACTTAGTTCAAATATTCTATCAAAATGATGAAACAGCAATGCATATTGGTGGAGACAATTATACAATAAGAATATTAAATACATTTGTAGAGGTTAACTTACCAAAAATACTTGGTTGGCACTTTCACTGAGTGTGGCATCATCTGGACTGTCAACAGGTGTCTGACGTGTAAACTTGGAATCAAACTGACTCACATCCTCCTCAGATTGCTTTACGTAGAAACAAACATGTTAAAATAATAGACAGACTGTGCCATTGAAAATTTAAAGATTAGATTTTAAAAATTTTTACATTTCCACCGTTTGTGATTTCTATAAATCTGTCTCATTTCTTTAAAGATTCAAGTACATCATTTCCTAAATCAACTCTATTATATACAAATATACAAAAGTTACAAAGACTAGTTATTTTCCTTCATAGTTTTAAATATTTACTTATAAGGAAACCTACCATTTGATTTGATGCATTATGAAGCAAACATACCTTGAGAATGCTGTAGCTACACTGATGCAGGACCTTGGTTAATTCCTGTGCTGAGTTGTTTTGCTGATAAAACAGATACAGGCAGTTCCCAAGTTACATACAAGTTAGGGTCCATAGGTTTGTTCTTAAGTTGAATTTGTATGCAAGTCCAAACTGTATATTTTATAATTATAGTTCCAGACAAAAAATGTTTTTGCCCCAGTGACTATTGGAGTTTCATAATTTTTTGCTGTACTGGGACCAAGGATTATTAATAAAGCTTCATTACAGACACGTTACAGCTGATCATTGCCATCTGGGACTATAGTAAAGCATTCAGAGAGCTTCACCAAAGGTCACAGTGGTCAGAGGGGTCCGACTATAACTATGGGTCGTCTGTAAGTCGGGTGCCCTTGAGTAGGGGACCGTCTGTACAACATTATGATAATTAAGCTCCAGTGCTTGCTTCAGTGCTTCTTGTAGGAGGAGAGTTTCTCTGCAGCAGATGATGATGATGATGATATCACTTTTCTCCATGCCAGACAGAATAATCAATTGCTGCACCATCCCCCAGCTGCTGTGTATGAGTGATCCAGCTCAAGTTGATTAGTGCTTGACTAGTCATGGTTAGTCATGCTTGACTAAGCGCCAATTGCAATTCCAAGGGCGTTTATCTTGTGCTGTCCCAGCTTTCCCAAGGTCCCGAATGTTATAATTGTTTTTTCAGCAAAAGCACTCAGCTCAGGGATTAACCAAGATATGACCCTGCATCAGTGCAGCTACAGAAGTCTCAAGGTATGTTTTCTTCATAATGCATCAAATAAAATGGTAGGTTTCCTTTAAATAAAAGTAAATTTCTCACACATACCAAAAGCGGCTTAAAAGGAGGCTCCACCTTCCGGGCTAAGAGATCTTCCCAATTAATATGTCTGAAAAATGGGTGAGCCTGAAACAGAAATTGAAGAAGGTTAAATAATATCAATTGACCAAATTAAATTCAGCATTAATCTCTTGCCGTTAGTTGTGCACCTTTCTATAGTTTGCCACAGGCAGAAAAGGCCATGTTTACTCCTGCCCATAGGACAACAAAATATAGAATTAGACTCACCGGTAATTCACTTTCCATCTAGTCCTCCATGACGGCCCACTTGGAGGATGCCCCTTGACCTCTGTAGGGACAGGAAGCAGAGAGGTTAAAAGCCTCCCACCCGCATCCTCCCGCCAGTGTCTACCAAATAACTACACCGGTGGAAGGTACAACAAAATTTTATTTTGTATGTTAAACATTCACATACATACAGAATAAGTCAGGGAGGGAATATATATATAGGCCGTCATGGAGGACTAGATGGAAAGTGAATTACCGGTGAGTCTAATTCTATATTTCCAATACGTCCCCCATGACGGCCCACTTGGAGATCTACCAGATAAGTAGAAGTTTTTAGGGTGGGATGACAGCTTGTAGAACTTTCCTACCAAAGGAAAGATCTTGAGAACAAGGTAAATCCAGTCTGTAGTGTTTTATGAAGGTGGATGATGAGGCCCAGGTAGCGGCCTTGCAAATCTGCTCTAAAGATGCACCTCTTTTTTCAGCCCAGGAAGTGGACATAGCCCTGGTGGAATGGGCTTTTAGGTCCGTTGGGATCTCCTTCCCTTGCTGCGTATAACAAGTGGAGATAGCTAACTTTAGCCATCTTGCTATTGATGTTTTTGAGGCTTTTCTCCCTTTGTTTTTTCCCTGGAATTGAATAAACAAGTTATTGTCTAAACGCCAGGACTCTGTAGCTTTTATATAAGCTAGTACAATTCTTCTTACGTCTAGGAGGTGCCACGAAGCTTCCCTACTAGTAGAGGGGTTTTCGCAAAAGGATGGTAGTGTGATTTCTTGAGTTCTGTGAAATCTGGATGTCACCTTGGGAATGAAGCCTGGATCTAAAGTAAGAATTATACGATCAGGCAAAACTCGCATATAAGGCTCTTTGATTGAAATAGCCTGAATTTCACCCAGTCTTCTAGCTGTAGTGACAGCAACAAGAAGGGTAGTTTTTAACGTTAAGTTCTTTATGTTGGCGCTATCCAAAGGTTCAAATGGTGGTCTGGAAAGCGCGTCTAGGACCAGTTTTAGGTCCCATGTAGGAACTCTCCTGAGAATCTGGGGTCTGATTCTGGAGGAGGCTAGGATAAACCTTTTGACCCACCTGTGCTCCGCCAGTGGACGATCGCAGAAGGCGCCAAGGGCCGAGACCTGGACCTTTAAGGTGCTGGTAGAAAGGCCCTGTTCCAGGCCTTTCTGTAGAAAGTCCAAAATCTGTAAGATATTGGGGTTAGATTGAGATGGAGGATTATCTCCACAGAATGTTACAAATTTTTTCCAGATTTTATGATAAATTGCGAACGTAACCTTTTTTCTACTTGCCTTCAGAGTTGTTACTACAGCCATTGAAAGACCCCGCGATGTCAGGAATTCGGACTCAGGATCCAGGCTGTTAGCTGAAGTCGTCCAGGGTTGGGATGTAGAATCGGTCCCTGGTGTAACAGGTCTCTCCGTGAGGGTAGTATCACTGGTTGCTGCTGGGTTAGAGATGTCAACAGGGGATACCAGTTCTTCTTTGGCCAATTTGGACAGATCAGTATCACCCTTGCCTGGTCCGTAAGGATTTTTCTGAGGACCCTTGCCACTAAGGGAATAGGGGGAAAGGCATAGGAAAGAGGTTCGACCCATCGATGGCTGAAAGCATCCAGTCGATCCTTCGGTGCTCCTGCCTCCAGAGTGTAGTATCGATGGCATACCGTATTCTTCTTTGTGGCGAAGAGATCGATTTGAGGAATTCCCCACAGATTTGTCAAATGGATGAATACTTCTGGATTGATGCTCCATTCGTTGGGAGAAATTTGTTCCCTGCTGAGGTAATCTGCCTCCTTGTTTAGAACTCCTCTCAGGTGCGTTGCGGAGAGGGAGAGCACATTCTCCTCTGCCCAGGAGAAGATCGTATGTGTTAAGGTGGAAAGAGTTGTCGATCTTGTCCCCCCCTGTCTTCTTAAGTAAGACACTGCTGTGGTGTTGTCTGATAAAATGTGTACATGGTGGTTCTTCAGGAGAGGTGTATTTAACCTTAGGGCTTCCCAGATGGCCCGTAGCTCTCGATAGTTTGATGGCTTCCGGGATTGGGAAGGCGTCCATAGACCTTGGGCGTAATGGGAAGGGAAGACCGCTCCCCAGCCCATACTGCTTGCGTCGGTCGCAATTGTGAGACGCGGAAGGCAGTGCCAGTGGACCCCGTTTTCCAGGTTCTTCCTCTGTAACCACCACTGTAAACTTCTTTTTACTGAGGATGGGATGATGACCTTCTTGTCCAAACCTGAGGGCCTTCGATCCCAACTGCTCAGAATCCAATTCTGTAGGATGCGGGAATGATTTTGACTCCAGGCCACTGATGGGAGACAGGCTGTAAGGAGTCCTAGGATCTTCATGGCTCCTCGGATTGATATAGACATCTTCATTCTGAAGGAGCGAACGTGTTGTCTCAGATCCTCCGCTTTCCCCTGAGGAAGAAAGGACATCAGATGAGTGGAATCTAACATTACACCAAGGAATTTCTTGAGGGTGGAGGGAGAAAAATCTGACTTTGGGGTGTTTATTAACCATCCCAATTCTGACAGCTTGTGTATCGTAAGATCTCTTGCTATAATGAGATCTGAACTGTCTTTTCCCACAATCAGCAGGTCGTCTAAATAAGGGACGTGATAGTAGGCGTCTTGCAGATCTATTGTGCACATGCAGTAATCGGTGTAAATGATTTGGGTCGCAGATCTTACCGATTCCATGTGGAAACGTCTGTAAGTGATGAACTTGTTCAAGGCCTTTAAGTTTATTATCATCCGGTTTGACCCGTTTGGTTTTTTGACCAGGAAGAGGGGAGAATAGAAGCCCGTCTTTTCTTGATCTTGCGGGACCCGGGAGATCACTCCTGAGAGAATGAGAGATGAGACTTCCTGCCAGATGAGAGAATGGGTAGAGGAAGAGGTAGATGATAAGGGAGGCATAAATCTTGATGGTGGGGGGGAACTGAATTCTATCCTGTAACCCGAGTTGATAATATTCAGGACCCAAGGGTTTGAGGTAATACGAGACCATTGGTTGACAAACCCTAGAAGACGCCCCCCCACTCTGGCGTCACTGTCTCTTCCCTCCGGAGTTGTCAGGGGAATTTGAGAATAGAAACCCCCGACCTCGGCCGCCTTTAGGGTGACTCCAGCGACCCTGTTTACCTTTTCCCCGAAAGGTCTCCTTGGTGCTCCTGAAGGGACGAAATGAAGGTTTCTTGGAAGGTGCTTTGTTCTCCGGAAACCCCTTCTTCTTATCAGAGGCTCTTTCTAATATGGCGTCCAGCTCTGGACCGAAGACGAAATCTCCAGCGAACGGGATACTACATAGCTTCGTTTTAGAACGAATGTCACCGCCCCATTGTTTTAACCACAAGGCTCTCCTTGTAGCATTTGTTAGAGCCCCTTCTTTGGCCGCAAACCGGACGCCTTCAGCTGAAGCATCGGCTAGAAAGGCAGTGGCAGATTTAAGGAGAGGAATACTTCCTAACAGAGAAGCTCTAGAGGTGCCTTCTCTAATGTGGGATTCTAATTGGTTTAACCAGAAGAAGAGGGTTCTGGCAACTGAGGTAGCCGATAAATTTGACTTTAGGCTTGTCATAGATGTTTCCCAGGCCCTTTTAAGGAGGGCGTCTGCCTTTCGGTCCATAGGGTCTTTGAGTTGAGCCGAGTCTTCAAACGGTAAGTCTGTCTTTTTGACAACCTTTGTCACCTGCACATCCATCTTAGGAACAGAGTCCCAAACTTTGGAGACTTTCGGATCAAAGACTAGACGTCGTCTAAACCCCTTGGAGGTTGTGATCTTCTTCTCTGGGTCCTTCCATTCTTCTGTAATTAACCCCAACAGGGTATCGTTAACTGGGAAGACGCGTTGTTTTTTGGCTCTCAGTCCTCCAAACAATTCGTCCTCTCTAGATGTGCAGGGGACTTCTTCTTCAATGTCTAGAGTTTCGCGAATGGCCTTTAGTAGATTATCTAACTCATCCAACTGGAAGAGGTGACGTGGATCCGTCTTTTGACCTACGTCCTGGGAATCGATTTCTTCTGTGTCCATCATAGAACAAGAAGGGACTTCAGAATCGTAATTTTCCTCCTCAGAGGAGGAGATATCCGCTAGTCTTGGCTTTTTTGGAGGGGGTTCCTTCTGTGTTGCTGAGGCCACTGAAGCCACCACTTTCTCCTCAATAAAGGATTTTAGTTCATCCATAAATGAAGTTTTTTCCTCTCGCATAAACTCTTCTATACAGGTTTTACAAATGGGCTTCTGGTAAGCCTCGGGCATAGTGCGAAAACACATATTGCATTTTTTAGCAGTGTTTCTGCTCTTAGTAGGTTTGCTAGCTTTTTCAGTTTTTTCAGGTCTGTCCTCTTTACCTTTCCCCTTAGTCCCTTGATCCTTGTCCTAAGGGAGAAAGGTAAGGAATAACTAACTTGGAGTTCTAATATGATATACTACTAGAACATGCCATACAGCACCACTTACATAACCAGGGGGGTGGAGTAGGCCCAAGTCTGCCTCATCAGCCATGTCAAAGATGTCTGGGACGGCCAGGCCACCGAACGGTATGTGCTCCTAAACAGCAGACACCGTTCCTCTGATAGAGCTAAAATTTATACCTTAACGGGGAGCCCATCCCCCTAGCTGGTGGCTCTGCTGCGCTTGTTCTGGCGCTCCGAGGCGCGTCTGACGTCACTTCCGGTCGCGGCCGGAAGTCGTCATCGGCCGCAAAGGACTCCTGGGAACGGAGTTCTCCGCGCGGCCTCGCGTAGGCCCCATTCGGCTGCCGGAGAGGACCGCTGTCCGGATCAACGAGGGACCAGGGAGGGGAAGGACCCGGCCGCGGACCCGATCCGGAGGGGAACTACGACCTGCAATAGGCCGGCGTAACCCCGGTAAGTTTCTTTTAAAGTAACATGCGTCCCCCCCCCCCCCTAGGAGGAGAGGAGCCTCTCTGACCTATCCCCTGTAGGGACAGGAAGACACTGGCGGGAGGATGCGGGTGGGAGGCTTTTAACCTCTCTGCTTCCTGTCCCTACAGAGGTCAAGGGGCATCCTCCAAGTGGGCCGTCATGGGGGACGTATTGGAAAAACATGTTTGCCATGCTTCTTCTTGACTGCTGCCCAGCAATTATACCACAACACTACCACTCTACTCAACCCCCCTCTATAGCTGAATAGGATGCAGAAATGAATCAACCCTACTTCATGGAGGAAAACTCTGCAGGAGAGGAGGGAAAACCTACCTGATTAACTACCGTATGGCAAAAATGGATCCCTGCATACCAGAATTTTTGGGTTGAACTGCTGGTGGGGGAGGGGAGACTTCCTCGTGGAGAATTTAACCGCATTTAAAGAGAAGATTGCCAATTAACCCACACAGAATACTTTATAAAAAACTATGGTTAAAAAGCATTGTCATTATCCCTAAATGGTTCCTTTCCATGGATGTAATGTTAAAAAAAAAAAAAATCAATTTGTAACCTTTTATGCTAATCACCTGATCGAGTGACACTAAGTCCACTGCTAGAGAACATGCTGCTATGTAGAACATTAGGCACTTTATGTCATGTGAACAAGGTCCTGTTACATTTATAAAATTTGTGGTGAATAAGACTGCATTCACACTAACGGGTGGCCACACCTCGGGTGAACTGGAGAGGAAGAGAGGTGGGGTCATATATCCACACATAATTTAAAAAAACAAAGTGATGTGGAAAAGCCTAAATAATTAATACTAGTATATTACAAAAATCTAACTTTATTATTGTTATGCAGCATAATCAAAGTAATAAAACAAATGAAAAACATGAGTATAAAATCATGTATAAATAGACTCAAATAAATAGATCAAATTTATACTATCCTAATCCCGACAGCAAATTTAGCCTACCCCTAAAATGTGAACGTACACATAAATCAGTGAGGTATAAACTGTATAGAAAACCCCCAATTGATCTTAACAGGTCAGATGTTACTACAGTACTCAGTCAAACAACAAAACATGAAAAATGAATAAGGAAAAATATTACCAGGTATATGAGAGAAATATATGAAATGTGATTCATGGAGGATGGGGAGTTGTAGAAGTCCATGGAGGCATGCGATGATCATGCCATGATACGGCCATGTGAGCGGATACATAAATGGGGTAGACTGTGCAAATGTAATTGGGACCTTAGATGACATCACCCAGGTCACATGGCATGGTGAAAAGAGCCGTTGGACATGGGGAACTGTAGATGGGAGTGGCCAGCTGAGCAAGACACACTCCCTCCGATAAAGTTGATGATAATGCCCCCCTATGATACAGATGACCCTAGCTGAAAGAAGGGTGTCAGGGCTCTAAGGGAACCTGTCACTAGCTGTATTTGTGAAAATGTGGCGACAGGTTTCCTTTTAGCTCTAACTAGAATATTAAAAAGGATGGGTGAAGAAAGCCTACGTGTTAAAGCAGTAGTCAAAAAGTACTCTGCTCAAAGATATAAACAGAAATGACTGTGCCTGCTCATAACCAACCAACATTTAAGTTGATAATGTGCACACTTACTAACCAATAGTCAAATGCAGACATTCTTCTGAAATACGCACAAGTACTACAATCTGAAGCTTTACCTGAACGTCTCCAGCATCAGCTAAACCAGCTCCAAGACGTGAAGCGGCATTTCTTTTCAGCAGCTACATTAGAAATAACAAATGTTTTTAAAGTTTAATCAGTTACGCAGAGAAGGAAAAGAGTGATAATTGGAGAAACTGTATGATAAATAGACTGCAAAAATAGATTTACATACCTTTTTAAGTAAATCCCTGGCTTCTTGGGTGAGGTAGGGGGGCAAATTAAGTTTACACTTGAGAATTTTATCAATAGTCTTTTTACGGTTTTCACCTGTAAATGGTGGCTTGGAAAAAAAATAAAATCTCATCAAAAAATTGCACTGCAGGCAAAGAAGAAAATATTCTGGGCAAAAACCTGCCACCAGGTTTTACCCATCTAAGCTTCTAGTCCCCTCAGGCAGTGTATGAAATTTCCTGTTTAAATTTCCCCTTATGTCAAATTTCATCTGTTTACCTATACAAAAAAAATAAAAAAATAAAAATAAAAAGGCAAATGTGCCTCTTCTCATCCCATTTTCACATGCGAGGAGTTTATAGGTTTGTAGGGGTTGTCACTTAGAAACATGTTTTGTGTGTCGTAGTAGTATAAGAAATTCATCTTTCAAATCCCATCAAGCATACGATTCTGTGAGCTACAGAGCTGTACTGCATCTTGTGTGATCCGAGATCCGCATCTTTCATACGATACAAAATGCATGTTTCTAGATGCCATAGAACAGAAGATAGGGTCTTCTGAATTGACAATACCTCAAACCACTACACTTGACTCATCTCAAGAATGGGTTGAGAAGGGTCATATTTGCCCGAGGTCAACAGCTGTGGTCTCAAATAAAAAAGGGAAATCTAGAAATTACATTTCATACTCTACCTGGAGGGGCCAGTAGTTTAGTGGGATAAAAACCTGTGACTGGTTCTATGTAAAAGAAAGCAGCACAACGCTTTCTGAAAACTTCACAGGTTATGTACATCTTTGCAAATCTTTTATTTTTGTAAAATAGTGTTACGAGTTGGTTGAGATGAATTAAAAATTTCCTAGCGTTTGTGTCAGGCAGTTTGAATGCATAGCTATACACAGCACAATTACCCTGCTCAACAATCACTAATATTATAGATCAAAAGGTGTTGTTTGCTTTCAGCAAATAATACTGCTTGTGTAATGAAAAGTTATCCAATTTTCCAATAAAGTTTCTGTATAAATTCCTTACGGTTTTCCAAATCTCTGCTTGCTAGAAAGCTTCTAGGTTTACTTCTAGTGGATAGAAATCGGTCGCTGCTTATAGTGTGTCACACAGGTGCACGGCTTGTTATATCGTGACCATCTATAGATATGTATGCACATATTTATTTACATATTTATGTAAACAATGAAGCTTTCTATAGAAAGACAGCAAGCAGAGAGCTTGTGAGGAAACGATACAGAAAGCAGATTGGAAAAATCTAATAAACATTTCATTACACAGACTAGATCATTTATTTGATGAAAATGGGAAACCCCTTTAATATTCAGTATATAAACTCCTTCTCTCAATTCATGCACATGTCTTGGCAACAAGCTCTAGTAAGTCCTTCTGCTCCCCTCCCAACATCAGTAAAAAAATATATTTCAGTTTATATTTCTGAGTCTCTGCGTATCAGTATAACACAGGAGGCAGCTGTCAAATACCTCAAGTACAAATGGTGTATGTCTACAGTAACCACATGGGTATACAATCATGAGAAAGTTTAGGCATCCCTATTAATCTTAATCATTAAAAATGATAACTAAAAATGATTAAGATTAATAGGGATGCCCAAACTTTTTCATATGACTGTATGACTGTATATGACTGCATTAGGCAGGAATAAAATCTCATGCACAAATCAATAAAACTTTGCTGCTTGTTAGAAATCAGCTTGATGGTCACATTCTACGGAATAAAATAAAAACAGCTACTAAGAAAACATTCTTAACACTCACAGCACCAGTTAGCATGTCATACATCAAGGCTCCCAAACTCCACCAATCCACTGCTCGATTATGACCACTTCTCATTAGAATCTCTGGGGCCCTGCAAAACAAAATTTAAAGTATTAAATGGTAGAAAACACATAGAACAGCAAAACTCTGCAAACAGACTTTTCTAATGCCCTCCACGCCCCCAAATACATTTTATCCCATCTACAGCATTTGCAACATAAGCTGTTAACCACAGCAATTTGGTAGTTAAATTATGCTTTTCAAAATATGTGCAAGAACCCTATGCTTTTACATAATTTTATACTAAAAAGGTCAAGTGAAAACAAAATGCTTGGTGTGCAAGTTATCCTAATTAGTCACCAAGGGCACTGCTGATGTTCATCACACCACACTTTGTCTCTAACATTTTTAATATTGTATTCATAAAGACAAAAAAAATACTTTTACCAACACAGAAGTTTTACAAATATCCTATCTTTTGTCACATAGTTTGCAACTTCAGCTACAAGCCAGCCACAGCCCTCCCCTTCCACAGCAGGCATCTCAGCCTATTCCTGCTGCTTCCCTCCCTCACTGCCTTGCACCACCTGAAAAGAAAAAAAAAAAACTCTAGTGGTAAAACCCAAATTATATTTGGATGTGTAAAATTTGGAAAATAGTCCTGCCAATAAAAGGGGTTTATCAGTTATTCTGCAAAGTAAAAAATAAAGATTTAACATAAGACAGTCATGTTTACAGTAAAAAGGTAATTAAAGTACAAATTAAAGGACTCACATGTATTCTATAGTTCCACAAAATGTATGCGTTACTGTGCCATCATGAATGGATTCCTTACAAAGTCCGAAATCTGTTAGTTTAACATGTCCTATGAAAAGGGCAAAAACTTTTTTATTCTTTACTCAAAAATAGAATACTCCTTCTTGTAGCTTTCTATTTAAAACTATGGCAGACTGTTTCTCAAGGCTAAACTTTACATACAACCATCATCAAATACACTTTTATATTTTAAATACTACTTTCCTAGAAAAAACTTCTTCTGATCAATAACTCCACTGCCAAGGACAATACAACTGTCCTAAACACATGTGACTAACACAAAGGGTATTTTTGAGGCATATTCTGCTCCGGTGATGCATTTCCTCTCCACCTTTCTTCTTAGATCCATGTATAGTTAGGTCCATAAATAATTGGACATCAGCATGTGTTTTTTTTTACGCCTGTAAAAAATGAATCATATTCAAGTTTTAGTGTAGTCCTAAAGTCCAGACTTTCAGTTCTCATTTGGGAGCATCCATACTAAAATTGGATGAAGGTTTTAGGTTTCAGCTCCTTAATATGTATCACCCTTTGTTTAAAGGGAGCAAAAAAGTCATTGGACAATTGACTTAAGGCTGTATCATGGGTAGGTGTGGGCAATTGCTTCATTTTATCTATGTAAAGAGCTGTGTATGGGCTTGTTTTCTGCACAACAAATTGCACTTCCTAGTATAACAGTATTTATTATTCCATGTCATGTACTGGGAAGTGGGGGCAAAAAAATTCTGAATGCAGGGAAAATCATGAAAAAACACATTTCTTTGTGTTTTTTTTACAAATTTTAAGACCCCCTAGTGTACTTTAACCCTTGGTTGTCTGATTGATCCTACCATATACTGCCATACTACAGTATGGCAATATATGGGGATTCTGTACACCATCTATTACAATGTGCAAATTGCACATTGTAATAGATAGATCCGAGGCTATCATGATCTAGACTGTGTGATCAGTCATGTGTGATCAGGCAGTCATGGCAACAGATCGCCGCTCCCCAATGAAGTCACGGGGAGCAGAGATCTGAGCTAAGATGGCAGTGCACGTTTTTGCGTTATGGGGTTGAGCAGATCAAGGCTTTGAGTTAATATGAGGTATGGTGCTTGCATTTGGATGAGTTTGCTGTGAAAAAACTTGCAGCCAAAGGAGCTCTCCATACAGGTGAAAACAAGCCATTCAAGCTGCAAGAACAAAAAAACCCATCTAAAAAGATTGATAGTGTTTATTGATGAGGTGACAAGACACGAAGCAGCCCGATGAATTTTGAAGTAATTCAGAGACATACTGTGTGCTCAAATCCAGCCAAACTGATTGTCCATCTGTATTATAAATTGCAAACCAATGACCCAAAAGAAAGCCAAAGCAACCCAAGAGCTTATTAAAACAAAGAAATGGAATATTCTTGAATGGCCAAGTCAGTCACTTGGTCTTAACCCAATTTAGCAGGCATTTTACTAGTTAAAGATTAAACTTCAGACAGAAGTATTTATGGACCTAACTGTAGTCAGACATCGGAACAGGGAGCTACTGTCTCTCTTGAAAACAAGACAATGCAGGGGATATTTCAGCGAGAAAAGAAGAGAGCATAAGAGTCAAAGTTAGTTTTGAAAGTAGCAGTTTTCTCTGATATGCCAAATTATGTCTTTTGTATTCATTTGATGTATGAAAGGTGTGAAGTCAGTGACAATTTAAAGTAAAGGAAGTGTAAAAGGATACAATTGTTATGCCAGATAAAAGTAAAGTAGTGAAATTAATTAACACCAAGCCCTGCCTTTCCCACTCCAATGCTAACCAGGTTCCCTGCTGATCGCTAATTCCAGATCCTTTTCAACACAGAAAAATTGTGAAGCCTATCACTAGCTGTGGTAAGTCACCAGTTGGTATTGCACTGCACTGTGTGGGCATTGCCTATGTGCCAAGATATGACAAGGGAATTCCACCAAAGAGCCAGAAAGGAATAGGGGGAAGAGGGAGTTTGTTTCTGGTATTTTATCCACAGGAAAACATTTTGGGATAGGTGTTTCCAGCATTCGGTGCCAACAATACAGAAGACCTTATAACTGTCTCTTAACTATATTTTCACCTTGATGGTTGAGCATGATGTTTTCGGGTTTCAGGTCACGATAAATTATTCCTTTTTGATGCAAATGTCCCAGAGCCATAGAGATCTCAGCCAAGTAAAAGCTAAAAAGTAAACATGAATATCAATATAACAACTTCTTAAATATAGAGGTCTAAAAGGGGTTGTCCAGGTTTAAAAAAAAAAATTAAAAATTAAAAAAAAAAAATTATAAAATGGCCTAGGGAGCTGTGTGTAAAAAAATAATATATAAAAATTGCTAAAAGAAAATAAAACGAAGCAGCACTCCAAGAACTGTGAAGGTGTATTCACCCGTGGTGTACAGAAGCAACATTTCAGCTCTTCAATAGAGCCATTTTCTAGCAATTCACAAAGGGGAGGAACCTATATGTACGACCATCTTGCTTTAGGTCAAATGAATAGGTTCTTCCACGTCTGTAGTGCAATTGGTCTGAATATGTTCTATGGATCTCCACGATCCAAGGTGAATCATCTGCAGACTCCTCAATCCTGCGAGATAGGGGAATACAGGTATTTACCCGGTTTGTGCAAGATCAGCAACCGAAGATGTGATCCTCTGCTGGAACTTCAGGCCTACTTACCTCTATCCTGTGTCCATTCTATATCCTGACAAATGCCGATAGTATATGGCAGTGACGGCAAACCTTTTAGACACCGAGTGCCCAAGCTACAACCAAAACCCACATTTTTTTCGCAAAGTGCCAATGCCACAATTTAAGCAGTAACTTATTACCTCCTGCTCTGTCACAGGTTTAAATCGTATAGGCACCTGAGGACACCAATACAGTAGAAAGAAGGAGAAGACGTTTGGATCATCATTGTAGCTTCCTTCTAGGTTCCTGGGCTGCCTGTGATTGCAAGAGGCCTTGAATCCTGTCTGGTGAGGCCTGCCCTGGGGTGATGGCAAGGGTGCCCCTGTAGAAGGCTCTGAGTGCCACCTCTGGCACCCGTGCCATAGGTTCGCCACCACTGGTATATGGGATCATCTTTGCCCTCTACAGAGAGTGTCATTACAACCTGATTCACCAATGTTTTTATCTATATCTATATCTATATCTATATATATATATATAACATTGACACACGTTGCACTATATGTATGAATTGTTACAGATTTCTTTACAATTATGTCACTTTGTAGATACATATTATATTAACATTTAAAAATGTATGAGATCATGATGATGTCACATCCTGTGGGTGGATAAATACCTGCCTTGTAACACTGAATTGCTTGAAAATGGCTCTATTGAAGACCTGAAACATTGCTTCTGTATACCACAGGTGAATAAAACTTCACTGTTCTTGGATTGCTGCGTCGTTGCATTTACTTTTACCAAGAGAATTTTTCATAATTATCGTGTCTGGTTATAGAAGCGTGCACTCAGCTCTTGGACAAGATCTGTCTCATTGTGCTTATCTATATCTATCCCTCTTCCATCGCTCCAGGTGTCCCACACCGCTGCCCATCTGTGCCATGACCATTTTTTTTTTTTTTTTTTTACAAAGGCGCACCCATCCAACTATTTCCACTTACCTGATACAGGATTAGATGCAAAGTTATATTGGGTGCTTCTGTAACCAAATGGGCACAGACCAGAAGGGTGATGGCACAGGAGGTACGGATAACTTATTGTTTTTGAAGCCCCCCTAGGCCACTCATATACTTTGTTTAAAGCCTGGATAACCCTTTTAACACAGAAAAAAAAAAAAAAAGTCTTTGGTACCCAAAATCTGCTGATGGGTTTCCCTGCCATCTACTAACAGATCATTAACCGCTTTAACCGCTTAAGGACACAGGGTTTTTCGGCTCATTTCTCGCTCTCCAACTTCAAAAATCCATAACTTTTTCATTTTTACGTGTACAGACCTCTGTGAGGACTTATTTTGTGCGTAACAAATTTTACTTTCCCGTAATGTTATTTATTTTAACATGCCGTGTACTGCGAAGCTGAAAAAAAATTCCAAATGTGGAAAAATTGAAAAAAAAAAAAAAACGCACGTGGTCACATTCTTGTGGGCTCAGTTTTTACGACTTTCACTCTTCGCTCCAAATAAAACGCCTACTTTATTCTTTGGTTCGGTGCAATCGCGGTGATACCAAATTTATATAGGTTTTATTGTGTTAATACATTTTCAAAAATTAAACGAATGTGTACAAAAAAGAAAACATTTTTTGCCATCTTCTGACGCTAATAACTTTTTCATACTTTGGCGCACAGAGATGTGTGAGGTGTGAGGTGTCATTTTTTGCGAAATGAGGCGACGTTTTCATTGCTACCATTTTGAGGTCTGTGCGACATTTTGATCATTTTTTATTTCATTTTTTATGTTATGTAAAAAGGTGTAAAAGTCGCATTTCGGACATTTGGGCGCCATTTCCCGCCTCGGAGGTCACAGCCGCCCATAACCGTTTTTATATTTTGATAGATCGGGCATTTTGGGATGCGGCGATACCTAATATGTTTGTGATTTTTACTGTTTATTATGTTTTATATCCGTTCTAGGGAAAGGGGGGTGATTAGAATTTTTAATATTTTATTAATTTTTTTTCTTTTTTAAACTTTTTTTTTCACTATTTTTTAGACCATTTTTAGAGCCACTGGCTCATTGTAACGAATCTGCAGAAGCCATTAAGCCTCGGGTCAAAAGAAGACCCGAGGCTACCATGGCAACCAATCGCCGCCCCTCCGATGACGTTCGGGGGCGCCGGCAAAATCACATGGTTAATGGCCGCGATCGGTGCAAGCACCGACCGCGGTTATTAGCGGTGGGGGTTTTCTGCAAAATGCAAAAACCCCCACCTTTCTATGAAGAGGACTCAGGCCGCGAGCCCTCTTCATACATCCCTTATACCTCGCAGAGCGTTTAATGGTTAAAATGCAGCCAGGTATTCATCTTATTACCAACTTCAAATTCGTTATGCAATTCGTGATGTTACTTGTTATATTGGTGTACAGAGAAGCGCAGAAAGTAAAGGGACCATGCTGAGCTAGTTTTGCCTCTAAAGATTTTTGTGGGTTTTAGATTCTTCAGCGCTCTTTAAGTGAGCTATAAAATATTTGTTTTTCCATCAATATTGTCATGTGAAGGCTTATTTTTTGCAGCAGGAGATGCATTTATTTTTTTGTAGGAGATGCACTTTGCAGTGATACTATTTTGGAAAGACTATGCCCTATTGATAAAAAATTTTTTAATTTCTCTGTGGGGTGGTGTAGAAAAAACATGAGATCTATAATCATTTTTGGTGTTCACCGTATAGCCCAAGTATCATGTTACTTTATTCAATGGGTCAGTACAATTACGGCGATACCACATTTGGGTATTTTTTCTCATGTTATACTAAACTTCTACAAAAAAAAAAAAAAAAGTGGGTAAAATATAGTTTTTGCTTAACTGTCTTCCAAGAGGTTTTACAGTTATTTTTTTGTCTATGGAGCTTCCCAAGGGCTTGTTTTTTGCCAGA
This sequence comes from Engystomops pustulosus, assembly GCF_040894005.1. Lineage (NCBI taxonomy): Eukaryota > Metazoa > Chordata > Amphibia > Anura > Leptodactylidae > Engystomops > Engystomops pustulosus. The sequence goes on from NC_092412.1 coordinate 132,127,032, forward strand.
CATGTACTTTACACTGATACCATTCTGGGAGTATGCAGGATTTTTTAAAACAAGGGCATAAGAAGCTAAAAGAAGAGAAGATCAAGCCAGAGGGGGCACACACACCAGAATGTCAGTTTGCTTAATCTAAAAGCCTTCATCCTGGTGGTAGTAGTTCTTTTAAGATTTCAGCATTTTTAAGGTTTACATACATTAACAAAGGAAAAGTTTTTATTACTCACCAGGCAGTATCTTCCATAAATATTCCTTCACGCTCCAACTGCATGAAGAGTTCTCCACCTAAATATTAGAAGTAAAATAGATTAAAGCTTCTATGCTTCAAGCACATAAATTAGAGATCAACATGCTCCTTATTATTTAAAAATTCACTTCTCACAACTGATTTTTTAGATCATTAGAGTCCTGCCTCTGACATTTCCCTTACATGAGAACACCGTTAGGAAGGGCAGGCACCCGATGACAGGGCTGGCAAGTTTGTTTAACCCCTTAACGCTGAAGCCACTTTTCACCTTCCTGACACGGCCCATTTTTTCAAATCTGCCCTGTGTCACTACAAGTGGTTATAACTTCGGAACGCTTTAACATATCCAAGTGATTTTAGAATTGTTTTCTCATGACACATTGTACTTCATGTTAGTTGAAAAATTTTGGTGGTATGTTTTGCATTTATTTATGAAAAAATCAGATATTTGGTGAAAATTTTGAAAAATTCTTGATTTTCAAACTTCAAAATGTTCTACTTTTTCCATACAGTCATAACCGCAAAAATACTTAATAACTAACATTCACCGAATGTCTTTCTTTGGACATGGTTTTTTATGCATACTCTTATTTTTGTAGGATGTTATGGGGCTTTGAACGTTAGGTGCGATTTTTCACATTTTCTTAAAAAATGCAAAATCCTGCTATTGAGGGACCTGCTCTGGTTTCAAATCCCTTTGAGAGACCTAAATAAAAGAAAACCCCATAAATTACCCCATTATAGAAACTACACCCCTCAACGTACGTAAAATAACTTTAATTAAAGGGTTAACAAACTTCATAGTTTTACAGGGGTTAAAACAAAATCGGATGCAATTTTGAAAGGGAAATTATTTTGGCTAAATTAATGTGTTTTTCAAAAAATGTACAAATTTTCAGTGGATAAAATACCAAAACGCTCCACAAAATTTGATACCCAATCCCTCCTGCGTATAATACCCCATATGAGGTGGAAACCTGCTGTATGGGCACACGCCAGGGCATCGTAGAGAAGCTGCGCCATTCAGAGCAGATTATGCATTGTCACTTTTTATTGGCTATACAATCTTTATTTTTTGGGCAATTTGGACATTTAAGGGCTTATTTTTTGCGACATGAGAAAAACTTTACAAATTCTTCATTTTAGTGGGTCATTAGCTAATTGATGAGGTTTTATAAACCTGCGCATGCTCAGTGTGTTACAGCCGAGTCCTGTCAGAAGGCACGGACCCGGCTACAGGAAGGAGGATCGCGCAGCACCGGGCACCGGCAGTCCCGGGGCTGCAATCGGAACAGCGGACCCCCCTGGTAAGCGCCGCAGGGGGGGGGGGGTGTCTGATTCACTTTAAATTCCCCCTAACACGCCACGGTCAGCGCAACCGCGGCGCGTTAGGGGTTAACACCCGCGATCGGAGAAATGTCCAATCGCGGGTGTTAGAGGCAGGTGTCAGCTATAATATATAGCTGACACCCGCAGCTTCTGGCCAGAAGCATGACGTAATAGTACTGCATTTTGCGGGAGGTGCGTCAAAATACATTTTGTTCTTTTTGGTCAGCATAATGTGGGAAGATTTATACCATCGTTTGGCAAAAGATACTACAGATGGTCCCCTACTTAAGGACACCCGACTTAGAGACTGCCTCTAGTTAAAGACAGACCCTTCCACCCACTGTGCCCTTTGGTGAAGCTCTCTGGATGCTTTACTATAGTCCCAAACTGCAATGATCAGCTGTAAGGTGTCTGATGAAGCTTTATTGACAATTGTGCCTGGGACAAAAAATTTTTGTCTGGAACTACAAATTATAAAATATACATTTTCAACTTTAAGTTAAAGCTATGGAACCTATCTTGAACGTAACCCGGGGACTGACTGTACTTATTAAAAAAAAAAAAAAACCACCAATTGGAAAAATGATAAATGCAAATTTTTTTTACATTTGTAGCCAATTATTGGCAAATTTTAAATACAGGTGGTCCCTTAAGAACAACAGACTTACAAACGACCCCTAGTTACAAAAGGGCCTCTAGATGTTGATAATTTACTGTACTAGTCCTAGGCTACAATACTTCGTGCCGGGCGCCGCCATTGTTCTCCCCTGATGGCGCCTAGTATGACGCCCTGCTACTGACGTCATACTAGGCGCCGACTGGGAGAAAAACAATGGCGGCACCCAGCACGAAGTTAGAGAAAACAGAAGACGGGCACAGAACCCGGAAGACAAGCCGCGCAGACATCGGGGGAGCAGCGCTGCGCGTCGGGGCCACCGGAGGGTGAGTATATAAGTTTATTATTTTTTAAATATTTTTTAAGTGTAAGTATATGTATATTGACTCGTGTATAAGCCGAGGGGACGTTTTCATCACATTTTGTGTGCTGAAAATCTTGGCTTATACACAAGTATATACGGTAACTTATGAAATTAGATTCTTTACAAACCTAAGACAACAAAATGCAGCACTATTTTCCAGTCTGAAAAACAAGTATAAACTGATGGCATTAAGAGTTTTTTTTTTAATGGAAGTCTTTATGCTTTGCTTGAATAATATCAGCATAGGAACTCGTGCACCAGACCATTAAGGGGGCTGTGATCTGGCTGCAGAATTTGTGGCTAGATCATGGCCCCCCATATAGATTTACGACACCTGGTAACAGTGCAGTGAGCACACTGCGTCACCACACAGTGAATAATTTGGTTTTCTATGCAGAGGCTCCTACGTCCTGCCACTTGGCTTTCTATAGAAAGGGGAGGGGCAAGGAGAGCCTGCCCCTCCTCCCTCTTGCACCCAGCTTTGCTATTGCCTGGGTTACAGCCTGGGCACGCAAACATTCCTGTGCAAGGGAGCCATGACTGCTCTCATAAAACAAGGGAGTAACTTCAAAGAATAGTCTGTAGTTTCATGAAAGTGACTGACCACTAAGATACTCCAGGATGAGGTAGAGTTTTCCACCAGTCTGAAAGGCATAAATAAGGTCCACAATAAAAGGATGCTTCACTTCTTCTAGAATATTCCTTTCTGCTTTCGTATGTGCTGTGTCTTTTGCATTCCGCACAATCATGGCCTAGGAGAAAATAATGTATTACATCGGCTAAAAGCATAAGTAAACTTTCACACTCCTAATATGTATTAATCTGTTTTGTCAACTTAAAGGGGTTGCCCAGTTCATCTCTACGGAGCTGACAGCAATCTCTGTCAGGTTCAAAGAGATAGACTGGGCAACCCATGCATGCACGACCATCTGCTCAGGTCATCTCGGGGTGCGTCGGGGGTCAATCGGACACAACTTCTCATGATCTGTGGGGGTCCCATCACTGAGACCCCCACAATCAGCAAGTTAGGCTTTACAACCCCTTTAAGTAAAAAGTGGCATTTCAGTTTCCAGGTCAATGTTCTGACTAAGCAATGATGGCAACATCTGTACTCAAAGAGGATGACATACAAGGTGCAAGGCAGCAACATGCACCTTTTTTTAGACACACTCCACTGATGTGAGACTTTTAGTAGCTGCAGAGTGTAGCTTTCTATTCAGCATTTGCAGATTGTCAGCCAGCCTCAACTATATGGGGCTTACTGTAAAAAAACAATCCCTACCTATAACATTAAGATAAGTCTGTAAGTGCAGTCAAGCTAGTTGGTGAGGGTAGTTTTAAACAATAAGTTTCATGCAGATGGCAGTGAGGATAGGGAAACAAGAGTCAGACCGTCGGCGTTAATTGCAACTGCTCTGTTCCCATTTGCCTCACGGCAGCTACAGAGTGATCTGTTTTATACAGGGAGAAAAAAAGCAGGCTGAATGTGTGAAAGAAGTTCAGAGCACCGATAAGGAAACTCACTTTTATTCAAAGAAAACAAAACTACGCAAAATAGATTAAAAAACTAAAAAACTCACATTGTGTATACAATTTTAAAAGAGTTTAAAGTGAAAGTTTGAAGTAAAAAGCATAATTCTTTGACAATCTTCAAGATTTGCAAGGGCTATTAAAGGGTTTGGTACAGGCTTTACAAAAAAAAAAACATATCAGGCCTGGGGGTCTATACAAACAAAAAGCAACTTATACTTTCCACCTCCTTAGCTCCCATTGTCCTGTAGCGCTGGACGTCAATGCTGTGCCCCGTTTGTTTGCAAAGTCAGACACTCCCGCCCATCCACTGCCACATGACTCATACCTCAACATTTTTAATGCGCATCAGGCCTGAAGAAGTACTTGGACGGGAGCAACTGTCCCTACACAAAAAGGCATAGAATTGAGGGCAACACCACGGGATAACTGAAACGTTAGAGGAAGCAAGGATAAGATTTTTTTTTAATTGTTTTCATAGTCCCTCCCAGGCCTGATAAACTGGTCAACCACTTTAAGCATTAGTTCTAGAAAAAAAAGCTAAGTTATCTGCAGAAAAAAGTTACGGTACTTATTTCCTAAGAAGGACATAGATCAAAAAAATGGTCAAACAGCTGGTCCAAAAAAAGGGAAACATATGCTGTGTGGTGCACCATTTGCGAAAGTGTATAAAGATTCATGCCCTACCTTTTTAAGTACTTTCATGGCAAATATTTTTCCAGTATGAGCTCCTAATACTTTGCGTACTTGAAATACCTGCAGAAGAAACACTTGTTTTCAGTGTTCAATGACAATATAGAGATCATATTGATAAATACCAATACATCAAAGATATATTATCCTCTGGTTCAGGAACAAGTGAGGTTGGGGGTAGTATATCTGAGTTCTGAGTAGTTCAGCAATAAACCTCGTAAGTTAGAATTTTCAATATCCATGTCATTGATCCTTCAAAACATTATGAAGAATATGAAAAACAGAAGCTTTGATTCTTCGCTCTTCTGCAAAATATCATAAAGTCCAGGCTGTTAAATTCAGATGACTGTACACAAAATACAGAATCCAGCCTACTATAGATAACAGGCCTTGAAACCTGTGGTGAGTAGTTACATGAGGACATGTGGCAGAAATCAAAGGCTGCCACAGATTTCATGCTGCCAGTGGTGCCATCAAATTCTGGACTGAAATAGTGCAGGTAAATATTTCAAAACAATTGGATGTTTACTACACATTGGCTCAGACACAAATCTGATCCCTGCAAGTATTTTTTCTTCACATACAATGGATGTGTAATTTTAGGAGAGCCAACAACGATTTATAATTAGGGTCTACAAGTGCCTAAGAGCCCATAACAGAGCAGAGAAGAATAGGAAGGCATAAAAGTAAAGGGGTTGTCCGACACTTAAAAGACTCTAGAGGTGGGCAGGGGAGGACTGTTAAAAAAACTAAAAGAAAATAAGCATGTTTACAGGGGCAGACACACTCGGCACCGACAACTTCTGCCCAGCTGTTACCCTCTCCCAGCGTGGTATCAGTTTACAATTTCTGATGCACTGATCGTTTATTTCATGAACTAGAAGGGGAAGTTTGGGCAGCACTAACCCAATGTAAAAATATAAATCTTACCTTCCCGTAACCACCTTTCCCAAGAACACGAAGCAGCTCAAAACACTCTGGCCTAATCTTTTCTGGACCCTTATTCACACTGGTCTCCGAGATCTCAAACTTTTCACAATGCTCCATGCCACTAAATTAAGAAAAATATGTGATTTGTTAATGTGAAACCAATCAATGAAATACAGTAAGATATATACCTCGGAGCAGACCACACCACCCCAATCCAGGATAGTGTCCACCGAAAATACACAAAACGATGAAAGAGACCAAAAATCCTGTAAGTTATTGCTTGGGGTATGAATAATTGAGACACTGTGGTGCCCAAAGGAGCTCGGGTAACACCCCAGTCTCAGTACCATCGTTTTAACATGTTCAGTAGTATTATGGTGGACATGAGCCATCTGTTCCAGTGTGCTGCTGAAGACTTTCCTGCTCTAATGCTCCTAACAATAGTCCTGCTTGCTACAATCGTACTGTACTGTTGTCTGACAAGGCAGAATATTTTATTAGTAGTAAGTCTAGTACTTCTGTCCGGAGGTTTTACTATACTTTCTACTTCACTGAATCCATGGAATTAGTTTGTAACCACCTCGGCAACTTTTTAAGACCAGAATTTAGCAGTTTAGGTCTTGTCATCACCCCACAGTGGGGGCTTTCATGGAAATATTTCCTCAGTCAGAAACCCCTGAGTTTGGCTCATCTCCCCGCCCCCTATTTAACACCCATGATCAGTGCTGGCAAGTCATCAGAGGATTTACATGCAGACTGAGTGTACGCACCCCCTACATGCATGCCACCATGGTCCACAGTTAGAATGGTGAATTTATTAATAATTATAATGGGTAAAGTGTTCATTAGCTGGTTGATGCAGTTTTGCTAAAACACTATCTGTAATGAAAAAAATTATGCATAGAAACTATTTCACAAAATAAAAAAATACTGCATCAATCCTTTAAGGATTTCCTAGTGGTACCATTTAATATTCTATGCAATGTACTGGGAAGATGGAAAAAATTCTAAAAGTGGTGGAATTAGCAATAAAAATGTGCAGTTGTGCCAATTTCTTATGGGCTTTATTTTTATTTTTACAGCTTTCACTGTGTGATAAATTGGGGTCAGTACGATCATGAAGATACTAAATTTATTAATTATTAAAATTTCAAATATACTTCGGCAAGTTCTCACACCAGTAAATTTTTCATATTTTGGTGTACAGAGCTGGGTATTGTGTAATTTACAATGTTGCAATGTTGCGTTAAGTTACAATGCTGCATTGTAACAAGTTTATGATTTTATTTATGTATGCGCAGCAATTTAAATTTTTTTACTTTTTTTTTTTTGCAATAGAATAGACCCCATATCATACACAGCATTAATACTGAAATTATGTTAACTGATCATATAAATGTTTTTGCTGCAGTTTTACAAACGGTTAAAACATTTACATGTAAAAAAATTCAATTATAAATTCTGCAGTTGCATCAGAAAGTTATGCACTTCAGGGGTAAAGTAACATTTCAACTTACAGGTCATATGCCATGCCCCCATGGTCCATGAATTCATTGATACAGCTCTGTAAAATAGAGAAACAGGATAAAAATCACCAATAATTTTACAAATATTTCAAAGAATTTAGCAAAGTCCAGGTGGAATCGTCCGATACACGTGACCAGTCTTGAACCGACAGTGTCTGCATTTTTATAGTGATGGGTAAAATGGTGGCTTAGTGGTTAGTACTACAGCCTTACAGCTATGGGAACCTGGGTTCAAGTCGCAGAGTTTATATATTCCCTCCGTTTTAGGCTACATTCACACAGCCTTTGGAAGACGTATATATATACTGCCCACGTATATAGGCCCCCACTGGCCACCAATAGGCGCACAGAGCCGCACACGTGCGGCACTATAGCCTTCCGTACCTGAGGAAAAGATAGGACATGTCCCATCTTTCCTCGTATTATGACGCTGTACGCCTCTATGGAGAGAGGCGAGGGTGAGCAGCGCATGCGCCCGCCATGCTACGTAGCATGGCAGGCACACCTTTGTGTGAATTGAGCCTTGGCGTGGGTTTCCTCAGTTTCCTCCGGTTTACTCCCACACTCCAAAACATACTAGTAGGTTGATTACAATGTCAGCACCATTGGGGATGAGGACCGATTTGGAAAGCACTGTGCAAGGCTGTATAATTTGTTTATATCGCTATAGAAAGGAATTATTATTGATGGAGTTGTCAGCTGCATCACTACAAGTCGCTTCAAAAGGCAGCAAGACCACTACAGAAACCAATCTGTCATAAAGTGGTAATCCAGCCAAAAACATTTATGACATATTTAATAGATCCAGGATACATGGCGAGAATCCCATTATAAAACTGATATACTAAATTAGTTAGGTCCTGGATGTCAATGTCACTTCTAAAAGGAATGTAACCAATGCCACAGCTGGTGAAAGCTGTGGTGGGTATAAAATTGATACCTCAAGACACAGATCCACTGGCGTCAGTCTATTTCATTATAGAATAACGAACACCTAAGATGGACTTTCCATTTAACATTTAGTGGCTTCGATGTAGCAAAGCTTCCCTACTGTTACATATCAGTTATTTACGATGGCAAAATTAGTGCTTCTGTTGGCATTATTTTATCTGTAATAAATAATGGAACAGTAAGGCTTCATACACACGAACGTATGAAAACAGCCGTATATACATGCAGCAAATGGCTCCATTGATTACAATGGGCAATATGGCCATCCATTTTAACCCCCGAATGATGCGGGCTGAAAAGGATTTAAAGGATCCTCCAGGATGAAAGACTGTATGCAAATGAGCCTGAGGGGCTCCTTGCTCCATTAACATCTATAAAGCCTGGAGACCCTCAGGCTCATTTCCATACAGTCCTGCATTCTTGTGGTAGATGCCCTTTAATGACTGCAATATTTCTAGTGAATATTCGAACTTGGCATTTTAAGGGCAAAAAATGTTTGCATGCTACCTTTTTGCATTGAAAATTTTCAAATGAACATGTTTAACTCATCTGGGACCGCCGGCTGACTTTAGACATCAGCGAGCGCAGTCAGCAGCGACATCTTTAGAGGCGTGAGCAGGACCTGGTCCCCGGTTGTCCCTGACACTAGAGAGATGCGGTTTGTTACTGCTTCTCCATTCTCCGCTCGGAAGGAGCGCAATTCAGAGAGCAGCAGAGCCGGCACTGCCGCGGCTCTATAGACTCGGTTGTCTGCGTGAGGCCTAACAGCGGTCATCACTAACATTGGTGTGAACTTAGCCAAGTGGAATAGAGCACTAGCATAACACAAATTGCTGGTTTGGGAGAAGAAATATTCTATATTAGTCTTAAATTGGCAAAAATTTAGACAAATAAGAAGCTGACATATCCCAAAACGGTAAAAGACATTTTGTCCATCACCCCTTAAGGACGCAGCCATTTTACAGCTTAAGGCTCAGGCCCATTTTTTGGATTCTGACTTGCGTCGCTTTATATGGGACAGTTTTTTTCCCCACATGATGTACTTCATTTTAGTGGTAAATTTTGGCAGAGAAGTTTTGTGTTTATGTACAAAAAAAAAAGGAAAAAAATTATGAATTTTTTGAAAAATTTGCCATTTTCGAAATTCAAAATCACTGCATTTTCAGGCAGATAGATTTTCCACCTAAATAAGTTGCTGAATAACATTTCCCATTTGTCTACTTTACATTTTCATCATTTTTGAAATGTCTGGATACTTTATTTTGAGGTCACGCGGCTGACAAATCGAATAGCGATTTTCTGTATTTTCAGGATTGACTATTTTAGGGATAAATACTGTTTTGAATGAAATTTTACATATTTATCAAAAACCCATATGCATACAAACTCCAAGGAAGGAAGCAGCACTCCAAGATAAATAGTGAATGTTTATTCCACCAGTGGCTCGTAGCTGCGCGCCCTCGTCCGACAAGCCGAAGTTCTGCGCATGCACACAACAGGGTAGGAGGAGTAACATGGCTACTGGGGCGTGGAGTAGCCACGCTGTGTAGCCTTGTGCCCGGCTACTCCACGCCCCAGTAGCCACATAACAGAATTTACATATTAGTGGAATAAAGTTTCCCTAAAGTTAGCGGGGACGTGAGGATTAGCTCTAAAAAGAGCTATCCTCACGTCCCTTACATCCACCTACCACCCGATCTACCTTTATAGGTAGAAGCGTGGTGGTAGGTTCCCTTTAACAGTTTTTTTTTAAACTGCGTACATCGTGCGGGTTCAATAATGATTTACTTTTATTTTACGGATTGTTACAGACGTGGTGATACTATATATGTGGGGTTTGTGTTAGGATTTAGACTTTTTGGGTTATATGTCTCTTTATATGTTATGGGGCTTATGGGCATTTTTATTGAATAACTTTTTTTTTTACTTTTTCACAGATTCCACCGTGGGACATGAACAAGCAATCATCTGATTGCTTGTTCATGATAATACTCTGCAATACTGATGTATTGCAGGGTATTAGCAGTGTCAGCCTATACAAATGCATAGGCTGACACGGTGCCTGAAAGATGACGTCACAGACGCCATCTTTCAGGCACTGCCAGCAGGCACCTCTGGGGTCCAGATCGGACCCCAGAGTTGCCATAGCAGCGATCCGCACCCCCGAAAAAGGAGCGGGGGGCACCGATCGTGGGGGGAAAGACCCCTCAAAGGCATGTTAAATGCCACGGTCGCGCTGTTCGTGGCATTTAACGGGTTAAAGTGTAAAAGTCTGTCAGCCTCTGTGTAATAGGCATCTCTGATATCTCATATCTCTATGTGTCAGTGTGTACAATGCCAGAAGACAGATGAAAGTATGTTCACATGTACTCTGATCTAACCACATTGTCACCCCACAGAACTAGATGGATCATGATATATTTGCTTAGAGAGCCCCACCCACACCCTGGAATATTAAAATGGCCATCCTACAGTTTGATTTCCATTTTAGCTCCTAAGTAAAAGTGTAAAGTAAGGGGTCAAAATGATCTTTCTTGTGTAAATATCACTAGGGGATTGAGATTAGAGAATTTTGGGGGAAAACCCCTTTAAAGTGGTTGTCTGTAGGTCAAAACACCTGGCTGACAATGACACCTGGCCGATATTGCAGATAAGCTGTATAGCAATAAATGGAACTGAAACCACACAAAGCCCATGGTCAGAAGAGGGGCCATTGTGCATAAAGCCCACGAAGAAGAACGTTATCTCTCAGGAGGGCTTCAATGCCTTCAGAAGGGATTATACACTCCCCGGTGTTTCTGTTCCATTAGGGCAGTCTGTCATGCTGTTAGGTTCATTGTACATGTGATGTGTGCCAATTCTCAACCTTGAATGTCGCTGCTGAGACTGGGGATTGGCCCAGACATTATATGCCATCAGTGATGCTGCATCAGGACCAAGGATTCCCTTCAGAGGAGTATATCATTCTCTCTGCAGTTTACCACAAATGCTACCCCTTCTAAGCTATTTTAAAGAATCACAAAACCCCATAGTTTGCCCCCCGCCGGACACATAAGCCCTATTAAACTGCAGGTTACTATCTAGTGGAGGTGGTGCGCTTATGAATGTTGCAACGTGACCATACACTTGCCCTTCAATGTACCTGAAGAACTGTGTACAACTAAGGTGATAAAACAGGGAAAACAGGAATATCACCAAAGTATAATAAATCTACCCTTTAAATGGTTCTATGTGAAGCAAGGATCCCCACCAGCACAGGAAATCCTACTACACACTAGCTGGTGGATAGCTCCCAGTATTCAGGAGTGTCGCCATGTAATGCAGCCGCTCAGCACGCGGCACCGGAGCGCAGGCATGTGCCACATTCTAGAACGCTGAGTCTCGGGTCAGGTGAGGGCTCGGGCAGTCGTTGGGCCTTCAGTCCTCCTTAGCCTCGCAGCTTTTACTCACCCCGTCCTCTAATTCGTCATCTGAAATAGCGTCCTCGGGTTGGTCCAGATCTATATCAAACACGCCCGCCATGGCTTCGGACGTTCTCGGTTTTCCCGCACAGCGGTTTGGAATCCCGTGTCCCCGCCTCATGGGCTCCAACACACGGCCGCCATCACCGGACGTTGAAACGCAGCGGCGCCCCGTACGACTCTACTTCCCAGGTCCCCTGCGTGCGCGTTCCCGCCAACACAGGGAGCGAACGCTTGTGACCAGAATTGGCTGCGCGCACATGCGCAATGGGAGACAGCGGGTTTCAAAGCTAACAATCGCTGAGGCTCCAGTGGGAAATCACTGTAGATGTACCTGTAGCCTTGAAGGAATTAACCCCATCTAAATAATAAAGAAATTATAGATGCTTTAACCTTGATAACTGTCTAATGATCTAATATTAGTACTTTTGAACTATTAACTGAAAAGGTTGAATTACTGGCTTCAACAAAATGGCTCCTTACCTGCAGACAATTATAGCTTTTGTTCTACTTGCAAACAGACAGCAGGAGATGGTAAACTGTCTAAACGGCGCATTCAAAGAAACTTGGGAAATATGCAAAAACCGTTCTTACTTCCCGACCTCAGAAAAACTTGAAGAGTAATAGGATGGGAGCTTTGGTTTATCAGAGACAATTCTAAAAGTCGGTTGTAGCTTCATATCTGCTCGGTGAAAGGAGACAAGGCTCCCGCACTCGCTCTAAGGTATGTTGTTGATGTTTTCTGAACTGACTTCCAAAACCTTTTTCTAAGCCTCATTGTGGAACTTGGACAAGTGCTCAACTGAAATTATGTAGATTTACTGTATAACAGCAGGACAGAACGAAAAGAATGAACACAGAAAGATGAGCTATGTAGACGGGGGCATAAGGTGAACAGGTGTTCCCTTTGGATTTTAGGAATGAAATGGACCATTATTCCACATATAGAGGCATAACCAGTAGTGATGGGAAGTCTAGCTCTTTATATGGATCAATATTCTCATCTTACTAAGTAGAGCTGGTTTCTGATCGGCTCCCTATTTAATCGGACATGCAGGCAGTCCCCGGGTTATGTACAAGAAGATTCTGTAAGTTTGTTCTTAAGTTGAATTTGTATTTAAGTTGGAACTGTATATTTTATAATTGTAACCCAAACCAACATTTTTTTGGTCTCTGTGACTATTGGATTTTGAAAATGTTGGGGATTAACAATAAAACTTAATTGCAGACACCTTTGATAACTGTTACATCTGATCATTGTAGCCTGGGGCTAAAGTACAGTAAATTACCAAGATCCAGAGGGGCATTTCTAAGTTGGGTGTTCTTAAGTGGGGGACCCCCTTTGCTAAAAAGAATGAATTAGTAAAGGTTAAAGGGGGCATATAGTGGAATGAACATACATTACACATATTTCCATGTTTACAGAATTCTTCCTAAAGAGCTGTGTACAGAATCCCCTGGGCATCCTAGATGGGGAATGAATAAGTGTTATGTGTAGATTATAGTGGATGACGTATATTACACATATTCTGCTGTTTACAGAATTCTGGGAGCATCCTAGATGCAGAATGAACAATTTGTATGTGTAGATTATTGTGGAATGAGCATGTATTACACATATTTAGCAGTGTACAGAATTCATGGAGCATCCTACCTTAGATGGGAATTGCACAAGTTGCATGTGTAAATCATAGTGGAATAAACATATATTACACAGATTTAGCTGTGTACAGAATTCACTGAGCAACATAGATGAGGAATGAACAGGTTGTTTGTGTAGATTATGGTGGTATGAACATATATAATACTTATACAGCTGTGTACAGAATTCCCTGAGCATACTTAATGGGGAATGAACAGGTTTTATGTGTAGATTATAGGCGGCGGTCGCGTTCCGATGCATGGAGAGGGCTCGCGGGCCGAGCCCTCTCCATAGCCGGTAAGTCTCTGCTGCATATTGCAGCAAAGGCTTACCAGTAAAACCCGTGATCGGTGCCGGCACTGATCGCGGGTGTTTTCTTGCTGATTGCCGCCGACAAAACTGCCGGCGGCTTCAAACAGATGGCGGCGCATGGGCGCCGCCATCTTTTCGAGGATCGCCGCTACCCGTGACGTCATCGGGGAGCGGCGACCCGTCGCCATGGTAGCTTCGGGTCTCACGAAGACCCGAAGCTACTTCGGGTTAACCCATTCATTACAATGTGCTGTCAGCACATTTTAATGTATGAGGAGTAAAATCCCCATATACTGCCATACTGTAGTATGGCAGTATATGGTAGGATCGATCAGACAACCTAGGGTTAAAGTACCCTAGGGAGTCTGAAAAATAGTAAAATTAACCCCTACGGGACACAGCATCTTTTGGCCTAAAGGACGCGGCCCCATTTTTCAAATCTGGCCTGTGTCACTATAAGTGGTTATAGCGTGGGAACGCTGTGAGATATCCAGGGGATTTTGAGATTGTTTTCTCGTGACACATTGTACTTCAAATTAGTTTAAAAATTTGGATGAAATCTTTTGCGTTTAGTTATGAAAAAAAACTAAATTTGGCAAAAATTTTGAAAAATTCTTTATTTTCAACGTTCTAAATTCTCTACTTTTGATTCAGAAAGTCATAGCACCCAAATAAATTCATAACTTACATTTCCCAAATGTCTGCTTTATGTTGGCATGGTTTTTTCAGATTCCACATATTTTACTAGAATGTTATGAAGCTCAGAATTTGGGTGCCATTTTTCACATTTTTTGTAAAATCGCCAAAACCTGTATTTAGATGGACCTGCTCAGTTTCTAATTGACACTGAGAGGCCTAAATAATAGCGAGACTCGTAAATTACCCCATTGTGGAAACTACACCCCTCAACGTATGAAAAACCACTTTTAAGAAGTTTGTTAACCCTTTACGTGTTTTATAGGGGTTAAAACAAAATGGAGGTGGAGTCTGCAAATTGTAATATTTTTTCACAATACACTCATTTTGGGTGGAAAATTAAACATTTGTAATGGATAAAATGAAAAAAGGCTCCACAAAGTTTGATACGCAATTTCTCCCGAGTACACGGATACCCCATATGTGCTGGTAACCTGCTGTATGGGCACACGGCCGGGCATAGAAGGGAAGGAGGCGCCATCCAGATCAGATTTTCTATGTCACATTGTACAGGCTATAATTTTTTTCATTTTTTTATTGTGCACCTATAGGGGCTTATTTCTTTTGCCACATGAGATGCACTTTTCTAATACATAATTTTGGGGCATCTATAGCTAATTGGTGAGATTTAATTAACTCTTTGTTGGTGGAGGAAATGAAAATCATCAATTTTTAGGAACATTTTTATGTGTTTTTTTTTTTGGGCCGTTAACCATACCATGAAAATAGTATATTATTTTTATTCTTTGGGTCGCCACGTTTATGAAAATACTTTATTTATATATATTTTTTTATTTTTTCCCATTTTTACTGAATAAAAAGTAATTTGGCAAAATTGTTGTTAATTTTAGCATCACCGTCTTTCATATGCATAACTTTATTTTTCACCTCAAAAATCTGTTTAAGGGCTTATTTTTTGCAAGAATGATAGCTCTTTTTAGTGGTCTTATTTTAGATTGCGTAACTTTTTAAAATCACTTTTTTAGAGCATTTTTAAAGGGCATTAATAAAAAATCATCTTTAGCAGAGAGAGTTTTTTTAGGTTGTTTTTTACGGGGTTCACTTTGCGGATCTAATAACGATTCTGTTTTATTATACAGATTGTTACGGACGCAGGGATACCAAATATGTGGGGGTTTTGTGTATTTTATTCAATTGTACTGAATAAAAACTAATTTGGAGAAAATCTTATTCATTTTAGCATCACCATCTTTTTATATGCATAACTTTTTTATTTTTTGGCAGATAAATCTTGTTAGGGGCTTATTTTTTGCGAGAACAGTTGTTCTTTTTAGTGGGCTTATTTTGGAGTGCATAACATTTTTTAAATCACTTTTTAGAGCATTTTTATAGGGTATTAATTAAAAATTATCTTTTTTCGGAATGTTTTTTGCGTTTTTTTCCTCCGGCGTTTACCGTGCGGGTCCAGTAACAATTCTGTTTTATTATGCAGATTGTTACGGACGCGGCAATACCAAATATGCGGGTTTTTTTTGTGTTTTTATGTTTTTTATACTTTATTAAGTTTTTTTATGGGAAAGTGACATTTTAGGGGCTTATATTTTTATGTATTAATTTTTTATTTATTATAATGTGTAGTGTTAACTGTTTTTGCATATTTTTACTTATACATACTTGAACTTAAACCAGTGATGCTCTGATCACTGGTTTAAGTTCAATACACTGCTCTATAATACTATTTTATTGTAGAGCAGTGTAAACTGTCTGAGCAAGCTTGCGCATGCTCAGACAGTTTACAGCCAGACCCGGAAGGGGTCTGGCTGCTATGGAGACCGGGCAGCTCCGGGGCACATGCCAGTCCTCGGAGCTGCCCAGAAGTGGATCGGATCCCCCGGTAAGCGGCACGGGGGATCCGATCCACAGCGCAAACACCCTTACACGCCGCGGTCATGTTTGACCGCGGCGTGTAAGGGGTTAACACCCGCGATCGGAGCCGGCTCCGATCGCGGGTGTTAGCGCAGGCTGTCAGCTGTACTAGACAGCTGACAGCCGATGCTTCTGGTACCGGCTCCGTTCGTGAGCCGGTGCCAGAAGCAGGACGTTATAGAACGTCCCCGTGCGCTAAGCATCTAGCCCCGGGGACGTACTATAACGTCCTGGTGCGCCTAGGGGTTAAAATAAAAAAAAGTTAAAAAAAAATTATAATAAAAAAACCTAAAAATTCAAATCACCCCCCTTTCCCTAGAACTGATATAAATAAACAGTAAAAATCATAAACACATTAGGTATCGCCGCGTCTGAAAATGCCTGATCTATCAAAATATAATAACGGTTTTTCACTGCTTTTAACCCCGTAACGGAAAATCGCGTCCAAAGTCAAAACTGGCACTTTTTTGCCATTAAAAAAAAAAAAAATTCTATAAAAAGTGATCAAAAGGTCGTACAGTCCTAAAAATAATATCATTGAAAACATAATCAAAAGTCGCAAAAAATGACACCACCCTCAACTCCATACAACGAAGTATGGAAAAGTTATAAGCACAAGAAGACGGCAAAATAAAAAATAAAAAAATTTGTTCATGAGGTTTTAATTTTTGTAAATGTATGAAAACATTATAAAACCTATACAAATTTGGTATCCCTGTAATCGTACTGACCCAAATAATAAATTAGATGCGTCATTTGTGGCGTGAAGTGAAAGCCGTAAGAATACGACACAAATGCGTTTTTTCACCATTTTCACTGCATTTGGAATTTTTTTCCCGCTTCCCAGTACATGGCATGGAATATTCAATGTGATCACTATGAAGTGCAATTTGTTACGCAAAAAATGAGCCGTCACATAGCTTTTTACGTGTAAAAGGTGGGGAGTGAAAAAGGGAAATGAAAAAACGGGAAAGGGCCCAGTCCTTAACCGGTTAATATATATTACCAGACCCCCAGACGAAGGCTCGCTCTGAGCCGAAACGTACGTCGGGGACACGGCTCCTCCAGGACAGTGATTCTACAGATGACTGGGTAAGATCTTGCCTTCACACATCATAGCCATTCTGGCTATGCAGCTCACAAGATAGCGTTATCACCATTTATAAAAAACTTACTCTCTCTCAAAGCTATCGCTGATACTAGTCCTGTTTAGAACACATGTTTCTATAGCAGTGCTTAGGCTCACACCTACCCAGTCTATTGTTTAAACCAAACAGGTTTCTACTTACCCATCATCCCATCTGTCTGTAGTCAGCCGTTCCTTCTGTTCTGTACCATACCACCCATGTTCTCAATATCATTTTACTGTTTGTTTTTTGTCATTTTTATGACGGTGCCACCTGGTGATGGCATCGCCTATGTTATTGTGCATATGTGCTATAAATAAAGACTCACAATTTGTATATATTCTTCTAGTTTGTCCTCTTTTTCTCTCTCAAATTGGAGGGTAAATGTGTTTTTCTTTTTATATTACCAGCACTGCAGAGTCGGTAAGACAAACCTCTGACTTTTCAATTTCCCAAACTTTCTATTAGTAGTTTTGTATTTTGGGGATCTCCAGTATTTTAATCCATCTATGTGGTCTAAAGTACTATTATCTACTATGTTGTCTGCACTATTATTGTCTAGTCTGAATGCAGTTTCTGGGTTGGCATTTTGTGCTGTACCGTAGTTGTTGGTGCATCCATGGTGCTGGTTACTGAGACGGGGCTCTTAAAAAGGACCTTTCACCACCTCCAGCTTGTGGAATCAGCATTCCATTCTCTGGGGGCTGCTACACGGATTTGGCTCTTTTTTTTTTTTTTTTTTTTTTCTTTCCAGTCCCCACGTTTGCAGAGATATCAGGTCCACTATCTGACCGTTATAATCTGAGAGAAGGAGTTGGAGGAATGTGTTATGCTTCTTCACTCCAAACTTACTAACTTTAACATACCTGAATGTAGGGACTTGCTCACGGATTTACAGGCACTTTGAATTGTATTCCTAGCCCCCACCGTTGCCAAGATATGAGCACCGTTCTCTGACCATTCAATGTAGCGGATGGTCAGAGAGGAGGTGCTGCAGGAGTGGTGTGGGCGTGTGTGTATATGCAAATGTTCTGCCACCGTCCAATCAGCGGCGGACGGTGTCAGACCAGATCTTCCTTAGTCACTGAACTTGCAGAGTGGTCTCGCTGTTCTACAGCTAGCGAGACCACTCTGCCTGCTGCTTCGCGCTCCCCGTTCGCTTTGTACATAATGCACATTGTATGCTGGTTGCGCGCTGCTGCTTTGTTTGGCACATAGAACACAGCGTGTTATCGAAAGATATCACAAGAACACACCCCCACCCCTGCTGCAGCACCTCCTCTCTGACCATCCGCTACAGTCAGAGAACGGTGCTCATATCTCGGTAACGGTGGGGGCTAAGAATAGAATTCAAAGTACCTCTGAATTAGTGAGCAGGTCCCTACATTTGGGAATGTTAAAGTTAATAAGTTTGGGGTGGTGAAAGGTCCTCTTTAATACTGTCCAGTCACTGGCAGACAGTATGTGATCTCTTTATGCTCATATAGACATTGTACTCTGTGAGAAAGTAAGAGGTATTGTGTGGGAAAACCGCTATTTGTCTTACAGGCAGATGAAATGCATGTGGTAAAAGCCCTGGGTTTGTCTGCAGTAACCCAAGGGTTAATGCAGACATGATAAGCAGGAATAGTCTGTTTTGTCTGTGTTGGCCTAGCTAACACAGACACATTTGTAATATCCGTACTGGGCCTGCTTATTATGGAGTAGGGGTAGGCTGGTAGTGGGACTCCTACTCCACCCGGGCTTCGGTCCTGGTCTTTTGTATAGCCCACAGGTGCGGGTCACAGGTCTCGTTAGGGCCTGATTTAATCTGCAGGCCAGAAGCAGTAGGAGAGGCCCTACCTGGAGAGCTGAAAGCGAGATTGCATTCTGACAGCAAAGGTAACTGAGGGCCTCCTGTCTTGCTGCTGGCCAAGAGCGTGTGCCAGGCAGCCTGGTACCCGGATAGATAGGGTCCGTCAAATGTATTAGACAGTGCCTAGCCGGGCAGGAATTACTTTTGTAATGTTTTTTTTGCATGTGCCTAAGCCAAGGCTGAATTTGTGTTCTGTTTTGCAAGTGTGAATAAAACACTTAAGTTGGACTTTAAACCTGCGTGTGTCACTGCTTCCTGCACTGCTACCTGTCAACTACCAGAGCAATTCCCCACAACTCATACAGTGGCCCACACTTATCAAAACTAGTGCAGTTTGCCTGTGGAATGTGCAGAGTGCACCAGATAGATCAAAACACGTTTTTCATTAATCGGGTGGAATAGTTTGTCAGTTCAGCACTGAACAGCGTAATGATCATCCAATGGGGCACATTTACTTACCCGGTCCAGTCGCGATACAGCCCCCCCCCCCCCATTTCTGTTGCGTGAAAGTCGGCGCGATTGCGCCAAAAATCGATTGTGTGCGCCACAATCCTGTGAAATACAGCGCAAAGCAGAAATATTCGGGAAAAACCCGACAGATTTGCGGCTGCGGACCCTTAGTAAATGTGCCCCAATGTCTTGATGTTTAGGAGCATTTGGACTGAAAGCAAAAGAATCAAAAGACTAGACTCACTTTTGCTGAGGAGAATGTTGTATGAACAGAGGAGAAGTGGTCTACAGTACATATTAGTGAATAAAGGAATTTATTTGGATCTGATTAGATACAATGGGGCACATTTACTTACCCGGTCCCTGTGGAACCCCCGATCCGGACTGTTCGACGAGGATGAACTCTGCCGCGATTCATGAAGATCGTGCACCCAATATCCTGCTTGTGTCGCTTCCCTGCTCAGGTCCGCCAGAGTTCACCTTCTTCTTCCCGGTGTATGTAATCGGGGGCGGGCCGCCGGACGATCAGATGGTTTCAGACAAACCGCGGGATTTAACTTAAAAATTGTGTCGCAAGTCATGCACTTACATACACCGGGAAGAAGAAGGTGAACTCCGACTGACCTGATCGGGGAAGTGACACATGCAGGATATCGAGTGCACGCTTGTAGTGAATCGCGGCAGACTTCATCCTCATCGGACAGTAAGTAAATGTGCCCCTATATGTTTAGTGTATAATCAAATTCACACAAATTCCACATAACAGTTCCACATAACAAGTTCCTTGTACAAGCACAATGTTCTTGTATGTGCGTTATCCTAGTCTACCTTGGGCAGCACTATTACTGACCAGTGTTTTACGCCACTACATGGAACATCTTCCTGTGCAGAGTAACTTGCACTAGTTTGGGCCAATTATCTTGGAACAGGTGCCTCTTTGAAGTGAAAGAAGTGCTGCATTCAGTCCATTTTATGTAGTGGGGGGACTCTTAAACTCCAGTCTTAAATTTCCCCCCAAAATCCCAAATCTGCTAAGACGCTCAGGCCTCTTAATACATGTGGACCAAGCTCCGTTAGGTTGGACCTGTTTAGACCAGGTCTGGCCTGACTGAGATTTCAACAATAGTCTCCACCGTCTGGTTGCCGCTGGAGACCATAGTTAAAAATGGGACCCGGAGCATTCACTGCCAGGGATAGGGAGATTTTCAGGCCTACTCCACCAACCATAATAAGTCCCCCAATTATGTAGTAGATTCTGAAAAAGAAGACCTCCCTCTGAGCTGTGAAAATCCGACAAAACTCAGATGACATGTCGACAATACAGCACTGGGACAGGAATATAATAGAAACTAGTGTATGTTTCAACGATCTAACACTTTTAAAACATTTGTGTTCAACTCAACCGTTGTGGGTGTTGTTTTGTGTATGAACCCTGTGAGCATACAGAATCTATGCACCATACATTAGCATTGGTGATACTCTACCTAACATATCTCTTCTCTTCCTCCTGCAGATTAAAGCTGTGTTATTTGGACATGTCTATAATTACAGTACAGTTGGGGCAGTGTGGCAATCAAATTGGCTACGAGTTGTTTGATGTCATTTGTAATGATTTCCACAGCAATGGCCTGTGCCCCAGGAAGGAGAATGGACTATATCAAGCTGCATCTAAGGAGAGGTTCTTTGAGGAAACTGAATCTGGAGGTATAAGTTATTTTTAAAGACTTTAACTATCTTTGCTTTACTGCGGTTTAATTGTATCTATTTTTCTGTTGTAGAATTTGTCAGCCGGGCAGTGCTTCTTGACATGGAACCTAAAGTCATTTCTCAGACTTTATCACTGGCAGCCCATTCTGGTAAATGGAGCTATAGTGAGAAGTCCCTGTTTTCCCAGAAGCAGGGTTCAGGGAACAACTGGGCAAATGGGTAAGGGTATTTATTTGCATTTGGGATACAATTGTCTTTATGTTTTTAGAGAATGTTCTAAAAAATTATTTTGGTTTGTAGTATTAACCATGTTGATGTTTTGTACAGTGTTTAGTTTTTCAGACAGGCAACTTCTCCAGTTCATACATGGCAATCATTTCAGAAATTTTCAAGGCTTTGGGCAGGTTCAAATGCTGCCTTTGAATAGAATTTTGGGGTTGGTCTAGTCAAAAATGTTTTTTCTTATAAATTTGACTAATCCATACTTTAGCTGGGATTCATTGAAACTACAGCAAGTTCCAACATGCAAACTTGGGACCCTGCTCTGTAGATTGGTGGAGGTTCGGCAGAATTGTTCCAAATTGCCTTGAAAGTAGGTGACCAGCAAATACATTTAAGTTTTACTGCATGTATTCAGTATATATGTATTCAGAAACATGTTAAATATAATATATTATACGGGATTTATTTTCTTTAGGTAGAGTTTGCTCAAATATGTTATCTTCTCTGAAATAATAGTTTAAATTTCAATTATTTTTCAACTATCATTACAGATACGGTGTCCATGGACCGAAGCATAAGGATATAATCATGAACTTGGTTAGAAAAGAAGCAGAAAAATGTGACCGATTGGGTGGTTTTGTCACAATAATGAGTATGGCAGGTGGCACTGGCTCTGGAATGGGAACCTTCATAACAAGTTGTTTACGTGATGCCTATCCTACCTCCCTATTACTCAATGCGGTTATATGGCCTTATGGAACAGGAGAGGTAAATATACTTAACAAATTCTTATATACTGTAAAAGTGAGAAAGATTGCAAATTCTTGAAGCATAATGTGTCACAAGTGAGTTTGATGCATCCAACTGGAACTGTGTACTTTCTGGAACATCCAGCCTGAACGCTCAGTAAATGGAACTGAACTCAGCGTGTCTGTTCAGTTCTAGTTACTGAGCATTCCGGACAGATGTTCCAGCAAGCACAAGAAGCGAGTTGGACGCATCAAACTCTCTTGTGGGCAGTAGATCCTAGGCTCAGTTTACATCTAAGTCTGAGCTTTCATTTACATATTCGATTTTAAAAAGGGTATAACAGGAACTAAAAATAGAAGGTCTTCAGTTCCCCATTGACTTACATAAGTATACTGAAGGTTACCTCCCTTCTTGCTTCTGGTATTAATAGCAGAAAAAAAGATGTGATCTGATGCACTATTTTTTCACTATTTTACAACTTTCTTTGCATTTTTTATTTTAATTTAAGTAAATAGGACATGGATAGGAGATATCCTTAAAGTACACAACGCACTTCAGATTTGTAGCATTTTTGTATGGAATTTAATTTTTTTATTTACATTACCTGGCTCCCTGTCAGCAGCATATAGTGAATTCCAGGGGAGGGGCAGCTGCAGACGTTGTGTGCCTGTGTCTCTGCATGCTTTCTTCTCTCTTCCACACCATCCCCCCCTCCCCGGGTTACTCAATGGGGGTAGGGGTGAGGGAGTTGCATGAGTGTGGAGAAGATGAGACTGACATGGGCACACAGGCTGCTGCTGCCCCTCAAACGGGATCCACCACACGCTGCTGGAAGGGAGCCAGGTAATGTGAATTAAAGTTATATAAACTAATAAAATGATTCATGATGGTGCAAAGGTATTTTTAAAATCAGCTTAGTACAGGCTATTGGAAATTGTCTCCAAGCAAAAACCTCATCCCTGGTGACAGGTTCCCTTCAGCCTTCTTTTCAGAGTTTGTTAGCCACTCATTTAGTAGTATGACTTGTTAAAATGGCATAACCGCGTTGTGGCCAGATAAGACTGACTTTACTGTGGGCGGATTTATTTGTATGAAGGAGGAGACCTTTTGGAAAATCCCATTATGAAATAGGAACTTTACTCAGTGACTCACATAATTCTACTTCGGTCTGTTGTTTTTAGCTTTGTTTGTACAAACAAAGTAATGGTACTTTATCCTGTGACTATTGTGTCACAGCTACATAGTTTTCTCATAAAAGGCACAGGACCATGTATTTATTTCATACTTCAGATAAAGGTTCAAATATATTTATGTACTATAAAAATTACATACCGTATATACTTGTGTATAAACCGAGTTTATCAGCACAAAACCTCACCTCGGCTAATACACAAGTTAATAAAAAAAATCATAAACTTGCATACTCGCCTTCCGCCACTCCCAATCCTCGTCACGGCTCCCGCGGTCCTCTTCTTCTCTCTGCTGTAATCGGCAAACTAGGGGTTGTCTGGCTATACAGGCGGTCCTATACTTAAGAACACTCGACTTACATACGACCCCTAGTTACAAACAGACCTCTGGATACTGGTAATTTATTGTGCTTTAGTCCTAGGCTACAATAAACAGCTGTAACAGTTATCACAGGTGTCTGTAATGAAGCTCTAGTGTTAATCCTGGTTCTTATGACAACCCAACCAATGCATTTCCCACTCTTGGCTTAGGTCAATAGGTTTTCCCAGTTTTTGTTGGTAAAATTAAGGCTTATACTCGCATTGGCTTACACTCAAGTATATACGGTACTTTGGTTTTGTTACTTTTTCATTCATGAATATAACACATAAATATAATATAGAAGGCAACATAACTGAAAGAATCAGGGTGTAAGACCATATGAACTCCACATAATAAACAATAATTTGGACTGAACTACTCTGGATCTACCCAATAACTATTCAACTGCATATTCGAGATGGGAAAGAAATGGTCAAGAAAAAGAAATACAAAATGACAGGGTCAGATATAATATGGCAAAAGGTAGCAAAACATAAGAGCTAGTATACATACACATGCTAAACAAGCAGTAAAGTAAGAAGTGTGCACTAGCTACCAAACAATATGGACCTGAGTCACAGAAGCACAGCACAGCCAGTGCACGCCAGTACCTGAGTGAAGTTGCCCCCCCCCCACCTTGTTCAAATCAAACAAAATTGGTGTATTTGTTTGCCGCTATCATTTTTAAGATTTTAATGAGAGTTTCCAGAGGTCATCAGAGGTCAACCAGCCCCCCTACATTGCCCAAATCAAACAAAACTGGTGCCGGACAATTCTGCTACGTTTGTGCTGCGCAAATTTTTGTTTGTGCTGCTTTTGTTTTGAATATATGAACAAAAAATTAAAGTTCAAAAGTTCAAGCAGCCCCCCCCCCACATTAACCGAGTCAAACAAAACTGGTGTCAAACATTAGTGCTACGTTTGTGCAGCAAAAATTTTCGTTTGTGTCGCTATCATTTTTAAGGTATGTTCAAGTGTTTGAGGTGTTTAGGATGAACTGGTAAAAAAAACAAACCTAGTGACACTTCCCTGGTTTGATCACCAGGGGGAGCTAGCAAACACATTGTACTTTTGGAAGAAATGAACTCTGATGACCTCTGAAAAAAAAAGTATGAATATATTCAAAACAAAAGCAGCACAAACAAAAATTTGAGCAGCACAAACCAGCACAAACGTAGTAGAATTGTTTGGTCCCAGTTTTGTTTGATTTGGGCAATGTGGGGGGGCTGGTTGACCTCTGATGACCTCTGGAAACTTTCATTAAAATCTTAAAAACGATAGCGGAACAAACGAAAATTTCTGCTGCACAAACCAGCACAAACGTTTGACACCAATTTTGTTTGATTTGAACAAGGTGGAGGGGCCAACGTCACGCCAGGTAATAGTTTGTCCTCCTTCCTGTCACCTTAGCGCCTTTTTCACCACCTTCTAGCGCTTAATCGTTTATCACTGGCTGTGCTGCTCTTAACTTTCTTATTTTTCCATGTAAAGAGCTGTGTGATGGCTTGTTTTCTGCGTAACGTAGTGACAATATTTATAATTCTCTGCCATGTACTCGGAAGCGGGAGAAAAAATTCTAAATGCAGTGAAAATTGTGAAAAACGCATTTGCACCATTTTCTTGTGGGCTTGGATTTTACGGCTTTCACTGTGCGCCCCAAATGACATGTCTCCTTTTTTCTTTGGGTCGGTGCAATCACGGGGATACCAAATTTGTATAGGTATCGTAATGTGGACATACATTTACAAAAATTAAAACCTCCTGTACAAAATAAAAAAAAAAATTCTTCATTTTGCCATCTTCTGGCGCTAATAACTTTTCATACTTCAGTGTATAGAGCTGTGGGTGGTGTCATTTTTTGTGAATGTTTTTTAGCGGTATTTTAGACTTTGGTGCTATTTTCCGTTAGAGGGTTGAACGCCAAAAATAACAGTTATTATACTTTCATAGATCGGAAATTTGGCATGCGGCGATACCTAACGTGTTTTTAGGTTTTTTTAATATAATATTTTTGTAACTTTTTTTTTAATTAGCTTTTTTACCATTTTTCAGACCCCCAAGGGTACTTTAACCCTAGGTTGTCTGCTTGATCCTACCATATACTGCCATACTACTCTATGGCAGTATATGGATATTTTCCTCATCATTCATTACAATGGGGGATTTAACAATGTGTCTCAGGTTCCGCCAGTTTCTAGCTGGAAAACACTAGTCTTTTGCTGCGCCAGATTTATCACTGTGCTGATGAATCCTGGTTCAGGATAAGACAGTCGGTTCCTACTTTGGACCCACTTATAGTTGGTATAAACTGTGCGGCAGAATTTTGGGCGCACGGACGATTTTACATAAGCCATGCCGCTTTCTAGCAAGACCACACCCATGTTCCTGAAGGCCACGCCCCTTATTTGAACAAGTCGGAAAGCTGCCGGTCTAAAAGCCTTGATAACTGTGCTGCAAGGCATTTCAGGCAGCGTTTTAGGCGCAAAACCACAAGAATAGTGGCGCAAGTGCGTTAATACATCCCCCCCCCCATGTGTAAATCGCACATTGTAATGAATAGATTACAACCAAAAGACCCGAGGCTGTCATGGCAACCGATCGACACCCCTAATGACCTCAAAAGTTGATGGTGTCCTTGTGCCGCCAGGATTTAAATGCCTCTGACAGCTTTGCCAGAGGCATTTACATGGTTCACACCCGTGATCGGTGCCAGAAACAACCGCGAGTGTTACCAATGGGGGTATGCTGCAAAAAGCCTGTGAGCCCTCTCCATACACCCGCAGCCAGCATGATACATAATAGTATGTTACATTTCGGCAAGGAGTTAAAGGGCATCAAGCACAATCACATACTGTGTGTCCCCTCTGGCAGGATTTTCTCTTCTTTAAAGTGGTTTGCCCATGAAAGAAAGTTCTCAAATTTCAATCCCCTAGTGTTAACACAATAAAGATCATTTTTAACCCTTTACTTTGCAATGGTTTTAGCTCCTATCACTCCGTGATGGTCATTGAAAAATTTTAGGGTGTGGGCAGGGACTCTCTTAGCAGAAACAGGTGAACTCCGGCGGACCTCGGCGCAGAAGCGACAGATGCAGGAACTCGGGCGCACGAGCTTAGTGAATCGCGGCAGACCTGAATCCTCGTCAGACAACGCACCACAGAATCGCGACAGGACCGGGTAAGTAAATCTGCCCCATTATGATCCATCTAGTTCTGTGAACTGACAATGTGGTTAGATTATCAGGGTACATTCCCTAGTATCTGACACAAAGAAAGAAAGAGAGATAAGTCAAATCGGAGATGATGTGATCTATGAGATGCCTATTACACACAATGACACTCTCCAGCTCTTGCCACATGTCAGCTACACGCACACTATCAGCCACACTATTGTGGCTGCATATTGCAGACACCCATGATTGGTGCTGACACCAAACGCAAGTGTTAACCCTTTAAATGCTGCCAGCATCGCTACCACAGCATGTAACGGCCACCCTCTTAGCTGTGATCGTTGCTCCCCATGACATCATCACCATGACAGCCTCTGGTCTTTGTAAGGACTTGTCATTTTAGAACATCTGTTACGATGTGCTGGTGGCATGTACTAAATCCCTATATGTATTTGGAAATATCAATCAGGGATAAAGTACCATTGGTCTGAAAAATAGTAAAAATAAATAAAAGTAAAAAACATATAATATCAGTTATATATAACTGATATAAAAATAAATACACATTAAAAAATGTGAACATGTCAGGTATTGTCGTATCCCAAAAGTCCCGTATATAAAAACTGTTATTCCTGAAGGGGAAACCGATAACGGAGAAAAACTCCAAAATATCCAAAAAGCCAAATTTTTTTACATTTGCAAAAGCAATCAAAAGGTTGTACAGTCCCACAAATGGTATCACATTTAGACTTTTTTTTTCTTCCTGCTGCCCAGTACACGGCATGGAATATTAAATACCATCTACAGAATTATTTTCAGACCTCTGTTGTGAGGCTGTCTGCTTTTGCCCAGAATGACCAATCTGACGGCAGAGAACCAGTAGAGCAAAGTGGATATTGAAACTATGCTAATTGTTTTTGTTAATGAGCTCATAGAAGGTTTACACAGTATAGTTTCAGAAAAGCCTATTAAGAATTCAACTAACTTTTTTATTCTTTCATTTCAAAAGGCAAACTTTGTTTGATTATGTGTATTTAAAATGGCCATACACTTTTGATAACGACAACTGAATATTTAGATGGTTATTAAGATGCACATTCCATAAATACATTGGAATGTTTTATGTGATGGTCAGAGATGCTTTAAGATTGAAATGTTTTGTGACTGCAGTGAACCCTGTGAGTAGATCCCAGTTTTCACGGTAGAGATGGCTGGACCTACAGTTGTGGAATCAAATGCATGTTTCCCCTCTGGACTAGTATTTGTTTTGATCATGTGCATACGGCAGAATAGCATTGATGCCTTTGGCACTATAGAATTTATTTTTCAGTCTTGATGGACATATGTTTTATTTTTACTCCAACCATGCGGTCTTTGTAGCTTTGAAAAGTTATGGGACCCTATTATAATCCTGAGGTCTGTTGTGTGCTATTGGTGCCATGTGATGGAACAATCCAGATATGATTAGATCCTAAGGCTCTGTTAAAGGGTTTTTTAATAAACATTTTTCCCTTAGCCGCAGGATAAATATGTTTGATCACATGGGTCTGTTTGCCAAGACCCCTGTGACCAGTAGAATAGGGACCTGCAAGTTCCCTTAGCTGCCCTGTGATATGGACACTAAAGTTAATGGAACACATGGTGAGTTTTTATTCCTCTATCCTGTGGATGGGGGATATGTAATTTATGATAAAACATCGTTTAATCATCATTTTTTATTTGAATTACTGTTTGTGTGTGTTTGTATGTTTGTTTTATACAAACATTGAATGCTATGCATTTTCATTGATTTACCTTATTGTAAATGTATTATTTTAACCAGTCTAATTCAGTTATCCAAACTTTTCACACCTAGGTCATTGTACAGAATTATAACTCCATTTTAACACTCTCCCACCTCTATCAGTCCTCTGATGCTCTTCTGGTTCATGAAAACGATGTTATTCACAAAGTCTGTTCTCAACGAATGAACATTAAGCAGATATCCTTCCAGGACGTTAATAAAGTTATTGCACACCAGCTTGGCAGTGTATTTCAGCCTGCATACACAACAGATGGAGCCACACACTACAGTAGAAATCCCCTTGGTATGATATGTCTGTATACATTTGTAAGGTTTTTTTAATATAAACTTAACTACTGTACTTGGTATCCGTGGTAAAAAGTGTGAAACATTGCACAAATAATATCACTCATTTACAGTAACTATATGTACATCAAAATGGTGCTCTTGTTTTTCTATCAATGTAGCTACATTGATAGAAAAATTAGAACTTAATAAAAAGTGATAAATATTTTATAGATCCATATACCGTACCTTGCACATCTTGTGTTCTACATAGTTTGTTTATTTTAACTTTATTTCCTCTAAGGGTATTTTCACATTAATGGAATCTTTTCCTTTGATATACATCTATGGCCGTGCTCTAAAATGTTTGTCAAATCAATGCCAGATATCCCCATTGGCTTTAAAGGGCTTGGGCATGAATAAAATAAGTTTACCAGGATAAGTACAATACCCTAACAGGGTCACCTATTGTTCCCTGTAAACTTTTTTTTTAAGACTTTAAATACTATGAATTACTGAATGCACATCCTTTCCTTGAACACCATTTGTGTGGTTGGAAAGGTATGCCAATGACATCTGCTCATCCCTCCAATGACATAAGTGATGTTTATGGGGGGGGGGGGAGTTCATATAGTAATGAGCCACTGGAAGTCCACAGAACATGGGACATCGTAGGAAGCTCCGAAAGTGTTGGTGGGTCACATGACCTGAAGGGAAAAGTTTTACCCTATTAGGGTATCGGTCTATAGCCGTTAAAAAAAGAAAATTCAGACATACTATTATTTTTACATTCAATAATGATTACATTTTTCTACAATAATATTTTAAGGGGAACCTGTAACCAGCCTCCCGGGCTGACTCATCTCAACGTATTTGCATATTGTAACAGAAGGGAAATGCTTTTGAAATGCATTTCAACAGTCTACCTGGTGCTGTTAGATTAGTTATGCTGTGACGGGTTACCTTTAAAAACATACTTGTTTTCATCAGGTCTGCTAATACACACTATTTTCCTTTTCATTTCAGGGGAACTGATGGAGAGCCTGGTTCCACACCCAGAATTTAAGATGCTAGGTCTTCGTAACATTCCTCAGATGTCTGAACACTCCCTGGCGTACAGTACATTTACTTGGCATGGTCTCATCAAACATCTACGACAAATGCTTATTGCTAATGCAAAAATGGAAGAAGGTACAAGCAGTCATGTAGCAGATCTCAAAATATATACAGATAACTATGTAGTTTGAATATGTGTTCTAGTAAGCTCTAAGGGTTTATTTATGTTGGATACTCCTCGGATGACTTTGGCCAGTTTAGTGGAAAAAATACTCCTTCCACATACAGTAAAGAAGCATCTTTACTGGCATATATTGTGGTTGCAGCACCCACAGTCCAAACTCCACCAAAATATAGGACAGCAACTCCCATAGTAGAACAGACACTTCTCAGTATTTGTGCCCTCAGCTAGACGTGCACTTTCTGGTTAGAACTTCAGTCCTTGTGGAAACAAAAATAATTGGCTTGTGCATAGCAGAGAGTGGGTTTGTCTGAATGGAGCTCGAGAGGCTAGTCCCCAGTAATGGGTTCACGAACATTTATATAAAGGACAATTGTTTTAATATTTTTTTTCAAAGTAAATAGGGTACACGCTTTAAAATTTCTTTATAATGAATCTGTTAAGCGCTTTTGGCAAACCCCTTCTTGTCTGAGGACCATTGGAGTCTGAATGTCCAGGTCAAATTTTGAAGTTCTGTTCTCCTTTTAAAGGGCACCTCTCGTTTTATAATTTTTAGTGGTTGACAGGTTTCAGTAGCCTTGGCTATGCTGATTTTAATGGTGCCTTCCCCGGGACTCTCCACATGGTGGTGACAGGGAGCCACGTAATGTGAAATTATGTTTTATAAAGTTTTGAAATGATTCAGAATGCAGACAAAGGCACTTTTAAAATCTCCATAGCATAGACCAGTGGTGGCGAACCTATGGCACGGGTGCCAGAGGCGGCACTCCAAGCTCTTTCTGTGGGCACTAGGGCCACTGCCCCAGCACACCAGACAGGAGTCAACGAATTATCCTGCAGTTTCAAACAACTTAAAAGATGCTGATTTTTAGTGTTATTTTAAAGTGATACATACATGGGACTGTAGGAAAAGGGGAATGTGTAGACAGGGCCAAATTCTCTTTGGAGGACCTCCTGTTCGCCCAATGATTCTCTGTGTACAGAGGGACATGGGAATAAAGCTACAATGACGCAAATTTGGGTGTCCTCAGGAATCCAGTATGATTGAACGTTGTTGAAGAACAGGGAGCAATAAGTTACTGCTTTATTTTTGGTTGGCATCTTGCGATAAATGAGGGGGCTTTGGGGTTGCAGTTTGGGCACTCCGTCCCTAAAAGGTTCGCCATCACTGGCATAGACCATTAGAACCTGTCAACAGCTACAGGAATTACATTCCTGGTGAGAAGTTTGCTAAAAATTACATTCCTGGTGATAGGTTTATCAAAACACACAGCTTTACATATAACCATTTTGGGGTTTTTTACATGACATGTGATACAATAACGTGTTACAATAGTTGTTTCTAATACACAAATAACCAAATAATAGGAATTAGACTTACTAGTAATTCGGTGTCCACTATTTCACCATCACATCGCAGCGGGAGGTTGCTCCTATTCTCTGCAGAGAGTTGAGAGTGGTTAAATGGCCATCCATAGCAACCCCTCACCTGTTTCTAACAGAGTACCACCAGAAGAGATTGTGATGATAACCATATAGTAAGAAAAGAGAGGGGAAAAAACGGGCTGTCATGGTGGACTAGTGCCCATTGCACACCCCCCCCTCCCCCATTGCAGCCCAACTGGAGACTTACCAGATACTTTTTTGGGAGGGACCTCTGCCTGAATGATCTTCTTACCAAAGACTAAATCTTTGGAAGACTCCACATGCAAGTTAAAATAGCGGACAAATGTAAATGGATTCACCCATGTGGCAGTATGACATATTTGGTCCAATGATGCCCCTTGATTCTCTGCCCAGGAGGCTGCAACTGCCCTAGTAGAATGAGCTTTAAGTAAATCTGGTACATTTGATAATAAGTAACACACCCTAATTGTCGATTTTAACCATCTCGTAATAAACCTTTTTGACGCTTTGACAACTTTGCCTTTTCCTGAAAATTGAAGAAAGTCCTTCCTCCAGTTTTTGTTAGTTCTAGATACTGCATAACAGATGTTCTAACATCCAAACAATTCCATTTTTCTTCCTTCAGATTTTTCAGGTTACTGTAAAAAGAGGGTAAGACTATCTCTTGACTGGTAAAAATTTTGTAAAAAAAAAACTTGAAGAACTTATCTAGTTTTAGGATGATTCTGTCATCCAGGACTTGTAGAAAGAGGTGTTTACATGAGAGACTGTAGCTCACCAAACCTATAAGCTGTTGTAATTGCTATAAGCAAAACCCTTTTAACCCTTTCAGGACCTGGCCCTTTTTTGTTTTTTCATTTTCATTTTTTACTCCCCATGATCAAAAATCCATAACTTTTTTATTTTTCCATGTACAGAGCTGTGTGACAGCTTATTTTCTGCGTAACAAATTGCACTTCATAGAGATGGTATTGAATATTCCATGCCGTGTACTAGGAAGCGGAAAAAAAAATTCCAAATGCAGTGAAATTGGTAAAAAAACGCATTTGTGCCGCCTTCTTGTGGGCTTGGATCTTACGGATTTCACTGTGCGCCCCAAATGACATGTCTACTTTATTCTTTGGGTCGGTACGATTACGGGGATACCAAATTTGTATAGGTTTTATAATGTTTTCATACATTTAAAAAAATTAAAACCTCCTGTACAAAAAATTTTTGGGGGATTTTGCCATCTTCTGGCGCTAATAACTTTTTTATACTTTGGTGTACTGAGCTGTGGGTGGTGTCATTTTTTGCGGATTTTGATGACGTTTACAATGTTATCAATTTTAGGATCTTGGATCTTGTGATCACTTTTTATAGAATTTTTTAATTTTTTTAAATGACAAAAAAAGTGCCATTTTCGAATTTGGGCGCGATTTTCCGTTACGGGATTAAACGCAGTGAAAAAACGTTATCATATTTTGATCGGGCATTTTCGGACGCGGTGATACCTAATGTGTTTATGATTTTTACTGTTTATTTATATTTATATCAGTTCTAGGGAAAGGGGGGTGATTTGAGTTTTTAGGGTTTTTTATTATAATTTTTTTTTTTTAACTTTTTTTTATTTTTATTTATAGTACTTTTCAGACTCCCTAGGGTACTTTAACCCTAGGGAGTCTGCACGATCCTATCATATACTGCCATACTACAGTATGGCAGTATATGGGGATTTTACTCTTCATACATTACAATGTGCTGATAGCAATATGCAGCAAAGACTTACCGGCTATGGAGAGGGCTCAGCGCGTGAGCCCTCTCCATGCACCCGCGGCCGACCCGTGACGTGCTATTACGTCACGGGTCGTGAAAGGGTTAAATTGTAATGTGATTAATGTCTATTTCCGATATTGGCTCAAAAGGTTGTTTAGTTACGGCTTCCAAATTAAGGGAAAGGTCCCATGTAGGGACCAATAGTAGTTTTAAGCCTTGGACATCCTTTAATAAATCTTCTGATCCAGGGATGCTCAACAAGTGATGTGTCAAAGAAGACACTTATGGCTGAGATTTGTACCTTCAAAGTATTTGGTTTTAGACCTTTTAAAAATCCTGATTGCTCAAGTATTAGATTTTTTTCAATGTTTGGTTTCTGTTGGTCTGGTGTATTGTCTCCGCACCATGAACAGAACCTCTTCCAGATCTTCCGGTAGATAAAATTTGTGACTGGTTTTCTGCTAGATATTATGGTGTCTACTGCTTCCGTTGACAGACCTTTTGAATCTAGAAGGCTCCTTTCAGGATTCATGCCACTAGGTTTAGACCCTGAACATCTGGGTGATGAATCGGGCCCTGAACGAGAAGATCCAGTCTGAGAGGTGAGAATACTGGATTCTCTAAGAACATTTTCAGGAGAGCCAAGAACTAGCCTTTTTGGCCAGAATGGCATGATTATAATTAGTCTTGTTGGTTCTAAGCATAGTTTCTGAAAAACTCTTGCTATTATTGAAGTTGAGGAAACTGCATATGACAGATCTGCGTTCCAACTCTGGTAGAATGCATCCAGACCCACTGACTGGGGTCTAGTGAAAAGAAATGTGGTACCTTGTTGTTCCTTCTTGTGGCAAATAGATCTAGCTGGGGCATACCCCATCTCACTGTCAAGGAAATAGACTTCCCGGATTCAGGGACCATTAGTTGGAGTCTAGGAGTAGACGACTTAAATAATCCACTTCTGAATTGTCTGAGCCTGCCAGATAAACTACTGACAAAGACAAAACATTTCTCTCAGCCCATGTGAAGATCTTTCTGGAAAGATAACAGAGATCCTGGGGCCTGATTTCCCCTTGTCTCCATAGAAAGGCTACCGTAGTAGTGTTGTCCGACATCACTCTGTGTTCATTCTCCAGTAACCCACCTGATTGACTGAGAGTCTCCCATTTGATGACTTCAGCTTCGTACCCACCGACCAGGCTCCCTGTAGATTAATTCTAGGAAGAACTGATCGCCAAACCCTGTAGACTGGTGTCGGGCTCCAGAGGTAGTGAACCCACTGGACCACTGCAGACAATGATGTAAGAAGACACCAGAGACTGGAATCTAAGTGGCACCTGGTTTTCACCAGAGCCCGCCGCAAACCGGGTTGGACCTGCTGCAGCGAGGTACCGCCAGGTAGTTCCAAGGTGCGACTTTGTCCACGGTGGCATCCAAGTCGAGGTACACAGACGTTAAGCAGGATTGTAGTCAGGGAGAGGCAGGAGGTCAGGAAGGGGAGCCTGGAATCAGAGTCGGGAACGGAGCAACAGGTCAGGGCAGGCGGAACAGGATCAGAGTGAAGTACGGAACCGGGGGTCACAACAGGAAATCGCACAAAGAACGCAGGGCATCAGGGAACAAGCTTTTTCAACGGCACTGTGCGCCGAAGATTTCGGGTAGGAGGAACAAAGAAGCTAAGTACATGTTATCAGAGCCCCTCATTTCTGTACCTTTTAAAGGCTGTTACATTCTGAAAGAGCATTTCCCCTTCCCACTGTGTGCTCACTCCTGCAGAGATTAAAGGTAATGCAGAAGGAGGGGAATACTGATATGTGCAGTTGAGCTTGGGAAGTCAGAGCACAGATGGCTTCTGTAACATGTCAATAGCCCTTCAGGCTCATTGGCATAATTTTAACATTTTATTTAAGAAGCAAGGAAGCCATGAATAACTGATATAAGAGGATTATCATAGTTTCAGTACATGGATCTATGAGAAAGTGCTCCTGGTTTATCATGCTTGACTTTGATGTTGGATTTCCTTTTAAAGAGCACCTTTGACCACATCATATATTTTGAGATGAACATTTTCTTACTAGCCACCATGGTTGCCAAGATATCAGTTGCAGTATCTGACCACAATAATCCGCCCCACTGTCATAGAGGAGGCTCTGGAGCAGAGGAGGAGGGGATGTGTCTTATAAAGTGTGACTTATAATGACAAGATTACCATAACACACACCCTCTCTGCTCCAGAACCTCCTCTCTGACAATTGAGAGGTATACAATGGTTAGATAAGACTGATAAGTCAGCAACTCTTAAAGTAAGGAATTGAGATCTGTGTATATATCCTGTTCTGTGTCACCTGGAAACAGAACCCTGGGTATATTCTCCTCTTTAATAGGACACCAGAATTGTATTTCTAGGTACCACGGTTCAGAAAATATGACTGTTTAACGTTTGACACGGTCATATATATAAAATATATGCCATCTACATAGGGCATGTGCAAAAAGGACATATATACGGTAGCCGTATGCCAGTCGTAACTAGGGTAAAGGGTTGTCAGAAACTATTGAAATGAAGAGACTTGCAATTAATCCCAATTCACTTGAATGGATAAGAAATAAAAAGGGAAACTTCTTCTAAGACATGTGATCACTATTTTTTTTTCAGAAGAAATATACAAAAAATAATATTGTACCGCTTTCTCCCTTCCCTACCCCTTTTTTCATCACACCACTTTAACTGATTCTAGCTCCCTCTCACACAATTGTATCCGGTACAAATTACAACCCCACACCAACCTCCATGGATTCAGGTACAGTTCTTCTGATGCGTAGCCCGACTTCTTCTCACATTTTTTTTAACACTCCCTGTTTTCTGGAATACCTTGAACTCCATCCAATAAATGGGAAAACAGGCAAGATGGGGCCCCTCTAAAATAGATATTTCTTGGGGATTTTTGAATGCCCATACCCACACCTCTTAGGTGGAGGTTTACCTTAAGTAAACGTGGGCGCACTGTATTTGGATTTCACATGGTTCAATTGCCAATTGAATTTATTGGATCGGCACCAAGGGGTTGGGATAGGTGTCCAGGATACAGATTTAAGGTTGACATGTGTAGCCACACAATTATAATTTTATTGTAAATCTGATCTTTGAATGTGATATAAATTTATTATTGAAATCTGCATCCTGCACACCACCCCCATGACCTTGTCAACAATTAATTTCCGTCAATTGGCACACAACCATTTTCATCCCCATCAAAACAGTCCTATTTACCATAAGTATGACTTCTTCCAGTCTCTGCAAATTCACATGTATTCTTTACCAGGCTTTACTCTTCCGTCCTTGGTAGAGGAATTTCTCCACAGCCAGACACTTATTCCGATTACACTGCATACTATTTAAATAACTCACCGACTGACTTTAGGGTCATGAGGAAACCTTATATCCTACACCCTGCCAATCAAATCTTCTGCCTCCCTCCAGAGAACCAAAACACGTGTGAGCCATTAGCCATTCCTCTAAACAACCGGGACAAACTGCATGGGAAGCTCGGTGCATGCTGCCCAATCTGTGCGCTATATACAGTAAATAAAGGAATTATTATTTTCATCTTCCAAAGTAGCAGTGGTGTCCTATATACCTGATGTAGCAAAAACAATTGCAACCTTCTCTCCGCCACATTTAATGACAGGCGACTAGGATATCTTGACGTCTCTGCCAACTCCTCATCTGATAGAGATCACTATTTTTGTTATCTGTTTTTATTTTGAGATTTGTACAATCTTCATTGAATTATCATGTGTGATTCTATTTTTTATACTATTATTATTAGCCTAGAATCCTTTAGTAAATGTTTTGGAGACCGGACTAAACAGGAGATTTGTAATTTGAAGTATTATCCCTATATTCAATAGGCAGTGTTTCTATAACTTTTTTTTACTCTCACAAATATTTTAAATCTATAGGCATCAACTGGCAAGTTCACCTCCCAACAGAGGTGGCAACAAGAAATAGCTCTTTGTCGGCTGAACAGCTGTTCAATAGATCTGTAGCAAACCTTGCAATATTCCGTGGAAAAGATATTGAAGGCGCTTCTTCTGGTGAGTCTTGTTTAAAACATTTTTCGTCATTGTACGGCAGACTGTCTCCACAATGTTCTATACAGAAGCCAATCTGTTTAAGACTGTGGCCACTTTGTTGCCTTATCTGTTATTGTTAGGAATATGGCCAACATATGCACTTCATGTTATTGACATGTACTTTTTTTTAATTGTTTCATTTCAGAGGGCTTCAGAGATCCTGCAATGTATACACCATGGTTGCCACCTGATGATTCATTCAGTATTTGGAAAACCCCAAGATCTTTCAATAAATACGAAAAGTCTGCCACTTTAATGAGCAATAGTCAAGGTCTATTAAAGCCTTTGGATTGCATTGTTGGAAAAGCATGGAACATGTTTGCATCAAAGTAAGAACTTAGAAAGCACATATGGACCTACAGTACAGTGTTCTTAGACTTGCTAACATTATTGAAGATTAACATTTATTTTAACTGTTTGATGCAGTCAAACTATGTATTTCTTGTATGCAAAAAGTACTTTATTTATGAAAGTGTAAATACCAACTAAGGGAAACCTCATCAACTGGTATATAGATCCAAATAAAAAAAAAGGTAGAAAGTCCATCACATGTCGAAATGGTAGAACCACAGTCAAGAGAAATGCAATTCAAAGGGACCTGGCTTTGGTGCAGTACATACAATGAGGTGCCGCCCTCAAAATTAGCAGTGTGGACCTGGGTGTGGTTCATCTATATGGTAGCTCTACCAACCATGCAAATGTTCTGAACAAGAGTATAGAAAGACCCTGCCAGACATTTCTGCAAGTGGCTTACCAACAAAAACATTAGTGGAAATCCAAGTTGCCTGACATTTAAAGGGGTTTAATACACTAACACACAGGGTACCAAGAACTTCAGTGATTAACCATAAAAGTTTAATACATTGAAATCAGAGGCTAGAATGACAGCACAAAGCAATAACAAGGATTGAGACCAACTTCTTCCAGCATGGAAATATTGTTTGGGTTGAGTTGGCCAATAATTTGTGTCTGAGTTTTCTTTCTCTTTCTGTTTTAGAGCCTATGTTCACCAATACACAAAATATGGCATTGAAGAAGAGGATTTCCTGCAGTGCTTCACAACACTTGAACAGATAATTTCCAGTTACTCCACTTTATGACTATTTATTCTAAGAATACATATGTTTTGCATGTTTAAGCACATCTAGTGTTTTAAAGAAAAAGAAGCACTTTTTTGCTGAGATTGATATATTTTTAATAAATCTTATTTATTCTTCCTTTTGTTTTTTTATTCAGATAAGGGTGAACAAAATGGAAACGATATAGCTTAACTAAATGGAATCAATAGCCTTTCAAAGTCATCTAATCAGTAAATGGAGTACATCTGTATTTGTGCCATGTGCCCAGACAGTAGAATATTGCCACAAATTGGTTATTGCTGTATCCAGGACAACCCACATAATCATTTTTATGTTTCAATATTTTTATCACAGTTTTTAACAATTTTACAATTAATGTAACTGTATTTTTGGACGTGAAGTGACAATATAAGAAATTTGTAGTATACAGTGTTATTGATACAACTAACAACTTGGTTAGGCTCAGTCAGTAGTTTGGTGCTTTAATACTCTCCTATGAGCGACACTTACTCTCTGCCCCAAATGGAACTTCATAGCGACAATATTGATAAAACGCATTACTCTGCCCCAAATGGCACTTCATAGCGACGTTATTAATAAAATGCATTTGCACCATTTTTTGTAGGCTTGGGTTTTACGGCTTTCATTTTGCGCCCCAAATGACATGTCTTTTATATTCTTTGGGTCAGTGCAATCACGGGGATACTACATTTATATACTGTAAACTGTTCGGCAAGGGGAGCCGAAGTTGGAGGCAAAACTGAAGACAGAAGACCTGCGGGGTCGTCGGAAAGGTGAGTACAGAGTTTTTGGGTTTTGATGCCGGGCAGGGGACTGCTGGATATACAGGGAGGCAAGCACTGGCTATATACAGGGGATAGCAGGCACTTCGTATGGTGTTATTTTTTGCGAGATTACCTTTTTTAAAGCTACCACTTTGAGGACTGTACAGCCTTTTGATCACTTTTTATTACATTTTTAGATGTTGCAAAATGGCGAGAAAGTGGCATTTTCAACATTAGGCACTATTTTCCGTTATGGGGAATAACCATTATTATATGTTGATAGATCAGACATTTTGGGATATGGTGATATCCCAATTCTAGGGAAAGGAGGGTGTTTTGTTTTGTTTTTTTTACTATTTTTCAGACACCTTTGGGTACTTTAACCCTAGGTTGTCTGATTGATCTTACCATATCCTACTACCAGTATGGCAGTAAATTAGGATTTTACTAACCATTTATTACAATGTGCCACTGGCCATAAAACATACAGCCTTGGGTCTTACAAAGACCTGAGAAATCCGCAGCTGATGTGTGATGTACACATATGTCAAACTGGCTGCGCCCTAATTGGATCAGTTCTCAGGGGTTTATGACTGTACTGGTTCCTCGGGGTATCTACAAATGCTGCCAAAAATATATGTATAAAATCTGTGGTCCAAATTCCAGTTCTCCCCTTCTTATTGCCACATATTGGATATTGCTGTACCCAGGAGAATGCGCAAAATTATTTTGGGGGTTAATTTCTCCAGTGGCATGAGTTTGGTATGATATATTCACCAAAAAATGGCATATTTTCGAAGAAAATGCAATTTGTACGCTGCACCATTCACTGTATTACCTGAGGTGTCAAAATGTCCACTGCACCCCTTAAAAAATTCTTTAAAGGGTGTTGTTTCCAAAATGGGATCACCTCTCATGTGTTTCTACTATACCGGAACTTCAGGGGCTCTATAACGATATTGCATCCAAAAACAGTTGTGGCCAAATCTGCCCTCCAATAACCTTCTGGCGCCCCACTGTGCACCCAAACCACATTTGACATTCACAAGTTTGGGGTATTGCCATACTCAGGGAAAAATAAATCCCAAAAGTTTAAATGGGATAGGTTATGGGGGTTTAAAGTACATAGCCCCCAGGGGCGTGGCCTGATGCCGGACTGAGAAGGACGTGCGCCGCGGAGCTCCCGGGACCCGACACCCCATCTCCCTCCTAAGGCAGCCATCCCTCACTTGTGCCCGTTCCCCTCCGCCCCGGGGTGCCCCACACACCTGCCACTGTCCTCCGGTGCCGTTTTGGAGGCGGCTACGGACACCGCGCCGCTCCTCCGTGCTCCCCCGCGGCCGACCACGTGACCCGCGCGGCGGCCCGCTCCTAGCCGCCCGGTG
The DNA here is from genome assembly GCF_040894005.1 of Engystomops pustulosus. Classification (NCBI taxonomy): domain Eukaryota; kingdom Metazoa; phylum Chordata; class Amphibia; order Anura; family Leptodactylidae; genus Engystomops; species Engystomops pustulosus. The sequence goes on from NC_092412.1 coordinate 132,167,891, forward strand.
CAGCGGTAAACCGATCGCCGGGGACATTTTCCTGCACCTTGCCGCCTGGACATCGCTCCCACCGCCGAGGGCACTGTGACAGCGCTCCAGCCAGCCCTTTATCCTGCTGGAGGCGCCATCCTGTGGACTCCCCTGCGCTGCCTGAGGCCTAGGCGCGCAGGGTTAACCCTGTCACTGCTGGACTGATCCAGGACCAGGTAGGGAAGTAATTCCCCTGCTGCTGCCCACCTCTGCCCTGGGGACCCCAAGCTATACAGCCCAGCACTGAGTCCTCCATATTCCCAGAGATCCCCTGTTCCTGGGTTCTGTTTTATATTAACCCTTGCAGTCCTGCTGCAATACTCCACGTGGGTTTGGACTGTATCTCTGCTAACTACTGGACGCTAGGCTTCCTGATTGTTTATCACTGGCCCCCCCCTGCCCAGACGCCATGGGTAATCGGAGGAAGACGGCTAAAATGCTCAAAGCAGCGTCCGGGGTGTCTGCACCTCCTTCGGATGATGAATCCGTCCATGGGGATCCTCCATTCCAGTCCCTGGAACCCCTGGATGCGCAGGAATGCTCCACATCACAAGCCGTTCTGGAGCAGATACAGTCAAACGCTGCCAAAAAGTTAGGGAGATTCTCCCGCACACAGCCTTGCTCTCCTCAGGGGTCCCCAAACTCCTCTCCCTCCCTCTTTGAAGGCTCCCAGAGCCCGCCACAGCTTGTAAGCTATGAAGAGGGTGCTGATCCGTCTGACGCGGCCACGGAGTTGGATCGGAAATTTGCAGAGGTGCTGGCGGCCATTAACGGATGCCAATCCAAACTGGTCACCAAGGTGGATGAGCTGCGACAGGACTTTGTTCTATTACGACATGATGTCCACAAAGCCAAAGAGCGAATCACCGAAACTGAACGCAGAATATCTGAGGTGGAGGATGTCCAGAGGCCTATGCCGACACAGATCAGAGAGCTTCAGCGCCAAATGTCTGCATCCATCGACAGAGCTGATGACCTCGAAAACCGCCTGCGACGGAACAACGTCAGAGTGGTTGGTCTCCCCGAAAAAGTGGAAGGGTCTGACCCTGTATCCTTTTTTGAAAATTGGCTCAAAAATATGCTTCCTGCAGATACCTTCTCCCCGTTCTTCACAGTGGAAAGGGCCCATCGCGTGCCATCCCGCCCTGGCCCCCCAGGGGGCAATCCGAGACCCTTCCTGGCCCGGCTGCTGCACTTTAGGGACAGGGACTCTATCCTCAGGGCTGTCCGTACCAAGGGAGAAATTCTCTATGCCAACAGCAGAGTGTCCTTCTACCCTGATTTCTCTGCATCCGTCAGGAAACAGCGAGCACAATTCACCGAGGTCCGTGCCCGTCTCCGTGACAAGGGGTATAAATACTCCATGATGTACCCTTCCAAGCTCCGAATTGTGGACGGCCAGAAGACTCGTTTCTTCACCTGCCCAACCGAAGCACTTCACTGGGCTGACGCAGCCCCTCGGGCTCCTGCTGGAAGGCCCGCACCTCCTGAGTGACTGGACTCACATATCCTTTTATCTGATGTGCTATGACAATGCTGGACTTAGTCCTGAATAGTTATCTAGGGGTCCCAAATCACTGTTACAGTTTTCTAATATTTGTTTACACATTACGTGCCTCACAAATGTACCCTGTGATTGATTTGTGTTCTCTGTTTGGTCATATCGACCAGTGCGCCACATATGGCACTTCATTCTTTCCCTATTCCCCCCCCTCCTCCTCTCCCCTCCCCCTTCCCCCTCCCCTCCCCCTTCCCCCATCCCCTATCTCCTCTTTGGTTTTCTCTAAATATGGCTGCCTAATAACCTCCTGATCATATATACATTAAGGGTTGAAGGTCCCGGGACAAATGGTGTAGGTTTGTCTTGAGTTAGGGACCACTGTTCTACTCTTTGATTGTTATTGGGTATAGGTCTACACTACTGCTGTTAGGGTGTTAGACAGGGGGTTTGTATTCTTGGGATTGTTAGTTCAGTTCTGTTATATTTGTTATGCTCACTGTTGTCTGTCTGTCTATGTCTTTGTGGTATGAAAGGATGAATGCTTGGTTGCTCACGTCTCCTTCCCCACACCCCTTTCCCTTCCGCTAAGATGTCTTCACTTAAGGTAATGAGCTGGAATGTGAGGGGACTTAATTCTAAATTCAAGAGGGCTCTGATGTTAGATGTCATTAAGCGTCAAGCCCCTCACATTGTATGTATCCAAGAGACACACCTTACGGGTCAGAAGGTCCTCTCCCTGAAGCGGGCCTGGGTGGCTAGAGGGTATCATTCCTCCTACTTTGTCTACGCTAGGGGAGTATCCATACTCATATCCAAAGCGCTTCCCATAGAGGTCATACAGGTAGCGCCGGATCACTTTGGCCGTTATGTGATCGTACATTGTGCCTTGTGGGGCTTTACCTTTACTATAGCGTCTATTTATGTCCCCCCTCCCTTTGATCCAGCTGTATTGCACCTAATATCCAGTAAGCTGGCTGCTATGCCTCCCAGTCCGATACTCTGCATTGGTGACTTCAATGCAGTCCCTAATCCCTCCTTAGATCGTACAAGTGGTCTGGACACAGGCTCGGTCCGTCTGAACGAGTGGCTCACTTCTCTAGACCTCGCCGATGTTTGGCGTAGTAAACACCCTCAAGAGAGAGAATATTCATTCTATTCCTCTGTGCACAGGAGCTTCTCTCGGATTGATCTGGCCTTTGTCTCCCCTGATATGTTGCCGCACGTTGACCAGGTATCCTATTGCCCACGCAGTGCATCAGACCACTCCGCCTTGCTCATTAGTCTCCTTATAGGCCCCCCCAGCGACTCCCGCGTATGGCGCCTGCACCCGGCCTGGCTCCAATCCCCAGCGGTCCTGAGTACTGTCAGGGCTGCGCACAGCGAGTTCTGGGATGTACACTCAACCCATCCTGATCCTCTCCTAGTCTGGGACTCGTACAAGTCCTCGGTGCGGGGAGCATTCATGTCAGGTGTAGCTGGCCATAGAAAGTCTCTAAACGCGCAGGAGGAGAGGCTGACCGCTGCACTGGTAAATGCAGAAAAGGAGTATCTAGAGAAACCTACTCCGGGGAATAAAAAGACTTGGGCTCAGGCGCAGAGGAACCATCTAGCTGTAGTGAAGGAGCGCACCAGTAAGCGCCTGCTAGCCAGGGAAGCGTCCATCTTTGAATTCGGAGATAAAAATGGGAAGCTGCTTGCGTATTTATCGCGGGCTGAACGTCCTTGTGCTTCCGTTCCCTCTATCCTTAACAGTAGTGGAACCCTGATCACAGAACCCCGGGCCATAAACATGGTATTTCATGAATTCTATTCCTCTCTTTACAGCTCCAGATTGTCCGCCTCTTCCGTCGAGATTTCCAGATTCCTTGACAGTCTTCCACTTTGGAGACTCACATCGGCACAGTCATCGGAGCTTGATGCTCCGCTCTCGGCGGAGGAGGTGGAACTGGCCATCCAATCGTTGCCCCTCGGTAAGACACCTGGACTTGATGGGCTGGGAGGTGAGTGGTATAGGGATAACTGTGAGACCCTGGTCCCTCATCTACTTAGCCTGTACTCCGATGCGCTCGACAGTGGTTCCCTCCCTGACTCCATGCGAGAGGCCCTTATTGTAGTTCTTCCTAAGCCTGGCAAGGATCCCCTGCTTCCCGACTCGTACCGCCCAATTTCCCTCCTAAACTCAGATGTTAAAATCCTAGCAAAAATTCTGGCAACGAGGCTTAATAAAGTGATATTATCCTTGGTTCACCCGGACCAGACAGGCTTTATGCCTGGGAGGGGAACTGACATAAATATACAAAGACTACACCTGAATATAGCAGAGGCAGAGCGGTCTCCAGACCCTGGGTTTATCTTATCCTTAGACAATTGTAAGGCGTTTGACTCTGTGGAATGGGCATATCTGTGGACCCTTTTGCCTAGAATGGGTCTTGGCCCTCGATTTACAGCATTAGTTAAACTACTGTATAATGATCCCAAGGCTAGGGTACGGACCAACCTTAACATCTCACCTACTCTCCCTATGGCCAGGGGCACTAGGCAGGGCTGCCCGCTATCTCCCCTCCTCTTCGCACTTGCCATTGAGCCCCTTGCTGTGGCGATCCGTCACTCTGATAGCATTAAGGGTATTACTAGAGGTCCTATCATTGAAAAGGTATCTCTCTACGCTGATGATACACTTGTATACCTTGGAGACGTGGGCCCCTCTCTGGAATCCCTTCTGTCCCTGATAGAACGCTACGGGGGGTTCTCAGGTCTCCGGGTTAACTGGGACAAATCGGTCCTTTTCCCCTTATCTGATGTAGGGGTACACTCCCTCCCCGTCCCAGTCCAGGTGGTGTCCACCTTTAAATATCTGGGAGTTCAGGTGTCACGCAGGGTCCAGGCATATACGGAGTTAAACATTACACCCTTGATAACTGCAACGGAATCACGCCTAAAAGCCTGGTCCACTCTCCCCCTGTCTTTGTACGGGCGTATTAACATATTTAAAATGATTTTTCTCCCAAAATTTCTATACCTTTTCCATGCCTGTCCTATACTCCTTCCTAAGAGTTTGTTTAAACGCTTAGACGGCATTCTCAGGTCCTTTTACTGGCAGAGTAGTGCCCCGCGGTTCAGTTTAGCGCTGCTTCAGGCTCCCAAGTCTAGGGGTGGACTGGCTGCCCCGGATCTGTATCTTTATTACCTGGCTTCCCAGCTTGTATATGCCCAGTGGTGGATAGATATAGACATGGGTAATGCAGCTACTGCACTGGCTGGTGCCCTGGTAGGTTCCTACGAGGCCCTTACAAACCTGCTGTACAGGTATAAGTCCCCATCTGATACCCCACTTCCCCTACGTACGGTAGCGGTGTGCTGGCGTAGGGCACAATCCCTGGTAGAACCGAGCAGCTCTCCCCCTCTCTCGCCTAGGACTCCATTGTGGCTCAATCCATGGCTCTCTCACTTCCTCTCCCTCCCGGGCTGGACAATGTGGGGGGCAGCGGGGGTGAAATTTGTAGGCCAGCTCTTATCCCCGGTAGCAGAGTTACTCAGCTTTAACGAGATAAGGGAGAGACATACTGTACCCAATACGGCTAGCTTCCATTACACGCAACTGCGGCACGCATTCAAAGCCCAATTCGGCTCCTTCAGCCTGACAGTGAAATTCTCCAAACTAGAGACTCTGATGAGTACCCCGGACCTCCCTAAGCCACTCACTCAGTGCTATGCTCTCCTACAAGAGCAAAAGTCCAGACCGTTTGATAGAGCCTGTGAACGCTGGAGACAGGATATCCCTGACCTGTCAGATGATGACTGGAGGGAGGTCGAACTGTCCTACTTCACATCTGTAGTGAGTGCGAGGGACTTCCTGATCCAATCTAAATTCCTCCATCGAGTATACTTCACCCCTGCTAGACTATTCCGCATGGGAGCAATGCCCAATGATCTTTGCTTTCGCTGTCAGGCTGAAGTCGGATCCTTCCTGCATTGTGTCTGGTCCTGCCCTAGGGTCCATGTCTTCTGGTCCGAAGTGCTGGAATTCCTAAATATACACTTTGATTTCCCACGCTTGATGTCTCCCTCTGTGTGTCTCCTCGGCATCATAAATGAAGTTGTCAATGGCCACTATGACAAAATTTTCTTTAGGTTTGTCTTATACTACGCCCGAAAAGTGGTGGTGATGACCTGGAAGGACCAGGAGCCCCCTCCATTAAAAAGATGGATACTACTTATTAACAGCGTCATTCCCCACTACCGGTCCCTGTATACCAACAGGAAGTGTCCCCAGAAGTTTGATCGCATCTGGTCCAGATGGTGCGCGACTCCCCATACAGCCTTATAATCACATGTGACATATACTCCTCTCCATGATGAAGGAGACTGAGCGTGCTGGTATGTGTGTGTGTGTGTGTGTGACTGATTGTCTATGTGTCAATAGTTGTTTGTGTTGTATCAAGATGTCTGGCTGCAGTATCCTGCTGTTATCTATTGTGTAATATCCCTCAGGTAGTTTTGAAACGCAGTAAGAACCTGACTGTTACCATGGCTGTTGTATAATAATCCTGTAATGGGGGGAAGGAAATATGTGGCAGACAATCTTGTTTTCTGGTTTTGTTTATTGTAATTGTATAAAATTTCAAAAATTGCAAAAATAAATACTTTTAAAAAAAAGTACATAGCCCCATCAAAACCATTTCCATAGTAAATTGGCCACTGAAACAATAAAATAGTGAAAATTCCTTGAAAATCAATGAGAAATTGCCACTAAAACTATAAACATTCTAACATCCATAAAAAATAACAGGACGTTTGTCTTTGTCTAACAGACAGGGTCTCATAGGCAACACTGACAGCATAGAAAACACTGACAGCTACAATACACTGCAATGTATTGAATGATGGATGAAGGTATCCCCATTGTAAGACCCCCTAGTGCAGTGGTGGCGAACCTATGGCACGTGCGCCATCTTCACTGTGGTCTGTGATCTCTTCCACTGAAGGCTGCATTTGACCCCCCCCCCCCCAGTCCTGGAACAAGAGGAGAGTGGCAGAACTGTGGGTGGGAGTATACAGCATTGGCCCCCAGTCCAGATGAGTACAGTAGGAGGGAGGAGGGCAGAATCTGCTCTGTGTGTATTTCACAGGCAGCAGTCTGGTAGCTTTGGGACATTAAACAACTATAGGTCCTTACTGTTTAGTGTCCCTCACTGTGTAGCGGTAGTCTTCACTGTACGGCGGTAGTGTCCCTCACAGCAAGCGGCTGACATCATAGTCTGTGAGCCGCCGTCACACACACGGACCTGTCATTGCCAGCCGGACCGCATCAGCGCAGCTTTGGGGGACTACCGGAAAGGTGAGTAGATTTTTTTTATTTTAAGGTGTGTCTGGCAGGGGACTGGCTTTATACAGGAAGGGGGGGGAGTGTGCAGGCTGTCTGTATACTGAGGAAGGGGGGTTAGCTGCATACAGCTGGTACGTTAGGTGCTATATTCTTGTACATAGGGGGCAGTATTATAGAAGTTATGGAGAACAAGAGGGAGGGCAGGGGAACCAGCACAATAGGACTCCACAGGTTCAATTAAAACTTAATCCAAAATTTATTCTTCGTTAAAAAACACGCATATCCAAAAAGAATTACATGGACACAAAAAAGGACAAAAAATATAAGACAAAAGACAGCAGCGGTAACGCGTTTCGGACTTCTACATATCAGTTCTTAGTCATGACGATCACATCAGATCTTCACTGCCGTCTGTGGGTGAGCTGTTACCAATTTTTTTCCTTCTGCCACTATATATTATAGAAGTTATATTCTTGTACATAAAATGCAGTATTATTGTAGTAATATTCTTGTACATAGGGGACAGTATTATAGTAGTAATATTCTTGTACATAGGGGGCAGTATTATAGTAGTTATATCCTTGTACATAGGGGGCAGTATTATAGTAGTTATATCCTTGTACATAGGGGGCAGTATTATAATAGTTATATTCTTGTACATAGGGGGCAGTATTATAGTAGTTATATTCTTGTAAATAGGGGGCAGTATTATAGTAGTTATATTCTTGTAAATAGGGGGCAGTATTATAGTAGTTATATTCTTGTACCTAGGGGGCAGTATTATAGTAGTTATATTCTTGTACCTAGGGGGCAGTATTATAGTAGTTATATTCTTGTACCTAGGGGGCAGTATAATAGTAGTTATATTCTTGTACATAGGGGACAGTATGATAGTTATATTCCTGTACATAGGGGGCAGTATTATAGTAGTTATATTCTTGTACATAGGGGGCAGTATTATAGTAGTTATATTCTTGTACATAGGGGACAGTATTATAGTAGTTACATTTGTGTCCGTGGCCGGCGGACTAGGCTCTCTTGCATCCCAGAGGAGTGGAGACTGGATTACAGACTACATGTCCAGGTGTGTGAGCGCTTCTACCTGTTTCCCTCTCATTATAGTAGTTATATCCCTGTACATAAGGGGCAGTATTATAGTAGTTACATTCTTGTTTATCGGTGAAGGTATTGTAGTAGTTTTTTTGTGTATATATAAAGCAGTATTAAGTTGTGTTCTTTTTTTAAAAGAAGCTTTTTATTTATTTGTTTATTATCAGTATGGTGGTATTCTTCTTGTTGTACGGTTGTTGTATTAGAAAGCAATCAAAAAGTCAGATGTACCCTATAATAGTACTAATCTAACTGTTACCTTTTCCCGCAATTAACAAGCCCTAATAATCCTCTTTTGATCAAAAAATAAAAACTTTACAGCTCTAAGAATATGGAAACACATAGGCAGATGCGGTTTCCTTAAAAAGTTTTTATTTTCTATAGTAGTAAAACATATTAAACAAATACCTGTTTGGTGTTTGCTTAATCGTAATAACCTGAATAATTATTTCATGTTTATTATACTATACGATGAGCTGTGTAAAAGTTTTAATTAAAAAAGTAGCAAAAAAGTTTTATTCTGTTCCGCTGTAGTTAATACATTTTAATCAGTATGCTATTTTTACCATAAACATGAACCCATTGGAATCTACATATCTTACCCCAAAAAACAAGCCCTCATGTGCCCATGTCAGATAAAAAAAATTTAAAAAAGTATTTTGGTATTTGAGCAGTGAGAAACGTTTTAAAAAGTGCTGTGTCCTGGAGGCCATTTTAGGCTGTTTCCTTGATGCACTCCATTGAGCATCATCTTTGCTTCAAATACCTGTGTCATCCCTTGTCCTGTTTTGCAACTCAGCTGCCTATAAAGTAGCAAGGCTTGGTAGACTGCAAAGAGGATGCTTTTGGATTACCCCTTTAACAAAAATTCTAAATGTTTGGGGTCATTGCTACTTCATACCACAAGATGGGGCTCTTTCTGGGTGAATTATTCATCTGCATAATGTATACCCAGGACTGTACAATTCTAAACTCCAAGAAACCTAATGTACAAGAATTCAGTATAAAGCCTGACTTTTTTATCTCCAGGAGTAAGGGTCAGGTTATTTTCTTATAGCAGAACAGGGACAATGTTCATGTTCAGCGTCATTTGGACGCTGTAACGTTTGGGGTTAATGAAAAACAGACATTTTGATTATATTATTCCAGACTTCCAGGGGAATGTCTCATTGTAGTTACCTCCGTTTTCTGGCATATAAATGCCATACAATTGCCAATTTGTGCAACATTTGCAACACTGTTCTCTAAGTAGACAGATTTATGCAGTGCAACTTTTCAAGACGCAAATCAACTCCTGTCCCTCAGTGCCATTAGAAACAGGAACTATCTGCAGAATCTAATGCATACATGAACACTGCACATGCTAATGTAAATTTACCAAGCTTTATCAGCCACTATGATAAATCTGATGTGCAAAAGAACTGGAGCAAGGCTGTCTAATGATACATTTTTTGTGTCTGCAGGTGGAAACCATGGGTGAAAGCCCATTGAAATTAATTTGCCAGTTTTCGTGTACAGGGGGCCTTACCCTGACGATTAAATATTGTGCTAAATATATAGGACAGGTTGTAATATACACTCACCGGCCACTTTATTAGGTACACATGTCCAACTGCTCGTTAACACTAAATTTCTAATCAGCCAATCACATGGCGGCAACTCAGTGCATTTAGGCATGTAGACATGGTCAAGACAATCTCCTGCAGTTCAAACCGAGCATCAGTATGGGGAAGAAAGGTGATTTGAGTGCCTTTGAACGTGGCATGGTTGTTGGTGCCAGAAGGGCTAGTCTGAGTATTTCAGAAACTGCTGATCTACTGGGATTTTCACGCACAACCATCTCTAGGGTTTACAGAGAATGGTCCGAAAAAGAAAAAACATCCAGTGAGCGGCAGTTCTGTGGGCGGAAATGCCTTGTTGATGCCAGAGGTCAGAGGAGAATGGGCAGACTGGTGCGAGCTGATAGAAAGGCAACAGTGACTCAAATCGCCACCCGTTACAACCAAGGTAGGCAGAAGAGCATCTCTGAAGCACAGTACGTCGAACTTTGAGGCAGATGGGCTATAGCAGCAGAAGACCACACCGCTGCCACTCCTTTCAGCTAAGAACAGGAAACTGAGGCTACAATTTGCACAAGCTCATCGAAATTGGACAATAGAAGATTGGAAAAACGTTGCCTGGTCTCGATTTCTTCTGCGACATTCGGATGGTAGGGTCAATTTGGCATCAACAACATGAAAGCATGGATCCATCCTGCCTTGTATCAACGGTTCAGGCTGGTGGTGGTGGTGTCATGGTGTGGGGAATATTTTCTTGGCACTCTTTGGGCCCCTTGGTACCAATTGAGCATCGTTGCATTGCCACAGCCTACCTGAGTATTGTTGCTGACCATGTCCATCCCTTTATGACCACAATGTACCCAACATCTGATGGCTACTTTCAGCAGGTTATTGCGCCATGTCATAAAGCTGGAATAATCTCAGACTGGTTTCTTGAACATGACAATGAGTTCACTGTACTCAAATGGCCTCCACAGTCACCAGATCTCAATCCGATAGAGCATCTTTGGGATGTGGTGGAACGGGAGATTCGCATCATGGATGTGCAGCCGACAAATCTGCGGCAACTGTGTGATGCCATCATGTCAATATGGACCAAAATCTCTGAGGAATGCTTCCAGCACCTTGTTGAATCTATGCCACGAAGAATTGAGGCAGTTCTGAAGGCAAAAGGGGGTTCAACCCATTACTAGCATGGTGTACCTAATAAAGTGGCCGGTGAGTGTATATGGCGATATCCAATGTTTTTTGTTTGGTTTTATTTCATTTTTTATATAATATAATTTTTGACTTACGGTAATTCTTTGACTTTTTAAATGGGTTAACTTTAAGCTATTCTTCAATGTTTTCTCCAAATGGGGATTTGAACTTGTGATCATTTGATCATCTATATATCAGGCAGCCTATAAGATCCTACCTTTGGCTGGATTCTGAGTGGATGTTTAATCAACGGACAACAGGTACTGGAATCAGAAATATGCCCGTTAACCCATCAACAAAGACAATGTTCACATTAGCGGTAACCTGTTAGAAAATTCTCCCCTATTTGCATAGAATGATTTACAGAACTCTTGATTTTTGATGAGAGTCCTATCATTTGATAAGGGTAGAGCAGGGAAAACCTGGAGATGTACCATACCAGGAAAGTCTTTCATTTGGAAGTAATTAAATACTAGCTGACTTCTTCATATCAACTGTTACTATGCACCCAAATATCCAGGCAAAACTAATTTCTTCAGAATTCATTAACTAGTTTAAACAAGGCACACCCCATTGCTATGTCTAGACCAGCTGCAAATGGACAGTAGCCCTGATGATATAATTAAGTAAAGTATGAATTACAGAGAGTACAACTTGGACTGTAATACTGAATGTTGAGTGACAGCTATGGGAGCCTGTTACAGCAACTTATTAGCACCCTCCGATGATGTCAGGTGGGTTTCACTGAGGCACCTTACAGGTTAACTGCCTTGATCCTAATCTGTATAATACAACTGACACTAGCCTTACATAAGCCCTCTCTATACCCCTTCACAACAACCAGAACATTAATTTATGTGGGTTGGCCATCAAGGGGTTAAATAGTCCTCCTCTTCATGCTATTTACATTTTAACATAATGAAAGGAAGGACCTAAAAACTGATCCAAGGCAGCTTACCATTACAAGGCTTCCAGCAAGATGTTCTAAGACAGAAGTGGCCTCTGAGCTTAGGATGTCACAACAGGTTGCAATAGAGAAACAGATATATTGGCAAAGTCACAGAAAGGTATAAAAGTCTACAGGGCTGAATTAAGGTAGGTGGAGGCCCCTTGGTGCAAAATCTGGTTGGGGCTTCCACTGAATGTAGCCCAGACAATGGTACACATTACTATTCTATTATCATTCATATTCTTAACTTTCTCCTACTTACATAAGCCTAGCTGCTGGCACAGTGGCAGTACCAGTGACCACTAGTCCCAGTCGACACGCCAGTCCAATGCGCCACTGCTTCCCTGAGAGTTCTCTCTCCTCCTTTCACAGATTGGGCCTTAAAGTAATCTGTGAGGAAATAAACCTATCACTGATTGGCTAGGACTTGGCTGGCAACCAGTTTAGCCAACCAGTGTTAGATACTTCTGAAAAGCATGCTGCATGCTTAATGAGATTGAGTATGAACGGGCTGCACAGGCATGCTCTCACTGACAGCCGATGGGTCACTATCACAGCTTGGAGGCAGGCGCATGTGTGGCACATTGTTACCCCTGCAGTTCATTGCTCCCAGAAACAGCTCACAGCTGGGAGCTGACTGTCAGAAGTTGTTGGTAATGGCCCCCTTATGAGTAGAGTGGTGGGGGCCTCAAAGCGTGTGTCTCTGGAGTCCTCCATATAATCTGGCCCTGGAAGTATACCTCTTTTGACCACATCCCACTTCATTGTGAACAATGGCATGCAGAGTGATGAGGAATTCCATAGACCTCCAAGAACACTTGAGGGAGGTGAGGAGCCCCCAACTGTCACATCAGACCAGTCAAAACTGTTTACATCACCATGCTCTGTGTGCTGAAAAGTAATGTGACCACACCACCACTGTTTTGCATGAGCCAGGGAGCATCTATGCTAAACGAAGAGTTAGAGATTATGAACACTAACAATGTTGGAGACGTCAAAGAGAAGTCAGCAACATGTTGTCAACTGTTGGTGGTGTTGCAGTATGGGCAGATGTCTAGTCAATACAGAATTGCTGTGCACTTTGTGAATGGTACAGTGACAAGCCCATACTATTTGAATGGCAACATTAATTCAGTCATTGTGCTTCTGCATTTACATAAAAAAAGTTAAAAAAAATAATACTAATAACTAAAAAATTAATATGAATAAAAATTCAAATTGCCCCTCTTTCCCTAGAAGTCACATTAGGTATTGCCACCTCCAAAAAAGCCCAATCTATCAAAATATAATAACGATTTTTCACTGTGTTTAACCCCGTAACGGAAAATAGCAAAAATATATAAAAATATTTAAAAATTCTATAAAAAGAGATTGAACGGTCATACTGTTCTAAAAATGATAGCATTGAAAACGTCATCAAAATTCGCCAAAAATGACACCACCCACATCTCCGTACAACGAAGTATGAAAAAGTTACTAGCGCCAGAATATGGCAAAATAAAAAAAAATTGTACAGGTTTTAATTTTTGTAAATGTATGAAAACATTATAAAACCTATACAAATTTGTTATCCCAGTGATCGCACCGACCCAAATAATAAAGTAGACATGTTATTTGAGGTGCACAGGGAAAGTCGTAAAATCCAAGCCCACAAGAAAATGTTGCAAATTTTTTTTTACGGCATGGAAAATTAAATACCATCACTTTGAAGTTCAATTTTTCACTCAGAAAACAAGCCGTCACAGAGCTCTTTACATGTAAAAATAAAAAAGTTATAGATTTTTGAAGGTTGATAGTGAAAAAAGGAAATGAAAAAAACAAAAAAGGGCCAGGTCGTTAAGGGTTTAAATGGTGTGGAGTGTCCGGCTTCTCCAGAGCTAAATTCCATTGAGTCACCGAGTAGCTGAGTCACCATGTAGATGCTGGTAACTGTGTACCCCGAAACCTCAATGACCTGACGCCCTTCAAGAAGAGTGGGATGCTATGTATAAGTGGCCTTGTGAACAGCAGGAGACTAATTGATGCTCAAGGCTACATTAATGAGACATTTACATTTTGTGGAATAATATCAATACAGTGTGAACTTTATATATTTTCCATAAATTTCACCTAAAAGTCTAATATAAAACATGGTCACATGACCTCTACAGGTGCTTAAGCCAGAATGGAGGGCAGTTAAGAGTCAGAGTTAAATTCCAAAATGCATATATTAAAGCGTAACTCCGAAGTTATAATGGTTTTACCAAGTTGGCATATTTGATACCCCCTTTAAAAACATAAAGAACCCATGCCCATATTATAACACTTTCTATTGTGAAAGTGTTTGACAAAAATTGTTATCACCAGGAGTGAATTAGGCGGAGTGAAGTGGGCATAGAGTCTATAGACTAACCTCTTCCTGTAACTTCCCTGAGTCCAGAAGTAGAATCAGAAGTAAAAAAAAAAGAAAGCTACATGAAGTGCATAGTTTGTGCTGTGTGAGCACTAAGGATTAACTGTAGACAAAGTGCCATTACATGTGGAGAAGGGGTGCAGAATGAGGTAAAGAGAGACAGAAAAAGCTCTGTAGAATCACAGACTTGGTTGGAGGGACTGATGGGGAAGAGGGGAGATCTTGAACCTCACTATTCAGTGAAGGAGACCTCTGTTTCCACAGCACCACAGATACTCACCTCTGCTATACACACAGAAAGCACTTTCACATGACTCCCCCTCCTTCACACTCTGTGAGCAGGGAGCAGCAGCCCCTCACATATATGACTTTTAGCTATAAATGCAGCGTAACAAATAAATTATTAATAAAATCTGAGGAAAGTATCCCAAACAACCCCATACAGGAGATGTACGCTTCCCCTAATAACTGTAGCACATAAGCTGATTACTGATTATTATTTTTCAATATATTCACACCAGATAACTGGCATACATAAGTTGATAAACTGCTTAAATACAACAATAACCTGCAACACATAAGAAAACTGGCTTCTCACAATAACCACGAGGGGGAGCTAAGAGCATAGGAAAGTGAGTGGTGGCATTAGCAGCAGGACAACGCCTTGAATAATGTCCACAGGTAGGAAAACAAGATCTGGTCTTGTAGTAATCTAGAGGGTCTGGAAGCCTGTATTTGTTCGCGATATATTTTTGTGGTTTGCGAATTTATTTGTGAGACACAACACCTTAGGTATGTCTTCTAAAGCAACTTATAGAAGTTGTCTCTGCAATCATCATATGAGTAGTTAGAGTTCCATCTTCTGGAAGGAGATGAAGAGGAGCTAGAACATCTACAATAAGAGAAGATGCCAACTGCTCACAGCCTCTAACTTGTTATAAGGAGTCTACATAATACATGCCTTATTGATTATTAGGATTGCAATGCATCTTGTAAATAGTCCCTATAGCAGTGATGGCGAACCTTTTAGCGGACGAGTGCCCAAATTGCAACCCAAAACCCCCTTATTTATCGTGATGTGTTAACCAAAAATTAAAGCAGTAACTTATTGCTCCCTGTTCAACAACTCTCAATCATATTGGCCTCCTGAGGACAAAACACAGTAGAAAGATGGAAAATTTACATCACTTCTTTCCAGTGTCCCTCTGTACACAGAGAATCGTGGGGCCAGCAGGAGGTCCTCTAAAGATAATTCGACCCTGTCTAATGCTCCCTCTTCCTACAGTCCCAAGTAGCGAAGGAAGTATCAAAATTATCACTGATAGCAGCATCTTTTAAGTTGCTTGGAACTTCAGGAAGATTCTTTGAGTCTTGTCTGGTGTGCTGGGGCGATGGACCAAGTGCCCACATAAAGGGCTCTGAGTGCCACCTCTGGCACCCGTACCATAGGTTCGCCATCACTGCCCTATAGAGTCTATTATTGTAAGCAATGATTAGACACAACAAGTATCCCAACCTAGTGAGTGATATTATCAGTATGTAATAATCCTGGCCTGATGAAAGATACTGTACTGTATCTATTGAATGATGGGACAGTATACAAACTCTTTTCCTTTGATCCCATGTATCATATTTCTGCAAAAATCATGGGTAGAATCTAGTAATTACCTCCAATCAGGGATTACACATGAATCAGTAAAGACATTTCTAACCAACACACAGGTGTCTGGTTTTCCACATTCTCCCTAAAGTCGACAAGTGACTACATAAGCCCCTGGGGCGACCCATTGTTGCTTCTGTTAGTAGGAGGACCCTGCCAATTTATATGGGAGGATAGATGGAGACAGTAGGTGCAGTCATTTCGTGTTGTGGATAATTGTAAACAGATGGGTTTTCAGGTAATGTTTAAAGGAAATCTACCATAAAAATCAAGCATAATAAACTGGTGACACTTGACTGTGGTAATGTTCTAATATTTGTTATCCATGGCCTCCTTTCTTCTATATCAACTTTTAAAATGATGCTAATGAGCCTTAAAGGATACCTACCACTTCAGATAGGGCTTCTAAGCAGCAAATGCCATGCACCAGCTCAGGGTGAGCTGGTGCAGGCGCTTATCTTCGTTATGTTTTTAAACTATTTTAAAGCATTTAATCACTTTATTAATGTTTATATCCAAAGTAGCTTCACCGCACCGGGGTCCGCGCTCGGCGCACCATGCACGCGACCACTTCCTATTCAGGTGCACACATGGTCGTGCACATGGTGCGCCAAGCGCGGACCACAGTGCGGGGGAAGTTACTTCGGATATAAAGATTGATAAAGTGTTTAAATGCTTTAAAACACTTTAAGAACATAGCGAAGATAAGCGCCGGCACCAGCTCACCCTGAGCTGGTGCATGGCATTTGCTGTTTAGAACCCCTATCCGAAGTGGTAGGTTTCCTTTAAGGGCTCTTGGGGGTCTTGCCAGACTCCCTACATGCTGCAGCTTCACAGTTTCATCACCACCAGTTTTCACCTCCCTCTGCCCTTTATAATTTTACGGCAGCAGAGGAAACTTCAGCACAAAGTGGGAAGGGGAAGTGCTCCTTGCACACGGTAACAGCCTATAAATCTGCGCACAGAGGGGCTCTAGTAACACCATCAGGAGCCCTTCAGGTTCATTATCATCATTTTAAAAGTTGATATTAGAAAGAAGGAGGCCATGGATAACAAATATAGTAATATTAGAGTCAGAGTGCCTTGATCTAAGAATAAGTGTCCCTGGTTTATCATGCTTGATTCCAATTGATTCAATCCTCTTCGCCTAATGTGGCTACATCATAACTCCGTGACCCAGAACATGTCAATAAAGTTATATGTAACACCAAAAACACACAGTGGAATAAAGTTTTTATTTAACACCTTCCTCCATTATTTATTCCTATGTTATGGCGTTCTCACTCAAATTCTTATGAACCGCGGCGGGTTCTCTTATGGTGCAGCTAATACAATGGCGCACATTACTGTTTTCTATAGATATTCTGGATTTGTACATATTTTAGCGTTTAGCGAATTTTTGGGAATGTAAATTCTTGATATTGTGTATTGTGGCATATATAAATCTGCTCACTTTGTGTTATTATTTTTAAATCCCTATGTGTGTGTAAAACTCAGCTTTGATGTGAGTTTTATGTAAAAACGTAAGTTTTCATGGCATTTTCATTGCACTTTTTGTTTAGTAATTTGTGTTTGTCACAAAGTTACATGAGGGTGGTACAGGCTGTCAACTGTTAATCAAGGCAAATGCAAGGCAAAATCTGTGAACTCTATACATGTCCATTTATTACATTTAGGAGATGTGAAGGTAAATATTTTCTGTTTGGAACAAATTTTTTGCCATCAAAGCTAAAAATTTTTATAAAATTTTACAGTTTGAATCAAAATTGCATGAAGGTACCTATGTCTATAAACTCTTTAATGCAATTTGGAACATGGGGCAAGTGTCAGCTTTCAGAAAATATATGGTTTGTTGGGGTTTACTATAATTCTTTTTACTGTAATTTTGGTTTTATCTGTAAACGTCAAAATGCTAAAAATTGCTCTGACTAATAACTAGACAAAATTTCCAGAAATGCCTGACAGTGAAAGGGTTAATACCCCTTGGTTGAAGATGCTTATCATCTATCTTCTGCCTATGGGGCAGGACCTCTGCACCACGCCAGTGCTATTGCTAGCACATGCAACTATTTTGCCCTATCCGCAACCTTCACGTCAGTGGGGCGTGGGGGGGGGGGGAGGGGAGGTTCCAGCATAAGGTAAATATCCCCCTATATATCTATCTGTTTAGTTATCTATCTCCTATAATCTGTCTATCTACCCATTTATCTATCTCGCTTTTTCTCTATTTAGGTTCAACTTCCTGAACTGGCTGATCTTACCACCGTTGTGGTCCAGCAGTCCCAGCAGATTGCCACGCATGGTCAACAGCTTGGACAAGTAACCGCCATGCAACAGCGTCAGGTTCCTGCAACTTCTCCTGCTGCTCCGGTTATGATGGGGACCCCAAGTTTATCACCCAGTGTTCCCTGCACATTGAGCTTATGCCGATTCAGTTCATCACAAAACAGTCTAAGGTGGCATTCATCATCAGCCTCCTCTCCGGGAAAGCCCTGGCATGGGCTACTCCCCTCTGGGACAGAAAAGACCCGGTTACAGCAGACATCACCTCCTTCTTCACTGAATTCCGATCCGTCTTTGAGGAACCTGCATGGGGGCGTCTTCAGCTGAACCTGCTGTACCTACGTCAAGGGGACTCATCTGTTGGGGACTATGTGGTTCAGTTCCGTACTTTGGCCTCTAATCTAGCTTGGAACAAACACGTTCCTCATCCAGTAACCGTCATGGTCTCTTCCATGGTCTCCAAGTCACTGGAGGGTCTCCCAGCTTCCTATCAAGACTTTGCAGATGTCTTTTTGAAGAAGCAAGCAGAGACTTTGCCGGGTACGTCTTCTCCTCGTGGTCGGGTGTACCCA
The DNA here is from genome assembly GCF_040894005.1 of Engystomops pustulosus. Taxonomy (NCBI): domain Eukaryota; kingdom Metazoa; phylum Chordata; class Amphibia; order Anura; family Leptodactylidae; genus Engystomops; species Engystomops pustulosus. The sequence goes on from NC_092412.1 coordinate 132,186,464, forward strand.
CTCTCTGTACCCGAAACCGCAGCAATGTCGGACTACATCAAAGAGAACCTGCAGGGGGGGGGGGTTCATATGTAAATCCTCCTCTCTGGCTGGTGCAGGTGTCTTCTTTGTGACCAGAAAGGATGGGTCACTCTGTCCATGCATAGACTATCACGGTCTTAACAAGGTCAGCGTTAAGAACCTTTTGCCTTTGATCACTGTTAGAGATTTTTATCCGCTGCTCAAACCCCCCCCCCCCCCATTGCAAGGTGACTTTCAAATTAACTCTTTTATGGCTCCCAGTACCAGGAGGAGAGAATAAACCCAAGACACAGACATGGTCTTCAGCTGCACTCAAATCACCCTGTTTATTTCAAAATTGTCGTGTATATACAATCAGAAAAAGCAGCATTGGGGGGGGGGGGGGAGCGTGACAAGGAGATAAGAATACTGTAATGCTATTGGCCATAATAAATTTTACAAGGACATTCTCTAAGACATTCTCCCAAACAGGTAATGAACTGGACATTAGCTGGATTGTGGTCAGCGAAGATGTCCGCTGTATCTAAAATGGCTGACAGTACGCAAGATGGCGTCCGAAACCAGTCCGATCTCCTTAACAATCACTGAGCTGTTTGACCACCTACGTGGAGCCAAGGTCTTCTCCAAACTGGACCAACGCGGGGCCTATAACTCATCCGTATCCACAAAGGTGATGAGTGGAAGACAGCCGTCAACACTCATGACGGACACGAGTACCTGGTGATGCCGATTGGACTCTTTAACACACCGGCTGTCTTCCAGGAGTTTGTTGAGGACAGTGAGAGGTAATCGGTTCTTCTTAGTAGACTGGAAGGGGTTCGGGCCTGAGGAGAGATCTTGGGAGCCCGAGGACAATATCCTGGACCATGATCGTCTGCAGAGATTCCTCCGGCTCAAGAAGAGGGGGAGGCAGAAGGGGGGGTTTTATTGTGGGTTTCGGGCTCACCCGTTCCCCTGTGTGCCCCAGCGGTCCTTACTCTCTCGTCCTCGTTCCTGTCTCGGGTCCGGTGGCCGTGCACGTCCCTGTCTCCTAGGGTGCTCATACAGACTTCAGAAGATTTAAAGGGCCATGCACCAGTAATTGGTGCTGGACACTTCCCAGAATCCTTTATTTGCCAGCCTCTTACAGCACACCCTGCCGGATCTTCATGCCTAGTGCCATTGAAAAAGCTTGTTCCCTGATGCCCTGCGTTCTTTGTGTGATTTCCTGTTGTGACCCCCTTGAACCCTCTTTGACTCTGATCCTGTTCCACCTGCCCTGACCTGTTGCTTTGTTCCCGACTCCGATTCCGTGCTGCCCGTCCAGACCTCCTGCCTGTCCCCGACTATGATCCGGCCTAACATCTGTGTACCTTGCCTTGGCATCTGTGGAACGATCTGATAGTACAATTTGATGGTTCAACCCATTTTGCGGCGGGCTCTGGTGAAAACTGGTTACCACTTAGATTCCTGTACCAGGTGACGGCTTACGTCATCGTTCGCGGTGGTCCAGTGACTCAACTATCCCTGGAGCCTGACAGCCCTGCTCGGATCTATGAGTATGATGATGCTTCCTGACATCTGGGAGACACATTACTATTGGTATTACATATTATTTTCATTGATTTTACCGGGGGATTTTGATCCATCTGCAGATGTTTTCAGGATGATCATTTCTGCTTGGCTGTTGCCCATGAGTTCATGACATTCTTTATCTATGCAACTTATTTGTAATTAGAATTGTGATATTTGTGTAGAATAGATTGACACCATGATATCTATATACAGATACAATGATAATGCTTGTTACAAAGGTTTGCTTCACTAGCACTGTGGTCAAATAATGTAAATCTGCTCAACATTTATAGCCATGAAATGCGTATAAGGAATTCCCCCTTTTTTCACAGAGGAAATTATTCAAATCTTTTCCTTTCTTTTTTTCTGTGAAAGACCCTTAACTTAACACAATCTCTCCATACTCAGTAAGAGGTTGACTGAAAATATTATTTTGTTAAAACATTGTTCTTAAGTTATAAAATTCTGGCATATCACTGGGTTCAATTGATGATTTGCTATCACAATGCCAGTAAGTTTCTCTGTGTACAGTAGTGCCCTGGGCGAGACAATCACTAGACTACTATGTGGCTGTGCAGGAAAAACATAAAATAGTTTTTTTCCCCAGCCTCAAAATTATAACCTTTGTTAGAGACATAAATAGACATAAAGACATGTGAACAGGACAGATACACTCTGAATAAAATTATTTATTAAAGGAAAAAAAACCCACAAAACTCTGTGCATGATCAGGTACTGTATAGGATCAAATTTGAGGACTTAAAATTAGAGATGAGCGAACATGCTCGTCCGAGCTTGATGCTCGGTCGAGCATTAGGGTACTCGAAACTGCTCGTTGCTCGGACGAATACTTCGCCCGCTCGAGAAAATGGCAGCTCCCGCCGTTTTGCTTTTTGGCGGCCAGAAACAGAGCCAATCACAAGCCAGGAGACTCTGCACTCCACCCAGCATGACGTGGTACCCTTACACGTCGATAGCAGTGGTTGGCTGGCCAGATCAGGTGACCCTGGGATAGACTAGCCGCTGCCCGCGCTGCTCGGATCATTCTGTGTCTGGATGCCGCTAGGGAGAGAGCTGCTGCTGGTCAGGGAAAGCGTTAGGGTGTTCTATTAGCTTACTGTTAGGCAGGAGTGATTCTCAAAGAACCCAACAGCCCTTCTTAGGGCTACAATAACGTTCTACTTTTTTTATTTTAATTTGCATCTAGTACCATTTTGTGAGGAATTAGCAGGGGGACTTGCTACCGTTGTGTTTAGCTCTTAGTGGCACACATATCCATAGCAAAGACCGAAGTGGGAAAATTTAGTAGGGGTTGGATTTCAATTAGGCACTAACTCAGTGTCATCTCATCTGGCATAGTAGTGTGCTTTGATACTTGGCTAGAAAATAGCCATAGGAGAATACAAAGAGCTTACTTACGCATACAGTAGCGTTCTATATATTTGATTTCTGGTTGATCTGCTGGTGGCTGTACTTTCTGCAGTGCATGTACTAGCCAATTCTGAGCAATTTGTAGTGAGACTTGCGACCGCTGTGTTCTGCGCTTAGTGACGCACATATCCATAGCAAAGACCGAAGTGGGAAAATTTAGTAGGGGTTGGATTTCAATTAGGCACTAACTCAGTGTCATCTCATCTGGCATAGTAGTGTGCTTTGATACTTGGCTAGAAAATAGCCATAGGAGAATACAAAGAGCTTACTTACGCATACAGTAGCGTTCTATATATTTGATTTCTGGTTGATCTGCTGGTGGCTGTACTTTCTGCAGTGCATGTACTAGCCAATTCTGAGCAATTTGTAGTGAGACTTGCGACCGCTGTGTTCTGCGCTTAGTGACGCACATATCCATAGCAAAGACCGAAGTGGGAAAATTTAGTAGGGGTTGGATTTCAATTAGGCACTAACTCAGTGTCATCTCATCTGGCATAGTAGTGTGCTTTGATACTTGGCTAGAAAATAGCCATAGGAGAATACAAAGAGCTTACTTACGCATACAGTAGCGTTCTATATATTTGATTTCTGGTTGATCTGCTGGTGGCTGTACTTTCTGCAGTGCATGTACTAGCCAATTCTGAGCAATTTGTAGTGAGACTTGCGACCGCTGTGTTCTGCGCTTAGTGACGCACATATCCATAGCAAAGACCGAAGTGGGAAAATTTAGTAGGGGTTGGATTTCAATTAGGCACTAACTCAGTGTCATCTCATCTGGCATAGTAGTGTGCTTTGATACTTGGCTAGAAAATAGCCATAGCAATAGGATAGCATTGTTTGGTTTTAAAAACTCAAAAAAAAAAAAAACACAAAAAAAAAAACACAAAAAAAAACAAAAAAAAGTAAAAAAAAAAATAAAGTTATAACTCTCATTTTAAAAATGTTTAACCCGAGGGCTAGGGGTAGAGGACGAGGGCGGGGACGTGGGCGTCCAACTACTGCAGGGGTCAGAGGCCGTGGTCCTGGGCGGGGTGAGACACCACCTGCTGATGAGGGAGCAGGGGAACGCCGCAGAGCTACACTCCCTAGGTTCATGTCTGAAGTTACTGGGACTCGTGGTAGAGCACTGTTGAGGCCAGAACAGTGCGAACAGGTGATGTCGTGGATTGCTGACAATGCTTCGAGCAATTTGTCCACCACCAGTCAGTCTTCCACGCAGTCCACCCATGTCACCGAAATCGCCACTCCTCCAGCTCCTGCACCTCAGCCTCCTCCCCCCCAGTCTGCCCCCTCCCAGGAAAATTTGGCATTTGAACCGGCATACTCTGAGGAACTGTTTTCTGGACCCTTCCCACAGTCACAAACCACTTGTCCGGTTGCTGCTGAGCAATTTTCCGATGCCCAGGTTTTCCAACAGTCACAGTCTGTGGGTGATGATGACCTTCTTGACGTAGTGGAAGTGTGTAAAGAGGTGTCCGACGATGAGGAGACACGGTTGTCAGACAGTGGGGAAGTTGTTGTCAGGGCAGGAAGTCCGAGGGGGGAGCAGACTGAGGGATCGGAGGATGATGAGGTGACAGACCCAAGCTGGGTTGAGAGGCCGGGTGAACACAGTGCTTCTGAGACGGAGGAGAGTCCTCGACCAGAACAGGTTGGAAGAGGCAGTGGTGGGGCCAGACGGAGAGGCAGGGCCAGAGCTGGTGCATCAGCGCCAAATGTGTCAACTAGTGAAGCTCCCGTGGCGAGGGCTCCTGCGGCGAGGGCTAGATCTTCAGAAGTCTGGAGGTTCTTTAAGGAAACACCGGATGACCGACGGACTGTGGTGTGCAACATTTGCCAAACCAGGCTCAGCAGGGGTTCCACCACTACTAGCTTAACTACCACCAGTATGCGCAGGCATATGAATGCTAAACACCCCACTCAGTGGCAACAAGCCCGTTCACCTCCGGCCGTGCACACCACTGCTCCTTCCCCTGTGTCAGCTGCTAGTCAGCCCCCTGCCCAGGACCCTGCCACAAAAACCCCATCGTCGCCTCCACGATCCTCCACAGCATCCACCAGCGTTCAGCTCTCCATACCCCAGACGCTGGAGCGGAAACGCAAATATAGTGCAACCCACCCGCACGCCCAAGCCCTTAATGTGCACATCTCCAGATTGCTTAGCCTGGAGATGCTGCCCTATAGGCTAGTAGAGACCGAGGCCTTTCGCAACCTCATGGCGGCGGCCGCCCCTCGGTATTCGGTCCCCAGCCGCCACTACTTTTCCCGATGTGCCGTCCCAGCCCTGCACCAGCACGTGTCAGACAACATCATCCGTGCCCTGACCAACGCCGTTTCTGACAAGGTCCACCTGACCACGGACACGTGGACGAGTGCTGCCGGGCAGGGCCACTATATATCGCTGACGGCACATTGGGTTAACTTGGTGGAGGCTGGGACCGAGTCTGACACTGGGGCTGCTCATATACTGCCGACGCCGAGGATTGCGGGGCCTACCTCGGTCCAGGTGTTTCAGGCCTACTATGCCTCCTCCTCCTCCCACCCCTCCTCCACCTCCTCCTCCGAACTACCATCCGTGGGCACGGCGCCATCAGTCGGTAGCTCTAGGCACAGCAGCAGTGCCGTCGCTAAGCGACAGCAGGCGGTGCTCAAACTGCTGAGCCTAGGCGACAAAAGGCACACCGCCCAAGAGCTATTACAGGGCATCACGGCACAGACTGATCTGTGGCTGGCACCGCTGAACCTCAAGCCGGGAATGGTTGTGTGTGACAACGGCCGTAACCTGGTGGCGGCTCTGCAACTCGGCAGACTGACACATGTGCCATGCCTGGCCCATGTGTTAAATCTGATAGTTCAGCGTTTCCTCAAGACATACCCCAATCTGTCTGATTTGCTCACGAAGGTGCGCCGCATCTGTGCGCATTTCAGGAAGTCCAGCCCAGATGCTGCCACTCTCAGGGCAGCGCAGCGCCGCCTCCAACTGCCCGCTCACCGACTGTTGTGCGACGTGCCCACGAGGTGGAATTCAACACTGACCATGTTATCCAGAGTTTACCAGCAGCGCAGAGCGATTGTAGACTGCCAGATGTCAACTTCCACCAGAACTGGTAGTCAGGTCAGTCAGCTTCCTCAAGTCTACAATGAGGAGTGGACGTGGATGTCTGATATCTGTCAGGTGCTGAGTAACTTTGAGGAGTCAACACAGATGGTCAGTGGCGATGCCGCCATCATCAGCCTCACCATCCCGCTGCTTGGCCTGTTGAAAAACTCTCTGGTCAGCATGAAGTCGGAAGCTTTGCGCTCGTCACAAGAGACAGGGGAAGAATATTCCCTTGTTGATAGCCAAAGCACCCTCAGGTCTGTTTCTCAGCGCATATCGGAGGAGGTGGAGGTGGAGGAGGATGAGGAGGAAGAGGAGGAGAATGTTGGTGAGACACAAGAGGGGACCATTGTTGAGTCCTTTACTGTTCAGCGTGTATGGGCAGAAGAAGAGGAGTTGGAGGAGTTGGAGGAGGAGGAAATGGACAGTCAGGCCAGTGAGGGGAGTGAATTCTTACGCGTTGGTACTCTGGCGCATATGGCAGATTTCATGCTAGGCTGCCTATCCCGTGACCCTCGCGTTCAAAGAATTTATTCCAGCACCGATTACTGGGTGTTCACTCTCCTGGACCCACGGTACAAGCAAAATCTTTCCACTCTCATCCCTGCAGAGGAAAGGAGTGTGAGAATGCATGAATACCAGCAGGCCCTGGTGCACAAGCTGAAACAGTATTTCCCTTCTGACAGCGCTAGCGGCAGAGTGCGTAGTTCTGCGGGACAAGTAGCGAGGGAGAGTAGGCGAGCAGGCAGCTTGTCCAGCACTGGCAAGGGTACGCTTTACAAGGCTTTTGCCAGCTTTATGTCACCCCAGCAAGACACTGTCACCTGTCCCCAGTCTCGGCAGAGTAGGGCTGATCTTTACAGAAAGATGGTGAGGGAGTACGTAGCTGACCATACCATCGTCCTAAATGATCACACAGCTCCCTACAACTACTGGGTTTCAAAGCTGGACATGTGGCACGAACTGGCGCTGTACGCCTTGGAGGTTCTTGCCTGCCCTGCCGCTAGCGTCTTGTCCGAGCGGGTTTTCAGTGCAGCTGGTGGCATCATCACCGATAAGCGTACACGCCTGTCGACTGACAGCGCTGACAGGCTGACGCTTATTAAAATGAATAAAGGCTGGATTTCTCAGAATTTCCAATCTCCACCAGGTGAAGGAAGCTCAACCTGAATAATTGATCCACTCCTCCTCCTCCTCATTTTCCTCCTTCTCCTCCTCTTTGTACAGTAAAGCAGAGGAAAATGGCTATTTTTTGACAGGGCCCACTGGCTCTTGCTATAGTACTTCATGCATTTAATTTTTCTGGAGGGCCACCTACCCGGTCCTCTGTTTGAAACAATTTTTGTGAGTGCCACATACAGGCACTCAATCTATTCCATTTTACTGCAGGGCCACCTACCTGCTCCTCTGGTTTGAAACATTTTTGGGACTGCCACATACAGGCACTCAATCTATTCCATTTTACTGGAGGGCCACCTACCTGCTCCTCTGGTTTGAAAAATTTTTGGGACTGCCACATACAGGCACTCAATCTATTCCATTTTACTGCAGGGCCACCTACCTGCTCCTCTGGTTTGAAACATTTTTGGGACTGCCACATACAGGCACTCAATCTATTCCATTTTACTGGAGGGCCACCTACCTGCTCCTCTGGTTTGAAAAATGTTTGGGACTGCCACATACAGGCACTATCCAAATTAAATTGTCTCCATAGCAGCCTCCACACGTTGTCTCCATTGCTACCTCCAAAAGTCGTCCATATAGCTGCCTCCATACATCGTCCCTTTATCAAACGAGGTGTGTCAGGCAGAAATTTGGGTTGTTTTCATGGATTCCACATCAAAGTTGTTAACTTTGTCGCCACCCTGCTGTGTTATCCACAAAATATACTGGCAAACTTTTACCATTTAGGGATATTATTTCAGCGCTTCTTGCGCATCTGTTTACATTCCCCTCACCCGGCATATCCTAAACTTATAAGAACGCTACTACACTTGATCTTATACAAAAGGTTCTTAGAAGTGCTGTTTGGGGAGTAGCCTAGAGACAGGGGCTTGAATTGGCGAAAGCTCGCCTGGCAGCGGAGCGCCAGCTCCATGCGCATCATGCGCTTCTTGCGCATCTGTTTACATTCCCCTCACCCGGCATATCCTAAACTTATAAGAACGCTACTACACTTGATCTTATACAAAAGGTTCTTAGAAGTGCTGTTTGGGGAGTAGCCTAGAGACAGGGGCTTGAATTGGCGAAAGCTCGCCTGGCAGCGGAGCGCCAGCTCCATGCGCATCATGCGCTTCTTGCGCATCTGTTTACATTCCCCTCACCCGGCATATCCTAAATTTATAAGAACGCTACTACACTTGATCTTATACAAAAGGTTCTTAGAAGTGCTGTTTGGGGAGTAGCCTAGAGACAGGGGCTTGAATTGGCGAAAGCTCGCCTGGCAGCGGAGCGCCAGCTCCATGCGCATCATGCGCTTCTTGCGCATCTGTTTACATTCCCCTCACCCGCCATATCCCAAACTTATAAGAACGCTACTACACTTAACTTGGTGCAGGCTGGGACCGAGTCTGACCCTGGGGCTGGTCATATACTGCCGACGCAGAGAATTGCGGGGCCTACCTCTGTCCAGGTCTCAAAGGCCTACTATACCTCCTCCCACCCCTCCTCCACCTCCTCCTCCTCCGAATTACCATCCGTGGGCATGGCGCCATCAGTCGGTAGCTCTAGGCACAGCAGCAGTGCCGTCGCTAAGCGACAGCAGGCGGTGCTGAAACTGCTGAGCCTAGGCGATAAAAGGCACACCGCCCAAGAGCTATTACAGGGCATTCCACATCAAAGTTGTTAACTTTGTCGCCACCCTGCTGTGTAATCCACAAAATATACTTGCAAACTTTTACCATTTAGGGATATTATTTCAGCGCTTCTTGCGCATCTGTTTACATTCCCCTCACCCGCCATATCCTAAACTTATAAGAACGCTACTACACTTGATCTTATACAAAAGGTTCTTAGAAGTGCTGTTTGGGGAGTAGCCTAGAGACAGGGGCTTGGATTGGCAAAAGCTCGCCTGGCTGCAGAGCGCCAGCTCCATCCCAAGATCCAACTAACATAGTTGCAGCACCTTTAATCTACTACTAGTTCACTGCCTCCATAATAATAATAATAATAATCTTTATTTATATAGCGTCATCATATTCTGTAGCGCTTTACAAATCATAGGAAACAAATACAAATGTAATGTAACAGAGCACAACATTTGTATGGAACAACAGGAGTGAGGTCCCTGCTCGCCAGAGCTTACGGTTTATGAAGATGATGGGGTAACACGAGGTAAAAGAATATTTAATGGTCAAGCCATTCTTCTTAGGGAATAGAAAAAAATATAATAAATGGAATTGCTGTCGCTTGAACCACTCAGCCGTCATCTTATATACCAGGTCCAGGGTGAATGGGACTGCAGAGAAGTCTGGTGCCTGTTGGTTGCTGGATAACAGATGGGAGGACGACACAGGACGGGTTAGTAGAAGAGTTAAAACTTCATGCAGTTAATGAGTGTTATAGGCTTGCCTAAAGAAATGGGTTTTAAGAGCACGTTTGAAACTTTGGAGGTTAGGTATTAGTCTGATAGTCCAGGGCAGAGCATTCCATAGAATTGGTGCAGCTCTAGAGAAGTCTTGGAGACGCGAGTGGGAGGTCCGCACTAGGGTAGAGGTTAATCTAAGATCACTGGCGGATCTAAGAGCACGGGTTGGGCGATAGACTGAGATAAGAGAGGAGAGGTAGGGGGGTGCAGCATTATACAGAGCTTTATGGATGAGGGTTATTATTATTTTAAACTGTATTCGAAAGGAGACTGGCAGCCAGTGCAGCGACTGGCATGAACTGTAAGCATACATGGTCCCCTTATCAAACGAGCTGTGTCAGGCAGAATTTTGGGTTGTTTTCATGGCTTCCATGTTAACTTTGTCGCCACCCTGCTGTGTAATCCACAAAATATACTGGCAAACTTTTATCATGTACCGATATTATTTGAGCGCTTCTTGCTCACCTCCTTTGGTTCCTCTCTGACACCCATTGGTTTGAAGCCTGAGTCCAATTAGGGTATGTCGCCATGCCACTCTCTAGCCTGCTGCCGCTGCCTCTGCCTCTGCATGCCGTCCCCTATAGTGTCAGGGTCAATTATTGGATGTTTTACATGCTATCTAGCTTCATTCTGTCACTCTGTCATGGCCATGCTGTTGCCCATAATTTCGGCATAATGGTGTGATTAAGCAGCCTCAGAGGCATCCATGCATGCTGCCCCTGCTGTTTCCTGTCCATTTCCGTGGTGTTTCCATCCTTTTCTGAGGTTCCCAGGTGTTTGGCCAAGCTTCCCTGTGCAGAGCCTTGGTCCCCTTGAAAAATGCTCGAGTCTCCCATTGACTTCAATGGGGTTCGTTATTCGAGACGAGCACTCGAGCATCGGGAAAAGTTCGTCTCGAATAACGAGTACCCGAGCATTTTAGTGTTCGCTCATCTCTACTTAAAATGCTTGTAATAAACATTGTAATAAACAATATATGCACAGTTTGTTTACATAGAACACTATTTTTGTTCCCTCTACCAGGGAACATGGCGGCTGCACATATTTCAACCGGTGATGGCCACAATCGGTGCGTCCAAACCCCCCACCCCCACCGCAGCCATCACTGGTGGCCCCCCAGGAGCCAGTATCACCTGCCGTCCGGCCAGTATGTCTTTTGCAGGAGGGCTGGGCAGCAAATGGAAACTAACAAATAACCAAACTAATTGAAAACCCATATATAGACGACTTCATACAACCAACAGACACATCCATACCGACTCACAAGACAACTTACACAGACAAGGGGAGACAGAAGGAAGGGAGGGGGAGGGGAAAGCATCTAGTCACATAGCAACCGATTATGGACCACTTATCCAAATAGCAAACTGTGGGTTGTCCTATAATGAGACCCATGGTAGACATCGCAAATGGAATTGGTGCCCGGCATCAAGCTGATAATCATCCAGCAACCCCATCTCCTCCATCCTCAAGATATATGCCATTTCCGCAGACCACATTGCCCTAGAAGGGGGTGTAGTCGACTTCCATCTGGGAATTACACACCTTATTGCAATAACAAAATGCCTCAGAAGCCCTAATCTGACTTTCTTATATGAGCCAGAGTACATGGAGAGAAGAGCTACGGCTGGACTACAGGGGATGGAGGAAGATATCAGTTTATCGTGAAGTGAAAGAACTGCATTCCACAGATCCTTAACTCTAGGGCAAGCTCACCAAATGTGGAGCATCGTCCCCTCCTCCACCCCACATCTCTAGCTCCTATCAGACACTGAGGGGTAGAACTTGTGTAATACAAACAGTGTCCTGTACCATTGCGACAAAATCTTGTAACCCGTCTCCTGTAACAGACAAGAAATCGAAGCCTTATGAGTAAACACCATAGATCTAGACCACTCCTCCTCTGAAAAAGCCTGCTGGCACTCTCTTCCTCAAGTTTTCTGAAATCTAGTTTTGAGCAGGGACTTGCAAAAACTATTGACTTAATGCAGACATAGCCATCTGCGGTCCCTGGGCATGTTTTGCAACAATATGTCACCCATAGATCCTAGACTCGCTGAGGACAACATGACGAACTTGGATTACTGGGCTGTCCAGAACTGTTAGGAATAGAGGGTCTGTCTAACCTAGTGGGAAGTCTGGATTATAGGACAGAGACGAAAGCGGTCCAGGACGAGAGGAAGCCAATCCCCTGCGGATCAGCCCATCCCATACTTGCACAACGACATTAAATAGGGGAGATAGAAGCAGTCACCCTGAAAGTGGACCAGGAGGAATCCACAAAGCTGTTAAAATCGTGGAAGAATTGCTAGCAGTCTCAATTTCTACCCACAGGCTATGCCGGTTAAGAACGCAAGAAAGCATCGTGGCACAGGGCAAAATCTGGAAGACTTACACCCAACTTTGGCCTAGAAAAGGTATATAAAGATAGCCGCGATCTCGATGTCCCCCAGACAAACCTCATGGCCAGAGAATGTAGTTTACACAGAAAGGAGCTGGGAACCCACGGAACTGTTTGAAACACATCCAAAATTTTAGGGAGAATGTCCATTTTCAAGGTGTTCATCCTACCCATCTATTATAGGGGCAGCTTGGCCCACCCCGCCATATCCTTTTCCACCGAGCAAGCAGCAGAGTATAGGTAAGAGTAAATGCTTCGAAAGGGTTGGAAGGAATTAAAACCCCCAAGTACTTCATGGTCCTCAAACACCATTTGAGCAGCATGGAACTCGACAGTGAGGGTACCACCCGCTCTGGAAGATTCACATTTAGCAGTTCTGATTTACATGCATTCGCTTGGAAGGTCGAGACTACCGAGTACCTGACCAATTTTTTTTAGTGTCGCCGGGACTGGGACTGACATCTTATGTGCAGAACTGTCTATCCCAGTAATTTTGCTGGTAGCTCTGATGGCATTGGCCAGCAATTCCATGACCAAGATATACAACAATTGAGAAAGGGGGCATCCCTGACGAGTTTTATTCCGAACAGGGAAAAGTTCCCATAGGATACCATTGACCCTGATCTGGGCCCTAGGATTGTGGTACATGATCCGGGACAGCATAACAGGACCTAACCCTGTACTACGCAATCTCCAAAACATTCTTTAAAAAAGATTCTGGATCTGTAGCAATATGTTTGGCCTTGTAACCTGATATAGTTACTATTTTTAGCAGTATGTCAAAATTACTATGTAGCACAATTAACCTCAATGCTTAAATTCTTTTACTTGATTTCTGGGCAAAACAGGCTGTAAAATGGAGCAATACCTTGTATAAACCCTGTAAGACCAACAGTTTAATACTGTACATTTTTTTTGGCAAAAACAAAGTGCTGTTATAGGGAAAGTACTTGCAGCTATAAAAACATGTTGCTGTGCTCATCATGCTACAATACAAAAATATATGACATGCCGCTTACCCACTTGGCCAAGCCTGTTCAGAACTCTTTCATATCAGTAGATGAGCTGGCTGTAATGTGTGGATTCATTTTCTCAAATCGCAAGGATTTGCCAAGTTGCAAGACTTCTGGCACAGTCTACAAATAAGGCAATTGAAAACATTATTTACACTAGAGGAAATTTATATGGAGCTTTTTATTTTTAAGTTTCATGTTGCTAATTGGAGTAATTTAATTGAAAATGAGGATATTAACAGGACCGCAAAATTATATTTTGACACCAAATTCTAGTAATGTGCTGCACAAAAGATAATCCTATTTACACAATGTGAAACACTTGGTCATGACCGATATCAATATGCTTTATTCTTTGCTGCCAGAGGGAGGTAAAAAGGATAACTGTCAGGCAATTATATTTTAGCGTGTGTAAAATTTCACTGATAGATATAGGACATCTATTACAGTATTCCTAGTTTCTTTTATGTGGTCTAACCCCATAAATAATGTTATAGTCTGTGAATTGGCAACACTAATTTGTACTTTTGATCTGAATCACAAAACAACTGCCATAAAAAGCAATTTTAGTAGTAAAACCTGCATGACATCGGGTTACAAACTCCCATCAAGTACAGTTTGTATTCCAAAAATATGTATTTATTCCTGTCAGGTGTACACCATCAAAGTGTCAATCTAAATTCAAGCCATTAGGAAGGGGGAGTAGAAGGGAAAAGTAGCAGACCAAAATATAACTTTTAGTGAACTTTGTTAAAATATGGACAAAACATAAAGACATAAAATCCAAATAGGGTAGAGTGAATATGTCATATAGTCCACAAGAAGAAACCCAGTCAAATTGATAGGTGCACTGTCCCTTAATTCTTTCTGTGGATAAAAGGAGATGTACTATTACATAATAAGGGGAAAATATTGATTCTTTATTATCTATGTGTCCTACAGACTTGTGCTTAATGGTTGGGTTTACACACTGTTTGTTTGACCAAGACTGTATGCTAACAAACAAAGCTGTATAGAGATAGGCAGTAATGGTCTTTCTGCCTTCTTAGTGTATCTTCATTTTAGCTTAAGCTGCATGATTGACCATATCCTGCTATAATGTGCATATTTTTTAAAATAATAAGCACATTTATAATGTGCTTATTATTTAAAAATAATAAGATTTACGGCAAAGAGGACTGGATTAAGTGTGACACGCAAGGCACCTCTGCGTGGGTCTTGCATGACACAACTCCTTTTACATATGTCCACAGATCAGGATTCCCAGCAACAGAGTTGGACTGCGGGTTCAAGGACCCACCAAATGTTGCATAGAAATATTACCTGTACACTCTTAGGCCACTTTCACATGATGCGTTTTCATTGGAATTAAATATGCGCTGCAGATATCCTAGGTAAAATGTATCACAAAATACTTTGGTATCAATGTTGGTAAACCAAGTGTTTATCTTTGTTTAAAAAAAAAACACTTTTTGCTTCTTACTGGAAATGAGCAGTAACGTCTAAACAATTATACGTTTAGGGAAATGTGCTTGAAATACGTTCTAAAACACAAGTCAAGTGTGACATGTAAACATGGTTTGCGGTCTAGCATTCGGTAGGACTTTTTATTAGAATCAATCTGTGCCTTTGCCAGCTTCCCCTAACACTAGGACACATTTACTAAGAGTTGTGCAACTAAGAATGTGTTTGCCTGTGTATAATGCAGGGTGCGCCACAAAGTGTTGCGTGCGCGAGAATATGTCTCAGACACTTATTAAATACCTGTGCAAACAGTTTGCACTAAAAAGAACAGGCAAACTCTGACAGAAAACTGGTGCACAGCCCTTAATAAATGTGGGCCACGGTGTAGCTCCTTCATATTGAAGTCCCCTTATCTCGTGGGCCTGGATTATCTCTACTTTATAGTGTGTCCCCCTCCCCTCAACCTGTTGGCCCCCTCTCCTCCTCCTTTCTTTATTCCAAACAATAATAAACCTCAGATATTCATCCCTCCCCAGCAGCTCTAACATGACATGATGACATCATCACACGGCACCTGCTGCATCTGGGGGAACAGTGATGATGAAGAGCTCTCTGCGCCATAATCTTATTCAACATAGAGTTTAAGTCCTGACGCTGTAGGGGTGGAGTCCACAGTGGCAGGGCCCTCCGTTTTTTTTCAATGGGACACCCATGGGCCCCTCACTCAAGTGCTCGGCTTCATCTCTGGAAATCAAAGTTGCACGAACCTTTGCACTTTCTTGATCCACAGTCATGGCCATAAGTTTTGAGAATGATACAAATGTTAAAGGGGTATTCTCATCTGGGCACTCACATTCAGTTTCATTAATCTGCCATATGTAAACATTTCTTCAATTGGATGTTATTAAAAAATATGTTCCTGTGTGAAAATAATTTCTCCTAAATGTAGTGATATGGTCCCTTAGAAACGAGATAGCTTCCTCGGATACGGCCACCTGATGGATTGAGTGCAGAAAGAAACAAAAGGTTTTTGTATATGAAATGTCCGGGAGTTACTACATGTCCCACAGCCGTCCTGTGGTAATGATTGCTGAAGCCAGGTGGTCCGGCAGGACTCTATAGCGCATGTCTGGCCACCACTGTCAGAGTGTGACGTTGTCGTATCCGAGGAAACTATCTGGTTTCTATGGGACAACATGGCTACATTATGAGAAATTATCTTCACACAGGAACATTTTTTTAATTAACATCCAATTGAAGAAATGTTTACATAAGACAAATGAATTTAATTAAATGTAAATGCCCAGATGGGAATACCCCTTTAATTTTTACAAAGTCTACTGCATCAGCTTTATAATGGCAATTTGTATATACTCCAGAATGTTATAAAGAGTGATCAGCTTAACAGCAATTAATTGCAAATTCAATATTTGCCTAGAAAATGAACTTTTTCCCCCCAAAACACATTTCAACGTCATTGCAGGACTGCCTTAAAAGGAGCAGCTAACATCATTTCAGTGATTGCTCCATTAACACAGGTGTGGGTGTTGATGAGGACAGGGCTGGAGATCAATCTGTCATGATTAAATAAGAATCACTCCACTGCACACTTTAAAAGGAGGCTGGTGCCTGGTATCATTGTTTCTCTTCTGTTAACCATGGTTATCTCTAAAGAACCTGTGCAGTCATCATTTCACTGTACAAAACTGGCCTAACAGGGAAGAGTATCGCAGCTAGAAAGATGGCACCTCAGTCAACAGTCTATTGCATCATCAAGGAATTCAAGGAGGGAGGTTCCATTGTTGCCAAAAAGGCTCCAGGGCGCCCAAGAAGGACCAGCAAGTACCAGGACCGTCTCTTAAAAGTGTTTCAGCTTGGGGATCAGGCTACCAGCAGTGCAGAGCTTGCTCAGGAATGGCAGCAGGCAGGTGTGAGTGCATCTGCATGCACTGTGAGGCGGAGACTCTTGGAGCAAGGCCTGGTGTCAAGGAGGTCAGCAAAGAAGCCACTTCTTTACAGAAAAAACATCAGGGACAGACTGATGTTCTGCAAAAGGTACAGGGAGTGGACTGCTGAAGACTGGGCTAAAGTCATTTTCTCTGATGAATCCCCTTTCCAATTATTTGGAACATCTGGAAAACAGCTTGTTCGGAGAAGACAAGGTGAGCAATACCACCAGTCTTGTCTCATGCCAACTGTAAAGCATCCTGCAAACATTCTTGTGTGGGGTTGCTTCTCAGCCAAGGGAATCGTCTCTCTCACAGTCTTGCCTAAAAACACATCCATGAATAAAGAATGGTACCAGAGTGTCCTCCAAGAGCAACTTCTCCCAACCGTCCAAGAGCAGTTTGGTGAGCAACAATGCCTTTTCTAGCATGATGGAGCACCTTGCCATAAAGCAAAGGTGATAACTAAATGGCTCAGGGAACAAAACATAGAGATTTTGGCTCCATGGCCTGGAAACTTCCCAGACAAACAAAAACCAACAAATTGTGACAAAATGATTGTGCAAGAATGGACTGCTATCAGTCAGGATTTGGTCCAGAAGGTGATTGAGAGCTGCCAGGGAGAATTGCAGAGGTCCTGAAGAAGAAGGGTCAACACTGCAAATATTGACTTGCTGCATTAACTCATTCTGTCAATAAAAGCTTTTGTTACTCATAATATGATTGTACTTGTATTTCTGTATGTGATAAAACATCTGACAAACACACATAAAAACCAGAGGGCAACAGATCATGTGAAAATATAATATTTGTGTCATTCTCAAAACTTATGGCCATGAGACAGCCACATTCTTGATGCATTGAAATGTGGCTTAGTGTGTACAATATACATCTCTGATCCATTTTTAATAGATAAGTGGTTATTATTTATTTATAGAGCACAACTAATTACACGGTGCTGTACAATCAGTAAGGGGTCACATACATTACATTAAGACAAAAACATGTGCAAGTACAAAAAATTACAGGAAACACGTGGGAGGCAGGGTGGAAACACAAAGTGTAGGAGCAGAGTAATGCAGTTGTTTGAAAGGTGGGGGACAGTCTGACACATTTTGGTGGAAACTTCCAGTCTATGGGGGATGCATGGGAGAAGTCCTGGAGACAGTTTTAAGAAGAGCTCAAGGTAATAGAGTGAAGCAGAAGGCTGATGAGGAACACAGATTACATGTGGAACAATATGGGTTGATGAGTTCAGAGAAATAGGGAGGGGACTGGGTATGGGCAGCTTTGTAAGTTGTGGTTAGTATTTTAACCGGTTCGCGACCGCCCGCCGTGTATTCACGGCGGCGGTGGCGTCGCGCTGCATGGACAGGGCTCACGGGCTGAGCCCTCTCCATAGCCGGTAAGTCTTTGCTGCATATTGCAGCAAAAGCTTACCGGTAACATCCGCGATCGGTGCTAGCATCGATCGCGGGTGTTTTCACAGCGTGGGCTGCCGGCAAAGCTGCTTACCTGGGATCGCCGCTCCTCGTGACGTCATTGGGGGGCGGCGATCTGTCTCCATGGTAGCCTCGGGTCTTCCGAAGACCCGAGGCTATTTCGTTTTAACCCCTTCATTACAATGTGCTGATAGCACATTGTAATGAATGAGGAAGAAAATCCCCATATACTGCCATACTGTAGTATGGCAGTATATGATAGGATCGATCAGACAACCTAGGGTTAAAGTACCCTAGGGAGTCTGAAAAATAATATAAATAAAAAAAAGTAAAAAAAAAAAAATTATAATAAAAAAAACTAAAATTTCAAATCACCCCCCTTTCCCTAGAACTGACATAAATATAAATAAACAGTAAAAATCATAAACACATCAGGTATCGACGCGTCCGAAAATGCCCAATCTATCAAAATATGATAACGGTTTTTCAATGCGTTTAACCCCATAACGGAAAATAGCGCCCAAAGTCGAAAATGGCACTTTTTTGCCATTTTGAAAAATCTAAAAAAATCTATAAAAAGTGATCAAAAGGTTGCACAGTCCTAAAAATGATATCATTGAAAATATTATCAAATTTTGCAAAAAATGACACCACCCACAGCTCCGTTCACCAAAGTATAAAAAAGTTATTAGCGCCAGAAGTTGGCAAAATCTAAAAAATTATTTTTGTACAGGAGGTTTTAATTTTTGTAAATGTATGAAAACATTGTAAAACCTATACAAATTTGGTATCCCCTTAATCGTAGCGACCCAAAGAATAAAGTAGACATGTCATTTGGGGCGCTCAGTGAAAGACGTAATATCCAAGCCCACAAGAAAATGGCGCAAATGCTTTTTTTCACCATTTTCATTGCATTTGGAATTTTTTTCCCGCTTCCGAGTACATGGCATGGAATATTTAATACCATCATTATGAAGTGCAATTTGTTACGCAGAAAACAAGCCATCACACAGCTCTTTACGTGTAAAAATAAAAAAGTTATAGATTTTTGAAGGTGGGGAGTGAAAAATGGACATGAAAAAGGGCCCGGTCCTTAACCGGTTAAACTGAATTCTCTGTGCAATGGATAAACTGTGGAGAGACTGGCAGAGCGGAGACGGATGGATTAGCTGGGCAGTACAATTAAAAATAGATTGGAGGGATGTTAGAGAGTTTTCTGGAGAATAGAATAATATTGCAGTAGTCCAAGCAGGAGATGATGAGAGCATCAAGTTTGGTTAGGTTGGATTAAGTATCTGTTTTCCTGGATTGACATACTGGTAAGCAGGGCCGGGACGAGGGGTTGGCAAAGGTGGGCTCCGCCCCCTACTCTAGCTACAGTCTGAGCCCGGGAGAAGACGTGACTGCAGCGTGGGAATGTAAGGTAAGGGAAGATACAGGAAGAGGCTGGAGGACAGCAGGAGGCTGGAGGACAGGAGGCCACAGGAGGAGGCTGGAAGACAGGAGAAGGCTGGAGGATGCTGATGGACAGGGGGCCACAGGAGGAGGCGAGGAGGATGGAGGACAGGAGGATGCTGGAGGACAGGAGGCCACAGGAGCAGGCTGGATGACAAGGGGCCACAGGTGGAGGCTGGAAGACAAGGGGCCACAGGAGAAGGCCGGAGGGCTGTTGGCTACAAGGGTAGGACAGGAGGCCAAAGTAAGTGGAAGATAAAAAACAGGTGCCACACTGTGAGGAGGGTGGGGGTAGGTGTACAGATAGTATGATATACAAATTTGAGATAAATAAAAGTGGAAAACCAAATGTAAAGGGAGCTTATAATTGAAGAGGGTTTTTTTTATATGTTGCCGAATTGCATTAAGGGTTATTACACAAGTCCATAGGCTGGCTGGCTATATACGGGCGGAGCAGGGGGCTGCAGTATATATATTGGTTAGCAATATACTGAGGGCATAGGCTACCTAAATACTGTGGAAGTGTGCTGGGGTTACCAGATTAACAAGGGGGAAATTATATAGAAGTATATATGAAAGTATATTGATGGGTCGCAATGTATTATATGTATATGCAGAGGGTGGAGTGTGGAAATGTTCTACAGTGGCCATAGTCACTCGGGTGGCAAATTCTGCAGAGATAAATCACGACTGGCAACAATGAGGGGACTAAAGAAAGAAGAGCGGGATGGACAAGACCAACACAGACATAGAAGGAGACAGCAGCAGCCTAACAGTAAGTAATATCGGTGCCAGAGTGCAGCCCAGATGTGCAGTACATGCCCCCGGTTCTTCTCAAGTCATTTGTCCAAAAATGCCAGGACTTGATGCTGTGAGTGGCACCTCTCTGTGTCTAAAGCGGAGTCAGCAGTTGGCTGGGCAGAGGACAAGGACACTGGAAAGGTAAGTGGATTTATTATTTTAAAATGTGGACAGTGACATATGCAGTGCTCTAATGATGAAATATGGTGGGTACTGCATAGGTTGGTGTATTAGGATTAGAGGTTATGTGGTAGCCAAGTTCTCCGAGGCTGTGGTGATGTGCAGCAAAACACATATGGGGCCACATTTAGTATTACAAACTATGTGCAGTTTGCCTGTGGAGTGTGCATAGTGTGCCAGATCAATCAAAAGTGGTGCACGGTCTTCATCAATATGGTGCCCAATGCACTAGGCCAGCGGTGGCGAATCTATGGCACGCGTGCCAGAGAGGGCACGCAGAGCCCTCAGTGCTGGCACGCGGGTCCTTTGAATTTAACTCTCGCTCCGATACTGCTAAAAGCCATGACAGAGCAGGGCGCTAACACTGCCTGCTCTGTCACACTGATGACTGCAGCGCACAGAACGGTAAGCGTCCCACCGCTGGCAGCCTGTTTTTTTGCTTAATAAGCCGTTGTTTTCATTGCTACCATTTTGAGGACTGTGTGACCTTTTGATAACTTTTTATTAATCTTTTATATGATGTAAAATGGTGTAAAAGTGGCGTTTCAGTGTGTATAGGACTGCTGCCTCTTCCTCAATGTCACACGTATGAAACAAGTATAGGAGTTTTGAAATGCGAATAAAACTCAATGGGAGGGAAGCTGCCTCTGATTGGGAATGTATCATTTTATTGATTCTAAACTAAACCGTCAGTTTTCAGGTTAAATTGCCGTACTGGCACTTTGCGATAAGTAATTAGGTTTTGGGTTGCAGTTGGGGCACTCGGTCTCTAAAAGGTTCGCCATCACTGCACTAGGCAGTTAGTATGCACCAACTTTTTTTGGTGCACCTTTAACATAGAGCAGTGATGGCGAACCTTTTAGAGCCTGAGTGCCCAAACTTCAACCAAAAGCCACTTATTTATTGCAAAGTGCCAGCGCAGCAATGAAAGCAGTAACTTATTTCTCCTTGTTCTTTGACAACTTTCATTCATTCAGCCTCCTAAAGACACCAATGCAGTTGAAAGGAGGAGGGAAAATTTGCCTATCATTGTAGGACGATTCTGTAGTAAGATTCTTTGAGTCCTGTCTGGTGAACTTCATGCTGGGGTGATGGCCTGGGTGCCCACAAAAAGGGCTCCGAGTGCCGCCTCTGGCACCAGTGCCATAGGTTCGCCACCACTGACATAGAGCGTGCCACAAAATTCTGGCGCATGGTCCGACTCAGCGGAAACACAATACTGCCGCAAACACGGCAAATGTGCAAGAAGTTTCCATGTTCTTTTCAGTGCAATGTAAGACTGATGCAAACACTTTAATTAATGTGGGTCATGGTTTTGTAATCAGCATCAACATTTTGGCTTTTAACATTAATAGTAATTACTAACAATGCCATATGGCTTAGAAAATGCAGATGCATTGGGAATGCATTGTGTGAATATAGCCTTGTTTTGGCTTAAAAAAGGGCATTAGAAAACAATTTTTTTTGTTTTACAAGTTAGTATTAGACCCTGTTTAAAGTAGATCTGGATAAGGTTGAGCCTTATCCAGTTTATTTTAAAGGAAACCTACCACCACAAATCTACCTATAAAAGGTAGATCGGGTGGTAGGTGAATCAATGGGACGTGAGGATAGCCCTTTTAAGGGCTAATCCTCACGTCCCCGCACTTTTTTGTAAACTTTTATTACCCTAATATGTTAATTTTGTTATGCGGCTACTTGGGCGTGGAGTAGCCGCATCTGAGGTTACACGAGGCGGCTACTCCACGCCCCGGTAGCCACTTTACCCCTCCTACTCACCATGTTCGGCGCGCAGCTGCTTGTAGCTGCGCGCCCTCGTCCGCCGATCCTGCCGTCTGCGCATGCGCAGAAAAAAAAGAGAGAGATGAAACTTGGAAGAAAATAATACAGGCTAGCACCAGCCTCATATTTCTAACAATGCAAGTGAAGGGTACATGGCTACAGCAGTTGGATGAATGGGACAGTAGGAAGAAACTAATTTTCTTTACTTCCTCTGTAATCTACTGGATGATTCAGGAACATAGGGAAAGAGATTTGACAATACAGTAGGTGTTTGGAGATAGCCGCTGACTTGAGAGTCCTCGTTCCACTTTCATAGTAGCTCAGTTTACAGCTTCTGTGTAATTAATATGCACACAGGCTGGTGTGTTCTGATAATTTTTTCTTTGACTAGTATGGCAAAAGGAGGGTGGGTACGCAAATGAACGAGGATTTTAGCACACCTTGCTGGTGTAAAGACACTGATAAATCTGGTGCAGTTTAAGATTATTTAACTTTGTCTTACTTTTAGATACCTTTGATAAATCTGTTCTATTGAATCCATGAACCCACCAATCCAGAAGATGTTTTAATGGTTAAAGTTAATCACTTTCCTGAAGCATTTAAGAGTCCTTTTCATTATATTGTGAGGATATTGAGTCCTTCCAGCAAAAGTGTCCAATAAAACAAAGAACCACAGGTCTATGAAATTATTTTAAATTTATTTTTAATAACCCCCCCCCCCCCCACATTAGGTCACCTGCTTCCTTTACTGCCCGCGTATTTCCATTATCTATAGCAAAGCCACATATACTGGGGCTCATCTACTAAGGGCCCGAATCGCGTTTTTCCGTCGGGTTACCCGAATATTAACGTTTTGCGCCGATTTTCCCTGAATTGCCCCGGGTTTTTGGCGCACGTGATCGGATTGTGTCGCATCGCTGCAGGCATGCACGCGACGGAAAGGGGGGTGTGGCCGTCAGAAAACCCGACGGATTCGGAAAAACCGCCGTTTTTTAAAAAAAGTGTCGCTTGACATGCACTTACCTGCACCCACGATAGGAAGGTGACCTTCCGTGAACTCCAGCGCAGCAGCGACAACTGGTGGACATCGGGCGCACTACCTTAATGAACCCCAGCCGGACCCGAATCAGCGTCCGAGAACCCGCCGCTGGATCGCGACTGGACCGGAATATACAGCCTTGAGTCCTATAAAGATCTGAGGCTGTCATGGCGACAGATTGTTCTCCCCGATGAATTCAAGGGGAGTGCTGATCTAAACCAACATAGTGGTGCCAAAACACCTCTGGTTTTCACGCCGTTAGCGCGGTTGCCGCTATCTTGGGTTAGATCGTCGCTCTCCGTGACGTCATAAAGGAGTGATGATCTGTCTTCATGATAGTCTTGGGTCTTTGTAAGATGCGAGGCTGTATATTTTCTGAAGATGTTACAAGATGATGTGCAAAATCCACATATTCTGCCATACTGCAGTATGGCAATATATGGTAGGATCAATCTTAAAAAAAAAAAAAAAAAAAAAAAAAAAAGCTCTATACTTATCTCCGGCTTCTTCTTCCCATAGCTCTGTCTTCTTCTCTTCCTGCCTTAGTGCACACACTATGATGCAGCGGTGTCGCAGCAGTGTGACGTCATAGTGTATGTTTGTGGGCACAAAGAGAAGGAGGTTACTATAGGTTGTTTTTTTTAAATTCAAGGGGATTCTGCTGTGTACATTTCATTAATGGAGGAGAAGCTCTTCTGTGAACATTCTGTAAAGGGGGCTCTGCTGCGGTCAATTCTTCCAAGGGGAGAATTGACCGTTTCTTTAAAGGGGGGCTCTGCTGTGGACACTTCATTAATGAGGTGCGGCTGTTGCTGGACATTTTATTAGAATAGTAGCTGCACCCCCCCCCATGCTTATACTTGAGTCAATTACTTTTCCCAGCTTTTATTTTGATTTTTTTTTAAGGTAAAATTAGGTGCCTTGACTTATACTCGAGTATGTACAATTTTTTTCCCTCATAGTGAAAGGGCCGAAGACAATTGGACATTTTATGTGTGTGGGAGGCTATAGAGAAAGAAGTATTTTACTATCCCCTTTTCTGTAGTGTCCTACAGGAGGGGGCCACAGAAAAGGGGGCATTTTAGACCGGGGGCTGCTGGTTGGGGTTATACATGGGTTATTTGTGGGGCGACCAATTAATTCCAAAGAACCATGGGGTTATCCAACCCAGTCCCTGGAAAAAAATTTGGGGTGCAGCCGAAATAAAATCATAAACATTGTAGGTACTGCCGCATGCCAAAATATCCAATCTATCAAAATATAATAACGGTTATTCCTGGCGTTAACCCCTGTATTGGAAAAAAGAGCTCAAATATCCGAAACGTCAATTTTTTTCCATTTTGGAGCATATAAAATTTTTTTAGAAAAGGTGATCAAACGGTCGTACAGTCCCCAGAATGGTAACAATGTCAGCTCATTCCGCAAAATAATTACACCTCACACAGCTCCATACACTGAAGTATGAAAAAAGTTAATGCAGACTTTTTTTTGTACAGAAGGTTTTAATTTTTTTTAAATGTATTAAAACAAAATAAAACCTTTATAAATTTGGAATTCCCGTGATCCCACCAACAATTTTTTCCACTTCCCAGTACATGGCATGGAATATTAAATACAGTCACTATGAAGTACAATTTGTAGGAAACAAGCCCACACATAGGTATGTATATCTAAAAATAAAAAAGTTAAGGAAACACAAAAATAAAAAGGGCTAAGTGGTGGGTTAACTATACAAATCGTAAAATGGAGCAAGTTTTGTTTCAATTTTAAAATTTGTATGTGAAATGTAGTAAAACTTGGAAAAATAAACCAAAAATAATAAAAGTACCATATATACTCCAGTATAAGACTAGTTTTTCAGCACAAAAAAATGTGCTGAAAACACAAACTCGGCCTATACTCGAGTAAAAAAATATAGGTTTTACCAGGTTTCTATGGTAAAATTAGGGGCCTCGGCTTATACTTGGGTCGACTTATACTCGAGTATATATGGTAAATAAAAAAATATTGGAATACTCAAATATACAGTTCTAGCTTCACATAAAACAGATTGTGGAACAGGGCTCCCTGACTTTTTTTTGTTATTATAAGTCGGCAATAGCCACATATGTCTACGACATCTTCCACAGACGCTCCTCAAAACTCTGGGTAAAATTGGAACTAGAGTTTAATTGTTCACATGTCTTGGTGGAATTTTGGTGGATATCACGTAAATCATTCCCTAACACAGTCCTCTCCCCATTCTTGTCGCTTCTCATTATCATGGCGCAAGTTTGCTTGCACGTCGAGGTTAAAGTACCAGGCCCGTTCACGCAACTCTTGGGTAATTCCGGTATCCCTGGACTTCTTCTGATACCACATACCCCCAACATGCCTCTACCTAGGGATATGCAATGTCATCTCTGACACAGTTATCGGTCCCCAGACCAAAGTGACAACCCTCTAAGATGTTTTATCTTTCAGCTGGCTCCTATACGTTCAGATTTGTTATTACGCCTCCTCATTGGGGATTATCAGCAAACTCAGCCTTCGAGGATCTTTGTTTCTAGGCCTCTGCAACCTTTTCACAAGATTTTCTTGGTCTATGCAATGTTGTACCAAGTGGGGGCAGTGGGCCCATTGCCCAACTACACAAGTCTTTGGAAAAGGGACCTCAACAAATCATTCACCTCTGAACAATGGCAAAAGGCACTGATCAATCTCTTGCCGCCTACAAGAATTAAATTACAAGATAATTACTCAGTGGTATAGAACCCCAAGTGAGTTGTATAAGAGGTTTCCCACATTCCAGACATTTGCTGGCATTGTGGAGAAGGGGTGGGCTCTAAGCTCCATCTGTGGTGGGAGTGCGGACCTGTTCATAATCTCTGACGAGACATTAACGATCTCTACAATAAAGATGGAAGAGCCATATCTTCCCCTGAGTTGGTTCTTCTGTCCATGTACACTGGACCTATTACAAATGACAGGCTTATTGCTCTACTTCATTATGGCCATCCCAAGATCTACCAAGGCCCCTACCAGGCTACAGTGGATAGAAGTGTTGGACTCAATCAGGCACATGGAAGAATTACAGGCTGGTGATGGTAGATTTTAAAAGTTTTACAGGATTTTGTCTAGCCGGCTCAATGACGGGTTGACTGCCGGCGGCAACCTTACCGGGGCGGCTGTACATTACAGGTACATTACAAGGGTCATGGCTGACACCCTTTCCCCCCTCATTCCTTCTCCCAGTTTCCTTTTATACCTCCTTTTTCTTCCCAGACACCACATGTCTCTTCTACAATTGGTTATTGTATGAGCAGGTTGAGGGTTTACCAGGTTTTACTCCACACTTTATTGTTTTGCACAGAGCACTTTACTGTATTGCCACCATCTAGAGGTGACGATAAGGGGTAAGTCTTACCCCTGAGGAAGTCACCAACACGGTATCGATACGCGTGGGGCTTGCTCCACTCCCCATCCAACTATTATTATTGTTATTGCTATTATTATTGTTTGTATCAATAAATGGATTTTTTGGTTATGTGATTCCCTGTACGCATCCAACTTTTTCCTTGTTCTGATTGTTATACTCAAACAACATCCCCACTTCTCAATGTCTTACGTTTTTCTATTGTGCAATATTCAAAAAATATTGGTATACTAGCTATTAAGTACTTAAAGAGGTTTACTGATTGTTAAATGAAAATGGATACAATTTTCCACAATACTGCCTGAAATACAATTTCCTCATGGGTTTCTATATCTCTGCTTTCTGATGTGAAGTAGGAAGCTTCACTTCCTTTGGACAAAAAACAGTTATGTGATGTCACACAGGTGCACTGCTCATTATAACAGACAGTACTTGCACTGCTCATTATAACAGACTCCTAGCATTTCAAAAGCCATAACATACTTTAAGTATGCAATAATGAAGGAACGGGAGGACACTCACCAAAACACAGTTCTCAAATTTCTTCAGGCACATTTTCTTTATTTCATGGCGTGAAATTACATACCAGGGGAGAGATGCATGCAGTACACAGCAAAAAGAGCGACGGCCATTTCGCACGATAAGCAGCTCTTCCAGCTTGCTTGTGATAACATACTTTAACCCATTACCGCCAAAGCCACTTTTCACCATCCTGACCCAGCCCATTTTTCTCAAGTCTGATGTGTCACCATAACTGGTTATAACTTTGTTATGCTTTAAGTGATTTTTAAATAGTTTTCTCTTGACACGTTGTACTTCATGTTAGTTGAAATTTTTTTGTTGTATGTTTATTTATGAAAAAAACGAATATTTGGTGAAAATTTTTAAAAATCTCGATTTTTGAAAGTCAAAATGTTCTGCTTTTTCAGCAGTCATAACAGCAAAAAAAGAACTTGATAGTCAACATTAAACAAATGTCTGCTTTATGTTGACATGGTTTTTATGCATCCTCTCATTTTTGTAAGATGTTATGGGGCTTTGAACTTTTGGTGTAATTTTTCATATTTTCATAAAAAACACAAAATCCTGCTATTGAGTGACCTGCTCAGATTTCAAGTCACTTTCAGAGGTCTAAATAAAAGTAAAACCCCATAAATTACCCATTATAGAAACTACAACCCTTAACATATTTAAAACAACTTTAATGACGTTTGTTACCCCTTTAAAAGTTGTAGAAGGGATAAAACAAAATCGTGTTTAATTTAGAAATTAAAATTTTTTTGGTCTAAATAACAATACCCCATATGTGGTAGTAAACTGCTGTATGGGCACACACCAGGGCATTGAAGGGAAGCTGCGCCATTCAGAGCAGATTGTCCCTTTTTAACGGCTATGCAATCGTAAATTTTTTTGCCAATTTGAACATATCAGGGCTTATTTTCTGCGTTATTAGAGACACTTTACAAATACTCCAGTTTAGTCGGTCATTGGCTTATTGATGAGATTTTATTAACTCTAGAATGTATGCAGAAAAAGAAAATCGTAAATTCTGGTTTCCTTTCTTGTATTTGAATTTTCTTGGGACTGTACACCGTACCATAAAAATAACTTATTATGTTTATTCAATAGATCAACAGGATTGTGGTGATATCTAACTTACCGTATATAGTCGTGTATAAGCCAAGTTTTTCAGCACAAAAAAAAATATGTGCTAAAAAACCTCACCTCGGATTATACTTACAAAAACTTACATACTCACCTTCTGGCTCCCCGGGGCTCCTCTTCTTTCCTCTCTCTGCTGTAACAGCCGGCAGAGCACATGGGCTATTTTTACAATTTTACTGAATAAAAACTAAATTCTGAGAAAATCTCATTTATTTTCATATTGCCATCTTTTTGGAGACATTGGGGCAGATTTATTAAGCTGTCTGATAGAATATTTCTAGTTGCCCATGGCAACCAATCAGAGCTCAGTTTTCATTTTAGCAGTGCTCATGAATATTTTAAAGGGGAGTTGTGTTGAGTGGATCAGAGCTGGTTTAGGGATCATTTTTTACGTGTTGATTTGTCCTTCTTAGTGGTACCATTTTGGCACACAACTTTTTGGATCACTTTTAAGAACATTTTTGTGAAGGTATTTTATGAAAAATGAAAATTTTTGACAAGTTTTTTGGGTTTGGTTTTTACGGCGCTCACCGATCTGAGTTATTGTACAGATCGTTACGGACGTTGCAATGCTAAATATGTGATTTTGTGGTTTTTTTACTTTATATGATATGTATAGGGAATGTTTTTGTTTATGGGACTTTAACACTTTTTATTAAAAAGAATTAATCAAAGTTAATCTTTTTTTTTTCTACAGGTTGGCTTGAACAAGTGATGCTCTGATTGTTTGCTCAAGCTCCTATAACACAGTGTAATACAGAAGACGTCATGCAGCCCCAGGGCACTGGCAGAACCCAGGGCTGCCATAGGAGACACGGACCAACCCCGGTAAGTGCTGGGGAGGTTAAAAGCTCCGAACGCGGGTGCCAGCTTTTACATACAGCTGACACCCGCAGCTCCCGCCATGCAGTACTATTACATCAAATGTCGGGAAGGGGGTTAAAAGGGTATTCCCATTTCAGCAAATAAATGTTATTGTTTGTATAATGAATAGTTATACAATTTTCCAATATCTTATCTGTATGAAATCTTCACTGTTTGCAAGATCTCTTCTTGCTGCCGTGCTATTGAAAGCCTCTGTGCTTCCTTTCTCTGTGGTCACACAGGTGCACAGCTCGTTATAACACATAGCTCTGATTACTCTCTGAAATACTAACGAGCCGTGCACCTGTGTGGCCATCGTCAGATTTCTGTCCACTGGAAGAAAACATAGAAGCTTTAATAGAAAGACAGCAAGCAGAGATCTAGAAAACCGTGAAACATAGATACAGAAAGTATATTGAAAATTGTATAATTTTTTATTATACAAACTATAACATTAATTTGCCAAAATGGTAATACCCCATTAATTTTTATAAATTCCCTGAACTGTATGATGATTTATTTTATGCAGGACAAATTATATTTCTAAGGGGCATTATTTCACTTTCCATGCAATGAGACAGTACTGATATCAGGAGATAGAGGCATTTTTCTCTGAGAATTGTTATTATAAAGTTTCTTCTTGGTACCTGAACTATTCATGTACCCCCAAATGCTTGAAAATAGTCAATCCATGAGGACTAAACCTTTTTTCTACACTTCGTTTTAAGGAGTTGTATAAAGTGTAATTATTTGTGGGACAAGCTCACGTCTTTATGGATACCATTTTGAGGCTTTTGATCACTTTATTCAGATTTTGATGCTTTTCAAAATGGTGACTGGGACATTTTAAACTATATTTTAACTTAACTAGAGTGATTGCTTTGGAATGTTCTGATGCTAGGATAGTTATGAACAAAACGGAAAAACACTAAAAAGTGTATGGGAGCAGCTTACAAAAGGAGTAACTACACAACTCCGATGAAACGTCTGTTTTCGTTGCTCAGGACCCTAAATGAAATTAAATGTGCTGGGCACATATCACACGTCACAAACATTAAAAGTTAAAATGTTATTTTTGTTAATTTTTTTGCCACATCAGGCAAAACCTTGAATCTGGCATCTTCCATCAAAATCCATTATGATAAATCTGGGACACTGACTCATAGATCCAGGCACTGTGACTGTGGTAATCTTCTTATATTTGTTATCCATGCCATCCTTTCTCCTAAAATCAACTTTTATAATTATGCTAATACGTTTGAAGGGCTCTGGGGGTGTTACCAGAGCAGCCCCCTCCTCCCATTATCTTGCTTCAAACAATTAACTCTGTCTCTCTCTGCTCTCCCAGCACTTCCCCCAACACATTAGCACAGGAAGTTTTGGCACACAGTGAGAGTGTTGCACACTGTAACAGCCTGTGCTGCTACAGCACAGAGGGGCTCTTGTATACTATAATTAGTATAATAGATTATAAATATAAGAAGATAAATGGAAGTCACTACCATATTGCAGTAAATTGTGAATATACTGCTTTTCTATGAATGCCTACTGTCTGCCTCTGAGTGCCTTCTGGCTATTGTGGGTTCAACCATAGCTAAATCATGGCAGTTAACAGGAGGTGTGTGCTGCATAAAACAGCAGACACCAGCCCTATATGTAGAGGAAAAGCCTGTGAGCCTGCTCCATATACAATTATATTAACATGGTTGTGTGGTCAGAGTGCTTACTGTGTACATAAAGACCCACTGAAACTACTTGCAAAAGATTATTCATGGAGACTAGCGGAGCCTAAAAATACAATTTATGGCAAACTGAAATATATTCCATGTAAACCTGTGAATATTTGCATATTACATCTATTACTAAAGGATTGGTCAAAAGAATTCATATTAAAAATTGGGAACCAACAATCATAAAAACAGTGTAAAATGTACAAACTTTATTAGATAATGTTTTTGTGATTTTCGGTGCATGTGCTTGGTGCAACTTTCTGCTCTCAACTTGGAAGTGGATACAGGTGGATATGCAATGCTCTGTGGGCTAAATACTCAACCATTGCAACAAACTACTCATAGATTTGTTTCAGTTCACAGAGCATTGACTAGACAAGACTCACTTCTTAGCTGATGAACTACTTAAATTTGTTGCCCCCTGAAAGTAAAACAAAAAGTACTCATTTACTGATCCTAAATGAATATCTTGAAAATAAAGAGGAGCAGAAGTTCAAAGTATATTAGAAAGTTCTAGAAATAATTTATACAGGTACAGGCAGTCCCCAAGTAAAATACAAGATGGGTTCTTTAAGTTTGTTCTTAAGTTGAATTTGTATGCAAGGGTTTTTTTTTTTGCCCCAGTGGCAATTTCAATTTTTTTTTGCTGTAATGGGACCAAGAATTATCAATAAAGCTTCATTACATTACATGACATTACTGAACATTGCAGCCTGGGTCTATAGTAAAGCATCTAGAGAGCTTCACCAAAGGTCACAGCGGGCAGAGGGGTCCGTCTTTAACTAGAGGTCGTCTGTAAGTCGGGTGTGCTTAATTAGCGGAACGCCTGTACTGAGCTTTATTGAAATAAAACTAGTAAAGTAAAACCTTTAAGGTGGTTGTAAGAATCCAAGTATTATTGCTGACACTGACAATGTTATAAAAATAAAAAACAATGGTCATATGGATGAAGTATAGTGGGTGCAGACATAGATGGTTCCTAGATTACTGTGTAGGGTCACATGTCAAATGACTCAAATATAGATTTCTATCATGTTATATGCCCCTATAAAGCATATACAGGCGGTCCCCTACTTAAGAACACTCGACTTACATACAACCCCTAGTTACAAATGGACCTCTGGATGTTGGTAAGTTACTGTACTTTAGCCCTAGGCTACAATAAACAGCTGTAACAGTTATCAAAGGTGTCTGTAATGAAGCTTTATTGTTAACCCTGGTTCTTATGACAACCCAACATTTTTAAGATCCAATTGTCACAGAGACCAAAAATTCTGGCTGGGGTTACAATGATAAAATATACAGTTCCGACTTACATACAAATTCAACTTAAGAACAAACCTACAGACCCTATCTTGTATGTAACCCGGGGACTGCCTGTATAGAGAAATCCTGGATAATCAGAAGGCCATAAAGCTCACTTATAAATTGGCCAGGCAACCTTGAGGAAGAAAGACAAAAATATTAGCACGAAAATGGTCTTGTAGAACATTATATAAAGATGTGGGCTCCATTATCTGGCTCTCTGAATTATTAGATGTCAAGTTCCAGTTAAAGCAGTATTTCACACATAGTACATGGACATTTACATACATATATGTAGGTAAAAAGCATCACTGAGCTGATTCACGTAGGTGAAACATTTTAACCCATTTCATTAACCTTTTAGCAAACATATATTTACTCAAGTTTGATAAAACAAAACTTATATGCATTTCACTGTAATGATCGCCGTGTAGCAAAAAAAAAAAAAGTTCACAACAATGCTGGTCACGTGAAAGACACCAAAATGTCAGACAGCCTACCGACTGTTGTTGCCATGAGATGCAACAGTCAACATCAGTCTGATAAGCTATCCGACAGGATGGTACAGTCATGGAGATGTCACGACGAGAGAT
The DNA here is from genome assembly GCF_040894005.1 of Engystomops pustulosus. Lineage (NCBI taxonomy): Eukaryota > Metazoa > Chordata > Amphibia > Anura > Leptodactylidae > Engystomops > Engystomops pustulosus. Next base: position 132,219,251 of record NC_092412.1, read on the forward strand.
GGAGATGCGATGCAGATACAACAGGCAGGGAGACACAGCTGTAGGTTGGACAATGGGTATGACTTGTCAAAAGCATGCACTGTTGGATAAACTATTAACCAAATTAAACAGAGCAAATGCACTGATGATTTTATCTACAACTAATACTACTTCCAATTTGAAATGAAGCATTGGATTTAAGGAACCTGAAAAACAACTCATTAAATAGGTCTTGTTGTGGAAGTTTCTTTTTAAGCTTAACACTGACTTACCGAATACAAGAGTGCAGTGTCCTACACAGAAGACACAAGGAGTAGTGGTAGAATAAGTCAAAGTACAGTAAGGACAGCACATCCCTGTTTGAACTATTGCTGTTTGGAAAGATTCAAAGTCAGTATAAAAAACAAGCATATAAAATGACTGCATTAAAAAGAATGAGTCATAAAACCTATGTTTTACTATTTAACTTCCCTATGTACTTGTGACTTATTCCTTGCTGATAAAGGCTCTGCTCCTTTTACACTGAAATCTGATTGCAAAACGGCCTTATGTGCGTCATGGGTTGTTGACTCATTCAAGTGGAATGTTTGTACTCAGAACATAAGGATCCCAATACAGACTTCAGAAAAGGTTCCAGCCCCAGGCAAATGTAAAAGGGACAGAGGTAGCAGGTTCCAAAAACTACATTATTATTGGTTATAGGTTGAGCAGCTATACAAAATGAGGACCTAAAAAGAAAATTCATAGAGAAGGTTACACTTATAATGCTCAACAAAGTGCTGACTGTTCCATATAAGCTGGATGTAATGACATATGACTCATCCTGTAGAGATTTTCCAGGCCATTATAGGTTCTTCTGCTCTTAAAATGATCAGGTTGTCGCAACCACTGGATACCGAATGATCAAGGATTCATCCCAAATTCTATGAAGAATGGTACATTACATAGCCTTCAGGGCACAGCAGTATCCCAAAGGAATGAATAAAACTGTGTCAGGAGTTAATGCAGCTTCCAATGACTCAGGCTTGGCAGGAAAGCAAGTGGAACCATGAATGTGTTTTCTAGGAAGGCAGCTGTAATATTATTAGGTCAGTACTGAAGACAGTGCCAGAGCTGAATACACACTTCCTTCTTCCTGCTAAGCCAGAATGATTGGGAAATCACAGACAAAAGCTTTTTTTTCTATAGAGGATTACCATGCACGCAATAGACTTTTGCCTAACAGCTACAGGGGTGGAGCAGGCAACGCAATAGAAATATAAAACTAGGCATACATGGCAAAGAATGACAAGAAGACTGAAAGTTGCAATCTGGGCGGGTGAAGAATTGACACAAAAAGTTCTGGAATGATCAAATGTGGCTTTATAAAGATCAGTTTCAACTTTCCATTCTCTCTCTCTCTATATATAATACAAAACAACAAAAACAAAAATTAAATGTTGTCAGTTGTAAAGACCAGGACAGTTACCAACAGCATCCAATGTGGAGACGTCTCAGGGACTAGAACTGAAAACTGTATGAATTACAAACCCCATCTGATAAATTATTGCTTTGAATATGTTGTATTGCTAGACTTTGCTCCATACGGTTTCTGACTTTTCTATGAAACTTTTCCATACAAGTTAATTTCAATAAATTTATGAGTACAGTTGTTGTAGTAACTTTTACTATCCATTACAGTCTTCTGTCCAGATAGGTTTAATAGCCAAAGCAATACTTTATGCAGTGGGGTGATGGTGTTATCAGTTGCTTATTTAGAAGCCCCTCCACACAGTTTACGATAGACTTTTGAGATGACATCTGACAGAAGGAGAACAGGTATACATGAAATAAAGAAGTAGTAGTCAAGAGTCCTTCAGTCTGTTAGCACAATGCACAGCAATGCACCAATCTTTCCAACACTACTAGGTATGAGAGACATTAGTTGGTTATCCAGTTCTAGGAGACACGGGTATACACCAGGACTCCACACCAACTTCTAGAGTCCATAAGGTAATGCTCTGCAGAACCTTGGCCCATTCCACTACATGAGAGCTAAGAAAGAGGTTCCCATGGCTGCTCAGTCACTGTTGAACCACAATTCTTTGCATATGCTGCCACCCAAAGGTTGGTAAATCATGCAAAGATTTGTAAACCTCCAATAGCTGTGCCCCAAATCCCAGTTACAGAATGAAGAGAAACAAAAAGTAATTATTTACCATAAGAAGGTGGAGAATAGTAGATACTTTACCTTACTCTGCCACACAGATATGACTTATCCACATAAACTGTTAACATTTTATATTATGGAAAAAAAAAATGAGAAAAAATAATAATTTAATACAATTTTGAAAAAACAAAAATTGTTTTAAAAATGTCCAAAGTTTAATTTGCCAATTTAACGGTTTAATCAGGTCAATTGAGGTTCTGCTTAGTAGCATTATGTCTTTTTTTTTATCACCCTCCCAGTTAATCCCAGAGGGCATCCCCTCATTTAGTCTTCTCAACAGATAACTTTTTCTGTTGGACACGCTTAGCGTAGCTCTGTGCCATGGAGTTGATGATGGAAAGAACAAAATAGATCACCATCACGATGACCAGCTTCTCAAATGCCCAGGATAACCAGTTTTCACTCTGCAGGGCAAAAGCACAAGGTAAAGTCGTTACATTACAAGTGTCACAGATAGTATAACTTTCTAGTGTAGTTGGTATATTTCTTGAAAGGCTTGTAGTAAGAAAGCTTTATTTGGCCAGCAGAGGGCAGTATTTCATTCATGAAAATAAAGTAAAGTGTCAGATTCCCTGTTCTGTCAATGTATAGAAACAGGAAAAAATATCCATTATATACAGTCTACCACTAAGAACAGGTTAAAGTGTATATGTACGTATATATGTGTGTGTTTATATAAAATGGTAAATGAACAAACTTTCTATACATACTGCAATATACAGATAATGTCTTTGCAAGTTCATGTTTGTAAAAATGCATGAATGATATATACATAAAAAGTAATATGCTGAAAGCATTAACAGAATTCTGTAATGTTCTAGGAAACAAAAAAAAATCTTTTTTCTTATGATTTCACACAACTGTTATGTCTATGAGCTTATATCTCATAATAAAATGAAGAACTAAGTGAATTATTAATGAAACCATTACATATTAGGAAAATATGTTATTAAAGGTCTTTCACATGGGAAAAATCTACACGTACCTGGGGTGTTCCTGCTTCTGTTTTATGATGAAGTTTTTTCCTCTGAGCTTCCAGGTATTCTTGGAAAGGTTTTTGTAATGAAGGTCCAATACTTGGAACAATTCTATATCCATGTCAGGTGCAGTCAGAGGATGTATGGGGAAAAGAAACCAAAAGAAAGAAAAATAGAGAAATGGTTAACATGATTCTTACTTACCCAGTGAGAAAAAGATTGGTGCCCTGGTATAAGGTGGGCATGGTGCACCATAAGCAATGTTCGTCCCTCCTGGTAAGATAGGGAGGCACTTGGCTGTGTGATGTGCACTGGTGCAGTGCAGAAAATGAAATGAATGACTTCTGAGAACTCCCACATTTATCACCAGCGGTTCCTGTAAGAACTGGTTTGAACCGATTAATAAGGAAATGAGTGGTGCTTGTGTCATCCTCACTTGAAACAGAAACTGCCCACCCTTCTCCAGTCTCGCCCCTTTGTTCAGGAAGGCGTAGCTTTCTTTAAAGAAGAAGGGAAAAAATGATATCCTAACCCTTTACCGTCCTGACTGAGCTGTGTACAGTGCTAAGCTCTCTGCTGTGACTCTCCTGGCACCAGAAGGGTTACACATAGTGTATGCGTCATGGTATTGCAAAATAATGGATTAGCAAGCTGAAAAAGGACCTCCCTGCTGGTCAGAAGTCAGAGATTACAAAAAAATAAATTAAGAAGAAATAAAGGAGCTAAAGTATTCTGGATCTTGGGCACAATTATAGTATATAATTACTTGCACAACGTTCCAAAGCCATTGAATGGCTGATTTCATAGTCAGTGTAACCAGGTAATACTTCATTTGTGTAATGGTCAGTAATGATTTTGTGTATGGTCGATATCTACAGTACAGACTAACCTATGCTATAGGAAAGGGATTCCCAATAGGGCAATTACATTAAGGTGTACAAGATAAATACATTATCAGCTCTTAATGTAAGTCTCCATATATATATATATATATATATATATATATATATATATATATATATATATATATATATATATATATATATTTTTTTTTATAATTTTGTTTTTATTGGCGCCAAAAGTACAAATGAAGAAGAAAGGAACAGAATGTTTTTCTGTATGTAATAAAATAAATACACACACTCATATACATGTATGTATGTACATGCATATGTTTCAGTATTATGTTACAAAGCACAGATATTGGTGTGGGCCTTGAAGAGTATTGTTCTCATAACATAAATGAGAAGCTATCCATTTGTAACATATTTAGAATTCATAGAAATTTGTAGAATATATACATGACAGAACTATAGGGGAATCCTTAGACATATATATATTCATTCTAGAACTGGAAAAAAGCAAGAAAATTGGAGCAGCGCTTGTGTAGGTCTTCAAATGCGGCTGATCCAGACGCATCAAAAGTTCACAGAAAAATATAGTAGCGAAGCAGCACTCCTTAAAAAAGTATTTATTTATTCCACCATAATAAAAAAGCGACATTTCTCCCTCTCTATGAAGGCATTATCATAGAAAGGGCGAAACGTCGCTTTTTTAGTATGGTGGAATAAAGAAATACTTTTTTAAGGAGTGCTGCTTCGCTACTATACTACTACTATACTACTACTTTCAGTTTTAAAACACCAAAACTACAGTGTGTGGCACAAATAATAGCACATAAAACGGGCCACCACCTTTTTAACATAAAACACACAACGAAGCACCATAAAAAATTACATATAGAAATGAAATTCTTTTACATTTATGTACTTAAAAAGGGGAACATAGAGTTCATTGCATAAAATAGGAATAAATGATGGAACAAGTGCAATTGCAACTGCATGCATTTACCAAAGGTGGACCAAAGACATGAATATCTGAATATAAAAAGACAATCTGAAAGGGTGAAATTAAAAGTAAATGAAACTTATATGAAAATAAGCACAAGAATTACTCGTCACAGATAAATTATGCATTCTAAATAAGACTTTGTATTTTTCTATTTACCGTAAATTATTCTATTCTAGTATGACAAAGAAGTGATACAAAGCTTGTAGCAGAAGTGTGAATCATGGTCGAAGGATGGAATTGATCATCTTAGTAAGTTAAGAAATCCCTGAAATGACTTTTCGGGTCATTACTCAGAACAGTATGAGCAAGATACTAATGCTGAGAGGCAATGTGGGAATACCAGTCGGTGCTTGATTATTAAGGTAAATGTTTTTTATTTCTTCTGTACAGGAGACTAAAATTTCATCATTTAAATATTTGTAATCACTATTCGGAAAACACTGGGACACGGTTGTATGTAACATGCATATAAATAGCTTTTTGTCTTATATGTCGTACACCTTTCGACTTACTAATAACCTTGCTTCACTAGGAGATGCCGATTTAATTTTATTTCAGAAAAGATTAGTTTTTTTTCTTATGCTTTAAACATTCAACATTGTTTCATGATTGTTTTATGCCTAGTCAAATGCAAGATAGATACCTCAATTAGGAACAAAGACGCTACTGAATAAAATATCACAATAATACATCATTGGTAATAGCAAAAAAAGATTATACTTTTGATAATATCTCCACCATTCATCCAGGGAGCTATACAAATTATGTCTATACACAAACCTTCGTATGGCTCCTGTTTTACAGATGCTAATAACAAGAATACTACTCCTCTAATGGGAGGCACATACTTTATTATCTTTTACTTTTATAGAGCTCCAACGTGTTCCTGATGCTTTACTACCTGTAGTAAATACTTATTCCAAAAGTGGGTTGTAAAGTGAAAGTGTAATTCACACATTTATGCTGAGGTTAAAAAGGTTTTCTACAGTGCGAGCCCTTGGCTTTTGCAGGAAACCCCAATGTGAAGGTGTCTACGCAATGGAAACAACTAGAGCTAACATGGAAATACATGAAACCCGGTTATTCTCGACTTTCTGAAAGCCATTGCTTCTAAGAAGCAATATTAAATGTTATCCTCCATAAATTATGGTGTGAACAGATATAAAGCAAGTAGTGGTAGTATAGTGTACAGGTTGCTGAAAAGTGAAAGAGGAACTTTGTGTGGTCCTTGACAATAGCGGATGTGTAGCATGGTATATTCTTTATGCTCTAAGCCACAGATTTAAGATTATTTTGTGAAAATATATTTCTCTATATATGACATAACTAATTCATCTGGACAGACTTGAAATAAGGATAATAATTAATGCTAGGAAACTGAAATTTCTATGGCTGCTTTGGACACCAACAATATATTGTATATTAAATGTTATTAATAAGCCCAATTTACTATAGAGGAGACAAAATTTAGAGGAGATTTAGAGGAGGATGTATTCTGCATAAAGTCTGAAATAAATTGGTTAAATGGATAAGCAATCTGTATAATATCTTGATATGTAAACCTGAGCTCTCTATGTAAGCCACGCTTTATCTTACCATTATTAATAGAAAGCTTATTAATAGATACACATGCACAGTCTTATCAGATTTGGTAATGGTTGTGGCATGTATATAGACATTTATATAGGGCATTATTCAGAACAAGAAAATGTCAGCAAAAGAAGCAAACCAAACGCAGTGCATTAATGAAAATACAAGATCCTGAAATGTATTTCTATATGATTCTTAATATGTATGTTTCCCTATATCTAACAAGTATTGTATAGAAGATGTTCTCTCAAATCACAACCGTAAATAGTTGGGTACCATATATTACCCTCTCATTATAGTTAGTTCTTCTAATGACAGAATTGTGGTGTGGAATAACTTTTTAGTGTAGATGACTAATTTACATACTTAATGTACTGTGTAGTCAATAAGTAAATCCAAACCCTTACTGTGAATATTCTAAAAACGATAGATCAAGTAGATCAAGTGCTCGCTCCTTTATAATGTATATGAAAAGTGGAGCTCACTCTACATAAAACTCATATTCCAAAGAATTATATTGGCGTCCTAGATTAATAATACAAAAACCAATAGATAAAGCATTCAATGTTTTGTATGTAGTCACTGGCTTACATGTAGGAGTGCATGTTTTTCATTCTGATACAGCATCCAGCATTAAAACAGTACCATGAAAAGTATACTCTCCATTCTTCTTCTAAAAGTTTATAGGAAAATTAAAACTATGAGTGATAACGTGACTGAAAAAAATTTAGTGAAGATGCAGGCATATCATTTAGATCAATATTTTTTAAAAAAATGTACAGGCTGAAATGACAGAATGAGGGGGAATAATTACCTCTGCTGTTTCCGACTGTGGTGTTACACCATAATAGATTAGTGTGGCACACAGAGCAATTTATTTGGAGCGAGGCAGTACTATATGTACATTTAAAAAAAATTATTATATTATATATGTATATATAAGTTTTTTTAAGATTTAGTTTGTGGAGTTTCCATTGGAATTGGGTCTGTAAGCTGTATTAGATTACTCAAAGGAATTGCCAAATATGCAATGATTGTACTTATATTAAAAAAAAAATAAAAAAAACTAAATATGTAAAAAGTAAACATGAGCCTTGTGTACTAGGGGAGCAGGGTACCAGGGATTACAATGTTACATCTACAGATCATACATACTAAAGCAAGTTAAAAAACAGATATTTTGCATACATGTCATGGTTTCTAAAATCTGACAGTGTACACCAATAACGCTTATTTTAAATTTCTTAAACAGACATAAAAATTAGGAAAATATATTATTATGTAGGATCTTACACCACTGTTTTTGTTTGGAGCAACTAGTTATAAATTTTTTCCAGAAAGGTCATAATTCTGGAGTCACATGATAAATAAGGTAAGATAACAGAAGTAAAAAGTTGCAAACCTGACGTAAATTAGTAGATGTGAAAATTGTAAGATAATTTGAATACAGAAAACTGATAAAGCTGCAATGATACATCCCCCATCTACATACATGCAGGAAAATACAGCTGCTTAGCTCAATGATATCATTTTAAGACATTAAAGGGGTTTAGAGGAATCATTATTTATCATCAGATAATAGATGTCCAATACTTTTGGGCTCCCTCCAATCGTGAGAACAAGGGTCCTAGGTTTTATTTTTCTGTAACATATTCCTATCAGTAATGAGGAGTTTCAATGGAGTGGTGATGCCTCTCCATTTACAGTCTATTGGAGTCACAAAGAAAATTAAGCAAAGTTAAGTATCCTTACATCAGTCCCATAGACTGAATGGGGTTGCATTGTGTGGGATTGATTTGCCACTTCACTAGTTTCTTACTTATTGCATCTGCGCTGTAAGGAGCAACGGAGTACATGGGAATCCTGATATTTGAATTAGTTCTAAAGAACTGGGTATTACATAATTATCTTTCCTGTGAACTGGTGACAAATGTTAATCCTGGGAAAACCTTAAGAACAATGCGAATGTAGATTTGGGAGTGTTTACTTATTATATTTATGAGATAATTTTTTCTAAAATAGTAACAAATGTTTATATTGTTTTGGGTGAGAATTTTGCAATAAAGGCACAATATAAAAACTACGCAATGAGTCCCCGCCTTCCTTTCTTTCCTTGTTGTGGTGTGCTTCACACTAAAACTTTGTACATGCAGTTTCCCAACGTTACAAATTCTAAATAAACTGGGATTGGAAAGTGAGTGACTATGAAGAAGCAGAAGATACTCATTATCAGGCGATCTATGTGAATACGTGAACTTTGGAACTGTTTTTTTCGTTTCCTTTCCAAGCTGTGATCTCAGCAGCACCAACGGTTAGTATTTTAATGACTTGTCATTTCCTGCTCTGATAAAGATTCTCATGTTATTTTACCAACCATTTCCTTGAGGCTGTACCAATAGCAGGATGCCATCATGAATGACTCAGAATGGACCTCAGACTTCAATAGCCTGACTCACCAAACAAGGCTGAAATACCCTGGAGAGAAACTCGAGCCCCAGGTGCTTCTGGCTTTGAGACAGCTCACATACAGTGCACACTCTCATACCTCCTTTATATACATGTTATGAGCATAGTTTGTGTATTTGGTAAGAGCAAGGTGGTGAATAAAGAGTTTAGAGAATTTTAGGTAGTGAGTTGGTGCGCCAAACAATAAAATTGTGTGTGTTCAAAATAAAATGTTCAAAGTCAAATGTGTACTTCTACTTAAAGGAGTTGCTCAATAGGGGGAAAACACCAGGAAACTGTTTACTTGTATTTATCAAGGAGAGATCGTTATAAATGCCAATTTTACTTGCTTAAGAAAAGAAAGAGGGTGTGGGGAGGAATGAGCACAAAACGATTTACACACCCATACAGTGAATTAGGTGAGCTCACAAACTAGTGTAAATGTGTACATTATTTATAGATTTAGGTATACACATTTTGTGGATAAACAATGATGGGCCTTAGGGAGCAATAGGCCATGACAAAAGATGTCCATGACAACTGAACCTTGCAAAACCTACAAATAATTTAGGTACAAGTGTCTAAAAAATGTTAACATTCAGTATAACCCACAATGTTACATATCGTGTAGCACTACACTGTCAAAATCAAGCACTTATAGATCCCAGCACAGTGACTGTGGTAACCTTCTTATATTTGTTGCCCATGGCCTCCTCCATTCAAAAATCAACTTTTAAAATTTAGCTAATGAGCCAGAAGGGCTAGGGGCCTTACCAGAGCCCCTCTGTGCTGGATCTTACTAGGCTGTCAACGTGTTCAAAGAGCACTTCCCCCTTCCCACTTTGTGGTGTAACGGACTTTGCTGCAGTGAGATAACATAACAACAGACAGAGCGAGGGGGTAAGTGCTCACAGCAGAACAGACTGTGGGAGCACAGAAGGGCTCTGGTAACGCCCCTTCAGGCTCATAATTATAAAAGTGGATTTCAGAGGGAAGGAAGCCATGGATAACAAATATAAGATTAGCACAGTCACAGTGACTGGATCTATGACTAAGTGTCCCTGATTTATCATGATTGATGGCAGATTTCCTTTAAAGGAAATTGTTCAGTCCTGGATAACAGTTTATTCATTCCCATCTGCATGTTGTTAGTGGCAGCAGCACAGTAAATATGGATGAAATATGGGATGTGTTCTGAAACTGCTGTGCTCTTAGTTCTCTACATTGAGCTGCTCTTCATTATGGTCATTATGTACACATATCTGATCATTATGTACGCTGCTCTGAGTAACTGCTGTAGCAGGCTTCTGGTTGAATACTACAGCAGTCATTTAGATTTGCTCTAGGGGGGAGGGGAGCACAAGAATCCATGTGAAGACATTCCCACAGTGAAGAAGGTACCGTCCTAAAATCCAAATCTATTTTTCACAGTACAGAGTTTCAATTACAACTACATAACATATAAGGATGTATGATGATACAGCAAGCAAGTGACTGATAATTGTTTTTAATTTTTATTTACGATAATGTGGCGATAGAGTATTTGTTTGATGGACAACACTTTCAATGGTTCCGCTTTATTCCAGTAAAGCTTTAATCTACTAGTCGTAAAAGAAATGGACTAAAACACTTGATAAATGTGGTGCAAGATACTTTAGAGTTGTTTATTTTCTTGGTGCAATTTGTGTCAGAATTATGCCGTAAACAAATTGATAAATCTGTCTAATTTGGAAGAGGGTAGTAAGAGCTAAAAATTATTTTTAAACCAACTACACAGAAACAGCCAGAAACATCATGAAATGGCACATATGTTCCATGTAAAGTCAAGCAGATTTTTATAATCATCAATTGTTTGATAAGGATATTTTATCAGACAGTAAATAGCACATAAAGGTATCAGGGCGACCTTCTTCATGAATACGCAGGTATGACACAAAGCAGTGGTTACACAGTACACCTTTTATGCTCTACTGATTTCTGATGTCAGGCAAAAACGGAAAATTGCATTTTCATTGTTTTCCCACAGCAAATATCTGAATATCATAGAAGTGGAGTTTTGTTAGATTGTTACATGCATAGATATATAATCTACCTGACATTTCCAAAGTTGTGCCTTAAGGAAATAAATAACCTTTAAGAGCTCATTAAACCATCAGAACATGTCACTTACAAACAATTGTACAGATGGTTCTAACAAGGGGTATTATTTTTTTTTGAAGAAGGACGTGCCAAATAAAGGCATCGATTGTGTACCAGGTGTGCTCTTGAATGCAAACGCTTCACTGCATTAATATGATGTTGTACCCTATGGAAATGCTGACAGCCGTTTACCTGGAAACTTTTTTAAGTTTAAATTGATGCTACTCGGGTTATGTAGTGAGACATTTTAATACAAAAGGTTTATACAATTAGTTTCAGTCTTAATGACCAACAAGATCATTAGCTCGACCTCATCACCTCCATAGTCCTGTCTGGAGGAAGTGCATTATTTGTCCCAGCACGTCTTGAAATTCTCAGTATTGTGCAATACAAACTCAGAATACACGATCTTGACAGTACTGCTTACGTCTGTAAGAGCACTTATTGTAATAAAGCAGCTTTTATTATTCATCCCATTATGCAGGAAGTTAAAAAAAAATAGTTTTTGTTTTGCTACAAAGAAATAGCTTATTTTCCACCCCAAAGAAAATCTAGGTTATATTTGCACTCTCTTTAAATGTTTAGGTTTAGAGAATATAGATCAGTCTAATAGAGCGTGACTGATACTGGATCATAAATCTGGTGAAACGTTAAAAAGTCTAGTATCATTTTAGACTACTAATTAATTTTCTTCATGTACTTCAAAATACAGACTGTCCCCTACTTACAGACGCCCCCTAGTAACAGATGGACACCTCTGCCTACTGTAACCTCTGTTGAAGCTCTCCGAATGCTTTACTATAGCCTCAGACTGCAATGATGAGCTTTAAGGTATCTATAATGAAACTTTATTTAATTCTTGTTCTCATTATAGCAAAAAACTTTGAAAATCCAATTGTCACTGGGGCAAAAATTTTTTTTGTCAGGAACTACAATTATAAAATATACAGTTTCGACTTGCATGCAAATTCAACTTAAGAACAAACCTATGGAACCTATCTTGTACATAACCCGAGGACTGCCTGTATAACAATGCAATATGGCTTCATATCACCACAATCGTCTATAAGTACCAGTGGTTGTCTGGTAATACAAGAGTTGTGTATTGTCAGAATAAAACTATATGATGAAAATGATTTAAGAAACTTAAAGTGCCCCCAGAAACCTATATCAATGAAGGGGAGAATACCAACCTGCCTTGTACACATGCCATGCAGGGGAACTAGCAGACTATGCAGTAGATGTACTTCAGTTGTAAGAGCAGCATGAAGGCTCATAAATCACATCATTAGCTGCTGTGATTTCCCAATAAAACAACACATGCCCTTCCCGGGAAAAACAGTACAATGAAAGTGTAGTTTCTGGAAGGAGCTACTAACAGGAGCATTAAAAGTCGAATAGGAAAACACTAAATATCTATTTTTACAGCAGCTACTGGAATGGCAACCAACTATTTGTCCAGTGTTTATTTTATAAATTTCTTGGGCAGCTCTGATCCCCTTTCCAGTTAGTTTACCTCTAATTACTGGAAAGAAAGCAAAAATGATACTATCCTGGTCTATCTGGCTTTGCTGATGTCATCAGGACACAATGGGAAAATTCATGCCCACATGAGTCAGCAACAGAAGCCAAAGCTATACCAAATGCATGGTAATAGTAATTATGTTCAGGAACAATAATAAAGATTTCCTATGTTTCATTCACAAGCATAAACTTAAGTATTGACTTTACTTTGCTTTCATTTCTAAACATTCCCAAAAGAAATATTTTTTTTTTCTTATGTGCTAATATTTCTTTAGTACGAAGAATATTACTAAATTGGAAGATTAAAAGAAGCGATCATATGACTATTGTGTATAGTATGCCCTTAGAGATCTATAGCCATATCCTGTCCATAGGGACCAGCTACTGCTTCCCGCCTCAGACACAGTTTAGAACTGAAATTAAGCTGCATTTTCTATTAGAAATCTAAATGTATCAACATAACTAGAACAATATAGAATGGCTTTAAAACTCCATCTTTTGCTTCAATGTCAAGGCACCACTGCCTTGACATAACTAGAGTTCACTGGGCACCAGGGCATAATTCCTAACGAGGGCGCCCCCACCACCTTAGATGTGAACAGCGCCTTTAGTACTACTACAATCCAATAATTAAATATAGATTTTTATTGTGAGAGGGAGGCAGGTGTAACATACTAGTATGTTACACGTCTGTTACAGGAGTATGGAGGAGGCTCAATAAAAAGTGATCAAGTGGTCATACTGCAAAGAAAACGGGAATTTGTCCCGTAAAAGATGACACCTCGCACAGCAACGTACAATGCAAGTATGAAAGTTATTCACTTCAGAAGATGGTAAAATGAAGATTTTTTTTTTCTGTACAGAAGGCTTTAAACCTATATAAATTTGGTATCTACGCGATTTTACAGACTGAATAAAGGAAACTTGTTATCTGGAGAGCAAAGTAAAAGCTGTATAAACCAAACCCACAAGAAAATGGTGCAAATGCCTTTGTCACATATTACACCACATACATTTTTTTTTTCCTGCTACACAGTATACGGAATGGAATATTATATACAGCCACTAGAAAACAAACCCTCACACAGCTCTGTATATTGAAAATATAAAACGTTATAGATTTTCAAAAGGTGGGGAGTAAAAAAAAAAAAAAAATTCTAAACATACACACAAAAAAGGGCCAAGTCATAAAGGGGTTAAATACACGGGTATCCACTATACATACGGTATATACATACACATATAATACATAGTACATCTAGCCCCACAAAAATTACTGAACATGCACACTGTCCATACATTACTGACCATAGTCAGTGCCCATACATTACTGACCATAGTCAGTGCCCATACATTACTGACCATAGTCAGTGCCCATACAATACTGACCATACTCACTGTCCATACATTATTGACCATACTCACTGCCCATACATTATTGACCATACTCACTGCCCATACGTTATTGACCATAGTCACTGCCCATACATTACTGACCATAGTCACTGCCCATACATTACTGACCATACACACAGTGCATACATTACTGACCATACACACTGTACATACAATACTGACCACACTCAATGTCCATACATTACTGACTATACACACTGACCATACATTACTGACCATAGTCACTGCCTATACATTACTGACCGTACTCACTGTACATTTACACACATTTGTACATATGACATATGCTGTATTACAGATACATGACACTCACACACAAATACACTTACTCTCCTTTTTAGATGACTGACAGATGCCTGGTCTCAGTTCACACTGCATGGAGCCGGGGAACACGCTGTGCCTGCATGGACCTACAGGCCTCCCGCAGGCAGCCCGGGGATGACCTGGGGCTGGGGGCGGGGCCTCCGAGTTGTGCATAGGAAAGATGCTTTGTGCACAGCAGTAAGGTGTGAGTGTCAGGCAGAGGGGCCTGCGGCTGCAAAAGCTCATTCACGTGTGTCCTGCACTGGATTTTTCTAAGGTGCGGGTGCAGCACATGGAGGAGCTGCGGGCCCTTCTCCACTAGGGGGCCCGGTCGAAATTGCACCCTCTGCGACCCTTATAGTTACGCCCCTGTGTCAAGGTGTCTATAAAGCCAAGAAATTTGTTACTTTAATTAAATATTGTCTACTTCTGTAAAATCTATAAGAATATATTATTTTTCTTAGCAATTTACAGTATTTAAAAGTAAAATAAAATAAAAAAGTGTCTTTCCGGGTCTCCCCAGCTACTAGCCCCTTCTTCCCTCAATCTCATAGAAGACGTCCTGCTTTCTTCTAAAAGCTTTACAACACCAGTCCATTTGCAGTATTCTCACATGCACTACATGTAACATCAAATATACGGTTATATGGTATTGAAAGACTGTATTCTGGCAATACATGTTTAGGTGGCTTAATATTGCAATAATCCAATTTTTTACATTTGAGTGGTCGGTTTAAATCAATAGCACCACTAGTGTAGATAATTCCATAGGTAGCGCAAGTATCTGAATGAAAGGGCGTGGACTAGTGGAATGTTCTTAGGGGAGCAGCTGACTATGTCCGGTCATTTTGCATCCTCATGTCATGCCACATTCCGAATTATTTGAAGACTGACATTGTTAAGCAACTGAGAAGATGTAAGGATCACAGCTGCTTTCACTGTTGGTTGTGACCGTAAATCATATAATTCATTGATCACTGAAAATACTCTGAAATAGCCTTCTAAAGATCAATATTTTCTGCTTATTTTGTAACCTAACAAGGGATTGTGGTGTTGCTGACTGGCTGTCAGAATCTACACTCTACACCAGTGGTGGTGTACCTATGGCTTGGGTGCCAATGGTGGCACTCAGAGCCCTAACTGTGTCTCCCCAGCACAGAGTTTGCAATACTCAAGACATCCTCCTGCATATTCAGTGCTCTTTTCAAGTGACATAACCCTATCTGCCTGGGACAGCAGGAATAGCAAGGAGATGTGGACTTTGCTAAATTATAAATGGGGCTCCTGCTTCAGGCCCTGTGATTCTTCCTGTTCAGGGGCCCTGGATAGAAGCTATAATGATAATCCAAAATTTTGTTTGTAGTTTGGGCACTTGGCCTCTAAAAGGTTCACTGTCACTTACTGTGTAAATTGTGGCATACAGATATAATTAATTTGGCATAAGGCAGTATAATATATGCAAAATTATTTTTTTCTTGGTGCACTGCAATAATAAATGAGCTACAAGGATCAGATTGTCTGAAAACGGGTCAGTAAGCCATATTAAGTTCCCCTCTCTAATTTCCTATTTATTCTCCTCTGCTCATATAGTGCCATGATATACCACAGTGCTGTACACACTAACGTTTTTTGTTTCCCAACGTTCCTCTCTCCTAGGATCGGCTATATGCGTGACCGAACTACTGCCAGGGCGAGCATACATTAGTGTGAAAGAGGCGTTATAATAATAATTATACTGTAATAATTCACATCATAAGGCTACATTCACACAATGTATGCCCGCCGTACATACATTGGCGCTGCGGAAAGGAGCAGGGGATGAGTGCTGCTCACCCCCGCCCCTCTCCATAGCAATATACCAAATCAACAATTGGCAACTAATGGTGTTATATTCTCTGAGTACCTGAAAGAAATACACATACATTCAGCCAGAACACGCAAACTTCAAGCAGATGTTGGAATCTAGAAACCCCCTTCTGTACTGTGAACTTTTCATAACTGTCACTTGATACATACCGTAATAATTGAATCAATTTTTGTGCTGAAAAAGCCCCACTAGGCTGCTGTGGGCATTTCATCAAAGAGGGGGCGCTGCTGCGGGCATTTCATCAAAGAGTTGGCGCTGCTGCGGGCATTTCATCAAAGAGTTGGCGCTGCTGCGGGCATTTCATCAAAGAGGGGGCGCTGCTGCGGGCATTTCATCAAAGAGGGGGCTCTGCTGCGGGCATTTCATCAAAGAGGGGGCGCTGCTGCGGGCATTTCATCAAAGAGGGGGCGCTGCTGCGGGCATTTCATCAAAGAGGGGGCGCTGCTGCGGGCATTTCATCAATGAGGGGGCGCTGCTGTGGACATTTCATCAATGAGGCGGCTCTGCTGTGGACATTTCATCAATGAGGGGCACTGCTGTGGACATTTCATTTACAAGGGAAGGCTACTGGACATTTTATTAAAATTGTAGTGCCTGCATTTCCTGCCTTAGGCTTATACTAGAGTTAATACCTTTTCTTGTGGTAAAATTAGGAGCTTTGACTAATACTTGGGTCGGTTTATACTCAAGTGTACACAGCTAAATAATAAGCCAGTTTTGTGGGGAAATGTAGTGGTAAGATCTGTAGGGCCAAGGTGTAAACCATGCGGTCCCTTAAATCCTGATCTTATTTTACAATATTGACAGGTGAAGCACAAAATGGTAAAAAAAAATTCACAACCCTTAAAAAACAAAACAAAACAGCCATGGTATGATAAATAGGCCCATAGATTATAAAGTGTGTAGCTAATTCTCAATCCTATTTCCCATTAAATTTAACTACCGTATATACTTGAGTATAAGCCGACCCGAGTATAAGCCGAGAGCCTTAATTTCAACACAAGAAACTGGGAAAACTTATTGACTCGAGTATAAGCTAAGGGTGGGAAATGCATTGGTAACAGCCTCCTAGTATACAGCCTGCCCGCCCACTGTAGTATACAGCCTGCCCAGCCCCTGAAGTATACAGCCTGCCCAGCCCCTGTAGTAGGAAAAAAAAAAACAAACACCTTTTACGATGTCCCTCGTATGTCCTCTTTTGTTTCCGATGCACCGGTGCCGCCTCGGGTCTTTTCGGTCCTCTTCGGATTCTTCCGCTCCTCTTCAGGTCTTCCCGCTCGGCCGGCACACAGAATGACGTCAGCTGCTTGCCGACATTGTCTGTGTGCCATCGGCATCGCGAGGGGACCCGAAGAAGAGCGGAAGAACATGAAGACGGTCCAAAGGACCCGAGGCGGCACCGGAGCATCGAAACAAGCATGAGGACCTATGGGTGATGTTGGAAAGGTGAGTTTTGCCTTTATTCTTTTTCTTGACTCTAATATAAGCCGAGTTAGGGGTTTTCAGCCCAAATTTTGTGCTAAAAAACTCAGCTTATACTCGAGTATATACGGTAATTTCAATTTTACTGCTTTTATTGAATAGAATTCTTGTAAGATTTTCTTAATAAAAAGTCAAATAGAAAATGTATTTCTATGGTAGAAGTAAAGAAACAGGGATCACCTTTAAAAAGATTGCAGATTTGCAGGAAGTGACTTGCATTACTTTGAAGCATAGCGGCTGAGACGAGCAGCACACAGAAAACCATCAAACATGCCCAGTGGATACAGCATATCTTACAGAGCAAAGATCAACTGTATGTGGGTGGAAAACTATCTCATTCATGCAATTGTGCAATACAGTGACTGTGCTCGAGTGTCACCCAGTACAACAATGTGATATAAAGGAGTGGCCAGGAAATATAGAGGATTATATATAAATTCTTGGAATGTGCTGTGAAAGGTTTGATAATTGAAAAGGGTGAGCCTTTCACACATTTTAAGAGGAATCGCTTCATAATAAATTAACTCTTGACATCCGTATTATTTATGATACAGATGACCAGCATCCTTAGGAAATGCATACTAGTGTCCAAGCAAGCTGTATTTTCATAGGATGTCACTAAAAAGTACAGTGCAAAGGGTATTATTAGCATTAAATCTCAATAATGAGCTGAAAAGCTTCATGTAGTTGTCATTTTCATGTATTCTTTTCAGTTCCTTCTTTAGAGGCACATCCAAGTGCTACATCTGAAATTGTCACTACCTTGCCTAAATAATATAGTCAAGGTATAAAATAACAGCGAAACATAGAAACCTAACAAGCATAAGAGAGACGTGTGATCATTTTGTCATAGCAAAAGACAGCTAGCATATAAAAAAAAAAAAAAATCATAAAAAGCTTACAGCCTGCTGTAAAAACACACACACATATATATATATACACACATATATAAAATATATAAATATATACACAGATATACACACACACATACTGCCCATGCCTATAGCAATACATCACGGCCATGAATACCAACATCATTACAAAAATGGGGCACATTTACTTACCCGGTCCAGTCGCGATCCAGCGGCGGGTTCTCCGACGTTGATTCGGGTTCTGCCGGGATTCACTAAGGTCCGTGCGCCGATATTCACCAGGTGTCGCTGCTGCGCCGAGGTCCGCCGAAGTTCATCTGCTTTTTTCTGGCGAATGTGAGTGCTTGATCTTGCGACACAAATGATCTTTTTAAATTCTGCGTTTTTTCCGAATCCTTCGGGTTGTCCGGTGGCCACGCCCCCGATTTCTGTCACGCGAAAGTCGGCGCGATTGCGCCAAAAATGGATCGCGTGCGCCACAATCCCGTGAAATACAGCGCAAAGCGGAAATATTCGGGAAAAACCCAACGGATTCGCGGCTGCGGACCCTTAGTAAATGTGCCCCAATGCCTCTCCCACCCTGACTTGCTTTTCATCGACAGCTTCCTCAAACTGCTTTAATTGAAGAGTTTTAAATGTCTCAGCATATGGGGGTTCAGAGGGATTTCCACAATAAGGAGAAAAACATGATTTATTTCTTCTAAAAACAGCACCACACTCATTTATTGGTTTTATGTGTTATAGCAACTGAGCTCCAGTTAAAGCGAATCTGTCACCATGTATGTCATTTTTAGCTGGTTAAAGTTTCCAATTGCCCATGTTATGAAGAGTTTAAAAATGCCTTTGTAAGCATTCTGAATAATTTCAGAACTTTATACAAGTTTTATTCACATTACCTGGCCCCTGCCAGTAGCATGTAGCGTGTCCCGGGGAGGAGGTATTTAGAGCCTCTGTGTGCCCATTTCAGTCTCCTCTCCTCCACACTCATGCAGCTCCCTCAATCCTCCCCCACTTCCTGTTATGTGTACTGACCAGGCAAGCAAGGGAGGGGTTGGTGTAGAGTAGAGGAAGAATGGATGAGGATAACACAGGCACAAACAGGCTGCAGCTGCACCACCACGGGACTCACCACTTGCTGCTGGCAGGGAGCCAGGTACTGACATGTTTCAGAATGCTGACAAAGTCATTTTTAATACAAGCATAGCGTAGGCTATTGGAAACTGTCACCAGCTAACAATGAGAAGCTGCAATAGCACACTTAACCTTTTGAAAATGATTACTGCTTTCTTTCAAGAAAAGCACCTCAGCTTTCTAAGGCTTAACTAAGGCTCTGGATAATGGGATTGGTGAATCATGAATTAAACACATGCGCTTATTATTATTCACTCGGCGTAGGAAATCAGGGTCCCGAATGCTGGTAACACAAGAATGGGCATCCCAAAGTGATGTATGTTAGGCATTACTCAAGTGACCACAACTCCATTCATTTATAATGGACACAGGCATAGAAATTGTGATTATTCTTGCGGCTTTGCAACCTCAGCAAGTTGCGTTCCTGACAAGCGTCTGCTCAACAAGGTTTTTACAGAAAACTGCACCATTTGGACCTATTCTACTGTTTCCCGGTGGCGTGGCCACACAACAGATGCATCAAGAGATCTATGCCTTTCGATGTATGAGGCGTACAGGGGGAGAAATGGCCTTTACCATACGCTGGTGCATGCACACTGGCGTATGATAAATTCTCCCCAAAGTGTGTGTAACTAGAAAACAGAACAGCAAACTACAAATGTATGTCCTTATTGCTGTATGAGGCAAAGTATTTAAAGCCCGTGGTGTGAGTGGTAGAGCAGACGAGTAGAAGTCCACGAACTGAGGGTCACACAGAGTTTGCAATGCATTTTTAAACGCATTGCAAAACACATGTGTTTTTGCACGTTACAGTTTATTTTTCTTCATTGCTGGAAGTGCAGGAAAACGCTTTTAATAAAACTACAGTTCTAAAATCTTTAGACAGTGATGAGATGGCATCTACTCCAATACCAGGACCATCTTAACATGCACATGAATCTTGTTGTGAAACACACCTGGCACTGGTAAAGGAATGAAGAGGGTGGAAGAATATTTAAAATATGATGTGAAACACAGCTATGGACATGTCACAAAGAGCAGTAACAGTGTGAGCTTGTTAATTGTGTTTTAAAATGGTTTTACACCTCAAAAAAAGAGAAAAATTACAGAATGACAGTCCTTGTAAGAATTCATACTCCCGCAAGTAGGCAAACAATAATATTTTCGGAAGAACACTGTAAGCCTTGCTGCTCATTCACAGATGCAAGTTAATTGTTACTCACCCAATTAAAGACACCATCTGCTCCACAATGTGCTTACTAAAAGTTATGATAACAAAGAGCTTCTGCAGAAAGAGGAAAAGACACCGTCAATTCAAGGAAACAAAAGCCAGTAGAAACAATGGAACAAGAATGCATTCAGATACAGATAAATCTAAAAAATAATTTAGAATATATACATTTATAAAATAACAGACAACACTAGAGCTATACATTCCAAAAAAGTCAGGGAGAAGAAGATGGATCAGACAGACATGTATGACAAAAGATGAACTTTCCAAACACATATCTTATCTATGGTACCATCACCTTGCCATACTTTTCTGGAATCAATGTTATCTTCCCTTCTTTAGCTTATTTTAATGCTTCTCAGAAACCTAGACTAAGCCTTGTACCAATTTGTAAAAGAACAAATATATACAATAAAAAAAAAGATAAATGGGTGGCAGCAGTGGTTAAACACATTAAGGTGTGTACAGCAATGTAGTGGACATTTTAGCAATGTCCATGCCTTATGCAAATACATGGAAATGTAAGGTGGTATCCAGCACTAGTGCATTGGGAATTTGTTGGATGCTTGTTAAAGTTCATAAGGTAATATCACCCCACTCCACATTGCACTGTTAGCTATAATAGTATATTTTGGTGAGCTGTGCCCCTACATTCTCTCCTCCTGTATTGTACAGCTAATACCCAAATCTAATGTTCTGGAATAAAGGGAACTCCTGTCTGTTTAACTCCTGTTAGATACAGAAGTTAATATTTGAGACAATCACATTGTTAATGGGCCATTGTAAAAAGTTTAAGAACAAGTCTTGCTCATTACACCCTACCAAATGAAGGGGTTATGTGGCTGCCATGCCAACACTGACAGACAAGATGCACCTTAACCCCTTAACGCTCTGCGCCGTAGCTCTACGGCGCAGAGGTATAAGGGATGTATGAAGAGGGCTCACGGGCTGAGTCCTCTTCATACAGAGGTGGGGGTTTTTGCATTTTGCACCGATCGCGGCTATTAACCCTCTAAACGCAGACGGCAAAGTCACCGGCGACGTTTAAAAGACGGCGCCGCGCGGGCGCCACCATCTTTTTTGCGATCGCCACGCCCCCGAACGTCATCGGGGGGCGGCGATCGGTTACCATGGTAGCCTCGGGTCTTCTTTTGACACGAGGCTACATGGTTTATGCAGGTTCGTTACAATGAGCCAGTGGCTCATTGTAATGTATGACCTGCAAAAATGCCATATATTGCAATACTGTAGTATTGCAGTATATGGTAGGAGCGATCTGACCATCTAGGGTTAATGTACCCTAGATGGTCTAAAAAATAGTGAGAAAAAAAAATTAAAAAAATTAATAAAATATTAAAAGTTCAAATCACCCCCCTTTCCCTAGAACGGATATAAAACATAACAAACAGTAAAAATCACAGACATATTAGGTATCGCCGCGTCCCAAAATGCCCGATCTATCAAAATATAAAAACGGTTACGGCCGGCGGTGACCTCAGAGGCGGGAAATGGCGCCCAAATGTCCGAAATGCGACTTTTACACCTTTTTACATAACATAAACCCTGCGTCCTTAAGGGGTTAAATGCTTCCAAAAGACATCAGGTTAAAATAAACAATACATGAAAATAAAACTAAATTAATAAGTTGTGTGTACTCCAAAAGTGTGTCAATAAAGCTAAGGAATATATAAATAAAGATTATTATTAAACATAAATGTGGACCAAGTATTTTTCTCGAGCATATACAAAGTCAGTGGAATAGGTTATAGAAGGGTGAGAACAGGGATACAAATGTATACTAGGAATAAAACATATGCTGGGATACTAGGATATTGCAGATTACCGTATCTAGGGTGTGTATGGGTGGGGGTAAAATAGCCCACATAGTATTAGTTATATTAAAGAGGTGAAGAGGTCATATAAAAAGACTATCAGAAAAATTAGATCAGGGATCATCAATTCTCTAACGCAGAAGAAACAAAACAGAGGCCTCTATTAGAAGAGTTTCAGAATGTACATGAAAACTCTCCGATTTATGTGATTTACCTCTTCTGCATTGTACCCCGTTTCTGAATAGAAATACTACATACACGCATAAAATCACTTGCATTGCTTGGTGCTGTGACTCATTTTTAAACAGGGTTAAACTTTCTTTCTGCTCACATTTACTGTATACTATAGGCTCACTTGGACTAGGATCTCACCCTGATGTTATGGTTACTGTAAGAAACTCTTTTGCCAGTCTGTATCTGCAGTTATACATTAACCCCTTCCTTAGATCAGATGTACCATGCCATAGAAAATAAAGTCTAAATATAGCATATTTAGAGAAAGACACCTACAAAATATGCAAACAATGTCATGGGAAGCACAAAGTAATAAATGCATTGTTAAAATGGATTTACATATTATATAACCCTAGGTAAATTTCATGGCCAACCACAAACTTCCTGAGAACTGCCGAAGTGTCATTTTAACTGCAACCATATATAATTTCTGATTATTATAACTTACAGTTTAGGCACTGGTTATGGTATATATTCAGGAAGATACCAGTAGCATGGGGGTTTCATTATTTTATACCCTCGAACCTACCTTTTTAAGGGATATAGAAAGCATAAGGAACCAGAAAAAAAATAAACTCCATACGGTACTATCCTTCATTCATTGTCTTGTTTCCTTCTGGAAGGGTTAAGTTCTGCTGGTGCAGTGGTTTTTCCTGGTGGAGTTCCTTTGGCAAATGCTTTTGCTATCACTGTACTTTGTTTCACTAATTTTACCAATTATTTTATATTTTGTTAATTGTGCTTTTTTTTTTTTTTTTTTTTTTTTTAATAGCACATGGATGACATTTCATACTGAAAGGCGTGTGAATTGCGGTTGATTATCCATCAGCAGGTCTGGCAGGGTAATACGCTGTAAAGACCACCCATCCTTTCTGTTGTATCATTTGTGCTTACTGATGATGATAAGCTCACACCACATTACAGATTTAAGTTGTTGTTTTTTTAATAGTCAGATTTTTAAAAAACTTTTGTTTACTGATCACTAATTGTTAATATAAACAAATGTCATCCTTCAGCAAATTACTTACCTGAATGTGCATTTTAATTATTGCTTTGCCAATCAAAGTAGCTCCAAAGAAAGTCCAGAAGGGCACAAGGAAATGCCCACATGTTATTCCTGCCAGATCAAACAAAGGATTTGGAATCTGCAGAAAAGAATATATAATAAAAAAATAATTAGAAAAATAAAAAACACCAGACAAATCATTTTCTCAATTGCTTGATGCAGCATTGTAGCACTTCATAACATGCAAGTAATACTCATTAGAATGGGCATTTACCAAAATACATAATCATAATTATACTTTGCCAATTCTTTTATGATTGATGATTTCTGCCACCATTGCCATCATCAACGATTAATAAGAAATTAAAAAAAAATGTAATCTTGTGTGAAGTCTCTCCTGCCTTTTAATGTCATAATGGAGACAAAGCAACCTTTTACCTCTAGCAAATTCTTCAGCAAAGCGATAAATCAGAACAAAGAATCAGGATTCAGGAAGTGACTAACATTCGGCATGCCATTACAAATTATACAGCTAAATGAATGTGGATAGCTGAACATCAAATCCATATGGGCCAGGTAGACCTCTTGTTTTAAAATATGTTCTGTTAAAAGAGCCACAGTGTGGCTTAAGAAGGCTTCCACTAATTTCTACATCCAAAGGTGATTTTTACATTTAACTCAAACCATGTAATGCAGGACAGAACTTTATGTAGACCACTCCTTGGTTCTTCCACCACAAACCCATCAAGCTGCTTCTGTATGAACCTTGCTTGATGTGAAACACGAATAATGGTATGAAACCATCAGCTGATGATCCTCTTGTTGTGTACTCCTGGAGGGATCTAACTCAAACCATAGAACAGTCATGGTCAAGTTTTCCTCCACCGCAAGATTTTACAGGTTTTACAATGTTTTCAGACAGAATACAGTCTTCTTTATTGTATCGGTCAACATGCAAGATGGTGAAGTATTCCTCCAGAGAATTTATTTCCACTCCATTTGTATACAGCATAGGTAAAAACAAACATAATGAGGGAGATTTATAAGGTGAGCGGTTTTCATCATACACTGGAGCATCCCCAAAGAGAATGACGATGCTCAGCCAGGGGAACACAAGTCATAAATAACTATTTATGAATGAATACTTTTTTTTGCTCTTGTGGGTAAAGACTACTGTAATCTAGGACAGACAATTTGAGCTTGCCTGGTTTCCAGCATTCAGATTCAAGATTTTTCAAGATTGTCAGGTTATCAGAGGAGTTCTTGCTACTTGTCGACATCCCTATTACAAATAAAGCCGTCAGAGTGTAGAAACTTGACACACCCCGACGCATCCTACTGGAAAGTGGCATCCCTTAACTTTTCAGCTACTCATTTAAGAGCTTATATAGAACTATAGAGATTCCATGGATATTGCTGGTTTTTTACTGAATAGGATGTAGATCCCCATGTATAATAAAAAAAGTTTTCATAGGGCTTTCCCAAAAATCGAGATCTGACAAGTGTAGCCAGAGCCTTTATTCTGGTTCTGTTGAGATGTCTGAAACTTCACACTTGAAGCTTTGGATTCAAAAAGTTAAATATATTATCCAAATGGAAACCTTTATAGCCAGAGGCACAACTGCAATGGGGTCTTTCATATAACCTGTTATGACTGTTCCATCTTTTAAAATACAGAAAAACAAAATAAAGCAATAAGGTCAATCTCTATAACCAGTCCCTGCATTGAAACATAACTGGTTGCATGGATAGGGTGACAGTGTATTATTATCAATCATTCTAAGATTGGTCAGAAATAACAGGACACAAATAAGTACAAAATCAAGGTACACCTTTTTAAGCACAAACAAATACTAGACTGGGGACTAAAAAATCTAAATGAAGCCCACAGTGCTGCACATGTAAAATCCAGATAATTTAATAAAAACTATTTTAAAAAAAACACTTACCGAAGCACAAGCCAAAATTCCAAGAAATCCAACTTTTTGCACAAGGTTTTGAACTGCAAGTTTTGCGCGTGATGCAAAATCCTAAAACCAAAAACATTTTCAGAGGAGACAATTTTAAGTGAAGACCAACACCTTCTAAAATGCCAAAAAAACTCAAAAAACACATTAGCCACAATATTATTTCTATGATGAAAGCTGAAGTGAATGTAGAAGAAAAAAGCAAGTTTAATGGCCGCACAAAGTGGCTACTGACTGTTCATCCCTGCAATCTGCTGCTGTTTTCAATTACTTGGATAAAATGTTCACAGTTAACATAGGTATGCATAGTTTTGGGATTTTGCCCTTATAGGAAGAACCTTTTAAGCACCAATATTTCAAATAGTTGCAATGGTGCTCCACACAAAAAAGACAACTGCAATTCACTAAATACTTGATTATGAGTATCAAAAATATGTGTGGTCACTCGCCTTTTCCTGCATTTTTTTCTTTACATTTTTTTAATATCCTCCCTCTACACAAGATATTAAAAAGGTCTCAATGATCTGAGGCATATAGCATACACACACTATATTATATATCCATACATTATATGCACAAAAAGGTTTTGTCCACGGTTTATCATGCTCGTTTCTGATGTTAGATTTCTGTTAAATCATGCAATGTAAAAGTATAAATAGTATAACGGGGTAAAGGTATCACTAGATCATAGCATCACTAGTAATAGTAAAGAGAGTATAGGTTAAAATAAATTCCTACTGCAAACTAAAAACAAAGGGTAAAAATTGTAGGTAAATATATTTGTTAATTAATCTCTAAATCTTATTTGTAGAATAGCAAATACTAGTTTAAATTAACCCTAAAAATAACTTAAATTCAATAAATGATGCTGCTTTTTGATCCGCTAAGTCAGCAATTAATCTGAAAAGGTATAATAAATTTATATACAGCAATATGGTTAATAAATTGTTTGCCTTACTTATATTTGTTTAGTACAAGGCAGCTTTTAAATCACAAAACAATTAAACTGTCCCAAACTATAAAATAAACACATTCCTCCTACTAGAAGTATCAGTTTTAAAAATCTGTTAATGTTCTAAAACTAAGAGAAAAATGAAATTTCTCATAAATAAAAATTATTATTTACAAGTTAAGCATAAATTCATACATTCCATTAATGATATATTTTATATGATTATTTTGGAGCATTAGGGGACAGGTAAACTGAAATTGTACTGGCATAATTGTAATGTATTGTGCATAATAGAATCATATTGAAAATATAATAAAATTAAATAATGTTGTAAAACAAAAAAAAAAAATTACAAAACATCCAATAATATTAACACTAATAAACACTAAACTCCAATAGCAAATATTTGTGCCCTGTTAAATATTTATGTATATTACATAAGTAGTGTAAATACAATTTAGATAGTAGGACTTAAATTTTCAAAGTGCAACCAAAAAGTCTACAAAACTACATGTAACTGCAAATACTCTCTGAAAACCTAAACTATAATGAAATTCTTCACTCCCACCATGTCAAATGGTATGACTTATTCAGCCTCAATGCCTGTCTCTTTATATATCATTTTATTGCTTATTACTGAAGACCTGTGTGTTTTAGCTTTTCAAAAAAAGAAGGGAAAGGTTACAAGTCTCACATGATCTTGAAATGTCATTGCAAAACTTGTGTTTCATAAACTGGGTGTGTACAGCTTTGTCAACTTACCTCAGAAAAGTGGACAGGTATTATGTAGGACAGAGCAAAATGCATTACCAATTCACATTTTAAAGAAAAAGTAAATACACAAATGTGAACAGCATTCCCTCCAATACCCCCGGAATCCCCATGCACGGGCACAAAACCTGATAAGTTGTATATGATCTGAATTAGAAAAATGGAAATAAGCAACTTCTCAGTCTTATCTCATTTGAGCACAAAAAGAGCAGGCAGATTGAAATCCAACATGGCCAACAGATCCTCAGAAGGTTGGGGGTTAGGTTGGTGTGTTGTTCCTGTGAGCTATGTAGTACAAATAGTAATTTCACCACTTAAAATAAACTTGCTAGGGTGATGTGGGACAATAACCACACACAGGTCCTTCTGGGCTGGTGGTCTGGTGTAATCTTATAGAATACAGTTTGAAAAGAAGGGTGGTCTCTGTTAGCACAAAATCTACACGACTAGCCGTTATCACATGACTCTGATTACTCTGTGTGATAATATTGTGCACCTGAGTGTCCATCACATGACCATGGACAGGTTTATACCCACTGGTAGTAAACACTGAAGGTTTCTATAGCAGGGCAGCAAGCAGAGATCTAGAAAACCATGAAAAGTTATACAATTTTCCAGTATACGTTCTCATTACACAAACAAATAAAATAAGTACAGGCAGTCCACAGGTTACATACAAGATAGGGTCCGGAGGTTTGTTCTTAAGTTGAATTTGTATGTAAGTTGAAACAGTATATTTTATAATTGTAGATCCAGACAAAAAAAATGTTGTCCCCAGTGACATTTGGAGTTTAAACATTTTTTGTTGTTATTGTAATGAAGAATTATTGATAATCCTTGGTCCAGACACTTTTCAGATGATTATTGCAGCCTGGGACTATAGTAAAGCATTCAGAAAGCTTCACCAGAGGTCAGAGGGGTCTGTCTGTATCTATGTGTTGTCTGTAAGTAGGGGACCACCTGTAAATATAAAAACAGGTACCGACAACTTGTGTATATTTATTATACTCATAAAAACTTGCTCTTCAAAATATTGCATTAAGCAGAAGTAAAAATTTAAATAGGTAATATGATGATAAATCTTTGTTGAATATTGTGATGCATACCTTAAATATTTTACTGTAGTGTAACAAACTCATATATATGGATCCAGGTGTTTTAGGGCCCTACTTATACATATTGACATATTGTTGGGGTTATATGCGGTATATTGTGCCTGTATAGGACACTGCAATATACCGTAGCTTACATGCCACTAATGGTTATCACCAATGTAGGGTGATAGAAAAGTCCTGTGGATATTATATCTGCAGGACTTTTCTATCTACAGGACCCAATATTGGAACAGAACCAATAGTGGCATATAAGCTATATTGCAGTGTCCTATACAGGCACAATATACCGGATATAACCCCAACAATACCGGTTTGAAGAATAGGTAGGGCCCTAACATCCAGTACATAAAACCCCATGGATCTGGAAATACGAGTTTGATGCATGCTTTATATATTTTTTGTAGCGTATCACACTATTCAACAAAAGTTTATCATCGCATTGCCTATTTGATTTTTTATAGCATAATATACAAGTATAATAAATGTACACAAGCAGACTTTGCTGGTGCCTGTTCAGATTTACTTATTTTATTTGCATTTACTATTGGGCTTGGTATTGGTCCAAACAGTAGACATCAATTGGTCATATTAGGTTTGTTATATAGAGTGCAACCTCAATCTTCGATTTTCTAGAAACAATATCAATTTGGCAAATTAGAGCTGCCCCAAATTCTACACGGACATTAGAATTCTTATTTTTTTTTTACTCAACAAAAAATTTAATATTGTTTCCTGCATGGACGAAAGGCCCCATATACATTAAGATGAAAACCATGTAACATGTATAAGACCTTCCAACTCTCTTCTGATGAAAGATTACGGGGGAGATAAGCATTGGGCAAATCGGATGTTTGTCCACCAGCCCTCTTGTTTTTATGACGGACTTTACAGTCATGACACAGTATGGCCTTTTTGAATTCTATGGATTTTATATAGCTTTAACTGGGCCATAGAGATCCTTCTATTCTTTTTAGCCATTCTAATAGAGATATGCTGGTGTGCTAAAGAACATTGCTATGCATACAACGTTACCCAGTTTTTAAATGTGTACTGTTAAGTTTGTAAAACAAGACTACAGATTATGAATATACAAAAAATCCTTTAATTTATCAAGCTGGTTATTTCAACACAAAAAAAAAATTGCTTATTTTAATATCTAATTCTCCAATATCAAATAAATATGGAAAAAACTATATTTCATTTCTATTGCCTTCCCTGTGATAATAGAGTGGGATCAAACACACTAGCTGGATAAAGTCTGCGGTCAGGCAATAAAATCTTGTCTGCAACCTCCAATGCATAGAGAATGATTAGCTCAGTGGAATAAAATGTTCCTGATTGCAGGATGTGACTTAAATTACAAGAGATCTCTTCAGGTTTCCAGATTACAAAATCCTCCAGCAAGGATGAACAGTTTTTCAAGAAATAAATATGACTTCACATAGCCATTAAACATCACTGGCCGCCCAGGAATGACGCTAAGCTCAATTTTATTCTTATTTCCTTTACATCAAAAACACTCCAGAGGGCCTTATTAATATGGGAAATACCACTGACTTTAAAATAACCAGCAGAAAATCTCAAAAAATAAATAATTCCCCTGGTCTTAAGAAAAGTAATGCAAAATCAGTTGTCTCATCTGTTACAAGGATCTTAAAACTCAAACTCAATTATTAACTGTAGTGATATGGTGGTGGTATGTAAACAAATAAGATAATTCCGCACATCAAACCCTGTCCATATGGGCCATGTATTCTAAAGTGACATATCAATGACTTTACAGCAATAAAGAAATAGAGTACTAACACAGTAGAGAAGTAGATTCAGATGCTAAGGGTAGACAGTTTCCTTTATCACTAAAATAATTTGACCGTTAGGGTCATCTGAAGGCAATTGTCTATGCTGTCTATGAAGAAACGCGATGTGCAGCATTTGAAACAACGGATACTGGAAGCCTGTGCTAGCATTTCTTCTGTAACCTTTCCCATTTTAATTTAGGTGTATCCATATAAATGGCCCATCCTCTATATTTCTACATTACTGAATACAGCCAGACCCTGGGTTGCATACAAGATAGCCTTTGTAGGTTTGTTCTCAAATTGAATGCAATTCAGAACAGGTATACTTTGCAAGTGTAATCCCAGACAACTTTTCTTTTGTCTCAGTGACAATTTTATTGTTCTCAATTGTGGGCTGTCATAAAAACAAGGATTAATAAAGCTTCATCACAGAGAACTTTGATCACACAGTTGATCAATGCAGCCTGGGGCAAATTTTTTTTGAATTACCAGCATCCAGATGTCTCTAACTATGGGTGATCTAAAAGTCTTGTGTACTTAAAGGAAATCTACCATCATTACCAACCATGATAAGCCAGGGGCATTTATTCATATATCCAGGCACTCTGACTGTGATAATCTTTTATTAAAAAATTTATAAATTCCAATTTTTTTTCACATATATTTGTCATCTGTGGCCTCCTTCCTTCTTTACTCCACTTTTAAAATTTTGCCCAGAATAGGTAATTCGTCCT
Source organism: Engystomops pustulosus (assembly GCF_040894005.1). Lineage (NCBI taxonomy): Eukaryota > Metazoa > Chordata > Amphibia > Anura > Leptodactylidae > Engystomops > Engystomops pustulosus. The sequence continues at coordinate 132,250,677 of NC_092412.1, forward strand.
GCATTGTATGTGTTGTGTTCGGCCAGATGTCTTTTTCTGGAAAATTCAGCATTAAGAGCCTTGTACCATGTAACAGCAGTCCATTTGCAAAATCCAACAAAAAAAAAAATCCCCATTATTCTAAGAAAAAGTTAAAAAATGGTAATAAAACTTCTGAAAATGAAATAAAGATGGACAATATTCAAAAACAACAGTCTGCATGAACAACTGTAATAAGAATAAGCACCGCAAACACTGCACACCTGTTTCTGTACAAGTGACCAAATGCCCAGACGTAATAAAACATCCAGGATGAAGGAAAGGATTTGGGCACCATAACAGGAAAGAATCCTTGAGCTACAGCCAAACTGTACAGTGAAAACTAAAGGAGGAAGGTTACAGCAGCTGAACTGCATGTTAAAGAAATGTATCCACTGAATCAAGCGCTAACCTTTGGAGTGGAACACCCTTTTCAGAATATGCAAGTTAAAGAAAACTAAAGTGAAATCCATGTGATCCTTTAGAATCCACTGATTCTAAAGGTATGGCATTTAATTGTAAGATAGAACACAATTTTACAAGAGTAGAGAAAACCTACCAAAGTTTGCCTGAAGAGCCTGTTTTATGCATACAGGCTGGCAGAGTAAAACTAGGTTCATAACTAGTTTACTTCATACGCTCATTGTACAAAGATGTGAACTATTCCAAGTAATTTTCTTCAGTTATTTCAAACCCAGCAAACAAGTACATATCTATCCATTATACATACTAACATGTGCCCTGCACACATCGAGCGCACTGGAACGGAGGAGAAGCGAGCGCTGCTTGCCCCTCCCCTCTCCATAGAGAATTGTGGTGCATGGTGGTTTTTACGGCCAAAGATACAGCATGCTCTGTCTTTTTTACAGTCCCTCATACGTTCGTGTACATGGGCCCTTACTCTGTATAGTCACTGTAAAGATATTCACCTGTGAATAACTGAAGGAAATAATTGAAGACCATACCGAGAAGTGAACTAGCTGGTATATGCTGAGCAAACCCATTGACATGTATTAGCAAACAGAGGCAAAGTTTTTGCCTCATTCGTATACTACGCAAACAGGCTAAGTCTTTTCATCCTGATAAGCCAGGTCTATGAGCAGTACTGCATTCACCCCTGACCTCTGTGTGGCACTCAGGGAGGTCCCCAGTGATGTCACAGTACATATTAGGACAGTGACATCACTGAGGAAATACCCTGAATATCTCCAGAAGCCAATCACAAGCTGCTACTGATGTTTATTCGTCTTCAAGCTTTCAGGGGGGAGCGGAGGGACAGAAGGATGTATCCTACTGTATGCTGTATACAGTGGAATATGTTACACTGCTCCTCCTTGTTGAGAGTCCTCCTTCCGTATGTAAAAATCCTTCTGATTTAATCCTTACAACAGAGGGCTACAACGCAATGTAAATCAAGCCTAATAGACAAAAACTACTTAAATAGACACAGTGCTTGACTAGATGGGGCTTATAGCCAGACAATGGGTTGTAGCCACAGAATCCAAGCAGTCTAACACTTGGTTTCCCCACCTCCTGATCAATTGGATTACAGCAACTAATCTACGGGGGGCCAACAAAATGGACATAAGCCAAAAAAAAACAGTCTACTTTAATAGTCATATCTTTTCTATGTACGGACAGTGGCATGGTTATGTACAAGATAGGTTTTTCAGGTTTGTTCTTAAATTTAATTTGTATGCAACTCGATACAGGCATGTTCAGCAAGAGTAAATCCATCACGAGGACTAGTGACAATTAGATTTTAAAATTTTTGGGATTAGCTAGGAATAACAATAAAGCTTCATTGCAGAAACCTTACATCATTTAGGTTGCAATGTAGATTGTAACTAAAGGAAAAGGATAATGAAAAATTGCAGTAAGCAACAAGACACATCCATATTACACCAATCTTTGTGGAGCCCTTCTACAAACTTTTCCAATCATATTTCCATAGAAATATAGCAACAATTGGTGTAGAGATTAGATGACATTCTCATGATATGATTGGTGGCAGTAGAAAGAAGAGATGCAGTTCTGAACAAGCTGCAGTTGGGTGTGGTGATGACGCTGGGTTTTCACTGCCTGGCTCAAAATGTTCTTAGAGTAAAATAAACTGTGGGAAAGATGAGCTGCCAGCGAGTAACCTTCATGAGGGATGTGTACTTTTGAGCTAAACAGCCAGCTGGCCTACAGGGAGTAGGACTCGGCAGACACACATCTATTGTCTGATTAGACATCAGAAGATGGGACTCCTGTCACGGAGTAAGGCACTACAGCTCCAGCTCACTGAAGCCTGAGTCCTCTAGAGTCCACGTTGACAAATTCTTTAACATGCTCTGTGGTTACAAGGAAACATGGTTTCATTCTGAGTCACTCCTGTTCAAACAGTTTACTGGAAATGGAGAGGAGGGGGAATTTTCAGAGAAGTCATGTGATGGGCCAGACAAACCATAATCAGAATAGGTTCAGCAGAGTCAAAAACAGGTCCTGACAGCAACTGACACCCAGGGAGTGCATGGCCTCTTAGTCATGACAATCATTACAATTTAATTTGGCAAACAGGGTCACAAGAGGAACTATAGTAGACAGCAGGATTAACAGTTGCAGGGCAATAGGGTGAGAGGATATAAAATACTAAAGCAAAAGTTCACATAGAAGGTTTAAATTTAGTATAGTATATAGAGCCGAGCATTATACCATTAATCATGGGATATGTGGCTGCTTTAGAACGGAATGTTTAATTTTCATTTTATCATTCGATATATGCACAACAGGGTAGCACTTGTAAGTAATCATAGGATAGACAAATTCTTATAATAATATGCAAATAATAAGCTTTAAATTGTTTTCAGTTTATTTCTAAATGGTGCCAGAAGATTTTGGAGACATTGCCTAAAAACAAATCACATACAAAAAATGGTCTGTGTCTAGTATATTCAATCACATCCATTTCCAGTAGAAAGGTGGTTTTTAAAAACAAATTATGTTTTTCAAAAAGCGATGAGAAGCTTTTTATTTTTCTTGCTCTTTTTACATAACATTACAAGATCTCTTTCATAAAGAAGAATGACTTATCTTTTCCTTTAAGAGAAAGTATGTTTACCTACTGAGTAATTTACTGTGCACACTTCAGTCCAAGGTACCTTTATTCTTCTACACACAGCTTTGCGCAAGCTATAGCCGTCATGAACTATTTATCTGTGAGTATTTTCCAGGAGACCCATGACAAAGTGCGCAGTAAGTCTAGAGGTGTGGCTGTCACTACAAAAGTTCTCCTACCCAGATAAACTCACAGTAATACAGTAATAAAATGATACAGTTTTAACAGATGACAACGTAAAACAGACTAGATGTGGTTTTCAAGGCTGCTCCTATTTCTGCATTTCATCAGCTTTTTTTTTTTTTTTTTTACTTTTCAAGTGTTTCAGGAGAAATAGACCATACTGTGGGTCAAATACTTGGCACCACTGCCTACAAAATCCTTCTACCTGCTTGTCACCTGGCAAACTATTTTACAAAACATTCTTTCAGAAATAAGTATCTTTTTGTGTGTCCATCTGTATCCTTGAATAACCACAGACCACCCCTGTGTGCAGGGAGAAGCCTTACTACCATCAATTCATAGATTATAAGCTCTTTAATTATGCAAGGTGGAGAGGGCACATAGAGGGGGACTTATCATTACTGGGGTTTATGGGGAACATTACATTACAGGGGGCTTTGTATGACATTACAGGGGGCTTTGTATGACATTACAGGGGGCTTTGGGGAAGTGGGGGACATTACAGAGGGCTTTGTGAACATTATTGGGAGGCTGTGAAGACATTGGGGGGGGGGGCTGTTACATTACTGGGTGCTGTGGGGGACTTCATAGTGGAGCTGTGGCGGACTTTACAGGTGGCTGTGACAACATTGGGGGCTGTGGGGGACATTTTTGGGGGCTTTGGGAACATTACTAGGGGGCTGTGATGATATTGAAGGGGGTGTGGGGGACAATACTGGGGGGCTGTCAGGGACATTAAAGGGCACTGTGGGGGGCTTCTTAGTCAGGGCTGTGGGGAACATTACAGGGGGCTCTGGGGAACATTTTATTGGGGGCTGTGCGGACATTACTTAGTGTAGGTATTAGGTGAGGGGATTCTTTATGTGGGCATGATTAGGCAGGGCATTATTTGGTTTAGGGTCACATTGAAAGCTAATTAGTGGGGGCCACAGTTATTAAGTGTAAATTGCATTATTACTTGTTAGACCAAGATTAGGGAAGATTATTAGGTGGGTGGCAGTAATTGTCAGCTTTATAAAAAATTTATAAAAAGTGTCCCCACAATGGAGACCATGTACTGTGTGTAAACCAGAATGTATCTATATAATATATACAGGGTTACGTTCAAGTTAGGTTTTGTAGGTTTGTTCTTAAGTTGAATTTGTATGCAAGTCAGAACTGTATATTTTATAATTGTAACCCCAGGCAGAATTTTTTTGGTCTCTGTGACAATTGGATTTTTAAAAATGTTAGATTGTCACAAATACCAGGATTGACAATAAAGCTTATAGCAGACACCTCTGATAACTCTTACAGATGATCATTGTAGCCTAAGGATAAAGTACCGTAAATTACCAACATTCAGAGGTCCCTTTGGAACTAGTCGGATGTTCTTAAGTAGGGGACCGCCTGTTTCTAGGTTTTACGTTTTTTATAACATGTTATATTAGGAAGCACCTCCTGGCACTGGTTGTAAAAGGTAGGGATTTCTCCTGTGTTTTATGTAGCTATATGTGTTGTGTATAGGTTGTGTACAGGAGTGGGCATTACCGAAAGTGTAACGCCCCTGCCACCAAATATGTTCCCCCTAATCCTGTCCCTAGCCCCTTTATATTTATTAAATTTTTATTACAAGGTGTGTGTGCAAACATAGTTTTAATCAATTCAACCCCTTACCAAATAAGAGGTCGGATCCTCGCACAGGTCCCCTGGCAGTCGGCCGTATTCATGAGGGGGGTGGCTGACACACCCCCTCCATGCCCCTGTCAGTCAGGGAACTGTAAGAAATCGCCGGCAGCAGCGACTGTACTGCGCAAAAAAAAAAAAACACCCTTATTCACAGCGCCGGTTGAATGTGAATAAGCCCCTCTGCGGCCACTGTCAGCACGCCGCATCGCTTAGAGCCAGTGATTCTTCCAGTTCCCTGACAGACAGGGGTGTGGAGGGGGTGTGTCGGCCGTCACCCTCATGGATACGGCCAACTGCCTGGGGACTGGTTTTTACTCGAAACGCGTAGCTGTTTGTGGATACCACTATGTGCTGACCGATTTTATATGATGATTCAATAGAGAAGCAAGAATTTTTTCATAAAAAAAGTGCTGGATCATTTGAATCTTTTTCATTGTCTGCAAAAACCTGCAACCACAGGGTGTATCCTTTTGCACTTTCAAGAGGACGGGGAGGATCACCAAATGCTCACAGGTGTAAGGATTTCCTTCAAAACACACTTGCCACATGGACTTTTCTTTTGTAAACTGCCTGGGGACCTCTACCAAGATCGATTAAAACTATGTTTGCACACACAAATTGTAATAAAAATGTAATGCATATAAAAAGGGGCTGGGGACAGGATTAGGGGGAACATATTTGGTGGGGGTATTTTTCGGGGTTGACAGGTCCTCTTTAAGCAGAAAAAAAAGTTAAAAAGGAAAAAGAAAACTGTTGCAATGTCTTATCCACATATTTGTTGTTTACGTCTTTTCAATCTTTTCAGATTTCAATCTCCTAGTGATTTTAACACAATAAAGATCATTGTTAACCCTTTACTTCACAATTTTACTCAGTTTTATTGCCGTTTTAGCACCTATCACTCAGTGATGGTCAGTGTAAAATTCCAGAGTGTGGGAGGGGGCTCTTACTAAAATCCCTCTAGTACTGTGAGCTGACAGTGTGGTTAGATTATCAGGGTACAGGTTTATGTACACTTTCATCTGGCTTCTGAACATTGTACTAGTATCTGATGATGAGATCATGAGATGATGAGATCCAAGAGATGCCTATTGCATACAATGGCAGTCAGCTCTCCTACATCTTTGATATTCCACAACACACACTGCCGTCACTCAGAAATCCAAGATGGATTCCCCAACCCTAAGTCATAAGTTAGACGGTGGTGTTTGGCAGCAAATGAAATTGTGTACACCATGACTGATAGAAACAGGTTGGAATTATATCTGATGAAATGCTAATTTTTTTGTTAACATTGAATTAGAAAATGTGTTAATTTGTTATTCTGAGAATATTTAAGAAACTTGTCTTCCTAGGGATACCCCTTTAAAAAGATACATGATTGATAAACACAATATGCTTGATGAAAAACCACAAACAGTGACTTGAAGAAAAGCTATAAACAACTAATTTCACAAGTTGTCATTACTAAACATAGCTAGTCCTCACCCAGATGCCAAAATATCAATGTGATTTATTAAAACTAAACACAGGGATTAATCATGGTCCAGACCTGGCTTCAAAATATCCAAAAACAGCCACATTGAACAGCTTCCAACTATGAGAAAAGTGCTGCAAATACAAGGTGCTTGATCTCCACATGAAAACATTTCAGAATAGATTACAGACATGTTTATGTTGTTCTTAAAGGGGTATTCCAGGAATCAGAATTATTCAAATACAAATGGGCCCTTAAAATAGAAGCTAATATGTAATTAGTTTTTATTTAAATTTTGGTCCCCTTAGCAGAAATATGCTGTTGACATACAATGTAATGAAGAATTAAAATGCTACTGGCCCTTTAATTAGTCTGTTGATTTTCTAAGCGCAGAGCAGACACATGACAGAAGATGGCCGCTGGTCACATGTCCACATTAAAAAGGGGCAATGTGCAGGTCATGTGATCACCACTATGTTTGGCTGTAGTTGGTTGGCTGCAGTGCATCCAGTATGGTCAGTGTTGTGGTGAGACGTCATCACTGAGGTAACGTGCACTGATGGCAGTTACACACATCATTACCATGGTAACAGAGCAGGACAATCTGTTAGATCATCACTGAGAGCAAAGCATAAGAGGGAGGAGGAGTTACTGACAACTAAAGGATCATAGGACATGTAGTTTCCAGCGGCGGCCATCTTGGTGATAACTCCACCTATTTTAGAAATCCTATAACATTTTGTCAATCATAATTTTGTCGTTCATATTCCTGAAATACCCCTTTAAGGACGCCAATACACAAAACAAATTAGGAGATTTTGCCGATAAATCATTACAAAATTATTAATTAGTGGCTGTATCATGTACTGTTAACATGATATGTCACAAATAACAATTTTGCAATCATTTACCTGAAAAATTATGTGCTCCACATCAGCAAGGTAGGTTTTCACCCTAAATATAAAAAAACAAACATATGAAAAAAATCTTTTCAAAGTTTATGAAAAGTATAAAATGTATGTTAAAAAATTGCACGTGTTGCATATCATATCCAAACTAACAGCCAATCTTTGGATTAAGAATAATATGACTGCAGTATATGACAATATCCAGTAACCATGTAACAAAAGAAAAGTGTTGGATTTACCCCTAGACTTCAAACATATGAAGATGCCTAATGAAAATATACCATCAAAATTAAGTATGATAAACCAGGGACAGCCTAAAATCTAGTTTAAAAAAATAAAAACATTATAAACTTGGGAAATTTACTCATAGATCCAGACAATGTGATCGTAGTATAGAAGAACATGGAACAGACATAAAATAGTTGTTTCATATTTTATTTAGTGCAGAATGTTTTCTTTAAAATAAATAGCCTTCACCATAATGCATAGATACATAGAGGTAAGTATAAGAAATAAAAAAAATGATGATGTTTCTGTCAAGTAAGATCTGTCTTTCTCTTATGGCTGGTCTGGCTTGGTGATGCAATGAGAGATGGCAGCAAGACGCGGTCTTAAATAGAGTGTAGACTGCGCATGACTGGAAGTGATGTACATTATGGTGAAGGCTATTATTCTAAAGAAACATTTCTGCACCAAATGCGAAAAATAATAATTTTATGTGTGTGCCATGTTCTTCTATATGGACATTTCTTGATTGAGAATCCGACATTGAGCACCACTAACGAAAAGTGTACGGTCTCTATTGTTCTACGTGTATTGTGTCTGTAGTAATCTTTTTTAATCTTTGCTCTGGTAATGCCATCCCCCGCAAGAATATAATTTTGATTTCAGAAGGAGGAAGGCCATGAATAGCTAATATAAGAAGATGACCACAGTCACAGTGTCTGGATCTAAAGGTAAGTGCCCCTGGTCTTATAGTGCTCGATATAGATGGCAGCTTTCCTTTAAGTTAATGGTATCTTGTATCTATTTTTTTCTGGGGAACACATACAAAAGGCCTCACTTTAAAATATATATATATATATATTTTCACCGGCCACTTTATTAGGTACACCATGCTAGTAACGGGTTGGACCCCCTTTTGCCTTCAGAACTGCCTCAATTCTTCTTGGCATAGATTCAACAAGGTGCTGGAAGCATTCCTCAGAGATTTTGGTCCATATTGACATGATGGCATCACACAGTTGCTGCAGATTTGTCGCTTGCACATCCATGATGCGAATCTCCCGTTCCACCACATCCCAAAGATGCTCTATTGGATTGAGATCTGGTGACTGTGGAGGCCATTTGAGTACAGTGAACTTATTGTCATGTTCAAGAAACCAGTCTGAGATGATTCCAGCTTTATGACATGGCGCATTATCCTGCTGAAAGTAGCCATCATATGTTGGGTACATTGTGGTCATAAAGGGATGGACATGGTCAGCAACAATACTCAGGTAGGTTGTGGCGTTGCAACGATGCTCAATTGGTACCAAGGGGCCCAAAGAGTGCCAAGAAAATATTCCCCACACCATGACACCACCACCACCAGCCTGAACCGTTGATACAAGGCAGGATGGATCCATGCTTTCATGTTGTTGACGCCAAATTCTGACCCTACCATCCGAATGTCGCAGCAGAAATTGAGACTCATGAGACCAGGCAACGTTTTTCCAATCTTCTACTGTCCAATTTCGATGAGCTTGCGCAAATTGTAGCCTAAGTTTCCTGTTCTTAGCTGAAAGGAGTGGCACTCGGTGTGGTCTTCTGCTGCTGTAGCCCATCTGCCTCAAAGTTCGACGTACTGTGCGTTCAGAGATGCTCTTCTGCCTACAGGTGGCGATTTGAGTCACTGTTGCCTTTCTATCAGCTCGAACCAGTCTGCCCATTCTCCTCTGACCTCTGGCATCAACAAGGCATTTCCACCCACAGAACTGCCGCTCACTGGATGTTTTTTCTTTTTCGGACCATTCTCTGTAAACCCTAGAGATGGTTGTGCATGAAAATCCCAGTAGATCAGCAGTTTCTGAAATACTCAGACCATCAGACCAGCCCTTCTGGCACCAACAACCATGCCGCGTTCAAAGGCACTCAAATCACCTTTCTTCCCCATACTGATGCTCGGTTTGAACTGCAGGAGATTGTCTTGACCATGTCTACATGCCTAAATGCACTGAGTTGCCGCCATGTGATTGGCTGATTAGAAATTAAGTGTTAACGAGCAGTTGGACAGGTGTACCTAATAAAGTGGCCGGTGAGTGAATATATATATATATATATATATATATATATATTTTTTTTTTTTAAACTCTTGGCTAATTCATTTTGGGAATGCACGGCTGATGAACAAATATTCTTATTAAGGGGCATTAGTCTCAGAGTAAGGCTGGAACTTTCAGCAGAACTTTTAAAGATAGAAATCTTTAATGCTTTGAGTATGGATCAGAGAGCTGTATTCAGTTCAGCACAGCAAGTGTGGATGAGCCCTAAAAATGATGTATACTAGCCAGGTAGACTATAAAATAAAAAATGTGGGAGAGTTAGACTTTTGGAGCACCTTGCACCTGAATTCTAGTATTTTTTACTTTATGACTGTGTTTAAAATTAAAATTGTGGCCTAAGTTGTGACATCCTATGTGCCAAAAATGTTGGCATAGTTCTGGTTAACAAAGCCAACAAACGCAAGGTGGAAATTTAGACTAAACAGCCTTAGGCCACTTGCACAAGAATGTTGTATAGGGGCATGTTCTAGCCAGATTTATTATCCACCATGATAGTCTAACCTAGACTGTGTAACTATAAAACAGTATTAGGAGATCTTCCCCTATGCCTTACCCAGTAATATGCATTGTAGCATTGTGAAATAAGACCATGGGCCCTCGGCGGTAAATATTATAGCCTCTACAAGTCTGGAATTCACTTCCAACATATGGTGCTTGAATCAAGCTTCTTAGGGAATGGATGATGTGTCCTTTCAATGTGAGGTTTCAAGACTTATGGAGGACCTTCAAAAAGGTCCTGAAATGGCTTGTGTACATATGTATTGAGAGCAGGAACTGTAAGAGGATTTTATAGATGAAAGCCATTTTAAGCATAAAGTTTAGTGGGCCCCATGGGCCCCCTAGAAGGCTTTGGCCCTGGGCTACCACCCCAATCTGTCTACTACTGGTAGCACCTTTCTAATGAAATATACTAGAAATGTGACCTACAATAGTAAAGAATATATTCATTGTACTTATAGTTCCCACATTCATGCCCCAATTACTAATAACCTATAAAGACAGACAGACAGACAGCAGACACAAATTCTCCAGTTCCAGCCTGTGAACCGGTCAATAGTTAGTTTAACAAGGAGTCTGGTTTGTCAACTTGCAGTAAAGTATAAATCATGCTAGCTTCAGTCAATTCAGCACAACATTTTGAAGCAGACAGGATGTGTTCCTATAACATTGTTAGCTCTTTCCAAAAATCACTGTTTAAATGTAAAACGCAGACAAAAGCAGTGTGTCATAACGATAACGTAATCTATTTTGGAAGTAAACCGGACAAAAGGAATACTGCAGACAAAGCTGGCATAGGGCCAGTACATGTAGCCATAAAAATCATGTTGGCAACAGGCTAGTTAGAAGGACCTGGTCATTCTATAGCTGGCAAAATGCAATGCAAGAGCAGGCATAGTGCAAACACATTTGCAAGAAAAACAAATGAAGAATGGAAAAAACAAGAGGATATACAGACAATGCAGAATAGAATAATCCCATATGTATAAAGAAATTCTGATCACACCACAGAGCTAACACAAGGTCAGCAATCCCTTAAAGTAGAACAAGCTGACTCAAAAGAGGACTGCATAAGAAAAAAACCACACTCCAAAAGCTAATGTAACACAGGGAAGTCAAGTTTTAGGGTCACACAGTGCTGAATCTTTAAGGTAAGCCAAAATCTGTACCAGCCAATGCTTTATTATGTTAACAGAACAATTTTATATTCTGTTGATCAGATTCACAGCCATGTTAAGTTCACATCAACTCACCATTGCATAGAATTCATTTTTAAATGATAAGGCTTGGTCCAACGTCCCGCCACCCCCCCCCCCCAAAAAAAAAACCAAACAAACAAAAAAAACTCGATCTATTTCGAAAGGGCTCAGTGCCTACAGTATATTGTTCACCGTAAAGCCACACACTATATTTTTAACTCCCCCACTGTAACTACCTATCCTGTAATGATCAGACATATCATTGAGTTTGATAAGAGTACTTTGCAATGTTCCATATTAGAGGTTCTCTTTGACATTTAAAGGAAATCTACCATTGAGAATGCTGTAGCTACACTCATGCAAAAACATATCTTGTTTAATCCAGGACAGAGTGGTTTGGTGAAAAAACAATTATGCCGAAGTTCTCCACTCAGCTCAGGGATTAAACAAGATATATTTCTGCATCAGTGTAGCTACAGCATTCTCAAGGTATGTTCATAATGCTGAATCAAATGGTAGATTTCCTTTAACTTAAAAATCTCTAAAATGCAAATCATAAAATGCACAGGTTATTCCTGCAATGGAAATTTTGTGTGTCCTGAACTTTAAAAGGTATACAGCATTTTATCACCAACAAGTGAAGCAATATTTAAAACAATCTAGTAGACACTGCCTATATAAATGTCAAGTATCATGGCCCTATGCTTCATCTTCACACAGCAATCCCTTTTTCATCTGTTGGAACTAGAATTGTCATAAGAAAGGGGCCTTAAAGGGGTATTCCAGTAATCAGCATCATTCTTATACAAATAAGTACTCAAATTATAAGATAATATGTAATTAGTTATTATTTAAAAAGTTGCTGTGGACATACACTGTAATGAGGAATTAAAATGCTACTGGCGCGTTAATCAGTCTGTTGATTTTCTCCGGTGGAGCAGACACAGGACAGAAGACGGCCGCTGGTCACATGTCCACATCACACATCCTGCACCTGCCTGGTCAGGTCATGTGATTATCACTACATTTGGTTGCAGTTGCAGTGCATCCAGTATGACCAGTGTTGTGGTGAGACGTCATCTAAGTGAGGTAATGTGCAGTGATGGCAGTAACACACATCATTACTATGGTAACAAAACAGGACAGTCTGTTGCATCATCACTGTGAGAAGAGCATAAGAGGGAGGAGGAGTTAGTGAGAACTAAAGGATCATGGGACTTGTAGTTTCCAGTGGAAGCCATCTTGGTGGTAACTTAGTCTTTACAAAATTTTATGAATAATAAAATTAATCTAGTTAAACTCCATTTTGTGACTAACGACAATGGGGCACATTTACTAAGGCTCCGCACACCGCATTTCTGTCAGGTTTCCTGACTATTTCTGATTTGCGCCGCATTTAACAGGGTTTTTGACGCACGCGATCGGATTTTGGTGCAATCACGACGACTTTCATGTGACACAAATCGTGGGGCGTGGCCGTCGGACAACCCGACTGATACGGACTAAGCGCGGGATTTAAATTCAAATTGTGTCGCAAGACATGCACTTGCATACACCGGGAAGAAGAAGGTGAACTCCAGCGGACCTCAGCGGGAAAGCGACACATGCAGGATCTCGGGCGCACGAATCTTGTTGAATCGCGCCGGACTTCATCCTCCTCGGACAACACACCTCAGGGATCGGGACAAAAAAAAAATATATTTTTATTGGTTTCCTCTGTTACTTCAGACCCAGTCATGAAGGTGGAGGAAGCCCCTTCTGACTTTTTTTTTTTCCAACTTGGTAAGTAAATACATGGTCATCTTCAGGAATGTGCTCTCATTCAGGGAGGAAATAATGTGAGATTTAGATAAAGGATTGTCATCCCCACCTGTGCTGTTTGGGCATGTTCCAACATCTCCTCAAATTCCTCATACTCCTCATCATCAGGTTCTGCTCCTGATAGGCGAGCTGCTCTGGCCATAAAGTATGGAGGTAGTTCACCAATTGCAGTGCCAGCACCCTATAAACGGAAGAAAACAGATAAACAACCTGAATGGGAAGTTTGTAAAATAAAAGAAACAAATACATTATTAAGAAAATATAAATATATGACAGACACTGTCTGTTAATAAGTCGGAGATATCATAAGCAATCGGAGGAGCTCAAAAACCCTAATGAGTGTCAAATGGCACCCAAGTAAGGGAGTACATTCAGGCGGCTGTGTGCTTGCCCATTGGAAAGCTCAAAGACACACACCACTTATGTAGGCTTTTGAAACTTATTTTATACTCTGCACAAAAGCCTTTGTTGTTTATGAAAGCTTCAAGGCGACTCCTGTTTGAAGAAAGTAGTTTCAAGCATTTCTATTGGATTCAGGTTCCGATGATTCAATGCCCATTGCATTGCTTTATTTTATTTCTCTGAAATTATTCTGTTCCCTTATAAAACATGGCTGGACCATTATACAAGCTCTTCTACCTCTTGTGTCCCCAGTCATCCTTCCATATAACCGTTTGTACTCTTTAACGTATTATTTTATTTGTATATGTCTCCTATGATTTGTAAATGCTACAGAATATGATGGTGCAATAAAAATAAAGATTCTTATCAATTGAGAGTTTCCATGGATGTGTGTTTGGGATCATAATCTTGCTGTAATGTCCACCCTCATTTCATCTTTATCATCCTGGAAGAATTTTATCTAGAATGTCTTGGTACATTTGGTCGTTCGGCCTTACTAATGCCTTATGCTGCAAAACAGCCCCACAACATAATTTCCCGCCTCTAAACTTCACTGTTGGTTTGGTGATTTTGGGGAAATATACAGTGCATTTGGACTTAAATGTGGTTAGTATTATGGCATCCCAGAAAATAAAGTTTGGACAATATTTTCAAACTGTATTCTCCCAGTATTTCAAAGGTCTGTATACATTTTGTTGAGCAAACTTAAAAACTTCTTGAACCTGCTTTTTGTTAAACAATGGGGTCTTGCATTGTGAGTGCACAGGCCATGGAAAGTTGGTCATAGATGTGTGAATTGCATTAATTGTCTTTGTTCCTGCTGATTCCAGGTCTTTCTGTAGTTCTCCACAAGTGGTTCTTGAATAATGTTTCTAATAAATCTTTTCACCCTTCTTCTAGAATCTTCTTCTAAAATAGGGAGAGGATCGCTTTTATAAAGGAATGGTGTTCTTTCCACGTCCGGATTATAGCCATTGGCACCTTCAGTAGTTTATAAATTATTCTGTAAATCAATACCATAACTTGGTAATGAGACAACTTTTTATAAGACCATCAGGTGAAGTGGCTGATATTATGTTTCACCAAATGTCAGGATTGCCTTCTATTTACCGATAGATTTAATGGGGGGTGGGGGGGTGATTACATGACTTTAAATGGCCTTTTGTACAAAGGTTCTGTGGAGAAGGGGGGCATAGGAGTGAGTTGAAGCAGCAAGATCTTCACACTGCAGCTCAGGGAGAACTCAAAATCACCCCCAGAGGAAACTGTTAGCAATGAAAAAGGCCATTCATATTAAGGCCATTAAGAGTGTTTTTCCTCATGAAAACACAATGTACTACTGGTTCATATAAAGTTTGTTGACAGGCAAGGTGTGCTTTGATGTATCCGTTGTAAAGTTTTAATGCTGTATAAATTATTTGTTTCCGTATTGCAGTAAAACAAAACGCTTAGAGGCTCAGAGTGACTTTAATATCAGTATACTTACCCACATGCAGGCTTCCAGCCTGACTTTGGAGATGATGGTCCATAAGGAAATGCTGCCTTCTACAGATTCTTCGTCAGGACATATAATTTCATCTGGATATGGAGGTTCCGGAAAATTAACAGAATTACATTCATAAGCAGCAAGTGTCACAGAAGCTATATGTGGACCCTGAAAAGACATAATACAAAAAAATTGTTAGATTTACACTATGGTAAGCCTCAGTGGCGATACTAGTATGAAAACACGGATGCCAATGAATGGCTGCAGCAATTTTAAGTATGTACTACAGAATTAATCTGTACAAAAGTTCAGCAATATAGTTTTTAGAAGATACATAGATATAGATATCGCTTTATGGTTAGTACTGGGCTTCTATCGATCGCTGTCCAGTGTTGCATATTGGAAGAAACAACTGACCACCATGAATTAGTATCACAGAAGTTCATCTTTTATCTTGTTAAAGATATTTGAAAATTTTGTGAAAAAAGTTAAGTTTAGGTTCATATTGTTGGTAGTAATAAATTGAACTAAATCGAATGCCTCTTGTTTGGTACCCCGCCCCACCCCACCCCACCCCCGATATGCAGGTTTACCAAATAAGAGTCATTTGATTTTGTCCAATTCATTTGTACTAACAAAATTAACCTAAAATTCATTGACAAAACTGTACACATTTCTCCATACACTTAACCCATTGCATCTAACACAACGCTTCATGCGGACTCATGCCACCAAAAACATGTCATTAAAAACATCCTGGTGGGTGAGCTAATCCGATTAAAGAGAAATTGCACAGACCCTATAGTCAGAGTCAGAAAAGAACAAAATGTTTAATAAATCTCTCACAGCGGCAATACTCTCAGTGGATGTTAAAATGAGCAGAAGGTACAGTCACTAAAATTCACCGATCTGAACTATTAAAAAAAAACAAAACAAACAAACAAAAAAAAAGGTAAAAAAAATTATACAGTAACACAAATAATTTGTTAACCTTTTCAACGACCCACAATGTCCAATACCAGGACATTGTTAAAATTATAAGGAAACATGTACCTATACTCCAAATGGATGAAGCACTTTATGCAATTCTAGAATCTGGAGTGCATTTCACAGCCAAAAGAGCAGCCACTTTAGCAATGCAGCTATCCCCAAGTTTGTTCTCCAGCACACAAATGAACAAAAGTAACAAACACTGGCTTACAACCACAGGCTGTTACAAATGTGTATCAAGTCAAACGATACATAAATTGTAACACTCCTTATGTCATCTATCTTATCACATGTACAATTTGTAAATTGCAGAATGTCGGTTTTACCACGAACGCTATGAAAACCTAGGATACGCCGACAGATGCTATTAGTGAAAATGCAGTTTACATCTCGGCGGTGTCAAAACATTTCCGAGACATACATGCGGGAAATTGTGCTTCTTGCAAAGTGGTCGCTATAGAAAAAAAAAAATGGGCAAACCAAAGAGTAGGGGACCATAAAAAATGCCTACTAAAATGTGAAACATTTTGGATCTTCCTCTTAAAAACCTACATCCCATTAGGTCTGAATAGATGCCAAGATGTAATTTACTTTTATTAGCCATTACTGATTGTTTCCTCAATATGACAAACATCGTCTTTCTCTTATTCTTTTTCTCTTGTCTAATACAGTGGGATAAGTGAATTTTTAGATGTGTAGTAAAAAGTATTATCTTGTATGCTTTCCCATTGTTTATTCCCTAGATTTCGGTAGTAACAAAAATTACGTGGAATAATAAAAGGGAATATAGGAGTTGGGCTAGCAGAGTCTCACGCTAAGCCATTATTAAGATATCCTATTGAAACGCGTAGGCTTTGCCTGCAGACCCTTGATTTATCTTCCATGTTCCTGTTCTATTTTTTCATATGTATTTAACAATTTTGCTAATAAATACCAAAGTTTTTTAGGGGACCATTGCAACAGAAGCTGGACTATTTTATTTTTTTGGAGCGTGCTTGAATCCTTTGGCGACGGTTGATCCTTGCTTGCTGCAACCTGCCATCTCTGTCCCCTGTGTCCATGTGAGCTGACTTTTCCTTGTTCAGTATTGTGTATTAACTCCTATCATTGTTCCATATACTGTGAAGCTCAAGTAATTCACATGCTAAGTGCATCATGGGTGCGTTAGAACGGCTTCACTTCTGCACAGCTACCAAGAGCTTTGGACCGAGGTAAGTAAAAATGATGATTTTTTTTTTTTTTTTTTATTATTACGACCACGTACAAATATAAAACAGGGCAATTTGAGGTACTTTAGACCCTAATCCATAAGGACCTATGGATGATTTACAGTCTCTGACAAGTTCCATTTAAAGAAAACCTGTTATCACCAGAATTTTACCCCATACACCAGTAATACCTGCTGGTAAAGGGTTAAAAGCCTTCCCCATAGCACCTAAAATTATCTGCCACTGAGACACTGTACCTTAATTACAGCTGTTTTTCTGATGCGCAAAAGAGTAGACAAGAGTCAATTTCTAAAAAGAATAGTCATGTTTTCTCCAGGCTGCCAGTGAGCCACCCTCCTTCACTGCCTAGTGATTTCTGTAATCATTCTTTTGAGTGTTAGTAGCAGGAGGAGTGTAAAAAGTAAATTTATATTCAAGGATTGTAGCTGGATTTGGTGCACTGGTGTGTCAGATCACAGAACACAGGGTCACACTTTTGGCGTTTCTATATACAGACTGTTAAGAGAAAAGATTTTTCAGTGGCAAATACTTCCATCTATTATATTCCGCTTTAAGTAAGAAATCCACAAGTGTAAAACAAACAAAAAAGAAAGAAATGAGAGAGAGGAAGAGAATAATAAATAAAATAATACATTAAAAAGGAAAAGATGATACATTGGACATTCTTTGGAAGCATCAACATTTATAGATGGAAAATGAGCAGCTGTGGCCAAAAAGAAAAGTTTACCTATTGTTAAACATGAAATCTGCCAGATATGACTTGATAAGTTACTCATACAGCACAGAGTGTGCAGCAGTGTGCTGACCACAGCTATCTGAACCAAGGACATGGAATCAAAATCTGCCAGAATATCACAACGTCACGCAGCAACATGCAACAGTAGTAAAACGGTTGTCAACATATACAACAAATGTCCAATATCAAAATCATCAAAATAACAAGCATCTGAATGTCTCGGTAAAACACTGGCACCGTGTGGTGGAATGAAAGACTTCTTAGCAGTCACCGTGCAGGCTAACAGTCTTGTGTCAACAAGTGCCAGAATCGTGGCAAAATTAATCCAACTAATAGGTTGTATAAAGTCCAGAGATGCACCAGATGCATCATGCAAGGTGTTAATCCTACACATTTGAAAACTGTACATCATAGTAAAACTTCCCCGTGTGCATATTCCACAAAATTAGAAGACATCCACCCTAAAGCTAAACTATTTACAATAAAACACAAGATATATATTCTTTTTTGTTTTACAGGACTTTGATAAAACTGAAGGTCGCTCAACATGGTCATTATTGGTAGATAGCATAACCAAGACATACTATTTAATACAATGATACGAAAAGAGAAAGTTGTGACTATCAATGGCTGATAAATTACAACATGGGATCAAAGATTGCACTAACATTTTTCCAGAAGGGTAATAATACCCCTTTTACCATTTTTGAAGAGTAATTTTTAGCCACGGAGGAGTATGAAATTTTAAGCAATACATATAAATAACTACTAGGCCTAAATAGCGTTAAAAGACAAATATTGATGCAAGAAAATCATCAAAACCATCACATCCCAGTCTCTGTCCAGACTATGGCTGTCGCCCCATACCCGCACCCGCCCAGACTATGGCCGTCGCCCCAGAAGCTTCCTGGACTTTGACAAGTGGACTTCAAGTCTGTGTTGGGTTTTGGCCACATGACCCAGAATTAATGCTTGATTGGCTATTCTGCCACCATTCCGGCATTATGTCCAGGTCGCATGGCCGAACATGAATATCAGATGCGTAAGTGAGGTCCACTCATCTCTAGTGGCCACCAATTTTTTATCATATTTTATTATTTTTATAAATATTTTTATTATATATGTGTCATCTGCTGTTATATACCGACATCCCAATGATCACTGTTATCAGTGATCTGTATACACAGACATGCAGAGAGGCTGCACATTGCATCTTCACTGCAAGTCTATTAATCACATGTGCTCCGGGAATCCCATACAAATCACGGGATAACTCGGCAGACGCAGCGCTCACTATAAGCGCGGTATACGATGCTGATGTAATAGGGGACTGATACCAACGGCCCCCTGTCACAGTACAGGATAGGGCTGTCACACAGACATGGCATTGTGTGCAGAAGTGTAGACTGCTAGAGGGAATAGCAGCCCTCACTCCCCGCTGCTGCAGGTGGTCATGCGGCCGGAGATCTGTGCTTCAGTCACATGACCTTCTATCAGCCGTGCACTAGTGCAGTGAATAGATTGCAACTAGCAGAGGGTCTGAGGGAGAGAGAAGAATAATCCAAAGCAGATTTATCCGCATTTGACTATTTTTGAAGAGTAAATCTGCTTGTGCAAGCGTAACAGATGCGTGTACAGGCGTTATTGCGATCTCTGCATGGGATTATAGAATCATCATTGAAGTAACATTTAAATGGTACTAGCATGGTCAAATGCATATTTCAGATTGATGTATGAACCAAACACCTATAAACCAGTAATAGCGAACCTTTTAAAGACCAAGTGACTAAACTACAACCAAAACCTACTTATTTATTTCAATGTGCCAAGAGAAATTTAAAGGGAACCTGTCACCAGGTTTTACTCCACCAAACAGCTAGGCCTCTCAGGTAGGGTATGAAATGTCCTGACCCTTTTACCTATATATCTGCCCCCAAGTCAGGCAAATATAACTTATTGCCTCCTTTTCACATGAGAGGAGTCAAATTTAGTGATTGCAGGGGTAGAGTCACTTCAGATGTCTCTATCCCTCCAGCCCTTCTCTGTCCTTACATCTGCGGTCAGGCGAGAATAAACAGGTTCTAGACGCATAACACGGTCTGCCGACAGGCCAGCATGTAATACTAATGTGGAGTCTGTAGGTTAGTCTGATCTATACATATGGAAATTCAGCTTGTCTAGTATATGTACATAAGAATCACGACATTTAGTGCATATTGGCCAGTCCAACAAGTGTTGGGTCAGGGTGTTGGCATTGTTGTTATTTATGAACTCAACAAGCAGTTTTATTTTCTGCTATGAATGCAAAAAGAATAAGCATACTGTATCTATTGTGTTTTTGTTCTGAACAGGCTTCTCTATTTGGAAAATACAAATTTTAGTTCATTGAACTCATAAAAAGCCCAACAGTATACATTAATTTTCAGAAAGAACAATAAGCCTGATGTGTTCATGAAAGTTCAATGAACCCTAGTTTACAGAACTGCTTAAGTTCATACTATACGTTTCAGACCATAATTATATATAAATAATCAAACTGTAAACATACAGTATCATGGATCTGGCACTCCCAATTTATACACTTAATAAATTATATACCACTGCTGCTAGATAACTGTTAGGTATAGGTTTCACTTGTGTTTTGCCACTCTCTACTTTTTAACTTTTAACATCTACTTGTATCATTGAGTATAAAAGTGTGGGATCTAGCATTGTCTATTCACCACTTATAGTTTAGTGCCACGGTGGGCCCTCACTTGTCGGGGGCTGTATCCCATGAAGGGCATTTTATTCTCCATGTTTTTGAATGAATTATATTATTGCTTTTTTCTTTTTTTAATGGAACTAATAAAAACAAAGATGATGTTTTGTTTTTTTTGGTGAATGGGCATTATTTCCACTCTCTTGTCTAGATGTTTGGTTTAGTCACCAGGATTAAAAATTGTAAAACGTTAGAGAGATTTAAATGGTTAGTGATGGTTCTGCAACCATAGACATTACTATCCAGATCTCCATGATTTTTATGACAGAGGAGGAGGCGTTCATAGCTCCCCACCTTGATTTTATACAACCAATTTACATCTCACTTCAAAGTAGATGTTTTTAGATGTCATCACAAAAGAAACAAAAACTATAAGGTGTTACGCTATTTGACAATGTACTGGTAGTGGTTTATTAGCCCAATTGCTAATGACAGGTTCCCTTTCAAGAACAGCAGATCCTGTCAGAGGGGGCACACTCCAGCATGTCAGTGTGCTTGGTTTATAATCCTTCATCCTGGTAGTAGATGTCCTTTAACCCCTTACTGACATGTGACATAATAGTACATCAAATGTCGGCTCCCCCCTCATAGGCTGAGCCCTCTCTGCCAGCACCGATCGTGGGTGTTAACCACTCCATCGCCGCTGGCAAAAGCAGCATATTTTCATTTTTGACTCCCCACCTTCAAAAATCTATAACTTTTTTATTTTTCCATGTAAAGAGCTGTGAGGCAGCTCGTTTTCTGCATAGCAAATTGCACTTCATAGTCACAGTATTTAGTATTCCATGTTGTGTACAGGCAGTCCCTGAGTTACGTACAAGTTGAATTTGTATGCAAGTCAGAACGGTATATTTTATAATTGTGACCCCAGTCAAAAAATTTTTGGTCTCTATGACAATTGGATTTTAAAAATGTTGTATTGTCATAAAAACCAGGATTAACAATAAAGCTTCAATACAGACCTTTAATAATGGTTATAACTGTTTATTGTAACCTGGGGCTAAAGTACAGTAAATTACCAACATCCAGAGGTTCGTTTGTAAGTAGGGTTTGTTCAATGTGGGAAAAAAAAATCCAAATGCAGTGAAATTGCTAGAAAACTGCATTTTCACCGCTTTCTTGTGGACTTGGATTTTACAGCTTTCACTGTGACACCGCACTCTAACACTTGCGATCAGTGCATCACTGGTTCCAGTTGAAGTAACATTAAAATAAAATAAATAAAAATGTCACTTTCCCATACAAACACTTAATAAAGTATAAAAAACCCACAAATACACCAAAAAACCCCCACATTTGGTATTGCCGAGTCTGTAACAAAAGCGTTCCGAAAAAAGATCATTTTTAATTAATACCTTAAAAAAATGCTCTAAAAAGTGATAAAAAAAATGTTACACACTTTAAAATAAGACCACTAAAAAAACAACTCTTCTCACAAAAAATAAACCCTTAACCAGATTTTTCAGCTGAAAAATAAATAAGTAATGCTTTTGAAAAAGTGGCGACTCTAAAATGAACAAGATATTCTCTAAATACGTTTTTATTCAGTAAAATTTATCAAAATACACAAAACCCCCACATATTTGTTATCGCTGCTTCCGTGGCAATCTGCATAATAAAATAATCATTATTGGACCCGCAAAAAACAACCCAAAAAAAATGCTCAGAAAAAAAGATAATTTTTAATTAATACTCTGTAAAAAATGCTCTAAAAGTGATTTAAAAAAATGTTATGTGTCAGCCTAAAAATAAAAAAAAGTTATCTACAAGTGGTCCCCTATTTAAGGACACCCAACTTACAGACAACCCATAGTTACAGACAGACCCCTCTGACCTCTGGTGAAGCTCTCTGGATGCTTTACTATAGTCCCAGACTGCAATGATCAGCTGTAAGGTGTCTGTAATGAAGCTTTATTGATAATCCTTGGTCCCATTACAGCAAAAAAATGTTGAAACTCCAATTGTCACAGGGGCCAAAATTTTTTTGTCTGGATCTACAATTATAAATTATACAGTTCCGACTTGCATACAAATTCAACTTAAGAACAACCCCGCCGGAC
Organism: Engystomops pustulosus; assembly: GCF_040894005.1. Classification (NCBI taxonomy): domain Eukaryota; kingdom Metazoa; phylum Chordata; class Amphibia; order Anura; family Leptodactylidae; genus Engystomops; species Engystomops pustulosus. Next base: position 132,273,537 of record NC_092412.1, read on the forward strand.
CCTATCTTGTACGTAACCCGGGGACTGCCTGTATATGAAAATTCGGTGATGCTAAAATTAACAACAATATCACCAAATTACTTTTTATCCAGAAAGATTGGGAAAAAATATAAATAAATTAGGTATTTTCGTAATTGTGGCGACCCACAGAATAACCGAGGTTTAAGTAAGCGCTCTCAACGCGAAACGGCCCGTCGCCTTCCGTGGCGTGCATCACCCCTGTCCTGACTCCTTCCATAATAAAGTTCTCCTGCTTGTGATCGGTAAGTGCCGCTTTTTCTTTCTATGGATGTTGAATAAGTCTTCTGTAGTGAAGCTTGGACGTGCACCCCGCAGCAGTACTGGTTTGTTTGCCGGTCTCTACGTGCAGCTGTTACTGTCGGACCTGGACTCTGCTGTTTGCCTGTGTTTAGGCGGTGCCAGTCACTCTGTCTTTTTTGGTTCCTAACTTTACAGTTACGCTTTAACATAAGTTTCTGGATGGTATGGAGAGAGTGGAGAAATAATAAAAATAGAATAGAATATAAAAAGCGTAAAATTGTACAAATGTCTATGCAGCTTTTACCAGGCGTTATTGTCACTAGAGATGAGATGTTCAGGCAATCCGGCATTATGTACAGGTCGCGTGGCCAAACCAGAACATCGGGTCTGCTCATCTGGAATTTGGTGTTATATGAAGGGGTAGTGGTTGGAGACTGAATATTTGCATTGTAGAATATATAGATATCATAACTAGCTAAAAAGTACTACTTCAAGCAACCAGTGTAGGCCGACTATGCTGAATCACCAAGGAGAACTTCTACACTGTGAGCATCACCACCTGAACACATTATGCAGGTGTAGATGGCTTCTGTTCCTCAGCAGTGGAAATGTTCTTTTTTAAAGTAGAGAATCTTGTAACGGAACAGGAGAGTACGCAAGCAGCAGAATTCCTCTCAGCCAGTGGTTTTCTTCACCAATACAGGACAATACGGTCAGAGATGACTTTTCAATTACAATGCATTTCTTACAGTTCAGCTAATAGAGTGATTATTACTGTAAACTGACCCTAATCCAGTCTTCCAGATTTCTATCCTCCTGAATTGGATAGATGTAATAAGCACATTATGATCTCCCGACACTACTTCCAGTAATAGGTCATGCTGTCTATTATTCCAGCTGAACGACCGCCAGAAAAAACAGAATATAAAAACAGCAAGTCATAAGACTCGAAGACTTAGAGTGCAAAATAAGTGATGGAAACAAAACAGCATCATTTCTTCATAAGCACAGCTGCATTATTCAACAGTGCAAGCTGAAATTTACAATGGTCAATGAATATAATCTTCTAAACAAACTGAGGGTTCTGGAAAATTGAGAAAAAAGACTTTACAGGAAGAAGAAAAAGTAAGACAACAGCTCACTTTCTGTGGTAAATACGTCCAAGAGGTCCCAGACTACTCCTCCCCCATATCACCACCACATTGACTTCATGCATCATGTGCCTGCTTTTTGACAACTTTAACCAGCTGTCCAAAATGAAGTCAGCGTGACTTTATCCTATGGTTTTGGCAGGATCTGTGTAATATGCTTTGGACATCTGCTTCTGCTAAAAAGTTGATATTTGCAAAAGCCACAATTTCATCTCCCTGGAGCTAGTCCTAAGCACAGTTTGCCAAAGTCTGTATAGAAATCCATTTGACCAAATAAAGTATTATTTTGATACAAACACAGGGCATAGTTTATGAACTTAGCATATACAGTGTCTGCATGAAAGGTAATCTTTGTTTGGGAGAAATGAATACACCCATATGTCACAATGGTTTCAGTCACTGAAGGATGGTTTGCCATTATCAAATCAAAAGAAAAAATATTCTGCAGAGATTATTCTGTACAATGTTATGCATCCAAAATATTTACATGAATATGTAATAAACTGTATCAATGTATACGCCACACAAAACAACATCTGTAAAAGATCAGGTCTCCAAAGGTCAGCAACACAGGAATCGGAAATATGCATTTATATTGGGTTAGGTCAGGTTATGATCACAACACACGTCACCAATCGTCACTCATCCTCATACTATGAATTACCAAGCAGGGGATCATCATCATTGAGAAATTGACAGAAGGACATGCTAACATTAAGAGGGTGGTATAGATATACCTTGAAAATACAAAGATGCCACGTGGTAATGACAACTGATCAATCTAATCAAGGCCAGGTTAGAGTAAACCAGCCACATCTGTAAGTCAGTCCACGGAGAAGCTTCATGCACATCTAACTAGGGCTCAGATTATGAAGCAATTTAAGTCCTAAACATGTGAAATATCTACAGAAAGTGTGTTTAGAGCCATGGTATGGAGGAATACTGCTGAAGAAGACAAATCTCAAGAAAGGGAATAGAAAGAGGAAGAGAGTGAGAAACTATAAATGGAAAGAACTAGAAAAAGATATGAAGTCTGTACAAAGAAAGAGTGAGTCAGAAGACAACTATGGTAAACAGATAGAAGACACAGGCATCAGACGACCAAAGCAGGATGACTACCTAGAAGGGAAACGTCTAGAAGACTATGTTTGTAAAGAAAACGCAGAGAACATAAGAAACAAGTTCTTCCGCCTTTGTGGTGCACGTTTGGCAACTTCACATGAAAATTCTCCATAAAAATTAAAAATGTGTCCATAGGAGATTGTTAGTCTGATTTTGACATTGTTGTATATTGCTGCATATCTCTGAATGGGTTAAAAAGCTGCATGATACAATGAAAATTCAGGGAAAACAAACATGTTACTATAAAACTTCAAAAATCATCTGTCTCATTCTCAATATTCCGCTCTATGGCAGAGATTTATCATACGCCAGCGATGAAGCATATGATAGCGGCCACGCCCTCTCGTTGTGCTTTATACATCAAAAGTCTTTACACCTTGCTGTATCTGGGGGAAGGTACAGTTGCTGCCACCCTCTTTCATTGGCCACCGTGCCACTTGAGGGTCACATGGTGTGGAGGAGTCTTATTTGCAAATTATTGCTCAGAGCCCTCAAAATTGCCAAACAATCAGTGATAAATCTTCCCCTAGGTTTAGAAGCATCAGCACTCACATAAATTATAATTTAGATAAAAGTAGCTTGAATCAACTCCATAAAAATAATATGCATTTAACTTCCTAAATGGAAAAGCTGAACTTGTACAGACTTTATATACTGTATATATTCGAGTATAAGCCAAGTATTTAAGCACAATTTTTGTGCTGAAAACTCCCCACTCTGCTTATAAAAAAATAAAGTTTTCCCCATTCCGGCTGTCGCGGACCTGCTGCGCACATGAAGATAGAAGACTCGTTGCCCGGGCCATCGGAATGGTTTATTTTTTTATGGGCTGGCTATATGCAAGGGGGCTGGCAGGCTATGCACTACAGGGGGCTGGCAGGCTATACAGTACAGGGGATACTAGGACCAATGCATTTCATACCCTCGGCTTAGACTCGAGTCAATAGGTTTTCCAGTTTTTGTTTGTAAAATTAGGTACCTTGGCTTATACTCGGGTCAGCTTATACTTGAGTATATACGGTATACCAGATATGGTATGTCTAAATGAATATATCACAATTAAATGACTAAAACTGAAAAAAAAAAATTTATAATAAAAAGTTGTTTTCCTATTTACATGTACAGGCAGTCCACGGGTTACATACAAGAAAGGTTCTTATAGGTTTGTTCTTAAGTTGAATTTGTATGCAAGTCGGAACTGTATATTTTATAATTATAACTCCAGCCAAAATTTTTTTGGTCTCTGTGACAATTGGATTTTAAAAATATTGGGTTATTATAAGAACCATGATTAACAATAAAAGCTTAGTTGCAGACACCGTTGATAACTGTTACAGCTGATCACTGCAGCCTGGGACCAAAATACAATAAATTACCAACATCCAGAGGTCCGTCTGTAACTAGGGGTCGTCTGTAAGTCGGATGTTCTTAAGTAGGGGACCTCCTCTATGTAGTTTATCTCCATTATTTTTTCATATGGCCACAGTCAAATGTCTCTACTGACTGATAACTCCTATGTTTTTCTCTGTTGAAAATGTAACAATATTCTATGCCACGCATCAAATAAGTAGAAGAGGGACACAGGTCCACATTTCTGAAAGCTAGTGCAAACAAAAAAACAAAAAAAATCACCTCCTATTTATTAGGGGGTCTCTGTATATCATCAATTGTTTGGATAGATGCACTAAATGATGTTATTAATTGTGAGACTTCACTCAGGGTGCGGTCACACGTCCGTTTAATGCAAGTGTTTAAAAATGCATTGCTACAGCTGAAGATTGATTTGCCTAATAAAACAGCTGTTATCATTTGCGTTTACAAAACGCAACTGTTAATGCAATGTGTAACATATGCATGTGTAACATTTGCATTTTGTAAACGCAAGTGTTAACAGCTGTTTAATTAGGCCCCTTTAATCTGATACCAAAGCATTGCTTCTAGTTGTTATTTGGACCAACAACATCTGAATTGATGCTCTGTCTCCAGCCTCTAAAACCATGTCTGGCAAAAAATGGTGAGATTTTATAAAAAATAACATGATAAAAAGGGTATTTCATATCCTATCGGAGGGTGCTGCTAGTTCAGTTTTATCTTTTCAGTGTCATTTTATTTTTCTGTCCTCAGGGATGGGAAATAACACAATAAGAGTTACCTTATTATTACGTTATTATACTATTACCTCATTATTACCTCATTCCCGGCTCAGAGGAGTCAGCGCTGTACATCCCATGCTGCTCACAGTCTGTCGGTGAAGTTTGGCAGGCACTGGTCCTCAAGCCATTACCATACTACCGTATGCCATTAGCTGTAAAGGTTATTTGCCTTGTAAGCTTTATTATGCTATCAACTAGGCCATGAGGACAACATAATATTTATTTACAAAAAAAAAAAAAAAAATACCCTGAATTAATAAAAAAGCAAAACCTTGACACCATTGTGAACAGAATCTAAATACCTTGACCATAAAATGACTCCAGATATGTGTTTAAGCAGAAGATGGGACAAATGAAGCAACATCATGTCCTTCCATTTTGATCTACAAATTATTACAACTTATTATCATTAAATATTAATCAAGCATAATTACATCCAGAGTAAAAAAAAAAAAAAACAAAAAAAAAACAAGTTTATAATACAATTTAATAATGGGCGACTTATGAAATGACCTATAGTGGCTTCTGTAGAAAACACAGACATAGAACACATCCCAGTTCCCACCATGATTCACCTGAGAAACATTCACTTGCCACACTTTGAGTAGAGACCCACTGGAGCCTGCGGTTAGTCTGGTATGTGATATGCTAAAAATTCCATAGTGATTTATAAATGGAATCGGGACTGATCATTGGGATGACTGGCTTAAGTCAGACTGTCTGACTCGCCCCCAACTTCTAAACACATAGACAAATTAGTAAGTTGTATTACTTCTATATGACCATGTAAAGTAGCTCCTTGTTACTTGTCTAGTCCGTTGACACACAACTTCTTTAAACGTCTTTTTACTGGAAGAACACCACCAAGAGTAAAAAGTCAAAAACATTAATGGGAAACTGGTCCCTGGAATAATTTCGTAAATTTACTGGTATTTATTAAAAAAAGAAATTTGCTTCCCGGTTCTTCTAAAGGGCTAATTTCCCTTTTATATGGAGCATTGCAGGACGAATTTCTTAAGGGTGTTGCATTCCCGAGCAGGTGTAAATGGGAGGGAGACATTGGACCACTCTCCGATGATCAATGGGATACTATCCTTTCCCCAACACCAGTGCTCTCCCTTAGTGAAAGCAAGCGATTATCACATTTGCTGTTATTACACAGAGCTTATAAAACGCCAGTCTTGCTAGCAAAGATTGGGGCCAGACCAGATTCTAACTGTCCGAAGTGTAATATGCCGGATGCACACCTTGTACATATGTATTGGGAATGTTCCAAGTTGGGAGAATATTGGCAGCAGGTGTTGGATCTTATTTTTAAGGTATATTCAATACGTCTGGCAACATCCCCACGAGTATGCTTGCTGGGGCTATTGGAAGACGATATGACTATTACGACTGATATTATAGGTATATCTCGCATTCTTTATCAGGCCCGGAAGCTAATAGAAGCCAAGTGGATACAGCCAATCCCTCCCACTATCAAAGAGCTGAAAGAACGCCTTAATGATGTAATAAGGTTAGAAAAAGGAGTACCGTATATACTCGTGTATAAGCCGAGATTTTCAGCACAAAAAATGTGCTGAAAAAACCTCACCTCGGCTTATACACTTCAACTAAGAAAAAAAAAAAATAATAATACTCACCCTCCGGTGTCCGGATCCTCGGCGGCAGCTCCCGATTCTCGGCAGCGGCTCCGCTCCTCTCTTCTTTCTTCACTGGCGGCTCCCGGGCTCTTTGCTTACTTCGCTAGCCGGCAGTCGCGTCCATGCGATCTGCCGACGGGCACACACTATGATGCGGCGCTATGATGACGTCATCAGCGGCGACACTGCCGCATCATAGTGTGCGCCCGCCTGCAGATCGCATGGACGCGACTTCCGGCTAGCGAAGTAAGCAAAGAGCCCGGGAGCCGCCAGTGAAGAGAGAAGAGAGGAGCTGCCACCGAGGTTCGGAAGCCGCCGCCAGTACCGGGAGCCAACGCCGAGGACCGGGAGCCGTGCCGAGCTTCAAAGGTGAGTATCGTCCGAGGGTGAGTATTAAGTTTGTTTTTTTTATTCACTTGGCATACTGGGGGCAGGCTGTATACTACTATGGGGGCAGGCTGGCTGTATACTACTATGGGGGCAGGCTGGCTGTATACTACTATGGGGGCAGGCTGGCTGTATACTACTATGGGGGCAGGCTGGCTGTATACTACTATGGGGGCAGGCTGGCTGTATACTACTATGGGGGCAGGCTGGCTGTATACTACTATGGGGGCAGGCTGGCTGTATACTACTATGGGGGCAGGCTGGCTGTATACTACTATGGGGGCAGGCTGGCTGTATACTACTATGGGGGCAGGCTGGCTGTATACTACTATGGGGGCAGGCTGGCTGTATACTACTATGGGAGCAGGCTGGCTGTATACTACTTGGGGGCAGGCTGGCTGTATACTACAGGGGGGCAGGCTGGCTGTATACTACAGGGGGGCAGGCTGGCTGTATACTACACCCTCGGCTTATACTCGAGTCAATAGGTTTTTCCAGTTTTTGGTGGTAAAATTAGGGGGCTCGGCTTATACTCGGGTCGGCTTATACTCGAGTATATACGGTATATAAAAAAAGAAAAGCCATGAAAAAGCTTGAGACTGTATGGGGTCCCTGGATTGCTACACCAGGTCTCCCCTCTAGGTTTTTAATATCTCCATCTGTCCTCTTGGGATAATCATATTGCATTGTATAAAATATGACTGAAGAGATCAGTAAATATTCCTGTGTGTGAGTGCTGTATGTCTATGGGAAGAATAGAAGGATAAAAAGGAATTCCATGGTATATGTCTGTAAATATCTAATTCTTAAGAAAGACTTATCATTACATTGACATATCGTGAAAAAGTCTGTATTGTTGTATCGAGAAATGGGAGGGATATAGGGGAGGGAGGGTATAAAATGTGTTGGCGTAACTAATAAAAATGATCTGACTTAAAAAAAAAATAAATTAAAATAAAATATAAAAACAGATTAAAGTGGTTTTATTTCTTTAATATTTAGAGAAAGTAAAACTAAAGCCATAGCTCTAGCTTAAATACATACAAAAAAAATAAAATATGCACAAAAACTTAAATAAAAACAGCATTTTTTAATGATTCATCGGTGTATATAACCTGTATTACGATTTCATAAACCAAGGTATAAAAGTATCACTAGCAGATAGCCCTGTGCTGTCAATAATCAATACCACTGAAGAAGATATCTTTTCCTCCCCATGTGTGTTGATCAATGTAAATGGATACAAATCATGTTATAAATTGTGTTTTAGTCACCAAATAGTGTTTTCTATAAAAGACATGTAAGCAAATCCACTGCAATGCAAATAACACAAAAAGGACCATATTCATCTTTTATACATTTTGTTTTTTTTTTGTGTGAGTGGAAGTGAAGTGACTATGAGTGAAATTTTTGTACAACTTATATGGTATATTTGTCCAAACCCTGTCCTGTGAATAAGCCACACCAACTTCTTAAGACAAAAAGGGACAAACGGGACTACAAAAAAGTGTGCATTTCATAGAAACCATAAACATTTGAACAAAAATAAAACACTCGATTAATTTACCTAATTGTATAACCGATGTTATTGTCAATAAGCCAATTTGAAGGAACCAGAGGATTATTAATACTGAAGTACTAGAAAAACCCCTTAGAACCATCATTACAGAAATCATTAACCATTTATGGTTTATGCAAAATCTATCTATACACACACAAAATAGATATATATTATTCTAATGCTCATTGAGATACTGGATATTAAAATATCTATACAGCTTTATTCACAGACTGTATTATTTTACAGCAGTTTGAAATGGGTGGGATGAAAAGCTTTAATTTATTAAGCTGCCATTTATTAAGCCAAAAACAATCAAAATGTAAGATAAGACATGATAAAAAGATATCCCTCTTTATGGAGGTGGATTGAACAATGGGAGGTACACAGCGTGAAGAAAGCAGCTTAGACCCCCAGGGGGATCATTGCCAGGAAATGGGTGACTCACTCCACACTCATTCCATAGTCATCCAGGCATCAACCACAAATAAAGACAAAAAGTTGAAAGCTGAACGGGTGATATCAAGCAACTCAGCTCGGCTCCCTTTTATTCTGCTCCTACAATGAACAAGCTATCAAAAGCTCATTCATTGTTACAACAAGAATACACAAAGTCTCCATGCTGAGTCATGACTTGCACTGAGCACATGCCCGCACAAAGGAAAACTAATGAGGGCCACTGGTCACTTGCTCTTACATTAAGGAAGTCAGTCCTCTCACAGCCATACAATTCTCTAATAACCGAGAAGAGGGACTGTACGTTCTCAAGCTTTCCATTTTCTGTAAATGATGCTACTGCCTGTATACGTGAAATGATAGACGATGACTCATATGATAAATGAAAAGAGGAAGATTGGCAGCATTGCAGTAGTCATATCATAATCATATACTAAAGTCTAATGAAATCATAAGAACGGCTTTGCGAGATCAATAAAAATGGAATGAAATATTAACAAACCATAAAAATATGTAAATCCAGTGACACAATGATTATAATAATACATTGGGGGCAGACGTGCCTGCTGTCATAATATGCTGGTGCACGAGCACTGGCATGTGGTACCAACCCCCCCCCCTCCCACATATACCGGTATGTGTCTGTGGGGAGATCTGCTATTCTCTATGTTATTGTGATCAAAAGATGGACTGGATCATGGCAGAAGGGAAACAACCCATAAAACAATTCTTTGAGAAACATTTCTGCTTTGTGTGAGGAGATAATACCAGGGCCGCGAATTGTGGGGGCCCCCAACTGGCAAATTTTGTGGGGCCCCATGAATATTAGTTAGCCTTCTTAATCTGCCATGTCACAAATATATATATATCACAGGACCTAGACATTTAGAAACTATAGAGGGCTGGCCACTCTCTTTAATGACATCTAGTGCATAAAAACAGTAATAAAACGAGAACTGAAACTATAACATAACTAAACGTATTATGTAGGAACAGTAAGGTACAGCAGTGACCTATCCAGGGTAGCACTGATACCAGAATTTGGAATTCTATACAGGTACGTAGTGTAGTGCCAGAATACTCAGTAACAAAATGATACTTTGCCATCAAAAGAAAAATAATATTTTGGGTCAGTGAGACAACCCCCCATTACAGAGTATAGGGAAATATCTTATCTCGCAAGCTCAGGCAGGGACAGTCTCTGTGGTAGCAATTTCGGCTTCTGTCGTCTACACAGACGTCTACACAGTGCAGCACATAGCACCATGTCAGGTGCAATCAGAGACACCACTTTCTGCCATCACACGGCTGCTTGTGCTGGGACTTTTGGCGAGGGAAAGGACAGCATTACAGCGGTAAAGGTGAATGGCAACTGCTCTATCAAATATGGCTTAGTACTATTGTCTTAGTATACCTGGATGCAGAGATTGCCTGTAAATTACAGAAACAGGCATCTGCTGCACTTTACTGAAACATAGGGGCTCATTTACCAAGGGCTCCAAGGCCGCACTTTCATGGGGTTTGACGATTTTTTTCCGTTTTGCACCGAATTACGCCGGGATATTGGCGCAAGCGATCAGATTTTGGCGCAATCTTTCAGCGCCAGCTTTCACGCGACAGAAATGGGGGGGTGGGGGCGTGGCCATCACAAAACCCGATAGATATGGAAAAAACGTGGAATTTAAAAAAAGAATTGTGTTGCAAAATCAATCACTGACATGCATCGGGAATAGGTTGGTGAACTCCAGAAGACCTCGGCGGACTTCAGCGCAGCAGCGACACCTAGTGGATATCAGGCGCACGACCTTAGTGAATCGGTGGAAGACCCGAATCCTCGTCCGAGAACGCGCTGCTGGATCACGACAGGACCGGGTAAGTAAATGAGCCCCATAGAGGCAAAATATTTACCCCGGGAATGCCTCAGTAGAAATACTATCCCTGTAATCTGACAAATACAGGAACTCTGCAGTGGGAGTAATGTAGCACTTCACAGAATATATGTATAGATCCAACACCACAGATTGATACATCAAAATGAACAAATAAAAACTATGCTTTTGTTCACTCACTACTTGTTCAATCTCTCACTTCCCCTGCCTTTCTGGATATATGTACACATATTGGTGGTACACACCATGAGAGGTCACTACTAACCTAAAGTACTACATTAACTATATGCTGTAATCTCACTGCAGCAGAACACAGTGGTAGGGGAAAGGGGGGAGTGCGCCTGCACAGTGTAACAGCCTGTGAAGCTACAGCATGGTAACACTCCTCAGAGCCCTTCTGACTCATTCACATTATTTAACCATTAATTTTAGAACTGAAGAGGCCATAGCCAACATACGATAATATAAGATTACCACAGTTATGATGCCTGGATCTATGAAGAAGTGTCCCTGGTTTTAATGCTCAGTTTTAAATGGTAGATTCTATAGTTATCTAATTGGGTTATTTAAAGCTGACCACAAACAATTAACATAAGACAAAAATAAAAAGTGATTTTTCCCTTCTATTTACAGAAATACCAACTATGCAAAATGTAAATGTTAAGAAGGAAGTTCTGCTATATGGCCAAATATGGCTCATCTAAGAATGTACTAACACACTGAATAAATGTTGGCTGAAGCTTCCGATTTTCGGGAGGACAAAGCAACTTATATGTAAAAAGATGTAACTCTCCAGAAGTTGTCCCAGGGAAGAAGCATTGGGCATATGGGGTTGGGAAAACTCCTCTGTCATAGGCACTGCTCCCAAACATATGAGGCAGATCTCTTGTTCATCACATCAAAAAATGTTCTTTAGCTCACATACAGAGTTTGACTCAAAGCATAAAGGCAGCCTTTACATTCCATTCAAACTAGAGAGTGACATAACTTTACGTAGGTTGTAAACAAACAGGAAGAAGTCTAGAAATAGTGGAGTGAAACAGTGGTGAAAATACTAAATTTAAACATGCTTTATTAATTAAAACACATTCAACAAGAACTTAAAAGAGTAAAAAAAAATTAAAAATCCTGAGATGTGTGTAAAAGATCCCCACGTTTCTAAACCAACAGTTACAATAATCATACTGTTGACTTATTTTTCTTGTGCCTATTATCCACCATTAGGAAATTACGGTAAGTAGATACTAGTGATGTGGTCATTTTCCCCATACGATGTAACCATGTTTGTCCCATGACACATTTACTTCCCATCACAATCCCAGTGTACTTTATTTACTCAGGTTTCTGCCATTTTTGCAGTTTGTAAACCACAATAAAAATAAAACAAAGAAACATTTCAGTTTTCCACTTTACTAAAGCAGATGTGTCATCCATCCTAATGATTCACAAGGCTTCTTAATGAGAAAATGCTCTATGTCTATGTGGGATAGACACATTATACATGATGTAATATGGCACCATAGTTATGAAATCAGACGGAAAGTCCCTTACAGTGCCCCTGTATTAATATCCTTGAGCTCTCACAAGCCCCGACGTTCAAAGACAGAGATTAAGTATCAAGTGTACTGCTTTTATTCTTCACTACTGTGTGTTCTATAATTGGCTCAAGGAAGCATTTCTGTGCATTTACTCAGTGTTCATTAGACGCTTTAATGCTTGTTTCATATGTTAGTATACGAGTGTCCTGACTAATATATACAAACAGTTTCACCACAAATCAAGAAATCCTGTCCCTGCACCACATCCAATGCAGCCATGGCTCCACAGAGACAACAACAAGCAAAGGATTTATCTTTATACCAAAATAGAAAGATGAATAAAAAACTGCACCCATAGTATGTATTTTGTGACGTTAGCCCTTCACTATTCGGTTATTTGTGACCTCGCACACTCCATTTAAATGCACTTCAGAGAAAACAATAATGGAAACAGAATGTACAGTAAAACCTTTGAAGCATTGCTAATCACTAAAAATTGCATTAAAGATGTTCTTTCAAAGAAGATGGACTGTATGCATAATATAAGGTCGAGTTGCGAATGTGGTCTGGATAAAGGGGTGGTCTTTAGGAGTTTTGATTGTTTAATGCGCTAATTCACAACAGTTTACTATAGGTAAAACAGTACTGTACTGCCCTCTAGCTTTCCAGTAAGGTAATGCTGTATGGCCACGGACATTGACAGCCACAAGGTGCAATAATGAACGAGTTGACAATCACCAATTTACAGTTATTACAAATATTTGTTTAATTTTTGGATTTTTTTACACTTACTTATATCTACGGTAACGACCAGGGGACATCGCCGCACATGCGTTGAAGCCTCTCTCTAAGGCATGCCGTTCGCACTCGCCAGCGTGTGTGCTAGCCGCACACGTGATTGATGCTCCGATGTTCATGCTGCTTGGCCAGATATAACTAGTTGATTACACACAGCATGCACGTCTGCTACGCGGCCAATTGAGGAAGAGCATGTGATGCACAAATGTGCTCCTTGGGAGTGTGGTAACCTGGGAACTAAGGTTATCATGCGGAGCACAGCTGCCATCTTTAGACATCAATTCATGCCACCGGCAATAAAAAGTACAAAGGAATTCTAATAACCGGAAAATTGAAAAACCACGGGTGTATTAAATAGGGAACATAAAAAAAGAGATGCTAGGATTTTTGATTTTTGGATAGAACGGCCAAATAAGTCCTTTAAGGGTTCATTCAGAAATTTTTGACATGCTATCCATTTTTTGCAGATAGAATACAGACCCAATCATTTATATGCATCTGTTCACATGTCCGTTTTTCATGGATGTGCAGACTGTGAAAATAAAATAGCAGCATGTACTACTTTTTTCTCACATGCGGACCACAGAACTCCATAGATTGTTCTCAATTGTTGCTGCAAAACCAACTTGGCCGGGCAGAGAGCAGATTAAAAACTGGATGTGGATACAATACGGACTGCACACAGACAGCCCTAAGGCCGGCGCCACACAGGGCGCTTTGTCTGCGCTTGCGAACGCAAACGCAGACAAAGTCGCGAAACACCGGCGGCTCTTTCCCGATCGCAGGCGTTTCCATAGAAACGCCGATGCGATCGGGCCGAGGCCCGCCCCGGTGGGCGCGACTTTGTCTGCGTTTGCGTTCGCAAGCGCAGACAAAGCGCCCTGTGTGGCGCCGGCCTAAGGCTTCCTGCATGTCCAATGGATTTTTGTTTGCATTCTGTGAGTCTTCCCCAGGTGAGCTCTGCTCACACGCCAATGACCATTGAAAATGATTGCCTAGGTATAGAACCTTCTTTATATTTTGCATCTTGGGCAGCTGGCTCATGCATGGGGCTGTGAAATTTTGCTCTATAGAGGCACATGATGACGTGTTCTAGCTGTAGAAAATACAGCTAGCACACAATCTCATTTCCTCGTTGTGTGAGGGTAGCCCAAGGGTGCAGTCACAGGGTGCGTTCGTGAGCATACCCTTAGGGTGAAGACACACATGGCGTTTTTGGGCCGTTTTTACTAAGTGCGTTTTCAGATCGTTAAAAAACGCATCCGTTTTTGTCCGTTTTTCATTGCGCAATTTCTGAAAAACGGACAAAAACGGATGCGTTTTCAAAAAACACATGCGTTTTTAAAAAACTGATGCGTTTTTTAACGCATGCGTTTTTAACGATCTGAAAACGCACTTAGTAAAAACGGCCCAAAAACGCCATGTGTGTTTTCACCCTTAAGGTGATGAAATTTTTTTTCTTTTAACCCATTTGTGACTGATGGTCATTGGTGACTTAATGTCTAGTTCAATTTTTGCAGCTCCCTTCTGCTCTTCTTTAACCCCTTAATGACCTGGCCCTTTTTTGTTTTTTCATTTCCATTTTTCAATCCCCACATTCAAAAATCTATAACTTTTTTATTTTTACACGTAAAGAGCTGTGTGACGGTTTGTTTTCTGGGTAAGAAAAAGCACTTCATAGTAATGGTATTGAATATTCCATGCCATGTACTGGGAAGCGGGGAAAAAAATTTCAAATGCAGTCAAAATGGTGAAAAAACGCATTTGTGCAAGTTAACATGTGGGCTTGGATTTTACAGATTTCACTGTGCGTCCCAAATGACATGTCTACTTTATTCTTTGGGTCAATATGATTACGGGGATACCAAATTTGCATAGGTTTTATAATGTTTTCACACATTTACAAAAATTAAAACCTCCTGTACAAATTTTTTTGCGATGATGTTTTCAATTTTAGAATTGAAAACATTTTTACGACTGTACAACCTTTTGATCACTTTTTATAGATTTTTTTTTATATTTTTCAAAATGGCAAAAAGTGGCATTTTCGACTTTGGGCACTATTTTTCATTACAGGGTTAAATGCAGTTATTATATTTTGATAGATAAGGCATTTTTGGAAGCGTCGATACCTAATGTGTTTATGATTTTTACATTTTTTTTAATATTTATATCAGTTCTAGGGAAAGGGGGGCGATTTGAATTTTTAGGTATTTTATTATAATTTTTTTTTACTATTTTTCAGACTCCCCAGGGCACTCTAACCCTAGGTTGTCTGATTGATCCTATCATATACTGCCATACTACCTTGGGAAGACCCGAGGCTGTCATGGCAAAGGATCTTCATGGATGACATCACGGGGAGCGATGATCCTCTGCAAGATGGCGTTGCATGGGCACCGACATCTTTTTGAAGCCGCCGGCAGCTTTGCCGGGATAACAGACGTGTTCGGTGGTTGATGTTACCGGTAAGTATTTGCTGCAAACTTCAATTTATTCATTTTTTTAAATATATATTTACTATAATCAATTGTATGACCACTGTTACATCTTGTGTCACCCCTCCCCCCTCATAGATTGTAAGCTCTGGTGAGCAGAGCCCTCTATCCTTGTTTTTCATCTATGTTATTGCTCTGTAATTTTTTATTTTGTTAAAGATTTATTAAGGAAATCTAACACCAGGATAAAGAATTGTAAACCCAGCACACTTTGCCCTCTCTGGTAGGATCTGCTTAGCTTTTAGGACCTTATTTTACAAAAAAAAAAAAGGTTTTAAAAACTATGCAAATTATCCGGAGGAGCCCGAGGCTCCAAACATGTCAATGGAGCCTGGAAACCCTCAGGCTCATTTGCATAATTTATAAAACCTTTTTTTCGTAAAAATAAGGTCCTAAGAAGCTAAAAGAAGAGCAGATCCTGTCAGAGGGGACAAACACCAGCATGTAAATGTTCTTGGTGTACAATCCTTGATCCTGGTGGTAGAAGTCCTTAAAGGGGTTGTCCGAGTTTAAAAAAAAAAAATATATATGTGGCCGGGAGTAGGCTGACTTGGTGTACTTACCTCCCGGTGCCCTCCCGTATCCAGCGCTGCTGTCGCTCCGGTCCGGGCGCCATGTAAACAAACATGGCCGCCGGAGCAGCGCTGGATTCAGCTTCCGGCCGGCCGTGGCCGGGTACGCCTATCCGTCCCTATACACAGCATTGTGTATGGGGGCCGGAAGGTTGTCGTGTCCGGCCGGAAGCTGAATACGGGAGGGCACTGGGAGGTAAGTACAGCTTTATTGTTTTAGTCAGCCCACTCCCGGCCACATATATATTTTTATCAAAACTCGGACAACCCCTTTAAAGTTTGAACAATAACATGGTAATATGCAGTACCAATTCATTCCATTAGGTGGCACTGTTGTATTAAAATACCAAGTTATTATATTCCAAGCTTTTCCAATAAACAGGCTTGTTATGTAAATGGTACTGTACAATAATTAATTTTAGGCCATGCACCAGACAAGCAAAGGACATATATGTATCCACTGAGCGTAGGTTATAAATATATAGGACTGTGATAGTACACCATGGGGGTGTTAGGCTGAAATAAAGCAGCTGTTGAGCCTCAAATCACTAGTCTAGACGAATGGCTGCCTGTGAATTTTACAAATATCCATATTTAAATATAAGTGTCTAAGGGCAGGGAATGTTATAAGTTAGTCTGTGTGATCGCTCACTGTCTCCATGTCGAACAGGAACAGATTATTAATAGTGTATTCTGCAGGAAATCTTCATGATGCAACAGGACTGACATAGCTCCACTGGGAGTTGCCTCCAAGCTGCCAGGCAGGGATCAGGTCCAGTTAGATCACAAAACAAACACTACTGAAGTCCAAAGGCAGTGCTATACTGCACCAGAGCGAGCCAAAAATACTTATATTAAATACAAAAAAACAAAATAAGTCCTGGACAACCCCTGTAATGATACTTTCAAAGAAAAGGCAAAATCATAACTATGTTTACATGCAGGGACAGACTGGCAAGAGCCGATGGGTCTTGTGGCTCACAGATCCCTGTACTGGGCCTGTGTGAAAACTCACTCATCCTGTGCAGCAAGGCTGCAGCATGTATCTTCATATATGTTAACCCATTATCTGCCAAAGGTGTATTTCAGAAACATGCATTGGGGTCATTTTAAAGATCCAGAGTTATAAGCCGCTAAAGTGACTGAGCCCAATGTAAATGCGCAGAACTCATTTCACAACAGTAGTGTTCATCTTTAAAATTAGCCCAGTTTCATACTGATAGCTCACATAGATCTTGGGATAGCTCAAGTTAGAGAGGGAAAGGGGCTGACATGTTCAGGTGCGACAAAGAAGAAGCATAGATCCTCCTCTGACCCAAGGAGAGCGGTAATATGGACTGCACTCCACTGTATGTCAGATATCCGATCACTTGTTTAAAATGTAATAGTCCAGATGCACTTGTAATGTGTTTCAAGATGTAATGCAAATGCAGACTGAGGCCAGGTTTACACATTGTGCTTGAATTGTGCTTTGAAACGCAATTCAAGCGCGGCAAGAAGTAGCTTCTCCTGATCACAGATGCATTTAGACCTAGATTAATGGGAATGAGTGACACGTTTTGCATGGTTTACTGGAAAATCACTTATTGCATTTTCCTGATTGCAGGCATGTTTGTCTAAAGATGCAGTCACATGTTGCAGTTAAAACTGCATCACAATCAGCTTTGAGGTGGTTCAAGTTGCAGTTGTGTATATATGCAGTGCTATATAATCCCGAGCAACCCCTTTAACACCTTAGGGTGCGGTCACACGTGGCGTTTTGGACCCGTTTTTGACCTGTTTTTAATAAGATAATTGGGAAAACCGGTCAAAAACGAATGAGTTTTTTTAACGGACTGCTTAAAAACTGTTTCAAAACGCCACGTGTAACCGCACCCTTAGTGAAGCGGCCAGAAAAGACTCTAGTGACCGCTGATCAGCAGCTTTGATTAACCCCTTTAGATCCAGCAGTCACAAGACCACCAAATCTATAGAGCCAGCAGCGGTAATGGTACGTCATGGGGCCATCAAGGAAATATAGAGGGCTCAGCAAAGAACCAGTGCTAAGAACCATGGTCTGTGTGATCATGACTTGCTGACCCCACCTACAACAGAGAAACACTTTAAACATTTTTTTTCCAAAGATATCTTTTTACCTTCTTAAAATCGCCATTGCGAAAGTTTCCTGAAAGAAACATAAGTTTGCATGTCCCAAAATTCAATCTTCAAGTAAAACATAAGTGATCTTACCAAATATAGAAGGAAGGTGTGTAGACCTGTTCCAAGTCCCACAGATGACAGAATGCCTAAGCCTACCCAGTAGGCACACCATAAAAATTTCTTTTCAACATACTGTACATACTGCAAAAGAAAGGAATTTGTAAGTATTTTACCAATAGGCTACAGTCTTAGTTATGCATGGTTTTACTATATTTAATTAACAATAATCACAATAAATGACCGTGATATCCATTCTCTGTGATCCATCTCTCACATAAAAGGAAACCCAACACCACGGATCTACCTATTAAGGTAGATTGGGTGGTAGGTGCCTCTATTGTAAGTGAGCATAACCCTTTTAAGGGCTAACCCTCACCTAGCCTGCACCTTTTTATAACTTTTATTGCCCCAATATGCGCTTATGGGGCTTGTAAAGAAGCCATCAATCAGGGACTACTGGAGCACAGACATTCTGCATCACACCCCCATGTTCCACATGGCAATGCGCAGGATGCGCTTTGAAGCACACACAGTGCCCACTCAGAGATGACCCCAGTTTTGATTGTTTGTTTAAAGGTCAGGCCCATATTAGACCATTTTAGTGCCAAGTTTTCTCAGGCATATACCCCCACCCCCACCAAAAATGTGGCCATAGACGAGTCCCTGGTACAGTTTAAAGGGAGACTTCAATTCTGCCAGTACCTGCCCAATACGAGGTCAAGGTATGGCGTGATGATGTATAAGCTGTGCAAAAGTACATCAGGGTATACCTACAAGTTCAGGGTATATGAAGGGAAGGACTCCACTATAATGCCCCCAGATTGCCCCCCGCCTTCTGGGTATTACTGCGAAGATTTGGTGCATCCACTGCTGGATGCATTTTTGACCAGCATGTTGGGGGTTAAAAAGTTCACCACAAATTCATTGAGGAGTGTAGTTGTACGGATTAGAATAGTTTGAGATGTTAGGCTCATAAAATGGTGTTACATTCGGGGGTTTATAGTACATAAGCCTTTATAGGGCGCATTCAAACTAATAAATATTTTAAAGGGGAGCTGTGATTGGTTGCCATGGGCAATTAGAAAAATTCTGACTTTCAGACAGTTTGATAAATCTGCCCCTATCTGTCCATGAACAATCATCCTGCCAGGACCTTAATCTTATATTAATGAATATTGTCATAAAATCCTGGTAGGGCGACTCTGTATGACAGATAGAGATCACATGACCCTTCATTTGCGTCCATATTATGGACAGGAGAGTCTGGCTGAAGTTATACTAGATCCTGCCCCACACACTTAAACACACATTACTAAAAACTTGAGGCAAAGTGGCCAACCTCTTCATACGTGTCCTTTTGTGTGAAAAAGTTATTTGGTTGTAATGTAGTACCAGTATGTAGGAATACTGAGGGGTTCATTTTAAACTGATAATTTGTCCGTGCAAGGTGGAAGGGAGGGATTTATAATAAATGTGTATGTAGAAGAAATGTATGTATGATGAAACAATCATTTCTTTCAGTTAGTAGAGTAATATTATAACTAGCAACAATGTAGAATACCTGTCAAAGAAGCAATTAACCTACCTGTTGATGTGCTCCTTCAATATAATACGCTACTGTAAGAAGTGAAACCAGGAGCATTAGTGAGCCCACCATCCCACGACGGTGCCATAATCTATGGGAGAGAATGAAATAATGAACAATCATTCTTTATACATTAAAGCAAATCTACCACTTACAGCAGCTCAATTTAAACCATGGACACTTGCATTTAGCTGAGGGAACCCTGATGAAGGCACTTCTCTTTTTCCATTAAAACTCATCTTTTCTTCACAAATCGCCTCTATATTTTATGCAAATTAACGAAGGACCCTCATAGTTCCTTTGCTAATCATTTATTTACACCTCCTGCTCGGATTCTAATCCCCTTCCCCCCAGGAGAGCCAGGGATGTCGCTGAGGAGCAGGCAGCTACACATGGAGGGAGCCGGCAGCGCATGTGCAAGTGTTCCCGAGAATCGGGTGACATTGGTGGCTCAAGAGAACTGCTGAATCCAAGAGAGGGGGTGTGATAGAATCAAAGCAGTAAACATGAATAAACGATTAGCAGAGGAGTGAGCGCCCTCTGGTGGCTGGGAGGGGACTGCTTGAAACAAATATTTATTTACCTCCTGGCACCCTACGCTGCCATCTCTCCGGTCCATGCCCCATGTAAACAAATAGGGGCATGGGAGCCACTCAGCTTCTGGCCCCCCAAGGTGGCCTCCACGCCCACCCGTCCCTACCCATACGATTAATCCCCGAATGACATAAGAAGGAATAGTAGTAAATTCTTACTTCAAGCTCCATTCCTTCAAGTTTATTAAGGTTTGAAGAAAAAAATACTGCAAGGTAATGAATGGCTTCCTCCAGAGAACTATACTCTGCCGTTCTTCACGGTCCCTCTGTTTCTTCTCATTCAGTAAGCTAGCATCTAAAAATAACACAAGAAAAATAGGTTAGGACAAATGTTTTCTGGATCATTGTAAAATTTCCTCACAGTTTATGATTCAGAAGGCTGGTGAAGCATGCCCTAAAGCTGCACTACCATCAATTGACTACCACAGTGGAAATACAAAGTAATCATAAGCCTTGTCCAGGTTAAACACAAAACTACACTACTACACTACACTACTACTTTCAATTGGCACCCCAAATGACGAGTCTTTATTCTTTGGGTCAGTCACAGGTATACCAAATTTATATAGGTTTTATAATGTTTTCATACATTTACAAAAATTAAAACCTCCTGTACATAATAAAGTTCTTTATTTTTCCATCTTCGGGCACTAATAACTTTTTCATACTTCAGCGTACGAGTGCAGTGTCGTTTTTATGCAACTTTTGATGACGTTTTCAATGCTACCATTTTGAGAACTGTACGGCCTTTTGATGACTTTTTATTTAATTTTTTTATATTTTGTAAAATGGGAAAAAATAGCATTTTTGAATTTGGGTGTACATCGGACATTTTGGGGCACAGCAATACCCAATATGTTTATGATTTTTATTGTTTATTTATATTAGTACTAGGGAAAGGGGGCGATTAAAATTTTTTTCTTCATTTTTTTAACCCCTAGGACGTTATAGTACGTCCCCGGGGCTAGATGCTTAGCGCACGGGGACGTTCTATAACGTCCTGCTTCTGGCACCGGCTCACGAACGGAGCCGGTACCAGAAGCAGCGGCTGTCAGCTGTCTAGTACAGCTGACAGCCTGCGCTAACACCCGCGATCGGAGCCGGCTCCGATAGAGGGTGTTAACCCCTTACACGCCGCGGTCAAACATGACCGCGGCGTGTAAGGGTGTTTGCGCTGTGGATCGGATCCCCCGTGCCGCTTACCGGGGGATCCGATCCACTTCTGGGCAGCTCCGAGGACTGGCATGTGCCCCGGAGCTGCCCGGTCTCCATGGCAGCCAGACCCCTTCCGGGTCTGACTGTAAACTGTCTGAGCATGCGCAAGCTTGCTCAGACAGTTTACACTGCTCAACAATAAAATAGTATTGTAAAGCAGTGTATTGAACTTAAACCAGTGATCAGAGCATCACTGGTTCAAGTTCAAGTATGTATAAGTAAAAATATGCAAAAACACTTAACACTACACATTATAATAAATAAAAAATAAATACATAAAAATATAAGCCCCTAAAATGTCACTTTCCCATAAAAACACTTAATAAAGTATAAAAAACACAAAAACACAAAAAACCCCGCATATTTGGTATTGCCGCGTCCGTAACAATCTGTATAATAAAACAGAATCGTTACTGGACCCGCACGGTACACGCCGTAGAAAAAAAAACGCAAAAACGTTCTGAAAAAAGATCATTTTCAATTAATACCCTATAAAAATGCTCTAAAAAGGGATTTAAAAAATGTTTTGCACTCTAAAATAAGACCACTAAAAAGAACAATCCTTCTCGCAAAAAATAAGCCCTTAAACAGATTTGTGAGGCGAAAAATAAAAAAGTTATGCATATGAAAGACGGTGATGCTAAAAGTAACAACATTTTTGCCAAATTACTTTTTCTGCACTAAAAATGGGAAAAAATAAAAAATCTATATAAATGAGGTCTTTTTGTAATCGTGGCGACCCATAGAATAAAAATAATATACTATTTTTATGGTATGGTAAACAGCCAAAAAAAAACCCATAAAAATCTTCCTGAAAAGTGATGATTTTAATTTCCTCCACCAACAAAGAGTCAATAAAATCTCACCAATTAGCCTATAGATTCCCCCAAATTACGTACCAGAAAAGTGCATCTCATGTGGCAAAAGAAATAAGCCCCTATAGGTCCACATTAAAAAAAGAAAAAAATTATAGCCTGTACAATGTGACATAGCAAATCTGATCTGGATGGCACCTCCTTCCCTTCTATGCCCGGCCGTGCGCCCATACAGCAGGTTACCACCACATATAGAGTATCCGTGTACTCGGGAGAAATTGGGTAACAAACTTTGTGGAGCCTTTATTCATTTAATCCATTGTAAATGTTTAATTTTCCACCCAAAATGAGTGTATTGTGAAAAAATATTACAATTTGCAGACTGCACCTCCATTTTGTTTTAACCCCTATAAAACACGTAAAGCGTTAACAAACTTCTTAAAAGTGGTTTTTCATACGTTGAGGTGTGTAGTTTCCACAATGGGGTATTTTACGAGTCCCACTATTATTTAGGCCTCTCAGTGTCAATTAGAAGTTGAGCAGGTCCATCTAAATACAGGTTTTGGTGATTTTACAAAAAATGGGCCTAAGGAGATGAAATGCAACATGCCCAAATCTGTTTAATCTTTGACATGTGTCACAGAGAGTTTGAACATTCTTATTTAAAGGAGAACTATCATCAAGTCTCTTTAACGTTGACTG
Organism: Engystomops pustulosus; assembly: GCF_040894005.1. Taxonomy (NCBI): domain Eukaryota; kingdom Metazoa; phylum Chordata; class Amphibia; order Anura; family Leptodactylidae; genus Engystomops; species Engystomops pustulosus. The sequence continues at coordinate 132,296,672 of NC_092412.1, forward strand.
TACAGCTCCCAGCCTTTATCTATTTAAAGATAAATCTGTGAGAGATACAGACATCAGCTACACAAGTAGCTGACATGTGCTCTTCTCCCTCATATACACATGGCTGCATCAAGCTGTTGTATCTCATACACACAGGCTGCAGGGGTGTGGCTGCCAGAATGAGAAGCACATAGGGGAGCCAGGACCAGGAGTGTCACATTATCATACAGGCTGTCAGACAAGCAATGGGGGGTGTGGCTGTGCCTGACACTCATGAATAAGCTGGATTGCCGAGTATGATAATGATTCATTGGACCTCTCTCAGGTCATTTGCATACAGCTTTAGGTCCTGATTGTTTAAGTTTACAGGCATGTAGAGGGACTAGTACATGCAGGCTCCATATCAGTAAAAGCTCCCGGCAACTCCAGGACCTGCCGTGATATCATAAGTATTTCAGGTCATCCAATTACGTAGGAATGGTATGTAGCAGAGCAGTTTGTGTTTGAAAGTTTCGAAACAGTAGAAATGGGTATGTATGAAAGTTTTAAGACAAAAATAAAGACAGAGCTTAGACTCCGCGTCAGTTCTAATGAATGTCATCAGATCCTGCACACACAGCACAGTATATATACAATGCAACCTTTCTGAGCAGATCTCTTTGTACAGGAAAATGGTGGTCTGCAGATAGGAGGCACCTTCCATACGGTATAATGGCAAAATAGAAAAGAGGCTTCACTGTGTGTGCGTGTGTTTGTGTATGTATGTATACACAATGTGATGCTGTCATGTATTAAACTTTGTATTCCTATGTAGGCGTTTTATACTGTAGGTGGACACGTTTTAGGGTGCATTCACACATTGCAGTGACGCATGCGTTTTCAGATTTGCCTGATTTCATAGCTGTTAAAACTATGTTAACATTAGGTTAATGATATGTAAACATTGTTACCATACGTGTTAACCCTACAGTAAGGCATGCATTTTGTAAACGCAATGTAAACAGCTATGTAATCAGGCAAATCTCCTTTTCTCAGCTGTTCTGAGGCAGATATCCAGTGCTATATCTTCCCTGCCTTGCCCTGCACTAGATCTCTGTGCAAGCAGTAACACAGATTCTGTATCCTGATTGGCTGACTTGTTTGTGTACGTTCATGTGAATGCCCCGAATGTGTGTACAGAACCGTGGATACAGATGTCTGTGAGGGACAAGATTTCCCCTGTTCCTTATCAGTCTCTCAATCCCAGTCTGTGATTCTACAAAACTTTATCCCTCTGCACCTCATGATGCTCCCCTCCCCACCTTGTCATTGGCAGTATCAATACTGTGCAGATAATCTATTAACCCTTAGTGCTTACACAGCACAGGCTATAGACTGCATGTAACTGGTTAAATTATGATTTCTTTCACTAATTATGTTCCCTGCTCCTCCATGTGATGAAGCTGCCAGGCTGTCACCATCCTGTATGTGCAAGGTGCATGTTCCCAGAATTATTTTTGTCAGGCACTTTCAGAACATAAAATGCCATAACTTTGTAAAGAAAAGTGCAAGCAGCACAAAGTGGGCATTGTTCTGTTTGTTTTCAAAGGGGGAATCACATATAATAATTTGGTAACATCATTATAAAACTTTACAGTTATGCTTTAACCATGGAGGCTGCTGTGATTTCATATGATCAGATACATAAATGGGGCAAACGTTGCAGATGTAACAGGATCTTGGATAACGTCACTCTGGTCATATGACATGAAGTGCTGAATACGTAGAAGAGGCATGGGACATGGGGAGGAATAGATGGGAGTGGCTGGCTGAGCAGGGCACGCCCCCTCTGATGCGCTTATCCATAAATGGGAATATAACATAAAGTTGATTTATGAGGATGTAAAAAAAAAAAAACCCCTATTTTTAGCTAAAAGAAGGATGTCAGTATATAGGGCTCTATGGGAACCTGTCACCAGCTGTATATGTGAAAATGTGGCGGCAGGATCCCTTTAAGCTCCTAACTTACTTAGAGCAAATTAATAAACAAGTTTGAGGACAATGCTCTAGTCAGGCCACAAGACAATATCAAAACTATAATAATGAGGTTTTTCTAAGTTTCCACACCAAGAATTAGTAGAGATGCGGCATACCTGTAAAGCTTCCATTGTGTTGTTCTTTAGGCATTCCAACGCGCCTCTGTTCACAATCAGTTCCATTTTCTGCCATTTCATATGTCAGCTGAACTTGAAAAACTTAGAAAGATATAAAAAGAGAAACAAAAACACACGGTCATTCCAGGACATCACAGAAACGTAAATATTAGAGTCAATCAAAGACCTTATCAGACCACGGTACATCACTTTATCTAACGTCACAATTGATATCCTGTCACTCATTGGCCAAAGTCAGTCCCATGACCCTCCTTGCGATGGTGGAACTGGAGAAACTGTTTTTGGGTGGGCTTTTTGCACCTCGGCCCACACAGGTTTTTCCAGATTTACAAGTAAAACTAATGTGCAATATATATTTAAAAAGCATAATACCCTAAATTTAACACTCTCATTGTAACACAGTTAGCCCCCTTGCACAGGAAAAGGAAATTTTGGTTGTACTATACCATTTCTGTATGGGAAGCATACAGCCACATTCACCTCAATAGGAAATATGTCCATCTAAATCAGTGATGGCGAACCTATGGCACAGGTGCCAGAGTTGGCACTCTTAACCCTTTCTGTAGGCACCCAGGCTGTCGCCCCAGGATAGATTCTTCAGACAGGACTAGAATATTCCTGCAGTTCTCAGTTCTCCTGCTGCTATCAATGCTCTTTTAAAGAGGACCTGTCACCCTGGAAAACCCACCCACCAAATGTGCCCCCCATAATCCTCCCCCCAGCCCCTTTCTCCCTAGCCATTTTTATTAGAAATTTATGTGCAGTAAATTTATTTAAACCGATCCGACCTCTTACTAAATAAGAGGTCAGATCGTGTATCTGGTGTGCTGGCAGTCGGCCTTATTCATTAGGGGGCGTGCCGACACACCCCCAGCACCCCCCCCGCCAGCGGACACATTGTAGGAGAAGCCGGCAGCGATACGCAGCGCCCGCGCCACACTAACAGCGGCTGCAACTTGGCTGACTCACATTGCCGTGCACCGCGATGCGATGCTGCCGGCTTCTCCTACAATGTGACCGTTGGCGGGGGCGTGCTGGGAGTGTGGGGGCACGCCCCCTTATGAATAAGGCCAACTGCCAGCACACCAGATACACGATCCGACCTCTTATTTAGGCCGCATAGCTCCCTATGGAGAGGGGAGAGCAGACTCTTTATCCCTTATAACTAAGGAGTCTATGTTGTACTTCAGTTACTTAGAAATGGTCTTGATATTTCAGTCAGAGTGATTTTCTACTAAGAGCCATCACATTTAGGCACATTAAGCAGATGCTGAGAGCTTTATGAAGATTTAAATGTCAACACATGGGGTCTTCAGGTTACTTGCAACACTGTTCAGAACAACGCAGAATTTCTAGAAAATGTTCTAGTAACTGTTTTTAATACACCCCAGGGATTAATGAAAACAAAGACTTTTATTTCAAAATAGACACCAAATCTTGACTTTACCAGGACACATTTAAAAAAAAAAAAAAATGTCTCTAACATCTTTTATAAACAGTATAAGAGCATAGGGCGAAATTGTACTGATGACAGCGATTATAATATGCAAAGTAAAATTTGAACAAAACAATTTATAACCAGGGGATATCCACTCCCCCTGCTCCCTGCATCCCAATTAAGAGCAGCGGCTTTAATTTAAGCCATGTGTCTAGAACTAGCAAGCGTTCACACGAGAGTATGGAAAATATCAACAATTTTATAACTACATATAAACATTTTACGCCAACACTGGGGCATCTTGTTAAATGATACATAGTTGAAAGAAGTTCTGCCTAGCTCTGCAGCATTTCAAATGGTTGAAACATTGTGAAATGTTCTGGATCTACAAACTACAGTTTAATACCAGCAGAACTCGCCTGGGAAAAGTGTTTAGATTTTATTGGCTTTTATTAATTTAAGTAATATTTAATGGTTTTATTAATTTACTGTATATACTCAAATATACATATATACAAAAAAAAAAACCTCACCATTCTGACGCCCCCCCGTAGGTCCTCTTCTGTCTTCAGCTTTGGCTCCAGCTCCATCTTCGGCTCCCTGTGCGGTCCCCTAGCACACACCATGACGTAAGCCATTTGCCGACATCGGTGTGTGTGCTGCCATCGGCACACACTATGATGTCATCAATTGGCTGACGTCATGGTGTATTTGACAAGACCACACGGGGAGCTGAAAATTGAGGTGAAGGCAGAAGAGGACCTACGAGGGACGTCGCAAAGGTGAATACCGAGTTTTTGGGGGATTTTTTTTGGGTGGGGAGGGGGGTCTGCTGGCTATATATGGGATGTGGGGGGAGGGAAGGCACTGGCCATATACAGGGGGGCTGCTGGCTATATACTGGGGGACATGTGACCAATGCATTTCCCACCCTTGGCTTATACTCGAGTCAATAGGTTATCCCAGTTTGCGTTAAAATTAGGGGTCTAAGCTTATATTCGGGTCAATTTATACTCGAGTATACAGGCAGTCCCCAGGTTACGTACAAGATAGGGTCCACAGGTTTGTTCTTAAGTTGAATTTGTGTGCAAACTCCACTCCAGGAGTCTTTCATAGTTTGCAATATTCATGCTTGTTACCAATATAATTATTTTAGCAGTAATCTACGAGTATTGATATATCTCAATATAATCAGTACATTTCTGAAGGTTACCCAGGCAACCATCAAACAACCAGCTTAGTGCCGCCTGCTCACACAGCACATTCATAGTCACTAATAAACATCCGCTGAAGAAAGCGAACCATTTCCGACTAGTGTGCCTGGCAAGCTCTGGTCTTGGTCCCGGAAGTTCGGGTGCACATGAATGCGATGCTCACGCAAATCCAATATGGTAAGAGACTACCTTTTTATTTATTTCTACACTCACCGGCCACTTTATTAGGTACACCATGCTAGTAACGGTTTGGACCCCCTTTTGCCTTTAGGACTGCCTCAATTCTTCGTGGCATAGATTCAACAAGGTGCTGGAAGCATTCCTCAGAGATTTTGGTCCATATTGACATGATGGCATCACACAGTTGCCGCAGATTTGTCGGCTGCACATCCATGATGCGAATCTCCCGTTCCACCACATCCCAAAGATGCTCTATTGGATTGAGATCTGGTGACTGTGGAGGCCATTTGAGTACAGTGAACTCATTGTCATGTTCAAGAAACCAGTCTGAGATGATTCCAGCTTTATGACATGGCGCATTATCCTGTTTGAGGTTATTAGTGCCCCATTAGAACCCATTTTTTCTATTTTTCCTGTACTCTTTAAATTGCTTATAGTCAAGTAGATACGGTACATTAAGAAGCTACATTTACCTCACAAACACCAACCAAAGACGTTTTCCAGTTGCCCTTCACTTCTGAGACATTAAATAAAACACGGTTAGGACAGGTCCTCTTCAATCCTTTATTGGAGGAAATGACATGATTACCAAATCAGATTATCAATGACTATTTTAATAAGAGACTGAATAATACATTATCACAGCAAAGATACATTTGCAGATATATTGCAATGGGGTTAAAGAGGACCTGTCACCTGTAAAAACGGCACTAGGAGTTGCTTACTAAAGTAAGCAGCTCCTAGTGCTACAACAGACACAGCAGTGTTACACTGCTAGCGTTATCAGAAACCTCCGATAAGCTAGCAGGCCGGTGAAGCCTTCATGGATATCTGTGTGAGGCCGTGGAGCGTAGTTTATGTTTCTCTGCTCCCTGCACTCTAGCCCCGCTCCCTGCACTCTAGCCCCGCCCCCTGCTGTCCAGGACGGAGCTGAATCTGACACAGACACAAAGTTCCTGCCGGCAGCAGTGTGAGGAGTGTAAAGCCACAGACAGATAAGTTCTGTATCTGGGGAGGCACAGCAGATGTAGTGTGCTGTGGAATAGCAGAAATGTAAGAGAACTGACTGTCATTGTGTGTAATAATTCACAACAAGGGCAAAGTTTTTATATTGCGACCAGTGTGTGACTGGGTACAAGATGTATACAATCGTTTGCAAAAGAAAAAAATACTGTCCAATAAGGACAGCTATACCCATTGGTCACTAAAATTTAACTTTTAATTAATTCATAGTAAAAAGGGGAAGAGGATACTCCCCATCCACAGACGTGACATTAAAATTACCAGCAGTAATAGACTGCAGCCATAATAAATAGGTAGGGTTAAAGGGGTATTCTCGTCTTGGCATTCACATTCAGTTTGATAAATCTTCCATATATAAACATTTCTTCAATTAGATGTTATTAAAAATAATGTTCCTGTGTGAAGATAATTTCTCATAAATGTAGTCACGTTGTCCCTTAGAAACGAGATGGCTTCCTCGGATACGGCCACGTCTGCTGGAGGGATTGCAGAAATAAACTAAAAGGTTTTGTATATGAACTGTCCAGGAGTTACTGCAGGTCCCACAGCCGTCCTGTGGTAATGATCGTTGAATCCAGGAGGCCAGGCAGGGCTCAACAGCGCAAGTCTGGCCACCACTGCTAGAGTGTGACGTGGTCGTATCCTAGGAAGCTATCTGGTTTCTAAGGGACAACATGACTACATTTATGAGAAATTATCTTCACACAGGAACATTTTTTTTAATAACATCTAATTGAAGAAATGTTTATACATGGAAGATTAGTGAAACTGAATGTGAGTGCCCAGACGAGAATACCCCTTTAAGTCAAAACCACTAATAAAAGGAGGGGGTCGGTCTTCCTTTATGCCATAGTGCATGGTAGATGTCCTTCACACAACGCACCCCTATTAGTCTTCCCCTAATGTCTCAAGGGAGATGGGACTCCCTATTTCCATGACAGTTGAGCTCAGCGTGCTAAGGGGAGGAGGGGGGAAGGGGGGAAGGGAGGAACCCTATAGATCTGCCTCACACGCTATCCCTCATATAGACTGACTAATATATCCGACCGATTAGTGTTCTTGACCATATATTAATTCCCTATTCAGATGGCTGCTAAATGCTGCTAAACTAAAATCAACACAAAATTAGCCCCCCCCCCCCCCCCCCCGACATGTTTCACCACTAAGCCTGGCGTCCTCAGGGGTACCAGGGCTATTATATTATATATGAGACATTAGGGGAAGACTAATAGGGGTGCATTGTGTGAAGGACATCTACCACGCACTATGGCATAAAGGAAAACCGACCCCCTGCTTTTATTAGTGGTTTTGACTTAACCCTACCTATTTACTGCTGGTAATTTTAATGTCACGTCTGTGGATGGGGATTTTCCTCTTCCCCCTTTTACTCTGAATTAATTAAAAGTTAAATTCTAGTGACCAATGGGTATAGCTGTCCTTATTGGGCAGTTTTTTTCTTTTGTAAACGATTGTGTGTAATAGGCATCTCATGGATCTCATCATCTCATCTCTGATCTGCCTCATCTCTATTTCTATGTGTCAGATACTAGTACAATGTTCAGAAGCCAGATGAGAGTGTATATAAACCTGTACCCTGATAATATACCCAGATTGTCAGCACATATAACTAGAGAGATCATAATGCTTACAGAGTCCCGCCCACAACCTGGAAATTTGCACTGACCATCATTAGGAGCTTAAACAGCAATAAAACTGAGTAAAATTGTGAAGTAAATGGTTAAAAATGATATTTATTGTGTAAAAATAACTAGGGGATTGAAATTTGAGAATTTTCTTTCATGGGAAAACCCCTTTAAGGAATCCTTTTCCAAGTTTATTATTATGGTTATAGTAATTCATTAGTCTCATCAAAGCCATGTACATCTTTTTGTCGAGACACAGGCAATGTTCACATTTAGTTTACATGGGAAAGCAGAATCCAGGAAATATTTTCTGATCATTTATTTTTAAAACCTAAGGTGCTCTCTGATCTAAATACATAAGAATAAAATACAGTATGAAACTTCAACTTTTGCACTAAACTCCCAACATCCTCAGGTAGTATATGCAATTTCTAGAATTTCCTCTTTTATGTTAATTTTGCCTGTTTATGTAAAGTACCTAGAATAATGCTTTTGGTATTGTATTAAAGATGAAACCTTTAACATCACATTAGGATCATAGATCTCTGAGCCAGGCAGCTGCAGCTATAATTAGGAATGTGAGCTTTAGATAAAAAGAAATTCCCACCTTTTCCTTTAATTGCCTATTTCTCAATGTTTCCATAACTCACAGAACCACAAGCTTGATTAGGCCTCCTACACACGAACAAGCTTGGTTTGTGTAAAAAGACCAGTCTTCTGGTCAGATCCCACAGACCGAGCACAGTGCAGTGGACAGGACTCCTTGCAGCTTAGAGAAATATGTTGCAATGAGGTCATTACTTTTTATGGATAAATGGGTGAGATTTAACATACCGTATTTTCCGGTCCATTAGGCGCACCGGAATATAAGGCGCATTAGTCCGATGCGCCTTATATATGTAATAATTCCATATATAAGGCGCATCGGACTATAAGGCGCAGGGTCGGGGGCGTGGCGGAGGTCCGGGGGCGGAGCGGAGACCCGACGGGACGAGCCGAGACGCGACGCGGAACGTGAGCGGGGAAGGTGGAGGATGGCAGCGGACCATACTTACATAGGTCCCCGCTACCGGAGACAGCAGATCTCCAGCGGGAACTGCAGACCGACGCGGCAGAAGTTGTTCGTGCCGCGTGGTCTGCAGTTCCCGCTGGAGATCTGCTGTCTCCAGTAGCGGGGACCTATGTAAGTAGGTCCGCTGCCCTCCTATAGGGCGCACCGGACTATAAGGCGCACTTTGGATTTCCAAGGAAATCCAAGGCTTTTAAGTGCGCCTTATAGTCCGGAAAATACGGTAATAGAGGAAATTCTAGAAAGTATTTACGTCAATGCCTGTGTAAGGGAACATTAAAAATTGATACTTTACTTGTTACTGTGGGCTGGAGAACTTATCCACATAAAGCCAAAAATTCAACAACACAGGCTTAGAAGATCAAGCCCACATTTACAGCTCACAACACTCTTATTACAAAAGTTGGCGTGTATATCATGTCATTCCACTCTCAAGCTTCTGTGGTGTACATTGCGGTTTAATTGGACACTCCTATTAAGATGTATTAACATGATCACGACTCCCCCCAGCGATTGTACTTATTGGAAATACAGGGGACCGTGTATGAATGTTACATCAACACCTAAAAACTTCACATCCTGGAAAACATCCTAACATCCTGGAAAACTTTGCATATTTTCCCCATGTAAATTCAAGCACATGTATGCTTATCACAATGAACCCATGGCAGACACATGTGAGAAATCATGTATAACATTGAAGTTGGATCCAGTCTTCCAAGCTATGAAGTAGACAGTAAACAACTTGTAACCAGAGAAGACATATAGCGTGCTGAGGAACAAGAACATCCTGCTACACTGGTCAGCTAATATTTAGTGCCACGGCAGCCCTCAGACTGAAGTAGGATCATCTCACATTTCTGACTTGATGATGGTGTTATATGTCTATTCTCCATTCAAGAAGCGGTGAAATATTTTCTGCTACATTTCCAATGCAAACATTAAGTTGCCCAGTGTTATTTGCGTAATGATTAACAGTTGGCAATGGTGAACTTGTCAGGAATGCCATCTAACAGGCAACAATCTGAAGACTTAGGTAGCCAAATCAAGTCAACCGATGCTTCTTTCACAGCACTTACAATAACATAGGTAACAGTGTATCACACTACTTCAAGCTGGTTTCCCACTAGAGAGTGTTTAGACTTAAAGGAAACCTACCACTTGAAGTGGCAGTTTTCTGATGGAAATACCGGGCACCAGCTCAGGGTGAGCTGGTGCCGGAGCTTATTTTTGTTAGTGTTTTTAACCGCGGTATCACGGTTTAAAACACTTTTTAAACTTTATAGCCGGCGCAGGGAGGTACACGCTCGGCGCTTACCATGCGCGCGGGTCTCCTTCACTTCCTATGTAGCCGCGCGCACGTTCGCGCGCATGGTAAGCGCCGAGCGCGTACCTCCCTGCGCCGGCTATAAAGTTTAAAAAGTGTTTTAAACCGCGATACCGTGGTTAAAAACACTAACAAAAATAAGCTCCGGCACCAGCTCACCCTGAGCTGGTGCTCGATATTTTCTTCTGAAACCTGCCACTACAAGTGGTAGGTTTCCTTTAACTCACTTGTGGGAAACTGCTTTAGGCTGGGGACAAACAGGTCGAGTTTGCTGCAGCGAGGCAGACTGTAGTTTACATTGGATAGGATTTATACAAATCTCATCCACATTGAGAGTCTGCAGCAAGTTAGCTATGGCTTTAGATTGGAGGAGCAACATTAAAGGTGGAACTGGCTGCAGAAATACTGCTTAAAGCCTTGCTGATGTAGGACACGCTGAGGTTCTGTATCTCTGTAGTGTCCTGTATCGCCACTGATCCTACTGAAAGTGATTGGAAGCCATTGACGTGCTTACGGCTTCTGGCCACAACAGGGACATAAAGGCAACTCTCTGGAACCAAAGGGATCCCTAGCATTGTAAACTGCATGCTTTTTAAAAGTGGATCCGTCACCTTTTAAGGGAACCTGTCACCAGAGGGCTCATTTTCACCAGTGACCAGGTTCTAAAAGACAGCACAGTAATGAACGGTACATAGCAAGCATACTGGGCCAGGGCTACCACCTCTACCTGGACTATTTTATACACCATCACTACACTATTCAAGCACCTCGCTACCAGAAATACTACGGCATGCAGCACTGTACGCAGAAATCAGAGAGGTCTCTATAAGTCGCTGCTTGGGCAAAAAATTAGAAGGCACGAGAGCAGGGCACTATGCAGCAACTCTGTATTGTGTGGTTAGTACAAGGACAAAAAAGGTCCTTGTATCAACCACAATAAATGGGCACACCAGCACCCCTGTCCCAGTACGAGGTACCAGTACAGAAACCCTCAGGGCGCGTTCACACATTGCGTTTTGACCTGCGTTTTCATTGCGTTTGAAACGCATATACATCACTTCACTGTTAACATTTCCGTTTACAAAACGCATCGTAAACGCGGTGTGTTAACAAAGTGTTAACACATACATTAACATTGCGTTTACAAACGTAAACGGTAATGTAATTAGGCAAATTACCTCACATCAGCTGTTGTATATGCGTTTCAAACGCAATGAAAACGCAACGTGTGAACGCGCCCTCAAATCTCACTGCTTGCTGGATTATAACAAGTACATGGGAGGGGTTGACTTGTTGGACCAGGTGCTTCAGCCATATGGAAATCGAGGGTGTGGTACAAGAAGCTGGCTCTGCACATTCAGATAGCACTATATAATTCTTACATGTTGTATCGATGTGTAGGCCAGAGGGGAACTTTCCTGGAATTTAAAGAGGTGGTTATTTGTATTTTCTTTTTGGAGACCAGGAAGGGGAGGGGAGTGCCAGCACTTATGGAATTGTGTATTGTACCAGGGCAGCACTTTCCAGGAGAAGTTCCACAAACTGCCAGCAAGGGAAGCACACAAATAAGGTGCAGGGTGTGACCAAAAAAAAAGCATTCAGGAGGACACCATTTACCATTGTGAGACATGAGCAGAAAAACCAGGGGAAAAAAAAAAACCATGTATGAAAGAGTGCTTCCGTATTTATTACATATCCCTGGACCTTTAGGGCGCGTTCACACGTTGCGTTTTGACCTGCGTTTTCATTGCGTTTGAAACGCATATACAACAGCTGAGGAGGGGTGATTTGCCTAATTACATCACTGTTAACATGTCCGTTTACAAAACGCATCGTAAACGCGATGTTAATGCATGCGTTTTGTTAACGCATGTGTTAACATTGCGTTTACAAACGTAAATGGTAATGTAATTAGGCAAATCACCTCTCATCAGCTGTTGTATATGCGTTTCAAACGCAATGAAAACGCGACCAAAAGGCAACGTGTGAACGTGCCCTCAGGGCGAAGACACACGTGGCGTTTTTAGGCCGTTTTTAGTTAGTGCGTTTTCACATCGTTAAAAACATGCGTTTTTGACAGGTTTGACCAATTATCTTAATTCAAACTGATCAAAAACGCATGCGTTTTTTACGATCTGAAAACGCACTAACTAAAAACGGCCCAGAAAACGGACTAAAAACGCAACGTGTGTCTTCACCCTAAGGCCGGCGCCACACGTGGCGCTTTGTCTGCGCTTGCAAACGCAGACAAAGTCGCACCCACCGGGACGGGTTAATTTAACGCGAAACACCGGCGGCTCGTTCCCGATCGCAGGCGTTTCCATAGAAACGCCGATGCGATCGGGCCGAGGCCCGCCCCGTTGGGCGCGACTTTGTCTGCGTTTGCAAGCTCAGACAAAGCGCCACGTGTGGCGCCGGCCTAAGTCCTGCTGTGTGCCCAGCCTTAGATTATTGTCCCATATGGGGTATTGTCGTACCCGGGATAACCCGCAGAATGATTTTTTTTTGGGTGTTTGTCTCCAGTTGGGTTAATTACATTTGTCACTACCATCAAATTAACGCAAAACACCGGCGGCTCATTCCCGATCGCAGGCATTTCCATAGAAACGCCGACGCGATCGGGCCGAGGCTCGCCCAGTGGGCGCAGCTTCGTCTGCGCTTGCGTTTTCAAACGCAGACGAAGCGGTGCGCGTGGAACCGGCCTTAGAGTGAAGACACACGTGGCATTTTTAGGCTGTTTTTGGGCCATATTTAGTTAGTGCGTTTTCAGATCGTTAAAAACGCATCAGTTTTTGTCAGTTTTTCCGAATTTGCGCAATTAAAAACTGACAAAAACGCATGCATTTTTAACGATCTGAAAGCGCACTAACTAAAAACGGCCCAAAAACGGCCTAAAAACGCCACGTGTGTCTTCACCCTTAGGGCGCATTCACACGTTGTGTTTTGGTTGCGTTTTCATCGCATTTGAAACGCATATACAACAGCTGATGAGAGGTGATTTGCCTAATTACATTAGCGTTTTTACGTTTGTATCAAACCGCATGCGTTAACGCATTGTTAACATAGTGCGTTTTGTAAATGGAAATGTTAACAGTAATTAGGCAAATCCCCCCTCCTCAGCTGTTGTATATGCGTTTCAAACGCAATGAAAACGCAGGTCAAAACGCAACGTGTGAACGCGCCCTTACTGGCTATAGAGAGGGCTCAATTAACTTTTTTCAAATCTATTGAAAATCTGAGAACTTGCTACTACGTTGCTGTCCCACGTTGCGTTCGCAAACGCAGACGCAGACCAAACCGCGCCCACCGGGGCGGTCCACGGTCCGATCGCATCGGTGTTTTTCTATGGAAACGCCTGCGCGGCTCGTTCCCGATCGCAGGCGTTTCCATAGAAACGCTGATGCGATCGGACCGCCCCGGTGGGCGCGGTTTTGTCTGCGTCTGCGTTTGCAAGTGCTGATAAAGCGCCCTGTGTGGCGCCGGCCTTAGGGTGAAGACACACATGGCGTTTTTGGGCCGTTTTTACTAAGTGCGTTTTCAGATCATTAAAAAACGCATCCGTTTTTTAAAAACGTTTTTCATTGCGCAATTTCGGAAAAACGGACAAAAACGCAGGCCGCTCCGTTCATAACTCAACCCTAGCGCAAAGGGGGCGGTCCTCGGCCCGAACGCACATGCGTTTCCAGAGAAATGCATACAATCGGCTTATCAATCGCATGGGTTTCTACAAAAAAATGCCGAGTGATGCTACACATTGCGTTTTTGGACCGTTTTAAAGCGGTTTCAGTAATTTTAAATGTTTACCATGCATTTGGGAGCTCTGAACCCGTTTAGGGCGCGTTCACACATTGCGTTTTGACCTGCGTTTGAAACGCACATTCAACAGCTGAGGAGATGTGATTTGCCTAATTACATCACTGTTAACGTTTCCGTTTACAAAACGCATGTGTTAACAAAGCGTAAAAAATGGTTAACGCATGCGTTAACATTGCGTTTACAAACGTAAACGGTAATGTAATTAGGCAAATTACCTCACATCAGCTGCTGTATATGCGTTTCAAACACAATGAAAACGCAACCAAAACGCAACGTGTGAACGCGCCCTGAGGCCAGCGCCACACGTAGCGCTTTGTCTGCGCTTGCAAACGCAGACAAAGTCGCGCCCACCGGGGCGGGCATCGGCATTTCTATGGCGTTTTGCGTTTGCAAGCGCAGACAAAGCGCCACGTGTGGCCCCGGCCTTAATCTTCATTTATAGAAATGTAAGCAGCTGTGAATTAAAGCAGCCCGTAAAAATAAAAATAATAATTGGTGGAAAACTGACAAACACTTAAAAAACTGATGCGTTTTCAAAAACGCATGCGGTTTTAACGGACTGCTTAAAAACGGCCCGAAAACGGGTTCTAAAATGGCACATGTGCCACAGGCCTTAAACCGGTCCAAAAACGTGATGTGTGGCATCACCCTAAGGCCGGCGCCACACGTAGCGCTTTGTCTGCGCCCACCGGGGCGGGCCTCTGCGTTTCTATGGAAACGTTAACGGAAACGTTAAATTAACGCAAAACACCGGTGGCTCGTTCCCGATCGCAGGAGATCAACTTAACTGCTTAGTGCTCAGAATTAAAGATTGACTGACTTGACCTGTGAGACGTGTCCACAAAAGCTGAACTTTGTACATGTCAAAGATATAATCTACTCACAGCTCAACAAAAACAGACCAAGAACTTTCTGCCGAGGACAACAAACATCTTGCTCAAAAGTCATCTATTCCCAAGGCTTCTTATATACATAAACTCTAATAGTACAGAATAAAAGCAAAAATGTACTGAGCAACTACGATCATCTTTATGTGAATTATATGTATATGGGAAACACTTACAGAACACCCCTTTTATTCTTATATTGGCAATAATAAGGTCCTGAAATACCCCTTTAACATCTATGGACACCTTATACGCTGATGATTTTAAGTGAACACACAGAGCATGTCAATGTAGGAAATCACTACAGTGGGCAGAGTGGTGTTTCTTGCCTATGGTCACCTCGGAGTGTGGCATAAGAAAGCATGGCTGAATTCTTTCAAAAACAGCGCCAACCCCTTCACTGCCTGTACTCGGAATTACATTTGAGTTCTGCTTATAATAATCCTTTTATTTATATAGTGCACACAGATTACGCAGCGCTGCACAGAGCATGTCACATTGGTCCTTGTCCCCCATGGGGCTCACAATCTAAACAACCTAACAGTATGTTTTTGAGTGTGGGAGGAAACTGGAGTACCCGGAGGAAACCCACGCAAACACGGAGAGAAAATACAAACTCTTTGCAGATGTTGACCTTGGTGGAATTCTAACCCAGGACCCCAGTGCTGCAAGGCAGAAGTGCTACTCACTCAGCCACCGAACCGCCCTAGCTTAGGTGCATAATACCAAAATACCATATCAAATGCAAGATGCGGGCACACATGGTGTACTTTAAAAGATAAAGTGACCCTTTAAGAAAGAGGAGATCTACGCCATCAGGATACAGGAATAAACACTACTCTTTAAATAGAGCATCATACATACATACAACATCATACATACATACAGCAAACATACAGAGCATCAAGGTGTAAACCAATGACAGCAGAGGTCGCATTAACGCCTCACCACGCGTCATAGACGCGTGATGAGGCGCCATTACCCCCCAAAATAATTGCCATGCGTAAAGTTACGCTTGGCAATTATTCCCTGTAGCGCGCAGGCAGAACGGCCCGGCGCGCGCTGCAAAAGAGGAAAATGTCAGTAGCGCGATCGCAGCGCGCGCCGGGCCGTTCAGCGGGACACGTGACTGGGGGCGGGCCGGAGTGAGAGCACCCGCCCCAGGGGAGACATGTGGGCAGTGGCGTACCGTCCGCGGTCGCCATTGAGACCAGGCCCATCAGAAGGGGGGGCGGGGCTGTCACCGATGCCGCTCTTTCCCCCGCTCTCCGCTATCCCCTGACCCCCTCCCCCCTCGTCCGCTGCTTGGCTCCTCCGCTCCCCTCGGCTTCTCTGCTTCCCGGCTCCTGCACCCGAATGCGACAGACAGCCGACTGTAAGTCCCTCTATGTATGTGCTGTGTGTATGTGTTGTGCATGTGCTGTGTTGTGTCTGTATGTGTGCTGTGTTGTCTGTATGTGTGCTGTGTATATGGTGTGTGTGCACCCTGTGAGTGTATGTGCTGTGTGAGAGTATGGGCTGTTTGTGCATGGTATGTGCAGTTGCAGTGTGAGTGTATGGTGTGTGTGCACTGTGAGTGTATGAATATGCTGTGTGAGTGTATGGCGGGTGTGTGTGCACTGTGAGTGTATGAATATGCTGTGTGAGTGTATGGTGTGTGTATGAATATGCTGTGCGAGTATGGCGTGTGCGGGTGTGTGTGTGCACTGTGAGTGTATGAATATGCTGTGTGAGTGTATGGCGTGTGCGGGTGTGTGTGTGCACTGTGAGTGTATGAATATGCTGTGTGAGTGTATGGCGGGTGTGTGTGCACTGTGAGTGTATGAATATGCTGTGTGAGTGTATGGTGTGTGTATGAATATGCTGTGCGAGTATGGCGTGTGCGGGCGTGTGTGTGCACTGTGAGTGTATGAATATGCTGTGTGAGTGTATGGTGTGTGCGTGTGTGTGTGTGCACTGTGAGTGTATGAATATGCTGTGTGAGTGTATGGTGTGTGCGGGTGTGTGTGCACTGTGAGTGTATGAATATGCTGTGTGAGTGTATGGTGTGTGCGGGTGTGTGTGCACTGTGAGTGTATGAATATGCTGTGTGAGTGTATGGTGTGTGCGGGTGTGTGTGCACTGTGAGTGTATGAATATGCTGTGTGAGTGTATGGCGTGTGCGGGTGTGTGTGCACTGTGAGTGTATGAATATGCTGTGTGAGTGTATGGCGTGTGCGGGTGTGTGTGCACTGTGAGTGTATGAATATGCTGTGTGTGTTTATGCTGTACGTATGCGTATTTGTTTTGTGTATGCAGCGTGTCTGTATATACTGTATGTGTGTACATGCTGTATGTATGAGGGGGGTAAGCATCGCTCACCCCCTCCTCCTGTCCCGTGTGCCCGCTGTCACGGCGCACACGTCACAGCACTGCACACACTCCACTCACAACACACACTCACACGGCACTGCTCTTAGGCCCCGTCGATCACAAACGCAGGCAGCTGCGGGCAGGTAGAGATGGAGCAGGACGGGGAGCAGC
The DNA here is from genome assembly GCF_040894005.1 of Engystomops pustulosus. NCBI lineage: Eukaryota > Metazoa > Chordata > Amphibia > Anura > Leptodactylidae > Engystomops > Engystomops pustulosus. Next base: position 132,313,924 of record NC_092412.1, read on the forward strand.
AGCTTCGTGGCCCACATGCAGTGGCGTAACTAGAAGAGGCTGGGCCCCATGCAGAAGTTTGTCATGGGGCCCAGCCTCTTCTAGTTACGCCACTGCATGTGGGCCACAAAGCTGCTGCTCCCCGTCCTGCTCCATCTCTACCTGCCCGCAGCTGCCTGCGTTTGTGATCGACGGGGCCTAAGAGCAGTGCCGGGTGAGTGTAGTGTGTGCTGTGCAGTGTGAGTGTGTGCAGAGTGTGTTGTGTGCTGTGAGAGGGGAGTGTGTGCAGTGTGAGTGTGTGCTCTGCTGTGAGTGGGGAGTGTGTGCGGTGTTGTGTTGTGTGCCGTGAGTGTGTGCTGTGAGTGGGGAGTGTGTGCGGTGTTGTGTTGTGTGCCGTGAGTGTGTGCTGTGAGTGGGGAGTGTGTGCTGTGAGTTGTGAGTGTGCTATGTGTATTACCGAAATCTTCATACTCCTCCTCGGGTAAAAATACTCCTCAAAAATGGTGAGAGGAGTATTTTTACCCTTCTGGAAAAATGTTAGTGCGACCTCTGAATGACAGGCATGTGACACAGCATCGAGATCTGTAACCTCTAGTGATCCTTCCCAGCACACAATGCTGTCACAGGTAAGGTACAACACCTCTAATCACCCCAATAGTCATAGCTGTGATGGTTTGTGGGTGGTGATCACAGACAGTTTACAGCCCCCTGATTACCCCCAGTACACATAGCTGTTTGGGTATGTAGGTGGTGGCTACAGGCAGGGAACGGTCCCCCAGGTCACCCACAATACAGACTTGTCACAGGCTGGGTACAGGACCCATGTTCAGCCCCTGTGTCAGGGCATGTGGCTACTGTCACAGGCAGGACACAGCGCCCTGATCCCCCTAAGTACATATAGCTACAAGGTAATGTGCATCCAATTCATAGGGACAATTCGTACAGAACAATGTCGCAGCTCAATACTGCCCTGATCGCTGTGAAACCCAAGCACGATTATGAAGGCTCAACAGCACAAGATCGCAAAGCACCATGGGGATCTATAGCCGGCGCCTACCTACCTACCACCACATATCGATCACTACAGCGGAGCCCACTTACCTCGTTCTCTAAACAGCGATCTGTCACACTCGCCGGGTCACTTCACCGGAAGCCGCGTCACCTTTGTCAGCGCCCCCTACTGGGCTCTTACGTCATCAAAATGAGACGAAACGAGCGAGAAAACGGAGACTGTGGATTGTTTATGTTCTGTTTCCGTAGGTGATATCTATATGTGGCCTTTGTCACCTCGTCTTATAGTGAATACCGGACCAATAGCGGCATGTCAGAACTACGGCGAATAGTTAATGAACGAGCAGGGATGACGTCACAAGGGTGCGACAAGTAGCATCAGGAAGTGACTAACAGAACCCAACGTGGGAGGACCAGGGCGCTGGGTGAGGGCTCCTCTGTCTTTACACTCTCTTTGTATACATGAGAGGGGATCCCGGGTGCCCGCCTTATTGCGGCTCTCTGCAAAATGGAAGCAACCGACTAGGGTTCACATCTACTTTTTTAGTCGTACTTTTTTATTTTAAAATTACAATCTTGGTGGTTGCTAGTGACAACTGCTGTACTTTTCCTCCTCCCCTACTTGGTATTGACCATAAGGGAAGGTATTGTCCAACAAACAACAAATAGACAGAATGTAAAACTATGACAACATTTAGGGGAAAATAATCTGGACTGCATATCCACCGGTCATACTATCACCAATTGTCACTAGGCTTTTTTATGAATACCAGCTCAAGTTTCTTAGTGACATTTTGATAAAGCTACATAGGCCAACTTGAGGCACTGTAAATGCATGCATTCTTGTATGTTTACCATGTGTTTGGCTGGTTTTAATCTGTTTCACCGCTGCCTACACTTCTAGAAATGAAGATAAACTGGTTCAAAGCAGCCAAATGTATGGTAACCATTCATAAGCGTTTAAGCGGACTGAAAACTGTCCAAGAATGCGACATGTGGTAGTACCCTCAACTAATGTTATCAGTTATGCTCATAAACTATGCAAAACATGGGGTGCTCATTACTGATGGCAAGCAATTAGGTCTAACCACATATATAATGGGGAGAAACCCAGAAACTGTGCTTGAAATGCATTTCTAAAGGCAGGTGCTGACTGCAGCCTCATGTTTACCTTGTTTTAGTGGGTCCCTATGCTATAGAGTGCAACAGAAAGACCCAGCAGCCCCCTTACAACAGGTTTTGAATGCTTACCATACAATTTCAGAAACTGAGTGAGAGCAAATAAAGCCACTTTGTGCAGTCTCCTGCAAATTAACCCCTTACCGCCGATGCCCTTCTTTTTGTTTCCATGTCTGCTCCCCTTCTTTAAAAAATCCACAACTTTATTTATTTATTTTTTGTGTACAGAGCTTTATAAGGGCTTGTTTTCTGTGTAACAAATTGTACTTCCTATTGGTGGCATTTAATTTCAGATGCAGTGACCTTCATGGAAAAAAAGCATTTGGGCCATTTTCTTGCAGGTTGTTTTTACTGCTGTGCTCCAAATGACACTTCCCCTTTATTTTTTGGGTTATTGCAATTTCAGAGATGGCACATTTTTACAGTTTTTATTAGTTTATAATAGGTTCTAAAAAAGGCTTTATTTTGCCATATTCTGACACTAATAACTTTTTCATATTTTGGCATATAGAGCTAAGTTAGGTGTAATTTTTTGCAAGACGTGATGACGTTTAGGCTACCTGCATATGATGAGAACATTTGGATGCTGTTTTCCGTTACGGGGTGCACTGCTGGGAATAACTGGTTTTATATATTGATAGATCAGGACTTTTGGGATACGGCAATTACTGTTTTCAAAACTCTTAAGCTGGTCCCACATGTAACGCTTTGTCTGCGTTTGCAAACGCAGGCAAAGCCGCACCCACCGGGGCGGCCCGCGGCCCGATCGCATCTGTGGAAACGCCAATGTGGTCGGGCCGCGGCCCGCCCCGGTGGGTGCGGCTTTGTCTGCGTTACGTGTGGCACCAGCCTTAGAGTACCAAGAACCCTACGGGTTCTGATTGATCCTGACATATTTTGGCATACTATAGTATACAAGTCTATGGTTGATTTGCTGATGATCTGTTACAATGTGCCACCTCACATTGCAAAAGGTCTTCAGAAATGACAATGCCTGGAGTCTCATACAGATGTGTCTCAAGGGTTAACAGTGCTAGCCTGTCAGCCCTCTCCATATGCCCCTTGCCGCACGTTGACGTACAATTATGTCAACTTACAGTTAAAGACACATGGGTTAAAATAGCACAAAAGTGCTGGTACCAAGAAAAGACCTTTTCACTTTTTGCGGTACTGCATGGCGTTAGTTGCTGTGGTACGGTACTTGTGGACCATATGTGTACTGGATTTGAATTACTTGCTGTTTCTGTGTTGCGGTGGACAACAAGTGATACTGCAGCCAATACTGTAGGAACCCACTAAAATGAGTTGACTGTGAAGAAGTTAGTGGGTTTATACAATTTTTCAAAATGTAACTAAGAAGCACAAGTTTGCATGCATTTATAGATCATTGTGTAATGTGTGCATATGCAGTCCTGAAGTCACATGGCATAGTGTTTTGTTGCATATATAAGGAACTATGAAAATCACGGGAGCAGTACAATAACAAGTCATATTTGTGTGATAACAAGGAAAAATGCTGTTAAGACTTTGGGTAAGGGAGTGTAAAGTAAAAGGAATAGGGAGTCTACTTAGGGATGCAGAGGAAAAGGTTGTCTCGCTATTCAAATTAGAGTTCTGTAGACAGCAGAGCAGCAGTTTCCAGGTACAGAAGAACAGCATTATGTTCTTCAATCCTCTGGATAAGATCCACTTCCTCAACCATTCAGAAAATGGTCTTCTGGTTGATTTCTTAATACAGGGAATGAGGGATCTCACTACAACCAGGAGGTGACTTGCACAAGAGCAGTGTGGCTGGGTCATTATCATCAGAAACGTACACACGTGCCGCTAGTGCTACATTTTACAAACAAACCACTGGTGCACGATTGCATGAGCGTTTCCAGTGAAACACATGAGATTGATGGCCGCACACTAGGCAGTTTTGATTGAAATTTGTGGATAGGTGTACATCTCCATTAGATATGGCACATAGCGAATTACACCGTGGGAAAGAGAGCATGCTAGACAGGAACCCTAGCAGTCCAGATCTTTTTTTTATAAATATTGTCATTGCCTAAGTAACAGCAATTGTATACAGGCAGTCCCCGGGTTACATACAAGATAGGGTCTGTAGGTTTGTTCTTAAGTTGAGTTTGTATGTAAGTCGGAACTGTATATTTTATCATATATATGTAATCCCAGCCAGAACTTTTTTGGTCTCTGTGACAATTGGATTTAAAAAATGTTGGGTTGTCATAAGAATCAATATTAACACTAAAGCTTCATTACAGACACCTGTGATAACTGTTACAGCTGTTTATTGTAGCCTAGGACTAAAGTACAATAAATTACCAATATCTTGAGGTCCGTTTGTAACTATGGGTCGTATGTAAGTCGAGTGTTCTTAAGTAGGGGACCGCCTGTACTGTCATTGGTTACTGTTTAGGTTTTGTCATGTAATAATTTCAGATACTGATGCAAAATACCGACTCTGTGAATAAAGCCTTAAAAGAAATCTACAATCAAGATCTATCACGATCATCCAGGGACACTTAATCATAGATCCAGGTACTGTGACTGTGCTAATATTACTGTGTGTGTTGTCCAAAAGTGCCCCTTAATGTTCCATCTTCACAGGCTGTTACACTATGCAGGAGCATGTCTCCCTCTGCTCCATCGGAATTTCCTCCTTGCTCTGCCTGCTATAATGTCACATAATGAGAGGGGGGGGGGGTGCTCTTACACAGTGTAACAACCTGGGAAGCTGGAGCACAGAGGGGCTCTGGTAATAACCACAGAACCTAGATCCATGAGCAAGTGCCTCTGGTTTTTACATGCTCGATTTTGATGGTAGGTTTCCTTTATGTTCCACTGTAACAGGCATGCCACAGGCGGAGCCATGGCCTTTATAGAAATAGTAGTTCTGACATGTTAATGTGAGCAGATGAATGTGGTCAGTCAGGGCATCACAAAACACGCCGTGTCCTGTATATTATAGTGATGTTAAGATGCAGGGACTCCTTGCATTATATGTCTGTCAAATGCATAGTTCTATTTTCAGCACTGGTTGGCTCATTAAACACAAGACTGCATGGTCTGTGATTCACAGATCGACCACAGGAGTGTGAATAAGCCCTTAGGCTACATTCAAACAATGTATGCCCGCCGTACTGTAGTACGGCGGGCATACATCGGCGCTGCGGAGAGGAGCAAGGGATGAGCGCTGCTCACCCCGGCCCCTCTCCATAGGCAGATACAGCGCACGGCGCGTATCACAGGAAAAGATAGGACATGTCCCATATTGTCCCGGGCTACGGAGCGGTGCGGTGCCACATGTGTGCTGCACCGTACCGCTCCCGTACAGGGCCGTGAGCCCATAGAAATGTATGAGGGACATATATCGGCCATATATACGTCCCCCATACATGTGTGTGAATGTAGCCTTACACTGAAGTTTTTCCAGGATTATTTCTTGTAAAGGTCTAACAACTCCCGTGCATTTTGTTTCTTTTTTTGAAGACTGACAATGGATTACATTTCACATCCTGGGACTCTGACACTTGCAGCAGGAATAGCTTGCGGTGTTCTTCTCGGCTGGAGCTTGCGTGGCCGCTATGGACGTTCTCGAAATCTAACAAGCATTGCAGGAAATGACTTGGGAAATGAAACGAGTGTCATGGGAGAGAGTGGCGAGTTCAAGATGGTATTAGTAGTCCGTAATGATTTAAAAATGGGAAAAGGGAAAGTGGCTGCACAGTGCTCACATGCTGCAGTATCCGCCTACAAGCAGCTCCAGAAGAGAAATCCTGATTTACTCAAGCAATGGGAATATTGTGGACAACCAAAAGTAGTGGTGAAAGCACCAGATGAAGGTACGCTGGTCGAACTTCTCTCGCAAGCAAAACAACTGGGATTAACCATTAGTCTGATACAGGATGCTGGTCGTACACAGATTGCACCTGGATCACGGACTGTACTCGGTGTAGGACCAGGTCCTGGTAACCTGATTGACCAAGTTACTGGGCATTTAAAGCTCTATTGAGGTCACTGTGTGTTCTGTCCCGAAATTAATGTCAGACAGGAAAGCTATTTTCTTTGCTGAATTTTACATTAAAATCTAAACATACTTGCTATCATCTCGGCAACTTCTTTCTCTCCCTTCCTAACTCCTTTTTCTTTTCACAAGTAGTCCAATCACTTTTATCGTGCATTTAAATGTAAAGTAGACTAGACTTAGATTCAAAGAGATCCATATGCAAATGAGTTGTGACAACTTAAAGGGAACCTGTCATCAGAAGACCCTTTTTCTAGCTCCCTTATGTCCACATAGAAAATAGTGTACACATTGCCAAAGAGTTTTTTCCGAAAAAAAGATACGTTAGATAAACGTTTACATTTCTGTATGCAGGTCTGTGTCCCTAGTCCCCTGGAAGTGGCCAGTGAGGAGTGGTCCCACCCCACCTTTGGGAAACGGCTCTGTTATGCTTCGATTTTAAATTGAAAGAAACTCCCATGTTCCCCATATCTCCTTCCCCCATCGCTTCCCTTCTCAGGATGTCATACATGTGTGCCCCACTCCTCACTGGCCACTCCCAGGGGACTAGGGAGGCAGCTTTGCATACAGAAAGGTGTCAATCTAACTTTTTTTTTTGAAAAAAGACAGTTTTATTATAAAAACTCTTTGGCAATGTGTACACTATTCTTTATGGGGACATGGTAGAGCAAAAAAAAAGGGATCCCGATGACAGGTTCCCTTTAATCTTTAGTCCTACCACAACATAACTGTATGTCATAATTGTCAATATACAACCACACCATAAAATATGTTACGTCTTGTTGCTTATAAGGGTTCAGCTGGCAATGAAAAATGTGTTTTTTTCCTTAGAATATATACACTGCTCAGAAATACATTAAAATATCACATGAATGAAATAATCTTATTATTAAATGTGCTGCAAACAAAATCACAAAAAAATGGAAAGAGTCGCACACAAAATTAAAGTGGACTATGGGCTGATCCAACTTTGATCTAAGATGGTCGCCTGAGGGATCTCCTCCCAGACCTATACTAAAGCATCTGCCAACTCCTCGACTAATTTATGGTGTGACGTGACATTGGTGGCTGGAGCATGACATGATGTCCCAGATGTGCTCAATTCGATTCAGGCCAATCCATAGCTTCAGGGTGCAGTCACACGTTGCAGTTAAAACTGCATCGCAATCAGCTTTGAGGTGGTTTTAGGTGCAGTTTTGTCAATTGAACAGGTGAAAGACATGAACTGAACGAGTGAATGACATTTGTGGAGCAGGTTTCCCCTTCAAAATCAAATTCGCTCGTTCACAGTTCATGTCTTTCCCCTGTTCAATTGACAAAACTGCACCTAAAACCACCTCAAAGCTGATTGCGATGCATTTTTAACTGCGACGTGTGACTGCACCCTCAATGTCTTCATCTTGCAGGAAATGCTGACACACTGGGGGACATTTACTATGGCATTTCCGCCAGTTTTGTGGCGCTCTCACCACATGTTCTGCTCTCCTACCTATTTATTAGCTGTCGGGGACAGAAAAAATGACTTTTTCCGTCTGCTCCGACTCTTCCCCGAAAAGGGGCGTGGCTTTGGCGGAGTGGAAACTCAGACAGAATTAATATGTGTCACAGCCATTTTTTGGGCGCTGTAAACTGGCGGAAAGTAGACCAAAAGAAAACTGGTCTAGCAGGGACTGTTGGACACATTTCTGGTGCTTGGGACAGATTTTGGTCCCAGGGACAGAAAATGGTCTCGGGGACAGAAATGTCTCTGCACAGCTCTACAATATTAAATGTGTATCTTCTTTCCGAGAGCAGGTCGGTAACAAAGCCAATGCAGACACCGACACTCTAAGTAAATGTCCCCCACTAGGTCTAGCATTGTCCTACATTAGGGGGAACCCAGGGCCAACCACACTAGCATATGGTCTAAGGACCTCATCTCGCTACCTAATGGCTGTCAAGCTACCTCTGGCGAGCACATGGGGAGCTGTGTGACTCTACAAAGAAATGCCACCCCACACATTTACTGATCACTCTCCACAGCGTCTCCAGACTCTTTCACATGTGCTCAGTGTGAATCTGCTTTCATCTCTTAGACCGCGGTCACACGTACCGCTAGACGTCCGTTCATAACGCAACGTTAGCTCACAGGGGGAGGTCCTCGGCCTGAACGCACATGCGTTTCCAGAGAAACGCATGCGATCGGCTTAACAATCGCATGCGTTTCCCTGGAAACGCATGTCCGTTCGGGCCGAGGACCTCCCCCTGTGCACTAGCGTCGCGTTATGAACGGACGTCTAGCGGTACGTGTGACCGTGGCCTTAGGAGCACAGGGCACCAAAGGTAAATTTGCCAATCCTGGTGTTCCCTGGCAAATGCCAAGCATCCTGCATGGTGTAGGGCTGTGAGCACCACCCCCATCTGTAGACGTCAGGCCCTCATTCCATCCTCGTGGAGTCGGTTTGTGCAGACACATGCAGATTTGTGGCCTGCTGGATGTCATTTTGCAGGAGTCTGGCACTGATCCTTCTGTTCCTCTTTGCACAAAGGAGGAGGTAACGGTCCTGCTGCTACGGCCCCCTCCACCTCTCCTGGTGTACTGGCCTGTCTCCTGGTAATGCTTCTGGACCCTACATGGACGGACACACCAAACCTTCTTGCCACAACCCACATTCATGTGCCATCTTGGATGAGCTACATTACCTGAGCCACTTGTATGGGTTGTAGAGTCCATCTTATGCTACTTGGTGGTGTGAAAGCACCACCAAAATTAAAAATTTTCCGCTAGAAAGTATTGGTACTGAGAAGTAGTCTGTGGTCCCTACCTGCAGAACTACACATTTGAGTGTTTTCCACCTGTTATCTATTTGATTTGCACAACAGCATGTGAAATTGATTGTCAAACAGTGTTGCTGTATAAGTGGACAGTTTGATTTACTTGGAGTTATATTATGTTGTTTAAGTGTTCCGTTTTTTTTGAGCAGTGTAGAATAAAAAAAAAAAAGTATCTAAACGCATCTCAAACATCCATGAAGTGCAAATGAGGCTGGAATTCAATACACTACAGTTGGGGGGAAAGTTTTCTTTTTGGGTACGGTCACATGTACATTTAACGCATGCATTTAAAAACGCATTGCAACAGCTGTAGAGAGTTTTGCCTAATTAAACGGCTCTTAACACTTTACAAAACACAACCCTTAATGCACGTGTTTGTTGACACAATGTTAACACATGCGTTAATGCAAGTGCTAACATTTGGGTTTGTAAACACAAATGTTAACAGCTGTTTAATAAGGCAAAACTCACTTCAACTGTTGCAATGCGTTTTTAAACACACGCGTTAAACGCAATGTGTGACCTCATCCTCACTTTTTTTTCATATGCGTTTAAAAACGTAAAAACTGATCAATAATGTCAATGAAGAACTGACCCACTGAGGGTGCGTTCACATGTGGTGTTTTGGTTGCGTCAGAATGCATGTGTTTTCAAATGTTACTATGCTTTTGGCTACTTAGAAAGCGGTTTTTCTGCATTGCAGGAAGTGTAAGCAGCTGTGTGAACATTTTCACAGCTGCTTACAGTTACAACAATGAAGAAAAAAAAGCTTTCAAAGCAGCCAAATGCATAGTAACATTTGAAAATAAATGCCTCCTGACGCAACCAAAACACCACATGTGAACACACCCTGAAAAAAATGACAGAAAACTGATTGAAATCAGATGAAACTTGTCAATATGAGTGGCACCAGCGTTGATGCAGAGGTTAAAGGGTAGGGGGGGTCAGCCATGACCTGGACCTTGCATCAAAATGCTCTGTATGGCTGTTGTCTCAAAAGAAAGCCCACAAACAGCTGAAGACAAGAAGTCTGAGGACATGGATGACTAGAACCATTTTTTGTAATCTGATGAAACCAAGATAAACTAATTTGGTCCAGATGAAGTGAAGTGTGGTGGCAACCAGGTGAGGTGTACAAAAACATGTGCTTTGCCTACAGCTAAACTTAGTGGCAGAAGAGTCATGTTATGGGGCAGCATGAGTGCCGCCAGCTTTGGGGAGCTAAAGTTAATTGAGGGAATCATGAATGCCAACATGTACTGTAACATTCTGAAGCAGAGCGTGATCCCCTCCCTTCAGAAAGTGGGCAGCAGGGTAGTATTCCAACGACCCCAAACACAATTCCAAGACAACCGCTGCCTTGCTAAAGAAACTGAGGGTAAAGATGCTGGACAGGATGTCTCCAGGTATAAATCTTATTGACCTTCTGTCGAACATCTGAAAATAGACGGTGAAAGAGCATAAGGCCTCTGACATCCACCAGTGGAGGAGTATCAAGATCCCGTCATGTAATAAATATACTTCCCAACCATCCCAGATCCAGTGGGCAGTCCAACCCAGTGGGATGTATGAGGCCTGACATCAACTCTCAATGTGCCCCCTCCCTTACTGCCATACATAGCAGTGCCAGTGATTATGTCATCCCTGCTTGCTACCTTCAGTGCTACACACAGCGAAAGGATTGAATAGAGGACCATCTGCTTATTATTTTACCGTGGAGGCTGAATAAGGGGAGGGGCTGCTAGGGAGGCACAATATGAGGGATCTTTAATAAGAGGGTGAGCTTGGGGAACGGAGAGGCTACAATGTGACCGGGAGCTTTGGGCAACACAATGCGAGGGGAGATGGAGGGCACTAAGGGTGAAATTATAATGTGTGGGTGTGAGGTAAATGGCAGAGCTTAGGGGAAAAAAAAAAAGTGTCAGCTTCCAACTATGCGTGGGGCAATGAATAAACCATGGGATCGTGGTACTGAACAGCTGATGGGTCTAGACACAGCACAGGCTAAACTGTGACAATTGTCACTGCAACTGTGCCCATTTTCACCAGTAACTGAGGCTGCACAGCAACTCCAGTTACAGTGGAAAAGAACTGCGTAGGGAGCCGGAGCTGAAGACAGAAAAGGACCTGCTATATATGAGGGGGCAGACACTGGCTACATACTGGGGGACATGTGGTTGCTGGCTTATATACTGGGAAGGCTGTGAGCAATGCATTTCCCACCCTAGGTTTATACTCTAGTCAATAGGTTTTCCCATTTCTTTGTATTAAAATTAGGTGCCTCGGCTTATACTCGAGTAAAAACGGTAACGTAGTCCCCAAAGGTCTAAATGACCGTTGAGGTTCATAAAGTAGAAATAAAAAGTGAAAAAGTAAAAATTCAGACTGGAAAAATAAAAAATTTTGTATTTACCCCCCAAAAAAGGCAGCCAAAATCTCATCAAAAATTAAAACGTTAGGGCAATTTAAAGAACACAAAAAATTTTGTGTGGTTAAAAGCCAGGATGGTCCTTTCGAACAATTTAAGATCCTTGAGGAACATCAGGTGATTGTCACGCTCTGCTCAAATAACTGACACACTCACCCATAGATCACATCAAAAATAGACAAATATTTGGATTAGAGGCCTCAAAGATGTTGAGCCTTCCCATCTGAACTCCTTACGTCAAGATTAGCCCAGGGCACTCTGTTCAAAATTGACTATCCACGTGCACCTCTAAACCATGTGATGTCTTATGCTGCATTCACTTTTTTTTTAACATTAAAAGAGGCTGAGCCACTCTCCTTCAGTAAAAACCTTCTAGAGGTCTTAACGGATGTTGACAGGCATTCCTTACAGCAGGGGCTACCATTTTCAGTTACTAGCGCATAAAAATTGGCAATCTTACACACAGAGGGGACCTCCCGGCATATTTGAGTGCTTTGGAATTACTAAGGGTGAAGACACACATGGCGTTTTTGGGCCGTTTTTTACTAAGTGCGATTTCAGATCGTTAAAAACGCATGCGTTAAAAAACGCATCCGTTTTTTAAAAACGCATGCGGTTTTTGAAAACGCATGCGTTTTTGTCAGTTTTTCCGAAATTGCTCAATGAAAAACGGACAAAACGCATGCGTTTTCAAAAAACGCATGCGTTTTTTAACGATCTGAAAACGCACTTAGTAAAAACGGCCCAAAAACGCCATGTGTGTCTTCACCCTAAGGGTCAGTCTTCCTGGTCTTGACAACCAAGTCTCATGGCACAGCTGCATTGCATGGAAAAGGGAAAAAGTCTAACCCAAACTCAGAAGGGAATCCAGGAAATTCAGAACAACTTAACCGTAAGATTCAAACCTCCTACACCAGTGATTCACATCCTACATCCCAATGTTGGAATCTTCCCTATACGACTGATAGATTTATCCCCCTCCTTCAGAACGTTTACATTTTCCTGTAATAATGTTATTGCCTTCCAGGCTTATTTTCTTTGGGCTCCACTGGTCATCAGGTTCCTCCACCTCACCTATTAAAGGTGAAAGCCCTTTTTTCAGTCCTTACCTTGATTATTTTTTTCGTTTTTTGCACATTTTTTTCTTTACCTCTTTCCCTCCTCTCTAATTCTCTACCCTTCCATTCCCTTGTCTCCAAGATACCTGATACATGTATGCATAGCCTTGGAGGCTAACCCCTTGAGTACAAATCTGTTTCTTAAAATCACCTGTGCCAAAAAAGTTCACTTTTGCCAACAAACCTACGTTGGAAGACCTTGCAAACCCCTGCTGAATTTGTTGATGCCCTATCTATTATCCTGGGAGGTAACTTCAATTTATCCTTCGACCCTCTCCATTGACTCCACCGTTTGTTTCGCACATAGATTAAGACATACCCAGATACTACACTAATCACTCACAACACAAAATGGCTCACAACAGCTGTTATAAGTTAGATTATGTTTTCACGTCCGACATGCTTACTCCATAAATGCCTTTGTGTGGTTAGAGCATGCCCTTGTCCTGGGGTCATTATCAGCCTCCCTGGCACCACCACCAAGATGTAACTTTCAGCGCTTGAAAGACAACCTTCTTCCTGATGTTTTCTGTGTCACAGACCGACTTCAGCCATCCAATCATTTGCCCTAGATCGTTACACTGCCTCGAGGGGTGCTGCCCTTCCATGGCAAGAGGCTCAAGAAGAAATGCTCCTTCATCTGGGCTGTGTAGAAGACCTCAACAAATCCTGTGCATCCAGCAACACTAAGGATGAAATTTCCAAGACTAGAAAAAAGATCTATGCAATCTTAGACCAGAAGACCCAATGTATGTGCATATGCATATAAAAGGATATTTATGAATATGGGGATGAAAATAGAACATTTCTATCGAAAGCACTGCAGTCATGTGCATCACGCACCCATATTATTTCCAAGGACATACCTTTCATACATATTATAGCCAATTGTAGGACCTTGGAAATGAGAACTCTACACGTCCTCAGTTAAAGTAATTTCCATTTCCCTCAATCCCTCTCTTCCGAGGAATCAGTCTCTCGAATCAGATTTCTCGGTACATGTCCTTAAAACACCCCATGATTTTTTTAAATGGTTGTGGGGAAGTGGGTGGGTTAACCACACCATTTAACACATTTATACTTGCCCAGATGTAAATCAGATGAGGCACATCGGACTCACATCTGCAGTTGCGTCCGCCTCTTCACACAATTCTACGTGAATCAGAAATTAGCCCTGCCTCTGTTGTGAATGTGTATTACCCACAGTGTATGTGAAGCTGGGTGCGCTCCTCTGGCTTCACTTGCAGCAGAGCGTCGGCACAATACGGACCTGTTGGTGTTTAGTGCCTAGAATCGCACCAACAGGTTCAATGATCCACAGTTGAAGTGCTGCGTAATCTGTAGGCGCTATATAAAGAATTATTTTCTTCACCCCGTCATGGTTTGGCAGGGTTAGTATTGTTATATAAAGGATACAGGGTGGATATCAATTTTGTTTCGAACACTTCCAAAATTTTATTCTACGCAAAACATAAAGGGAAAACTAAAATACTACATCCTTGATGTAAACGAATGAGATATTCCAGTTGAAATTCATTACATAACGGAATGCATTAAGAACAGCATAAATATTATAATCAAAATTCATTTCTGAAGGAGATCTATATTTGTAATGTTACTCAAAATCAAAGCGGAACATAAAATTTGACGATGGTTTTCTTCTGAAGTTGGATCAACAAGACAAGTATAGGACGGTCAGTAGCGTGTTTGGCCTTCACAGGCCTGTATGACCTTCTCTAGAACACCTGGGTATTCATCTGATGAGGCAGTGGATGTTCTCCTGAAGAATCTCCTCTCAGCCCTGGATTACATCAGTCAACTCTTGTACTGTGGTGCAACATGGCATTGGTGGATGGTACAAGGCATGATATCCTACATATCTGTCCAGAGGAATGGGCAAGACCGTACATAGCATCAATGCCTTCATCACATCACAGCAACATGAGGCCTACCATGGGCACACATCAGAAGGAACCCAGGCCCCATTACATCTGCATTATGGTCTCACAGTGGGTCTGAGGCGCTCATCCCAGTACCTTATGGCAATCAAGGTGCCTCTGGCACAAAGGACTGTGTGGCCCTCTAAAGAAATGGCTCCACACCCCATGTTGCAGTCAGCATTGTGTCATATACTCATTGTGAACCCACTGTCACTTGTGAAGAGCAGAGGGTGCCAATGCTGAACCTTGGTATTCTCTGGCTACTAACAGGATAAAAATGTATGGATATTGGGCCCTCATTCCACAATCATGGAGTCTTTTTCTTAGTTTGAGAAGACACATTGCCATTAGTGGCCTGCTGGAGGTCATTTTACAGAGCTCTGGCAATATGCCACCTGTTCATGCACAAAGAAGGAGGCAGTGTCCTGCTGTTAGCTTGTTGCCCTCCTAGAGCCCCCTATATGTATCCTGCCATCTGTTCCATGCTCCGAACACTGTACAGACAAACACAGCAAACCTCCTTGCTACAGCTCACATTGATGTGCCATTTTGGATGAGCTTCACTTCCTCAGTAACTTCTGTGGGTTGTAGACGCCACCTCATGCTATCTCTAGAGGTGAGAGCAGTGACAAAATTCAAGTGACCAAAACAGCCCAAATGGATGAAAACTTAGAAATGGTCTGTGGTCACCACATACAGAACCACGTCTTTTATAGGGGTTGTCTTGATAATCATTTTTACCTGGTATCTGTTCTATTTGCACAACAGCAGAAGAAACTGATTCACAATGCGATTCATAACTGGAATTCACAGATGTTTATTGCCTGAAGAAACAATGTTTAGTTTAAGTGTATCCTTTAATTTCTGTGGAGTTTATTTTGATAGTCAAAAGGATTTGGAAAGTTTGCGTAAGCAATCATCGAAGGATTTAGTGCTTCACACTCCTTTCGATCAAAGCGGATACCCTTTATATCACAGTGCTACCATTTGTAAATGTAGCTTCTCCCCTCCTAAAGATATTTAAAACCTAGCACAAGTTTGCCTCTGCCTCCAATAGGCAACCCTCATTTCTCTGCATTATATACTATGTGCCAAGATCCATCAACAATCCTAACTAGGATGCATGATGTCATACTAAACTGATGTCCGTCCCAAGTAGGTCCCTCCTACTAGATGCCCCTCGTACAGAGAGACCCTTGGGGTCTATTGCTAGCTTGCAGACTGACCTCACACCATTTGAGCAATTGTGTCTAAGTTGTGTAAATGTATTCATTCATTCATTTTTGAGCAATGGCATAAAGCTTACATTCTGACCTACACTAATCAATTACACCAGAAGCCCTGCTGTTTAGTGGGGGAAGGGCTTAATTGGGGGTCATATTCATGGGAAAATAAAAGCTGAGCTGTAATTGGTTGCCATGGGCAACTAAGAATATTCTGACTTTTAGACAGCTTGATAAATGTGCCCCACTGTCTATGGATTGGTCAGACTGGTTTCGGTCATAGGAGTTGCCATTTTATCAAAGTATTGTTGTTTGGAGCCCTATATTGATTGTTCACTATAGGCTTTGCTAGTGTCTCTGAAATAACAAAGTCATGTTCCTTCATTATTCAGAGCAGAGTTTCTAATAAAGACGACTGAAGTGGGAATCTAGAAGACAGTGTTTTTGGTTAAGGCAGTGGGGACAACAGTCTTAATATAGAAATGTAAAAGTTGTAAACAGACAAAATCAAGACTCCTGTTTTATAATATGTCCACAGTTCAGTATTTTTATTTCATTTACTTATTTTTTTTCCTTTTAAATCTGTCATCTCAAATTGCACAAACAAAACCGAACAGCATTTATAGTTGTTGCTTAAAGTCTCTCCTCTGTACACTCAAAACAGTGACCTAAGAACACCACAATATCCAACATACACAAACCTCGGGGCAGGAGAAGGGTACACAGACTGGAATTATGGTGCCTTCTTTGTTCCTGAATGAAATGGTCCTACAAAAAAAGCACAGGATACAGCACGACATAGGGCCATCTGTTCATCATGGAGTGAGCTACATACACTAGCATTATCTATATGCGCAACTGAAGATTCCCTTACGCGACTGATGTTTTTCTCTTTTACACAGTTGTATTGTAAGTTGCTAAAATTAACAGAGTCACACAACAAAAGTGGTATAGAATATGTAGATTAGTGTTCTTTTGTCATCGACAGTCTTGCATGTGGAAATAGAAATTTTTTTCTTCAGAATATACAAGTAAATTTATATGTATTTAGATAAGACAGTACATATGCTGCTTACATACATCAATTCTGAGAGTCAATATTAACTTTTCTAACACTAAAAGTGCAAATCAGATTCTTCACAACAGACTGTTAGCATTGTTAACCCCTGCGCTACCAGTGTCTCTACAATTTGTTTAGGTCATGTATAGCAGGTCCTGTAAGGGGTCGAGAGTTGTGTTCACCACTTGAACAGCTGATGGTCGCTGCACCATATGAAGCCCCAACTACTGGAGGGGTTAGAAGCAACTCTCAAAAGAAAAGAACAAAAAAGAAAAAAAAAAGAAAAAAAAACGGGAAACAGAAGATAAAAGGGGGGGGGGGTTTGGACACAGGAACAAAAGCCACAAACAAACCACATAGCTGAAATAAAAATAGGCCTGCTTAAAAGAAAGCAACATACAATTTGTAATTTTGTAGATTATGGAATGTGAAGAAAAATAATTAAGGGAAGTGTGATCCAAATACACAGTAAAAAATAAATTGTCCTTCATGAAACAAGGATTACAGAATATGGAGCCAATTTCTGCAGCTTTTCCCTGCTTTGGGATAGTAGGCGGAAGAGGGACGGTGGAGTTTCAGTAAGAAAATAGCCCAGGTTCTGAGATTCTAACCCTTTTCTTTTACATGCCATATCCAAATCCTGGTTGGGGCTGCCCATAGGCGGGTGCAGTATAACCATAGCCAAATGCAGCTTGGGGAGGTACTGCTACACTGGGTCCTGCTGTTAGCATCAATTGGGGCTGACCTAAAAGAAAACAGAAGAAAACAGCATTAACTTGTATCAAATCTCAGAGCTCAACATATGAATGCAAAATTATACATAAACTTAAAGATCACCACCCTAACTAACAATGCCTGCTGATAAAGGGTTACACCCCCCCTTATCACCTATAATGACCTGCCAGTGAGGCACTGTACCCAAATTATTTGTTTTTCTGACCTGAAAATTAGCTTTTCTGGCTTTGACTCTTTTCTTTCCAGCGCTGCCAGTAAATCACTCCCCCTTAATTTTGACTGACAGCCCTGCCTGGTGTTACATTCATGTCAAACCACCAGAGTGACATCTCAGGTCCTTTAGTCTCCTCACATTAGCAAACTGTACTGCAGCCTCCATGGAGGATGAGTAATAGTCCATGGGGGCTGCTGTGATTTCACGTCAGATACATACATGGGGTACATTTTGAAATTGTAAAGGATACACGACATTTGAGGACATCACTCTGGTCACATCACATGAACTGCTGAAAAGTAAGGAGGTATAGAGCATGGGAAGGAGTAGATGGGAGGGGCTGCCCCAAGCAAGACACACCCCCTCTGATTCAAGATAATACAAGATAATATTGATTTATGGGGATGTGAAGAAAACAATTTTTAGTGTGTGTGTCCTCAGCAGCTATCAGTAATTTATAATTCTTCCTGAGCTTGTGGGTCTTCATCAGCTGCTCTCCCTTCCCTCTCTATAGAAGTCAATGTAGTCTCACACCTGATGTTGCGGCCACACGTGGCGTCTACAATCCCAATGCAAACGCCTGATGCTTGGCCCAAACGCATGTGTTTTCATTGACATGAATGTGATCAGTAACATTTAACTGTCCACTTGCAATGTAAGTCATAACCTCTTCCCTGTTCCTGAATAAAGTCAACAAAAGTAGTAGGAACCAAAAAAAGACGTACAACACTAAAGCTCCTTTGTTATATGTAGGCAACATAGTCACATAAAAAGTTAAAACACGAATTACCATAGACAATAGGCTGTGTTTCTGTAGCTTGTTCCTCCTCTTTTCTAAGGGATTCAGAGGCATCCAGTTTGTCAACCTTTAAAACAGCACAGAAAATCAGATCAATTGTGATAGGAAAAGCACATTAGCAACTGAAGTTCCTATAATGATGAAAACTAAAAAACGTGGAAAAGCCTTAATATTCCGAAAGATAGTTGTAAACTGTATATAATGTGCAAAATGCAGCCACATTTGGCGCAAACACCTGGATGTAACATAATTAGAGAAACATTAGTTATCGTGTCATATAGGCACCCCTATACCACTAGTGTAGTGAAAAATTGTTGTGCAATTTATTGACAAAGAATTTAAAGTAACACAATTACATCATGGCGAAATTGTTTGCATTGTGACACACAATAGGCCTTCACTTATCAGTTCCAAAATATGTACTAAGCAGTTTTTGTCTCATGTTGCACTGAACTAAAGACATGAAGATACAAGAAGGCACAACCTATAGGCTTGCAAGAAAATTCAAGCACAGCTTAAACAAGCATGCACATCATTCACATTAGTTCCAGTCTCAAAGTCTTAAACACCACAGAGTAGAAGATATAGTAAAAGTGGTTAATTAAATGTGTATATGTATACAAGTATAAAAATGTTCCCTGACCTCTTTTATAGCCAACATTCTTCATTCTGTCTGATCCCTTACATGTCCTCCTCTGTGATTCACAACATGAAGCTAAACCAGCAACTGCTGCCATGTGCCCAGATACCGATTCACTTTAAGAGTTAAATACAGGGCTTTCTTTTGTGAGGTCTGCAAAGATGAGGCACGCTGGGAATTCCGCGATCTTCCTAGATGCTCAGTATCCTGCCTGAACAGGAGTACTGAAGACTCAGACATAACGGCCTGGAAGACGCCACCTAAACAATTTGTGCGCGTGGTCCTGGTCTTTACACAGGCAAAGCACTGCCACACATGCAATAATGTACAGGGTTATGGTGTTAATCATGCCATTTAACCATCATGGCCAAACTAAGGGAAACAAAATCAGCTCTGACAAGGCAAAACACTACTTCTACACCAACATTGTAAGACAACACAAGAAGAGGTACAATATTTCTACATGCTCCTTGTCCACCTGTGAAATCACCTTATGGAGAGGCCATCCTAAATAAAAACATTTATATACTATCTGTAAACCATAAAAACAGGAGGGGTTAAGAAAAAATAAATAAATAAAGACACTGCGCAGTTGTGACTTCTGGTCTTCTTTCAGAACTTTGCCTTTTCCCTCCACAGCAAAGCTTAGATACATATAAAGATCTATTACTATGACTTCTGTAGATCATCACGACTTCTAGATGGTCACTGGCAAAGCATATCAGCAAATTGAACTAGCAGTGACAAAGGAAATGGAATGCAACCACCTGTGCTTCCTGGGATGTCACTACTCTGTTCCCATACCTAGCGTCATCCATGTAAGCCTCAAGTCAGAACTACTATGCAAGGCTTTTCCACAGAAGCTGCAGCACATTGCAAAGGTAAAAAAGAACTCTTCTGAAAACATGCATTTAACGCCATTTGCTTGTTATGTGTCAAATGTGTGCATGAAAAGAAACGGCAACAGAACTGAAGCAAGGAGTGGATTCTGAAAATGGAGTGTGCCATACAGGCTTCGGTACATACACAGCCAACAGCAAATGCTTGGTCTATCGTCTTATGGCGATGCAAAGGCTGTAAAAAACTCATGCTGTTCTTCAATAGTGCGACACTACTGCAGTTCAATTACCTGGTTTGTTTTCACAAAAACACACAGTCACACTAGATTTCTCTTCTGCTGTATTTCCACAGTCCAGTACTGTGATCCTATGGTGTCAGGCCATTTGCCAAAGAAACTCAAAGTATTTCAAAATCTGTTGAAATATCCCCCCAAAAATATATATATGCTTAAAGCAGTAGTTGACCCTTAAAAACGGTCATACATATTATGGTGGAAAAAAAAAGCCCAGGAAATTAACATATGGAAAATGTTTGGACAATGTACACAGACACCATAAGATCTGGACCAATGAAGTTGGGGGGAGAAGAAGAAACCACCACAAGAGAATTTGCTTCGATGACTACTGTCAGAAAAACCGTTTAGGAGATTAATTTTTTAAGAGAAAAATTATGGATAAATCTGAAGGACATCCAAATGAGTTACATTTATAATAGATCCGAAATAGGAAAATACTGGCTTTTGGGTATAAAAATTTCAGCAAAAAAGGACATTTTGGTAATATTGTGACGGAAGATTATTAGATTAATGCAAATCTCTATTAACATAGACTTCCGTTATTCCAAATCTACACCCTAGGAAGATTTGTAGGAGTGCACCATCTAGTGGCGAGAGATGAATCTCATCCTTCAGATTTATTTAAAAAAAAAAAAAGTGACCAGGTCAACATCAGTAACTATGAACCAATACCTTGCATCTTCCTGAGATTAGCCGATTAGTAGCAAAACACTAAAAAACAACCTAATTCTAACTATTTTAGTTTGGTATTTTAAGCCAGCAGAGGCTTAGTGAGTGTTTTTGAGGGGCAGGGGGAGTAGGGAAGAAAGGATAGCAGTAGCAAAAGTAGTAACTGTAGTAGTAAAAGAAAGGAGGTGGTGTGGGAAACGCATGCAGATTCTTTAGACTTAGTCTTCCAGGTTTAAAGATGGAAAACAAGAATCAACTTTCACCTTTTCCTTTATTGCATCAACCTGCAAAGGAATTCAGAGGGTGCAGCTTAGAAAATCAAATTTTACATTAAGCATAACAAAAGGAAGAATAAGCAAAGAAAATCAAAATAAAACTGCGGCCGTTAGAGAGAAAAATAATAAAGATATCAAAAGGAAAAAACGTGATAAGGAGAGGTAAAAGGCATGGGTTTCATTGTGTTTCTACACCGGATTCAATACATAAATCCAAGCAGCTTCTGGGACTAAATGCACAGGTATTTATTTCACTTGCAGACTTAAATATATTAAGCACATCCGTATCGGTGTTTTAGATTGGTACAAAGTGCCAAGTACGCACAAACATCAATGTCCTCTCTCTTAACAGTTTATAGCAGATCACAGCATCATAGCAATTTAAGATGCTATGAATTCCAGAATTACCGCAGGTCTACTGGTGGCAACTTTATCATGCGAGTATAGTAGTGACGAACGTACATCCTTCTGATGAGACACTCTCAGGCCAGGACAGCCTACATTCTTGAACATAGCCGTCTGACTTATCATAGAGAACAGATATGAGGACTAGAATATGAACTGGCAGGTAACTTTTGGGATCAATTGCTCTCTGAATGGGACAGGACTACAATTGAAGGTCATTGAGAATTTGTATTAAAAGCCTACAAGGAAATTTTTCGTAATCCATAATGTAGAAAGTATGAGTATAATAGGAAGGTGGGGCAAATAAATACAATAGGGAAAGGTAAACACATCTAACTAAAACTGTAAATACTAAGGAGGAGGAGAGCAGATGTGTACATATGAAAAATATTTTATTAATCACAAAGAAGACAGAACAATATAAAAACATTTAAAAAACCCTAGAAAGGAGGGTGTACAATCACAACACTCCCCGAAACAATATAAGTACAAAGATGACACAAATAATAGGCAAATGAGGTGGACTGATCTAACAGGTGAAAAATAGATGAGGTAGGCTTGTCAGTAGAGAAATATGTAAAACTATACTGATTTTACATATTTCTCTACTGACAAGCCTACCTCATCTATTTTTCACCTGTTAGATCAGTCCACCTCATTTGCCTATTATTTGTGTCATCTTTGTACTTATATTGTTTCGGGGAGTGTTGTGATTGTACACCCTCCTTTCTAGGGTTTTTTAAATGTTTTTATATTGTTCTGTCTTCTTTGTGATTAATAAAATATTTTTCATATGTACACATCTGCTCTCCTCCTCCTTAGTATTTAATGTAGAAAGTATGATACATTCATTTTGCCAAGATAACCCAGTTAAAAACACACCATACCAATGGCTGTGGATGAAACATGCTAAAAATATAAGCAACTGTATAATCGTAAAATTTAAAGGACATCTACAATCAGATTGACTACTATTACTCACATGTTCGTTTGTATTCTAGGTTGCGAAACAGCATTTATTATATCCTGGATAGTTTTTAAAGATATGCAAATTAGCCAAAGGCACTCAGGTTTATGTCACCTGAGCACCACGCACTTTGTTTTACTAGCCTGGTTCCACCCATAGAGCTTGTAGACAGCCGGTAACGTCACCAGGATTTAATAAATGCAGAACCAACCCCTAGAAGACATAATAAGTAGGCGAGTAATAGTAGTCTTTCATTAGTCAATCTGATGGTGCATGTCCTTTAAATAATTTTGGGACTGAATAAAAACAGTTAAGCCATTAGAAATGCTTGCAGTTTTGTATCAATGCACTAAGAAGATATATAAACTCCTAAAACCTACCCTTTAGGTCGACTAGGAACACGCTGCTGGGCTGATGCCATAGTTGCATCAGGAAACCCCAGATATTAACTATTTGTCCAACTTGCTGGCAATTCAATTAACACACACAGCACTAAAAACCATGTAGCCATTCTCAGAGACTGAAAAGAAGTGCCCTATTTTCAGAAGGAACATGGGACTATGTAACGGAATCTCCACGTATGTGCCTGTATTACTGTATTGGGTAGTAATTCATGTTTAAGGACCACTCTACAAGCACACACAAAATCTATGAATACACTGTACTCACACAGTTACATGTCCACTAGCAGAAGAGTTTGTCACTGGTGATGGGAACTATGAGTAAACTGTACTGTATAAAAGTATAATATGTTGGGGTGTCCAATGACAAAAGCGCTTTAATAACGAAATATAACTCTACCCATGTTAAAAGGTGCTTTCCCACGAAAATCCTTCAACCACTTGCTCGTATGATAAACTATGTTGAATAAATAAAATATCTTTCAAGAGAAATCTTTACAGCGTTTAACAAGTCACTTCTGATTTAACAAGCTTTTGTTATGATAAGTGAGCAGTGTCTACTGTGGAAGTATACTGCTGTTTAGTTTATCTTTCCAATAATAGTTGTGATTAGAACACAGCACTTCTACCCTCTTCCTAGGATTTGATTCCTTTCTTTAGGATTAGACTTTTTCCTCGTATGTGCAGAACAGTTTGTGTCTGTTCTTACCTTGCTTAAGTATTCCCTCATGACCTGAATGAAATAGGGCATGGCAAAGTCCATAATATTGTGCCTCCATGCAGTTTCTAGAACGACATCTGGCCGTAGTAGGTCATAACAAGTGAAAAGACAAGCTGCAAAACACTCCTTCTTTCCTTCCACCAAAAACCACTGCAAAAGCTCCTCTGCCAGTTCTGTGTCTTTCGATTCAGAGGCATACTGCATGGCATCCTGGGAGAGAAAGGCAAGGTAAACATGTAAAGCATCAACTCACATCATATTTTGCAAAAAAAAAAAAAAGAAAGCCAATGTCTGCTATTGTGTATGACTTTGAAATACATTGTTCCCTTATGTTTGGCCATTAAAGAAGTTTCTCTTACCATGTTTAACATTAAAGTCTTGTAACAAAAAAGGAGCAACCTGGGGTCCATCACCAACCTCTTTGGGCTGAGCTTGGGATGTAAGAATAGTACTAGGTGTACCCTGGTTGAAATAGATTGCTACAAAGGTTAATCCTTAATACATACCTTATAAAGTCGGTCTTTCTTGCAGAGCTCTACACTCTGTTTCCAGCGATTGTTACCCTTAAATAGGTATGCAGCAATCCTTCTAAATTCAATCAGCTCATGCTTCTCTAATCGTTGTGCAAGGGATATGTTGTCAAAGTTGTCATATGCATCTATAGATGTACGAAGTGCCTAGGAAATACAAGACTTGGCTTTTTAACAGAAAATAAAAGTATACACAGTATATGACCACTCTAATTGAACATTATATTAAAAATTCTAGAATTAATAAATCCATTACCTGGTAGTCCTCTTCTGTTATGAAAAGGTTGTTCAGAGCCTCATTAACTGATTTATTGTTATGATTCTGCACGGAGCGGAGGTATGGTTTTACAAGAGGAAGCTGCTTCACCTACCGCGAGAAAACAAAAAGGTGAAAATGCATGGATAATTACCACGCATATATAAGTGTATGTTCAAACTGGACAAGAAAGCTCATAGTGAATATACCTTGCTGAAGTAGTTGACAGCACGAGTGTGGTCCAGTCTTGGAGACAATACCATCAGAAGATCATTTAGCAGTAGCGGCTTGAATTCCAAATAGAACTGTATTGCTCTGTAATAAAGCTCCACATTGGCCACCTTAAAGCACAAAAACAAAAAAGTTACCGGATATTAAACAACTTACTCCAATTACTCTGCTACCAGTTCTTCTTGAAGAAGCTTATATTGTTGAACTCTGTATGAATGTGGCGATACTAAAAATACTGTACTGTGTATTAAGCGACTGTTTAAGAACATTTGGCCCATGCGTCACTGCAACCCTTACTTCATCTTGAAGGGTTAAAAGCTGCTGGAGCACTTGACCCTTTGAGGACACTTTCATATATAGTGTTTGAATTGCACTTAGAAACAATTCAAACCCAGGGAGTAGGAGTAGCACCTCTGAATAATATGTTCTAACCCATTAGGCCGGCGGCACACGTGGCATTTTGAACTTGTTTTTGGGACATTTTTAAGCAGTCTTTTAAAAAATGTACACATTCTCAGAGTTTGGGGTCATTCACATGGCCGTCTGTGGGGATATATAAGCTTCTGCAAATTTGCGTCCGCACATACGTCCCCATAGACGGCAATGGCGGCCCGGCGGCAGTACGGTGCCACACGTGTGGCACCATTCCGGGCCATACACAGGGAAAAGATAGAACCTGCTCTCTTTTCCATTGTGTTCGGCCGCGCGCTGCTGTTCTCTATCGAGGGGGAGGGATCACCTCCTCAGCGCACAGCGGTATGCCTGCTAAGTACCCAATAAAATACGAAAACGCTCCACAAAGTTTGATACCCAATGGCTCCCGAGTATAACATTACCACATGTGTGGTGGTAAACTGTTGTATGGGGACACGCCAGGGCACTAAAGAGAAGGTGCGCTATTCAAAGCAGATTTTCATTGTCACTTTTTAATGGCTATAAACTTACCAAATACTTAATTTTAGGGGGTCATTAGCTTATTGATGAGATTTTATTAACTCTTGAATGTATGGAGAAAAAGAAAATTGTGAAATCTGTTTTTCTTTCTTTTTGTACTTTTTGGGGCCGTACACAGTACCATAAAAATAATATATTATCTTTATTCTAAAGATCACTACAATTAAGGTGCTACCTCATTTCTATATTCTTTATATAACTTTACTTTAGAATACAATATACGGTTGACACCCACAGCTTCTGGCATTAGCTCCGTTCAGCAGTTGGTGCCAGAAGCGGGACATAGTAGTATTTCGTGGAGTGGGAAGTGCCAGCCGTCCGTGACTTAGTACTACATCTAATGTCGGGAAGGGGTTAAACGCAATTCTACTGCTAGAGGTGAACGTGGCCTGAAAGTACAGAAACCACAGAATGATTATGAATGACAGGTTTTAATTTTTATTCCGCCACTCATCTAGTCCCATGATCCCTTTATTAAACATTTTAGTCAACTTGAATTCATTAGTTATTCATTAATTCCTTATTCTGGGTGCGTTAACATTGATTTACATGGAAGCTTCCATTTATTACCTTCAGTTGAAACATGGACTGGATAAACTTATTTTTGTCTGTAGTTAGCTTGTAGATTACTCAAAAGGGAAGCTCAATAACGGGATCTCTGCAGGAATTATGACCTCTGTCCCAGGATCTCTGAGTGAGTTCCACTTGACTTGACCGCTTGCCTTCCTGTAATCTGGCCACCTCACATAAGGCCCCATGCACATGAACGTCAGGACGACGTATGTTGGGCCGCAAGCTTGCGACCATACATAAGCCCCCATAAATGGTACACGGACACGAGCTCGGTACGGTGAGCGCAATAAGAACTCATGGTTCCGAGCTGTAGCAGCAAAAAGATAGAGCATGGACTCTCTCTGGCCATATCTATTTTCTATGAAGAGGGGCGGGGGCAAGCAGCGCTCACCCCCTCATCCCCTCCTGTGCGTGGAAGTGTTCATGGGGCCTTCGTGTCGCAGCAATGAGCACATCGACTACATACAGCACAGTATCAAATTCTCTCAAATGCTGGTACTGTTCCGGAGTGGGATGGTATCGAAAAAGTATTGAAGTTTCGTGGTACTGTGCAACTATGGTTATAAATCCGAGTCTAGCATGTCTTTATATAATAAATCTAATACAAACACAAATAAACACACTTGGCAAATCAGAGAAGTATTACCTTAGTGATGATATCTTTGAACTGTCCTTCCTTCCATGCATCCGTTGGGTGGCTCATCATGGTGATGATGGCATTATCATACTCTTCATATTTGTCATAAAGGAACACCAATTCTGCCCACAGGTGCGCTTGCTCGGCTGCCCTGAGAACCTGTAATATTAATGTAGGTATATAAAGTTACTTTTCACCTTAAACACTTTCCTTTTATCTTGATGTGAAAAAGACAACATGGTTTACCTTCGGAATGTTGACTCTTGACCAGAAAAGTTCCAAGTGCTCTCTCATTTTTTGGGGCTTAAACTTAGAATACAGAATGGCAAGCTCTGTGAACATGCCCATGTGTGCCCTCTCAAGTCCTAAAGCAGCTTCCAGCATGGTGATAAGCTCTTCAAAATAACCACGATCCTATAAAAACAAATAAAAACAAAAAGATACGTTTAGAGAACAGTAGACTATTTTCTTTACCAAGATACGAATCAAGTCTATATATCCCCAATATATGAAAGTTACCTGATAATAGTTTATTAACTCCTCCAGTTCATCGGCGTGTACCACAATGTGAAGGCCACACATTTGGGCTAGTCGGAACTCTTTACCATCAACACAGGCAAAGCAAACCTGACAAAGGGTGGTTAAAAAAAAAAATAAATAAAAGCATTAAAAAACATCCCAAAATAGGTTAACAAAAATTTGACTGACTAAAAGGATGCAAGTTTCACCTCTTTCCAGGTGCGAGTACTGTTTGCCTTTCTTGCCCCATCTACAGCTGCTTGATATTCTCCCAGATGAACCAATGTTGATGCCAAACGTCCAAAATTAGAGACGTTATTGTAGAGCAGCTTAGCAGCATCATACATTTTCTCATCATAGCATCGATCACCAACCTACAGGAGGAATCAAAATAAATGGTCATTAGTCACCAATTCAACCCTTTTAAATCTTTCACTAAAACATTTCCATTCTATTTATAGTTCACATTTTTGTTTTTTTTAACTTCAGAATGGTTGGACTGATTCTGGACTGGATGCTCCGTGTTTGAATCTGATAGTCTGTGTATGAACTTAATGCAATTTTATTTATAATACTTTTCAGGTCTGGTAATTAAAGGGTTAAAGAAAAATAAGCATCTAAATTAAAAGATTAGTGAAACACATTAACTTACTCATGTGAAGACATGATAAAGAATACTTACTTGTTGAATATGAGCATTGTTTGGTCCATTAATAAATTCCTCGAGTTCTGTGAGACGGTTGGTTTTAGCCAGAGCAAAGATGAGCTCTGTTTCTACATAGGACTCCCGTGCCTTCTTCCGGGCCATCTGCAGGTATTTAACAAGTTCTTCCCAATTCCCTGAAAAAAGCAGAAGTACAAGTCATGTGAATATCTTCTGGGTTCTCATAACTGTACTAGTATTACACACAAGAAAGTAATGCACATAGCTGTGAACTACTTTTTCTATCATTTAGCCACACTGAATGCAGAAAAAAGAAAATTGCATCTGTGTGTAAATACATCTACCTAGCTCTATATACATGATTCAACTACCTGATTTGGTACCTTAAACTACTAATCGAAGTTTACAGTCGATGTGGGTGAAAGGTTTAAAACCAAAAAACTTTTATACTCTCCTAGATGCGAGTCCATGGAGTCACATCTCAGGATCCCACAGAGGTACCTCCTCTCGCAGTAAAGTGGCTTCACTGCACATGCTTGCACAGAGAAGCTGGGGTGTACTACATCGGCTTCATTACCTCCGACACAAAGGTACCGAAGGATTGAAATCAGAGGAGAGTATAACGTTTGGGGTTTTTTGGTGCACACTTCAAATATCACAGAGGGTGATTTGGGAGACTTAACCATAATGACCTGTGAGTGGTTCAGTGTCCCAAATCGCCCTGACAGGTTCCCTTTCAACTTGGCTTTTATGACAAATGGATGCTAAATCTCCATGAAGCATTTTAACAAGTCACTGAAATGTAGTGCAAACGAGTGTCAAACATACATACCACTAGCATTGGCAGCCTGTACAACTTCCATGTAAGAAGAAGGATCATCTGCTTTAATGTAAGAATCAATTGCTTCCTTGACCATTCCTTTCTGTAGCTGAGCCTTAGCTAGTTGGCTCCAAACAGCTGGCTCATTGCAGCGCTCAGCAAACTCATAAGCACGGTCCAAATTTCCAATGTGCTCAATCAACACCTAAACAACAAGTAATGGTCATAAAACAAGAACTCAATACACATGGAGCACGTGACAATAAGTTAGTTTAAATGTATTATCATCTTACTTGTATGGCAGAAGTGTTCACATCAAATTTCCTGAAAATAGCAAAAGCTTCCTCATACAGCTCATTACTGATGGCAATATTCGCAATATCTGGAGCATCGTAATTATCCAGACGATTGATATATTCCATGACCCTGGTGCGATCAGCTTTAATTGCAGTCAGGATCAGCAAGTTTTGTAGATTTCTGAGAATTAAAATGTAATACTTAATGGATAATCCTTTGTAAATTACCACAATATTTTCAAAACAGGAAAGGTCCATTGTAAGCAAAAACCACACCATGTATAGTGTAAACCGTAATTTGACTGTTCCTTGTGATCAACTTTAATTCAAAAAGTTACTGGTGATGCAGGAAATACTGTCCATGTGACTGCCACATTCCCCAGACAAGCCATGGCATAGCTGTACTGAACTTGCAGTGTTAGCCATCATGCACACAACTATTGGGGCCCGCTGCACAATTTGTGGTTGTAACACGAGAACACCCCCCCCCCCGCCCCCCAGAACTATGGCACCTGGTCACGATGTGTGAGCACACAATGTCTCACTGTACAGTGAGCAAAACAGGAGGCCACTGTTCAAAATATGGGATGTCCTATAATTTGCAGGGCAGGCTCGCTCCTCCCTCAGGCCTTGTGCTCACCCTGGTTATTTTAGTGTGCAAGAGTGTAGAGTGGATTTATGAGGCAGTCAGTCTTTGCCTGTCCGGGAGCCTGCTAATGGTATCCCCGATGGGCGTTGTAGGGTTTCTTGACCTTTCTACTTTAACCCCTTAAGGACGGAGGGTTTTCCGGCTCATTTCTCGCTCTCCAACTTCAAAAATCCATAACTTTTTCATTTTTCCGTGTACAGACCTGTGTGAGGGCTTATTTTGTGCGTAACAAATTTTACTTTCCCGTAATGTTATTTATTTTAACATGCCGTGTACTGCGAAGCTGAAAAAAAATTCCAAATGTGGAAAAATTGAAAAAAAAACGCACGTGCGTCACGTTCTTGTGGGCTCAGTTTTTACGACTTTCACTCTTCGCTCCAAATAATACGCCTACTTTATTCTTTGGTTCGGTGCGATCGCGGTGATACCAAATTTATATAGGTTTTATTGTGTTTTAATACATTTTAAAAAATTAAACGAATGTGTACAAAAAAGAAAAAAAAATTTTTGCCATCTTCTGACGCTAATAACTTTTTCATACTTTGGCGCACGGAGCTGGGGGAGGGGTCATTTTTTGCGAAATGAGGCGACGTTTTCATTGCTACCATTTTGAGGTCTGTGCGACATTTTGATCATTTTTTATTTCATTTTTTATGTTATGTAAAAAGGTGTAAAAGTCGCATTTCGGACATTTTGGCGCCATTTCCCGCCTCGGAGGTCACCGCCGGCCGTAACCGTTTTTATATTTTGATAGATCGGGCATTTTGGGACGCGGTGATACCTAATATGTTTGTGATTTTTACTGTTTATTATGTTTTATATCCGTTCTAGGGAAAGGGGGGTGATTTGAACTTTTAATATTTTATTAATTTTTTTTTTTTTTTAAACTTTTTTTTTTATTTTTTTTTTCACTATCTTTTAGACCATCTAGGGTACATTAACCCTAGATAGTCAGATCGCTCCTACCATATACTGCAATACTTCTGTATTGCAATATATGGCATTTTTGCAGCACATTCATTACAATGAGCCACTGGCTCATTGTAACGAATCTGCAGCTGCCAGATAGCCTCGTGTCAAAAGAAGACACGAGGCTACCATGGCAACCGATCGCCGCCCCCCGATGACGTTCGGGGGCGTGGCGATCGAAAAAAAGATGGCGGCGCCCGCGCGCCGCCGTCTTTTAAACGCCGCCCGCGACTTTGCGGGCGGCGTTTAGAGGGTTAATAGCCGCGATCGGTGCAAGCACCGACCGCGGTTATTAGCGGTGGGGGTTTTGTGCAATATGCAAAAACCCCCACCTCTGTATGAAGAGGACTCAGCCCGTGAGCCCTCTTCATACAGCCCTTATACCTCTGCGCCGTAGAGCTACGGCGCAGAGCGTTAAGGGGTTAAATACTATACTTGTGTACATGACTTAATACAGTTTGTAAATTTCATGAGTGGCTTTCTGTAATAATGTTATGAGGACTATTAAACATTGACAAGTACAACCGCTTTGCACATTTTTTGTTATCCTTACATACCTGTGCTCACTGAAAACTGAATTGTCCAAAACAATCTTCTCCAATAGCTCAATGAGTTCATTGGGGAGGTCTGCAGTCATAAAAGCTTTTACAGTTACAGATACTTCCTCTGGATCTTGAGTTTCTGACAATGCTGTTTGTACAACCTTGAAATACATAATAATTTATTTGGAGAAAACCATTCACAATACGAACCAACAGCTATCTCCATCTCACAATACTTAATAGCACGCACCTGATCGATAAGAGGCCTTCTGTATGGATTGCTTTCTAACAGCACACTGGCCCACAGTTCTGGGTCTTTACGGCGTACCAGATATCTGGACAGGCTTTTGAAAAGAGAGTTTTCATTGCAAACCTAAAAAGAAAAAAAAACTTCCTTACTAGCTTGATTTGCAGCACAAAAACTAAAAAAAAAAAAAAAATAAACGAAAAAAAAGTTTGCACAGGACATAAATGGTGAAAAGTTTAAAATAATTGTAAAGAGACAAAGCACATACATTAATCAGCTCCAAGTCACATTGTCCTCTCTCGTATGCCACACATGCCAAATGGGGATCTCTCTTTTCACAATACTTTCCAACAACACGGCTGTCATAATATGGGTTTTCACGAAGGAAACGCTCTGGGTTGTTATTGCTGTCAATGTAAATCTTTGCCAAAGCATTGTGTGTGGCTGGTTCTTCACATCCTTCATGGATCCTAGACTCCAACCATGGCAGTAGCAACTTTAGCCTAAAAAGTAATAAGAAAAATAACCAATCTACTCTTCAATAAAAGCATTAAAATGGGCTCACATGGGGAGGGACCCTTCCCCAAGCGATAGGGTGGGACACAACAGGTAATGGTAAAAGCTGTACATATGGGCGCTCATTTACTAAAGGTAGTTTCCCGACGATTTCCGATTTCCACTTAACAGGAGTTTTTGGTGCATACGATCGGATTTTGGCACATCGAATCCGTTGGATCGTCTGACGGCCCAGACAACGCGCAGGATTTAACATAGAAAATTGTGACAAGACATGCACTCACATACACCAGGAAGAAGGTGGTGAACTCAGGCGGACCTCACCGGGGGAAGCGACAGATGCAGGATCTCGGGCGCACAACGTTGGTGAATTGCGTTGGACCGTCCGGATCGGTGATCGCGACAGGACCGGGTAAGTAAATGTGCCCCATGGTATTTTAGTGGCAGCTGGGTAACTAGCGTGTCCTAAAGAGGTGTGTTTTATTTTTTTTTAACATTATATCCATGAAGGACTGTCAGGGATACTTGGGTAAGACATTCTTAAAAGTTAGGTAAAAAAGTGAAGGAAGTGGTCATGTGAAGTTTAGTAATTATTATATGTGGGAATGTACTGGGACATTAGGTCAGAGAAGTTGTAAAGGGAAGTATTTGAAGGACATTCTACACCAGAGTCAATAAATAGGATGGGTAACAAGTGAAGGGAGTGGCAAAATGGAATAGTGGAAGAATAGCCACAGAAATAAAAAAGGAATGTTGGGAACCTACCGGTTTCTTTTTTCCACTTCAGCCACAAGTTCATCAGTGGAGAACTGTCCCCTCACTACAAGTATGAGGTTCTTAATCACATCCTCAGAACAGTCCACATCAAGCAAACCACCAATAACCACAGGCAATCGGCTAGGGTTAACCTTAGTAGAAAAAAAAGTTCCATGTTTATGAAGTAGATAGTAAAGCACAGAACACTTATTTTTAGAAATGTAATAGTAAATCGGGTGTATCTTCTTTGGCGATGTTGAAGCCATTAGTGCCAGGATGTAGCAATACATGCTAGCCTGCCATGTAATGCATGCACTACCAGTTTACTAGAACTGCTCTCCAATGGGCATGTCTTTCACATAGTACAGGCAGTCCCCAGGTTACATACAATATAGGTTCTGTTGGTGTGTTCTTAAGTTGAATTTGCATGCAAGTCAGAACTGTATACTTTATAATTGTAACCCCAGCCAGAATTTTTTTTGGTCTCTGACAACTGCATTTTTAAAATGTTGAGGAGTAATAAGAACCGGTATTAAACAATAAAAGCTTAATTACAGACACCTTTAATAACTTTTACAGCTGATCCTAAAGTACAATAAGTTACCAATATCCAGAGGTCCGTTTGTAACTAGAGGTCGTCTGTAAGTTGGGTGTTCTTAAGTAGGGGACCACCTGTATGTCTAAAGGCATTGTAATTTTATAGAGGTCATGAAAAAAGGTAATAACATAATAGTTAAAGTGTGTATTTAAGGCATTGCAAAAATCTAAGCCAAAACTGTCTCACAAAAACCTGTTTTGATTGTGTTTTCACAAGTACGTGTTTCACCTGTAGCTGTGTAGATAACTGGTTAAAAAAAGCATAGATTCCTTGCAATGCTGCAGCTGCACCAAAGAATCTGTGCCTTTTGTCACTACTGCACCAGACACTACAGGCTAGCAGTGGGCCTACATAAAACAAAGCACAGACATTAGTTCTACAAGAAGAAAAAAAAAACATTAAAATCACAGATGGAAACCTACCTTCTGCACGTAGATCTCAATGTATTTCTGCAGATTATTTCTGTACAGATACAGGACAAGATCGTGGACAAAGTCAAAGCGGTCACATACAATTATGAGTGGCAGCTGGTCTGTGAGTTTAGCTTCCTGAAAAAATGAATAAATAGGTGACAAAGACATAACATTTCAACTGCATTACACTAGCATTCAATCATGTGTGATATATCAGCAGTATACCATCTTACACACCTATTGAATAACATCAAGCTCCCCATTTGGTAAAATGTAAGATTTCTGACAGCGATGTATGCCATTATCAGATGTATGTGTATAGTGCACAAATTTTTCTGTGGCTATTCTCACAAGGTATACACTCCAGTCACAGCTTAATCATTGAATAAAGCATATCGCAGGGCCCGAAAGGACTAGCATGACTCATTTTCATTGTATTCCTAGACCCTAAACTTTACGGGCACTGATGAGCGGCATTGTGGCTGCTGGATGAGGAAGGGGACAGCACCATGGCTGCTTGGTGGGGCCTTCTGGCTGCTCTGGAGGTACTCTGTCTAATGGTTGCTGTGGGGACACCTACTGGCCGTGCCAATGCCTGAGGCCGCATTCATTATACAGCTATACAATTACATTTGGCCCCATTAAGGCAACCACAAGGCTGATGTGGCCCCAGGTGAAAATGAGGGACACCCCTGCCCTAAAGTCATACTCCTCTCTTCAGTTGTGACTGGAATGTTCTTTTAACAGAAGATTGGAGACACAGCTCGCTCTATCACCTATTAAACTGTATTGAAAAGTTAAGACCTATGCGGCATACTTTAAGTTCATTAGAATACGATATGGTTTGTTATCCTATACTGCAAAATGATACCTTACACCAATAAATAGAAGTCAAACAGTCCGTTACTTATTGAACGGGGACATATGTATCTGTTTATTTAGAGTGCTAGGACTTCCTTCAATGCAACTCAGTAAACAAACAATGTGGTGTGAAAGCAGCCGAACAAAGGTTCTGCCATAGTTTGACAGCATGCTAGGATTATAAAACTACATTCTTGAGAAACATAATAAACCTTAATATGTGTGTGTCCCTTTTTCACGTGACAATCCTACATACACAATTACACCAAATATAGTAGTGGGGAGACCCGCATAAGATTTACCTTGTACAGGTCCTGCTCATTCCAGACAAAAGGAAAAGCACAAAAAATAATAACTTCCATCAGGAAATGTTTTAAATACATTACAATGGGTTTATATGGGATACTAAGGCTAAAAATTCAATCATTGCTTTAATTTAAGAGGTACAACTAAGTGTATAAAATTTAATTCTAATAAGTAACAAGGGCATCTAAAAAGGAGACTGGGGCTCCAGAACTGATAATATGACTTCCATACCTTGGCCTCTAGAGGCAGAAGCAAAATGTATGCAGGATCCCACGTTGAAAATTAAAAAGTTACAGCAAAGCATTTTCTGACATGCCATAGGTGTGAAAGTTGAATTTTTAGTTATTACACTATCCTGCTCCCATTACCGATACACCATTAATGTAGCACTATGGCCAAGAGAAGCAGAGGTGGATTTATGTGTATAGTTAACTTTTTTCCCACCACATTTTTCTTGATTTAAATTTTACAGGCTGTAATTTGTTTTGGAACGGTTTCCCTGTTACTAGGGCATCATTAACAATCAGATTTAATAAACTGGGTTCTCTACTCCATAGAGTCTGGCAGTAGGACGTGCAATTCTGTAGCTGTACATTTCCAGTACGTAGTTAAAAAAAAAAAAAAATAACTTAAAATACTGGTCAATCCACATTTAAGATATTAGGTGGACAGGGTCAGCAAAATGAGAAGAAAATGCACTTGTTGCTATTGGTCTACAGAAAGCCAAAATTTCAAGACAATTTAGATGGGGTATCACTTGAATGGAGTGCAACATATGCTAGTGTCACAGAGAATGCAGTGAAACACCACTTTAACAAGAGCAATGAGAACTCCCAGTTTTCACTTCATAGATACATTCTTAAATGGAATAAGTTTTTTTCAAAGCTACAAGAATTAAATTTTTTTTGCCCTTTACAATAGGACAAAGTAAGGCAATCCCGTGAAGATCACTCAATTACAATTACCTTAAGGAAGTTTTTCACACGCTCTGGATCATAACAGTTACTCTCTCTGCAAATTCTCTCAACTTCTTTTATCTGACCAGTCTTACATGCTGCCTGAATATACTTGAAATGGACATCTGGATCTTGGCTGAAGTTAACAATAGAACCCAGGAAATAAAATAGGCCTTTAAAAAAAATAATAACTTTGTTATTCTCCGCAGAAATTCATTATTCAGTAAAAGTATTCACTTATTTTATATGAAGAAGGAGGACACAAGATCGAGCACTGACGGTGTTACAACATTGCTCAGCAAAAAAAAAAAAAAAAAAAAAAAAAAACAACCACACCATACACTAAAATGGTTTAAAAAGTATAAGCCGACTCGAATATAACCCAAGGCCCCTACTTTTACCACAAAAAAAACTGGGAAAACCTATTCTAGAGTAGAAGACTATGGTGAAGAAATGTATTGATCACAGCCTCACCCAGTATATAGAAACCCAGCATTTTCCCCGTATGCAGCTTGCCCGTTTGTTCAGTTTATTAAAAATAAAGAAAAAAAGTTGATAACTCACCTCGATCCACCCAGAAGCGGTAGGTCTGCCCGGCGCACAGCTCTGACGTCAGCCTATTGCAGTGGCGCCGGCTGACGTCAGAGTTATGCGCAACATGGACCTGCTGCTCCGGGATGGATCTCAAACAGAAGACCTGCGGGGGCTGCCGGAAAGGCGCGTTATTAACTAACTCTTTTCCTAGAATATAAGCCGAGTTTAGGTTTTTCAGCACATTTTTCAGCATTTCCAAGCATATTTAAAAAGATACACTTAAGAATCAAGTTGAAGCCTTGCAATGCTGGAGACTTCTACTTGTTCAAGACATTTAAGTCAGCCAGTTTCCTTCATTACAGTCATGGCCAAAAGCGTTGAGAATGACACAAATATTATATTTTCACATGATCTTTTGCCCTCTGGTTTTTATGTGTGTTTCTCAGATGTTTTTATCACATACAGAAATACAAGTGCAATCATATTATCAGTAACAAAAGTTTTTATTGACAGTTAGAATGAGTTAATGCAGCAAGTCAATATTTGCAGTGTTGACCCTTCTTCAGGACCTCTGCAATTCTCCCTGGCAGCTCTCAATCAACTTCTGGACCAAATCCTGACTGATAGCCGTCCATTCTTGCACAATCAATGCTTGCATTTTCTCACAATTTGTTGGTTTGTTTGTCCACCCATCTCTTGATGATTGACCGCGAGTTCTCAATGGGATTAAGATCTGGGGAGTTTCCAGGCCATGGACCCAAAATCTGTTTTGTTCCCGGAGCCATTTAGTTATCACCTTTGCTTTATGGCAAGGTGCTCCATCATGCTGGAAAAGGCATTGTTGATCACCAAACTGCTCTTGGACGGTTGGGAGAAGTTGCTCTTGGAGGACATTCTGGTACCATTCTTTATTCATGGATGTGTTTTTTTTTGCAAGACTGTGAGAGAACAGATTCCCTTGGCTGAGAAGCAACCCCACACATGAATGGTTGCAGGATGCTTTACAGTTGGCATGAGACGAGACTGGTGGTATCGCTCACCTTGTCTTCGCCAAACAAGCTGTTTTCCAGATGTTCCAAACAATCGGAAAGGGGATTCATCAGAGAAAATGACTTTAGCCCAGTCTTCAGCAGTCCACTCCCTGTACCTTTTACAGAATATCAGTCTGTCCCTGACATTTTTTTCTGGAAAGAAGTGGCTTCTTTGCTGCCCTCCTTGACACTAGGCCTTGCTCCAAGAGTCTCCGCCTCACAGTGCGTGCACATGCACTCACACCTGCCTGATGCCATTCCTGAGCAAGCTCTGCACTGCTGGTAGCCCAATCCTGAGACTGAGATTTAAGAGACTGTCCTGGCGTTTGCTGGTCCTTCTTGGGCGCTCTGGAGCCTTTTTGACAACAATTGAACCTCTCTCCTTGAATTCCTTGATGATGCAATAAACTGTTGACTGAGGTGCAATCTTTCTAGCTACGATACTCTTCCCTGTTGGCCAGTATTGTGCAGTGCAATGATGACTGCATGTGTTTCTTTAGAGATAGCCATGGTTAACAGAAGAGAAACAATGATGCCAAGCACCAGCCTCCTTTTAAAGTGTCCAGTGGTGTGATTCTTAGTTAATCATGACAGATTGATCTCCAGCCCTGTCCTCATCAACACCCACACCTGTGTTAATGGAGCAATCACTGAAACAATGTTAGTTGCTCCTTTTAAGGCAGGCCTGCAATGAAGTTAAAATGTGTTTTGGGAGATAAAGTTCATTTTCTAGGCAAATATTGACTTTGCAATTAATTGCTGTTAAGCGGATCACTCTTTATAACATTCTGGAGTATAAACAAATTGCCATTATAAAACCTGATTCAGTAGACTTTGTAAAAATTAACATTTGTATCATTCTTAAAACTTTTGGCTATGACAGTACACCCTCATTTATGAAGCCGTAAGTCATTTCCTCCTACCCGGTCTCATACTGCAAGCACCGACTCACAACATCATATTATGAATATAATGTTGTGAGACCATGTCCCAGGACATGGTTGGGTATGGAAATTACTATGGATCTATGGCCAGTATTTCACAAACTGGCTTTTTCTATTGTGGCAATATATCCATTTAGAGGAAGTGTTATTACAAAACAAACATTTATATAGATAAAATATAGTATCTGCATACAAGGCAGTCATAAGTTAACAGCTCTCCAAAACCACATTTCATGCAGTTTTGTGGTGAAGTTACTGAACCGCTCACCTTCAAAACTCTTGAATGATTCAAAAAGTTCAATCAGTGACTGGGTGGAAAGTTGTTCGTGATATTTGGAGGCTACTTGAACACATATCTGCAGGTTTTGCCGAATGTTTGCAGAAAGCATTGCACGCAAGCACTCAAGAGAGTCTTCAACTGACAGAGAACCAAAATAATTGACGAGCCACTGATGGATAAAACACAGGTAAAAAGGTGTTAAAATTTTTTTTCTTTTTTTTTTAGCAATCTACTACCATATACACATTATACTTTTATGAGTTGACCCTTTTCTATAAATAACCACAAGAAAAAAGAGATTAACTTTATAAAAACAAATATCACCTACTTCCAACCTAAGACTCCAAAAGAGCATGAAATACTCACCTCTGGATTAAGAAGATGAGTGTGGACCACTGCTCGCTTGATGTCATACAGATCTGTGAAGTGCTCTAGAGCCCTCTGCAACAGACCAGCTTTCTCACAGAGTTGGGCAATGTGAGCACGATCATAGTGGGTGAACATCTGGTTGCCCAAGATAGCATCTGCAACCTTTGTAGGAACAGATAAATTAGTATTAAATCTTAATAATCAGGAATCTACTTATTTATCAAATCCTGATGTTAGATTCCCTATATGTAACTAATACATAATTACTTTTTATTATTTTCTAAAACCTAACAACCGAGTTTTTATACTTTATTATATTTTTATGCCAATTACCTGCAGAGGCCACTGGGGTGTGGAGAAACATCCCACACACACATCCAGGCATCACACTTAATAGGACACAAATTCTAACTTATTAAACCCGGATAATATATCAATTTGTAATTCATTTTTAATTTCTGTAACTATTCTTCCATTTTCACAGGGGCTGCCATCTTGCTTAAGCTATAGAAACAACATTTTGTGAAACTTTACAGCCTGCTGGTGGCCATAGGTAGCTATAGTCTGCAGCAGTTTTATAGATTTTCTGTGTGTACACAGGAGGTGCAAGTCAGCTGTGAAATATTGTAAACCACCGTTATATGAATGAGGTGACTAATGAGAAAACCCTTACAGTCAACACTATTAAGCCAAGTGGCCAAAGAGAAGATGCAAAGTTACTTTTTTATATTAAATACTGTATTAGAGATTGTGACTTAAAACATGTATAAAAAACTATTTTCTGGTGACATTTTCCCTTTAAGGTAAAATACCTGGGGAGCATGCATTAAGTTCATCTCCAGCAAGCGTGTTTGGAGGGGACCCTCACTAGGACGGTTGTTCTTTAGAGCATCCAGTAGAAAAGCAGTGCACTGCTGGATAAGATTGTACTCCATGAACACATCCACGATCTGAAGAAAAAAGTCAATTTTGTTAATGCAGCTTATAATAAAACAAATGTAAAACAATTTGTTCTAAAAACATTAGAAACTCCTGGTCTTCGCCTTATGCTACACTTCGCAAAGATATTGTATATACCTTCAGCAACTTCATTTTACCTGAGTAATATCTGCAAGCGGCTCCTCGTCCTGCACCAACATTTGAGCAAATTGCTGGCCTTGATCTGGGTTAATTCTCATAACATTTCGCAGAAGGAAAATCCAGTCGGGGGTGTATCCAACCTGTAGCAAAAAAAAAAAAAAGTGTGTAAGCTCACACATAATAATCTACTATTTTAATGTGGAAAATGAAAAATAATGATATAAAAATGTATTTTATAGGTGATATATAAACACAGAGGATAGTAAGAGTATCTTACCTTTTTGGCATACAGGACAATCTTCTGAACCTGCCCAGTTTCTGCAAAACACTGAATAACCTTGTTGGGAACATTAGCCCTCAAGTAAACACTCAAAGCCAATGTAGGGTCTACAGATTTCACAAGGTCGCCCAGCTCCTCAGAACACTCCAGCTGATAAAAATAAAAATGCTTGTTTTTAATGCTGAACCACAGATGTTCTAAAGTATTTGTCAACAAACTTATCAAATGTATTGACAAACCTTGTCTTCTTTGAGCCATTTCTCAAGAAGCTGCTTGCGACCCTGCTGCAGCACAGGTCTACATAACTCTAGGGACTCAAATTTATTTAGCTGACCCTGGTCCAACAGAATGCCGAAATACTGAAGTAGTGGTGAGGTCTGACCTGGCTGTGCAGGAACACTTTGAAAGCGTCTTATTGTTTCTGGTGTACGAAGAATACCCTGGAAATCAAGAGAAACTGTCAGAATTAACAAGAGGACTGAATGCAAAAGTTAAATCAGTCCCACACAATTCATTGATACAACAAAAAACATGGAGATTTTTTTCCTGAATAAAAGTCTATTCTGTTGCGGTTTTTAAGGCAATTCACAAATAAAGTCTGATTCATACCTTAAAAAGCAGGGACAATGACAGAATCTGCTTTTAACTGTGATGTATGATCTGATACTTTTTTATGGTCTTTTCCAAAAAAATGAGGTTTTAAAATTATGCTTATGAGCTGCAACAGCTCTGCTACACAGGTGATAATACACCCAATCCCCTACACTACAATCCCCTGTGAGTACTTGAACTCATTATCATATTCTTAAATAATTTTTAGGAAAAGGAGACCATAAAGCATAAAGGATTACATGGCCAGTTCCTACATTAGGGTGTAAAGAGGAGTTCAATCAGTGACTCTGCTTTTTAAGAAGGTATTCAAGATTATAGTAGATATCCTTTACAAGAAATCTACCATCAAAATCAAGCATGAATAAACTAGGGACACTTAATTTTAGATCCAGGCAGCGCAACTGTGGTTATCCATGGCCATCTTCCTTCTAAATCAACTTTTATAATTGTTCTAATGAGCCCAAAGGGCTCTAGGTGGCAACCCCAGAGCTGGAACTTCACAGGCTGTTACACTGTTTCACCCTCCTCGATGCTCAGTACTTCCAATCATCTGCCCGATGTAATGTTATAGCAGCAGAGGAAGTTTCAGCACATGGTGAGGGGGTAGAGGATAGTTTTCGTGCACAGTTTAACAGCCTGAGAAACTACAGCAAAGATGAGAGTCTTAACACCCTAGAGTCGTTCAGACTCATTAGCATAACTTGAGATTTTAGAAGGAAGGAGGCCATGGACAGACATTTATCCGTGAGTGTCCCTGGTTTATTTGATTTTGATTGTCGAGTTCCTTTAAAAGGGGGTTTCCAGAGGTAAACCATGGCTGCTATTTCCAAATCATCTCTGTTCATCTCTACACAGCTGAGCTGCACTACCAGCACGATCCACGTCAAGTGTGGTGCCTTTATTGGAAGTAGACATAATAAAATAATAATAATAATTCTTTATTTATATAGTGCACACAGATTACGCAGCGCTGCACAAAGCATGTCAAATTGGTCCCTGTCCCCATGGGGCTCACAATCTAAACAACCTAACAGTATGTTTTGAGGTGAGGTCTGTGAGGGGCTTGGCCAGGGTACTGTAGTTAGGGACGAACTTACGGTAGTTTTTCGATCTCCAGACAACGCTGTTACTATGTGTAGTGCAGAGTAGTTTAAAAGTGCACAACAAGATCTAAACGCTCCCCGCAGCCTCTCCCCTGTTGTGCATGAGAAGCTAGCTACAGTACATAAAATGATCCTTCACAAGCACTCTCTCCTCTCAGCTCTAAGCATCAATTAATCTGCATACAGGTCAGTGCATTATATTTATGCCTTGCTATCCAGTATGGAGATTCCTCATCAGATGGAAAACATGATGGGGAACCCGGTCACATTTACACAGCTTATTTTGCAAAAATGGTTCTCCTTTTGGCCATGCTTTGAAAAACAGATTGTTGTCTTAGATAAGCTATGCAAACATTTTATGTAATCCAAGGGGTCATGACATTATAAAGTGAGGTTAAAAAACTAAACAGCTGCTAACCTTTGGTGCATTTGCAGCCACCTTTGCTGCTTCAGAATAATTCCCTTGGGCAAAGAGAGCATTAAATTTACGAGCAAAGAGTTCCTCTGCTCCAGCAAGATTGTTACGGACTGCCATGCGCAGAGCCAGGTCAGGGTTCTGCAGAACATTTGTTATGTATGGAATTATATTCTCTTCTTCAACACAGACAGACAGAACCTGAGGATGACAAAATAGACAATAATGAAGACATACCCCGCAATCAGAATACACCATGCAGGTATAAATGAATGAAAAACCTATGACTTCATTTCAGACTTTTCTAAAAATCAAATCTTAGAAGTTACATTGGTTTATGTGGTATAACTCAATATAGGATACAGCAATCGGATGAAGGATTTAGGATACCTCC
This sequence comes from Engystomops pustulosus, assembly GCF_040894005.1. Taxonomy (NCBI): domain Eukaryota; kingdom Metazoa; phylum Chordata; class Amphibia; order Anura; family Leptodactylidae; genus Engystomops; species Engystomops pustulosus. The sequence continues at coordinate 132,357,005 of NC_092412.1, forward strand.
AATCTGGGAAATAGTGCTAAAAAGTGTAAGGAAACATGTAAAAAGGTTACCTGGCCTTTTCTGTTCACTCCAATAATGCCAGCAGTGGCTTCATGTGGTGCGGTGACAAATATGGTCTCTCCACTTATTCTATTCATATAAATGCAGGTGCCAGTTTCAAGGTCATAAAGGTGGATATAGCCATACTTTGTTATTAAGAAGACAACATCGTGTTTTCCACTTATCTACAGAAAGAATAAAAATGGTATTAAAGGGCTTTGCCTATGAAAGAAAGTTCTCAAAATTTCAATCCCCTAGTGATGTTAACACAATAAAGATAATTTTAACCCCTTACTTTACAATTTTACTCAGTTTTATTGCGGTTTTAGCGCCTAGAACACAGCGATGGTCAGTGTAATATTCCAAAGTGTTGGTGGGGACTTTCTAAGAAATTTTATGATCCCTCTAGTGCTATTAGATGCCGTGTACTGACAATGTGCTTAGATCAACAGGGTACAGATTTAGGCTGCATTCACACGGACATGTATTTCTCCAGTCCTGTATCTACAGGCTGTATTTCTGTATAAATACGTGACGTTTTTCATCCGTATGCAGCACGTATTTAACCCGTATTTTATACATGCCCATAGACTTTTAGGGCATACAGGACTGAAATACGGGAGAAAATAGGACATGCTCTATATTTTTATACGGCCAGTATACGGTACGTACACTCCAGTGTCAAAAACGGCAATATAAATGGTTGAACGTATTGTCCATTGAAATGAATGTGGCCGTATGTAACCTGTAAAAAAACGGTACGTATACGGCCGTTTTTATACGTCCGTGTGAATGTAGCCTTACATACACTTATTTAGCTTCTGAACATTCTACTTGTAACCGACAAAATTGTAACCAGAGTTACAATCGAGCAGTTTGTCAGGGGGCAGTCTGGGACAAGTTAAGAGGAAATACAACGGACACTGGATTTTGACAACTAATGAGCCTAAGGGTTACTAGTGTACAATTGGCTTCAGCTAGTAGACAATCTTTGAGTGTTGCATGTAACTGTAAACAAGTTTTTGTCACAGCATTTTTCTCACACTAGACAATAGCTTACCTGCATTGCCACTGGAAAGTCATTCTGGGCTTCTGGTGGAAAGAAAACATCCACAGCCTTCTTAGGGAAAGGCTGATTGCCAGTGGGTGGGGTTCCAACTTCTATGATATGCAACTAGAAGGCAAAAATATGAATGATACAACCGAAGGACAAAAGATGTCATACTATAATTATAGCAATAGAAGGACATATTCTACATTGTTTTACACTAAGGAGCTGCTTCTCAAACAATGGGATTATTTTTTACTTTTCATCAATGCTTTGAAAATCTGAAAATATCTTTCTTATTCCACCTTTTTTACACTTAAAATTAGAAAAGTTTTCTACTTCAAAGAATTATTTACAAGACACTGCCGTCACTTTACCTTTCCACCAGCCTGGCCTCTTACAGCAAAGCAGAACAATGTTGACTCTTCTGCATTTCCTTCCATTTTGAATTGGGCAAAGCTGGCAGCATGGCCCTCAATGGGTTGAGACACTTTCCTGTCCACAGAATAGAGCTGCATCGCTCCAACAACACGGTTTTGCTATGTAAAATAATTAAAAATGTTTCATAGAATTAGGAAAGGCATGGAAAATATAAAACACAGCTGAAAGGAGACTTACAGCAAGCCATGGGTATGTAAGTAATCAAAATAGATTATACAGCAAGAATGATGATAAACAGTAGGAATAACAGAAGAGATTTACTTTAAAGCCATAATCCATGCAATTGCATACAGATTGTCACAGGAAAGCTATAGGGCTTAAAAGATACACCGTTTATACATCAGGGATGTAGCATAGGCAGGGTACATGGTAAAATATAAAAACACAATCTTTACCCATTTGGCTACAAGTCTTTAAAACCAAACAGTTGAAATTCCCAATCAGGGGCCTTAGCCGTAATCTGCATTTTAGGCGTGATACAGCAGAGGCCACGGATTGGCTTCAGAGGTTACAAATAGCACATCATTGTGTCAGTGGAAAAGAAGGGGAACGGAGACTTTGTAATCACTGTTTCTGTTACATTCTACTAAAGTAGATAAAGTGTAATAGAAATCCTTGGTGCAGGTGAGAATTGAGCCTCCCCCCAGAACTGTTACTTTAAAAATTGTAGAAAAGACCTTTTCTCCCATGGCATTACCTGGGCAGATATTCCGGTAAGAAGCAGCCACTTCTGTTTTGCATCTGTTCGGTAGTTAATGATCTGGCATCCGGCCAGGCTGGAATGCCTATCAAACATCTTTACTGGCTGCGATTCCCCTTCCATGCTCCAGTGATATACAGCATTGTCAGTTACCAGAGCAACAGTGTTCAGTGAGATCCACTTCCAAAAGGTGACATCATCTGTCATGGTGTGAGCCTTCATTTTACTTTTCATTTCAATGTTAAAGATCTGGAGGGTTTTCCCAGCTGAAAACAAAAATAAGACCACGCTATTTTCTGTGGAGTAAATGAAGCAATTATTCTCCCCATAGATGTAATTTTTGTGTGTGTTCCCATCATGCATTATTAAAGTAGTTGAAGTTCATGATGCATTATGTTTAACAAAAAGCTACAAAGGATCAATATGTAAAACAAAAATCACCGGGATAATTTTAAAAGGAAACACTTCTACAAAGAAGGAATTAAAGTGTGCATTGGAGAAAACATTTGTAAATTGGTTCAACAAAGGGGTTAACCAATTTGATTTAAAAAAAAAAAAAAAAGTATGGAAACACAGCTTTAGTGCCATGCTAGCAAACAAAGCATGGCTCACCCTCCCAGAAGCCCCTATAGCGTGATCAAAGTAACCATGGAAATGGTCGGTAGATTAAGACTACCAGAAGCAATTTCACATACTCTGCCATCTAAAACTAATGGATCGAAGAATTCAACCCTTTAAAAAAAAAAAAAAAGCTTAAAGGGATTGTCCATTCTTAGGGCTCATATGCATGAACAGTGTATTTAAAGCCAAGGATGCTAATGGATTGACACAATATTGTAGTCTCACAAAATATGGTCCACTCCTATATTTGACACCAAATATGCTGCTTTTGCATGGACCAAAGGGATTACTCCAAGACCAGATGTGTAGACATACCCGCTTCCAACACCAACCATTGTTTTTTTTCATAGGTTGTGTCTAGTACTGCAGATATGTCCCTTAAATGGGGATTGAGGTACACATAAACCTATGGAAAAGAGGTTGTTTTTTTTTGTTTGTTTTTTTTAACTAATCTTGGAATCCCATTCACATCCATGTTAATTCTTGCTTGTCAATAAAGAGTATAATGAAAAGCGACACATTTATAACTAAAGATCTCTGCTTGCTACCAATGAATAGTAAATAAAGTAATAAAACCACACACACTATGTAATCTCAGCGTTAGGGCTCATTCACACAAATGTAATGGGAAACGATATGCCACCGGTCAGTAGCAGAGCTCCACTGCTGTATGTTTGCCCAGGCATTAAGGACAACCAAGGGGCATTAAAGAGGACCCGTCACCCAAAAATTTGGCACTAGGAGCTGCTATCTAACACTTTGAGAGCGGTCCAGCATTTCTATTGTACTCCACTGCAGTGTTAGATAACTATCACTCTAAAACTGACGCGTTTGTTTTAGCACTAGGAGCTTTAGCAAGAAGCTCCTAGTGCCGAATTTATGGGCTACAGGTCCTCTTTAAGCAGTTTTGTGTGAATAAGTATTAATTTGTGATAAGGATCATTTTAAGTAAAGAAAATTTCATTCACAAATGGCAAGCAGAGATCTTGCGGGATACTGCAATGTTCTAGATGGCTCCAATATTCTGTTTGTCTACATAACACTTTAAAGCCCCATTAACACATAACAAGGATGATCTCATGGTATGATTGGTGAAGGATTTAAAACCAGTTACATATTTTTTTGCTTTGACAAAACTATGTTCCCATCACTTTCATTAGGCAAATGTTGACAACAAGCAAGGAAATGATTGAAAATGCAAATTGGAAAGCAGTTTACTACAATGCGATGCTGATAAGTCCTTGGCTTTTATTAGTTCCAGATCTAGAAAAGGGACCCATGAAGTTAGTAGTGTTTAACTGCTCTGGTTTTAGGTTCTCGCTGGAGATGGGGAAGGGGGTGTGGGATGGAAACAGAAATGCTGACATTACCCACTGTATGAACGTTTATACAATTTAAGAATAAGTTTTATTTTCAGCTACCTAGAATAGGCCACAACTAAGGCTGGCAACTTCTTATTTTTACTGTAGTCATAAAGGGACAAAGGCCAAAATTAAAATAAAAAAAAACGTCAAACCACACAATCTGTGGGCAAAAGATATGTTGTCTATGGCCACCATTACAAAATGGAGTGCAACACAGCACACATTTAGAAATGAATGGCATGCAACACAGGTTTCAGCCGAATTAGACTGGTGGCAAAGCAGCATTCTAAAATCTGATAAGGTTCAATTCACCGACTTTTATATTTCTCAATTGCTGCTTCATTGTCCAGTATTCTTTAAAAATTGCATAGGAAAGTTGTGCTTTTCAAGGCAATTACTCTGATGCTCCAAATATCGAGTATTTAAGGGAAACCGTCATCAGCAGTCAGAATTTTACTGGTGACAGGTCCGAATAGGCCTTGCATAGTACCTGATTGACAGCTCTGCTCCCCTCTGTTTCCATAATATCCCCTTATAAAGATTACCTGGCTCTCTGCCAAAAGTCCCAAGCGCTGCCTAGTTGAAGTGCGCAGAGAGTGAGCATGCCAAGTTCGCCTCCAGGTGCATCGAGCAGCGAACTGCGCAAGCGCCAGGGTATATGGCTCGCCGCACAGGCACAAGGTTTCTGTGCGGCAAGCTGACATCACCATGAGAATTGACATAAAGTGAGAGGGGAAATAACTGAATAATGCTCTCAGGAGGCGAGCGTTGAGATTTGAAATGCAGCATCGCCCCTGGACTTGACAAGGACCTTTGTCAAAAAGCCAGGTAATCTATAAAAGGTGATATTATGGGAATGGAGGGGAGCAGATCTGTCAATCAGGGGATCTTATAGTGTACTATGCATGGCCTATTCAGACCTGTCACTGGTAAAATTCTGACTTCCTGTGACAGGTTCCCTTTAATGGGCTATCATTAGGTTAGGCGATCAACATAAGATGGGTTGGTTTCTGCCTTGCATGGGGTAGCGCACCAGCTCTCAGCACTACAAGTCAAAAGTGCCATAAAATGTCCCTTCAATCTGCATCTATATCCATTTATACAGTACATATGGGAACTATCCTAAAAACTGTCCTGTAAACCTCTTTATGAAATAGGGAGGTGAATCACTATTTTAATCCAAATTGGGGGCAGAGACATCAGCTGTAGTTTCTCAATCGAGGGGGGACTTTTTTCTACTAAGCAATTGGAAACATGTACTTGTCCTAGATATTTACACCAAATAAAGTGTATGTGTAAGTGCGTGTAAAATTTTAAACTAGTAATAAGGGCAGTACACATTTTCTGAGCAATGGCTGCACAAAATGCTATACTTTAATGAATCGGAGCTCAGATGTTATAACAGACTGTGGAACTGATCCTTTAAAGGAAACCTACCACTGCTCGCATGATGAAATCATGCGAGCAGACCACCCGGTAGGCTATTTAATACTGATGCCGGCACATACTTTAGTTAGGCTCGGCAAACTTAAGATTTGCTAAAAAGACTATTAACTTACATAACGTATATACCGGCGTATAAGACGACTTTTGAAGACAGAAAAATCTTCTGTCTTCTCTGGGGTCGTCTTATACGCCGGTAATCGTCTTATACGCCGGTAATGACGGCGTATAAGACGATCGCGGTCGGATCGCGCTGCATGGAGAGGGCTCACGGGCTGAGCCCTCTCCATAGCCGGTAAGTCTTTGCTGCATATTGCAGCAAAGGCTTACCGGTAACACCCGCGATCGGTGCTAGCACCGATCGCGGGTGTTTGCACAGCGATGGCTGCCGGCAGCCTCAAAAAGACATCGGGGCGCATACTCAACCTCCGTTGGCCCCGATGTCCGCGCTGTGCTGTCTGCCGGGGAAGATCCATGGCGGCGCCCAGCAGAAGAAAGAAGACGGCGCGGACATCGGGGGAGCAGTGCCGCACATCGGGGCCACCGGAGGGTGAGTATATAAGTTTTGTTTTTTTTTTTTTAATGCTGGGCTGGGCTGCATACTACTGGGGGCAGTGCTGCATACTACTTGGGGCTGTGCTGCATACTACTGGGGGCTGTGCTGCATACTACTGGGGGCTGTGCTGCATACTACTGGGGGCTGTGCTGTAATGGTAATGTTGTTGTTGTATGCCTTATGTTTATGAGTGATAGTTTTCCTGCTATATACCTGCATGTCATAAGAATTTACATTTAAAAAAGGACCATGTTAAATTCAAATCTGTTTTTTTTTTTTTTTAATTTTTACCGGTGTTTTGTATGCGTTGGAAAAGGGGTAGTCTTATACGGCGAATATATCTTAAACTCTATATTTTAAACAGGAAAGTAGGGGGGTCGTCTTATAAACCAGGTCGTCTTATACACCGGAATATACGGTATGTAAATAGCCATCGGGTGCTACCCCTACGTCAACTTCGTAAGGGCGATGGCTTCCGATGTTTAAATATGCACGCCTCCTTCATTGGAACCGTCCTCCTTCAGGTGCTGAGAGCCGTGACGTCACCAAGCTCTCGGCACCTATCACCGGCCGGCTGTGCGAGAGTTAGTATCTGCGCATGCGCGATAGGTGCCGAGAGCTTGGTGACGTCACGGCTCTCGGCACCTGAAGGAGGACGGTTCCAATGAAGGAGGCGTGCATATTTAAACATCGGAAGCCATCGCCCTTACGAAGATGACGTAGGGGTAGCACCGGAGGGCTATTTACATATGTAAGTTAATAGTCTTTTTAGCAAATCTAAAGTTTGCCGAGCCTAACTAAACTATGTGTCGGCATCAGTATTAAATAGCCTACCGGGTGGTCTGCTCGCATGATGAAATCATGCAGTGGTAGGTTTCCTTTAAGTAGAGCATGTTCTTGAAAATATGTGGAAAAAAAAAAAGTATTTACTAAAACAAGTGTGATTAAGTGCATAAAACAGCACACCAGTCAGAGTGTCATTGGCCTGTACACGGAACATCTACTACAGAAATGTGAACCAAGACCAATATCTGTCAAAGCAAAGAAAGCTCACTTCCCATTTAGAAGATTTAGGTGTCATAAAGCCCTGCTCTAACAAATGGAGTCTAATTATGCTAGAGCTTAATATAGAGATTCACACATCCTTTTCCTGAAAGTGGAAAGGAGCAGCCACCTCTCATAGGAGAAATTAAATGCCTATCACACTACTATTTATAACCCAGAAAGCATTGGGGAGCTGCTAATAAATGCTGCGCTAATCATAAATCTATCGCCCAACTCCATATTTGGAATAGCACCACCCGGTATGGGACCCTTTCAGATTACAGAGCAAGCAGACATTGTTAGTACATCTAAATCTACAAAATGATACTTACCCTGTGACGGGGCATTCTCCACAGAGCCTGCTTAAAAAGGATTAAAAAGATTGCAATCACTTTATAAAGAGCCGTCTATACAAGGCTACTGAAATGTACATACATTTTATAGCTATTTAAAAAGGTTGCTGAAGGTTTGGTGTTATACAGACTAATTTATTAGGTTACACATATATACATAAAAATTCCCTAACATGCTATCATATGCTAAATCACTGCTCCTTGTGGGGAATCAAATCTATTTGTATGGACAGGATGCTGGCAGTCTATTCTGAGGTAGAAGACTAACATGAAAATCCTATGCATGCAGACTATATCACCTGATACTTAGCAATTCCAGAAATCTGCAACAATATATAATTTACATTTTTGGGGAATTTATCATGATAACTCTAATGTTATGAAGAAGGGAGTGCAGCATTGATGGTTGATATTTTTTGACTTTGATAACAATACCATGACTACAAAAACACTCTAAATTCTGATTTTCCAAATAAGGCCTCATTCACACAGTAATATTCTGGACAGTAATTTGCATCAGTATTTGAAAACTAAAATAAGGAGGGGATCCTATAAAAAAAAAAAAAAAAGTATAACAAAGATCTGTTAATCATGCGTGTTCAGGACCCATGTCTGTCAAATGTGGAGTAGCTGTGCCAAAGCTCAGCTCTTATTCAAGATAGAACTGGAGCTGCAGTAACCAGGAGCATGCCATCACACAGGCTATAGAGCAGACTGCTTCACACTGCACTAGTAGCTTCTGATATCCTGACCAAGAATAGGTCATCAATATTAAATTCATAGCAAATCTCTAATCAAATCTCTAATAAAAGCTCATTCAAAATCTTCTCATATTCTGCAGTGCAGATCCACCCAAGTTGCAGATCCACTTTGCTCATCACCGCAGGGCAAATATATTAAATATATAGCTGAGGTTGAGAGGGGTATTTTTAACCTTCTGGATAAAATATTAGTGGGACCTCTGGTGATAAGAGATTTAAGGTCATACTGTATGAGGCTTCTGACCATGTCTGAAATCCAGCATAGTATAGGACTATTTTGTCTGCACTAGGTACACCATTTTTTTGCCACAACTTAGGATACACCCCTTTCAACACAAATCCATACCCTCTTTACCAAACAAGGGTCTAAAGCCAGTTTATGTTTAATCAATGTTGAGCAAGGCATTTAAAGGATGACTTCTGTTGCAATTTCCTTCATAAACAGATTGATAAGTGTGCCCTGTGAATCTATGGAAATAAACTAGAGGCAAACAATTGATGCAGCATAAAGAGCCAACTACCAAAAGCTGGTCTACGTGACAAAGGAAGCCACATCATGATTTCTATGCTCAGGGAAAAGCAGCAGATCCATTGTACCAGCCCTTCTCCTTACACAAAGGCATGTCATAGCCAACAAGTAATGCATATAATGACTATATAAGGCTCCTATTTTTTGGGATTGACACCCGGATAGTCTCTTTGCTATAGTGAGCGCTACACATCTCTCACCTTCCCTGCTGTGTATATATCTAATAATGAGAAATTTTACAACTGACAAAAGGAAAGCCATTTGCACTAACCAAAGGAATATATCTGCAATTCATAATCTCTGCTACAGTGAGAAGCCAGTAAGAAAGTATGTTAAAGCATTGATGAGTATATGAAGAGACAGATGCAGGGAGCTAGCCAGTGTACTCCTGCTTAAGATACTTTATAAATTGCCAGTGAATAAAACCTATATCATTCAGATCTGAACACATTGTCATCCATACAAGCTCTAGTCATATCTAAGGACTTGTTAGTAATCATGTCCACATCCATTAATGATTTTTTTTTTTCTCGGAAATGCGAATACAGAGTTTATTATTTTTATGTGCTGGGCAGGTGGCTGGCTGGCTATATACTGGAGGAAGGCTGTGACCAGCATTCCACCTTAGACTTATACTCGAGTCAGTACATTTTCCCAGTTTTTTTGTGATAAAATTAGGGGCCTCAGCTTGTATGTAGATCAGATTTAGTTTTAAGGCGCAATAATGTGTTTGCAGAGCCCCTGAAGCAACATTCACAAGTGGCATTTTGGTTGCGTTTTGCAATGCAGTCCAAAGGCTCCCCCTGCAATCGCATGTTGAGGCAAGATTGCATTTCCTTCGCATTTATTTAATGTGTTACCCAAACATGTGATCACGAGTGGAGCCTTTGGATTGCGTTTCAAAACGCAACCAAAAATGTCACGTGTAAATGTGGCCTCAGGTAAAACTTTTTATGAAGTGGTAAATCATGTGGGGATTTTTAAACCCTCGTCACTGATCAGCTTTTTCCATTTGACTTTGTTTATCGCTCCCCATTTTCACAAATTGTACTTCTTAGAGACGCCATTTAAAATTTCAAGTCTTGTACTGGAAAGGGGAAATATAATTCAAAATGTGGTATGATTGACAAGAAACTGCTTTTTTGAATTTTCTTGTGTTTTAACTTTTTTTGTCGCGCCAAATGTCATCTCTAATTTATTCTTTGGTTTGGTAGGATCACACGGATACCTGTGATTCTAGTGCGTGCGCTTACATCTGCACACACTCTGATGTCAGCAAGCAGCTGACGTCATAACACGGAGCTGAAGACTGACATCGATGGAAAGAAGAGGACCTGCCAGGGAGAGGGGTTAGGCAAGGGTTGGCCGTCTAAACTGGGTCTTCTGGCTATATACTGGGGGCCTGAGTTTGCAGGCTATATACTAGGCTTATACTCGAGTCAATAGGTTTTCCCAGTTTGTGTTAAAATTAGGTACTTTGGCTTATATTCGGATCGGCTTATACTGGAGTGTATTTAGTATACAGGTTTTGCTAGATTTTTTTTAAAGATGTAAAAACTTTTGTACAAAAAAAAAATAAAAATCTTCAATTTGCCAGGTGTAATTTTTTTTCTGGGACCATTGTGGAATATGTATATGTTGCAAAATGGCAGAAAAGTGGGTATTCGGACACGATATTCCTCAGTTACCAGGCTCACTGCCATGAATAACAGGTTTTACAATTTTATAGCCTGGGAATTTTGTGACACAGTCATACCCAATATGTTGAGAACTTTTGGGACATTGTAATATATTTTGAATTTTCATGTTTTTTTTTTACATTACTAGCATATGACCTTAGGCTGACAGGCAGACTGCTCGGTCCTGCTGGTGCTGGACCAAGCAGGCTTAGTCTCGGACAGACTCAGGGACTTTCATAAGTTCCCCAGCTGTCTGTAAATCAAGACGGCACCCAGCCTAAGGAGTCTAAGGGGTTAAACAGTCTGGATCGGAACAGATTCCGATCCGGACTGTTAGAGCAGGGGTCACATAACAGCTGGGTCACTCCTCCACAGGGAAGCAATGCAAAACTTGGTCTAGGCCTATGGAAAAAAACAAAACACATTTGTGACCAACAAAGAAATCCATATGGGTGGTCTCCAAAGGGTTAACAGCCTCATGATGGAAAAAAACTGACCCGTCAGCAACATTTTTTTTGGACCCATAGACTATTGCCTTTAATGATCCGCATCAGTGCAAATCTACGGACAGGTTTCAAAATCTTTTCACGAACAAAGGATCAGTGAAATTAAAGAGCCGCCATGAGCCCTCTGCATACATTATAGTATGGTGTGGAGCGTGAAGAGTTTTAAACATTAAACCGAGGGCCATCTTTGAATCCATTTATATGCACTTTCTTTTGCTCTTCGAATACTACATAAAATATTCAGTGCCCGATAAGTGCCTGATAGCACCCAAGGCCCTTGCTGATCACCGGTACAAATAACTTGAAAGCAACCAAGTTCAAGTACTAGAAAACCATCACAACTGGAGGGTTAGAGAGTTGTCCAATTAAAAAATAAATATTAGGGAATGCAATACTCCAGGGACTACCATGCAAGGAGTTTCTGATCATTTTGGTGGATTTGAAGGCCCAATAAAATAGACCGACTTCAAACGTATAAATTATAAAAAATTCCTTTAAATGTCTGCTCTTTTCCTGATCTAAGGATTTAGGCCAGGAGTGAGCAACATTTATTGGTTCGAAGGCCATACAGCTTAACTATAAGAGGCCAGATCAGTAACCAGCACCCTAGACGCACCAACATCACAGTACAGCACAGCACAAAATGCCAACCAAGAAATGGTAAATACCACAGTACAGCAACAAATACCACCCCACCGCAGAGAAACTAATAAAAATCCTTTACCAGCTCCTCTTTTCCTCCCTGCACCACATAGCAACTTCTTCTCCCTGGCTCTGCTCTGTGTCCCCGCTGGTTGTATGCACCAGCATCAGGACCCAGAGCAGAGCTGCGCCAGGAAAGGTAGACGATTCAGGAGCAGTAAAGGACAGCTGACAAGTACTAATCAGTGCGAGTTGTGCATCCTCATATAGGCTTTAAGGGAATGGATCTGTGCTGCACTTTATGTACATGCTAAGTAGTGAAGTTCTCAGCACTGCACTGACCAGGAAAAAACGACTGTGGAGTCGGTGACCATTATGGTGGAGTTGGGTGCAGATTTAAGGAAATTGAGGAGATGGATGTTTAGCTCACCGACTCCATGACCCCACAGTCCTGCTACCATGCCCCCCGATAAGTGGCAAGGTTAGACCCTCGCAGACAAATATTAAAAGCCTATGCTATGCTTTTCAATAACCAGACCCAACTTACTAAAAAAGGGACCAGTTGGAGATACTATCCTTGGCTCTAAATGTACCCCTCCTGCACAAAGCATGGACTTCATTGATTAGGTAAAGAAAATACATGTTGGTCTTATAATATATTATTTTGCCTATAAAACACCAACCAAAAAATAAAATAAAAAGGTACAAGTCACTGAAAACATCTGACTTGGTAAGTGACAAGGAGTGTCTGAAAAAGCAAATCTGGGGCTCTATTGTAAACATTATGAAAAGCATATGAAGGGGGAAAGCACACTAAGGGGGAACACTACGAGATAGACATCGCAAGAGTCACTTTCCAGCTCATAAAAAGCTTACAACCGTTTCTGCAGACTTTTTTTTTTTTTTTTAAATAAGTGACAGATCATTTAATACAAATGACTATTGATATTACAGAACCAAAATAGGAACATAATTTAAACATGAATTAAAATCCAATGATTTTTTGAGGATGGAGAACTATTAAGCAAAGGTAAACACACACAGAAACAGTTTTTAAAGCTTTTTATATACATAGGAATATGACTTATACAATGTAATAGGAGATAACTCACCATCTGCATACACACAAGAAGCATTAAAATGTAACAAAAAGCAATGCAAAAATTAAATAATCTTCAAACAATGAGCAGATTTTAAAAGAAGAACATTATTATGTTAGAGGATGACATTCACAACAAGGACAGTAATGGTACAGGAAAGTGGCACAACCTATGCAACACAATAACATGTCATAAGGGGTGCTGCCTCCTTTATCTGCACCATTGCAGTCACAAGTGAATAACCAAAGGTTATTGCATTAATCTTATAAGTCAACTTTCCAAATGCATATACATTTCATGATTTCCAATAAAAACTACTTAAGTTACAGTGTCGCCTTGGGGTTCACATTTAGGCCGCTTTCAGACACGCAGCGAACACTTTACAGAAACCAGTCAGTCACATATCATGCTGTGAGTCACTGCTTCTTCATGAACTACTCTTGTACTGAATACATGAGTTCAGTATAGGACTGGAGTCAAACGGATGCAATAACTCACAAACTTGTTGTAATACTAGCAACTTGTGTCTTTAAGAACAAATAAAACTGGAGTTTATTACCTACCTATTGTCAGCACTGCTGTGATCCTAAAGGAAATCTACCACCAGGATCAAGGATTGTAAACCAAGCACACTTACATACTGGTGTGTGCCCCCTCCGGCAGGATCTGCTCATCATTCAGCTACTTATGCCCTGGTTTATTTTTTTAAAGGCTTTAAAATTATGCAAATAAGCCAGGTGGGTTTAAGGGCTCAATAGGTTTAAATGAAGTCTTGAGCCCTTCAGGCTCATTGACTTTTTTTTAAATGACTTTTTCTTAAAAAAAAAAAAAAAAGAAAAAAGGCATAGGAAGCTTAAAGGGGTTTTCACACCAAACAGGTTAGGCCCTATTCACAGGCCCCTTGTTGCAGCCCAAGATTAATGGAGCAGCCGGCTGTGCATGTCTGTTCTGCTCCATTCATCTCTGTGGAGCTGACAGATTGCCGAGCGCTGTGCTCAGAGAGAAAACCCCTTTAAAGAGGAGCAGATCTTGTCAGAGGGGGCACACACCAGTATGTCAGTGTGCTTGGTTTACAAATCATTCATCCTGGTGGTAGATGTCCTTTAAAAACAGGGGAACAGAGGAACCTGAATGGATTGGTGGGCACACTTGCACCCTTCTGCTTAGACATCACTATATCCAGCCGTCTCCATAAGTTCCTCAGACTTTGAATGCGGTAGCAAATCACGTGAAATACCACTGCTACATTCTTCGGCCTTGGGGATAAGACTCGAGACTCCTGCTCTAATTATCATAGATTTCTCACCTCTCATGAATAGGCATTACATTTTTTCATGAAGAATTACCTTTAAAAAGCTTTCAAACACACACACACACATAAGGAGACAGTCAGTCTTCTCTAACTGTATAAGATGCCAGCAGCAAAAACAGACATGCATGTGCAAGAGATTCATTACATTATAGATAGATATTTCTTTTTATTGAAGGTGGCCTCCAGACATACACACGCTGCTGTGCGTCTTACACAGGTATGCAGATAGGAACATATTATTGTTCAATAGGATATTCCACAAGTGTCAAATATCACATTTTCAGAGTTGTCTAGTTTAAAATACTTCCATTAACTCAATAGATAACTGAGCTACAAAGAAAACCCCAGTTATCGGAGGAACTGGCATATCTGTGTACTGTACTTCATGGCTGAGTAAAAGGGATTATCCAACACAGAAAAGCACTTTAACACAATATGGTCTATATCTCAACTGGCACCATTAACAGTGGCTTATTAGAAAAAAAAAACAACATAAAAATGGAATTTGGCAGGTCTATCACTACAACTACATTAAAAATACAGAGAAGTCCTAATGAAATGGGAGGGGGCTTTTTAAATTTAGGGGGATGATGTCTATATTCAAACACATTCACTTATACAAATGTGCTTCTTAATACAGCCAAGTAAGAAAGAATTAGGACAAAAAAAATTACAATTACAAGAGGAGTAACCAAACAAACCTCTCATATTCATATTTTAACAATTTTCATCTGGTCAATCCCATGTCACTCCCAGGCCATCACTTCCGTGTTATCTCATCAATCTATTCACCAGGCTGCATTAATGGCTGCAGTGGGCCAGTGTCAAAGTGGTAGGGCATCTGGGAAGCATTAGCATGGGTGCAGCAAGGCATTGGAAAGGAGTGTATTGCTTTGCAATGCATAATTATTTGCAAAGAAAAAAAAAAACCTTTATAGGTTTGGAAAACCCCTTTAACCCAAATTATTTTTACGCTACATTACAAAATTCTGCAGTCACACTGTAAAGGAGTATTTCCATAATGCTAGGATATATACGATTAGTGGTTGTCCAACCTCTGGAGCCCCAGCTGATTCAAAAAGCAAAAAGCTTCTGTCTTTCCATGGCAATTTCAGGCACCCGATGTGGCGGAAACTGAAACATGGTTCATTTGAAGTGAATAGAGCTGTACTGTAATTGCCAGGATACTAGGTGTATGTGAACTCCTCTTTCAGAAATGCATTGTTTAACCAAAGTAAGCCTGTCAACAAGAAAGTCACTTTTAGCTAGTGAAGGTTTCCAATAGCTCATGCTATGTTGATTAAAAAAAAAGGTTCGTCAGCAATCTGAATCATTTCAGTAGTTTATAATAGTTAATTAACATTACCAGGCTCCCTGCCAGCAGCATGTGCCGAGTCCCTTGGGAGGGACAGTAACAGCCTGAGTGTATTCTCTACCGCCTGCTCAATGCATATGACAGAAAGTTGCGAGGGGTGAGGGAGCTGCACAAGTGTGCAGGAGAGGACACAGGCACACACGATGTATAGCCTCCACACACTGGCAGCAGGGAGCCAGGTAATGTAAAATAAACTTAAAATGAACTGAAAAGATTCAGAATGCTTACAAAGGTATTGGCTATGCATTAACATAGGTTATTGTAAACTGTCACCAGCTAAAAAAAATCTTGGTAACGGGTTCACCTTAAGTGGCCTTTACATTCTGAGGATCAGCGGGGTCCAAGCAGTCTGATACTCATCGATTAAAGATTGATGGCATATCTCAGATGCATTCAAATTATTGTAAGGTCATGATTACAATGGGCAGATTTTACGGCATGTTAAAGTCTAGAAATAAGCTTTTAGCTTCAGATCCCAATTAATCTGCCAAATGCACACTGTAAGCAGCTACATATATCAACTATACTATATTACTACTAATTCTATATATTTCAGGAAGATGTCAGGTTGCTTCCTGCATGTACAATACAGAAATCAATTAAGTATACATGAAAATCTTATATCTCAATATCTGTATAAAAGACTTTCACATGCAGTGAGATTTGCTCTATAACAGATTTCACCTTAGTTTTTCTAAGAGTTGCAGTTAAGATTAGTATCCCTTTTACTACTTCTATGTATTACCATTACATTACAAAACATTATGGATACAGAAAACAACAAATACCTTTCAGCGCAATGACTTTGCTGGCTGGATTCATGATTGCATTATCGGCTGATATAGGTCTGCGGATGGGATTGGTGGGATCATTCATATCAATGATAACTACTTGGGCTTGTTCTCCAACCTTCTCCCTGATGCAGATGAACTTGTCAGACTCCATGGTAAGTGTACTGAATCCAATATTAGCTGGGTTGATACCCAGATTTTGGAGCTGAAGCAGACAAAAAAAAAAAATAAAGTTAATAACACTGACATGAAATTGCAAATCCTCAAAAGTAAAAAAAAAATTGAGAAATAAGCATTTTAACCATGTAACCATTTCTTACATAATGTATACAAGGTTAAATTGATCAACACCAGAGATAGCAAACGGACAACTGAAAAAGGCCACAAAATTGTTATATTCCCTATAATAGTTATACATTTGTGCTGCTGCCAGTCAATATGCTGTGACATTTTAGAGACAGCCTAACCTTCAGTAAATGTGGCTCCCCCATTGGTTCCAGTGGTGGAAAGCACTGAAAAACTCACAAGTGCCCCCAAGTGAATCAAATGATGGTACTCAAGCAGCCTTCCTAACCATTTCTCCTCTGTTGTATCCGTATGTGTAAAAGTACAAAAAAGCTAATGCACCAACCCAAGTTATTTTTTATTCTTCCTGTTTTAAATACCCGTATTTTCCGGACTATAAGGCGCACTTAAAAGCCTTGGATTTCCTTGGAAATCCAAAGTGCGCCTTATAGTCCGGTGCGCCCTATATGAGGGCAGCGGACCCTACTTCCATAGGTCCCCGCTACCGGAGACAGCAGATCTCCAGCGGGAACTGCAGACCACGCGGCACGAACAACTTCTGCCGCGTGGTCTGCAGTTCCCGCTGGAGATCTGCTGTCTCCGGTAGCGGGGACCTATGGAAGTATTCCATTTTCCACCTCCCCCTCACCTTCCCCGCGTTCCGCGTCTCTTCTCGGCGTCGCGTCGGGTCTCCGCTCCGCCCCGCCCCCGGACCTCCGCCACGCCCCCAGACCCTGCGCCTTATAGTCCGATGCGCCTTATATATGGAATTATTACATATATAAGGCGCATCGGACTGTTGCGCCTTATATTCCGGTGCGCCTAATGGCCCGGAAAATACGGTAATAGAATGTCATAAGTTTACTGCTTGGAGGAGGTTAAACTGGACTGACTCAAAGCATAGAACTTCCTTTTAATCTTACAATTCTGAGTTTCACCAAGACATCTACTAAGGTGGAATTCATTCCACCGAGGATGGAAAGCGCCAAAGAAACACTGATCAAGCTTTGTAGACGTTAGTGGCCATTTAACCCTGATAACTGAATATTCCCGAATCAACGTGTAATCCACACATGAAATGACACTTATGTGAATGGAAAATGGAAAACCATACATAAAATGACAAATCTGAATCTCCACAGATATGTAGAATTCTACAGCGGACAGCAGATGGTATTCTTACTGGATGCCAGGCTTATGAACCACTGTATCCTATCAACTTAGTCAGGACAGATTTACCGTAAATAGTCACAACAAAACTGAACCATCTGTTAACTGCAAGAAAGCACAAAGAAACCATGTCCTATAAAGTAATAACTTGCTGCCACGTGTACAAGCTCTTTACAGTTATGCATTTACCTATGCATTCACTACTGGGAAAGATAAACACTTCTTGGTAGCAGAATGGAATAGATTGTGACAGAAGAGGGCTTACAGGCCAGGCTCTGGAGATCCATGGAGAAGAAGTATTTCCCACTGCATACTATGGAGAACATATAAAATGCTATGTATAAACTGATATATTTTTCCATTTAAGAATAGTTGAAAATATGCTGACAAGGATTCTTCCAGTATTTTCCCTAAAGTTGTCAGCAGATTTAGGCCATGTAAGGAAGGACACAGAATTGCTGATCAGACCGCATTCTTTTACTTTAATACTCAACAACAGGATGTCAACTATTGTTCTCAACGGATTTCCCAGTGCATTTCACAAAACTAAACCCTCAAATGCTCCTACAACTGAAAATCCTCATCACCTCACATTCACTAGAAGTAGAAATCATACAAAACAAAATCAATGTAATTTCAATCACATATAAAAAGTTATGAAATAAAAACTACAAGTAATTTGTGCAAAAGGTTTAATTCCAACAAAGGATACAGTAGTAGTAGGTAAAGCCATGTGTGTATTTTTTGTATATATTAACCCCTTAAGGACGCAGCCATTTTGTAGCTTTGGGCTCAGGCCCATTTTTTGGATTCTGACTTGCGTCGCTTTATATGGTTATAACTTTTGAACACAGTTCCTTATCTAAACGATTCTAAGATTGTTTTTTCCCCACATGTTGTACTTCAATTTAGGGTTAAATTTAGGCTGATTAAGTTTTGCGTTTATGTACACAAAAAAATTTTGCCATTGTCGAAATTCGAAATCACTGCGTCTTCAGGCAGATAGATTTAGCACCTAAATAATTTGCTGAATAACATTTCCCATTTGTCTACTTTACATTTTCGTATTTTTTTTTAAATGTCTGGATAATTTAATTTGATGTCACGCGGCTTACAAATCGAATAGCGATTTTCCGTATTTTCAGAATTTACTATTTTGGGGATAAATCCTGTTTTGAATGAAATTTTACATATTTAGCATCAAAAAACCCCTATATAATCAACCCATTTCAAATCTGCACCCCTCAAACTATCAAACAGATTTTAGGAAGATTGTTAACCCCTTGAGATCTTCATAGTAATGAAATCAAAATGGAGGTGAAATTTAGAATGGTCAAATTGTGCCAGTTATACGTTCATTTAGCACTAAAATTTACACTTTTCCAAAAGATAAAAATCCACCTCCCACATGTGGCTGTGACTTGTTTTATGGGCGCACAGCGAGGCGCAGAAGGGAAGGAGCGCCCTGCAGCTGCAAGGATTTTAGTTTCCTCATTGGCCCCTTTTGCAGGCTATAAAATTTTCGCTTTTTCGTTATTGGGGCATTTTTTTTTGCGAGATGAGATGCTTTTTCCATTGTTACCATTTTGGGGTTGGTATCCCCCATTGCTGAAACTAGAACTTTTTTTTTTGAGGGCAGGAGTAGAAAATAATTATTATTCTCTGGGTCAATAAGATTACGGGGATACCAGACATGAATATGTTTTCTTACGTTTTACAAAATTTGCCAAATAAAACTCTAATGTGGGAAAAACCTATCAATTTTGCATTGCTGTCTTCCAAGTGGCATAACATTTTTACTTTTTTGGCTATGGTGCTGGTTGATGGCTTGTTTTTTGCGCGAGATGTTGTACGTTGCAACGGTGTCATTCTGGAGTACATGTTTTTTTGATCACTTTTTATTGCATTTTGTGTGATTCAATAGGTAAAAATTTTTGGCAGGTTTTTGACAGTTTTTTTTAACGGCGTTCATCGTGCAGGTTCAATAATTATTTACTTTTATTCTATGGGTTGTTACGGATGCGGTGATACTATGTATGTGGGGTTTTTATTGTGATTTAGACTTTTTTGAGCGTTATATGTCTCTTTATATGTTATGGGGCTTATGGGCAGCGATCGTGGGGGAAAGACCCCCCAGAGGCATGTTAGATGCAGCGGTCGTGCTGGCCGCAGCATTTAACGGATTGGGCTCCGATCGCGGGTGTTACACTGGGGCGCAGGCTATATGTTACAGCAGGCACCCCATGTTTCCCAATGCTGGCTTGGTTTAGATCTTGAGCTGAACCGGCATCGGCTCAGCGTCTGATATATCGTATGCTGAGCGCCAACAGGTTAAAGGACATCGGCCACCAGATTACTGATGGTAGTCTGTCCTCACAAGCATGCTCATTACTCTAGGGGATGATAGCACTGGTTTTTGTTACTTTCAAGGTAAATTCACAAAAAAGGAACTTTACAAACATATGTAAATGAGCCTACGACACTCAGGCCGATGTCACCGGAACACCTCCTGGCTATGCCGTCAACCAAATTATGCACTCCCCCCGCAACTCAATATGGACTAATCGTCCTAGCAACTCTTCGCAGACAGCCTGTGAGGTCAACCGGCTGTCTGCAAACTTCACAAGAACATCCTTGCTTACGTAGCCGCAATAGTAACCTGCAGGTTCTTTTCTTGTGAATTCTGAAGCCCTGAAAGCAATAAAAAAAAATAAAAAGCCTGATCAAAATATAATAACATTTATTCACCGAGTTTAACCCCGTAACGGAAAATAGCCCCTAAAGTCCAAAAAGGCACTTTTTTGCCATTTTGAAAAATATAAAAAAAATTTCAATAAGAAGTGATCAAAAGGTCGTACAGTCCTAAAAATGGTAGCATTGCTACGTACACCGAAGTATGAAAAAGTTATTAGCGCCAGAAGACTGCAAAAATTAATAATTATTTTTGTACACGTGGTTTTAATTTTTCTAAATATATAAAAACATTATAAAACTTGTACAAATATCGTATTTCTGATCGTACTGACCCAAAGAATGAAGTAGACATGCGATTTGTAGCGCTCAAAGAAAGCCGTAAAATCCAAGCCCACAAGAAAATGGCATGCATTTTTTTTCATAATTTCCACACGGCATGGAATATTAAATACCGTCACTATGAATTGCAAATTATGCAGAAAACAAGCCCATACACTGCTCTTTACATGGAAAAATAAAAAAAAAGATATATTATTTAAGGTGGGGAGTGAAAAATGAAACCGCAAAAACAAAAAAGGCCTGGTCCCTAAGGGGTTAAAAGGGTTGTACGGTTGCAGACATTGTCCTACACATGCTAGATAAACAAAAGTCACCCCCTACACCAGTGATGGCGAAGCTTTTAGAGATCGAGTGCCCAAACTGAGACCCAAAATACACCAGCTTTTCCAAAAGTGCCAACATGGCAATTCAGGCAGTAACAAACTTATTGCTACCAGAATTTTGGAGCTCCAATCCGACCCTGTCCACACCTTTTCACTCTTCGGACAGGACCAATCAGCACAGGAGGGGTCACTTTAAAATAGCAGGGCACTACTTGGACTGCCCGAGACTGCAGGAAGATGCCATGTCTGGCAAACTCTGTCTAAGAGACAGCCTGTGTGCCCACAGAGATGCCTCCGAGTGCCATCTCTGGCACCAGTGCCATAGGTTCGCCACCACTGCCCTACACTAATTCAGCATTTTCATTAGAAAACAGTGTATTTTTAGAGAGTAGTGTGTATTCACCACACAGGAGGGTCTTTTTGGCTTCAGGGACTGTATAACCTATTTAATTATCCCTCTCTAATGAAGCAAATACGAAAAGGGGCTAACACATTTCCTCATCACTGTATATGAAGCTAACAGTGGGTTACAGATATTATTACTGATGCCATTAGTATAATTCATCATTCAGCAGACACATCAATATTATATATCAATGTGCACTGGCTGGATTTCCTTAGGGACTACAATGACCTTGTTTCAAGTGGAATATCTATATGCATTCATTCAGCTTAAGATGGGGGTGAAGAGTAATGTGAAATCACAAATCACAAGCTGCTTTTCCCTGGAAATGTATATGGAGCAGTGTGCAATGATTTTATGCTGTCTAAGCAGAACCTTCAGGGTGACACGGTCATACTTCAATGTTAGACAGAAAAATTAAAGGTTTCATTGGACACCACTAATGTGAGGATTAACTTGAACCAAAAGAAAAAAGGGGGGGGGGGGGTAGTACAGCTCACCCATCCATTACGGCAAAGATCTGCTGCATCCAATGTGAACGGTGCCCAGGATCCAGAGAGAGAAAGTCCTGTGTCGGCTCAGGTAAACTTGAAATTGCAGGTGGAGAGATCCAGCACTCATTCATGAAAGGTTAAAAAATCCATTTTCTTTATTATAGCTTCATTAAAAAGTAGAGAAATGTACAATGTAGAAAAAATGTAGTAAGCTTACATACGGAATAAAAAAACACAGATGGACCTACGCGTTTCGGACGCTATATGTTCCGTCCTTAGTCATGGTCTGGCGTGTACTGTGTGAGAAGGGATTTTAAATGAATAATGGGCGTGAGTAAGCATGTGATGCGCATGCGTGTGGTTTGCAAATGGATTGGTAGCTAGACACGTCAAAAATCTAGGCACATACTAATAGCAGATATAATAATATTGATACCATACTGAAACACTAGTATAAATACATAGTATCTGTTCTGTTATTTAGTCCTACAGGTGCCCGCGTATCCAGTTTTAGTATCCAATATATCTCCCTATTGCGGAGCTTGCGGGTTCTGAAAGGGTGGAGACCCTTTCTATTGCGGTTACTCGCAAACTGGTTGTATTGCCTTGATGGAGATTTAAGAAATGTTTAGATAAACAAGACATGCCTCTACTGCAACTTTGATCTTTTTTCGTGGCATCTCGTACATGCTCAGATAATCTAGTTTTTTGTGGTCGTATAGTAGAACCCACATATTGAACTTTGCATGTAATGCAAGTAGCCAAATATATGACATAGTGAGTATTACAATTGTTCATGCATAGAATATCAAATGTATTGTCGGAGCCAATAGAAGAAAAAGTTTTAGTAGGTAAGATGTATTGGCATATGTTACATCTTGTTCCTCCGCAAGGGTAGGAACCTTTAACACTTAGCCATGTTTCAGACTGCACGTCTTTATGAAATCTTTTAGATGCTGCAGAAGGTTGTCACACGGGGAAGAATTCCTGGAAGTAAATCACTGGCTCTTGTGCTGTGATCCCAGCAGCTTCCAGGATAAGAAGGAGTCATTTATGGAAAGTGCTTTTACTAAACATAAGAGATTGGTTTCCAATGATTCCAATAGAAATGGAGTCACAAGAAATACAGCATGAAATTCAGAGTTTGGAGAGTCATAAGGAGGTTAGAGAAGTTGATTTTTTCTTCATGGAAAAATAAGATATCCCCTGAAAATAAGACCTAGAGACTCTTTAGGAGCAAAAATTAATATAAGACACTGTCTTATTTTCAGGGAAACAGGGTAGTATGTGCCTAGATTTTTGACGTGTCTAGCTACCAATCCATTTGCAAACCACACGCATGCGCATCACATGCTTACTCACGCCCATTATTCATTTAAAATCCCTTCACACACAGTACACGCCAGACCGTGACTAAGGACGGAACATATAGCGTCCGAAACGCGTAGGTCCATCTGTGTTTTTTTATTCCGTATGTAAGCTTACTACATTTTTTCTACATTGTACATTTCTCTACTTTTTAATGAAGCTATAATAAAGAAAATTGATTTTTTAACCTTTCATGAATGAGTGCTGGATCTCTCCACCTGCAATTTCATTAACTTGAACTGTCTATGCTATGTATGCATTGGTGGAAATTGAAGCCTTTCGAACCACAATTCCCCACTATACATAGGTCCTGGTACACTATATAGCCATAATAAGAGAACATATAACTACAATCATTCACTGCAAAAGTTAAAGGCACCAGCAATTCTTACTCAGACGCTGCTCAATTTTCCTGAAGTACAGTCTAGATATTAACACAGGGATACATATTTATCAAAAATGATATTGTAGCAGCCATTATTTGTATGTTAAAAAGGTTTGCAGATCTAATGTTACGAGACATAGGCGATCCTATCTTTGTATTTTAGTAAAGCTCCATTAGGCCAAAACCACTGGTGGAAAAGAATGGGAATAACTCAGTCTTCTGATTTGATGTGACTTCTAAGAAAGGTTGTGAACATAGCCATAGCTATTGTGCCTACAGGAAGTTTAAAAAAACAACACAATTTTGTAATTGGTGTCAGCTACTACAACCAATCACTGCAGCTCTGCTTGCTCCCATTGGCTGCCTTTAATTGCATAAATCGGTCATCTGAAAGTCACTTCAAATTGTTGAGCAGGGGCCTCACTCCTATTTTTCTATATTAAAAATTTGTGCTCCATAATGTTTTATTATATTTGTAAAGTACTGTAGAATTTAATGACGCTATATAAAGATTTTTTTTTTTTTTATTATTATTACATAAAAACACATTTCCAAACAGACAAAAACAGTGAGCCAAGTTTAAGGTGCATTTTTAACACACCTTACTGGAAAGATATGAATATTTTCTTAAAACTGTGTGACAAAGCGGAGTTATTAACATTTCTAGTCTAACCTTAGGGACAGGATTTATCGGTCCGATACAGTTTGCGATTCTGCATTTCTTTATTGCAGACATGTATAGGATTTTATTAAATGCAGCCACGTTGAATACGATTCCTGTTCAAGGAGTAGAGGGAGGTACATACACAGAGGTAGGTCCCAAGTTCCTGTCTATTGCAATCAATACCAGAGGACATCTGAACACATCATAAAAAATGCATTCATCCCATCAGCACAAAGGAATAGAAAGTATCTGGTTCCTCGTCCTGCTTCACTGTAATAGTTAAGCCAGTAACCTAGCTTTTTATGTCAATTCTACATTACTAATTCTCTAAAGCGTCCAACAATTTTCAGAGTGTATTCACACTTTAAAATCATTGACAATCCTTTTAATATACATGTAAGGTTATATTCACACACACACACACACACACGTATGGGGGACATATATACGGCCCTCATACATGGCAATGGACACACGGCGTCCTACGGGAGCGGTACCATTCTGTAGCTGGGAGAAAGAGTGCATGTCCGATCTTTCTCCCATAATACAGCGAAGCGGCCATATATCGCGAGGGGCAGGAAGAGTTAGGGTTTTTCAGCAGAAATTTTGTGCTGCAAAATGACTTGTGGCCTATCTGCACAACATTAAGCAGCCTTTTTTTTTGGGGGGGGGGGGGGGGAGAGTTGTGATAAACAATACAAAGGCACTGGCTGGTTGATTACTGATCACATGCCGCTGTGTGCTTTTATTGCGCTTCTAAACTGAATCAAAGTAGTACGTGTGACCGGACCATTAGTTTCCATTTCAACACAACTATTTGAAGCAGCGGAGGTGTGAATGCAGTTGAGAATTGGCTTCGACATATGGTTCAGTAAAATATAGGTCCAGGCAGAGACTGGTGAGCAAATTAGTAGTTTTCACCATTTTCCTCTAGAATGGTAGCCATACAAGGGAATTCGATTTTTTCGAAAAAGGCAAATTCAGACTACCAAGAGTTGTCCCAGAAACCGTGTCCAAGGGGTGGTTGCATTTTTAGGGCACAGCTGTTCCCTAATATCAGCAATCTAATACCGGAAAGTAGAGCTGCTGGTAGTCTACAACACTCAGCATCACAAATAACAGTGCAGTAGTGAAATTGGTTTAGCTTATTCTTTGTCAGCTTAGGAATGGTGGCCATCACACAGAACATAACTTAGAATACTCACCTCTATATGTATTGGCTCTAACTACCATAAATCTGAAGACACACAATGAACACAATTCATCTAGATGGAGTGGCTAGCTGACCCTCTAACCAGGTGGGATAGAAGTCACAGAATGCCAATTCAAGAGAACAGTGTAGGTCAAAAAGATATGACCTACATAAACAAGACATTTGTGACATAGTATATGCAAGATGTTCCAAAGGTGTTACACTTTTGTTACATTTTCAAAAGGCAGCATTTTTGTAATGGGATAAACATGAATATGTGGTTTCCATTTTTTATCATGCATTTTTCAAACATACTGAAAAGCTTATGTGACAGCAGCCAGAAAGGGTCACTCTATATATACGAAAAAAATTAAAATTTTACTTTAATGCATGTGACCTCATGAAGCTTTGGAAAAATAAATTAATGCTTTCCTGGGTTCATGATCCTATCAGACTGAAAACGCTGATATGACATACAATGTTGACATGGCAACTGAGCCAATCATTAGCCTTACAGAGAAACTCATCAACAACCCCCCCCCCCCCCCTTTAAAAACCATACACCTATTATTTGACGTCCTCTGTTTAAGTCATGGAGGAGGGTAGCTAGTGCATACAGTCAAGCTACCCCACCCTCCTCACAGAATTTGTGGGGGTGGGATGAAGAAGGTTCCTTACCCTTTTCATATAGCCCGTGTCACACTCAACCCCTACCTTCCTGAGGGAGTGGTTAATCATGTAACAGAGCAAAATCACGCAAAGCCACAGTTGCCTTCACCTCCTCAGAAGTGGAACATGTATAAAGGCATCTAAAAAGTAGTGTGTGTGTGTGTGTGTGTGTGTGTGTGTGTGTGTGTGTGTGTGTAATTGAGGGGGGGTTGCTTAAACAGTCATATCTGAGTGAACAGTATGTGACATGAGGTCAGCAATTGGCTCAGTCGTCACATGTTCAGTGTCAGACCGGAAAGCACAGGAACAAGAGAGATATGTTCTCTTAGAAGAGGTGAATATTTAATTTTTTATTTTTCTTTAGGGATAGTTCTGATTCTTTGAACACACCTTTAAAAAAATTAAATGTATAGAGGGAAGAATGAAACTATTCTTCATAACTACTCCTGACTCCTAAACAATATTAAGTAACACCAGCCTAAAGGTTAAAATAGAAAATTAAAGGGGTTTTCCCCCTAAAAGGTAAGTTTGGCCTAACTTGCTGATCAGTGGGGGTCTCTGTGCCAAGACCCCCACAGATGGCGAAAACAAGGGGTCCGACCGACCCCTTACCGCTCTACAGACTAATGGAGCAGACGACCGCACATGACTGTTCTGCTCCATAATCCACAAACACTTTACGTCGTGGGAAAACCCCTTTAAGAAACATTCAGTTCTCTATTATTTCGTTGAAAAAATATCTTTGCCCCCTATCACACACGTATGCCACGACCAGGGCCAGAAGAATTGGTGCACAATGTACTTTTATGGCCACATACTTTCCTGTGAAAGGGGCCTGAACCAGTAGTTGCCAAATTTACACTGCGGACACACATGAATGAAACAGTATCTGATATAAACCCGCACTCTGCTGAGCTTATAAAGATTTTACCTACAACAATATGTATGCTATCCATGAACAAATTACTTTTATCTTTATATGCAACATTTTTATTTATCTTTGACATATGGACAAATTAAGAAACATTTCTGTGTTGCACCCACATTAGACAGCATATATTTCATATGTACAGCAAGCTTCTATGCTGTAAAAAAGACCAACTTGGAGAAATGTTTCAAGTCACTATTCTGCAAAATGGACAGAAATTGTGCATGGTAGGATTTGTTTTATCAGAACCATGAGTACTACTGTGGGACTGTATATAACATGAATAAGTGATTTTACATGGAAGACTATTCTATACGAAAACAGACAAAACCAGTCCACACCTAATTTTGTATCATTGAAGGGTGTCCACAGTGAAAACAGCGTCACATTTGTAACTAAAGACAAACCAACAAGCTTTAAAGTACTGCAAACAAAGCTCACTGACATACTGTTGTGTGCCCCCTCTGGCAAGATCCACTCTTTAAGCTTCCTATGCCTTCTTTTTTAATGTCTCAAATAAAATTAAAGGAATTTTTAGCTTGGAGCTGCCTTAGGAAAAACTTGAGCCTGAAATACTTGCTGGTGAAGAACAAACAGAGAAGGGAGGAACAACGAGAATACCACACGTTTTTACCTGTTCTTTTTGATGTCAGGACTTTCATTACCGTCTACAGTAAAATCCTGAATATACTACAAAACCTTACATATTTAGTTCCTGCGCTTTTCAGTCTTGCTTAGGTCACTAAAGGTTTTTTCCCCAAAAAAATTATGTTGAAAGCATAACAAAAGAAAAAAAAAACACACAAAACAAACCACTTGAAAGCAAAATAGCCTTAAATGTGCCAGCCTACCAACTGTATAATAACCAGATATAAAAGCGTAAGTGACAAATATATAAATATTGGGACTAATACTTTACTGTACTTCACAATCTCCATATTTCCTAAATGTGTGAATGGAAAAGTGTTCATCAATGTGCACTTTAGTTTCATTCATACAGGGATTTGGTAGACTTTTTGGAGGTAGAGGCCAATCTGTCAGACGCTCATTTATCTATGATCTAACTGTGCCCATCACTAAGAACAGTGGTTCCTCAACCAAGATTACTCCTCATCTATCCAGACAAGAGTTAGGGGACCGATGTTTTCCCACACCAGTGTGGATTTTATACCACATATTGTGAATGTTGTATGTAGAGTCTAAAGACATCTTTACCCGTATGAATTAAACGGCTCACAAGGAAGGACCCAAATACTCCATGGGTCTTCATGTATCAATGCCCTGTGTTTCTAGTGATTTTCAAAAACTCACTCCAAGTTTTAAAAATATATATTATTCAAAGTTAATTTTATACAAGGCTCAAAACTGACACAGCACCAGCAGTTAAATACAGGGAAACTCACACACTCCTGAAACATGGATGACTCCATAGTGGTTAATATCACATCAGTTCAGAGCACACGCTACTACATATACCGAAGTGGGCAACATATTCAAGATCCATGTATTACAGGCAGAATACAAGCTGTATGGTATGATGGCATATTCTCCCTTGGGGTAGCCTCCTTTATGTACAATATAATTTATTTGCAATCACTTTAGTTGATTGTTGTGGAACAATGATAAAGTTATAGTAACAATGATAGTCCACCAGGTGCAACAACAGGTGAAATATAGCTGAACACATTCTGCTTCATCAGGTGCATTTATTCAGACCCCACCATACATCTTATAGATTGCATACAGCTGAAGAGAGCAGCTCTGACACACCAGGCAGAGGCCTCTAATCTTTGCCCTTTACCATACAGTCATTCATTCGTCACTGCACCTACATTACACAATGCCTGTCACAGTGACACTCCCTGAGGTCCAGGCCTCAGATCTGCGATCCACCTGCATGAGATCTCCCTAGGACTCTCTTCCGCCTTCAGCTTATGACATCAGCAGGGAAGGGGCCTGCAGCCATCGCACCCACTGCTACTGAGGAGCAGCCAGCGGAGAGGCCGAGGTCAAGGTTATCCTCCATCCGGCCCCACATCATATGTGGACGAGGAGGATGACCCCGGGCTCCCGGGAGGCGCGATGTAGGTGGCGGCCGCGGATGCCGGGGAGCCGTAAAGGAGACTCTGACAGGGTGGAAGGTTAATTCATTCTGCCGGTAACGGATAAGACACGGGACGAGCCGGACACACACCCCGGCCGGACAGGTTAACCTGACAGCAGCAGCCCGGCCCCCGGGCGGCTAGACTCCGGTACCTGCAGGTGCTCCTGGAAGCGGATGGGTAGTATCTGAGCCATGGCGGTTATGAGCTCTGCTGCTTCTCGCTTCTCCCCGGGTCGTCACCTCCCGCAGGCTGTCTCGCTCTCTCAGGGACTGGGAAGGGTAAAAAGTTGTCCTCGGTGCACCGTCGGTCTCTGAGAGTGCGTCCTCCGGCTGTTCCTCACAGACTATCGGGCAGGAGCCGCAATGGCGGAAACGGGGGAGCTGCCTCTGCAATCCGGAACGACAGCTTCACCCTCACTCTGCGCCCCGCCCCCTCCACGCGCAAGAATACAATCTAAAGGCACCAGGGCCAGCCGCTCAACGCCCGGCGGAGGGATATCACCCCAGTGCTTAGATTACAGCGCCAGAAGGTACTGCGGCCGTAAGGGCAATAAGTGACTGGCGGGTACTATGTCTAGTAAAGACTGTCCCCTTCTGACGACCGTGAGGTGAATGCTTCTCGGTCGTTTATACTCAGCATCCGGGATTCTTTTTTTCCTTCCTTTTTAATTTTGCCACATCATGCGACTGGGTGACGTGACGTCATTTCCGGAAAATTTGTATCTTGGCCTTGAGTTTATGATCACATGACGCGGGATGTTGCCTGGTGCTGAGCCTGTGGGGGCCGGTTGTCAGTGTGGTCTGCGCTACCTGTCCGTCACCTGAGCGGAAGGATACTCCGGTGCCAGGCCTAGTCTCCCGCTCAGCCTTACTGTAGTAACCCTTCCTGTTCAGAGACACTCCTGTCCTACAGGTGGAGCTTGTGTCAGAGCTGACCCCCTGAGAGGCTGGGAGAAGGACATTGTGATGTTACACGCATTGGCAGGATATGGGCTTCCCCATCCCTCCTTCATGAAGATTATGTGAGGTTTGTCACCTTGACTAAGGTCATAATAAAAAAGGTGGGGAAAGCTGCTGGCCAGATAACAGCACCAAGATAAACTATACCTGACCGGCAAGTGCCCATTAAATTATCTCAGACTGTAAGCTCTTGTGAGCAGGGCCTATTGTTCTACATGACTGTACTCTATAATGTAATATTATATCTGTTTATATCCCCTATGATTTGTAAAAAAGCGCTATGAAATTTGATGAAGCATATAAATAAAGATTATTATTATCGCCATATCTTATGTGGATGCCTGCTGCTACCTATAAGCGAAAAACAGGATGCACATGAGAATGCCAGCATAGTATACAACTAAAACCCATTTATAAAGAACTGTTTGGGAGTTATATTTTTGATGACATTGAATGCCAGTTACAGCCACTTCAGTTTCCCGAGAACCTGTTAATTCTGACAAGTCATCCTTTAGACCCCTAGGTCCCGTGACTACACACGTGTGGCACCATACCACACACAGGGAAAAGATAGAGCATGATCTATCTTTCCCTGTACGTATGGCCGTGTGTCATGAAGCAGTTCTCACACCTCCTCCTCGGCCAGCTGAGCGTACGTGTGTGTGAAAGTAGCTTTAGACAAGGAGAGATATCACCCCTACTGGTGCACTATTAGGGCTCATTCAGAAGACACTGTCCATTGCAGGTCCGCAAGAAATGCAGCCGTGTCATACCTGTGTGCTGTCTGTATTGTATGTACATACATCCGTATATCAACTATATTTTTCACATACGCAAAAAAAAATTGTAATTATTGCTTTTTATCTCCAACACATAGGTTGGAGACGATGGTTTCCACCCTCTTTTTCTCACTTGTATTTTGTCCCCTTGTATGTTTTATTTATGCTACACATCCGATATCCAGATTAGTAAGTACAGTACTCCTCAAATTTCTATTTTAATGCTTCCTACCTGCCAAAAAAGTGCAACAAAATGTTGGCTCTACCACAAATAGTACAATTCTAAGCCTTATTGTATCCCCCAATAAACAAATCCTTATAATGCTATTTTCATTGAGGAATAAAAAAAATAAATGGGTTTCTCTTTTAAAAAGGTGGGGCTCTTTAAAATATATTAGAATATAAGAAAAAAATAGTAAAATATAAGAAAGCCTGCATGTTTGGTATCCACACAACTACGGTACGCACGTACGCTGCACCATACTGCTCCCGTGCGGTGCCGTGAGCCCATAGAAGAGCCGGCTACGTCAGATGGGCGGGGCATGGAGAGAGCTGGGCTGTGCTCTCTCCTAGCTCCCTGGGAGCAGGAGTTACTGTTACAGCGGGGAGTTCATAAATTAAAAACAGATAGAATGCCAAGAGGTGCTCAGGCGACGTCTGTCTGAGTGCCTCTGGCTCATTTACATATTTGTTAAAAGTTGTTTTAACAGCATATATGGTGTTTCTTTGTGCACTAAAAACTGTTCCGAGTGCATAAAGAAATGAGCATGTCATGCTGGACATCTACCATCAGTCAAAATGATGATAAATGTATACGCAGTGTTAATGCATTGTAAATGTAACTCAAACGCTGCGTGTGAACTTGGCCTCATTGTCCTGACCCAGAGAACAAATGAGATGTGTCAGTGTAAAGTGTGTGTTTTACCACATACAGAATTCTTTTTTCGCTTCTCATATACGCTCTCCCCTTATAATTTAGACCATGACTGAGAAGGGTAAGTCTGAAACGCATAGGTCCTGTTTTTTAAACATGCATACTTGTATCCTGCGATTTTACAGTCAACAAATGATTTTATTGAACCAATTATGAAATGTGTGTAAATAAAATACAATAATATTGGAGGATATGCTTATAAGAACAAGATCTATTAAGAACAAGATTCCAGCATAACGATACAAAATCCATCTAATGGATTTCCACAATATTGCATTTCACATTGCTAAATGTGTGCATCTTCCAAGTATAACACACTAACACAAAGGAAAACACGTGAGGGGAAAAAGGAAGCATCCTGCGATTTTAAACATGAACTATTTACTACTAGTCCTGGATCAGCTTTTCTTTCTTGTGGATTTACCATATAGGCTCTTTCTTGTAGTACAGCTCAGCATATTGGATCTTCTGTGTGTGAACTATGATCACCGAAGGAAAAAAATCTACACTATTATATTGATACAAAGCTGTCAAAAGTCACTATGGGAACTGATCTGCCATTATGTGACGTCTGTTCTTCTCTTTTCCTGTATTGACCTCTGACATTGGAAATATGTGCAGGAAGAATATATTAAAACTTAAAGAGAACCCGTCATGCAAAATAACCCCCCTAAACTAAATATATTTTCATAAACTGCCATTAGAGAGCATTGCCTCTATCCCTTCATTGTCCCTGTACATGCCTGTAAACCTAAGCAATGAGGTCCTAAAGCTGTATGCAAATGACCTGTGAAATGTCCAATGAAGCATTAGCATATTCAAGCTGTCCACTCTATTCATGAGTGGGAGGCACAGCCAAACCCCTAGTGCTTGACTGACAGCCTGTATAATGATGTGAGGCTGTATAATATGTGCTTCCTGCTGCTGGTGGCCACGCCCCCTGCAGCCTGTGTGTGCATGTGTGTGTGTTTAGGAGAGATACAGCAGCTCCAGGCAGCCATGTTACAGCAGAACATGTCAGATTCATGTGTAGCTGATGTCTGTGTCTCTGTGTATTAGGAGGATGCAGCATGTCAGCAGATGACATACACACACTAGCCATGCTTTACTATACATTACACACAGACATGAGCAGGGGGAGGAGAGGGGAGGGGGGACAGGAGTGACATCACTGCCTCTGACCATGTGACCAGCCTCATTTACATGATAAAGAATAGATGATTTTACAATGAATAATGTATGAAATAACTAGATAAAGGCTGGGATGGGATCCTTGTGAGCTGCTCCAACAGGTAGAGGTGACAGGACTAGTGACACAGACCCGATGACAGGTGTCCTTTAAAACCTTTCTAGATTCCTGACACTTTATAATCATTAAAACCAGGAAGGCAGCAACTACCTGCTTATTATTAGGATGAGGTAATAAGTCGACATGAATTAATATATAAAAAAAAAATCATTTTATATTTCTTCACTGTAAGTATGCAAATTAGTCATCCAGATAACCACGGTCTATACAGAGAAGCATCCAGTTAAGCATAATATATACAGTGGGGAAAATACGTATTTCATACACTACTACATTTTTATATTTGTATTTTGGTACATTTCAAGATGACTGTCAATCTTCCTTATACTGGGGCTGCCATGCAAGATCTCGTAAGGATGATTCTGAAAAGGGTCAGGAATCTGCCCAGAACTACATGGGAGGACCTGTATGCAAGTTTCCCCTGTCCAGGCCGTTTGACGTTTTCCAATGACCATTTGGATAATCCATATGAGGCACATGTGACCAAATCTTCTTAGTATAAATTCCACTGTGTTTTCAGGAAGAAGAAGAAGGATGAGTAAAACCCCAAGAGCAACGTTGCAACCGAGACACATGGGACTGGGAATCTAATACTTTGGGATGTTTTTCATCAAAGGGAGAATGGAGGGGGCCACTTATTGCAAGATTTTCACAACCCTAAATGTAAGTGTCTGTGGTTTAAATTGAGCCATTCTAAGTACTATATTTCCTTTAAGATGATGGGGGTTTCCCAATAGGCTAGAAAGTTCTTTTATCTTTTATTGTACAGTCTTGAGAATAATGGACTAAGACATGATATATCTGTGTTCGATTAACAGCTATCTTGCATCACCACTTTTCTCTAATCATGTATGCTTTTTGACACCTATGAAGGTGGGTTATCTACATGAAAAAAGATCAATCTTCTTTTATAATAAACTTTCTTAGTTTTAAAAAATATAAACTTTACCCAACTCCCTAACAGCAAAGAGGATGGGTGGTGCCAAGGCTGCGAATCCATGTGCCATCACTGCTCTCCCGCTCCCTTATGCATGGGAGACGTGAGCTAACCCCATGCTGTACGCAAATCTCTTTCACCTCACATCTGCAGGAGGGAGGGTGAGAGTTAGGAGAGTGATGACACCCCCATAACTCTAGGTATACTTTTAAAAACGGTATAGAAGCAAGAATATTTATTATTAAAGAAGATTTGGATTTAGTATTAAACAGCCTATGGGGAACCTGTCATTAGGTTAAGTATCTTTGTAATCACAGGAGTTAGATCTTCACAGATCTACACTTTATCCACACTATAGGGTAGTACTTTGATTCAAAGTCAAAAACCTTTAAGAAAACAGCAAATCATAGTTTCCCTTTCAGGTGGTCACCGACTTAAGGACACCCGACCCATTTCAGCGCAAAATTGTGAAAATCCAAATGTCACTGGAAAAAAAAAAAATTTGTCTGAAGTTGCAATTAGAAAATATATATGTTCCCACTTATATACAAATTCAACTTGAGTAAAAAGCTAAAGAACCTATCTTGTATGTAACCCGAGGACTGGCTGTATTTTGAAGGTGATAAAATATCCTGCTAAAATTAAGGTCTCATTTGGCTATGAAAAAAAATTACAGAAGAAAATATTCCAAAAAACTAACCCAAACCATTTTCTCATTTATTAATGACTGACCTCATCCTGAATGAAACAACTGGATGTGGACCGGTATCAAACGTATAGCCAATTTCTTTTCATAGAACAGTAAAAGATAACTCTGTTCAAATACATTACAGAAAAAGAGCAGAGGTTTTTTTTTGTCAGACACAACTCTCAAATTTTAGTCTATAAGAAACATGTGGTATTTGTGTATTTTCATATGGTATTCGTTTTGACTAGGAACACCCACAAGCTGCATTGTATGATAGTTGCCAACTGTTTCTTAGTTCCTGGAATAGCACAGTTTTCTTCCATGTATCTGTGCGTCCCAGAGCACACCAGCACTGAAACAATAGTCTGAATTCTACATATTCTGTGTATATAAAATTTATGCATACATTTTTGTGAAAGAAGAGAGAAAATTAGAAAAAAAAACACTTATTACCACTTTTTAAAAAATAAAAATATGTAAAAATGGTTGTATATTGTAATGTGATTTAGGAATTGGCAACAACAACAAAAAAGAACTGTAATCTCACCATTAAAATATGAGAATGGGAACAAGACACTTTATAGAGCAATAGAGCACTTAAAGGACATCTAATTTTTGACTAAACAAAAAATAGAGCAGACACCACCGAAGTACAAGCTAATAAAGCATCCACGCATCCCAATGAATTATGCAACAAACCAAAGCAAAAAAGTTGGATGCGTACACAGAATCACATAGTATAGACAAAATGTATTTATTAGTTCATAAACAAACAAATTAACAGTATTCACAAGATAACACTATTAAAAAATAATAATAAAAAATAACACATTCTCTAATTCACTGTATTAACAAAACTAAAGCAGTTACCAGATATAACTCTAACCTGTCTCTATCAGTCCTTGTTCTGGGATCATACCAGAAGTCTAGGTATATCCTGTCGGGCAGGACAGATTTTTCTCCTGTCTGGCGCTGTAGTGTGCTCCTCTCTGCATCAGCTCTTGGATTCCAAGACAAGCTCAGACACACACACACTTCCTGCAGGCAAGCAACATTGTGAGGAGACTAACTCAACAAGCTACAAGCAAGATAAGGTCTTAATCTAGGGGAGTGAGGCATATTCCAACCTATGTCTGCTCAATGCAGTGTGAGCTCTGCCCCTCCCCCCTCCATTACAAGACAGGCTCAAACACAGGTACTTCCTGCCAGCAGGTAGCGTGCACTTACTCTATAAGCTACAGGCAAGATAAGGTTTTTATCGCAGGGGAAGGAGGCATGTAGCCGAACTGACTCTGTGTGTTATAGTTAAGTTAGCAGAATATCATTTTTTGTTATATCCACCTTCTCTGTTTCAGATACTAATAGAATGTTCAGAAGCTAAATAAAAGTATAGATAAACCTGTGCCCTGATAATCTAAGCACATTGTCTCATAGCACAGACGAATCCTACAAAATGTAGTGTACTCAGGCACCGAGAAATCTTCCATTTTGATTCTTTTTATTGTTTCAAAATCCATGATTAAGGGTGTACGGTACACCCGAAACGCGTAGGCCTGTATCCTTTTACTATGTAACATTTGGATTTTGAAACAATAAAACTTTTGGTTGTGTAGGTGAAGATTGGATTAAATGTGGTTACGTTTAAATACTTTTGATATTTTTTGCTCTTTTCTTTTTTAGAAAAATAAGCATTATCTGTCAAGCAAGTGGACGCACCATCCCCTTCTCTTTATCTATTTTCTTTATTGATAGAAAAAAAAAAATATGAACAATTGCATAGTCTATCTTCGCAGTGTTTACATGATGAATAAATATAATTGTCCTCCCAATTGTGGATATACTAGGGCATAATTATATGATATGGGCTTTTTGGCCATCTTTTACGGCCAATGACCAAGTTAAGCAACATTGACCATTTGCCACGAGAACCCATGGTGGTGGTTTCCTCAGGTTCTCCTGAACGTTTCCCTGTATTGAGGGTACAGGCAGGTAACGGCAGTTCATTTGATATAATCATCTTATAGTTTTCTGTTACTGCAGCGTATACTTACCTTTCTGGTATCCTGCAATTTGATTGTCCATGTTTTGTCTTAGTGAGGTTGTGTCTTTTTAATTTCTACAGTAAGACACAATCGGTTCATAGACATGCTAAAAAGAATTTTGTCAACTAACTTTACATTTGCACTTTAAATGTACTCAGGATAACAAAATAACACATTCTTTAATTCACTGTTATTAACAAAAAGCATTTAACAGATATAAGTCCAACCTGATGTTTACAATTTTGACTGTAACTCTTCTGACTATAGTTGGATTATTCCCTCTAGCTTATCTTGTAGGACCGTTAAGGACACAGCTCCATTTTTCTAATCCGCCTTGTAAATTCTAATATATCCAGGGGATTTTGAGATTGTTTTCTTATGACATATTGTACCTCAAATCAGTTTAAAAAGTTTTCAAAGTTCTAAATTCTCTACTTTTGAAGCAAATAGTCATAGCACCCAAATTAATTCATAACTTACATTTCCCCAATTGTCTGCTTTATGTTGGCATGGTTTTTTAAGATTCCACATATCTTACGGGGATGTTATGAGGCTTAGAATTTGGGTGCCTTTTTTACAATATTGCCAAAACTTGTATTTAGAGGTACCTGGTAAAATTTAGGCAAATAAGCAGTAGGGTAAAAAACGAGCTCCCACAGGGAGCTATAAACCTATCAGTGTGGAGTATCTACACCAGAAAAGCTGATTAACTTATTCAACTCCATCATAAAAAGAAATCAAATTTATTATAAATATATAGTGATGGTGGAAGGCATATCCATCAAGCAATCAAGAACTATAAAACATATAAAAAGTCCAATCAACATGGTAACGCGTTTCGGGAGTCTTCCCATCATCAGACCAATTCATAGGACAGATGGCAAATGTCCTCACAATGGATTAAATGTAAAAAAGCTTCACAATGTAATCAATAAGATTATATTGACTCTGTTGGTGGAGAAAATTAAAATCAGCAATTTTTGGTAAGTTTTTTTGCTTTTTTTGGCCGTTCACTATACCATAAAAATGATATGTTAATTGTATTCTATGGGTCTCCATGATTAGCCCCTTAAGGACGCAGCCTGTTTGTAGGTTGAGGCGCAGTCCTTTTTCAAAAGATTTGACCAGTGTCTCTTCCTGTGGTAATAAATTTTCAACGCTTTAAGATATCCCTGTGATTTTGAGATTGTTTTCCCATGAGACATTGTAGTTTATGTTAGTAGTGTCATTTTGGTCATCAGTTTCTATTTTGGTGGGTATAAATTTAATAATTTAGGAAAAATGTTTTAAAAATTACAAATTTTAAAAGTTTTAAATGTTCTACTTTTTAGACAAAAAGTCAAATCAGGAGGAAAGAAGCAAAATTTAGGTTTTGGAGTTTCGTTTTCACTAGATTGGTGCCCCTGAGGTACCAGTACAATAGAAACCCCCAAGTAGTGAACCCATTTTGGAAAGGGCACCCCTCAAAGAATGTATGTAGGGTTGTATGAACATTTTAACCCCTAAGATGCTGGTTTAAATGTAACATAAAGTGAGCAGTGGATTGCAATTTCTCAAATATGCCATTGTAGTGACAAAAGTCTTTTGCCCAACTCTGGGGCACTGGGGAAAAACACATACTAAATCATTCTGCAGGTTACCCCGGTTAGGGCAATACCCCATAGGTGGCAATTATCTACAGGATGGAGACACGGAGGGGCTCAAAATGGAATAACTGGCATTTGGAGCACAGCCATTGTACAATTCTTTTTCTTTTTGGCCTCATGAAGTATTTATAGATGCCAATAGGGATCCGTACAGTAGAAAACCCTAAGAACTGACCCTATTTTGGAAACTACACCTCTCCATGAATTAATCTAGGGGTATGGTTAGAATTTTGTGCCGAGCTCTTGCCATGGGAGACAAACATGGCAAAAATCATGATGCTTGTTTTCCCGGGTACAACCATACCCCATAAGGGGCAATAATCTACAGACTGGGTACATGGCAAGGCTTAGGAGGGAAGGTGTGGCATGATGTTTAAGCTGTGCATAGTACATCAGGGTAAAATATACATCTAAAGGTCCAGGGATGTGTGATAAATATGGAATCCCTCTTTCATACACAGTCCTGGTTTTTCTGGGCATGTTTCACAATGGTAAATGGTGTCCTTCCGAATGCCCTTCCGAATGGAGATCACCCTACACCTCTTCTGTGTCCTTCCCTTCTTGGCAGTTTGGGGAACTTCTCCTGGAAAGTGCTGCCTGGTACAATGTGTGGTGTGGCTTTGCTTCCGGTGGTGCTGGCACTCCCCCCTTCCTGGTCTCCAAAAAGAAAGTACTTTATAACCACCTCTTGAAATTCCAGGAAAGTTCCCCTCTGGCCTACACATCAATGTAGCACATAAGCATTATATAGTGCTATTTGCATGATGTGCACGGCTAGCTTTTGTGCCATACCCTCAACTTCCCCATGGTGTTGTATGGCTGAAGCACATGGTCCGACAAGTCCACCCCTCCCATGTACTTGTTATAATCTAAAATACAATCCGGCTTGGAAGTTTCTGTACTGGTACCTCGTACTGGGACAGGGGTGGTGGTGTGCTCATGTATTGTGGTTAATACAAGGACCTCTCTCTTATCCTTGTACTTAACACACAATACAGAGTTGCTGTATAGTACCTGCTCTCATGCCTTTTAAGTTTTTGCCCAAGCAGCGACTTAGGGAGGCCTCTCTGATTTCTGTGTAGTGCTGCATGCCGTAGTGCTGGTGTAGAAATTGTCCAGGTAGAGGTGGTAGCCTTTTTGAAATGCATCCAAACCAAAGCCCAGCCCCTGGACTACCCCAGGATTTTGTCAGGGTGCAAGGTAAGTTATAACACACAATTATCTTGTAATGCAATGCTTAGAAAAGGCAAAATGACAGATTTGCACTGCAGGTGTCTTTAGTGAAAATGAGGTCCCTGGTAACAGGTTCCCTTTAAGATGGTGTTAAGGAGGTCGCACTGGTTTCAGACGCCATCTTGACTACTGTCCGCCATCTTAGATACAGCGGCCACCTTGGGGGGGGGGGGGGGTTATGCTTCCCTCTAAGAAGCTATTGAGTTAAATGTTTTAATTCAGCTATTTTTCTCATTTAAAATGTTGTATGCCTTTTCACAATATCCTTGACATTTCTTACTGTCCTTCGGGCCTCTGTATTCTTGTTATTTATTTTGGTTATGAAGAAGCTTCTAGGAGCCATTGTGTAGATAAGCATGGCTGTAAACAAGGCCTAGTCATTTTTCCCAGAATGTGCTGGTACAAAAACATAATGACCAATAGGTTTGGAGTATACTATTCACACCCCTTTGATGAATCTTCTGATATATATTATGCATTTTGATTATTAAACGGGGGAAGATCTTGACTAAGAGATTGACGCGTGTGTCTTGGTCCTTATGTTCAATCATGAAAGGGTTAATTAGGACTCACCTTACAAAAGTCAAGAGGGCTGTTGGGGCCCTGCATAAAAATCCCTAACAATGGTAATCTTCAGATTTTTCCAGGAGGTTTCAACATTTGCTTTCACCTGCAAGCTGACCCCTCCTCAGGTAGGTTCTTGGTTCCCCCTCTTCCATCCACATACTAAAAAAGCTTTTGTTGGACTTGAAATAAATTGATCAGCAGTGAGTGTTCCATCCAAGTGACAGGAATTCAGCTACCATTTAACTGTTCCCTCCTCCACCTTTTCTTCCCATTAACCTCCTACCTGTTCGCCACATTGTCTGTCTTTTATGATTCAAGCATGAAGCTACTCCATGTGATTTGCTAGTCTACTATTGTTTAGTCTCTTTCCCATATGCTTCAGCTGCTCTGCCATATTGACAGTGCTAGTGATGTGTAAAAGTGTTAATAAAAGTTATTGAACCATAAAAAGGCCTACTACAGCATAAAATACATCAAAATACCGAGTGTAGCCACTCTTAGAGGTAGAATAAGGGCTACCAGCTCATGTGGGGGTGTGCAGACACTATCTATTCTTACTATAAGTTACATCTACAAGTTGCTGTGGGCAGATGGATGTTGGCAGATTGGTATCTGAAAGCAATTTTCCTATTGAACCTTTGATTTCACATGAGGTTCACATCTAGTTTATGTAATGAAAAGGAACACGATTCATTCCTATAGAAGTAAAGATCTTATACATGGAAGTCAGCAAGAATAGTAAAATGACATGTGAAGTTTTCCTGTTACCCTTATGACTGGTTGAAATGAGAACAATATATACTTGTGCCTAGTGATTTGCACTAAGTCCTTTTTACATGGGTCTATTTGGAAGAGCCTGTTCCTATAGAATATTTGGAAAAGGTTCTACACTTCTAGAAGCTGTGATCCAATACAAGTTATCATAAGAACGCACATGTAGTATTACTGTTAGGCTTTATTCACATGCACTTATGCCTGCCCGGCTACACGTCAGGCGTGCTGGAGAGGAGGATAGGTGAGCGCTGCTCACCCCTCCCCTCTCCAAAGAAAATAATGCCGCACCTATGTTCATAGGGCCGAAGATAGAGGATTCTCTATCTTTCATGCGGCCACAGGTAACGAGCCCTGGCGCCATAGACGCCTAGGTTTGTGTGAATGCACCCTTAATCAAATTATATTGGACATGAAGTTCCATTCATACATAAATTCAGTGTACTTTGCATAGACCTGCCTTCTAAATTTAGGCACCAAATAGATCCAGAAACTCTGGCCCCCTAATAAATATGGCAGACATATGTTCAGGCCATTCTATGACAGGTCCTGCCTGGAGTATGGTTGTGCTATAACCTGAGCCAATTCCTAGTGCAGGCTATAGTAAATGGGCAGGTATGGGGCATGAATGCCCAATGTCATCACACTCCAACAATGGGCACAGCCACCCTTCACACCCACTTGGTGAGAAGGTGGTGTGTTATTTCCTAAATCATTTTTCTGTATTCTTCCTTTGGGGAAGACTATTATTGCATATTTAAAAACTATAAAAAAGAACCATAAATGACAGCATTGTCATTGTCTCAAGAACAACCAATAATAATAACAAAGACCCCCCTAAATAACAAACAACCCCCCTAAAGCCCGAGGGACACTTCCCTGTGGCAGTTCCATAAGAAACTAATTTGTTTTGCCCAAAAGGATCTTTGCTGCATATAAGTGATCAGGCCTCAAAAATGAAAAAACTTTTGAATAAGACCTTTGACTGTACCAGCAAGAGATAAAGTGATTCAATAGGGAAAGATTCTTTTTTGCATTTCAGTTGTATTGCAATATATGTTATGAGGAATAAGACCCCCCTTCTGTGTTTGGACAAGTGTCTGCTTTCAGAAAATACTTGGTTTTATGAGGTTTAGTATTTGCTGTGATTTCTGTTTTATTTGTACATGTCAAAATTGTAAAAGTTGCTCTAGCCAATAAACTCCTGGAAGGGAAAGGGCTAAAGGATGTACAGAGGTTTCGTTGGTGAAGGTGTCGAAATGTAGTTTGTGGAGGTGTAGAAGGAAGTAGTTTTCTCAATTTCCTCACTACAGAGTTTGTGTACTGACGGCGCCTCACTGCCTAGCAACTGGGACATGACGCATGCGCACAGAGAATGGAGTCGTGTCTACATCTCAGTGCACATGCCGGCGGGAGTGGGCTCACCGCACAAGTGTATGAATAGTTGACATCATCAGGGGAGAGGGAGGGCTTCTGGAGCAGCAGGGACTGATGGGCGGAGGGATCCAGGAGCAGATGAACATTAGGATTTGATATGCCTCCCCCAGTACATATAACGCATTTCCAGGGCCGGATTATAGGCGGGGCTCGAGCCCCGGGGCCCCCACCATTTTGCCCCCCCAGGGGGCCCCCACCAGTTCGCGTCCCCCGGTCCCTGACTCCTCAGCCGCCGCCTCCCTTCGTGGTCGGCCCGACCTCGGCACAGGTCACCACCTTCACGCATATCCCCTTGCATGGCCTGCCCGCCCACATGTCCGCCCCCCGGCACAAGTTACGCCTCCCCGCCCTTCAGCTGCATGGCTGAGCCGTCCGCA
This sequence comes from Engystomops pustulosus, assembly GCF_040894005.1. Classification (NCBI taxonomy): domain Eukaryota; kingdom Metazoa; phylum Chordata; class Amphibia; order Anura; family Leptodactylidae; genus Engystomops; species Engystomops pustulosus. The sequence goes on from NC_092412.1 coordinate 132,400,007, forward strand.
ACCGTCCCGCCCACCCCGCTGCATTGCCAAGCATCCCCGCCCGCTCGGAATCCCGCTCGCGCCCCCCCCCCTTTGGAACAAGCAGCCTTACCTTGCATCCCCCCCTCCTGCCCGAACAGACAGCCATCCTCCACTCCTCCCCGCTGAAACATTCACCCGCTCCCTGCGCCCCCCCCCCTCCGGAACATCGAGCCGTCCTCCGCTCCATGCGCCCCCCCCCCCGCCGGAACATCCAGCCATCCTCCACTCAGAACGCCCCCCCCCCCCCGCTGGAACATCGAGCCGTTCTCCGCTCCACGTGCCCCCCCCCCTCCCCCGCCGGAACATCGAGCCGTCCTCCGCTCCATGCGCCCCCCCCCCCGCCGGAACATCCAGCCATCCTCCACTCAGAACGCCCCCCCCGCTGGAACATCGAGCCGTCCTCCGCTCCACGTGCGCCCCCCCCCCCCCCGCTGGAACATAGAGCCGTCCTCCGCTCCACGCGAACAACCCCCCTCCCGCTACCGGAGCAAGAATTCGTCCTCCGTTCCGCCCTTAACCCCCCCACCCCCCGAACAAGCTGTCATCCTCCGCAAGGCCCCCGATGCCAGCCCTACCCCCGCCCGCCCGCTGAAACAAGCAGCCGTCCTTAGACCCCCCACCCCGACCGAACACCCTCCTCACGGGAAAGCCGAACACCCTAAAATGGTAAGTATACATTACATATTTATTTATCTGTGTGTGTATATACTGTGTATATATGTATATACTGTGTATATTGTGTGTATATATGCATATACTGTGTATATATGCATATACTGTGTATATAAAGTGTATATATGCATCGACTGTGTATATAAAGTGTATATATGCATCTACTGTCTATATATTTATATACTGTGTATATATGCATCTACTGTCTATATGTGTATATACTGTGTATATATGCATCTACTGTCTATATGTGTATATACTGTGTATATATGCATCTACTGTCTATATGTGTATATACTGTGTATATATGCATCTACTGTCTATATGTGTATATACTGTGTATATATGCATCTACTGTCTATATGTGTATATACTGTGTATATATGCATCTACTGTCTATATGTGTATATATGCATCTACTGTCTATATATTTATATACTTTGTATATATGATTCTACTGTGTATATAAAGTGTATATTTGTATATACTGTGTATATGTGTATATATGCATCTACTGTGTATATGTGTATATACTGTGTATATATGCATCTACTGTCTATATGTGTATATACTGTGTATATATGCATCTACTGTCTATATGTGTATATACTGTGTATATATGCATCTACTGTCTATATGTGTATATATGCATCTACTGTCTATATATTTATATACTTTGTATATATGATTCTACTGTGTATATAAAGTGTATATTTGTATATACTGTGTATATGTGTATATATGCATCTACTGTGTATATGTGTATATACTGTGTATATATGCATCTACTGTCTATATGTGTATATACTGTGTATATATGCATCTACTGTCTATATGTGTATATACTATGTATATATGCTTCTACTGTGTATATATGTAAATACTGTGTATAGATGAATATACTGTATTTATACACGCATATATTTGTACAAGCATATATATGTGCACATTTAAATATATGCACACATATATATATGATGTATGTTTATGTTTATATGCTGTGTATATGGTATGTATGTATATGCTCTGTATACTGAATGTGTGTGTGTGTATTTCCCGTATGTGTGTGAAAATGCTGTATATACTGAATGTGTCTGTATTTGCTGTATGTGTGTATATTCTGTATGTATATGCAGCATGTGTGTATATGGTGTTTTTATACTGCATGTATATGTATATATGGTCAGTGTATACTGTATGTGTGTATATATCTATTGTATATAATGTGTATGCCGTATGTGTGATGTATATATACTGTATGTGTGTATATACTTTATGAGTTTGTGTATACTCTGTGTATTAGTGTATAAATGTATATGGGTACATAAATGTGTGTGTATGTGTGTGTGTGTGTTACTGGGGGGCCAGACGGCTGTGTGTAGCTGTGTTACTGGGGGCCAGGCGGCTGTATGTAGCTGTGTTACTGGGTGCGAGGCGGCTGTACGTAGCTGTGTTACTGGGGGCCAGTCGGCTGTATGTAGATGTGTTACCGGGGGAGAGGCGGCTGTATGTAGCTGTGTTACTGGGTGCGAGGTGGCTGTATGTAGCTGTGTTACTGGGTGCGAGGTGGCTGTATGTAGCTGTGTTACTGGGGGTGAGGCGGCTGTATGTAGCTGTGTTACTGGGGATGAGGCGGCTGTATGTAGCTGTGTTACTGGGGATGAGGCGGCTGTGTGTAGCTGTGTTACTGGGGGCCAGGCGGCTGTATGTAGCTGTGTTACTGGGGGCCAGGCGGCTGTATGTAGCTGTGTTACTGGGGGCAAGGCGGCTGTATGTAGCTGTGTTACTGGGGGCGAGGCGGCTGTATGTAGCTGTGTTACTGGGGGCGAGGCGGCTGTATGTAGCTGAGTTACTGGGGGCGAGGCGGCTGTATGTAGCTGAGTTACTGGGGGCCAGTCGGCTGTATGTAGATGTGTTACTGGGGGCCAGGCGGCTGTATGTAGCTGTGTTACTGGGTGCGAGGCGGCTGTATGTAGCGGTGTTACTGGGTGTGAGGCGGCTGTATGTAGCGGTGTTACTGGGAGCGAGACGGCTGTATGTAGCTGTGTTACTGGGAGCGAGACGGCTGTATGTAGCTGTGTTACTGGGGGTGAGGCGGCTGTATGTAGCTGTGTTACTGGGGGTGAGGCGGCTGTATGTAGCTGTGTTACTGGGGGTGAGGCGGCTGTATGTAGCTGTGTTACTGGGGATGAGGCGGCTGTATGTAGCTGTGTTACTGGAGGCCGGGCGCCTGTGTGTAGCTGTGTTACTGGGGGCCAGACGGCTGTATGTAGCTGTGTTACTGGGACCAGTCGGCTGTATGTAGCTGTGTTACTGGGGGTGAGGCTGCTGTATGTAGCTGTGTTACTGGGGATGAGGCGGCTGTATGTAGCTGTGTTACTGGGGGTGAGGCGGCTGTATGTAGCTGTGTTACAGGGGACCAGTCGGCTGTATGTAGCTGTGTTACTGGGGGCGAGGCAGCTGTATGTAGCTGTGTTACTGGGAGCGAGACGGCTGTATGTAGCTGTGTTACTGGGGGTGAGGCGGCTGTATGTAGCTGTGTTACTGAGGGCAAGGTGGCTGTATGTAGCTGTGTTACTGGGGGTGAAGTGGCTGTATGTAGCTGTGTTACTGGGGGTGAGGCGGCTGTATGTAGCTGTGTTACTGGTGGCAAGGTGGCTGTATGTAGCTGTGTTACTGGGGGCAAGGCGGCTGTATGTAGCTGTGTTACTGGTGGCAAGGTGGCTGTATGTAGCTGTGTTACTGGGGGTGAGGTGGCTGTATGTAGCTGTGTTACTGGGGGTGAGGCGGCTGTATGTAGCTTGTTTACTGGGGGTGAGGCGGCTGTATGTAGCTGTGTTACTGGGGACGAGCGGCTGTATGTAGCAGTGTTACTGCGGGGATAGTGGATAGTGAGCAGGAGGACGTGTATGCACGCTGAACTGAGTGGGGGCCTCCACCAGATTTTGCGCCCAGGGGCCCCCACCAACCTTAATCTGGCCCTGCGCATTTCACTAACATATAACGCATACATTTTAAAAACATGTATGTAATATACTGTACCGTTTCTGTAGGAGCCTGTCCCCAGGTAAAAAGGACCCTCTGGTGACAGGTTTCCTTTAAGAGTTCCAATACAAGACAATGATCAGCTTTTTATTTCCCTCTTGTTATAAAAATAAATTATTGTTATTGGTCATATAGAACATGAAATATAAAAGTTCTCTGAAAATTGTATATCTTGGTCATGGCTTCACCTTTGCCAATTTCTTTCTTACTGCTGAGCACTTGTATTCTGAAGTTTTTGTTGCTTACGGTGAAGGAAACGCTCTCTTGCGTCAGATATGGACTTGTCATCATTTCTTTTCTGCATTTTTTTCAGTGAGGCTTCATGTGCTTCTAGCAATAAATACAAAAATAAAACAACACTAAATAGCTTGTACAAAGATGTGGTTTGCATCCTTGCTTAATAAGGACAAATTTATCCCATTTTTTTTTTTTTAGTGTCAAAGCTTTCCAGTTTAGCGCCCCCTCCCACAGAAGCAATGCAACCACGGTATAATGTTGTAATGTTTCCAGTCACATGAAATTATATATGGTAATATATCAATCAAATGTGAAATCATACAAAACCATTGGTGTAATTTGTGGTATAATCCTTTTAAAAATAGCAAGGCCAGAAAAACAATGCCTTCAACCTCTTCAAAAATATCAAGGCCAGCCTGAAAGCTGTTTCCGAGTGTTGGTCTCTTGGAAGACCTGGTGCATGTCTCTAGTTGCTGGAGTAAAGACAAAAGGTGTTTTCACCACTCCAGACCAATGTTTCCACATTCCAATGGGTCTAATAATGCTTCAGGTGATCAATCCTTTAAAGGGGTTTTCCCACAAACCAAGTTAGGCGTCATAACAGTTTTTATATATTGTTAGATGGGTCATTTTGGGACGTGGAAATACCTAACATATTTATGATTTTTATTATTTCCTGATATATCAGTTCTAGGGAAAGGGGGGCGTTTTGAACTTACCCACCACTGCACAGTCCTATAGACCACTGAACAATATTATATATGTGTTACATAATAATTCTAAATAGGGAAAAATTACCACTGTTTTGTTTTGTTTGTTCTCTTGATTCCCATTTAGCAAGTTCCTCTTTGGTTATCTCTTCTCTGGCCACACTACTGAGTTCATAGGCATCTACATCATGTAGTTTTGGAAGCAAGTCCTTAACCCATTCATAGCGTATTGGACACACTGTTCGAACATATATCTTAGATGTAACCAAAACACTGTGGAATAAAATCCACTCCAGATTGGTCTCCTGTCCAAACAACTTTAGGGAAAAGAAATCAACAACAATTTAGACAGTCATACTAAGGAAACAGGAAACAACATCAGCATCTAAAAGGTCAGTGCAATAGAGGACCAGCAAAGTACAGGTAAATATTACATTAAAGGAAATCTACCATCAAAATCAAGCATGATAAACCTGGGACACTTAAGGAGCATGCACATGTCCATAGATAGTGGGATTGAGAGCTAACTCCAAAGCTGGCAGCTAGCTCACGGTTACCATAGAAGTGCACTATGCAGTGATATATATCCATGGCCTCTTTCCTTCTAAAATCAACTTTTAAAATTATGGTAATTAACCAGAAGGGCTCTGTGGGGTATTTCCAGGACCCATCTGTGCTGTAGCTTCACAGTCTGTCATGCTGTCTCCCTCTGTTCTCTGAGCACTTCCCTGCTCCCGCTGCCTAATGTTATCTCACACAGTGGGAAAGGGACCCTCTGGTTATACGCTCCTCCAAGCCCTTTTGGATCATTTTTTAAAAATCAGGTAACGCTTATTAACATCCCGTATGCCACATATGTATTATACATTACGTACATGTCTTAAAACACATTTGAGGATCAAAGCTGAACACATTTCTATATAGAACAACCCAGCCACCCTCCCTGTGGTCTGGCCGCAGAATTCTCACTACATTTTAGTCCTACTATCTCTAGCACGCTGCTTTTCATTCTTCTCACATACATACCACTAAATTTCACAAATTGCTTCAAGAGCCCCATTTATGGTACACTCTAATTTCCATAAGCACTGTTACATTTGTCATTTTCTTCACCTCTTTTATATCCGGTGGCTCTTCATCAAGGCAATGTCGTGCAATAGTCTTTCTAACCTGTTATAGGACTTTGGATAATGCTAACTGTTCTGAGGAATATCTCGTCCCCCCACACATCCCAATATACAAATCTTGGGATCAGGTGAGACCCTTATACCTAATACTTTATTTACCAGACGTATTGCTCTCTCCCACAAGGGGCTCAGAGCCGGTCATGTCCAAAACATATGCATCTCATCTGCCTCATCTTCGGCACAGTGCGGACAGCAAGCGTCACTTCTAATTACCATTTTCTGGTGTTCGATATACATTATGTACTAGAAACAGCTGCAACCTTCTCTGCTTTACATTCAATGACAATGTGTTCAATGACTCAAAAACCCTCTCACTCCTCATCTGTTAAGTCACCGATAGCTATTTCCCATTTATTGCGCACCCTGATCTCCCAAAAATTTATCTAGTATCACAATATATAGTAACATGATAAGACCCCTCATAGTTTGTCTGCACTACCCATGTCATCCCTTTTCAATCATTAGCATAATTATAAAAGTTGATTTTTCGAAGGAAGGAGGCCATGATTTATCTTAATGGTAGATTTTCTTTAACATGGCAGAAGTAATTGGGCTCCTGTTATAAATAGAAGATCTATGTACCGTTAAGGGTGTTAAAAACATGCTGCTGGTTGTGTAATATTATAACAGCTTGCGTTGCAATGCTATGACATCCATAAATTCTAATACTGTGACAATGAACAATGCTGGTAATCTCTTTATGGAGCTTAACATAAAAATTTACATAACTGACAAGAAAACAATAATGCCTCTAATGAGTCAAACAAACATTGACTGATTATAGCAGCATCCAGACTAGTGACCAATATGAACAAGCATATTTCTAAGCTTCTATATATACTGTATACTTACAGCTGAGGAAGGGTGGATATGCACCACACTGCCATTCCCATCCATTGTGCAGAATGATCTTCCTATCGACCTAGAAATAAAGCACAGAATTGTTCACAATATAAATCAACAACATCTGAAAACAATCTCAATGCAGGCAACAAGGGAATCGAGCAAAATATGATATAAAAGTGCAGCTTTATTGCATCAATCCTAGCAACATAAAGTTGATGTTCTAAACACAAATGAGGATGGATGTTCGTGATGCCCATTAGGTCTGGGTTAAAGAACAGTGATACAACAATCAAGCATATTAGTGGTATTATGACAGTTAATTATAGTAAAACAAAAATTTCAAAGACAGACCTAAATTTACACATTATAAGGAAAATTCATGAATTTCATTCAATTATTATCGCCATGAGAGTAGCAGTCTATTATTATTTATGCATAGGAGTGCAGCATAATATATCTATTTTGCATCCAAAAACAAATAATTGCGGTATAAACAAAATATACAAATGACCTATATAACAATTGGGTAATCCAGGGCCAACCATGGCAGCCGTGTCACCACCCTTCATTTGCCAAGAAAATGGATTCACCCTTTATGGTTCAACATCAAGCTTTATTGATTGTTGCATAGTAGTAGTACAGGAGATGGCAATGCATTACATAATTTGCAACAGTTATGCATGTGTATACTTAAAGGATCTAGGTAAGCACTCTTAAAGCATGGTATAAATTGCATATAAATTGATTCACCCTTTAAACCCCAGACTCTTAGCCACTACTACCATGATCCCCTCCCCCAGCTATCTATCTACTCCATAGTACATCAGCTGATGCCAGCCCTAGATACTCAAATCCTTCACCCATCCAGACAGCTTGGCACTAAGATAATACCTAGCAACACATTTCCATACATTAAAAAACATCTTTGCCAATCTCTCGTTCCTCTTCTACACAACTTAATAAGCAAACTTTGGAATCATCCTCAAACACTCTGCTTAACTACTCAGAAACTCGTGCGTTACATAAACCCTATATATCCCTCAAAACTTGGACAGTATTACCTTGCTGCTTCAAATAATATTCAATTGTGGCCGCTTATAGACATGTTGGGGGTCACATTACACATTATTTTTTAAGATGGAAGTACCATAAGCGTTAGTGACAAAGGCTTTGCTAAATAATGTATGGCATCTTAGAAATGAAAATATCGGAGCTGATCATCCATTTTGTAAAAATAAAGATTTACTTCTATATCTTGTTTTTTGTGTTTATTGTTTACAGCTAGTTTTTGTTGTATTGGAATGCATTTACCATGACAAAGTATTTAGCAAGGCTTTTTTTAAATCAGTGTATTTATTGTTTGTAGGTAGCATTTGCACCTCCTATTAGCTTGTCTGGTTTGTTGAGCCAGAATATAGAGTTTTGTGGCGCACAGGTTTTTTTTCTACTTAAAAATGGTCTAAAACTCTTAAATAAGGTGCAAATTACTCCAGAACTCTGGCATAGACAGAGATCTGGAGTAATTTGCATCTGAAATGTGTGCACTTATAATACAATGGATGCAAAAATCAATGTCTAATCTGTAAAAAGTAAGTAAAGTTCCACTTTATTTCAGTGGTCAATGAGTGTGAGAAAAATAAATTTAATATTAAATATTTTAATATTATATGTTCCTTATGTCACTGTGGCTTTTATGAAAGTGATTTAGTGAAAATATTTAATAAACTATGCTAATATAACAGAAAGAAGCCTCCTACCTTACTAATCTGTAGTTTTCTCTATCAAATGGATTTAATTAAGGAATATTGACTTGCATCCTACTTTGGAAACAATTCAGATTTCCCATTTTTTCACCTGATAAATGTGAAACGTTACCCTGCAGATTCAACTCCTAGAGCAATATATTTCTATAGGCCAGAACCAGAGGCATAGCAGTAAACTTCATTTCTTAAAATAGGGAGAGTAAGCTATGGAAACAGGCACTGTATCTAGTGGCAAACAACATATATCAAACAATCCACGAAAAAACATATTGATATGCTGGGGGCAGGATGAAATTACAGGAGAATCCTCAGAGAGATTAAAGGACACCTGTCATCAGGTCTGTGTCACTTGTCCTGTCACTACTACCTGTTGGAGCAGCTCACAAGGATCCATCCCTGCCTTTATCTAGTCAATTCATACATTAATCATTGTGAAATCATCTTTTCTTTATTATGTAAATGAGGCTGGTGACATGGTCAGAGGCAGTGATGTCACTCCTGTTACCACTCCCCTCTCCTCCCCCTGCTCATGTCTGTGTGTAATGTATAGTAAAGCTTTGCTAGTGTCTGTGCTTTATCTGCTGACATGCTCTCTCCTCCTAATACACAGAGACACAAACATCAGCTACACAAATACCTGACATGTTCTGCTATAACATGGCTGCCTGGGGCTGTTGTATCTCTCCTATACACACACAGGCTGCAGGGGGCACCAGCACCAGGAAGGAAATCATTATACAGCCTCACAACATTATACAGGCTGTCAGTCAAGCACTGGGGTTGTGGCTGTGCCTCCCACTCATGAATAAGCTGGACAGCTTGAATATGCTAATGAATCATTGGACATTTCACAGGTCATTTGCATACAGCTTTAGGACCTCATTGCTTAGATTTACAGGCATATAGAGGGACAATGAAGGGATAGAGGCAATGCTATCTAATGGCAGTTCATGAAAATATATTTAGTTTAGGGGGGTTATTTTGCCTGACGGGTTCTCTTTAAGTGTGGCTGCATAGAACCGAAACAATAAGACTTACTAATATAAAACATGTATATAACCAGGCAGTAGACCAGGAGCCACATGGATCTTGAGGTTCACTTGCTTTTGGCTCCACAGCCATATATAGCTGCAGACACAATTGTGCACCTATGACAGCACTACTACACCTTGGCGCAAGGATCTTAATCACAACCAAAAATATTTAGCAGAGCAGCTGCTGCCATTTTTACTATTTGTGCTCTCAATAAACCATTTTATGACAATCATTAAGGAGTAAAAAAAATCTGCCTATCCACCTCATTATCTCGGCTATTTAACTCATTAGTTAATAGATTTTGGATGTAGGAGACCACAGACGGATTAAGACTGGCATAGGCCCTGCAATGTATGAATATTAAGCTCTTACAAGTCCGGCATTTGCTTCCTACATATGGTAATAGAATCAAGCTTCTGGGAGAATGGAGGATGTGTCTCTTCTGCCTGGTTTCAATCTATGGTTTCAGAACCTTCGGAGGCCCTTCAAAGGCCCTGAAGTGGATTATTTCTATATGTGTATTGAGAGCAGGAACAGATGTACAAGGATTTCATGGGTGAAGGTCCTTCTCAGTATCAAATTTCGTGGGTGGTTTGGGTGGCCATGGGCCCCCTAGAAGGCTTAGGTCCAGGAGTGGCTCTACAGAGACAAATTAGAGCCATTCTATCTTGTAAAATATGTATAATTCAGAGCTGAAAATATGTGGGCTGTGTCCCCCGGTGACATGAGAAAATGATTGATAAATCATCAATTATCGTGCAACAAATACAAGAATATTAAATGCAGGTTGAATGTCATTATAGGTCTAAATATGAAAACCAGAACACCAAACTATCAATGTGTATGGCCTTACCTTCTGGCAACATTTGAAAAAAATCCAGCACACAGACAACGCCTAAGTAATTCATTCTTTGATGTATCATGGCTTTCCAATGGAAAATTCTTCAGCTATATATATAGGAGGATTAATGCATAAATATTAGATTTTTAACACAAATGTAAGCAGCAATATAAATGAATTTTCCTAAACACATTTTATTTTATTTTCATTATTGTAATACAGCAAAACAGAACAGAAAAAGAACATAATGAAAGTTATTGGCATTGCTCCTATTATTACAAGTCACCTCACAGTTTCTGCCAGGAGTACAAGAAACAAAAAAGTGGAAGATGCCCCAGGGAGAGACAACCCTACTATCTGGGGTTAGGACCCACTACTTGATATCATTTTCAGGACAACATTTTCCTGCTGTTCCCTCAGTTTATAAATTAAGCTTGCCACAAATCAATCTTTATGGGATCACAATTAAAAGGAAAGGGTTTGGTAATTCATGCGGTAATAATTTTCTTCATCTGAAGAATCTTTATGTAACATAACATAGAATTCTTAACCAATAGGTTAATGTAATGGAGTTTATGATCCCGGGAGCCTAGCAAACACAGAAAAGACCCATCACACTGTCATTTTCTGTCCAACATACATCCATTGCAAAACTCAGATCCAAATACAAAAAAAATTGTATTTGCCAAAGTCTCCCACTTCCCTTTTTATTTTCTCCCTCTACCATTAATTATCTGCTCTCCTTGTTTGTGTATGGACTTGAGAAAGCTTTCAAATACCGTATATATACTCGAGTATAAGCCGACCCGAGTATAAGCCGAGGCCCCTAATTTTACCACAAAAATCTGGGAAAACCTATTGACTCGAGTATAAGCCGAGGGTGGGAAATGCATTGGTCACAGCCCCCCCCCCTCAAGTATATAGCCTCCAAGCCCCCAGTAGTATATAGACAGCAGCCCTCTGTAGTATATAGCTGCCAGCCTGTTAAAGAGCCGGGTCCCCGGCCCGTTATGGAGCCGAACAGTTAATTTAAAAAAATAAAACATCTAAACTCACCTTTTCGGCGGCCGCGCGAGTCTTCTATGCGATCCCTCTGGCTGCGGCGCCAGGTCTGTGCAGCGCGCAGCTCTGACGTCAGACCGGCTGCCGGCACACACAATACGATCGCGGCGGCGGCTGAAGTCAGTGACTCTGACCTGGTGACGCAGCCAGAGGGATCGCATAGAAGACTTGCACGGCCGCTGAAAAGGTGAGTTTAGATTTTTTTTTTTTAGCTTTTTGACTCGAGTATAAGCCGAGTTAGTGTTTTTCAGCACATTTTTTGTGCTGAAAAACTCGGCTTATACACGGGTATATACGGTACTTTCTTCTCCTGCAGTAAGCAGTGTAAAAAATCCAAGTATACTACAAAAGTTTAAATTTAGAACTTGCAAAATTCACTTCCATCATAGAAAAAAATTGAATTAAAGGTTTAGTAAGGCTTTAAAAAAGTTTCATACTCCTATTAGTAGTTACATTTTCAACCAAAATGATTACACATTAAAACTCTATTACTCCAAATATGTATTACATCAAGGACAGAGATTTCTGCACATTTCACCAATAATAAAGTACAAACCTGTTTTAGCTTATGTGTAATATCTCTAAGCTGCTTTTCCACGCTGAATGCAGATTTTACAGCTCTCCAGTGAACTGCATGTTTACGACACCAGGAAATAGGATTGTCACTGAAAGAAAAGAGAAAATGATGATATCAACTAGCCATCATTAATTACTTTGTATTGTGACATTATCTTATTCATAACAGTGAATGACAATTATTACAAAAAAAAAAAAAATACAGTTTGTATTAGTGTAATTCAACCCTTGCATGACTGCCTTATGGTTACATACGTCCTAATTGCACATGCCCTTTGCAGATAGCATGTGTATGGATCTAGGCATCACAGAACAAAAGATTCCACTGCTAAAATGAAAGTTGGGAATGGAGAGTGGGATGTAAAAATCTATTTTATACTGCAACTTTAACAGCATCTTCTAAAACCACAATGTCATTAAAGGGGAGATTCTCCTCTTTGATATGACACCAGAACTGTGTTCTAGGTGCCACAGTTCAGAAGATTTAGCGGTTTGAAGTGGGTTATGGTCATGATGTCTTTACACATGCCATCTGCACAGGGTAAATGACATTAGTATTGGATACTAATTCTAGTGCGGCACCGCACCGTACCGTTCTGTAGCCCGGGAAAAGATAGGACATGTCCTATCTTTTCCCGTATTCCGGCGCCGTGGCCCATATGTTCCTATGGAGAGGGATGGGGGTGAGCTGCGCTCACCTCCTCCTCCTCTCCCCGCGCACTGCCGTGTGCCTGCCGTGCTACGGTGCAGCGGGCCACAGCAGTGTGCATGTAGCCTAATACAGTGTTACCTACCGTTGGTTTTAGAAAAGTTGTGAGCAATGTCAAAATTGTTGTTTTGGAATTAAATGAAAAAACCTGTTGTGGTCGAACTAAAGACCATACAGGTCAGAAACACATCAGACACTATAATGGTTTTTGCAATTTTATTTTATACTTTTGTACAAAATAAAGGAGAGCATTCAGGATTTTTACTTTTTGTTTATGTATTTTTCTCATAAAAAGACGGAAAGCTAAAGAGTAGCGTGTTCTTAGTTGAGTGCTATAAAATCTGGCAACAGGTTCCTGAGTTTGGGTCACTCCAAAGGGTGATACCTGGTCAAAGAGACCGCTTTTTCACCATTTCGCAGCACATAAAAAGTTGAATAAAAAGTGATTAAAAAGTCTATAGTCCCCAAAATGGTAGCAATGAAAATGTCACCTCTTCCAGCAAAAAATGAAACCTTACACAGCTCCATACACCAAAGTATGAAAAAATATGGTGAAGTGAAGAATTTTCAATGGTTTAAAGTTTTAAAATGTATTAAGACATAATTAAACCTATGAATGATGTATCCCCTTAAACATATGGACCCAAAGAATATATGGAGAGGTGTCATTTGTTGCACATAGTGAAATCCCTAAAAAGTGGGGCCACATGAAGATCTGCCAGCCAATTTCACTGCACTTGGTATTTTCTCCTGCTTCCCAGTAAATGGCATGGAATATTAAATACCAGCACTATGAAGTACAACATGTTACACAAAAAAACAAGCCCCCACAAAGTACATGGAAAACATTGGAAAACACAAAAACAAAAAAGGGCCAAGTCGTTAAGAGGTTAAACTTACCTAGATTTACACTGTTCAAAAATAGAAGATAGAGTGGCAAAGTCATTGTCTCCTCCAACCATTTCAGATAATGTCTTGTGACTATTTTCAAAATCTTTTTGTTTCTGAGTTACTCCTAAAATGATTTTTACTTTTAGAATTAATGAACAACATACAAAATAGTTATACATAATTAAAGGAAATTCAAACCAAATAAGCAGATAATAAAGCATTAAGGCAGTAAGGTAAAGAAAACACAAATACATGAATCTGACAAAAACTGGCTTCTGTCAAACACGAAAGAGTATACAAGATAACCACACATGATGTTGGATATTCAATGGAAACTTGTATATTCACAAAAATCATACCCTGTTTATGGCAATGCTTTCATAAATGGGTATTCCAGGAATTAGCAGAGTTCATATTGGGTACAAATGGGTTCTTAAAATATAAGCTAATATGTAATTAGTTGTTCTTTAAAATTTTGCTCCCTTTATCAGAAAGATGCTGTTGACATATACTGTAATGAAGAATTAAAATGCTGCTTGCCCTTTAATTAGTCAGTAGCTTTTCTCCACGGGGAGCAGACACAGAACAAAAGATGTCCGGTCGTCACATGTCCACATCACGTCCTGCACCTCCATGGCCAAGACATGTGATCACCACTATGTTTGGCTGTAGTTGGTTGGTTGCTGTACATCCAGTATGGCCAGTGTTGTGGTTAGACCCGTCTCAGTGAGGCAATGTGCAGTGGAACAGGGCAGGACAGTCTGTTAGATCATCACTGGGAGCAGAGCATAAGAGGCAGGAGGAGTTACTGAGATCTAATGGGATTTGTAGTTTCCAGTGGCGGCCATCTTGGTGATAAATCTGCATACTTTAGAGAGGCCACAAAATTTTGTGAATCTTTAAAGTAAACTATTTAAGCTCCATTTTGTGAATAATGACATTGAGCTTTGTTATATTCATTTATTTATAGCATTGTGGGTTTTTGTATAAGAGGTTCATATTCACAGAATATCCTTTTAGGTTTTTCTGTTGCATCAGTGACAATTAATGGGATTGGGTTGAGAATCCTGAAAACCTTTCCTCAGAATAGGTCGTCAGTATCTGTTGGTAGGGGTCCAACAAAAACCCCACCGATTAGTTGTTTGTTATCCTGAACCTGGAATCTTAAGTTATATTTTTGTTATAAGGAAAATGATTAAAGCGAACCACTATATTTGTATGTTAGAAAATGCAACATTTCCAAAAAAATCTTCTTATCAGTGTCCCAAGTCGAACTTTTGAAATCTAAACACCGGGGTTTTCCGCTTTGAAAGGGTGGTTGTCATCTCCCTGTTCATTTATAAACTAAACATATGGCCCTGTGTGAAAAAGATATTTCCCCAGCTCTCCAGGGTTGCCGCCTATTAAAATCCATATAATTTTGTACATACATCTTTGTGATATATCTGTCGATAAGGTTCACTGCACCCTCTTTTGGCTAGTTTCAGCATCCAGCACCTTCCCACTCAGTTTTTCTGCATTTAAATGAAAGCCCACATATTTTCTCAAGAAAGCTACACAGAGGATTTCAGCTACATCCAAGTTAACATGTTTTTTTTACATTTTTATTTTTATTGGATGGGCTCACTGCAGCCCTACTTTCAGAGGTCTTTATTGCCCGAGGAGATGTACATTTTTCATTTGTAAAATGAAAACTTTGGCTGTTGTACATCTTATTTGTGACTTGATCCCAGGTATTGAAAATTCTCATTAAAATGTTGAAATAAATACATAACAGTGCAAGGAATTAAAAACCATTAACAATGTATCAGTATAATTTGCAGATACCAATTGTGATCACTTTAACATGTGGCTGTGCCCTAATGATTTGCAGCAAATTCTGAGAAGTGAAATATTTTTCATCCCTTAAAGCTGTTTCCTACATGTGCTCACAAAACTTTTGCAACTTCCTTTACCCATTACTAAATAAAAAAGAAATGCTTTAACTACTGTTACAGACTCCAATTTTACACAGTAGAGCAAAGTATCATCTGGTGATTCATTGCAGCTTAGATTCCTGTTAAATTTTCCTTAAAAGTTAACTCCCTTTTTGATAGTAAAATGCAACTTTGTAAATGCTATTACACTTCACTTATTCACACCCACAGTGAATGTAAAACTTCTGCTGGACTTTAAACCCAGCTTATCTGCACTCCACAGACACTGATGTACAGCTTAGCTATGACTATGTAATGGTCATCTGAGTCTCCATATTGAGCAAACCTAGAATGTAGAACAAAATTGAATAGAAAACAAATCAGCTTATAATTAAAACAGCAAAGGAGTCCTAAAGGATATTTGCAAATATTTTCATCAATATATTATATGGAGACTGTAATGTAAATGGGGGGCTTTACTTTATATAAAGGCTTGGAGAATAAAAGCAATTTTCTGTTTTTCACAGGTTAAAAGTTTTATTCTACTACATTATTTTTAGTCTTGGAGTAAGATTACACAGTGCATGGACCTTAACCTAAACAAGTAAAACAGTAGAGTGTAACACCAGGTAGCGAATAAGTACCCAGTGCTGCAGGGTTTAAAAAAAAAAAACGTACATTTTAACTACTGCTGAGAAGTGAATTAACAATAGTTATATTGTTACTTGCTTAACAGATTTTTAATGACAGACAGAATAAGAGTCAAAGGTCTTTAGTTAATGTCACACTCCTAGGCTATATGCATAAAGTGTGCAGTTATACAGGTTTAACAATGCTCATTGTCAACCATTCTTTGCATCCGCGGATGAGCTTCGCTGATGTACCAATGACAATTAAAAATTATTACCCAGGATGCAAACTCGAGCAAGAACAGGGTCTGCTTTATCCTTTGCGTCTGCGACAGCTGGCTCATAGAATCCACAGATGTGTGCATGAGCCCATAGAAGTGCATGAGGAGAGCGTAAGCTGTAGAAAATAAATCTATCCTCGTCATGTGCAGGTAGCCTTATAGTAGTCCACCATATTTGTAACAGATATATCTGTAAACATCTTTAAGTTGATGTCCAATTAAATAAAACAGCACAAATGAAAAAAAAAATTACACATACAGACATAATATTAAAGTTTGGACACACCTTCTCATTAAAAGAGTTTTCTGTATTTGTAGATTCACACTGAAGGCATCAAAATTATGAATTAACATACTTAACAAAAAAGCGTGAAACCACTGAAAATATCTTATATCTGAAAATATATATATCTTATATTAATTATGAATTAATATACTTAACAAAAAAGCGTGAAACCACTGAAAATATCTTATATTTTAGGTTCTTTAAAGTAGCCTCCTTTTGCATTGATTACTGCTTTACACTCTTCTCTTGATGAGCTTCTGGGAAGAATGCAAATAAGTTTTCCAAGGTGTTAAATGGAAAACAATACCTCCTTTTGCTACCTTGAAAGGCAGCCCCCTTAACATCAAGTATGACTTACAAGAAGTCTAAAAATATGATGTGGGATTAAGCCAAACCAGTATATCTATTCCATAAGGAACAGACTCCCAACTGTAGACAGCACTGTTTCGACCTGATTGGGTCTCCTCAGTACAGCGTAGGGAACTGATTTGGCTATGTGAGAGGCTATTGACTAGGGACAGACAGTAGGTGTTCTCCTTAAGGAGACAATGCAACAATGCCAATAGTCAATAGCCTCTCACATAGCCAAATCAGTTCCCTACGCTGTACTGAGGAGACCCAATCAGGTCGAAACAGTGCTGTCTACAGTTGGGAGTCTGTTCCTTATGGAATAGATATACTGGTTTGGCTTAATCCCACATCATATTTTTAGACTTCTTGTAAGTCATACTTGATGTTAAGGGGGCTGCCTTTCAAGGTAGCAAAAGGAGGTATTGTTTTCCATTTAACACCTTGGAAAACTTATTTGCATTCTTCCCAGAATTCCCTAGTGGAGCATTATGGCTTTAAGTCTCCACACGCCTTTAAGGTGGCCTTAATTGGCATTGTCTCCTTAAGGAGAACACCTACTGTCTGTCCCTAGTCAATAGCCTCTCACATAGCCAAATCAGTTCCCTACGCTGTACTGAGGAGACCCAATCAGGTCGAAACAGTGCTGTCTACAGTTGGGAGTCTGTTCCTTATGGAATAGATATACTGGTTTGGCTTAATCCCACATCATATTTTTAGACTACTTGATGTTAAGGGGGCTGCCTTTCAAGGTAGCAAAAGGAGGTATTGTTTTCCATTTAACACCTTGGAAAACTTATTTGCATTCTTCCCAGAATTCCCTAGTGGAGCATTATGGCTTTAAGTCTCCACACGCCTTTAAGGTGGCCTTAATTGGCATTGTCTCCTTAAGGAGAACACCTACTGTCTGTCCCTTGATGAGCTTCAAAAGAGTAGTCACCAGAAATGGCTTCCAACAGTCTTCCCAGAGACTTGTTGGACTAGCACTTGTTGGGCCTTTTGCCTTCACTCTGCGGCCCAGCTCACCCAAATCATCTCGATTGGGTTCAGGTCTGGTGACTGTGGAGGCCAGGTCATCTACCGTAGCACCCCATCACTCTCCATCTTTGTCAAATAGTCCTTGCACAGCAACAGTATGAAGGTGTGTTTGGGGTCACTGTACTGTTTAAAAATAATTGATGGTTCAACTAAACCCAAACCGGATGGAATAGCATGCCACTGCAAGATGCTCTGGTAACCATGCTGGTTCAGTATACCTTCAATGTTGAATAAATCCCCAACATTAAAATCAGCAAAGCACCCCCACGCCATCACACCTCCTCCTCCATGCTTCATGGTGGGAACCAGGTATGTAGAGTCCATTAGTACACATTTTCTGCATCACACATGGTGTGACATGGTGGTTGTAACCAAATATCTCAAACAAGTCTCTTGTGCTTTATGCCTGTCCTTAGTAGTGGATTCCTAGCAGCTATTTTACCATGAAGTCCTGCTGCACACAATCTCATCTTAACAGTTGTTGCAGTGTCTGCTGCTAGAATTCTGTGTGGCATTGACCTGGTCTCTAATCTGATCTGCTGTTAACCTGCTATTTCTGAGGCTGGTGACTCTTGGAGAGTTGACCCTTGGTCTTCTTTTCCTGGGGCAATCCTCATGTGATCCAGTTTCTTTGTAGTGCTTGATGGTTTTTGCAACTTGGGGACACTTTCAAAGTTTCCCCGATTTTTCTGACTGACCTTCATTTCTTAAAGTAATGATGGACACTTGTTTTTCTTTACTTTTTTCTAGCCATAATACAAATTCTAACAGTCTATTCAGTAGTACTATCAGCTGTGTATCCACCTGACCTCTGCACAACACAGGTGATGGTCCCAACCCCATTTATAAGGCAAGAAATCCCACTTATTACACCTGACAGGGCACACCTGTGATGTGAAAAGCATTTCGGATGACTACCTCTCAAAGTTCATCAAGAGAATGCCAAGAGTGTGCAAAGCAGTAATCAAAGGAAAAGGAGGCTACTTTGAAGAACCTAGAATATAAGACATATTTTGTTAAATATATACCGTAATTCCACGTGTTAATTCATAGTTTTGATGCCTTCAGCGTGATCTACAATTTTTATAGTCATGAACATCCGGAAAAACTCTTTGAATGAAAAGGTGTGTCCAAACTTTACACAATATAATTCAAAGTAAATTAAAATTTCAAACTGTCCATATGGGAAGCAACACTGATTGACAAATTCTAAGGCAATAAGCAAGACCCCCTCAATAAAGGAGTGGTTCTTCAGGCAGGAACCACAGACATCTTCTCAGTACCGATGCTTTATATATGATGGTTTTGGTCAATTTTGAACATTGGTGGTGCTTTCAGACTCGTGGTAGTATGAGATAGACTCTACGACTCCTACAAATGGCTCAGGTAGTGCAGCTCATCCAGGATGGCACTTTAATCTGAGCTGTGGCAAAAAGGTTTGCCGTGTCTGTTTGGTAGTGTCCAGAGGGTGGAGGCGCTACCAGGAGACAGGCTAGTACACCAGGAGACATGGAGGGGACCGTTGGAGGGCAACAACCCAGCAGCAGGACCGCTACCTTCGCCTTTGTGAAAGGAGGAACAGAAGGAACACTGCCAAAGCCATGAAAAATGACCTCCAGCAAGCCACAAATGTGCATGTGTCTGCACAAACGGTTAGATACTGGGGCTTATTTACTAAGGGTCCGCAGATCGCATTTCCATTGAACTTCCCGACATATTCGGGATTTGCGCCGCTGTGGCAGGGATTTAGCAGGGGATTGTGTCGCTCAGATGTTGGCGCAGCAGCGACGGCTTTTTATTTCGTGACACATGCAAGATATCGGGCGCACAATCTTAGTGAATCGTCGGACAATGCTCTTTGGGAACTCTGAGGGACCAGGTAAGTAAATGTGCCCCACTAACTCCATAAGGATGGTATGAGGGCCCGACGTCCACAGATGGGGGTTGGGCTCACATCCCTACCCAAGCAGGATGCTTGGCATTTGCCAGAGGACACCAGGATTAGCAAATTCATCCATGGGCCCTGTGCGGTTTACAGATGAAAGCAGGTTCACACTGAGCACGTGACAGAGTCTGGAGCCACCATGGAGATCTGAATCCTGCAAGCATCCTTCAGCATGACTGGTTTGGCAGTGGGTCAGTAATGATTTGTAAAACGCTATGGAACTTGATGGCGCTATATAAATAAAGATTATTAGAATTCTTGGAGGGCTGCAAAGCCCTCCATTTGGGCAGAAGAAGTAGCCTGAATGCCATTAGGTACCGAGATGAGACCCCTTGTGAGATCATATGCTGGTTCAGTTGTCCCTGGGTTCCTCCTAATGCAGGACAATGCTAGCCCTCATGTGGCTGGAGTGTGTCAGCAGTTCCTGCAAAATGAAGGGATTGAACCTATGGACTGGCCCACTTGTTCCCCAGACCTGAATGCAGTCAAGCACATCTGTAACATCATGTTTCACTTCAAAGACTGTGATAGACTGTCCAGGAGTTGGCAGATGCTGAAGTCCAGGTCTGGGAGAAGATCTCTCAGGAGACCATCCACAAACCTCATCATATAGGCACGTGGAAGCCAAACACAATGCTGAGCCTCATTATGACTTGTTTAAAGCACATCAAATTAACAGTGGGTTTTTACACTTTAACCCCTTATCACCGACGCTTGTTTTCAGCTCAATAGCCAGACATGATTTTTTGAATCTGACATGTTTCAGGATAATTGGTTATAACTTCCGAATGCTCTAACACAGGGGTCTCAAACTCAATTTACCTGGGGGCCGCTTGAGGTAGATTCTGGGTAAGGCTGGGCCGCATCAAGTTTTCCACACAAAATGCACTTACAAAATAGCATTATTCAGATTCAAATGTCATGGCGTCTCCCAGCGCAAGGAAAGCCCCGAGCTGGGAGACATGTTTTTTCTCTATGAACGCGTCCTGTGCACCGAGGGGTCCCAAGCTCCTACCGCACTGAGCCCAGTCAGGGACACTCCATCGCCCCCCCTCCCCCCCGGTACTTGCCTCCCCGTGTCCCTCCCATCGAAGAAGATGAAGTCGCCGCTCTGACCTGCACCAAGTGCGTTCAGAGCGGCGACTTCATCTTCTTCAAGTACCGGAGGGAAGGGGATTAACCGGTTACGGGCCCTTTCCTGTTTTTTCATGTCCATTTTTCACTCCCCACCTTCAAAAATCTATAACTTTTTTATTTTTACACGTAAAGAGCTGTGTGACGGCTTGTTTTCTGCGTAACAAATTGCACTTCATAGTGATGGTATTTAATATTCCATGCCATGTACTTGGAAGCGGGAAAAAAATTCCAAATGCAATGAAAATGGTGAAAAAACGCATTTGCGCCATTTTCTTGTGGGCTTGGATATTACGTCTTTCACCAAGCGCCCCAAATGACATGTCTACTTTATTCTTTGGGTCGGTGCGATTAAGGGGATACCAAATTTGTATAGGTTTTATAATGTTTTTTACAAAAATTAAACCCTCCTGTACAAAACTTATTTTTTTGATTTTGCCAAATTCTGGCGCTAATAATTTTTTCATACTTTAGTGTACGGAGCTGTGGGTGGTGTATTTTTTTGCGAAATTTGATAATATTTTCAATGATATCATTTTTAGGACTGTACGACCTTTTGTACTGATCACTTTTTATAGATTTTTTATATTTTTCAAAATGGCGCTATTTTCCGTTACGGGGTTAAAAGCAGTGAAAAACCGTTATCATATTTTGATCGGGCATTTTCGGACGCGTCGATACCTAATGTGTTTATGATTTTTACTGTTTATTTATATTTATGTCAGTTCTAGGGAATGGGAGGTGATTTGAAATTTTAGGTTTTTTTATTATAATTTTTTTTTTTTAAACTTTTTTGTATTTTTATTTATACTATTTTTCAGACTCCCTAGGGTACTTTAACCCTAGGTTGTCTGATCGATCCTATCATATACTGCCATACTGCAGTATGGCAGTATATGGGGATTTTCCTCCTCATTCATTACAATGTGCTATCAGCACATTGTAATGAAGGGGTTAAAACGAAATAGCCTCGGGTCTTCCGAAGACCCGAGGCTATGGAGACGGATCGCCGCCCCCCGATGACGTCACGGGGAGCGGCGATCCCAGGTAAGATGGCGGCGCCCATGCGCCGCTATCTTTTTGAGGCTGCTGGCAGCTTTGCCGGCAGCTATCGCTGTGCAAACACCCGCGATCGGTGCTAGCACCGATCGCGGGTGTTACCGGTAAGCCTTTGCTGCAATATGCAGCAAAGACTTACCGGCTATGGAGAGGGCTCAGCCCGTGAGCCCTCTCCATGCAGCGTGACCCGACCGCCGCCGTGAATACACGGCGGGCGGTGCTTTTCCAGGTGGGGGCCGCAAAATATTGTCCCGCGGGCCACAGTTGGCCCGCGGGCCGCGAGTTTGAGACCCCTGCTCTAACATATCCAGGTGATTTTGAGATTGTACTTCATGATAGTGGTAAAAATTTAAGTGATAAGTTTTGAGTTTCATTCTGGAAAAAAATGAAAATGTGGCAAAATTTTGGAAAAAATCTTCATTTTCAAAGTTTGAAATGTTCTGCATTCCAGACAGGTAGTAAAACTACCCCAAAAGCTCGATAACTAACATTTCCGGAATGTCTGCTTTATGTTAAAATTATATTTTATTCATCCTCTCTTTTTTTCTAGGATGTTATGAGGCTTAGAACTTTAGGTGCGACTTTTCAAATTTTTATGAACATTGCCAAAACTCACATTTTGAGGGACAATTTAGCTTTCAAGTGATTTTGAAAAGTCTAAATAATACTAAAACCCCATAAATTACCCCACTATATAAACACAACCTTCAATGTATGTAAAACAACTTCTATTAAGTCTATTAACCCTATAAGTTTTTCAAATGGGTAACCCTTTCACAACCCGTGACTTAATAGCACGTCACGGGTCGGCTGCGGGTACATGGAGAAGGCTCAAGGGCTGAGCCCTCTCCATAGCCGGTCAGTCTATGCTGCATATCACAGCAAAGGCATAACGGTAACACCGCCAACAAAGGAGATCATCGTTCCCCGTGATGTCATCGGGGAGCGGCGGTCAGTTGCTGGACAGCCTCGGGTCTTCTGTCTGAATTAAACCCATTCATTACTATGTGCAATTAGCACATTGTAAAGAATGAGGAGGAAAATACCCATATACTGCCGTAATGTATTATGGCAGTATATGATAGGATCAATCAGACAACCTAGGGTTAAAGTACCCTAGGGAGTCTCAAAAATAATAAAAGTAAAAATAAAAAAAGTTTAAAAATAGTTTAAAAATCAGGTATTTCCCGCGTCCGAAAATGCCAGATCTATCAAAATATAATAATGTTTTTTCACTGCGTTTAACCCTGTAACGGAAATTTTGAAAAATATTAACAATTCAATAAAAAGTGATCAGAAGGTCGAACAGCCCTAAAAAATGCTAGCATTTAAGCCGCAGAAAATGACACAACCCACAGCTCCGTACACCAAAGTATGAAAAAGTTATTAGCACCAGAAGATGGCAAAATCCGATAAAATTTTCTACAGGAGATTTTAATTTTTATAAATGTATGAAAACATTATAAAACCTAAACAAATTTGGTATCGCCGTAAATGCAACGCCCCAAAGAATCGAGTAGACATGTAAACAAAATCGAAGTGGGATTTAGAAACTTTTGACTTTTTTTTTGGAAAATACATTTATTTAGGCCAAAAATGACACTTTCATAATGACTAAAATGAAATGCTCTGAAAAGTTTGATGCACAATTTCTCGACACCCCATATGTGGTGGTAACCTGCTGTATGGGCGCACGGCCTGCGGATGCTCAGTTACTTTTAGCCGGGTCCTGCCAGGTGGCGGAATCCGACGGAAAGAGGAGCCAGCAGCCTCGGGGCACTCGCAGGACCCTGAGGCTGCGGCAGGAGGGATCGAATGCCCCCGATAAGAAGACAGATTTTCCGATCCCGGGCGTTAGTGCCGGGTCTGGGCTGTGATGTCACAGCCAGACACCGGCACTTTCAGTACCCGATGTCCCGAAATCTTCTCCTGACATGCCGTCGTAGAAAGGCGTTGCGTCACAAGTACCTTTAATGACTGGCGTAGATTCTCGATAGGGCGGTCATTAAGCGGTTAATTTGTTGTGGGTGACCATAAATCCAGGCCTCCATTGGTTAATAAATTTGATTTCTATTGATGATTTTTCTGTGATTTTGTTGTCAGCACATTCAACTTTGTTCATTCAGGTCTATGATTTGTTATTTGAGTGCTCCCTTTCTTTTTTGAGCAGTATTTAAATATATAGTAATGTATGTAAATTATAAAATATTCAGTTAACACAATAATAAAGCTTCTTCTCCTATGGAAGTTTTCAAGATCAGAGGTCTGAGTACTATGGTGCAGAAGTCCTATTTAACCCCTTAACAAATTATGACAACATACATGTTACATATTACACATGTTACACATATGACATGTTACATGTTACATCTGCGCTGGCACCGATTGCCGGTGTTAACCATTTACCTGCTGCAGGCATCATCATTCATCATCACTCCACATTCCGCAGGCACAATTTTATAGGACCATAGACAATTCTCCATATACTGCAATGCTGTAGCTGCTAATTATTCACATTCTCTTCGTGATGTCACCTCTCTCAGCACAGGAGAGCAAGGTGGTGAGGATGTGCATAATTAACAGCCCGGAGCGCCGGACATCTTGTCCCTGCGCTCTATGCTGCTTTTTATAACACTTTTCTAGGTGATTTAGGTGCGTCAAGCTTAGAGAAGACAAGCGTCAGGATCAAATTGAAGAGGTGCACAGGTAAGTATATGTAGAGGTTTTTAGCCTTTTTTAAAATGGTAGATTTCCTTTAAATGAATATTTAATTGTAGGACAATCCTTTAAGGTAAGCTCTGATCCATCTACAAATATTATTGTCTTTTTGTCAAACCAATATGTCATAGTAATGTAATATAATTTGTTACCTTTTTCAACATCTCAAGGAATGTGCACTTGTATTACTGAAACATTCAGTGATATGCACATTTTAGAAAACATATCACTGCATCTGAAGCCCACCAATATGTTTATGAATGGAATCTTGTGTGAGGGATTGGACATATCTGGAACATACAGATAAAGCTGTTCTTAAGAACCACTTGTTACTTACTATGAAAAAAAGATAAGCAACTATGTAGGAGAGAGTATGGGTTAGCGCTCATCGCTGCTCCCTTCTCCATTGAAAGCCAAGGGGCTGCGTTGTAAAAATGGTGGTGAACCTATGTCCGCACCAACCACTGCTTGTTGCGGACAACCACTGTCCCAACTGCGCTATGATACTGCTAACAGCCATGACAGAGCAGGGCGCTGACACTGCCTGCTCTGTCACACTGATCACTGCAGCGCATAGGACGGTAAGCGTCCCAGCGCTGGCAGCGTAATGATGTCATTATGCTGCCAGCGCTAGGCACCTTACTCCCTGTGCTCTGCAGTGATCAGCCGGAGGAACGTGGAGTCTAAGGTGAGTTTATTTATTTATTTTTTTATTCAGGGCATCCAGGGGGCATAAAAGATCAGCAGGAAGGCTGATTTCCTGCCCGCTCCCACCCCTCCCCTAAAACTCCGCCCACAACCGGCCCGAAACTCACGGGACAAACTGTGCCCGCTACCACAAGCCCGAACCCCAGCCCGCTTCTGCCCGCTATCGCAAACCCCCCGCCCAAACTCCGCCCACTACTGCAATTCGCCCGCCTGAACTCTGGCCGCTCTCGCAACCCCTACCCCCCCCCCCCCAACTCCGGTCACTGCACCCCCATCATCCCCTCCACTGGAACTCATGCCTCATAA
This sequence comes from Engystomops pustulosus, assembly GCF_040894005.1. NCBI lineage: Eukaryota > Metazoa > Chordata > Amphibia > Anura > Leptodactylidae > Engystomops > Engystomops pustulosus. Next base: position 132,425,970 of record NC_092412.1, read on the forward strand.
CCCCACTGCCCCAAACTCAGGTGCTGCATTACCCCCCAGCCCTAACTCTGGACGCCCACCCTTTGCCCTCTACCATACCGACCTCACCCCCCCTGGAACAACAGACACCTGAACTTCTGCCCGCCAGCATGGCTGCCACCTTGGACAACCAAAGAGTAAGTAACATATGTATTTCTATGTATGTATTTATGTATATACATATTATATTATATATTTATATGTGCATTTATATATAGCGGTGTGAGGGCTTATTTTATGTGTAACATATTTTACTTCTCAGTTATTTATTATTCCATGTCGTGTACTGGGAAGCTGGATTTTAGTACTTTCGCTGTGCGCTCCAAATCATTTGTCTCCTTTATTCTTTGGTTCGGTAAAATCACAGTGATACCAGATTTGTAGGTTTTATTGTGTTTTAATACTTTTTCAATAATTAAAACAGTGTACGAAAAAGAAAATAGTTTCGCCATCTTTTGACGCTAATAACTTTAGTGCACGGAGCTGGGGAGGTGTGATTTTTTTGCTTAATGAGCCGTTGTTTTCATTGCTACCATTTTGAGGACTGCGTGAACTTTTGATAACTTTTTATTACTCTTTTATGTGATGTAAAATGGTGTAAAAGTGGCGTTTCAGTGTGTATAGGACTGCTGAAATCCGAGCTCAGACAGTCCTGTGTAAATTGATTCTAAACTAAACCGTCAGTTTTCAGGTTAAAATGCCGTACTGGCACTTTGCGATAAGTAATTAGGTTTTGGGTTGCAGTTTGGGCACTCTGTCTCTAAAAGGTTCGCCATCACTGCCCTACACAACGCAGTGAGACACTGGGGCCTATTTACTAAGGGTCCGCGGATCACATTTCTGTCGGGTTTTCTGAAGTTTTTGGGGATTGCACCACTGGGACAGGTATTTAGAAGGGGATTTTATCGCATGAGACAGAAATTGGGGGGGCCATCGGACAATCCGACTGATTCGGACTAAGAGCGGGATTTAACTTTAAAATTGTGTTGCAAGACATGCACTTACATAGCCAGGAGGAAGATGCTGAACTCCGGCGGACCTGATCAGGGAAGCGACACATTCAGGAAGTCGGGCGCATGATCTTACCGAATCGTGGCACGGTGCATCGTCGTCGGACAATGCACTTTCGGGAACCCAGAGAGACCGGGTGAGTAAATGTTCCCCACTGTGTGCACACTGCAACATGACCAGGTGCCAAAGACGTCTATGGGGGCTGTGATGCTGCAGAAAATTGTGCAGCCGTAGCAAAGGCCCTAATACATAATGTGCAAGGGGCTTAAGGCTGCTTTCACACGAATGGATGCTACACCTGGGCAAGGACCTGAGTAAACTTTCAGGTGGAGAGGTGGAGGGGTGATTGCCGCTTTACTTATATTAGCTGATCTCGGGAACTAATAACTGTTAAGCGCCAATTGTGCATAATTTCCTTAAGATGATGGTCCTCTAAATCAGGGATATCTCTTTGCCATACTTGGAAGACAGTCTGAAGAGAGTCTACGCATCTGATGCAAGTGCAAAGGGGTCAAGTATAACCTGTGTAGCCACTTTACTTGTATTAGCTGATCTCGGGAACTAATAACTGTTGAGCGCCAATTGTGCGTAATTTCCTTAAGATGACGGTCCTCTAAATCAGGGATATCTCTTTGCCATACTTGGAAGCTTTTGGCAGCTGGGGAGGTCTGGGAATCCATCAATTGCTTATAAAAGGTGGATGTAGGTTTCCAAAGGTCTTTGGTTCTGGCGATGGCCGCCATGGGACTATGCTCAATCTGTAACTCCTCCCTCCCAAACTGGATCCCCAGGACATGGCATAATTGCAAGTATCTATAGAAGGTGGTAGGAGCTAGATTAAACTCTTGACTAAGGGATACAAAGGTCCTGAAATACCCATTTTGGTATAACTGGACCAGGTACTTAATCCCCTTGCGCGCCCAGAACTCAAAGTCTGGCAGAGTTTTCAACTCCGGTAGGAAGGGGTTACCACAAGGGGGTAACAGGAGACCAGGCCCCAGATTCATCCCCCGGATAGTCCAATACTCTGTTCTACTACTCTGTTTTATGGTGGACCGTTCCACCATAAAAATGGGGTCAGGAGTTTGTCTTTATTGCCCAGGTCCCATTTTCTGGCTATTGACAGAGCAGCAAAGTACAAGCTCCCAAACTCATTCACCACTGTCAATAAGGTGTCAAGCGAGGGGCCTGTGCTTAAGCGTATGCTTGTGTATGGCCACTATGATAGCTTCATGGAAGGTATCCGGCAGCTCAGAGACTTCCCAAGAATATTTATAGGTCACAAGCAGTCTAGGGCTAATCTCCTCTACATGTCTGCTGTACCACTCCGCCAGGTGCCAGAGAGGTAATTGCATGTGCTATCTCCTCAACCGTCAAAGGGGCACCAAGAAAGTCCCTGTCAGCAGCCGCCAGTCTCGAGAGAGGCGTGGTGTTTAAATAGGCTAAAACTGAACAAACGGAGCACATATACCAGATGGGTCCGTCACAGAGGAGCCCGACTGGTCGGAAATGCCTGCCACCACAGTCTGGGGAGTTTCAACCCTGGATAGATATGCCAATGTCTTCTCCCCCTTATCACCGTCAGCAAAAATGTGTTGTCTCTGGCTCAGCAGTTCTTTACTGGTGTACTCCGTCAAGAGTAAGTTATACTGTCTCTGTATCCCCAACCAAGTGTCTCTAGCAGCTGATATGTCTGCTCCACCTCAGACATTTCTGATAAATCTCCCCCTATCTCTCTATTCATCTTACCTCACACAGTAACCAAGCAAAGTTCAGAGCTCATATAAATGACCTGTGGCAGAACAACCAATCACGGCTCAGCTGCAGCCACAGCAGCAGCAGACAATGGTTCCTGTATATGGTGGTAAATAAGCGGATTTTGGAAAGCATGGGGTGAAAATTTCAACTCAAAACTGAGACTATGACATTCCTTGAGTCACAGAGAGTGGTTGTTCAAAATTTGGTGATTGTAAACTCGACTTAACAGATTCCTTTAGTGGACATACATACACACACACAGAGCTTTATATATTAGATGTATCCATTATAAAGTGAAGCTCTGTTGCCGGATTCTCCAATCAAAATGCTGGATGAAGTAATCCTGTATACATGCTAATGTCATAAAATCCAAAATATCATGTTTTTGCATTGCTATCTAGAGTAATTTTTTTTTGTTGAGGGGGGGGGGGGTGGAGGTTGAACCACTGGACTGGTGCTGGTGAATCTGAAAACATGCCCATGTTGTTTTTTTTATGTTTAGAATCTTTTTCCGATTCTGGTTTATCAGATTCAAACTACTGACCAAACTACTAAAATGACAACAAAATCTATAAATAAAACTTGCAGATTATGCTTAGATGCTTTGGACCCATGTGCATAAATTTTGTCTTCCAAGTGGTTAAAGGAAACCTACCACTTGAAGTGGTAGGTGTAAGATGCATATACCGAGCACTTGGTGCGCCGAAGCTCCTTCGCTGTAAAGAATAAAAAGTGTATAAACCGCGATACAGCGGTTTTGGACACTAATGAAAGTAAGCACCAGGTAGGTTTCCTTTAAGCCTGTTAAGCAAATGAACAATGCAGTTTTATAAGTGATCAACTTGTCCGCGACCACCCAATGACGAAAGACGTCAGAAGGCACGGGTACCTAGTCGCTGTTTTCTCCAGTTCCCGCACTAATCATTGTAGCTGGACTGGGTCTTGGGCTGTCAGACACAGGTGGAGACCCTAGGGAGAAGGTAGAAGTGGTTTATTATCATCTCTGCCTTCTCCTGTACAGTTCTACTCCAGACATTTTCCCCCGCAGGTTTTCGTTTTCACCTGCAATTGTGGTGTTTATAAATGTCCCAGTTAACTCCTTAACGCTCTGCGCCGTAGCTCTACGGCGCAGCGGTATAGGGAATGTATGAAGAGGGCTGACGGGCCGAGTCCTCTTCATACAAAGGTGGGGGTTGTTGCATATTGCAGCAAACTCCCACCGCTAATAACCGCGGTCAGTGCTTGCACCGATCGCGGCTATTAACCCTTTGATGCTGGCGCACGGGCGCCAGCATCTTTATTCCGATCGCCGCGCCCTTCGTTTCACCCGAGGCTTAATGGCTTCTGCAGATTCGTTACAATGAGCTGCAAAAATGCCATATATTGCAATACAGAAGTATTTCAGTATATGAAAGGAACGACCTGACTATCTAGGGTTAATGTACCCTAGATGGTCTAAGATCTAGTGAAAAAAAAAAGTTTAAAAAAAGTTTAAAAAATAAAAAAAAATAATAAAATATTACAAATTCAAATCACCCCCCTTTCGATAGAACTGATATAAAAAATAATAAACAGTAATAATCACAGACACATTAGGTATCGCCGCGTCCCAAAATGCCCGATCTATCAAAATATAAAAACGGTTACGGCCGGCGGTGACCTCCGAGACGGGAAATAGCGCCCAAATGTCCGAAATGCGACTTTTACACCTTTTTACATCACATAAAAAATTGAATAAAAAATGATCAAAATGTGGAACACAGACTTCAAAATGGTAGCAATGAAAACGTTGGCTCATTTTGCAAAAAATGACACCTCACACAGCTCCGTGCGCCAAAGTATGAAAAAGTTATTAGCTTCAGAAGATGGCAAATTTTTTTTTCTTTTTTGTACACATTCGTTTAATTTTGGAAAATGTATTAAAACACAATAAAACCTGTATAAATTTGGTATCACCGCGATCGCACTTAACCAAAGAATAAAGCCGAGGTCAAAGTCGTAAAAACTGAGCCCACAAGAACGTGAACGTGCGTATTTTCAATTTTTCCACATTTGGAATTTTTTTAGAGCTTCACAGTACACGGCATTACGGTAAGTAAAATTTGTTACGCACAAAATAAGCCCTCACACAGCTCTGTACACGTAAAAATTTAAAAAGGTATGGTTTTTTGAAGGTGGAGAGCGAGAAATGAGCGAAAAAACCCTGCGTCCTTAAGGGGTTAAAGGAGGAAGCTTGTAAGGGGGGGAGGGGGGGGGGGTATCCAAAAAAGTCATCCAGGGGACTTTTATGAACTTATGAGGAACATGTAAAGTAAAAACACACACACTAAATATTAATAAATATTCACAAATAAACATTAATATTTCATAATATATATATATATATATATATATATATATATATATATATTATATATATATATATATATATATAAATATATATACACACACACACACACACATATATACACATTACAAAAACCAAATCTTTTTCTGCAGTTTTTGTAAAAAAGCTAAACATGTTTATAATACATTTTTAACTATCCCTAATATGAATGAAAAAATGCTGCAAACAGTTTTAAGGTACTGCACAAAAAACAGGAAGTTTTGGTCCTTTCACCAATTAGTAGGGTGCTGCATAGCACCTTCAGGTTCCACCGTAATGTATGCTCTCCCCGGGGCGTTCCGTAAATAAATTATATTATGGTGTAGCCCAATGGTGCTCTGAAGAGCACTAGAGGCTCATTTGCATATTTTATACACTTATTCCTCACAGAAATCAGGCCATGCAAAGTCATAAGAAATGAAGCTTGGTACATACAGGGACAGGACTAGCAGGCAAGTAATAATCATCTACCTTCCGATAATCTGATTGTCGATGTCCTTTAAAGCCTGGTCGGAAAGGGGTTAGAGAAATAAAGTATACCTGATTGTATAAACACATGTTCAACAGACAACATGGCTGCCACTGGTAGTAGGAGATCCTCACACCCAAGAGATGTCGCTTTGATAAGAGCACACGCCAGATTTGGAGTTAATGGAAATTCAATGATAAAACGTCCAAGATCTGTAACATTGCCGACCCTTTTAAAGATAGACAAGGAGATAAAATACAAAGATCAGTTCTGCAGACTGGCATATTATTACATAATTTATAGATTGGTAGTTTGTATTTCTAAACATAGTGATGTGATAGCCTATTAACACTAAAATATACCTCTACAAATTTTACACAGATTAGAAACATCTGCCGCTAGCATTGCCATGGTTATTGTGCTTGGTATTGCAGCCCCTTGCACAATAAGTTTCCTATATGCTGCAATCTTATTGACTGACTATGCTGCTGAACGCCTGATAGAACTTAATTTATAATAGATTTGAAGCACTCAGCATTATGCATTGGCATAGGTAATGAACAACTACCAATATATAACAGGCCAAACTTCTTTTAGAAATATAGGCCTACTAACCCAAGGTAATCATTACCTACCCTAATTAAATATGTAATTTACTAATTTCTTCTTAATTATAAACATGCTATAAATTTTACATTCTAAACGTTTCTTATAATACCGTATATACTCGAGTAAAAGCCGACCCAAGTATAAACCGAGGACCCTAATTTTACCACAAAAACCTGGTAAAACCTATTTTTTACTCGAGTATAAGCCGGGTTTTGGTTTTCAGCACATTTTTTTGTGCTGAAAAACTAGGCTTATACTCGAGTATATATGGTAATTTAAATGATTTTCAAATAAACATTTTTTCCTTTGTGTTGCAATACACTTAAGAGGCTTAAAGGGGTATCCCCATTTCAGCAACAAAGTTATTGTTTTTATGATAAAAAGTTATACAATTTTTAATATAGTTCCTCATGGTTGGCTAGACCTCTGCTTGCTGTCGTTCTATAGAAAGCTTATGCTTTTACCTCCAGTGGATAGGAATCTGACCGTGGTCACACAGGTGCACGGCTCGTTATGTCACAGAGAGTAATCAGAGCTGTGGATAATAAAGAGGCGTGCACCTGTGTGGTCAGATTTCTGTCCACTGGAGGTAAATGCAGAAGCTTTCTATAGAATGACAGCAAGCAGAGATCTAGAAAACCAAGAGGAATTGATACAGAAAGTAGATTGTATTATAAAAAGTTATACAACTTTCAAAACAATTACATTTATTTCCTGTAACGGGAAAACCCCTTTAAAGAGAACATGCATTGCCCCTATCCCTACATTGTCCCTCAAAATTTAAACAATCAGGTCCTAAATCTGTATGCAAATCACATGAGAGAGGTCCAATAAGCCTTTCCTATTCATCAATTAAGCATATTCATGAATATCAGGCACAGTCACACCCCCAGTGTATTACTGACCTATATGATGATGTGACACTCCTGGTGCTGGCTGTCTCTATGTGCTTGCAGCCCTTGCAGCCTGTGTGTGAGAGACATTTAACTGTTCCAATATGCAGCCATGTGTATGGGAGAAGAGCATGTCAGGTACTTGTGTAGCTGAGGTCTGTATCTCTCACATGTGTATAGGAGAAGAGCATGTCAGGTACTTGTGTAGCTGATGTCTTTGTCTCTCACATGTGTATAGGAGAAGAAAGTATGTCATGTACTTGTGTAGCTGATGTCTGTCTCTCACATGTGCATAGGAGAAGGTCACATGTCAGGTACTTGTGTAGCTGATGTCTGTATCTCTCACATGTGTATAGCAGAACATGTCAGGTACTTGTGTAGCTTATGTCTGTATCTCTCACATGTGTATAGGAGAAGAGAGCATGTCAGGTACTTGTGTAGCTGATGTCTGTGTCCCTCACATGTGTAAAGGAGAAGAGAGCATGTCAGGTACTTGTGTAGCTGATTTCTGTGTCCCACACATGTGTAAAGGAGAAGAGAGCATGTCAGGTACTTGTGTAGCTGGTGTCTGTGTCTCTCACATGAGTATAGGAGAAGAGCACATTTTGACCACTTTTCGGCCTTTTGATCCCTTTTTATAGATTTTTTTTATATTTTTCAAAATGGCAAAAAAGTGCCACTTTTTCCGTTACAGGGTGCTATTCTTCATTACGGGTTATACGCTGGGAAAAATCGTTATTATATTTTGATTTATCGGATATTTTGGGGCACGATGATACCGAACATGTTTATGATTCTTACTGTTTATTTGCTTTTATATGTGATCTAGGGAAAGGGGGGCGATTTAAACTTTTTTTTTTGCCATTTTTCATATTAATAAAAAAAAACATTTAAACTATTATTTCCATCTGCTGGCTATTAGAGATCATTGCACTTGGCAAGCCTACGAGTCTCAATGAGACTGTAAGCTGCCATGCCAACCGATCGCTGCCCCCGATGACGTCACAGGGGGCAGCGATTGGCCATCCAAGATGCGCCCATGTAAAGGTAAGTTAACTGCCGCGATTGGTGCCAGCACCGACTGCGGCAGTAACAGCGAGCGTCAGCTGTGTTATACAGCCGACACCGGCCGTGTATGGAGAGAGCTCAGCTTGTGAGCTCTCTCCATACACCCTTCACAGCACGAGGACAATATAGTTCGTCCTCGGTCGTGAAGGTGTTAATCTAGTTATTGTGCCTCTGCATGAAAAATACAGACCTAATTTAATCTTCCTACATGACAATGCCACTGTTTTTGGCTTTTGTTTCAATAAATTGCTTAAGGTGAGGAAATCTTTTACATTTTCTATAGATTTAACCCAAAAACCAAATATCCCTCAATTTGAGTAGTGTATGATCAATATAATCAGAAAATACACACATTATAAATAACCCTGCTTGAAAATAAACGCACTTAAGATGCATCACAATCAGACACTACCAGTTTTGGATAGAAGTGAAAATGAATAAAAGATTATTTCACCTGTCAATTGCACTGCATTGATAGAGCTTCCTAAGTGCTTCCAGTATGAACCTTTCTTCGGGTGGATCCAAGTAGGGAAACCTATAAGAAAATTAGAATCCATAATACAAGTTTTTAAAGCGTAACTGTAAAAATACAGTGATTTTACCAAATAATTATTTGTGATTTCCCTTGAAAACAAACAGAATGATACCTACTTTGTGCTGATCGCCCTTAATTTCCAAAGTTATGGCATTTTCTGTTGTGAAAGTGTTTGACAAAAATCTCTCACCAGAGGTGTAGTAGGCGGAGACTAATGTCTGTCGGTCTATGCCCTCAAGCTGAGGCCAGTTAGCTTGCTCACAGATCCCATGATGGCTTGCGATCTCTCTCAAATTAATCAATCATTACATCCATTTAGTTTCCCATATGTAAATGCACTGAACACTGCACATTGCACATACAGAATGTATATGGTGACTAGCCTGGCAGCACATGGAGAAGCAGGGAACATGTAATAAGTTGTAGAAATCATAAGTACATGAAGTCTATGCCTGTGCTGCGTGAGCACTACGGGTTAATAGCTCATCTGCACAGAGCTGTTACTGCAGCTGACAAGGTGTGGGAAGGGCTGCAGCATGAGGTAAAGAGACAGACAGAGAAAGTCCTGTAGAATCATAGACTGGGGTGGAGACACTGATAAGGAACAGGGGAGATCTTGTACCTCACTATTCTGTGCAAGGGACATCTATATCCACGGTTCTGTACATATCCAGCTCTGCTACATTCACATGACCTCCTCTGTGAGCAGGGAGTAGCAGCCCCTCCCCTCCCATGAAACGGACGGTGTAACAAAGTATGAACAAAGTATGGATTCACAGTAGTGATGGGAATTACATCTCTTCTTAGTGAGTTGGCTCATTAGGTAACAAAGATAATAGGAAAAGTTGTTTTACATCCCAAGAGCTATTGGTTTGTGGAAAAAAACCTTTACTGTTAATCTTTAATTAACTCATATGAAAATCTGAGTTTTTGGACTGAATTTACCTAGAATCACAACTGGAGTGGTGTATTGGGGTGCCAAAACATTTGCTTGTAACTACCAGTCTTAGAACTATTTGCATCAGTGTTACCCTACATTGCAAGTCTTAATCCCATTTGTATCAGAACTAGTCTCAGTGGCATTTGCATCAATGTTACCTTACACTGCCAGTCTTACACCTATTTACTTCACTAATAAATAACAGTACTAGTCTTAGTAGTATTTGCATCAGTGTTACCGTACACTACCGGTGCAGACACCCGAGGCTTCCTCTCCTGCTTTGTTCGGCTGAACTTGTACCACCACCTTCCGAGTGGTAAGGCCGCCTGTCTCCCCACAAAGGGAGAATGTGACATTAACACAACTACTACCACCACTACCATTATCAAGCCTATCCACACCATCCATTCAAATAAAAAAAAAAAAAGTATGTTTGGGCCACGCATCGGCTATGGTCCTGAATAATTTCCAAATAGCTGGGTGAAACAACAGCCAGAATCTTGTAGCAGCTTTTGGCCCTGCAAGGTTGATGAATATCCCAGGCCATGCTGAATTTTGTGGTGCAAAGGTTCATGGCCAACTGAACAGACCTGCACAGTAGAGGAACCAATTTGATGGAATTCAACTTTGCGTATGCTGAAAAGGGTGTGTGTGCAGCAACAGGCAATTGTTGAATTCCAGCTCCAGAACGCTCCAGACTGGGCCTCCATGATGTACATTTGCTCAGTGCTACACTGCTTCCAATATGCTTCAAATATAGCCAGCACTGAAGACACCATCGTCAACGCTAGCATCACCATCTTTTGCCTGCTTGAAAAAGCTCTCCAGGACATGACTGTGGATGTAATAGCGGTCCAGGAGGTAGAAGAGGAGAACAGGTGTTAGCCCAGTCCACACATGGCTTGCAGGGTGGGTTGCTGGACCAGTGGTCATGTACTACGCTGTCAAGCCAGTGGAAATATTTGGAGGAAGATGAGGAGGATGACAGCCAGAGCAGCTTACTGGCATCAATACAGTGTGGCTGGGGAGATGCAGAGGAGGAGACACCTGCCGAGGGCAGTTTTTCCTTGCTTCTGGCTAGCCTGGCCCATATCTGCAATTATATGCTCCAGTGCCTGCGCAACAACACCCGAGTTGGCAAAAATAAAGGAAGTACAAGTGCAAATTGGTGCACTACTGGCTGTGTTCCTATACAAGCTCAGTGGCAGCACAAGTAGTATGAGGAGGAGGAAGTCGCCAATGCAACAGCAACACCAGCTTCAACTGAGGAGGGAGAATGAGCATGGCCACAATTTCCACCACCATCGAGTATTGAATATTACAACGTTGCACCGCATAGCAAGGCAGGTTGCTACGCCACTGTCCAGCTACCCTGTTGCCTCAGTCAGAGGCGGGTAAAGAGGTGCTCCTTTCTATGTTATTTGAATGCTATTTGAATGTGGAGCATGACAAGCATTTTCCAGAAAGGGATTTTAGATTCTTGAGTTGCTTGATTATCATTACACCACAAGATGGCATCAAGTTGCAAGAATATGTCTCCAGCAGAAGAAACATAGTGATATAATATTTTACTACATAATGTAGTCAGGTTTTTTTGTAGAAAAGCAATTAAGTTTATGGAGCTTCTGTATAATGCTGGGAACACTCGCAGTGATTAACATTTGAAGTATTAATAAAAATCCCATCCACATGCTAAAATAAAATGTCAGACACTGCTGGGGATTCTTTTTGTGGAATTAAAACTTTTCCAAGGACTGTGGTAAAAAGTAACACATTATTGGTGCAGTTCTTAAGATAGCTCGGCTGTGTAAAAAATGCAAGGGGACAGGGGCGTAACTTTAGGGGGTGCAGATGTTGCGATCACACCTGGGCCCAAGAGGTTTAGGGGGTCCTTATGGTGTTACTTTCCCATATGAGAAGACTATTACTATAAACCATACATTATAGTCAGGGGCTTGGCACAGACTTTGCACTGGGGCCCATCAGCTTCTAGTTACGCCACTGCATGGGGAGAACCTATTTAATTATTTTGCTTTACAAATGAGACAGACACTAGAAATTGCAGTAGGTTTGCTACCTATGTAACTTTTGAACACTAACTTACCAGAGCGATTTTGAAATATTATTTTGTTAAATAATTTGTACTACATGTTAGTGGGTCAATTTAGTTATTTGTGGGATAGTTTTTGGTAACATTTTTGAAGAATATGTAATCTCTGTTTTGGTTTTTATTATTTCTAAAATTGTATTTATTAGTGTAGACCACATACAAATGGGTCAGCAGTTTCTGGTATTTCAGAATTGCCATACATTTACACCATGAGGCATTTTACAGAGTAGATTTTACTAAATACAATCCTACATGTATTTCATAGCACATAGATTTTGCTTATGTTGTATAGTGTACAAAAAACTAACGTAATGGCCGACATTTATTAAAGGGTTTGCGCCAGTTTTCTGTCTGACTTTGTGCAAACTGCTTGCACATGTATTTATAAAGCTAACTCAATGTAGCTATTTTCAAGCACTGCTTGAAAATGGCTACATTGAGTTAGCTGAAATGTTGCCTTGTACCCACATGTGAATAAAATATACTGAATTGGAAGACGGAGTGCTGCTACTTTCTTCATTACCATTACGAGCCTGGGGTCTTGGGTCAGACCCACATAGTCAGCACCCAACGGATTGAATCCTTTTTCTCACTGTGCTGCCCGTTTGAATTATTTCTTGTATTTATGATGCAGTGCAGGGTGCACCAGATTAATGAAGACCATGCACCAATATTCAATAATCTACATTAGTGAGGCAAACTGCACATAAGTGAACATTCTTGCCACAAATATCATGATCCTCAAATTTAAATAAGCTAAACTACATTCACATAACTTTGCCACATAATGTGCAAGCAATAACATTCCTGTATTAATTTTATAAAACAGAACCATACTAAGGTAACAATGTATTTACGGAAACAATGGATTACCTGATGACATCATTTACCTCCAGGCATTTAAGGGTGAGAACGACAGATGTTAGACTAGTACGTTTTATCTCAGGGATCATATGATCTGGCATACATTTTTCCCAGAACTCCTCGCTGTAAATCCGATGACATTTACCAGAGGATGTCCTGCCAGCCCTGCCCGCTCTTTGTATTGCTTCACTTCTTTAGGGAATATAATAAAAATGGTTGAAAGAAAACAGCAAAAAAGTAAAACATAAGATAAAGTACAAACAAAATTCAACTTACTTTGAAATAGGTACGATTTCCAAAACATCTAGACCAGCTCTGGGATTATGGTTTAACTGTTTCACAAAGCCACTGTCTACAACATATCTAAAACACATAGCATGGGTTAATTCTAACAATACAAATTACCCATGAAATATCACCTATTCGAATAGGTTAACCAATCTTCCATAGTACAGTACAAATAATTATATGAACACTGACAAATTATTTTCTTTACCCGTTTACGGAAATATATTCAAATAATTTATAGTTTTAGAATGGACATGTACATAAAGCGTGCAGCCCTGCCTACGCCCCCCCCCCCCCCCCCTAGGTGGCAATGAGAACAGGGAGCGATATGGTGCTGCACACGTGTATGTAACATGTCCTATTTTTCCCCGTTGTGCATCTCTATGGAGAAAGCGCGCTGGAATTATGCCCGAGCTGCCATACATTCGTTTGAATATAGCCTAAAATTGGATAATGGGTTTAGGACTACCATCGGGAATCTACTTTCTGAAGTAGTTCCTGAGGCTGATTCTCCCTTCCTGCACTATCCCTAAATCCTTTTTATCTAACTCTCTTCAAGCAAGTCATGCCAAGACCCTGTGAGAGACTTCCGAACTAGGATTGCGGAAGCACGTTAGATATCTCTCAGTAGAAAGGTAAAATATTTTGCACTAGAGTCAAAGTTTTCTTGGTGTAGAAGTACTAATTATGAATCCCAAAATAAAACAGAGCATATGCATCATCCATTATTTAGTGTTCATGTCACTATACCAGCAGGTAAAAAGGACATTGTAAATTGTACCTTATGCCTTCAATTGTCACAGACGTTGCAGCAATGTTTGTGGCTATTACACACTTCCTGATGCCTTTTGGCGGTGGGAGAAAAATTCTTTTCTGCTGATCTGCAAATTAACAAATATATAAAACAGAAAATGTCATTTAGTACTTTATTACCAACCTTCCTGAAATCAACTCTATTCAGCTAAAATCACGATTTACATTCATTCTGTCTAAGGCAGGAACATAACTGCATTGATATAGAAAGGGTCCTACTATGACATCTCATCACTTTGTGTATTCACGTATTCAGTATAGGAACAACCATCAGGCATTAAAGGAAACCTACCACCACAGATCTACCTATTAGGGTAGATCCAGTGGCAGGTTTCTCTAATCTATAGCAGGATAGTGCTTTTTAGGATGAATCTTTTAATCCCCTGTAAATTTTTAATTGTCCTAATATGCAAATCTACCAACGAGGCTAAAGGGGTGTGGAGTAATTGGAGCCGAGACTACATGGTGTGGCTACTCCATGCCCCATTAGCCTCTTGCGATCCACCTACCAACCCATTTCCAGTATGCAGCTCTTCGTAGCTGTGCTCATTCTTCCACGAAGCCAGGTTCTGTGCATGCACAGTGGCTCTGGCTTAGGATCCAAGACTGGGGAGCCGCCAACCTGTACTCTGCACGGAACCTGGCCTCGCGGACGTAGATACGAGGAGCTGCGCGCTGAAGATGGCTTGGTTGGCGGATCGCAAGAGGCTACTGGTATGTGGAGTAGCCGAGCTGTGTAGCCTCAGGTCCAGTTACTCCACGCCCCAGTAGCCTCTTTGGTAAATTTGCATATTACAGCAATTAAAAATTATAAGAGATACGGAGGACTAAAAGATTAGCCCTAAGAGGAACCTGCCTTAATAGGTAGATCCGTGGTGATAGGTTTCCTTTAATTCTATTAGGTATTACAGGTAGACAGTTATGCTTTCATATGTTATAAATTAGTATTTAGGGGCTGCCAATTTGAAATCAGGTTGGGAATGGAGACCTTTGGAGTCACAGTTTCCTCTGAAATTGAAACACTTTTGTGTTTAGACAGGATAACATAATAACATACCGTATATACAGGCAGTCCCCGCGTTACGCACAAGATAGGTTCTGTAGGTTTGTTCTTATAATTGCAATCCCAGTGTTTTTTGTTCTCCGGGACAAATGGATTTGAAAAATGTTGGGTTGTCATAAGAACCAGTATTCAAAGTAAAGCTTAACTGCAGACTCCTTTGATTATATTTGTTTATTGTTATAGTTGTTTATTGTAGCCTCGGGCTAAAGTACAGTAAATTATCAAAATCCAGAAGTCCATTTGTAACTAGGGGTGGTCTGTTAGTCGGGTGTTCTTAAGTAGGGGAACGCCTATACTTGAGTATAAGCCGACCAGAGAATAAGCCAAGGCACCTAATTTTAACACAAAAAAATTGGGAAAACCTATTGACTCGAGTATAAGACGAGGGTGGGAAATGCACTGGTCAAATGCCCCCCAGTATATAGTCAGCAGCCCCCCAGTATATAGCCAGCCCCTGCTCGCTAGTATAAAGCGAGTAGCCCCCAATATATAGCCAACAATCCCCCTAGTATATAGCCAGTACATTCCCCGCTTGTATATAACCAGTGCCTGCCGCCCATGTATAAAGCCAGTGCCTGCCACCCATGTATAAAGCCAGTGCCTGCCACCCATGTATAAAGCCAGTGCCTGCCCCCCCGTATATAACCAGTGCCTGCCCCCCGTATATAACCAGTGCCTGCCCCCCCGTATATAACCAGTGCCTGCCCCCCGTGTATATAGCCAGTACCTGCCCCCCGTGTATATAGCCAGTACCTGCCCCCCGTGTATATAGCCAGTACCTGCCCCCCGTGTATATAGCCAGTACCTGCCCCCCGTGTATATAGCCAGTGCCTGCCCCCCGTGTATATAGCCAGTGCCTGCCCCCCGTGTATATAGCCAGTGCCTGCCCCCCGTGTATATAGCCAGTGCCTGCCCCCCGTGTATATAGCCAGTGCCTGCCCCCCGTGTATACAGCCAGTGCCTGCCCCCCCCGTATATAGCCAGTACCTGCCCCCCCCGTATATAGCCAGTACCTGCCCCCCCCGTATATAGCCAGTACCTGCCCCCCCGTATATAGCCAGTGCCTGCCCCCCCGTATATAGCCAGTGCCTGCCCCCCTGTATATAACCAGTGCCTGCCCCCCCTGTATATAGCCAGTGCCTGCCCCCCTGTATATAGCCAGTGCCTGCCCCCCCGTATATAGCCAGTGCCTGCCCTCCCATATATAGCCAGTGCCTGCCCCCCCCCGTATATAGCCAGTGCCTGCCCCCCCTGTATATAGACAGCCCACTGCCCAGCCTAAAAAAAACCAAAAAATTCTGTACTCATCATTTCGACACTTCCCTTCTGTCTTAAAGGACACCTGTCATCAGGTCTGTGTCACTTGTCCTGTCACCTCTACCTGTTGGAGCAGCTCACAAGGATCCCATCCCAGCCTTTATCTAGTTATTTCATACATTATTCATTGTAAAATCATCTATTTTTTATCATGTACATGAGGCTGGTCACATGGTCAGAGGCAGTGATGTCACCCCTGTTACCCCTCCCCTCTCCTCCCCCTGCTCATGTCTGTGTGTGATGTATAGTAAAGCATGGCTAGTGTGTGCTGCATCCTCCTAATATACAGGTGAGAGACACAGACATCAGCTACACATGAATCAGACATGTTCTGCTGTAACATGGCTGCCTGGAGCTGCTGTATCTCTCCTAAACACACACACATGCACACACAGGCTGCAGGGGGCGTGGCCACCAGCACCAGGAAGCACATCATTATACAGCCTCACATCATTATACAAGCTGTCAGTCATGCACTGGGGGTGTGGCTGTGCCTCACACTCATGAATAGAGTGGACAGCTTGAATATGCTAATGCTTCATTGGACATTTCACAGGTCATTTGCATACAGCTTTAGGACCTCATTGCTTAGGTTTACAGGCATGTAGAGGGACAATGAAGGGATAGAGGCAATGCTCTCTAATGGCAGTTTATGAAAATATATTTAGTTTAGGGGGGTTATTTTGCATGACGGGTTCTCTTTAAGCTTCGGCTCCCCTCGTGCTCGCATCGATGGCGGTGCACACACTATGATATCGGCAAGCGGTTGAGGTCATGGAGTGTGAGAGTTTTTTTTTTCATTGACTCGAGTATAAGCCAAGTTAGTTAGTTAAAATTTTCTTTAGGGAGTCTGAAGAATTCCTCAATGAATAATTATAACTGGAAATTGAGGTATTCTTTAAAGGACATCTACCACCAGGATAAAGAATTGTAAACCAAGCACACTTACATTCTGGTATGTGTCCCCTTTTTCAGGATCTTCTCTCTTTTTCAGGATCTTCTCTCAGGATCTTCTAATGACCTTGTATTTACAAAAACAAAGGCTTTAATAATTATACAAATGAGCCTCAGGGACTCCAGGTTCTATTAACATCTATGGAGCCCAGAGCCCATCAAGCTCTTTGCATACCTTTTGAAGCCTTTTTTCATAAAAACAAGGGCATAAGAAGCTAAAAAAAGAGCGGATCCTGCTAGAGTGGGGACACACCGGCATGTAAGTGTGCTTGGTTTATAATCCTTGTCCCTGATGGTAGACTATTTTAAGAATGAATTAATGTTTAGGAATACTGATATCCTTTCCATAAAATAGGTCCTCAAAATCAGATTGGAAGGAGTTCAACAGCCTGCCCTTTCACAGCTCAGATGTTCTCAGCAGCTAATATCCTGAGAATGAAGCAGGCAGCTATGTTTTATGTATAGTGGTCAGACCAGGTTGCTACAGATTCGCTCCTAATTATTTAAACGTCAACTAAGCTGCAGTGACTTGGTTCAGAGTAAAAAAAGAACTCAGTATTTCAGCTTCTGAGAACAACTGATCTGTCGGGGTGCTGTCTGTTGGATACCTCCCAATTTGACCTTGATAATCCTTAAAGTCATCAATATATTTAGCACAGAAAATCCATTTAAACATATTCACTAAGATAATTTCCTTACCTGTTGGCATGGAACCATACAATGGTAAAATAAGAAGTCCTTCCACAGAAGAGTCATAGACATCATGTCGGTAGTCAATCTTTTCAGCTTTATGGTACAGCACGTCACATGCCTTCTCGATTTCTGACTGGCCTGTGGTATATGAAATTTATTGAAAGATGATGATTACCAGGAGATGACACTTACAGCTTTTGTTATCACACAATTTCAGATGTGTACAAAGTTCACATAATCTCTACAAACACAGAGAACTAGTAAAAACAACTAATCCATTCTCTCGTATAAATTGTCACAAAGGATTTTAAGAGTTTCATATTAAGAATTTTGGCCAGCTGGAAGGATGTTTTAGACCACTTTGCTGGCAGAATTAGTATTGAGACTTCCAAATCAAATACTCTAGGAAAAAACTATTAAAATGTTTTCAAGAAAACCAATATAGACAAAATCCTGGGAAAGGCAACTACACAGTAAACCAAATACCGCTAGTGCTGTAATTATAAGTGGTAATGGCCCATTGGTCTATTCATTACATTGTTTACCACCATTATTGGACTGACAGTAAAATGTCTTTTGACATGACCCAAGATCTTACCTGTTAGAAAAACAAGAATATCTCCAGCTGGTTCATTTAAGTGCGTCTGTAGTGTGATTTTGATTGTCTGCAGCAATTAAAAAATAAATAAAAAATCACTGACTGTGCAATAACCCTCCGGCAGCAGATTGTCCAGATGAAGGCCAAAGGCGTGAACCTATCAGCCATCGCAAGAGAAGTTGGTGGTTCCACGTTTGTGATTTCTAGAATCTTTATAACATTACAAACTCATTCAAGTCCCTTAAGAAGGCTGGTCACCCTTGAAAGACAAATGCAAGAGAGGACAGCATAATGTGGAGAATCTCCATGGGTAATTGTTCAAAACATAGCAGCTAGAATTGCTTGCCAGTTCAGAACTGAACAGGGTAAGAATCGGTCTGATCATACATTGTCTTTGGACTGAAAGCCTACTCTGCAGTGACCAAAACTCTCAGTAGTAAAAAGAATCAAAAGGATAGACTCACCTTTGCTGAGGAGAACATTGTATAGACAGAGAAGAAGTGGTCAAAAGTTGATTTCAGTGATGAAAAGAAGTTTAATATTTTTTAATCTGATGGGAAACATTATGTTTGTCAACAAACTGGGAAAAGATTGAACCTAATGTGTGCAAAGAAGTCAGTGAAAGGTGGTGGAGGAAGTGTCACGATTTTGGAAAGGTTTTCTGTAGAGGGAGTTGGACCTCTCTTACAGATACATGGCAGAGAAAATGCAAGTTTGTATCAGAACCATTTTCATCAACATGTGGTTCCTTCCTTGCATTTTTCACGGAGCATTATTCATGCAGGACAACGCCCCTGGGTAAAGCAGATAAAATTGAAACAATGAAATGGACAGCCAAAAGAGTTGACCCAAGCCTAATAGAAAACCTCTGGAAAATCCTTAGTGACAAAGTTATGGCCAAGAAATCCATAAGTCTCAGCACTGTGGAAGGGACTGGAAGAAGAGTGAACCAAAATCACAAAAGAGCAGTGTGACCGGCTACAGATGTCCTGTGGCCACTGAAGTCATTTAAAGCAAAGGCCTGTACACTTCCCTTTGTAAAACACTGTCCTAATGTAATGGTGTATCCCTTACCAAAAAAAAAAAAAACATGAAATGTTTATCAATTAAAAAAATCAAGTCAATATATATATATATATATATATATATATATATATATATATATATATATATATATATATATATATATGATTCATGGAAGATCCAGAGCAGCACAACCAAAATTTGGATACAAAGTCATATATATGGTGGAGGTCATAGATATATAATCCAAGGAATAGGCAGCACTCCAAAACGTGTTGAAAAGCAGCCCACCGTTAACACTGTAAAGTCAGAAGATACATGGTCGGAAACCAGGGGAAACTGAAATGGCGGATACCACAGAGAGGGTGGGATTTATTTCTGTGAAATTCTGTATTTTTGTTAATAACAAAATTAGACAATTTCATACCAAATAATAAGGAGAAGTATGAAAAAACACCTACCTCTGTAACATAAGCACTGTTGTCTTTGTCTCTCGGGCCAATGAGGTTATGGAATCTCTGTTTAATTGGAAAGATCTTCCCTGGAATAGAGCATACTGGACAACTGCCAAAGAATTCAGACAGTCTCTCAATATCCAGAGTTGCAGACATTACTATAACTTTGAGAGGGTTCTTCCTTTTTGAAGTGTTCTTCACCAGGAACTGTTTTCTCAAAAGTCCAAACAAAATATCCTATGAAAATAGAATTTAAAAGTAAAAGTACCATATATACTCAAGTATAAGCTGTTTTTCAGCTTGGCTTATACTCAAGTAAAAAAGAAAAAAAAAAATCAAAACTCACCTTTCCGGCAGTCCTCGTAGGTCTTCTCTGCGATCCATCTGGCAGCAGTGGGAGGTCCGTGCGACGTCATAACTGAGCGCCACACGGACCTGCCGCTGACAGACGGATCGCATTGAAGACCCGTGGGGGCCGGAAAGGTACAGCCGGCTGTACAACGAGACGAGGAGGCAGGCTATCTGCACTGTGGCGGGGGCTGGCAGGCTATCTGCACTGTGGCGGGGGCTGGCAGGCTATCTGCACTGTGGCGGGGGCTGGCAGGCTATCTGCACTGTGGCGGGGGCTGGCAGGCTATCTGCACTGTGGCGGGGGCTGGCAGGCTATCTGCACTGTGGCGGGGGCTGGCAGGCTATCTGCACTGTGGCGGGGGCTGGCAGGCTATATACACTGTGGCAGGGGCTGGCAGGCTATATACACTGTGGCAGGGGCTTGCAGGCTATATACACTGTGGCAGGGGCTTGCAGGCTATATACACTGTGGCAGGGGCTTGCAGGCTATATACACTGTGGCAGGGGCTTGCAGGCTATAGCCTGGGGACGCTGTAACCAATGCATTTACCACCCTCGGCTTATACTCGAGTCAATAGGTTTTCCCAGTTTTTTTGTGGTAAAATTAGGGGCCTCTGCTTATACTCGAGTATACATACGGTAGTAGCAAACACAAACTAAAGTAAACCAACCATATGCAGGCAAACCTGAAAAGAAAGAATCAAATTCAAAACAAGAAAAATAATCAAACAGGAATAAATATACTATAACCGTTAAAGTATATAGTATAAAATATAAATCTAGAAGTGCACATAAAAAAAGCACCAGAATCTAAATAAAAAAAAAAAAAGTGGTAACGCCCCCAGAGCCCTTTTAAAAGTTAATTTTAGAAGGAAGGAGGCCATGGATAATGAATATATGCAGATTACCAATTTCCCCTGCTCCCACGCATACCCCCTGAAGAGCAGCATCAAAGCGAATCCAGATAGCTAGGGGCTCCATTGAAACTGCGAACAGGAGCAGTGAAAGGGGGCACCCCTGTCTGGTATGGAGGCAAGAGGAGGAAAGCAAACCATTCACCAGCA
This sequence comes from Engystomops pustulosus, assembly GCF_040894005.1. Taxonomy (NCBI): domain Eukaryota; kingdom Metazoa; phylum Chordata; class Amphibia; order Anura; family Leptodactylidae; genus Engystomops; species Engystomops pustulosus. Next base: position 132,447,250 of record NC_092412.1, read on the forward strand.
CCTTGGCAGTGGGGGAGCTGAACAATATAGATACCCACTTGAGGAACTTAGGCCCAAACCCGAATCTTTCCAATACTGCCAACAGGTAAAGCCATTCTACTGAATGAAATGCCTTGGCCGTGTCCAGTGAGGCCAAGGCCCAATCCTGTTGTTCCCACCACCCCACCTGGGAGATGACCTGGACCAGTCGAATATTATCAGATATTATCTGCCAGGAATAAAGCCCGCTTGGTCTGGATGTAGAATTTCCGTTACTACTCTACTTAAGCGATCAGCCGGTATTTTAGTTAATACTTTATAATCATTATTAAGGAGCTAGATGGGCCTAGAATAATGTAAATTTACATATCCTACTATGACAGGCCTTGGACCCTCAGGAAGGGTCCCAACCCTGATGATGTTACAGAGAATGCCAATCACATCAAAGATGACGGCACCCCAATTAATTGCCACAATCGCATTTTATCATGGCACCAGGGGTGCTCCAGCAAAGGGACGAGTTTAGCCTTTTTTCTCACACAGCACCACCTGCAGCAAGGTGTGGGTAGCATTAGCGGTCCAGTCTCTTGCTATAAAGCAGGTCCTGACACTTAAAAATAATGGGGCATGTACAATATGCCCTAACATCTCGTCCAATTATGCTAAGTTGAGAAATGTGACAACCAAACGAGAGGAGGCAACAGCAATTAACTCTTGGTCCATCCATATTCCTGGCGAGGATATGGGGGTAAAGATAGTTAACGGTCGGCAGACTATTAGGAGAGTCGTGCTCAATGAAACGTGGAGGGACACACATTGCTTTCGGTCTCCCACCCTCCCCTTTAATGCCAGATAGGAAGACGTCCTGTCCCAAACGTCAGGAAAATGCCACAGATCTATGTAGAAGCAGACAGACTTTTAACCAGGCCCTTTTTCGTTTTTGTGTTTTATTTTTCACTCCCCATATTCAAAAATCTACAACTTTTTTATTTGTCCATGTACACAGCTGTGTGATGTCTTATTTTCTGCGTAACAAATTGCACTTCGTATTGATGGTATTAAATATTCCATGCCGTGTACTGGGAAGCGGGAAAATGCAGTGAAAATGATGGAAAAACACATTTGCGCCATTTCTTTTGGGCTTGGTTTTTACAGCTTTCACTATGCGCCCCAAATGACAGATCTACTTCATTCATTGGGTCAATACGATCACAGGGATACCAAATTTGTATAGGTTTTATAATGTTTTCATGCATTTACAATAATTAAAACCTCCTGTACAGAAAAAAAATTCTTCATTTTACAGTGTTCTTGCGCTAAAAACTTTTTCATACTTTAGTGTACAGAGCTGTGGGTGGTGTAATTTTTTGCGACTTCTGATGACGTTTTCAATGCTTTTATTTTTTAGGACTGTGCGACCTTTTGATCACTTTTTATAGAATTTTTTCTACTTTTCTAAATGGCAAAAAAATGCAATTTGCGACTTTGGGCGCTATTTTCCGCTACGGGGTAAAACGCAGTGAAAAACGGTTATTATATTTTGATAGATCGGGCATTTTTGGACGCGGCGATACCTAATGTGTTTAGGATTTTTACTGTTTTGCATACCATCTATTACAATGTGCAGATCGCACATTGTAATAAATAGCCTCGATCATGACAGCCTCGGATCTTTGTGTGATCCGAGGCGGTCATGACAACGGATCGTCGCTCCCCGGTGACGTCACGGGGAGTGACGATCAGAGCCAAGATGGCGGCGCCCGCGCAAGCACCGATCGCGGGTGTTAGCGACGGGCGTTTGCTTCATTATGAAGCAAATGCTCGGTGAGTATGAAGAGGGCTCAGCCCGTGAGCCCTCTTCATACTCCCCCATGCGCAGCAAGACGTAAGGGTACGTCTTATTGTGCTATGGGGTTAAAGATAACCCTCCACATTACATTCTTTGTAACCAGTTAGTCATACTCTATAAATCACTCTAAACCTTTCCATGTACCAGTAAGCAGTGTGTTGTAATGTTTTATATTGTTACGTGGGGCAAGGTGTTAATTGTGGAAAGGTGACAAAAAAAACAAAACAAATAAAAGCTTAATAAAAAATAATGGGGCACATTTACTAAGAAAAGGGAAAACTGCAATGAATGAAGTTTTCCCGTGTATAGTGCAGGGTGCACCAGATTTCGGATTTCTGGCCCACGTTCTTCGTGAATCTGGCACCCCTTGCACAGCTCCGACAGAGTGCAGCAACTTTTTTCTGTTGTACCTTTAATATAGGGCGTGCAACACAATTCTGTCAGACTCTGCATGATAAATCAGGCACACGGTCAGACTGCGCACCGGAAAACCCCCTATGGTGCCTAGTGCATACCTCCCAACATTTGTGAAAGGGAAAGAGGGACAAAATCCCCCTAAGCCACACCCCCAATCACTCCCTGGCCACGGCCCAAATTTTAGCCATATTATAATAATAAAAATCATCTCAATAAAAAAAAAAAATTATCCTCAATGGGATTTGAACCCAGAACCTGCAGTGTCCATGTACAATAATGACACAGCGCCTCAACCAACTGAGCTATATCCCTTGACAAAGACCTGCTGCGATTGAAACGCGTGTCGGGGTGCACGCCAGGTAATATCATGTCCTCCTCTTGGTCACACTAGCTTCCACTCATTTTGCACTATTTGTATGTGTTTATCCATGTTTATCATTTGGCGTCTGTGACCTCTGTTATTATTACAGTATACCTGCTAGCTATATAAGGGCTCTACCTCATTATTACTTTACACCCATTGTCGTTCATTACATGTTTGGGTCCCTTATATTGTACATTTTACATTTGTTCATGTATTTTAGGACATATTACCTGGCATGCTTTTTTGTATCTTTTCTGAGATGCTTCTCAGTCTATTTTATGCATTCCCATTGTTGTTTACTAAATAAAGATTTTCCCTTTTATGTTGTTGCATTGAAGCCTTGTCCTTTCCTCTTGTTTTTATTTATTTGGTATTTTATAACCTCTGTGATTATCTAGGTGTAGAATTTTGGTAACTAAGAACTATGACTACTGTTACACTGTGACACAGATTTAATGCTTTGGTATATAGAGAGGGATCTTCTCAGAAATTATTGTAATTATTGAGACTATTATTATTATTATGGAGATTATTATTATTATTGAGATGATTATTATTATTTTTACTATTATTAATAATCGTCTCCATAATAATAAAAATAATAAAATTTATAATAATAATAATAGTTTCAATAATTAACATAAATAATCTCTGAGAAGATCCCTCTCTATATATCAGTGCATTAGTCTGTGTCACAATGTAACAGTGGCAGATAACACTTCTTAGTTACCAGAAATCCTCTGATAAGATTCACTGGGCTTATAGCTCAGTTAGTTAAGGCTCCTGTCTGCAGTGCAGAGGGTCCCAGGTTCGAATCTCAGCCTGGGCAAAACTTTATTTAATTTAATTAAATAAGGAGCTTGTGTCTGGGGAAGCCCTGGAGACCATATATGGACAGATGGTGATCTGAACCTGATGACGTGGTCCCTGCTCTCAGCCGACACTTCTCTGAAAAGGATTCCCTGCCCGATGTCTGCTCTGGGGAACCCTAGGAGATGTAGTGACCATATATGGATAGAGATCTGAGCCTGATGACGTGGTCCCTGCTCTCCGCTAAGCCCGACACTTCTCTGAAAAGGATTCCCTGCCCGATGTCTGTAGAAGCCATTCTGTACTGTGAGTTCAGGCTTTCAAAGTATTTACTATGCGGACACAGCGCCGGGACACAGCGGGACCTGGGGGGAAAATCCGTGACAATCTCATAGCTGCCCGTGACGCGGGGCAGAGGTAAGAAAAACGGGACTTTCCCAGCAAAATCGGGACGGTTGGGAGCTATGCTAGTGCAGCCGCACCACAAAAGGGACACATGTTACACAATTGTGGTGCAGGCACTTCTTAAATACGAGAATAGATAAAAAAAGTTTGTAGCTCACCAATTGGTCCTGTTCGTTTGTGCAGGAAATCCACGTTGACGCAACGTACAATCCAAGTCCTCGTAGAAAAAACGGAGATCCGCACCAAACCAGGTTTGGTGCGGATCTCCGTTTTTTCTACGAGGACTTCTTAAATACGTGTGCAAACAGTTTGCACCTAAAACAATTTGCAAAGTCTTTAGTAAATGTGCCCCAATATGGGGCCCATGAGCCAGGATGGGCCTGTACTTCCAGCACATGTCCTGCAGAACGTTGTGTGGGCTGTCAAAAATCTCCAATAATGATCTTGTCTCTGATTTGGAGGAGAGATAATTATTGCATTTAGTAGGTGGCAGCATTTCTCAGTAAAAGGACAGCAGTTGTAGCATGGTTGGTTCATTGCTGGATCACAGAAGATTGCATTGCTCATAAAGAGACAGCATGCCAGCTCCTTGTGTCCTCCCCTGCTTTGTCCTAACAGTTTTCTACAGCTACATGTCTGCCCTTTTGACCCCCTCTATGGCTTTGCTGATGGGTTAGTGTTGTAAAGTGGCAAGCAAAAGTGTCTGCCTGCTTAACATAGAATATAAGAAGGTTAGTTAGAAGGTGTGTTTAAGTTAAGGTTAAAGTTTGCCTGAATATATGTGTATATACACTCACCGGCCACCTTATTAGGTACACCTGTCCAACTGCTTGTTAACACTTAATTTCTAATCAGCCAATCACATGGCGGCAACTCAGTGCATTTAGGCATGTAGACATGGTCAAGACAATCTCCTGCAGTTCAAACCGAGCATCAGTATGGGGAAGAAAGGTGATTTGAGTGTCTTTGAACGCGGCATGGTTGTTGGTGCCAGAAGGGCTGGTCTGAGTATTTCAGAAACTGCTGATCTACTGGGATTTTCACGCACAACCATCTCTAGGGTTTACAGAGAATGGTCCGAAAAAGAAAAAACATCCAGTGAGCGGCAGTTCTGTGGGCGGAAATGCCTTGTTGATGCCAGAGGTCAGAGGAGAATGGGCAGACTGGTTCTAGCTGATAGAAAGGCAACAGTGACTCAAATCGCCACCCGTTACAACCAAGGCAGGCAGAAGAGCATCTCTGAACGCACAGTATGTCGAACTTTGAGGCAGATGGGCTACAGCAGCAGAAGACCACACCGGGTGCCACTCCTTTCAGCTAAGAACAGGAAACTGAGGCTACAATTTGCACAAGCTCATCGAAATTGGACAGTAGAAGCTTGGAAAAACGTTGCCTGGTCTGATGAGTCTCGATTTCTGCTGCGACATTCGGATGGTAGGGTCAGAATTTGGCGTCAACAACATGAAAGCATGGATCCATCCTGCCTTGTATCAATTGTTCAGGCTGGTGGTGGTGGTGTCATGGTGTGGGGAATATTTTCTTGGCACTCTTTGGGCCCCTTGGTACCAATTGAGCATCGTTGCAACGCCACAGCCTACCTGAGTATTGTTGCTGACCATGTCCATCCCTTTATGACCACAATGTACCCAACATCTGATGGCTACTTTCAGCAGGATAATGCGCCATGTCATAAAGCTGGAATCATCTCAGACTGGTTTCTTGAACATGACAATGAGTTCACTGTACTCAAATGGCCTCCACAGTCACCAGATCTCAATCCAATAGAGCATCTTTGGGATGTGGTGGAACGGGAGATTCGCATCATGGATGTGCAGCCGACAAATCTGCGGCAACTGTGTGATGCCATCATGTCAATATGGACCAAAATCTCTGAGGAATGCTTCCAGCACCTTGTTGAATCTATGCCACGAAGAATTGAGGCAGTTCTGAAGGCAAAAAGGGGTCCAACCCGTTACTAGCATGGTGTACCTAATAAAGTGGCCGGTGAGTGTATGTCATACCTACTTACTGAATGGACCTACTCTTCTAACCCCTTGATGCTATTTAATAGTTATCACCTTCTTGAGTTAGTGCCATATGTAATTATTCAATATAACCTATATACTATTGTTGTAGGCACTGCCACTGTAGCCAAAACAATTCACATAGCTGCCTTCTTTATCACCAAGGTTTACATGTACCGTGGGTTGTAAACTGCTAGATGTAAGCAAAGGATCTCCAAAGTAATCCCAACTTCATTGTAAGCGCAGTTGGGGGGCACATTCAAAAGTTTGGGGAGCCCTGCCGATCCAAGTTACGCCCCTGGAACCCACCTACAAAAATACCTGATATATTTCTACTTCATGAGGTGTCACGGGTGTCATTCTATAGCTTGCCTCAGGTAGCAAAGAGTAAAGGTTCGCCCTGCATGGCACTTACAGTGAACCCATCACCAGGAATGTAATTTTAGCTAGTGACAGCTTTCAATAGTCTATGCAGATTTTAAAAATGCCTTTGTTAGCATTCTGAATCAGGGATAGCTGCAGCCTATGTGGCTATGTCAGTCTTCTCTACTCCACACTCCCGCAATTCCCTCCCCTATATGCAATGAGCATGCTGGGGGGATTGGGTGGTGGAGACACCGGCACATACAGTGTGCAGCTGCCACTCCCCAGGGACTCACTACACGCTGCAGGCAGGGAGACAAATAATGTGAATTAAAGAGAACCCGTCATGCAAAATAACCCCCTAAACGAAATATATTTTCACAAACTGCCATTAGAGAGCATTGCCTCTATCCCTTCATTGTCCCTCTACATGCCTGTAAACCTAAGCAATGAGGTCCTAAAGCTGTATGCAAATGACCTGTGAAATGTCCAATGAAGCATTAGCATATTCAAGCTGTCCACTCTATTCATGAGTGGGAGGCACAGCCACACCCCCAGTGCATGACTGACAGCCTGTATAATGGTGTGAGCCTGTATAATGATGTGCTTCCTGGTGCTGGTGGCCACGCCCCCTGCAGCCTGTGTGTGCATGTGTGTGTGTGTGTTTAGGAGAGATACAGCAGCTCCATGCAGCCATGTTACAGCAGAACATGTCAGATTCATGTGTAGCTGATGTCTGTGTCTCTCACCTGTATATTAGGAGGATGCAGCATGTCTGCAATGCTTTACTATACATTACACACAGACATGAGCAGGGGGAGGAGAGGGGAGGGGGAACAGGGGTGACATCACTGCCTCTAACCATGTGACCAGCCTCATTTACATAATAAAGAATAGATGATTTTACAATGAATAATGTATGAAATAACTAGATAAAGGCTGGGATGGGATCCTTGTGAGCTGCTCCAACAGGTAGTGGTGACAGGACAAGTGACAGAGACCTGATGACAGGTGTCCTTTAAACTATTATAAAACTACTATAATTATTGAGGATGGTGATAAAGGCATTTTCAAAATCCGCATAGCAAAGGCTATTGGGACCTGACACCAACTAAAAATGACATACCTCGTGACAAGTTTGCGTTAAATGATTAGCACCAGCAATTGTTGCCATCTCCGATAACAGGTGTTATCTGCTGGGGTTTGCTACATTATGCCACATAGGGTGCATCCACACGTTCAGTTTATCAGATGCAGTTTTTGATGTCCAAACCAGGAGTGGAGTAAAAAAATAGGAGGAGTAGCACTTCTTAATGATAAGTCCTTACCGACTATGAACCACATCTGCATTTGGCTTAAAAAACTGCATATGAAAAACTGAATGTGTGGTTGAACTCATAGAAAACCCGCTCCGCTCTTAGCGACAATGTGGCATACTATTCTATTGATGGAACGTTAAAGGGTTACAAAGTATACTACAAAATTTACTATTATCTGCAATTTGGCAATTGTGCAATATGGTTAAAAGTTTGGCTACATTTTCCAAAAATGATTCACCCTCAAAATAAAATAAACTAGTTCTCTTTAACCCATTTTCCTTTATTACTAGTTGTCCTACAACTATAGATATTTATCAAGTAATGATAAACACTGTATACATGTATATACACACACGCTACAGAGGAATCTAAACTCGTACTTACAGTACTTAAACTTCGCTCATGAGCTTCATCCAAGATAATTGTGCTGAATTTTGTGAGGTTGGGGTCAGTCAATGTGTGCCTTAGCAGGCATCCATCAGTCATGTACATAACTGAAGTGTTCTGTAATAACATATACATATGTGTGAAATATTGTACAATCATTAAAAATATAAAAACAGTTCTTTCTTCATTAATCTTTTTATAAAGCATGCCACTCTTTAAACATCCACAGTAATAATAACACTATATATATTTTTTTAAAAATTAATACTGCAGTATGTGCACATGCTAACACTATTTATTTTCCATTCTGAAGTCTCTGGGTGTTATTTAAAGTTCTTCCTGAGATATTGGATGGAGACCTAGCTGTTGTACTTCACTCCCCTCTTCCCTCTCCACAGAGCTCCTATGTTATACAAAGCTAAGATTTGCTACTCTCCTGCAACGAAATAGAGATACATGGGACAGTAAACAGCTCACCTACATGATCTGTCACCCCATTTATAAAGGATAAATCAGGATAAATACAATCCATTCAAAATTAAAAGGTACTACACTATAGACAAATTCATTTAATACAGTTACGTAGATGAAAGAGGTTAAATGAAAAAATTACCTACCAATGAAGTGCAGTCATCAAAACGTACTTGGTAGCCTACTGTAGTACCCAACAAACAGTCCAACTGATCTGCAACTCTTTGTGCCACAGAAATTGTAGCTACCCTGCGTGGTTGGGTGACACCAATGATACCATGTTTTCCATAACCTTAAAAACAGTCATTTAAACCATTAAAATAAAAAGTTAAAATAGCTGCTGTGCATCATGTATTGCTAAATGGATCTAGTCACAGTAGCAGCAACTCCATCTAAACATCCAGGGCGTAACTAGGAGAAGCAGGGCCCTATAGCAGACTTCTGAAAGAGACCCCCTTAGCCCTCAAAAAATATACATATTTGTATACTCACACATTTATACCCCGAAATATACTTTTATACACTTATACAGTACTTTCCTATGAGAATGTGTACAAGATAATCACGAGATGAATAGGCATCATGGTGGAGACAAGTGCTTAAAGTACCGACTCAATATGTGGCGTGTCTATTAGAGAAAACTGTCACCTGCTTTGTAGAGATACTGTGGCAGCTGAGTTGTCTTCCCACTACCCGTGTCTCCAGTCACAATAAAAAAAGAATGTTCTCTTGCAGCCTGGAGTAGCTTATCTTTACATCTGTGAATTGGAAGAATTGGCGAGTAATATTGCTCTTCTCCAACTCTGGATTTAGACATTGCATTGGTATAAAAAAGGTTCTGAAACACAAAGAACAATATTTCATCAGCTCAGCTGTATAACACCCACACATGATATATATTTCATGTAATTTACCAACTCACAATTTCAATAAAGCAGCTGTGAGTAAAGAGCTGTTGCAGCAAGTTCTTACATTCAACCTGGCCAGGATTCAGCAGCTCCACAGGGATGCAGAGCTATTTGCAAGTGAAACAAACCCTCCCATCAGGATTGAGATTATATGAAATGAACAGTCATTTAGATCAGCAATAATCTGCTGGGAGGTGGTTGCTTTGTATCTGTTCTAACTATGTACCACGGATTTACACTAAATGCACAGCTAATCTTGTACAAATGAGCTGCCATCTGTGGGTACATGAGATATACAGGTCTACCAATATGTGACCACTATGGTCCTGAGATCATGAGGACATGGACAACAGCAGCCGCCCTCAGAATTAACCCATTCAGTTCAGCGAGAAAAAAAAACTGGGATAAAAGACAAATTTAGCAATGTCTACTATAATAATGTGACCTAATCTGCATACACCACTGAAACGGTACAAGTATCGGGGTACTGACACTTTTTCTACCAGCACTACACATGACTGGAGGGAGCCATCTTGCCTGCCAGGATCTTCCGTCCGAGAAAATTTCAGCAAGGTACAGCGTACTCTCACAGTAAAACAACAATTGCAGAATAATACCCTTTGAATGTGCAGTTTGAATTATGTAAGAAAATAATACGATCATAGAGCTGTTTTGTTTACCTTCCAGGAAGCTGAGAGGCTTTTTGTCTCTTACAAGGATCCGTAGTGCGATAACCCTGCAATTGTGGCTGGAAGCGTGCAACGTGCTGAGAACGAAAACAAGTGGAAAGCGCCACCTAGTGGCATTTAGGAGGTTCCGAGGGGAAAATATTTCAAGGCTTTTACTTGTTTGTATGTTGCATAAAATGAAATGTGGTGCTATTGTTACCTCTCAGGGGGGCATTCCCTGCTTCCTCACGGGATTATAGCTCTGGTATTGCAAAATATATTCGGGAAAAACCCATATGAGGAGGTATGAACCCAACCTCAAGATGCCAGTGGTTAACCAACTAGCAAATGTTCATGTGTACGTTTGGAAGTCTATTGAAATCTATGCAAAAAATACATCTGTTATTCATTTGTTTTTAACCCCTTCAGGACTCGGCCTATTTTGGCCTTTAGGACACAGCCCCATTTTCCAAATCTGCCCTGTGTCACTGTAAGGCTAAATTCACACTGCCGTGAGCCCGCCGCACCGTAGCACGGCGGGCACACGGCAGCGCGGGGAGAGGAGGAGGAGGAGGTGAGCGCAGCTCACCCCCGCCCCTCTCCATAGAAAGTAATGGCGCACAGCGCCGTAATACGGGGAAAGATAGGACATGTCCTATCTTTCCCCGGGCTACGGAGCGGTACGGTGCTGCACGTGTGCTGCACCGTGCGCTCCCGTACAGGGCCGTGAGCACATAGAAGTGTATGGGGGACGTATATCGGCCGCATATACGTCGGCCGTATATACGTCCCCCATACTGTAGTGTGAATGTAGCCTAAGGCCGGCGCCACACGTGGCGCTTTTGTCTGCGCTTGCAAACGCAGACAAAGTCGCCCCCACCGGGGCGGGCCTCGGCCCGATCGCATGAGCGTTTCTATGTTAATTTAACGCGAAACACCGGCGGCTTGTTCCCGATTGCAGACGTTTCCATAGAAACGCTGATACGATCGGCCGAGGCCCGCCCCGGTGGGCGCGACTTTGTCTGCGTTTGCAGGCGCAGACAAAGCGCCACGTGTGGCGCCGGCCTTAGGGTGATGTCACACATGGCGTTTTTAGGCCATTTTTGGGCCGTTTTTAGTTTTCAAATCGTAAAAAACGTATGCGTTTTTGTACAGTTTTCTGAATTTGCACAATTAAAAACGTACAAAAACGAATGCGTTTTAAAAAAAACGGGTGTTTTTTTTTTAACTTACGTTTTTTACAATCTGAAAACGCGCTAACTAAAAACGGCCTAAAAATGCCGTGTGTGATATCACCCTAAGTACTTATAGCTTTGGAACGCTATGAGATATCCAGGGGATTTTGAGATTGAGCATGACCGCGGCATGTAAGGGTGTTCCTGCTGTGGATCGGATCCCCTGTGCCGCTTAACAGGGGATCCCATCCTCTACTGGGCAGCCCCGAAGTCTGCCTAGTGCTCCGGGGCTGCCCGATGTCCCTGCCAGTCAGATCCCTTCCGGGTCTGACTGTAAACTGTCCAAGCATGCGCCATGCTCAGACAGTTTACACTGCTCTACAATGAATCTGTATTGTAGAGCAGTGTATTGAACTTGAATCAGCAATCAGAGCATTGCTGGTTCAAGTTCAAGCAAGTATAAGTAAAAACATGTAAAAACACGGGGGGGGGGCGCAAAAAAAAAAAATCATTTTTAATTAATATCTTTAAAAAAATGATCTAAAAAGTTATTTAAAAAATGTTACGCACTCTAAAATAAGACCACTAAAAAGAACAACTCTTCTCACAAAAAATAAGCCCCTAACCAGATTTGTCAGCCGAAAAATAAAAAGTTATGCATATGAAAAGATGGTGACGCTAAAATGAACAAAATTTTCTCCAAATTAGTTTTTATACAGTAAAATTGAATAAAATACACAAAACCCCCACATATTTGGTATCACTACGTCCGTGACAATCTGCATAATAAAACAGAATTATTATTGGACCCTCAAAGTGAACCCCGTAAAAAACAACCTCAAAAAACTCTCCGAAAAAAAAGATGATTTTTAATTAATACCCTTTAAAAAATGCTCTAAAAGGTGATTTCAAAAAGTTACGCACTCTAAAATAAGACCACTAAAAAGAACAAATATTCTCACAAAAAAAAACCCTAACCAGATTTGTAAGCTGAAAAATAAAAAAGTTATGCATATGAAAGTCAGTGATGCTAAAATTTACATTTTTGCCTAATTACTTCTTATTCAGTAAAATGTGAAATGTTTTTTAAAAAAACCTATATAAATAAGGTCTTTTCGTAATTGTGGAGACCCATAGAATAAAAATAATATACTATTTTTACGGTACGGTAAACGGCCAAAAAAAATTACAAAAAAAGTTCCTAAAAAATTGATGATTTTCATTTCCTCCACCACCAAAGAGTTAATGAAATCTCACCAATTACAATTAGCTATAGATGCGCCAAAATTACGTACCAGAAAAGTGCATCTCATATGGCAAAAAAATAAGCCCCTATAGGTCCACAATGAAAAAACAAAAAAAATTATAGCCTGTACAATGTGACATAGCAAATCTGATCTGCATGGCGCCTCCTTCCCTTCTATGCTCATCCGTGTGCCCATACAGCAGGTCACCACCACACATGGGGTATCAGTGTACTCGGTAGAAATTGGGTATCAAACTTTGTGGAGCCTTTTTTCATTTTATCCATTACAAATGTTAAATTTCCCACCCAAAATGAGTGTATTGTCAAAAAATATTACAATTTGTAGACCACACCTCCATTTTGTTTTAACCCCTATAAAACACCTAAATGGTTAACAAACTTCTTAAAAATGGTTTTTCATACGTTGAGGTGTGTAGTTTCCATAATGCGGTAATTTATGAGTCTAGCTATTATTTAGGCCTCTCACGGTCAATTAAAAGTTGAGTAGGTCCATCTAAATATTAGTTTTGGTGATTTTCCCAAAAATTTGAAAAATGGCACCAAACATTCTAGTAAAATATGTGGAATCTTAAAAAACCATGCCAACATAAAGCAGACACAGAAATGTAAGTTATGAATTTATTTGGGTGCTATGACTATCTGCATCAAAAGTAGGGAATTTAGAACTTTGAAAATAAAGATTTTTTTCCAAATTTTTGCCAAATTTAGTTTTTTTTCATAACTAAACACAAAAGATTTCATCCAAATTTTTAAACTAATTTGAAGTACAATGTGTCACGAGAAAACAATCTCAAAATCCTCTGGATATCTCATAGCGTTCCAAAGCTATAACCACTTATAGTGACACAGGGCAGATTTGAAAAATGGGGCCGCGTCCTTAAGGCCAAAAGAGGCTGAGTCCCGTAGGGGTTAATAGCGATTGCCAGTGTGTACATCTAAGACACACACAGCGATGATCACTGGATGCCGGTTGGGATGTCACCACTGCCTGCGTCGTTTGTTAGCCAAGGTGCCATTGCTGTACCATTGCTTAGGTGACAGTGCCCGTGACTGGGAAGCCATAATTATGAATTATGCCCCAGTTATGGACAGCTATGATATTCCCATTGTCTAAGTTTTAGAGGGAAAAAAAAAACTACAGTCTGTTTTTTTTTTTTTTGGTACCATATTATTGAGATTATTTTTCTTTGGAGCTAAGTAGCATATTACTATTATAAAATTCATGACCTTTGGAAAACTGTGTGCCCTGGCTGCTATGCTTAAACACATTACTTCCACATACACAGGAGCTGCCTTAACTGTCCAGACAAGATTAATCAACCTGAGCTGGATGACTCATACACAGCATCTGGAGGATGGTGCAGCGATTGATTACTTCTGGCTGTCAGGGACAACACAGTGATTACATATTCTCAGCTTATGTGGGGAAGGACAAGGCTGAAGCAGAGCATAATTAGGGTAAGAGGAGAGCACCAAGGCAGCCATGGGAGTGACAGCCTCATTATCATAATTTTTAAGCAATAACTTTTTTCAGCAAAACCACTCAGTTTAGGGATTAAACAAGATATGTTTCAGCATCAAGGTAGCTACAGCATTCTCAAGGTATATTTGGTTCTTAAAAGAAAATGATAGATTTCCTTTAACTATAGATTTAAGGTAGGACCGTCGGGGCTCCTTCAGCACAGGCTTTAGGAGTCTGTCCGAGTGATCCACTGTGTTGGGGCCCCCGGCAAGAGACCGTGAAGAAAGAAGTGTTATATATGATGATGCTTGGCCGAGCATTAAAAGACATCAACCATTTATAAACGCATGCTTGAGCTAAGCTTGCTTATTGTTTGATGTGTTCTTACTAATAACAGTGGTCATTTTCTTTTTACAGCAAACAATCATTTTGCTGAGAAAAAAAATGGGGCTCAGATTCTCCAGTCAGGTTGAAGTGCTCCAGTGCTGCACTTCTAGGGCGCTTGGCGTTCTTTGTTTGCATAAGTATACACAACTCCTGTGTGCTTAAGCATCTCCTCCTCCCTCTCTGGCAGCCGGCTGCACAATGTGGCTATTTATCAAGCATGGGAAGGGGAAGGAGGAGCAGATGCTTATGCACATAGGTGGTGTGCATTGGTTTATTTATTAAAAATTGTTATTCCATATAATACAAACGATACAAACGGGGAACTACGTGTTTCACACTTGGTCTACACGCTTAATCTGGTTCTCTTCATATGAGAGGAACTAAGCATGAAATGCTTAGAGAATTTGAAAATCGTTTGATGTTTTTTATGGAATTACAATTTTTAATTAATCAACTTCATGAAGTCAGATTTGGCCATTGATAATGATAATTTGACTACCAGTGGGGCTATTGTAGTGTTCTTGTTGGTCCTGTTTCTAAAGATCAGGAAATTTGTAGTATACATAATTGTACCCCGTACTGGATTGGACACGGCTGCAGACCCTGGACCTACATGTGAACAATAACGTTACTCCTGACTTCAAAACCTGCCAAGGTGAGCAGATATTACTCCTCTACACCCTATATCAGTGATGGCGAACCTTTTAGTGACCGAGTGCCCAAACTACAACCAAGACCCACTTATTTATCGCAAAGTGCCAACACAGAAATTTAATTTGTGTTTTATACCCCTTGCTGTCACATCTTATATTCATAATCGCACCCTGAGGAAACCAATAAAGCAAAAAAGAAAAGAAATTTGGATGATCATTGTAGCTTCCTTCCAGGATCCTCTAAACAAGAAGAATTGTCAGGGCAGGAGCTACAATGATGACCCAGATCTGTCCACACATCCCCACTCCTCCAGTAGTCCCAGATAGCGCAGTCTGTGCACAGCAAGTCCTGGGCTGTCTGGGACTGCAGGAAGATACCTGGAGTCATCTCTGGTGATGGCCTGGGTGCCCACAGAAAGGGCTCCGAGTGCCACCTCTGGCACCAGTGCCATAGGTTCGCCACCACTGCCCTATATCTTATTTTAGATATACCGGTACTACAGTAGGGCTCACCCTTGTCTCATTTTCTTTCTGTCTTTAGGTTTGGGAGAACCAGGCTGTTAGTAACATGCCCTGGAATAGCCCCATTTTTCAATAACGATGTGCTGTCTTGCATTGTAGCATCTTAGTGTTAATGGGTAAAGATGCGGATTACATCCCAATGAGAGTGTGTTTTAATTACATTTATCTGCACATCAACTTGGATAATTACTGTAAGTATTAAATCCCTAGGCATCCAAAGTAGATGAAGTGATAAAAATAGCTAAAGACTCTTTCCGGTAACAGTGATGTCTAGCCAAGAGAATGTGTTTCATGTTTTTCTTCATTACTTTCTCTTTAATAATTCAGTTAAATTGTACATTTTACACACAACAGTTAAATTCTATTTAATGGTCATCCAACCCCTTCATAATTGTTAACATCACCAAACATCAGTTACTTAAAATGTTTATTTAGCTTTGGACTTTACATTTAATGAACCAAAATAAGTAGTTTCTGAACTCCAAACATTTAAAAAAAATAAAAAATAAAAGGTAATGTAACAAGAAGGGTATGTTCACATGACGGTACTTGACCCATATTTAGCATATCTCACCAGTGGGTGAAAATCTTCTTTTGGGCTTTACGACACAGATTTTGACCTGCAAGCCCTATATTCCAAGCAGCATCCACAAGGATTTCCCTTAAAATAAAGGGCTTGTTCCTTTTTCCTACAAGGAGTCAATTCCACTTTTTACACATGGAACCCTTAAAACTATGTATACTTATTTCAGTGTTATGTACAGTCATAGATGATGGCACCATTTCCCCTCCTACAACAGTCAGTGGCCCATATTTATCAAAAACAATGCAAACGGTACAATGTGGAGTGAGCAATGTGCACCTGATTCATGAATTGTGGCACACGTTCTTCATAAATCTGGTACCCCCTGCACTGCTCTGACAGTGTTCACCATTTTTTTTGGTGCACTTTGCTCATGCGGCAGAATTGTGGCACAGACACAATTATGGAGTGTGTCATATAGAATTGTGGCGTATGGTCTGACTAAGAACTATCACGCCTCTTTAGGTGCATGTTTTTTAGGTGTCGTGTGTGCAACAATTGTGTCTTGGACATTTATTAAATACATGTACAAGCAGTTTTCACATGAAAGAAAATGCAAAGTCCAACAGAAAACTGGCTTTAGTAATTCTGGACCACTGCATTATATTGTACACGCAATATTTCCACTTAGCAGTAGGTGGGCCCCCAGAATCAATTTCACTGGCGGGCCCTAAGCACCTCAGTCCGACCCTCATAGGCCCATGTTACAGAGACACAACCAGTCACACTAAAAGTAACAACATGCTTCCAGGGCACCCACACATATGTATAGTACAGAAACAGTGAGGAAGATTTATTAGGATTTGTAACTCAGTGTTTTAGGTATTACTATTATGTAAGTATTTACATAATTGCAATTACTAGAGAATTACCACTAGTAATTGTGATTATTTCCCCCTTTACACAATGTTCAGGCCAAATGGGCATGGAGGGGTTGCGGCCAGCGAAAGAAGTGGCCGCTTGGGGACTTCCTTTGCTGTGTAAGTGCATTATCTATGACCTGTGAAAGTTTGCATCCTGTCTTCCCCACCTACTCTAGCTGCTTCCTTATCTTTTAAGTAGAAATAAAATAAATGCTCGATGATTTTAAACAATGAGTGCCACTGACTTCTAGGGGGGGTCCACACGTTCAGTTTTTCAGATGCAGTTCTTGTAGCCAAAAATAGGTGTGGATCATATTGGGTTGAGACAAATAAATGAAAGGTGCTCCTCCTACTTTTACTCTATTTCTGGTTTGGCATCAAAAACTGCATCTGAAAAACTGAACATGTGTTTGTACCCCTAGCTTCTTATATTTCAGACTAAACACTTAAACATCCCAGATAAGCACCACCTACTCCTTAGGGCTTCCTATCTCGTCTTCAATGATATGGACTGTGAGATCTCAAATTGCATTAAGAGATTGTTTCTCTTAGCTTTTTTCACTTTTTTAGATATATGACTACATGTGGTGCACAGAGTCCAAGTAACCTATTCCAACTGTGAAAGTCATTGAGGCAGGTTTGCAAAAACTGTCAAAGGTCAGGTACAAATGGGCTGCGGTCACACATGTTGTCAGCACATGGGGGCCGGTATTGGCCAGATTGCATATGCATTTCCAGTGAAATGCATGTAATTGGTAACCAGCACCAGCTGAATTAATCGCATTAATTTTATTGGAACGCATATGCGATTAGGCTGAGGCCCGCCCCCAGGCACTAGCATTAGGTTTGTAAATGCAACCCTTTCACCAAATGTGACCTTTTTTTTTAAGCAGATTTGGATTGGATTTCTATAAACAATCCACTACGCTGTATTCTGCTGTGGCCAACCCACAGCAATTAGGAAATGAGTGTTACTGGCATAAAAGACATACGGTCTCATACTTCTCAAAAGCACTATAAGGGTGTGTTCAAACGTTCAGTTATTCAGATGCAGTTTTTGATTTTCAAACCAGAAGGGGAGTTAAAAAAGAGGAGGAATCCGTTCAATGATATTTTTTCACTCATCATGCCCCACATCTGCTTTGGCTTCAAAAATGGCATGGTTACAGAGAACATTAGTAGTGTAAGCTTTCATTGAAATCCCTAATATGATGACACTGGGGCCAATCTATCCTAAGACATAAGAACAGTGTTACCATAAACAAGCTTGCCAGTATGGTCACCAGTGGCCAGGAACTTTCAGCTACAATGCTGGCGAAGATAACTGGCTTATTGAACAATGCTCCATCTATGTTACATCCCCCACCACACGTGGGATCGCCACTTTAGTTGTTTTCTGTCATGTCTGAGTGGCAGGATATTATGTATGTTACCAATATATATCTATTAAATGATCTGCATCAGTTCTTGAAATGTCATAAAATGGCAGCAGATGGAGCAGATGGAGGGTCATGTGATCTCTAACTCTCCATGAACAATCTTCTTTCCAGGACCTTATTATGGTATTCATAGACATAGACTGTTAGAACCCCACGGCCCTCCATCTGTGGCCATTTTATGGACAGGAATGGCAACTGATGAGGTAAAATGCTATTCTGAAATAGGGGCTTTATTTTACAGTTCAAGAAAGCCATGGAGAACTGTTAATAGATGATATCTGTAAGTTAGCGAATATTCGATCCCCTGCAGTTACAACACATTACAAAAACATGAAGTAAATGTGCCAACTCCTTTTATAAGGCTTCAAATTTCTTATCTCTTTATTACCCTAATGCTCTTTACTCCCATTTCTCTATGTTGCTCTCCTTTTCTTGATACCCACTGCTTTCTATACTCACATCTCTTTGCTACCCTTACTTATCTGTCTATGCTGTTTGTTTCTATATACTGCACTATCCTAGCCCTGAGTATAACACCAAGGCAGTAAGGAGTATAAACTGTTGGGAGCTGAAGGGATAAGCTCTTGGTTCATACGTTAGCTCTGCCCCTCAGCTCCAATATAGTTTTCATGATTCTTAAAAATTTAAAAAAATTTGGATCATGCTTAACTGAAATAATTTGACTACCCAGCCATACTGTAATTAAGAATAACACGCTGCTAAAAAGTGCTCTCCATAATCTGATTAAGCATATTGAATATAAAAAATGGGATCTTAAAAATTGGTGTATCTATAAAATATACATTTGGAACAACCTGACATTTTATATAGTAACGGTTTACTTTCATCAAAGTGCCATTAAACAAGCTCACATTTATCTTACCATAACTAATCTTGTACAAATGTCCTCTAAAACTATAAGAGACAATGGGGGTCATTTACTAAGGCAAAACCAAAGAATACCCCTATATTCAGCCTCTCCAACAATATACTCAAAATACCAAAAAAGAACCAGAGCGGCAAAAGACTTCAATATATAAAAATATGTAATATTCTTTATTGAAAGTACATAAATATAACATATATAACCCTCAAATGGGAAAAGAAGAAATTTGTAAATACAGTATATAGGGGACACAAGTAGCCCCAGATGGAAAAAGGGCAGCACAGGAGACCAGTGGCTACCCCTGTTAGTCCAGAGTCCAAATAGTATAGTAAAAAATAGACATAATATGGTCAAAGTATTAGACTCAAATACATTGGGCAAAAAGTGGCAGTAGTGCAGTAAGAAATATGTAAACCATACACAACACTGGAGGTACCGTCCAGTGTTAGTAATAGATATGTCAAAATACTATTGCACACTCACCCGAAAACAGAATGGACAGACACTGGGCAGTTCAGGGGAAAGCCAAAGGATACACCCCAACGCGCGTTTCGCACGAATGCTTCGTCAGGACACGTGCTTACCTTCATCCAGGATGAGTGTGCAATAGTATTTTGACATATCTATTACTAACACTGGACGGTACCTCCAGTGTTGTGTATGGTTTACATATTTCTTACTGCACTACTGCCACTTTTTGCCCAATGTATTTGAGTCTAATACTTTGACCATATTATGTCTATTTTTTACTATACTATTTGGACTCTGGACTAACAGGGGTAGCCACTGGTCTCCTGTGCTGCCCTTTTTCCATCTGGGGCTACTTGTGTCCCCTATATACTGTATTTACAAATTTCTTCTTTTCCCATTTGAGGGTTATATATGTTATATTTATGTACTTTCAATAAAGAATATTACATATTTTTATATATTGAAGTCTTTTGCCGCTCTGGTTCTTTTTTTGTCATTTACTGAGGGCCTGATTCGCGTTTCTGCAACGGGTTACCCGAATTTTTCAGTTTTGCGCCAATTTTCCCTGTATTGCCCCGGGATTTCGGCGCACGCATGCATGAGACGGAAATCGGGGGGCATGGCCGTAAAACCCCCCCCACAGATTTGGAAAAACCGCTGCATTTTTTAAAAAAAAAGTGTCGCTCGACATGTGCTTACCTTCATCCAGGATGGTTTTTATAAGTGTGGTTCAACACGCTGTAAAACACTAGTAAGAAAAATCTAGTAAGTTATACAGTATATATCGTTACCTGTGTTGAATGTAATCTTATGTACATAGGTTACACCATCTGCAAATTTGAAATTCGAATTCTGGAATATATTAATGATGTTGAGACACCAACAGAAAGGGATATCTCACATGTCTCACAGGTCATTTTCGGCATATGCAATAGAACAGATTAGGAGTAAAACAAGAGGAGGAGATAAGCAATGCACCCTATTAAAAAGGGAAGCCTATTGGATCTTTATGCTGGACACATGTAATCTATTGGGTATGAATAAACGCAATGTACCACTATTAAGTCAGTATTTCTGTGTATTTTCTTAGAACAAAAATTGGTACAGTTCTTTATACTTTACATAGAGAATAGCATGGGTTCTAATCAGACGCTGATAAACTAAAAAAAATAAAATAAACAATAAATACCCTAATACAGTAATCTTCATTTCGATCATCTTCATTTTGATTTACTTGTATTTAATATTATTGATGGTTTTAAACTTCAAGGTGGTGCCACCTTTGAAAACGTATTGGGAACTTTTTAGCTGGTACGTACCTCTGGTCGGCTTGCCTCTATATTCTGATGACAGCTGATGCAAAGCCGATCTTATGTGGACGTTGCTATGCCTGTGTCAGCTGACTAAGGGAAGGGCTTTGATCGGTCACATGACTCCACTGGAGTTTCTGGCGTTCTTTGGGTGCTGCCACACCTTGCATTCTTGGACCATTTTAAACCATGCGTTTTCAGTCCGTTTAAAAAGGCATACGGTTTTTTAATGTTTACCATGCATATGGCTGCTTTGAACCTGTTTATCTTCATTTCTAGATGTGTAGGCAGCTGTGAAACAGATTAAAACCAGCCAAACGCATGGTAAGCTTACAAAAACGCATCCGTTTAAAAACACATGCGTTTCAGTCCGTTTAAAAACAGTCTAAGAATGCGACATGTGGCAGCACCCTTATTGTGGTGGCTCAGTGGATTACTGATGCCCAATCAAGTCCAAGGCGGTAAGTTACATTTCTGGACACTAGGTGGTAATTATTGTCACAGGTGCTTCGGCGACCCATGTCTTGGGTTGCGTGTTTACCCATGATCCTCGGTGTGCCCCAGCACCCCTCTGCTCTGTCTTACCTCTCCCCCTTCCTGATTCCCGTCTGGTGGCCATGTGCACACGTTCCCGTCTCCTAGGGCATGCGCGCCGGCTTCAGATGATTTAAAGGGTCAGCGCACCGCTAATTGGTGCTGGCCCTTTTCAGGAAATGGATAAAGGCTAGCGTCTTCCAGCATTCCCTGACGGATCTTTGCGCTATATACCATTAAAAAAGCTGTTACCTGTGACCTGTGTGTTAACCTCATGTTGTGACCCCGGACCTGTTCTTGACCTTGCTCCTTTGCTGCCAGCCCTGACCTCGTGCTCCGTACCTGAGCTTGAACCATTGCCGTCTGCCTTGACCACCTGCCTGTCCCTGACTATGGGACAGAGGCAATCCCGTCACGGCTATTCACACTGCATTCCTCAGCTGAGTTTGTGCTGCTTAACCTGCGCCAAAGGGACTCGTCTGTAGGGGACTCTGCTGTACAGTTCCGCACTCTGGTCTCTGAACTCACCTAAAACGACGCACCCCTGACTGCGACCTTTAAAAAAGGACTTTCGTGTCAAGTCAAAGACGTGTTGGCTGCATGTGACCTACCGTCTACTCTGAGTGGTATCATCACTCTGGCCACTCAAATTGACGTTCGGTTTAAGGAGTGCACAGAGGAATTACGTCTCGAGCATCCGCAAGCCTGGGTTTGACGCCTGCCTCGCTTTGCAGACTGCACGGCCGGGGGGACAGAAGTGGCTTTTGGAAGGCAGGAGCCGAGGAACCTATGCAGGTGGACAGAACCCGGCTCTACCTCCAGGAACATCAGGCAAATCTTTGCCTATATTGTGCCAGTCTTGAGAACTTCATTGGGGCTTGGCCAGTCCTTCCCGAATGTCTTGGAAACGGCAGCACCTAGGGTTCTTGGGAGAAGCGTCCCTAGGTGAGAGCAAAGCTTCTCCATGCCTGACTATTCCTGTGCTCCTCAGCTTT
Organism: Engystomops pustulosus; assembly: GCF_040894005.1. Lineage (NCBI taxonomy): Eukaryota > Metazoa > Chordata > Amphibia > Anura > Leptodactylidae > Engystomops > Engystomops pustulosus. The sequence goes on from NC_092412.1 coordinate 132,469,761, forward strand.
GGCACCCGCACTCAGATTCAGGTCTCTGCTTTCTTGGACTCTGGTTCTGCAGAAAACTTCGTGGATGCCACTCTGGTCTCCCGGCATCACATCCCTATGGTCTTTCTCGAGAAGCATCTGGTCATCTCCAATCCGGTCCCATACCACACTGAGCCTATTTTCCTGCAAGTCGGTTTTCTGTGTAAGGAGAGTCTGTCCATTGATGTACTGCCACACTCCACCTCATCTCTCCTGCTAGGTCTTCCGTGTCTGCAGCTCCATGCACCTGTGTCTGTCTCGCTGCATGGTGGTGCCTCTACCAGTACCTGTCCTAGACTCCTTCGTATCTCCCAAGTCTTTGGTGGGCCAACCTATGTGTTACTGGGACTTTGCCAATGTTTTCTCCAAAAAGCAAGCAGAGACTTTGCCACCACACCGTCCCTACGATTGCCCTGTCGATCTTCTACTGGGTGCCTCTTCTCCCCTCTTCTCCCTCTGTCCATGAGACTGCTGCGATGTCCCTCCTGCAAAGAGGGTTTATTCTTAAGTCCTCCTCTCCCTTTGGTGCTGGCTTTTCTTTTTTTTGTTACCAAGAAGGATGGGTCACTCTGTCCTTGCAATGACTTTCGTGCGCTTAACAAGGTCACGATTAAGAACCGCTATTCATTGCCGTTGATCACCGAGCTCTTTGACCGTCTACGCAGATCCAAAGTCTTCTCCAAGCTGGACTTTTGTGGGGACTACAATCTCATTCGGATCCGCAAGGGCGACGAATGGAAGACAACCTTTAACACTCGTGATGGACATTTTGACAGGATTTACACTGTGGATGTTTTGATATTATTTTTGAATAAACTTTGGAACCTGGCTGGACCATTGGATTATTTCGACTGTTATCTTGCCTTCTCAAACGAGGTGGGTCCCTTGCCGGCTCCATACATGATCAACAATGGGCTGGAGGTGAGCTGGAGTTTTATCCTCTTTTCCAATGGACATTTTGAGTACCTGGTGATGCCATTTGGACTATGTAATGCGCCAGCTGTTCTAGAATTCGTCAATGACATCTTCAGAGATCTGCTGTATACTTGTGTTGTAGTCTATCTTGACGACATTCTGGTATTCTCCCCGGACCTCGAGTCCCACCAGTCCCACGTACGGCAAGTCCTTGGAAGTCTGCGGACCAACCGCATCTACACCAAGCTTGAGAAATGTCAAGCCTTCCTTTCCTTGGCTATATTATCTCCGACAAAGGTCTCCAGATGGATCCTGCCAAGCTGTTCCTGGGCATTGTGAACTATTACCGGAAGTTTATCTCGCATTTCTCTTGTGCCACTCACCAAGAAGGGCTCTAATCCCAGCCTATGGTCTTCGGCGGCTAAAGAAGCCTTATCAAGTTTGAAATCCGCCCTTGCCTCAGCCCCAGTTCTCACTAGGCCTGATACAAAAAAGCCTTTTCATCTGGAAGTCGATGCATCCTCAGTGGGTGCAGGGGCAGTGCTCACCCAGAAAGGGCCTAAAGGCCGAACTCTTACTTGCGACTTTTTCTCTAAGACTTTTTCCTCCACAGAGAGGAAATACTCCATAGGAGACCTTCTGGCCATCAAACTTGCCCTGGAAGAATGGCAAGGGAGCTCACCAGTCTGCACATATATACAGACCATAAAAACCTCCTATATCTCTAGACAGTCCAACGTCTCAACCTTAGGCAAGCCCGTTAGTCACATTTCTTTTCACGCTTCAAACCTCCTGATTCACTTCCGTCCTGCTGAGAAGAATATCAAGGTTGATGCCCTTTCCCGTGCCTCTGATGTCATAGCACAGGAACCAGCTCCTCGGCACATTATTTCTCCTGAACAACTGTTGTTGCTGCACCAGTGGATCTTTTTCAACTACCTCCTGGCAGGACCTATGTAAGACCGGCTCTACGGAAGAAAATTCTGACTTGGGGACATTGATAACAGGATTCCTGTGCTTCCTATGCCTGGAATAAGCTGTCACGTCTCAATGCTTCTGCCATTGCTGATACCCAGCTGCCAGTGGTCTCACATGACTATGGACTTACTTTGGATCTTCTGCCTTCCTCAGGCAATACTGTCATCTGGGTGGTAACAGACCGTTTTTCCAAAATGTCCCATTTTGTCCCTCTTCCAGGTCTGCCGTCTTCTCCACGTCTTGCAAGTCTCTTCTTCATCACATCTTCCGGCTCCATGGACTTCCCCATTGCTTCTGACCGAGGGGTTCAGTTCGTCTCCCAATTCTGGCTTTCTCTGTGTAGCCAGCTTCAAGTAAAGTTGGAATTCTCTTCCGCCTATCACCCACAGTCTAATGGTCAGGTGGAAAGCGTTAACCAGACTCTGGGCTGCTATCTTCGCCATTTTGTCTCGGCCCATCAGGACGACTGGTCCACTCAGTTGCCATGGGCGGAGTTTAGCTACAAGTCCTTAGACCAGTGATGGCGAACCTTTTAAAGACTGAGTGCCCAAACTACAATTGAAAGCCACAAATTTTTCACAAAGTGCCAAATGCCAATTTAAAGTAACGTATTGCTCCCTGCTGTGTCACAGATCCATATGTATTGGCATCCTGAAAACACCAATACAGTAGAAAGATGGAGAAATGTGGATTGTTATTGTAGCTTCCCTCTAAGGTCCCTTTAACAGGATGAATCGCAGGCCCTGAGAAGGGGCTTCAATGGTAATCCAGCTCTGGCCACTCCTCCTTGCTCCTCCTGCACTCTTCAAGTCACTTTGAGTCCTCAATGGTGACCTTTGTGCAGGGTGATGGCCTGGTTGCCCACAGAAAGGGCTCCGAGTGCCACCTCTGGCACCCGTGCCATAGATTCGCCACCACTGCCTTAGACTCTGCTACTGCTGGCTCAGCACCTTTCTTCATCAACTATGGACTGCATCAACGCCCTCCTCTTCCTCTACCGGTGTCTTCGGCCGTCCCTGCGGTTGAAGAATTGGTGCAGGATCTAAAGTCAATTTGGGAGCAGACTCATCTTTCCCTACTCAGACCAAGCTCCAGGCTGATAAGAAACGCAGGTCTCCTCCTGTCTTCTTAACAGGTGACAAAGTCTGGTTGTCCTCCAGGTTTGTCCGACTAAAGATCCCTGGCTATAAACTTGGTCCTCGTTTCCTGGGTCCCTTCGAGGTGCTGAGGGACATCAATCCAGTGGCCTACAAGTTGCGCCTTCCTCCCACCATGCGTATCCTGAACTCCTTCCATGTCTCATTACTCAAGCCTGTCATCCTGAACCGCTTCTCCCGGCAAGTACGTCCTCCTGAGGCTGACTCCCCGACGTCTTCACGGTAAGGGCGGTCCTAGATATGAAGACGGTGAGAGGTAAGCATGTCTTCCTGGTTGACTGGAAGGGGTTTGGGCCGTAGAAGAGATCCTGGGAACCCGAGGATAACATTCTGGACCGCAGTCTTCTAAAGCACTTCCTCCAGCCAAAGAAGAGGGGGAGGCAAAAAGGGGGAGTACTGTCACGGGTGCTCCCACGACCCACATCTCAGGTCGCTCACCAGTGATCCTTGGGTACCCCAGCGCCCCTCTGTTCCGTCTTACCTCTCCTCATTTCTCAGAGGGCGCACGCTAATTGGTGCTGGCCTTTTTTAGGAAATGGATAAAGGTTGGCGTCTCCCAGCATTCCCTGCTGGATCTTTGCGCTATATGCAATTGAAAAAGCTGTTACCTGTGACCTATGTGTTGACCTCCTGTTGTGACCCCGGATCTGTTCCTGACATTGCTCCTTTGCTGCCAGCCCTGATCTGTTGCTCCATACCTGACCTTGAACCTGCCTTGACCACCTGCCTGTCCCCGACTACCAGATTGCCTGCCGATTCTGTACCTCGACCTTGGCTGCCGCCACACACAGGTCGCGCCTGTGGAACGGTCCCTAGTGTTGGCTTGTGTCATCGTCCGCGGTGTTCCAGGTGGTTCACTACCCCAGAAGCCTGACAATAATTAGTAAGTGAAGTAAACATTTATGTATGTATAGGATTGTGTGTGTAAGTAGGATTAGGCTGTTGGACCATGGCGTTTGGGGTCGGATCTTTGCTCCCGGCATGGAATGAGGGTAAGCTGTAAAACCTTAAAGCTATTTATCAAAACCTTCTCTACTTGTATCTTGAATATGGTTTACCAAGCATGCAACATTTTCCATTTTTGTGGGACAATTTTCTCAATATATTGTTTCTCTGTTTATAGATCAGATGTTGCTTTGTAGGCCACTCATGCATTACAAAAGGGCTGTGATCAGAGACTACAGAATAGCCAAAATGTGAACTTTGGCTCTGAAACTTCAGGCTGGTGCTCTGCCTCCAAATGGGTGCTGTCTACAGAAACTTTATATAATTCCAGGCTCACCAGGAAGTGCATGATCAGAGAGAAGATTTTTCGGCACAGAAAGTGTCAAATAAATATTGCATATAGTGTAAATGGAGACTTAATAGAGATGACCCTAGAGAGATGTCTTAAAAAAAAAACTCAGTTACCTTCTCATAATCAACCTTGAATAACATCAAATATCTAAACGTACCAATTTTTGTGGGAAATTTGTCAAAATAGTGATTTGACTTATTGCTTGCTCCCTCTCGCCCACAGGGATTCAAACCCTCTATAATATCAAAATCAAGCATGATAAACCAGGGACACTTACTCAATAGATCCAGGCACTGTGACTGTGATAATCTTATAATTATTATCCATGGCCTAGTTTCTTCTGCACAATGTAGCAGATTTACAGGCTGTAACACTGTGCAGGAGCACTCACAACCCCACTGTGCTGAAACTTCCTCTGCTGCAGTAAGATTTCATCAGGCAGAGGGAAGTGCCTTGGGAGCAGATGGGGAGGGGAAGACAGTCTACAGTCTGTAAAGCTGCAGCACAGAGAAGCTCCTTTAACTCCCCGCAGAAGACCTTCATGCTCATTAGCATCATTTTAAAAGTAGCTTTTAAAGGGTGGAGGCCATGGATAAAAAAAATGGGAATTAGACTCACTAGTAATTCCACCATGACAGTCACACCTGGAGGCTGCTCCTATGCTCTGTAGGGATAGGAAGTAAGAGAGTTTATATTCCCCCCCTAGCTTCCCAGTATCTTACAAATCACAGCAGGAAAAGGTTGAGAAAAATATAACCCATCACCATATTAGAGGAGGGAATAATCTGGGGCTGTGTGATAATAATATTACTCCTCCACAGTTTGTTTGTTATATATATATTTTTTTTCTTTCTTTGTGTTTCATTCTGCCTGTTATAAATCATTAGGCTCCATTTGTTTAAGATCAGCCAGGAAGGTGAGCCTGGCAGAGTGGTTATAAAACCCCAGGGAGTCTATGTGTGATCAGAGAAGCATGGTCTTCCTAAGTGGTAAAATTAACACCTCTCGGCCAGAGTAGTCTAGTTAGTGGGGGATGAAAAGAAGCCACAGACTGCATGTTTTTCCCTCCAAATTCAGACAAAGGGGAATATCATAGCTGCCCATAACTGGGACATAATTCATAATTATAGGTCCCAAGTTACACAGGACAGTTATGGGGTCTAGACACACTCCTGGTCCGAAAATCAGAACATTAGCTGCAATGGAAGGCAGCCAATAGCAGAACACCCCTGATATTAGGCTAAGACACCCCGAGTTTGGTATGGGGTTAATGGGAATAACATGCCCGTTTGGTTGGAAGCCATGGCACAATTGTGCCATCTCCCAATCAAAAGTTATGGGATTCTGATAAAAACCCAGACCCAAAAAGTAGCTCACTGATGGGAGGGGGATAGAAAAATCCCCCTCACAATGACATCACAGCCAGGGGTGGGGGTCAAAAATCACCTGGGCTTAAATTAATGAAGCAGCCACATAGTAGTGTTCAGTCTGGGTGACTCTATGACAATAGAAGGCTGGATCGATGCTTATGCCCTGTCCTCGGGCCAAAGAATTTCTTCCTATAATCTGTCACGAACCCGACTCACCGGCGTTCACACACTGGGATAACTACTCTATGGAGTCCCAGAATTTAGCCCTTAAGCTCCGCCCACTTCCACAAAATGGCGTCCTTACGCTAAATTTACTCCACAGAATTTCCGCCCCAGCCAATCCACTGCCACCACCCACGAGTTACTTATGCAAAGAAGGCCGTAGGCACCTCAACCACACAGACAATGTACCCTGATGATAACTCAGCACATGCACTCACTACTTACACGATATTACAATTATAAACTCACACAGAACATGCAATCGCTTACTACATGGACTATGCTAATGACGACCTCTGGTAACGGGATTCCCTTTAGAGACTCAGATTCTTTAAGGCTACAAGCAGAGGCTTATTAAAAAGTTTTAATTTACATAAAAATGCAGTACACTCAAAGAATTCAATTGTCAGATAAAATAAAAAAAAAGGATTAAAACAATACACATACAATACTTACAAACAGTTAGGGAAGAGCGAAACAAAAAAATTCTTGCTAGTGGAATAGGAAGAAATTCTTTGGCCCGAGGACAGGGCATAAGCATCGATCCAGCCTTCTATTGTCATAGAGTCACCCAGACTGAACACTACTATGTGGCTGCTTCATTAATTTAAGCCCAGGTGATTTTTGACCCCCACCCCTGGCTGTGATGTCACTGTGAGGGGGATTTTTCTATCCCCCTCCCATCAGTGAGCTACTTTTTGGGTCTGGGTTTTTATCAGAATCCCATAACTTTTGATTGGGAGATGGCACAATTGTGCCATGGCTTCCAACCAAACGGGCATGTTATTCCCATTAACCCCATACCAAACTCGGGGTGTCTTAGCCTAATATCAGGGGTGTTCTGCTATTGGCTGCCTTCCATTGCAGCTAATGTTCTGATTTTCGGACCAGGAGTGTGTCTAGACCCCATAACTGTCCTGTGTAACTTGGGACCTATAATTATGAATTATGTCCCAGTTATGGGCAGCTATGATATTCCCCTTTGTCTGAATTTGGAGGGAAAAACATGCAGTCTGTGGCTTCTTTTCATCCCCCACTAACTAGACTACTCTGGCCGAGAGGTGTTAATTTTACCACTTAGGAAGACCATGCTTCTCTGATCACACATAGACTCCCTGGGGTTTTATAACCACTCTGCCAGGCTCACCTTCCTGGCTGATCTTAAACAAATGGAGCCTAATGATTTATAACAGGCAGAATGAAACACAAAGAAAGAAAAAAAATATATATATAACAAACAAACTGTGGAGGAGTAATATTATTATCACACCTCCCTCCAGAGATATGGCATGGGATTTTGATATTCTAATCAATATCCCAAGCCATTGTCCGCCGGCTCTCCCTGCCGTGACAACCCGTCCGCATTCCCATGTTCACTGCCCTTCTTGTGTTGAATGGTAAAGTCATATTGCTGTAGGCCTAGACTCCATCTCAGCAGCTTTCCGTTATCACCAGATACCCGGTGAAGCCAACTGAGAGGGTTGTGGTCCGTTACCACGGTGAACTTTCGGCCATATAAGTAGGGCTGTAGTTTCTGTAGGGCCCACACAATGGCAAGGCATTCTTTTTCTATGGTGGCATAGGCCACCTCCCTGGGTAAGAGTTTCCTGCTTAGGTATAGGATGGGGTGCTCATCTCCCTCTGGGTTGACCTGGCTGAGTACCGCACCCAAGCCATAGGCGCTGGCGTCAGTCTGGACTACGAACTTGCGGCTGAAATCTGGACTCTGTAAGACTGGAGAGCTAGTCAGAGCCAATTTCAGAGCCGCCATGGACCGCTCACAATCGGCAGTCCAGCTGACTACCTGTGGTAGTTTCTTCTTTGTGAGGTCTGTGAGGGGCTTGGCCAGGGTACTGTAGTTAGGGACGAACTTACGGTAGTACCCAGCTGTTCCTAGAAATGACATCACCTGTTTCTTCGTTTTGGGGGTAGGCCAATTTGCAATGGCCTCTACTTTCCCTGGCTCGGGCTTAAGTGTCCCCCCACCTACCAGGTGTCCTAGGTATTGCACCTCAGACATGCCTATCTGACACTTCCCAGGCTTGATGGTGAGACCGGCTTCCCGGAGGCGCTTGAGCACCTGTGACAGGTGTGTCAAGTGCTCCTCCCAAGTCTGGCTAAACACTGCAATATCATCCAGGTATGCCACAGCAAACCCTTCAGACTTACTTAGCAGTTTGTTCACCAAGCGCTGGAATGTGGCAGGGGCATTCTTAATGCCAAAGGGCATTACTTTAAACTCATATAGTCCAAAGGGGGTGATGAAGGCGGACTTTTCCTGCGCCTCCACTGTCATGGGAATCTGCCAATACCCCCTACTTAAATCCATGATGGTGATATACTGGGCGCTGGCGAGTTGATCCAAAAGCTCATCTATGCGGGGCATTGGGTAAGCGTCAAAAACTGTGATGCTGTTCAGCTTCCTGTAGTCCACACAGAAGCGTGTGGTCTTGTCCTTTTTGGGGACAAGCACCACAGGTGATGCCCACGCACTTTGAGACTCTTGGATCACCCCCAGTCCCAGCATTTCCTCCACCTCCCTCTTAATGTCAGCCCTTACTTCTGTAGAAACCCGATATGCACCCTGTCTGACTGGTGGGTGTTCCCCCGTGTCTACATGATGAGAGGCTAGTGGGGTTTTACCTGGTTTACCGGTGAAAATGTCAAGGTATGGGTTGAGTGTCTCTCTCAGCTGGGATTTCTGAGATCCAGACAGCTGGGCGCTGACTATTGCATCCTCAATGGACCCTCCCTCCTGTGCGGATGCCACTAAGTCAGGCAAGGCCTCCCTTTCTCCCTCCTCTGGTATACTGCAAACTGGCAGGACGCACGTATCCCTATCATGATGAGCCTTGATCATGTTGACATGAAAAACCTTGTGCTTCTTGCGAACATGGTCGATCGTGACTACATAGTTCACGTCATTTAGGCGTTGATGAATGGGATACGGGCCTTCCCACGCAGCTTGGAGTTTGTTTTGAGTAGTGGGGATCAGGACCCACACCTTCTGGCCCACCTCATACACTCTCTCCCTGGCGTTCCTGTCATACCACCGTTTCTGGTCGGCCTGGGCTTGAGTCAGGTTCTCCTGCACCATCCCTGTCAATGCCTGCAGTCTGTCCCTGAACTTCAGAACATAGTCAACTACAGAGACCTCTGGTGACCCTAATTCTCCCTCCCATGACTCCTTCATGAGATCTAGTGGGCCCCGTACCTTCCTGCCATAGAGAAGCTCAAAGGGAGAGAATCCAGTCGATGCCTGCGGTACCTCTCTGTAAGCGAATAGCAGGTGTGGTAGATAACGATCCCAGTCCTTCCCATGGGTATCCGCAAACGTCCGGAGCATCTGTTTGAGGGTCCCATTAAACCGCTCGCAGAGTCCATTGGTCTGCGGGTGATAAGGACTGGCTACCAAGTGCTGCACCTGTATTTTCTTACAGAGGCACTGCATAAGGTGAGACATAAACTGGGTCCCCTGATCTGTGAGCATCTCTCTGGGGAACCCTACACGAGAGAATATAGTGAGGAGCGCATCTGCCACCTTGTCAGCCCGGATGGATGACAATGCCACGGCCTCTGGGTAACGTGTGGCATAATCCACAACCATCAGGATGAAGCGTTTACCTGAGCTGCTGGTGACATTCACAGGGCCTACAATGTCAACAGCAATTCTCTGGAAAGGCTCCTCAATTATGGGTAAAGGGATGAGGGGTGCTCGCTGTACCTGGCCGGCCTTCCCCACCCTTTGACATACTATACAGGAACTGCAATATTCCGCCACATCATTCCCCATATTGGGCCAAAAGAAATTCTGCTTGAGTCGACTTTTGGTTTTACTTATCCCCAGATGGCCTGCTAGTGGTATCTCGTGGGCAACTCTCAAAAGCTGCTCCCGGAAAGGGCGAGGTACCACCAGTTGCCTATCAAGGGATACATCCTGCTGGGGGTCAGTGTAAAGGCTCTGTCTATACAGCCTACCCTGGTCCCATGTAATACATTCCTTGTCCCCCTCCTCAGGGGTCTGACCAGCCCTCTCACGTAGCTTGTGTAGACTCTCATCTGAGTGCAGGGCGTCCAGAAACTGCCAACGCTCTGACTCTGTACTGGTTAATAGTTTAACCCCTTGACTGGTCTCAGCCACTGGTAACAGGCTGTCAGTCTGCTCCTGTTCCTCTGTAACCCGGACAGCAGGAGGTTCAGGACTCAGGCAACGGTGAGCTTCCTGAAGACTCCGACTGCGAGTTACAGCGGACACGGACACACCACACTCCAGCTTTTGGCGCAGAGCTGTGGGTGTTAACATACTACCACTCTTAGCCACATTATTAACACAGTTAAACTCTACATCATTACTATGTTCACATTCATGGTCTATGGCATTAGATGCTAGGTTAGAAACAGGTAAATGGTTACTACACATTTCAACAATATCACCTGATGCATCATTGTCACAGTCTACAGTAGGCATAGTCCCAAAAATATCAGATGTTAACTCACGTGGGGCACCAGGGATGCCTGTGTCCTCATTGGCATCCTGGATTACATATCTAGAGACCAGACGCCCCAGGTCGGTCCCCAGCAACACATTGGTGGGAATTTTATCCGTTACACCCACGTCTGTCATCCCTCTCCCCGCCCCCCAATCCAGGTACACCCGGGCCATGGGCAATGCAGGGGTGAGGCCTCCAACTCCAGCAACTGTAAGAGTCCGTCCTGGGATGAGATCCTCCGGCTTGACAAGTGAGGGGTGCACAAGGGTCATCTCTGCACCAGTGTCCCTCAACCCCATTGTGACATTGTCACCCACAGTAACCTCCTGTAGGTTGTCACCAACCACCCGCTTACTCCCACCCACAAACAAAACAGATGGTGAAGACAATGTTGGTTTGGTCAAAGGGGTGGTCTTCCTCTTCTCTGGGCATGTAATGCTGATGTGCCCCGATCTGTTGCAAACAAAACACCTGCGTTGGTCTCCCGCTGGCTTAAATGCTGAAGAAGGGGATGCCCCAGAAGCTTTGTGGGAAACTGTAGAAGAGTTAACAGGGGGCTTACCCCCCTTCCATCCTGCAGCTGCAGGTTTCCGTGCCTCGGGCACTCTGCTGGCAGCAAACACATCTGCCAGCTGGGCAGCCTTTTCCAACGATTTTGGCTCCCGTTCTCGTATGAACTGTCGCACCTCCGCTGTACAGGTGTGAATAAATTGGTCCATGGCGATCAGGTCATCCATCTCCTCTAGAGTGGTCACACCCCATCCTCTGGACCATTGTTTCACCAGGTTTAGCAGTTTCCTGGCAAACTCGGCATAGCTATCCGTATCTGTCCGCCTGACAGTACGGAAACGCTCCCTGTATACCTCTGGAGTGAGGTTAAAACGCTGTATCAGAGCCCTTTTGATAGCCTCATAATCGTGCTCCACAGAGGCAGGTAAGGCTACAAACGCCTCCAGTGCTTTGCCTTTAAGTCCAGGGGTAAGGTATCGGGCCCATTCAGCAGGCGGCAGTTGAAATTGCCTGCAGACCCTCTCAAATCCTTGCAAAAAGACATCCAGGTCCCCATCATTCTCCAGGACAGGAAAACGATCCAGGCGGGGCCTAAAAGAAACACTGTCCATGGACTCACTCTGTGATGATGGTGAAGTTCTTTGCTGTTGTTGGAGCTGTATCTGGGCCATCTGCAGCTCATGCTCCCGCTCTGCTTGGCGTTCAGCAAACTCACGTCTACGTTCCTCAGCCGCTCTCTCTGCTCGGGCAGCTTCCAGCGCTGTTTGGCGTTCAGCAAATTCACGCTCTGCTTGTCTCTCCCGTTCTTGCATCAACAGCTGTATCCTAAGGCTAGGATCACAGTCACCGATCTGCTGGAGAATTAGAGAAAAAGAAGTGTCCATACCGCTGGCGCTGCCATGCCCAGCCGGTTGCGAGACATCTCCTATCGGTTCCTCTGAGGCTGGAGGTCCCTGGTCCGGTTCCGCAGAAGGATGGGACTGCACATCAAACTCCACCAGCGTTTGAATTATCTCCGCCTTGTTCTGGCCCGTTGTTATTAGCCCTCTCTCCGCACAGAGAGTCAACAGATCAGCCTTGGATCTGTTTCTGTATACCTCTGCCATCTTAGCAGTGGTCTCAAGTTAGCAAACAAAAGATAGAAAAGAAAAGAGGGGGAGGGGAACTGTTTTGCACGTATGTATATTGACTGACAAGTTTTGAGTGCACTGAGTCTCTTGCTTGTGGACTGTAGTATTAGGAATACTTCAGCCCTTAAGTGAAAGGGTTAATTGCTTAAACCAAACACTTAAAGCCTTAACAGTGTAGTAAAAAATTATACACTATCCCACCGCTATGCCACCAATCTGTCACCAATCTGTCACGAACCCGACTCACCGGCGTTCACACACTGGGATAACTACTCTATGGAGTCCCAGAATTTAGCCCTTAAGCTCCGCCCACTTCCACAAAATGGCGTCCTTACGCTAAATTTACTCCACAGAATTTCCGCCCCAGCCAATCCACTGCCACCACCCACGAGTTACTTATGCAAAGAAGGCCGTAGGCACCTCAACCACACAGACAATGTACCCTGATGATAACTCAGCACATGCACTCACTACTTACACGATATTACAATTATAAACTCACACAGAACATGCAATCGCTTACTACATGGACTATGCTAATAACGACCTCTGGTAACGGGATTCCCTTTAGAGACTCAGATTCTTTAAGGCTACAAGCAGAGGCTTATTAAAAAGTTTTAATTTACATAAAAATGCAGTACACTCAAAGAATTCAATTGTCAGATAAAATAAAAAAAAGGATTAAAACAATACACATACAATACTTACAAACAGTTAGGGAAGAGCGAAACAAAAAAATTCTTGCTAGTGGAATAGGAAGAAATTCTTTGGCCCGAGGACAGGGCATAAGCATCGATCCAGCCTTCTATTGTCATAGAGTCACCCAGACTGAACACTACTATGTGGCTGCTTCATTAATTTAAGCCCAGGTGATTTTTGACCCCCACCCCTGGCTGTGATGTCATTGTGAGGGGGATTTTTCTATCCCCCTCCCATCAGTGAGCTACTTTTTGGGTCTGGGTTTTTATCAGAATCCCATAACTTTTGATTGGGAGATGGCACAATTGTGCCATGGCTTCCAACCAAACGGGCATGTTATTCCCATTAACCCCATACCAAACTCGGGGTGTCTTAGCCTAATATCAGGGGTGTTCTGCTATTGGCTGCCTTCCATTGCAGCTAATGTTCTGATTTTCGGACCAGGAGTGTGTCTAGACCCCATAACTGTCCTGTGTAACTTGGGACCTATAATTATGAATTATGTCCCAGTTATGGGCAGCTATGATATTCCCCTTTGTCTGAATTTGGAGGGAAAAACATGCAGTCTGTGGCTTCTTTTCATCCCCCACTAACTAGACTACTCTGGCCGAGAGGTGTTAATTTTACCACTTAGGAAGACCATGCTTCTCTGATCACACATAGACTCCCTGGGGTTTTATAACCACTCTGCCAGGCTCACCTTCCTGGCTGATCTTAAACAAATGGAGCCTAATGATTTATAACAGGCAGAATGAAACACAAAGAAAGAAAAAAAATATATATATAACAAACAAACTGTGGAGGAGTAATATTATTATCACAGGCTGTCATGGTGATTTTATGGAAAGCCCATTACCGGTGAATCTAATTCTCATTTCCCATTGCGTCCCCCATGGAGATTTACCAGATTATTATTTAGGGAGGGATCACCGCCTCGAGAATCTTCCTTCCGAAGGATAATTCCCCATGAGACACATGTAATGTCATGCAATTGTCAAAGGACTTGATTAGGTGGCTGCTTGACAAATTTGCTGAAGAGTGGCCCCTCTTCTTCCTGCCCAAGGTGCTGCTACTGCCCTATTCGAGTGGGCCCTGACTGACTGTGGAGATGGAGCATTTGTAATAGCATAACAGTCTGAGATGGTGTTAGTTAACCACCTCACAGCTGGCACTTTTGTTGCATTCATGTCTTTTTTTTCCTCCTAAACTGGATAAGAAGATTAGGGTCTTTATGCCATTGGCTAGTAACTTTGAAATATTGAATGACTGCTCTTTTTACATCTTGGGTATTCCACTCTTTCTACTGTTTTGGGGTTCGCACAGGAAGAGGGTAGAACAATGTCCTGATTGTTATGAAAGTCTGATACCACTTTTGGAAAAATTCATGTGTCAAGGCTTAAATATAGTAAGGTTCTTTAGAAGATAAAGCCTAAATTTCACCTATTCTACGAGCTGATGTTATTGCTATTAAGAATGATGTTTTCATTGTCAGATGTTTAATGTCAATGGAATGGTGCAGCTAAAACAGAGGTTTGGAGTGTACATTCAATATTGATTGAATATTGAAGTCCAATGGTGGAATAAGTGATCTTGTTTGTCTTAGCCTGTTACAGCCTTGATGAATCTGTGCACCCAAGGGTGCAGAGATACTTAAAAGCAGAAATTTACACTTTTAAAGTGTTTGGTCTACAGCCTTTTGAAAAACCCTATTGTAGAAAATCCAAAATCTGGGATATATTTAGCTTCTTTTGGTCTGGGTTCCTATCACTGCACCAGCTGAAAATCACTTTTAGATTTTTATGTAAATAGCATTTGTTACTGGCTTCCTGCTAGCCACTATACGTAGTATCAATTACTGAATCTGAAACATAGTATCTGAAAGACCTTTACTTTTTACTACTTTTATCTCAGGATCCATGCTGCTAATTTTAGTTTGGCTGGTATGGGTTCTTCCAAAGACATGCTCCTTATCACAGAGAACCAACTCCTTTTGGGCCAAAAAGGAGCAAGAAGTACTAGTCTGGTCTTTTCTTGACAGAGTTTCTGTAAGATTTTTGGCAGAATTGACCGATGAATGTTCCCTAGGGTTTAGAGAAAAGAAAAACCTTAATTTTTTTTCCTTTGGGAGGCAAATAGGTCTATTTGATGCCTCCTCCATTTTACTGTTCTCTGAAGGGAAATTTCATGGTCAAGTACCATTTGTGGGGTTCTAGCTTCGTACAACTTCCCTGTTGTCTGTTCCCTTTAAGTATATTGCTGAAAGGGACAATACATAGTTTTTTGTCCCAAAAAATATTTTCTTTGACACATGGTTAAAAATCTATAACCTTGTACCCTCTGATGTTGTATATATGCAACTGCTGTTTTATTGTTAGACATTATCATGACATGTTGGTTCTCAACTTTGTCGGTAGATTGTATTAATGCTTTCAGAAGGCTTTTAATTTTTTGAAGTTTGAAGACTCTCTCCTGGTATTTTGGCCCCATTGCCCTTGAAAAGTTTTGTTCCCTATCACTGCTCCCCATCCTGTTAAACTGGCATCTGTTCTTATCACAACTACTGGACTAGGGTCCGAGAATGGCCCTCTGAATAGGTTTTGTCTTTTCCTCCACAAAGTCAGATCTATTTTTACAATGGAAGGAATCACTACTTTCAAGTCTAGGTGTAGGTGGTTGTTGTCCCATACTGACAAAATCAGTATGAGAGCTGGCTTGATTTCGACTCCATCGTACACTCTGTAAACATCATGTTAAAGATCCCAGTAGTCTCACCTCTGAGCGAATTGTGCAGACCATTTTCTTGAGAAAAGATTATATCTGAAGAACCATCTCCTCTATCTTTTCTATGGGCAAAAAAGAGCACTGTTCTCCTGAGGCCAGAGCGTCTCCCAAGAATTTTTTCTGTTGGCTTGGGATCAGGTCTGATTTTTGAGTATTCACTATCCAACCAAACCCTGTTATGGTTTAATTTTGTCTCCTTGCACATATAGCCCCCATTTCTGTTCTGCCACACTTTGTACATACAATTTGTTGTACCAGAAATAATTGCATCTCAAACAAAAATTTATACTTTTACAATTAATTCTTCCAATGGCATTACTTGATCCATCTCCTTTCAATCACATACAAACTTTTTTTGGGGGGTATTGATGTATATAATGAGCACACATCACATGAACATAATAATTATGTATGAAATTGTCGTCTAGATTCCTAGATTGAAAACTTTCAGGCTTTCTATTAAATGTTGTCCAACCCTTAAGTACGATTTTATTTGCTTCTCTAATGGTTGGAGATATACATCCACATATTTCCCCAGGCTACTCCTAACGGAATTATTCCCAGATACAATTGGCCGGCCTGGGGAATTTGTGGTGCTTTAATGCAGGTAGTAGATAACAGGAATACGTGGATATTCAAATAGTTTAACTACTGCTCACATATAATACCCAAAGATTTAGCTTGACACATAAGCATTTCCAGTTATTTATTATATTGATAAATAGGATCAGACCTTAATTGTGTATATTTTTTCATATCTCCAAATTGGCAATACATTTCTGCATTATAATCTTTTTTTATCCAAGAGGGCTACTCCACCCCCCTTATCCGCATTCTTAATTGCCAAATTTTGTTTTGTTATAATTCTGTTCATTTAACAAAAGGGCAAATAACAGAATTATCACTCAATTTATTTGTTTAGCATTTTTTAATACGCACCTTTTGAAGGCTTCCCTTCCTATTGCCCATTAGGGGTGGTTTTTCCTTTAATGTGGTTTATTTCACCTCGAATCTAGAACCTGAAGGGGTAAACCCATCCCTTATAGTATTGTTTCTATTCAAAAAATAATTTTTTAAAATTAATATTCCTTATGAATTTATTGATATCTATATAGGTTTGGAATTTATTTAGTTTTGCTCTAGGGGCAAACTTACTTCTTTTTTTCAACAGTGTAATGTTAATTCAGTTCAACTGAACTTAAACTAAAAGTACTTGTTGTGTCTACATCTATTTGTTTCTTTTTCTCTCTCTATTTTGATCCTCTATTCCTTTCTCCCCTTCTTGTTTTCCCCTTCTACCTCCTCCAGATGTCCATTTCCAATTTTCTGATGTGGAAAATTGTTTGTTAAGCACTGGGCTTTCCCCATGTGATTTCAAAGGGGAAAATCTATTTCTCAATGAAAAATCTCTATAATTACCATATATACTTGAGTATAAGTATATTTTTGTCCTGAAAATTCCCCTCTCATCTTATACTTGGGTATATAAAAATAATAAACTCACGTGAAGAAAGAAGAGGCGCTGCCCATGGAGCTGTTGCAGACCTGGAGCCTGTGCACATAAAGATAGAAGAGGAGCTGCCTGTGGCGTTGGAATGGTGAGTATGCAGTTTATTTATTTATTTACGGCCGGCTATACACTACAGGGGGCTGGCAAGCGATACTAAATACTAATAGGCAATACTAAAGGTGGGGCTGGCTATATACTTCAACGGTCTGGCAGGCTATATACTACAAGGGGCTGGTAGGCTATATACTAGAGGGGGCTGGCTATATACTGGGGAGGCTGTGACCAATGCATTTCCCATCCTAGGCTTATACTCGAGTCAATAGGTTTTCCCAGTTTTTGGTGGTAAAATTAGGTCCCTCGGCTCATATGGTATGTAGTATTATTATTCATGTATCTATTATTCATACCTTTTATAATTCCTTTATCCATATCCATGTTTGTTCTGCCACTTTCCTTGGTTAGAGTAATTCCTATTATATCCTGGATTCTGTTGCCAATTTCTACTCCAATCTCCTCTATAATGACCTGAGTAAAGTTGGCCCCCCCACCTTGTTCAAATCAAACAAAATTGGTGTCAAACGTTTGTGCTGGTTTGTTCAGCAAAAATTTTTGTTTGTGCCGCTATCGTTTTTAAGATATTAATGAGAGTTTCCAGAGGTCATCAGAGGTCAACCAACCCCCCCACATTGCCCAAATCAAACAAAACTGGTGCCGAACAATTCTCCTACGTTTGTGCTGCTCAAATTTTTGTTTGTGCTGCTTTTGTTTTGAATATATGAACAAAAAATGAAAGGTCAAAAGTTCAAGCAGCCCCCCCACATTAACCGAATCAAACAAAACTGGTGTCAAACGTTAGTGCTATGTTTGTGCAGCAAAATTTTTCATTTGTGCCGCTATCATTTTTAATATATTCATACTTTTTTCCAGAGGTCATCAGAGTTCATTTCTTCCAAAGTACAATATGTTTGCTAGCTCCCCCTGGTGATCAAACCAGGGAAGTGTCACTTAGTTTGTTTTTTACCAGTTCATCCTAAACACATTTAACCTATGTAAACACCTGTACATACCATAAAAATGAGTGGCACAAACGAAAATTTTTGCTGCACAAATCAGCACAAATGTAGCACTAACGTTTGACACCAGTTTTGTTCGATTTGGTTAATGTGGGGGGGGGCTGCTTGAACTTTTGACCTTTCATTTTTTGTTGATTTATTCTAAACAAGAGAAGCACAAACAAAAATTTGAGAAGCACAAACCAGTACAAATGTAGTAGAATTGTTCGGCACCAGGTTGGTTTAGGCAATGTGGGGGGGCTGGTTGACCTCTGGAAACTTTCATTAATATCTTAAAAACGATAGCGGCACAAACGAAAATTTTTGCTGCACAAACGTTTGACACCAATTTGTTTGATTTGAACAAGGTGGTGGTGGTGGGGGGGGGGGGGCAACTTCACTCAGGTTCTATAATGTCCTATATGGAGTTTGATGAAATAATTTCTACCATATCTAACATTCCCTTTTTGCTCCTGGAGGTTGTCCCTATCTCTATCCCTCATGAATGTAATATGGTCTGATTTGCAAGCTATTTCCTTACTCAAAATAGGTTTTTCCTTTTATTCCAAACTATATGGACCAAAAAGAAAAAAAAAAAAAACTATAAAATTTAATTAACCCCTTAACGCTCTGCGCCGTAGCTCTACGGCGCAGAGGTATAAGGGATGTATGAAGAGGGCTCACGGGCTGAGTCCTCTTCATACAGAGGTGGGGGTTTTTGCATTTTGCACAAAACCCCCACCGCTAATAACCGCGGTCGTTGCTTGCACCGATCGCGGCTATTAACCCTCTAAACGCCGCCGGCAAAGTCTTTTTTTTCAATCACCACGCCCCCGAACGTCATCGGGGGGCGGCGATCGGTTACCATGGTAGCCTCGGGTCTTCTTTTGACACGAGGCTACATGGTTTATGCAGGTTCGTTACAATGAGCCAGTGGCTCATTGTAATGTATGACCTGCAAAAATGCCATATATTGCAATACTGTAGTATTGCAGTATATGATAGGAGCGATCTGACCATCTAGGGTTAATGAACCCTAGATGGTCTAAAAAATAGTGAAAAAAAGAAAAAGAAAAAAAAAGTTTAAAAAATAAAAAAAATTAATAAAATATTAAAAGTTCAAATCACCCCCTTTCCCTAGAACGGATATAAAACATAACAAACAGTAAAAATCACAGACATATTAGGTATCGCCGTGTCCCAAAATGCCCGATCTATCAAAATATAAAAACGGTTACGGCCGGCGGTGACCTCAGAGGCGGCAAATGGCGCCCAAATGTCCGAAATGCGACTTTTACACCTTTTTACATAACATAAAAAATGAAATAAAAAATTATCAAAATGTCGCACAGACCTCAAAATGGTAGCAATGAAAACGTCGCCTCATTTCGCAAAAAATGACCCCTCACACATCTCCGTGCGCCAAAGTATGAAAAAGTTATTAGCGTCAGAAGATGGCAAAATTTTTTTTTTCTTTTTTGCACACATTCGTTTAATTTTTGAAAATGTATTAAAACACAATAAAACCTATATAAATTTGGTATCACCGCGATCGCACCGAACCAAAGAATAAAGTAGGCATGTTATTTGGAGCGAAGAGTGAAAGTCGTAAAAACTGAGCCCACAAGAACGTGACGTTTTTTTTAAAATCTTTCCACATTTGGAATTTTTTTTCAGCTTCGCAGTACACGGCATGTTAAAATAAATAACATCAAGGGAAAGTAAAATTTGTTACGCACAAAATAAGCCCTCACACAGGTCTGTACACGGAAAAATGAAAAAGTTATGGATTTTTGAAGTTGGAGAGCGAGAAATCAGCCGAAAAACCCTGCGTCCTTAAGGGGTTAAGCACATACCCACACTATTGAATTCAGACACAGAGAATCCAGTCCCAACCATGCTTTGATTTCCTGTTGTATGAGTAAGGCACCCAAGTCCTATACCTACCAGCTATTTATTTTCCTTAGTGTTTGTTGTCTAGTAGCTCAGCTGCAAGAGCAGAGCTGTGAACACAGCATTATTGAAGTGTAAACTACGAGTAACTGAAGACACTCTTGTCGAAGTCTGGTTCAAGCTGCCGCACTACTTTTAATTGGCTGCTTATCATCCCAGGTGCATGAAAAATTGCTTGTACAGAGAGCCATTGTCAGCACAGAAAGTGTAGAATGATTTTAATAAAGACACACTGTATACTGAGACTAAACAGGGAGGAACCTGAATCATCTCAGTTACAGTCAAGTCTGTATAAGCATAACAAAACTTTATTCCGGATGAACACAATATTGCGGTGAAACTTTAATGAAAGCTTTAATATTTGAAAACTTTATTTTTTATTTTTTCAAATGAGCACCAACACATTGTAAATGACAGAAATAATGCACTTTCCTCTAATACTGAATAACTATGTACATTTACACAAAACATGGAGATAAACAATTACATTTATTTAAAAAAAAATGACCTGAAACTCATAAAAAGTCAAAAACAAGAATGAGACATTTTGTAAACAGAAAAGCAATACACACAGGTAGTCAACTCTTATTTTGTGTAAGATAGAATATGGATTTCTCTTACCTCACAACTGAATTACATTTGTAAAGTTTTACAGGGAAAATAGATTCCACACTAAGTTGCTACATGCAATGCAGAGCCTCACAAATTCCCCTTGATTTCAGAAAGCTCACAACGCTTAAAGAAACATTAAACTTGAGATTTGCTTTCTCATATCGAAATTTCCATTCACAAACCTTATAAGTTCCTCAATATTACAGAAGAGCTATCGATCTCCGAGAAAATCTATAGAAAATATGAATGCATTGTATATAATAAACCATTGACGGCGGTTTCTGACACAACCAGGCATTTATACAACCATTGATATTTACAGGCCTCTTGCTGTAGAATACTGGGTTTATACTCAGAAAGATTGCCATGAGATAGAATCCTAATGAGTGAACATGGGAAGTCATAGAATCCATGAAATATGTGTGGTAAAATGCTGGAATCCACAATGTTAACCCCGGAGACTTTATTATAATCAAAAATATCAGGCACTTTTGTCTGTTATTTTAGGGATCTAGAATCGTTGTTCTATTCCTAATATGGAGCAGTACGATGAAACAGAACATTAATGATAACACAGCCCTTCACCATCTGATGTTTATTTAGAAAATCCATTCATTTCCTATAATGAGGTTGTCCCAATTGTCATACTGCAATTCAAGATTTAAGAAATTCACCTTCATTGTTTTGGTTGATGGAATAGATTGAAAATAAGCTGGTCTGGTTAGCCTGTGTGTAAACCCAGCATAACACATCAGAACAGTCATCATGCCTATGTAATCTATAGCAGTGGTCCCCAACCTTTTTTTGCCCAGGGACCGGCAGCAAGCATACATTTTTTTCCAGGGACCAATGGGTGTGGGTAAATGGGCTGCTGCCTAGCCAAAAATGTATGGCTAATATTGTCTGAAGAAGCACCCCCGCCCACTTATATTGGCCACTTTCCTGTTCGATGCCTCCCCTGCTTCCATTTTCTATAGCATTTTTATATTTTTTTTTTACAGAGTTCTGCTGGGGCCCGGTCTAAGGCCACAGCCTGGTGGTTGAGGCACACCGATCTATAGGACCATAAATGTAAGTATATCCTCAAGCCAACAGAAAGGAGGTGATCCAGGTGCTAACATATGCTGCCTTTTTCTTTTATTATAAAACCGATGTCTTATTGTCATGTCTTCCAGCTTGCCAATATGGAATAATTAAGGTCACCATTATTCTGTTAACAGTCTATACACTTTTTTAAGTGCAGTCTGTGAACAGAGCTGTAGGAGTTTTACATTCACCACAAGCCTGTAGATCCCAGTCTTCATACTCACATTGTAAGTCTGGATTCACATTTTTCGGTGATAAATCCGTGATCACGGATGTGAGAAGTTGCATGTCAGGGACTGATCACTCTTCTGGGGACTGAACTCTGTGCATAATATTGATATATCATGCAGGGTTATTGTTTCCCCAATATGCAGCAGAGCAGACACTATATTGTTGGCATATCAGGGAAACAAGAACTCTGTGCATAATAAATAAATATTATGCATGGGGTTCAGGCCCCAGCAGAGTGATCAGCCCATGATCACATACTGATCACCAAAACATGTGAACCTAGGCTTCAAAAGATAGTTCTGCAATTTAAGGAACTGCTGATGGATTTTTCATCACAGTCAATCATATGAAATCTTGTGGGCTGTAGCCATCTCGATCGTGAAAGAAAATGGCATGAGAAAAAGAACCTTGGGGGAGTTTTAATAATCTGTCCAAGACAGAAATCTGTCATAGTTTGCACTAAAAAAACTGTCTGCACCACAATTATAAAGGATTGCTTGACAAAAGGGGCGTGACATCGCGTCAAAAAGGTAGGTGCGCCAAAAATACTTCTAACTTGACAGAATTGTGTCCTATACTAGGACAGATTTATCATCCAGCATTGGAAACAAGGGGCAGTTGTATAAACGTGTCTATCAAAGTTTTACGTTAAACTTTTTTCAAAGTTTTTGGTGATATTTAGTTACCCATAGCTAAAATTCTAAAAATCTTGCTATACGAACTGTAGCCACTAAACTTTGTTATTTCTCACCTGCCAAAGAAGGTCTATGCTGTAAAGAAAAATCCTACAGAACACAAAGAAGATTTGGCTTTGTGTCTACTGTGAGTAAAGCAAGAAGTTTAGTTTTTTTTTTCTATATAGTACAAATAATCCACAGCAAATGTCACCAAAATAGTTTTTAAAATATGTTTAACATAAAATATAATTTACCATGAAAATATATAATTTTCTGGTAACACCTTTCCTTTAAAATTAAATCAGTACCACTACTAAAAGCCTACATGTACGTACAATTGTTGCTCATTTAGAATGACAGTGTGCAAGATAAATTTCCTCTACAAATATACAATATGAGCTGTACATACAATCACTACAATTTGAGTTGTTTTATGTAATATTTACTCTTAGCAGCATTACATGATAACAGCAAGATCTCATGTCCTCTAAAGCTCTGTGAAACAACACAAATGTAACTTTGGTTAGGAAACTCACAATTTTCAAAAAAAAAAAAGCTAAATAATCCAAAAATCACTGTAAAACGAAACCTAGCCAGAATTTATCAACAGTTTAGGAAGCCCAATTTGAGGTCAGATGGGAAGTCAAGATCTAAACAGTTTCAGAAATCTGGATTGTTGCTCCAGCCCATGGGAGATGCAACAAAAGCTTCAGTTCTGACACATGGTCACATTGGTCCAATAAATAATATAAATAAACCCCTGACAAGTTGTAGCTAGAGATTAATGGCCCATATTTGCACAAATTATTTATTCCACCTACAGCTGTAGAACTTTCAATCGTACTAGAGTTTTCTATCTTTATGGTATGGTACTATATTTGGAAATGCTTTGTATGGCAAGCATCAAATGTAAACTCCAAGAGACCCGTGAGCAAACATTTGAAACCCAGGTTTTTGGGTTCTGGCCCCTTAACTTCTCCGTCCTGTAGTTTTTATATTATTTACAGGTCATAATGAACGTGGACAAAGGAATTATTGAGTTTTACAATACACATTTTATGTCTAATTTGTTAGAATTCAAATATGCAAACAATAGATCTATTCACATCTGACATGATCCTAATCCAGCCCTATTAATATTCGCAATAGATCTTCATACTCAAGATTATGATCAGCTTTTGTTATTGAGCTAGACACTACTTAGGGGTATTTTACATGGCCTTGAACCTCTGTGGGGGGGGGGGATTCATTATTGTACGTGCAACAATGACCATTGTTTGGCACTTTTCTGACAAAGGGTTGTGGTCAAGAGAAATTGGGTATGGTCGGATGGGAAATAGGTAGTGTGCCAAAAATAGAATACAGCAAAATAATATAATTGCGCTTTCACACAAGGAAGTGAAACTAAAACGTCTACATCTACCTTTCGTGCTCAGGTAATGGGTAATTACAAAAAAAGGGTACAAAAAAAGGTTTACACTTCATTTTTTTCCCCTAAACAAACTATACAAGCAAAAAGGTCTTGTCTCCTAGTTAGTTTGGAGAAACACAGGTCTATCTATCCCTTGACTTAAAAAAATGTATTTTTAAAAAAAATATAATATATTTAATAATTGTGAAAGGTTTTAAAAGTTTATTGTAATACTACCCAGGAAATCTCAGTACGTTCTGACTCATAAAGCTTTCGCAATGACCTCTTATTACAATCAGACCAGCTAAACCCTGGAGGATCTGTGTAGCTACTAAATTTTGACATTTATCATGCAGGGCATAATCTCCTTTACAATTTAATTTTCTCCCTCCGCTATGTATAGTTGTATACAACAGGGCTGAGTGTTTGTACCAACATTACACATTTACATTAAATATTCATATTAAATCTTAATGTTTAAGCCAACAGGAACATCTTTAGAAAGCAAGACAACACATATTGTGGGACAAATAGAATTACCACCATATATCAGGTCCTTTAATCCAAGATGCCACATTTTTGCACTATTCAGAAAGAATTAAATTTCATGAGGTTTTTATTGCAGCCTTAGGCTAGCTGCACAAGCTCCGCTCACTCACCATTGAAAATGATGCAGGGTTCCAGATACAAGCTCTATCTTTCGCATCTCAGGCAGTTGGCTCATGCACGGGGCAGTGAAACTCACAACTGTGTGCACAAGCCTATCGAAACAAACAAGGACATGTACTAGCTGTAGAAAATACGGCTCGCACAGACGCAAATTTTCTCATTGTGTGCAGCTACCCTGAGACAGATAAAAAACTTAGTTTTTAAATTTCACTTTCAAGATTAAAAACTGCACCAAATGCAACATCAAAACAGAATGCAGTTTTCTAGCATTTAGTTTTAATGGTATAGGAACACATTTATCTTCATGATGCTGAATGGCTGCAGAATGTTCACATCTAATTTTGCAAGCAACAAAAACCAGTTAAAATCTCTGTTGCATTTCTGCTGCATACTTATACAGCATTATATATAATACAGCATTATGGGATATGGAAAAATTGTATTAACTATGTTGCTACTGCATTACACAGCTGATTTTCTACAAGAAAAATACATGCAGGATACGTGTAAGGCCCCTCATCCCCACTGACGCCTATGGCATCAGACACGTTGTCCCACTGGACAATTTGGTTAAATGCTTATGCCAACTGCTTGGCAAACATACTGTAATCACATTATAAACCACAGACATATATCCTCTACATTGTTTAAAACTAGGACACTTTATTCATTGCTTGGTATATATTATTCTTATGGTTTATCAGTCCATTAGGAACATACTTAAGATAATTACGGCATTCCACATTGCAGTGGGACTTTGGTCACTGAGGTATTGCCATCCTTTGCAACGTTTCAGTGGCTCCGCCTCCTTCAGGGATGCGCTGTAGCTGTATCCTACTCAAATACTATTACAGCATATACTTATGTTAAATATGGACAGCTATAAAATGCATATCTACAACAATCATAACAATACATTAAAATTACACTTTGTTTAAAGGGTATATGGACTGCAATCTGTCTATCCAAAAAAAACTCTCTAAATCTCAATTTCTTTTTTTATTGGGACGGAATCACTACAGGTCATCTTTTGAACAAGAATTTATAACCGTTTGTAAGGAGAAAGAGAATATCCTCTTATACACAAGATACTTGGATGATGTTTGTTTAACCTGGAAAAGAACGTTCAAAGTTTGTACAATCATGCATGCCATCCACTAATGCAATTCACTACAAAAAGACCAAAATGTGTTAAATTATCTTGACGTAGAAGTGAAAAGGGGCATCAATAATTTTGTGACCACATTATTTACAAACCATCAGACTGCAAAAATATCGTGCATCATGATAGTTATTATGCTCCACAAACTTTTTCAGGCATACCGAAAGGTCAATTTATGAGAACTCGACGTATATGCAATAACGATGGAGAGTATGAGAAACAAACTCCTAAAATGTTCGTAAAGAGAGGGTATTGTAAGAGAGAGGTGGAGAAAGCAGCAGAAGAAGTGTTTATGATACCAATAAAAGAAGCAAGATCCCAATCAAAAAAAGAAAAAATTGCTTTTGTGTCCCAATATGACCATCATAGTAAACTCTTTAAAGAGAAAACAGGATTTGTGTAAAAAAATAGGGCATGTCCATAAGCTAATAAATCAGTAAGATATGACTTACGTGATCCTAAAAAAAAAAAAATAAAAAAAAATAAATGATGTACTCCTGTTTTGTTATCCTATTTTGATAAAAGGCTTATTACATGTGAGAATATAATATGCATGCTTAAAATGTCCATGTGGTATGGTCTATATGGGCCAGACATCTCGCAGTGTTAAGATAAGACTCAACTAACATAAATCTATGATTAAACAGTTTCTTACCAGAGAGTCCACAGAGTCTGTTCAGAACAATAAAGTCAAAATACAGAAAAAACATGAAACAGGTGTTCTGCTTCATTTTAAAGAAAAAGGAAAAAAAGTCTATGACCTAAAATAGTCTTGGAGCAAGTTGAAGGTAGTGATTCCGTCACGATAAAAAAGAAATTGCTACAGAGAGAGGTTTTTGGGACAGAAAGATTGTTTAAACCATTAGGGTATACGGACTCCAAAGTGTCATTTTAATGTATTCTGATGATAGTTGTAAATATGAATTGTATTGCTGTCCATATTTAACATAAGTATAGGTTGTCATTATAACAGTATTTAAGGAGTAGGATACAGCTACAGTGCATGCCCGCAGGAGGAGACAGAGCCTATGAAACACTGGAAAGACTGCTGTGGCGTGAAATGCCGAAATTATCTGAAGTATGTTCCTAATGGACTGACGGACTGATAAACAGTAAGAATAATATTGATTTATTTTTTTGCAATTTTTAGCAAGCAATGAATAAAGTGTCTTAGTTTCAAACGATCTAGAGGATATGTGCCAGTGGTTTATAATGTGATTCTGCCTTGCAGCACTGGGGTCCTGGGTTCGATTCCCACCCAGGTCAACATCTGCAAAGAGTTTGTATGTTCTCTGGGTTTCCTCCGGGTACTCCATTTTCCTCCCACACTCCAAAACATACTGTTAGGTTGTTTAGATTGTGAGCCCCATGGGGACAGGGACCAATTTGACATGCTTTGTGCAGCGCTGCGTAATCTGTGTGTGCTATATAAAGAATATTATTATTTATTATTATTATTATGGCTATTGTAGGAAGTCTCCTAATTGAACACCGACTATTCGTTCCACCTGGGAAAGACGAGAAACCAGTAGAATTGTTATATAATGCTTGCCAAACATTGTTGCAATTTTGACTGAGAATTTGCAGAATTCGTAATTTGCATCAATCCAAATAAGCTTCAAATTCCATTTTAGTGACCTGAGAAATTTATTTGAGAGTTTTCTATGACATATTTATATAGTATACCATTTTAATATCATAAGAGAGTCATTTAAGTGGATAGAATCTATTAAAATGCTCCTCAAATTGACCTGTGCAGAAAATATGGTTTTATTTCCTGGGTTTTTTCTTCACTAAAGAGGTGCATGAATACCCCTGTGTGTTCTATATGAATACAGTGCTGGTGTATATACCCCATCAGTGCTTTGCTCCTTCTAAGCAACAAAGCAATAATGCATTTCCAACTTCACCATTATCAGGAGCCACCTTAGCCTTAGAAATGCGTAGGAAACCATTTTATTTCAAGGGGGATTACAAAAAGTAGGGTTACTTTTTTATAGTACTGCAACAACTTTCTTTTTTTTTTTTAAGTAAATGGGACAGAACTACAACATCACCATTGGATAGCTGTGGCCATATTTTAAATAAAGCAGCCACATTTTTCTTAACTGCTTTTCTGAAAAGTTTCTACTGTCTTAATAAAATTTAATCTGTAAAAATCAAATTTCCTTTTAGCAAACAATTTTAGCCATCCCATTTGGCATATGTATTATATCCTGTATAGATTTGAAAATATGGGCTTCTTTAAAAGGTGGTCAAGTAAGCCTAGTATGATACAAGTAACTACTCCAGACATATTTATTGCTCCTATTATATCAGGCCTCGAGAAAATTCATACTGCTGTTTCAGATTTTCATGACATTAAAGGGGTTTGCTGATGAAAGAAAATGCTCAAATTTCAATCCTAGTAAAGTTAACACAATAAAGATCATTTTTAACCCTTTACTTCACCATTTTACTCAGTTTCATTTCTGTTTTAGCTCCTATCACTCAGTGATGGTCATTGTAAAATTCCAGGTTGTGGGCAGGGGCTCTCTAAGCAAACACATTATGAACCATCTAGTTCTGTGCGTAGAGAGAGCGAGATCTCAGCTCCACTCCCGTTAGACAGAAAACCAAGATGGCTGCCGACCCTTAAGTCAGAAGATACAGGGTTGGAAACTGGGGCAACTGAAAATGGGGACATTAAAGAAACTTGTCGGAATACCCCTTTAAGCACAAACAAAATGTCATAATTTACATGATGGGCAAGGGAAAGATTATTATTACAGTACGTGAATATTGAGAGTGAAAAGGAGTGGATGGTTTTGTCGAATGTGGGAACTGAAGTTTTTATTAGCAAAATACACTGTGAAGTCTATGTAGAGAAAGTGCAAGCACACCAATCGTTATGAACAAAAAATGTAACGTCTGTACTAATGGATCTGCACGTAGGTAGACAGATGAAAATTCTGCAACAGCACTTTCCCCAAACAAATTCCATTTTGATAAATTGACAGCCTATGTGATAACTAAAAAAAATCCTTTGGTTTACCTTCTTAACTTCCACTGTAATAGGTACATCTTACTAAAGCATAAATGAAGGACTTGGTACTTAGCAAAAGTTCTAGGAGAATCTAGTAAAATACCTGCAGGGAAACAATACTATGAAGGAGTTAGAAGGACATGTCCTTTCCCAAACTAAACAATAAAACAAACTTAATATGGGGGTTGGGATGTTTGAGGATTCTAGTTTTATCTTATTTGGATAAATAGACTATGGAGAAATGAAATGAAAATTTAGTTATCGAGTTGTCTGAAGATGTTCTCATAAAACAATAGTCAATTGAAGTTTTACTTTTTTTACATGTTTTAACATGAAAAAAAAATGTGATAACATGAAGGACTGAAAATATATTCAATATCCCAAACACATAGTTGGACTCAATTTGTAAATTATATACAGTGAAACTTAGTTGTGATGATATTATAACATTGCATTAAAATTGTGATTTTCTATGTGGTGATCTACCCATAGCAGATCATAGATAGTGACCATAGTGCATTAAATATGGTAGTACTGAAAATCTCTCATAGAATATTTGGTTGTGATAAAAGGTGGCCTTTTGGAGAGGTTTCACTGTATATAGTTACCGGTAGTTTGTTTATAGGATTATGGTTTACCTTCTTTACCAATATCATAACAGAAGAGAATATAGTACTGTACAGCCATGTACAAAACTATTTGTGGCAACATGATGAACTACCAAGCTATTCCCCTGTTAGTTATTGTCTAAAACTCATAGCGCAGAGTTAGCATAGATGAAGACAAAGTTATCAAATTCAAGTTCTGTACATATGCGGCAATGTACAGGATTCATAGTGCAAAGTACAATGCGAAGTCGGTGTGTATAAGGGATACACCATTTTCTTGGTAAATTCATTTTTAGATATAAAGGACAAAAGGAACCATTATTCATAACTTCAAGAAACACATCAGTATAGTAGATCAATTGATCAAAGGGGTTGTAGTTCACCCACTACCACAACAGGACACAGTCATTGATTCAGCTTCATGACTTGTCTATTCTGGGTATTTTTGGTTTCTTCAAGGTATAAGCTACTTACATATGTTGCTAATATTACCCCAGACATTCTCCCTATGAAAACAATAAGGTGTTTTCTTCTAGTAGGAACCAGATTTCAGACCTTTAAATGCAGGATAACATCATCCCCGTTACACGTAGCTCTCTCTCTATTCATCAAGTACACCTCCATCCAGCTCTACAATGTGACCCCCGGTGTGCCACTTTCTGTACATCATGTTGCACACAGCTTTAAATCAACTCTAACAGTAAAAGAAGTGACTGGGCTATGAGACTCCCGATGCTTTCGTTAGCCAACTCTACAAAAGAGCATGAGGCCAAGGGCAACTCACAAAAGGGATACAAAGCAAAGAGACAGAGTGTCAGAAATTTAGAGGCCATTCACCAAGAATGATGGAATAAGGGTGAGAGGATGCTCCATGCGGCACAGCCTCCGAATCATATGAAACCAAGCACTCAGTTACTCGCTCATTCTAAGGATAACATATTCGGCTGAATCGCTTTTCTCATCTCTTCAATCCCAGCCGTTATCCTTGATCATGTGCGCTAATTCAATGATGTATTTTCCTTCTTTATACTTCTGGCTGCTTTCAAAAGCATGTTCCTATAGTAAAGAGAAAGCTTGAGTTAGTACTGTACTGTATACTTTATTTTCCATAAAAAGACACTACTTGAAAAAGCCAAAATTATAGAACTATCCTCAAATATATACCGTATATTCCGGTGTATAAGACGACCCCCCTACTTTCCTGTTAAAAATATAGAGTTTAAGATATATTCGCCGTATAAGACTACCCCTTTTCCAACAGCCAGCTCCCCCTGTATATTGCCAGCCTGTACCCCCAGTATACAGCCAGCCCCCCTGTATATAGCCAAACTGCCCCCCCCCCCCTAGTATACTGCCAGCCTGTACCCCCAGTATACAGCCAGCTATTATACAGCCTGGCGGCCCCCCAATTGTGCAGAATGCCGGCCCCCCAGTTTGCATCCTGCCGCCTCCCCCTCTATATATAGCCAGCCTGCTTGGCACATTAATAATACAACAGCTTCTCACCTTTCCCGCGATCCACCGAAGCTCCGCTGCTACACTCCGGCCGGCGGTGACAGCTCATTGAGCGCTGGCGGCTCACAGAATATGACGTCAGCCGCGTGCCGACGTCATATTCTCTGCGACGCCGGCACCCACGGAGCTGTCACCGGCGGCCGGAGCGTAGCTTCGGTGGATCGCGGAAAAGGGGAGAAGAAACATTACCGTCGTATAAGACGACCCCAGACCAGACTGAAGATTTTTCAGTCTTCAAAAGTCTTCTTATACGCCGGTATATACGGTACCTTAATATAATTGGGTAAAACACAACCCATATAACATGCATATTAATTAAAAGGTCAAGTTAATGGGCCCTTTTGTGAACAAGCATTTATACATTTGTGATATAGGTAGGAGCTTAAATTTACCATATCTGACCATGTTTGGGGAGTATTCCATAATTATAACACTGGCAGTAATATATATATTGGTAGAGATTATAGTACGGTAGTTAAAAGGATTTGCCCGTGAAAGAAAATTCTCAAATTTCAATCCCTTCTTCTTGGGTGTATCAGCTGCGTAACTGTGCTGTGATGCCACCTTCCATCCACTCTTCATGAAGTAAATATTGTTGTTATTCTCAAGGTAAATCCAACTGTTCCTTGCTCACCTTGGATTGCAAGCGGTTCACAAAAATCTTGACCACAGGGTTTGCTTTGTATGTGGAAGATCTAATGTGATTCCTCTACTTGCAGGTGGAATCTCTCCCAAGGGCCATCAAGTAGGTTAAATCCTATGTTATATTCCCGTCTAAGAATATTCCAGTCTAAGATTCTCTGGAAGGCCTGAAAGTCTTGAAGGCCTGAAAGTTGTGCAACAATTCAAACACCTAGGCATCCACATCACTCAAGATGTGTCTCAGGTGTTGCCATTAGGGTCAGACTGGGGGTTTGTCCACGAATTTACAGAATAAAGATAATTTCTACCCCTTACTTTACAATTTTACTCAGTTTTATTGCTATTTAAGCTCCTATCACTCTCTAAGCAAACAGATTATGATCCTTGTAGTGCTGTGAGATACAGTGTACTGAAAATGTGGTTTGATTATCAGCGTACAGGTTTATCTACACTTTCATTTACCTTCTGAACATTGTATTAGTATCTGACACATAGAAAGAGAGATCAGAACAATCAGAGATGAGAAGAGATCCATGAGATGCATTTTACACACAATGACACAGTCAGTTCTGCTACATCTCTGCTCTCACACGGTTAGATCTGATGTGCCTCCACTCCTCTTCCCCTGGATTAAGAACTAATCTGCCTTTAGCTTGTAGCTCTCCTCCCGCCGGTGTGAGTATGTGTGTGCTTGTCCTGGAATGCAGGGAGCAGAGAGAGGGAGGAGCTTAGCTCCACAGCATCAGGCAAGATGGCTGCCAACCCTAAAGTCAGAAGATACAGGGCCTGAAATCGGCAACTGAAATTGTGTACGCCAGGACTGATAGAGACAGGTTGGAATTATATCTGTGAAATGCTGTATTTTTGTTAATAATAGTGAATTAGAGAATGTGTTATTTTGTTATTCTGGGTATATTTAAAAGGAACATGTCACCAGGGACCTCATTTTCACTGAAGACAGGTTGCAAAAGCCCATCACAGCTGCATTGAAAATATGGCTTTCTGCTTTCTCTAAGCATTTGAATTACAATATAATTTTGTGTTATAACTTACCCTGCACCCCTACAGAATCCTCTGTGTAGTCCTAGAGGTTAGGCTTTGGTTTAATGCATTTCAAATAACAGCATATGCATATTTATATTTTTACAGACTGGGTATTTTGGGATGAGGTGAAACCCAATGGGTTTTTGGGGGAAGCGATCATGAGTTGCCAGGTGCTCATGAATATTTTAAAGGGGAACTGTGATTGGTTGCCATGGGCAACTAGAAATATTCTGACTTTCAGACACTTAAAAAAAATTTGTTTCAGCATCTTCTGACGCTAATAACTTTTTCATACTTCAGTGTACAGAGCGGTGTAAGATATCATTTTTTGTGCAATAAGCTGATGTTTTCATTGCCGCCATTTTGAGGACTGTTCCACCTTTTTAACACTTTTTCTTACATTTTAATGTAATGGTGTAAAAGTGGCGTTTTGGACATTTGGACGCTATTTTCTGTTCACCACCGGTTTTCCCCGCATTTAGTGGCCCCTCACTCCCACATATTTCTCCCCTCATTTGTTCCACCACCCCTATCTCTCCCCTGCCGGCCTGAGGCACATTGATGTTGTGGAGAGCTGACAGATGTCTGCAACATCAATGTTTTAAACTCTGTATTTGAAGGATGTAGAGTTGGATGCAGTTGGTGGCTGGCAAAGTCAGTGAGTGTAAGGGCCCACCAGTACATTTACCGATATACTGGTGGGCCAGTCAGATCCTCGTTGCCATTGACCTTCCACTCCTTTTTCCGCTGCTCTGCTGAAGATTTTGGTTGTGGAAAGGGTAACTAGAATCTGGTCTTTACATCTCTCTGGTATTCAACTGTATACTATTCATCAAGCCCATCTTTCCCCTGTGGGACTATTTAGGATTCGCAGAATTGGAGATCCCAGAGATCTGCCTGTTGGATTTGTTGATGAAGAATAAGGATCACTCCACCGCCAAATTGTTCTGAGTGAGACCCTGTATCTAGCTCAAAAATCAATTGCTGTGACTTTTAAAATACAATTTTTAGGTTCCTGTTAAAAAACATTTTATTTGTGGAGTGATTTGGGAGATGGTAAACTCCAAAATAAGATAATGTGCCTTTAATGAAAAATACTAAAAACTTAGCCATGAACTAAACATACTATAAACAAAAAGTAATAACCACATACTGTTGACAGTAGCTCAAAACACCCTACTCATTTACCTAGCAACATATAAAGAGCACACAAATTTTAGGACTTAAACCAGTACAAGAAAGAGAATTTTAGTGTTATCCCTTATAATTGGGTCAACATGGTAAATGCAGGAGATTAATCTGATTAAAGCATCAGTCTACAGTAGAGGAGGATCAACTTTTCGTCACTCATCCTCATTAATTATTCAAGGAACTATATTTAATTTAGATGTGCACGGTGCAGATGATACTGAGCAATTTATAATATACAATAATTGTCCACATTTTCTCAAATAACCCTTTCAAATTCTCCATTATCCATTTTAGTAATTTCCTGAACTATTTTTTTACTTTCCACTGAGAACATATTTTACATCAAGCTAGTAAGTAATGCAATTGATTTAGTGTCCAAGTGGTCTCTTTAGAAAAAACCTGTAATTTCTTAAAATTAATTGTGTTCTACAAATAAATAATAAAATTAAGGATACAGACACATGCTGCTATAACTGCCCCCAGGTACCCCCGAACATCACAGTATATTAGTGCGCAAAGCATATCAAGGACGTGATTAGATGTATTAAGTGTCTAAGAGCAAACAATACGCACAATTTAGATAACCTATTACTCTTTCTAATATAGTTTCCTCCCACACTTTAAAACATACAGGTAGGTTGATTAGATTGTGAGCCCCAATGGGGACAGGGACCGATTTGGCAAGTTCTGTGTAGCACTGCGTAATCTGTGTGCGCTATATAAATAAACAAATTATTATTTTTAATATATACAGGCAGTCCTTGGGTTACATACAAGATAGGGTCCGTAGGTTTGTACTTAAGTTGAATTTGTATGTAAGTCGAAACTGTTTATTTTATAATGGTAGATCCAGACAAAAAAAATTTTTCCCCAAGTGACAATTGGAGTTTCAAAATTTTTTGCTGTAATTGGACCAAGGATTATTAATAAAGCTTCATTACAGACACCTTACAGCTGATCATTGCAGTCTGAGACTGTACTAAAGCATCCAGAGAGCTTCACCAGAGGTCACAGTGGGCAGAGAGGTCCGTCTTTAACTATGGTCGTTTGTAAGTCGGGTGTCCTTAAGTAGGGGACCGCCTGTACTAGATATTAAGGGCTAAAAACTTCCGCTACTGCCATGTTTAACATTAGATGAAGTGCCAATTTCTAGGAGGCTCTTTTTCGTTTTTGGGTTTCCATTTTTCACTCCCCACCTTCAAAAATCTATAACTTGTTTTGTGAGGGTTTGTTTACTGCAAAACAAATTGCACTTCTTAGTGATGATATTTATTATTCCATGCCATGTACTGGGAAGTGGGAAAAAATTCCAGATGCAGTGAAATTGGTGGAAAAATGCATTTGCTCCGTTTTCTTGTGGGCTTGGATTTTACAGCTTTCACTCTGTGCCCCAAGTGACATGTCTACTTTATTCCTTGGGTCAGTGCGATCACGGGGATACCATAATGTCTTCATAAATTATATTTTTGCATCTTCTGGCGCAAATAACTTTTTCATATTTTAGTGTATGGAGCTGTGGGTGGTGTCATTTTGAGACTTTTGATGAAGTTTTCAATGCTTCTATTTTTAGGGCTGCTCGGCCTTTTGATCACTTTTTATTGAATTTTTAATTCTTTTCAAAATGGCAAAAAAGTGCTATTTTCTACTAAGGGGTTAAACGCAGTGAAAAACAGTTTTTTTTAATATAATTTTTTACCTTTTTTTTGTAACTATTTTTCAGACCCCCTAGGGTACGCTAACCCTAGTTTGACCGATTGATCCTACAATTTACTGCCACAGTATGGCAGTCTATGGGGATTTTCCTTCTCATGCATTACAATGTACAAATCGCATATTGTAATGAATGGGTTAAAATGAGACAGCCTCAGGTCTTTGGAAGACCAGAGGCTGTCATGGCAACCGATTGCCGCCCCTCGATGACGTCACGGGGAACAAGCTGAAGCTGCCAACAACTTTGCCGGTGGCAATGGAGAGGGCTATGGAGAGGGGATGGAGACAGATGCTAAAACTGAGGGGACCACACAAGTAGCAGCCACATTAGCCTCAATGACAACAGTGAATGATTTCCAGGTCTGTTAAGCTGTAAACTGTCAGTTTTTCTGTCCAAGGGATCCTTTTAAGTGAGCCTGTCACCAGGAATGTAATTTTTTGCTGGTTCCAGTAGCCTACGCTAGGGAGAAAGAGACAGGGCCCCATAGCAGACTCCTGAAAGAAGCCCCCCTACCCCCTCAGAAAATATATTTGTATACTCACACACACACACACACACTTACATACATTCATGCACACTAATTTATGCACTGATATATACATTTATTCACTTACTTAGGTGTTGACCACATGGGGGAAGCACATGGCAGGAATTAGAGATGAGAGATGCCTATCCCTGATGTCCCCTCCCTCTCCTCTGACATTTCATGCTGTGTAATGTGGAAGATTATATGCAAATAATGCTGCTGCACATCCTCCATTCTCTAGTGTGTCAGGTCAGATGCTGACACTGTGGGCCACATAGCAGATGCTATAGCCCCTACAGCTGTAGTTACATCCCTTATCTCCGTAGTGAAGCTCCTCCACTATAGATCAGTGGCAAAAGATACTGGGAAGGAATGCCTGCAATCATCTAAGGGCTTATTCACGCCGCAAATTTGTGGCCGCATGTACGTCCCCATAGACGCCAATAGCGGCATCTTGGCAGGTCTCTTGGCATGTGTGCGGCGCCACTATTCTTTATGGAGGGTTGAGGGGTCACCTCCTCCTCCACTCCAGCACACGGCGGTATGCTCGCACGGCGGGCATACCGCATGTGAATGTACCCTAAGAAATTCTAGCGTGACCAGGAAATCATGGCTGTGGAGTCTGTGAACACATTGGCGGTGTTGGAGTCTGATGGTTTTCTTAAAGAATCTAAAGTCCTTGAAGCAACATGCCTAATAATAAGCTCATACGCCACCTGAAATGTATGGCATTTCGGGACAAAATCTGCAGAGGAAAACCTTGGAATTTTGCCAGGTGATTTTCATGGATTTTTCTACCTGAAAAGCCAGCTTAACAAGTGTGGTGTAAACTGAGGATATAACCTCTATGTTTCAGAGTACAGAGAAACTAACCATATTAATAGAAATAAATACATAAAAAAGAAAGTCTTCCCACTGCTGGCAAGGTTAAAGCCCAGAAGTCAAAACTGAAATTGTATTCTCCTCAGAGTCATGTGCAACTGTGGTGCACTGACGGACTATTTTTAACCTCTCTGGAAGAACGTCCAAAATGACCTGGACAAAACAGTGGAAACAAGCCCTGCCTTTGTGGCTGCAGTAAATTCCTGCAGTATCTGTCTGTTATGGCTGATAGAGTAAGAAAAAAAAAAATTAAAACCTAGCTAAAAGGTAGGTCAACCCGGAATTTGGAAACAGACTATTTTGAGTTACAATGAGATAAAAGAAAAAGGCTCAAATTTAGGATTTTACTTGTAAACTATGGATTGGGTATTTTACAATGTTGTTGTGCATTATTTATAGTGCATGTCATGCACAATTACTTACATATTTCCAGCCCAGTGTGGTTTTGCAATTTTCACAGTAGATGTCTGCTACAGCATGAAGTCCTGTAAGTAACACACGTTCTTCTGCAGGTCCGCAACCAACATTAACACTAAAGAAAAAGTAAAACCATAAATTGAAAAACAGTAATAACACCCCAGCTCTCATTTGTGGCAGACAACTTTTCCTTCACAAAATGAACAGCATGTAATTAATAAAGAGTGCCCGACATCACTAAATGAGAATCTGACATCGGTTGTGACCATAATAAACTGCAGACAGTGCCAAGTACCCTGGATATCAGTGAATAATAACCTTGTATGTAGCAGGTAGAAGCAGGACAGCGAATTGTGAACCCTTAATCCAGGTTTGCAGCTCCTGCAAGTGCTTTGATAAGGTCTTTCAAACGGAAGAGCTTTCTGATCTTTGCAATTAACTGTTCCACAGCCCACCCCTCTTCTCTGAGTGATTACTGCAAGTATCCAACTAAAAGTTTGATACCGTTCCTATTGGTAGCAGAGCAGTAGGGCTGTGGAACAGCACAGTGCAGAGAAGAGAAAGCCCACCAAGAGCCCTTGCAAGAGCAACAGACCTGCATTATAACTTCGCTTTTCACAGTCCTGTTACTAATTTAAACATACACAAGGGTATGCCACTGTACTATGCTGTATTGTACTATTCTTTGGGGTTTGAGCACCTCTAGATGCACTTTTTTTTTTTTTTTTTTTTTACCAAAGAGCAACACGGAGGTCAAACACACATCTGTATCATGTCAACAATGCAGTTTCAAGCCAGACCCATAC
This sequence comes from Engystomops pustulosus, assembly GCF_040894005.1. Lineage (NCBI taxonomy): Eukaryota > Metazoa > Chordata > Amphibia > Anura > Leptodactylidae > Engystomops > Engystomops pustulosus. The sequence goes on from NC_092412.1 coordinate 132,508,058, forward strand.
CATAGACTCCAGCAATACATTGGCAACCAACTCTTCCTCTCCTTTGTGACGTGCCCCAAAAACCTGAATTTAATTCTGTTCCCTATAAACATTTCCAATAGTAAATATATGGAGTATTTTTAATTACTATACACAATAGAATCTTGGGTTTGAAGTAATACTCACACGGAATTGAATAGATACGCCCGACCCTGACTTCCTTGAAATGACTGCGAAAGAAAAAATAAATCATTGTCACTTAGTGTAAAATGTTCTGCTCACTTTAAAAAAAACAAATCTTTTCTTTTGAAAAACACTAACAGTACAAAAACAAGAATGCCAACTTTAGCAAGTGTACAACTGTACCTATAATGTTTACAGGTGGTTTACACATACTAGTGCAGTATACCGAGTTACTATCAAGTATGGTACAGATTCATAGAAGGTGCATTGGAGTAGGAAGGAAACCCAAACCTTTGCCCCTGAACAATTAGAAGGATATAGATGATGGTCACACAAGCTTAGGGAAATGCGACTCCCAGCCACTTACAATTTAACTATAAATTGCAAAAATTAGTAAAAACAGGTTATGTCATATAAAGGCACGTGGAAACACTGTACTAGTACTTAATTTGTAATAGGGAACAATGTGCGCTCCTCACACCTGGTGAAGGATTTTGATCATATAGACAAACAAAAAAAGGGGTATACAAGAGGAATAATATGCACAAAATTTATAAATCTATAACAAAGTTTATTGGTAATAAATGGATAAAAATACACATATATGTTAAAAACTGGCTTTCAGAAGAGACAGGAAGATCCACAGGAACCATAACCATGGCATATGTAATCAATGTTACATTGTCTAAGGTAAGTCATACATAATGGGATAACCAATCATCATATAATATGCCCAACCAGACCATATAAAACTATAAACACTCATATAACATGTATTGACATAAAGGTGAAACAAAGTCCACACATAAATGACATATAGTGGTCTAGGTCATTTGTTAACCATGGTTACCTGACTGCAAAGATGCCCCAACGCGCGTTTCAACCACGCCGGTCTTTTTCAAGGGGTCTAGTCTGAAAAAGACCGGCGTGGTTGAAACGCGCGTTGGGGCATCTTTGCAGTCAGGTAACCATGGTTAACAAATGACCTAGACCACTATATGTCATTTATGTGTGGACTTTGTTTCACCTTTATGTCAATACATGTTATATGAGTGTTTATAGTTTTATATGGTCTGGTTGGGCATATTATATGATGATTGGTTATCCCATTATGTATGACTTACCTTAGACAATGTAACATTGATTACATATGCCATGGTTATGGTTCCTGTGGATCTTCCTGTCTCTTCTGAAAGCCAGTTTTTAACATATATGTGTATTTTTATCCATTTATTACCAATAAACTTTGTTATAGATTTATAAATTTTGTGCATATTATTCCTCTTGTATACCCCTTTTTTTGTTTGTCTATATTACAATTTAACTATGCCCAGTGCACACTTTAGCTCTTCGATAAAACACTGCGTGATGCGAAACAGTCACGAGTTCTACAATTTCAGGACTCAACATGTGTGAGGTATTAAATATTCCCCATTTTCTAAAGAAACCTTTTGTTTGTTTTTCTTTATGCCTCAATGTTTCTAGACTGTGTCTACCCTGATCAGGTACAGCAGCAATGCTGTTACCTCTGATTCTGGTACTAATGGGCAAATAAAATGGTTCAATATACAACGATTCGCAATTATTAGACATGTAGGTTTAATCATTTTTTGCAGCATTTGCACATCCTTGTATACGTTCTGCAAACCAGCAGCCGCTGATTAGTTCCTCACACCACTGACAAATTCTGAGCTCTTTTTTTTTGGGGGGGGGGGGGCTTTTTGTTACTGCAGTTATTTTTATAAGGCATATTTTTTTGCACAAGCAGTCTTCTTGAGCCGAGTGCGGATCAGCATTAGTTCATTTTTGTAGATTTTTTCCCTTAACTTCGTTACTTATCTGACAGGCCCTATTTAACTGGCAACCTAACATTCCAGTTTTCACTGACTTTGCAAAAATAGGTTTGCCATTCCAAAGTGACTGAAACCCTCTGGCAGCATGTTGTTTCGATGAAGGCCAAAGGGGTGAATATCTGCCAAAGCAAGAGATGTTGGTTGCTATATTATCGCATATTTACAACATCACAAATTCATTGAAGTACCCCAAGATGTCTGGTCACCCACGTGAGACAAATAAATGCAAGAGTGAACAGAATAATGCAGATAATCTCCATGGATAATTGTTTTTAACACTGCAGCTGCCACTGCTTGGTAGCTCAGCACTAAACAGTTTAATGTACAATTTTAAAAGTATAAAAACTTTTGCCCAACTCTGCAATAAGCAAAAATAAATAAGCAATTCCCTTATTTACTATAATTACGTATCTGCAGGTGTTTAGCAGCTAGCAGAGGTATTACCCCAAGCTAATCTTTGTCTCATCATACAGTGTCACCATGTTAAAGAGTATTTGGTCTAAAGGTCAACTCTGCAGTGACCAAACCTCTCATTTGCAGAAAGAATCAAAAACACTAGATTCACCTTTCCCAAGTGTCATGGGTGGTCCCGAGATATGAGTCGCATGCTCACCCGTGCCCTGCTGTGGTCGCCAGAAATCTGCTTCTCCCTGCACACCCTGCCGGATCTTTGAGCTTATGCCATTGAGAAAGCTCCCTATCGTTATTCATAAGTATTCCTGCGTTCCTTTGTGTTCCTGCTCCTGAGTTCCTGTGCTCCTGTGTGTTCCTGAGTCCCTGTTCCCATGTTCCCATTTCCCACGAGACGGTCTCCTGCAAAGGTACCTCGAACTTGGCTGGCACCGCGGGCTAATCCCACTTGTCGAATGACCTGGTTGTACCCCGCTGCAGCAAGACCATCCCGAGAGACTAGTGATGTCCTGTGGCTGAAGATGTGCTGAAGTCATTCAAACCAAAGGCCTGTACACTTCCTACTGATTGGTGATGGTTCTAACCTTCAGAAAATTTAGATATAATCTTTCTCTGTGTTACAGTCATTGCTGTTCTCCAATATTGATTATCATGTTTTTTTGCAAAATAAAGGTTTTATGTTGATACATGTACTGTACTTATTATTTTCTAAAACACTATTTTAGTTGGTGCATGGTGTGCAAATCTAATCTAATTTTGATCTCTAGTGTGTGTGCGCAAGATCTATATAGATAGACATCTTTAAGAGTTCAACATAAAATATAAAAACCCCTTAAATTGTTTTTAAAAACTGCACTCCTTATCGTAAAAAAACAAAAGTAGTAGGAAGGTTGTCAACCCTGTGTCTCACACAGGTTAAAACAAGAGGTGCAATTCAGAAATTTATGGTACATTTTTTGAGAAAATATTTTCATTTAACCCCCGCAAAAAATTACTTAATTTTTCATGTGAGAGCAATTTTTTTTATTGCTTTTCATTATTTTCAACGGGAACACAGTAATAAACACAGTTTACAAAATTGCTTTGTTCACAACTGGTCTATACAAGTAACATTCCTTACTAAACAAATCACATTTCAAGGTACACACAGAAGGGAAAGTACGGAAGGGATCGATAGGGGGACAATCTTGCATATCTTTAAATATTTCTGTGGTACGACCTGATGCTCTTCACAATTTACAGCAGGACTTGGCATGCTGGGAGCAGTTAAAATCTTAGAGTAAAATGTTCACTGGGGCATTTATTTTCTCACCCTCAAATACGTAGGGTGCCTAGTCTCCCACTTATCTCTTTCCAGGTGCCAAGCGGTCAAATGGAAAAGGAGTCATAATCTGTCTGCCCTCCTCCTCCTCCTCCTCTCTCTGATAGGCCTTGCCTATGAACTTGCCCCATTTAGCAAAGAAGGTTTTGGCTTTTAGGTCTCTGTGTGAAGACAGTGATGGCAAAACTTTTAGACACCGAGTGCCCAAACTACAACCAAAACCCACATATTTTTTGCAACATGCCAATGTAACAATTTAGGCATTGACTCATTACTCCCTGCTCCGTCACAAGTTTAAATCGTATAGGCACCAGAGGACACCAATAGTAAAAAGAAGAAGTTCGGATTATCATTGAGCTTCCTTCCAGGGTCCTGGGCTGCCTGGGAGTACAAGTGGCCTTGAGTCCTGTCTGGCAAACTCTGTGCTGGGGTGAAGGCGCCGGTGCCCACAGAGAGGGCTCTGAGTGCCAGCTCTGGCACCTGTGCCATAGGTTCGCCACCACTGTGTTAAGAGTTTGTAGCGTTCCATAGTCTTTTGCATTTTCAACTGGTCAATAAGCTCAGTCTTACTTGGGGGAGATGGAACCAACTAATGCTGTAAGAGGCATCTTTTTGCTATCAACATATAGAAAACCATAGAGGTCTTTCGAGGCACTTGATAAGTTAGCAACTTAGAGAGGCACTTAGGCCCTCTGCAATGAGAACTTGCTGCACCAGAGGGATATCCTAATTTTGACCATAATTCATGCGAACTCCAGCACCGCCAACCCAATGCGAGGAACCACCACTACACTCATGCCAGACTCCATCCTGGCCTATAATAAAGATCAACCCCACTCATGAATTTCAGATCAGGTGCTGAAACTGTATGGTGCTGCAGAAAAAACAAACAAACCTGAAGGTGTGGTATAAGAAGCTGGTCATGCACATGGTACACATGACGATCCCAAGTGTTATTTACAGAAGCAGGTCATGCTATAACATTCCTTCATTTTCAAAATCAAGAAGGACAGGTCCCTAGTACTTCTGGAATTGATGTTTCTCGTATACCCGGTAACAGGGTAACTTTTCCCTGGAGAGGTACCCCAGACTCAGCATCGAAAGGGAATAAGGAAGGACACGACTTACCAATTTGACTCCTACACTGACCTCTGTATGAAAGAGTATTTCAGGATATACCATACATCCTTAAATTACATTTATGGTGCAGTTTCCAAAATAGGGTCACTACCTCAGGGGCTGCATACTGGCACCTGACAACTACAAAAAGTATTTAGACTACTTTAAGTTTTTGCATTCTTTGTTCTATTGCAGCAAATTGGTAAGATCAAAAAAGTTATGTAGTTAGATATGTAGTTATTTTTGCTAATTAAACATGAAAAACTGACCTTTTAAATGGTCTTAAGGATTCAGACCTTTGCTGTGACACTCTTATTTAACTCACATGCTGTCCATTTCCTTCTGATCCTCTTTGAGATGGTTCTACTCCTTCATTGGAGTCCAGCTGTGTTTAATTAAACTGATTTGACTGGATAAGGATAGGCACACACCTGGCTATACAAGACCTCACAGCTCACAGTGCATGTCAAGGCACATGAGAATCATGAGGTTTAAGGAACTGCCCAATGAGCTCAGAGACAGAATTGTGGCAAGCCACATATCTGGCCAAGGTTAAAAAAAAAAGAATGCCTGCAGAACTTAAGGTTCCTAAGAGCACATGTGGCCTCCATTATCACAACTATTCCTCAACCTGGCTGTCCAGCCAAACTAAACAATTGGGGGAAAAGAGCCTTGGTGAGATAGGTAAAGAAGAACCCCAAGATCACTGTGACTGAGCTACAAAGATGCAGTAGGAAAATGGGAGAAAGTTCCACAAAGTCAACTATTATTGCAGCCCTCCACTAGTCAGGGCTTCATGGCAGAGTGTGCCAATGGAAGTTTCTCCTCAGTGCACCCCATATGAAAGCCCGCATACGGTTTCCAATAAACCCCCCCCCCCCAAAAAAAAACACATGTTGGACAGAAATAAGTCTCTCTGGTCTTATGACACGAATATTGAACTTTTTGGTGCCAAATATCCGAACAGTGAAACATGGTGGTGGCAGAATCATGCTACAGGGTGTTTTTCAGCTGCAGGGACAGGACAACTGGCTGCAATTAAAGGAAAGATGAATGCGGCCAAGTACAGATCTATCCTTGATGAAAACCTCTTCCAGAGTGCTCTGGGCCTCAAAATGGGCCAAAGGTTTTCCTTCGAATAAGACAATGACCCCAAACACACAGTTAAAATATCAAAGCAGTGGCTTCTGAACAACTCTGTGACCATTCTTGACTGGCCCAGCCAAAGTTCTGATCTAAGCCCAATTGAGGGTCTCTGGAGAGACTTGAATATGGCTTTCCACCAATGTTCACCATTCAACCTGCGTGAACTGAATAGGATCTGCAAGGAAGAATGGCAGAAGATCCTCCAATCTAGTTGTGAAAAACTTCATCCTCATATTGTGTCTTGGATAAAAAGTTACCTCAGTGATAGGCCACGGATGGTACAAATAGGTACAATATTTTCAGACATAGTTGTAAGTCAGATTGGTGCACCTCATAGAACAGTGTTGGCCCTGTTTTAATTTTACTACACACATCTAAATTTTAGGAAAAATAATGGAATGCTTTGTTCAAAAATACACCAAAGATACGGTCATTGTTGGGTGCATGAGGAATGGCGAAGATAGTCTGTACAGAGAGACAGAAGAGCTCATCTCACAATGGCATTGTGACAATGCCTTAAAATTAAACCTTAGATGCATGTGACTATAATTTGCTTTGTTTAAAAAAAAAAAAAAAGTTGATTTAGTTCCAAAAGACTGTGGGTCGGAAACACTACAACAAATGGATTGTAATTAATACCTTGCGGAGTTGGTTGATAAGCTCAATGGCAGCCCAATGTGGAGTAAATATTCAGAAAATCCACGGCTAGGCTGCATTTCATATAATTTTTTTTTCCTTAATGTGCTCCAACCTTTTGATATACTGCATTAATATTAGTCAGACCTTGTTAGTTACATTTTATAAGTATCGTACAGCGTATCTTATGCAATGCATTTGAGCGCTGGGGAATTTGTATTGGAATACGGTGTGGGAGAGTGATAAAAAAGGCAGGTAGTGTAATAGGATGTTGGCCAAGTTGGAGAGTATTTCAGCAAATGTAAATCACCAAATGTATCTAGTTGCGAAGGATCAGAAAAGCTTGTTTAGTGGTAGGTTAGTTCTCCCAAAATACAGAGTGAATTAGGGATGGGTAACGCATTGTATAAAAATTAAAACTGTAAATATGGGTCTTATGTTTTATATTATATTTTTAATTGTTGTGTATAGTCGTAGTCTATGGAATTTATATGCATCGTTGTTTCTAAGAGTGAAGTGGCAGATCCGCGACAGCTCCGTCTGCAGCACCTCTTCTTTCTTCCCGCCGGCTGTGGGTCTGCGACATTTCCATGCGCAGCGGCGCACATTTTTCAGACACTTTTAAGGGGGTTGGCCTCTGAAAACAGGGAATGGGTTTTCCAGGAAAAGGTCAGTGCGCCAAAAATTATGTTAATGTGCCAAATTTTGGACTGTTTTCTGGCGTAAACTAAGCTAGGTAGGGGGTGTAAAGTATGACTAGACATAGTGGGGCAAATATACTTACCAGGTCACTTGAGTTCACTGAAAGTGCATTGTCTGTCTATAATGCAGTGTTTGGCGATTCACCAAGATCGTGTGCAAGAAATCATGAATGTGTCGCTTCATATACAGGCGGTCCCCTACTTAAGGACACCTGACTTACAGACGACCCCTAGTTAAAGACGGACCCCTCATCCCACTGTGACATCTGGTGAAGCTCTCTGGATGATTTACTTTAGTCCCTGGCTGCAATGATCAGCTGTAAGGTGTCTGTAATGAGGCTTTATTGGTAATCCCATTACAGTAAAATTGAGAAAATACAATTGTCCCTGGGGAAAAAAAAAAAAAAAAAATTTGCCTGGAGCTACAATTATAAAATATACAGTGTCGAATTGCATACAAATTCAACTTAAGAACAAACCGATGGACCCTATCTTGTACGTAACCCAGGGACCGACTATACATACACATACATACATACATACACACACACACACACACAGACAAGTGGTCCCCTACTTAACCCTTTCAAGACCTGGCCCTTTTTTGTTTTTTCATTTTTCACTCCCCATGATCAAAAATCCATAACTTTTTTATTTTTCCATGTACAGAGCTGTGTGACAACTTGTTTTCTGCGTAACAAATTACACTTCATAGAGATGGTATTTATTATTCCATGCCGTGTACTGGGAAGTGGGAAAAAAATTCCAAATGCAGTGAAATTGGTAAAAAAACGCATTTGTGCTGTTTTCTTGTGGGCTTGGATCTTACGGATTTCACCGTCTGCCCCAAATGACAGGTCTACATTATTCTTTGGGTCGGTGCGATTACAGGGATACCAAATTTATATAGGTTTTATAATGTTTTCATACATTTAAAAAAATTAAAACCTCCTGTGCAAAAATTTTTTGGGGGATTTTGCCATCTTCTGGCGCTAATAACTTTTTTATACTTTGGTGTACAGAGCTGTGGGTGGGTCGTTTTTTTTGCAGATTTTGATGACGTTTACAATGTTATCAATTATAGGACTGTTCGACCTTGTGATCCCTTTTTATAGAATTTTTTTTTTTTTAAATGACAAAAAAGTGGCATTTTCGACTTTGGGCGCGATTTTCCGTTACGGGATTAAACGCATTGAAAAAATGTTATCATATTTTGATAGATTGGGCATTTTTGGACGCGGCGATACCTAATGTGATTTTTACTGTTCATTTATATTTATATCAGTTCTAGGGAAAGGGGGGTGATTTGAGTTTTAAGGGTTTTTTAACTTTTTTTTTATTTTTATTTTTACTATTTTTCAGACTCCCTAGGGTACTTTAACCCTAGGTTGTCTGTACGATCCTATCATATACTGCCATACTACAGTATGGCAGTATATGGGGATTTTACTCCTCATACATTACAATGTGCTGATAGCATATTGTAATGCATGGGTTAACCCGAAGTAGCCTTGGGTCTTCCTGAGACCCGAGGCTACCATGGCGACGGATCGCCGCTCCCCGATGATGTCACGGGGAGCGGCGATTCTCGAAAAGATGCTGATTGCCGGCGGCGATCAGTGGGAAAACACCCATTACAGCAAAAAATTTGGAAACTCCAATTGTCACTGGGGCAAAAAAAAAAATTTTTTTGGCTGGAGCTACAATTATAAAATATACAGTGTTGAATTGCATACAAATTCAACTTAAGAACAAACCTACAGAACCCATCTTGTACGTAACCCGGGGACCGCCTGTATATTGGATATATGGAGTCTTATTTTCAGAAACTAGTCCAGGAAATGATGAAAAGACATACTTGAACTGTACCTGCATTTTAAACTTATTGACCTATTATATAGCTCAGACATACTCAGACAGATTAGCAACAGGCAAGCTAAAGTGTATGCGTCCTTGCTGTAAACCTATGGCTTAATCTGCCTACACAGCTCAGTGGTACGTCCATTCAATTAATTATGAATGACGAACAGTGTGTCAGCGATTGTATTTTTAGGTTACATTGACGCCAAGGAAGAAAATCCCTCCATTCTTATCTCCTGATACCTGCTTAGGGCCTTCTTCCATCTACAAACAAATATGTACCTGCCTTAAGTCTGCGTTCACATTTGGCGTTTACGTTGTGATTGAAGACGCAACGTAATTTCAATTCAAAATAACCATTAAAAATGAATTCCCTAATGTGTGACAGTTGTTTTGATGTATTCTAGGCCTAACTTAACAGTAGTCTCAGAACAGAACTATTTAAGGTGCTAATTGCAGAGTTTAACTTTTATTTTAGAGCTGCTGTGGGAACATGAAAGCTGAGCTGATTGGTTGACATAAACAACTAGAACACTTTTACTCTGATACATGTTTGGTTTCGGGTAAATGGGGTGAAGCTGGCAATATTTTTTTTTCTTATAATGGGTGGGGAATTTCTTACAGATGTATTGGCCCATGAAGTGGAACTATACTCACCACGTAGTGCTACTTTAGAGCCATGTAGTGAGGAAATGAGAAGGCAGAAGCGATAAACCACTTCTACCCGGTGTCTAGTGTCTCCTGCTCTTTTTGACAACTGGAGACCAGAATGCACCTGCAGTCTGTGCTGGAGAAACTGCAGAGATGACAATAGATGATGCCGCAAAAAAGTGCATTCATTTTCCCGACTATGAATGCACTACATTCCAAGCCTAATTTCCACAATCTACAAAGCCTCTATCTCACAACCGGACTGACTGCTGAGGGAGGCACATGCTAAGGAATAGCGCTCGCAGACACTCAAATGTGACATCATGACCCTATATATCATGTGACCACAGGATGGAGAGGGAATTGTTCGCTCTTCCAAGTGTATGACAATCATGGTCACTGCAAGGGCAAGTAACATAGATACTAATAGCCAGCCCCTTGCAGTCAAGTGCCCTGTGATATCAAACCCATATTGAAGGAGGGAATGTTCATGAGGACTGTGCTTCACTTGTTGTCCGACTGCAAGGGGCTGACACTTGTCTCTTCCTGAGCAGATAGCTACCAGCCCCTTTAAGTCATGTAACCGCATGTGCCAGAGGGTCAGGGGTGGCAACTTTAAAGGGAACTTGTCAACAGATATTGACCTAATAAACCACTACTAGTATGTTGTCATGCAGCTAAACACCTTACAGATTAGGTTTCTTTCATGGCCTCATATGGTGGGATCATCCAGAAAATCAGCTTTGAAGCGAGATGTGAATTAGTTGTATAAAGTCAAATAAACCACCAAATTTACCACCAAAGTCAAGCTCTTACTGGCTAGAACGCCCCCTTCACTGTAATTGATAGTCCTGCATCCAGAAACATCACTAGGCAGATCTCCTGAAGTCCGGTGCATGATGTCAATCACATGGGAGGATGTGGGGAGAGCTTAAGGACCCTTTCACACTTGCGTTACAGATCAGGTCAGAGTCTGATCCGGGTGCGATCAGGGTTTGGACAGTGAAAAACTGACGTATTTCATCAGAGTTCAATAAGTCTTCAGTAAGAGTTTGTTCAGTGTCTCAGTTTTTAATGCACGTTTTTAATGCATTTTCAATGCACGTGAAAAGGATTCAGGACTGATGACTACGTATCTGTTCTATGGCAATTGATCTTTAAAAAAATGCATTGCACTAGCATTGGACTTGCATGTGTCTCCTAGTGCAATGTGTTGTTGATGCATCTCCATAGACTTGTGTGGTGCGTTTTTCACACGCGTGACTTGCAAAAGTAGAGCATGCCGAGATTCAAAATTGTGTTAAAAAAAGCACAGGTGTGCGTGGAAAAAAAAGCAAGTCTGAAAAAGCCCATTGATTACAATAGGCCAGAGTGCAATGCAAGTTGTGCGCAACAAAAGCATGCGCAGAACATGTGCGTGAAAAACGCAAGTGTGAAAGGGGCCTAACTTCAATGCAAAACTTTCCACCTCCTTGACTTTATACCAGTTTACATCTCATTTCAAAGTTGATGGAGCCATGCTGAGCCAGGAAAGAAACAAAAACTAGAAAGTGTTAATTTGCTTGACAACATACTAGTAGTGGTTTATTAATCCCATTTCTGATGACGGGTTCCCTTTAATAGCTCGATGCTCACTATACGACTAGAACTATATAGTCCCTCCATTTACCATGAAGTTTGGAAGCTGCAACAGCAGAAAAACTGGGCTCCTTAGATGGTCAAGCATTGATTAAAAAGGTTGGCTGCACAAACAGGGCACCCGAATTCATGCATTCCAAAAGGTAAGGAAGAGAGGTATAACCCCTTCCACACGAATGTACCGTATTTTCCGGGCCATAAGGCGCATCGGACTATAAGGCGCAGGGTCCGGGGGTGTGTCGGAGGTCCGGGGGCGGAGCGGAGACCCGACGGGACGCGACGCGGAGAAGAGACGCGGCGACGCGGGGAAGGTGAGTGGGGAAGGTGAGGTGGAGGAGGGCAGCGGACCATACTTACATAGGTCCCCGCTACCGGAGACAGCAGATCTCCAGCGGGAACTGCAGACCACGCGGCAGAAGTTGTTCGTGCCGCGTGGTCTGCAGTTCCCGCTGGAGATCTGCTGTCTCTGGTCTCCGGTAGCGGGGACCTATGTAAGTATGGTCCGCTGCCCAGCGCCATACATAGGGCGCACTGGACTATAAGGCGCACTTTGGATTTCCAAGGAAATCCAAGGCTTTTAAGTGCGCCTTATAGTCCAGAAAATACGGTAAAAGAAACTACAATATAACAGTACACAGGTAAATATTCTCAATTTATCAGTGCAACTGGAAAGTCTGCCATCCTTTATAACAGAAGTCTAATAAATTAGCATCTGTGTTGCATGTTGGCACTGACTGATGCTCAATGGAACCTTTATGGCTGAACTATTCTTGATCTCAAAACAGATGGACACGTAACACGTTGCCTTTGCTTAACCACTTAAGCCATTTTGTAGCTTAAGGCTCAGCCCCATTTTTTGTATTCTGACTTGCGTCGCTTTATATGGTTATAACTTTTGAACACAGTTACTTATCAAAGTGATTCTGAGATTGTTTTTCCCCACATGTTGTACTTCATTTTAGTGGTAAATGTTGGCTGATAAGTTTTGCGTCTATTTACAAAAATAAAACGCAAAGTATGTCAGCTTAATATTTTCATAATTTTTGAGATGTCTGGATATTATTTTGGATTAACTGGATTTATTTTGATGTCACGCGGCATACAAATCGAATATTGATTTTCCATATTTTCAGAATTGACTATTTTGGTGATAAATACTTTAATACTGTTTTGAATGAAATTTTACATGTTTAACATTAAAAACGCCCTATATAATTAACTCATTTTCAAATCTGCACACCTTACACCATCAGAAACAGCTTTTAGGAAGATTGTTAACCCCATGAGATCTTCATAATAATTAAATCAAAATGGAGGTGAAATTTAGAATGGTCAAATTTTGTCGGTTATACGTTCATTTAGCCCTAAAGTTTACACATTTCCAAAAGATAAAAAGAGAAAACCCATCTTACAATTTGTTATGCAATTTCTCCAGAGTAAAGAGACCCCCAACATATGGCCGTTACTTGTTTTATGGATGCACAGCGAGGCGCAGAAGGGAAGGAGCTCCCTGCAGCTGCCAGGATGTTAGTTTCCTCATTGGCTCCTTTTGTAGGCTATAAAAGTTTAGCTTTTTTGTTGGGGCCAAATAACGGCATTTTTTTTTTTTTTTTTGCTTGATGAGGTGTTTTTTCCAGTGTTATTATTTTGGGGTTGGTATCCCCCATTGTTGAAAATTTGGAAACTTTTTTTTTTTTGAGGGCAGGAGTAGAAAAGCATCAATTCTATACTGGATGTTTTACTTTTCTTTTTTTGGTTTTCACCGTATACCCCAATAATCATGTTATCTTTATTCTATGGGTCGATAAGATTATGGGGATACCCTTACTTGAATAATTTTCTTACGTTTTACTAAATTTGCCTAATAAAACCCTAATGTGGGGAAAAAAAATCTATCATTTTTGCATTGCCATCAACCGAGTGGCATAAATTTTTTACTGCCTACGGAGCTGGTTGATGGCTTGTTTTTGTGGGACATGTTGTACTTCGCAACAGTATCATTCTGGAGTACACAAGTTTTTTTGATCTTTTTTTGGCAGGTTTTTAACAGTTTTATTTTTAACGGCACTCATTGTGTGGGTTTAATAATTATTTACTTTTATTCTATGGGTTGTTACGGACACAGTTATACTATATACGTGGGGTTTGTGTTCGGATTTAGATTTTTTTACGCATTATACGAGGGCGGTTCAATAAGTACCCGTGTTTGAAGACAGAGGGCTTTCTTAAGGGAAGTTGGTGTTATCAATTGTGTTGCCATCTACCAAACGATGGCAAAACAAATTGCAGACTAATTAATAGGTTAGTTTGGCAGCCATTTGAGCAAGACGTGTTTCGTGATTTTCGCCAAGATGGAAAAAGAGCAGTATCGTTCGGTAATTTGCTTTGTTTTTGGATGGGAAAAAATGTGAGGAGATAAAAGCAAAGTTGGATGCTGTTTATGGGGACACTTCACCATCTATGACCACAATTAGATATTGGTTCAACAAATTTAAATGTAGGCGAACATCCCTTTTTGAAGAGGAGCCACCAGGACACCCGGCAGACGTGGTGACCGAGTAAATCATTCAAAAAGTCCACGACATGATACTCGCTGATTGACAAACTAAAGTGCGCCAAGTAGCAGAGGCCGTAGGTGTGTCAACCAGAACGGCAATTTATATTTTACATGATAAGTGGCTGATGAAAAAATTGTCGACCCGATGGATGCTGCGATAGCTCACAGTGGACAAGCGGATGCGGCTGTTAACTTTGAAGCAGTGTTTGGAGCAATTTAAGCGAGATCCGAAGGAGTTTTTGCATCGAGTTGTCATTGTTGAGTTGATGAAACCTGGATTCATCATTATACACCAGAAACTAAGCAACAATCAAAACAATGGATTTCTCCCGGTGAATCTGCTCCAAAGAAGTCCGGAAAGGTCATGGCAATGATTTTTTGGGATGCGAACGAAGTCATAGTCATGGATTTTTTAGAAAAAGGAAGAACGATCACTGGGCAATACTACAGTGAGTTATTGGACCGCTATGTCTCCTTCAAAAAAAAATTGAAGGAGACACGGCCGCATTTGGTCAAAAACGAAGGTGTGGTTTCAACACGATAACGCACCAGCACATTCATCCGGAGTGGTCGCCACCAAACTGCCGGAATTGTGTTATGAATTGCCGCACCCTCCGCATTCACCTCGCGGGGAAAAAATTTAGCTTAAAATGAGGAAATCTTCGCCAAGACAGAGCCGTATTTTGGAGAGTTCGACAAATCCTATATTTTTTATTTTTAAAAAAATGTCAGGAACGTTGGGAGAAATGTATCTTTCTCTTTTTTTTAAAAAAATGGTGTCTTCATTTCTAACACGGGTACTTATTGAACAGCTCTCGTATGTCTCTTTATGTGTTATGGGGCTTATGGGCATTTTTATTGAATAACATTTTTTAACACTGTTTTATAACTTCACCATGGGACATGAACAAGCAATCAGAAGGCAGTTTAAATGCCGCAGTGGCACTGACCGCAGCATTTAACGGGTTAAACACCCGTGATCAGAGCCCACTCCAACTGCGGGTGTTACACTGGGGTGTCGGTTGTTAGTTACAGCCGGCACCCCGTTTATCCCGATGCCGGTCTGGTTCGGATCTGGAGCTGAACCAGCATCAGCTCTGCGTCCGATATATCAGAAGCATGGACCGGAGAGACGGCAGCACGAGACACAGAGGGACAGCAGAGGGAAGTACATGTTTATTTTTTTTTAAGCAGCCCCTTCCCCTTTAAGCAGCCAATGTACCAATGTTTTTTTTTTTTACGATGTAGGAAAACCTCTATTTTCTTACCTGGGACAGAGTTTGTTTGGCCAACATTCCCTGCCATTCTAAGCATTTCTACCTAATAATATGCATACTAAAGTTAATCATGTACTCCAAAAATGTAACAATTCTTTGCAGTTCATACTTTATTGCATTTCTCTGCCTTTTTTTTTCCCTTCTAGCAGATACATTAAATTTGCATCTAAGACAGACCTTTTGCAGAACTAACAGGCAACTGTAAAATGTAACCATTGTCTATTTAGGCAGTTTCATAATCTGGGGGTGGAAAGTGGAGGATGGGGTTTCACAGTAGATCTAAAACAAGGACACACTTTGTGACTCCAACATAAACTGGATTTATAGCAGTCTTAGAATGTTAACATTTTTAAATCAGGAGAAGGCCTTGTTTAAATGCAGACAGAAATGTGATCCATATTGTCTGGGACACACTGCAGCACCAAAGAGGCCATAATGAATAGCAGTGTATATAGTCATATAGTCATTCTATTACTGCATTCAGGCATTTATATATCTCACAGATTAAGCCATATGTAACACTCCAACATACTACTGTATTGCTTTATTTCCCAATGTGTACAGGGGAAAATATATGCAGGAGTGTAAATTACAGTAGATTTCAAAATATTATGTGCAAGTATTCATCATTCTAGAACAGTGATGGGCAACCTTTTGAGCTTGGTGTGTCAAAATTCGCCAAAAAACCGAGCATAACTCGGTTGATGTGTCACCTTTAGAAAAAAAACTAATTTTGTAATAACATGTCCAGCAGTGGCCTCCCCTTGTTAATAACATGTCCAGCAGCGGCCTCCCCTTGTTAATAACATGTCCAGCAGCGGCCTCCCCTTATTAAGAACATGTCCAGCAGCAGCCTTCTTCCCTAATAAAATACCCCAGTGGCCTCCCTATACTACTAAAATTCCCCTAGCGGCCTCCCTTTACTACTAAAATACCCCTAGCGGCCTCCCTTTACTACTAAAATACCCCTAGCGGCCTCCCTTTACTACTAAAATACCCCTAGCGGCCTCCCTTTAAATATAACATAATAATAAACTTATATACTTACCCAGTGATGTCTTCTTCCCTGTAGCTTTACTGGCAGGTCTGACAATAATGGCGGCTCGGCTCCTCCAGGTTGCACCGCGCGCCTCGGGTCACGCGACTCACGTGACCTGACGTCAGGTTGCCTCAGTCACGTGACGAGCAGTGCGCACTGCAGCCTGGAGGAGCCGGAGAAGTTGCAGACGGTGGGCGGACCAACGCGGCGCCGGCCAGGTAAGCAGGGGGCAGAAACACAAGGACGGGGGCAGGACATTAACACAGGGGCAGCACATTACACAGGGAGGGGGGCGGACCGGGGGCGCTGGGCGGCCGCGTGTCACCAAAAATGGCTATGCGTGTCAGTGCTGACACGCGTGTCATAGGTTCGTCATCACTGTTCTAGAACATACTCAATGCTTGCATTAGATAGATCTGGGTTTATAGCACACATACTGTACATTGTCTAGAACAAGTTCTTTAACCATCTTAAAGGACATCTAGCATCAGATTTACTGATGGTAGACCACCCTCTCCTAGCCGCTCGTTACCTCATCCAGGGGAAAGACCTGTTTTTCACTCTCTCAGGGATGGCTGTGTGCTGCAAAAATAACTTTATAAAAATATGCTAATGAGGCAGAGGGGCTCCAGCCAACCTCCCCGGAGCGCTTTCTGGCTCCGCTATGTTGCAATTTATGAAGGCCCCCACACAATATTCACATCTCATGCTGCACTGCAGACAGAAGATGACATCACACATGTGCTGGAACACTTTTCTATCCAGCTTGATGCACAAGGAATGCGTTCTTGCAGATGGTAGATGTCCTTCAAAGATTGTATATTTGGTGTCTACAGACTGCTGAAAAGAGGGGACGAAACAACTTTCTACAATATTACTACCCAGATCTCTGGGCTACAGCACAATGTGTCTACAGCACACGTCCCAGTGAACCCTTTATTAGAGGGTCCTCTTTCTATATACCGTACATATTTATTTTTTACAAACAATGTAAATCCCCCTTGCCCTCATGCAGGTCCAAGGTCTCAGCTTTATCGGCACCGATCATTTTTGCTTTGTTGCAAATGGTGAGAACTAGTAAACAGAGTGAAGAATACACGGAATGGGATCCAGGACCCCATCACCCTCTTTACAATTTCTGACATTACACCACACCCTTTCTTATTTTGCCTCACCTACCTATAATTACAACTAATTAAATGATCAGGGATAAAAATAGTTGCAGGAAAAATAAAAAAAAATAAAATAAAATTTAAAAAAATTGCACTATACGCTCGTCTCAGGGATCTTAGATCAATGGAATATGTTACCGCAATGCTTCGCCAAACTAGTGATAAATTTGAGAAGACCTGGACTCAATGGGACACCTATAGTGCTAGATTGATTTCCTGAGATCTTCATATATGATTGAGCTGCTATTGATGTTATCATATTTCTACCTGTATGTTTGACATGCTCAGTCTTAGTGACGATTGTAGTTTTCTTTTGTATCCTGCTACGGCAGAAACCTGTACTGTTTTCTATATGTTCCTTTGTTCTAAATTTCCTTCTATAAAATAAAAATAAAGAGTGGGAAAAAAACCCTAGATGCAATTCTGATAAGCACAATCCAGTCTTCAACCACACTTGACTACAATAAAGATCTGAAACAAAATGTTTGCATACCCTAAACTACACAGACATTTCTTTAACTGATATTATCTATGGAATGTAGTCTTCATGGTAACCCAAAAGAATTTTAAAGTGACACTAAAACATATTTTTCCCTTTCTGTGCCCCTTACCCTATTGCCATGTACATATAAGAAGGACAGAATGCCAGAGACACATGTACCTATAGCACAACCTACTTTCTATTAAGACACCATCATGCATAATTTTCTCTATGCCATGATTCATGTTACCCATAATTCATCTTGAGAGAATCACATGATCAATTAGAGGAGGGCCGTCACATCAGCCTTGTGGTTGCCTTAAAGGGGCTGACTTTTATTACTGTATAGATGAATCGACTCGAGTCACATTTTGTTTCGTAATTACATTTATACAGCATTACCATTACAACCAGCCATTTGAAAGTGTACAAAAAGCTGACCCCCCCAGTAGCCACACTGTCCCTGAGCAGTCACACTGCCCCCCAGTACCCACTGGCAGTTTGCTCTGCATTACAAGCCCCTCCCCTGTCCTACTGTGAAAAAAACAAACATTTACTCACCTTGCTGTTGAAAATTCACACAAATTGCACTATTTCATCGGACAACATGTTTCAACAGTGCCAAGTTGTGGTCTCCATTTTAAACAAAGAAAATGTAGCAAACGGTAATGGAGTTTCGAGTGATTCAAGAGGGAAGTATTGGTATTACACAAGACTATTGGAAAGAGTCAGAAGATGTCTCAAGTGGACAACATATTAGTAATGAAAACTGGTTACTTCCTCCAAATATCCTTTTTGTGCAGATGGCAAACGGACCCATTGTTTCCAATGTCACATGTCAGTTTTTTTTTTCACAGATGTGCAGAGTGAGAAAAAAAAATTGCAGCATGCATTATTTTGTCTTGCATGCAGATTATGTACATCCATAGAAGTCAGTGGATCCGCAAAAAAAAAAAAAAAAAAATGGATGGTACACTCATGACATCTTTATGCAAACAGTTTTTTTCTCAAATATTGCTAGGCAAACAACTAGGCAGGTCCAGAAACAGATTAGAAACCCACCAGTTTTTTTTTTGCATATGTGAAATAAACTAGACGACATAGGGATGTGAAAAAAAAAACGGTACAAACATTGGCATCACATCCACATTTTATTTGCAGATGCGCAGCAGACACACCCGTCTGAATGAGCCCTTATTTTTTTTGTCTGGTACATTTTTATTAATGTCATTTTACTGTATTATATGCTTATAAAAAATAATAATAGTGTGATGATATAAAGAAAGATCTCTGAGAAGATGTATTTCTATAGACTAGTCCATTAAGCCTGTGTCACAGTGAAGCTCTTAGTTACACAAAATCCTCCCACTGACACCGTAGTCACAGCCCATAGTCTAGTGCAGTGATGGAGACCCTTTTAGAGACCGAGTGCCCACACTACAACCAAAATCCACTAATTTATCCCTAAGTGCCAACATTTAAGTGCAATTTATGCAGCAACTTCTTGCTCCCTTCTCTGTCATAGCTTTCAAATGTATCAGAATCCTAAGAACACCAATACAGTATAAAGAAAGGGTGACAAATTCAGGTTCCCCCAAATGGGAAGAATTTTTAGGCCTGGAGCCAAAGTTACAATGATAAACCAGATCTATCCACACCTTTCCATTCCTCCTGTAATCACAGGTAGCACTGTCGCTTTAAGATAACACTGAGCGCAGAAAGTCCTGGGCTGTCTGGTAATCCATGAAGATACCATTTGTCCTCTTTGGAGATGGCCTGGGTGCCCACAGACAGGGCTCAGAGTGCCATCTCTGGCACCCATGCCATAGGTTCACCACCACTGGTCTAGTGGATAGAGGCTCTGCATCTCTATGGCAGGTGGGGTGTGGAGGATGTGAGTTCAAATTCCAGGCTGGGGAAAAAAATTATTTCATTGCAGAGCCTTGTGTCTGGGGAAGCCCCGTGAGATGTTGAGACACCATATATGGACAGATGGGGATATTGTGTGCTCTACTCTATGGGAATCCACTGCACACAGATACAAGGAGTTTGTACAACAGTAGAAGTCTTTCAGTACAGCAAGCTACAGAAACCTGGTATTGAACCGTTCTCACTTTGAAAGTATCGTACAAGCATTTTGATGCATCGTGCAACCCTATGGCAGAGTGGGTCCGCTGGTGGCGGGGGGATGAGGTGCGTCAGTGGTAACCCTGGCAGCATGAAAACGAGGTGCGCAAGTAGAGGTTGGACAGGCGGGCCAGGTGGGCCAGAGAGAGATGGGCCCGGGAGTATGGCCTTAATAAATTTTGGCACTGCCGTCCATCCTGGAGCCATCTGCAGTGTGGGCCCCGTAACAACTGCTACAGCTATTGTTACGCCTCTGGAGATGAGACAGATCAGAGTTATGAGATGGATGGGAGACACTATGACACACTCTGCTGCCTCACCTAATCAGCACTGCCATGCCCAACACCCCTGGAAAACAGAGCTTATTTTGTTTGAGGAGCTTATGATATCTCCTCTCCAAACTGCTGAGAACAATGTAGAAGCATGTGCTACTGAGCCAGGAAGTTCCTGTGTCTGTAGAGCTGTCTGACTCCTCCCCTGCCCCTTCTCCTGCAATACGAGAGAAGCTAAAAGAATCTGGGTACCAGAGTCAGAAGATTTATGGTTGGATCCACAAACAACCAAATTGTAAAACAACAGGACTGATAGAGACGGGTTGGAATTAGATCTGTGAAATGCTGCAATTCTGTTAATAACAGTGAATTCGAGAATGTGTTATTTTGTTATCCTGAGTTTATTTAAGAATCTTGTCTTTGTGGAAATACCCCTTTAAGACTTCCAATTCCTCCATCATGTTTGCTATTGGCATTTGTGTACATACACTTTATATGGTTTTCCCATCCTTATTCCTGGGGGTTCTATGAAATGAACTTATTCCACTCCCCATTTATTGCATTTGCCAGCAAACATGCATCTCGAGTACCTATATTCTTGATTCCCTCTCTACTGTGCTGATTAACCCCTAAATAACCATCCCTGCCATTCAATCCATTTCTCGGTCTTCTCTATATAGGTCTTCTGCTGTACAGTCACTCCCCCACCACAACCTAGTTTAAAAGCTCCTGAAGATGAATAACCATCTTTTCCCCCTAGCACAGCTGCACCTGCAGCCCATCCCTAGAAAATAGCCTGTAGCCAACAGAGATGTTGGCACAGTTCTCCATAAACCCAAACCCTTCCTTCCTGCAACATTTTCTAAGCCACTTAATTAACTCCCTAAGCTTCTGCTGCCTCTCTAGTTACGCTCATGGCACTGGAGGTCTGACTTGAGCTTTCCTCCTAGTTCCCTGATATCATTATTGTCATTGTTACTGAGGTGAACCATGATCTTATCCTGTAATCTGTCTATCAGATCTGCAACATACCTAATCCTACCACATGGAAGACAAACATGCTGTTCAGCATTCATGGTCCCAATAATAGATAACCCCATCTTTGTGCCCTATTTTTTAAAATCTCCTCCCACCAACATCTGTCTAACCCTTTCTGTACTCCTATACCCAACCTCGCTACTGCCACGCGTGAACACGCCCTAAAAAGGTAGATAGAAATTTGTTATCTCATTCGCTTGGATATACAGTTCTTTATTTGGGTTAAGGAAGTGTAAAATATTATACCTGCGTGAAACTCTGTCAAGTTCAAAAATTATTTGGAGCACCCCACGGTTTTAATGGTCCCTTTGCTGCATATTGTGGCTTATTTACTAAGGGTTCGCGGCCACACTTTTTCAACATTTACGGGTTTCGCACGGCTGTGTGTTTAACAGGGAATTTTGTTACAGCTTCGCTGGTTTTTATGTGACAGAATTCGGTGGGGGGGGGGGGAGTGCCATCGGATGATCGGACTGAGCGCGGAATTTAACTTTCAAATTGTGATGAAGGATCAAGCACTTACACGCACCATGAAGAAGGTGAACTCCAGCAGACCTGAGCCGGGAAGCGGCACATGCAGGATATCGGGCGCACAATCTTAGTGAATCGCGGCACAGTGCATTATCGCTGTAGGTAAATGTACCCCATTATGTTGAATATACACATGCATGCATATCTTCTCACATCGACTTTTATTTACATCCCCATTTGTGGATAAGCCACTGTGTTATGCAATTATGTATATTTTCATGTATTTATCTCATTTTTAATGTGTGCTTGGCACAAAGTTGCATGACGGTGGTATTGGTTGTCAACTGTTAATCAAGACAAATGCTATTAGGATTTAGTATTTAATTTACTTTCTAACGTGTTTAATCATTATTTTCTGCAGGTTGTAATTGAAATATCCAAAAATCTGTTTTCAGATTTTAACAGTTTTAGCGGTTTTAAGATGATTTATAAATTCTGAACATATTCCTATGAGGAATCGATGAACTGTACACATGTTCGATTACATTTAGGAGGTGAAAAAAAATAGTTTTCTTCTTTTTGGGGCATTCTTTTTGCATTTTTATGCATTTATAAAAACTTCCACTTTAAATGGGTTTTCCCACCGCTGTCGGAGTCAGCTGCATAGAGATGAATGGAGCACAAAGCACATGCACGAACTTCTGCTCCACTGAGCTGCGGGAGCAATGAGGGGTCTGACAGAGGTCCCTGGGACCCCATCGGACCTCCCGTTCTCGTGATCTGTGGGGATCTCATCACCGGAGAAAGAAAAGAAAGTTTTCAAATTTTAATCCCCTAGTGATGGGAGTGTGGACGGAGACTCTCTAAGCAGACACATTATGATCCCTCTAATGCTTTGAGATGCTGTGTACTTACAATATGCTTAGATTATGAGAGTACAGGTTTGTCTACACTTTTATTTAGCTTCTGAACATTCTACTAGTATCTGGCACACAGAAAAAGAGAGATGCGATAGATCAGAGATGATGATATCCATGAGATGCATATAACAATGACACTCTTAATCTCTGCTTCATCTGAGCTATAAAACACAGAGTCCCCTACTGTAAAGAACTTGTCTTGCCTGGAGTTTGTAGATTTTGTCTCCTCACACTGTTACTTGCTGTCAGGAATTCATCGGCCATATACATACATTTCTTCAATCGGATGTTACTAACCAAAAATGTATACGTGTAAAGATTTCCTGTAAATGTAGGGTATTTTTCAAGGCTTGAATATCTGAATAATGGTAAATTCATTCATTGGCATAGACAAATCTGCCCCATTTTGTCCTTCTTTGGACGCCGCCTCTGAGTTAGGTGCTGCCATTAACCACCAAACAGAAACTCTCCCAGTTCTTATTGCTCTAGAGTATAACATGCATGTCCAGCATTTTAAAGTTATGGATGACCGAAACTTTATCCCCCTTGCTGTAGAAAACAAGCTTGTAGTTTAACAGTTCAGAAAGGATATTCCAGTGAATTTTAAGACATACATTTTTGACTGTTCAGTAATTTGTAACACTACAGGCAGTCCCCGGGTTACATACAAGATAGGGTCTGGAGGTTTGTTCTTAAGTTGAATTTGTATGCAAGTCGAAACTGTATATTTTATAATGGAAGTTCTAGACAATTTTTTTTCTTTTGCCCCAGTGACAATTGGAGTTTCAAAATTTTTGGTGTAATTGGACCAAGAATTATCAATAGAGCTTCAGTACAGACACCTTACAGCTGATCATTGCAGTCTGGGACTATAGTAAAGCATCCAGAGAGCTTCACAAGAGGTCACAGTGGGCAGAGGGGTCCGTCTGTAACTATGGGTTGTCTGTAAGTCGGGTGTCCTTAAGTAGGGGACCGTCTGTATAATGTTTTGGTCTGTATCTGCAGTTTTTGCCACTTTAGAATGTTTATGAAAACATCTACTAAATGTAAAATCAAGTGCATGCCAAGAGGTTAAGTGGTTGTGAAAATGCTACCAGGGACAGAAAATTATAGTAAAACACCTTTTATATAACATGATTTTTCACTTTCAGAGCATAGAAAACAGCATAAATGTTTGCACGCCCCAAAAACAAAATTAAAACATAAAATAGAAATATGCCACAGCACAGCACCGCATGAGAAATGCAACACAAGTCAAAACAGACGTAAGGAGTTAAACACATCAATAAAAATATATAAAATCATTGATGATGCATCCCATATAAAAAATATTGCAAGACTCAGAAGAGATGTTTGCATACGGATCCCTCAAAAACAAATTATCTAAACACTTCCTTTCTTGTCAGTTATTCCTGTTTACTCCCTCACGTCAGCACTTATCAAGCTGTACCAGTCACACTGACTTCACGATCAAAAGTGAAACATAAAGGACTAGTTATCACAAGAACGTCAACAGCGCTGACATTTTTTACCATGTTAAATCAATTATCTGTAACCTATTGACATACTGAACTACTAGGCAGATCACAGTTTTCAGAGCCATAACAGCCACTGCTAATCAAATCTCTTTGTACAGACAGTTGTTTGGACTATAAGAAAAAGTCTCCAGAATTGTTGTCTTTAAAGGAAATGTATCACAATTATACAGCTATTTTTAAGCCAAGGACACTTACTTGTCAACATCTACTGTGAAGTCGGTTAGCCAAACCTCCAACTCCTCAGTTTACCAAACTCAGACTTCCACAATCATAGTTTATGTTTAAGTGATTCATTTACACTGACAAGGCTATTATCACCATTACACATTACCAAAAATATTTAATGGAATACAACCTAAAAATAATAACTTTAATTGTAATTATGCAGAACACTATGTGGGAAAAAAAACTGTTTTTAACAAAAATTGTCATATAATAATAAAATATATATATATACACACACTCACCGGCCACTTTACTTTATTAGGTACACCTGTCCAACTGTTCATTAACACTTAATTTCTAATCAGCCAATCACATGGCGGCAACTCAGTGCATTTAGGCATGTAGACATGGTCAAGACAATCTCCTGCAGTTCAAACCGAGCATCAGTATGGGGAAGAAAGGTGATTTGAGTGCCTTTGAACGTGGCATGGTTGTTGGTGCCAGAAGGGCTGGTCAGAGTATTTCAGAAACTGCTGATCTACTAGGATTTTCACGCACAACCATCTCTAGGGTTTACAGAGAATGGTCCGAAAAAGAAAAAACATCCAGTGAGCGGCAGTTCTGTTGGCGGAAATGCCTTGTTAATGCCAGAGGAGAATGGGCAGACTGGTTCAAGCTGATAGAAAGGCAACAGTGACTCAAATCGCCACCCGGTACAACCAAGGTAGGCAGAAGAGCATCTCTGAACGCACAGTACGTCGAACTTTGAGGAAGATGGGCTACAGCAGCAGAAGACCACATCGGGTGCCACTCCTTTCAGCTAAGAACAGGAAACTGAGGCTACAATTTGCACAAGCTCATCGAAATTGGACAGTAGAAGATTGGAAAAAATGTTGCCTGGTCTGATGAGTCTCGATTTCTGCTGTGACATTCGGATGGTAGGGTCAGAATTTGGCGTCAACAACATGAAAGCATGGATCCATCCTGCCTTGTATCAACGGTTCAGGCTGGTGGTGTCATGGTGTGGGGAATATTTTCTTGGCACTCTTTGGGCCCCTTGGTACCAATTGAGCATCGTTGCAACGCCACAGCCTACCTGAGTATAGTTGCTGACCATGTCCATCCCTTTATAACCACAATGTACCCAACATCTGATGGCTACTTTCAGCAGGATAATGCGCCATGTCATAAAGCTGGAATCATCTCAGACTGGTTTCTTGAACATGAAAATGAGTTCACTGTACTCAAATGGTCTCCACAGTCACCAGATCTCAATCCAATAGAGCATCTTTGGGATGTGGTGGAACGGGAGATTCGCATCATGGATGTGCAGCCGACAAATCTGCGGCAACTGTGTGATGCCATCATGTCAATATGGACCAAAATCTCTGAGGAATGCTTCCAGCACCTTGTTGAATCTATGCCACGAAGAATTGAGGCAGTTGTGAAGGCAAAATGGGGTCCAACCCGTTACTAGCATGGTGTACCTAATAAAGTGGCTGGTGAGTGTATATATATATTTTTTTTCTATGAATTTGTTCTTAGAAACAGAACCTCATCCGTAGATGACCTCATGACTGACCAAAGAGAACAGCCTCTCTACATGGACGTCGGAAGTAATGCAGTAACCATATGGGGAATATTTCGAACAATTTCCAGATATAGAGGAATTGCCTCATGAACAGGTTTGATGAACGGTTGAACTTTCAGTTTCAGGTTTTTCTCTGGGAATAGCTCGCATAATTCTGCAAAGTCTAGCATTGCTACATAACATAAAGGCATGGCTTCTACTGTATATCTACAATACATTTTAAAGTGAATTTCTGATTTTGAGATGTTAGGAAACAGTTTTCCTCTAATTTTTTCTATAGTGCAGAAAAAAAAAATCAGAGCAGAAAATGCTGCATTTTGAAGAAATATTTTTTTAAGAAAATGCTACTGAGGTTTTTGAGCTACTGCCTGCGTCACAGTAGCCCCAGGATCCTGAGGAATAAACATCAGAGATATTGAAAGTGACATGTTCCATGCAACAGTTTCTTTGCAGAGGTCTGACATTTACTACAGCATATTGTTACTTGTATTGTATTTTAGATTTGTTTTTCATCATGGATGATGTCCATGTTCAATTTGTTTTAGTCTACAATTATTTTCATGTCAAAGATCATGTCCTACTGTTTTTATACCAGCTTTATTCACTGGTACTGAATAAAACTAGTACCAGTAAACTGACATAAAAAAGAGAATGTTACTAAAACAGTAGGTAAACAGTTTAAAAACTGCACTAAATATTAACAGCTAGAGTCTACATCATTAACCTCTTACCACTGAGCCCTCTCCATAGAAGGTGGGCATTTGCTGCATATTGTAGCAAACACTCGCGGGCGGTGCTGCCACCAATCGCGGGTGTTAACCCTGTAAAATGTCTCTCGCAAAGCTGCTGGAGCCATTTAAATCCTGGCGATGCTAGGGCGTCCCCATCTTGGATACGATCGCAACTACCCCCTCCCCCAGCGATTGGTTGCCATGACAGGCTTGGGTCTTCTGAAGACCCAAGGCTGTGTGTGTTTAACCCATTCATTACAATGTGTGATTTGCACATTGTAATGAATGATGAGGAAAATCCCCATATACTGCAAAAAAAGTTTTTTTTAAAATTAGCCCTAGCTATTCAATTTAAATTACCTTTACCAAGTTCACTTCTGTGCCAAATAGGTTAATTATGCCTTTCTATTATTTAAATATATAGCACAGGAGTCCACATAAATGTTTGCAGCTATGAATAATTAGGCATGATAAAAGCTAACCATCCATAGCCATCCCCTATGTGGAAAAACATTTTGTTGTGTATTTCATATTCTATTGCAGAACAACACATAGGTGTGAACTAGCCTTAAAGAAGACCCGTCACCAGAATTTTACCTCCCTGACTAAAAATGCCTGCTTATAAAAGGGTTACAAATACTCTCCATATCACTTAAAATTAGCTGCTAGTTGGGCCCTGTACCTTAATTATAGTCATTTTTCTGATATGCAAATTAGCAGTGAACCACACCCCATTATTCTCACTGACAGTCTGCGTCTCTTCAACTCACTGCCCTGCCTCCTTATACTTGGGGACTGTCTGCCAATATTCAACTCCAGACACATAAAGCTATATTTACTTATAGGAAATATTGTGTCAATTTTTTTACATGGTGTTACATTCATGTCATGTGACCCGAGGGACATTGCAATCCTTTAGCCTTCTAGCAATAGCAAACTGTACTCCATGTATGTGATCACATGAAATCAGAGCAGCCTCCATGGAAGATGGAGAGAAGAAGTAGTCCATGGAGGCTGCTGTGACTTCATGTAATCATATACATACAAGGGGCACCGTTTGCTATTGTAAAGAGGCTAAAGAACCTGAGAAGATATCACCCTGTTCACATGACCTGAACTGCTAAATAGTAAGGAGGCATAAGGGATGAGGAGAAGTAGATGGGAGGGGCTGACCAAGCAGGACACTTCCCCCCCCCCTTGATGCCAGAGAATATAAGATAAAAGGTGATTTATGGGGCTGTAAGCAAAACAATTTTTAGCTAAAAGAAGGGTGGTAGTTAGTTATTAGGGCTCTATAGGAACCCGGCACTGGCTGTATAAGTGAAAAGTTGGTGACAGGTTCCCTTTAAGGATTCAACAACAACTGCCGTGTAGTGGCTGTGACCAGCTACCGCATCTCAGCTTCTATTTAAAATTGCAGCAATTTATTGAAGTAAAGGGTAACAAGCCAGAAAACTAGTAATTAAAATGACATATACCAGTGATGTAAAGGTCAGTTATTTCTCACGCACACATATATTAGCATTTTCTGAAGTGTGCCCTGCAACCACAGGCATGCTTTTAGATTATATTAAAGTATGCAGATACAATAGAGTCACAATGGGAGATTTAGAAATGTCAGAGACCAAAACTGTTGAAGTTGTTTATGACAACCCAACAGAGCTCAGCTTTCGTTTTCTCACAGCAGTTTATAAAATGAAAGCCGAACTCTGATTGGTTGCCATGAGCAACCAGAACAGTTTTGGTCTCAGACAATTCTCCCCGTCCCGGTTGGTGATGGTTGATGCTGTGGTTATGTTTATTATGGATATAAGGTGGAGTTCTTTCATGTGTTAATTTGTCCTACATAAGAAAAACAAACAAATACTAGTATCATAGTATCTAAGGCGGGAAGGAGACGCAAGTCCATCAAGTCCAACCTTTAGGAATTAAATAAATGTTTTATCCCCATAACCCGTGATATTTTTTCTCTCCAGAAAGTCATCCAGGCCTCTCTTGAACATGTGCATAGAGTCCGCCATAACAACCTCCTGCGGCAGAGAGTTCCACAGTCTCACTGCTCTTACAGTAAAGAACCTTTGTCTATGGTGATGGTAAAATCGCCTCTCCTCTAGGCGTAGAGGATGCCCCCTTGTCCTGGTCACAGGCCGAGGTATAAAAAGATCTTTGGAGAGATCCTTGTACTGTCCGTTCAGGTATTTGTACATTGTAATGAGGTCTCCCCTCAGTCGTCTTTTTTCTAAACTGAATAATCCCAATTTTTTTAATCTGTCAGTGTATTCTAGTTCCCCCATTCCCCTAATAATCCTGGTTGCTCTCCTCTGCACCCGTTCCAGCTCTACTATATCCTTTTTATACACTGGTGCCCAAAACTGTACACAATATTCCATGTGCGGTCTGACCAGGGATTTGTATAAGGGCAAAACTATGTCTTTATCATGAGAATCTATTCCTCTCTTGATACATCCCATTATTTTATTTGCTTTAGCAGCAGCCGCCTGGCTCTGGTCACTAAAATTAAGTTTACCATCCACCAATACCCCCAAGTCCTTTTCAGCTTCAGTTTTACTAAGTAATTGACCGTTTATAACATAATTATAATTTTTGTTTCCATGGCCCAAGTGCATAACTTTACATTTATCTACATTAAACCTCATCAACCATTTCTCTGCCCATCCCTCAAGCTTCCACAAATCCCTCTGTAATGCTAAACTATCGACCTCAGTATTTATTACTTTACACAGCTTAGTATCATCTGCAAATATTGAAACTTGACTGTGTAAACCCACTACAAGGTCATTAATAAAAATATTAAAAAGAAGTGGCCCCAATACTGACCCCTGTGGCACTCCACTGGTAACATCAACCCAATCTGAGAATGTGCCATTAATGACCACCCTCTGTTTTCTATCACTAAGCCAATTACTTACCCAAATACACAGATTTTCTCCTATTCCCAGCAGTCTCATTTTATATACCAACCTTTTATATGGCACGGTGTCAAATGCCTTTGAAAAGTCCAGATATACAACATCCACAGCGTCCCCCATATCCAGTCTTGAACTTACCTCCTCGTAGAAACCAATCAGATTAGTCTGACAGGACCGATCTCTCATAAACCCATGCTGACGCTGGGTTATAAGGTTGTGCACAGTGAGATACTCCAGGATAGCATCTCTAATAAACCCCTCAAATATTTTCCCCACCACAGCAGTTAGACTCACGGGTCTATAGTTTCCAGGATCGCTATTTGATCCTTTTTTGTATATTGGTACCACATTTGCTATGCGCCATTCCTGTGGAACATAACCAGTCCTCAGTGAATCTTCAAATATTAAAAATAACGGTTTGTCTATCACCGTACATAATTCATGCAGCACCCACGGGTGTATGCCATCTGGCCCAGGTGATTTATCTATCTTAGTGGTTGCGAGGCGGCGCCGTACCTCTTCCTGGGTTAAACTGTTGACATTATAAAAAGAATTAACATTATTCCTCATTGTGTCTTCCACCAGGGGATTTTCCTGGGTAAAGACAGTTGAGAAGGCGACATTCAGTAGATTGGCCCTTTCCTCATCTCCTTCCACCATGACCCCCATGTTATTTCTAAGGGGACCCACACTCTCTGTTTTTAGTTTCTTATCATTTATATACTTGAAAAATAATTTGGGATTATTTTTGCTCTCCCTGGCAATATTTCTCTCAGTCTCTATTTTTGCGGCCTTTATCTGCTTTTTACAGGATTTATTTTTCTCTCTATAATCCTGTAATGCTTCATCGCTACCTTCACGTTTTAGCACCTTAAACGCTTTATCTTTCTCGCTTATTGCTTTCCTTACAAGACTAGTTAGCCACATAGGGTTTTTCTTGTTCCTTTTAGGCTTTTTCCCATAAGGTATGTGTTTCCCACAGGACTTTTTCAGAATATATGAGAAAAAAATCCCATTTTTTGGGGGGGCTTTTGTCTTTGAGAACATTATCCCAGTCTATGCCTTTAAGGTCTTCTCTTCGTTGCTGAAAATGTGCCCTCCTGAAGTTTAGAGTGTTGGTTGCCCCTTCACTAACGCTCTTAGTAAAGCGTAATACAAAATCAATGATATTATGATCACTATTCCCCAGGTTCCCCCCAACCTGTAGTTTTGATACTAAAACAAACAAATACTATAGAATAATGATTCATTCTAAACAAGACAATTACGTAACAATAGATTATAGAAAACTTAGCAAAATAACATTCTATAAAATGTTTTACTTGGCAAGCAATACATACAAACAGCTTTTCACACACTGTAATTTAATGGAAGGCACATTTCCCTTTTATATGAGGATGCTTCTTATGATCTGTATAAACAGTACGTTTCCAGCTCAAATCCCACGAGTCAAGGAATTGGATAAAAACTTTTCTTTATTCGGACATCATATAAAAGACAATGGACACACCGTAATTTCCAACGCGTTTCAGGCGCAGTATGCGCCCTTAATCATGGATACATTTTTGTGACAAAGTATGCTATTTAAATCATCTGTGTGAGACACGTGATAAGGTGGACACTCCCATGGGGGAGGGCTTGTGCCTGTTGGCGTCATACAGGAAATTAACACCAATCTCCTAGGTTACGGAAAAGTAAACTTCCCGGAGGGGAGTGCCCAGTCACAACACGTGAACATAGTATTTCTGGGATGATCCTGTTTTGTTGGTACACATCAGTTTAACATGCTATAATGTATGTACTTAATCACAAGATCGTAAAAATTTGTTTTTGAGAAAACATGAAACAATCTAACTTTGTTTCATGTTTTCTCAAAAACAAATTTCTTGACTCGTGGGATTTGAGCTGGAAACGTACTGTTTATATTGTTTGGAGCCCTCAACATGGAATGAGGATCCGTGCTCTCCCTTCTCAAGGTAAAGATACGTGGTTGGAGCTGAAAACTGCCTGTTGGCGCTTTACTGCATTCTTATGATCTGTATAGGAACTGTATAAATGCTAAAATCCGCTATGAGGATATAGTAAACCTTCAACAGGAAGGCATGTCCCCTGCTGAACACCCCTTTCCCTACCATAAATGTAATGTTAATAAACAATTAGATATTATGTATTGAGCTCTCTGCTGCTGGACACTGCTAGCACTGATAAATAATGATACAATAGGGCACATTTACCAAGGGTTTTTTGCGCCACACTTTTTTCAGACTGTGCACGTTCTTCTAGGCTAAAACGACTTGCACAGGTATTTAATAAGTGTCTGCACTGCTATTGTGTCGCACACAACTATTTTGTGGGGCAGCAGCGCTATCCTACATGCGACACAAATTAGGGGGCGTGCTGCCGGTCCAACTAATTCGGACCAAGCGCTGTATTTAACTTGCAAATTGTGTCCCACGCCCGATGTTAAAGGTGCACTACAAAAAAGTTGGTGAATTCTGCAGGCCAGTGCAGGGAAGCGCCAGATTCATGATTTCTGACACACAATCTAAGTGAATCACCGCACCAAGCATTATACACGGAAATAGCACTTTTAGTGCAGTTTCTGACTTTCTAAGTAAATGTGCCCCAATTGCAAAGATTTAAGGGTCCTTTATATTGCAAATTTTGACACGAGACCGTAGCATGTGACTACTTCTCTTTAACATGTCATTGTTAACCCCTTAACTTGGCCATTTTGCACCTTCATGACATGGCTCATTTTTTTTTTAAAATGTGTCTCTTTACGTGGTTACAACTTTGGAACCCTTTGGTGATTTTTGAGACTGTTTTCTCATGACACACTGTACTTCTCGTTAGTTGAAAAATATGGGTGAAATTCCATATATTTTTAAAAAATATAATAGTCAAAAAAAAACAAAAACACTAAATTTGCCAATTTTCTACTTTTAATATTTTCAACTGTTGTGGCAGGTAGTCATACTACCAAAATAACTTGATAACTAACATTTCCTGAATGTCTGCTTTATGTTGGCATGGCTTTTTATGCATCCTGTCATTTTTGCAGGATGTTAGAGGGTTTAGAACTTTAGGTGCATTTTTTTTTCACCTTTCATGAAAATTGCAAAGACTCACATTTTGAGGAACTGGTACAGCTTTCAATGAACTTTGAGAGGCTTAAAATAATAGTAAAACACCATTATATAGAAACTTAACCCCTCAACATATGCAAAACTACTTTCAAGAAGTTTGTTAAACCTTTAAGTGTTTCACAGGGGTTAAAACAAAATGGAGGTGCAATTTTGAAACTCAACTTTTTGGCTAAATGAATGCATTTTTCAAAAGAATAAAATTCCAAAGTGCAACGTAATGTTTGATTTCCAATTTACCCAGAGTATGCTGATAATCCAAAATGTGGTGGTAACCTGCTATGTGTGCACATCAATGGGCACTGAATGGAAGGAGCGCCATTCATAGCCGATTTGCTTTGTCACCTTGTATAGGCTATAATTTTTTTTGGTAGTGTGGACATATGAGAGTTTATCGCGTGCGGGATAAGATGCACTTTACAGATCTATCCTTTTAGGGCGTCTATATGTTATTTTAAATCTGATTTTATTAACAATTTTTGGGTAGAGGAAAAGAAAAATCAATGATTCACCGAACCATGAAATGTATAGGTTATATTTATGCGATGCCTCATTTACATAGTATTTTTTAATTTGCCAACTTTTACAAAATATAAACTAAAAATGGAAAATTGTTTTTTTCCTGCATTACGAGTTGCCTGCATTACCCTTGTCATGGTCAAGCAGAAGTTATTTTCACTTGTGGGTGTTGCAGGAGGGTATCAGGAACCCTTGGTATACAGTGGACACCAGCTCTGTTTATAAGTCAACGCTGCCTGTACAGTACCATTACGTGAATCAATGTATTATTCATATAGGCCAAAATGTTTAAT
Organism: Engystomops pustulosus; assembly: GCF_040894005.1. Lineage (NCBI taxonomy): Eukaryota > Metazoa > Chordata > Amphibia > Anura > Leptodactylidae > Engystomops > Engystomops pustulosus. The sequence continues at coordinate 132,541,823 of NC_092412.1, forward strand.
AATAAAATACTTTAAGACTGGAGCCATAAGGATTTAGCCAAGGAGGCGATTTAATATATGGCCTGGTTATATACTGCAGGGGATGGGCTGGATATATATGGGGGGGGGGGGGGACAAGGTTGGCAGGCTATATACTGGGGGGGGGAAGAATTTGTGTTAAAATTAGGTACCTCAGCTTATACTCTAGTAAATACTATATATTATATATTGTATAACATTCTTTATATAACGCTGCACTCCAAGGGGCTTGTGTAGCATTTTATACATAACTATGTTCTTCACAAATTTGTAACAGAGCAAACTGACAGCTTTCTGCTCATATTTTCCAGGGAATAAGCCTAGATTCATTTTGCATAAGTCAAACTTTCCATGCTTTTTTATCCACATTTCTGCTGGCTCTGTTGTGCATTTAATTTCAACTCTATTTTTAGCTTCTATAAACCAGGCTTGCACAGGAGGAGATTTTGTTGCAGCAAGAACTGCAGAGACAAACTGATATTAATCATCCTCTAAAATGGAGGGCATTCCTGCTCATCTCGTATTCCTGTCCTCGAGTTATAAGAAACTGAATACACCAGCAACCAGTTTAACCAGTTAACTAGATGTCCACGGGATACATGATTCAAGGGATTTGGAGAGCCAACCCTTTATCAGTGAGATTATAGCTATAGCACTGTTTGATATTGTGACACATACAATACTGCCAAGTAAGATAAGCAAAGTGTGATAATGTTTATCATAATGAGATGGTATGAACTCTAATATTCAGATGGTGCGTTAAAGTTATATTACCCCCAACAGTAGTGTTTAGAAATATATACCAACTATACTTCCCTAAACCATCCGATCCAATGGCCAAGTAGTCATGTTCAAATATCATACAGTTTTAAGTTAGTCTTGGGCAACATGCTCATGAATTGGGATGTGAAGTTGAACTATATAAACATTAGTAATACATCTAATATGTTAAAGAAAGTCTACCAATAAAATCAAGCATGATAAAACAGGGACACTTGCCTATTCAGACCCTGTGACTGTGGCAATCCTATATTTGTTATCCATGGCCTCATGCCTCAACAAATTATGTTAATAAGTCTGAAGGACTACGAGGGGTGTTACCAGAGCCCCTTCATGCTCTGGCATCACATGCTGTTGTTATACTGCCCCCCCCCCCTGCATACTCACCTGCATTTGCCTGTTTTTGTTCGCAGGGTTTTTTACCCCTCATTTCTCGCTCTCCACCTTCAAAAATCCATAACTTTTTCATTTTTACGTGTACAGACCTGTGTGAGGGCTTATTTTGTGCGTAACAAATTTTACTTTCCCGTAATGTTATTTATTTTAACATGCCGTGTACTGCGAAGCTGAAAAAAAATTCCAAATGTAGAAAAATTGAAAAACGCACGTTCTTGTGGGCTCAGTTTTTACGACTTTGACTGTGCGTTCCAAATAGCACCTCAGTTTTATTCTTTGGTTCGGTGCGATTGCTGTGATACCAAATTTATATAGGTTTTATTGTGTTTTAATACATTTTCAAAAATTAAACGAATGTGGAGCTTCTGGAGCTAATAACTTTTTCATACTTTGGCGCACGGAGCTATGTGAGGTGTCATTTTTTTGCTAAATGAGCCAACGTTTGCATTGCTACCATTTTGAGGTCTTGTGCGACATTTTGTTCATTTTTTATTCCATTTTTTTATGTGATGTAAAAAGGTGTAAAAGTCGCATTTCGGACATTTGGGCGTCATTTCCTGTCTCGGAGGTCAAAGCCGGCCGTAACCGTTTTTATATTTTGATAGATCGGGCATTTTGGGACGTGGCGATACCTAATGTGTCTGTGTTTTTTACTGTTTATTATGTTTTATATCAGTTCTAGCGAAATGGGGGTGATTTTAATTTTTGATATTTTTTTTTTTAACTTTTTTTTAAACTTTTTTTTTTCACAAATTCTTAGACCATCTAGGGTGCATTAACCCTAGATAGTCAGATCGTTCCTACCATATACTGCAATACTTCTGTATTGCAATATATGGCATTTTTGCACATTATTCATTACAATGAGCCACTGAGCCGTCTTTTAAATGCCGCTGGCGACTTTGCCGGCGGCAATCAAAAGGTTAGTAGCCACGATCGGTGCAAACATCGACCGCGGTTATTAGTGGTGGGGGTTTGCTGCAATATGCAACAACCCCCACCTTTGTATGAAGAGGACTCAGCCCGTGAGCCCTATTCATACACTTCCTGTACCTCTGCGCCGTAGAGCTACGGCACAGAGCGTTAAGGGGTTTAAATGTTGATTTCACAAGGAAGGAAGCCACAGATAACAAATATTAGATTACCACAGTCATTGTGGCAGGGACCATCATGCTTGACTTTGATGGCAGATTTCATTTAGGAATTTCCCTATTTATAGCTTGAACAGATGCCACTGAACAGAAATAAGGTCAACTTTTTACCCTCACTGAGCAATCCTTTTACCAGAAATGACTAACAACATTTTAGCATAACACCTAAAACAAACAAAAAAAATAAAAACAAACTCTACTTAATACAATTTGGGAATCCTATTCGTTAACGCCTGCGTTTTCAAACGCATCACAACAACTGAGGAGATTTGCCTGCTTACATTGCTGTCAACATTTAGTTTACAAAGCACACGTGTTAACACAATGTTAAACATACACGGTAACACAAGGCGTTAAAAATATGAATTAACATTGTGTTAACATAAGTTTTGTAAATGGCACGTTGACAGCAGGGAGGAGACATGGGGCAGGGAATTCTTTTAATAGATGTGCTGGGTTATCACAATGGGTCGGTATGCCATCCACAAAAATAAATAAATAAATAGCAAAATACTGGTTGCCCTCTGTTACTGATCGCACGTGTTTCATTGGAAATACATATGCGATCGGCAAGGAGCCCCGCCCCCCAGATGTTTGCATTGCATTTCTATACGCAATGTAAATACCCCATGTGACTTAATCAGATAATACATTTAGAAAAGAAAAAAAAAACAGTATTGCATCAGTATCAAATATTGTGATTCTTCTTTGGGTATCATATCACTCTCAAAATTCTGGTATCAGTGCAACCCTACATGGAAGTGTACATTTCTAAAACTATACAACTCAAGTTAAATGGCTAGTCGATTTTTAAGGAAATTATTGATGGCACACATAACAGCAAACAGAATAATGTCAGAATAGCAAATGAAAACTCTGTAGTATTGCAGAATGCATGGAAAGAAGAGTGCATGGAGATCAATATGGAAATCGACCAGGACCAAAGAGCTTAAGCAGAATTTAAATGTATTTATTTCCCGTTATTGATGAAGCACTGACAATCTGCAGTGCTGTATAAGGACTGTCATCATTCACATCTACCCTGTCTCCAGAGGAGCTCCCAATCTAACATCTAAATTAAACTTAAAGCATGTCACTTTATAGAACTATGAAAATATTAATCTTTATTTATTCAGTACAATTTGAATTTAAAAATGTTGGGTTGTCATAAGAACCAGGATTAACAATAAATGTTAATTGCAGACACCTTTGATAACTGTTACAGCTGATCATTGTAACCTGTGGCTAAAGTACAGTAAATTATCAACATCTAGAGGTCCGTTTGTAAGGTCCCTTGAATCAGGGGACCGCCTGTATACTCAAGTATAAGCCGACCCAAATATAAAACTGGGAAAACGTATTGACTTGCTGTATTTTCCATTTTAGGATTATACACAACTACTATTTAATAAAACGTCCAGCAGAGACCCTTTCACAAGAAAATAGTTAAACGAGGACTCACCTCCAGTGTCCTCTTCTCCCTGCAGCATGTCTAGCCCACTCAGCTCCGGCCTACTGGCAGTCGGACGTCTATGCTTTCTGCCCGCATGCACACACTATGACGCAGCATGTCGTCGTCTGCTGAAAAACTCGGCTTATACTTGAGTATATATTATATATATTCACCAACCACTAGAAACTGTGAGCAAAGTAAGAAACCCATTTTACCTTTGAAATGAGCTCATCGTGATTTGCCAGGTGAGCCCTGCAATGAATGCAGCTGTATGTTCTGTGGCAGGATGGCAGGTAGGCCTGAAACGTTTTGGACCTTGTCATTTTCACCATTGGAGCCACTGAACGCTGAGTAAACTCTGGAGTGGCCCACGAGGCGCTCCCGCAGGAAGGGTCGCACGGAAAACACCGGAACACACAGGTAAAGGCCGTGGTTTGGCAGGTTATGGGTGTGGGGGCAGGCTCCACACACTGAAGAAAAACACTAATCTTTTGCTTCAGGGTGTCCACAATTTTTCAAAGGTCTAGAAAAAAAAGATAACAAACATATTTTAATGGGGCAGTTATAGTAGCTTACAGGCTAAAAAAAAAAAAAAAATATTTAACAGAAGATAAAAAAAAGTAGTCAAATTGAGCAACCGAAAAGAATACCCAAATGATATAATTACTGAACATTATGCCACAATCCAAGTGAACTACTATCTGAATGGTAAAATAGATTATCCTGAGAAGGAGTCTACCATTAAAATCCCATATGATAAACCAGGGACACTTACTCATGGATCCAGGCTCTGTGACTGTGGCAATCTTTTTTTTTTTTTATAATTGGCCTCATTTTCTCTAAAATTAACTTTTAGAGCCTTAATTGTGTGCTACCAGAGCTCCTACGTGCTGCAGTTTCATAGACTGTCATAGACTGCCCCCTTAGCACTGTAATCTGATGGCAGAAGACGAAATCTCAGCACATAGTGGGTGGGGTGGGGGGTCTAGTGCTGCAGCACAGTGTAACAGGCTGTGAAGCGATAGCATGGGGCTCTATTAACTCCCCTCACAATATGACCACTACATGTAATATCCGTTTTCAAATAAAACATTATACAAAAGCAAAATGTTACAAGTCATGCTACTATTACCAAGTCCAAAAAATTTTCCATACCATGATCACTAAAACTGCCAAGGCAGTATCCTGATGATTTGCACAGTAATGCCAAATATATAAAAAAAAAGCATCCACTCTCCCAATACTGGCAACATAAAGTAACCCTGGTGCTACATTTAGAAGGTATACTTGGCTCAATGGCCAAACATGTGGAGTTTTCTTACACACTAGTGTACAGTTTCAGGAAGAAAATGAATCTAGCAACTCATAGTTGACTATTCCTCCCAGTATAACCTACCTGGATTGTTGTGGACTTCTCTGCTCTGGACTACCAATTTTCTGGTTTAGGTATCCCTGCACACACATATACATTTGATTTTTCTACTGCTTTTTATGAATTAATAACACCATGAATATGGTGCCATTTCTATTTGTTTACCTTTAAAATGTGGTCTCTTGGTATCTATGAAATCCACAATTGATTATATGTCATAATTTTAGTTCTTTATTTGAGGTTTACCATTGATTGGGATGGCACATTAAATTACACACCATGTTTATCATGTACACATGCTTCAGTTTACATATTACAGATCAAATTTTAAAACATATAAAGGTGGCATCCAATTTGTAATTGGAGATTAGCATACCATTCTGTAGGGGTTGCTACACAGGTGCAGGAGCACTTTGAATTTTCTTTCTAGCCCCCAAGGTGAGAGAGATATCAGTGCCAGTATCTGACCATTATGTGTAGTCAGAGAGGAGGAGCTGGGGCTGGAGGCGTGAGTTTAGCTAATCTTCTCATCTACTGTCAGTAGTTAGCTGTGATTTTTTTCTATGTTCATCTTAAGGATATGTTCACACATATTCCGCTGGCAAAAATGCAATTTTACAAACTGCATTGTGACTGGGATTCAAACGTGATGTAAACACAAACGCATTGTAAACACAAATGCAATGAAAATGCAAACGCAATGGAAACACAAACGTGATGCAAGTGCAATATTAAAGGAAACCTACCACTTCTGATGGTAGGTATAAGCTGCAAATGCCGTGCAACAGCTCAGGGTGAGCTGGTGCCGGCGCTTATTTTCGTTATGTTATTAAATAGATGTAAAGCATTTAAACGCTTTATTAATCTTTATATACAAGTATCTTCACCACACCAGGCGCGCTACCACTTCCTATTCAGACACGCGCAGGTTGCGCGCACGGTGCGCCAAGCACGGACCACGGTCATGGTTATCAAATTTGCATTTACATTGCGTTTGTGGCAGCATTGCATTTGCACACACAATTTCGCAACATTGTGATTATGTAAAAGCAGTGTCCACGTAATGTCAACATTATATTAGCAGAATGTGTATGTACACTGCCTCTATGGACATAAGAAAAAAAAAGGAATCACAGCTCACTACTCTTCATAGCAGCATCTCTGACATTGCCTGCTGCTGATTGGACAGTATGAGAGAAGAGTAGCATAACACACGCCTCCAGCTCCTTCCAAACATAGGATTATAATGGCCAAATACTGGGACTGATATCTGTGCAACCACGGGGGCTAGAAAGAAAATTTAAAGTGCCCCTGGTATGATAACCTCCTCATGTGTGGGGTGGTGAAAGGTCCCCTTCAGTCTAAATTTGCAAAAATTATGTACCATCAGTCAATTCATAACATACATATCCATCGTGAATTGACTGACTTTGCCCAATTACATTTTATCAATATAATATATATTGTTTTACATCTTATTGGCTAGATATATATCCAGGTGAAAAATTGGTTCTCAGAGTTATGAGTCGCTACTATGAGCATGTGCCTGATATCTGCCTACAGTGTTAGAAGTTATTATAATGTGCATGCGCCCGAAATATGCAGAAGTTGTTATACTTCATGCAGTCTAGACTGGCGCCACCACTACCTAGCGCTGCGTGATCTTACTGCAGCCGTTATTCATCTTGATTGGATAATACACGTACTTATAGATTTCACTGATGATACGTGTGGGGATTTCCCAGCCCTTTCCCTCCACTGTCCATTTGTTATTATTGGCCACGAGTGCAGCGTTTGGTCGTTGTGTCCATTCTGGCTCATTCTTACATGTTTATATCATGTAGGTCACATATAGCATAGCAATTTTTTATGGTGTCATTCGGCATTTGTATTTCCATATTTGCCAACATATTTAGGTCTTATGACTCCCGTTTTTGGCACCTTGTCTCGTTATTCATATTGTTTGCTTGGTAGGGTACATGCCTCAACCTCAGTTTTAAATGTTTTTATGAAATTTATTATTATTTACCGTACCTCTTTGATACAATAAAGCTAGATTATTTTTGCTATAAGACACTTTTTTTCCCTACATAATTGATTCCTCCTAGTACACAACTGCATCTCGACTTCTATGGGGCATGATCTATCCTTGCGGAATTTGTTGCCCAGATGTCTATATTTTTCAGCATACTCCGCCTCTGAAAATACCATGGTCCCCTGCAATTTCCTCAGTGAATTACTGTTCCACACTTTGCTCAATAATACCTTAATAATAAATGTGCCAGATCATGAAACAGATCATGTAAAAAAAAAACAAACAAAAAAAAACGGCATAAACTTCTATACTGTATATGGTAGGATCAGAGTACACTAGAGGATCTAAAAAAAATAAATAAAATAGATGTCAGAAATACCACTTTTATTTTTGTCATTTTGCAACTGTCATATCAAATTTTAACCCCTTACTTGCATGGGATGTAATAGTTCGTCACATGTCGGGTGCATGGAGAGGGCTCACGGGCTGAGCCCTCTCCATAGCCGGTAAGTCTTTGCTGCATACTTGCTGTGCTAGCACGGATCATGGATGCAAATCCAATGATCACCGCCAGCAGCCTCAAAAAAGTGGTGGCGCCCATCTTAGCGAGGATTGTCGCTCCCAGTCACATCATCGGTGAGCGGCGATGAGTCACCATGACAGCCTCGGGTCTTCGGAAGACCTGAGGCTGCCTCCTTTTAACCCTTTCATTACAATGTACGATCAGCACATTTTAATGAATGAGGAAAATCCCCATATACTGCCATCCTGTAGTATGGCAGTATATGATAGGATCGATCATGGCATCATGGATATGAAAAAAAACAAACAAACAATGTGAAACCACCCTAAAGAAGAGGTATCATTTGGAGCACACAAAAGCGGTTTTTCATCACGTTAATTGCACCATAGACACTTAATATGAAAAGGCCAGTGCTAACATGAAGAAAACTTACTTGACTTTCTCAGCTAACTCCCTTCCAACCACCTTGGGAGGACACAGAAAAGACCGATCATTATCTTTGGTTAGTTGCTCGATTTCAGTTAAAGGAAATCTTCATTAAATTCAAGCAGGGGCACAAACTCATAGATCCAGGCACAATGACTTAATCATTGTAATCTCCTTATATTTGTTATCCATGGCTTCCTTCGCTCGAATATCAATTATGCTAATATGCCTGAGGGGCTACCTAAGCCCCTCTCATCCGGCTTTACAGACTGTTAGGCTCCTTCCACACTTGCTTTGCAGATCACGTCAGAGTCTGATCAGGGTGGTCAGTGAAAAACGCACATTTTGCATCAGAGTGCAGTCAGTTTTCAGTCAGAGTTTGTTCAGTGTCTCAGTTTTTCACGTGCGTTTTCAATGCAATTTCAATGCGTTTTTCACACGCAGAAAATGCACGTGAAATGGACTCAGGACTGAGCTCTATCTTTTCTATGGCAATTGATGCGTGAAAAATGCATTGCACTTGCAAGTGTCTCAGAGTGCAATGTGTTTTTCATGCGTCTCCATAGACTTGTATGGTGCGTTTTTCACGCGCGTGACTTGCAAAAGTAGAGCATGTCGAGATTTAAACGCGCGTTAAAAAAAAACGTGTGTGTGTGCGTGAAAAAAAAAGGAAAGTCTGAAAAGACCCATTGATTACAATGGGTCAGAGTGCAATGCAAGTTCTGCTGCATGTCAAAAGCATGTGTGAAAAACGCAAGTGTGAAAGGGGCATTACAGTGTCATACGTTCCCCCTGCTTCTTCAGCACTTGTTAAGTGAGCAGGAAACACTCACTGTACAAGTGCTGAGGAAGCAGGGGAAAACGAGAAAGCTAGATGAGGGTCTAAGGTAGCACCATAAACTCATTAGCATTATTTAAAAAGTTGATTTTTAGAAGAAGGGAGGCCTAAGTGCCTGGATCCATGAGTAAGTATTGCGGATTTTAAAGTTAGAATTCCCTTAAGATTCCTCAATGTTCTGTATACCAGCAACACCCTGCTGAGAAGATTGCAAGTTCCCATTTTAGGCTATACATAATGCCGCAGATTACATAGTGTCCATTATCTTTTCTATTGTATAGTACAAGATTCTGTATTACTATTTTAATACAAGCAGAACAAAGTGATGTTGTATGTAATTTAGCCAATGCTCACTGGGATCTTTAATGAAAAGGTTTGAGAATCCATCTAGTGTCTTTATGCTATTAATGTATATGCTTATTTATTCATTGTCCTTGTGGAGTTGCTGATAGAGCACTCACTTCTTATCTTTCTATAGCTAAATTTATTGCTGGAGAGACCAGGAGTCAGTGTGTGTTTGTACACAGAGAACACAGGTTTAAGGGGATGACATAGAACATTCTAAGTGGTAATGCAAAGCAGTGTGTACATATATTTAAACGCTAACCCACTTCCTTTCCACATGACTCGTCTGCTGTATATATTACATAAGGTGAATGTTTAGTTTTACTTCTGAGAAACAAAAACAAATTATATGGCCTACTTAAAACTTCCACATACAAATTTATTAAATTTCTACATTATAATACATTCCAGGATTTAATGTTTAACCCTTTCACGACCTGTGACATAATAGCACGTCATGGGTCGGCTGCGGGTGCATGGAGAGGGCTCACAGGCTGGGCCTGCTCCATAGCCGTTAAGTCTTTGCTGCATATTGCAGAAAAGACTTACCGGTAAAACCCGCACATCGCACGGCTTCAAAAAGATGGCGGCGCATGTGCCCTGCCATCTTGCCAAGGTTCGTCCATCGCCACGAAGACCCGAGGCTTTCTAGTTTTAACCCTTTCATTACAATGTCCTATCAGCACATTGTAATAAATGAGGAGGAAAATCCCCATGAACTGCCAAACGGTACAATGGCAGTATATGGTAGGATCAATCAGACAACCTAGGGTTAAAGTACCCTAGGGAGTCTGAAAAATAGGAAAAGTAAAAATTTAAAAAGTTTAAAAAAAAAAATTATAATAAAAAAACCCTAAAAATTCAACTCATTTTCCATTTCCTAGAACGGATATAAATAAACAGTAAAAATCACAAACACCTTAGAGATTGCGGCATCCAAAAATGCCCGTTCTATCAAAATATAATAACAGTTTTTTACTGCATTGAACCCCGTAACGGAAAATAGCACCCAAACTTGAAAATGGCACTTTTTTTGCCATTTTGAAAAAAAAAAAAAAACCTATTAAAAAAACCTATTAAAAAAACCTCAAAAGGTCATACAGTCCTAAAAATGGTAGCATTGAAAACTTCATCAAAAGTCGCAAAAAAAAATATACCCCCCACAACTCCGTACACCAAAGTATGAAAAAGTTCTTAGCGCCAGAAGATGGCAAAATTATAAAAAAATAAAAATTCTACACAGGTTTTTTATTTTTGTAAACCCAAAAGAATAAAAGTAGACATGTCATTTGGGGCGAACAGTGAAAGCCGTAAATTCAAGCCCACAAGAAAAAGCAGCAGATGCGTTTTTTTTTTCACCAAATTTCACTGCATTTTGAATTTTCTTGCCTCCCTGTACATGGCATGGAAGAGTAAATATCATCACTATGAAGTGCAATTTGTTACGCAGAAAAGAAGCCGTCACAGAGCTCTTCACGTGTATAAAAAAAAAAAAAAAAAGTTTTTGATTGGGGGGAGTGAAAAACAGAAATGAAAAAACAAAAAAGGTCGATGTTCTTAAAAGGTTAAAGGGGTTGGCCACTCCAAGAAATCTCTCCCACAAGACAAGTCTCTGAGTCTTTGCCTCCTGTGAGAGCTTCAGCCTTTTCCTGTTCTTGCCATGCTGCCCTCTGGATATATAAACAGCTTCCCATTTCTCACTCCTTCAGTCCGTCCTCAAGGCATGACCCAGGGTGCTCCTCTCTCACAGTGTCTCACTGACAGACACAGGGAGATAAGAGAGATTCAAGGGGGAAAAGAATGAGTCAAACACTCCTCCTATTCATCAGTGCTCAGACATGTAAACAAAGATCCACAGAGAGCACAAATGTAAGCATCAGGACTGAATTCAAATTTTACCATATGTGGTAGATACATTTGAAAAATTGGCTGCCACATGAGGGAGCTCAGGTGCTTTCAGCATGATTCCATGAACAGAACTATGTAGCAATGTATGTAGTAAGTAGTGACAGCTGCATGGATGATGTTTTAAATCCATCTCCAATCTATATCCAAGAATAGGGGAAAAATATTTTTGTATTGATAGAAGATGCATGTTATGTGTCGGAAACGCCTTTTAGAGTACATCAGGACAAACCTGGCAGCAGGATTGTCATTTTTATTTGGTGACAGGTTCCAATAACCTATGCTATGCCTTTGTCAGCATTCTTAATTATTTAAAGGGAACCTACCACCACAAATCAGAAGAACAGGCCCGCGCCTGTTTCGGAGCAGTGACCGCGCAGGCGCGGGCCTGCTCTTCTGCGCATGCGCAGACGGCAGGATCACCGGACGAGGGCGCGCAGCTACGCGGAGCTGCGCGCCGAAGATGGGTGAGTAGGAGGGGAAAAGAGGCTACCGGGGCGTGGAGTAGCCACCTCGTGTAACCTCAGATGCGGCTACTCCACGCCCTAGTAGCCGCATAAGTAAATTTGAATATATGTCTAATAAAAGTTATCAAAAAAGTGTGGGGACGTGAGGATTAGCCCTTAAAAGGGCTATCCTCACGTCCCATTGATCCACCTACAACCCAATCTACCTTTATAGGTAGATTTGTGGTGGTAGGTTCCCTTTAAGTACTTAAAACTTTATTTCACATAATGTTAATCAAACTATTATAAATTTTGGAAATAATTCAGAATGCTGACAAAGGCATTTTTAAAATCTGTATCGCACAGACTCTGGAAATCGGTCACCATCTAAAAATGCCATCCATGACAGTGTCGCTTTAACCCTTAAGGACCAGGCCCTTTTTTGTTTTTGCGCTTTCATTTTTCACTCCCCACCTTCAAAAATCTATAAACTTTTTTATTTTTCCATTTAAAGAGCTGTGTATGGGCTTGTGTTCTGCGTAACAAATTCATAGTGACAGTATTTAATATTCCATGCCGTCTACTGGGGAAAATTTTTTTTGGAATGCAATGAAAATTATGAAAAAAAACCCAGCATAATTGCACAATTTTCATGTGGCTTTGGATTTTACATCTTTCACCGAGAAGCCTCAAATTATATTTCTACTTCATTTTTTGGGTCTGTACGATCAAGGAAATACGATATTTGTGTAAGTTATGTTTTCATACATTTACAAAAATTAAAACATCCTGTACAAAAAATAATTAATCATTTTGCCGTCTGGCGTCATATTTTTAATGAGGGTTTCAATGTTACCAGTTTTAGGAATGTAAGACCTTTTGATCACTTTTTATTGAATTGTTTTTTATTTTTGCAAAAAAGTGCCATTTTCGACTTCGGGCCTATTTTCTGTTATAGAGTTAAATACAGTGAAAAGGCGTTATTACATTTTGATATATCTGGCATTTTTTGGATGCGGGGATACTTAATGTGTTTATGATTTTTACTGTTTAGTTATGATGATCCTACCATATACTGCCATACTAAAGTCATCATCTACTACAATGTGCAAATCGCCTAAAACACTACAGCCACGGATCTTTGTTTGATCGGAGGCTGTCATGGCAACGGATCACCACTCCCAGATGACGTCATAGAGAGTGAAGTGACGATCCGGGCTAAGATGGCGGAGCCCATGCGCCGCCTTGTTAATGCCACCAGCAGCCTTGACACACGCGCTCGGTGTTAACGACTGGTGTTGGCTCCATTGTGCAGCAAACACCCGGTGAGCATGAAGAGGGCTCAGCCCAAGAGCTCACTTCATACTTCCCCCTAGACAACAGGACGTTCAGGTACGTCTTTCTGCGTTAAGGGGTTAACGAACAAAGTAAAACATGAAAAAAAATGTATGAATTTTATCTATCAATGTAGGGATTGGCGGTCATGTGTCTATTCTAGTATTTATAGCCCTGACCTTTAACTAGTAAACAAAGATTTCAAGTAGCAACTTACATTTGGCTTTGTACACCTTTGTTATGTTCTCTCAGTGGAATATTAGTAATCAGTGTCAGAAGATACCAACTACGCATGAAAAATGTGTACTATTTCTGTTCCTGAAGACGTCATCGGATTTCTGTTTATGTCTGCTTATGGTCATAGACGTTTTATTTTACTTGTATCCAAAAAGACAAAGCCTGGGACAGACCAAACATTATAATATATTCTGTGGTATGTGTATGTGTACAATCATTGAGAATTATCTGATGAATATGTTTGCTTTAAAGAAAAAACAAAACAAAAACCACGTCATTTATTGAAGAACATTATACTAAACATGCTATAATAAAGCGGTCTGTTTTTTCCAGGTCAACTAGCCAGCATGGCTTTATAACACATTGAAGATGCCGTTCAGTATGTGGGGGTAGCAAGTTTTTAGAGCAGCAGCGTTTTTACAACATGCTGCATGTAGATCACATATCAGGGTCAAAATATATTTCTTAAACAATGGGGGAGGGGATTTATAAAATCTTGAAAACCCCCTTACACCACCTCAATGTCAAGTTGAAGGTGTCAATGCCAGGTCACAGAGTGGGCATTAGCCTTCTCTAGTTCCTGAAGTAGGTTATAGCCCAATTCTATGCTAGGCCCTGCAGGGCCTCTTAGTATATAGGACGCCAGTGCTTGGTAAATTCCCTCCTGGTCTTGTAGGTTAATTGTCTTGCATAAAAACAATACCTTTCATGAGGAACCCTGCCGCCTTAACACAGAGCAGCAATGGGTTCAGGTTCTGAGTGCTCTCCCAATTTACAATCCAGCTTCTATCAGTCACTTTTAATTGACAGTGCCAGCTTTCTGTGAGATAAGACAAGAGAGGACACACCAGACCTCACGACCTCACCCATGTTGCACCAAAATGCTCATTTGCATATAATGCAAAGTTACAGAATTCTATGCATTCAGACCACCAATATCCATCCTATGATGTAGGATACCTAATCTACAAAGCCATATGTTTACCTTATAAGTGACTGGAAGCAGACACATTCTATACAATAACCGCTTTCCGTCTGTGGACTGTAAAAGTTAGACAGGTCAGCAAGTAACTCTCTAATGACATTTTCAGGGGAATATGTCACTGCTCATCTACTTCCCCTATCTGCACAGAGCAGATCCGGGGAAAAAAAATTCTCTACAGACCTCAGAGTTAGCTCCAGTTCATTGCTGTCTATGGCCATGAGGCTAAAGAAAAACACTCAAGGCTGTAAACTGAACAAAGCAGAGGCTCAGGCAAGTTTTCAGCCTTCATAATTTTAGAGACACAACAGAATTAGAAAACATCATACTATTAAAAGATTAAAAAAAAAAAAAGCTAGGTATTTTTCTAAAGGTAAAGAAAAGTGTTGCATTTGCAGTGCAATGATTATGTGGTCAGGAAAATGTCACAGTCTAAGGCTCCTTCCTCAGCTCCTTGCATTTTTTCGGACTCGTGCGTTTAAATCTCGACATGCTCTACTTTTGCAAGTCACGCGCGTGAAAAACGCACGATACAAGGCTATGGAGATGCATCAAAAACGCATTGCACTCTGAGACACTTGCAAGTGCAATGCGTTTTTCACGCATCAATTGCCATAGAAAAGATAGACCACAGTCCTGAGTCCTTTTTACGCGCATTACCTGCGCATGAAAAACACATTGATCTGCAACGCAAGTGTGGAAGGGGCCTAACTTATTGTTATCCATGGCCTCCTTCCTTCTAAAAATCAACTTTTTAAAATTATGCTTATGAGTCGGAGGGCTCCGCTTGGTGTTACCAGAGCTCCTTAATGCTGCAGCTTCACAGGCTGTTAGACTGTCTCACCCTCTCCTTCTGCAGCTTTATTTTACTGCAAACACCAACAACCTTCACCGATCACAGCTGTTAAACCATACAGGAGAATATGCCACTTAAACTGCTGAGGTGCATTATGTGGGCACTGAATAATGAACCCTCCCACCCACACACTGCTCTACAGCCTGTCGTTCTGTAATAGGAAGATAGTAAATTCACAATATACTGCAACATCAAAGGCTTGCATTATATCATTATACTTTTCCACTGCTGGAATACTAAATGGAGCCACTATGAAGTACACTTTTTATATGCAATTTGATGGCAGGGATTGTAAAAAAAAAAAAACAACACAACACACTGGAAACTAATATGGAAAATGGCTGTAGGGTGGGCTCACTCAAAATGTGAAAGAAACTAGAGGCGCTTAGAAAATGTATATAGCAGATTTTTTTCAGATGTATTTTGTTGTGTAAATAAACTCTAAAGAAGTAATTTCAGAAGCTGACTGCTGTTACGCAACTTTCTACAGATTAGTAGATAAGGAAGTTGTCTGCCACATACACTCCAGCTAACAGTTAATACTATGGCAGAAAAAAAATTACTTGTACAAACTGTTGACTATAGGTTTAGTGTCCTGTTTAATATGATAAACACTATAGATTGCTCCAACTTTACAATTCCTATGATGAGACAACTTCAGAGACTACTGTGTATTTCTCTAATCGGACCCCAAGATTAACTTCTTACTGGAAACCAGACAGCGGGGGCGTAACTTAAGGGGGTGCAGAGGTTGCAGTCGCACCTGGGCCCAAGAGGTTTAGGGGGCCCTTATGGTGTCACTTTCCCATATTAGAAGACTATTACTATAAACCATACATTATAGTCAGGGGCCTGGCCCATCAGCTTCTAGTTACGCCACTGCAGACAGATTTATGACAAATCATTTACAGAATAGATGCGGCACTTACTATAACTTTATACAGCATTCCAGCATTTTCAATAGTTTCTTAGATTCATCACAAAAATACAGAAGAAAAAGTAGTGTAAAGCAAATAGTGGTGGTAATATGAAAAGCTGCCAGACAGCTGGCATATCTTCTATGTGGGATCCGGTCAGTCCCATGTGAAGAGCCCAGCAGCAGAATAAAGCAGGGGCTGCACTCTGCCCCATGGCTGTGTGTGTTGGTAAATAAGAGACACATGGACTATGCAGTGTTGCAACCTCCACCACATCCTCCTGCTGGTTTGTCTTTCACAACAGGCCCGGCTATGTATACATGTACGTATGTATGCATGGCTGGCATGATACGTAACCAGCACTCAGGACAGGTCTGACTAGCTTTTCTCATGACTGGCCAGCACCTAAACAGCTAGGCCAATACAAGCCAATGGCACCTGTGAGCCACTTACAGTGTAGTCAGACTCACTGGCTTAGGTAAACGACCAAGCAACCCGCCACCTTAAACAAGAGTGCGCTACAGGACGTCTAGACAACAGACTGCACAGTGTCCACTGCTGGACATGATACGGGAGCCAGGTATGAGGTAAGGCAGGGGCTGCAGCCACTGCTCACAGAGCACCCGTCACGTCCAGACAGGAAGCCTCGCACCACTGACGCACAGCCCTGGCATCACAGCCACCTTTTCTCCGCAGAGGCCACAGTCTCTAGTACAACTCTTATTCTTCTTGCGCATGTTTTGCTGGCTGACAAGCCACACTCCACTATGAGCAGCGTGCAGCCAGTCCCCACTCCTCTGACTGCGTCCATGCACACAGACACGCACAGCAGCCACTTACGGAGCCCAGGGAGACGTTATACAGTGTCCCGAGTTGATGTGGTCGTGGAGCCGTAGCCACTTTCCTGCCAGATCTGCATTTGAGCTCTATGCAGTTATACACAAGAAGACCAGAACCAGCTCACACATAAGTGGCACCTGAATCCACCTATACGTAGCGGCGAGCAGCTAGCAACACTGCGCTGATTGGCTAACACTCGCACCGCCTCTTTTCTGTCCGAGCCAGTCACAAGGCAGAGGTGGGCTGTGGGGCAGTACGAAGGTGCTGTTAGGGGATTACCTTACAAACAGCAGCAACATCTGTTAGGTGCGCGCACCTTGAGCTTGCTGAGGCGGCTGTCATATGCTGTGCCCCGGAGCGCTTCTTCACAATAGTGATGACACGGCATGTTCCCTGCTGCCTCTAATAAACTATAGTCCCCATCAGGCAAGTGCGAGTTAATGGTGGCCGTCAGCAGCACCACCCCTCTTAGTCAGGAAGCAGCTGG
The DNA here is from genome assembly GCF_040894005.1 of Engystomops pustulosus. NCBI lineage: Eukaryota > Metazoa > Chordata > Amphibia > Anura > Leptodactylidae > Engystomops > Engystomops pustulosus. The sequence continues at coordinate 132,559,165 of NC_092412.1, forward strand.
AGGGAGAAACTATAGAGGCGGGTGAGGCCTGGGAGCCAGCGCGCCCTATGCAGTTACTGGCAAGGGGCAAGTTTTGTGGTATAGTGATGTTTACTATGTTATGGAGCTTCATCTGTCCAAGGGCCACACTGGTAACCAGTACCCTAGAAACACTGGATACCACAGTACAGCACTAAATACTACCCCAGTACAGCACTAAATACTACCCCAGTACAGCACTAAATACCACCCCTGTACAGCACTAAATACTACCCCTGTACAGCACTGAATACTACCCCAGTACAGCACTAAATACAACCCCAGTACAGCACTAAATACTACCCCTGTACAGCACTAAATACTACCCCAGTACAGCACTAAATACTACCCCAGTACAGCACTAAATACTACCCCAGTACAGCACTAAATACTACCCCAGTACAGCACTAAATACTACCCCAGTACAGCACTAAATACTACCCCAGTACAGCACTAAATACTACCCCTGTACAGCACTGAATACTACCCCAGTACAGCACTAAATACTACCCCAGTACAGCACTAAATACTACCCCTGTACAGCACTAAATACTACCCCAGTACAGCACTAAATACTACCCCAGTACAGCACTAAATACTACCCCTGTACAGCACTAAATACTACCCCAGTACAGCACTAAATACTACCCCAGTACAGCACTAAATACTACCCCAGTACAGCACTAAGTACTACCCCAGAAATCAAATCCTGCATTCATATTATACTACAGACCAGGGAATAAATACATTTCCAAAAGCAGACAATAATTATAAGAGACCCAAGAGTAAACAATAAAAATGGAGACCACAGAGTAGACAAATAATGATTATGGAGATTCCCAGAGCCGTCAGTCTCCAGTCTTCATCGCCGCTTTGCATGGCTTCCTGATGCTAGCACATACAACCAGTAAAGGACCCAGGAATGGTGATTACTTGTCAGTTGTACACACCACTACCCAGGCTCCTGCACCAATGAGCACTCCCATCAGCTATGCATGCCACAATTTGTTTGAGGCACCACAGAGCTGCCCCTAATATAGAAGCATAACTATCAGATGGTTACTGGTTGAAATAAAAAGCAAAAGCTTGGTGGCCATCAACACTGTAATTCTTCTAGGACTGTAGGAGCATCCCTCTGCTGGCCGGTTGTGACATTACAGGCAGTCATTAAAAAGTTGAGGTGATATGAAAATCAGTAGTTATATAAAAGATTTACGTGTGATATTAAAGCTGAGAACACACAAGAGAACAATGTAAACATTATAGGGTTAAAATTTGGTGTAGTGGTTATTTGAGAAAGAATATCAGGGCTGGAACAAGGCATTTTTGTGCCCTCTGCAAACAAAAAATACTTAGCCTTCCTCCCCTTACAAACCTTCTAAAACTGAATAAGTATAGCTTGTACAGTCCTTCAATAGATACAGTATACCATCAGGCACCAGGTTGTCTAGATAAAGGCCAAAAGGGTGATCCTATCAGCCATAGTAAGAGAAGTTTGTTGTTCAAAGTTTCTAGAATATTGCATCTTTACAACATCGCTAAGGCCCCTTCCACACTTGCGTTGCAGATCACGTCAGAGTCTGATCCGGGTGCAATCAGGGTTTTGTCAGTGAAAAATGCACATTTTGCATCAGAGTGCAATCAGTTTTCAGTCAGAGTTTGTTCAGTGTCTCAGTTTTTCACACGCATTTTTGATGCAATTTCAATGCGTTTTTCACTCGCAGAAAATGCGCGTGAAATGGACTCAGGACTGAGCTCTATCTTTTCTATGGCAATTGATGCGTGAAAAATGCATTGCACTTGCATGTGTCTCAGAGTGCAATGCGTTTTTGATGCATCTCCATAGACTTGTATGGTGCGTTTTTCACGCACATGACTTGCAAAAGTAGAGCATGTCGAGATTTAAACGTGCGTTAAAAAAAAACGCGCTTGTGTGCGTGAAAAAAAATGCAAGTCTGAAAAAGCCCATTGACTACAATGGGTCAGAGTGCAATGCAAGTTCTGCGCTTCAAAAGCATGCGCAGAAAACGCACGTGAAAAACGCAAGTGTGGAAGGGGCCTCACTCATTCAAGTCCAACAAGAAGGATAGTCACAATCGCAAGACAAATGCAAAAGAAAACAGGATAATGTGTTTCAACAATGAACTGGAATTGCGCACAAGTTCAACACTGAACAGGTTAAGGATCAGTCTTGTTATACAGTGCCTTGACGTTTAAGACCATTTGGATTGAAAGCCCACTGTGCAGTGACCAAACTTCTGTTTAGACAGAAGAATTAAAAGACTCACCTTTGCTGTGGAGCATGTTTTGTGGACAGAGCAGAAATGGTCCACAGTTCATTTTAGTGATGAAAGTATGAACCCAGACTGAACCCAGAATGTGTAAAGAAGTCGGTGAAAGGTGGTGGAGGAGGTGTCATGGTTTGGAGAATCTTTTCTGCTGCAATTATCGGACCTTCCATACAGCCAGGGCTGATCCTAGCCTATTAGCTGCCTGAGATGAAAATAAAAATGTCCCCCAACACCAGACTACCCCTGCCTCCAGAGTATGTTCAGTCTACTGAATTTACAGGCAATTTTTTAAGAAGCATCTACAACCTGATAAAAAAAATGCTGACATTACTTAACCCCTTAAGGACGCAGCCATTTTGCAGGTTAAGGCTCAGCCCGATTTTTTGGATTCTGACCTGCGTCGCTTTATATGGTTATAACTTTTGAACACTGTTACTTATCAAAACGATTCTGAGATTGTTTTTTCCCCACATGTTGTACTTCATTTTAGTGGTAAATTTTGGCTGATAAGTTTTGCGTTTATTTACAAAAAAAAAGAAAATATGATACATTTTTTGAAAAATTTGCCATTTTCGAAATTCAAAATCATTGCGTTTCCAGGCAGATAAATTTACCACCTAAATAAGTTGCTGAATAACATTTCCCATTTGTCTACTTTACATTTTCATAATTTTTGATATGTCTGGATAATTTATTTTGATGTCACGCGGCTTACAAAAAGAATATCGCTTTTCCAGATTTTCAGAATTGACTATTTTGGGGATAAATACAGTTTGGAATGAAATTTTACATATTTAGCATCAAAACCCCCGTATATAACCAACCCATTTTCAAATCTGCACCCCTCAAGCTATCAGAAACAGCTTTTACGAAGATTGTTAACCCCTTGAGATCTTCATAGTAATTGAATCAAAATGGAGGTGAAATTTAGAATGGTCAAATTGTTCCCTTATACGTTCATTTAGCACTAAAATTTACACATTTCCAAAATATAAAAAGAGAAAACCCACCATACAATTTGTTCTGCAATTTCTCCTGAGTACAAAGACCCCCCACATGTGGCCGTTACTTGTTTTATGGGCGCACAGCGAGACGCAGAAGGGAAGGAGCGCCCTGCAGCTGCCAGGATTTTAGTTTCCTCATTGGCCCCTTTTGAAGGCTATAAAATTTTCGCTTTTGCGTTATTTGGGCCATGTGATGCCATTTTTTTTGCGCGATGAGATGCTTTTTCCATTGTTACCATTTTGGGGTTGGTATCACCTATTGTTGAAAATTTAGGAACTTTTTTTGAGGGCAGGAGTAGAAAAGCATCAATTCTGTACTGGATTTTTTACTCTTTTTTTTTTGGTGTTCACCGTATAGACTAATAATCATGTTATCTTTATTCTATGGGTTGATACGATTACGGGGATACCAGACTTGAATATATTTTCTTACGTTTTACTAAATTTGTCAAACAAAACCCTAATGTGGGGAAAAATCTATCATTTATGTATTGCCGTCTTCCAAGTGGCATAACATTGTTACTTTTTTGGCTACAGAGCTGGTTGATGGCTTGTTTTTTGCGGGACATGTTGTACTTTGCACCAGTATCATGTCGGAGTACACATGGTTTTTTGATCGCATTTTATAGCATTTTTTGTGGGATTGAATAGCTAAAAATCATAATTTTTGGATGGTTTATAGCAGTTTTTTTTTACGGAGTTTATCGTGGGGGTTCAATAATGATTTACTTTTATTCTACGGGTTGTTACGGACGCGGTGATACTATATATGTGGGGTTTGTGTTATGATTTAGACTTTTTTTTTAGTTATATGTCTCTTTATATGTTTTGGGGGTTTTGGGCATTTTTAGTGATTTATTACTTTATTTTTTTATTGAATAACATTTTTTTTTTTACTTTTTCACTTTTATACCATGGTACATGAACAAGAAATCCTCTGATTGCTTGTTCATGATAATATTCTGCAATACTCATGTATTGCAGAGTATTATCAGTGTCAGCCTATACACTTGCATAGGCTGGCACTGTGCCAGTAAGATGACGTCACAGACGCCATCTTACTGGCAATTCTTGCAGGTAACTCTGGGGTCCAGATCGGACCCCAGAGTTACTATAGCAACGATCGGCGCACCCCGAAAACGGTTCGGGGGGGCCGATCGTGGGGGAAAGACCCCCCAGATACATGTTAGATGCCGCGGTCGCGCTGACTGCGGCATTTAACGGGTTAAGCACCCGCGATCGGAGACAACTCCGATCGCGGGTGTTACACTGGGGTGCCGGCTATCAGTCACAGCCGGCACCCCGTCTTTCCCGATGCCGGTTCGGCTCAGATCTTGAGCCAAACCGGCATCAGCTCAGCGTCCGATATATCGGACGCTGAGCGGGAAGAGGTTAAAGGGGTATTCCCAGGAAGACAATATTTTTAAATATACTCAGGATAACAAAATAACACATTCTCTAATTCACTGTTATTAACAAAAATGCAGCATTTCACATATATAATTTCAACCTGTCTGTATCATTCCCGGTGTATACAATTTCAAATTCGATCCTAAATCAGAAGTATAGGGTCGGACAGGACATTTTGTTCTCCGTTCTGACGCTGCATTAAGCTCTTCTCTGTCTCCAGCCTGCACCCTTGCATTCCAAGACAAGCTCACACAGAGAGAGACTTCCTGCCGGCAAGCAGCGTGAGGAGAGTAAAGCTACAAGCTACAGACAGATAAGGTCTTTATCCAGGGAAGTGGGAGTGAGGTACAGCAGTGCTGACACATCTCACAGCACTAGAGGGATCATAATGCTTTGAAGGTAGGGATAGGAGCTAAAACAGCAGTAAAACTGAGTAAGGGGTTAAAAATTATCTTTATTGTGTAAACATCATTAGGGGATGGAAATTTAAAAACACCTTTAAAATGAGTAATTGGCCCTCTGTGACTGACACCCCACATGCTAAGAGTTAATAGTAGGGGGCTCACCCATGCCCCTCCGTGTTCACAGACGCAGTGCTCGCGCTGCTCACCTCTCCCCGCTCCTGACTCCCGTCCGCGGTCCATGTGTGCGCGTCCCCATCTACTAGGGGGCGCACGCCGGCTCAGGAAATTTAAAGGGCCAGCGCACCGTTAATTGTTGCTGGCCATTTCCCAGAAGGCTATTTAAATCTTCCTCTCCCATAACACCCTGCCGGATCTTTGACCCTATGCCATAGAGAAAGCTCCCCTGCGATATCCCTGAGTATTCCTGTGTTCCTGGTTGTTCCTGTTCCTACGTTCCTGTGTGTTCCTGCTCCTGAGTTCCCGTGTTCCTGCGTTCCTGTACCCGTTCTCCTGTGTCTTCTTGTTCCTGTGCTCCTGTGTGTTCCAGTCTGTTCCTGTGTTCCCGTTCCCTTCTGCCTGGACCTCCCGTTGCTGACCCCGGATTGGACTTGACCTTGCATCTCTGCCGCCTGCCTGACCCTGTGCCTGAACCTTAACTCGAGACTGTCTCCTGCAAAGGTACCTCGACATTGGCTGCCACCGCAGGCTAGTCGCACCTGTGGAACGACCTGGCATGATTGATTTCCCATTTAGGCGATTGGGGCGGCAATGGCAGTAAGGTCCAGTATTTCGCTGCTCTCTTCAAGGCTCGGACATCTACCGCCTGACGCAAGGTTCTCATCTCACCTGATGGCAGAGGTGGCCTTGCATACAGATACATGACAGTGTAAATGCAAGTGTGTATCAGAACCTTCTTCAACAAAACTTGGTTCCTTCCTTTCGTTCTTCACTAAATCAGCCAGCATCAGCATGCCATATGGAACAAGCAAGCATGGAGTTGAAAACAATGGGATTTGGTGAGCTGACTTTTTACCCTTTTTTGTGTTAATAAAAAACCCATCATCTCTCATCCCTGGACATTTGACCGAATTTGATTGACCAGTATAATTATTACAGGATAGGAGGAAGACCATCATATTGTTTCTCAACATTGTATATATGTTCTTTTATTCTCTTTTTATACTTACATTCACCAGCCACTTTATTAGGTACACCATGCTAGTACGGGTTGGACCCCCTTTTGACTTAATTGCCTCAATTCTTCGTGGCATAGATTCAACAAGGTGCTGGAAGCATTCCTCAAAGATTTTGGTCCATATTGACATGATAGTATCACACAGTTGCCGCAGATTTGTCCGCTGCACATCCATGATGCGAATCTCCCGTTTCACCATATCCCAAAGATGCTCTATTGGATTGAGATCTGGTGACTGTGGAGGCCATTTGAGTACAGTGAACTCATTGTCATGTTCAAGAAACCAGTCTGAGATGATTCCAGCTTTATGACATGGCGCATTATCCTGCTGAAAGTAGCCATCAGATGTTGGGTACATTGTGGTCATTAAGGGATGGACATGGTCAGCAACAATACTTAGGTAGGCTGTGGCGTTGCAACGATGCTCAATTGGTACCAAGGGGCCCAAAGAGTGCCAAGAAAATATTCTCCACACCATGACACCACCACCACCAGCCTGAACCGTTGATACAAGGCAGGATGGATCCATACTTTCATGTTGTTGACGCCAAATTCTGACCCTACCATCCGAATGTCGCAGCAGAAATTGAGACTCATCAGACCAGGCAACGTTTATCCAATCTTCTACTGTCCAATTTCGATGAGCTTGTGCAAATTGTAGCCTCAGTTTCCTGTTCTTAGCTGAAAGGAGTGGCACCCGGTGTGGTCTTTTGCTGCTGTAGCCCATCTGCCTCAAAGTTCGATGTACTGTGCGTTCAGAGATGCTCTTCTGCCTATCTTGGTGGCGATTTGAGTCACTGTTGCCTTTCTATAAGCTCGAACCAGTCTGCCCATTCTCCTCTGACCTCTGGCATCAATAAGGCATTTCCGCCCACAGAACTGCCGCTCACTGGATGTTTTTTCTTTTTCGGACCATTCTATGTAAACCCTAGAGATGGTTGTGCGTGAAAATCCCAGTAGATCAGCAGTTTCTGAAATACTCAGACCAGCCCTTCTGGCACCAACAACCATGCCACGTTCAAAGGCACTCAAATCACCTTTCTTCCCCATACTGATGCTCGGTTTGAACTGCAGGAGATTGTCTTGACCATGTCTACATGCCTAAATGCACTGAGTTGCCGCCATGTGATTGGCTGATTAGAAATTAAGTGTTAACGAGCAGTTGGACAGGTGTACCTAATAAAGTGGCCGGTGAGTGTATATCGCTTTTATATACTCTTCATTAGGGATCCCTTTGAATGGTTTTTGTTTTTCACAAGGAAACTTGTTACAATGAATGGCAATTAATATGTTGTTTGAAAGTGAATTGCCCCTTATTTAATGTTGCACCAACTGGTTTATTAAAGAGGCCCTGTCACCCTAAAAAAAAATGCTCTAGGACCACCCCTCCCACGCCATAGGCCGGCGGTGATTGCCAGGCTTCATGCAGCAGTCACTGCTTCCTAGTCCCGTCCACTCATGAATACGCTGGACCACTGTAAGCTCGGTCCGGCGTTCTGAGGGTATGGCATTGCAGTTTTTGCTAGCTTTATTAGAAGGTTCTGATAAAGCTAGCAGTTTAACCCCTTCATGCTTTATGAGCTATGATGGTTGTATTAAAAGTAGGGGAAAAAAACAAAACAAAGGCAAACAAGAGGACGGCGCCTCGTGTGATACTGTGAGGATAAGGAGAAAGAGGTACGTATGGTATCCAATGGAACCACGCAGAAAATAGGGGGGGTATGTAGGAAGTGACCCCCCCCTAGAGGTGTGCTCACCTTATTATAAAGTTAATGCGCTTTTAAAGTATCCGTAAGCTGCCCTTCAGCGTGCTGGTGTTTTAACCTAAGTTAAACCAGTGATCCAATAGACAGAAGGGGTGGTTTAGAAAACCAAAAGAGGGCTGGGACGGCGCTATTCGGACAAGGGTCTTCAAGAGGGTTAAAATGCTTTATTCCATCGTAGACGCGTTTTGGGCTAATCAGCCCTTCTTCAAGTACAATTGGATAAAATCGAAATATTTACAAAAACCAAATTCAGAATAACATATAATGACATATAGATGGGGATTAGACCAACGTAGTCACTGCTGACCATCTCCTTTTTTTATTTTTTTTATTAAACATAGTGACTGCTGACCTTTTTTTTTTTTTTTTTTGCCACTTCCGGTTCACATGACCCAAGGTTTCCGCCCAGATTGTGCTTATATGAGCGCTGAGGGGAATGCTGGCTTTATTGGTTTGGCGGATTAAGCTGCCGCTGAAAATCACCTCCTGTAAGTAAAACTATTATACCTACATTCTACCCAGCCCGTTAAGTGAGCGTCACCACTATACTTTTGCTAAATGTTATGATGTACTCTATTCACTAGACTACAGGCTACAATTAAGCACTAAAATACTAGGATTACTATCCAGCTTTTTGACGTGAACTTATGGCGACTTTTATATACATATATGCTATATATATATATAATAATTTTTTATACATTGGTCTAATCCCCATCTATATGTCATTATATGTTATTCTGAATTTGGTTTTTGTAAATATTTCGATTTTATCCAATTGTACTTGAAGAAGGGCTGATTAGCCCGAAACGCGTCTACTATGGAATAAAGCATTTTAACCCTCTTGAAGACCCTTGTCCGAATAGCGCCATTCCAGTCCTCTTTTGGTTTTCTAAACCACCCCTTCTGTCTATATGATGGTTGTATGACAGAGATGGATTTCGCTGCATACTGCAGCAAAGACCCATTGCTAACACCCGCAGTCGGTGCTAGCATTGATCACAGGTGTTAACCCCTTGTGTACCGCAAGCAAACACGTCGGCGGCATTTAAAAGACAGCGGCGCGTGGGCACCACCATCTTTGTTAAGATCGCCGCTCTCCTGAATGTCATTGGGGGTCGGCGATCGGTTGCCATGACAGCCTCAGGTCTTCAAGTGAAAGAAGGATATCTGCTGCACACCAAGTTGAGAGCAGGTGCTCTGGAGAGGGTCCCAATCCCTTAAAGGGCACCTACCACCACGAATCTACCTATAAAGGTAGATCGGGTGGTAGGTGGATGTAAGGGACTTGAGGATAGCCCTTTTTAGAGCTAATCCTCACGTCCCCGCTAGCCTAGCATAATCTTTATTGCCCAAATATGTTAATTTACTTAAGCGGCTACCGGGGCGTGGAGTAGCCGGACACGAGGCTACACGGCGCGGCTACTCCACGCCCCAGTAGCTGCTTTCCCCCGCCTACCCTGTGATATTCGGCGCGCAGCTCCTGGCAGCTGCGCGCCCTCGTCCGAGAAGCCGGAGTTCTGCGCATGCGCAGTAACTCCGGCCTCGTTCCCGAGATCGCGCATCTTGGCCGGAGTTACTGCGCATGCGCAGAACTCCGGCTTCTCGGACGAGGGCGCGCAGCTGCCAGGAGCTGCGCGCCGAAGATCACAGGGTAGGCGGGGGAAAGCAGCTACTGGGGCGTGGAGTAGCCGCGCCGTGTAGCCTCGTGTCCGGCTACTCCACGCCCCGGTAGCCGCTTAAGTAAATTAACATATTTGGGCAATAAAGATTATGCTAGGCTAGCGGGGACGTGAGGATTAGCTCTAAAAAGAGCTCTCCTCACGTCCCATACATCCACCTACCACCCGATCTACCTTTATAGGTAGATTCGTGGTGGTAGGTTCCCTTTAAAGTATAGGAAATTTGTAAACTCCAGTCACACTGTTCGTGTTGCAAATTGTAATTTTTATTATAAAAACTACATTTGGAAGTTTGTATAATAAAAATCTAAATTTGTAACACGAACAGTGTGACTGGGGTTTACAAATTTCCTAGCTTCGGGTCTTCGTCAGACCAGAGACTGTCTGGTTTCTGAAGATTCGTTACAATGAGCCAGTGGCTCATTGTAATGAATCCTATGTAAAAATGCCATATAATGCAATACAGTCGTATTGAAGTATGTCACAGGAAAGATCAGACCATAAAGCGTTAAAGTAACTTAGAGGGTCTAAGAAAAAAAAGTTTAAAAAAATGTAAAAATTTTATAAAATATTAAAATTTCAAATCACCACCCTCTTTCTAAAACTGATATTTAAACAAAATAAACAGTAAAAATCACAAACACATTTGGTATCGCCCCTCCCAAAATGCCAGATCTGTCAAAATATAAAAACGGTTATTGCCGGCGGTGAACCACATAACGGAAAATAGTGCCCAAATCTCCTAAACACGACTTTTACACCTTTTTACACTTTTACATTAAAAGGCAATAAAACCTTTATAAATTTGGTATCACCAGATCGTACTGAACCAAAGAATAAAGCACAGCTGTTATTTGGACCCCACAGTGAAAGCCATAAAAACTAAGCCCACAAGAAAGTGACGCTTTTCCACATTTGGAATTTTTTTCCAGCTTCCCAGTACGCGCCATGGAATAATAAATAACATGATGGAGAAGCAAAATTTGTTACGCACAAAATAAGCCCTCACACAGCTCTGTACATGAAAAAATTGAAAAGTTATGGATTTTTGAATGTGGAGAGAAAAAACACCCTCCGTCCTTAACCCCTTAACGACATGGCCCTTTTTTGTTTTTTAATTTCCATTTTTCACTCCCGACCATCAAAAATCTATAACTTTTTTTATTTTTACACGTGAGCTCTTGAGGGCTTGTTTTCTGCATAACAAATTGCACTTCATAGTTATGGTATTGAATATTCCATGCCATGTACTGGGAAGTAGGAAAAAAAATTCCACATGCAGTGAAAATGGTGAAAAAACTCATGTGTGCCGGATTTTATGACTTTCAGTGAGCTCCCCAAATGACATGTCTACTTTATTCTTTATTCTCGGTGCTATCATGGGGATACCAGATTTGTATAGGTTTTATAATGTTTTAAATTAAAACCTCCAGTACAAAAATGTTATTTTTTTATTTTGCCATCTTCTGCCACTAATAACTTGTTAATACTTTGGTGTACGGAGCTGTGGGTTTTGCGACTTTTGATGGCGTGTTCAATGCTACAATTTTTAGGACTGTATGACCTTTTGAACACTTTTTATTGAAATTTTATTGATTTTTTTTTCAAATAGGCAAAAAAGTGTCATTTTCGACTGTGGGTGCTATTTTCCGTTATGGGGTTACATGCAGCGACAAACCGTTATTATATTTTGATACATCGGACATTTTTGATACAATACAATGAATCCTCCGCCTCTACGTTCACCAGTGGAAAAGAGAAAACAACGTGGTACTTTTCTGATCTAAGAGATCGGTATTCACGGATACGGAGACAGTCTTAGCTTGTGCTCAATGTCCTCGGTCTTCTATATGTAGAACATTAGAGTCCTCTTATGAAGTTAAAGCTTCAGCGCGGCGTCTCTCCTAGGCGTCTCGGAGGCGATCCATAGCTTCTGTGCTACTGCCTATTCCTCCCGCCGGGGAACTTGTTCCTCCACACTCGGTCCGCTCTCCTCGTCTCCTCTCCTGATTGCTGCTCAAAGTGAGAGGAAAGGACACATGATGGTGCAGTATTTTCCCAGCTTGTTAAAAACTATTTTATTGGAAATACTCACAAAGATCCAAGGATAAAAAGACGCTCAGTAACGTATGCTGCACCATCGTGTGTCCTTTCCTTTATTTGTCCTTTATTGTTTTTTGCAAGTATAGGGTATCATATTGTTGTTTATCGGACATTTTTTGGACTAATGTGTTTATGATTCCTAATGTGTTTATGATTTTTACTGGGGGCTTTAAAGGGGGGTGATTAGGTTTTTGTTAATATATTTTTAAACTTTTTAAATTTTTAGTTTTAGTTTTTTTCAGACCCCCTAGTTCACCCCCTATGGCAGTGATGGCAAACCTTTTAGAGGCCGAGTGCCCAAACTACAACATAAACCCGCTTATTTATCGCAAAGTGCCAACACAGAAATTTAATATGTGTTTTATACTCCCTTCTCTGTCACAGTTTTCATTTATACCAGCACCTGAGGACACCAATAAAGCAGAAAATAGTCCCAGGTAGTCCTGTCACTTTAAAATAGCTCTGTGCACAGCAAGTCCTGGGCTGTCTGGGACTGCAGGAAGATACCTGGAGTCATCTCTGGTGATGGCCTGAGTGCCCACAGAAAGGGCTCCGAGTGCCACCTCTGGCACCGGTGCCATAGGTTAGCCATCACTGCCCTATGGTGTCTGATCAATACTACAGTATGGCAGTATATGGAGATTTTCCTCCTCATTCATTACAATGTGCAAATCGCACATTGAAACGAATGGGTTAAAATGAGACAGCCTTGGGTCTACGAAAAGACCCAAGGCTGTCATGGCAACTGATCCTCACCCCCTCCCCCGTTGACGTCGCAGGGAGTGGCGATCTTCACCAAGATGGCAGCGCCCATGTTCCGCCATGTTTTTAAAGCCGGATAGCACCAGCGATCGGTGCTGATCACGGGTGTTACCGGTAAGTGTTTGCTGCAATATGCATCAAAGACTTACTGACTATGGAGAGGCTATGGAGAGGACAAAGCCTGCACCTGTGAGAAATGGGGTTAAGGGGTTAACACTGTTACATCCGGGGTAGTAAGCTGCTCCTAGAGCGTTTTGTTAGGTTGACAGTTCTTTTGCATATCTGCATATTTTGCATTGTTGACAGGGGTGGAAATCAAATTCTCGATTATGTTCCCTGTAATTACCTTGGGTTTTTCCTGTTTAATGCTGAATAGTAGGAACTTCCAAATTCCCTGTAAATAAATTTAGGTTGTTGAGGGTAAATAAATCACCTATCATGTTGCAGCACAGTCCAGTGTTTATAATTTGTTTAAAAATTACCCAAACCTTTGGTGTGCTGAGTATAGAAGGGTACTTCTAGTTCTTTCATCATATTTCCACCATTCTATCATGATCTGCTGAATAGACCCTGGTAGCAGACAGCTGTCTTTGAGGGTACATTCACACGTTTAGTTTTCAGGTGCAGTTTTCAAAGCCAAAAGCAGGTGTGGATCACAATGGACGAAAACATATAATTGAGCTTCTCTTCTTCTTTTCCTGTTTTGGACATGGAAAACCGCTACTCAGGTGTCTAAGGGTGGATTATTATACTTGTTCCTAGACCAGACTGTGCTCATGTCTGCTTGAATTGTGATGTTGGAATCCTGAACTCTAAATCCTACCAGCAGCACTGGGACTCTGCAGGTATCCTGCCAGCAGTGCTGGGACTCAGCAGGTATCCTGCCCGCGGCTCTGGGAATCTGCAGGTATCCTGCTAGTGGTTCTCGGACTCTGTGGGTATCCTCCCAACAGTCCAGACTATCCAGGTATCCTGCCAGAGGGTCCGGGATTCTACAGGCATCCTGCTAACACTGCTGTGAATCTGCAAGGTATCCTGCCAGTGGTTCTGGGACTCTGCAGGTATCCTGGCAGCGGCTCTGGGACTCTGCAGGTATTCTGACCAGTGACTTTGGGACTCTACAGGTATCTGGCCAGTGGCTCTGGGACATGACAGGTATCCTGCCAGCGGGTCTGGGACTCTACAGGCAGGGCCAGTTCTAGACAAAGTGGGGCCCTGGGCAAAACTAAAAGTGGGGCCCCAAAATAAAACTATTTTATGATCAGTCACAGTCAGTAAGAGGCTCCCTTTAGTATGGTAGAACAAACTGTAATATGGGCGAATTTTATAGTAGATAGATGATAGGGAGAATGATAGGCAGCACGGTAGCTCCATGGTTAGCACTACAGGCTTGCAGCGCTGGTAAACATCTGCAAAGAGTTTGTATGTTCTCTCAGTGTTTGCGTGGGTTTCCTCTGGGTCCTCTGGTTTCCTCCCACACTCCAAAACCATACTGGTAGGTTGATTAGATTGTGAGCCCCATGGGGTTAGTGACTGATCTGGCAAGCACAGTGCAGCGCTGCGTAATCTGCAGCAAAGAGAATGTTAAGTCCATGGGGGACACCAAACAATTTTTGCAGAAAATTGCACTGAGCATCACACAGATGCTCACTATCATTATACGCTCCCTTACACAATGGTAACCCAAATAAATAACTATATATCCATAGACCAAGCTAATGAGATAACAAAATTCACTTTTAGATGTGTGCCAATGTATTATCCGCACAATAACAGAACCCTCTGCGCTTCATAAGAATTTGAGTGAAAACGTCATAACATAGGTGTAAATGATGGAGGACGGTGTGAAATAAAAACATTATTCCAGAACATGTGGGTGTTTTTAGTGTTACATATAACTTTATGGACATGTTCTGGGTTGCAGTGTTAATATGTAGCCACATTAGGCGAAGAGGATTGAATGTTCATCGGATCAATTGTGTCAATTTTCGCTAAAGAAATGATGACGAAATAAAAGGCAATAGAGAGAAAGTGTGTTCTTAGATAGTTTTGGATAGGAGAGGGTTAAAAATATGAATATTAGTTGATATTATTCTTATAAAAATGTAGTAACATATAAAGTAAATATTTCCATTATCTGTGAGGTGCAGCAGCTCTTGTGTGCAGCAAACTCTCCCTGTAGCCTAAGAATCTTAAGGGGGGTTTACATTTCAGAGGGCTGTATCTCTGGCTCTGTGACACATAGAATATCACTTCCTATGACAGAGGAGAGTCTCCTCTTTTAAATGAATCTAAATTTGTGTTTCTAGGTGTCAGGAAAACAGATATTAGCTGTTAAACTGCCGTCGGGAGTGATTTTTATATATAAATTTATAATTTTATATATAAATTATTAAACCTGAATATCTCTGGATCCATGGCACCTAGAAACAAAATTCAAGATTCATTTGAAAGAAGAGATTCTCCACTTTCATGGGGCCCTGGGCAATTGCCCACTTTGCCTACCCATAGAGCCGGCCCTGTCTACAGGTATCCTACAAGCGACTCTGGGACACTGAAGGTATCCTGCCAGTGGTTCTGGGACTCTGCGGGTATCCTACCAGCAGCTCTGGGACTCTGCAGTTATCCTGCTAGTGGTTTTGGGACTCTGCAGGTATCCTGCTAACAGCACTGGAAATCTGGAGGTATCCTGCTAGTGGCTCTGGGACTTTGCAGGTATCCTGCCAGTGGCTCTGGGACTCTCCAGGTATCCTGCCAAAAGTGCAAGGAATCTGCAGGTATCCTGCTAGTGGTACTGGGGCTTTGCATGTATCCTGCCAGCGGCTCAGGGACTCTGTAGGTATCTTGCCAGTAGTGCTGGGACTCTGAAGGTATCCTGCCAGTGGTTCTGGGACTCTGCAGATATCCTGCCAACAGCACAGGGAATATATAGGTATCCTGCTAGCGGTTCTGGGACTCTGCAGTTATCATGCCAACAGCGCCAGGGATCTAGTGGTATCCTGCTAGTGGTTCTGGGACTTTGCAGGTATCTTGCCAGCGGCTCTGGAACTTTTCAGGTTTCCTGCCAGCAACACTGGGCCTCTGCAGGTATCCTGCCAGTGAGTCTGGGACTCCACAGGTATCCTGCCAACAGCACTCAGAGTCTGCAGGTATCCTGCTAGTGGTATCCTGCCAGTAGCTCTAGGACTTTGCAGGTATCCTGCCAGTGGCTTTAGAACTCTGCAAGTATCCTACTTTTCTGTCATTCACACGTTTAGTTTTTCAGATGCAGTTTTCAAAGCCAAAAGCAGGTGTGGATCACAATGGGTGAAAACATATCATTGAGCTTCTCTTCTTCTTTTCCTGGTTTGGACATGGAAAACTGCTACTCAGGTGTATAAGGGTGGATTATTATACTCAGGGGCGTTGCTAGGGTCACAAAAGATCTGGGGCACGGGCCCTAATACATATACCCTCACTTTATAATCTCCCCTCACACAGCATTATACCCCAGACTCTGGTTAATATTTCCCAATTATGGCCCCACTCAGTGTTGAGAATGATACTTTACATCACAACCCTCTCTTGTGGTTCTGACACTTAGTAATGTGGCCTGTCATGTAACAATGCCCCTCAGAAATAGATTCCCCCCACACAATATCCCAAGACACTCAGTAATGCCCCCCCGACACTCACTTTTAACCCCTTTCTCATTCACTAATTACCACCTTACATTAACCTCACATTCACTAATAGCCCCAACAGTTGGTAAAAAGCCCCACACTCAGTATTAGCCCCTGAAACTCACTAATACCTTCCCAATCACTTATAACCCCTTATATTCACTAATAGCCCCCACATTTTGAAATAAGCCCCCACACTCAGTAACAGCCATCAATACTAACTATTAGCACTCCACCCATTCAGTAGTAGCCCCATCACTTATAGCCCCACATTTTGTAATAGCCCTCCCACACTCGTTTTTAGCCCTATACACTTTCTATTAGCTCCACACACTCACTAATAGCCCCAATATTTTGTAATAGCCCCCACACACTTACTACTAGCCCCCTAAATTTACTAATAGTCCCCACACACAGTAATAACCATCCACTCAGTCATAGCCCCAGACAAATTCAGTAATAGCCTCCACAATTTATAATAGCCCCAACCCCCACTCTCACCATTAGCCCCCATATTTAGTACAAGCCCTGACATTCACTTATAGCCCCCATATTCAGGAATAGCACTTAATTCTTTTATAGCCTTCCCCTAACTCATGGATAGCTCCCACCCCACAGTAATGCCCCCAAAAATCCATACAAATAACTAATAGTCACTTCTCTTCACTCGTCCTCTTCTCTGTGTGTGTGAAGAGAGAGGCGCCGTGACGTCACTACATCGCCTGGCTGCTACAAGGAGCTGCTTGAAGCAGGAGATTCGATGCCATTGTTTCCTGCAGATCCATGTAATCCGTGGTACTGCTGTGCGCTCTGTAGTGGAGCCAGATGCTGGCGGCTACCTAATAGAGATCATTGTGGAGAGAGCCGACGGACAGGAGACAGGGACATTCGGGGCTCTGGCCAAAAGATCTGGGGCACGTGCCCCGGATCTTTTGACCAAGCGACGCCCCTGATTATACTTGTTCCTAGACCAGACTGTGCTCATGTCTGCCCGAATTGTGTTTGTTAGAATCCTGAACTCTGAATCCAACCAGCAGTGCTGGGACTCGGCAGGTATCCTGCCAGCAGATCTGGGAATCTGCAGGTATCCTGGCAACACCACTGGGAATCTGCAGGTGTCCTGCCAGTGGTTTGGCAATCTGAAGGTATCCTGACAGTGGTTCTGGGACTCATCAGGTATCCTGCCAGCAGCGCCGGGACTCTGCAGGTATCCTGCCAGCAGTGCTGGGACTCTGGATGGATCCTGCAAGTGGTTCTGAAACTTTGCAGGTATCCTGCCAGCAGCTCTGGACTCTGCAGGTATCCTGCCAACAGTGCTAGGGATCTGGAGGTATCCTGCTAGAGGTTCTGGGACTTTGCAGGAATACTGCCAGTAGTTCTGGGAATCAGAAGGTATACTGCCAGTGGTTCTGGGACTCTTCAGGTATCCTAGCCGCAACGCTGGGACTCTGCAGGATCTTGCTAGCAGTACTGGGACTCTGAAAGTATCCTGCTAATGGTTCTGGGACTCTGGAGGTATCCTACCAGCAGCTCTGGAACTCTGCAGGCATCCGGCCAACAGCACTGGGAATCTGCAGGTATCCTTCTAGTGGTTCTGGGACTTTGCATTTATCCTGCCAACGGCTCTGGGACTCTGGAGGTATCCTATCACTGGGTCTCGGTCTCTACAGGTATCCTGCCAACAGTGCTGGGAATCTGCAAGTATCCTTCTAGTGGTTCTGGTACTCCAGGTATCCTGCCAGTGGCTGTAATGAGCGCACTTCCTTTATCCCCCATAAGTATGCAGTGCCCGAGACATTACAAGAAGTTGATGCTGGCAGTCAAGCTGAACAGAAACTTTACTAGGAGTCAAGGGGAGGGAAGGCAAAGATAATGTATCCAAAGTAATCAGAGCCATCCACTCAGCTAATACCTGGAAGACCCCCCTAATCCTTCTCGGCACGGATGCCGAGAAGGCATTTTATAGGGTAGATTGGCTCTTTATGAAGGAGGTCCTCCTAAAATATGGCCTCCCGAGTAGCTTTGTGGAGGCTATCTTCTCGTTGTACAACGGGCCCTCTGCACGTATTAGAGTCAACGGGATCTTGTCACCCACCTTCCATATACGAAATGGAACAAGGCAGGGTTGTCCCTTATCCCCCTCCCTCTCTGCCTTGAAGCTATGATTCAATATGTATGTCAGGACAAACGCATTAAAGGGTTTAAGACGGGGAATTCCACGTGCTTGCTGGCGGCCTTCGCCGATGACTTAATTTTCCTGATTACCAACCCATCTGAAGCCTTACCGATTCTTTGCAAACACTTTGAGTACTTTAATCAGATAGCTAACTTTAAAGTGAATATGAGCAAGTCAGAAATTTTAAACATATCCCTACCAGCACATCAAGTTAAAAGGATCAAACCAACGTCCCCTTTCATCTGGCAGAATGACTATCAAATACCTGGGAGTCCAACTGTCTAGAGACCCACGTAATCTTTATAAACTAAACTTCACTCCACTTTTAGACACCATACAACAAAAGCTAACAGACTATAATCTGCCAAACATCTCGTGGATGGGCAGGAAGAATGTGTTAAAAGCTTATGTGTTACCCAAGATACTCTATCCCCTTTTGATGCTCCCAATAACAGTACCAGAAAGCTTTTTCTCCAAAATTAAGAAAATGTTCTCAAATTATTTATGGAGAGGGAAACGCCCTAGGTTGGCACACACCCTGCTGATGCGGAAAAAAGGGAAAGGAGGTTTGGGGGTACCGGACGCAAGATTTTACTACTGGGCTGCACAGGCGGTGAGGGGGATAGCATAAAGAACACAAGGTAGCTCCTCAGTAACTCCCACATCAATGGGGCAGAAAGAGAGATCACTGACGCTAGGAGGGGCGTGGATTTCACCTCCCTGGAGGCAGAATTTAGATGGCCTGGACAAATTGACGAGACACACACTCCAGATGTGGCATGAAGTAAACAAGAGATTTGAAGTATCCCCTTTCCCATCCCCTTTAATGCCAGCTAGTCTCCTACCTTATACAATTTCTAAGAAGTGGTCTGATATACCTACTTGGTGGGCGGGTTTGAGGACCTCACACTAGGGGAATTTCTTAAAAAAGCCGACACTATGCAAGATGAGGAAATTAAAGTTAGGACAAAAGGGAAGGGATGCTTGTCACTCATCAAGATGCAGCTCAAATCAGTGTGTATGGAGTTCCTAAAGACACACGGTGCAGTGAGAGAGGCAACAACTCTAGAGATATCTTTAGCTGTAGGCGCCCCTAGGGTTACAAAGGTGTCGTTTCTACATGACATCTTGATATCAAAAAAAGCACCAGACTACCCGCTTTACATTTCAGCATGGGAGAAAGAGCTGGGCCTTACCCTCACGGACAAGCAAAAAAATTGGGTATTGAGACACTCCTATGGTTTTTCTCGCTGTGTTAGGTTACAAGAAAACCATTACAAATTATTATCGAGGTGGTACAAAACACCAGAATCATTGTTCCACTGGGGCCTGCACCCTACAGGGGCATGCTGGAGATGCGGACTAGAATTAGGCTCTTACACGCATGTGTGGTGGTCATGCTCTCTAATTAAAACTTTTTGGCTGGAGATCCAAAGCAGAATTCGCACCATATGCTCTACTTCCCCTCAAATATCATTACCTTTAATTTGCATGGGATGGGCGTCAGATGACACCAAGTTAGATGGGAAGTCTATCTTCACACACCTTATCGCTGCAGCAAAGGCGTTGATACCCACTTACTGGTTACAAACCATCGCACCACCCATCTCAGCTTGGGAGGAGAAAGTGGCTCAGATTTATCGGATGGAGGAACTTTCAAGTTGGGCGTCCCACACTCACGAGCAATTTGTCACAACATGGCAACCATGGATAGATTACAGAACCAAAGCTAATAACAGATAATGGCTGTGAATGCAGCGTGAGCCCACACCCTCCGAATAGCAAAAAACTAAGCAACATATCCTTTTTACCACCCAAGCAACTGATAGTTATATAACACTACACACTCTTTCCCTCTGACCTCCCTTCCCCATGACTAACCCAACTCCCCCCCCCCCCCCTGTACCATAGCTACCATAAGATTATATTTGTTCACAGTAACTTGTTGTTATATTTGCTTTGTTACTTATTCCTTGCAATGTCATGAGCACAACCAGGTACCGTGTGCTTATGGATCATGACTTTCTGTTTCACATACGATTAGATCACCTGTAAGTACCCGCTAACCTGATGGAGATAATAATACTGAATATGTATGTTCAATTGATATGGTAGAATCACTACTTGGTATACTATGTATTTTTGTATTGAACAAACAAAATGCCCTGTTTTTAAAAAATGCTTTAATAAAAAGAGAATTGATAAAAAAGAAACTTTACTAGGATAAAAATAATATAGGTCTTACACCGAGTGGGTGTGGAGGGGTGCAAAGCAATCCATGTTGGAACGCCGTCAGGGTCGGTGCAGCATGTTCCTTCCCCACACCTGCACAGTAGCTAAAGCCTATGGTATGGTATTTTTTGGATGCTATGTTGATTCACATTAATTGTGAATCAAAGTAAGAGATGTGTGCATCTGTCATAGGTCAGCCTTGTAATTTAAAATGACTGTAAGTTAAAAAAAAACTAATAATAGTGTAAATGTATTCCTAGCAATTTAACATTTATTATCCAGTTAAATCTGTCAACCTACAACCTCACAAACCAGTTAGATAGCTTCAAGTAATTAAACTTAAAAGAAAGGAGTCACCGGAAAATGACCTATTTTTCTTAAATAGGTTTTTATAATGAAATTTTTTTTTAGGAATTTTGATGTAAAGCAGATAACAAATTACTACAGCTCAGGCAAGATAGTGCCCCCAAATTAGAATTCCAAAATAACAATAGATTGGAAAAAGTGAAATATTTTACATCTGCTTTACAGGAAATCAATCAGCAGGATTATCTTATATAAACCAAATACACATACATACTGTGTTTCCCATAGGTCTGCATGTGGTCTTCATTTTTTGTCCTTGTTTTACTAAAAACTGACTTTTAAAATGCAAATGCTAATAAGCCTAATGGGCTCTGGAAGGCTGTCACGGGTGTTCCCCCGACTTGAGATATGGTGCCCCTCGAGCGCCCACGCTTCTTACCTGTTCCCAGTCCTCCAGCCATGTGCAGGCGTCTAAGTCTCCTAGGGGACGCGTGCACAGGCTTCAGAAAATTTAAAGGGCCACCGCATTGTTAATTGCCGCTGGTCATTTTCCAGAATTTCCCGGCACACCCTGCTGGATCTTCGTGCCTTAGAGAAAGCTTTGTCTCGTGCCCAGTGCTGCTTTTGTGATTTTGCGTTGTGACCCCGGTTTTGTTACTGACTACGCTCCTCTGCTGCCTGCCTTAACCTATTGCTATGTCTCTGACTTGTGATCCCGTGCTGCCCATCCTCCTGCCTGTTCCCGACTACGAGCCTGCTTAATGTCTGTGTACTTCTCCTATGCTGCCAGAGTGGACAAAGTCGCACCTGCGGAATGACCTGATGGTATCACGCTGCAGCAAGTCCAACCCGCTCTATGGCGGGCTCTGATGAAAACCAGGTGCCACTTAGATTCCGGTCCCAGGTGTCGGCTTACGTCATCGTCCGCAGTGGTTCAGTGTGTCCACTACACCTGAAGCCCGACAGTAAGATTTGGCCATGGTTCCCGACAAGGTTTCATTACCAAAACTGGCTGATTTAACCCCCGACATGGTCCAGCAGTCTCAACAGATTGCCATGCAAGGTGAACAGCTTGGACAAGTCACCACCATGTTGCAGTAATTGATGGCGACTCAGAAACAATGACAGCTACTGCTACTACGGTAAGCCTACCTACCACTGAACCTAGACTGAGACTGTCCATGCTGTCCAACTTGTGCAGGGGCTGAACCTAGACTGAGACTGTCCATGCTGTCCAAGTTGTGCAGGGGCTTCATCACCAAGTGCTTCCTGCACATTGAGCTTATGCTGATACAGTTTGTCATGAAATGGGCTAAGGTGGCATTCATCATCAGCCTCATCTCTGGGAAAGCCATGGCATGGGCTGCTCCTCTCTGGGACAGAAAAGACCCAGTTACAGCTGACATCACCTCCATCTTTGCTGAGTTCCGGTCCGTCTTTGAGGAACCTGCATGGGCGTCTTCAGCTGAGACCGCATTGCTGAACCTGCGTCAAGAGGACTCATCTTCTGGTAACTATGGGGTTTGGTTCTGTACTTTGGCCTCTGAGCTAGCCTGGAACGATGCTGCCCTGATTGAGACCTTTAAAAAACTACTTTCGGGACAAGTTAAAGAAACGTTGTGTGAATGTGACACGCTGACTACTCTGAGCGATCTCATCTCTCTGGCCACGCGGATTGATATCCGGGTTTATTGAGTGCTCTGAGGAGTAACGCATGCCGAGCGACTATGAGTCTTTTCCAACTCTGAGGAGTAACGCAAGTCTGGGTCAGATGCTTGCCTTGCCTGGCTCTGGCATTGCAAAGACCACTTCAGCCACCTGCCGTGACCGCTGCAGAGGAACCAATGCAGGTGGACAGAGTTTGGCTGTTGTCACAGGAACGTTCCAGGTGACATCAGGAGAACCTCTGTCTCTATCGTGCTAGCCCGAAACACTTCCTTCAGTCATTTCCATTCTGTCCTCAGCATCCAGGAAATGCACGCACCTAGGGTTCGTGGGAGAAGCATCCCTAAGTGAAAACAAAGCTTCTTCACGTCTGAGCATACCTGTCTTGCTCAGCTCCGGGACGGGTTATCAGTTTCAAACCTTTTCCTGAATTGGTACCTTCAGTACCGTCTTCCTTTGTTTCGTCTTGAGAAGCCACCAGTCATCTCATCAGTCAGTGGGCAGATTCTCCAAGACCTGATCCAGTACTGCACTGAACCCCTATGACTACAAGTGGGGGTCTTGCACAAGGAGAGACTTTCCTTTTACGTGCTAACCTGGTGCACATCTTCAGTTCTTCTGGGTCTTCTGTGATTGCAGCGCCACGCACCTGTGGTCTACTGGCATATGGGTGAAGTTCTCCACTGGGGACCGAAATGCCAGTCACGTTGTCTGGAACTAGCTTGTCCTGTATCCACCATCTTGCTTCCGAAGTCCTCAAAGGCTCTGGTGGGTCTCCTCGCTCCATATGTGGACTTGCTGATGTTTTTTCAGAGATGTTATCAGAGACTTTGCCAATGCACTGACTCTACGATTGCCCTATTGAGGATGCGGATGTACCCACTGTCTGTTCCCGAGACCGCAGTGATGTCAGCCTATGTGAATGAGAATCTACAGAGGCGGTTCAATTTATTCCACATTTCTCCTCTCTTGTCTCTCCTATTGTAGTGCTGACCAAGCGGCTGAAGAAGCTTTCACTAAGCTGAAGTCTGCCTTTGCCTCTGCCCCAGTTCTCACATGGCCTGATACAGAGAAGCTGTTCCAGCTGGACGTTGACGCCTCCTCTGTTGGTGCTGGAGCCTTTCCCACCCAGAAATAGCCCAAAGGTCAAACTCTCACCTGCGGCTTCTTCTCTAAAACCTTCTCAGCCGCAGAGAGGAATTATTCCATTGGTGATAGGGAACTTCTGGCCACAAAGCTTGGCGCTATCTTCTGGAAGGAGCTCATCATCTGGTCTATATCTGCACTGACCACAAGAATCTCCTGTATCTACAGACTGCTCAGTGTCTCAATCCTCGTCAGGCTTGCCAGTCCCTCTTCTTTTTTCAATTCAATTCATTTCCGTCCAGTCCAGAAGAACGTCAAAGCCCTCTCTCGTGCCTCTGATGTTGTGGGGGAAGAATCAGCTCCTCGTCATATAGTTCCTCCGTAATAACTGGTTGTTGCTGCTCCTGTGGACCTATGGCAGCTTCCTCCTAGCAAGACTTATGTCCGACCAGCTCTTCGCAAGAGGATACAATTTTTTGTATCCCCACCCCAAAAAGGTTAATAAAAGTTAAACAACGGGGTGTTGCAACCCCAAAAATAGTGTTACTTTATTCTTTTATTGGTTTATTTTTCAAAATGCCACACTTTCATGCAGTGGTGTAACTAGAGTCCTGGGCCCCAGGGCAAAATTCCCAGCAGAGTCCCCCTTGCTGTGTATAAAAACATTGAATACCATCCACCAGTAGCCATAATCAATGTCCCCCTGACCAGTAGTCATAATTAATGCCTCCCCTCACCAGTAGCCATAATTAATATGCCCCCTCACCAGTAGCCATAATTAATGCCCCCCCTCACCAGTAGCCATAATTAATGTCCCCCCTCACCAGTAGCCATTATTAGTGCCCCCCCTCACCAGTAGTCATAATTAATGTCCCCCCCTCACCAGTAGCCATAATTAATGTCCTCCCCGTCACCAGTAGCCTTAATTGATGCCCCCCTCTCACCAGTAGCCATAATTGATGTCCACCCATCCACCAGTAGCCATAATTAATGCCCCCCCACCAGTAGCCATAATTAATGCCCCCCCTCACCAGTAGCCATAATTAATGTACCCCCTCACAAGTAGCCATAATTAATGTCCCCCGTCCGCCAGTAGCCATAATTAATGTCCCCACTCACCAGTAGCGATAATTAATGTCCCCCGACATCAGTATACATAATTAATGTCCCCCCATCCACCAGTAGCCATAATTAATGTCCTCCCCGTCACCAGTAGCCATAATTGATGTCCCCCTCTCACCAGTAGCCATAATTGATGTCCCCCCATCCACCAGTAGCCATAATTAATGTCCCCCTTCAAGAGTAGCCATAATTAATGTCTCCCATAGGTAATATCCCCCTAAATCGCCATTTCCTAACTTTCATCTATGCCCCCCTCCCCTACAAGCAGAAATAGGGTCTCATATATGTAAGCAAAATAAAAACTAAAATTCTTACCTTATTCCGCTCCTCATCTCATCTGGAGATCTGGTGCAGGCGACAGCTGATGACGCATCTGACAGGTCAAGTGCCTGGTCATAGTCCTCAGCAGACCTGGCGCAGGCAGCATTAAGCCTGCGTCAGCCTAAGTGATGGATACAGTGGGTGGGGACGCCGGGTGAGGTGTTTGGGGTTGGTGGGGACGTCGGGAGGAGCAGGAGCCCGTTCTCATTTTAAATTGTGACAGCTGTGGGCCCCCCCGGATCCAGCGCACCGACCAGATGCAGAACAGTCTGTAACGGGAAGGCCCAAGGCTGTCACAATTTAAAACATCTGCCCACTGTGCTGTGTCAAGTTATCAGCGCAGCGCTGGGGTCAGGTGTGGGCCTCTGACTGACAATGAGCCTGGTCACCCCATGCGACTGTGATCGTTACGCCCCTGCTTTCAAGGTTTTTACTGTCCTACTATCTTTGGAGCTCAACAAATGCGACAAAGCGCCTGAAATGACTACCAATAATATCCGGCACAGTTACAGACTATGGGGGAGAATTTATATATGTCGTCACATGCCTGCCTCCCCCATCACCGCTACAGCAGATACATCTAAGGATTAGACCTAATTCATGTGAGAAGATTAACAAGTTTACCAAGGGCTGTTTTGAATAGTTTGAAGGGTTTTAATAAATTGTCCTCTAAAATATTTCTGTTCAAATTGTAAGCCTCCAAATGTCCTTAAAAAATAATATGACATTAAAAAATCTATCAACATACAACAGACATATGGTTAATATTAGTTAGTAGCCAATTTTGGCAGTAAGACTAACTGTTTGATAAGCATAACTTTTATCAGAATCACAAATTTTAAAATATTTTATAACAATTTATCAAGCATGACCGTGGCGTGTAAGGGTTTTCCCCCATATGGATCGGATCCCCAGTGCCGCTTACCGAGGGATCTGATCCACTTCTTGCCAGCCCTGAGGTCTGCCAAGTGCCCCGGGGCTGCCTGATCTCCCCGGCAGTCAGACCCCTTCAACTCAGTTCTTCAGAATACCTATGTATTGTTTACAGTATATACAGAAAAACTGTAAATAAAACATTACAATTATTTGATTCAGTGGTCACTTGAAAGTACACAATTTTGGATGGAATATTGGAATGCTGCCATTTTTTTTATTTGTAATTCATTGGACGGACTGGGCTTTGCATCTGAGCATTTATTTTTGCATGTGCTGCCTCAGTGTCTGACTGGAGTGTCTTGGGCCCACCAGAGAAAAATGTTTTTTGGGGCCCATTTTTCAACTATATAGAAAGAATGCAGTTGCACAGATTTGTTTTTCATGCTTTAAGTGTGTGGTCCAAATGACATATCCCCTGTATTCTTTGGGCAAACTACACTGCAACTACACAGATTTAATTAGGCAAAAAACAAATTTAGCCCAAACATTGTGCAATATTCTGGCACCTGTCACTTTTTTATATTTCTGCCACATTTATCAAAAGTAGTGCAGTGTGTACTCTATGCAGTTTGCGCCAGATTAAACAATACTGGCACCCGGTCTTTATTAATCTGATGCACCCTGCACTGGTTTTTTAATGCACTCTGACCCACATTTATTAAGGTTCAATTATTATTTTTTGAGTAACACTACAAACAGAGAAAGAGGAGAGGACCCACAATACGGGCACATGTTCGGGTGGCAGCCCCATACTGAGTTATAAACAGGAAGTATATTCAAGTAGGCCTCTGGCTCTAAAAAAAACAGATACAACCAAAAAATACAAATAAATTAGGAGAGTAGGACAGGGGAGAAAGGGAAGCAAAGGGAAAGAAACAGGGGGGGGGGGGGGGGGTGTTACCCGACATAGACCAAGGATAGACTTAACAAATTTTTGCTAATAAAGTGACATTTTATGTTAATACGCCTGAAGCCAAGTAGATAAGGGGGGCGATTACGTGAATGTTACCCATTTATAACAAGTCTTATGATATATATCTATTTGTTATCTAGCACCCTCAGTTCTTCCATATGTCTTATTCGATCCACTTTCCACATTAACCTGGTGGGTGTAGAATTAGATTTCCATAGCCTAGGGATCACCAATCTCATCGCCACCAGGAAATGTCGTAATAGACCTCTCTTAATGTCTTTGAGACGTCCTGGAAGCAAGGACAACAGAGCAATGGCCGTGGATAGGTTTCTGGTGGTTCTGTAGATCCTCTTATAAAGATCCCAGATGGCAATCCATATAGATGCCACCACCCCACAGTCCCACCAGACATGAAGCTTAGTTCCCCTGGATATCTTGCATCGCTAGGAGAGACGTAGGAGAGACAGAGGGAAACATGCTGTGTAGGCGTGTGGGGGTTCTGTACCACCTAGTGAGGATTCTAAAACTGGTCACCTGAATTTTACTGGACACCAAAAGCTTGTGCGTTAGGAGGGATCTCTCCCATTGCTCCTTGGTAAATGTCTCACCCAACTCCTCCTCCCAGTCCTCCCCACTGCACCCAGAAAGCATTTTGGAGATGAGAGACAACCCGTGAGGTGTTACTGTGCCCGAGGAACATACGGTCTCAAATGGGGTAAGTGTAATTGGAATAGATCTCCCCGGGGCCAGTGACTATATGAAACTCCGCACCTTTAAGTAGTGTAGCCAGGCACCTGGATAGGTTCTTTTGTTTCCAAGTATGTTGCTTAACCCCTTAAGGACGCAGCCTGTTTGCAGGTTAAGGCTCGCAACTTTTTTTGGAAATTTGACCAGTGTCTCTTCCTGTGGTAATAACTTTTCAACGCTTTAAGATATCTCTGTGATTTTGAGATTGTTTTCTCGTGAGACATTGTAGTTTATGTTAGTAGTGTCATTTCGGTGATCCGTTCCTTTTTTGGGGGGTAAAAATTCAAAAATTTAGGAAAAATTTGAAAAAAATGACTATTTTCAAAGTTTCAAATGTTATAATTTTTAGACAAAAAGTGATACCACAAATTTTTTTTGATAGAAACCTTTTGCCATTGGTCTTCTTTTTATATCCATAATTTGTTTTACGTTTCCATTATTTTTATGGATGTGAGAAGGTTTGAAGTTTTAGTAGCAACTTCTCAGATTTTCTTGAAATTTGAAAAATGCAAACTTTTTGGTGATCAATTCAGTTTGGAAGTGCCGTATAAAGGCTTATGTACTATATACTCCCACAAGTAACACCATTTTATGAACCTAACATCTCAACCTATTCAAATCAGCATTTAAGAAGTCTGTTAACCCTTTAATTATTTTTCCGGAAGCATATGAAAATGGAGTGGAAATTTTGAAATTTCAATTTTTGATTTCAATCTTTCCAATTTAGCCCTAAAACGGATACATTCAGAAGGAATTTGAGGTAAATATATATTCCTAATTTCTTGCCCTGCTTCTTCCGAGTACGGCAATACCAGACATGTGGATGTCAGCTGCTGTTTCCCCGCACATCGATGTCCAGAACAGAGTTAGCGATACCGGGAATTTGGAAGGCCAATTTGGCTGCAAATATTTTGTGGTGCCACAGTGTAATTGAAGAGCCCCTGAAGTAAAAGTACAATAGAAAACCCCCCAAAATGTCACCATTTCGGAAACTAGACCCCTCAAAGAATTTATCGGTGGTTGTGGTGAGCATTTTAACCCCCGACACGCTGGTCAAAATTGAATGCAAAGTAAATGGTGCAGAGTAAAAATTGTGTTTTTATCTCAAAAATGTCATTTTAGTGCCTCATATACTGTGCCCAACTCATGCCACTTTAGACAAACACCCCAAAAATCATTCTGCGGGTTGTCCCGAGTACAGCAATACCACACATGTGCCAATAATTTACAGACTGGGCGCACAGAAGGGATGAGAACGGAAGGAGTGAAATTTTGATTTTCCAGCTCCGTTTTCACATGTTTGGATTTGGAGTGCCATGTCATGTTGGCAGGGCCCGTGAGGTGCCAGTGCAATAGAAACCCCCAATAAATGATACCATTACGGAAACTAGACCCCTCAAAGAATTTATCGGTGGTTGTGGTGAGCATTTTAACCCCCGACACGCTGGTCAAAATTAAATGCAAAGCAAATGGTGCAGAGTAAAAATTGCGTTTTTATCTCAAAAATGTCATTTTAGTGCCTCATATACTGTGCCCAACCCGTGCCACTTTAGACAAACACCCCAAAAATCATTCTGCAGGTTGTCCCGAGTACAGCAATACCACACATGTGCCAATAATTTACAGACTGGGCACATAGAAGGGATGAGAACGGAAGGAATGAAATTTTGATTTTCCAGCTCCGTTTTCACATGTTTGGATTTGGAGTGCCCTGTCATGTTGGCAGGGCCCGTGAGGTGCCAGTGCAATAGAAACCCCCAATAAATGATACCATTACGGAAACTAGACCCCTCAAAGAATTTATCGGTGGTTGTGGTGAGCATTTTAACCCCCGACACGCTGGTCAAAATTAAATGCAAAGAAAATGGTGCAGAGTAAAAATTGCGTTTTTATCTCAAAAATGTCATTTTAGTGCCTCATATACTGTGCCCAACCCATGCCACTTTAGACAAACACCCCAAAAATCATTCTGCGGGTTGTCCTGAGTACAGCAATACCACACATGTGCCAATAATTTACAGACTGGGCACACAGAAGGGATGAAAACGGAAGGAGTGAAATTTTGATTTTCCAGCTCCGTTTTCACATGTTTGGATTTGGAGTGCCATGTCATGTTGGCAGGGCCCGTGAGGTGCCAGTGCAATAGAAACCCCCAATAAATGATACCATTACGGAAACTAGACCCCTCAAAGAATTTATCGGTGGTTGTGGTGAGCATTTTAACCCCCGACACGCTGGTCAAAATTGAATGCAAAGTAAATGGTGCAGAGTAAAAATTGCGTTTTTATCTCAAAAATGTCATTTTAGTGCCTCATATACTGTGCCCAACCCATGCCACTTCAGACAAACACCCCAAAAATCATTCTGCGGGTTGTCCCGAGTACGGCAATACCACACATGTGCCAATAATTTACAGGCTGGGCACACAGAAGGGATGAGAACGGAAGGAGTGAAATTTTGATTTTCCAGCTCCGTTTTCACACGTTTGGATTTGGAGTGCCATGTCATGTTGGCAGGGCCCGTGAGGTGCCAGTGCAATAGAAACCCCCAATAAATGATACCATTACGGAAACTAGACCCCTCAAAGAATTTATCGGTGGTTGTGGTGAGCATTTTAACCCCCGACACGCTGGTCAAAATTGAATGCAAAGTAAATGGTGCAGAGTAAAAATTGTGTTTTTATCTCAAAAAAGTCATTTTTGTGCCTCATATACTGTGCCCAACCCATGCCACTTTAGACAAACACCCCAAAAATCATTCTGGGGGTTGTCCTGAGTACGGCAATACCACACATGTGCCAATAATTTACAGGCTGGGCACACGGCAGGGGTCAGGAAGAAAGAAGCACAATTTAGATTTTCAAGCTTCGTTTTCACTAGATTGGTAATGGGGGGTACCCCCGAGGTACCAGTACAATAGAAACTCCCAAGTAGTGAACCCATTTTGGAAAGGGCACCCCTCAAAGAATGTATGTAGGCTTGTATGATCATTTTAACCCCCAACACGCTGGTCAAAATTGAATGCAAAGTAAATGGTGCAGAGTAAAAATTGTGTTTTTATCTCAAAAAAGTCATTTTTGTGCCTCATATACTGTGCCCAACCCATGCCACTTTAGACAAACACCCCAAAAATCATTCTGGGGGTTGTCCTGAGTACGGCAATACCACACATGTGCCAATAATTTACAGGCTGGGCACACGGCAGGGGTCAGGAAGAAAGAAGCACAATTTAGGTTTTCAAGCTTCGTTTTCACTAGATTGGTAATGGGGGGTACCCCCGAGGTACCAGTACAATAGAAACTCCCAAGTAGTGAACCCATTTTGGAAAGGGCACCCCTCAAAGAATGTATGTAGGCTTGTATGATCATTTTAACCCCCAACACGCTGGTCAAAATTGAATGCAAAGTAAATGGTGCAGAGTAAAAATTGTGTTTTTATCTCAAAAAAGTCATTTTTGTGCCTCATATACTGTGCCCAACCCATGCCACTTTAGACAAACACCCCAAAAATCATTCTGGGGGTTGTCCTGAGTACGGCAATACCACACATGTGCCAATAATTTACAGGCTGGGCACACGGCAGGGGTCAGGAAGAAAGAAGCACAATTTAGGTTTTCAAGCTTCGTTTTCACTAGATTGGTAATGGGGGGTACCCCCGAGGTACCAGTACAATAGAAACTCCCAAGTAGTGAACCCATTTTGGAAAGGGCACCCCTCAAAGAATGTATGTAGGCTTGTATGATCATTTTAACCCCCAACACGCTGGTCAAAATTGAATGCAAAGTAAATGGTGCAGAGTAAAAATTGTGTTTTTATCTCAAAAAAGTCATTTTTGTGCCTCATATACTGTGCCCAACCCATGCCACTTTAGACAAACACCCCAAAAATCATTCTGGGGGTTGTCCTGAGTACGGCAATACCACACATGTGCCAATAATTTACAGGCTGGGCACACGGCAGGGGTCAGGAAGAAAGAAGCACAATTTAGGTTTTCAAGCGTCGTTTTCACTAGATTGGTAATGGGGGGTACCCCCGAGGTACCAGTACAATAGAAAGCCCAAGTAGTGAACCCA
This sequence comes from Engystomops pustulosus, assembly GCF_040894005.1. Taxonomy (NCBI): domain Eukaryota; kingdom Metazoa; phylum Chordata; class Amphibia; order Anura; family Leptodactylidae; genus Engystomops; species Engystomops pustulosus. Next base: position 132,591,037 of record NC_092412.1, read on the forward strand.
TTTTGGAAAGGGCACCCCTCAAAGAATGTATGTAGGCTTGTATGAGTATTTTAACCCCTAAGGTGCTGGCTCAAATGTAATACAAAGTGAGTAGTGCAGAGAAACAGTTGTATTGCAATTTATCAAATATGCCATTGAAGTGACAAAAGTATTTTGCCCAACTCATGCCACTGGGGAAAAACACATCAAAAATCATTCTGCGGGTTACCCCGGTTAGGGCAATACCCCATAGGAGGCAATAATCTGTAGGATGGTGACACGGCAGGGCTCAAAAGGGAATAACTTGTTGGAGCACAGACATTGTACTTTTTTTTTTCTTTTTGGCATCATGAAAGATTTGTAGATGCCAATAGGGGCCAGTACAGTAGAAACCCCTAAGAACTGACCCTATTTTGGAAACTACACCCCTCCATGAATTAATCTAGGGGTATAGTTAGCATTTTAACCCCACAGGTGGACCCCTGAAAAAGTGCAAAATGGATAGTGCATAGTAAAAAATATCTATTATGTCATTTTGTGCCCAGCTGCTGCCATGGGAGACAAACACCCTAAAAATCATGATGCATGTATTCCCGGGTAAAGCATACGGGACAGTAATCTAGAGGCTGGGCACATGGCAGGGCTTAGAAGGGAAGGTGCGGCATGATGTATAAGCTGTGCGTCAGGGTAACAACAGGGTACTCTAAAAATCCAGGGATGTATGATAAATTCGGAAGCAATCTTTCATACATAACCCTGGTTTTTCTGGGCATGTCTCACAGTGATGAATGGTGTCCTTCCGAATGCCATTTTTGGAGCACACCCTGCACCTCTTTTGTGACCTTCCCTTGCTGGCTGATTGGGGAACTACTCCTGGAAAGTGCTGCCCTGGTACAATACGTGATGTGGCCTCACTTCCAGATGTGCTAGCACTCCCCCCTTCCTGGTCTCCAAAAAGAAAGTACTTTATTACCATCTCTTGAAATTCCAGGAAAGTTCCCCTCTGGCCGGCATATCGATGCAGCACATAAGCATTATACAATGCCATCTGCATGATGTGCACGGCCAGCTTCTTGTACCACACCCTCGACTTCCGCATGGCATTGTACGGCTGAAGCACCTGGTCAGACAAGTCCACCCCTCCCATGTATTTGTTATAATCTAAAATACAGTCTGGCTTGGGGGTTTCTGTACTGGCACCTCGTACTGGGACAGGGGTGGTGGTGTGCTCATGTATTGTGGTTAATACAAGGACCTCTCTCTTGTCCTTGTACTTAACACACAATACAGAGTCGCTGCATAGTGCCCTGCTTTCGTGCCTTTTAAGTTTTTGCCCAAGCAGCGACTTAGGGAGACCTCTCTGATTTCTGCGTACAGTGCCGCATGCCGCAGTATTTCTGGAAGTGAGGCACTTGAACAGGGTGGTGCTGGTGTAGAAATTGTCCAGGTAGAGGTGGTAGCCCTGGTCCAGCAGTGGGTGCACTAAATCCCACACTATCTTCCCTGTAACACCCAGGAAGGGGGGGCATTCTGGGGGCACTAAAGAGGAGTCCTTCCCTTCATATACCCTGAACTTGTATGTGTACCCTGATGAACTTTCGCACAGCTTATACATTTTCACACCATATCTTGCCCTCTTATTGGGCAGGTACTGGCGGAATTGAAGTCTCCCTTTGAATTGTACCAGGGACTCGTCTATGCTCACATGTTTGGCGGGAGTATATGCCTGGGCAAACTTGGCACTAAAATGATCTAATATGGGCCTGACCTTAAATAACCGATCATAACTGGGGTCACCTCTGGGTGGGCACTGTGTGTTGTCAGTGTAGTGCAAAAACTTATGGATGGCTTCAAAGCGCATCCTGCTCATTGCCATGCGGAACATGGGGGTGTGGTACAGTGTATCTGTGCTCCAGTAGTCCCTGATTGAAGGCTTCTTTACTATGCCCCAATACTTGTACATCTCTGCTGCAGTGACAGGGGTCCACCTGTAGGGTTGTGCATAAAAGGATGTGGGGTTTTGGGCAATATGTTGTGCAGCGTAGAGATTTGTCTGAAATATAATAATATTTAGCAGCTCCTCATCAAAAAAAAACTTAAAAAAGTCCACAGCTCTGAGCCCTGTCGTGTCAAAGTTAATGCCAGGATGGCCCAAAAAGTCAGGGACCTGAGGGGTATAATTATCTGGGGCTACCCATGTGGGGTCAGTGGAAGCCCCAGACGCTTCTCCTGCAGAAGTCCCAGAAACTTCTCCTGCAGAAGTCCCAGGCACTTCTCCTGCAGAAGTCCCAGGCACTTCTCCTGCAGAAGTCCCAGGCACTTCAATTGCAGAAGTCCCTGGAACCCTACGGCGCCTTCTTGGGGGTCCTTCCAGGTCACTGGAAGATGAGCAGGAGGATGATGATAGGTAAAAGGGACCATCATCCCCACTAGCTGACTCGGTGTCAGAGGCAAGCATGTTATATGCCTCCAACACGGTGTACGTCTTCTGAGACATTGCACACAAAAAAAAATAGAGAACAAGAAAAATTAGATAATGTGCACCAAACTACACGGATAAACCGTCTAGCAGGCACACAAAAAAAAAATATAATGCACACCAAACTACACGGACAAGCCGCACAGATGGCACACACAAAAAATAATGTGCACTAAACTACACGGACAAGCCGCACAGATAGCACACAAAAAAAAAAAGATAATGCGCACCAAACTACACGGACAAGCCGCACAGATGGCACACACAAAAAATAATGTGCACTAAACTACACGGACAAGCCGCACAGATAGCACACAAAAAAAAAAGATAATGCACACCAAGCCACACGGACCAGCCGCACAGATGGCACACAAAAAATAATGCGCACTAAACTACACGGACAAGCCGCACAGATAGCACACAAAAAAAATAATGCGCACTAAACTACACGGACAAGCCGCACAGATAGCACACAAAAAAAATAATGCGCACTAAACTACACGGACAAGCCGCACAGATAGCACACAAAAAAAAGGTAATGCACACCAAACTACACGGACAAGCCGCACAGATGGCACACACAAAAAATAATGCGCACTAAACTACACGGACAAGCCGCACAGATAGCACACAAAAAAAATAATGCGCACTAAACTACACGGACAAGCCGCACAGATAGCACACAAAAAAAAAAGATAATGCACACCAAGCCACACGGACCAGCCGCACAGATGGCACACACAAAAAGTAGCTATGTACGGGTACACCTACGGCGTTCTGGAAAAAAATATTACCAGGCACCGAAAAAAAACCTATGTGCACCGCGCAAAAAGGCGCTACAAATGCACCTAGCTTGCCCTAAGACAAACTAACTACCGCTAAGATTGCTAAAGATTCTGTGCAGCGCTATTCACACGGCGCACTGAAAAGTGCGTCCAGTGCAGAACAACGCTAACACAGCGCACTGAAAAGTGCGTTTGGGTTCAGAAGGGACAGACAGGGAAAAACGGAAGACACGTGGGATCACACAAGGCGATCACACAGGGAACACACAGGACACAGGAAAAAACAGATAGGATGGGAATTTGTAGGGAACAATAGGGATCAGATAAGGATCAGAACACTATTTATAGTGTAAAAGTGTATTTTGGTGCACACAGTAACGCTCTTTCCTCTCTCCAGCGATACCAAACCAAAATGGTGCCGCTGGAGGAAGAGGAAAGTGCTAAAAGCACGTTTTTTAGCCTAAAATCGCTGTAATTGGCCAGTCAGGTTTGACTGGCCAATCACGGCGATCGGCGGGCGGGACCAATTTGATTGGTCGGGTGACGGAGACAGGAACTCCTCCTGCCTCTGTCACCCAAATTTCAGCCCGATGTCACCACGTCTCGCGACGTGGTGACAATTCTAAAATAGTATGCGCTCGCGCAGTAGCTGTACTGCGCTGAGCGCCAATAGTGGGAAGCTGCGCAGTACAGCTACGGCGCGGAGCGCTAAGGGGTTAAGGGTCATATCCCAGTATCAGATGACCCACATTTAATAAAGCCCCTGTGCCAGTTATTTGTCTGCCTTTGCACGGTCTTCTCAGTGAAAACTGTGACATGCGACACATTTATCATGCAGTGTCCGACACGCTCTATGTTAATGGTGCACCAAAATAAAGTTACTGCACTCTGTCGGAGCTGCGCAAGGGGTGTCAGATTCATGAAGAACATGCTGCAGAAATCCTGAATCTGGCGCCCCCTGCACACTATACAGGCAAACTGCACCTGGAACTCTGCTTTTATGAAATGAGGACCTTTCTTCATGCTGCAGAATTGTGGCGCAAACTCCGACTAAGCAGTAACACACCCTTTTAGGTGAACAATTTTTATTGTTTTTGTCGGACACAGAGCAGCTGCGACACAAAACTGGCACAAACACTTAATAAATACACATGCAAGTACTTTGCACATTCTTTTCAGTACAAAGTTAGAGAGAAAACTGGCGCAGACTCTTTAATAAATGTCATATTTTGCTGAACCAGTTGCTGACTTTATTGATGCTATTCGAGAAAGCATAATGAACCGCCCCCACTTTATCCTAGAATCAGCGCTATGTAGGGAGAACACAAGACCTGCAAGGAAATCCTTTAGCATATACTTCTGCAAGCTACTTTGGCAAATAAAAAGACACCCAAAATTAGGCCAGGGACACACAGAACAAATTTGCTGCTCTTTACAAGCAGAACAGGTTGGATTTCTACAAGTCTCATATATATGCTTGAGAATAGAATATAACTGCAAATGATTTTTTCAGCAAATTAAGGATCGATAATTTAGTTAATGCAGCAAATCCCGGGCGCAAGATACAGGTCGTGTTCACATGTTGTGTTTAAACACACACCTCCAACACAATGGGGAGGGGCTTGGCCACAACGCAAATGAATTTCCACTGAAACGCATGTGTTCTAAGATGAGCACCACACATTTTGCATGTAAAGAATTTACATTTCAGAATGCATGTGCAACATCTCCCACCGGGGCCTAGCCTTTTCTCGGGGCCTGGAGTCAGCCGGGGCCCGCAGTACCTGAGTGGCTGGCGGTTGCGGCCTAGGCACGCTAGTGTCACGGTGCTTGGTACGGGGAACCGGAGGGCTGTCCTACAGCCTGGCAGGTCTCCAGCAGGGGGGTGTTGGCAAGAAATGGTGAGGGAGAGGCTGCTATAGCGGATCTCCCTGGGGCAACCCTTTGGTGTCTAGAGTATGAGTCTCTGTGTAGTGGACAGGGTGCCTGTGATGATGGTAGTTGTAGTAGCAGGGACCAGACGGAGGCAGAGGTTGAACAAAAACAACTTACAGTTCTTTATTGGAACCGACAGGAACCGCAGCAACGTGCCTTTAACAAGATGGTGGAGTACTGGAGAGGTATTTGGAGGGAGCCACAGGATGTAGATCACCAGCCTGGATGCAATGGCAGGCTGGGAGGCAGCTGTGTCCTAATAGGATGCTTCAGCTTGATCCTGGATATCTTCAGATATCACCCTTGAAGGTAGGATGATACCCCTTTCCTCACTACCTAGCTATTAGCTCCACTTCAGGCAGGGGCTAGGCTCTTCCTGCTCTGGTCTGGTGTGCTAGCTGTACAGACTCCGAAGAGTCTGTACTGGAGAGACTCCAGTCTGCTTCTGAGCTACTACTCAGCTAACTGCTCTCTAGAATATTCTTGGCCAGGGGTTTATCTCCCCTTGGTCAGGTGGTGGCTGCTCCTCCAATTACCTCTCAGCTCACAGAGACAGGATGTAACATAGATCATTGGATACTAGACTCTTACATCATACACAGATTAACTTCTGCCTTGCCAGGCAGGATTAACCACTGCAATGTCCCCTGTGTAATGTGATGACATGCTGTGGGGCTTATTCGCAAGCACTCCTTCGCCATTGCATCGGCGAGGGTGTTGCACATGCCTTTCAGTGGATATGCATATGTGTTCTGGTCAAGCCCTTCTCTGTTGCTTTTAAGTTTCATTTAAAAACAATGGGGCACATTAACTTACCTGTCAGAGGCGATTTTGCGCTCGATATCCTGCATCTGTCGCTTCCCCGCTCAGGTCTGCTGGAGTTCACCTTCTTCTCCCAACTGTATGTAATTGTATGTCTTGCGACACAATTTTAATGTTAAATCCCACCCTCAGTCCGAATCCATTGGAATGTCCGATGGCCCGCCCCCCGATTTCTGCCGCATGAAAGCCGACGCATTTGCGCCAAAATCCGATCATGTGCATCACATTCCCCTTCTAAATACCTGTCCCAGTCGTGCAATCCCCGATCTGCGAACCCTTAGTAAATAAGCCCCAATGTGTGACGCAATGCAAAGGTATTAACTGCCACACTGCTGTAATCACTATATTAAACAATAACATTATGATTTTTAATTTATACCATTCATTACAGTTATTATTTCAGACATTGGGCAGATTTATCAAGAGTCTGAAAGTCAGAATATTTCCAGTTGCCCATGGCAACCAATCACAGTTCAGCTTTCACATTACCAGTGCTCATGAATATTTTAAAGGGGAGCTGTGATTGGTTGCCATAGGCAACTGGAAATATTCTGACTTTCAGACACTTGATAAATCTTCCCCATTATCTATTTATATGCATATCCATGTTCATACATGCATAAATTCACAACATACACAAACACATATGCAGAACACACAGTATAGACGTGTAAACATAGATCACACACAGACAAGACATAGTATACACATGAACACATCCATTGTACACAATATACATACTTTACATTCATTGCATTAGCTGCATACTGTTATTGATATATTCCGCTACAGCGGCCATCTTGGACCAAGAGAACCAAATAGAACCCATTTTGAAAATCAAGTGGCCTTTTTAAGTATTAGCCGGGGGTCATGCCAGGGGTCAAGCACTGTCCAGCTAATGTCATGATTCAAACTTTATTTTTTTATGTAACCTGTTTGCTAATTCTCTCCATTTAATAAGAAGCCAGTCTGTTCTTCACTTTTGTTATATATTCTTCCTCTAGCACAAGCATATCTTATGTTTTGGTTGGCCCAAGTCTTCTTCTGAGAAGAAATAGTTAACCTTTTGGAGAATGTCCTCGTAAATTCATTATGGCCAATAGCATTACAGTATTCTATCTCCTTGCCACGCCCCTTTTAATGATGATCATGTGTTTTATATATGCACTTGCGTGTAAATAAAGGAGAGATTCTACATGCACCAAGAGACTGATGTGTCTTGGGTTTGTTCTCTCATCCCGGCACCGGAGCCATGAAAGAGTTAATTTGAAAGTCACCTTTACAACTGATAAGGGCAATTTAAGCCCTAGATAAAAAATCTCTAACAATTGGCGTCGACTGGGTGGCCATACTATAATGGACATTTGACCATCGAGGTGACCTCCGCAGGAGTCCAGGCGGCCAGTGACCAGAACTGACACTCGGGGTAAGTCTATTTTATTGTCTGCCTTAACTGTTATGTCTGTTTCACTGGCTGAAAGGACTGGGTAAGGTCATCTCCTTATGTGTACTTTGCCTTTAAATGTCATTATATAACAGTATGCTCTCTATAATTGGGCAAAGAAACACTTGTAAGGTGACTGACGGTGACGGATGGTCAAACAGTCTGTGATGTTAGATGAAGCTGTGAGACGGGAAGTAGTAACCCTTAGATGTCTGCAATGCTAGAGTGGGGAGTATTCTGTTGTGATTGTCATAGTGTCAGTGATACAGTTTTGTCATTAAAGGGGTTTTCCCATCTGGGCATTTACATTTAATTGAATTCATTTGCCATATGTAAACATTTCTTCATTTGGATGTTATAAAAAAAAAATGCTTATGTGTGAAGATAATTTTTCATAAATGTAGCCATTTTGTCCCTTAGAAACGAGATAGGTTTCTCGGATACGACCACCTCACATTTAGGCAGTGGTGGCTAGACATGCGCTATTGAGCCATGCCCAACCACTGGGCTTCAGCGATCATTACCACAGGACGACTGTGGGACCTGCAGTAACTCCCAGACATTTCATTTACAAAACCTTTTGTTTCTTTGTGCAATCACGCCAGCAGAGGTGGCCATATCCAAGGAAGCTATCTCGTTTCTAAGGCACAACATGACTACATTTATGAGAAATTATCTTCACACAGGAACATTTTTTTTAAATAACATCCAGTTGAAGAAATGTTTACATTTGGCAAATGAATCCAATTAAGTGTAAATGCCCAGATGGGAATACCCCTTTAAGGATTGCCCAAAGAAGTGAGTAACCGTGATGTGCAGAGACCTGCCCTTGCCAGGTGTGCATTGCACTCTCGGGGAGTCTGAGCGGTCTCGTATGACTGTAAGAACTAGTCGAGTCTGAAGGAGAGCGACTTGGAGGGTCAGTCCAGTCAGGCAGTGATCCAGTGTAGAGTCCCTTGTGGACTCGGAGGGTCAGTCTGTGGGCAGTGACTTGGTGTAGGGTCAGGCGGTTACCCATTGTAGGGTCCTTTGTGGAAGACTCAGGTGTCTAGTTTCTTTGTGCCTGTAAATCGAGGTGTCGGTATCCGTTGTGAAACCCTCTTGAGTCTGTGGGGACAGGTTCCTTTGACAGTATTGTGGTTGTGGACATTTATGATGGGAAGAGAACAGGATAAATTGGAATTGAGCCAAGTACATTGCAGGCAAGGGACTTGTTTTTCACATGATGGAAAAGTGCAAAGTTGACATAATGGAACATAAGGGCTGGTAGCATTGTGGTGAAAAGAAAAGTAGTAGTGAAGTTTTGAAGGTTTTGGGATGTGTCAGAGTATCTGATGATTGTACAAGTGACAAAACTTGATCAGATTTGCAAACAGACACTTAGAGCTTCTGGCTTTGACGGACGGACCAGGACAGAGTGACAGGAATCCTTCAGAGTGCCCATTGAAGAAAGAGACGGGCGATAAGGGACATTTAAAAGTTTTGATGTGGTAGAGAATTTGAGAAAAAGAGATTTTATTATATTTTCCTTGGGAGGGAAAGATGGCGTCTGGAATGCAGACTCCACCGCGGTATCTGGTGGGTAGAGAAGATGACATGCCTTACCATCCTTCAGCGGCGGCCATCTTACAACAGTTTATTTTTCAGTGGCGGCCATCTTAGCACAATTTATATTCTTTTCAAGTCCCTGAAAGTTAATTGCCTATGACACTACTCTGTTGGGAGCCATAAAGGCTGGTTGAGGATAATAGTTTTTGTTGTAGTTTAGCAGCTGAGCACCCTTCTTGACAGATGTCTGGAATAAAAGCCGGCCTTTGACTTCTGTTTCCTCTGTACCTGGATTTTGTTGAAACATTGCAGTCTGGCCAGAACCTTATAGATCAGTGATGGCTAACCTTTTAGAGCCCGAGTGCCCAAACATTAACCAAAAGCCACTAATTTATTGCAAAGTGCCAGCACAGCAACTTGAGCAGTAATTTATTTCTCCTTGCTCTTTGACAACTTTCAATCGTTCAGCCTCCTAAAAACACCAACACAGTTGAAAGGAGTGGGACCAATTCACCTATGATTGTAGGAAGATTCTCCAGGAAGATTCTTTGAGTCCTGTCTGATGAACTTCATGCTGGGGTGATGGCCTGGGTGCCCACAGAGAGGGCTCCGAGTGCCACCTCTGGCACCCGTGCCATAGGTTCGCCACCACTGTTATAGATAGTGTAAAGCGCTGGGCTGGAGATGGTGGGGGGAGAGTCTTGTGTGTCTAGATGATATAAAGCGGAGATGTAAACGGTAATGGAAGAGTTCCACAGGAACTGTTTACAGTTTTTGGACATATGGGGTATGACCTGACAGTATAGTGTTCATCTAGTGCACTTTGCCAGCTGTTTTGTAACAGGTTGTTACCAAAGGTGTTAACTAACTAGAGACATCTCTGCCAGACTTGTGGGACTGATAAGACTAACAGAAATCCAGGAAGAACAGAGACTTGTTTCACAGACCACTACCAAAGTAGAACTGAAAGAAGTTCCAATCCCGGACGAGCCCAGCTCAAGGGGGCGTGCTTCAACTTGCGGGGAGGAGACATGACTGAGGTGACTGAAGTGAGTGGCCACATTCTAGGGAAACGGAGACGTCCCCAACAGGGTGGGACTAAGGGGGTGGTAACGGACGAGGACATCAGTAATTACACTCCCCCTGACAGAGTTAGCTCATCTCATTGTAGAACTGAAGTCCTCCCCTGCTAGCCCAGTGAAGATTTAACTCTTTCCCAGTCAAGAAAAAGACCCAGAAAGAACAGACGGATAAATGTAGGATGGTCCATGACCTCCAAGCTGCCAATGAGTGTACTGAAGCCCAGTGGTCCCTAGCCCAAACTGGCAGCAGTCCCTGAAAATGCCATATTATTCACTGTTATTGATTTGGCAGATGTTTTCCTCTCTGTGCCCCTACAGTACCTATTTGCCCTTACCAGTTCAGTATTCCAGTATACCTGGTGCAGATTCCCACAAAGGGGGTCTGAGGGGTAAAACTCACTCAGCCAGTACTCTACAGCTCTACAGGGGGTAGACTGGCAGACTAGACCCTTACTGGATGTTCTCTTGTTTTTGTGCCTCCATTTTTAGGTTTGCCAGGATGCATCTATTGACCTTATGTATTTTCTGTTCCAGAAGGGTTGCAAAGCTTTCGCAGACAAACTCCAGTACCGTTAGGAGAAGGTGGTCTTCCTAGGCCACTGCTTCTCAGCTACAGGCAGACACTTCACAGAGGAAAGAAAGCTGGTAGTCAAGAATATGCCCCTGCCCTAAGCCTATTCACATGTTTCTTTTTTTTTTTTAATCAGGTGATTTTTATTTGATTTTAAACACAAACAATTATGCATGTATTACATCTTGAACGGTATAATTCCCTGTATGAGGAGATTAATACAATAATTGCACAGTATCGTCTTACGCCTCTGACTATCACAAGGTATTGCAATAGTATATTAGTATGTTTTACAAAATACAACATACAGCTTCCAACAATGTACATTAACTGAAACAATCCCTATGCCCCCCCCCCAACCCCAGAGTCAGCTCTCGAAGGCAGGGCTTGTATGCCCCAAAACTATTTGTCCTAGATATCCCTCTATGTTGCTAGCGTTAATTGGTACTGCAGGCTTGCTCTAAGTTGGGTTAGTGGACGCGATGGCAATTCCGGAACATCCATCCATTTCCCCCAAATTTTTTCAAACTTCTTAATAGAATTTCTTTTTAGGTATGTACCATATTCCAGTCTGATAACATTATTTACTCTATCTATGTATTCCCTAATAGATGGAGGCCTTGGCTTAATCCAGTGCGCAGCAATTAGTTTTCTTATCTGGTATAGAGACCGCTGAATCCCTATCATATTAGAGGCTGATATTCCGTTTACATCTAGAATCCCCATTAAACAAGCGAGGCAGTTGAGAACACCCTTTCCAAGAAATCCAGCGCTTCCTTCCAGAGTCTTTCCAAGTCCCCACACGCCCACATCATGTGCAGGATGCCTGATTCTTCAGTCCCACACCTAGGACAAGTTGAAAAGTAATTGTGGTGACCTGTAGGCCCTGTGAAGCATAAGAAGAGGAGACATCCTGTATGACTCACTGGGAGACAAGACAGGTACAATCTCCAGACAATCAGACCACTGTTCGTCTGGGATGGGTCCAATGTCCCTTTCCCACCTAGCCCTGCATTTAATTGGTGCATCCTTTATCGTGTCATTAAGTAATACCTTGTTATAGAAAGAGATTAACCCCTTAGTTGTATGGGACAGCGATACCCTATTTAGGGCTCCACAGGATCCTATTGTGGGTGTTAACCTGTGTTGAGTATCATAAGCGTGCCGCAACTGCAGATATTGAAAAAAACAGGTCCTGGGAATTTGATAAGATGTACTAAGGTCTTCAAATGTTTTACATACACCATCACCTCATATGTCTTATATAGAAAGTATTCCTTTTTCTTCCCAAGGTGTGAAGCCCTCCAAACAAAAAATCTCTCGAAGCACTGGGTTCTTCCATAAGGGGCTATAAGGGTGAATTTAGTGGTACCCAGGATGCCTTTTACCTTATTCCATACTTTCCCCATAAGTATCAATGTAGGCTTACTAGTGTTCTAGTGTGTGGGCCGCCACCAAAATTGGCCTCTAGAGCATGTGTCGGAGTAGGGAACCCAGTCCATGCTTTCATCAAAGTTCCTGCTGCGCTTTTTTCTTCCCCCAACCCGCAGTGCTGAACCTGGGAGGCTAAGAAGTATAGCCAGGGATTTGGAATTGCCAACCCCCCTTCTGTTTTGCTCCTCTGAAGCATATCCAGACTGATACGTGCCTGTTTGCCTTTCCATATCAGCTTACGAAATAGGCTTTGTATTCTATGGAAGTAATGTTGTGACACCCATACCGGGGCATTATGTAGGACGTATAGGAGCTGTGTCATCAAGACCATTTTTATGAGGTTCCCCCTTCCCACTGGGGACAAGGGCAGCTTACACCATGTCTCTATTCTAGTTAAAGAGCGAGAAAGCAAGGGTTCTAAGTTGTCCTTTATATAATCTTTTGGTCGGCTAGTCACCATCACTCCCAAGTACTTAAGCTTGGACACCACTTGTAGGGGGCCTAGGGTTTGGGGGTCGCCTGGGATTGGGTCCAGGGGAAGTATCACGGATTTATTCCAGTTAATGTTAAATGCTGAGTATCCTCCAAAGGTCCTAATAATGTTCATGGTGCTGATTAGGGATCTATCTGTGTCTCCCAGATATACAAGGAGATCATTGGCATAGAGACACCCGCTCCTCTAACTCCCCTCCCCTGAAGCCCTGGAAGTCTGGGGTAGATCTTAGTATGGCCACCAGCGGCTCTATTGCTAATGCAAACAAGAAAGGGGAGAGTGGACAGCCTTGCCTCGTTCCCTTCTTCAACTGAAATCCTTCCGAGACCAGGCCATTAACCTTTATCCTTGCCATCGGATTGGCGTAGAGTAGCTGAATCCATTCAATATATTGAGGCCCAAATCCCAGTTTCCTCAGTACAGCCCATAGGAAGTCCCCCTCGGCACTGTCAAAAGCTTTGGCAGTGTTGAGTGAGAGAATCGCCCTGCCAGTTCTGCCACCTCCCTCAGCCTGAATGTTTAGGTACAACCGCCTATTGTTGACCGAGGTGGATCTATCTGGCATTAATCCGGATTGATCTGCGTGAATAAGGGAGGTAATAACACCTAAAAGACGGTTAGCCAAAACTTTGGTTAATACCTTAACATCCACTGGAAGTAATGAAATTGGACGGTAGGAGTCCGGGCTCTGTAAGTCCTTATCTGGTTTCAGCACCAACACCACTATCGCCTCTCTCATTGATGGAGGAAGAATGCCTTGTAAATTCAACTCTTCCAGTGCTTTCAGTAACCTGGGTAGAAGTACTTCCTGGTGCTTTTTAAAAAATTCCCCTGTTAAACCGTCTAACCGCGGGGCCTTATTATTAGGGAGGGATATTAGGGCTGCTTCCAACTCCTCCACCGTTAGCGGTGAGTCCATACACTCCGCTTGCTCCTGCGTTAATCTAGGCATTTGTATTTTCTCCAAATATCTCTCTATTTCTGGCGTGCTACAACTGTGCTGAGATTTATAGAAGTCTTTTTACATATTATGGAAGACCCCCATAATTTCCTTATCCCCTGTAGCTATGGAATTATAAGGCGCTCATATCTCTCCACTATGTGTGCGGTCCTTTTGGGTATTGATTATGTTTGCCAACAAGTGGCCCACAGTCTCTCCCTGAACTAAGTATTTTTGTCCTCCGCTACTTTTAAAACATGCTCCTTCAAAAGATTTTGTGCTTCCTTCCAAGTGGCCTCGGTACCCACCGAAGGATTTGTCAGAAACTCCCTTTCAGTGCAGAGGACTCCCTTGACTTAGTTTTGTGTCTATTGATGTGTTGCCGGTATATACCCCTAATGTACATTTTCATGGCATCCCACACTAAGCTAGGTGTAGTAGAGTTATCATTTCTCAGAAAGAAGGACACTATTTCATTACTCAACAGGCCCCCTTTATCCACCAACTGTATCCAGAAGGGATTTATTGTCCATCTACCCACCTGACGTGGGACTTCGGCTGGGACGACCATTTTTACCAAAACTGCAGAGTGGTCTGACACACTACGAGGTAAATACTCTACATGCGAGATGTGCTCATGCATATTCGGTGAGATGACAGCAAGATCTATTCTGGACAGTGTATTATGAGAACTTGAGTAGCACAAGTACTGTCGGGCATCCAAATTCCTCATCCGCCAGTAGTCGTACAAGCCAATCTCATCTAGTATCTTAGCCAAACTCACGGGCAGTCTCTCAAAGTCTCCTTTCATTACTGTCCAACCACTTTGCAGCTTTCGTGGCTGGGTCAAAGAAGTGGGTTTTATCAAATTCCACCACTCATAATCTGGCCAGGTACAGCATGGAATATGGAACCTGTAGTGCTCTCAGCCGACGCTTAACCTCCACAAACTTCACCCTCCTCTTCTGTACTTCAGCAGATTTTGTTCCCGTTAATTGTTAGATCCGGATGATCTCTTGCGGCTCTCAGGATCTCGGTTCTTATAGTGCAAGACCCTTAAAATAAATGATCTTGGGGCTACCCCTGGTGGTAGAGGATGAGGTGGAACCCTGTGGGCCCTCTCAACAGCAAACAACGGGGATAAGACATCCTGTCCCATCTTTTCTTTAATCCAGGTTTCTATAAAGGTCACCGGGTCTTTTCCTTCACTTTTCTCTGGAATGCCTGTGACGCGCAGGTTGTTCCGACTGAGCCGATTTTCAAGATCATCAGACTTTGATATGAGCAGAGAAACATGGTGAGACAAGCGCTTCAATTCTTTGTGCATGGGAGGCAATTGGTCCTCAATATCACTAACTCTGTCTTCCACTGCATGGACCCTTTCATTCACTTTCCTCAGGTCTTGTCGGACTAGATTGACATCCTCCTTCAAGCCTCCAATGTGATTATTCATGGTCAGTAATGCTGAATTACAGTGAGCTACAGCCAGGAATTCATCTTTAATGGTAGGTTCCTCAGGCTTCAAGCTCTTCAGCTGGGCCCGGTGGCAGTGGTCCCTTGGGATCCATCCTCTGGCGCTGGGGCATAGGGGCCTTCCGGAGTTTCCTCCATCTCTGTGTCAGAAGCAACTGACTCTGGTATTGCTGTCACTACTGCTCGGGTAGACTTGCCGTCCGACTTGCCTACCTGCACGATTCCACGCACCTCCAACGTAGCGATGCTGCGCCTGCTGCTTCACAGCGCGATCCCCGAGGCTGTCGTCTGTGCCGGCAATATGGCGCCCGAGTCAGAGAGGAGCTGTGTGTCCTGAGCCGACTCGCCCTGCACGGTATCACTCTGGAGCCATTGTGCAGGTACACAGATATTGGGGGGGAACACTTTCCTCGTCCTCCTCCCCAAATTTACCAGTAGTTTGCCAATATAAGGATGTTTTTCAGAATATTAGGCAGGAGATCCGCACCATGCTTCCTCTTACATTGCCGGTCAGGACACGCCCCCCTCTTCACATGTTTCTAGGACTGGCCAGCTACTGCAGGCCTGGGATAAGGTCGGCTGCCTCCAGCCTTATGCTGTCCCTTTCTGACTGAATTGCCTCTTCCCCATTTGCCCTTAATCAGGAGGTGATTGATGCATCCCAAGGCTCGCCCCACTGAACCAGAACTTTCATTTCATTTTGCACTGAGTATCTAGGCCACGCCACAGGTGTCCTAGTCCAGGAATGTGGTGGCCTCCCCAGTGGCCCACTATTAGGCCCGGTTAGACTCAGTCATGACGGGAGACCCTCATGTCTCAATAGCTGCAGCCTGAAATCTGCTCAGCAAGGCCAGTGAGTTGATTCTAGATCCTAGATCACTCAGTTACTGTGTAAACCACACATGACTTGCACAGTGTCCTCACCCAAGTACAGCCCAAGCATTTGAGCAAAGGCCAGACAGCTCAGACGCCTGATTCCCCAGAATGTCACACTGACAAGGTGCACAGCCCTGAATCCTGCCGTTCTGTCACCAATCTTACAGGACTCAGAGAGGGGGGGGAAGTGTGCTTAACCCAGATGTTGAGTTTTTTCTCATAGATGGCTCTAGATCTGCAGGAGAAGACAGATGGTTCTACAGTGGATATACAGTGGTCAGTGGCGCACGTGAGGTAGTACAAGCAGAACCACTCCCTCCACACAGGTCAGCGCAGGAGGTGAAGTGACGGCACTCAGGGAAGCGCTACAGCTGGTGGAAAGTAAAAGGGCAAACATCTATACTCAAGGTGTAGTTTTGGGGTCTAAACACAACTATGAACCCATATGGAAGGTTAGAGATTTCCTCACCTCTGCAGGGACCCCGTTATTTGTTTTATGGGCGCACAGCTTGTAGGCTATAAAATTTTACCTTTTTCATTATACGGGCCATGTGATGTCATTTTTTTTGCGGAATGGGATGCTTTTTCAAGTGTTACCATTTTGGGGTTGGTATCTCCTATTGTTGAAATTTTAAGAACTTTTTTTGAGGGCAATAGTAGAAAAGCATCAATTCTGTACTGGATTTTTAACTTTTTTTGGTGTTCACCGTATAACCTAATAATCAAGTTATCTTTATTCTATGGGTCAATACGACCCAATACGACTAAATTTGCCAAATAAAACCCTAATTTGGGGAAAAATCTATCATTTGTGCATCGCCGTCTTCCAAGTGGCATAACATTTTTACTTTTTTGGCTACGGGGGTGGGGTGAAGTGATAGTGTGGCAGAGACTCCCAGAAGGCAGTTTAAACTAAATGGGTGAAACAGCCCACTCCGACCGCAGGTGTTACTCGGGGATGTCAGCGGTAGATCACCGGTGACACCCCGCAACTCCCAATGCCGCCTCGGCTCCGGTGCAGAGCCGAACAGCCATGAGCTCAGCGCCGTACTAGTAGAGCGCTAAGGAGTTAATTTGCTCTTTTGTTTGTATTTGTGTTACTACTGCATAAAACTGGCTGAGGTCAGTTGCACTAAAACCATACAGTGTGGACTGTGGATTGCTTGTGTGCTGGTAATTGTGCCTGTCTACCCCAGAGATGACGATCCCGGACCTAATCCCTTACAATATATATACTTTGAGTCAGATGTTGATTAACCTGGTAGTCCCCCCTGCTGTATATGTTCGCTCTACGGTGATATTTATTTATCCCCGCCCACCAGGTGGCGCTGCAACTCTACCACTCATGGTTGATAGATCCCCCTCAACCAGACAATTTGCAATTTATTAATTTTATTTATAGCGCAATGTGTGACATACATATATCTATTGTCAATATAAGGGCATAAACAGAAATACTAGTAGTATACTAGGATAAAGTATATAGGCGGTCCCCTACTTAAGAACACTCGACTTACATATGACCCCTAGTTACAAACAGACATTGGATATTGGTAATTTATTGTGCTTAAGTCCTAGGCTACAATGATCAGCTGTTATCACAGGTGTCTGTTATGAAGCTTTAGTGTTAATCTTGATTCTTATGACAACCCGACATTTTTAAAATCCAATTGTCACAGAGACCAAAAAAGTTCTGGCTGGGGTTACAATGATAAAATATACAGTACTGACTTACATACAAATTCAACTTAAAGGAAACCTACCACTTGTAGTGGCAGGTATCGCGGTTTAAAACACTTTTTAAACGTTGTAGCCGGCGCAGGCAGGTACGCGCTCGGCGCTTACCGTGCACGCGGCTCTCATTCACTTCCTATGTAGCCGCGTGCACGGTAAGCGCCGAGCGCGTACCTGCCTGCGCCGGCTACAACGTTTAAAAAGTGTTTTAAACCGCGATACCGCGGTTTAAAACACTAACTAAAATAAGCTCCGGCACCAGCTCACCCTGAGCTGGTGCCCGATATTGCCATCGGAAACCTGCCATTACAAGTGGTAGGTTTCCTTTAAGAACAAACCTACAGACCCTATCTTGTATGTAACCCGGGGACTGCCTGTACTATACTTTACATGTGCAAAAGGGTAACAACATTTTCAACTTTTCACTTCAGCATCTCACCATACACTACAGCTTTGGACGTGAAACAACTTATCAAGTTCAAAACATTGTTACCCTGTTACATTAAAAAAACAATCCCTGCTGCCTTACCACATTAAGAAGTCTTGACTCACTTATAGTTTATGAATGACACCTCACATGTCACCTTCATGCACCTTCGCAGAAAACGATAAAATGCAAAAATTGAATGAGAATTCTAATATTCTACTAAAATATGCACAAAGTTTCCTTCTACAGTGTCACAGGTGTTCCCGCAACGCATATCACGGGTCGCAAGCTCACCCGTGCCCCTCGCTGCCCGCAGGCACACAAACATGACTTGCAGGTGATTTTAATGACAATGCGCCATCTAGTTAATGCAAAAGAT
Organism: Engystomops pustulosus; assembly: GCF_040894005.1. Taxonomy (NCBI): domain Eukaryota; kingdom Metazoa; phylum Chordata; class Amphibia; order Anura; family Leptodactylidae; genus Engystomops; species Engystomops pustulosus. Next base: position 132,609,438 of record NC_092412.1, read on the forward strand.
GGAGACTGTGATACATATACTGTATTTTCTTGCACATTTCCTTATTTTTAAGTGTATTTTTTAATTAGATGTGTTATTAGTATTATCAGGTCTGTTGCTTTGCAAACAGTAATTTCCTGCTGTTACGTTCCAGGCACTCTCATAAACTAGATAAGGTCAAATGTGGAAAATTACAAGAAGATAATGGGGCAGATTTATCACGTGTCTGAAAGTCAGAATATTTCCAGTTGCCCATGGCAACCAATCACAGCTCAGCTTTCATTTCACCAGTGCTCATGAATATTTTAAAGGGGAGCTGTGATTGGTTGCCATGGGCAACTGGAAATATTCTGACTTTCAGACACGTGATAAATCTGCCCCAATGTCTGGTTCATGCACTTAGCTTAGCAAATCTAAATTTCAGAGCTATTTAAAAGACATATAAATGAGGTTAATTTTTAATTTGTGCAAAGTATGATGTTTAAGATGAGAGACCTGCATTGAGAAGAACCATTGTACTTAGAGAATTTCTATAATCTATATGGACTAAGTATTACTCACTGCAGGGAGAATATGAATGACATTCTAAATTGTACTGGTGAAGTGAACAGCTCGGATATATGGAGTCCAAATGTAGTTCTTACACTAGGGATATCTCAATTGCTTACAAATTTAGTGTCTGCCATGTTCAACTGTGCTGTGATCATCACCATATCATTTTCAAGAGACCATACAAAATGTATTTTTATACTTTTTTGCAACCTAGCCGTATCGGATTTGATGGTGAGCTTATCTGGCTTCTGGATATCACTGCAATTTTTAACAGAACCTGACAGCACAATAGTTGGTACCTGGAAGATCCTCATTGCCTACGTCTCTTACACAGTTTCCATATTATCTACAGTATACAACTTAGTAAGTATTGGCATTGAGCGGTATTTGACAGTATCTGGAAGCACAAAACTCAAATATAAAGTATCCAGGAATCACATTTTGTCAACAGTGTTCATTATTTGGACAGTAGCTATTATACTTGGCTGTTTGCCTTTACTAGGATGGGACTGTTTGAAAAGAACTAGAAACGTATCTACCCTCTATGGACCTTTCTGCATTGACTATTTGCTCTTTATTACTATACCTAATTGCATTGTTGCATTTTTCTTTCCTCTACTGTCCTATATTGGAATTATTGTAATACTAAGAAAGCAGAAACTTTGCATGCAGTCACACGGGCAGATTGATGGAACCTATAAAACTGCTGAAATACAAGTTGCCAAAACCTGTATCTTTATCTGGATCCTTGCTGTGGCTTCTTATGCCCCTTTCTTTGGTGGTGTTATGTGGGACGTCATCTACACAGTTTGCCCAGAAGAATTAAAGTCAAGTATGTTTGTGTTTAGGAACTTAAGTGCTATGATGATTACCATGAATTCATTGGGGAACCCTATTATATACTCTCTTAGATTGAAAAAAATGAGCAGTAGTTCTGTATTCTGCAGGTGTCAGTCAAGCAATCAAATTTCTGCTCAGAATCTTGGAAATGGCTAAATATGGCACAAAATAGTACAGTGCTAGTAGATGTATAATTTATATTATATGATTATGTAGGCTTCAGGGAAAAATTCTATTTTAACTTAAAATTTCCAGATCTGTTGGAGTTTACATTCTTTATATGTCACTTCTATTAAAGGAAAACTATCACTTTTAGTAGTAATTTAAACTAAACATACTTGCCTGTCAGTATCCTCTTCCAGACGCTGGCACGTAGTTTCATTAATTTTGACATGCCGGGATTCCTGCAAAAATATATTTTAATCATTCTTGGGCACTCTCGGCTAATAATTATGCACTTCACTTCCAGTGGCAATAGTTACCTTCTCTCATCTGTTGGAGCCTGGTGATGTCATGCAGAATTATTAGCCAAGAGCGCCCTAGTGACGTACACAGAGCGCCCGAGGCTAATTCACCTATTTTTATAAATCTTTTTTCCAGAAATTCTCCAGAAAGACAGGTAGATTAAGTTTCAATGACTACCACACAAGAGGTAGATTTATTTTAAGTGTGTTTTTCAGCTTAGTAATAAAAGTTACTGGAGTATCTGCAACAATGTTCCTACAACTAAGTGTCTACTTCATCTGTTGACACTTGCATCTGGTTCGGAAGTGTTGGCGGTCACGTAACCAAATTAATGGCTACAATGGAGAAACAGAAATGGTGATATTTAGTTGTGATATCTCATTTCTGCTACATATTTTTATGCAGTTTATTTATAGCATTTCACTTCTACTGTATTACACTGCTGATTATCAACATGGAAAATCTGCCTGTAATATCCTTTGGGGCAGATTTATCAAAGTCAGAATGTTTCTAGTTGCCCGTGGCAACCAATCACAGCTCAGCTTTCATTTCACCAGTGCTCATGAATATTTTAAAGGGAAGCTCTGATTGGTTGCCATGGGCAACTAGAAATATTCTGACTTTCAGACAGCTTGATAAATATGCCCCTTTGTGTCTGAAAACCCTAAAGGTTTTTTAGATAAAGTGGGAAAACAGCTTAAAATTAATAATGTTCCATTAATAGTTATTATCTTTTGGTCTGCAATGTTTCTGTTGTTCATTTCATAGATATTTATATTCTTTGTATTCCTTTTACAAACTTTTTTAAGTGCATTAACTTTGACTATAAATCATGTGCATATTTTAAATTCTTAAATGATAACAAGAGTCTGAAGTCCTCACCCAAGGAACAATATCAAAGGTATTCCTACAGTATATGCATTTAGCACTGTTATATCATTTTTTTTTAAATAAATAAATGTCTTTAAATATGCTTTTTATGTGTCAATATTTTCCTTTGCTTCCTGTTGATTGTGACATTGTTGTCTACAATTCATTAGTGAGGGTGCAAAAAAACTATTAAAGAGATGTTTCATCACTGCAGAGATTCCAGTTGTTGCAGTAACCAGCAGTTTTTGGTTGTGGCTTTTGAAGGGATTTTCCCATGAAAGAAAATTCTCAAATTTCAATCCCCTAGTGATGTTAACACGATGAAGATAATTTTTAACACTTTACTTCACAATTTTACTCAGTTTTATTGCTGTTTTAGCTCCTATCACTCATTGTTGATCAGTGCAGCATTCCAGGGTTTGGACAGGGACTCTCTAAGCAGACACATTGGGGGTCATTTACTAAGGGCCCGAATCGCGTTTTCCCGATGTGTTACCCGAATATTTCCGATTTGCGCCGAGTTTCCTTGAATTGCCCCGGGATTGTGGGGGCGTGGTTTTCGAGCAACCCGAATTATTCGGACAAGCCCCTGAATTTAAAAACCGAATTGTGTCGCATAAGGACCGCTTACCTTCACCTGGTCCAGCTCGGTGCATTCCGGCGCGATGAGTTTACTTTCAGCGCAGCAGCGCCACCTGGTGGACGGCGGAAGAACTACCTTATTAAATCCCGGCCGGACCCGAATCCAGAGCGGAGAAGCCGCCGCTGGAACGCGAATGGACCGGGTAAGTAAATGTGCCCCATTATGATCTATCTAGTTCTGGGATCTGACAATGTTAGATTACCAGGGTACAGGTGTATATACACTTTCATCTGGCTTCTTACATTGAACTAACACACTGATGCATAGACAGAGAGATGAGACTGATCAGAAATTAAATGAAATCCATTAAATGCCTATTACACACAATTCCAGCTCTCCTAAATCTCTGCTATTCCACAACATTCTGCTACATCTGCTATGCCTTCCCAGATAAAAAAAAACTTAGCTGTCTGTAGCTTGTAGTTCTCCTCTGGCTACTGCTGCTAGCAGGAACTGATTGTTTGTGTTCTCAATGTGCACCAGTGTGAGAGCTCCGGCCTGGACTGAGGGGGCCGGGGCTAGAGCGCAGGGAGCAGCGAGAGAGAAACTCAGCTCCACGGCTGCCACACAGAAATCCAAGATGGCTTCTCTGACCCTTAGTCAGAAGTTACAGGGTCGCGTCTAGGGGCAACTGAAATTGTGTACACCAGGACTGATAGAGACAGGTTGGAATTATATCTGTGAAATACTGTATTTTTGTTAATAACAGTGACTTGTGAGAATGTGTTATTTTATTCTCCTGAGTACATTTACGACACTTGTCTTTGTGGGAATACTCCTTTAAGCAATAATTTTGTGTGGCTGGAGGACAGAGCTCATTCACATTTGCCTGCCACAATATCATTTGATTCAAATAATAAATATTTCACGCAGACTAAAAGACCATTCCTGGAGACAACATGTCCTAAAGAGTAGCATATGTGGTGCACAAGGAAATCCATTAATCTCTAGCTGTTAAACCCAGCTGAAAAGTCTCTGTTAATATGTAATGTAAATGACATGAAAACACATAGATAATCACAATTAAATGAGGGAAATGTATTCATTTTACAGCCATTCTGAAATAAGCAAATAAAAAAGCAATGTTAGAGTAAACATGAATATGCTGATGGATATGTAAACATGACGGCTTTCAGATTGTTGCTATAATATACACATCTTTGCTCCTACTATGGCGATGAAAGAGAAAGTTGTTTAGATGTTGTTACATGCCCTGCACGCTTGGCTTTGATGGCTATACTTCTGTGAAGCAAATGTTTTCATCACGTAACGCATGATAAAAGGAACACTTTGTTACTCGTGTTTTTTCTGAGTAAATAATGTAGTTTGTGTTGTATGTTTAGACAAGCAGAGAAAATAAACTGGTATAAAGATCAATCAGCACCAAGTAATATACCTAGAATACCCTTATTATTGCTTTATGCTCCTTATTATACAGGTTGTGCTAAATTCAAGTGGATATGTATATACTTATTCAAAATGTTATGTTACATTAGCATAATATGGCTGCTTACTTCCAGAAACTGCTCTACCTTTGACCATAGACTGTGTGTGTCATTAAAGCTCAACCTCAATGAAGCTTAATTGGTAAAGTAGTCTTCCAGGACACTGCATCTCATTACATTTTTCTCTGTAAGAAGCTGATTTAAAAGAGAGGGGGTCCAAACTACTGCCAGACCCCCTAGCAAAGAATTGTTTTCACTGAGTGAATAATAATAATAATAATCTTTATTTATATAGCGCCAACAAATACTGTAGCACTTTACAATAGACATGTGCAACAGGTAAAAAACATAAATATGAAGAATCCAATTCTTGCTCTCAGCTAAATAAACAGTAGCAAGCATCATATTGTGAAGAAAGCACAATCCAACAATGCAATAAGTTTGATATGAGTTTGAGGTTCAAGCACACAACTGAATGAGTACCATTAGACTAGGAGTCACTGCCTCTCCACTGGTCTACTGTCCTGTACAGGAAACTTGATTAAAGGACGGAATATTAATGCCTTAGGGAGGCTCGGACTTTGAACATGACAGATGACTATGATGCTGTAACATCAATCCTGCACACTGTTCAGGCTGGTCAATTCGTCCAAAACATGCAGGAAATTTGCCAGCCCAAACTGGGTCATGTGCATGAGCGCCTAGTATGCTATGTCAATATGTATGCTTCTGCCACTTAAATAGGAAACATGACTGCACACAACTGTACTAAATACAATACCTTTTAACAAATCAGTTCCTATACATTTCTTTTAATGGTCCTTGCAACCAGTTTGTTAAAAAGGAGATTATGTCCTACTCAAAACCATTTTTCATGGATCATTCACAGACAATAGTTTATGCGGATCCATGAAAAACTGTTGCCAGACTGAGGCAAATCGTCTGTGAAAAATGGACAACAACATCTGTCATTCTCTAACCATTTTTGCCAAAATATTTTATTTTAACTCTGCAGGATCATTTATCTATTGTGTGTGTTCAGCTTTATACGTGTTTTATAGGGATTTTCATAGGCAGTAGAGTAAATACAAGTAAAAGTTTAACTTGTATATAGTTTCAATGCAAAAAGAAACAAAACTGACCTTCATAATACTAGATGAGAGAGTTAATGGTCATTCATTATAGAACCATATGGTGGCACTGTCGAGTTTTACTTGTATTTGTTTACAAAGTATATTTTTACCTAGGACAGCTCAGACATAAAAATAATAAAATAATATTATAAAAAATATTTTAAAAAATATAAAAATGTATATAATTTTATACTGTACTGTATGTAACGAATATTAAGCAAAAAATAAGGTTAGGACTGAAATTAGGATACATATAATACCAATATCTATTAGTTAAGATGTCTATAAACCAAATCTGCCACTTTTTTTACAGCTGCTGTTTTACTGGCTTTTTTTCCTTGCTGCTCCTGTTGTGTCTTAATATTGGTCGTTTTCCAAATCTTTGCTAGGGGGTCTTAGAGATGCAAAAACATGGTCTATGGAGTTCTATTTCATCTTCATGAATGTGGAGTTTGTTCAGACCAATTTCGGTCGTGTGCTAATCCATTAATCCCTTGCTCCAATTCTAACATCAGAGTGTAAATTACCGCACCATTTGTGTGCCAAAAACACGGACCCTGCACCAAAATTGATTAATGCCCCAATTTGTAAGTAATTAATTTTAGAAACATATGAACTAGAAACTTATGATGTGCATGCCAAGGTTAAAATGTTGCCACAATCACTACGTGTTTTAACACTAATTTGGATTGTGAGAGAACTTTATTAGTAGGGGCAGGTCCTGGCTAGGTTGTTGTGTTTGATATACCAAGAGACCCATAGGAAGAAATTGTAACAGGCCTAATAATGTTTATGTAAGAATTTGTTACAACTGTATCAAGTTAAAATCTCACTACACAAGCAGAATAAGTAAAACTTATGTCAGGGAATGTGATGAGATAATAAAAACAAATTACTCATCTAATAAATTACTCCCCAGTGCTGCTGTTCCAGTAATTTTCCTGCATCAGTGACAAGCCATTCACCCACAAGACCTCAACCAATAAATGGCCATGCTTATACGTATGGTATGAGCCAGTGATGCACTGCAGTGGTCACAGGAAATATCAACAAAGACCAAGTGGCTGGGGAGTTATCAAGTGAGAATTTTTTTTACCTGCCTTAAACTTCATTTTTTTCACTCTTTGTAAAATATTTTTAAGGGGTTTACATAGTTAAATAAACTAAAACACTGGTTGCAGTACTTTTGTTACAATTAAGTTTTAGTAACGTAAAGGTAACGTACAGAAGCCTGGACATCAAGCTCACAAAAAATTAACATCATCCAAAGGGAGTCATACCCACAACTAAAACAATCACTTATCCAGCCAAATACTACTTTTTTATGCACAAGTTTTAGTGAGAACCCCTTTGAGAAGTGCAAACATAGGACTTTCATGCAATGTGGTAAAGATGATAAGCCCTGAATTCTAATTTCTAAGTTTTTGGGGTGCGTTAGGAAAGCGGAGAACATACAAACTCTTTGCAGATGTTGACTTGGGTGGGACTTGAACCAAGGACCCCAGTGCTGCAAGGCAGATGTGCTATCCACTCAGCCACCGTGCTGCCCATGTAACTTCATTTTAAAGGAAACCTACCACTTCGGATAGGGCTTATAAGCAGGACCCCGCACCTGGGTCCGCGCTTGGCGCACCATGCACGCGACCGTGTGTGCGCCTGAATAGGAAGTGGTAGCGTGCATGGCGCACCAAGCGCGGAAGCTGGGAAGCTACTTCCGGTGTAAACCTTAATAAAGTGATTAAATGCTTTAAAACAGTTTAATAACATAACCAAGATAAGCTGAGCTGGTGCTTGGTATGTCCTGCTTATAAGCCGTATCCGAAGTGGTAGGTTTCCTTTAAGCCATTCAGTCCTCTATTGAGAAATGGGTGGGAAAGTGGGCAGGGTCAACCTCTCCTGCTGTCTATATACCAGATCTATCAAATTAGACTTTTTTTTTAAGTTGCAAAAACTGTTGAGAATCAAGTCCAGTGAGTATTTGGAGAATCAGAAGAAAAACCTCAGGGGAGAAGTGCTTGAACTTTAGATGCATTGGAAGATTAAGTCTACCATGGGCCCAGGGGGGGATTAAGACTGCCATGGACCCTTGGCTTGAAGTCTGGAGTCACTTCCTGCATATGGTACTAAAATCAATTATCTTGGAGAATGGAGAATGTGTCCTATCTGTCTGGTTTCAATCTGTAGGTTCAGGTTTCTATAGAGGACTCTGAAAAGGTCATGGAGGTCTTGAAAAGGCTCTTGTGTACATGTGTATTGAGTGGAGATTTATGATAATTTCATGGGTGAAGGCCCTTCTCAGATAAAATTTGATGGGTATGTGGCTTGGGTAGCATGGGCCTCCTAGAAGGCTTAGGCCCCGGGCTACTGCCCAAACTGCCTGTATAATAATCCACTATTTCATGGGCCTTAGGCTATTCACACAATGTGTGGACCAGCAAAAATGAGAACAGTTAAAACGTACTATTTAATATTAAGTAGTCTAAAAGTCCTAGGTCAAAGGTACTCACTCAAAGGACAAAAACTGTATAAACACCACAGTGTCAAACAAATAAACAGGACAATTATAAGTAATGGCTGGCTGTAATACAAAGGCTCAATAAAACCCAAATTACTGTTTAGTGTAAACAGAACTGTACCTGCCACAACAGTTATCAAAATATGCACATAAAACGTTGTGTAGGAAAGTTCTGGATGTTGGTATCAACCTTACCAGTCGTGAGAGGGCTGGGATTGGACAGTCTGATCCTGACTTCAAAGAAAGTGATGGGTGGTGCTATGCCCTAATAGATATCCCTATCTGCCACAGAAAGCAAAAAGCAAAGAACGCAATAAGACGGAGTACACAAACCAGGTCAATGACAAATGACAATGACAAAATTTCAATCCGATAGAGACATCATAAAAACAGGCCACAGATCAGAAACCAGGAAGTAGCAAATACACAAAGAGAACAATATGAACAGGGCTTGACAAAAGTTTTGACCAGCAAGGAATGTAGCCTGTGATGGATACTTGTAGGGAGGCTAGGCCCTGCCGCAGGTCAAAAGAACAAGCAATCACATGCTTACAGAGCTAACTCTTGCAAGTCAGCGTGTAGAGGGCAGGCTGTGGCAATTATCAGGTCAGTCAGCAACAAGAGCCCAGTTCAGACTAGGTGAGACAATAAGAGCACGGGAGGAAACAGATGTTGATTCATATTGATATATAAAAATAAATGGGAAACCATGCTGGGATCCAGAAAGGAAAGTGGAGCCATGTAGGGGTTTACAAAGAAGAAAAACCTGATATAGAATAAACCTTTATTAATCCTGTTGGGAAATTGTTTTGTGCATCATTACTCCAGGCAAGGCATGAACGGTATTTCACATAATAAACAACACAAATAACATTACAATTACTACCTTAATTTTTGGGCGGAGGGGCTGAGGGTGTGATTATTTGTGGAACCTCGTGGTACGGCTACACACCTGGAGGTAGTGATGAGTTATGTCGCCAGGGGCGTAACTTAAGGGGATGCAGAGGGTGCGATTGCAACTAGGCCCAGAAGGTTTTGGGGGCCCATAAGATGAGAAAATATGAGAAGAATAGTACTATAAGACATACATTAAAAGTCAAGGGGCCTGGCACAGACTTTGCACTGGGCCCATGAGCTTCAAGTTACGCCACTGTATGTCGCTCTGCTGCTGCAGTAGTGTGTTGTGTAGTGGGTGGGTGCCGTTTATTGCAATGGTGTCAAATTTCCTAAGACATCTGGTTTGCCAGACTTCCTCTAGCGGACGCAGTGTCATGACTGTACACCCCCAGGTACTTGTAGTTGTTGACCTGATCTATTTCTTGCTGATACTGTGGCCGTTTTATTCCTCTTTAGGTCGTTTACCTTTGTTTTATCGACATTGATCACTAGATTGTTGCTTTCACTCCACTTATCAAATTTGCTGATGGCATTTCTGTAATCCTCATTGTTGCCCTCGTTGATGTAACTGACAATAACTGAGTTGTCTGAAAAATGTTTGCAGGTTGCAGGAGATATATCTAAAGTCTGAAGTGTAGAGGGTTAAGAGAAAGGGGGACAGTACGGTCCATTGTGGTGTCCTCGCTGTTGCTGATGACTGTATTGGAGCGGATGTTTCCTATTTGGACGTATTGCGGTCGGTTCCTCTGGTAGTCATAGGTCTAGTTAGTTGGGGTGTTGTCTATTCGCAGTGCCCTCATTTTTTCGCTCAGGCCATCTGTTTCTATTGTATTGAAGGCACTGGAAAAATCAAATTACATAATTCTGACTGAGGTGCCCATGCACTTAAGGTGAGAATAAGTTCTGTGTAGCAGAAAGAGTACTGGATAGTCCACGCCTATCAGCCTCCTATTCAGCCCCCCAATACAGATTAAGAATAATGAATATACACCCCCAGTAATAAATAAATATATTGCCTTATAGTAATACATTCACATGCAGCTCCCAGTAATATATACCACCTCCAGTAATTAATATATACAGCCCCCCAGTAACTGATATACAGCCCCCCAATAACTAATATACAGTTCCCTCCAGTAACTAATATACAGCTCCCCCTCAGTAATCAATATACAACCCCCCAGTAACTAATATAAAGCCCCCCAGTAACTAATATACAGCCCCCCAGTAACATATATACAGGTCTTATGTAATTCATATACAAACTCCTCTGCAACTCGCATGAATCCCCCCACCAACTAATATATAGCTCCCCTTCAACTAATTATTATATCAGTCCCCAGTAAAATAATAAAAGTGCCTTTTACCTTCTCCCGTTTCCCCGATGTGTGGAAACCTCTTCCTTTTAACTCTGGATGTCAGCGTCCTCGCGCAGAAGTGGCAGAATGTGACGTCACTGCGTCAACAGTGCCTGGACGATGATGTCCCATGCGTTCTGGGGTCTATAGGAGGTCTGCTCTGCCATAGACATAAGGCTGCATTCAGACAAATGTAAGGGGAACGTATGTACAGCCGCAAGCTTGCGGCCATACATACATCCCCCATAGATGGCAATAGCCACACGAAGCAATACGGTGTTGCACGCGTGCGGCACTGTACCGCTCCATACACGGAGGAAACATAGGACATGTCCTATCTTTCCCCATGTGCACAGGTCATATGCCGTGCAGTTCTATGATGAGAGGAGGGGTGACCCCTCCACCTCTCCAGTGCAACAGACGTATGCCCGCCGGGGCGTAGCCATGCGGGCAAACATTTGTCTAAATGCAGAGACAACTGCGGGAGCGGAGCGGGACTCGAGTTTAAAGTGGTCGATTCGGGCGGTTGTGTGACTGCCCAAATCTACCCCGAGACATGCGACCTGGGAGCCTACCCTATAATCCAGCTCTGGGAAGGGATGATCGAGGGCTTCCAAATGATTCACTGAAATGTTGTATTTGATTCTGCAACAGTCTTTTGAATGTTACAAAGCGTATATACACTCACCGGCCACTTTATTAGGTACACCATGCTAGTAACGGGTTGGACCCCCTTTTGCCTTCAGAACTGCCTCAATTCTTCGTGGCATAGATTAAACAAGGTGCTGGAAGCATTCCTCAGAGATTTTGGTCCATATTGACATGATGGCATCACACAGTTGCCGCAGATTTGTCGGCTGCACATCCATGATGCAAATCTCCCGTTCCACCACATCCCAAAGATGCTCTATTGGATTGAGATCTGGTGACTGTGGAGGCCATTTGAGTACAGTGAACTCATTGTCATGTTCTAGAAACCAGTCTGAGATGATTCCAGCTTTATGACATGGCGCATTATCCTGCTGAAAGTAGCCATCAGATGTTGGGTACATTGTGGTCATAAAGGGACAATACAATATTGTTGGTCAGCAACAATACTCAGGTAGGCTGTGGCGTTGCAACGATGCTCAATTGGTACCAAGGGGCCCAAAGAGTGCCAAGAAAATATTCCCCACACCATGACACCACCACCACCAGCCTGAACCGTTGATACAAGGCAGGATGGATCCATGCTTTCATGTTGTTGACGCCAAATTCTGACCCTACCATCCGAATGTCGCAGCAGAAATCGAGACTCATCAGACCAGGCAACGTTTTTCCAATCTTCTACTGTCCAATTTCGATGAGCTTGTGCAAATTGTAGCCTCAGTTTCCTGTTCTTAGCTGAAAGGAGTGGCACCCGGTGTGGTCTTCTGCTGCTGTAGCCCATCTGCCTCAAAGTTCGACGTACTGTGCATTCAGAGATGTTCTTCTGCCTACCTTTGTTGTAACGGGTGGCGATTTGAGTAACTGTTGCCTTTCTATCAGCTCGAACCAGTCTGCCCGTTCTCCTCTGACCTCTGGCATCAACAAGGCATTTCCGCCCACAGAACTGCCGCTCACTGGATGGTTTTTCTTTTTCGGACCATTCTCTGTAAACCCTAGAGATGGTTGTGCGTGAAAATCCCAGTAGATCAGCAGTTTCTGAAATACTCAGAACAGCCCTTCTGGCATCAACAACCATGCCACGTTCAAAGGCACTCAAATCACCTTTCTTCCCCATACTGATGCTCGGTTTGAACTGCAGGAGATTGTCTTGACCATGGCTACATGCCTAAATGCACTGAGTTGCCGCCATGTGATTGGCTGATTAGAAATTAAGTGTTAACAAGCAGTTGGACAGGTGTACCTAATAAAGTGGCCGGTGAGTGTAGATAGATATGAAGATTTACTCTTCTATACTTTCTGTGTATTTTCTTTGACGTATGTTATAGCAGGTGACCAGTTCAGGGAGTGTTAATTAGATATAGAGTATCTATACTCATATGCATGCACTGGGATTTATGCAATGTTTGTCAAATGGTTAAGTTTGCTTTAACTATTTCCTGTTAGGATTGGGTACACAAAAGACAGGGGATAGTGTGCCCTGAGCTTGCCCCAGCCTCTGTCCCTTCCTATAGCCCCCCCACGCTAAACCGTGGGGCGACTACTTGAAGACTCGGAATACTCTGGTTTAAGTGCGGGAAGGGAAATACAAACAGACTGACGAACATAAAACACAAAAGAATCGTAAACTAGCCGGAGTCACAACGGGAGGGTACGTCAATAGCAAAGTCAGTAAGCAAATAGTCAAATGTCAAAAACTAGCCGAGGTAACAACAATACAGATACAGAGCAATACAACCTAGTGCAGCAAGCAAGTGGAGAAAGAGATTTCAAACACTGGCACAGGTGACTAGTGAAGCTGCAATTTATGCAGCCAGAACTCCACCTCCAGAACCTGATAGGAGCTGGACAGCATCTGGGAATTAACCCCTCACGGTGCAGAACAACAGGCACCAAGCAGAGGTTCAAGTCCCAGCCACTCCTAGACAGCGCGAGATCTTAGCAGCCGCTGCCCAGGACGAGAGGTGGAGTTTGCGCGGACACGTGCCGGGGTTCGGAGAACGCTGCTGGCACCACCAGAAGTCCCAGCATTCTCCCTAGCGAACCTGACAGTACCCCCCCCCCCTGACGGGGGGCCTTCGGACCCCTAGATCTTAAAGATGGCTTCTGAGGGTAGGTCTGATGAAACAACCTGAGTAACCGTGGAGCATGAACATCTCTAGCCGGAACCCAAGACCTATCCTCAGGACCAAAACCTTTCCAATGGACCAGGTACTGCAGGGAGTTACCTACCCATCTGGAATTCACAATTTTTTCTACCTCAAATTCCAGATTCCCCTCCACAATAGATGGAGAAGGAGGGTCAGAAAGAGGCAAAACAGGCTCAACATAGCGCTTCAGAAGACTCTTATGGAAGGTGTTATGGACCCGCCACCCTGTTGGAAGTGTAATCTTGAAGGATACCGGGTTAACAATATGCGTAACAACAAACGGACCCACAAACCTGGGCGCAAACTTCAAAGAGGGGACCTTCAATTTAAGGTTTTTTGTGGATAACCACACTTTATCCCCCACCACAAACGTATCAGGGTTAGTGCGCCTTCTTTCAGTTTGTTGGACCATAGAATTTTGTGCCCTCTGAATATTCCCCCGAACCTGTGACCAGAGTGAGCGCAACTTGGATGTAATAGCTTCCGCTCGAGGAATATTAGAGACAGGCACAGATGAAAAAGAGAAACGAGGATGAAAACCATAATTGCAGAAAAACGGAGATACCTGTGTGGAAGAACTACTGTGGTTAATAATAGCAAATTCTGCCAACGGAAGGAATTTCACCCACTGGTCCTGACTGTCCGAGACAAAGAGTCGCAGATATTGAATCATCTCCTGATTCATCCTCTCGGACTGACCATTAGACTCAGGGTGAAACGCCGACGAGAACGATAAATTAACTTCCAGTCTAGAACAAAATGCTCGCCAAAATTTGGAAACAAATTGTACGCCCCTATCTGACACAATATCATCTGGTATACCATGGAGGCGTACAATATTTTGTATAAACAATTCAGCTAATTCTTCAGCTGAAGGTAACTTTTTTAATGGAACAAAGTGTCCCATTTTAGAGAAACGGTCCACTACTACCCAAACCACTGTACAGCCTTGAGACGCTGGCAGATCAGTGACAAAGTCCATAGACACTTTAGACCACGGCCTGGTGGGAACTGAAAGCGGAAGAAGAGGCCCCTCAGGACGTCTCCTGGGAGTCTTTCCTCGCGCACAGACCTGACAGGCTTGGACAAATGCGTGCACATCCTTAGTCATGTGAGGCCACCAGTAACTTCTCTTCAAGAGATCCAAGGTGCTCCGCATTCCCGGATGACCTGCCAACACCGAGCAATGCGTCTCCTCCAACACTCTCAAACGACAAGAAAGAGGAACAAATAATTTGCCTTCCGGAAGGTCTTTAGGTGCAGATCTTTGTCCTGCTAAAATTTGAGAGGAGAGGTGGGAGGAGACAGCTGCCAGCACGACCCCTGGAGACAAAATATTACTGTCAGTAGCCTCTGGAAGCTCAGGAGTCCCGAAGCTACGGGACAAGGCATCAGCCTTCACATTTTTTGACCCAGGTCGGTAGGTGACCACAAAATTGAAGCGAGAGAAAAACAAGGCCCACCTAGCCTGACGTGAGTTCAAGCGTTTAGCAGTATCCAAATATACTAAGTTCTTATGATCCGTGAGCACAGTGATCGGATGAAGAGCTCCCTCCAAAAAGTGTCGCCAGACTTCAAATGCCCACTTAATGGCAAGGAGCTCTCGATTACCAATATCATAATTCCTCTCACAAGAGGAAAACTTTCTAGAGAAATATGCACAGGGCCTAAGTCTGGTGAGAGTGGAGGACCCCTGAGACAACACTGCACCAACTCCTACCTCGGAGGCATCCACCTCCACAACAAACGGTAGAGAGAGGTCAGGTTGAACCAAGACTGGGGCTGACGAGAATGCCGCTTTTAAAGTTTCAAACGCTGAGCAAGCGGCAGGGGACCAATTGTTCGGATCAGCACCCTTACGGGTTAGATCCGTGAGGGGTTTGGCGATCACGGAAAAGTTCTTTATAAAGTTCCGATAATAGTTAGCGAAACCTAAAAAACGTTGTAGGGCCTTAAGATTGGTAGGCCGAACCCAGTCCGTGAGCGCCTGAACCTTACTCGGATCCATCTGTACATCAGAGGGAGTCACCACATAGCCTAAGAAGGAAACCTTCTGGACGCAAAAAACACACTTTTCCAGCTTAGCGAAGAGGTGGTTTTTGCGCAACCTGGTAAGTACTTGGCGGAGGTGTTGCTGGTGAGAAACCATATCAGGAGAGAAAATCAAAATATCGTCTAGATAAACCACCATAAACACACCGATGTAATCATGAAAGATGGAGTTCATAAACCCTTGAAAAACCGCTGGGGCATTACTCAAACCAAAGGGCATAACCAGGTATTCAAAGTGTCCCAAAGGTGTATTAAATGCGGGTTTCCACTCCCCGGATTCGAATCAGGTTATAAGCCCCTCTGAGATCTAATTTAGAGAAAACTTGGGCCCCAGAAACCTGATTTAAGAGATCCGGGATCAAGGGGAGAGGACCTGAGTTTTTTACCGTTATCTTGTTTAATTCTCGATAATCAATACACGGCCGTAAACCACCATCTTTTTTCTCAACAAAAAAGAACCCGGCCCCAGTGGGCGACTCAGAAGGACGGATATGTCCGATTGCCAAACTCTCATCAATATAACTCTTCAGTGCCTCCCGTTCTGGTACTGACAGGTTATATATATGACCCTTTGGCAATCTAGCATCAGGAAGAAGGTCAATTTTACAATCAAACTCCCTGTGAGGAGGAAGTACTTGGGATAAGGGTTTTGAAAACACATCTGAGTAATCAGAGAGAAAACCTGGAAGACTCTGATCTTCCGCCACTACTGTACATAATGAAACTCTGGACAGGTGATCCTTACAGTGAGGACCCCAATGAACCAGCTCCAGAGTTTCCCAATTAATTACCGGATTATGGATCCGGAGCCAGGGTAGACCAAGAATGACATTTTCAGACAAGTTTTCCATAACTAGGAAAGAACACCATTCTTCATGCATAGCTCCTACCATAAGCTTTATCTGCGGGGTTCGGAATTTAATCAACCCTGCCTGTAGAGGGGTCAAATCCGCACCCGACATCTGGATAGGAGTGGACAATGGAATCAATGACATGCGAAACTGAGAGACAAAATTATAATCAATTAAGTTAGACGCAGCACCTGAATCCAAAAAGGCGCGACCAGTGCAGGAAACAGACTGAAACTTAATAGTACAAGGTAAATACATTCTAGACACAATTGGGAGTACCTAAGCTCCTAAGCAGTCCCCCCGACTACTGCTTAGGAGCAGAAGTTTTCCTGCTGCTGCCTCTTGGAACAGGTGTTGACCTGATGATCAGGACCTCCACAGTAGAAACAAAGATGACGTCTCATTCGATGTTGCTTCCGCTGTGCAGGAGAGATGCTATCCAGCTCCATGGATTCCAATTCTGGACTACCCGGAGACAGATTGGCCGCTGGCTGACAGTCAGAGGACACCCGAGGTGATCGCCTGGATCTTAGGCGACGATCAACTCGGATGACCAGAGTCATAGCATCATCTAATGTCTGAGGCTCGGCATAAGCTAAGACTAAGTCCTGTACTCGGTCTGACAGTCCGGACATAAATTGGTCTTTTAGGGCGCAGTCATTCCATTGCGAGTCAGTCACATACTGTCTGAACTGGGCACAATAATCTTCTGCTGTCCGTTTTCCCTGACACAGAGATCTAAGGTGGGAAACTGCAAGTGCTCGGCGGTCAGGTTCGTCATAAATCTGGCCTAAAGCAGAGAAAAAAGCGTCAAGAGAAGAACGGGATGGAGAGTCAGGTGGGAGAGAAAAAGCCCAATTTTGCGGATCCCCACGCAACAGGGAAATTACCACGCCCACCCTTTGAATCTCTGTGCCCGATGAACGAGGGCGTAAAGAAAAGTAAAGTTCACAGCCCTCCCGAAATGAAAAAAATTTCTTACGGTCACCAAAAAACACGTCAGGGAGAGGAACCTTAGGTTCAGGCGTGGGTGGCAGTGGATCCTGCGGTGATGTCTGCCGTGGAACCTGCATAGATTCCTGAATTTGGAGACGGGAAGCTAGATCCTGAACAAGCTGAGTTAGGGTCTGGACCTGAGCGACCACAGCTGACAAAGGCTCCATGGGAGGAGAAAATGTAGCAGGTCGGATACAGGATGCAGACCTGTGAGTGGCCAGTGTTTCTGTTAGGATTGGGTACACAAAAGACAGGGGATAGTGTGCCCTGAGCTTGCCCCAGCCTCTGTCCCTTCCTATAGCCCCCCCACGCTAAACCGTGGGGCGACTACTTGAAGACTCGGAATACTCTGGTTTAAGTGCGGGAAGGGAAATACAAACAGACTGACGAACATAAAACACAAAAGAATCGTAAACTAGCCGGAGTCACAACGGGAGGGTACGTCAATAGCAAAGTCAGTAAGCAAATAGTCAAATGTCAAAAACTAGCCGAGGTAACAACAATACAGATACAGAGCAATACAACCTAGTGCAGCAAGCAAGTGGAGAAAGAGATTTCAAACACTGGCACAGGTGACTAGTGAAGCTGCAATTTATGCAGCCAGAACTCCACCTCCAGAACCTGATAGGAGCTGGACAGCATCTGGGAATTAACCCCTCACGGTGCAGAACAACAGGCACCAAGCAGAGGTTCAAGTCCCAGCCACTCCTAGACAGCGCGAGATCTTAGCAGCCGCTGCCCAGGACGAGAGGTGGAGTTTGCGCGGACACGTGCCGGGGTTCGGAGAACGCTGCTGGCACCACCAGAAGTCCCAGCATTCTCCCTAGCGAACCTGACATTTCCTTTACAATCATCAACAGGACGATTACTGAAAAATGTAAACATTAAGACATAACCACATTCTAATGAATGACTGTCATTACTTTTTCATGTAGAAGCATAATAATAATTGTACCTACCAAAAGAAAATATCACTGCATATAAACAGAGGAATTACATGATCATCCTGCGGATACATAAATGCATCGGAAGTTAACGTTAGAACTTTATACTCAGTGAACTGTAGTTAC
Source organism: Engystomops pustulosus (assembly GCF_040894005.1). NCBI lineage: Eukaryota > Metazoa > Chordata > Amphibia > Anura > Leptodactylidae > Engystomops > Engystomops pustulosus. Next base: position 132,627,899 of record NC_092412.1, read on the forward strand.
TTTATTAGCTGCACAATTCTTGAGAGAAATCGAACATGATGCTACTTAATAACACATAAATTATCTTTATTAAAATTGTTATTTGAGCAAAATCAGTTTTAAAAATGTATCTACATGACAAATGTATTTTAAATGTCCTCAGTTTAGATTCCAAGCTAGCTATCTTTATCTATAAATGTATTACAAAATAAAATCCTTTTCCATTTAACTGAATAGCATCCTCAGTAAGCCACAAAAACATATAAAAAAAGATTGTTTCCAGTCATGTGTATTACTCAGAAGCAGGATACTTAAGGAATAATCAAATCTCAGCATCAATTAAAAGAAAATAAATGTAACCAATCATTCCCTGGATCGAATGCAAGTTAACACCTATAATTTAATTTGCCAAGTAACAGAGCAAGGAGTGAGAACTGGAGACCTCTAGAGCATTGCAAGAGGAAGGTTTCGCTAGTCTGCTTGGAACAAGCAGGAGGTTTAAGAGCTGGTAATCACTCAAGGAAATTAAAGCCAGCTCTGCCAGGAATTCCCTCTCTCTTTAAGCATACATTCTCTTTTTAGGGAAGCACAGTTTACCTGTTACTGGAGGAAAGTTCAGACCAGCACTTGTGGATTTCCTGTAACCAAAAGTATAGGAGGAAAAATACATGAGAAGTATCCAGAGAGTGACATTGAGGAGAAAACTTTCCATCTTAGACTGAACTGTTCCTCCTGGATTTAGGGATGGTAATATATTTATTTTCTTTCACTGACAGTTCTTATATCTGCTAAAATGCCCTGTATTCTGCGCTATATTTGGTCTATACTATGTATTGCTGGATTTTTGTGTCATTTTACTAATGGAAGTTTTGTGAAAAATCATCTGAGATCAAGTTTTATCCAGAGGAAATTAAGTGGAAGAGAGAAACGTGAGATGCAGAGGGAGATACTATCCATCTTGGGGTTGCCTGGGAGACCTAGACCGGCAAATGGAGGTCAATTCCCATCATCCGCACCCTTGTTCATGTTGGATCTCTATCATGCTATGTGCAACGATGAGGAGGATGATGGAGGGCAAGGGGTATCAAGGCCACTGTTTACTTCTTTAAGCACACAGAGCCCTCCACTGGGAGCAGTCATCAGTGAGGCTGATACAGTCATGAGTTTTGTCAATATGGGTAAGGGCACCTTTTACCTTTAAATTATATTTACTGTCTAGTTCATATATAATTGAATATAATATGAGACCAGATGTATAAATGTTGCTGGGATGAGTATGTAATAGTGACTAAAGATACTAGAGGAATTTATCCTTATACAAATTCAATAATAATCGGATATACTTAAATCAGAAGATTTATCAATATTGTCTAAAAGTAAGACACTATAAATTTAGACAGATATAGTTTTAAGCTGAACCAGTTTTATTAAAGTGCCTTATGTTGAATGATAAATCAATTTGTGTGATGTTATCAGCAGAGAAATCTATGGTATTTGTCATAAACCCTTATATGTGTTAAGCTTTTATTGGCTCTAGTGGTATTTATTGGGAAACATTATAAAACAGATTTGTTTTTACAGAATAGCACACATCATTTTGTATTCCTGAAATAAGCATAAATTAAACTAAAGATTAAGGTTAAAAACATTATAAAATCTATACAATTCACCCTACCGCCTGATCTCACTATCCCATACACATTTATACACTGCTCAGCTGAGCATGCATGTGGTCTGAATGACTGGAAAGTTAAAAAAAAGATTTAAAGGGATTGAATATATTAAAATCCAATTTTGTCTATTTTTAGTTTCTATCATGCTCACTCTTTTCAGGTATATAGATGCACATGTATCTGTATTTTCTATTAATTGAATCATTTATACTATAGTATAGAACTATCAGTAAGCTATGTTCAGAGATTTTCTTCCTTTTATACAACTTTATGACTCAAAAATAGTGCTTCAGAAGACCTTGCTGTCTTGCCTGTTTCAGAACTTTTATTTTTAGCAATGACAGTTCAAGAAAGAAGACCAACAAAGGTGCAAGGATCCACTGAAATTAGGCAGTAAGGAGGCAAAATGAGTCATCAGGGCAGATTTATCTCAAACATTCAAGGCGGTCTCATGCTGCACCAGATTTATTAAGCTGTCTGATAAATCTGGTATAGTATAAAACTGACTAATCTAGCTTTAACCTCCTATCGATTGGCTTTCTAGTTTGAGTTTAAATGACATTTATGTTATTTTTGGTGCACATGCTTTTTCCCACAAAGCCTTGCCGCTTTTGTCATATTAGATGTAAAAGTGTCTAAAGTGTCTTAACCCCCTGATAAATGTGGTGCATGTAAAATAGTTCTTATTGCACAGATTACAACATAAATCTGATCCACCAAGTATGTCTAGAAGAGCTGATTTATTTTAGATGTAGATTCATATAAGCCGATATGCTTTCTTTAATTTCATATAAAAGTACCCAATGAGGTTTCCTTCAATAAGCCACAGTTTGGATACAATGCTTGCCCAGAACCCAAACCAATTTTCTAGAAAAAAAGGTAACTAAAGGTTGGACAAATGCCTTAACTAAGTATAGTGCAATATGAACAAATCCATATAGAGAGCAATGGTGGGATCAGTATGCAGCCATCAGTGTGCAGTAAGGAAGAAAATGATGAAAGGATTATCCAGCAGAAAGAAGAATGTTTGCAAATGACAACTTACTGAAAACCAATACTTTTTCAAAAAATGTTGACACTTAACTAAAGTTCATCAGCCCCTCTCTGACACTGCAGTAAATTTCCCCCTCCCCTGCTGACACTGGGGACAATCTTCCGTCAACACTCACACTTCTCATGAGGGGCCTATGAATATTAAAGGCAACTTTTATAATGTGTCTCAGTTGGGATTGGGACGCTTGATAACAGAGGCAGCATAACACAACTCTGCCTGTTCCCCTAAAAAACCCCTGGTCAGAAATGTTGAGGCTTAGTGATACACCACATCCTATCAGAGGCACATGTGGACTCTGGTAACATCACTTATTCTATGTTACTGGGGTCCACTGTCAGGGGACAGATGACAGTAGTAAAGCTTGAACCAGGAGCAGGAGCATGTTAAGTACAATTTTATTTTTTTGATTTCCCCTTCCCTGTCGCCCTCCAGGACTCCTGGAAAAGGACACTAGGGATATAGACATAAACCTCTTCAAAGCTCTACATCTGTGGTCCATCTTTGCGCAGGTAAACTAATTGCTAGATACTCAGACTCTTTTGCCTGTCCAGAGCAAAACCTACACCTGTATGTGGTTAGGTAACAAATCTCATAGTAAAGTAGCAATTTTAGAGATAACATAATATTGATACTCTTTTCACCCAATGTATTGTAATACACATTCTGCCATATATAGAAAAAGACTAAGGGACAATGTGTTATATTTACCTGAGTTCCTTCTGCAAATAGAAACACAAGCAACATATTTTGGCATTTGCAGTATATAATTTTCTTGTGGTGACTGTATGCTATGCTAAAGAGCAGGTTACCGCAATACACCCACTCACCCACATTCTTCCTTAGCAAGTGTGACTGGAAAGATACTGAGCAAAAATAACTAAAATGTCTTCTTCTCAATAATGTACATAATCATGAAAAAATCCATAAGAAAATAGTAACGGCCCAGAATAGTAGCCATTTAATACACTACAATGGCTATTGCTTTTTATTTCTCTGAAATGTAGAAAATTTAGTGAAAAGTTTTATACAATACAACCATTAGCTACATCTAATGATAAATGTGGATTGCCTTTGAAAAATATTTTCTTTTATTGCCCTTTGTTTCTTTTTTTCTATATCTTTTACTTTTCCTGTTTTAACGGTTATATATTATAAATAAATGTGTTATTGTAACTTGAGCAAAATAATAGAAGTATTGACCTACGACAAACATTATAATATTTTCTAGAATAATTATAATGAAGCTGTCAAATGAGATATATCAAGTAATATCATGTCAGGAACAGGGCAGTTTTTATTTTTCCATTTTAATTTTTCACTTCATACCTTTTAAAAGCCATTTCTTTTTAATTTTATTGTTTACAGACCTGTTTAAGGGGTTGCTTTCTGCAGACCAAATTATACTATATAAATATAATATAAATATTATGTTATATTAATGTAATATAGTGCATATACACACAGAGGCTACTCTAAATTTACATTACTATTTAGAGATGCTGTATTTTGCTGTTGACTGTGGAGACCATTGACTGTTGCCTCTGTCTTGATCCACCTCCTCCCACTGTATGCTGGTTCTTCTGTGGTAACATGCTATTCCCTTCTCATTAGCTTTTTTGACATTTTGTCACGCTTACCATTGGATTAGTACCTTCTATCTAGACCCAGAATTACTATATGAGTGGGAAATTTTCAGCCTTGTGTACACACAGATTTGTGGACCTTCTTCTATGCATGTAGCGTTCTTGGCACCTTTTTTCACTTATTGCTATGACCAGGCTGACAATCATCTGGGAGGTTTAATATCACTACTTAGTGATTGACAGTGGGCAGTTACGGTGTACCAATACCAGGTCACTGTACAATGTTTTGGTCTGTATATTATGAGTTTTAAATGCTTTTAACTAGTGTTGTGAAATTGTCTGTCATGTACTAATAAAATTTGATATATGTTTTTGCATTATCCTATGAGCCTTGAGTATATCCTATGAGCCTATGAGTATTCCATGCCATGTACTGGGAATCTGGTTAAAAATTTCAAATGTGGTTAACTTGACAAAAATTTTTAATTGGACCCTGTTTTTACGGCTTTCAAGATGCAGTCCAAATTACACTTCCCCTTTGGTCAATGGACCGGTATGATCATGGAGATAATACATTTATTTAGATATTAAAATTTTATGTGTTGCAACATGGCAAAAAGGAAGTTTGGGGGCTATTTTCCATCGTGGGGTTCACTGCCGGGAATAACAAGTTTTATATTAGTGATAGACAGGGGCGTAACTTGAGGGGTGCAGAGGTTGCAGTCGCACCCGGACCCAAGATGTTTAGGGGACCCTTATGGTGTCATTTTCTCATATGAGAAGACTTACTATAAACCATACATTATATTTGGGGGACCGGCACAGTCTTTGCACTAGGGCTGATCAGCTTCTAGTAACGCCACTGCCTTCTGTATTTAATTATTGGATAGTAGTAGATGGCGATGGTCACATCTAGGGTTAGGAATTTTCCCCCGGGGCCCAGTGAACTCTAGTTACACCACTGGTGATAGATCAGACTTTTTGGATGTAACAATAGCTAACATGTTTATGAATTCATTTGTTTATTTATTTTTATATGGAAAAGGGGATGATTTGAACTTTTAGGTTTTTATTAATTTTTTACATTTATTTTTACTTTTTTAAATTTTGTAATGTATTTAAGACCCCCTAGGTTTCTAACTGATCTATGGTCTGCCATGGAGCAACAAGAGGGTTGATTATAAAGAGATGAATTTGATCAGCAGTAATATAACAGAATAAGTGCAGACTGGGAAGTTTGTGATATTAAATGAGGGCCTTTAATTCTTGTGCATCAACTCCAACTCTTTGCATCCTTTTAAAAGGCGCTGTTTCGACGATTTAGTTTTAATGTTTCTACTTCCTAGTTGTAACCCTTCCTGAGTATTCAATCTTATTATTTTGGAATCTGTATTTTCAGATGAGCAGCTCCAGGCTGCCTGCTCTTGCCTAGGGCCACCCACCTGACAGAGTCTTATTACCATATTAAGTGCTAAGACCATCCAGGAAATATGCTAATTATGTTCTCTACTGACAGATGGATGGTCCTGGGCTGGAGCAGATGGCTTGATACTGCCTATCTGACAGTGGACAGCTCAAAATATTAGGAGATAAATATAGGCAGAAATTTCATTGTCACTGTTTTGCTCCTGGTGGTGGAACATCTTTTTTTTAGGGTGATTCCAAAAAGAAAGGCACAGTCCTGAAGATTTCCCAATAAAATGGACACAACACTATTCAGCTCAATAGCAGCCTCTTGAACAAGAAAATTGCCAAACTGCATCATGTTAGTGGAATGAAAGTTGGAAGGTCTAGGGTGATTGGACGCAATGACATGAAACAAAGTCAATAGATTGGGCACTGATGAGTGCAAATGGGTTAAAAAGAATCTAAACATACGTCAAGATTGGTGAAGAAATGGTTCAATGGACATTGAAGAAGAATTGGTGGATTGGCCCCCACAGTCCCCAGTCCTCAACCCAATCAATCACTTGTTGGTAGAGTTGAAGAAAAAACTGAGGGAGTCAACTGGTATGCATCAACAAATTTCAGGCAGTGTTGAAAGCCAAAGGTGTATTTACTAAATACTAACAAAATAATTATAATAATAAAATACATTAAATTTACATTTTTAGGAGCAATATAGTAACAATGCAGATAACTAACAAGGAATCTGCATAACTAAGTAAATGATAAATGGTTGCAAGGGCTGAGATCAAATTTGATGAAAAAGAAAATAGCACTAGATGCATCTATCTTTTTATTCTAAACAGAATAACCAAACCCAATTAGAAATCATTGGGAACATTGTATACTGTAGGTACCTATTGTGTAATGGCATAGTATTATGGATAAGAATTGAAAACCATGTGTTAGAAGTTAATTGAATGTTTTATTAAGCTTTTCGGACATGTTCTATCTTTGCCATTTTATGTACTGTATTAAAAGTAGTTAATGAAGTGTATACAGTAAGAAAAGATCCAAGCAGCACTATCAAAACAGAAAATAGTCAGGTCCTTCAATTATAAAGACAAAGGAATGAAGTGTATAGTTAGTCTATCACCTCCCTTAACCATATATAACCAGTAGAAAGGTGTGATAGAGCACATATATAGTTAATTTTATGCTATGGACAGTGGTTCTGTCACACCATGCTGCAACCAAGTACACCCAATCTTAATTTTTTGTTAGAATAAAGCTTGAACTTAAATAAGGTAGAGGATAGTTGTTAAGCTCCCTTTAACCCTTTAATAACCCGGGACGTAATAACACGTCACAGGTCGGCTGCGGGTGCAGCCATATGCGGCTGCGGGTACATAGCCGGTATGTCTTTGCTGCATGTTGCAGGCGTCACCATCTTGGTGAAGATCCTTACTCCCTGTGACATCATTAGGTTGCGGCGATTGGTTGCCATGATAGCCACGAGCTGTCTTGTTTTAACCTATTAATGAGGCGTAAAAATCCTCATATATTGCCATACTGTAGTCGCAATAAATGACCCCACCCACAGCTCCATACACCAAAGTATAAAAAAGTTGTTTGATGGCAAAATTAAAAAAAAAAACAATTGTACAGGAGGTTTTAATTTTTGTAAATGCATGAAAACATTATAAAACCTATACAAAATAATAAAGGAGACCTGTCATTTGGGGCACACAGTGAAAGTCGTAAAATCCAAGCCCACAAAAGGGTGCAAATGCGTTTTCTCACCAATTTCACTGCATTTGCATTTTTTTTCCCGGCTTCCCAGTATATGACATGGAATATTAAATCCTGTCACTATAAATAGCAATTTGTTATGCAGAAAACAAGGCATCAGAGAGCTCTGTACGTGTAAAAGAAAAAAAGTTCTAGATTTTTGATGTTGGGGAGTGAAAAATGGAAATGCAAAAACAAAAAAGGGACAGGTTGTCAACCCCTTAATGACCGCCCTATCGGGATTCTACGATGGTCAATAACCCCTTCCCGACATTTGACGTACTATTACTGCATGGCGGGAGGTGCGTTCCCGCAATATGCAGTAATAGTACGTCAAACTTCTGGCCAGGAGCTGCGGATTACTCCGATCGCGGTTTTTAACCCATAACACGCCGCGGTCACGCTGACCGCGGTGTGCTAGGGGCATTTAACTGGATTCGGACTCCCCCGCAGCGCTTAACGATGGGGGTCCCACTGCTCTGATTGCAGCCCCGGGACTGCCATCTGTATTACACTGTATTAGGTGAAGAATAGCTTGAACAAGCGATCAGTGGATCGCTTGTTCAAGCTAACCTGTAAAAGTAAAGAAAAAAAAGTTAAAAACACTAATTAAACACACTTTTTAATAAAAAATAATTAATTAAATAAAGTTAAAGTCCCCTAAACACAAACATTCCCTATACACATCTAATAAAGTAAAAATTCCTGAAAATCACCCAAACCCCCCACATATTTGGTATTGCCGCATCTGTAACAATCTGTACAATAAGTCAAAAACATTATTGGACCCATAGGGTGAACGTATTAAAAACAAAACCCGAAAAACTTGCCAAAAATATAAATTTTCATAAAATCCCTTGGTCCATATTGACATGATGGCATCACACAGTTGCCGCAGATTTGTCGGCTGCACATCCATGATGCGAATCTCCCGTTCCACCACATCCCAAAGATGCTCTATTGGATTGAGATCTGGTGACTGTGGAGGCCATTTGAGTACAGTGAACTCATTGTCATGTTCAAGAAACCAGTCTGAGATGATTCCAGCTTTATGACATGGCGCATTATCCTGCTGAAAGTAGCCATCAGATGTTGGGTACATTGTGGTCATAAAGGGATGGATATGGTCAGTAGGCTGTGGCATTGCAACGATGCTCAATTGGTACCAAGGGGCCCAAAGAGTGCCAAGAAAATATTCCCCACACCATGACACCACCACCACCAGCCTGAACCGTTGATACAAGGCAGGATGTATCCATGCTTTCATGTTGTTGACGCCAAATTCTGACATCTACAATCCGAATTTCGCAGCAGAAATCGAGACTCATCAGACCAGGCAACGTTTTTCCAATCTTCTACTGTCCAATTTCGATGAGCTTTTGCAAATTGTAGCCTCAGTTTCCTGTTCTTAGCTGAAAGGAGTGGCACCCGGTGTGGTCTTCTGCTGCTGTAGCCCATCTGCCTTGAAGTTTGACGTACTGTGCGTTCAGAGATGCTCTTCTGCCTACCTTGGTTGTAACGGGTGGCGATTTGAGTCACTGTTTCCTTTCTATCAGCTCGAACCAGTCTGCCCATTCTCCTCTGACCTCTGGCATCAACAAGGCATTTCCGCCCACAGAACTGCCGCTCACTGGATGGTTTTTCTTTTTCGGACCATTCTCTGTAAACCCTAGAGATGGTTGTGCGTGAAAATCCCAGTAGATCAGCAGTTTCTGAAATACTCAGACCAGCCCTTCTGGCACCAACAACCATGCCACGTTCAAAGGCGCTCAAATCACCTTTCTTCCCCATACTGATGCTCGGTTTGAACTGCAGGAGATTGTCTTGACCATGTCTACATGCCTAAATGCACTGAGTTGCCGCCATGTGATTGGCTGATTAGAAATTAAGTGTTAACGAGCAGTTGGACAGGTGTACCTAATAAAGTGGCCGGTGAGTGTACATTAAAGAGTTAATAAAATCTCATCACAAAGCTACAGCCCACTTAACCCTTTCAGGACCTGGCCCTTTTTTGTTTTTTCATTTTCATTTTTTACTCCCCATGATCAAAAATCCATAACTTTTTTATTTTTCCATGTACAGAGCTGTGTGATGGCTTATTTTCTGCGTAACAAATTGCACTTCATAGAGATGGTATTGAATATTCCATGCCGTGTACTAGGAAGCGGGAAAAAAATTCCAAATGCAGTGAAATTGGTAAAAAAAACGCATTTGTGCCGCCTTCTTGTGGGCTTGGATCTTACGGATTTCACTGTGCGCCCCAAATGACATGTCTACTTTATTCTTTGGGTCGGTACGATTACGGCGATACCAAATTTGTATAGGTTTTATAATGTTTTCATACATTTAAAAAAATTAAAACCTCCTGTACAAAAATTTTTTTTGGGATTTTGCCATCTTCTGGCGCTAATAACTTTTTTATACTTTGGTGTACTGAGCTGTGGGTGGTGTTGTTTTTTGCGGATTTTGATGACGTTTACATTGTTATCAATTTTAGGACTGTACGACCTTGTGATCACTTTTTATAGAATTTTAAAAATTTTTTAAATGACAAAAAAAGTGCCATTTTCGAATTTGGGCGCGATTTTCCGTTACGGGATTAAACGCAGTGAAAAACCGTTATCATATTTTGATAGATCGGGCATTTTCGGACGCGGCGATACCTAATGTGTCTATGATTTTTACTGTTTATTTATATTTATATCAGTTCTAGGGAAAGGGGGGTGATTTGAGTTTTTAGGGTTTTTTATTATAATTTTTTTTTTTTAACTTTTTTTTATTTTTATTTTTAGTACTTTTCAGACTCCCTAGGGTACTTTAACCCTAGGGGGTCTGCACGATCCTATCATATACTGCCATACTACAGTATGGCAGTATATGGGGATTTTACTCCTCATACATTACAATGTGCTGATAGCACATTGTAATGCATGGGTTAACCAGAAGTAGCCTCGGGTCTTCGCGAGACCCGAGGTTACCATGGCGACGGATCGCCGCTCCCCGATGACGTCACGGGGAGCGGCGATCCTCGAAAAGATGGCGGCGCCCACGCGCCGCCATGCTTTTGAAGCCGCCGGCAGCATTGCCGGCGGCGATCGAGGTGAAAACACCCGCGATCGGTGCTAGCACCGATCGCGGGTGTTACCGGTAAGCCTTTGCTGCAATATGCAGCAAAGACTTACCGGCTATGGAGAGGGCTCAGCGCGTGAGCCCTCTCCATGCACCCGCGGCCGACCCGTGACGTGCTATTACGTCACGGGTCGTGAAAGGGTTAAATGAAGTATTTGTAAAGTGCATCTCATGTTGCAAAAAATAAACCCTTATATGTCCAAATTGCCAAAAAAATAAAGATTGTATAGCCATTATAAAGTGACAATGAATGGCGCAGCTCCCCCCTCAATGCCCTGGCGTGTGCCCATACAGCAGGTTACCACGACATATGGGGTATTATTATACACAGGAGAGATTGGGTATCAAATTTTGTGGAGCGTTTTAGTATTTTAACCACTGAGAATTTGTACATTTTATGAAAAACACATTCATTTAGCCAAAAAAAATTTAATTTCAAAATTGCATCCGATTTTGTTTTAACCCCTGTAAACCAATTAAAATGTTAACAAACTTCATAAAAGTTGTTTTACGTACGTTGAGGGGTGTAGTTTCTATAATGGAGTAATTTATGGGGTTTTACTTTATTTAGGCCTCTCAAAGTGACTTGAAACCTGAGAGGGTCCCTCAATAGCAGGATTTTGCTTTTTTTATGAAAATGTGAAAAATTGCACCTAACGTTCAAAGCCCCATAACATCCTACAAAAATGAGAGTATGTATAAAAATCCATATCCACATAAAGTAGACATTTGGTGAATGTTAGTTGTTACGTTTTTTGGTGTTCTGACTCATGTGTGGAAAAAGTAGAACATTTTGAATTTCAAAAATTGCGAATTTTTCCAAATGTTCACCAAATATCTGATTTTCTCATAAATAAATGCAAAACATACCACCAACATTTTTTAACTAACATGAAGTACAATGTGTCACGAGAAAACAATTTCAAAATCACTTGGATATATTAAAGCGTTCCAAAGTTATAACCACTTATAGTGACACAGGTCAGATTTGAAAAAATATGCTGTGTCAGGAAGGTGAAAAGTGGCTTCGGCGTTAAGGGGTTAAGGGTACTTCTTCTGACGCAATGCCTTTCTACGCCAGCGCGTCATAAGAAGATTTTGGGACATCGGGTACCGAAAGTGCCGGTGTCTGTCTGTGATGTCACAGCCCAGAGCCAGCACTAACACCCGGGATCATAAAATCTCTGATCCCGGGTGTTTAACCCCTTACACGGAGCGGTCAAGCATGACCACGGCATGGAAGAGTCCCCACCGTGGATCCCAAAGTAAAACAAAAGTTAAAATCATTTTAAAATAATTAAATAAAATAAAAGTCCCCTAATCAGCCCAATTACTTATACAAAATAAAGTATATAAAGTATATAAAACACAAAAAACACACGAATAAATAAATATTTGGTATTGCTGCGTTCATATCAATCTGTACAATAAATCTAAACCAATATTGAACCGGCTCGGTGAACGACGTAAAAAAAAAAAAAAAAAAACTTCCCGTAAGATACCATTTTTAATCAAATACTCTTACAAAAAATGTTCTAAAAAGTGATCAAAAAAAGTTACGTCCCCTTATATGATACACATGAAAAGAACAATTCTTTTCGCAAAAAATAAGCCCTCTAGACCTGTCAACAGAAAAATACAAAAGTTATGCCTTTAAAAAGTTGTTGATAGTAAAAACAATGTGATTTTCTCTAATATTGGTTTTGCTCAGTAAAATTGAACAAAGATAAGAAAAACTATATAAATGAGGTATCACTGTAATCGTACTGAACCAGAGAATAAAGATAAAATATTATTTTCATGTTATGGCGAGCAGAGAAAAATAAAGTGCTAAAGATCCAAAATAAAAATGGATAATTTTGTTTGTATCCCCCTTAAAATAGTTAATAAAATCTCATGAATAAGCTTTAAAATTAATTATCTATACATTTTATCTCACCTCGCAAATAATAAGCCTCATATGTTCACATTACCAAAAAATTTTTACATTTTATGGCCTGTACAATGTGGCAATACAAATCTGCTCTGAATGGCGCTGCTTTGATCCTAATCCCGTCCATGTGCCCATGTAGCAGGTTACCACCACATATGGGGTGTCGATACACTCGAAAAAAATTGGGCATCAAACTTTGCAGAGCATTTCATCATTTTAGTCATTTTGAAAGTGTCATTTTTGGCCTACATGAATGTATTTTTCAAAAAAAAGTCAAAATTTTCCAAATCGCACTTCCATTTTGTTTTAACCCGTGTGAAAAACTTAAAGGGTTAATATACTTAATAGACGTTGTTTTACATACGTTGAGGGGTTTGGTCAATATAGTGGGGTAATTTATGGGGTTTTACTATAATTTAGGCCTTTCAAAGTAACTTGGAAACTGAATTGTCCCTCAAAATGTGAGTTTTGGCGTTTTTTCATGAAAATTTGAAAAATCGCACCTAAAGTTCTGCGCCTCATAACATCCTAGAAAAAGTAGAGGGTTGATAAAATATCATTCTAACATAAAGCAGACATTCCGTAAATGTTAGTTATCTAGCTTTTGGGGTAGTTTTGCTACCTGTCTGGATTGCAGAACATTTCAAACTTTGAAAATGAAGATTTTTTTCAGAAATTTTGCCAAATTTTAATTTTTTTCGCAATGAAACGCAAAACTTATCACTTAAATGTTACCATTATGATGAAGTACAATGTGTCTCGAGAAAACAGTCTCAAAATCACCTGGATATGTTAAAGCATCCCGAAGTTCTAACCAATTATCGTGAGACATGTCAGATTCGAAAAAAAAAAGTCAATGGTCATTGCTTTGAAAACAAGCATCGGTGTTAAGGGGTTAAAGTCTTGAGTCTGGTTTCTAATATATATACAGTTTACCTCACAAATGGTGCAAGCATTACTTGGTAATCTGTATAAATCAGTAGTATTTATGGTCCGCATTTCCTGGCATGATGCTCAAGGCATTTTGTCCACTTATTTTTGTCCCCTCACATTTGATGTGGTTCATGATTCTAAAGTTCCTTTTAATTTAGCATCTGAAAAAAAGAAGCCAGCACTAGTAATTACAGACGATGTGTCATTTTTAGTAGGGAATAGCCTGCACAGTGCGCTTACAAGGAAATCCGGACCACATTTCAGTGGAAATAAATTTTTCTGGCATCATGTAGGAGGCAAACTTCAGTACAGTAGAATCACTAAAAAAACAACATTGTACAAACAAAGCATGACAATGGGAAGCTTTGTTGCCTTTTTAAACCTCAGGGGCCTTTAATATCCGTATCTGGTACAGTCATGTCATAATTAAGCAGAATACTGTCTTAGCCTACAGATACATGCCTGATGTTTTTCATGTGATTTACTCACAGAATCACAACAAATTCTAACCTTAAATGACCTGTGAAGTCTGTATGCCACAACTTTAAAGGGCATCTGTAACCGCAATATCCCTATACAAACTAACTGTTATGTTACATAGCACACACATACTAAACTTGCAACCCATCCGTGGCAAAAATCTATTTTAAAAATATGCAAATTAGGCTAATAGCAGAGCACCTCAAGGCTCCTGCTCCACAGCAATAATAATGAGCTCCATTGCACTTCTTCCTCCCTGCACCTTCTTTCATTTCCCCTCCAGCTACTTCTCTCCTGGGCCAGTGAGATGTGCAGAGGGAGCCCTGAGGTGCTCTGCCAAAGTACTTCAGCCTAATTTGCATATTGCATATTTTTGCCTTATAAGGATCATCTGGACAATAAAAACAAAGTTATGGGTGTAATGTGTGGGCATGGCATCATTAGTTTAGGTAAATTGGGAGGGCAGATTCAGCTTAAGTGTGTGTTATATTGTTAGTTTAATACATGGGAGGTAGATTTATTCACATCTAGCTTAATGTCCATTTAGAGAACTGACCCTTTTATTAAAGGGAACCTGTCACCACATTTTCACAAATGCAGCTATTGACAGGTGATCAGATACTTGTGGTAGACATTGCAGATGTAACCAGACCTTAGATGACATCACCCTGGCCACGTGACTTTAAGTGCCCAATGATATAACAGAGCTTTCTCTCAATGTTCCATATAGCAGCATATCATAACACAATCCAGAAGACATACCTTTTTATACAAATTTTCTATTCACAAATGAAGGATCGTTTTTTGTACACTTATATTTTTCAACTGGGTCATTTTTAGGCAAATTTATAAAAATAAACAAAATTTAATAACTCTTTGTTTCATTCTCTGTCCAAGGAAAGGCAGACTGCCACTTGATTTTTAATTTAAAAATTTGTCTACATTATATGATGTAATTACATGCTATCAACCTCTGTGTATATAATTACAGATATATATTTTTTAGAAAAAAGCACATTCGTCACCATGGTAATATGGTCTGTTTTTATGCGGGATGAGAGTTAGATACCATTTCTGGTTATTAAACTTGGCCTCAGTACTAAGCGCAAGGGCTAAGAGAAGCATTAACAGGGCATGTGTGAGCTTTTTGGCTTTGGCTCGAACAAACCCCCTCCTGCCTGCTCCCTCACTTACTTCACCTTCACTCACTTCTAGCAACAGTGAGTATCTTCACTATTCTTGCCCTTTATTTTCGGCACGCAGCAGGAAGGGGGCGAGACCCCCTAAGCCCCTGTGCCTAAATTACATAAAGATAGTTTTTTGAATAAAATACCAAAGCACAGCACCTAATACAGATATCTATAAAATAATGCTGCTGGTATCTACCATGGTTAATCTACCACTAAATAATTGGTAAATTTCCTTTCATTATAAAAAGGACATCAGCCAGCCAGTCTCCATCCAAGATGTATAATCAAGTAGGTTTATTTTAGTACATTTACAAGCATAGCAGTTAAGCATCCGCCCCATGTTTTGCTTGTGAACAATTTCTTACACAGCATGTGTTTTGACTTTTCACGTTACACATAAGAGCACCTAAAATTACATTACAAAAATTATCTTTAGTCCATGTACTTAATATCTCCACAAATGATATAACATTTATAATTTTGTTTTCTATCATATATATTGTGAATATCTACTTTACTTTTATAATACACACACAAATGTATTGTACAGTACATTGTACAGTCTGGTCACATTCACACACGACTCTAATAGTTGTATTACAGTAACAACATGATGTGTTGTTGCTAAAGCATAGAAGCAGATGTTCAAGCTAAATTGGCATTATTAGAAATGGTTTACATCATGAATCATTTCCCTTTAAGTTTGGCCACTGTGTATTCATATGCCAGCAATACATATCATCTGTATGCATAGTGAAACGGCTTAGTATAGTATGTGGCTCTAGTTATTCTGTGTTGCCTTTTGATATTCATGTTAGCAAAAATAGTTTTTACTGAAAGTTTCCACATGTTGAACTATTGTTGCCTTTTCTCTTCCTTCATTTTGGTTCAAAGGACAAATTTTTCCTGGCATTAGTAGGAATCCCAGGTACCATATCTGTACAAATCTGATATTTGCAGTGCAGTACACCCACTTCAAATTTTGAATCTCATTGCTTGCATACAAAGTACAATATTAAGAGGTCCTATTAACTATTTACAAATGTATTACAGTAATTGACAAACCAAATTATTATGAATCTACATAGAAAGTTAAATAATCATATATAAATTACCTCTGAATGTAAATGAGAATATTAGATTCATTGTCAATAAGCAGATATGTAATAAATTATAGACACAACATAGGTTATTTATCATTAGGCAGACTCTTTGCGACAGTTGACACTTTATGGTTGACTCTTTTGACTCCACAAAATCCTCTGTACCAACCGACTT
This sequence comes from Engystomops pustulosus, assembly GCF_040894005.1. Classification (NCBI taxonomy): domain Eukaryota; kingdom Metazoa; phylum Chordata; class Amphibia; order Anura; family Leptodactylidae; genus Engystomops; species Engystomops pustulosus. Next base: position 132,644,308 of record NC_092412.1, read on the forward strand.
TGAGAGACTGTATGTTAGAGATCTCGGTCAAAGGTCTGATCTCTATGATCTATCACAGTGACGGCAAACCTTTTAGAGACCGAGAGCCCAAACTACAACAAAGACCCGCTTATTTATCGCAAAGTGCCAACACAGAAATGTCATTAGTGATTTACATTTATTCTGTTATACTTCTACTATGGCCCTGACTTAATTTCCTCTCCTTTTTCGGTTAGCCATCCCTTTTGTACCTACACTTTTTTTACATATACATCTTTGCTTATATTACCTCATTACATTGCTTATGGTTATTCCTGTTCTTTGTTCTACCTAGCTTGTTGGATTAGTTAACTGATTGTTGCATTTTGTTATTTTCTCCTTTTTTGATTATGATTGATACAGTGATTATTACAAGTTGAACACCTTTCTTTTATTACTTAATTTTTTCTGTGATGTTTACCCTTAAATAAATAAGGGTAAATAAGCCCCTTTGTATTCAATTTCAACACACAAAATGCATAGCTGTCTCCTGCACAGAAATGGAAGAAATCTCATCAGTAAGCAATGACCTTTCTAAATAGTCTTTCTTGTGAACAGAGCATCCATATTTGAAACACTAATACATTAGAATAGATTAGATATTAATTTGTTTCATTGGATTATTGACCATTAACATTGGTGGATAGAAAATATCTCCATATAAGACACTTTTCCTAGAATGTTTACCCAATAGAAGAATACCATAATGTTCATTTGCTTATTTAAGGACATATTTTTCTCTCTCTGTTTTCGTGCAAAAGTGGTGCGGTTCTTATCAGCACTGCAAGCTTCCTTAGTAGCCACAATGGTTGCCAGTTTTCATATTCAATTATATTACCATGATGTCTATGATAAGAGAAGTGTGACCAGCCTTGAGAAGATCCGTCACATTTCTCTGTCCCCAAAATCTGAGTTTTTGCAGTTAAACTCCATAGAATTATTTATATTGTGCATATGCTCTTTTCATCTTCCTTGCATATCTGTCAACATTTGGAAGCGATTTAGATATTAAAACCACATTAAGAGATCTTGAAAAGTAAACTCATTACTTTATGCACATGGGAGGAAATAGCCTCAGGGTTCTTGAACATTGGGTACTTCTGTTTAAGTTCTAGCAATTACCATAATTTGTCCTAGATTACTTCTATTCACATTTCATAGCCTAAGATCACAGAACCACTCTTATACATTGCCTTTAAAACAAATATTTATACTTTGGAGTCCATACCACTAGAAATGTACAGAAAATGCACCACATACAGTAAATTGAGAAATTTTATGTTTTGTCATTGATGATTAAAAAGCATCATCATAAGAAATAATCATTTCCATCCTGTCACCAGGCAGCTGTCTATTTCACAATACCAACAGAGAGCCACAAGCCCTCTCCACATCCGCAGCAGCCTCCCTAATGTGAAAAGTTATTTTAAGATTCTTGTCACAAAGAAATTACACTTTATAAATAAGAATTATGTCTTTGCAGTTCATGTATACATCTATGACATGTACAGTGTGAAACTGGACAGCTGCCCATAGCCTTTAAAGTCTTGTTTCCTCCTGTGCAACTCTTTTATTCTATTGTTTGCCTGTATCCAAGATTAATGACTTGAGACTTATGTATTAGTAAGTTTCTTCTGCAAAAATCTAGTAACAGGCTTCCTTTAAAGGCAACGTATAAGAAGAAATTGACCTAATTACCCATGACTAGTATGTTGTTAAGTAGTTTATCACCTTGCCGATCATGTTCCTTCACGGACTGTATTGATACTGTTGTAGTATCATCCAGAAAATCTAATTTAAAGTGAGATGTAAACTTCTTTTATAAAGTCACAGAGGTGAGCTTAAGTCAAACACTCCCGGCCTTAGACATCATGCTATAGACTTTAGGAGATCCAGATACTGATGATCATGGATGCAGGGGCATAAATTACATTGAAAGGGATATTTTGAGTTTACAACTCACTTCAAAGCTAATTTTATGGATAATGTCCTACGAAGGTCCATACCAGGAACATGATCTGGAAGGTGTTAAACTGCTTCACAACAAACTGACAATGGTTTGTTAATTTTTTGCTGACACGTTCCCTTTAAAGATCCTTAATAATCTTGTTATAATTGATATACTTGTGTATTTTCTCAGGAATCCTAGTAGATGTTTGCTCATTTGAGACCTACTGAAACTCATACCTTTGACACAGTTCTGAAAGAGTTAAGCTGTCCTTATAACCAGTCTTTATAACCACCTAGGACTTAAGTATAGGAAACGGCTTTAGTGGCCTCCTATAATAAGGGATCAGCCTTTGAAGCCTCTCTGAGAAAACTGTATACAATGTAAATAACTTAGAGAAGCCTTTACCAACACTAAAACTTTGCTACTTACTGCCATCTACCATTACCTTGGCTATTCATTTCCTCCATTCACTTTTCTCCTGTGGGAAGTAGAACATTTTAATAAATGCCATATGTATACCACACATTCATAATCATGTCGCTGCGTGATATTCAAGAGCAGTACTTCAGGAACAACTACTGCATGTACTTCCTGCCCTTCCTGCCTTTCCAGTGTTTTTAATAAAAAGGTCATATTGATGATTGATCAAAATGAACAATTTACACATTTTGCAGTATATCTGTTTCTAGAACTAGCACTGTCAATCAGTGAGCGCTGTCAATCAGGAATGATTATGTGTTGCTACATCTGCCCATCCTTTCTAAATTTTAAAAACAAATCACTTTAGGATATCAATTGAATAAGAAAATTATTCTTTCTGTTTGCAGTTGAAAATGACAGAGATATCTTCCAACAGAAGCCATATTGGAAAGAGTTTAAGTTTGATATGACTCAGATTCCAACCGGTGAATCTGTGACAGCGGCTGAGTTTCGCCTTTTCAAAACTCGCAGTTTTTCCCGGCAGTTAAACAGGACCCTTCACATCAGCATCTATGAGATACACAGGGAACAATTAAATCGGTAATGTCTTTATCTTACTAAGAAAACTGCATTGCAATGTGAAGATTTATATTCGAATGCATTCAGGCATCCGTGTTTCACAATCCGTAATACTCCGGCAATTTGAATCTGACCCAACTTCCAGAAACGTAGATCCTTATTATGATACTATAATTATTATATCTTATGATTCTATGGTTATGGTCAGAATGCGATTTGTAATACTTGTAAAGATAGTGTCTGAATGCAGCCATAGTCAGGTTACCTGGTATTGAAATATAAATTAGTGTACATGCAACAATCTAATAACATCTCTCTTTATAGACAGCCTGAGTTAACTTTGCTGGACCACGAGAGCATACAGGCTGGAGATGAAGGCTGGCTAGTCTTTGATGTGACAGCAGCCAGTAACCACTGGTTGCTGAACTCAAAATATAATTCAGGACTGCGCCTCTATGTGGAGAATGACGACGGTGAGGTTTGATAGTAACCATCATAAAATGGGGAAAATATGTGTTGCCTTTCAATACACATTTAAAGATGGGTTGATGTCATCTTGGCTTTTTTTATTCAATAAGGCTTAGAAGAACTTTTTTTGTAGAACTGATTTAGTTTCTGTAGCCAAAGTTCATTACAAGCTGTTAAATGAACTTGTCCCTTCATTATCTCAAAAAGACCAAATCTTTTCAGAAAACTTGTTGAAAAATTTGGCAAATCCATTTGTCATCATGATACTTAAAAAAACCTTTTTAACATGACTTACTGATACTGTGGTGGCACAACATTGCATATTCATATTTTATGGAGAGGTAATAACTTTTATGCTCCAATTTCGAAATAAACATTCTGGGGAAATATATCAAGCATTGGAGAAAAAGGCGGCACTCACCGAGCATGTGAAACTACTTCTTTTATTCAGAGGACGGTGCACTACAGGGGAAACACTGGAGCCAGACGGCGACGGGCCGTTTCGCGCTCACTACCGCATCTTCAAGCCGTTGAACGTTTGGTCAACGGCTTGAAGATGCACTAGTGAGCGCGAAACGGCCCGTCGCCGTCTGGCTCCAGTGTTTCCCCTGTACTGCACCGTCCTCTGAATAAAAGAAGTAGTTTCACATGCTCGGTGAGTGCCGCCTTTTTCTCTTATGTATGCTTACTATGGACTGTTTTGTTCGAGCAACACCAGTGACGGAACCTTACAGAACCACTGCAGTGCCTCAAAGATCCCACCTCCTAAAAAGGACACTTGTGCGGGTCTGCACCAAGTTGAGCAGTGCGGAGACTCTATGCCTCTCTTTGGATTTGTATATCAAGCACTGGGTCATTGTGGGGGATGTTCCCCCTGTGGCCTCTTAGTATATATGGTGCATGGCCATGTGGCTAGATCGATTCTACACCAGGCCTGGCGCCCAGCATTGCCAACTTTGTGGCCATCCCCACTTACTTGCACCAGGAACTGCGACTATTTAAGTGCTTGTATGTCAGTCTAGGCCTTGATTAATACCCCCACTATGCTTCCACCTCTGTGGATCTAAAAACAAACAAACCTGGAAATCCATCCTGGAGCTACAAGCTCTACAAGCAGATGAGAGGCACAGAATTAGTATTCCTAATGTGTGGCCAATTTTTAGCAGTGGTTTGGTTCTCTCATTTATCTGTATAAACACAGGCATTTCACTATAAAATGCATCACCATTTTATAAATTTCTTACACAAAATTAACTAATGCTTTTTAGACACAATACTTCTCCAAATGTTATAGCACAGAACATTTAACACTTGTGTTATAATGTGTATCAATGTAACAGGACAGAGCATTGATCCAAGCTTCGCAGGCATCTTAGGAAGACGAGCACCTCGTTCCAAACAGCCATTCATGGTGACATTTTTTCGGGCAAGTAAAAATCAGATCAGATCAACAAGGGCAATTAAACCGCTCAAAAAAAGACAACAGAAGAAACACAATGATCTTCCACATCCCAACAAATTACCTGGTGTCTTCGGTAAGACTTGTATAAAGGAAATAATTTCTTTAATACATGTGCATTGTGCTTGAAACAAAATGATTTTGTGGTTTTAATGTAAACTCATGTAATTTAAATATGTGTATGGTGTACTGTGTATATAATTCATTCTGTACACATGAGAATGTTATACAGTACTACTCCTCAGGCCTCGCCACAATACATTAACCTTTTTTTGGCTACCAAACTATAGCTGCAGCATGAGAGAAGTCTGACCTAGATTTTTTTTCTGGTCAAGAGAAGGCTAAACTGTTATAAGATTAATTTTAAAAAACTCACTTTAATATTAAAGAATGGGCAAGATAAGTTTTTGACATTCTGGTCTCCAAACGCACCCCTCCCACTGGTCAGCCTCCCTACTTTCCCTTCAGGTCAAATAACCACTCCTAGCACCGACACAAGATTAACCCACCCTTCTCTCACTTCATTTTCTCTTGTTTGTCTATATTCAATTTTTCTTAATTGTAGCCCTTATACAAAGATACAGTTTTGCTTTTGTTATTAGGGCTCTACAGCCCATTTTATATGATGTAACTTCATATAGCCAGGTTTACCTACATGTCATATTTATTTTTATTATATTATACATTCACTGTGCTGTTTGGCTCTGACCCGCACCTTCTATTTAAAACTTCCTATTTCAATAAAAGAAAATTTATTGTGTAAAAAAACATATAGGAAACTGAGTTAATCATTCTATTTATCATTGGACAGCCAAACTGTGTAAGAGCAAAATTAGATTGAGAATTGGATACTTTAGGGTCAATAATTATTACAGAGTAGCACTAGATACATTTACTGTTGGGTGGTAAGGAACCATCCTACACATGGCTCTTAAACATGATTTTTCTTCTCACTATGTCTGCCAGTGTGTTTAGGGAACCAAGATCCAAAAGATGCCACACCAACTATAAACTTCCTGCTTATGATTGGTTTAGGTTATGAAATCCTTTTTGACTCTATATTGTTATTTCCTATAAACATTTTTATTGTGGGAAAAAGATTTCCAGTAGTTTGTATGTTTTCATAACTAAAGCAGCATAAATATTCTGTATCCAAAACTCTAGCAAAGTCAAGATAAATATATAACAGTCCTTCCATCAAAAACAGAGGTCTTTACATTCAGCGTTGGATGTGTGTGGCCTTGTGAATATATTTAAGCATGCTAGTTTTATTTTTGAAGAGCTTTTAGCATAATATTAATTTATCTATTATGGGCAATTTATTTGCTATATACTTGTATTTTTATACTACTTTTGGTTAAGGATTTTGGTTAAGTTATTGTTATTAAAGGGATGGTGTCAGCAGAAATTGACCTAATAAACCTCTACTAGTATGTTGTCAAACACCTTCCAGATCATGTTTCTTTTATGGACCATTGTGGTGGCATCATTCAGAAAATCAACTGAAGTGAGGTGTAAATCAGTTTTTATAAAGAGACAGAGAGTTTGGCACTAAAGTCAAGCTCCCCCAATCTTAGAATAACCCCTCTTCTGTGATGGGCATCGTCCATATGGTTGTTAATTACAGCAAAGGGGTTATTCTGAGGTGGGACGGGCTTGACTTCAGTGCTTAATACTCAGCCTCCTAGACCTTATGCAGCCAACTTCTCAATTCAAAATAACTTTTCTAGATAATGCCATTACGCAGGTCCATAAAAGGAACACGGTCTGGAAGTTGTTAAGTTGCCTTATAAAATACTGGTAGTAGTTTGTTAGGTCAGTTTCTCCTGACAGGTTCCCTTTGAATTGAGCATGGATATTGTAAGATGTTTGTAATTTGGAGCCCAGGGATAGCGCATAGGCAGTTATGATTGTTTGTTCAAACACACTTACAGTGATACTCAACTCTGTAGGTGTAGCCAGAATATGTATTTGTGGAGGGTACAACAGATATTTCCAAACTTCCTAACAATTTGGGGTACGTAATGTCTGTAGAAGTTTATCTTTTCAGATAAGAAAAATGTACTTTATCATCTATGTTTATAAAATTTGATTTGCCATTTTAGATCATGTACATGTACCTGATGGAAGACAAGTGTGCAAAAGACATGAGTTGTATGTTAGCTTTCGTGATTTAGGTTGGTTGGTAAGTATACATATTTATAGTCATATCTACTTACATTCCCTCTTTCTTTACCACAGATCCCATTATCTTTCCCAATGCCTTTCATCTAGCATCTAGTGGCCTTAAAACATGATTTCAATATGTGTCATAACAATAACCAAAATATAAAAGTATAATAAACAAAACTAAGTTTTCTTGAATTGTGGAACTCATATATTATTGGCTCCATGAAATATATGAGCTAAATTAAAGCTATTGATCTGTATTTCTAGGCTGCCGCCATCTAATAAATACAAATTTTATCCATCAGTACACTATTTAAATTCTTTGACCTTTTTGTATTTTTACTTCTTTAGGACTGGGTAATAGCTCCACAGGGGTACTCAGCATTTTATTGCGACGGAGAATGTTCATTTCCTCTTGATTCCTGTATGAATGCCACCAATCATGCCATCTTGCAATCACTAGTAAGTGTTGCTATACAAAGTTATAATAAGTGTTCTTTTTAATACATCTGTTTTAATTTTGGAAGGCATAGCAACTCCCAGTGAATCCAAATATAATTATAACAGAGCAAAATGAGTTTCTTGGAAGAAAAGAAATTTCTCAGCCAGGAATGGTCTTGAAATAAATATTAAGCAAGACTACTTGCTGGTCTGAACATACAATAAGAAAATAAACTGACACCCGATACATAAATCTGGAAATTGCACATGCCATCCATTTTAGCTATAAGGTGCTACATATCATGTCACACCTAAGTTCATTGTGGAATAGAAGATTAGGTTAATAAAGATGCAGGTAGATCAAATCAACCTATATAACTACATTTTTATGGTCAAATACTACTGTTTTCATTCATCAAAGTTAAGACAGAACTGAAAAGAAAATAAATATTGGCACTAGACAAACTGACCTTTTTAATCCTGTAATATACCAGGTAATACTTCATACATTATTTAAAAAAAAAAGAAAAATGCAGCACTTCAAGGATTCCAATAACCAATAGTTAAGGTGCTTTAATTCATATGTCCACCAATAACTTTTGGTTATTGAAATTCTTGGAGTGCTGCTACTATTTTAGTTCTATTGCCCACACTCGCATTATAAGCTTGCCTGAATGTCCGTCCTGAATGCTTAGAGACTGGAACTGAACTGACATGCTGAGTTCAGTTCTGGTCTCTAACAGTTTGAGTCAGACATTCAGGCAAGCTTACAATGTTAGTGTGATGCAAGTAAATCGCATCACACTCCCTCGTGGGCAATAGGCCTTATTTTTATTCTTTGGATGGACCATGTCTAGGCCCTGAGCTGGTACTGGGGAAATACTGTTTACACTTAGTGCTGCTTTGTCCTTTTTTTTACATTTGGTTTGTAAGACTTTACCGACATTTAACGTAATAGTACACCATGGGCAGCAGTGACTTGCCGACCCGCACCATAATATTAGGTCCAAGTTCTGTCACCAGCTCCCGGAGCCAGTCCCAGAAGCTGCTGTGTCAGCTGTATATTACAGTTGACACCTGCCTGTAACAAAAATGATCGGAGATTACTCTGATCTTGGGTGTTATCCACTAACACGCAGCACGTAAGGGGCTTCTGATGAGGATCAGCCCCCAAGCGCCGCTTAACAGTGGGTCCGATCCTCTGATGCCCCGAGGCTGCGCAATGTTTCAGCAGGCCAGGCCCTGCCTCAAAAAGTTAAAATCAATTCATAAAGTTTTTTCATAAAAAAATTAAGTAAATAAAGTAAAAGTCCACTTAACACCATCATTCCTTATACAAATCTAATAAAGTAGAAAAACAAACCAAAAACCCCACATATTTGGTATTGCTACGTCTATAACAATCTGTAAAATAAATTGGAAACTGCTCAGTGAACTCTGGTAAAATACCCAGTATAACTTGACAAAAAAATGTTCCAAAAAGTGAACAAATAAAGTTATGTGCGCCAAAATGGTACCATTTAAAAGAACAACTCATCACACAGAAACAAGCTCTGTAAACTGAAAAATACTATAATGTCTAAGTTATGTCTAAGAAAAGATGGTAATACTAAGACAAATTAGATTTTTCTCAATATTAGTTTTTGTTCAGTACAATTGTAAAAATATTTAACCCCTTACCGACATGTGATGTAATAGTACGTCACATGTCGGGTCCCGGTGCATGGAGAGGGCTCGCGGGCCGAGCCCTCTCCATAGCCGATAAGTCTTTGCTGCATATTGCAGCAAAGGCTTACCGGTAACACCCGCGACCGGTGCCGGCACCGATCACAGGCATTTTCCTGCTGATCGCCGGCGGCTTCAAAAAGATTGCGGCGCGTGGGCGCCGCCATCTTTCTGAGGATCGTCGCTCCCCGTGCCATCATCGGGGAGTGGTGATCCATCGCCATGGTAGCTTCGGGTCTCACGAAGACCTGAAGCTACTTCGGGTTAACCCATTCATTACAATGTGCTATCAGCACATTGTAATGTATGAGTAGTAAAATCCCCATATACTGCCTTACTGTAGTATGGCAGTATATGATAGGATCATACAGACACCCTAGGGTTAAAGTGCCCTAGGGAGCCCTAGTAAAAATAAAAATAAAAAAAAAGTTAAAAAAAAAATGATAATAAAAAAACCTAAAAATCCAAATCACCCCCCTTTCCCTAGAACTGATATAAATATAAATAAACAGTAAAAATCATAAACACAAAAAATCACGCCCAAAGTCGAAAATGGCACTTTTTTGCCATTAAAAAAAAAAATAAAAAATTCTATAAAAAGTGATCAAAAGGTCGTACAGTCCTAAAAATGATAATTGTAAACGTCATCAAAATCCACAAAAAACGGCACCACCCACAGCTCCATACACCAAATTATGAAAAAGTTATTAGCGCCAGAAATTTTTTGTATAGGAGGTTTTAATTTTTTTAAATGTATGAAAACATTATAAAACCTATACAAATTTGGTATCCCCGTAATTGTACCGACCCCAAGAATAAAGTAGACATGTCGTTTGGGGCGCACAGTGAAATCCGTAAAATCCATGCCCACAAGAATAAGGCACAAATGCGTTTTTTTACCAATTTCACTACATTTGGAATTTTTTTCCCGCTTCCCAGTACACGGCATGGAATATTAAATACCACCATTTGAAGTGTAATTTGTTACGCAGAAAGTAAGCCATCACACAGCTCTATACATGGAAAAATAAAAAAGTTACAGATTTTTGATTGTGGGGAATGAAAAATAAAAACGCAAAAACGAAAAAAAAGGGCTGCGGCGGGAAGGGGTTAAAGAACTATATAAAATAAGTATCACCGTAATCGTAGCGATCAATAGAATAAAATATATTATTTTTATGGTACAGTGAATGGCCCAAAATAATTGAAAAAATCTGAAACCGGAATACATAATTTTCATTTCCTCCATACATTCAAGAGTTAATAAAATCTCATCAATAAGCTAAAGACCCGATAAAATGAATTATGTGTAAAGTGCATCTAATCTTGCAAAAAAAAAAGATATAGCCATTAAAAAGTGACAACGCAAATCTGCTCTGAATGGCGCAGCTTCCCTTCAATGCCCTGGCGTGTGCCAATGCAGCTCTTTACCACCACATATGGGGTATTGTTATACTTGGTATTTTATCCACTGAGAATGTGTACAATTTTTGAAATACATTCATTTAGCCAAAGAAGTTTTCATTTCAAAATATTACCTGATTTTGTTTTAACCCTTGTAAAACAATTAAAGGGTTAACAGACTTCATAAAAGTTGTTTTACATACATTAAGGGGTGTAGTTTCTATTTATGGGTTTGTACTATTATTTAGATATCTCAAAGTGACTTAAAACCTGAGCAGGTCCCTCAAAAGTATGATTGTATGATTATAACATCCTACAAAAATGAGAGGATGCATAAAAAAACATGTCAACATGAAGCAGACATTTGGTAAATGTTAGTTACCAAGTTATTTTGGTGTAATCACTATGTGTCGAAAAAGTAGAACATTTTGAATTTGAAATTGAGAATTTTTTCAAATTGTTGCTAAATGTTTTTTCATGAATAAACACTGAAAAATATCAACAAAATGTTTCAGTTAACAAGAAGTACAATATATCACGAGAAAATGATCTCAAAATTACCTGGATATGTTAAAGCATCCCAAAGTTATAACCACTTATAGTGACACAGGGCAGATTTGAAAAAATGGGTCGTGTCAGGAAGGTGAAAAGTGGCTTCAGCGGCAAGGGATTAAACTCTTTTATTAAGGTACAGTGCTTAAAATACAATAGTACCAACTGGTAATGCTTATTGTCACTGCCATGAAAAGTTTATAGATGAGACTTAGATAATATAAGCGCTAAACTAAACCAGACTGGCGTAGTGTCACTCCTGTTTATAAAACTCATTATCCATTTAATGGGGTTGTCTCATTCTTAAAATATCTTGGTAAAATTAAAGTGTAACTAAACTCTCAACAAATTTACATAAATAGTTCAGTTTATTAACCCCTAGGCGCACCTGGACGTTATAGTACGTCCCCGGGGCTAGATACTTAGCGCACGGGGACGTTCTATAACGTCCTGCTTCTGGCACCGGCTCACGAACGGAGCCGGTACCAGAAGCAGCGGCTGTCAGCTGTCTAGTACAGCTGACAGCCTGCGCTAACACCCGCGATCGGAGCCGGCTCCGATCGCGGGTGTTAACCCCTTACACGCCGCGGTCAAACATGACCGCGGCGTGTAACGGTGTTAGCGCTGTGGATCGGATCCCCCGTGCCGCTTACCGGGGGATCCGATCCTCTTCCGGGCAGCTCCGAGGACTGGCATGTGCCCCGGAGCTGCCCGGTCTCCATGGCAGCCAGACCCCTTCCGGGTCTGGCTGTAAACTGTCTGAGCATGCGCAAGCTTGCTCAGACAGTTTACACTGCTCTACAATAAAATAGTATTGTAGAGCAGTGTATTGAACTTAAACCAGTGATCAGAGCATCACTGGTTTAAGTTCAAGTATGTATAAGTAAAAATATGCAAAAACAGTTAACACTACACATTATAATAAATAAAAAATTAATACATAAAAATATAAGCCCCTAAAATGTCACTTTCCCATAAAAAAACTTAATAAAGTATAAAAAACATAAAAACACAAAAAAACCCCGCATATTTGGTATTGCCGCGTCCGTAACAATCTGCATAATAAAACAGAATCGTTACTGGACCCGCACGGTAAACGCCGGAGGAAAAAAACGCAAAAAACATTCCGAAAAAAGATAATTTTTAATTAATACCCTATAAAAAATGCTCTAAAAAGTGATTTAAAAATGTTATGCACTCCAAAATAAGCCCACTAAAAAGAACAACTGTTCTCGCAAAAAATAAGCCCCTAACAAGATTTATCTGCCAAAAAATAAAAAAGTTATGCATATAAAAAGATGGTGATGCTAAAATGAATAAGATTTTCTCCAAATTAGTTTTTATTCAGTACAATTGAATAAAATACACAAAACCCCCACATATTTGGTATCCCTGCGTCCGTAACAATCTGTATAATAAAACAGAATCGTTATTAGATCCGCAAAGTGAACCCCGTAAAAAACAACCTAAAAAAACTCTCTCTGCTAAAGATGATTTTTTATTAATGCCCTTTAAAAATGCTCTAAAAAAGTGATTTTAAAAAGTTACGCAATCTAAAATAAGACCACTAAAAAGAGCTATCATTCTTGCAAAAAATAAGCCCTTAAACAGATTTTTGAGGTGAAAAATAAAAAAGTTATGCATATGAAAGACGGTGATGCTAAAATTAACAACAATTTTGCCAAATTACTTTTTATACAGTAAAAATGGGAAAAAATAAAAAAATATATATAAATGAAGTATTTTCATAAACGTGGCGACCCAAAGAATAAAAATAATATACTATTTTCATGGTATGGTTAACGGCCAAAAAAAAAAAACACATAAAAATTTTCCTAAAAATTGATGATTTTCATTTCCTCCACCAACAAAGAGTTAATTAAATCTCACCAATTAGCTATAGATGCCCCAAAATTATGTATTAGAAAAGTGCATCTCATGTGGCAAAAGAAATAAGCCCCTATAGGTGCACAATAAAAAAAAGAAAAAAATTATAGCCTGTACAATGTGACATAGCAAATCTGATTTGAATGGCGCCTCCTTCCCTTCTATGCCCGGCCGTGCGCCCATACAGCAGGTTACCACCACATGTAGGGTATCGGTGTACTCGGGAGAAATTGCGTATCAAACTTTGTGGAGCCTTTTTTCATTTTATCCATTAGAAATGTAAAATTTTCCACCCAAAATGAGTGTATTGTGAAAAAATATTACAATTTGCAGACTCCACCTCCATTTTGTTTTAACCCCTATAAAACACGTAAAGGGTTAACAAACTTCTTAAAAGTGGTTTTTCATATGTTGAGGGGTGTAGTTTCCACAATGGGGTAATTTACGAGTCTCGCTATTATTTAGGCCTCTCAGTGTCAATTAGAAGTTGAGCAGGTCCATCTAAATACAGGTTTTGGCGATTTTACAAAAAATGTGAAAAATGGCACCCAAATTCTGAGCCTCATAACATTCTAGTAAAATATGTGGAATCTTAAAAAACCATGCCAACATAAAGCAGACATTTGGGAAATGTAAGTTATGAATTTATTTGGGTGCTATGACTTTCTGAATCAAAAGTAGAGAATTTAGAACGTTGAAAATAAAGAATTTTTCAAAATTTTTGCCAAATTTTGTTTTTTTTCATAACTAAACGCAAAAGATTTCATCCAAATTTTTAAACTAATTTGAAGTACAATGTGTCACGAGAAAACAATCTCAAAATCCCCTGGATATCTCACAGCGTTCCCACGCTATAACCACTTATAGTGACACAGGCCAGATTTGAAAAATGGGGCTGCGTCCTTTAGGCCAAAAGATGCTGTGTCCCGTAGGGGTTAAAGAAATCTTTCCCTGTGTACTCCTTTTTACCTCCTTTTACCTTTCTTTCTTATTTGAAGGGAACCTGTCACCTCCTAAAACCCTGTAATACTACAAAAAAGGAATTAAACTAACCAGTGATTTGGTTTTCAGAAGTCCACCATGCCCCACCTGGAAGTTGCTCCTATTATCTGTAGGGACAGGAAGTGGAGAGAGTTTACATGCACCGCTTGCGGGTGTTTACATTGCAATAGCCACTGGTAAAGCTACCGACAACTTCAAAAAGATGCCAGCGCATGGGCACCGCCATCATGGTGAAGATCATCGCTCCCCATGACGTCATCGGGGAGCAGCGATCTGGTCAAATGATCGGGTCATACAAAGACCCAAGGCTGTCTTAATTGAATACAGACACCCTAGGGTTAAAAGTACCCTAGGGAGTATGAAAAATAGTAAAAAAATAAATAAATAAAACCCCCCAAATTTTAAATCACCCCCCCTTACCCTAGAACTGATGTAAATATAAATAGATAGTAAAAATCATAAAAATGTTAGGTGTCACCGCTCGCCAAACTGGCCGATCTATCAAAATATATTAACGATTATTCCAGGTGTTTAACCCCATAACAAAAAAACTAATTTACAAATGCCACTTTTAAGCCATTTTGCAAAATATTAAAAAAAAAATAATAAAAAGTGATCAAAAGTCCATACAGTCCTCAAAATGGTAGCATTGAAAAGGTCATCTCATTTGCCAAATAATGACACCGCATACAGCTCCGTACACTGAAGTATGAAAAAGTTATTAGTGCCAGAACAGAAGGAATCATTTTGTTTTGTACAGGAGGTTTTAATTTTTGTAAATGTATGAAAATATTATAAAACCTATACAAATTTGGTATCCCCATGATCGTACCGACCCAAAGAATAAAGTAGACATGTCATTTGGGGGCGCTCAGTGAAAGCCGTAAAATCCAAGCCCACAAGAAAATGGCACAAATGCATTTTTTCACCAATTTCACTGCATTTGGAATTTTTTTTAGCTTCTCAGTACATGTCATGGAATATTAAATACCATCATTGTAAGTGCAATTAGTTACGCAGAAAACAAGCCCTAGGGAGGTTTTTTTTTAAAAGCATCTAAAACTACAGAAAGATCCCATGGAAGGACAGGACTCCTAAAGGTAGGTTTTAGCCCAATACATCCTTTCATAAATCTTTTGTACCAAGTATGCTCAGAAAGGGAAGCATCAAATAAGATACTCTGAACAGAGATCTGAACTTTAATGTATTTGGTTTTAGCCCTTTAGAGAGCCATGAACAGAACATTTTCCAGATCTTCAGAAAAAGAGCAGAATTACTGGCTTTCTGCTATCCACCACAGTATCTATGACTTTGTCAGGGAGACCATTTGTTTTTAGTAGGATCCTTTCAGGATCCAGGCCACTAAATTTAAATGCTGAACATCTGGATGGTGAACTGGTCCTTGTAGTAGAAGGTCTGGGTTTAGAGGTAGGTTTATCGAATCCTCCAAGGCCATCTTACTGAGGGACGGAAATCAGTTTTTCTTTGACCAAAATGGTCTAACTAGAATTAATCTTGTTGTCTTTTAAAGACCTGTCACCCCACCAAAAGACCCCCACCAGAAGTTGAGTGGATTCTTTCAGGGTTTCCCATACCATCCGAAGTGCCCTGTAGTTTGAAGATTTTGTTCTTATCTCGGTGGTACAGATGCCTTGTTCTTCCCTGGTAAGAGAGTTCCCCAACCCTAATGGCTGGCATCCATCTGAATGGTTAAAACTGAATAAGGATTCCGTTTCCCCAAATTTAGTCTTTTCCTCCACCATAGGGGATCTATTTTTACTCTGGAGGAATTGGAACTTCCCAATCTATGGGGAGATGATTCTAGTTCCAAATAGACAATATTCATTTTTGTAATGTCCTTGTGTGGTTTCGGCACCATCTGACCGTCAGGCTTTGAACCAGTGTCCTGTGGCCTTTCTAGTTGGTCCTCTACCACTGTGCTATGTAGCTTGGTTGTTGTCATCTGTCTTTTTGTTTCTGATGTTTACCTGCTGGTGTTTGTTAGTCTCAGCTGTGTTAATTTGTATTCTTTTATTGGAGGCAGTCGGGCTCCATTTAATGCTGGTTTTGTCATTGAGTATTTTCTAGGTATTGTTCTGTCTGCAGCTTATCCATGGCTCTGTTCTGTGAGAATAGCTATACTTACTTATTAGCTTGTTTCTTTGACTGTGGTGAGAGATTCTGTGAAGTTTGTCTGTTCTCTTGTAGTCTCTCACCACTTTCCTGTCAATTCCCCTTTGTGTTTATTTTCTAGTGAGTGTTTTTTGGACCTGCTCTGAACACTATTGCTGTCCGCTCAATTGCCCTTTTCTTGCTTTCAGTCTCTTCTTCTTGCTTTCAGTCTTGGGTGTGTGTTTGTGTGCATGCAGGGATTGCTTGTTCACCAAGTTTTTACTTGCAGCAATTGTTTAATGGGGGGGGGGGGGGGGGTTAAGTTTAGTACACTAGACATAAGGGTCCCCATGAGTTTTATGGCTGTTTGAATGCTACATTGTTTCTTTTGTTGGAAGCATTTCACACCTCGCATAATTCATCCATTTTTATTCTGGGAAAAGAAGGAGCTGTGAATCCAGGAACACTCCTAAAAAGGGTCTTAGTCTTTTCTGCCTTCAAGTGGAACAATGAGAATGTTTTCTCTCAATTTTGCCACTAGCATTATCATAACTTTCATTAAGGTTCTTGGTGCTGGCAATATCCCAAATAGGATAGCTTTGAACTATGTCTCTATTTTTGGGGTTGAAAAGGAAACCTCCACCCTTTTGAACGATTTACCTACTCTGGTTGTTTTTCTCCCTAAAGGTAACTTTATTATCTCTAACGGGGCAAAAATGTTGTTTCTTTTTTGTAGTTCTATCCTCAGGAATAGAGTCTAAATCAGGCTCAAAGAGTAATTTACCCTGGAATCGGATACTACATAATTTTGTTTTAGACCCCCACCCTTCCCATTGTTTTAGCCATAGAGCCCTACCTACCGAGTTATTGAGGCCACAATCTTTTGCAGAAAATCTGATGCTTTTTCCGCAGAGACACCAGCTAGAAATCCTGTTGCGGACTTAAAGGGGTATTCTCGTCTGGGCATTCGCATCCAGATTAATTAGTCTGCCATATCTAAACATTTCTTCAATTAGATGTTATTTAAAAAAAGTTACCTGTGTGAAGATAATTTCTCATAAATGTAGGCACTTGGTCCCTTAGAAACGAGATGGCTTCCTCGGATACGACCACCTCACATTTTGTCAGCAATGGCCAGAGATGCACTATTGAGTACTGCCTGACCATCTGGCTTCATCGTTCATTACCACAGAACGTCTGGCTGAAATTCTGCAGCCATCTGTTCTTGTATATAGATTTGGTTGATAAATAAGGTTTCTTTCTTTATAACATCCTTATATTTTAGTGTATAACAACATTAATAAAATTTTAAAAATTTCAATAATGCTAAGATCCTAGGACTTTTCCACTTTTACTTGCCTGATTTAGTAAGGCATGACTTTTGGTCCAGCATTTGTATACAGATACACGGTGACACATATTAATGGCTTGATTGTCCTGCCAGGTTCTGAGCGAATCCTCCAGATAAGCAATTCAGGCACACATTCTAACAAACCTCTGACAGGATCCAGACACAATATCTGAACTCTGAAAAAAGATGAATAGTGGTGAATGGATCTTTTATATCAAATCAAAGGACTAAGATACATATGTTATTGATACTCAAAAGTGTTGTCTAGACTCTTGAAAATGTACACTGAGATAGCCATGAAAAAGTGATAGCTGGTGTCAGTGATAAACAGTTTCACATTCGGTATCAGAGTCATTCCATTCATAACTACCATACGATATTAGTCTCAATTACTACTTTCTGACACAGTTCTACAATAATCTCTAAATGTTAGACCAATTAATGTAAAGGTCCACTAGTAATTAAAGAAGAATGAATAGTACTAATAGTAAAAGCATGGGGACATAGTCAAAGACAAAGTCACGTAGCTCCAATAACTCGGTTGCATCTCATTTGCCTAGAATAATATAACATGCAACCAGGTAATCAGGTTTTCATCTGTTTTAATGACTATTGTAAAAATGTATTCAGTTTATTTCCAGAGAATTTTTTTGTTGATTCTATATAGAAGTGTGTGGTAAAAGCAATTTCAATGCTTTAACACACGATGGGGAGAAGGGGGCAATCCATTACTATGACTGCAGGGCGTGATCTGTATTAGAGTCTGTTGGAGGCAGAATTTAACCCAGATGGACTAAAATCTCAATATATAGCACTACAGTATTGAAGTATATTGTATTAACAATCAGACCTCTCTAGGGGTTCTAGTACTATGAAAAAATAAGCTTATCCCACAAAAGTTCTGTACATTTAAGTGTGAAACAGTTATTGGTGTCAGAATATGGCAACATCAAAACAGATATTTTTGTACAAATCATTTACATTGTTAAAAAACATTTATTAAACCATTATAAAACCTTTAATATTTGTAGCACCGTGATTGTACCAACCAAAACAATAAAGAAGATGTTTCATTTGGAGTGTTTAGTGAAAGCTGTAAAAACAAAATTGACAAGAAAATGGCGCAAATGCTTATTTTCGTCACCGGATGGCCTGAGATGGTTCTGGGTGTGTGAAAGAAAAGAGAAAATGGGTGCACTAGCACTCATCGGCAAATACCGCCACACTTGTGATCTCTGTTTCTCACAGGACCTTCAGCTTCACTCTATTACCATCTGTTCTTCTCACAACCACATCCAAAACTTCTCCAGTGCATCCCCCATACTCTGGAACTCTCTACCAAAATGTGTCAAACTGTTCCCCACTTTACAACTTTCAAACATAACCTGAAAACCCACCTGTTGAGGATCGTTTACAACTTACATTAACTGCATTGCTCTACTCCCTCACCTCATGTCTCCACCAAACCATAAGGTCCTCCTCCCACTTGTCTCCTGATCACTTTAGTTTTGTATTTTGTACTTGCTTTTATTTTTGTCTTAATGTTATGTATGTGAACCCCTTACCGATTGTACAGAACCATGGAATTAATGGTGCTCTATAAATAAAAAATAATAATAGCAGTAGCGCTCGCACCCTTTGTACAAGAAGTAGTTTATTTGCATAAAAATCAAAACAGAATTTTCTCTTACATGAGAGATTGCTGGCAACAAGAAATGTATCTCTGGAAAGCCTATAATGTGCTATACTCAATAAAGGTTTTACTTGTATGGTCATTTGGGAGCTGCTATACTCCTTTCAGATGCATAGTAGAGTGATATCTACACACAGCTCCATAGGATGCTGGGACCAAACTAACTAGTTCACACTACCATTTTTGTCTCTATTTAAAGGGGCTGGTCACAAATATCAAAAATGTATCGGTCCCCTTATAGGTAAACCCATACTATACTTTCACTAACTTTTGCATTCTGGCTTTTACGATCTTATGAAGTGACCTGTCAGAAGCTGCTTTTGGCACTTTCAATGAGGTACTGTAGCAATTCTGAGAAGGAGGACAAACATTAACCTGCATGCTTTACAATATAAATGCCTGCTCCATAAATATCAATAATGATGACACGGATCAGGGGAGGACATGCCAAAGAATATCTGCAAAACTCAACAATTTTGTTATATATTTGCATTGCTATTTAATATTTGCTTTACCAAATTTTATTAGTGTTACTTTTATTCTTTATTTATCAGAAATGGCCTACAGATTTATATGTTTTAACATATAGTTCTTTGGGAATACTAAAGCAAATATATCCAATAGGTTTTACAAGGTCATAAGCGTGCGAAACAAAGATAGTTGTCACTGCAGGAAATGTATCAGGTTTCTGTAGAAAAATAGTCAGACAAGGGTTGCTACTTATGAACGGAGGCTGCCCAAACCCTTTCTCCATCTCAATATTATTACTGCTACTGTGGTCATTGGTTGACTAATCCCCTTGGTCAGAAGAACTTCCTATTCAGTTTTAAGATCAGAAAGTGTGTTATTTTTCTCCTCACATACAAATACAGGGTTACGTTCAGGATGTGCCTCATTTAGGGGGAGGTTTTACTCAAGCTCCATCCAGACTAAGTAAAATAAAACAGGAATAGAAGTAGGTAAAAACAGTAACAGCAGTGTGCAAGGGTATCTTTTTGTTATTTTGTTTATTATAGAGCAATTTCATGAGCTGACAAAGTATCCTTGAGATACTTATTACTTGAAAGGATGTTCGCATTTGCCACAAAAAGAGGCAGATCTGAGCCTATTAAAGTCACTACGAAGTAACACAAGAGACAAATCAGCATGTGTGCCTGTCACTGGTGCAGCATGCATGATGCCCTCTACCGGGAAAATTACTGAGCAGTGCTCAAGGCAAGCTTTGAAATAAGCAGTAATAAGAATCCAATGTAAACTAGCAAACATTGTGCCAAGAAAAACGGTCAAGAATCAACTGAAAATAATCTAACTCCTGAATCGTACCCTTCTCTCCCAGAAGAATGGCTCTTTTATGAGTCATATGTTTCTTATAGACCCTCTGGGTGTGTGTTTTTTATGCTTTGTTTCAGTTGAGATTTTGTAAAATCTCACATTATCTATGACTTACTGTTTTACTTTCCTTTAGGTCCACCTTATGAAGCCAGAAAGTGTTCCTAAAGCCTGCTGTGCACCCACCAAACTCTCAGCAACATCAGTACTTTACTATGACAACAATAACAATGTTATACTAAAAAAACACCGGAACATGGTGGTCAAGTCTTGTGGATGTCACTGAATGAAAAGGCAGATGTGGAGATGAACTGACATTTTCTGAATATATTTATGTTACTTGTTAAAAGGTTACATTAAATTAATCAATTCAGATATGTGTAATATGATAAATTATTATTGATCTTAAGATTCTAAATTCTAAAGTGGAGTTGGTAATGCTTCACAGGAGAAAAAAGTGAATCTGGCAGAAGAAATTGCCCTAATTAACCATGACTAGAAGAAGAAGAAGCTTAAAGTACAAGGATAAAAAATTATTCCTAACTCTGCACAAAGCAAAAATAAGCAATTCTCTAATTAGCTATCTGCAGGTGTTGAGCAGCTAGCAGAGGTTTTACTTGCCCCCAAGGCTAATCTCCATTTGCCGTGCTTTCTTGTAACCATGGGAAACCGTAAAGAGCAGATAGAGACGTCAGGGAGGGCATGTAGGACCTTTAGTGATGTCACAAGCCTGTGACTCATTACATGCTTTAGGTCGTCCAATTACACATAGGTGTTAACGGAGCTTGGAGTCCCTCAGGTTCGTTTGCATACAGTCTTTCATCCTGGTAGATGCCTTTTAATAAGAAATTGGGGCAGATTTACTTACCCGGTCCATTCGCGATCCAGCGGCGCGTTCTCTGTGGTGGATTCGGGTCCGGCCGGGATTCACTAAGGTAGTTCCTCCGCCGTCCATCAGATGTCGCTGCTGCACTGAATTTCCCCGAGGCCCGCTGGAATGCCCTGAAATTCACCGGCCTACCGGCCTACCTTCCACCGGTGAAGGTAAGTGACACAATTTTTTTTTAAATGCGGCGGTTGTTCCAAATCCGTCAGGTTTTCGTTCGGCCACGCCCCTGATTTCCGCTGTGTGCATGCCAGCGCCGATGCACCACAATCCGATCGTGTGCGCCCAAAACCCGGGGCAATTCAGGGGAAATCGGCGCAAAGCGGAAATATTTGTGTAACACTCCGGGAAACCGCGAATCAGGCCCTTAGTAAATGACCCCCATTATGTTAAATATACCAGAAATATCTCAGGCTAGGAAGAAACCAGCCACATGATATAGGTATTGTTGTCAAAGGCTCCCTCCAGCTGTGCTAAAACAATTTTTGTCTTTACAGTTACTCTTTAACATCTTCCAGGTTCCTCCATGACCTAGTGTAGTGGCATCAACCAGAAAAATCAACATTGAAGTGTGATGTAAATTGCTTTTATAAAGTCATGGAGGCTCCGAGCTGAAGTCAAGCACTCTATGCCTTAGGTTGTCAATCTACTGACATCATGCACTAGACCAGTGATGGTGAACCTTTTAGAGACCAAGTGCCTAAACTGTAAATCAAATTTCATGTAATTATTGCAATGTGTCAACACACAGACCTGAGTTTCTCCCTCCTACTAAGTGACCTCTCTTATGACTTATCTGTACTCAGAGCTGCTGCGGTGCACTCTGGCTGTTCTGCCACACGCTCCTCCATCTTTCCGGGCTGCACTCACCTGCAGCTGTTTTGTCTAGGGCAGCACTAGTGAGAACAGAGCAGGTCAGATGCAGCCTACAGGTTGAGTGACCTGGACACACAGGTGGGTGAACTGTTAGTATCACACGACTCTGATTACTCTATGTGATAATAATGGCTTGTGAACCTGAGTGTCCATCACATGACCATAGGCAGATTTCTATCCACTGGAAGTAAACATAGAAGCATTTTATAGAATGACAGCAAGCAGAGACTTAGAAAACCACAAGGAATTGATACAGAAAGCATATTGGAAAATTGTATAACTTTTCCTTACACAAACCATATAAACTTTCTGCTGAAAGTGGACAACTCCTTTGGGGTCTTTTTATATCAAAGGAAATATCAGACTATGGTGTAAGGGATATACAGTAGAGGGAACAATTCTAAAATGCCACAATCCAGTCTTACCTCTGTTCTCAACAGCTAGCACACGTTGCAATTACTCTGTTGACTCATACACATTTTTGTAGTCCCTACCTGTCACAAGTATGGCATGTGTGGAAGGAGGAGACTTTTTTTGAAAGCACGCCATAAGAAGTCCTATTTGCAGTTTGCAAAACATTATGAAGGGGACACAGCAAGCATATGGAAGAATAGCTCCCCTATCATTTATACAGCTGGCTGCTAAATTCCTCAACTTTTTTTGGGGTGAAATACAACACAATTGAGGTCAAATAAACTTCTCGGGTTGCTATTCGGTCACAAAGCATAACTACAAAAGCATTGTGTAAATGGAAATAGACAAGTACATTTTGATTATAAAGGCTACTTTTTGCATTTAAGTCCCTTGCCAAAATTCAGTGTCACATAACATAGAGGAGCTCAAATTATACTCGTTATTTCATATAATATATTAAACTATGAAGCAAGAATTATGACAAAACGACACTCTTAAAATTCTTTGTCTTATACACTTCTGTGTCTGTGGACATTGGTGCCATTCTAGAGAACTTTTGAGAACTCCACATCTTTCAATTATGGACAAACCAAATGCTTTCTCAGCTCGTAATCAGGTCTGCTTTACAGTTATTGTTTGGAATGGAAGGAGTCATGAAACGAATCATTGGCTGGAAGAGTGTTTGTGTGAGTGTATATTTTCTGTGTGTGGGGATTTTCTTTGCCTAAAGTCATCAGGTCATTCCTTCTCATCCTAAAGACCTGAGCCAGTGTTTGTCGGTTTGTGAACTGAATCCTTGAAGGTTTGCTGTTTAAGTGGGCCAGAATAACAGGAGCCAACCTTAAAGCGCTGCCAAGTGGAAATTCAAACGCCTAGTGTTTTTTTTTTTTACCTGTTTCTGTATGCTTTCATTTAGTAGAACCTGGTTCAGCAGGTCACCCTGTTCAGTCACTGAAAACAGCCATTCATACAGTCGCTGGGTAAACACAACTTGAAGCATGATGTGAAATCGATATAGAACACAGCTAGTTAGGAAAATGGTAACAAAAAAATGAAAAGCAGCATGAACACATTTACTGTGCACTAAATCCCATGCATCCACAGTTACTACAACAAACTGGAACGCAATGCAGGAAAGGCAGGAAACACAGTCATTCTGTAGCATGTCTTTGATAGAAGGAGAAGAGAAGAACATGTGGAAAGCATTTGTTTTTACAAGAGTTAGTCCACCCTTTAACACCATTTTGCTTTTCTGTATTCTAAATACTGTATTTATTAATTTCTTAGTATATATTTTACCGGCTTTTGCTTTGTTTAGAAGCCTCCAAAACTTTGTACACACAGAAGCCCACAAATATGGCCAGCACACCAGTTATATATTTGCACCAAAATGAATGCCTTTCTTCCACAGTGATTTTTTTTCTTTCTCAAAAAAAAAAAAAAGAGAATGGTGAGCCCTCTTCATGCACCCGCAGTGCTATTACGTTACGGGTCGTGAAAAGAGTTAAAAGCATCCAAGCATTATATAAATATGTCACAAAATGTGCATGGTTTTGTTGAATCTAGCTTATGCTTTGACGACTTTGTTAAGTAAGAAAGTATGAGAGGATGTAGGTCATAAAGTTGCTTATCTTGCATCTTTTTTTTTAAATCACTCTTTATTAACATCAATAACAACAATAAAAAAATAAAAACATACCATATGATACATTAATTGGACCACACCTTTCCTCCCTTCCTTTTTCATTCACATGACATTGATACTCTTATATCCCTTGTCCCACCAAAACCCTATCACCCAGCTCCCCACATACCGACGGTAAAAAGAAAAAAAACAAAAAAACATTATATTGCTTTCATTTTTACTTATTTTACTTATTCTAGATTTATGGATCCTCCTATGTTAGGTTCAGATTTCCATTTGCCCCCATTTTCTCTTACCTTCCCCTCCCTGCTTTATGAACCAAGCCCTTTCATATTGCTTAATCTTATTAACCATTTTGATCCAGCCAACTTTAGAGATAACTTCTGCCTTCCCCCATTTTCCAGCGACACATACCCGTCCCAAATGCATGACTCTATGTACCAATTTCTGTGTCCAACAATCCAGTCCAACTTCCTCTATGTCCCCCAAAATGACCACTTGTATAGTTGGAGAGATTGTTGTTCCTATTAGGTTCAAATCTCCTGCCAAAACACTCCAATTATTGGGCAGAACCAGATGACATGGCAGAAATTTGCCTCTTCCCCTCCACATCTATCATCCTCTTTCACCTTTATTTTATATAAATGTGAAGGTGAAAAGTACTGTTCCATACTATGGGATCGTCCCCTTCTACTGCGGTTATTTTATCCCATCTGTCTTGTGCTTTATGTCTCATACTTAGTGCCATACCCCTCACAATGTGCTTATAAATCTTAGAGATCAACTTCCTTGTGTTATTTCCATTTTTTACCACCTCAATGCAATCTTGTGATACCACTCTTAAACCATACCCTTTTCTTTTTCTACAATCCTCTAGTGTGTGTACTACTTGGCCGTATATCAGAAAATCCCCCTTTTCAAAGTGATATACCAGGTGATATCAAATGATTTAAACTTTCCTCCTTCAATAAATTGTGATACATACTTAATCCCCCTTTTTTCCTAGAACTTTGAGTCTGACAACTCTATCAATTCTGTTATCTGATAATTACTCCATAACGGTGTCCTGTCAAGAAAGCCATGACCCCCAGCATTTTTTTAAAGGACGCCCAATCTTTCCATAGGAGCTTGGAAATTTCCCATTGCTTTAAACTGCTAGTGTTCAAAATCCCGCTCTCCAGAATCACAAAAATTGAACTCATTGAGTCCTTTGTGGCTTGAGTCAACTTAAAAAATACTGGGTTATCTTTCCATTTAACCAATCTAGTCATGTCTGCAGCTATAAAGTAACCAAAAAAAGGTATCCCCAGCCCACCATCATCTAGTAGGCGATATAGGTAGCTTACCTTTATACAGACTTTTTGACGTACCCATTAGGTCAGTGGTTCTCAACCTGTGGGTCGCGACCCCGGCGGGGGTCGAACAATCAAAACACAGGGGTCACCTAAAGCTATCGGAGCCACGATTTTATAGCATTTTTTGGCACAAATACAATATTCTTGTACATGGTTTGGGGTCATCGCAACATGAGGAACTGTATTGCGGGGTCACAGCATTAGAAAGGTTGAGAACCTCTGCATTAGGTCATTCAGCATCGCTTCTATAAACTTCTATCCATACTGGACTTGCAGATACTACAAATAAGATTTGAGGCAACAAAATCCTTTTAATAAGACCTATTCTATCAGACCTTGAGAGTGGTAATCTATCCCAACAGTGTATTTTATCCCTAATGGCTCTCAATAAGGGGATTAAATTCAACCCCACAAATTTATCTATCTCCTTTAAGACCTTAATACCGAGATACCTCAAACCGCTGTCACAAAAGTAGATTTCTTGATCAAGCATTTCCTCCCTAACTTCTTCATCCAGCATCTGTGATTTCTCCCAGTTCATTAGTAACCCCGATCACTTCCCAAATTCTTCAATAACAGCAACTACCCTTGGAACGGTTTCTGTGGTCTCTTGAAGGTACAAAATCAAATCGTCTGCATATAGACAGAGTTTGTCTGAAAATCCTCCACTTCCACCTCCAACTATCTGTCCGTCCTGTCTCAATAAGATGGCCAGGGGTTCAATGTAGACACCATAAAGTAAAGGAAAAAGGGGAGACCCCTGTCTTGTTCCTCTAGAAAATGGGAACTGATCAGACTGGATTCCACTGGGGCGTTATATAAACTTCGAATCTAATAAAGACTGGACCAAATTCAAATTTTCCAGTACTGACCAAAGAAAGCTCCACTCCACCCTGTCGAACGCCTTAATGGCATCCAAAGACTGTATGAAGCAGAGGCTTCCCTCCCCCATCTCTATCGCCGGATATAGTCTGTGAATACAATCATTCATTTTACATCCTGGTATAAATCCATTTTGCTAATAATTTTACTATTATCTTCACATCAATTTAACAATTCATAAGAAAAGAGAAAAGAATAAGAGTTTCAAAATGGACTGTTTTAGCTGTACCATAATCACATCCCTTCTAAGATTCATCCCTGTAGGATGTCTACTATCTAACATAAAAATCCAAAACGTCTCCCTATAGAGGAGCTTCCTCTTATGATCTCCTCCTCTAATTGGTCGCGATACCTTTTCTATACCATTCCAAGAAAACGAAGATGTATCTTTCATATGTATATCCCGAAAATGTTTAGAAGCCGCTGAAATGTTAGTTGCTGCACTGGAGATATCTAATAAATGATGTCTGATGCGAGTTTTAAGAGGATATGTGGTGCATCCCACATACTGTAATCTGCATATGTTGCAGGATATAACATACACCACATTTGAAGTATTGCAATTAATGTACAATGTTATCTTATGTTTCTTATTATTAACAAAGGATGTAACATGATTATGCGTGTCCAAGAATAAGCATGCTTTACTACTAATAAGCATGCAATACTATTGTATTGCAGTATATAGCTATTTTACAATGATTTTTAATAGCCTACCCTCTGTTGGCTATTATAAACCATTGCACATGGCAAGCCTATGAGTCTGGATGTTCGTCTTGCTGTTGCGTGGAGGGCTTGCACGCTGAAAACTTCCGTGCACCAAGAGGACTGCAGGATCAACCACGAGGGTGAGCTGGCAGTATCGCTATTTGTATTGGGTGGTTTAATCATATGGGCCAATACCGTATATACTTGAGTATAAGCCAACCCGAGTATAAGCCGAGACCCCTAATTTTACCACCAAAAACTGGGAAAACCTACTGACTCTAGTATAAGCCAAGGGTGGGAAATGCATTGGTGTCAGACCCCCCCAGTATATAGCCAGCCAGCCCCCTGCAGTATACAGCCTGCCCAGCTTGCCCCCAGTAGTATACAGCCAGCCCAGCCTGCCCCCAGTAGTATACAGCCAGCCCAGCCTGCACCTAGTAGTATACAGCCTGCCCCCAGTAGTATACAGCCACCCCAGCCTGCCCCCAGTAGTATACAACCACCCCAGCCTGCCCCCAGTAGTATAGAGCGAGCCCCCAGTAGTATACAGCGTGTCCCAAATAGTATACAGCCACCCCAGCCTGCCCCCCAGTAGTATACAGCCAACCCAACCTGCCCCCAGTAGTATACAGCATGCCCCCAGTAATATACAGCGTGCCCCCAGTAGTATACAGTCAGCCCAGCCTGTCCCCAGTAGTATACAGTCACCCCAGCCTGCTCCCAGGAGTATACAGCGTGCCCCCAGTAGTATACAGTCAGTCCAGAATTTAAAAAAAACTTATATACTCACCCTCCGGTGGCCCCGATGCGCAGCGCTGCTCCCCCGATGTCATCGCTGCTCCTCTTCTGGCTTCCTGGCTCCTCTTCTTGCTTCAGCGCCCGTCTTCTGTCTTCTTTAACATCGTGCTGGGCGCCGCCATTAATCTCTCCCGGGGCGGTGCCTGGTATGACTCGTCGCTGCTGACGTCATACTAGGCGCTGCCAGGGAGAAAAACATGGCGGCGCCC
This sequence comes from Engystomops pustulosus, assembly GCF_040894005.1. Classification (NCBI taxonomy): domain Eukaryota; kingdom Metazoa; phylum Chordata; class Amphibia; order Anura; family Leptodactylidae; genus Engystomops; species Engystomops pustulosus. The sequence continues at coordinate 132,672,641 of NC_092412.1, forward strand.
AGCATGATGTTAAAGAAGACAGAAGACGGGCGCTAAAGCAAGAAGAGGAGCTGGGATGCCAGAAAAGGAGCCGTGATGACATCGGGGAAGCAGCGCTGCGCATCGGGGCCACCGGAGGGTGAGTATATAAGTTAATATTTTTTTAAGTCCATTTTTTATTATTTTTTACTCGTATTGACTTGTGTATAAGCCAAGGGGACGTTTTTCAGCACATTTTTTGTGCTGAAAAACTCGGCTTATACACGAGTATATACGGTATTTTCCCTGATTTACCTCCCTCTGAGAATTATCTTTGCCTCCTGAAGAACAATCTGTGTTCTGCCTTCCCTGCCAAAAAATCCTCCTAATTTGCTTTTGCTTGCAACAGTACTCTTCACTGTTCTTTCAGCCTCTTTATACTTCTGTTTGAGCTGTTGTTCCTCATAATTAAATTTCCTCTTAGATTCTGCTATTCCTTTTTTAAACACAACCCCCCAAATAGGCCTTAAAGGGGTATTGCAGGAATCAGCATAATTCATATACAAGTGGGCACTCAAAATATAAGCCAATATGTAATTAACTGTTATTTAAAATTTTGCTCCCCTTAGCAGAAAATGCTGGTGACATAGACTGTAATGAAGAATTAAAATGCTACCGGCCCTTTAAGCAGTCCGTTAATTTCATCTGCGCGGTCTGTCGCAGAAAAGAAGATGGCCGCTGGTCACATGTCCACATCACATGTCCTGTACCTGTCCGGGCAGGGTCATGTGATCATCACTATGTTTGCCTGTAGTCGGTTGGTTGCAGTGCATCCATTATGGTCAGTGTTGTGGTGATGGCAGTTACACATCATTACTATGGTAACAGAGCAAGAAAACCTGTTACATCATCACTGTTAGCAGAGCATAAGTGGTAGGAGGAGTTAATGAGAACTAAAGGATCATGGAACTTGTAGTTTCCAGTGGCGGCCATCTTAGTGATAACTCCACCTACTTCAGAGAGGCCATAAATTTTGTAAATCATAAAATCATATTATTTTTAGCTCCATTTTGTGACTAATGACATTGAGTATTGTTGTATTCATTTATTTATATCATCAAGGGTTTTTGTGTCAGACGTTCATATTCCCAGAATACCCCTTTAAGTGTATCCCAGGTACTCAGCCTATCTGCCGATCTATGATTAGCATCCCAGAACTCTTTAATCAATCTCTTCACATCTAAAGAGTCACCCAATATTGAGAGCCAGTATGGATTTAGCTTAAAATTTTTCTCCCCTCTGGCCCTATTACTACCACCATCAGTCCATGGTCTGATACCATAATGGACTCATATTGCATATTGTAAATATTAGGCATTAAGGGTTGACTTAACAAACAATGATCAATACGAGTTAGTATGTTATGTGTTTTACTCAGGTAAGAAAAAGCTTTATTTGTACCATATTTTGTGCGCCATACATCAACTAAGCCGAGTTCTTCATTAAAAAAAAAAAAAAGGAAAACGTTGGTACACCTCCCCCCACACCTTGATCTACAGTAGCCATACTATGTAGATGTCTAGCTTCCACCTACACCATCCCTCTGCAGCCCCAGCTCCCCCTACCTAGATTTAGACATTGAAACACAACCAATTTCAGCACACCTTGCGCTTCCACAGGGTTTGAAAGCCATTCCATTTAGAAGCCATTCTGAGGCCTCTCCTGGGCTATCAAAAAACATGTTTTGTTTTGATGAATGGCTCATAATCTCGCAGGAAAAGGCAGTGAACATTGCATATTTGCTTCCAGAAGCCTCCTTTTCACTCCTATAAAACTCATTCTTGCTTTTTGTGTGTCTCATGAGAAGTCAGGGAAAATGAAAACTTTTTGCCCATTTATCAGGATTGGGTCCTTTTCATTGCAGTTCCGCAGAATAAAGTCCCTGTCCATTGAACTGAGCAATTTTACTAGAATGGCTCTAGATCTGGCTCCCTGTGAAGTTTTTTTAAAAGGGATCCTATGGTCCTGCTGGACCCCAAAAAATGCTGTAAAACCTTCCGGGCCAAAAACTTCCAACAGCCACTTTTGGATTAATTCTGAAATATCCTTGCTTTCCCCACTTTCAGGATAGCCTTCAACCCTGATGTTAGACCTTCTGGATGTTTTTTAAGTCATTCAATTTATCTTATTTCTGTAAACTCCTGCCTTACTTCTTTGATTTCTTTCACCACCTGATTTACCGTGGCCTTGGTCTCTTTACAATCCCGTTTCAACATGTTCACTTCATCACTGATAATTGTGATGTCTGCTCTCCCTCCACCCGTCTGGGTGTTCAGCGACTCCATTGCAGCTTTAGTTTCTCGGACTCTTTCTAAAATTTCTGACAGGATTGAAGAATTCCCTAACGTGGGATCTTTATTCGGCAGAACCAAGAATCTGGATCCATTCTGTTCTACTTCTCCTGCCCCCCCCCCCCTTCCTCTTTGTCCTTATCTTTTGCTGTCTGTCAGGACCAAACTGGGGAAGATTTCCACATCTTGTCTAGACCTGTAGACTTCCTGCATTTTTTGGCGCCATTCCTTCATTTACAAACACTGCTATCCTCCTAGAAACCCCAGCTCTCCCAACTCTGTATAAGTAGCAAGAATTTTACTGTGCCCTCGGTCCTCCAACCCCTTACGGATTACCCTTTCCTAATATCTCCAACACAAACCCTGGAGCCTCCGTTTCCCAGGTTCGTACCCGGTGTTATCTGCCACTAATACAACAACAACTGCAAAGCAATACATTTACAATTCCAAGGCCAAACAAGCTCTTCCCAACAGATTTTTATAAATTGCAAGTCTATAAGGTTATAATACACAAAATTAAGTACACTAGTTATATTGCAGGGTTCAGACAGACAATGTTGTAATAGACTTTCTCAGTCCAAAGTCTTGAGTCTACACCACTTGTCTCCAATCTTCATTTTCTTATTGCAGGTTTTAGTCTCTTAAAAAGTAGGCGGCTTGGATTGAGTTTTAATAACCACTTGGTTAGTAGGGGTCTGCTAGCATTGACTGTTTCTGTGGGAAGATCCCCCCTCAACATAAGGGGATGAAGCAGCATCAGGAATAAAAAGAGAGTTGTTACCACAAGCGCCTTACATACAGTTCCAACCTGAAAGTTAACATACAGTCTTTGACCTATACAGGTCGTGATAGAACAGTTTTGGATCAACCAATTCCCTTAGACATTATTACACAAGTGATTAGCTATCATTTTGTATATTCGATTCATCCAAATTCTGGTGCAGCAGGTCCTAATAAACCAACTGATCCTGATAAGAGATATGCTTGATAATATTGCAAAAATTATCTAGACAGAAGATTATCACAAAGTTGGAACCGCCCTCGCTCTTCTCCTCAACACCCCAGATATGCATTAGCTTTAAACACAGGAGGATCCACAGAGCTTATTCTCAGGATGTGTTGCTTATTCCTGTATTCAAAGAATCAGACTGGTTTCACCATAACTCTTTGGCTATGGCCATTTCAGGCCGGGTTATAGCTGTCTGCTAAGGGTCCCGGACACCGGATGATTCCCAGCTCGACCGCTGCTGCCCGTTCGGCAGTCTTCTCACACAAGACGGAGAGCCAGCCGCTGCATTCGTTGCCATCTCCAACCTGGAGCAGGGTCCTCCTCCGCTCTCACCGAAGGAGACCACCAGAACCGCTTAGCCTCGGCTCAATCGTCGCCTGGGCTCGCACTGAAGGTGACATCCAAGGCCCATATACCCGTCTCCAGCAGACCCAAATCTTAATTGATGTGAAAAGTGTGTATGTTGAAATATGTGAACACCATGCAAGGAGGAGGCCCCACAGATTCATAATGATCTACCATGCTAGGAGTGCCAAGCTCCCCATGGGACTACTGTAATCAGGTTATTAGTACGGCACAGTAGACCCACGGGGGAAGCATCGACTCCTTGCGTAATAGAGGACTATCATGTGGGTCCTACTCGATACAGTGCCTATACACCCTTTCCACATCCGTGACCTATGTTTAATTATTGTCAGACTTTGATAAGCCCATACAAGATGTGCTAGCATTATCAATACAGTGCACATCAAGTCATACAGAGTTGGACACTTTTTAAAATATTGGTTGGTTGCAGAGGCATACTGTATCTACAAGAGGCGGGCCCCATAGCAAACTTGTGAAAAGGGCCCCCCTTAAAGAAATATACATATTTATATACTCACACATGTCCATTACATTCAAACACATTTATATACTGATATACACAGAAACACATGTATTTACATACATACATACATACATACAGCATATACACACACATACATAAAGTACCATTTACACCCATGCAGCATACACCTCATATGCACAAAGAGTATATATACACACATCATATTCAAACACATACAGCAAATACAACACCATATACAGTCATACACCACACTACCACAACACACCCAATGCCCCAGATGCCGGGGCCCCATAGTGGCTGCTATCCCTGTAGTTACGCCCCTGCATGGTTGACATTACGGTTTTATTGAGCACACAGTTTGTTTCTTATACCAATGTTCCAAATATAAAACATTGACAACCTACTAAAAGTCATATCCTGTGATTCAACGGCTTCTGCATTCAGCTGTCATCATTGGGAAAAGAAAGCAAGTAGAATCTAGTCATAAGACTGCTATCTATACATCTTTTTACATGCAGTCCCAATTGTTCTACTGCAGGAAAAGGTCAGCCAGGAAGGAGAAATGCTGTCCCATTTTATACAAGAAGTAGGGGAGACCCGCTTAGTAAATGCTGCTGGTTTCAATATGCTCTTGGCCTAAGGTCAGCAATTAATTAGCTTGGTCATTTCTTCAGCCAGAAAGTAGCAAATAAAATTGTTTACCAAGTTTTCCAAGGCTGGAAGGAAAAAAGAAATGCCGTGCACATACAATTTGCATCCCAATTAAAGGTTTGGTATTTTATTGTTATTATTGTTGAATTCTTTGTTACAAGTTTATAAAAACGAAATAATAAATTAGATGCATCTTTAAAATGTGTAGGGTACTCCCTAAAAAAAAAAAAAAAGCTGGGAAGTAGGTCCCAGCTAATCAGTTGGGTGGCACTCTGGCTGGGCAGGACCATAAACTGGCTCAAACATAGACCGGGATCCACCCCTTCCACCTGGAAATTGTGAGGGGCCATCATGGAATAAATGGTGGGCACAAAGTCTGTCCGCGTGGCTTTAAACACAATGTTAGAGCATTGCTATGTTAGATTTTAATAGTTGAGTTAGGCAGGAATCTGCAGAGAATAATCAGTGTCATACTCTTAGTTAAAGGTCAAAAACTTTAAAGGGATTGTCCACATTCAGAAAAAGAATTGATATTGTAAGTGTAATGAAAGTTTTACAATTTTCCAATATAGCTTCTGTATCAATTCCTCATGGTTTTCTAGATCTCTGCTTGCTGTATTATGTTTACTTACAGTGGAAAGAAAGCTGCCCATGGTCTCTTTAACCCCTTAAGGACGCAGCCATTTTACAGCTTAAGGCTCAGTCCCATTTTTTAGATTCTGACCTGCGTCTCTTTATATGGTTATAACTTTTGAACACTGTTACTTATCAAAGCGATTCTGAGATTGTTTTTTCCCCACATGTTGTACTTCACTTTAGTGGTAAATTTTGGCTGATAAGTTTTGCGTTTATTTACAAAAAAAAGAAAAAAAAAATGATGAATTTTTAGAAAAATTTGCCATTTTCGAAATTCAAAATCACTGCGTTTTCAGGCAGATCGATTTACCACCTAAATAACTTGCAGAATAACATTTCCCATTTGTCTACTTTACATTTTCATAATTTTTGAAATGTTTGGATAATTTATTTTGACGTCACGCGGCCTACAAATCAAATAGCGATTTTCCGTATTTTCAGAATTGACTATTTTGGGGATAAATACTGTTTGAAATCAAATTTTACATATTTAGCAACAAAAACCCCCTATGTAACCAACCCATTTTCAAATCTGCACCCCTCAAACTATCAGAAACAGCATTTACAAAGATTGTTAACCCCTTGAGATCTTCATAGTAATTGAATCAAAATGGCGGTGACATTTAGAATGGTCAAATTTTGTCGGTTATACGTTCATTTAGCCCTAAAATGTACACATTATCAAAAGATAAAAAGAGAAAACTCACCATAAAATTTGTTCTACAATTTCTCCTGAGTGCAGCGACCCCCCACACGTGGCCGTTACTTGTGTTATGGGGGCACAGCGAGGAACAGAAGGGAAGGAGCACCCTGCAGCTGCCAGGATTTTAGTTTTCTCGTTGCCCCCTTTTGAAGGCTATAAAATTTTCGCTTTTCCGTTATTTGGGCCATGTGGCAGCATTTTTTTTTTGCGGGACGAGATGCTTTTTTCCAGTGTTACCCTTTTGGGGTTGGTATCACCTATTGTTGAAAATTTAGGAAAAAAAAAAAAAGCTGGGAAGTAGGTCCCAGCTAATCAGTTGGGTGGCACTCTGGCTGGGCAGGACCATAAACTGGCTCAAACATAGACCGGGATCCACCCCTTCCACCTGGAAATTGTGAGGGGCCATCATGGAATAAATGGTGGGCACAAAGTCTGTCCGCGTGGCTTTAAACACAATGTTAGAGCATTGCTATGTTAGATTTTAATAGTTGAGTTAGGCAGGAATCTGCAGAGAATAATCAGTGTCATACTCTTAGTTAAAGGTCAAAAACTTTAAAGGGATTGTCCACATTCAGAAAAAGAATTGATATTGTAAGTGTAATGAAAGTTTTACAATTTTCCAATATAGCTTCTGTATCAATTCCTCATGGTTTTCTAGATCTCTGCTTGCTGTATTATGTTTACTTACAGTGGAAAGAAAGCTGCCCATGGTCTCTTTAACCCCTTAAGGACGCAGCCATTTTACAGCTTAAGGCTCAGTCCCATTTTTTAGATTCTGACCTGCGTCTCTTTATATGGTTATAACTTTTGAACACTGTTACTTATCAAAGCGATTCTGAGATTGTTTTTTCCCAACATGTTGTACTTCACTTTAGTGGTAAATTTTGGCTGATAAGTTTTGCGTTTATTTACAAAAAAAAGAAAAAAAAAATGATGAATTTTTAGAAAAATTTGCCATTTTCGAAATTCAAAATCACTGCGTTTTCAGGCAGATCGATTTACCACCTAAATAACTTGCAGAATAACATTTCCCATTTGTCTACTTTACATTTTCATAATTTTTGAAATGTTTGGATAATTTATTTTGACGTCACGCGGCCTACAAATCAAATAGCGATTTTCCGTATTTTCAGAATTGACTATTTTGGGGATAAATACTGTTTGAAATCAAATTTTACATATTTAGCAACAAAAACCCCCTATGTAACCAACCCATTTTCAAATCTGCACCCCTCAAACTATCAGAAACAGCATTTACAAAGATTGTTAACCCCTTGAGATCTTCATAGTAATTGAATCAAAATGGCGGTGACATTTAGAATGGTCAAATTTTGTCGGTTATACGTTCATTTAGCCCTAAAATGTACACATTATCAAAAGATAAAAAGAGAAAACTCACCATAAAATTTGTTCTACAATTTCTCCTGAGTGCAGCGACCCCCCACACGTGGCCGTTACTTGTGTTATGGGGGCACAGCGAGGAACAGAAGGGAAGGAGCACCCTGCAGCTGCCAGGATTTTAGTTTTCTCGTTGCCCCCTTTTGAAGGCTATAAAATTTTCGCTTTTCCGTTATTTGGGCCATGTGGCAGCATTTTTTTTTTGCGGGACGAGATGCTTTTTTCCAGTGTTACCCTTTTGGGGTTGGTATCACCTATTGTTGAAAATTTAGGAACTTTTTTTGAGGTCATGAGTAGAAAAGCATCAATTCTGTACTGGATTTTTTACTTTTTTTTTTTTCGTGTTCACCGTATAGCCTAATAATCATGTTATCTTTTATGGGTCGATACGATTACGGGGATACCAGACATGAATATTTTTTCTTATGTTTTACTAAATTTGCCAAATAAAACCCTAATGTGGGGAAAAATCTATCATTTTTGCATCGCCGTCATGATCCACCATGGGATATGAACAAGCAATCATCTGATTGCTTGTTCTTGATAATACTCTGCATTACTATGCAGATACATAGGCTGACACTTTGCCTTTAAGATGACGTCACAGACGCCATCTTAAAGGCAATCCCTCCAGGCTTCTCTGGGGTCCCGATCGGACCCCAGAGGTGCCAAAACAGCGATCAGCCCCCCCCCCCCCCGAAAACGGTGCGGGGGGGGGGGGCGATCGGGGGTAAGACCCCCAGAAGGCATTTAACGGGTTAAACACCCGCGATCGGAGCCCACTCCGACCGCGGGTGTTAGCCGGGGATGTCAGCGGTAAATTACCGCTGAAATCCCGCGGCTAACGATGCCGGTTCGGCTGCTGTGCAGCGCTGAACCGGCATCGTCTCTGCGCAGTAGCTGTACTGCGCTGAGCGCTATTTGCGAGACTCAGCGCAGTACAGCTACGGCGCAGAGCGCTAAGGGGTTAAGGACAAGCAAGTGCACAAACAGTAAACAGAGCCATGTGGTATAACGAGCCATTCACCTGCATGTACATCACATGACCATGGACACATTTCTATCCATTGGAAGTAAACATAGAAGCTTTTCTATAGCATGACAGCAAGCGGAGATCTAGTAAGCCATGAGGAATTGATACAGAAAATATACTGGAAAATTATACAACTTTTCATTTCATAAACAATATCATTTATTTGCCGAAAGTGGACAACCCCTTTAGATCTAGTCAGTTAGCAATTTATGGAGACAAGAAATAACTGAATTTTAATTATCTGGACTAGAAATAATACAGGGCAGAGTTTTTCAGCACAAAAAAGGTGCCAACTCAGCTGATACTCGATTCTGTAAAAACAACAACACACACAACAACTCTGTACCCACCTTTCCAACACCCCCACACAGGTCCTCTCCTGTTTTATGAAGCTCCAGCTTGCTACACGTTGCGCCGCACACACCACGACGTCAGCCACGTACCAACATCATAGTGAAGACCGAGCTTCAGAAGAGGATTTTTTTTTTCCCATATAGGCTGGGCAGAGGGCTGCTGGCCATATACTAGGGGGCATGGGCTGCTGGCCAGCCATATACTGGGTGGAGGCTGTGACCAATGCATATCCCATCCTAGTCTTTTACTCGAGTCAATAGGTTTTACCTATATTTTCTGTTAAAATAAAAGCTTTGGCTTATACTCTAGTATATACGGTAATTATACTTGAGCATTATCAGACCCCTGATGAACGCAAAACCACGTAGAGTCAGAGCTATCAGGGTCAGTGACTAAAGAGGGTGCCTACATTTGTAACCAAGTAAATATTGGGGTCATTTTTTAAAATCAGGGTCAGTACATTATGACCTATGAACATAGCACATGTAGCTGACATATTTGCCACTATATAGAAGAATATGCAATAGAAGTTAAGAGGCAACAAAATCAGGGCTAAAGATAGTTGAGGCCAGTGTATCTACAAAATCCATAGTCAACTGTCATTTCATGTATCAATGTTACTTCAAACACAATAAAAGTGTGTACAGAAAAATACCCAATCACCTCTGTCCACTACTGATCATATATACTGTCGGGTGCTACTTTATATCTGGGGTTACATGCATACACATTTTTGTTCTTTTTAATAATGAAAATTTTATTCTACAAATTATACTTTTTTTTTGGCCATTTTTAATTATTTTTTTTACAGTATATACTCGTGTATAAGCCGAGTTTTTCAGCACAAAAAATGTGCTGAAAAACTTCCCCTCGGCTTATACACGAGTCAATACTGTAAAAAAATAATTAAAAATGGCCAAACACATATTCACTCACCCTCCGGTGGCCCCAATGCGCAGCGCTGCTCCCCCGATGTCATCGCGGCTCCTCTTCTTGCTTCCGCGGCGTCTTCTGTCTTCTTTAACATCGCGTTTGGTGCCGCCATTGTTCTTCTCCCGTGCGGTGCTAGTATGACGTCGGCAGCGGCGTGTCATACCAGGCGCCGCACGGGAGAGAACAGTTGCGGCGCCCAACACGATGTTAAAAGAAGACAGAAGACGGCACAGAAGCAAGAAGGGGAGCCGGGAAGCCAGAAGAGGAGCCGCGATGACATCGGGGGAGCAGCGCTGCCTATCAGGGCCACCGGAGGGTGAGTAAATAAGTTTTTTTTTTTTTTTTTTTTAAATTCTGGGCTGGCTGTATACTACTGGGGGGCAGGCTGTATACTACTGGGGGGCAGGCTGGGGTGGCTGTATACTACTGGGGGGCAGGCTGAGGTGGCGGTATACTACTGGGGGGCAGGCTGAGGTGGCTGTATACTACTGGGGGGCAGGCTGAGGTGGCTGTATACTACTGGGGGGCAGGCTGAGGTGGCTGTATACTACTGGGGGGCAGGCTGAGGTGGCTGTATACTAGGGGAAAGCTGTATATTATAGGGGGCTGGCTGGCTATGTATTTGGCTGGGTCTTTGACCAATGCATTTCCCACCCTTGGCTTATACTCGAGTCAATAGGTTTTTCCAGTTTTTGGTGGTAAAATTAGGGGGTCTTGGCTTATACTCGCGTCAGCTTATACTCGAGTATATACAGTATGTTTAATACTTAAAATTTACAATTTAGCATTCCTATCTTAGTGAATGGACCCCACCGTTTAGCTGTATGGAGCTAGAATAAAAGATCTCTGATCGGCGTACTGGGCCAGTTAATCATTTTAATAAAAGACTTTGTGTCAGAAAATTGTGAATGTAAAGTGTTCATCCCATCACACGAAGTCATCAATATTATATTGATTATTTACAACACCCAAAATCCCCACTGATGCCCATCATAAGGATAAATAAAAGGGAACCTGTGAACAGGAGACCCGTTTTTAGCAAACCCCCCTGTCCCCATAGAGCATTGTTCATACACTGCTAAACATTTTTGTATGAAAAATCAGGTTTTACAGAACAAAAGATATCTTATATCCTTTGAATTACATGTACTGTGTGACTAGTCTAGTCACCCCCTGGGCAGAGCAGAAGAGGAGTAGTTTCCCCCCCACTCTTGGGAAACCGCTCTTACGTGTGAGATCAAAAGTATACTCCCACCCCTCACTTGCCCTTCTCCTTCATTCTTACACCCCCTGGCTCGTTACCTACCCAGATCCCGCCCACTGGCCTGAATTCACACTGACCGCCAGGCATGACCTGAGCGGTCAGCATGGCTCGTACTGTGCGCACGGACATGCGCAGATGAAGCAGTGCCCACCGCAATGTCCCTGCATTTGTCTGCGCATGCGCCACACTACGCTGCTATTTTGGTGGGGCTGTGCTAGTAGTATAGATGCACAGAACCTTACCAGTATGGAAACCACCACTGCAGCAAAATGTGTCTGAAATCAGGCAATATTTAGTTCCAAACCAACAGTAGAGGTTACTTTGCAATGCAGGTTTTAGATGAGAATGTTAATAGCACCCATTATAAGCACTGCAGTGAGCTACACACCATCAAGTTTGAAGTTAAGTGTTGCTGGGGCCCCAGCCCTAAGCTATAATAAAGGAACACAAAGCAAAAAACTGATAGAAATAGCCAGTTAATAGTTTTCTTTGCGTGTTCCTTTAACCCATTCCCAACAGTTCCATTTAAATATATGACAGCTAGCAGCATGACAGCCAGCAAAGCTGCCATATTTTTATATTCCAGCAATACCAAGACATTGCCATGAAGTGAATTTTATAAATCAAAGAGTGGACAAACCGCTAGAAAACCAAAAATTTATTTTTAACAAATGAATAATTTACAAAATATTTGTATGGAGAATATAAAGTCTTCTTGTAACATTTGTCGGTCATCATCTCATTACTGAAGATGTAGCGTCATACGTATTCACCACAATCTGAGATAATTATTTTCTGTTTTGATTTTCCATCCTTGCTCCCTTGAGCCTTTGACAAAAAAAATAAATAAAATAAAAATGTTATTTACAAAACTCTTCGGGGGCGGGGACACATCAAAGTAAAAATGGCACAGGCACATAATATTGGCTCTAGGAGCTGCTTACTAAAATAAGCAGCTCCCTAGCTCCACCCCAGTGATAAGAGTATTAAACACTGCATACAAAGCGTTCAGAACACCAAGCATAAGGCGGTCCGGCGTATTGATGAGGTGGAGGTCTAAGGAGTTGGTGACTGCCGCATGAAGACTGGCAGTCACCGCCGGTCTATGATATGGGAGGGGCAATCTAAGGGAGAAGTTAAGGAGAGGGGAATGCCCCCTCAAATACGCCGGACCACTGTAAGCTTGGTGTTCTAAACGCTATAAAGTGCATTGTTCGCTAGCTTTGTAGGTATGTTCCGATAAAGCTAGCAGTTTAACATTGATATTACTTGTATAGGGCTAGGGAGCTGCTTACTTTAGTAAACAGCTTCTAGAGCCAATATACAGGTGAAAGGTCCTCTTTGAGATAGCGTACCTTGGTAACAAATTGTACTGGGTTCACATCACGTTTTTAGCGTATACATTAACAAATAATGGCAGACAGAGGCAGAGTTGTTGTCTCCGTCTGACCACTAAACATTCTGACCACCAAAAAAGCAGGATAGAAAGATGTAGCAAGCTACGCCTTTTCATCCTGCAGCCTCTGCCTGAGCTATTTATCAGAGGCAATAGACAGCCATGGGGAGTGAATGCAGAAGATTGCATCTCTCCCTACATCGCTGAGTGAACACCTTCCCCCCGGCAATGTATTCCACTGTATAGGCATACGTCGGAATCCTCCTGACGTGTCCTTACAACGTGTGACACAAAACTTGATGTGAACCCAGGCTTATCACTCTTATCATCTTGGAATCATCTATTTTTTACTTCAAAGGAAGAAGAACCTTTTCTTGCAAATACATGATCAGTTAAATTCAGCCACCAATTTAAAAAAAAATATATATATTTAGGAGAAATAAACCAATAGGTTAATGCTGACCTCCATCTGACGTACAACATCCATTCCTTCCATCACCTCTCCAAAAACAACATGTTTCCCATCAAGCCAATCTGTCTTGTCACATGTGATAAAGAACTGAGAACCATTGGTATTCGGACCGGAATTTGCCATAGAGAGTAAACCTGTGCAAAGACAACAATGGAGCAAAACATTCAATTTTAACCTTGTCCAACTATAGGCAAAGCACTTAATTTCATTCATACAAACCTGCAGCGGTATGCTTTAAAATGAAGTTTTCATCATCAAATTTCCGCCCATAAATGGATTTCCCGCCAGTGCCATTATGGTTGGTGAAGTCCCCTCCTTGACACATGAACTGTGGGATAATTCTATGAAAGCTGCTTCCCTTGTAGCCAAAGCCTTTCTCGTGAGTGCAGAGACAGCGAAAGTTTTCTGTATATATGAAATAAAGATATTTTAGTACAGTCTGACGTAATCTGAGAAAAATGTAAACTTTGTTGCTAAAATGAAAAGCCATCGAGTCATGTCACATTTTGACATTTTATTTCACAAAGATAAGTGAACAGACAATGGTGTGATGGTAGAGAAGGTATGGGCACAGAAGCTGTTAACGCCTTAAAGGAAACTTGAAGTGGCAGGTATAAGGGGGAACTACCGAGCACCAGCTCAGGCTGAGCTGGTGCCGGAGCTTAGTTTTGTTAGTGTTTTAAACCGCTGTATCGCGGTTTAAAACACTTTTTAAACTTTATGGCCGAAGCTGCTTCGGCGCAGGGAGGTACGCGCTCGGCGCACCATGCCCGCGGCTACATAGGAAGTGAATGAGAGCCGCGGGCACGGTCGCGCGCATGGTGCGCTGAAACAGCTTCGGCCATAAAGTTTAAAAAGTGTTTTAAACCGCGATACTGCGGTTTAAAACACTAACAAAACTAAGCTCCGGCACCAGCTCACCCTGAGCTGGTGCTCGGTAGTTCCCCCTTATACCTGCCCCTTCAAGTGGTAGGTTTCCTTTAATAATCACACATTTTTAGTTTTATTTGAGGTTAAAAGCGGTAAAGGCTTTTTTTTTGTAATTTATAGTATATGTGAGATATATATATACATACACATATATTTTTTTTTTTCTTTTTTTTTTTTAATTTTCAAACTCAAAAATGAACAGTATTAATGAATTCCAGATTTAGTTTTCATTGTATAGTTTCAGGCTAAAGGGCCAACCATGGCAATGTTTTTTGTAGTCTAGCGGGAATTTTAAAAAAAAAATTATTATTATAGTAGGAAATTTTGTATTTTGTGTTTTTTTTAACTTTATATGCCCCCCATGAGGCAATAAAGGACCCCTGGGCATTTTCAGTTTTTTTTTTTTTTTAACTTTTTTGAAGTTTTCCCCTGTAAATGGAGCATCTATGGAGCATCTAAGAACCCCATTCATCATCCCCTGTGAGGGCTGAAGTTGATCAGACCCAGCAGCTCCGATTAACCCCTTTAGACCAGATAGTCACGCTACTTCAGCACAATGCAGTGAGGAATGGAGAAAGGAGAAGCAGTAATAAACAGCTTCTTCCTTCTCCCTAGGGTCTGCTCCCGTGTCTAGTGTGGGTGCAGAGATGTAGCTGCAGACTCCTAGATGATCAAGAAGACCCCCAAAATAATCCTACTGAAAACTGCATATTATCAAACAAAAAACGTAAGCTACATACATTGGGGGAGGCTTAGACCTCCCAGGCAAACCATCCCAGGCTCAGAAATGTACCACTCTGGCCCACTACATGGCATGAAGGTGGCATAGTCTAAAGAATAATCACGATTTCATGCATTACTCAAAAAATTTAAATTATTTCTCGCCAGAAAACTGCCATAGAATCACTAATAAATGTCCTCCATTGACCACATTGTACTATATTATTTCTAGAACAGTTTTTATTGTCCAAGAGTTAAACAAAAAAACATTTTCTAATCACCACAAATGAAAAAGGATCCTGAGCTGATCTGTTATACCGTATTTTTCGGACTATAAGACGCACTGGACCATAAGACGCACCTAGGTTTTAGAGGAGGAAAAATAAGAAAAATGTTTTTTCCCAAAATAGTATGCTAAAATATTTTATAAAGTGACAGTAAAGTAACTGGGCGGTGCAGTGCAGCCTAGTTTCTCTTTGGAGAGGGGCAGGGGCGAGCAGCCTATCTAGATAGAATTATGCTGGCATGTAGTCAGGGGGTCTCAAGAGTTACCAGGGCTGTATAGGTATGAGTATATGTGACACTGGTCACAAGAGCTTACAATCAATGAGGAAGAGGACACAGGAGATGACAGTGCTTGCACAATGGCCACAAGAGCTTACAATCTATGAGGAGGAGCGGACACAGGAGGTGACAGTGCTTGTACAATGGACACAGGAGCTTACAATCTGAGGAGGATGGGCACTGGCGGTGACAATGCTTGTACAATGGCCACAAGAGCTTACAATCTATGAGGAGGAAGAGGACACAGGAGATGACAGTGCTTGTACAATGGCCACAAGAGCTTACAATCTATGAGGAGGAGGAGGCCACAGGGATGACAGTGCTTGTACAATGGCCACAAGAGCTTACAATCTATGAGGAGGAGGAGGCCACAGGGGATGACAGTGCTTGTACAATGGCCACAAGAGCTTACAATCTATGAGGGGGATGAGAGGACACAGGACTTGTACAATGGTCACAAGAGCTGACAATCTATGAGGAGGAGGACACAGGAGATGACAGTGCTTGTACAATGGTCCCCAGAGCTTACAATCTATGAGGAGGAGGCCACAGGGATGACAGTGCTTGTACAATGGCCACAAGAGCTTACAATCTATGAGGAGGAGGAGGCCACAGGGGATGACAGTGCTTGTACAATGGCCACAAGAGCTTACAATCTATGAGGGGGATGAGAGGACACAGGACTTGTACAATGGTCACAAGAGCTGACAATCTATGAGGAGGAGGACACAGGAGATGACAGTGCTTGTACAATGGTCCCCAGAGCTTACAATCTATGAGGAGGGGGGCACAGGAGATGACAGTGCTTGTACAATGGCCACAAGAGCTTACAATCTATGAGGAGGAGGACACAGGAGATGACAGTGCTTGTACAATGCTCACAAGAGCTTACAATCTACCAGGGGGACAGCAGCCACTACATACCAGGCAACAAGTGGTTAAGACTGTGAGAGCAGAGACCGGGGGAAGGGTGCACTAATCACTTATCTGATCCTGTGCTGGGAGAGAAGTTACAGGTCAGACACTGCAGCGCTGTACAGGCTGGCTCCTCTTCACACAGTGCGGCAGCCTTCATCTTCTGTTTTCACTCTGAGCCTCCCGGGCTACTCACAAGCCGAGTGGGGATTGGCCAGACAGAGTCAGTGATTTTCTCCTCCCCCCTCTCTCTCTCCACTGCTGCCATAATGATCATTTATATCGGTGCCCTGAGGACGGCAGAGCGCAGGGGTGCTGCTATCCATTCCCTCCAGCAGTGGAGGGCTGAGAAGAGGAGAGGAGCGCAGCGGCACTGAGTACAGCCGCTGCACTTCACTGTGAAGGGCTGCGCTTACTGCCAGCATCGGCTGGCAGAGCGCAGCCAGGTGCCCTCCATTCCCTCCTGCAAAGGCTACATCCGGACTATAAGACGCACCACAGTTTTTTCCCCATTTTCTGGGGAAAAAAAGTGCGTCTTATAGTCCAGAAAATACGGTAAGTTTCCTTGGCTGAAACATTGCAATTGGGTAAATAAAGCACCCATCCCTTTATTCACATTGCACTCCAAATTCAACATGAAAAAAAATGGATGGCTGCTTTATTTACCCAAGTGCAATGTTTCAGCCAAGGAGGCTTGAAAAAGGATCCTGAATAGGGTCTGAAACGTTGCACTTGGGTAAATAAAGCTCCCATCCATTTTTTTTCACATTGAATTTGGAGTGCAGTCTCATTTTTTTTAGAGTACATTTGCCTGGTCTGCCAAGACCAGTTTTGGGGTTAGCACCCACACAGTTTTTTGGCTATTGCTTTGGTGCTGCTGGACTTTCTAATGTTTTGGTTTTTTACTCTCTGGATATGGGATAACTTGTGGTGATTGGAAAACCTCTTTAACCCCTTAACGCTCTGTGCCGTAGCTCTACGGCTCACAGGCCGAGTGCTCTTCATACAAGGGTGGGAGTTGTTGCATATTGCAGCAAATACCCACCGCTAATAACCGAGGTCGGTGCTTGCACCGATCGTGGCTATTAACCCTTCTGATGCCGACGGCCAAGCTGCCGCCAAGCTGCCTTAAAAGATGACAGCGCAGTAGTATTGCAGTATATGGTAGGAATGATCTGACTATCTAGGGTTAATCTACTCTAGATGGTCTAAGAAATAGTGAAAAAAAAGAAAAAATGAAAAAAATTAATAAAATATTAAAAATTCAAAATCACCCCCTTTCCCTAGAACTGATATAAAACATAATAAACATGCTAGGTATCGCCGCATCCCAAAATGCCCCCTACACAAAACAATCCCCCAGCCAAAGAAGTATAGCATTGTGAGGACCACAATTTAATTCTAAATAGGGTTTCTTCAAAAATGTAAAAATTTACCATGGTTAGACTATAAATGCTAAAACAATCTTTTGTCATGCTAAATTCCAAAATTATTTTGATAGTTTAAAATATTAAAAGAATGCGTTTTCTAAGTTTAATAGGGGAAAGCACAAAAAGTTTTATTTCCCGATCTTGTAGATGTGTAACGAATACCAAAGGGGGAACGCTGCAGGTGACACAAGTTATTAAAATTAGTCAGGTTCTCCCCATGTATACTCTCAAGTGATCCCAGACGTAGATAGAGGTTCTTTTATTCTTGTTATCTCCCCTGTTACGGAATCAGGAAGTACCTTAAGCAGAAAGGGAATGTTTCGTTTGTCATTCTAATAAAAAGGAGTTGTACATCTCGTCTCCTCAAATGACAGCAATATTTGAGAACTGTCATTGTGTATTAGGTCTGTCTATATGTGTCAAATACTGTAATTCTAGGCAAAAAAATGAAAGTGAATCCTTTGATTTACCGGAGACTTTGGTCCAAATGTGGCTTAGAATTTTCAGAAGGTTTCTCCACTCCCATAGAAAAGATCAAATTAATTTCCATATCATGTGCGCAGTGACTGAAATCCCGCTGATTACAAAGCTATCCTAAGCATAGCTATCCTAATTATATGTGGAAAAATTGCTGTGGATCCTTATACCCAATATGTAACATGTATTCTCCCTTTTAATCAGTTTTCCCTCTTACCTCAAGGCAAGTAGGAGGGCACCAACACATCTCTCATACACAGAACACAGAGGAGAGGAAGGAAAGACACACTCCCTAATACATGGTCAAAATAGCAGCACTGCATTATAAAATGTTGAACAAAGTTATTTTTGTAGACAAAAATAACACTCACTATAACTTACTATTATACAAAAGATTAAGCCATGCATGTTCAAGTACAAACTACTTCTCACAGCGAATGGATCATTAAATCACCTGTGAGTTGAGTAAAAGAACATTTTTCCCTTTAAAAATCTACCACCGGGACATCTGCTCTTTTGTCTCCTTGTGCCCTAGTTTTCATACAAAAATAAAAGTTTAAAAAGTTATGCAAATGAGCCTGGCGGACCTAGCGGGCATTGTCTATTAATCATGCACACCTCCTTTCTGGCTTGCTGCCCGTCTCCATTTAATAGCAAGACATCCGGTGACATCACCTAGTTCTCGGAAACTCCTGCGCATGTATTTGCGTATCAGCATGCCACCCCCAAAGCCCCTTAGGCTCTTTTGCATACCTTTAAAAGCCTTTTAAGCCTTATTGTAAAGTAGTATACTGTAAATGAAATCATTAAGGAGACATGAAAAATTGGGGAAATGAACTATCCTATATGAACCTTATTAATTATTTGGATACTTTATCAAATAAACATTATTATAATATATACAATACTTATTATTAGAAATAATTTATATGTCTTATTTGTATTTATTATATTTTGCAGTTAAGCTCTCTTTTTTTAAGCCAATATACATTTTTTTTTAAATTATTTATATCGATACTGCGACCATAAATCATAAATGAGATGCTAGATACTCACCTACCGTCATGGGAACAACATCTGCTCGTAACAAAAAGCGAATACGTCCAGCAGGTTTGTTTCCAATCTTGATATCCATGTACACCTGGGGGTTAGCTCGTACCTTCTTAGCAGGTGGTTCTCCCTGCAAGCAAAAATAAATCAATAAAACTTTACCCAAGAAATAAGTTATATAAATTATATATTTTTGTATTATTATGTATGTTAGCCTTGGAGCTTTGATTGCTATGAGATCATTACCTCTTGTGCTGAAGCTTTAGGAGCTTCTATCCCTTCCGCCTGCTCAGTTTCCTCCAGAGTTTTGCCAGAAAATTTTTTGAGCCAGTCATCATCAGACCAAACTATTGTATTCATAAAAAATATATATATTTAGTGTACACATGCTACATTGTAAAAACAGTAAATAAAAACTTACTGTACATTAAAAGAACCCACCTGCCTTTGAAGAGCCCTCCTTTAGTCTCATAGGTTTTGCAAGATTTACACGTATGGTTCTACCAAACAATTCAGATTCATTCTAGAGATTTGAAATATTAATATTATTACTACAAAAGAGAAGCATGAGAATATAGTGTGCACAATTTAAAATAATGTACATAAAGTCTGGTAAATAAGACAATTCTCTACAGTTCTAATATCTCTTTTAAACCAATCAATATCCTTCAGGGCCATGGGATTGGGCCAGCATGAAGCCCGTCTCCGCAAGCTCCACACATTCATTTTTTCTCCAATCAATAGCTATTGGGATTTTGAACAATTTTGTCGATTATTTTTATTACCTATATCCATCAGTTTCATTGCTATCCTCTGTGTAGCTTCCGCTGGCTGCGCTGACAAGCTCTGTGAAACCTGCTTGTAAACAACTCTACAGAGTTAGAGTGAGCAGCAGCCGCTTTCCTCTGTGTGTAGCTGTGAGCTGAGTGTGCCAAGATCTGTGGATGCAGAAGTCTCCCACACAGAATAGTGAGGTAAAATGTCTCCCCTGTTCCAATCTGTCTCTCCATCCCAGTCTGATTCTACAGAACTTTCTCCCCTACCATATGCTCTCATGATACTTTCTGCACAAGAGAAGTTAACCCTTAGTGCTCACAGATTATAAACTTTAAGAACCCATTTCACTGCTTGTTTCTACCATTTTCTAAAATTCTCCATGCTCTTGCATGTGATGAAAGCTGCCAGGCTAGTCACTATATACATCTTGTATGTCCAATATGCAGTGTTCAGTGGATTTACTTGTAGGAATCTCACTTGATTTAAAACCAATACTAGTTATCTCAATGGTCTATTGCCACGCCAGCTGTGCAAGAGGGCCTCGCTGATGTAGCATGTGTTGCCAGCTGGCCACAACCCATGTGCCATAATTTTTTTTTCTATACACTTATACGAGGCAGAATCTACCCAGGAATGGTACATCACTGGCAGCATGTACATTATTACACTGTGGATGCACATCAGATTTAACCATTTTTCAATTGTTAAGTAATCAGCACAAAAAAAAAAAAAAGAAAAATCTATGGAGAATTACTTGCAGAGATTCACAGCAGATTATCAGTTTGATCAGGTGTATAGGGCTCCTATAGCTTGAGTAAGAAACTATCAGCACTCCAGTTGTTTTGACAACTCCCATCATACCCTGGCAGCTACAGAAGGAGTTGTAGTTAATAATAGCTTGACTGTCTCTTGTTGCTGATCCCTGTTGTCAGAAGAGTATGAGGCTTGCTTATAACTCTGCAGGTTTTTACAAGGATTACTAAATAATTGTGGTAATAAAACATGTGGCATAGCTTTTGATCTTTTGCCATCATAGTTCAGAAACATCACAGAACTACCATTGAAGCACTTGAAAACTATTGATCAATATTTTAGTATATAATGGCATTTATGACTGAATAGTCAATTGAGAAAACTTGTGAAAAACTCATGTCATTATGAGCATATTATTTCATGTCCGAATCTCTTCAGCACAGCTATTTTACATGTCTACACAGCACCACCTAGAGGCTATTCTGGGATTGAGTGCCAAGAACCCTACACTGATTTTTGTGCCAAGTGTAGAAATGACAATGAATATGTACAGAATTACTGAGAGTTGTTTCTTAAAATGATCACTGAACATAACTAATTTTTACAATTGAAGTTTTGTTAATAAAAATATGTTATGACACAATTGCTGTGTCATATTAAACACGAGAATCCCACCTTTAATTTAATATCAAGACTCTGTTTGGATGCTTCCCAGAAAGAGATATCCAAGGACCAAGCCACTTAAGATTTTTTTTTAAATCTGCCCTGTGTCACTACATGTGGTTAGAACCTTCAAATGCTTTAACATATCCAGGTAATTTTGTTTTCTTGTCACACACTGTACTTGAAATTAGTGGGAAAATTTGGATTATATCTTTTGTCTTTAACTATAAAAAAAAAAAATGGAAATTTGGCAAAAATGTAAAAAAATTTTTCAATGTTCTAAATTTTTTGCTTTTCAGGGAGCTAGACAGATAGTCATAGCACTCAAAAACATCATAACTAACATTTCCCCAATGTTTGCTCTATGTTCGCATGTTTTTCTTTATACATACTCTATTTTTCTAGGATGTTATGGGGCTATTTATATATATGTTTGGGGAAATATATCACCAAAACCTATTATAATAACAGGCACCTGCCATGTAGTTAAGCGACTTTGAGAGGGTAAAAACACCATAAATTATAACTATAGAAACTGCACCGTTCAATGTATGATCAACACACTAATAAGTTTGTTAACCCTTTAGGTGTTTTACATGGCTTAAAACAAAATAGAGGTGGAATTTACAATTTTACATTTTTGGTTTAAAATGTACGAGTCTTTACAGCGATCCCCAATATATAGCGTATTGTGGTGAAATTAGTTTTTTTTTTTTTTTTATCTGATGGGGCATCAGGGGATCTTTATTCATTTTTTTTTTTTTTTTTTTTAACTGTTTACTTTATCCCAGATCAAATGATCACTTGTTCATTGCAATATACTGCAGCATTCTACATAGGCTGACATAAGCACTGTTAGATCGTGTCATAACCAGAATCTAGCAGGTGTTTACTGCCAGCAGCCCTGGGGACCTCAGGATTGCCAGGGAAGCGGTCGGAAGGGAGGATGAGGATGCCATCCTACCAGGTGAGTACCTGTTACTGGTCCATAGACTCCATGGTCACCATCACTGTGGTGTCTATGGGGTTAAACAACTGGGATCGCGAATATCGTGATCCCAGCTGTCAGTGCGGGAGCCCAGCTGTCACATACAGCCACGCTCCCGCAGTGATCACACGGGCTCTGCTTCTGTACCTGGGCGATCGCTGAGACATACATGTACATCGGCATGTGGCAATGGACCGACGTACATGTAGGTCGTTTTTCGACGAGGCGTTAAAGTTACAGTTCGGAAATATAGCTATATATAATAATCACATTTTGTACTGATAGTTTTACAGTGGAAATATCTGGTTCTGTCAAGCAAACAATCCTCATATTATATTAAAGAGGAGATATGACTAGTTTTGAGTTTATAGCTGCCAGGGTTCAGGAGATATAGCCGTATGAACAAGTCCACTGTCATGACATTTATAAAACGTGCTATCTGCACGGGTTATGTGAAAATTCTGCATATATAGCTATATGGCAGTCATGAAGGGTTTCAGCTGGGTTTACTAATATTCAATTCACAGTTAAAAAAGTAGGCGCCCTTCGTCTCCTCTCATTAGCATCCAGTTCTGCACCGAAGGATCTAAACAATTACACAATATATTGGACTGAAACAGAAACTGAATGAAATACAGCACATTTAAGCAAAGAAACAGAAACAGCCCATACCATGTTATCAATAGCTGCAGCTGCATCCTGAAAAACAAAGACAAAAAAGAAAATAAAAATAAACATTAAAAGAGAACCCGTCAGGCAAAATAACCCCCTAAACTAAGTATATTTTCATAAACTGCCATTAGAGAGCATTGCCTCTATCCCTTCATTGTCCCTCTACATGCCTGTAAACCTAAGCAATGAGGTCCTAAAGCTGTATGCCAAATGACCTGTGAAATGTCCAATGAAGCATTAGCATATTCAAGCTGTCCAGCTTATTCATGAGTGGGCGGTACAGCCACACCCCCGGTGCTTGTCTGACAGCCTGTGTAATGCTGTGATGGCTGCTACATGTGCTTGCTGGTGGCCACACACCCTGCAGCCTGTGTGTGTGTATAGAAGAGATACAACAGCTCCAGGCAGCCATGTTATAGCAGAACATGTCAGGTACTTGTGTAGATGATGTCTGTGTCTCTCACATGTGTATAGGTCAGCAGGTAAAGCACAGCCACCAGCCACGCTTTACTATACATTACACACAGACATGAGCAGGGGGAGGAGAGGGGAGGGGTAACAAGGGTGACATCACTGCCTCTGACCATGTGACCAGCCTCATTTACATAATAAAAAGGATCATTTTACAATGATATAATGTATGAATTGACTAGATAAAGACTGTGATGGATCCTTTTGAGCTGCTCCAACAGGTAGTAGTGACAGAAATAGTGACAGAGACCTGATGACAGGTGTCCTTTAAATTGGTTAAACATCCATGGAATAGTTCATACATACAGATCCAGAGAAATGCTTCAACTTACCTCTGGAAGCTCAAACTCAACAAACGCAAATCCTCTGTGTTTTTCTGTTAATACAAAAAAAATCAGAAAGAGCAATTAAAGGGGTATCCCCCACAAAAACCAGATTCTTAAAGGGCACCTACCACCACGAATCTACCTATAAAGGTAGATCGGGTGGTAGGTGGATGTATGGGACGTGAGGATAGCCCTTTTTAGAGCTAATCCTCACGTCCCCGCTAGCCTAGCATAAACTTTATTGACCGAATATGTTAATTTAATTAAGCGGCTACCGGGGCGTGGAGTAGCCGGACACGAGGCTACATGGCGCGGCTACTCCACGCCCCAGTAGCTGCTTTCCCCCGCCTACCCTGTGATCTCCGAGAAGCCGGAGTTCTGCGCATGCGCAGTAACTCCGGCCAAGATGCGCGATCTCGGGAACGAGGCCGGAGTTACTGCGCATGCGCAGAACTCCGGCTTCTCGGACGAGGGCGCGCAGCTGCCAGGAGCTGCGCGCCGAAGATCACAGGGTAGGCGGGGGAAAGCAGCTACTGGGGCGTGGAGTAGCCGCGCCGTGTAGCCTCGTGTCCGGCTACTCCACGCCCCGGTAGCCGCTTAATTAAATTAACATATTCGGTCAATAAAGTTTATGCTAGGCTAGCGGGGACGTGAGGATTAGCTCTAAAAAGGGCTATCCTCACGTCCCATACATCCACCTACCACCCGATCTACCTTTATAGGTAGATTCGTGGTGGTAGGTTCCCTTTAAATATACTCAGGATAAAATAACACATTTACTGTTAACAAAAATACAGCATTTCACATATATAATTCCAACCTATCTCTATCAGTTCTGGTGTTTACAATTTTGGTTGTCCCTGGATACAACTGTAAATCTTTTGACTAGGGTCAGATTCTTCACATGAATGGCTTCTCTTGTCTGCACAATGCAGTGCCCTCTCCCCCTGCCTCTCCTCCGCTACATTACAAGATGAGCTCAGACACAGGAACTCGCTGCTAGCAAGCATCATGCAGACTCTACAGGCTATAAACACATGAGGTCTTTATAGCAGAGCTAACTGTGTGTTATTGATTAGGTAAGGGAGCAGAGCTGAGAGTGTCATTGTGTTTTATATCCATCTCAAGGATCTCACCATCTCTGATCTGTCTCATCTCTTTTTCTATGTGTCAGATTCTAGTCAATAAAAGTGTAGCTAAACCTGCACCCTGATAACCTAAGCACAATGTCAGCACACAGCATCTCATAGCACAGAGGAATCATGCTTAGACGCTGACCATCACCGAATTATAAAACAGCAATAGAACTGAGTAAAACTGTAAAGTAAGGGGTCAAAAGTTTAATTGTGTAAACATCACTAGGGGATCAAAATTTGAGAACATTTTTTTTCATGGGCATACACCCATTCACAATAGACAAGTAATTGGGTGTACAAGATCTAATTCAAAGGGATCGTTACATTCAAACTTCCCAGCAACTGGGTAAAGTATGGAAGTAAGGTGTACAACATGTACACTAATGTTTTATGAGGGCAAAGATACCAGGACTATACCTGTAGTACTCTCTACAGGTTATGTCTGGATAACTTTTACACCAGCATTTTTTATTTTAGACATATTTTTTAGTTCCAGATGTACTGTAGTGTACAGCACTGTAGAGAAAAGGCAAAGCAGAAGCAGTTCCCCTCTTAGGGTTATGAACAGAGTACCCTGGACTATAATAAATATTCCTCCACCAGAAAATACATCATGAGGTATTGGCTGGTGGACAAAACTACCCCAGGTCCGACCTGGCATCCTTTTTAGTAAAAATCTGTGATCATTCAGCAGTGAAGGTTTACAATTTTTAAAGGAAACCTACCACTTCTGATGGTAGCTAGGAGATGTAAACACCGGGCACCAGCTCAGGGTGAGCTGGTGCCGGAGCTTACCTTAGCGAGTGTTTTAAACCGCTATATCGCGGTTTAAACACATTTTGATTTACCTCTCCATACGGAGTGCCGGAGGCGTCAAGCGTGCAGAAACTCCTCATGCCTGCCCATTTCGCCAGCAGCTGCACCCCATCATGCCCACATGACATAAAGGTAGTGTAGTCGCCAGAATAATCACACATTTTTTGAAGCACTGAGATCTTCGGCATAATCTGTATGCTAATGAAGAAGCTGGTGAACCTGGGACATTTCTGTAGCTACCAGAGCTTTGTCTATACCTCTCCCTCTTTCTCCCTGTGCAGCACCATTTAGCTCAGGTTACAAACCATCTTCTCTTCATATGTAAAAATGGACATCCTATCTTACTATCTCGGGGAAAGTCCTAAAATACATTCAGCGCTAACAAAGCCCACACATGCACAGTATAGTGGTCATCTTAGCACAGAACCAAATCACGATGATAATAGGTGGGCTTCCTTCAGCTCTACATAAAATTACAGGTGAATTGCTCTCTGAAAGCGTCCGGTGGCTAGAAAAACGCAGAAGACAATGCAACCAAAAAGCTGAACTAACTAGGGTGTTACAGAAAGAGGGGGAGGGGTAGAGGCACTGCCAGAACTGCTAGGGTATCACAGCTTCTTTATTGCCATACAAATGATAAGTTTTTTTTTTCTGCTCACCTCTAATTTTCCTTTGTGTGCTTAACCCATATCAGAAAACCTCCAGTGTGAACTGAGCCATATACTGATTTACTACCCAGCAATAAATCTGACATAGTAATAAACATAATAACCTGGAACTTGAGCCCTTTTACCTCCATTAGGTGTGGTGGTTGCAGAACACTCATCATCAGTACCAGCTAAATTCACTCTAAACAATAAGAACCGAGGACACGGCTTCCCAGTAGGCGGGAGATGTGACCACCATATACCCTTTATGAGCCATCACTAGCGGAGCACCCACCCGTCTCATAGTCCAGCGGTATCTGAATGTCTGTGATGTCTCCAAAGGGGATAAAAGCTGCGTGCAGGATCTTCTCATCTACCTCCTCCGCAAGGCCGCCTGTAACATAGAGAACAGCGCGAATGTAAGGCGCTCACTACTTCCCGTATTAACCTGCCGCTATAAACTGTATCTAACTTACTAACCCACGTACAACACCCGCTTGGTGGCCGCCATGTTGCCTTGAATCTTATTCACCTTTACCCTCTCACGTCATTATTGCACGACGCCTGGTAACCACTAGAGGCAAAAATGTACTAAGAGGAGCGCCCCCTTCTGGTGATTACACAGCAGCTGCTCTTATCACATAATCGGGTGAGGAGGAATGCTTGTAGAGATCTACCTAGTTGCAACGTATGTATTCTGTACGGTGTCATATAAGGGGTTCCTCGACGTCTGTACATGCAGGCAGCTAAGCATTAACACCCCATCGTATTGCCCACTGCCCTGGACGCCAGGCTTCATAGTCAGGGACTAAAGTAATAATATAACGAATTAACAAAATAAAAGAGGAATAATGAATTGCAGGAGCTTTCTAGAACAGTTTGTATGTGTCTAGTATAGTACAATGAACATATATTCCATGTATACAGCTGTGCACAGATTTATTAAAGCATCCTAGAGAGGGAATTAACATTTTTGTGTAGATTATGGTTGAAACAAAAAATATTACATGTATATAGGATTATACTGAATTTTGCGAGCCTCTCTGGATAGGAAATTTACTGGTTTAATTTGCAGATTATAGAGGGATTAACACATATCATATATATGTAGGTGTGTGTGCTGCATTTCCCTTGCTTTTAGAAATCATTCATTTTAGTATGTTAAATTGTAATAAGCATAAAATAGAAGGCTTAAAACTACAATAGTATTAAAGGGATAATTAAAATGTGAATGTAAAAATTTCACGGTCCACAGAACGGATTCCCATGTGGCGTTTTTGTCACGTTTTTAAAAACATCCAAAACGCAAGTGGGAGCAGGTTTGGCCAAAATGCCAACCTGGCTTCTGCATTGTGTTAAGAATGCCATGCAAATGCCGTTGGCACGGTTCACCCTGATCACATATGCATTTCCATGCGATCCGGCTAAGCCCTGGGTGTTTGCATTGTGTTTGTAGATGCAATGCAAATGCCAAGTCTATACACACTCTAATAGATAAATTGTGTCACACAATGGACTAAGCAGATCCGTCAATATAGGATGCTGGGTCACTGATATATGTGTTATGCCAGTGATTTTCAACCTTTTTTGAGCCGCGGCACACTTTTTATACTTAGAAATGCCTGGGGCACACCACCAACTGAAATAGCACAAAATGACACTAAAACAGTCATAAAAGGCCTCCCTTTACTAATAAAAACCTCTAGCGGCCTCCCTTTACTAATTAAGAGCCCCTAGCGGCCTCCCTTTACTAATTAAGAGCCCCTAGCGGCCCCCCTTTACTAATTAAAAGGCCCTAGAGGCCTCCTTTTACTAATTAAAAGGCCCTAGCAGCCTCCCTTTACTAATTAAAAGCCCCTAGAGGCCCCCCCTTTACTAATTAAAAGGCCCTAGAGGCCCCTCTTTACTAATTAAAAGGCCCTAGAGGCCCCCCTTTACTAATTAAAAGGCCCTAGAGGCCCCCCTTTACTAATTAAAAAGCCCTAGAGGCCCCCCTTTACTAATTAAAAGGCCCTAGAGGCCCCCCTTTACTAATTAAAAGGCCCTAGATGCCTCCCTTAACTAATTAAAAGGCCCTAGAGGCCCCCCTTTACTAATTAAAAGGCCCTAGAGGCCTCCCTTAACTAATAAAAAGCCCCAGCCTCCCTTTACTAATTAAAAAAAGACCCTAGCTGCCTTCCCTATACAAATAATAACCTTATATACTTACCCTTGATGTCTTCTTCCGCGTACCTTTACTCCTAATGGCGATCCGCCCACCTTCTGTAGCTCCTGCACCGCGTGCCTCTGGTCACGTGACTTACGCAACCTGACGTCAGGTCGCGTCAGTCACGTGACATGGGCTGCGCGGTGCAGGAGCTACAGAAGATGGGCGGATCGCCGACGCGGGGCTTGTAGGTAAATATGGGCGCAGAAACACCGGGGCGCAGCGGCAGCGCTACACAGGGGCACCATGGTTCGGGCAACTTTCCCCGCGGCACACTCAACCATGTGTCGCGGCACACTAGTGTGCCGCGGCACACAGGTTGAAAATCACTGTGTTATGCTACATTCACATGACTTTCATGGGGAAGTATGTACGTCCCCCTAGAGGGCAATAGGCTCCCAGCAGTACTACAGTGGCACTGTACCACAATGTACCTGTATTTTTCCCCGTGTGTATGGCCGTGGATCCCATTGTAGAAGGAAGGGGGGCACAGAGCTCACCCCTCCTCCTCTGAAGCATGCGTCTTGGATGCCCGCCTGGCTACTAATTTAAATCCAGTTGGTTTTTTGACCCCCCACCACGACTGTGATGTCGCTTTAAATCATTGGGGTACCTAGCTACCTCTCATCCCATACCAAACTTTGGGTGGCTAGGCTTGAAATCAGGGGTGTTTTGTGATTTGACCAGGTTTCCACCCAGCTAGGCTCTTGAAATTAGGGAGATAGATGCAAACTAAGCCCTTAACCCTCTCCTGTAAAGGAGGACTCATTTACACTACAAAAAGGGCAGTTTATGGACAGCTATGACTAAAGGTGATTGTAATTAAAGGACAGACAGCTGCTTACGGCCATTTTCTTATTTTTTTTTACCAGTGATATAATTCATATTTATTCATGTGAACAAGTGAATGTATCTGTGAAATCTATGCATGTTCATCTACTACATTTAGGAGGTGTGAAGCTAAATATTTTTTGTTTGGGGCACATTTTTTGCCATCAAAGTAAATTTTATGCATTTTTTTAAATAGACTTTTACACTTTGAATTAGAAGTGCATGAAGGTGCCTATGCCTATAAACTCTTTAGGCAAGCGTCTGCTTTCAGAAAATGTATGGTTTGTTGTGGTTTAGTATAATTCTTTATGCTGTTATTTGTACATATCAAAATGTAAAAATTGCTTCCTACAACCATATGGTCATAAGTCTGAGAAACATCTTGCTATAGAACCACAGGATGAAGACTACATGTACCCTATCTTGTAACTGGATCGTAATGGGTCTCCTGGAAAAAAAAATACATTCACCTTAGATGAGGTCAGCGCAGACAAAGCCAGGCAGCGTTTCGCATCGGACAAAAGGCCAATAAAATTAAAGAAATTGAGGAAATATGTGTAGGGGCCAAAAAGAAGCTCCATTATCACAACCTCCACAGCAAAGGTAAAACAATTTGGTTCAGGTGGGCACCATAAACAATGGAAGACAACATAAAACAGGAGCAATCTGCTGTAACTCTAAGGGCTGTTTCACACATAGGTGTGCAGCCCATGTATAAGTGCCATGTGGTGGCACAGAGCAGAGGACAGGAGTCCCTGCATTATATAGAAATCCAATACTCCTTTTGACTAGAGGCCAACTGTTACCCCTCCCCTCTTCCCATTGGTTTAGGTATTCATATGTTTTGGCAATTCACTAGCCATGTGTGTTAAAAAATTTCTTGAAAATTATATAAAAAAAATTATATACCCTATATACTTGAGTATAAGCAGAGGCACCTAATTTTAACACAAAAAAACTGGAAACGTATTGACTCCAGTATAAGCCTAGGGTGGGAAATTCAGCTGCTACTGCAATAAAATGTCCAGTAGTTTCCCCTCTTGAATGAAATGTCCACAGCAATAACTATAATGTCCAGCAAAATGTACCTATTAGTATAGTGTTCAGCAAAGTGCCCCCATTAAAAAAAAAGTACCCACACTCCTGCGCTGACTCTCGGCGTCCTCTTCGGGTTCCTGGCCGGCAGATGCTATCTAATTACTGTATAGTTAACTTGAAAATTTAAGCGGCAGGAAACATTGCGTTTAACGCATGCGTTTCGTAAACTCAGGTACATCTGAGCTATAACACACAGAGATCCCCCGTCCCCTGGATAAAGGCCTTATCTTACCTGTAGCTTGTAGAGCAAGTCTGCCCACTGCTGCTTGGCAGCAGGATGTGTCTTTGTGTGAGCTTGTCTTGTAACGGAGGGGCAGGGAGGAGAAGCTATTCAAGAGAAGAATCTGCCATGCCCAACCATAGAAGATTGGCCCCGGGGCAACCAAAATTGTATACACCAGGACTGATTGGAGACAGGTATATATTTATATAATATATATTTTAACAGTAAATCATAGAATGTTATTTTGAGTATATTTAAGAATCTTTTCTGTGGGAATACCCCATTAAATACGTTCCTCCACTGCACTTCAATAATAAAATTTTCTTGCATGTTTACATGTTAAAACGGAAAATAAATTAAAAAAAGGCTTTAACAACCAGTTACAGGCGGTCGCCTACTTAAGAACACCCAACTTACAGACTAGCCCTAGTTACAAACGGACCTCTGGATGTTGGCAATTTACTGTACTTTAGCCCTTCACTACAATGATCAGCTGTAAAAGTTATTAAATGTGTCTAATTCTTATGACAATCCCACATTTTTAAAATCCAATTGTCAGACCCAAAAATTTTTTCACTGGGGTTACAATTATAAAACACACAGTTCTGACTTACATACAAATTCAACTTAACAAACCTAAAGAACCTATCCTGTATGCAACCCAGGGACTGCCTGTATATATAACAAAAACAAAACTGTGAGAGCAAATAATACTCAGTACTTATACCCACTGAGGCACCTTGTCTTCCATCTCCGTGCTGACTGCCAGATATGCAATAGAGCAGGGAGGGACATCGCTCTCAATTGATCATATCTAGGATTATCCAAGAGTTTCTAGGATGGACACTGCTCCGAGTCTTAAAAGGAATGTGAACCTATTCCTAGAAGCTGGTGGAGATGTGTCTTAAATTTTTGAGGGTCATACAGGACAAAATCATATTGAATTTGCCAATGCCCAGGAGATTTTTTTAGCTTTCACTAACAAAAGTCCCTTTCAGAGTGTAGCAAATATGTTTGGCAGAGTGAACTTTAGGCTGGGGGGGACGACGACAATGCGTGTGCGTGAGTGAGGAATTCTGCCAGAATGGCATTAAAAAAAGCTTTTCCTATATATGCCTCACATTTAGTCAGGTTCAGGATGGACTCTAATACACAAGTTATTGCGTTGACCCCCATTATCCAGGTATTGCATGTCTCCCAACACCATTGCTTGGGTAGACACATTAGTATACACTCACCGGCCACTTTATTAGGTACACCTGTCCAACTGCTTGTTAACACTTAATTTCTAATCAGGCAATCACATGGAGGCAACTCAGTGCATTTAGGCATGTAGACATGGTCAAGACAATCTCCTGCAGTTCAAACCGAGCATCAGTATGGGGAAGAAAGGTGATTTGAGTGCCTTTGAACGTGGCATGGTTGTTGGTGCCAGAAGGGCTGGTCTGAGTATTTCAGAAACTGCTGATCTACTGGGATTTTCATACACAACCATCTCTAGGGTTTACAGAGAATGGTCCGAAAAAGAAAAAACATCCAGTGAGCGGCAGTTCTGTGGGCGGAAATGCCTTGTTGATGCCAGAGGTCAGAGGAGAATGGGCAGACAGGTTCAAGCTGATAGAAAGGCAACAGTGACTCAAATCACCACCCGTTACAACCAAGGTAGGCAGAAGAGCATCTCTGAACGCACAGTACGTCGAACTTCAAGGCAGATGGGCTACAGCAGCAGAAGACCACACCGGGTGCCACTCCTTTCAGCTAAGAACAGGAAACTGAGGCTACAATTTGCAAAAGCTCATCGAAATTGGACAGTAGAAGATTGGAAAAACGTGCCTGGTCTGATGAGTCTCGATTTCTGCTGCGGCATTCGGATTGTAGGGTCAGAATTTGGCGTCAACAACATGAAATCATGGATCCATCCTGCCTTGTATAAACGGTTCAGGCTGGTGGTGGTGGTGTCATGGTGTGGGGAATATTTTCTTGGCACTCTTTGGGCCCCTTGGTACCAATTGAGCATCGTTGCAACGCCACAGCCTACCTGAGTATTGTTGCTGACCATGTCCATCCCTTTATGACCACAATGTACCCAACATCTGATGGCTACTTTCAGCAGGATAATGCGCCATGTCATAAAGCTGGAATCATCTCAGACTGGTTTCTTGAACATGACAAGGAGTTCACTGTACTCAAATGGCCTCCACAGTCACCAGATCTCAATCCAATAGAGCATCTTTGGGATGTGGTGGAACGGGAGATTCGCATCATGGATGTGCAGCCGACAAATCTGCGGCAACTGTGTGATGCCATCATGTCAATATGGACCAAAATCTCTGAGGAATGCTTCCAGCACCTTGTTGAATCTATGCCACGAAGAATTGAGGCAGTTCTGAAGGCAAAAGGGGGTCCAACCCGTTACTAGCATGGTGTACCTAATAAAGTGGCCGGTGAGTGTATGTTACGAAGTATTTAGCCAGTTAACATCCGCTCTAAGTGTTCTACTCAATCTTACATTAGGCAAAAGTCCCGTCTAATGGTCACAATTTACAATTTGTGGGCATCTCCAAAGTCAGCCATAAGTGTCTTGAAATATTTCTAATACTGAGTAATCTGAACATTTAAAAGGCCCATGGATCCTTCACTGCACAGAGTGTGGTTTGTGGTCATCTCATGCTGAAGGACAACAGATGGCGCATATATGTTATATCGGAGGTATAGCATTTGTGAAGGGATCAATGAAGTAAAGTCCCTTTAAAATAAATTTTAAACATTGTTAAAAAATTTCTTACTTTTACATGGTTAACTAAGGCTTTGGGCTATAGTTAAAATGATACCAGTTACAAAGCTTTACAAGCTAACACAGAAGTAAATACAAGTACTTGTATTACTTTCACAAAACCATTACAGAAGGCCATTTAGCAATGTTCTCAGCATTAGTCCCTGAATGACAGAAAGATATAGCACCCACACAAGTCGAAAACAAAATAATTGGACTTAAAACATTTTATTAATTTCATTGAGAAAAGAGTTTAGATCTCATTTAGATATCTTTAAACTAAAACTGCAAAAAATAAAAATCATTTGCAATTAGAAGGAGAAAGTTCTGCAGAAGAATCCGGGAGATGTTCACTCAAAATGCAACTTCTCATCCCAAGAGCAATAAAGCGACATAGTGCATAGACCCCCTGTTTTACAAACAGATGACATCTCAAGATAAGCAGCATGTGGATGAAACTTGATTCTTGGCAGCCACTTTCTAAACTCACACATTCTGGGATTATTTGGCTTCATTACTTCCTGCAAAATAAAGTTAACAGAAAGTGGGAGATTAATACAAACTTTGCATATACAAATGAAGTACAAAGGGACATGGCTCATTGGGGAGCTTCTGAAAGTTGCACACTTCAATTTACAAAAATTGCCTTTAATAACCACTGCAAAACTCCATGAACAGCTCTTCCCAGCTATGAATCCATTATTGGTGGTGCTCATATAATCTATAGCTTTTAAAAGGCACAAAAAAAAAAAATTGTGCTGCCAAGAGCTGAAGATCCTAAAGGTATGGGCAAGGGAAGAGATTCTCAACTTTAAAAGTGGATAGTGGGTTATATTGGCTATATAGTCCAAAATAGAAGTGTTATCAACAGAACATACCTCATACATCCTTGGCTACTCTAGAGTAGCTCCCTGCACAGAAGGGAAACATGTCCTTACCAGGGAAGGGGTTAAAATTTTTCATTTTGTGAGCTTTTATTTCATGTAATACCGGAACATGCATAAAACCTATACCTTATGGATAACAATCCAAGAAGCCTACAGCTAAAAATACCCAATGTAGAAAGAAAATGAGGACTTACAGGATACCCTGGTTCAGGAGGTAGCAGCAACAAGCCCCACTTTCTGGGCAGCATCTTTCTTAGCCTGGTGAGCTTGTAAAACAGCCACAGCCTCTTCTACCTGAAGGAAAGCAATTTTCAGAGATATGTTAGTCGTTCTGATATATTGCCACATTTCTCTCTACAGTTGGACCCAGTACACATCCGCATCAAAGTTTCAGTAACACTCTTCGTTATAGAACAGTAATGGAAACAAAATGTGGAAGGCCTTCGGTTCTCCATAAAGGTTCCATGAGGGAAGGAAGGGAAACATTGTGCCTGCTTCCAAAAATGGAGGTGGTAAGGGCACAGCTAACATGGGGTGCTATGCATCCCCTCACTTTTAAAGCAGAAGCTGATGATCCCAGCTGTGAATTTAACCTAAACTATACAAAAGTTAGGCAGATCTGTCACCAATTTAAATTACAAGGGTGGTTCATTAAGTAGCTGTGTTTGACGACAGAGGGCGTTCCTGACGGAAGTTGGTTTCATCATCGTGTTCTGCCATCTATCAAACAACAAAAAAAATGGTGTCTTCATTTCTAACCCGGGTACTTATTGAACCGCCCTCATATGCTGTGCTAAATTCAGCCACAAACTGTTTGAAGCCGTTTTAGTTTTTAAACACATTTAATAACCGATACATGGTGACAACTTTCTGTATTATCGGAAACATTTATCTTTACCTTGGAACGCAGCGACTCTGGGGATTCCAACATGTGTAGTAGTTCTGAGTTATCAATTTCTAGCAGCATTCCTGTTATTTTACCCGCCAATGAAGGGTGCATGGCTTGGATAAGAGGGAAGAGACGCTCTCCTATAAAGAAACAAAGGATTAATACTCATTTCCTAAATATCTGTCACGCACAAAGAAAAATTAAAACAACCCATACAAAATATAAGACAGCCGACTCACCCAACATTTGTTTCTGTTCTTGAGGAGGGGCAGCAGCCAGCATGGAAGCTGTGAGTGGCTCCTGTCCTTGTACATGGACAGCAGGCTGGGGATTCTGATGGAAAATTATATTACTTCAAAACTGAGCTTATACAAGTGTTCAAAATTATGTAGCAGTAAATAAATGATGATTATTTGATGTAAATATTCAAGGATATACAGTACGATTTTCCCACAATCTTAGGGAGAGGTATCTTTCTGCAGAACATATTCTTAGACAGATTAGAAAAAAAATGGGGTTATCTGGTTGTAATAAATAAAAAATGGTTTCAATGTATTTCCAAATTGCCCAAGCTTCTGCTCTGCTGTGGTAACAGATAGTAAGCAATATGCTTTTCAGCAGCCACCTGGTCAAGAGCAGCTAAAGAGTGCTGCAAACTCATTCTAATTCGGCCATGATTTTAAAATAGAAAGGGGCATGGATAGATATTTTTTATGGCTACACATTTCTTTGTACAGAACATATACCTACATCTTGACTGGTTGCAGATAAATTATAAAACGGTTTTCCAAGCCATTAAATCAATGCACTTTCAGCCATTAAAGAGGACCATTTACTACCACTGTTCTGCACTGGCTGTCATACTATCAGTTTTAGTCACTGCACTATATTAGCAAATAAGCAACAGACAGCAAGTACCTGCAGAGGCTGAACTCCAGGGAGTGGACAGCGTGTGTACTTGTATGGAGGTACAGCTCGAGGGGGAGGAGCAGAGACTGGTTGTCTAGGACCTAAGGTCTGAGTAGCAGAAGATACCCCTGCACACAAAATGTTAAATTACTAGATGGCCATATAAAGATGACACTAATATACTTAAAAACAAAACACTGCAGTAGCTTACAGTACCAAGCCAGAAGGTATAATAAAAATATATACAGGAGATCCCCCTACATAAGGACACCCGACTTACAGACAACCTCTAGTTAAAGACGGACCCCATTGCCTCTGGTGAAATTCTCTGAATGCTTTACTATAGTCCCAGACTGAAATGATCAGCTGTAAGGAGTCTTTATTGATAATCCTTAGTCCAATTACAGCAGAAAAATTTTGAAACTTCAAAAGTCACTGGGGCAAAAAAAAAAATTTGTTTGGATCGACAATTATAAAATATACAATTTCTACTTACATACAAATTCAACTTAAGAACAAACCTATGAAATCTATCTTGTACATAACACGGGGACTGCCTGTATACATTATAATATAGACTAGAGAGTTCAGTTTCTTTACAGAAATTCTGCAATTATCTGCCCACCTTGTGTTATCCAGCCCGACTCCTGCTCCATGCCCCAGTGCTATGCTATCTTAGAGACACGCATGTCAGGAGAGCTACATAGAGCGCACCGTGCCATACAACAGCATTTGCCACATCAAATCATCAGGCCACAAGGCAAGCCCGATTGTTATTCGGGAGCACCTGTTAAAGGGGGTTGGCCACACACTAATAAATATATATATTAGTCTATCCTCATGACGTCTCCCTCTGTCCTTCCTCACTGACACAGGAAGAGGGGAAGGAGTGTGGAGAGGAATGAATCATAACCCCTGCTGCCACAGCGCCTCCTATTCATCAGTGTTCAGACATGTAAATAATTAGGGTGGGTCTGTATAGAACACAGAAGTAGAAGGGGTGCTGAATCACTTTATGAACATTCAGGGAATATTAAGACATGAAAAAAGGCACACGGCCAACTTATGTAAATGAGCGGCCAACCCCTTTAAGGAGTAGCTTTTGGCAACCACAAGGCCAATATAGCCAGAGTGAAAATAAATGACAACCCTATGCTAGACTGTACTACTGTGTGCTTTCTTACAGGATACCAAAAATTCACTACAACTTTTCAGTTATAGTGTATGTACAGTATATGTAAAGATGTATACAAAGTAACAAATGTGGCAAAGTTGTAGAGACAAAACACAAGGTCAAGCATGCTTTGTCTGGATTCTCTTTGCTGTTTTTTTTAAGCACATATTGACATTTCATACAGCACTATGCGGTAGAAACATAAGGTCATAGTGCATTAATCCATTGCAGAATTATACATTATAGCCATGTTCTAGCTAAAATACCACAGGACAATGTAACATAAGAAACTTGGTCCATTAAAAAAAACAAAAAAAAAACATTCAACGTGGAATTAAATCTAAATAATTAATATGCAATAAGGACAATAAAAGCCAGCTCACACGTCACTTGAGTCTAATTTGTGGAGCCATTTTAGACAGAACTAATTCTAGTGCAATTGAAGGTGGTGTACCAAGATATTTATCCCCATCTACAATCTCACTGATGGATGCATGCTTCCCCTGTCACTACATATTCTCCGAGTGCTGAAGATAGCCAAGCACTATGCTCTAAAATGTCTGATGCTCCCATATAACTACATGGACCATAAGGATGCATGCTAAACCTGCCAATCGATCAATTGGGACACTCCCTTTATGGCAAACTTAATTATGTGCATTACTTTTTGTTTCATCATGCAAAACTTATAGTTATATACAAAAGTGATTTTATTGGATAAAGCCTAGGTGACCATCAGACTTTTGCAAGATGGTTTGGGATGTACACTGAAAAAACATTAAGCACTCTTACTTTGAGGCCTGACTACTAGGTATCTCTTCAAGCTAATGGCTTGAGTGGGTGTTAACTTTTTCCAAAGATCTCCCTTTTCCCAATATTTATAAAGAAAAATAAAACTTTGCTTTGTATAATATTCTTATTTGCTTATAAAGAAATTTGTAATGATCGTTAAAAGAGGGTCTGTTTATGTGTGAAGGCACGTTACAATCATTTTGGCTAAAATTCAATAAAGTTCTCTCACCAACTCTCTGGGCTACATTGGGGATTCCACGGGTACCCTGAGTACTTGGCGGTGGTATATGGCGTAAGGACTGACGTGGACCACTTTGGCGCAGCGTGTTCGGCATCGGTTGAAAGCCTAAAGGAAAAAAAGAATAAGTGGTGGTACGCAAAATGCAGATTATGGGGTATTCCCAGAAAGTCTTAATTACCACATATAATCGAGTATAAACAGACCGAGTATAAGCTAAGATGCCCAATTAAAAAAACAAAAACCTATTGATTTGAGTATAAGCCGAAGGTGGGAAATGCATTGGTCACAGCCCCCACAGTATATAGCCTGCCAGCTTCCTGCCCCCCAGTATATAGCCTGCACCATGTACCCCCAATAGAATGCATGTAGAAAAAACAAAAAGTGTACTCACCTCTTCTATCCATCGCGGCTCCGGCTTTGGCTCCCTGTACCCATGCGGTCAGTCACAGGCACCATGAAGTCAGTCACTTGCTGCGAGCACAAACAGAGTCAGCATGCGGCTGATGGCAGGATGCCTGCGACGGAACCACACAGGGACAGGAAGCTGATGCCGCGATGGATAGAAGAGAACCTGCCAGGGGGCGTTGGAGGGAGAGTACACAGTTTTTTTTTTCTTGACTCGAGTATAAGCTGAGTTAGGGTTTTTCAGCACATTGTGCTGAATAACTCGTCTTATACTCGAGTATATAGAGTTCATATTTAGCCATCTATAAAAAAAAAAAAAACCCTTACCTTGAGGACGTCCTGCTTGTTGCCACCTAGGGCCTGGGCGTACTTGGGTCATATGATTGGGTGCATAGTATGTAGGTCTGTTTTGAGCCTAGAAAAATATATATCAACATTGTAAAATTATACACGTTAAAGAGCATCTTACAGTAAGTTTCCATCACTCCCACCTGTGGAACTGCAGGTACGAAGTACCCTCCAGGGGCAGGCTGAAATTGGTTGATGAGGGTATTGGCAGGAAGAGCCCTCATTCCAGCTATACGCTGCATATACTGATTTGTAAGATGAGCTTTACGTTCCTCTTTTCTTTGAGCCAATGCTACATAGAGTGGTTTAGACCCTACAATTCTTCCATTCATCTCAGTGACTGCTTTAGTGGCTTCTTCTGGGGAAGAAAAGCAAACAAATCCAAATCCTTTGCTACGACCATCTTCAAGCATTACCTGGAAGAGACATTATGAATTGAGATGGATGCTATATGGTAACAACAATTTCAAATGTGTAAAAGTCTGTATGTGGAAGAGGTGTAGAGACCGAGCACAATGCAAACTATGCTCAGTCTGGATTTTCTCTGCATTTATCTAGCACTGAATTGCCTCTCCCTGCATAGTACAGCAGGGACAGGATGAGTTTACAGTGCAATGAGGAGGGAGGGCTTTGGGGACTGGGTAGCTTATTTTAAGGAAATTATAAAGGAAAGTATATAAGCCCTGCCCTTTCATACCTTGGCGCTTGTGATTGATCCAAATGGAGAAAACTCTTTCCTCAGTTTTTCATCGTCAATCGTATCATCCAGGTTTTTAATATACAAATTTACACCCTGTAAGGAAATGGTACATTTATTAGGGGTCAAGTAGACCATTTTAAATTTCATGAGCATGTGGCATAAGGCTCCCCCTCCAATTAAGGTATGTTAGTGCATTGTAGGCCCCTTCCTGAGCAGGGATGGCTATTGATGTTCATTGGTCTGCTTCCCCCCAACGGATTAATTATACTATCAATATAATACCACAAGTTGGGGGGACCCCCTAGTCCACTTAGATAAGGGCCTTTGCACAAATGTTCCCTTCTGGTGGGTGAACTAAGGCCAAAAGCAACAGGAAGGTGTGTGGGTGGCATCCCAACAGGAACCCCCACAGCGATATGTAGCTTTGTTTAAGCTTTTTAATTGATTTTTATACCAGTTTCTCCCCCCTTCCCTGTTGCCCATTTTGTAAATTTATTGTGTATGAGATGTATTGTTTATAATAAAGAATAAATATTATGTATGCACACGTCTCATTAATATTTGATTGTAATGCTCAAATTGTGCACATTTCAATTTGTGTTTTCATTTATGAGCATGAGTTCCATCAGATGTGGGGTACAACAGGGGTGTTTAAGGATCATCATATGTGAAATAATAAAGGCATGTCTACTTTTATATTTTGCAGAGATAAATAGTGTAAACAGATGTTTTTTGGTCTGCCTCAATAGTGAATGCAAGGTTTAAATAGTACAAATGTTTTTTCTTAAATGGGTTTGCCTGTATAGAAAAATGTATGCCATTCACAGGACATGTTAGAAATAGGAGGGTCCTACCACCTGTGAATAAGTGATAAATATTAGATCATGGGGTGGGGGGTCTTGGCTGTTAGGTGCTAGGAAGAATAGGGGATCACAAGTTCTCATTATATGTACCAAAGCACAGTGACTTCTAGGTCATTTCAGAAAAGTATGTGCAGCCAAAAACCTTAAAAGTTATGGAGTGCAGGATAAAGTTCCCTGCCCTCAAATGATTTCCATAGTACCATCAGCCAGTTACCAGGACAGACAAAAACCAGTAAATCAAATATGAGGAACATGCCATCTCCTGTTCTGCCTAATAATGGAGTCTCGACTGTTGGACAATCTCAAATTTATCTCCCATCTACAGGATAAGGGATAACTTTCATTTATGACAACCACTGAGGAAAAAAAATGAACCAATTTGTTTCAATAAATGAAAAGCATACCTGATAACGACTTATCCTTTCCTGCTTTAACTGTTCAAATCGTCTTTTTAGCTCTGCTTGGCGTTCAACCTTTTTTTGTGCTCTGCCAACAAACATCACTTTGCCATTGACGTCCCTCCCATTCATATCATCTACAGCCTAGAAAAAAAAAATAAAATAAAATAAACCCCTTAAAAACATTACAGTTATATATTCCCTACAATTAAATGCGTTGACTACTGCAGAGCTCCCCAGTACCTGGCTCTCCTCTGCAGACATACTTTGTCTGCCTGGTCCTCCAGGGAGCTCTTACCTTATTTGCATCTTCATGTTTTTCAAAGCTGACAAAGCCAAACCCTTTGGACTTCCCACTCGGGTCAGTCATCACCTTAACGCTCAGAGTCTTCCCTGCAGCCAAGAGACACCAGTTAACCACCAAGGTCACAGGGTCACAGCATGCAGGTGCACGGCACACGCTTGAAACCAGGCGCCCACATGCGGGAGCAGAGTCCGATTTCATTAGGTTAACCACGGCATACGCGTGGAACCAGAAGCCCACATGCATGGGCAGAGCCAAGGAGCTCACAGTTATCCACCGCACAAACGAAGCCAGAAGCAAGTGGTCACTTGGTGTTATCATGATTTCACTTAGTTACCGTATTTGCAGAAAGTCTCCTTCAGTCGTTCATCATCCATATCCTCCCCAAAATTCTTGATGTAAACGTTTGTGAATTCCTTGGCTTTGGCTCCAAGTTCTGCTTCCCTTTCCCTTCGGCACTTAAAACGCCCAACAAATCTGCACAGCAAAGATGATAGTTTGGTTCTGTCATTTAGAAACCACCACATGGCTAACTTTCATAGTCAAATGACATCCAAGAGCAGTGAAAAAACATACAATACACTGTCCATTTCTCACCAGTGAAACTCCATGGAGAATTGGATGGCTTGACTAAAAGACAAGCGCTATAATGTTCACATATAAACAGCTATGCCTAATAAGAGCAGGAACCTCATTGCAGAACCCACACACAGTGCCCAAATAAGCATACAAAACAGCTAGCGTATGGGGTGTCTAGGTGTAAGGGGAATGGCCATATGTGAAACAACCCCAAGCTCATTGGCACAACTGCAACAGTACAAAATATAATGCCTTTTCTAACACAGTCTATATACCACACCAAGCCTCACACTTTGCGATCGTTGAGCAGCATGCCATTCATCTTCTCTATGGCTCTGTCCGCAGCATCTTGTGTCTCAAAGTGCACAAAAGCATATCCCTTGGAGCCATTCTCATCACAAACCACCTGTATGAGAGAGGCTGGAATAAGTCTCTGATGGGTAACAAATATCAAACAAAAATGTTTATACAAGCAACTACAACACTTACCTTACAAGAAAGAATGTTGCCAAAAGCAGAAAAAGTGTCATAAAGTGCTTTGTTGTCAATTGATTTGTCGAGATTCTTTATGAAAACGTTGCCCACTCCAGATTTCCTTAGAGATGGGTCACGCTGAGACCACATAATACGGATAGGTTTTCCTTTGATCACATCAAAGTTCATGGTGTCCAGGGCACGCTCAGCTGCAAACAGATTTAACAAAAAACATTAAAATCCCTTGTACTTTCACCACCTAGCCAGCACCAAGTCCGTAGCAATTAGTCTGAATCCCAGACTATAGTGACCACATTTCACGTGCCGGGGATAGGACTCCATATAATGTATTATTGTAACCTTTGTGGAGTAGTAAATTACTG
The DNA here is from genome assembly GCF_040894005.1 of Engystomops pustulosus. Classification (NCBI taxonomy): domain Eukaryota; kingdom Metazoa; phylum Chordata; class Amphibia; order Anura; family Leptodactylidae; genus Engystomops; species Engystomops pustulosus. Next base: position 132,715,461 of record NC_092412.1, read on the forward strand.
TATAATCATTCTTACTCAGGGTTGTCAAACAGGGAATTAATACAATTGGAAATGTCCTATTCTATTCCCGATGTAAGGATTTAGGCCAGTGGTGAACAACATTTATTGGTCCAGGAACCATGGTATCATAGGGCTCAACTTTAAGGGTCTGCATTAGTAATCAGCATTAGTAATTAGGTATTAAACACTACATTCAGAGCAGACAATCCGACTGGAAATCCTAAAGCATAAAACTAATACTGGACATCCCCAGTGCAGACAAAAATAAATCCTCTTCAACTAGAGATGAACGTGGCTGCACTTTATGTACGTACATAGGATTGAAGCTCCTCTGCTATAGATTAGAGGAAGGCAGCAGTGGGCTGCATTTCTCTCAAGTACTGCTAGAGTCTGAACAATTTTGGTGGAGCTGGAGTAGAAGTCGGAATTTTGGCGCTGTTACACGGGACGTTTATGGCTGCGTTTGCAAACGCAGACTAAGCCGCACCCATCGGGGCCAAGCCGCCAGTGTTTTGCATTACTTTAATGCAAAACACCGGCAGCTCGGTTCCGAATCGCAGGCGTTTCCATAGAAACGCTGATGCGATTGGCCCTCCCCGATGGGTGCGGCTTGGTCTGCGTTTGCAAATGCAGCCATAAACGTCCCGTGTGACAGCGCCCTCAGGGAAATCGAGGGATCAAAGTGGAAGGTTTGGCGTTCTGACTCCACAGCCCTTCTTACTATAATGTAGAGACCCAGTGCTCTGTAGTAGATCACTGTACAAGCAGTAACACTGATTATGTGCGGATTGGTTGAGCTGTTTGTACACATTCATGCGAAAGCTCTCAGCGCCCTTAGCTGATGTCAAAACCAGGAAGTCATGCCCAATTCAGATAGTTGTAATAAAACAATTTTTTTCAAGTATCTTAACAGTTTCTCTTTAATTCTTAAATAAAAAGGAGGGCTTGATTAATGCGGGAGAAGATAAACGGTTAGATTTGTACTATTTTGGGGTAGACCTGACTTTTTGATCACTATTACAGTTCTTTGGGAGATCAGAAGCAACAAAAGTTAATTTTTTAAAAGTTTATTTTTTATGCCAATCATAGTACATGTAAAGCAAAATAGTATCGGCTTAGCCAAGGTCGCCATTCTTTTATTTTTAAAATCTATTTACCTTTATTTACGTATTATTACGTCAAGGAGACGTAAACAGAATACTATGATCACTTATACAAGCCACTGAAAGGGCCACTAATCAGGACAGGCATTCTCAACCTTAATTGGAAAACTGAAGGCTGCAATCACACAAGAAGGTTGCATTTATATAAAAATCAATGTAAATATGGTGTTATGTAAACTCAATGGGGGACATTTACTTAAAGTGTCGGTGTCTGCATTGGCTTTGTTACCGACCTGCTCTCGGAAAGAAGACACACATTTAATATTGTAGAGCTGTGCAGAGACGTTTCTGTCCCCGAGACCATTTTCTTTCCCCGAGACCATTTTCTGTCCCTGGGACCAAAATCTGTCCCGAGAACCAGAAATGTGTCCAACAGTCCCTGCTAGACCAGTTTTCTTTTGGTCTACTTTCCGCCAGTTTACAGCGCCCAAAAATGGCTGTGACACATATTAATTGTGTCTGAGTTTCCACTCCGCCAAAGCCACGCCCCTTTTCGGAGAAGAGTCGGAGCAGACGGAAAAAGTCATTTTTTCTGTCCCCGACAGCTAATAGGTAGGAGAGCAGAACATGTGGTGAGAGCGCCACAAAACTGGCGGAAACGCCATAGTAAATGTCCCCCAATGTCACTCCACTGCTTCTGCAGGTGTCATTTTCTGTGTAGGTGCAGATATATATGGTATTTGGACAGCTGCCTAGCCCTGCTGCCGGCTTGGATCTACAACATTCCCTACATCCCTGACCCCTCAAGTATCTTTCAATCCCTCCTGTACATAGATTGCCATTACACAATAAAGAAGTCATTCTACTGCACAAAACAGCATACACAAATGTTTGCGCGCCAGCTGTTTGAATGGCTAGCTTAGCTCAAGCCCTCCCACTCCCTATGCATATGGCTATGGTTTCTACAGTTTGCCCAGGTCAAATTCTGCCCACTTTACAGCTCAGCATTTCTATTGTAATCAGCGATGAGAGAATGAGAATCTCATACACCAATGACACACGTGTCGGAGGCCTGCAACTGAACACGTTCATGTGCAGGAAGCCTAAATGCGTTGCAGCGGTAGGTTATTTTTTTCCAGTAGTGTGTGATTTTAATATTCTACACTGGAACCAGCACTCTAAAAAAACACATAATCCATTTAATGAATAAACGGTAGCCACCAGCCCATTTGACATCTATTTCCTGCTATTAAATTGGAAGCGAGAAAAAGAAAATAAAAAATCTGTTAACTGCCTTAGTACCTATAAAGTTGCCCCCGCAGTAACTGGGACATGTGCACGGGGTCAGACAGCAAGCTCTCAGAAGGCATAGCAGCTGGAATGTAGAGGAGTTTATTTATAGGACAGCAGATTTACATGTAGATTACAGCCACACAAAACTAAAATAATGAACACATCAATAGACTCCTGGAGAGAGTGGAAGAGAGCAGCTCTATTCTGAACACAAGTCACATTTGGGATGGCACAAGATTACCTACTTTATTGGTGGAATAAAACACAGCAGCATTGTGTCCATTCACAACTTTCTCCAACACACATACAAAGGGCACTTTACAATTGAGGTGCTTCATCTGTAGAACGTGAGATAATTAAGGTCTTAAACCTAAACAATTTTTAGAAACATTAGCTAACTATTAAACTGCAAAGCACAACTAAACCTTTGAAGCCATTTTTATCAAGTGTAATTCAGCTTTTCACACACACTGAATAAAGTTATTGGGACATGTGGGTCTCCGTTATGGCGACTTTTTGGGTTGCGGTTTTCTTTCAGCAGCGCTTTTGGAATGTGTGCGAGAACAACCTTAGATGATAACTTTTTTTGTTATTCTTTTACCTTTAGTGAGACCACCTTTATAGTTCTTTGCTTAACAAACAAGGGGGTCCAAAAGCTGCAATAAATTGCATTGTGTGGTCCAAGGTATTAATATGACTAATCCATTTATGCAGAGCTAAAATCTGACCCTGCATTAGAAATGACCTGAAGCAATCTCTAACCCTGTACATCACTGATCTATGTCCAGGCCATCTACTTACCATCTGCAGGCTGCTGGAAGTTTACATAGGCATAACCGAGGGATCTTCTTGTGATCATGTCCCGACAGACCCGTATAGACAGCACTGGCCCAGCAGGACTAAACTTCTCATAGAGCATGGCTTCTGTGACATCAGGGTGGAGGTCACCCACATAGAGGGAGGCCATAGGGTAACTGCTGGTAGCCGTGTGCATCACCCACCCCGAGTGTGTCCCGAACTAGAGGGAGTCGCTGGATCTCCACAGGAGAAATAAGCGGAGAGCAAAGAGTTTATACAAAGATGTCCGGACAAGCGGCAGCAACAGGTAATAGTGATCGGGCTGTGTGTAGGCGGGGATCGCGGGCAGATGCCAGGCTTCACTGCGGTGGACAGCAGATCAGGGGCAGCGCCTTACAGCAGTCACATAGGTTTATGGGCAGCAGCTAGGTATATGGTGCTTTTACTAGATGCAACGTGGCCGGCAAGGAGCAGTTAAAAGCCTGATGTTCCGTGGAGAGACCGGGGGGTTACAGTCTTACGAATGACTCGTGTACCGAGCAGTGTGTGTCTTGTAGTTACCCCTTCTATTTTTACGTCTTTAGAGCTTAGCGCCCCGGTCGCCCTCGGGAAAGCACCTTGTGGCCGACACCCTGCTCGGCAGTGAGTACAAGAGAGGGCGGTTATAGGTGGAAGCACGGCTTTTATATCCAGGTCACGTGATGCCGGCCTAGCCTTTAAGTCACAGCGGCCTCTGGTGTGCGCCATAGCAAATTACAGGTGAGGTAAGCGCCATATTGCTAGTGGCGCGCTGCGAATGAAAATGGGTTTTCCTCTACAGGCAGTCCCCGGGTTACATACAAGATAGGGTCTGGAGGTTTGTTCTTAAGTTGAATTTGTATGTAAGTCGAAACTGTATATTTTATAATAGAAGTTCTAGACAATTTTTTTCTTTTGCCCCAGTGACAATTGGAGTTTCAAAATTTTTGGTGTAATTGGACCAAGAATTATCAATAAAGCTTAATTACAGACACCTTATAGCTGATCATTGCAGTCTGGGACTATAGTAAAGCATCCAGAGAGCTTCACCAGAGGTCACAGTGGGCAGAGGGGTCCGTCTCTAACTATGGGTTGTCTGTAAGTCGGGTGTCCTTAAGTAGGGGACCGCCTGTATAAAAAAAAAAAAATCACACAGCTGTGCGCATGCGTCAGTTCCCATAGGACGCATGTGCTATGTAAAGGAGGGTGCATTCAGTTTTTTAGATTCCGTTTTTGATGTCAAAATCAGATGTGGATCATAATGAATGCGTACATATTAATAGGCGCTCTGCTTCATCACTCCACTCTTTGTTTAGACATCAAAAAACTGCAAAAACAAGATGTGTGTGAAGGAGAGTTACTGGAAATGCAGCTCGTTTTCCCAATATTATGTAAAAACCAAAGTCCACAATCATATGTGTTGACATATTGCTTATAACCCAAAAAATGTAAAATCTTAGGGCTGCCTTCACACTGGTCGATAGTCTGTCTGTGATACAGGGACAGTTTTAGGCTGGTGACACGTGGCATTTTTGTTGAGTTTTTTTTCATTGCGTTTCTACATCCTTGAAAAACTCTTATTTGTATATTTACTTTTTCAAGTTTGACAAAACGCATGCTTTTTTTAATGGACTGCTTAAAAATGGCCAAAAAAACGTGTTCAAAATGCCACGTGTGCAGCCGGCCTAAGGCCGCAGTCACGCGTACCGCTAGGCGTCCGTCATAACGTGACACTAGCGCACAGGGGGAGGTCCTCGGCCCGAACACACATGCGTTTCCAGGGATAAGGGATAAGCCGATCGCATGTGCGTTCGGGCCGAGGACCGAGGACCTGTGCGCTAGCGTCGCGTTATGAACGGACGCCAAGCGGTATGTGTGACCGCGGCCTTAAGTGTCTAAACTTGGCGTTTTCTCCCCTGCTTTTTTTGTCTGCACTTTTCAAAGCGGATGCTTTTTCAAAAACCCATGCATTTGTGGTCTGCGTTTTGAAATGCATGCAATTACTCACACAAACAGCTTGGAGAACAAGATGACTGCATTTTTATAAATTTCCAATATTCAGGGGCGCACCTGCCATGAGGCGAGTTGAGAATCTCGCCTCAGGCGGCGCGCCACCTGCTGGACGAGGGGGCGGCATTATGCGCCCGGCCGTCCATGCTGCCACCCGCCAGTCTGCCTATGCTGCCGCTGGAACCCCCACCCGTGCTGCCGCCCCCCGGCCTGTCGTGCAGTCCACCTGACCGCTCTCCCAGGCTGACACACCCCCCTGCATGCCGGCTGGCACATCCTCTTTCCCGCCAGCCGGCACATCCTTTTACCCGCTGGCCGCCACATCTTCCTGAGCACCTGTCTGCTCCACTCCCTCTGTCCCTTTCATCTCCGCTCTCCCCCTCCTCTGTTCTGCTCCCCCCTCTCTTCCACTCCGCTCCACTCCCTCTGTCCCGTTCATCTCCGCTCTCCCCCTCCTCCACTCGGCCCCCCCTCTCCTCCACTCCGCTCCGCTCCGCTCCCTCTGTCCCTTTCATCTCCGCTTCCTCCGCTATGCTCTGCTCCGCTCCCGCCCTCCTCCGCTCCCCTCCCCCCTTGTCCGCCCCCCCCCCCTCCTGCGCTCCTGGAGAACCTTCCTGGAAAATAAAAGAAAATAAAGTAAGTTTATCTGTTTATATGTATGTGATATGTGTATGTAATCTATATATATGTGTATATGTATGTGATGTGTATGTGTATATGTATGTGATGTGTATATGTATGTGATGTGTATGTGTATATGTATGTGATGTGTATGTGTATGTGATGTGTATATGTATGTGTATGTGTATATATGTATTCCGTATGCATTTTATACTACATGGCTGCATGCTGTATGCATTTAATACTACATGGCGGCACACCATATGCATTTTATACTACATGGCGGCATGCTGTATGCATTAAATTCTACAGGGCGATATGCTGTATGCATTTTATACTACATGGTGGTACTCTGTATGTATTTTGCATTGCTTTATTTTCACACCAAACCAATATGATGGATCTGGTCCTGGCACTCCCTGAAATATTACATATATGGTCGGGGGGGGGGGGGGACGTCTCTCTATGGCTCGCCTCAGGCAGCAGACAGGCTTGGTACACCCCTGCCAATATCCCCCACCGGGACCTAGCCTTTTATCCAGAATACCGGAGTGGCTAGCTAGTGTGGCCTAGGCACGCTGATGTCACAGTGCTTGGTATGGAGAGCGGAGGGCTGTCCTATAGCCTGGCAGGTCTCCAGCAGGTGGTGTGTGCAAGAAATATGGAGGGAGAGGCTGATGTATTGATTCTTCCTGGGGCAACCCCTGAGGGCGCATTCACACGTTGCGCTTTGGTTGCGTTTTCATTGTGTTTTAAAACGCATTACAACAGCTGAGATGAGGTGATTTGCCTAATTACATTACTGTTAACGTTTGCATTTACAAAAACAAATGTAAATAGTAATGTAATTAGGCAAATCACCTCTCCTCAGCTCTTGTAATGCATTTTAAAACGCAATGAAAACACAACCAATGCCCCCTGAGTGTCTGTAAGATAGGTCCCTGGGTAATGGATGGGGAAGCCCGTGGTGATAAACAGCCGTATCCAGGGATCAGACAGAGGAAATGTTGTGCAAATGAACTCACAGTTCTTTATTGAACAACAGGTAGCAGGCAACGGGCCTAAACAGTCAAACAGCAATATACAAGATTGAAGCTATACATTTTACTGCATCAGACTTCGTTCACACATTGGGCCACATTTATCAAAAGTAGTGCAAACTGCACTATGGAGTGTGCAGAGTGTGCCACATCAGTAATAAATGTGGCACAAACATAGATCAAGTGCTAACACGCCCCTTTAGGTGCATGCGTTTTTGTCCATTTTTCATTGCGCAATTTCGGAAAAACGGACAAAAACGCATGCGTTTTCAAAAAACGGATGCATTTTTTACCGCATGCGTTTTTAACGATCTGAAAACGCACTTAGTAAAAACGGCCCAAAAACGACCCAAAAACGCCATGTGTGTCTTCACCCTTAGTGAGATCTCTGGATGCAGACCCATCAATTACAGAGCAGGGGGCTTTCTGAGGAAGATAGAGCTTGACTTCAGTGTTAAAATCTCTGCCTCCTTGACTTTACACAACCAGTTTACATCTTACTTCAAAGTTGAACACTGGGCCATGAAAGAAACATGATCTGTGAGAGCGCATTCATGCGTTGCGTTTTGTCCTGCGTTTTCATTGCGTTTGAATCGCATTACAACAGCTGAGGAGAGATGATTTGCCTAATTACTTTACTGTTTACATTTGTTAATGCATTGTTAACATATGCGTTAGCATCGCGTTTTATAAACTGAAACGTTAACATGTAATTAGGCAAATCACCTCATCTAAACTGTTGTAATGAGTTTTAAAACGCAATGAAAACACAACCAAAGCGCAACGTGTGAACGCGCCCTAAGGCATTCAGCTGCTTCGAAACATTCTGTAAGGGCGCTGTCACACGCAACGTTTTGGCTGCGTTTGCGAATGCAGACGTAACCGCACCCATCAGGGCGGGCTGCGGCCCGATCGCATTGGCGTTTATAAGGAAACGCCTGCAATCGGGACTAAGCTGCCGCTGTTTTGCATTAAAGTAATGCGTCAAAACGCTAACGTGTGGCATCACCCTAATATTTCTGAGTTCCAGAGTAGCGCATCACTGCTGTGATTGAATTGTGTTTCTGAATTGCCTGAAGACATGAAAAGCTGCATTGAGGAGAAAATTTTTTATAAGGATGCATATTTCTTTCTACGGGTGGCATTAACCAATGTGGAGTTAACAAATACAAGCATTAACACATATGTTGACATAATGTTAACTGATGCATTTTGTAAATGCAAATGTAGACAGACTTTAATTAGGCAAATCACTCTTCACCTGTTGCAGTGCGTTTTGAAATGCATGTGTTAAACACCACGTGAATGGTATGGTCACATTGTATGTTCTTTGTGTGTTTATGTTGCATTTTTAAATGCATTAACCCCTTAACGCTCTGCGCCGTAGCTCTACGGCGCAGAGGTATAAGGGTTGTATGAAGAGGGCTCACGGGCTGAGTCCTCTTCATACAGAGGTGGGGGTTTTTGCATTTTGCACAAAACCCCCACCGCTAATAACCGCGGTTGGTGCTTGCACCGATCACGGCTATTAACCCTCTAAACGCCGCCCGCAAAGTCGCGGGCGGCGTTTAAAAGACGGCGGCGCTCGGGCGCCGCCATCTTTTTTTCGATCGCCACGCCCCCGAACGTCATCGGGGGGCGGCGATCGGTTACCATGGTAGCCTCGGGTCTTCTTTTGACACGAGGCTACATGGTTTATGCAGGTTCGTTACAATGAGCCAGTGGCTCATTGTAATGTAAGACCTGCAAAAACGCCATATATTGCAATACTGTAGTATTGCAGTATATGGTAGGGGCGATCTGACCATCTAGGGTTAATGTACCCTAGATGGTCTAAAAAATAGTGAAAAAAAAAAGAAAAAAAAAAGTTTAAAAAAGAAAAAAAATTAATAAAATATTAAAAGTTCAAATCACCCCCCTTTCCCTAGAACGGATATAAAACATAACAAACAGTAAAAATCACAGACATATTAGGTATCGCCGCGTCCCAAAATGCCCGATCTATCAAAATATAAAAACGGTTACGGCCGGCGGTGACCTCCGAGGCGGGAAATGGCGCCCAAATGTCCGAAATGCGACTTTTACACCTTTTTACATAACATAAAAAATGAAATAAAAAATGATCAAAATGTCGCACAGACCTCAAAATGGTAGCAATGAAAACGTCGCCTCATTTCGCAAAAAATGACCCCTCACACATCTCCGTGCGCCAAAGTATGAAAAAGTTATTAGCGTCAGAAGATGGCAAAAAATTTTTTTTCTTTTTTGTACACATTCGTTTAATTTTTGAAAATGTATTAAAACACAATAAAACCTATATAAATTTGGTATCACCGCGATCGCACCGAACCAAAGAATAAAGTAGGCATGTTATTTGGAGCGAAGAGTGAAAGTTGTAAAAACTGAGCCCACAAGAACGTGACGCACATGCGGTTTTTTTTCAATTTTTCCACATTTGGAATTTTTTTTCAGCTTCGCAGTACACGGCATGTTAAAATAAATAACATCACGGGAAAGTAAAATTTGTTACGCACAAAATAAGCCCTCACACAGGTCTGTACACGTAAAAATGAAAAAGTTATGGATTTTTGAAGTTGGAGAGCGAGAAATCAGCCGAAAAACCCTGCGTCCTTAAGGGGTTAAAAATCTGCTCCCGAAGATCAGAATTTCTGCTGACATTTCACTACAATTCTGACTGTGCTACAGATGCATTCACACTGTGCAGGATACATCTTAAAATTAGGACTCTTTGGGGCACATGTATTCTAAAACTGGCATAGTCTCCTTCGAAGGCTGCATACAGGGCCACCACTAGGAATTTCTGGGCCCTTGACTGACAAATTTTGTGGGTCCCCCCTTCCCCAGGCAAATTAGTTTCCTATCTGATGTTTAAGACGTGGTGTAGTGTTAGTACAAGTTTAAGACTGTTCCTGTGGATTGTGACCACCCAATGGTGTAGAGTTTTTATTGTGAGCTATAGTTTATCAAAACGGTAACATAGCACAACTTGTTTCAGAGATTATAACATTACTTTCATGGGTCGTAGGCGCACCTGTTTGCCCCCTCTCCCCCGCGCCGGCAGTCTTGCTCGCCTTCCCGAGCTCCAGCGACGATCTGTTCGCTTCAGTGTGCATGTCCCTGGCTTCTAGGGCGTGTGCCCGGTGTTCGCCTGAGATTTAAAGGGCCAGCGCACCTCTAATTGGGCGCTGGCCATCTGACTCCTATAAAATTCCTGTGACCAATGCTGGATCTTTGTGCTTCCATGCCTGAGAGAACGCTATATTCTAAGCCCTCTGCAATTATCCAGATTTCCCGTTGTGACCTCGATTCCCTTCCTGATTCCAATCTCCTGCTGCCTATCCTGACCTATTGCTACGTCCCCGACTCTGATCCCGTGCTGCCTGTTTTGACCTCCTGCCCGTTCCTGACCAGGAGTTTGCCTTATGATTCTGCACTACGCCTTGTCCGCCACCACAGACAAAGTTGCGCCTGTGGAACGACCTGTTGGTACCACGCCACATCAATTCCAACCTGCTTTGCGGCAGGCTCTGGTAAAAAACCGGGTAACACTTACACTCCGGTCCCAGGTACCGGCTTACGTCATCGTCCGCAGTGGTACAGAAGATCTACTACCTCTGATCCTGACAGTGAGATCCAGCCATGGATCCCGCCGAGGTTCCGCCATCTGTTCTGGCTGATCTTACCAACGAAGTGGCCCAGCAGTCCTGGCAGATTGCTGGGCAAGGTCAGCAACTCGAACAACTCGCCGCCATGCTGCAGCAATTGATGGCTACTCGGCATCAGTGTTAAGTTCCTGTGGTTTCTTCTGCTACTCAGGTCTGCCCGCTCTGCGCAGAACCCAAGCTGAGACTCTCCATGCCATCTAAATATGATGGGGATACTAAGTTGTGCAGGGGCTTCGTCACTCAGTGCTCCCTGCACATTCAACTCACGCATACGCAGTTCATCACAGAATGGTCTAAAGTAGCTTTCATTATCAGTCTTCTCTCTGGGAAGGCCCTGGCATGGGCTACCCCCCTCTGTGACAGGAAAAACCCTGTACCCTGGCTTCTGAGCTAGCTTGGAATGAAGCCACCTTGGTTGCAACCTTTAATTTGTCCTGAAAGCCCCTTCTTAAAGACGCACATGACCGCTGTGTAATCCGAGTAATCTCATCTCTCTGGCCACTCAGATCGACATCCGTCTTGAACAACTGCAACCCAAGCTCCGTCGTCTGCCTCGCTTGGCTCCGGTCTTTTAAAGTCCGCCTCTGCCGCCCTCCGGTCCTGATGCTGAGGAACCCTTGCAGGTGGATAAAGCTTGTCTGACGCCACAAGAACGCTCTTGACGAAGACAAAAGAATCTTTGCCTCTATTGTGTCAGCCAGGAACATTTTCTTGAGTCTTGTCCAGTCCCTCCTCAAGTGTCCAGGAAACGCACATAGCTAGGGTTCTTGGGAGGAGCGCCCCTAGGAGCTGAGAGCAAAGCTTCACCACGACTTAACTTGCCTGTTTCACTCAGCTCCGAAACTGGTACTCCGTTTCAGGCCACATCCTTCTTGGATTCTGGTTCTGTGGGAAATTTTGTAGATTCTGCCTTGGTCTCCCAGTATCACCTTCCCACCTAGAGAAGCCACTGGCCATCTCCTCAGTCAGTAGACAGGTGCTCAGCGATCCAGTATATTACCTCACCAAGCTTCTGTCTCTGCAAATTGGGGCTATCCACAAGGAGAGACTGACGTTTTATGTGCTTCCACGATCTACCTTTGCCATTCTGTTGGGTCTTCCGTGGTTACAGCAACATGCTCCAGTGCTCTACTAGCAGACGGGGAGATTCTTCGCCTGGTGTCCACCATGTCTGCTTTGGTATCCTCCAAGCCCCTGGTGGGTCTTCCTGCCGTTTATACAGACTTTGCCAATGTTTTCTCGGAGAAGCAAGCAGACACTCTCCCCTCACACCATCCTTATGATTGCCCTATAGAATTGCTGCCAGGCATGTCTCCGCCACGTGGTAGGCTATACCCACTGTCCATACCCAAGACCGCGGCTATGTCAGCCTATATTAAAGAGAATCTGCAGAAAGGGTTCATCCACAAGTCTTCGTCTCCTGGCGGTGCTGGATTCTTTTTTGTGGCCAAGAAAAATGTTTCTCTCTCCGTCCTTGCATAGACTATCGTGGGCTTAATAAAAGTTAATTGTGAAGAACCGCTACCCACTACCCTTGATCACGGAACTCTTTGACCACCTCCGTGGAGCTAAGGTCTTCACAAAGTTGTACCTTTGGGGGGCATATAATCCCATCTGCATAAGGGGATGAATGGAAGACTGCCTTCAACACTCAAGATGGGCACATTTCGCGGATCTGGTCATGCCCTTTGGACTCTGCAGTACGCCTGCTTTCTTTCAAGAATTTGGCAACGACGTTTTCAGAGACTTGTTATATTGTAGTCTGTGCTTCAGTGCGCGCGTCCCCGGCTCCTAGGAAGCGCACCCGGTGGTGCACTGGCCATCTGACTCCAAAAAATATCCTACCTTTTCTTGTGACCCCTGCCGGATCTTTGTGCTTCCATGCCTAAAAGAACGCTATATTCTAAGCCCTCTGCAATTATCCAGATTTCCCGTTGTGACCTTGATTCTATTCCCGACTCTGATCCTGTGCTGCCTGTCCTGACCATGACTTTGTCCACGGGGGGCGGCCAAGGCGTATTGCAGAATCGTAAGGCAAAGTCGCGCCTGTGGAATGACCTGGTGATACCACGGCACAACAAGTCCAACCTGCTTTGTGGCGGGCTCTGGTGAAAACCATGTAGTACTTGGACTCCGGTCCCAGGTGTCAGCTTACGTCATCGTCCGCAGTGGTATAGAGGATTCACTACCTCTGATCCTAACAATTACTAAACATATTAGATGGAGACAGAACCAAAACCAATCTTACTACATAGATAAAGAAGAGGAACCAAGCTTACAACATAAAAACATTACCGGAACCAAGATTACCGTATAAACATATTCACAGAACCCTGATTACTAAGAGTCCAGAACCAAGATGGGGATGTAAATATCATACCAGAGCCAAGATTTCTACGCAGATATATTACCAGAAGTGAATTTACTACATAGATACACAGTACAAGAACAAAGATAACTACATAGGTTTGGTTCATGTATTTAGTAACCTGGGTTTTAGGAACTTATCTACTACATAAAAACTGTGCCTGTACCAATCTTACTACATAGACACAGAACCAGAAACAAGCAGAGAGATAGACCGTCTCATACTGAACCAGAGTTATAAGTGTCTGATACTGAAGAGGAATATGATGTAGACCCTCCCCCATTAGAGAGACTTCTACATCTGGTGACACTGTACTGTAAATCTCGTGACAGGGTCTGTTGATCAGAGGACTACTTTTCTTCTGCCCGCAATGTGAGCCTCTTCCAGCTACAATCCATATGTAGATTTAGCAGCAAATAAATTACCACCTTCTTAAACACAAGCTTAATACTGTTCTGCTGCTTCCATCCATAGAGATGGCTATTATGCCCATACAATAGCCAACATAGTCACCGTGTCCTGACAGCAGCTAATATAGTACTTTTGCTCCCACAGTATCCAATATAGCAACAGTGCCCCAACAATAGCTAATATAGTCACAGTGCCCCAACGGTATCTAATATATTGCTTGTGCCACCACTGTAGCCAATTTAGCAGTGGTGACACCACAGTCCATATCTTACGGATCCATTGCCTGTATTTTTCCTCCATTTGTGTCCTGTTTAAAAAACTAAAAAAAATATACTTAACCCCTTACCGCATTTGGACATTCCTGTACCTCCTGTACCGCCCCTTACCCTTCGATCGCACCAGCAAAGCTGCCGACGGCAATCATGAGCCGCCTTGGCTTGGATCGCCACTCCCCTTGACATCATCAGGGAGCAGCAATCTGTTGCCATGACAGCCTTGGGCCACACAAAGACTCAAGGCTGTTATGTTTTAGGCTATTACATTGTGCGATTTCCACAGTGTAATAGATGATGTGCAAAATCCCCATATACTGCCATACTGTAGTACGGCAGTATATGATAGGATCAGACATCCTAGGGTTAAAGTACCTTAGTGGGGTCTGAAAAATAGTAAATAATAAAAAGAATTTTAAAAAAATATATTGAAATCACCCCATTTTCCCTAGAAATGATATAAATAAACAGTAAAAAAAAACATGTTATGTATCGCCACGTCCCAAAATGTCCATTCTATCAAAATATAATAATCTTTTTAGTTATTTTAATTTGGTCACAGTGACACTTGGTGGTCTACACATGACATGACCTAGTCACCAGCTACAGCAGTGAAATGCCATTCATACAGATATCACTGATGTTGCCAGTGATTAGCTTTTATGTTTATACAGCAATAGCCTAATAAATACAGATCGGTAGGAGGACTACTGAACTGTCATCATGGAAGCAGCAGAAGATAGAAGATGTGAAGCTCATATTTAACCTAGTTAAAAAGGACACTTTTTGAAAAAACACTCTTCAGATTTATTACCGTATATGAATCCAGATGCAGTACAAACATTTATGAAGTAAAATTGCCTGAAATGAAAAAATGGTGTGGGTTGGCTGAATTCTATAAAAATTTGTTTCACATAGGCAGATTTTGTGACATTTTGATACATGTAACTACAATGATACATCCCATGGGGAATGTATTAGGACTTGGCTTATCATGAAGGAGTCCTAATATTCCTTGCGCTGGAGCATGACACACTGGAATTACTCTCTGCACCCAAATGAAAGCTAAACTAGCACTCCCACTTCTCAAAAATTTGTCATAAGGATGGCAAAAGTGGGAAAATGAGAGCATTATAAATCTCCCCTCCCCATGTTTTTGAGTGGGTATGCTAGAATTCATATTTCATACTCTCAGCATGCTGTGTAGTGGTGTTAAAGATGATAAGTGTTCCTTTGAAGTTCTGAAGCATCCTTTAGTTATTCTTTTGTTTTCCATGCGTCCCCCGCAACGCCCCCCTGGAAGTTGCCCCTTTGACTCCTGTAGGGACAAGAAGCAGACAAGTTTAAAAAGATTTTTTTTTTTTTAAACAAACAATTACTGGATGGACTTCATTAACTCAGATACATTGATTGGGTTTTCTTTCCTCAGTTCCTAGGGGTTCCCTTAGTTCTAATCCAACCCCTTAGTCTGTGCTATTTATCATAAGCACCCACTCCAGTCCTTTATACATCACAGGAGTTACATACAACCCTCGCAGATACAAAAATACTTTACTACTAACGTACTGTACATGTGACAAAGTGACTGAGGTAGTGGATCCTCTATACCACCGCGAGCAATAGCGTAAGTCAACACCTGGGAGCAGAGTCTAAGTGACACCCGGTTTTCACCAGAGCCCGCCGCAAAGCGGGATGGACTAGCAACTGCTAGGTACCACTAGGTGGCTCCACAGGCGCGACTTTGCCCACAGTGGTGGCCAAGGCGTGGTACTAAATTGAGGCAGAATCGTGGTCAAGGACAGGCAGGAGGTCGAGACAGGTAACACAGGATCAAGGTCAGGAACAAAAGCAGGAGGTCACGACAGACAGCACATAGTCAATGTCAGGAACGGAACTGGGGTCACAACAGAAAATCAGAAGTACAGCAAATCGCAGGAAACCGCTTTCTCAGAGGCACTAGGCACAAAAATCCGGTGGGAAATGCTGGTAGAGGCCAGCTTTTATCCAATTTCCTGGGAATGGCCAGCGCCTATCAGCGGTACGCTGAACTTTAAATCTTCGCACGCCCTAGGAGGCGGGGACGCGTGTGTTGGGCTGCTGGAGCAGGAACGCAGATAGGTAAGGCAGCAGGGAGGGGAGCTGGGGACCGAAGAGAGGCATGGGTGTGCCCGTGACCCAGGATGTGGGTCACGGGAGCACCTGTGACAGTAACTATGTAAAATACAATACAAAATACATAGAGAACACAACTACACGGAGAGGCCTCCCTTCCTGTCCCCTCCTGGTTCCCCGGTAATGTGAAGTTTTTACGATGTATCCCAACACTACAGAAGCTCTTGGGTATATCCTGAAGCAGGAGTCACATACAGTACATGATATGGGTCGCAGGAGCACCCATGACAGTATTCCCCCCCCCCCCTTACTTGGTTTGGAAGAACCTTTGCAGGACACCATGGTTTAAGATGTTGACCTCGGGCTCCCAAGATCTCTCTTTAGGCCCGAACCCCTTCAAGTCAACAAGAACGAACCACTTACCTCTCCCTGTCTTCATGTCCAAAACCTTCTTTACCATGAAGACATTAGTGGAGTAAGCCTCAGGAGCAGGAGGAGGAGATTGCCAAGAGAAGTGGTTCAAGATGACAGGCTTCAGGAGACAGACATGGAAGGAGTTCGGGATGCTCATAGTGGGAGGAAGATGGAGTTAATAGGTCACAGGATTTATGGTACCACCTCGAATGGCCCCAGAAAACGTGGAACAAGCTTGTAGCTGGGAAGCTCCGGACGTATCTGGACCACATCTTGTCACCTGGAAAGAAGACTGGAGGAGACCTGCACTTATCAGCTTGGGCCTTGGCGCGGGCCAAGCAGTGACTGATGTGTCTGATTTGAGGTCCTGCACCAACTCTTCTACCGCATCCAAGGTAACGGACAGCGGAAGAGGTGGGCATGGAATTCGTCCATAGACAAAGAAAGGGGCAGAGCCAGCCAACTCAGAACCCAGAGAGTTGTAAGAAAACTCTGCCCACGGTAACAGACAGGACCAGTTGTACTGACGGGCAGAGACACAATGATGAAGGTAACAGCCCAGAGTTTGGTTAACTTTCTCTACCTGTCCACTTGACTGTGGATGGTACGCAGAGGAGAAGTCCAAATTCACTTGAAGTTGATTACATAGAGATTGCCAGAAGTGGGAGACAAACTGGACCCCTTGGTCTGAGACAATTTGCAGCGGAAGTCCATGAAGCCGAAAGATGTGGGTAAAGAACAGGCTGGCAAGGCGAGGAGCTGACGGCACACCTGGCAGCGGGACAAAATGGGACATCTTGGAGAACCAGTCAGTTACCACCCAGATGACGGTATTCCCAGAGGAAGATGGAAAATCTGTGATAAAGTCCATGGCTACATGGACACGGGTAGCTGTTTATCGGTAACAGCAATAGGAGACCAGCAGGTTTGAGGTGAGATGGCTTATTATGAGCACAGGAGGTGCAGGAACCCACAAAATCCCATACATCTTTGACCAGGTCTGGCCACCAATAGAAACGGGAAATGAGGGCTGAAGCAATATCCCCTAGGAAGTATCTTTTTCCAAAGGGCAAGTCTGACATAAAAGTCTTGCCAGGAGGAAGCTGTCGCAGATCCATGGGAGCAACAGGAACCAGTCTTTTAGGAGGAATGACATGCCGTGGAGCTGGTTCTTCCCCAATAACAATGGAGGCACAATAGAATGCATCAGCCTTGACATTCTTTCAGCAGAACGGAAGTGGAAATTAAAACATGAAAAAAAAAGAGTGACCAGCAAATCTGTCGTGGGTTGAGGCGCTGAACAGTTTGGAGGTGCAGGAGGTTCCTGTGGTCTGTATATACGCAAAGCGGATGATGAGCTACCTCTGATCTCCAGAGCACCACTCTTCCAGGGCAAGTTTAATACCCAGAAGTTCATGATTCCGATCAGCAGCAGAAAAGATTTTTGTGAAAAAAGTGAGAGTTCGGCCTTTGGGCCCTTTCTGGGGAAGAACAGCTCCGGCACATACTGAGGAGGCATTGACCTCCAAGTGGAACGGCTTCTCCGTATCAGTTCGGAAGAGGACAGAAGCAGAGGAAAAAGGCAAAGGCAGACTTTAGCTTGGAGAAGGCCACCAGAGGCTAAAGCCTCAGATTAGCATAATTTTTGGTCAATGCCACAATGGACGCAATGCCCGCAGACAACTTGGCTGGATCCATCTGTAGGCCCCTGTAGGAGATGATATATCTGAGAAACTGAAGGCTCTTCTGATGGAACTGGCATTTCTAGAGTTTGGCATATAAGCGATTGGCCCTTAGGCGTCTGAGGACTTGACGTACCTGGACCCGATGAGACTCCAGGTTGGTAGAGAACACCAGGATATCGTCTAGCTAGACAACGACACAAGTGTAGCAAGTCTCTGAAAATATCATTGACAAATTCCTGGAACACTGCTGGAGTATTGCAGAGTCCAAAAGGCATGACAAGATACTCAAAATGAGATATCCCGCAGGCGGTCAAAAAGTTTTATGATCAGAGGCAGAGGGTAGCAGTTTTTCACAGTGACTTTATTGAGGCCATGGTAATTAATGCACGAACGGAGGGAGCCAACCTTATCGGCCACGAAGAAGAATCCAGCACCAGAAGGAGAAGATGATTTGTGGACGAACCCCTTCTGCAGATTCTCCTTGATATAGGCTGACATTGCTGCTGCCTCGGGTACAGAGAGTATGTATACCCGACCTTGTGGAGGAGATGTGCCTGGTAGCAGCTCTCTAGGACAGTTGTAGGGTATGTGCGGCGGCAGCGTCTTCTCAGAGCAACAAGCGGAGACATCAGCAAAGTCCATATAAACAGCGGGAAGACCCACCAGCGGCTAGGAAGATTCAAAAGAAGGCATGGCAGACACTGGACAGAGAGCCATGAGGCAGTGAGACATTCTGGCAGCCTGGCATTCAAGACTCCAGCAAAGAACCTCCCCAGTCTGCCAGTCGAGGACAGATGCGTATTGCTGTAATTACAGAAGTCCCAATAAAATGGAGAATGTGGAACATGGAAGTACATAGAAAGACAATCTCTCTTTATGAAAGGCACCAACTTGCAGACATAGTGGTTTGGAGCAATACTGGACTGGGTCACAGAGCTGACCTTTCACAGCAATTTGCTGGGTCTGCTGAGCCACGATGTTGGTAAGGTCAGCCAGATCAGGTAGCGGAACCATGGCGGTATCCATGGCCGGATCTTATGGTCAGGATCTGAGATAGTGGATCCCCTGTACCACTGCGAGCGATGGCGTAAGCCAACACCTGGGAGCAGAGTCTAAGTGGCACCAGAGCCCGCTGCAAAGCAGGATGGACTAGCTGCGGCAAGGTACCACCAGGTCACTGCACAGGCGCCACATTGCCCGTGGTGGTGGCCAAGCCATGAGGCAGAATAGTGGTCGGGGATAGGCAGGAGGTCAAGACAGGCAGCACAGGATCAACTTCAGGAACAAAGTAGGTGGTCAGGACAGGCAGCACGGAGTCAATGTTAGGAACGGAACCGGGGTCACAACAGAAAATCAGCAAATCACATGAAACAGCTTTCTTAGAGGCAATAGGCACAAAGTTCCGGCAGAGAATGCTGGAAGAGACCGGTTCTTATCCAATTTCCTGGGAATGGCCAGCACCAATCAGCGGTGTGCTAACCCTTTAAATCTTCAAACAGGCCAGGATGCATGAGCCAGGCTGCTGGAGCCAGAGCGCATATAGCTAAGGCAGCAGGGAAGGGAGCTGGGGACCGGAGAAAGGCACGGGTGTGCCCATGACCTGGGTCCTGGGAACACCTGTGACAGTAACTACATAAAATACAAATACTGGATCCCCAGTAATATGTATGTATATACGATATATCCTAACAATACAGTAACTCCTTAATATATCCTGAAGCAGGAGTCACATCCAGTACCTGACCATATACATGTGCATATAGAGACTCATGCACATTAGTATCTATATATCTACTCCTCCAATACACATGCAGTACACAGATCCACGTGTGAATGGAATATGGCTACAGGTTGTACATGAAGTTACACACAAACACATACTGCAGACACTTAGTTATGTATATATGGTAAAACATATAACACCTATAGGTACAATTATAAAGTCTACTATATTATAACTACTCTTACAAAGTTATATACATACAGTCAGCACATACAATATAACCTGGTTCCTTGGGGCAAGTGCTTCTCCAAGAGGCTGAGGAAGCAGAGAGCAAGAATTCTGGTTTCAAAAGCCTAAATATCCCTGTGGGTAGCCCTTTCCCACCCCCATAACTCCACCCCTAGACCCCAGTGTGTACAGAAAGAGATTCTCACACCTGGTTCATGATGGCTTCTTCCTGCTAAAGACCTTTGTGATACTAATGACCAAATGGCCTCTGTACACACTGACTACATAATATCAGTGAACGCCATCAGTATATACACTCACAGGCCACTTTATTAGGTACACCATGCTAGTAAAGGGTTGGACCCCCTTTTGCCTTCAGAACGGCTGCAATTCTTTGTGGCATAGATTCAACAAGGTGCTGGAAGCATTCCTCAGAGATTTTGGTCCATATTGACATGATGGCATCACACAGTTGCCGCAGATTTGTCGGCTTTACATCCATGATGCGAATCTCCCGTTCCACCACATCCCAAAGATGCTCTATTGGATTGAGATCTGGTGACTGTGGAGGCCATTTGAGTACAGTGAACTCATTGTCATGTTCAAGAAACCAGTCTGAGATGATTCCAGCTTTATGACATGGCGCATTATCCTGCTGAAAGTAGCCATCAGATGTTGGGTACATTGTGGTCATAAAGGGATGGACATGGTCAGCAACAATACTCAGGTAGGCTGTGGCGTTGCAACAATGCTCAATTGGTACCAAGGGGCCCAAAGAGTGCCAAGAAAATATTCCCCACACCATGACACCACCACCACCACCAGCCTGAACCGTTGATACAAGGCAGGATGGATCCATGCTTTCATGTTGTTGATGCCAAATTCTGACCCTACCATCCGAATGTCGCAGCAGAAATCGAGACCAGGCAACGTTTTTCCAATCTTCTACTGTCCAATTTCGATGAGCTTGTGCAAATTGTAGCCTCAGTTTCCTGTTCTTAGCTGAAAGGAGTGGCACCTGGTGTGGTCTTCTGCTGCTGTAGCCCATCTGCCTCAAAGTTCGACGTACTGTGCGTTCAGAGATGCTCTTCTGCCTACCTTGGTTGTAACGGGTGGCGATTTGAGTCACTGTTGCCTTTCTATCAGCTCGAACCAGTCTGCCCATTCTCCTCTGACCTCTGGCATCAATAAGGCATTTCCGCCCACAGAACTGCCGCTCACTGGATGTTTTTTCTTTTTCGGACCATTCTCTGTAAACCCTAGAGATGGTTGTGCGTGAAAATCCCAGTAGATCAGCAGTTTCTGAAATACTCAGACCAGCCCTTCTGGCACCAACAACCATGCCACGTTCAAAGGCACTCAAATCACCTTTCTTCCCCATACTGATGCTCGGTTTGAACTGCAGGTGATTGTCTTGACCATGTCTACATACCTAAATGCACTGAGTTGCCGCCATGTGATTGGCTGATTAGAAATTAAGTGTTGGACAGGTGTACCCAATAAAGTGGCCGGTGAGTGTATGTCTTTGTACTTGTTACTAAACTCATGCTCACTTTTTTTTCATGTTTTTTTTTTTTCTTTTTTGGATGCGGTAATACGTACCGCTAGCGGTTCATTTACAAGTGCATCACTAGAACAATGGGGGCATGAAAGTGTTACATAAAAGTTTAAAAAGTCACATGAATGTTTAAACAGTTGCAAAAAAAGAAAGATAAAAAAAGAAAAAAGGTTGATAAATGTATCTTCACATGTTTGGCATTGAAATAATGCTAAACACTTGGGGGACATGTATGAAGATAGCACGACTACCGGCATATGATGAATTTCCCACCCCTCCAGCACCTCCGATACTCCAGGAGGCTCCTGAATCTTCCGGACAGGCTGCGTAGCTTACAAATTTGTGCTGTTAACTAGTGTCTGTTCAGCTTGAACTGTTGCATGGAGCTGGTGCAAAGGGATAATAATCACATAGCATTGAGATTATTTCAGGGTTTGTACAGAAAGCCCTAATAAATCTCCCTCCTTGGTGCTCATTCTAGAACACATTTGTTTCAGTGGAATTGCATGTGCATCAAGCTCCGCCCATTATGTTTGGGGTGTGTGGCACAGCCTGAGACCAATCCATTTTTGCTGCACCACAAATACTGCTCAATAACACATTACTTTGGAGCATATGTTTTTATTTTAATGCTTTAATGCTATACATTTCATGATTTACATTCTTAGAAAGGTCATACATTCTATTGCACAGTTGAGGTCACAGAAAGGCACAAAGCACTCAGAGGTGAAAAAAATATTTAAGATAAAGTCATATACAAATTTTAATCAGCAGATAAATAATGATAATAATAATAAAATGCTTGCTTCCCTTTTGGCCTTTTATTTATGTTTAAATTTACCCTTTCAGCAGTGTTGTGATTTTCATGAAGATAACCCCAATTTATATATTTTTTAAGGGTATGTTATGTCACAGAGAGGAGGATCCACTATCTGGATGCTGATTGACACAATGGTTGCATTCTGAAAGGGATTGTCTATGACTCATTCAACACATGTTAAGGCCAACTGTGTGTTTAATATTACATTGCAGTATAGGATCCAACTTGTTTGGCTTCTACAGGTTAGGCCGCGGTCACATCGGCTTATCAATTGCATGCGTTTCCCTGGAAACCCATGTGCGTTCGGGCCGAGGACCTCCCCCTGTGCGCTATCGTCGCGTTATGACGGACGCCAAGCGGTACATGTGACCGTGGCCTTAGGGAAACAATAAACACATTTAATAAAAGTTACCACATTCTAAAATTACAAATTAAAATGGTCACAAAGTGCTACAATAGTGGTCTAAGCACAAACAAACCCTGTGCTGAATTTACAGAATAAATATCTGAGGAAAACACATACTGCTAGCAAACATATATGAGAACAACATATGGAAGAACTAATGTAAACACAGTGATAGACATTTAAAGCCTCACGCTCCATCAGTTATAAGACAACAGATCAAGGATCTAAAAGACCTCTGTATGGTGATATGACAGTAGGCACTGTAAGCCATATTTATAAGAAGTAAATGTGCTCTCACATGCATATGATTTGACTAATTGAGTTGCAATCTCAGTTGCAGATTTTCAGACATGCTGAAAATTTTGTTCATAAGATGTGTAAATACAGTTGCACAGTTCCATCCATCTAGACTTGTGCCATTCCTCTATTCCATGAGACTGTAATCGACACAGTTAATGCAAAAAGTCAAATGTGGGACAGCAATCGTATGACCAAACACTGGTTTGCTTACATTTTGTGGGTGGTCACAGCTAATAATCCCAGTTGCCAGGATTCAGGTATATGTATATGTGAAGGGGAAAAGTAACAGCACTCATTGGGTATCCAGTGAATCAGAAGTTTTCTTTAGTCACCAACTGTGTGCAACGATTTGACAAATGATCTTGATGAAACGTGGCACATTTGACAAATAAAAAAAAAATTCTGATTTACTGATAAACCAGGAAGTGCTGTTGCTTTTCTTTTTCTTCATACATTTGACATATACTGTAAACACTCTTGATTAGATTTTTTTAAAAGCAGCCACGAACAGTAAATAGCCAAATCATATGCATTACAGAATTGTGTAATGCTCCCTCAAAATAAAATTATGAGCACTCACTCATTAAAGAGCCCCCACAGTCCTCTAAGGGTGATGGCACACGTGGCGTTTTGAACGCGTTTTTGGCCCGTTTTTAAGCAGTCGTATGCGTTAAAAACGTTTTTTGACGGACTGCTTAAAAAACGGGCCAAAAAAGCCACATGTGCCATCACCCTAATCTGTGGTTACAGGTCTGGGTGTATCTTATGTGAAATAAGGCAGCAAAACTCTTGACCAATAGAAAACCCTAGGAAGGCTCTAGTGGATGCTGTTTCCACTTTTAGAAAAGAGGGGGCTTTGGCAGTAAATTTAGATTATTATTATTATATAGTAATGCACCCTCTGTCTATTCATTATGGCATATTCTAAAGTTCCATTTATTACATTCCTAAATTAATTCACAGCAAATAGCCTTGTCAACATATGTCACCGTAGAATTCTGATTATACAGTGTATTGTAAAAAGTAGGTATGAAAGTAATCAGTCAAATGTAAGATGGTTTCCTGATGAGGCTAACAGGAGAAGATTTTACAGCAGTCTCATTTAGTGTTTTTATGCTTGTGTCTTTGTGCAACACCATAAGGGACATGTGCTGCTATAGTACCCATCTCTTGGGCTCCTTCTATATGGAACATCTGATCATCAAAGAATATATGTGGGCGTATTTTTTCCAGCAGAGGTCCTTTAGGTGCTCCAGCCAAAAATAAAGCCTCATCAGTCTCAAGGCCCCAGCTACGTAGGGTCTTTAGGGCTCGTGCCCCAGAACTGGCTGCACTACGAGCAGTAACCAAATATGTGCGTATTGGGCAGTTCATTCTCATTCCCTTTTGATAAAACTTTTTTTGCAATTTCCCCAGAGCTTCCAGAAAACCCTTTAATGGACCCTGAGGATAAAAGAAATAAAGTTAATCACCAAATAACAATGGGATATTTATCAAGGCATTTGACATGGAAAAAAAATGGCACAAATGGCCATGAGAACTGATCTAGTTGTTTCATACTAATACAGACCCAGGCATTATACGGCCCCAGGCTTCGTTTGGTCTGCTAAGTATTTTTGACCGGCCCACGTGACCAGCCGCCAAGATGCAACAGCGATTGTAGCAGGTGGTCATGTGAGTGGGGCAATACAGCATATAAGCCAGATGTAGGACATTAGTCTTGCCCCTGTCTCATGCTCTGCTGCAGGTGACTGCTTGTGCCATGGGAGAGCAGGGAGTAATACACTATGCACAGCACTGATCCTAGCGCCTAACTGCAGGAAGACGCTGGAGGAAAGGTGAGTTTATTTTTTTTTCTAAACCTGCACTGACAGGGGAGGGGAGGATTGAATGGGTGACAAAGAAGAAGGCACTATAAATGGGGGGAAATACAAAAAGGGGCACAAGTAGAGGCACTATAAACAGGGGCATAAGGAGAAGGGGAATTATACATGCAGGCATAAAGAGGGGGGCATAATGAGAGGAGGTATTATGAATGGGGGCATAATGAGGAGGGACATTATCATTGGGGGGACACTATGTATAAGTTAAGTATATTAGTCCAGCCCTCTAAAACAATTCCAATTTCTCATGTGGCTCCATGGGAAAAATGTATTGCCCATCGCTGTACTAACACAATAGAACACATTGACAATAACTGTCACAGGTTAAAATATACACTATGAGTTGAACATTCATGTTGATTGAGCATCTGGTTGACATCTCTACATATTAGTTTTGAGGCTGACAATTTTCAGTTTAGGGATATCATCTAATTTGGCCAGTCCTGTGAAATGAATTATATATTGTATACTGTTTAGCATTTGCTCCAGTTTTATATACTGCATATTTGTATGCATAAACAAATTTTATGCTTGCCAAAAAGCAAGTTTATCCTGTATTTTTGCTAAATGTATTACATTCTTGGCTTTCTCATTTTAATTCCTTTTTGCAAGGTGATCACAATCCATATATAACCCACTTGTATTCCAGTTGCAGTAACTTGAGTTGGATTAATGTGAAGTGGGAGGAAAGGCAGCAGAGTTTACCACAATGTTAATTACCCATTCATTCCACAAGCATCAGAGACCAGATAATGGTGTATTTTATGCAACAGTTTGGTCACAGTGGGATTGGGCAGCATAATAGACAGTAAGATAGACAACTTTTGCCTAGACATAAACTATTAGAATATACCTGTGCCAGTGGCTTGTTCTCATAAGTCTTTTCATGTTCGAAGAATTTATCCAAGCCATGCTCTTTCACAATCTGCTCAGACTCATCAGAAAATAGAACAGCATCTCCGTCAAATGCCACTCGCAGTTGTTCTTCATTAATTGACACGTTGTGACTTGGGTTGAAAATTGTTGCAGCAGCAATACCTGAAATATATATGAAAATACATTAAATTGTCGAGCAAAGAAAGCAAAAATCAAAACATTTACGAGGACCCTTCAATGCTTTCACCTTCTCCAACTTCATTCTTTAATCAGTGTCAGTGCACTGATTCTGGAGAAGTTGGGATTTAGTACATAATAATTTTACTGCAAGTGTTTTTTTTACAGTGATAATACACATTGGAGCAAATCTGTAGAAAAACGCTGTCAGACAGGGGCTCCTTGCATTATATTTCAGTATGATGCAAGGACTCCTGTCCACTACACTATGCTTGGCATATGGTATCAAGGACCAAGCCCCTTATAGAGTACCTCAATAAATAACAGAAATTTCACAGCACTCCTTGTGTAGTAGATGGTGCCAAACTAGGGTCCCAGCCCCGTTCATGCATAGATAATGGAAGATGGCACTCAATCAAATTTGAATAATAATTGCTTTTTATTTATGTACAAATCCACAGAATAGCATGACGTTTCGGTCAAAATGACCTTCTTCAGATGCGGATTGTACTTGTAAAAAGTGCTCAGTGACATTGAGACCAGAACGTGGCTGCCATACAGCCACGTACAGCCACGTACCTAAAAAGCACTTTTTACAAGTACAATCTGCATCTGAAGAAGGTCATTTAAACCTTATAGAGTACCAGCATAGTGGAAGGGATTTAGGGCAGTTTCACACTTGTGGATAAAGGACTGTGCAGTGTCCTGTTTCATGGACAGACCACACTCCTTGGAGTCCTTGAATCATAATAATATATGATACAAAGTTTCCCGCCTGAACAGCAGCGCAGATGCTGTAAAAATGATTACGGAGCTGCTGTTTAGCAGCAATTCGGGTCTATATCGCTGTGATGCAAGGTTTTTTAAATTTCTCAACCGCTTCTTAGTATGTGTATTTAGCCTTTTATATAATAGATCATCCTTTCATAGATATTGCTGGATATTTCTCCCACTGTTTCTAGTCTACCATTTGTTTCTAACAGACCCCCATAAATTATAAAGGTCAACCAACTAAAGAGAAAAAGGGAGGGGAAAATGAAAACTAAACAACCGTAAGATAATGATGAAAAAAGTGCACAGCTTTATTAGGTTACAAAGTGTTAGATAAAAACATGTGTCTAAAAAACAGATTGGAAATTGGCTACAGGAGACAGAAGTTCATATAAACCAGGGGCCAGAGATACAGGCAATATATATCATATCATGAAGGGCGTGTTAGTAACACAAACATTGCACAATAATAGTATGTATGCCCAAAAGCATTATCAATAATAAGATGTTACTAGCAGCATCTACAACCTCACATGGGTTCATAACAAGTTTTCAATAATTGCATAATAGCAGTATGTATACCCAAAGGAAGAAGGTTAACAATAGTAAGATGGTATTGGCATAAGTGTCATTCGGTGACTGAATAGTCATTAACCCTATATAATACACATCGCCAAAGATGCCAAGCCTGTGCTCATAGCTACCTGGTCACTAGGAAATGCCCCAACGCGCGTTTCAACCCGCCGGTCTTTCTCAAGGGGTAGTGTGTCATAAACCCAGCCCAGTATTTAAGTGCTGGCTAACCAATGAAAATGCCATGAGCTGGAAAACACCTGTGACTGTGGCGCATGGCTGTCGGCATGTGTCCGCATCGCCGGCCGGAACGGGCGATGACGTCACCGAGGCGGATCATGTGACCGCGTCATGTGACCTCAGCGACCCGCCTACCGGCACGGAAGATGCGGGCCAGCGGCCGGCTGTCATGCGCACTAGGTGGATGGCAGAGTCGGGATGCATGGTAACGAGGTGGAACTTGGTAACAACCGCTATGACTATAACACATCTCAGATGTAAGAGAGTAATTGAGTGATCGTAGATGCCTCAGAGTTGTTTACAGAGAGACCGCGTGGGTAATGTATGCAAAGATGTCATGGCCCAGGATTGGGTCATATAGTGTGCAATATAAAAATGAAGAGAAATGTTGCATGGAGAATGTGTGAAAGTGAAGATGGGGTGTTGCATGATTGCGTGAATGACAATGTGTGTAGTGTGACTGGGATGTGAGTGATGATGGTGGTGAGAGGGTGTGTGAATGAAGGGCGATCTGAGATTGGTGGCCAGCGCTGATATGGGGGAGTGCAGGACCGGGACTGTGCTGAAGTGCAAAAATGACGTGTGAGGTGTGAAGAAAAAAAGAGGGTGAGTGCCAATTTAGGTGAGTGAGAGACGATGATGCATGTACATGCCGTGGGATGGGACAGAAGCGACGGCAATAGTGATGAATAATTGCATGGTGAAAATACAATGTGAACGATGGTGTGTTCAGGGCGAATAAAAGGGAAGTGTGGCGTGAGACCTGTCATTGGGGGAGAAAGTGAGTTGTGAGAACACACGTGAAAATTGTGACAAGGATGTGCAAAAACCGTGCAGAACACGCGTGACTGGGAGTGAAGGTGAGTGGGACCAGTGGGAATACTTACCAGAATGCAGGTGGAGCCATCCACCTGTGTCTGGATGAGTGTAATAAACATATAGCGGCCTCTGATGATCTAAGCATAAAAAAATTGTGCATACATATCCAAACGTTGTTGCAGCTGAGAAAGCGTATAGCGGCCTCAGATGGTCAAAACACAAGAAAGTACATATACGTCCAAAACCTGTTATAGCTGAAAGGTAAAGTTGTCGTTAATAGATGTTGTAGTCTGGTAGCAATCCAGGACTCAAAAAACTGGGCTGAAAGTCTGCGATCTAGAATAATGCAAGTCATGCATGGATCATACAACATCAAACATGAATTTAAAAAGGTTAAGAACAAGATAAAATTTAAGATAAAAACAAAAAACATAATGAATCATGAACGTTCTGAGCGGAACGAAATGGGCCTAATATAATATGGTCACAAGATGCAGATTGTTTTGGGCGTATTACAGAAACGCAGAAAAGCCGAAGTTTTCGTTTAGGCCTGATGGATGCACCGTTTTTAGAGTCCAAATCCATCTAGACTCTGTCTGTAGGAGTTTCTGTTTCAATGCCCCTCCGCGCATATCCAGGTTGATATGGTCGATCCCGCGAACCCGCAATAAATTCGGGTTGCAAGAGTGATATTTTTTAAAATGGCGGGGGACTGGTTTTAGTTTATCGGTCTGAGAAGAGTCTACCGATGCTGCTTTAGAGATATCGTTGACGTGTTCCCTCACTCTGATCTTTAACTCTCGAGTCGTCATGCCGATGTAGATCTGAGGGCATGGACAGTGTGCAAAATAGATCACACCTCTCGTATCACATGTGATTTTGGACTTGATCTTATACTCACGTCCACCTTTCAAATCGGAAAACACCGTTGTTGTTTCCATGTGGGGACAAGCTATACAGCGCCCACAAGGTTTACTGCCCCATTGTGGCATTGCAGCCCCAAAGATCCGTGGTTGGGACTGAGTGGGGGTCAGATAGCTCCTTACCATCAGGTCTCGAAGATTCGAGGCTCTTTTCGGAGCAGTCGCTGGATATATGGGAACAATTTGTCTCAGAATTGGATCCGATCTCAGAACTGGCCAGAATTTCTCCAAAGCATTTGTCATCATTTGCCATTGGTCATGGTAGGGAGTTGTAAATCGTGGTGGTTGGACAACAGATTTGTGTTGGGATGGATGTGGATGTAGCAGAGTTGCTCGATCGGTGTATCTAGCCCGTCTATAGGCTCTCTTGATGGAACGTCTGCTGTACCCACGATCCAAAAATCTACGTTGCAGGTCAAGTGCTTGCTGTTCGAATTGGGCGTCCGTAGAGCAAATCCTCCTGATCCTTAGAAACTGTCCGGTCGGGATGGCGTTAAGGACGCGTCTCGGATGAGATGAGGAGAAGTGAAGGTAGGTGTTCACCGAGGTTGCTTTTCTGTAAATGTTCGTGTGAATAAAGCCATGGTGATCTCTGGTTACTGATACATCTAGAAAATTAACTGAGTCAGTGTTGCACTCATAGGTCAGCTTAATATTACGTGAATTGATGTTGAGTCTATCAATAAAGGCCTTCACACCCAGCTGATCACCCCTCCATATAAACAATATATCGTCGATGTACCGGATCCATAGGGGGATCCGGCACATCGACGCGTCATCAGATAGGAACAGCTCCCTCTCCCACAGCCCCAGGAACAAGTCCCACTCACCTTCACTCCCAGTCACGCGTGTTCTGCACGGTTTTTGCACATCCTTGTCACAATTTTCACGTGTGTTCTCACAACTCACTTTCTCCCCCAATGACAGGTCTCACGCTACACTTCCCTTTTATTCGCCCTGAACACACCATCGTTCACATTGTATTTTCACCATGCAATTATTCATCACTATTGCCGTCGCTTCTGTCCCATCCCACGGCATGTACATGCATCATCGTCTCTCACTCACCTAAATTGGCACTCACCCTCTTTTTTTCTTCACACCTCACACGTCATTTTTGCACTTCAGCACAGTCCCGGTCCTGCACTCCCCCATATCAGCGCTGGCCACCAATCTCAGATCGCCCTTCATTCACACACCCTCTCACCACCATCATCACTCACATCCCAGTCACACTACACACATTGTCATTCACGCAATCATGCAACACCCCATCTTCACTTTCACACATTCTCCATGCAACATTTCTCTTCATTTTTATATTGCACACTATATGACCCAATCCTGGGCCATGACATCTTTGCATACATTACCCACGCGGTCTCTCTGTAAACAACTCTGAGGCATCTACGATCACTCAATTACTCTCTTACATCTGAGATGTGTTATAGTCATAGCGGTTGTTACCAAGTTCCACCTCGTTACCATGCATCCCGACTCTGCCATCCACCTAGTGCGCATGACAGCCGGCCGCTGGCCCGCATCTTCCGTGCCGGTAGGCGGGTCGCTGAGGTCACATGACGCGGTCACATGATCCGCCTCGGTGACGTCATCGCCCGTTCCGGCCGGCGATGCGGACACATGCCGACAGCCATGCGCCACAGTCACAGGTGTTTTCCAGCTCATGGCATTTTCATTGGTTAGCCAGCACTTAAATACTGGGCTGGGTTTATGACACACTACCCCTTGAGAAAGACCGGCGGGTTGAAACGCGCGTTGGGGCATTTCCTAGTGACCAGGTAGCTATGAGCACAGGCTTGGCATCTTTGGCGATGTGTATTATATAGGGTTAATGACTATTCAGTCACCGAATGACACTTATGCCAATACCATCTTACTATTGTTAACCTTCTTCCTTTGGGTATACATACTGCTATTATGCAATTATTGAAAACTTGTTATGAACCCATGTGAGGTTGTAGATGCTGCTAGTAACATCTTATTATTGATAATGCTTTTGGGCATACATACTATTATTGTGCAATGTTTGTGTTACTAACACGCCCTTCATGATATGATATATATTGCCTGTATCTCTGGCCCCTGGTTTATATGAACTTCTGTCTCCTGTAGCCAATTTCCAATCTGTTTTTTAGACACATGTTTTTATCTAACACTTTGTAACCTAATAAAGCTGTGCACTTTTTTCATCATTATCTTACGGTTGTTTAGTTTTCATTTTCCCCTCCCTTTTTCTCTTTAGTTGGTTGACCTTTATGTGTTATAAATGGGGAGTCTACATCCCTGGTGCAATTCTTTTGTCTGTACAAGCATGGGGGCGTTGTCACCCTGCTAATACAAATTTAGTACATATATTTTTATTTGACTGTATATATTGTGACAATTGTACCCCATAAATTATAGTCTGTGGTGTCCAATGCAAAACAATTCTGACTAGAACATGCTCTACTCTTTATTGGATAACCTGCGCGGTCCACTAAAATTACGGACATGGGTATTTATCCATTTAAAAAGTATTGCAGCCTTAAAGAGGTATTTTCACCTGGGCATTGACATTTAACCCCTTACTGACTTATTTTTAAATATATATTTAAATATAATATGTGTATGTTTGTTTTAACATTATATGAGGTCATGAGGTCATAAAAGACCCTTGGGGGACATTTTCACATTTTTTCTTTTTTTTTTCTCACATTTTTTTTACATTTGTTTTAAATTCTGGTGTTCACCTGTAACTGGGGCATCTGTAAGACATTTCTTACAGATTTCTTATTAAAAGTGTATCTGTGTAAAGATAATTTCTCATAAATGTTGTCATATGGTCTTTTAGAAATGAGATTATTGTCCATGCATACCACCACCTCTGCAGGAGTGATTGCACAAAGAAACAATTGTTTTTAAATATGAAATGCCTGTGAGTTACTGCATGTCCTACAACCATCCTGTGGTAATGAACACTGAACCCAGGGGGTGACCGCAATCAGCGAAGAAGCAGCACTCCAAGTTGTAAAAATGAAGAGTTCTTTATTCGACCCTTAATGTGCAATGTTTTGCCTTTTCCTTAAAGGCATTATCAAGCAAAAGGAAAAGGCAAAAGGTTGCACATTAATGGTGGAATAAAGAACTCTTCATTTTTACAACTTGGAGTGCTGCTTCTTCACTGATTACTGTTACCTACTGGGGTTTTTGTCAGACCTTTTTGAAGACCTGCACCTTACTTCCCTTTAAATGGTGCTGCTCCAAAATCCTTTCCCCGAACCCAGGGGGTGGTCGTATCCAATGACAGCTATCTTGTTTCTTAAAGGCAACATTTAAGAGAATTTATCTTCACAGAGGCACATGCAATTAAAGAAATGTATGTATATGGCAGATTAATTATATTAAACGTGAAGGCCCAGGTGGGAATATCCCTTTAAGCCATCCGTTACTTGCATGTCTGATTTTCATGTGCATCTGCCCTCACTCAGTGGGTAGTCTAGGGTAAGAAATAAGTTTGACATATATATCTGAGGCTCAAAACGAAGTTATTATCAGTGTTTCAAAGCTAGGTGTCCCATACTTACATTAAAAGCACTACATGCACACATGCACATTACCCCTGATGTACTTGTACTACATAGCCCTGATGCTAAGGTTAATACAAAATCCTGCAGGGTTTATGGCAATTTACTTGGAGTTAGTATTGAACAAGATAACTGTTTAGAATAGAGTGTGGATTATACTGATTTAAAAGAAATAGTTTCCTGTGAAAGTGAAAAAGAAAACAGTAAAGAATGTTTAACAAAAAAAGTCAAAGGGTTATTAAGAGGATGATGCTGTTTTTCAATAAAAATGTTGTGCAACAGAAATAAGTTGTCCAAAAAGGAATAAATCTGCATGTAATTTTTCCTTATAACAAAAGTAATTCTTTATACTGATTTGGATTTCATATGAATTTATGGTGTCCTTGTCTGCTGATTCATATCTTCATCCTTGGAAAAGGTCCAGTTTACTCTCCAATGGTTGTAACAGCTAGCTACCAAAAGTAAATCTATACTTAGCTTTATCTTTCACACCCAGATGTCCTTTCGTAGTGTTTGCAATATGAACTACTGTTGACTGAAGGCTCTTGACCTGTATTATTAAGACTTTTTAAATACTTTTACAGTCTTTATATATTAAGCCTAGGTTAAGATAGGTGATTAGAAATCTAATGCTGGAAATTAGAACCTCTTACCACCTTTTCCTAAAATACTGCATGTTCATGTCTCTCAATTTCCCTTCTGTTGTAAATATTTCAATGTTTCATGCCATTCTTATCAAAAAGAAAATAAGAAAAAATGTAGAATCATGCTACAAAATCATTCAAAGTAAATCACTGATTCACTGAAAGGTTGTAAAAAACTCTAAGGCTGTAAACCATGAAATGAAGCCATCAGGGGTCTATTGAACATGTCTTTTCAATTTAGCTAAATTAAATTAACTAAGAGCCCAAGACAGTGAACTGCCGTGCACCCTCCTTTTTTTGAATGGATGTCACATGGCTGCGCTAAATGCTATTTTTTATAATAGACCAATGCTTAGAGGGGTATTCCGGGACTATGAAAGTATGATATAAAAGCCCATGATGCTATAAATAAATGAATATAACAAAACTCAATGTCATTAGTGACAAAATGGAGCTAAAATAGTTTGATTTTATGATTCACAACATTGTATGATTCACAGCATTGTATGGCCTCTCTAAAGTAGGTGGAGTTATCACCAAGATGGCCACCACTGGAAACTATAAGTCGCATGATCCTTTAGTTCTCAGTAACTCCTCCTCCATCTTATGCTTTGCTCCCAGTGGTGATGTAACAGACAGTCTCCCTCTGTTACCATAGTAATGATGTGTAACTGCCATCACTGAACATTGCCTCACTGAGATGACATCTCACCAAAACACTGACCATACTGGATATACTGCAACCAATTGACTACTGCCAAAATTAGTGGTGATCACATGACCTGCCCAGGCAGTTGCAGGACATGTGATGTGGATATGTGACCAGCGGCCATCTTCTGTCCTATGTCTGCTCCATAACGGACTAATTAAATAATACTTGTCACGGTTACACGGTGTGAGAAAGTGAGAGGTGTTGTGTGGGAAAACCGCTATCTGTCCTACAGGCAGATGAAATGCTGGTGGTAAAAGCCCTGGGTTTGTCTGCAGTAACCCAAGGGTTAATGCAGACATGTGATAAGCAGGAATAGTCTGTTTTGTCTGTGTTGGCCTAGCTAACACAGACACATTTGTAATGTCTGTACTGGGCCTGCTTATTATGGAGTAGGGGTAGGCTGGTAGTGGGACTCCTACTCCACCCGGGCTTCGGTCCTGGGCTTTTGTATAGCCCACAGGTGCAGGTCACAGGCCTCGTTAGGGTCTGATTTAGTCTGCAGGCCAGAAGCAGTAGGGGAGGCCCTACCTGGAGAGCTGAAAGTGAGGTTGCATTCTCACAGCAAAGGTAACTGAGGGTCTCCTGTCTTGCTGCTGGCCAAGAGCGTGTGCCAGGCAGCCTGGTACCCGGATAGCTAGGGTCCTCAAAATGTATTAGACAGCGCCTAGCCGGGCAGGAATTACTTTTATAATGTTTTTGCATGTGCCTAAGCCAAGGCTGAATTTGTGTTCTGTTTTGCAAGTGTGAATAAACACTTAAGTTGGACTTTTAACCCCTTAACGCTCTGCGCCGTAGCTCTACGGCGCAGAGGTATAAGGGATGTATGAAGAGGGCTCACGGGCTGAGTCCTCTTCATACAAAGGTGGGGGTTTTTGCAAAATGCATAAAACCCCCACCGCTAATAACCGCGGTCGGTGCTAGCACCGATCGCGGCTATTAACCCCCCCGTTGCCGCCGGCAAAGTCGCCGGCGGCATTTAAAAGACGGCGGCGCGCGGGCGCCACCATCTTTTTTTCGATCGCCACGCCCCCGAACGTCATCGGGGGGCGGCGATCGGTTGCCATGGTAGCCTCGTGTCTTCTTTTGACACGAGGCTATCTGGCAGCTGCAGATTCATTACAATGAGCCAGTGGCTCATTGTAATGAATGTGCTGCAAAAATGCCATATATTGCAATACAGAAGTATTGCAGTATATGGTAGCAGCGATCTGACCATCTAGGGTTAATGTACCCTAGATGGTCTAAAAGATAGTGAAAAAAAAAAGAAAAAAAAAAGTTTAAAAAATAAAAAAAATTAATAAAATATTAAAAGTTCAAATCACCCCCCTTTCCCTAGAACGGATATAAAACATAATAAACAGTAAAAATCACAAACATATTAGGTATCGCCGCGTCCCAAAATGCCCGATCTATCAAAATATAAAAACTGTTACGGCCGGCGGTGACCTCCGAGGCGGGAAATGGCGCCCAAATGTCCGAAATGCGACTTTTACACCTTTTTACATAACATAAAAAATGAAATAAAAAATGATCAAAATATCGCACAGACCTCAAAATGGAAGCAATGAAAACGTCGCCTCATTTCGCAAAAAATGACACCTCACACATCTCCGTGCGCCAAAGTATGAAAAAGTTATTAGCGTCAGAAGATGGCAAAAAATTTTTTTTTCTTTTTTGTACACATTCGTTTAATTTTTGAAAAAGTATTAAAACACAATAAAACCTATATAAATTTGGTATCACCGCGATCGCACCGAACCAAAGAATAAAGTAGGCATGTTATTTGGAGCGAAGAGTGAAAGTCGTAAAAACTGAGCCCACAAGAACGTGACGCACGTGACGTTTTTTTTCAATTTTTCCACATTTGGAATTTTTTTTCAGCTACGCAGTACACGGCATGTTAAAATAAATAACATCACGGGAAAGTAAAATTTGTTACGCACAAAATAAGCCCTCACACAGCTCTGTACACGGAAAAATGAAAAAGTTATGGATTTTTGAAGTTGGAGAGCGAGAAATCGGCCGAAAAACCCTGCGTCCTTAAGGGGTTAAACCTGCGTGTGTCACTGCTTCCTGCACTGCTACCAGTCAACTACCAGAGCAATTCCCCACAACGGTTACACCTTACCTGTGGCAAAAATATTGTCTGCGGCAATATGCATATAGTGATACCAAACTTTTTTTTTTCCATTGCATAATGAAATACTTTTTTTTGGGGAGCGGGAGGGTTGGGGATTTTTTTTGCCGTGCCACCTTCCAGCCGCTCTAACTTTAGAAATTTTTTGTCAATTTGGCTGTTTGTGTATACACTTGGGGTTTATGAAGTTTTTTTTTACTGCATTTAATATAACTTTTTGTGTGATAAACGATTAAAAATTGCCAGTTTTGACATCTTTTTTCATTAAGATTTTTAATTTTGATTTTTGCGTTTTCTGTAAAATAAGCATACTAATAAAACATAGCACAGCCCTGGCACCAGCAGGACGCTAAGTCCTGCAATTTTCTTCTGAGGCACTGCCATAAGAAGACATTGCATCAGAAGTACCTTTAAACACTGGCATAAAAAGCTGATATAGCAGTCATTAAGGGCTTAAGGTAACATTTCATTTTAAGAAAGACATTGGGGATAAAGATGTTTTAATGCTTATTCACTCATCAGCTCTATACTGAAGTTTACACTTTTCACTGCTTTTCACTGATAGCACATGCATCTGTTAAATTCAAAGGGAATCTGTCATGCTTTCCACCACCCCAGAGCAGCGCCACTTGTAGGTCTTTTAAAAATATTGCAGGGATTGCCTTTCTATCCATGATGAGACTGCTCTATCCCATGAAAATACAATACTTGTAGTATGTACACCCATCCTTACAGGATGTTGCTCGCCAATGCCTACCACTTTCCACTGCTTGTCTGCTGAGTCTGAGTCTGTTTCTGGGTGTACTGGAGGTTGCCTTGCACAGTCACTCGAAAGATAAAGGCATCAGTGAGCAACATCTTGTATGCATTAGAGAGATATTGCACCTCCAATATGTATTTCTAAGGTAAAGTGTATTTTATGTATTGCACATTCCCCTTTAAATTGTGTCTTTGCATAAAACAGGTTTTACCTACCTTCTTCTATGGCCTCCTGTACTTTTTGAGCATCAGATGATAGATATAGATTTGTGTGGTATGCTTTTAAATAGCCAATAGGACTGTTACCTCCAGTCATACAAAATCGCTCAATAAACAAGTCTGAAACAGAAGGAAGTTGAAGTGACTATAATATACTTTCACATCTTTTACATTAACTATTAAAATGTAAACATGATCAGTCAAAATTGAGTGGTGTGCTGCCTGAAATGACCTGTCTCCACGCTACAGAAACAGAACTGACATGCTGAGTTCAGTACTAGCTGCTCAGCGTTTGGGCTGGACATTCCAGACAGCAGATGCAGTGGGGCACATTTACTAAAAACAGTGCCAATTTTACTATGTGGAGTTTGCCTGGGTAGTGTGCAGAGTGCACCAGATTCATGGAGCTTGTTGTACATGAATCTGCCGCTCCCTGCACTGCCCTGACAGAGTGCACCAACTTTTTTTGGTGTACCTTTAACATGGGGCGTATGACCGTGCATTGGAACATCGATTTCAATGACAAAATCTGTGTTGCATGAAGAATAGTGCAGCCGCAACACAAAATGGTCGCATGCGCCACATATGTGATGCGGACACTTCTTAAATACATGTTCAAGTAGTTTGCACATAAAAGAATACGCAGAGTCCGACAGAATACTGGCACACAGCCCTTAGTGAATGTCCCCCAGTGAGTTTCACTGATCAGGCTTGCTCATGTGAAACCGGCCTCACTTATGGTAGTTAAGTGGACCAAACTTTGGTAGTTAACTTAATGGTTAACTGAAGTAATATGCAGAGTTCAGTTCTCCTACAAAATCATTCAAATAGCAGTCAAAAAAATAAAATCAGGCTGCCTTTCCCTTGATATACAATAAATAAAAACTATACATCTATAAAAGGCGTTATGAGCCTCAATTTTGGATTCTAATTCTAATTATCTATCATAACTACTTGGACACATTTTTTTGTGCTGAGCTTATATAAATATCAGCATCTTCATGGGGATGATGCTTCTTATTTTCATTAGCCACAAAACAGTACCATTTCAGAATAAAAATATGCAAATTAGTCTCCCGTGCTCTACGGTATCTCAGATAAGGTGTTCGGCGCACGCTCATTGCATAATTATGCACACCTCTTAGATGTGCTTTTTTCCACCTTCTCCAATGATATCAGGAATATGTAAAGCAAACCAGTCACTAGGAATGTCATTTTTAGCTGTTGACAGATTCCAATAGCCTATACTATGCTTATTTTAAAAATGCTTTTGTCAGCATTCTGAATCATTTCAGTAGTTAAGCTTATTTTACATTACCTGGCTCCCTGCCAGCAGTGTGTGGTGAGTCCGGGGAGAGGGGCTGCTGCAGCCTTTGTTAGTCTCCTCTCCTCCACACTCATGCTGCTCTGTACCCTCCTCACTTCCTGTCATGTGCATTGAGCAGGCATCACAGGGGGAAGAATGCTGCGGAGTAGAGGAAAAATGCATGAGGAGATACAGGCACACACAGGCTGCTGCTACCCCTCTTCTGGGACTCACCACACACTGCTGGTAGGGAACCAATGTGAAATAAAGTTATATAAAGTACAGAAATTATACAGAATGCTGACAATGCATTTTTAAAATCAGCATAGCATAGGCTATTGGAACCTATCACCAGCTAAATATGACATTCCTGGTGACAGGTTCGCTTTAACAATCAATACATGTTTTATGTCCATTTGTGAAAATTATTATGATAAAGTATATCCTGCTACTTACAGAGTACTGTCTATATGCCCCCTCTGTGCCAACATATTATTAGTATTGCTACACTGTTTAATTCTACTATCCTGTCACAGAGGCACATACTTCAAAGGACATACTTACTGTAATGGTTTATGGTATTAATGAGTCTGACTCCAACCTGTGCATGGTTGTTGGTCATTAGGACAATATCAAATAGATCCTCGCTGCTTGGGTAAAGCTCTCGTAGCTGAGTGTTGACAGCTTCAAGAGCCTGGCATGGAAAAAAAGATAGACTTTAATGCATAGAAGTGAAAAGAGAAATAGAACTATACAAGTGACACCTGGGCCTGTGTATTTTAAATCTTCATCCTACTTGTTCACATACATCAGGAAGTGTAAGGTCCGGTTCATGTCGCATAATAACTGATAAGTCTCAGATGCTATTTTGGAGTGCTTATCTGGAATATCCCTTGAAGAATATTCCTTCATTTGGAATCAACACTTTTTAATATGAAAAAGTGTACTTGCTCTGCTCAGCCTCCTCTTAACAGCTTGTGACGGCCATTAATGAACATTGCCAGCTCATCTGGAAAGTGTCGGTGGTCACAGGACCCACTTCAGTAACTTGTGGTTTCAGCAGGCCAGGGTGATGTAGAACAAGTGATGTTACAGGGGCCTGCCAAGCTCACTGATTGTGAACTCAAGGGTGAATTGGTTAGGCAGTGTTGGGCTGGGGCTCCAAGTAAATTATTACAGGGGGCCCATATTTCAGATACAGACCTTGTTATCCTGCAAATTAGGTTGTCTTCTGCTGGATCTTTGGGGACGACTAGAAGTAATATATCTGGTTATTTTTTTTAGGTAACAGGTTCTCTGTGCTTATACTAAAATAGGGTATGAAGAGACACTCTTTTTAGGTGTCAAGTCCTTATTTGTAGCCAGTGGCTATGCCTCTTATGCTGACCTCCATCTTGCTGCAGGTGGTACCATCTGAGGCAGGAGGCTCAACTTGCCTCATAGATGCACTTCTGGCCTAAGGCCACCAGAGGCTCCTCTAATAATCTGGTGGGCCAGTCCGACACTGTATATAGGCCTAATATTCCATGTCTAGGGATTTTTGGGAATTGTTTTTTTTTCAGACAGTTGTACTACAGCCACTCAGGTTTGTGAGAAAGTAAGGGAAAATGTATGCTTTCTAAAGGTGCATGCATGTTCACACTTATCATTGAAAGTTTATATATAAAAGATGCTTTT
The DNA here is from genome assembly GCF_040894005.1 of Engystomops pustulosus. NCBI lineage: Eukaryota > Metazoa > Chordata > Amphibia > Anura > Leptodactylidae > Engystomops > Engystomops pustulosus. The sequence continues at coordinate 132,755,627 of NC_092412.1, forward strand.
AAAGATGTTTAATATAAAAGATGTTTGACTTTGTTCATACACAATATAAGCCACAGACTCTGCAACACAGATAATGCAAGGTAAAAGCCAATTTTGTTTTTATGAATTCATCTTTAAAGGAAATCTTTCACTGGAATCTACTTTATTAACCATTCACAGTGCTATGTAGCTCTTAGCAACAAGACTTCAGGGCCGTGAATTCTACAGCAGTTTAATTATAAAATTAACTTTTATCTTTATTTAAATGCCTCCGGGGGCTCTAGGTCTTTTGCTCTTAAACACGCTTTGAACCACTTGTAACCGCCTCCCTTGACGATCCCACCCTCTCTCTGTCTGACTAAATCTCTTGGCAGCACAGAGCTCATACTCACTGATGCCAAATTATGTAAATATGTTTTCCAAGGTGTTAAATGGAGAACAATGCCTCCTTTTGCCACCTTGAAAGGCAATCCCCTTAACCCCTTAAGGACAAAGGTTATTTTCTCTCATTTCTCGCTCTCCACCTTCAAAAATCCATAACTTTTTCATTTTTCAGTGTACAGAGCTGTGTGAGGGCTTATTTTGTGCGTAACAAATTTTACTTTCCCATGATGTTATTTATTATTCCATGCCGTGTACTGGGAAGCAGGAAAAAAATTCCAAATGTGGAAAAAATTCTTTAAAAAGTGCTGGATGTTACCTTTCATAATCAATATCCCAATACAAATACCTATCATAAATACCTATTGTTTTGTCTATTTGGCTTAGTCATAGTCTTAGTATTGCCTTTATCATTGCGTGAAGGCAAACATCCGAAACCCATAAGTCTGATCGGGATATTGATGTTTTAAAAAATTAGTTTCTACAGATGTTACTGGATTATACCTTACACTGCCTGTGTTGTTGAGTCTGTGGATAACATTATGGCTTGAATGAACTATGGGCAGGATAGGATTATCATAAGTTGCACAGACTTGTTAATTTTTATTCCTTTTATTCATGACCTTAATAAACAAATGGCTCCTTTGATATCTTCTGTGCTTGGATTAAATCAATTTAAAACATTAAATCTCCACATAAAAGTATGATTTCAGGTTTTTCCACTTATTACCTGGGAATAGGGGAAGTATAGGGGAAAACCTACTTTCATAAATGTACACTAATAACTATAATACTATTTTTTTTATAATGTAATATTTGGTAACTGCCATGTAGTTGGGTTTAAAAGGGGTTGTCCACTGTTACAAAATTACAGCAAAAACTATTGTTTCTGTAATGAAAAGTTATAAAATTTTCCAATATACTTTCTGTAGCAATTCCTTGCGGTTTTCTAGATCTCAACTTGCTGTCATTCAATAGCAAACTTCTATGTTTACTTCCTCAGGGGGGATCGGGGCTATAGTGGCTATAGCCCTGATAGTGGCTATAGCCCCGATCCCCCTGAGGACGCCACGGCATGTGGCGAAACATGTCGGGGGGGCTAATTTGCTAGTTTTTAATTCAGAGGCAGGAGATAGCTGGACACCTAAGGTGCAAGAATAATCAGAAATACAACTATTTAGCTGCAGCAGAGATTACCTAAATTAGTCTAGAGAGGGTTCTAGTTAGAGCTGTAGAACATTGTGGGGCCCTGCTATACATAAAAACTCTGAGGATAGGTTCTACAGTACTGTGGGCAGTAGAGTACAGAAGTGGGTCTAATAACCCAATGTGAAATACACTAAATAGAGGGACACGGACCCCCTATGTAATCTCAGCTCCTAAACCCCTCGATCCTAGGACTGAGTCCCATCCTTCTTAACTGACATATGCTGCCCAATAAATCTTGTTCACCTAACTAAGGTATAAACTCCAGCACCTGCACTCTGTAAACTTTTAAACGCTTTTTTGGACGGAGTTCATCCATCTTTTAGTGAATACCAATAAAAGCTATATTTTAAGTGACCGATGGGTTTATGTGTCCCTATAGGACAACTTTCTGTGTTCTATACAACGAGCCATACACCTGTGTGAGATCACATGACCATGGACCAGTGTTTATCTACAGGAAGTAAACATAGAAGCTTCCTGTTGCATGACAGGAAGCAGACAACATCAGAGATCTTGGAAACCATGAAGAACTGATCCAGAATATGTATTGGAAAAATTTTACATCTTTTCATTACACAAACAATATCAATTATTTCCTGGAATGTACTTAATGGGGCAGATTTACTTACCCGGCCCATTCGCGATCCAGCGGCGCGTTCTCTGCGCTGGATTTGGGTCCGGCCGGAATTTATGATGGCAGTTCCTCCGCCGTCCACCAGGTGGCGCTGCTGCGCTGAAATGCATCTGATCGCGCCGGAATACACCGAGCTGGACCAGGTGAAGGTAAGCGGGTCCCAAGCGACACATTTTCGGTTTTTAAATGCAGTTGTTTTTCCGAATACGTCGGGTTTTTGTTCGGCCACGCCCCCCGATTTCCGCCGCGCGCATGCCGGCGCCGATGCGCCACAATCCGATCGCGTGCGCCAAAATCCCGGGGCAATTCAGGTACAATCGGTGCAAATCGGAAATATTCGGGTGACACGTCGGGAAAACGCGAATCGGGCCCTTAGTAAATGACCCCCAATGTGCTTAAACTCAGGTCAAGTCCCTATTTTATAATATCAATATTTATCAACAATTTACCCTAACAAAGGGAAAAGCTGCTCCCGGTTTGAATGGCTCATTTTCATGCTCCAGTTGGTATTTAACATATTCTTCTAGTCCCCGTTCCTCAAAAACTTTTTCTTCTTCTTCCATGCGGAAAAGTGCTCGTGAAGAAATGGCAATGGTGATTGCATTCTGTGGCTTTGGCTGAAGGAAGAAATTACAAATAAAGTCAATAAATCTGCTCATCATTTATAATACTGAAATGTACTTAACACAAGGCTTTTCGGTGTTAATTATTGAATAACATTTTATTTTAGGGCATTTAACATTAATACTAATGTTTAACAATCCAAAGCACATTTTCCTCATTTATATATGTGTTTTTCATTTTTTTTCCTGATCGCAGTGGGTTCAAAATGAAAATGCATCATGTGAAAGCAGCCTGAAATTGTGTTTGTTAGCCATATTTATTGCATTATATTAAAAAGATCTACACTTTATATAGAATTCTCAATTTTGCTAACTATATGTTAGAACCTGTATCCTCTACACAAGGCTGTTTATATACAGTAATTTAGCTTCTGAACATAGTAGTAGTATCTGATACATAGAAAGAGAGATGAGACAGATCAGAGATGAGATCTATTAGATGCATATTACACATGACAATCTCTGCTCTACTATTATAACCATAGCATACACAGCACTGCTATGTACCTCCCTCTTCTTCCCTCCCCCCTGGATAAAGATCTTATCTGCTTGTAGCTTTCAGTTTTTTTCTGCTCATGATGTGATGTATAACTTGTGGAAGGAAGTCCGTGGGGGAGATTTATCAAGCTGCCTGAGAGTAAGAATGTGCTTAGTTGCCTATGGCAACCCATTACAGCTCCCCTTTAAAATATTCATGAGCACTGGTAAAATGAAAGCTAAGATGTAATTGGTTGCTATGGGCAACTAAGCATATTCTTACTCTAAGGCAACTTGCTAAATCTCTCCCAATGTGTATGTGTGTGAGCTTGTGCTGGAATGCAAGGGTGGGCGCTAGAGGGAGAGAGCAGAGAGAAGCTCAACGCAGGGTCACACAGAAGAGCAATATGTCTGCCGACCCTAAACTCAGAAGATCCAGGGTCCAGTTCTAGGGGCAACCAAAATTGTGTACACCACGACTGATAGGTTTTATATAGGAATTATATCTGTGAAATGCTGAACTTTGAATTAGAGAATGTATTATATTTGTTATCCTGAGTACATTTAAGAAACTTGTCTTCATGGATATAACTCTTTAAGTTTTCCACTTTAAAGAGAAAAAAATAAAGTATAGGATTGGTGTAGGTGGTAGCAATGCCTCGTTCATCTCTATGGAGCTGACAGAGATTGCCGAGCATCGTACCTGTGGACAGGGCCTAACTTGCTTTGTGGGAAAACCCCTTTAAGGCCTCACATGGACAAGGACATGGCACAGCAGTTTCCACTATGCTATAACTTATTTAACAAAAACTAGACAAAATAGCAGAAGCAGTTCATGAAAAATTAAGCAAAGCCTTGCTATTTCCATAGGAATTAATGTGGTAATTAGCGAATAATTAATGTGGTAAGTAAGGAATATAGTTCAAAAATATCTTTCTTTGCTTTATGATGATGATATGTTATCTAAATGTTTGGAGGAAGGTTGCAAATTTTCTACCAACTTTGGGTTCCCTTTTATCTCATAGTTGCCCACAAATACCATCTGGTAGGTTGACTTGGTTAGATACTAAAGGGTTTTTATGTTGCAGTGCAAATCGTATATGTCACAACTTTGTATATAAAATAAGATCTTTTATGTCTAAAACAGATAATACAAATATTAATTTAAAGTTTACTGAATTGCAACACTAGATCAGTGATATACAGAATTGAATGCACTTCCTACAAACTTATTTATGTGGGTTCTAACAGCAGACGACTGAAGGAATGAATTCGAGAACATATTGGAGGGTCAGGCCTGACCGATACCAATACTAATATTTCTAATGTCTCCAAACATTTTTGTAATTCCCATGCAGGAGATTTGACCCATATGAGATTTAATGGATTGGAGAGGGTTAATAAACCCGTGAGAAGAGGAGTTCTTAGACGTTGCCTTCTTAATAGAAAGGGGTTTTAGATTCTGGTAATGGATTAAATGTACATAATCATTTGATCTTAAACTATTAACTCTATTTGTATTTTTGGCAATTGTTATTCTTGTATATTGTACATTTATTCATTTTGTATATATGTGATATAGTGATGGGTGGAGCTTTGTGGGCTTTTTTGCCCAAACACTTCCACCTGCATACCACTCACTATCAATGACTAAAGGTTCTTTGGGACCGGAAATGCATCCGAAAGTAAGTCTATCTGGATTTTCTGCTCCATGGATTGCTATTCTTAATGTGGACTAAATAAATAAAACTATTTTAAAGGAAACGCCTTAAGTCTGCTGGCCATTTTCTTCCTTTCCTTTGGATTTCACTTGCCGTTATTAGTGTCGGCTGGCCTGTGCAGCCCGAGATGAGCAGATGACGATTTTTATTGTGTAGGTAAGTATGTGGGAAATAAAATCTCATTGTGACCTGCTGCAAATTACATGTATTTCTCTCACCATGCATACCTTAAAGGCAAACTCTCCAGAAAAACCCTTTTTTCCTTGAGGCTGTGTGATGCCTCTTCCCCTTAGGCTGAGGTTCTCTACTGAAAGGGGGGACCAGGTAACCCACTGTGCTCACTGAAAAAGGGGGTAAAAGGACTTGTAGGGAAATGTTTGTGACGCCAGTCAGGAAATTTGCTGACTTGAGCCCTGGGAGATACTTGTTGTGGGTCAGTGTGATGTTTAACCCTTCTCAACTAGCCCTGGCTTCCAGGGGATGAATAGAAGGGTAAGTCACTTGCCTTGTGGTGATGGCTGCACCAAAGAAACAACTCGCTAGGACCGATCGCGGATGTTATCCTGCTGATTGCTTGACAATCGTTGCTCCCAGTGACGTTATCGGGGAGTGGCGAACGGTTGCTATGACATCCTTGGGTCTTCCAAAGACCAAAGGCTGTCTCGTCTTAACCCATTCATTACAATTTGTGGTTTGCACATTTTAAAGGAAACCTACCATTTGATTTCATGCATTATGAAGCAAACATACCTTGAGAATGCTGCAGCTACACTGATATAGGGTCACATCTTGGTTAATCCCTGAGCTGAGTGGTTTTGCTGAAAAAACAATTATAACATTCAGGACCTTGGGAAACTGGGTCAGCTCGGCTGCCTCGATCAACACATTACACAAGGGAGCTTGGAATTACAAATGGCATTACTAATCAACCTGAGCTGGATCACTCAAACACAGCAGCTGGAGGATGGTGAAGCAATTGATTATTCTGTCTGGCAGGGAGAAAAGTGATTGCACAAACTCCTGCAGAGGAAAACTCACATGCTACGAGAAGTGCGGAAGCAAGCGCTGAAGGAGCCATAGAAGGGGCAGAGCTTCATTATCATAATGTCATATCTGTTTTATCAGCAAAACCACTCAGCACAGGGATTAACCAATATATGACCCTGCATCAGTGTAGCTACAGCATTCTCAAGGTATGTTTGCTTCATAATGCAGCAAATCAAAAGTTATGTTTCCTTTAATGAATAAGGAGGAAAATGATACATGATAGGATCGATCAGACAACTTAGAGTTAAAGTACCCTAGGGAGGTATTAAAGATAGTAAAAATAAAAAGAAGTTTAAAAAAAAATATATAATTAAAAAAACCTAAAAATTCAAATCACCCCCCTTTCCCTAAAACTGATATAAATATAAATAAACAACAAGAATCTTAAACACATTAGGTATCGCCACATCCGAAAATACCCTATCAAAATATAATAACGTTTTATAATAACTGCGTTTAACTCCATAATGGAAAATAGTGTCCAAAGTTGAAAATGGCGCTTTTTTGCTTTTTTGAAAAATATAAAAAAATCCCATGAAAACTGATCAAAAGGTTGTACAGTCCTAAAAATAGTAGCATTGAAAACGTCATCAAAAGTCTCACAAATGACACCACCCACAGCTCTGTACACCAAAGTCAAAATCAAAAAATAATTTCACTTGTTACGTAGAAAACAAGCCGTCACAGAGCTCTTTACATGTAAAAATAAAAATAGTTATAGATTTTTGAAGGTGGAGAGTGAAAGATGGAAATGAAAAAAAAAGGGCCAGGTTATTAAGGAGTTTAATTATGCTCTACTGTAGGCAAAGGTCTTCTATTCACTTGCCCTTCCCCATAGGGTTACATATACAGAAGGCTGCCTTCCATCATTTTTCTGTTAATTATAACAACATAAATTACTGGGATGCTGCCCTATTTTTGCCAATGTTAATCATAGAACAGCATGGCAGAAAGGGCAAAAAAATCCAAGAACTAAATTTAAGAATTTATGGGCCTCATTTAACGCATTAATTGTTCAAGTTCATGACAATACAATAAACTGAACAAGTATAGCTGGTTTAGGATGGTTGCCAGGAAAAATCCTCTAAAATTGGATTGCATTTCAAAATACCACAAGACCTCTTGGACAGACAAGACCGGAATAGAGACATATATCCATAACTCACAGCACCACGTTTGGCACAAACATCTCATCCTAACTCTTAAGCAGGGCATAAGGGAAGTGATGATATGGGCTTGATTTTCAGCCACAGGACCTTAACACTTTTCAGTCATTGGGGGGCTTTTAATAGGCTTTCCCTGCCTGTTGTTGGGTGAAGAAGGTATTTATTAAGCTTTATGCCTGACAGTTTGAAGGCTTTTCCACCCCACACCGAGAGTGGGGTGAGGTTGGAGCTTCCAGGAGGCAGGCAGAGACTATAGCTAAAATCTCTGCCAGGTTAGACATGGTCTGAACAAGTCTGAAGCAGCGGAGATCCCTTTTAGGAGCCATCTCAGAGAACTGGGCGGAATGTTCTCTGCTCTGCCATAGAGCATGGAGCACACAGGACCTCGTTTCCTGGTGGTGCAGTGACGTCACACCCTGCTCCAGTACGATGATATCCAGCGAGAAAAGGTGTACCAGCTATGTGTAACTAAAGGTGGCGCTGTATATCTATGAGTGATACGCAAGGTGACACTGTATAATGTGTTACTGGGGGTGGCGTTGTATATTTCTTTGTGATACCGGGTTTGGCAATGTATATCTCTGTGTGGTACTGGTGGTGGCGCTGTATATCTCTGTATGACATTGGGGGTGGCGCTGTATATCTCTGTGTGATACTGGGGGTGGAGCTGTATATCTATGTGTGATTCTGGAAGTGACACTGTGGGGCTCATTTACTAAGGGTCCGCACGGCGCATTTTCGTCGTGTTTCCTGATGATTTCCATTTTGCGCAGCATTAAACAGGGGATTTTGGCGCACTTGATCGGATTTTGCGCCAGCTTGCATGGGACATGTTTCTGCTCCACAATTTTGTACTTCGCCTTGGCTGCCACTGCGAGCAAAGTCACGCCTGTGGAGCGACCTGGTGGTATCCCACTACAGTCCAGCCCGGCTTATGCCATCGCTCGACCTGACAACAAAGACCACATATCTCAATAAAGGGAAGCGAAATTACAAAGAGGAGTGGGGCAAATAAAGTTATGCAGAAAAAAATTGCTTCAATACCAAGGGCCACATTGCAAGCCAGGAGAACAGCTGCATAGTCAGCGACACACACACAAAGACTCTTGGGGTATGACACGCTTCCGGTTCAGATGCCGAAGAAGCAAGTTCGTAGTTGCGTTCTTTGCTCCACCATGGCAGACATGTGTATATAAGGTATGAGCCTCTAATACGGTTATTATCCCCTGATGAAGCCCACCCGAGGGCATACACTATGTGGTAATGTAATTCTTTTTTGTTAATGCACTATTTTTTGAGTGTTTCTGTGGCTTCAGTGAGTCTCTATGTAGGTGATTATCAGTTATTTGTAATATTTATGACTCAGTCAGTGTTATTTGTTGGTCTTGCCTCATGGACACACTGCAATGTAATATTTTTTATGTGAATTATTATTTTGACCTCATCTCTACACGGTGTGTTGGGGAATTGATAGCTCATTTAGGGCATTACCAAGACGATGCCCTATGTCCGATGAAAGACCCAAGAGCTGCTGAATGCACAGTGTTGATGTCAGCCTATGCCTAGCCTATAGAATGCATAGGCTGACTATGTAATATGCTGCAATACATTAGTATTGCAATATATTACAATGAACAATAAACCCTAAGGGTTTTTACACATTGGCGTTGATGTTCAGCTTCAGTTGCGCATCCGTTCTGTTTTGTCTCCGTGATGCATCCGTTTTGTCTCAGTGTCCCCCAAAAAACCTGAAGGTTTGAATTAACATTGTTTTGAAAACATCACACCTGGTTTTCCAGCCTCATCAGTGAAAAAAAAAAAACTAATGCAGACCCATAGACTTCTATTGCTTTCCATGATCCGCATCAGTGAAAAAAATTGGACACATTTCATAATTTTTTCCACGGACAAGGGATCAGTGAAAATACAAGCCAATGTGATAACACCCATAGAAATCAATGGCTTTGTGAGGCATCCATGGAAATCACTGAATCACGAACGTGAAAAAAAAAAACAAAGCCAATGTAAAAGAGCCCTAATTCAGACTTATTAGAAACCTTTTTAGGTTAAGATAATTGTGTAAGGTTTCCTTTCTGCAGATATGTTGGGAATCACTTTGGAGTTTTCTGAACTTCTGATGCCTTTCTGATCTAAACCTTGCTTTAGGGTAATTAATATATCTCACAGATGGGTTTCATTTTCATCACCTGCTTCTTGTCTCAAGATGTCACATTTTCTATAATTGTAATTAAGGCCATGTGGTTAAGTAATGCGATTATTGGGCACAATTTTACCAATTCTATCAGTTAATTATAAGTTTGTTAGATAAAGTACATTATATTAGTGTTAGACTGGTGGTTTCACATTGGTGTTTTTTTCTCATCAGTGATTTTTCACTTAACCCATTATGGCTTATGGACACATACAAATTGGTTTTCTCTTCCTGATTTCAGTGATTTTTCACTGATGCCTTGCAGACCCATTCTTTTCAATGGGCTTTTTCACACTTCAGTTTGAAACTGTGTGATCATTGATCAGTTTAGAACCTGTTCTTTTTGTGTTCACTGACAATAGTGAATCAATAAAAAAAAACTGGATAATGAATGATCACAGCAGGTATTTAATGACAGCTATACTGTATCAATGGGACCTAAATAAGAGGGATGGTGAACCATATATACAGATAATGTTTTACATACATCTTTCCTCTCCCTCTTCAATCTCTAGAGGCAGCAGGTGGTGGGGGATGTGCTTTACTCTATCACTTCCTGAAGATTGTATTCCTTTATTGACTTTTATTTCACAATTAATAATATAGCTGCCATAAAGCTTCCACACATTTCTGTTCTGTCTGCACAAAAAGAGCAGAAGTATATACTACGACTGTCTGGGGGACGTAAGCTGTAGCCGTAGGGGCATACTTTCGTGTGTATCGGGCCTTATGACACTAGATTTAAAAAGTACCATACTGAAAAAACATGTTGTGTACCAGCTCTCAGGCCAGGACCAGACACAAAAAAAAGGGAAATAGTCAGTGCAGTGGAGGGAACTGGTTAACACTAAACTCATACAGACCAACAGTTCACTACATCAGTGTAAACCACAAAGTAGACCATTAATGTGTGTAAACCATTTTCCGTTGTGGTACCATTTGTCTTCTCTCACAAAAGGTACAAATAAGCAACAAACATAGGTGCTTATGTGTATCTGCAAAACCAACATTGAAATTTGAGAGCAATACATGGAAGAAAGGATGACACTGTGCTCTCTCTATGTGGATGGGTGGGCTGCACAGATTGGTGCCAGGAAGCAAACTAATTATTTCTCTTTGAGATATTCTGTAAAAATATGTTTAGCTGCACAGAATCATTAACCACATTTGGTGTCAAGAACCAAACTAAGTACCCCTGGTCTGATCAAGAGCCAATTTTGTGCCTCTAATATGCCAGCAATAAAAGAAGTTACTAAAAAATCATATAACAACAATATTTCGAAAATATAAAGCATAATATAAAGCTCTTTTTAATAAACTAAAGTGTATTAAATGGTACATTTAAAAATCATGCACAAAAACACTCTACTCTACATTTTTACAAACTGCTAGAATTTATTGATTATGTGAACAAAATATTACATTATGCTAACAATTTGGCTGTTGTTATCAAAATGAATATGTAATCACTGTAGCGTTTGGTGATCTCCTAAATCCAGATTACATGTTTACTTGTGTTATGCTGCAGTGTAAATGCTGGTGTGTGTATTGGTGGAAGGGAGGAGGTCTCTTCTGTTTCTAAGCTATAAGGATTGATGTCTAGATCTTGATGTTAATTCTTGAGCCTATTCATTTGTTTAGCAAGCTTTTGAATGTTCATTTCATCATGTTATATCATATCCTAGCGTTTCTATATACTGTTTGTAGTAAAAATGGTAGGGGATTGATGATTTCAAATATCATGACTCCATTATTTAGCCTACGCGCTGAGTAAAGATACAGTCAATGATAGTGGTTGATGTATCCTAATGAGAAAGACCGATCAACAGATAGTTGAATGGGATTACTATGTTCCATCATAGTACATATATGAGATTATGTATGTATGTATATATATATATATATATATATATATATATATATATATATTGTATTTGTATGTATAATGTGTGAGGCTACACACATTGATGTATGCCGACTACAGATTCATATATATATTATCCATGACATTTTTCTTTTGGAATAGGGTCATAAGTCAGTGACCTTGGCTGAATTCCCTGTCCACATCCGCTGCTGATCCCACAGCTGAAGGTCGGTCACATAGCTTTATGCACAAACAATCACCTTCATGAGAACTAGGGACATCAGCTTCTGTCACTATCCCCTGTCACACTGCATAGACAACACATACACTAGCACATCTCCTAGTAGAATTTAACCCCATCCCTACTGACTAATGGTGACAAAAATAGAATATGAAGTGTGACAGATGATACGATGAATTGAGTAAGACTGTGTTTCATGTACTAAAGTGTACTTAGGTGGCAGAATCAAACAAGTTTCTCAATCACAACATTTTATCTTATTCTTCTATTTATCTTTGCCCTTTAACAATGGAATGAATGTTAGAGCCTTTACATAGCACAGTACATACCGACTTTGGCTTCTTGGTCGGGGTCAGGTTTTCATAAAATGCTTTGGCTTCTTCCCATTTCTGCTTCTCTCCAGGGTTCTGAGCAGGGCCATGGCTGCTCTTGGGTTCTCCCTCAGCTGTGTCGCCTGGGCCAGGCAGCATTTTTCAGTGCAAATTGCTGAGTTTGTAGGCTTGTTACTGCTTACGCCAGAGTGTGATGGAGAGATGAGCAGCTTAGTACTAGCCTCCTTCCTAATTCTCACCCTCTGATTGCTCTATTCTCCCTTTCATCTCTCAGTAGGCGTAATGCTGGGCAGCTTTTCTATGAAACACTCCTTATTTTCATTCTGTTATCTGTTCATTCTCTTAGCTTGTCTCTAAATGTGCCTCTCCCCACACCAGTGACAGGTCTTTATAAGGCATCCCATAAGCCCCCTGTGTTCCTGACTCCTGATTCCATGAAATGGAGAAGGGAGGGATAAATATATACTGTGTAACTCCCTAGATCAGCTGAATGTATCCTCCTCTCTTCAGGCTTCAGCAGTACAGCTTTTCTCATAGGCTGATCAATCTCCATGAGAAACCAAGAAATGAAAGGAAAGCTTCAGTCTCCTGAGGACTGATGATCCACCCATAATCCTGGAAACAAACAGCTTGCAATTGACCGCTTAAAAATGTGTCTTATCTCATATACAGTTTACTCACATTGACAATTCATATACAATTCTTACAGTATAGATTATAACATAGCCTTTTATTCCTTGAGTCACATATCAGCCTTTTATAGCTGCATTCTCTTCTTCTCACACAGTTCAAAGCTACCTATGTGTTATCTATGTCTAATGCTATGTTTAATTGTTTTTTTATTCATTATTGTTTTCACAGACTTTATTGTCGAATGTACAGCTAGAAATATTTACAACTTTCCCAATGTTATGAATAATTCCAAGGCAACCTGCCTCTTTTCATTTGTGAAACTTTATTCTGGGGTATGATAAAGTTCACCACTCTCAACACTGTGGGTATAAACAATAATATTTACATTTCCTTTAAACCCTACTGGACTCAGCCTCTTTTGGCCTAGAGGACGCGGCCCCATTTTTCAAATCTGGCCTGTGTCACTATAAGTGGTTATAGCGTGGGAACGCTATGAGATATCCAGGGGATTTTGAGATTGTTTTCTCATGACACATAGTACTTCAAATTAGTTTAAAAATTTGGATGAAATATTTTGCATTTAATTATGAAAAAAAAATAAAATTTGGCAAAAATTTGGAAAAATTATTTATTTTCAACGTTCTAAATTCTCTACTTTTGATGCAGATAGTCAAAGCACCCAAATAAATTCATAACTTAAATTTCCCAAATGTTTGCTTTATGTTGGATGGTTTTTTAAGATTCCACATATTTTAATAGAATGTTATGAGGCTCAGAATTTAGGTATCATTTTTCACATTTTTTGTAAAATCACCAAAACCCGTATTTAGATGGACCTGCTCAACTTCTAATTGACACTGAGAGGCCTAAATAATAGCTAGACTCATAAATTACCCCATTGTGGAAACTACACCCCTCAACGTATGAAAAACCACTTTTAAGAAGTTTGTTAACCCTTTACGTGTTTTATAGGGTGTTAGAAAGTGAGAGGTGTTATTTGGGAAAACCGCTATGTGTCATACAGGCAGATGAAATGAATGTGGTAAAAGCCCTGGGTTTGTCTGCAGTAACCCAAGGGTTAATGCAGACATGATAAGCAGGAATAGTCTGTTTTGTCCGTGTTGGCCTAGCTAACACAGACACATTTGTAATGTCTGTACTGGGCCTGCTTATTATGGAGTAGGGGTAGGCTGGTAGTGGGGCTCCTACTCCACCCGGGCTTCGGTCCTGGGTTTTTGAATTGCCCACAGGTGCGGGTCACAGGCCTGATTTAATCTGCAGGCCAGAAGCTGTAGGAGAGGCACTACCTGGAGAGCTGAAGGCGAGATTGCATTCTCACAGCAAAGGTAACCGAGTGCCTCCTGTACTACTGCTGGCCCAGAGCGTGTGCCAGGCAGCCTGGTACCCGGATAGCTAGGGTCCATCAAATGTATTAGACAGCGCCTAGCCGGGCAGGAATTACTTTTGTAACATTTTTGCATGTGCCTAAGCCAAGGCTGAATTTGTGTTCTGTTTTGCAAGTGTGAATAAAACACTTAAGTTGGACTTTAAACCGGTGTGTGTCCCTGCTTCCTGCACTGCTACCAGTCAACTACCAGAGCAATTCCCCACATATGGTGGAGGATGCGGGCAAAGTGCAGTGAAGTATACACTAGTGCATGTCCTGGAAGTCGACAGCACTGAAGCTGCAAGCCACAGCCATGGAAGAGTTAATCAAGCAGCTTGTCCAGTCCAACGTGCAGCAGCAAGAGACAAACAGATTGCTGCTCCAGCAGATAACAGCCCTGACCGCTGCTCAGCAAAGGACTGTCTCAGCAATGACGGTGAAGGACGCCAGGAAAGAGGTCCGCAAAGCTATGACCAAGATGACCAGTGAGGATGATGTGGAGGCCTATCTGACAGGCTTTGAGAGGGTAGCCACCCAAGAGAGGTTGCCACAGCAGCACTGAGCAGAGGTGTTGGCCCCCTTCCTCGTCGCTGATCCCCACCAGGCATACTACGACCTGAGCGAGGAGGATGCCCGTGACTACTCCAAGGTAAAGGCAGAGATCTTAGCCCGACCTGGAGTGGATCAGCATCTACGCGCTCAAAGAGTGAATAGCTGGAGATACCAGGAGGCGCTACCACCGAGGGGGCAGATGCACCAACTTGTTCACTTGGTCCGCAAGTGGCATCAGCCGTAGACATCAACCCCAGCCCAGATGGTCGAGAAGGTTGTTTTGGACCATTTCCTGAGGGCCTTGCTGGGTGAGATCCAACAATGGGTGGGACACGGGGACCCGTCTGATGCCGAGGCACTGGTGGGGTTGGTGGAGAGGTTTTGTGCCACTCAGGCCCTGACAAAGAAAGCCCCTTATACCAGGCGGGCCCTAAGGCACGGAAGGTCGTGTCACCCACAAATTCCCGGGGCAAGACAACTCCCAATGTCCGGGATGTACCCCAGGGGAGGAGGAGGGGGGAGGCTCCCACCTGTTGGACCTGCCATGAGCCAGGTCATATTGCAGCCCATTGCCCCAATTCCTCAGAGCCCATGGACTGCAGTTCCGCCAGAAGGGTTTTTCTCTATGCTGCCCCTGTCTACACAGCTATTAGTCCCGACTCTGCTGATGAGCGCCACCTGTGCCGGGTGACTGTGGCAGGGCATCCAGTGTTGGCCCTGCTGGACTCAGGCAGTCGGGTGACCTTGATTAATGGGTCCCTCATAGACCCCAAGACAGTCACAGGGTGCACAATTGGTGTCCTGTGCATCCATGGGGACGTAAAGGACTACCCTACCACAGTTATTAACTTCCAGACCTCTTGTGGAGAGACACTACATGAGGCCGCGGTTGTCAAGAACTTGCCCCATGACCTTATCTTGGGACGGGACTTCCCCATGTTCTGGACTCTATGGCGGGGAAACCAAGAGTTGGGGGGTTGTTCTCCTGTGTTGTCTGGTCAGATCTCTGAACCCGAGCCTGATGACCCATACTCTGGAGTTCCTGCCGTAGGGGTGACTGCCACAGAAGATGGAAGTGTAATGATTCCCCTAGATGTTATGGCAGGCGAAACTGAGGAGGTAGTGAAAGGACCGCAGTTGTCGGATTTGGAGGTATCCCGTGACAACTTTGGTACTGCCCAACTCCAGGACCCCACTCTGGTCCGCGCCAGAGAAAATGTGGTAGAGATTAATGGTGTACCTCAGCACCCAGGTGCAGATAAGCATAGTGAAACTTGGGAGCAGTTAATTGTACCCCAGCCATATCGTCAGATGGTGTTAGACCTTGCACATAAGCATGTGTTGGGAGGGCACCTAGGTACCACAAAAACTCTGGAACGCATCTTGCAGCGTTTTTATTGGCCAGGAGTGTATGATAGGGTAAAAAGCTATTGTGAAACTTGCCCTGAGTGTCAATTGCATGCTCCCATGGTACACTTTCGAAGTCCGTCCTCTGCCCATTATTGAGGTACCCTTTAAAAGGGTCGCCATGGATTTGGTCGGTCCTTTGGTTAAATCCGCTCGGGGGCATCAGCATATCCTGGTAGTCATGGACTATGCTACCCGATATCCTGAGGTCATCCCACTACAGCACACCTCAGCGAAACTAATTGCTAAAGAGTTGTTTGCCATGTTCTGCCGGGTGGGACTTCCCAAGGAGATCCTCACAAATCAGGGGACTCCTTTTATGTCAAAAGTCACCGAGGAGCTATGTAGGCTCTTTAACATTAAAAGTTACGCACCTCTGTGTACCATCCTTAGACGGATGGATTGGTAGAACGGTTTAACCAAACTTTAAAGAGTATGCTAAAGAAGGTGGTAAACAAGTATGTGAAGGACTGGGATGTACTGTTGCCATATCTAATATTCGCCATCCGAGAGGTTCCACAAGCCTCTACTGGGTTCTCGCCGTTTGAGTTAGTGTATGGCAGACATCCCAGGGGTCTCCTGGACATAGCCAAGGAGACATTGGAACAAGAGCCCACCCCCCACAAAAGTGTAATAGACCATATCTTAGATATGCAGGACAGGGTGGCGACCGTCATGCCCATTGTCAAATAGCATATGGAGGAGGCACAAAGGACTCAAATCCGGGTTTATAATAGGTCAGCAAAAGTAAGAACCTTTAATCCCGGTGATCGTGTGTTGGTGCTAGTCCCCACTGTAGAAAGTAAGTTTCTCGCTAAATGGCAAGGACCGTATGAGGTTATAGAGAAAATAGGAGAGGTGAACTACAGGATACGTCAGCCCGGACGGAGAAAACCCGAGCAGACTTATCATGTAAATCTGTTAAAGGCCTGGAAAGACAGAGAGAGTCTGCATACAGAGATGGTTCTGGCTAGTCCACCTCCTGCGATACCCTCACAGGCTGCAGATAAGCCAGTGCTGGGTACAGAAGTGCGAATAGCCGATACCCTTACCAAAGAGCAACAGCGAGAGGCTCGAGAGTTTGTAGTAAGGAATACAGATGTGTTCTCAGAGTTGCCTGGTTACTAGAGATGAGCGAGCACTAAAATGCTCGGATACTCGTTATTCGAGACGAACTTTTCCCGATGCTCGAGTGCTCGTCTCGAATAACAAGCCCCATTGAAGTCAATGGGAGACTCGAGCATTTTTCAAGGGGACCAAGGCTCTGCACAGGGAAGCTTGGCCAAACACCTGGGAACCTCAGAAAAGGATGGAAACACCATGGAAATGGACAGGAAACAACAGGGGCAGCATGCATGGATGCCTCTGAGGCTGCTTAATCGCACCATTATGCCAAAATTATGGGCAACAGCATGGCCATGACAGAGTGACCGAATGACGCTAGATAGCATCTAAAACATGCAATAATTGACCCTGACACTATAGGGGACGGCATGGAGAGGCAGCGGCAGCAGTGGCAGGCTAGAGAATGTCATGGCGACATACCCTAAATCAGTGATGGGCAACCTTATGAGCTTGGAGTGTCAAAATTCGCCAAAAAACCAAGCATAACTCGGGTGGTGTGTCACCTTGACAAAAAAAAAACATAATTTTGTGATATTTATAGTTTATATAACAAATATGTATAATTATTTAACTTCTAGGGTACTTTAATCCTAGGTTGTGTGATTGATCCTACCATGTACTGCCATACTACATCTATTTATTACAATGTGCTGGACAATCTCTCAGCCTCTCGGCTACTGCACCTGGCCGTGTAGGAGCAGAGGATGAAACTTAACTCTCCGGCGGCCGCGTGTCACTGAAAATGGCTATGCGTGTCAGCACTGACACGCGTGTCATAGGTTGGCCATCACTGCCCTAAATGGACTCAGGCTTCACCAAAGGAGGTGAGCAAGAAGCGCTGAAATGATTTCCTATGTGAACAAAAGGTTGACGGTATATTTAGTCGATAACACAGCATGGTGGCGACAGTGACCAAGTTCCATTATGTATCTGGTGAAACACCTGAAAAATGAGCCTGACACAGCTCTTTTGATAAGGGGACGACATGTGGAGGCAACCATGGAGACGTCTTCCATGATTAAGAGCGACAGTATGGGGCATTCATATTGCGCTGCTATGATTGCAACTTCAGGTCTCCAGCATGATGGCGACAGATGGGCCGAGTTCCACTATGTATCTGGTGAAACACCTGAAAATTCTGCCTGACACAGCTCGTTTGATAAGGGGATGATGTGCTGCATATCCTCTCGTGCCCCAGCGTCTGGGGTATAGAGAGTTGAAAGTTGCGCATGGAGACATTGATGGACGCTGTGGAGGATCGTGGAGGCAAAATGGACAGGAAACAGCAGGGGCAGCATGCATGGATGCCTCTGAGGCTGCCTAATCTTGGGATGGAGCTGGCGGTCTGCTGCCAGGCGAGCTTTCGCCTGTCCAAGCCCCTGTCTCTCGGCTCCTCCCCACCCAAAATGGACCTGGGGGCCAGAAGCGTTTACTTTGAAAAAATTATAATTTTCAAAGCAGGCCGGGTCGTTTGAATATTTCACCTAGAGATAATGGAATAGAATAGTGGTTCTATTTTTAATTGTTTTTTCGGAAATGGTTCCATGATTAAGAGCAACAGTATGGGGCATCCATATTGCGCTGCTATGATTGCAACTTCAGGTCTCCAGCATGGCGGCGACAGATGGGCCGAGTTCCACTATGTATCTGGTGAAACACCTGAAAATTCTGCCTGACACAGCTCGTTTGATAAGGGGACGATGTATGGAGGCAGTGAAGTAATAGTAGATTAAAGGTGCTGCTGTTAAAACTATGTTAGTTGGATCTGGGGATGGAGCTGGCGCTCCGCTGCCAGGCGAGCTTTCGCCTATCCAAGCCCCTGTCTCTCGGCTACTCCCCAAACAGCACTTCTAAGAACCTTTTGTATAAGATCAAGTGTAGTAGTGTTCTTATAAGTTTGGGTTATGGCGGGTGAGGGGAATGTAAACAGATGCGCAAGAAGCGCTGAAATAATATTGGTAAATGATAAAAGTTTGGCAGTATATTTTGTGGATTACACAGCAGGGTGGCGACAAAGTTAACAAGTTTGATGTGGAAGCCATGAAAACAACCCAAAATTCTGCTTGACACAGCTCGTTTGATAAGGGGACCATGTACGGAGGCAGTGAACTAGTAGTAGATTAAAGGTGCTGCAGTTAAAACTATGTTAGTTGGATCTTGGGATGGAGCTGGCGCTCCGCTGCCAGGCGAGCTTTCGCCAATCCAAGCCCCTGTCTCTCGGCTCCTCCCCATACAGAACCTCTAAGAACCTTTTGTATAAGATCAAGTGTAGTAGTGTTCTTATAAGTTTGGGTTATGGCGAGTGAGGGGAATGTAAACAGATGCGCAAGAAGCGCTGAAATAATATTGGTAAATGATAAAAGTTTGTCAGTATATTTTGTGGATTACACAGCAGGGTGGCGACAAAGTTAACAAGTTTGATGTGGAAGCCATGAAAACAACACAAAATTCTGCCTGACACAGCTCGTTTGATAAGGGGACCATGTATGGAGGCAGCTATATGGACGACTTTTGGAGCCAGCTATGGCGATGACGTGTGGAGGTAGCAATGGAGACAACGTGTGGAGGCAGCTAAAAAGACGACGTGTAGAGGCTGCTATGGAGACAATTTAATTTGGATAGTGCCTGTATGTGGCAGTCCAAAAAAGTTTTCAAACCAGAGGAGCAGGTAGGTGGTCCTTCAGAAAAATTAAATAGATTGAGTGCCTGTATGTGGCAGTCCAAAAAAGTTTTCAAACCAGAGGAGCAGGTAGGTGGTCCTCCAGAAAAATTAAATAGATTGAGTGCCTGTATGTGGCAGTCCAAAAAAGTTTTCAAACCAGAGGAGCAGGTAGGTGGCCCTCCATAAAAATTAAATACATAGAGTACTATAGCTATAGCCAGTTGGCCCTGGAAAAAAAATAGCCAGTTTCCTCTGCTTTAGTGTACAAAGAGGAGGAGAAGGAGGACAATGAGGAGGAGGAGTGCATACATTATTCAGGTTGAGCTTCTTTCACCTGGTGGAGAATGGAAATCCTGAGAAATCCAGGCTTTATTCATCTTGATTAGCGTCAGCTGTCAGTCGACAGGTGTTTACGCTTATCGGTGATGATGCCACCAGCTGCACTGAAAACCCGCTCGGACAACACGTTAGCGGCAGGGCAGGCAAGAACCTCCAAGGCGTACAGCGTTAGTTCGTGCCACATGTCCAGCTTTGAAACCCAGTAGTTTTTTGGTGAGCTGTGTGATTATTTAGGACGATGGTATGGTCAGCTACGTACTCCCTCACCATCTTTCTGTAAAGATCAGCTCTACTCTGCCGAGACTGGGGACAGGTGACAGTGTCTTGCTGGGGTGACATAAAACTGGCAAAGGCCTTGTAAAGCGTACCCCTGCCAGGGCTGGACAAGCTGCCAGCTCGCCTACTCTCCCTCGCTACTTGTCCCGCAGAAGTACGCCCTCTGCCGCTAGCGCTGTCAGAAGGGAAATACTGTTTCAGCTTGTGCACCAGGGCCTGCTGGTATTCATGCATTCTCACACTCCTTTCCTCTCCAGGGATGAGAGTGGAAAGATTTTGCTTGTACCGTGGGTCCAGGAGAGTGAATACCCAGTAATCGGTGCTGGAATAAATGTTTTGAACGCGAGGGTCACGGGATAGGCAGCCTAGCATGAAATCTGCCATATGCGCCAGAGTACCAACGCGCAAGAATTCACTCCCCTCACTGGCCTGACTCTCCATTTCCTCCTCCTCCAACTCATCTTCTTCTGCCCATACACGCTGAACAGTGAAGGACTGAGCAATGTTCCCCTCTTCTGTATCGCCAACATTCTCCTCCTCTTCCTCCTCATCCTCCTCCACCTCCTCCGATATGCGCTGAGAAACAGACCTGAGGGTGCTTTGGCTATCAACAAGGGAATCTTCTTCCCCCATCTCTTGTGACGAGCGCAAAGCTTCCGACTTCATGCTGACCAGAGAGTTTTTCAACAGGCTAAGCAGCGGGATGGTGAGGCTGATGATGGCGGCATCGCCACTGACCATCTGTGTTGACTCCTCAAAGTTACTCAGCACCTGACAGATATTAGACATCCACGTCCACTCCTCATTGTAGACTTGAGGAAGCTGACTGACCTGACTACCAGTTCTGGTGGAAGTTGACATCTGGCAGTCTACAATCGCTCTGCGCTGCTGGTAAACTCTGGATAACATGGTTAATGTTGAATTCCACTTCGTGGGCATGTCGCACAACAGTCGGTGAGCGGGCAGTTGGAGGCGGCGCTGCGCTGCCCTGAGAGTGGCAGCATCTGTGCTGGACTTCCTGAAATGCGCACAGATGCGGCGCACCTTCGTGAGCATATCAGACAGATTGGGGTATGTCTTGAGGAAACGCTGAACTATGAGATTTAACACATGGGCCAGGATTGGATCCTGTGTCTTTCTGCCGAGTTGCAGAGCCGCCACCAGGTTACGGCCGTTGTCACACACAACCATGCCTGGCTTCAGGTTCAGTGGTGCCAGCCACAGATCAGTCTGCGCCGTGATGCCCTGTAATAGCTCTTGGGCGGTGTGCCTTTTATCGCCTAGGCTCAGCAGTTTGAGCACCGCCTGCTGTCGCTTAGCGATGGCACTGCTGCTGTGCCTAGAGCTACCGACTGATGGCGCCATGCCCACGGATGGTAATTCGGAGGAGGAGGTGGAGGAGGGGTGGGAGGAGGAGGAGGCATAGTAGGCCTTTGAGACCTGGACCGAGGTAGGCAGTATATGACCAGCCCCAGGGTCAGACTTGGTCCCAGCTTCCACCAAGTTAACCCAATGTACCGTCAGCGATACATAGTGGCCCTGCTCGGCAGCACTCGTGTCCGTGGTCAGGTGGACCTTGTCAGAAACGGCGTTGGTCAGGGAACGGATGATGTTGTCTGACACGTGCTTGTGCAGGGCTGGGACGGCACATCGGGAAAAGTAGTGGCGGCTGGGGACCGAATACCGAGGGGCAGCCGCCGCCATGAGGTTTCGAAAGGCCTCGGTCTCTACCAGCCTATAGGGCAGCATCTCCAGGCTAAGCAGTTTGGAGATGTGGACGTTGAGGGCTTGGGCGTGTGGGTGGGTTGTACTATACCTCCTTTTGCGCTCCAGCGTCTGGGGTATGGAGAGCTGAACGCTGGTGGATGCTGTGGAGGATCGTGGAGGCGAAGATAGGGTTTTCGCATGGGAGGTGTTTGAGCCGGGGTCCTGGGCAGGGGGCTGACTAGCAGTTGACACAGGGGAAGGAGCAGTGGTGTGCCCGGCAGGAGGTGAACGGGCTTGGTGCCATTGAGTGGGGTGTTTAGCATTCATATGCCTGCGCATACGGTTGGTAGTTAAGCTGGTAGTGGTGGAACCCCTGCTGATCCTGGTTTGGCACAGGTTGCACACCACAGTCCGTCGGTCATCCGGTGTTTCCTTAAAGAACCTCCAGACTTCAGAAAATCTAGCCACAGGAGCTTGACTACGTGAAACATTTGGCGCTGATGTACCAGCTGTGGCCCTGCCTCTCCGTCTGGCCCCGCCACTGCCTCTTCCAACCTGTTCTGCTATAGGACTCGCCTCCCTCTCAGAAGCACTGTGTTCATCCGGCCTATCAATGCAGCTTGGGTCTGTCACCTCATCATCCTCCGATCCCTCAGTCTGCTCCCCCCTCGGACTTCCTGCCCTGACAACAACTTCACCACTGTCTGACAACCATGTCTCCTCATCGTCCGACACCTCTTTACACACTTCTTCCACTACGTCAATAATGTCATCATCACCCACAGACTGCGACCGGTGTTAAACCTGGGCATCGGAAAATAGCTCAGCAGCAACCAGACAGCTGGTTTGTGACTGTGGGAAGGGTCCAGAAAACAGTTCCTCAGAGTATGCCGGTTCAAATGCCAAATTTTGCTGTGAGGGGGCAGACTGGGGGGAAGGAGGCTGAGGTGGAGGAGTGCTGATTTCGGTGACATGGGTGGACTGCGTAAAAAAGGTTGACTGGTGGACAAATAGCTAGAAGCATTGTCCGCAATCCACAACATCACCTCTTCGCACTGTTCTGGCCTCAACAGTGCTCTACCACGAGTCCCAGTAACTTGAGACATGATGAACCTAGGGAGTGTAGCTCTGCGGCGTTCCCCTGCTCCCTCATCAGCAGGTGGTGTCTCACTCCGCCCAGGACCACAGCCTCTGACACCTGCAGTAGTTGGACGTCCATGTCCACGCCCTCGTCCTCTACCCCTAGCCCTCGGGTTAATCATTTTCCAAATTAAAGTGTAAACTTAAATTTTTTTTTTTTTTAAACAAAACGATGCTATACTATTGCTATGGTTACTTTCTAACCTACACTGACAGCACACAACTGGATTTTGTGCTGTGCCTGATGACTTTGAGTTATAAAAATAAACGTAAAAAAAAAAAAATCAGCAGACTGTGCCTTATTCAAATCAAACCCCTAATAAATTGTCCCACTTCGGTGTTTGAGGTGAATATGTGTGTCCCTAAGAGCTAAACACAACGGTCGCAAGTCTCCCTGCAAATTACTCACAATATGGTACTAGCTGCACTACTAATGGCAGCAGGCCCAGCCACAAGCAAACCAAAAAAAGGAAAATATAACGCTATTGTAGGCCTAAATAAGCCTTTGGGGTTCTCCTATGGCTATTTACTAGCCTACACTGAAAGCACATTGCTTTGCCAGATTACTTTGAGTTATAAAAAGAAATAAACATAAAAAAAAAAAAATCAGCAGACTCTGCCTAATTCAAATCAAACCCCCAATAAATTGTCCCACTTCGGTGTTTGAGGTGGATATGTGTGTCACTAAGAGCTAAACACAACGGTCGCAAGTCTCCCAGCAAATTCCTCACAATATGGTACTAGCTGCACTACTAATGGCAGCAAGCCCAGCCACAAGCAAACCAAAAAAAAAGTAAAATAAAATGTTATTGTAGCCCTAAGAAGGGCTGTTGGGTTCTTGTAGAATCACTCCTGCCTAACACTATTCTAATAGAACACCCTAACACTTTCCAAGGTTGACTGGTGGACAAATAGCTAGAAACATTGTCCGCAATCCACAACATCACCTCTTCACACTGTTCTGGCCTCAACAGTGCTCTACCACGAGTCCCAGTAACTTGAGACATGATGAACCTAGGGAGTGTAGCTCTGCGGCGTTCCCCTGCTCCCTCATCAGCAGGTGGTGTCTCACTCCGCCCAGGACCACAGCCTCTGACCCCTGCAGTAGTTGGACGTCCATGTCCACGCCCTCGTCCTCTACCCCTAGCCCTCGGGTTAATCATTTTCCAAACTAAAGTGTAAACTTAAATTTTTTTTTTTTTTTTTTAAAAACGATGCTATCCTATTGCTATGGTTACTTTCTAACCTACGCTGACAGCACACAACTGGATTTTGTGCTGTGCCTGATGACTTTGAGTTATAAAAAGAAATAAACGTTAAAAAAAAAAATCAGCAGACTGTGCCTTATTCAAATCAAACCCCTAATAAATTGTCCCACTTCGGTGTTTGAGGTGGATATGTGTGTCCCCAAGAGCTAAACACAACGGTCGCAAGTCTCCCTGCAAATTCCTCACAATATGGTACTAGCTGCACTACTAATGGCAGCAAGCCCAGCCACAAGCAAACCAAAAAAAAAGTAAAATAAAACGTTATTGTAGCCCTAAGAAGGGCTGTTGGGTTCTTGTAGAATCACTCCTGCCTAACACTATTCTAATAGAACACCCTAACACTTTCCCTGACCAGCAGCAGCTCTCTTCCTAGCGGCATCCAGACAGAGAATGATCCGAGCAGCGCGGGCAGGGGCTAGTCTATTCCAGGGTCACCTGATCAGGCCAGTCAACCACTGCTATCGACGTGTAAGGGTACCACGTCATGCTGGGTGGAGTGCAGAGTCTCCTGGCTTGTGATTGGCTCTGTTTCTGGCTGCCAAAAATCACAACGGCGGGAGATGCCATTTTCTCGAGCGGGCGAAGTTCGAGTACGCTAATGCTCGAATGAGCATTAAGCTCGGATGAGTATGTTCGCTCATCTCTACTGGTTACACATCTGTAATTAAACATGACATTGTCACTGAGCCAGGGGTAAAGGTAAGATCAAGGTCGTACAGAGTCCCTGAAGCTCGTAGACAAGCCATATCAGAAGAAGTTCAGAAGATGGGTTATTGAGGAGTCCAAAAGTGAGTGGGCCAGTCCAATTGTTCTAATTCCCAAACCGGATGGGACGTTGCGATTTTGCAACGATTTTAGAAAATTGAATGAGGTGTCTAAGTTTGATGCCTATCCCATGCCCCGGGTGGAAGAGCTTATTGAGAGACTAGGGGGAGCTCGGTACTTCACCACATTGGATCTAACTAAAGGATATTGGCAGGTACCCCTGACAGATAGGGCTAAAGCAAAGACAGCCTTTGTTACCCCTGAGGGCCTTTTTCACTATGTTGTGTTACCATTTGGGCTTCATGGGGCCCCCGCTACCTTTCAACGGTTAATGGACAGAGTGTTAAAGCCACATAGGAGATACGCCTCAGCCTATTTGGATGATATTATCATCTACAGCCAAGACTGGGAGAGTCACTTGGCCAAGGTACAGGCCGTAGTGAACTCTCTAAGGGCAGCGGGCCTGACCGCAAACCCCAAGAAGTGTGCGCTAGGAATGGAGGAGACACACTATTTGGGGTATGTGATCGGTCGAGGTATAAGTAAACCTCAGGTCAACAAGATTGACGCTATACAGGGTTGGCCTCAACCAGTGAGCACCAAACAGGAGCGGTCCTGTCTCAGGAGGTGAATGGAGAAGAACATCCCATTACCTAAGCAGGAAACTCACGCCAGCAGAGGAAAACTACAGTATCGTAGAGAAGGAATGTCTGGCGATAAAGTGGGCATTGGAGTCCCTACGATACTACACGCTGGGACGACAGTTCCGTCTAATAACTGACCACTCTCCTCTCACATGGATGAGTAGAACTAAGGAGAAGAATGCCAGGGTCACTAGGTGGTTCTTGTCCCTCCAAAATTTCAGTTTCATGGTGGAGCACAGAGCGGGGAAACTACAGGGCAATGCGGATGCCTTGTCCCGAACGCATTGCTTAATGTCAGGAGTTCGCCCAGGTGGTTCTGAACTGAGGGGGAGGGTATGTGAGAAAGTGAGAGTGTCATTTGGGAAAACCGCTATGTGTCATACAGGCAGATGAAATGCCCTGGGTTTGTCTGCAGTAACCCAAGGGTTAATGCAGACATGATAAGCAGGAATAGTCTGTTTTGCCTGTGTTGGCCTAGCTAACACAGACACATTTGTAATGTCCGTACTGGGCCTGCTTATTATGGAGTAGGGGTAGGCTGGTAGTGGGGCTCCTACTCCACCCGGGCTTCGGTCCTGGGTTTTTGAATTGCCCACAGGTGTGGGTCACAGGTCTCGTTAAGGCCTGATTTAATCTGCAGGCCAGAAGCAGTAGGAGAGACCCTACCTGGAGAGCTGAAGGCGAGATTGCATTCTCACAGCAAAGGTAACCGAGTGCCTCCTGTACTACTGCTGGCCAAGAGCGGGTGCCAGGCAGCCTGGTACCCGGATAGCTAGGGTCCATCAAATGTATTAGACAGCGCCTAGCCGGGCAGGAATTGCTTTTGTAACATTTTTGCATGTGCCTAAGCCAAGGCTGAATTTGTGTTCTGTTTTGCAAGTGTGAATAAAACACTTAAGTTGGACTTTAAACCGGATTGTGTCCCTGCTTCCTGCACTGCTACCAGTCAACTACTAGAGCAATTCCCCACAAGGGGTTAAAACAAAATGGAGGTGCAGTCTGCAAATTGTAATATTTTGTCATTGTAATTTTTCACAATACACTCATTTTGGGTGGAAAATTAAACATTTACAATGGATTAAATGAAAAAAGGCTCCACAAAGTTTGATACGCAAATTCTCCCGAGTACACCGATACCCCATGTGTGGTGGTGACCTGCTGTATGGGCATATGGACGGGCATAGAAGGGAAGGAGGTGCCATCCAGATCAGATTTGCTATGTCACATTGTACAGGCTATAATTTTTTTATTTTTTTTTATTGTGGACCTATAGGGGCTTATTTCTTTTGCCACATGAGATGCACTTTTCTGGTACGTAATTTTGGGGCATCTATAGTTAATTGGTGAGATTTAATTAACGCTTTGTTGGTGGAGGAAATGAAAATCATCAATTTTTAGGAAAATTTTTTGTGTTTTTTTTGGCCGTTAACCATACCATAAAAGTAGTATATTATTTTTATTCTGTGGGTTGCCACGATTACGAAAATACTTCATTTATATATTTTTTTTTATTTTTTCCCATTTTTACTGAATAAAAAGTAATTTGGCAAAATGATTGTTAATTTTAGCATCGCCATCTTTCATATGCATAACTTTTTTATTTCTCACCTCACAAATCTGTTTAAGGGCTTATTTTTTGCGAGAGTGATTGTTCTTTTTAGTAAACTTATTTTTGATTGTGTAACTTTTTAAAATCACTTTTTAGAGCATTTTTTAAAGGGCATTAATAAAAATTCATCTTTTTTTCAGAGAGTTTTTTGAGGTTGTTTTTTACGGGGGTTCACTTTGCAGATCTAATAATGATTCTGTTTTATTATGCAGATTGTTACAGATGCAGGGATACCAAATATGTGGGGGTTTTGTGTATTTTATTCAATTGTACTGAATAAAAACTAATTTGGAGAAAATCTTATTCATTTTAGCATCACCATCTTTTCATATGCATAACTTTTTTATTTTTTGGCTGACAAATCTGGTTAGGGGCTTATTTTTTGTGAGAACAGTTGTTATTTTTAGTGGGCTTATTTTAGAGTGCATACATTTTTTTAAATCAGTTTTTAGAGCATTTTTTATAGGGTATTAATTAAAAGTTTTCTTTTTTTGGAACATTTTTGCATTTTTTTCCTCTGGCGTTTACCGTGCAGGTCCAGTAATGATTCTGTTTTATTATGCAGATTGTTATGGACGCGGCAATACCAAATATGCGGGGGTTTTTTGTGTTTTTATGTTTTTTATACTTTATTAAGTGTTTTTATGGGAAAGTGACATTTTAGGGGCTTATATTTTTATGTATTTATTTTTTATTTATTATAATGTGTAGTGTTTAGTGTTTTTGCATGTTTTTACTTATACATACTTGAACTTAAACCAGCGATGCTCTGATCGCTGGTTCAAGTTCAATACACTACTCTACAATACTATTTTATTGTAGAGCAGTGTAATCTGTCTGGCACGCTTGCGCATGCTCAGACATATTACAGTCAGACCCGGACATGCCAGTCCTCGGAGCTGCCAAGAAGAGGATCGGATCCCCCGGTAAGCGGCATGGGGGATCCGATCCATAGGGGGAAGACCCTCAAGCATGACCGCGGCGTGTAAGGGGTTAACACCCGCGATCGGAGTCGGCTCCGATCGCGGGTGTTACAGAGCGGTGTCAGCTGTACTAGACAGCTGACAGCCGCTGCTTCTGGTACCGGCTCCGAGTCTGGTGCATCCGCGCCAAATGTTTCATGCAGTGAAGCTCCCGTGGCGAGGGCTAGATTTTCTGAAGTCTGGAGGTTCTTTAAAGAAATACCGGATGACCAACGGACTGTGGTGTGCAACCTGTGCCCCACCAGGATCAGCAGGGGTTCCACCACTACCAGCTTAACCACCACCAGTATGCGCAGGCATATGAATGCTAAACACCCCACTCAATGGAACCAAGGCCGTTCACCTCCGGCCGGGCACACCACTGCTCCTTCCCCTGTGTCATCTGCTGCCTCTGCTAGTCAGCCCCCTGCCCAAGACCCCGGCCCAAACACCTCCCGTGCAAAAACCACACCTTCGCCTCCACAATCCTCCACAGCATCCACCAATGTCTCCATGCGCAGCGCCCAGCTCTCTATACCCCAGGCGCTGGAGCGCAGGAGGAAATACAGAGCAACTCACCCACATGCCCAAGCCCTCAACGTCTACATCTCCAGATTACTTAGCCTGAAGATGCTGCCCTATAGGCTGGTAGAGACCGAGGCCTTTCGCAACCTCATGGCAGCGGCCGCCCCTCGGTATTCGGTCCCCAGCCGCCACTACTTTTCCAGATGTGCCGTTCCAGGCCTGCACCAGCACGTGTCAGACAACATCATCCGTGCCCTGACCAACGCCGTTTGTGACAAGGTCCACCTGACCACAGACACGTGGACGAGTGCTGCTGGGCAGGGCCACTATATATCGCTGACAGCACATTGGGTTAACTTGGTGGAAGCTGGGACCGAGTCTGACCCTGGGGCTGGTCATATACTGCCGACGCCGAGGATTGCGGGGCCAACCTTGGTCCAGGTCTCTCAGGCCTACTAGTCCTCCTTCCCCTCCCACACCTCCTCCTCCGAATTACAATCCGTGGGCATGGCGCCATCAGTCGGTAGCTCTAGACACAGCAGTAGTGCCGTCGCTAAGGGACAGCAGGCGGTGCTCAAACTGCTGAGCCTAGGCGATAAAAGGCACACCGCCCAAGAGCTATTACAGGGCATCACGGCGCAGACTGATCTGTGGCTGGCACCGCTGAACCTGAAGCCAGGCATGGTTGTGTGTGACAACGGCCGTAACCTGGTGGCAGCTCTGCAACTCGGCAGACTGACACATATGCCATGCCTGGCCCATGTGTTAAATCTCATAGTTCAGCAGTTTCTCAAGATATTTCTCAGGATTTCCATTCTCCATCAGGTGAAAGAAGCTCAACCTGAATAATGTATGCACTCCTCCTCCTCATTTTCCTCCTTCTCCTCCTCTTTGTACACTAAAGCAGAGGAAACTGGCTATTTTTTGCCAGGGCCAACTGGCTCTAGCTATAGTACTCTATGTATTTAATTTTTCTGGAGGGCCACCTACCCGGTCCTTTGTTTTAAACAATTTTTGGGAGTCCCACATACAGGTACTCTATGTATTTAATTTTTCTGGAGGGTCACCCACCCAGTCCTCTGGTTTGAAAACTTTTTTGGACTCCCACATACAGGCACAATCCAAATTTAATTGTCTCCATAGCAGCCGCCACACGTCGTCTTTATAGCTGCCTCCACACGTTGTCTCCATTGCTACCTCCACACATCATCTCCATAGCTGCCTCCCAAAGTCGTCCATATAGCTGCTTCCATACATCGTCCCCTTAGCAAACGAGCTTTGTCAGGCAGAATTTTGGGTTGTTTTCATGGCTTCCACATCAAACTTGTTGACTTTGTTGCCACCCTGCTGTGTTATCCACAAAATATACTGGCAAACTTTTATCATTTACCAATTTTATTTCAGCGCTTCTTGCGCATCTGTTTATATTCCCCTCACCCACCATAACCAAGCCAATTACTTATAAGAACAGTACTACACTTGATCTTATACAAAAGGTTCTTAGAAGTGCTGTTTGTAGCTCCCGCCTGCTTTGAAAATGATAATTTTTTCAAAGTAAACGCTTCTGGCCCCCAGGCCCATTTTGGGTGGGGAGGAGCCGAGAGACAGGGGCTTGGACAGGCGAAAGCTCGCCTGGCAGCGGACCGCCAGCTCCATCCCAAGATTAGGCAGCTTCAGAGGCATCCATGCATACTGCCCCTGCTGTTTCCTGTCCATTTCGCCTCCACGATCCTCCACAGCGTCCACTAATGTCTCCATGTGCAACTATCAACTGCCTATACCCCAGACGCTGGAGCACGAGAGGATATACAGCACATCATCCCCTTATCAAATGAGCTGTGTCAGGCAGAATTTCAGGTGTTTCACCAGATACATAATGGAACTCGGCGCATCTGTCGCCGCCATGCTGGAGACCTGAAGTTGCAATCATAGCAGTGCAATATGGATGCCCCATACTGTCGCTCTTAATCATGGAAGTCGTCTCCATGGATGCCTTCACATGAGCTGTCAGGCTCATTTTTCGGGTGTTTCACCAGATACGTTATGGAACTTGGTCACTATGTTGCCACCATGCTGTGTTATCGACTAAATATACCGTAGGAAATCATTTCTACGCTTCTTGCTCACCTCCTTTGGTTCCTCTATGCCACCTTAACCAGGCAAAATACTGATACATACAGTGCTACACGTTATCCTCGACAAAAGGAATTTTTAAAATTGGTTTGAAGCCTGAGTCCATTTGGGGTATGTCGCCATGCCACTCTCTAGCCTGCCGTTGCTGCCGCTACCTCTGCATGCCGTCCCCTATAGTGTCAGGGTCAATTATTGGATGTTTTAGATGCTATCTAGCTTAATTCGGTCACTCTGTCATCGCCATGCTGTTGCCCATAATTTTGGCATAATGGTGTGATTAAGCAGCCTCAGAGGCATCCATGCATGCTGCCCCTGCTGTTTCCTGCCCTTTTCCGTGGTGTTTCTATCATTTTCTGAGGTT
Organism: Engystomops pustulosus; assembly: GCF_040894005.1. NCBI lineage: Eukaryota > Metazoa > Chordata > Amphibia > Anura > Leptodactylidae > Engystomops > Engystomops pustulosus. The sequence goes on from NC_092412.1 coordinate 132,787,008, forward strand.
TCCAGGTGTTTGGCCAAGCTTCCCTGTGCAGACTTCAATGGGGTTCGTTATTCGAGGCGAGCACTCGAGCATCGGGAAAAGTTCGTCTCGAATAACGAGCACCCGAGCATTTTAGTGCTCGCTCATCTCTAATGCTAAGAAACAGGCCAACTTACTGGGTTAGCTAGCGCTGTCTTTTGGTTCAGCTAGGTAATTATCAAAATATATTTCCAGCAAATCAGGTAACTTAGTATGAAAAAATGCTTGATAATTTACTGTGCTACTATTGTTTTAGAAAGTTAGAAGAATTGAAAAATACTGCAGTTTTGTTTGTGGATGGTTCGATGGATGATTTGGTGTTTTGGTGGATGGTTCCCTTCTTTGAGGTATTCTTGTTATAATATGTTAACTTGCTGATTAGTAGTGGGTCTCACCTCTGTGACACCCAGAAATCATGCACCCAGGTAAATGGAGCAGATGAACACATGCACTGCCACTTCCTTCCCTTCTAGCTGTGCATGTTTCACCATCTGCATTGTTCATTTTGTGTTACAAGTAACTTCCATTTTTGTGATCAGCATGGGACCAAGTCATGGGACCATCACTGGTGTCTAGGTTTTCCCCTGTCCATTGGATAGATTGTAACTTAATGTAACTGGAATGTTGCCAACCTGATTTTGTTACAAATTTTCCAAATGACTAAAATCCATATATGTAAAAGTGAGCGTGAAACGCTTTGCTAAAAAAATGTTATTTGGTAAATGTTATTGGATATCCAATTTGGTAAATTGTTGAATTTAAACAGTATATAATGTCCGTTGTATAGTATAAGGTATAAAATATTGTGAAAGTAAAAACAAAGAAACAAGAAATCTTGTAGGGTTAGGTTTGTACTGTGGCCACTTAGCCCCATAATACTTTATGTTCTGTAATGACCCTTATTCAATTATCACCTCATACACACTGTAGTCAGGATTAACAACTGTCACGGGTCCCCACGCCCAGACTTACCACTTCACGCTCCTGCTCCGGATCCAAATAGGCCACGTGCGTTCCCGCTCCCTAGGCTGCGCAAGTGCCGGCTCTTCAGGATTTAAAGGGCCAGTGTCCTGGTGATTGGCACTGGACAATCCGGCTCTACTATATAACCTGGCGGCTCCCATCATGTCCTGCCGGATCTTCAGCCATTTCCTGTGAAGTGAAAGCCCTCCAGTGTTCCTGCGTTTCTAGTGTTCCTCTGTGTTCCTGTGTTACCAGTGTTACTCTGTGTTCCATTCCTGTGTATCCCGCGTTCCAGTTCCTCCTCCTGTGTTCCCATGATCCTGCTCTTGCGTTCCTGTTCCGTGTGCCAGCTCCTGTGTTCCTGCTGTGATTCCTAATGTTCAGTCCTGGGCTCGGACTGTCTCCTGCATTGCTACCTTGGCTGCCACTGGTGACTAGTCGCACCTATGGAACAATCTGGTGGTACCTCGCCACAGCAAGACCATCCTTTTTTGCGTCGGGCTCTGGTGAAGACCAGGTGGCACTTAGACTCTGGTCCCAGATGTCAGCTAGTACCATCTCCCACGGTGGTCCAGAGGATCCACAAACCCCTCAAGTCAAGTTCTGTATCCTGGCCTCCAAGTTATCCTGGAACGTTATCCAGCAACCTACAAAAAAGAACTGTACTCTGAGTGGTCTCATCACCCTGGCCACTCGGATAGACGTGCAGTTCATGGAACATGATGGAGAACTGCACCACGAGCAACCACAGGCTCTGCTACCCCGGCTACCTCGCTTGAGTCCGGTTTTTCAAAAACCACTCCAGCATCCGGCCGCACAGTCAGACGTGGAGCCTATGCAAGTCGACAGAGTCCGTCTCTCCGCTGAGGAACGTTCTAGACACTATCAAGAAAACCTCTGTCTCTACTGTGCCAGTCCAGAACACTCCATTGGGGCTGATAGTGTCTGTTCTCCCACATCCAGGAGACGCCAACACCTTGGGTTTCTGGGAGGTACTTCCCTAGGTGTAAATGCTATGTCTCTACGTTTGTCGGTTCCTGTGCTCCTCGGTGTCCAAGGGGGCCCTAAAGGGGGGGTTAATGTCACAGGTGCTCCCACGATCCATGTCTCGGATGGCTGGCACGCCCATGCCCCGCTCCGTGGTGCTGTCCCCGCTGCCCCGTTTCCTGGGCCAGACTTACCGCTCCTGCTCTGGACCCGTCTAGGCCGCGCACACATCCCCCCCTTTCTAGGGTGCGTGCGTGCCGGCTCTTCAGGATTTAAAGGGCCAGTGTCCTGGTGATTGGCGCTGGTCAATCTGGCTCTGCTATATAACCTGGGGGCTCCCATCATGCCCCACCAGATCTTCAGCCATTTCCTGTGAAGTGAAAGCCCTTCCAGTGTTCCTCCGTGTTCCTGTGTTACCAGTGCTCCTCTGTGTTCCGTTCCTGTATATCCTGCGTTCTAGTTCCTCCTCCTGTGTTCCTGTGATCCTGCGTTACTGTTCTGTGTGTCAGCTCCTGTGTTCCTGCTGTGAGTCCTAGTGTTCCTAACAGCTGTGTTCTCCCGCTGTCACTCCAGGCTCGGACTGTCTCCTGCATTGCTACCTTGGCTGCCACCGCGGGCTAGTTGCACCTGTGGAACAACCTGGTGGTACCCCGCCACAGCAAGACCATCCCGCTTTGCGGCGGGCTCTCGTGAAGACCAGGTGCCACTTAGACTCCGGTCCCAGGTGTCGGCTAGTACCATCTCCTGCAGTGGTCCAGAGAGTCCACAGACCTCTCAAAACCCTGACAACAACTCATATATAGAGATAAAACTTATACCACCACTTGTCAGTAAGTGATGATTACCCATTATATTTTCCCCCTCCCTGCACAGGACCTCAGTATAGGCCACAGAACATGCCTTTAGCACAGTACCATTTAATAATAATAATAATAATAATACACTTTATTTATATAGCATTATCATATTTAGCAAGAGTTTTACAGATAGTTTGATAAATATACAAATAAAATAAGATATAGCAGAGCCTATTGATTTTAGGAAATACTGATTTAATTTCCACTGCAATGCAGCTTCACAGAGATTATAGGTGTTTAAGCCCTGTTAAACCAGTTCCCTGTAATGTACTGAGGAGATACAAAAAACTTGAAACAATGAAATCCACAGTTGAGAGCTTGTTCCTTCGATGTATTTGCATCTCATCAGTAGAGTTTAGGGAATTGGTTTGGCCACAGATTCGAGGCAAAGTTTCCTTCCTCTATTCTGGAAAACATATTTACTTCCCTGAATCCACAGCACAGCATATGTGACCTTTAATTCACTGTATGCATAAAAAGGTGATCATTAATTGCTATTTTTTCTTTAGGAGTTTAGTTTCCTCCCTGGTTTTTCTCTGGTGTCTTTCTAATAATGGTGAAATGACACGCGCTACAAAGCCTCATGTTATATAAGCATGCAGTTTTAATTTTTTAAATCTGCACTCAGCTCTGAAAAATTTCCATATTCTCATGTTATTCATTGTAAATCTTCGTTACACCCCCAGACAGTTATTTTCTACCTTTAAATTTCATCTCTGTCATCCAGCATCTCTACTCACTTCTCTCATTAGAGCCACCGACTTTGCCTCACACTTTAAAAGCAAAATAGAAAGGATCAAAGATAGCTTCAAACTATCATCCCTGCAACCCACCCACACTTTCCAATGATCGGAAAGTTCTCTCCATATTGTCAAGCTCTCACCTCACTACTTGTGCACTTGACCCAATCCCATCACTACTGCTTCCCAACATCAGCACTTTCCTTGTCCCAGCAGGCCGTTGGGGTCATATATTAATGTTGAACTGATTGCACCTGTTGAATTCCTCTAAGAAGGGAAACTTAGATATTTACAATATGAATTCAAAATATTACTACACTGAGACAGCCTTCACCAAGGTCTCTGATGAACGTCTTGCTACCATGGTCCCTTTGAGACTGTTGACCCTACTCTCAGTGTGCAAACTCACCATATCTCATAATCATTCCTTCATCTAACACAACCCTCCCACCAGGCCTCAGATTCAGGACCTCTCAACAACCTGCCACCTCCTAAACCCAGAGTCTACAAAATTGGTAGTCTACACCCTCATTATATCTATCTTGGACTTCTGAAACATTCTTCTCTGTGATTCCCCTGCTAACTCTCTAACACCCTCCACCAATACATCCTAAACTCTACAGCCCCACTGGTTACCCATTGTACAACAAATGTCATTTTAAAATACTAATTATGATCTACAAAGCCGTCCACAACCTATCCATTACATCTCTAACCTAATCAATATGATCCCATGTAAATCTCTGATCCTCACAATGCCTTCTGCTTTTCTCTCCTGCCATCTGCTCTTCTTACAACTGTCCGAGGCATTTCAATATTTCAAATGTAATGTGAAAACCAATCTGTTTAGAATTGCATACAATACACTAAAACTTCACTACTATGCTCCTTTACCTATAGTTTCCATCTACGGTTTCCTCCCACACTCCAAAACATACTGTTAGGTTGTTTAGATTGTGAGCCCCATCAGGACAGGGACCAATTTGACAAGCTTTGTTCAGCGCTGCGTAATCTGTGTGCGCTATATAAATAAAAGAATTATTATTGAAAAAAAGAATTATTATCTACTCTCCTTTATAGATTGTAAATGCTGATACATGTGATTGTCAAAAGACTGACCAGGAAATATGCTGCAGGAATGGAGAGCCAGAGCAGATCAACTAGATTTCTATTCTGTCCTTTCTGCTCTGACCTCCCATTCCAGTTAAGCTGGAAAGCCCCTTTAACAACAAGGGCTACAATGTTAATGAAAACCTGTAGTTAGGGTTAGAATTTAATTCAGAAGCTTTATGGAATATTTATTTATATTTATATCACATCCTATTCTATGCAATAGCACTCCCTCACACAAATACAGGGGATTCAATGTAAAGTAGTTCAAGATGTCCTAGGTCAGTGGTGGCAAACCTATGGCACAGGTGCCAGAGGCGGCACTCCAAGCTCTTTATGTGGGCACCCGGGCCTTCACCCCAACACACCAGACAGGACTCAAAGAATTTTCCTGCAGTTCCAAGCAACTTAAAAGATGCTGCTTTCAGTGATATTTTGATACTTACTTGGCTACTTAATGTAGAAAGAGGGAGAATGTGTAGACAGGGCCGAATTATCTTTGGAGGATCTCCTGCTGGCCCTACAATTCTCTGTTTACAGAGGGGCACTGGAAAGAAGCTACAATGATGCAAATTTTTCTTCCTTCTTTCTACTGTGTTGGTGTCCTCAGGAGGCCAGTATGATTGAACGTTGTTGAAGAACAGGGAGCAATAAGTTACTGCTTTAATTTTTGGTTGACATCTCGCGATAGAGGGGGTTTTGGGGTTGCAGTTTGGGCACTCAGTCGCTAAAACGATCGCCATCACTGTCCTAGGTAGAAAAAAGTGCCTCTATATTGGTCAAAACTAAATTGCTTGTCAGGCTGTTAAAATAATCACCTGACTTAAGCAGATATCGCTGATAGTTTCATAGAAAGTTTAGATGATTTCTTGAAGCTAAATAAAAAACACTTTTCCTGTTTGACAGTTGGTTCCAATTGGTAGCAGGGAGGAAATAGTTCTCCACGTGTATTTATTAATGTATTATGTTTATTGTTATTGAATTAATAAGGAGAAACAAATGATATTTATATCTGCCCTGTCATGTCCCCTGCATTGGTTGATCTTGATAGATATATGGCTAGAACAGTACTAGCTGTATATAAATAGAAACATTTTGTGGAGAATTTGTAAAGTACATAACAATATCCTGCACAGTCACAGACAAGGAAGTATGTATAATAGTTGATAAGAAAATGTGTCTGTACATTTAAGTATTTGTACATCTTAAGAGTGCTCTATTAGGTTCTTTCAAAAATAGTTTGGGTAATTTATATCTGTCTATCTATCAGCCAAAACATTGCCTGTGTGAGGTATCATTAAAACCTCTCATTTTGGTTGACAAGCCATTGGAGTGCTGCAGTTTTTTTAAAACTGTATTTATTGTAATTTTTAGAAAAATATTAAGACCCTAACATAGGGCCACTAACATAAACAGACTCAAAGGATGGTATGTGTGTGTGTTGGGGTGGGGGGGTGGGGGTAGAAATAAGGGTAAGAAGGGGTCGGGAGAAGAGAACTTGTTCAATAGTTTCCGTTTGACCCTGATTGTCAGTTTACTCTAACATTTGGTGGGTCCCTCTTCCGGTTCAGGAATCAGAATCCAAGGAGAGTTGGGCAAATAACCATTCTTATGGCCTTGTAAAATAGTTTTACCAGATTCGAAGACAAGGTGGGGGCATAATCCATTCAATGCAAAATAAAAAAAAAGCAAATGTGACACTTGCTCATCAACTCATCCCCCGAGGTCAAGCCCTCATCCTAAGCATGGTGTATCATAAAAAACACTACCACAGTGCTAAGTGCTAAGTAATATGTGCTATCATTCCTGACCAAACTTTAGCCAAGTTCTACAGGAGGGTCTCCTACAAGCTGTCGATTCTGAAACCATACTGTGGCTACAAAGCAATTTCTGATGACTCGCCTCATAATTAGAGATTAGAGGTCATAATTAGAGATGAGCGAGCACTAAAATGTTTCGAATAACGAACCTCATTGAAGTCAATGGAGACTCGAGCATTTTTCAAGGGGACCAAGGCTCTGCACAGGGAAGCTTGGCCAAACACCTGGAAACCTCAGAAAATGATGAAAACACCACGGAAATGGACAGGAAACAGCAGGGGCAGCATGCATGGATGCCTCTCAGGCTGCATTATGCCAAAATGATGGGCAACAGCATGTCGATGACAGAGTGACCGAATGAGGCTAGATAGCATCTAAAACATCCAATAATTGACCCTGACACTATAGGGGACGGCATGCAGAGGCAGCGGCAGCAGCGGCAGGCTAGAGAGTGGCATGGCGACATACCCCAAATGGACTCAGGCTTCAAACCAATTTAAAAAATTCCTTTTGGCGAGGATAATGTGTAGCACTGTATATATCAGTATTTTGCCTGGTTAAGACGGCAGAGAGGAACCAAAGGAGGTGAGCAAGAAGCGCTGAAATGATTTCCTATGTGAACAAAAGGTTGACGGTATATTAAGTTCATAACACAGCATGGTGGCGACATAGTGACCAAGTTCCATAACCTATCTGGTGAAACACATGAAAAATGAGCCTGACACAGCTCGTTTGCTAAAGGGACGACATGTGGAGGCAGCCATGGAGACGACTTCCATGATTAAGAGCGACCATATTGCGCTGCTATGATTGAAACTTCAGGTCTCCAGCATGGCGGCGACAGATGGGCCGAGTTCCATTATGTATCTGGTGAAACACCCGGAAATTCTGCCTGACACAGCTCGGTTGATAAGGGGATGATGTGCTATATTTCCTCTCGCGCTCCAGCGTCTGGGGTATAGACAGTTGAAAGTTGCGCATGGAGACATTGGTGGACGCTGTGGAGGATCGTGGAGGCGAAATGGACAGGAAACAGCAGGGGCAGTATGCATGGATGCCTCTGAGGCTGCCTAATCTTGGGATGGAGCTGGCGGTCCGCTGCCAGGCGAGCTTTCGCCTGTCCAAGCCCCTGTCTCGGATCCTCCCCACCCAAAATGGGCCTGGGGGCCTGAAGCGTTTACTTTGAAAAAATTATAATTTTCAAAGCAGGCGGGTCGTTTGAATATTTCATCTAGGAATAATGGAATAGCATAGCGTTCTATTTTTTTTATTTTTTTCGGAAATGGTTCCAGGATTAAGAGCGACAGTATTGGGCATCAATATTGCGCTGCTATGATTGCAACTTCAGGTCTACAACATGTCGGCGACAGATGGGCCGAGTTCCACTTTGTATCTGTTGAAACACCCGAAAATTTTGCCTGACACAGCTCGTTTGATAAGGGGACGATGTATGGAGGCAGTAAGGTAGTAGTAGATTAAAGGTGCTGTAGTTAAAACTATGTTAGTTGGACCTTGGGATGGAGCTGGCGGTCCGCTGCCAGGCGAGCTTTCGCCTGTCCAAGCCCCTGTCTCTCAAATCCTCCCCACCCAAAATGGGCCTGGGGGCCAGAAGCGTTTACTTTGAAAAAATATAATTTTCAAAGCAGGGGAGGGCTACAAACAGCACTTCTAAGAACCTTTTGTATAAGATCAAGTGTAGTACTGTTCTTATAAGTAATTGGCCTGGTTATGGCGGGGGAAGGAAACGTAAACAGATGCGCAAGTAGCGCTGAAATAATATCGGTAAATGATAAAAGATTGGCGGTATATTTTGTGTATAACACAGCAGGGTGGCGACAAAGTTAACAAGTTTGATGTGGAAGCCGTGAAAACAACCCAAAATTCTGCCTGACACAGCTCGTTTGCTAAGGGGACGATGTATGGAAGCAGCTATGTGGATGACTTTTGGAGGCAGCTTTGGAGATGACGTGTGGAGTTAGCAATGGAGACAACGTGTGGAGGCAGCTATAAAGACCAGCTATAAAGACCAGAGGAGCGGGTAGGTGGCCCTCCAGAAAAATTAAATACATAGTACTATAGCTAGAGCCAGTTTGCCCTGGCAAAAAATATCCAGTTTCCTCTGCTTTAGTGTACAAAGAGGAGGAAAAGGAGGAGAATGAGGAGGAGTTGTGCATACATTATTCAGGTTGAGCTTCTTTTACCTGGTGGAGAATGGAAATCCTGAAAAAAACAAGTCTTTATTCATCTTGATAAGCGTCAGCCTGTCAGCGCTGTCAGTCGACAGGCGTGTACGCTTATCGGTGATAATACCACCAGCTGCACTGAAAACCTGCTATGACAACACGCTAGCGGCAGGGCAGGCAAGAACCTTCAAGGTGTACAGCGCCAGTCCGTGCCACATGTCCAGCTTTGAAACCCAGTAGTTGTAGGGAGCTGTGTAATCATTTAGGACGATGGTATGGTCAGCTACGTACTCCCTCACCATCTTTCTGTAAAGATCAGCCCTACTCTGCCGAGATTGGGGACAGGGGACAGTGTCTTGCTGGGGTGACATAAAACTGGCAAAGGCCTTGTAAAGCGTACCCCTGCCAGTGCTGGACAAGCTGTCTGCTCGCCTGCTCTCCTTCGCTGCCGCTAGCAGTGTCAGAAGGGAAATACTGTTTCAGCTTGTGCCCCAGGGCCTGCTGGTATTAATGCATTCTCACACTCCTTGTCTCTACAGGGATAAGAGTGGAAAGATTTTGCTTGTACCGTGGGTCCAGGAGAGTGAATACCCAGTGATCGGTGCTGGAATAAATTCTTTGAACGCGAGGGTCACGGGATAGGCAGCCTAGCATGAAATCTGCCATATGCGCCAGAGTCCCAACGTGCCCTCACGGGAATTCACTCCCCTCACTGGCCTGACTCTCCATTTCCTCTTCCTCCTCTTCCTCCAACTCCTCTTCTTCTGCCCATACACGCTGAACAGTGAAGGACTGAGCAATGCTCCCCTCTTCTGTCTCGCCAACATTCTCCTCTTCCTCCTCATCCTCCTCAGTAGTAAGATGAGGAATTCCAGGATGGTATTAGCGCCAATCACTCGGTTTTGGAGACAGCTCGTTCAAATTGTCTACTTTTTATTTCATAAAGCTTAAAAAGATGCGTTTCGAGCCCGAACCGGGCTCTTCATCAGTTAAAATTAAGCATAACATGCAGTAAATCTGCGGGTTTAAATAGTGGTTTTTTGGCGCGAGTCGTTGCGGTTGCATCGCGTTAGTGTGACGTCAGAGTAAACATAAAAACCTATAGTAATAGTATGTTCATTCATAAAATTGTTCCTTCTTAAAATGGTGTGTTTGGCGACAATAAATAAATAAATACATGAATAGTGACTGCTAGCAATTAGATAATGGCATAATTCATTTCGTAAAATAAATAAATAGAGAATTCTTTAGTGTAAAAAATGTATAAGAAAACTATTATGTTAAAACTTAATAATAGTGTTTAAAACGATACATGGTATTTAGACCAATACCTGGTGTTACCCCGTTGATGTCATATTCAATTCTGTTGGTTATGTTACGGACTAGTTTGGCGGAATTATGTTTGTTGAGACTGAGCACTGAGAAACAGACCTGAGGGTGCTTTGGATATCAACAAGGGAATCTTCTTCCCCCGTCTCTTGTGACGAGCGCAAAGCTTCCAACTTCATGCTGACCAGAGAGTTTTTCAACAGGCCAAGCATCGCCACTGACCATCTGTGTTGACTCCTCAAAGTTACTCAGCCCCTGACAGATATCAGACATCCACGTCCACTCCTCATTGTAGACTTGAGGAAGCTGACTGACCTGACTACCAGTTCTGGTGGAAGTTGACATCTGGCAGTCTACAATCGCTCTGCGCTGCTAGTAAACTCTGGATAACATGGTTAATGTTGAAATCCTACTCGTGGGCGCGTCGCACAACAGTCGGTGAGTGGGCAGTTGGAGGCGGCGCTGCGCTGCCCTCAGAGTGGCAGCATCTGTGCTGGACTTCCTGAAATGCACACAGATGCGGCGCACCTTCGTGAGCAGGCCGGGCATATGGCGGATCCTTTCAAGTTTGAGGGTGCCACAACTTGGCCTGGTCCCCAAGCGTGTGCCTGGAAAGTTCAGGTTGATTCATCGCTTGTCCTTTCCCAGTGGGGAGTCAGTCAATGAAGGCATCTCAAAAGAGGAGGCAGCGGTGGCTTATTCTGCCTTCGACAACGTAATAGTGATGGTACAAAAGGCTGGTAAAGGTGCCCTGTTGGCAAAATCTGACACACAATCGGCTTTTTGGCTGTTGCCAGTGCTTCATGACTGTTTCCACTTATTGGTTGTCGTTTAATAGGTTTGTTCTTTTTTGATATGTGTTTGTCAATGGGCTGTTCCATTTCTCTGTTATTATTTTGAGGTTTTAGTAGCTTTTTGGAGTGGACAGTAAAAGTTAGGACGGGCAGGGTTACAGTTCTCCATTACCTTAACGATTTCTTGTTCGTTGGGTTTGGGGGCAGTTTTTCGGTCCATGAGGCCCGCTGCATGTTCTCTCTATCGTGGGTATATACATAGACACTTTAAAATGGAGTTCTGCTTACCTGTTAAAAAATTTAATTGTCTATGTGCAGCGGTAAAATACGATAATCGTCCTTTTAAGGTCATTTCGAAGCAGCTGCAGTTGTTGATTGACCTCTTGAATTCCGTAGGTAAAATCATCCTCATGAGGAGTTTTTTTTCTAGGCTGTTGTCCTTGGCTACCGCCGGTATATACCAGACAGACCATTTTGTCCAGGTCACAAGGTCAAATCGTGACAATTTGCAGGTGTGGAGGGTGTTTTTTGAAACATTTAATGGTAGATCTTTGTGTCAGCAGGCAGAGAGTGGGAATGCTGATTTACAGTTATTTACTTATGCGACAGACGATTGTGGTTTTGGCACAATATTTAGTCTTTCATGTTAGTTGCCGTCTTGTTAGTTGGATAGAAGCGTGATTAAGAACATGAAGTTGTTGGAATTATTTCCCATATTTGTGGCCGTTGAGCTATGGGGAACAGGCGAATTTGTTTCTGGACCGACAATATGGTGGTGGTCCATACGGTGAATAGCTTGTTCTCCAGTTCTTTACCTGTATTGGTGTTGCTTCGTCGTTTGGTGTTGCATTGTTTGTCTTGAAATATCACGTTTAGAGCAAACATGTTCCGGGAGTAGAGAATGTGGTAGCTGAAGCATTGTCCCACTTTCAGTTTTCCAGTCTTCACCCTGGGGCCCCAGAGTTGGGGGAGCCAACTGTTTATATTAATACAGCAATCTGTGGTTCCCGCCACTTGGGAATGTCACTACAAGGTTTGGGAGTAGTCGTTATGGTTGGCTGGTGGCTGCCCTCTGGCAGATGCAGATGCCAGGTTACAGGTCACAGTATTGTTCTTGGTTGCCCGAAGGCCTAATTGGCTGCCAAAAAGTGGCATGCTAGGGTTGCATTTATGTCTATGCTGCACAGTTTTGGTAAGATAATAAAACAATTTGTCATTCAGCAGGCTTTTGCAAGGATGTCCTTTGCTCTCCTACAGTGTCTCAAGGTGGTGTCAGAGGTTGCCTTGTTCTTAGTTGTTAAAGGTCGAATGTTTGTTTTGTGCAGCGTTTTCTCTGGCCTTCTATGCAGTGCTGAGGGTGAGCGAACTGGTGTCTAAAAGTAGCAGCTGTCTGGGTCGATTACGTGTAGATGATGTGGTTCTTTTAGGAGATAGGGTGAGGGCCTGTGTCAGATAGTGAGTTTGGAGCTCACTCTTTTCGCATAGGCGCTGCCACTGAGGTGTATGCACTGGGCATGGATGAGGTGGGCATAAGGCTTTTGACCAGGCGGTGGTCAGCATGCTTCAAAGGTTACATTCATCCTGATTTGGTGTTGGTTTAGCCAATAAAACATTTTGGTTGCTTCTGTATTATGCTGTTACTTATTCCTTGTTTCTCACGGTATTTAATTTTGTACAGGATCCGACAGGCCACATGTCTGGTTGCTGGGCCATTCATACATATATTGGGCAGAAAAGTGGGGTGTCAGGCAACCGGGCGTTCGGAATCTTGGGCTTCCATTGGACAGGCGTATGGGGGTTAAGGTGGGTCCAGCTGTGGTTTTGGTGTTGGAGATCACTGATAAAAGTTTAGTTGTCCAGGTTTAAAGAGCTTTTTGTTGAGTGTATTATAATGTGGTCTGACATTGTTCCTTGTACTGCATGGAGGGGCGCTCACAATTTGTAGTCGATAGAAATTACATAAGGGTTATTGGTGGTATTCCCATTCATAATTTTCTATTGGAAGGGAATAATGGCAATATGTTGTTACCAGACAGGGTGCACTTAAACGAAATTGGCAATGATGTCTATTTGTCAGAGCAGCAGGATGGGGTTGAGGTGGCTTTGCATAGGCTTTTGGGGGGTGCTTGGTAGCCTGAGAAGGCTCAAACAAACCCGTAGGACATTGCCCTGGAGAAGAAGGGGCAGCTTGGTACCTCATGCACGGCGGGCAGAAGAAGTCTAAAGTGGGTTTCCGGATTTAAGGGCAAAGGTCAAAATAGTCTTTAATGTTAAATTGTATTTGGTTAAATAAAGCTGTGGAGAGTTCCCGCAGTCGAGAATACAAGCATTCTCCATACTTTCATTCTAACATTATTAGCAGTTACCTGCTCCTGTGCTGTGACGTCTTCTATTTCCAGTAATGTAGACAATCTATGTAAGAATCTACTAAAGGGAATGCACAAAAACCAGAGAAGAGAGGGGCGTGGCTTGGCTGCCATCTAAGATGTACGTGTGAGACTGTAGCTCTGTGGCAACTCCGACTTTAAAGCGACCAAACCCGCTGATATTTCACCCATTCATCCCTGCTACCCTGCTGTCATGACTAAGAAGAGGAAAAACATAGTACATGCGTAAAAACTCACTAATTTCAGGTTGTCTTTATCGCCGAGCTCTATCCAAGTGCTGTAGCGCTGACATCTCAGGCACATGCTGCTTCCCCTCAGCTTCCAGCAACCTCCGGCTCACTTCGCAGATCCAGGTCAGTCATAGAATTGTATGATCCCTCCTCGCCAGAGGACAGAGAGAGACAACAGATAGGGAAAGGAGCTCACAGTTTGCAGCATGGAAAGGCCCTGCAGGACCTTGTGTCATCTCTCCAGGCTTGCAGCCCGGCCAAACAGAAGCCTCGGCTGTATCAGGAGGTAAGCTGCATAGAACAGCTACTAGGCCAAGACATCAGGGATGCATTTGATTCACTGCTTACATCTAATAATACCTACACAGAAGTATCAATGAAGGGAATGCTTACAGTACTGTGCAGATCCTTTCAAAAAGACATCAATTACAGATTCCTATACATGGCTCAATTCAATCCCTGGGTGACAAAACTGACCATATAGAAAACCAAATGGGAGAATTTGCGTTGTCTTACAACGACCTTATAGATGCCCATTATGAGCTAGAAAACGAGGTACTACAGTTAGGAGCTAAAATGACAAATCTAGAAGATAGGTCGTGCCACAATAACATTAAAATCAGGGGAATCCCAGAAGTAGTGCTGCAGGCAGATCTACTCAACTATGTGCAGGTGCTAATCAAAACCATTCTGCCAGATTCTTCAGAACATGATATAACTATCGACAGGGTGCACACGGTCCCCAGAACAAAACATCTTGATGAAGCTGTTCCAAGAGACGTACTGGTATCCATTTTTATAAAGTGAAAGAGCGACTACTTGAAACCACAAGAAAGATGGGTCAACTGCCAGCTCCATACGCCAACATTGCATTATTTACTGAACTTTCTGCAATGACTTTACAGCTTAGAAGGCAACACGCAGCTATTACCACCATCTTGCGAGAAAATAAAATCCTCTATAAATGGGGCTTCCCTGTACACCTCCTTCTCACTAAGAACGGTGTAACCCATGCTATACGATCAGTGGATGAAGCATTTCTACTACTAAAATGTGGGATTCCTACTCTAAATATGCCAACATCTCCAAAGAAACCTCCAGACGGAATAGAATAGGAATGGCAAACAGTTGACCACCACAACACGCATCATTAATCAGTGGTCAGATATATTGCAAATGGTGGCTGCGGTCCTTGGCTCACATTGCCGTCAATACGGTATCTGCTGGACTTTCCCCCAACATAGTCCGTCAGAGCCTTTTTCCAATTATGGCTCAAGCTAGAAATACGGACTCTACTAGATTGCACAAAAGTAACCATTTGTTCAAATAGTTTTCAATATATCATTTTCCCTTGTTTTCTTTGCAGGGTAGATTTATTAAGATAATGGGGCAGATTTACTTACCAGTCCCCTGACAAGATTTAATTACGCGTTCCCTGACAAGAATGTACAGCTGCCGCAATTCTTTACAAGTGTGCGCCCGATATCCTGCATGTGTTGCTTCCTGCTCAGGTGCCCCGGAGTTCACCATCTTCCTGCTGGTGCATGTAAGTGCTTGGCTTGCGACACAATTCAAATGTTAAATCCTGCGGCTTGCCCGAATCCATCGGACTGTCCGACAGCCCACCCCCGGTTTCTGTTGCATAAAAGCTAGCGCCGATGCGCCAAAACCCAGATGTGCGATACAATCCCTGGTGAGATCCCCGAAAAGTCGGGAAACCCAACGAAAATGTGACCCTTAGTAAATAAGCCCCAGTATGCTTAAAAAGGGATAAAAGTAATAGCAATTTAGATATACTTTCCTTCTGCATCCAAAACCTCTTTCCGCCCCCATGAATGTATGGCTATTAATATAATAGCCATTAATTCCAAGGGCCTGAACACTCCTTTCCAACGCAACTAATTCTGGAAGTCTCAATCTCCAGACATCTTGTTAGCACAAGAAACATTTATACTACTTAAAGAAACTCCACTCCATAATAGTATGTTTCCAAACATTTTTCAAGCACGTAATTCAAAAAAGTCTAGAGGAGTGCTCGTTGCTATTAAGGCAACGGTAGCATTTCAACATATCAAAACAATTCAAGAATAGAGATGAGCGAACATACTCGTCCGAGCTTGATGCTCGTTCGAGCATTAGCGTACTCGAAACTGCTCGTTGCTCGGACGAATACTTCGCCCGCTCGAGAAAATGGCAGCTCCCGCCGTTTTGCTTTTTGGCGGCCAGAAACAGAGCCAATCACAAGCCAGGAGACTCTGCACTCCACCCAGCATGACGTGGTACCCTTACACGTCGATAGCAGTGGTTGGCTGGCCAGATCAGGTGACCCTGGGATAGACTAGCATCTGCCCGCGCTGCTCGGATCATTCTGTGTCTGGATGCCGCTAGGGAGAGAGCTGCTGCTGGTCAGGGAAAGCGTTAGGGTGTTCTATTAGAATAGTGTTAGGCAGGAGTGATTCAACAAGAACCCAACAGCCCTTCTTAGGGCTACAATAACGTTATACTTTTTTTTTTTGTTTGCTTGTGGCTGGGCTTGCTGGCACTAGTAGTGCAGCTAGTACCATATTGTGAGGAATTTGCAGGGGGACTTGCTACCGTTGTGTTTAGCTCTTAGTGACACACATATCCACCTCAAACACCAAAGTGGGAAAATTTATTAGGGGTTTGATTTCAATTAGGCACAGTCTGCCATTTACTTTTTATTTTACGTTTATTTTTTTAATAACTCAGTGTCATCTCATCTGGCATAGCAGTGTGCTTTCATGCTTGGCTAGAAAATAGCCATAGGAGAATCCAAACGGCTTACTTACGCCTACAGTAGCGTTATATATATTTGATTTCTGGTTGATCTGCTGGTGGCTGTCCTTGCTGCAGTGCATCTACTAGCAAATTGTGAGCAATTTGTAGTGAGACTTGCGACCGCTGTGTTTTGCGCTTAGTGACGCACATATCCATCGCAAAGACCAAAGTGGGAAAATTTATTAGGGGTTGGATTTCAATTAGGCACAGTCTGCCATTTCCTTTTTTATTTTACGTTTATTTTTTTAATAACTCAGCGTCATCTCATCTGGCATAGCAGTGTGCTTTCATACTTGGCTAGAAAATAGCCATAGGAGAATCCAAACGGCTTACTTACGCCTACAGTAGCGTTATATATATTTGATTTCTGGTTGATCTGCTGGTGGCTGTACTTGCTGCAGTGCATCTACTAGCAAATTGTGAGCAATTTGTAGTGAGACTTGCGACCACTGTGTTTTGCGCTTAGTGACGCACATATCCATCGCAAAGACCGAAGTGGGAAAATTTATTAGGGGTTGGATTTCAATTAGGCACAGTCTGCCATTTCCTTTTTTATTTCACGTTTATTTTTTTAATAACTCAGCGTCATCTCATCTGGCATAGCAGTGTGCTTTCATACTTGGCTAGAAAATAGCCATCGGAGAATCCAAACGGCTTACTTACGTCTACAGTAGCGTTATATATATTTGATTTCTGGTTGATCTGCTGGTGGCTGTCCTTGCTGCAGTGCATCTACTAGCAAATTGTGAGCAATTTGTAGTGAGACTTGCGACCGCTGTGTTTTGCGCTTAGTGACGCACATATCCATCGCAAAGACCGAAGTGGGAAAATTTATTAGGGCTTGGATTTCAATTAGGCACAGTCTGCCATTTCCTTTTTTATTTTACGTTTATTTTTTTAATAACTCAGCGTCATCTCATCTGGCATAGCAGTGTGCTTTCATACTTGGCTAGAAAATAGCCATAGCAATAGGATAGCATCGTTTGGTTTTAAAAACTAAAAAACACAAAAAAAACCAAAAAACACAAAAAAAAGTTAAAAAAAAATTAAAGTTATAACTCTCATTTTCAAAATGTTTAACCCGAGGGCTAGGGGTAGAGGACGAGGGCGGGGACGTGGGCGTCCAACTACTGCAGGGGTCAGAGGCCGTGGTCCTGGGCGGGGTGAGACACCACCTGCTTATGAGGGAGCAGGGGAACGCCGCAGAGCTACACTCCCTAGGTTCATGTCTGAAGTTACTGGGACTCGTGGTAGAGCACTGTTGAGGCCAGAACAGTGCAAACAGGTGATGTCGTGATTGCCGACAATGCTTCGAGCAATTTGTCCACCAGTCAGTCTTCCACGCAGTCCACCCATGTCACCGAAATCGGCACTCCTCCAGCTCCTGCACCTCAGCCTGCTCCCCCCCAGTCTGCCCCCTCCCAGGAAAATTTGGCATTTGAACCGGCATACTCTGAGGAACTGTTTTCTGGACCCTTCCCACAGTCACAAACCACTTGTCCGGTTGCTGCTGAGCAATTTTCCGATGCCCAGGTTTTCCACCAGTCGCAGTCTGTGGGTGATGATGACCTTCTTGACGTAGTGGAAGAAGTGTGTAAAGAGGTGTCCGACGATGAGGAGACACGGTTGTCAGACAGTGGGGAAGTTGTTGTCAGGGCAGGAAGTCCGAGGGGGGAGCAGACTGAGGGATCGGAGGATGATGAGGTGACAGACCCAAGCTGGGTTGATAGGCCGGGTGAACACAGTGCTTCTGAGACGGAGGAGAGTCCTCGACCAGAACAGGTTGGAAGAGGCAGTGGTGGGGCCAGACGGAGAGGCAGGGCCAGAGCTGGTGCATCAGCGCCAAATGTGTCAACTAGTGATGCTCCCGTGGCGAGGGCTCCTGCGGCGAGGGCTAGATTTTCAGAAGTCTGGAGGTTCTTTAAGGAAACACCGGATGACCGACGGACTGTGGTGTGCAACATTTGCCAAACCAGGATCAGCAGGGGTTCCACCACTAATAGCTTAACTACCACCAGTATGCGCAGGCATATGAATGCTAAACACCCCACTCAGTGGCAACAAGCCCGTTCACCTCCGGCCGTGCACACCACTGCTCCTTCCCCTGTGTCAGCTAATAGCCCCCTGCCCAGGACCCTGCCACAAAAACCCCATCGTCGCCTCCACGATCCTCCACAGCATCCACCAGCGTTCAGCTCTCCATACCCCAGACGCTGGAGCGGAAACGCAAATATAGTGCAACCCACCCGCACGCCCAAGCCCTTAATGTCCACATCTCCAGATTGCTTAGCCTGGAGATGCTGCCCTATAGGCTAGTAGAGACCGAGGCCTTTCGCAACCTCATGGCGGCAGCCGACCCTCGGTATTCGGTCCCCAGCCGCCACTACTTTTCCCGATGTGCCGTCCCAGCCCTGCACCAGCACGTGTCAGACAACATCATCCGTGCCCTGACCAACGCCGTTTCTGACAAGGTCCACCTGACCACGGACACGTGGACGAGTGCTGCCGGGCAGGGCCACTATATATCGCTGACGGCACATTGGGTTAACTTGGTGGAGGCTGGGACCGAGTCTGACCCTGCGGCTGGTCATATACTGCCGACACCGAGGATTGCGGGGCCGACCTCGGTCCAGGTGTTTCAGGCCTACTATGCCTCCTCCTCCTCCCACCCCTCCTCCACCTCCTCCTCCGAACTACCATCCGTGGGCATGGCGCCATCAGTCGGTAGCTCTAGGCACAGCAGCAGTGCCGTCGCTAAGCGACAGCAGGCGGTGCTCAAACTGCTGAGCCTAGGCGATAAAAGGCACACCGCCCAAGAACTATTACAGGGCATCACGGCGCAGACTGATCTGTGGCTGGCACCGCTGAACCTGAAGCCAGGCATGGTTGTGTGTGACAACGGCCGTAACCTGGTGGCGGCTCTGCAACTCGGCAGACTGACACATGTGCCATGCCTGGCCCATGTGTTAAATCTGATAGTTCAGCGTTTCCTCAAGACATACCCAAATCTGTCTGATTTGCTCACGAAGGTGCGCCGCATCTGTGCGCATTTCAGGAAGTCCAGTACAGATGCTGCCACTCTCAGGGCAGCGCAGCGCCGCCTCCAACTGCCCGCTCACCGACTGTTGTGCGACGTGCCCACGAGGTGGAATTCAACACTGACCATGTTATCCAGAGTTTACCAGCAGCGCCGAGCGATTGTAGACTGCCAGATGTCAACTTCCACCAGAACTGGTAGTCAGGTCAGTCAGCTTCCTCAAGTCTACAATGAGGAGTGGACGTGGATGTCTGATATCTGTCAGGTGCTGAGTAACTTTGAGGAGTCAACACAGATGGTCAGTGGCGATGCCGCCATCATCAGCCTCACCATCCCGCTGCTTGGCCTGTTGAAAAACTCTCTGATCAGCATGAAGTCGGAAGCTTTGCGCTCGTCACAAGAGACGGGGGAAGAAGATTCCCTTGTTGATAGCCAAAGCACCCTTAGGTCTGTTTCTCAGCGCATATCGGAGGAGGTGGAGGTGGAGGAGAATGAGGAGGAAGAGGAGGAGAATGTTGGCGAGACACAAGAGGGGACCATTGTTCAGTCCTTCACTGTTCAGCGTGTATGGGCAGAAGAAGAGGAGTTGGAGGAGTTGGAGGAGGAGGAAATGGACAGTCAGGCCAGTGAGGGGAGTGATTTCTTACGCGTTGGTACTCTGGCGCATATGGCAGATTTCATGCTAGGCTGCCTATCCCGTGACCCTCGCGTTCAAAGAATTTATTCCAGCACCGATTACTGGGTGTTCACTCTCCTGGACCCACGGTACAAGCAAAATCTTTCCACTCTCATCCCTGGAGAGGAAAGGAGTGTGAGAATGAATGAATACCAGCAGGCCCTGGTGCACAAGCTGAAACAGTATTTCTCTTCTGACAGCGCTAGCGGCAGAGTGCGTAGTTCTGCGGGACAAGTAGCGAGGGAGAGTAGGCGAGCAGGCAGCTTGTCCAGCACTGGCAAGGGTACGCTTTACAAGGCTTTTGCCAGCTTTATGTCACCCCAGCAAGACACTGTCACCTGTCCCCAGTCTCGGCAGAGTAGGGCTGATCTTTACAGAAAGATGGTGAGGGAGTACGTAGCTGACCATACCATCGTTCTAAATGATCACACAGCTCCCTACTACTACTGGGTTTCAAAGCTGGACATGTGGCACGAACTGGCGCTGTACGCCTTGGAGGTTCTTGCCTGCCCTGCCGCTAGCGTCTTGTCCGAGCGGGTTTTCAGTGCAGCTGGTGGCATCATCACCGATAAGCGTACACGCCTGTCGACTGACAGCGCTGACAGGCTGACGCTTATTAAGATGAATAAAGCCTGGATTTCTCATAATTTCCAATCTCCACCAGGTGAAGGAAGCTCAACCTGAATAATTTATCCACTCCTCCTCCTCCTCATTTTCCTCCTTCTCCTCCTCTTTGTACAGTAAAGCAGAGGAAACTGGCTATTTTTTGACAGGGCCCACTGGCTCTAGCTATAGTACTTTATGCATTTAATTTTTCTGGAGGGCCACCGACCCGGTCCTCTGTTTTAAACAATTTTTGGGAGTGCCACATACAGGCACTCAATCTATTCAATTTTTCTGGAGGGCCACCTACCTGCTCCTCTGGTTTGAAAACTTTTTTGGACTGCCACATACAGGCACTCAATCTATTTCATTTTTCTGGAGGGCCACCTACCTGCTCCTCTGGTTTGAAAACTTTTTTGGACTGCCACATACAGGCACTCAATCTATTCAATTTTTCTGGAGGGCCACCTACCTGCTCCTCTGGTTTGAAAACTTTTTTGGACTGCCACATACAGGCACTCAATCTATTTCATTTTTCTGGAGGGCCACCTACCTGCTCCTCTGGTTTGAAAACTTTTTTGGACTGCCACATACAGGCACTCAATCTATTTCATTTTTCTGGAGGGCCACCTACCTGCTCCTCTGGTTTGAAAACTTTTTTGGACTGCCACATACAGGCACTCAATCTATTTCATTTTTCTGGAGGGCCACCTACCTGCTCCTCTGGTTTGAAAACTTTTTTGGACTGCCACATACAGGCACTATCCAAATTAAATTGTCTCCATAGCAGCCTCCACACGTTGTCTCCATTGCTACCTCCAAAAGTCGTCCATATAGCTGCCTCCATACATCGTCCCTTTATCAAACGAGGTGTGTCAGGCAGAAATTTGGGTTGTTTTCATGGATTCCACATCAAAGTTGTTAACTTTGTCGCCACCCAGCTGTGTTATCCACAAAATATACTGGCAAACTTTTATAATTTATCAATATTATTTCAGCGCTTCTTGCGCTTCTGTTTACATTCCCCTCACCCGCCATATCCTAAACTTATAAGAACGCTACTACACTTGATCTTATACAAAAGGTTCTTAGAAGTGCTTTTTGGGGAGTAGCCTAGAGACACGGGCTTGGATTGGCGAAAGCTCGCCTGGCAGCGGAGCGCCAGCTCCATGCCAAGATCCAACTAACATAGTTTTAACTGCAGCACCTTTAATCTACTACTAGTTCACTGCCTCCATACATGGTCCCCTTATCAAACGAGCTGTGTCAGGCAGAATTTTGGGTTGTTTTCATGGCTTCCATGTTAACTTTGTCGCCACCCTGCTGTGTAATCCACAAAATATACTGGCAAACTTTTATCATGTACCGATATTATTTGAGCGCTTCTTGCTCACCTCCTTTGGTTCCTCTCTGCCACCCATTGGTTTGAAGCCTGAGTCCATTTAGGGTATGTCGCCATGCCACTCTCTAGCCTGCCGCTGCTGCCGCTGCCTCTGCATGCCGTCCCCTATAGTGTCAGGGTCAATTATTGGATGTTTTAGATGCTATCTAGCTTCATTCTGTCACTCTGTCATGGCCATGCTGTTGCCCATAGTTTTGGCATAATGGTGCGATTAAGCAGCCTCAGAGGCATCCATGCATGCTGCCCCTGCTGTTTCCTGTCCATTTCCGTGGTGTTTCCATCCTTTTCTGAGGTTCCCAGGTGTTTGGCCAAGCTTCCCTGTGCAGAGCCTTGGTCCCCTTGAAAAATGCTCGAGTCTCCCATTGACTTCAATGGGGCTCGTTATTCGAGACGAGCACTCGAGCATCGGGAAAAGTTCGTCTCGAATAACGAGTACCACTAGCATTTTAGTGCTCGCTCATCTCTATTCAAGAACAATCAAATCAAACAGAAACATTTAAAATCAACTATTCCCTTCTTATATAATCCAGCAGATGGTAGTAAGAGTTATACGCCGGAAGCCATATCCAATAGATTCAAATCCTTTTATGAGGGTCTATATAGTCTACATAAGGATCCCTTCAAAGCCCAGCCTAACATGACAGACATTAATGATTTTCTCAAATAGTCCAATATCCCCTCCTTATCGGCAGAACAGGTAGAAACATTAAATGCTCCCTTTAGCTTAGCAGAAGTAACTAAAGCTTTTATATCCCTAGCTAAACAAAAATCCCCAGGACCAGATAGTCTTACTTCCGAAAACTATAAAGCTTTTATTCATATCTTACCTAATCATCTCCTCAAATTTTTCAACAAAGCAGCTAATAAATCGCCAGAACTTCCTCAAAACTACCATCCAATATCCCTGCTCAACACAGACCTTAAATTGTATGCCTCTATAATACACCTTCTCGGTGCTCCGAGGTATGGGGTTAGAGGGCATAATTTTTAAACACTATTGATGCATTATACACCTCTCCATCAGCCCAGACATTTGCAAACGGTTCATTATCAGATAACTTCTCTATTACCAACGGAACGCGACAGGGATGTCCCCTTTCCCCTCTAATTTTTATCTTATCAAACAAACTCTACATACAACTGCTGGCATATGACAACCCGACGGATTCGGAAAAACTGTGGAATTTAAAAAACTAATTGTGACGCAAGATCAAACATTTACATGCACCAGGAAGAAGAAGATGAACAGTAGCGACACCTGCAGGAACTCGGGCCCACGTCCTTAGTTAATAGCGGCAGACCGGAATCCTCGTCGGACAACGAACCGCGGGATCGTGACTGGACCGGGTAAGTAAATCTGCCCCAGAGAGTCTTGATTGGAAAATCTCATTACTTACTTATATATATCCTTCATTACCTGTCAATGATTGGATAGCTAAAGGGTTATTGTTTCTAGACACTTTTATTGACAATAAAATAATGACACATCAAACACTTAATATTAAATATGGCATAAATATCTCAGACTTTCAGTAAACCATTATAGAAAGATTTTGTAATAGCATCAGAATCTTTTTCCATCAAGGTAACGGATATTGTGTTCTCTTTAACCAAAGGACTGAAACCACTTTTTTCCGCTACCAAAAATAATTTTATTTTTTCAATATCACACCCTCAAAAAATCAGGGAAAAAACCCTAGACATTGTTATCTCTCAATAAGAATGATCCAAAACCTTTTAGTTAATCTATAAATCTTTGAAAAGTTGCTCACAAGTTGAGGCGGCTGTTGAAACAATGCTTAATTGGTATTATACCCCTGACAAGCTTTGCCACATGCATCCTGTCACCTCCCACCTTTGCTGGAGGGATTGTGGAGCTAGAGGAACCCTGTATCATATTTTATGGTCATGCCTTCATTTATCTCAATTTTAACACAGAGTATTCCAATTATTAAAGGGGTTATCCGGCTGTTAAAAATTACTGAGGGCCGGGCTGGGGGGGGGCTAGTTAAACATAATAAACATGTACTTACCTCCTCCGGCGCCACCGATGTCCCGCGCCGCGGTCCGTTTGATCCGTGCCCCTGTTTGTTTACAGGGGCACAGAAGCCGCACACAGGGAGCTTCCGGTCAGCGATGTGGCCGGCTCCTCCGATCCGTCCCTATCTTTCTGCGTTGTAAGCGCTGGGAAATGGTGTGGGATGGGAGCTTCCGGCCCGCCGGAAGCTCCCTGTGCGCCCCTGTATACAAACCAGCGCACAGAAGAGGCTGACCGTGGCTCAGGACATCGGCAGCGCTGGACGAGGTAAGTACATGCTTATTATGTTTAACTAGCCCACCCCAGCCTGGCCCTCAGTATTTTTTAACACCCAGATAACCCCTTTAAGTGAATTACTTCAATGCAGGCTTTCTGCAAACTCCAAAGGGGCACTGCTTTTATTAGACTGGCCGTTACGTTATACCAACAAAATGTTGACAACAAAAGGAGATGGAAATTTTCTTCTATTCCTACACTTGAAGATTTCATAACTGAAATTAATCAGATATACTCATACGATGCGGCATTGGCAGATGGTTTCCCGAAACCCCACAATCCCTTCAAAATATGGCAGCCCTGGATGTCTTCCACATGGGCTGTTGAACTGTCCCCTCCTAGTGGTCTGCAAGAATTTTCTATTTACAGACTAAAATAAACTGGAAAAAATAACTCCCTGCAAGAGTTCTTTGTTTTTTCTTATTTTTTGTTTTAGTTGATATTTATTTCTGATTATTCGTTTGAATATATAATTCTAAATGAACAAGCAACTTGTAGGGATATCCGGTATAAACGTACAGCTACCTTATAAGAACATATAGCATCAGATATGTAACCTTATGATGTAAGATGAATACAAGCAACTGTTCAAATATTTTATACTGGATTTCATGCTTTAATTTGTTAAAATCAATATAAAAAACTATTGAAACAGAAAAAGCAAAGAAGAATGGTTAATGATTGTTGATAATGTTTGTTGATAATGGTTCTTTGTTCCCTTTATTTGTAGGATTTTTGAATTATTTTGACACAAATAAATACTGTATTGGTCTTTGAGCACCACAAGCTCTGCATCCCTGTTTTAAAAGCACGAATAATATTAGAAAGCTAGATCATGAATAAAGTGAAAACAGTCACAAATCATTGGCTAACATTTATTAAAGTGTTTGTGCCAGTTTTGTGTTCCCACGGCACTGTGTCTGACAGGACAGAAAAAATGTGCACCAAAAGGGGGGTGTTAGTGCTTAGTGTGATTGTGCACCACAATTCTGTCTGACACGCCCCACAATTCTGTGTGCGTCACATTACTTCACTATGAACAGTGCACAAAAAAATTGTGCATTCTGCCGGAGCAGTGCAATCAGATTAATGAAGACTGTGTGGCACTTTTCCTGAATCTGGCTCACTCTGCACACTCTACAGGCAAACTGCACATAGTGCAGTTTGCACTATTTTGATAAATGTAAGCCATTGGGGCACATTTACTTACCCGGTCCAGTCGCGATCCAGCGGCGGGTTCTGCGACGCTGATTCGTGTTCTGCCGGGATTCACTAAGGTCCGTGCGCCGATATTCACCAGGTGTCGCTGCTGCGCCGAGGTCCGCCTGAGTTCACCTGCTTTTTTCTGGTGTATGTGAGTGCTTGATCTTGCGACACAAATGGCTTTTTAAATTCACAATCCCGTGAAATACAGCGCAAAGCGGAAATATTCGGGAAAAACCCGACAGATTCGCGGCTGCGGACCCTTAGTAAATGTGCCCCATTATGTAAGAAGGGAAAAAAAGTTTTTGTTTTTTTTTTATATAAAACCTATACTGTATCTTTGCAAATTATTACAATTATCTGCTATTGTATTTGGATTAATGAAGCATTGATCTAGAAAATAAATTTAGAAATCATATAGGCTCCGATAATTGTGGTGGCCAGGTCATGCCTTGTGGCTTTTTACAATCAGAGGTAATGAGCCTATATGCACAACCTGTAATTTACAGTCCTATTTAGTAGTCAATAATCTCATTAGGTTTGCTTCACATTAAGCTCACGTGTGCACATTGATCACAAACACCATAGCAATGATTGTGACTTGCATGGTAAACAATACAAACAAAGGTTTGCTTACAAAATGTCCCCAATGCCATTGAAAGCTAAAGCGCTGGGGACGGCCAACTCAGTCTCCTCTATTTTTCCACACACCAGCCTAAAGCCTGCCTTAAGCTGACTGTTCTTTTTAATGTTATTTTTTTATTGATTTTAGTTATTCTCCACAAAGGATGTACAAAAAAGTACCCCCCGCCCCCCCAATCCATCCCTCTCCCACAGGACCCATCCTATTGCCTGTGATGCCTCTAAACGGTGAAGAGCTGACATTAGCTTAACACCCCTGACAATGCATAGGCAGGCTGGTACTTGCCAATAGCAACCTCTCCATGTCAGGAGCTGTAAAGGAGATTGATCATCTCTCTAGGAAGGTTCAAGAATCTGAATATGGTGTAATTCCAACTGTAGATACTGCTTGACAAGGCAACAGTTAACTGGTGTATGTAATTATCCAATGATGTGTCTGTTATGCAAGCTGTAAGGTGATTGGAAAGGTGCTACCACCTGACCAGGAAGAGCATAAAAAAACCCTGCTGGGTGAGAGCAAATGGTTTGATCACATGGTATGTCAGTTAGTCAGGAGACAGAGTGAACAGCACATCTTCAGCACTTCCACAGCCACTAATCCCAGGAACTTCTAATTCCTCAGGCCTACTGCCTAGCACACAGGGCGAGTCTGGAGACTTAAGCCCAGAACTGCAGCTTCCATCACTTGGACTCTTTTCTTTATTATGTAAATGAGGCAGGTCACATGGTCAGAGGCAGTGATGTCACCCCTGTTACCCCTCCCCTCTCCTCCCCTGCTCATGTCTGTGTGTAATGTATAGTGCTGCATCTGCTGACATGCTGCATCCTCCCATACATATATGAGATACACAGAAATCAGCTACACAAGTACCTGACATGTTCTGCTATAACATGTTCTGCTACATGCCTGGAGCTGTTGTATCTCTCCTAAACACACACAGGCTGCAGGGGGCGTGGCTGGAAGCACCAGGAAGCACATCATTATACAGCCTCACACCATTATATAGGCTGTCAGTCAAGCACTGTGGCTGCGTCTGTACCTCCCACTCATGAATAAGCTGGACAGCTTGAATATACTAATGACTCATTGGACATCTCACAGGTCATTTGCATACAGCTTTAGGACCTCATTGCTTAGGTTTACAGGCATGTAGAGGGACAATGAAGGGATAGAGGCAATGCTCTCTAATGGCAGTTTATGAAAATATATTTAGTTTAGGGGGGTTATTTTGCATGACGGGTTCTCTTTAAACAATGCTCAGCAAACATCTGAATTTTCTCATCTCACCCATCTGAGCAATCTGGGTGAGATATAAATCCCCTCCAGTATCTGACCGGCCATTGGCTTAAAACAGATAGACCTATAAAGTAGAATGTAGACTACTATGCACACTACACATGGATGTGTCATATGATGGATGTGCTAGCTATGCTGTTCAGAAGATGCTATCACTCTCCCCTCATCACAGGACAGTGGAGGAAGGAGAACAGGGGAGACATGGCACACACAAATATAAAAATTCTTCATCCTGTGTATAAGACTGCTGTGCTGATCCTACCCCCTTCTCTTCACTGACCCGACTATATCCTTATTAAAGCTTATAGAGCAGATGGTGGTGTGTAGGGAAGGCTTATGGATAATACATTGTTTATTAAACTGAGCAGCTGCAGGTGGAGGAGGTGGATTGTGGAGTGTAGCCAGAGCAGAGACGACAGAGCTACTGAGCAGAAACCAGCACAAGCTCAGTGCATAGCCTCGCCCCCTCATGCCATACGCTCCACCTGCTGTTTCATCCTCTTTCAGTCTATAGATCGTTCTTAGCAACCTCTTGGTGACCAGAATGATGTGGAAGGGCTGAGACAGGCTACTAGCAGAGAAACATCTGCAATAAAGTAATGAAAGTATATTGGAAAAATTTTGGTTTTCAGATATTGCAGCTATAAAAAATTTTTTTATAAACTGTACAGTTGTGCTTTAAAGGATTGGTTGTTGTCCACGGTGTGTGTCAGATCTACAGTTCCTGCGATGACGACTTTCAGAAAACATGGGGTATTTACAAAGGAACAAACAATTTTATATATCCATTTGTCTGTAAAGTTCAACCACCTAGACACAAAATTTATAGAGTTTTTATGTTTTAATACCTTTAACACAATGAAAATATTTCGATTTTTTAAATTTTTTTTGCCATATGGCCATATTCCCATGGCAATTACTTGTGGCAGTGGCTACAACCCCAAGGCCGTAACTCAAGGACATGCAGTAGAAGGCCTAGTCCTAGGCTGTATCAAAATGATTGGGGAATGCAGATATAACTGAGTAGAAAAAAAATCCCTCTTCCACCACAGCAGACCTCTCCAGGAATGAGGTTAGGGGAGTGTTGGAGTTTTTTTAAAACGCACAAAAGAAAGGCGGTTGGGTGGGGGTCATAAAGGGTACATTATAGGGGTTGTGTGCAAGAAAAGGGGAATTGTTAGGAATGTGGGGCAGCATGGTGGCTCAGTGGTTTTCACTACTGCCTTGCAGTGCTAGGGTTATGGGTTCAAATCCAATCCAGGTCAACATCTGCAAAGAGTTTGTATGTTCTGTCTGTGAACAGAGGAGCAGGGAGGTAGCTCCATGAGCCTCATTGGGACAATCACTGATTTGGCAAGAACTGTACAGTTCTACGGAATATGTTGGCGCTTTATAAATAAAGGAATTATTAAGGTGGCTACCACTTAATTTTACTCCCATTGTCATGAGTAGCAGACATCAGCGATGGAGTGTGTGAGACCCAAGAATTCTGGAGAGCTGGGTGACATTATCTATAGAGGGAAGAGGCAGAAGATGGGGTATGCTGCAGGTGTCATAGAATCGGAGCCTGAAGCTAGCTCCACAAAGCACTTGTGCCTCATTTTCTTAAAGATAAAATAAAGTTTAAAATGATGTAGCCTACATTGTAGAGGTATGAATGCAATGTCCCAATTCATCTCTAAAGCCAGTGGGTGAGATTTGTAGAGTGGAAATTAAAGGAAACCTACCACTTGAAGTGGCAGGTTTCAGATGGAAATACCGGGCACCAGCTCAGGGTGAGCTGGTGCCGGAGCTTATTTTTGTTAGTGTTTTAAACCGCGGTATTGCGGTTTAAAACACTTTTTAAACTTTATAGCCGGCGCAGGGAGGTACGCGCTCTGCGCTTACCATGCGCGCGGCTCTCCTTCACTTCCTATGTAGCCGTGCGCACGGTAAGCGCCGAGCGCGTATCTCCCTGCGCCGGCTATAAAGTTTAAAAAGTGTTTTAAACCGCGATAGCGCGGTTTAAAACACTAACAAAAATAAGCTCCGGCACCAGCTCACCCTGAGCTGGTGCCCGGTATTTCCATCTGAAACCTGCCACTTCAAGTGGTAGGTTTCCTTTAAGTTGTTGGAAAGAAGTACCTGCCACTTATGGTATTTTATGATTTGTTTGGTTTACCACATCTTTTTGTTCATTAATGTTGTTTATAAATACTTTATATACTTTCTAACATTGCATACGTATTTCTTAGCAACCATCTAAACAGCTAGAGTATCAAGCATTAGGAAAAATAGAGCGTCAGCCTGAGCCAGTGATAAGACAAGAAGTTCATTTAAGGCTACACCAGTGTTTAAGGCAACACTGCTCTTTGGGAAGAGGCCAGGATTTAGAGATAGGCATTACCCAATTACGCTGGATTCATGAGAACTTTTATTGCAGATGCATATATTGACTAATTACATGCTTTCTTATATCTTTTATCATATATCTAATTCATGGTTAAAGATAAATAACAAAGGGATGTGGACAAATGTTATAAAAAGCATGAACAAGTCTGCTGGGACTCTTTTTTAAGAGAATATAAGGCAATTTTTTTCTTGTGTTTTTACAGCTGTTTGTACATTATTGATGTGGTTGTGTTTTTCCATTTTTTCACTTGCTGTGTTTTCTCCTTTGATGTTAGTACAAAATGCCACAGAAATCTGAGGAGACATGTTATACAAACTATACAGCATTGTTCTTCTGTTAAGTCTCTGTTTTGTTATAAGTCTACACTAATTTATATCCCTACTAGAAATTTCTAAATAAAATGACAACTTGGGGTTACTATGCGATGCTGGCAGCATTCATAAGACATGGTGTGTGTAGATAGATACCCTCATCTGCTAACAATTACCCAGTTGTAATTTATTCCTACATTTCTGGGTAGAACAACAGAAGAATAGAGAATTTTGAGAAGAGTTTCTAATGGTTTTGTTATGGGGAATACAGTTATTCACTAAATCAAACATAACAAGAGAACAAATAATTCATCTATAAAAGCTTCATTGCGAATATTCAGAACAGAGGCATAGGTGGCTTGATGACAATATTATTATTTTGCCAGGGACATAACTAGGAGAGGCAGGGCCCAAAAGCATACTTCTGATGGCTGATATGAGAGAAGGAGAAGGGAGCCAGAAGTCAAGTGGCTGGAGCAGGGAACTGAGCTCAGATTTATTATCTAAATTATGATCTATTTATGCTGGTTAACTATTGTTATTGCTAGTGGATGGTAAAAATAATTTTTACTGTAAAAATGCTGCTAAATATTGTTTTTATTGGAAAGGGCATACATTATTATTTGGACATTATATACAATTATTGCACCTGAACTCCACAATACTCACCTGGCCTCAGCAGCACTCTGCTGGAAAATCTGTGTAGATAGTGCCTGTAGAGTTAATCTTTTGTCTTGCTTCACGCATAATATCTAGACTTCCCTTTGTATAGAGTAGTGAGGTCGAGCACTGCAGAGGAGCACAGTCAATTATCTTCCTGCACAGTAATCGTGCTCCTGCACAGTGCAGCTGTCAGCCGATGCATTTACATCAGTATGGCAGTGTATTGATTTGAACACATGATCAGATGATCACTTGTTCAAGTCCCAGTGAGGGGGAAAAAAAGTATGGGGGTGCCGATCTTCTCCATTGCAGCCCAGGGTCCGATAAAGGACCCCAGAGCTACCTCACATTACTGCCTGCTGGGTCGGACCCAGCAGTGCAGCTGTCAGCCTATGCATTTGCATTTGCAAACTCACTCTCCAAGTGAGTTTTTATTGTGTAGAACGAGTCAAACTCATTTGCGCCATTTTCTTGTGGGCGTGGATTTTACAGCTTTCAGTATGTGCCCCAAATGACATGTCTACTTTTTTCTTTGGGTTGTAAAGGTTTAATAATGTTTTCATACATTTATATAAATTAAAACCTCCTGTAGAAATTTTTTTTTTGGTGTCATTTTGTTAAACCCAGTGAAAAAACTTTATTATATTTTGATAGATTGGGCATTTCCGGACGCAGCAATACCTAATTTGTTTATGATTTTACTGTTTATTTACATTTATATCAGTTCTAGGGAAAGGGGCGTGATTAGAATTTTTAGGGTTTTTTTATTATAATTTTTTAAACTTTTTTTTAAACTTTTTTTTATTTTTACTTTCACTATTTTCAAACCCCCTAGGGTACTTCAACTCTAGGTTGTCTGATCGATCCTACCATATACTGCTACACTACATTCCCAAATCAAATTTCAACCAATTTGACATGCTTTGTAATCTGTGTGCGCTATATAAATAAAGAATTATTATTAGTAGTAACTACAGTATGGCAGCTTATGGGGATTTTCCACCTCATTCATTACAATGTTCAAATCGCACATTATAATGAATGGGTGAAAACGAGACAGCCTTGGTCTTTGGAAAACCCGAAGACCAAGTCGACGCTCCCCGACGCCACGGGGAGCGACGTCGGTCACCAAGATGGCGGCGCCCACGCGTCGCCTTCTATTTGAAGCCGCTGGCGATCAGTGGGATAACACCTGCGATGGGTGCTAGCCCAGATCACGTGGGTAACCGGTAAGCAATATGCAGCAAAGGCTAACTGGCTATGGAGAGGGCTCAATAGGATTATTTATAGGGATTCTCGTAGCTCAGGAACTTTTCAAATATATGTCACCTGAAAACATCATCAAAATCTGCCCTCTAATATATTAATGGCTCCTTCTGCTTTGAACGCTGCCGTGGGCCCCTTAAGTAGTTTACGTTTACATATGGGGAATTGCTATACTTGTAAGAAACTGCACAACCAAATCTCATGTGTCTCCTTTTATCCTGCATGAATGTGTAAGTTTTAGGACTAAATAATCATTTTATTGTCCAAATTTAAAAATTCCAAATAGAACCTCCATTTTGTTTAAATTCTTTTAAGATGCTTGAAGGGTTAACACACTGTTTTGAATAGTTTGAGGGGTGCAGTTTTAATAATGGGGCAATTTGTGGGGAGTTTCTAATAAATAGACCTTTAAAAATTGGGGTTTATATTTATTTCTACTTTTCTTTTTTGGTGATTTTCCCTCCTCTACTCCTCTACCCCCTCTTTTTCTTTTTTTTACCACCTGAAAAAAATCCTGCTTTGTATTGACTTTTTTGGCATTATTTTGATTTGTTTCTAGTTTTTGTGGTTTTTATTGTTGTTATTGACCCTTAAATGTTCCCAGTGCCCTCTGTATTACCATTACTTGTTTCCCCATTATACTCCTCTATTGTTGGATTGATTTCTACATCAAATCTGTTTGGAGTTTGAATGTGAGGGACAAGATTTTATGTTATAATATCCATCTATTCTCTTTCATTTTCATTTTCCTTTTCTGTTTCTGCTTGTGTAACATTTTTCTTTTGTATTACTATTCTTAGTTCCAGCGGGATAATTCCATTTGATATTGTCCTTCTATTTTGTGTCTGTGTAGGGGCCCCATCTCTACTTGTGTTCTTATTAGAGATTGGCCTCTCCCCTCTTGCATTTGTGATATACCCTTGTTCTCAGTAAAATGATATTTACCTGAGATACAGAGGAATTACATTGAAGGATGTATCTCTTTTATTTAAAGTCACAATTATTTTTTGTGTGATGGTATATTTTATCTCCAGACACGTGGTTGCGGCAATGGGGACCAGGTACGTACCATGTGAACATGAACATTTTTTCCCCATGAAGGACCCAGCCCTCTGGAATCATTCTATTGATGATATTGTCTTTGTTTGATCAGAAAGTGAAGAATCACTCTTAAAGTTTTCTAGTAGTATAAATAAAAAAAATTTCTTTGAGTTTTCATCTACATATAGCAAAACAAATAAACATTTTTTTAGATTTAACCATCTATATAGAAAGTGCGGAGATCAAAATAAAAACTTATCACAAAACGGATATTTACAGGCGGATTTTAAAATCGAGTTGCCACTTACCAAGCTGGCTAAATGGAATTCCTAAAAGCCAATATATAGGAGTAATTGCTTTCAGGGTAGTCCTCCTCTGTACCACCATGAGCGATGGTGTAGGCCGACACATGGGAGCGGAGACTAAGTGGCACCTGTGGCAGAGTACCACCAGTTCACTCCACAGGCGTGACTTTGCCTGCGGTGGTGGCCAAGGCATGGTTCAAAATCGTCAGGCAAAAGGTTCGAGATAGGCAGCATGGGATCAACGTCAGCACGGAGTCAAAGTTGGGAACGCACCCGGGGGAAATCAGCAGACAGGCACAAGGCAACCAAACAAGCTTTCTCTGAGGCATTAGACACAAAGTTCCGGCGAGGAATGCAGCAAGGGGCCAGCTTTTATAAAATTCCTGGAAATGGCCAGCACCAATTAGCGGTGGGCTGGCCCTTAAAATCTTCCAGTGCCGGCACACGCACACCCTAGGTGGCTCGCGCCACTCTGCCAGATCCAGAGCAAGAGAATGGAGAGATAAGGAAACATGGGGGAGCTGGGGGCCGCAGAGGAGCCGGGGACCGGAGCGAGACACAGGTGTACCCGTGACCCGAAATGTGGATCGCGGGGACACCCATGACAGTACCCCTCCCCTTTCGTCTCCCCCTCTTCTTGGTTTGGAGGAACTTCTGCAGGAGGCCACAGTCCAAGATATTGTTCTTGGGCTCCCAAGATCTCGCTACAGACCCGTCCCCCTTCAAGTCAACAAGGAAGAACTGCTTCCCTCTCACTGTCTTCATGTCCAGAACCTCCTTTACCACAGTGGAGTTAGCTGAGTAGATTGCCAAGAGAAGCAGTTCAAGATGACAGGCTTCAGGAGAGAGATGTGGAAAGAGTTCGGGATGTGCATAGTGGGAGGAACGCAGAGTTTATAAGCCACAGGATTTATGCGCTTTAAATCCCCAGAAAACATGGACCAAGCTTGTAGCAGGGAATCTTCAGCCAGACGTATCTAGATGATAACCACAACTTGTCCCCTGGAGATAAAACTGGAGGAGAGCTGCGCTTCCTATCAGCTTGGATCTTGGTGTGGACTGATGCCTGAAGCAAAGACTGACGTGTCTGTTCCCAAAACGATTTGAGGTCCTGCTCCAATTCTTCCACTGCAGGGACATCCGAGGGCACGGAGAGAGGAAGAGGTGGTTGTAAAAGTTTGTCCAAAGACAATAAAGAACGGGGCAGCACCAGCAGACTCAGAATCCAAAGAGTTGTAGCAGAACTCTGCCCATGCTAACAGGGTGGACCGGTCGTGCTGACCGGCAGAGACAAAATGAGGAAGGTAACAGTCCAGAGTTTGGTTGATTTTTTCTACCTGCCCGTTAGTCTGAGGATGATATTGCGGAGGAGAAGTCCAGCTTGACCTGCAGTTGATTGCAGATGGAAAGCCAGAACCTGGAAACAAACTGGCCCCCCAGTCCATGTAGCCGTAAGATATGGAGGAAAAACAGACTGGCCAGACGAGGAGCTGACAGCAGAACTGGCAGCGGAACAAAATGAGACACCTTCGAGAACCTGTCAGTTACCACCCAGATGAGTCCACGGCCGTAATAAATTCCATGGCCACGTGAGTCCACGGGCACCTGGGTAACGGCAATGGCAACAGGAGACCAGCTGGTTTTAGGCCAGATGGCTTGTTACGAGCAAAGGAATTACAGGAACCCACAAACTCCTGTACATCTTTGACCAGGTCTGGCCACCAACAGTAACGAGAAATGAGGTCTACTGAACGCTGCACCCCAGGATGCCCAGCTACTCGAGAGCAATGTCCCCAAGTCAATATGTTTTTCCGAAAAGCAGGTCGGACATTTGTCTTGCCAGGAGGGAGCTGCTGCAGATCCACTGGAGCAGCAAGAAATAGTCTTTCAGGAGGGATAACATACTGGCAACATTGGAGGCACTTGTTTTAAAGATTAAGCCATGCATGTCTAAGTACTGACTATTCTTTACGGTGAAACTGCAAATGGTTCATTAAATCAGAGAGAGGCATGAGAGAGAGCATCGGCCTTGACATTCTTCTTAGCAGGGCGGAAGTGGATCAGGAAATTGAAGCGAGAAAAGAAAAGGGACCAGCGAGCTTGTCGTTTGTTGTGGCGCTGAGCAGTTTGGAGGTAGAGGAGATTCTTGTGGTCCGTATATACACAGACCAGATGATGAGCTCCCTACAAAAGATAGTGCCACTCTTCCAAGGCAAGTTTAATAGCCAGAAGTTTACGATCTCCAATGGAGTAATTCCTCTCAGCAGTGGAGAAGGTTTTAGAGAAAAACCCACAAGTGAGTGTCCGGCCTTTGGGCCTTTCTGGGTGAGAACAGCTCCAGGATCTACAGAGGAAGAACCACCTCAAGTTGGAATGGTCTCTCAGTGTCAGGTCATGTAAGGACAGGGGCTGAAGCAAAGGCAGATTTAAGCTTGGAAAATGCTTTTTTGGACGCCAGAGTTTAGGATCAGCGTTCTTTCTTGTTAACGCCACAATGAGAGACACGAGAGAGGAAAAAAGAGGTATAAACTGCCGGTAGTAGTTGGCGAAACCCAGGAATCTCTTTATGGCAAGTAGTCCTACTGGGCGAGGCCACTGAAGTACCTACAAATAACTTGGTTGGATCCATATGTAGGCCATCACCAAAGATGATGTATCCAAGAAATGGGAGACTCTTCTGATGGAACTGGCACTTCTCCAGTTCGGCATAGAGACGGTTGGCTCTTAAGTGCCTAAGAACTTTTAGTACGTGGACTTGATGAGACTCCGCAGTCTCAGACATGGAGAGTGGGTATAACCAACCATGTGGAGGAGGTGTGCCCGGTAGCAGATCTATAGGACAGTAGTAGGGATGGTGTGGAGGCAGATTCTCAGCTTGTTTCTCTGAGAAGACGTCAGCAAGGTCCATATAAACAACAGGAAGATCCACCAACGGCTTGGAAGACTCAGAAGAAGACTTGGTGGACACTGGTGGGAGAGCCGCAAGACTGCCACTCAGGACCCCAGTGAAGAACCTTCCCAGTCTGCCAGTTGAGGACCGGTGCGTGTTGCTGCAACCACAGAAGTCAAAAAAGAACGGAGGATGTGGAAGCACATAGAAAAACAGTCTCTCTTTATGCAAGGCACCAACTTGCAGGCATAGTGGTTCGGCACGATACTGGACTGGGTCATAGAGGATCTGCCCACTGACGGACGAGATGACGGCGAGATTATCTGTGTCTCAAATGAAACACATGTAAATGATGCCGGGAGACCAAAGCAGCATCCACGAAATTCCCTGCAGAACCGAAGTCCTGGAATCCCGAGACTGGAACAGGATCACAGGTTCCAAAGCTGAGCAAAACTTTAAGATGCAGGCGTGGAGAAGCTTTACTTTTGCCTAAGGATGCTCCTCCTAGGAACCCTAGGTGTGAACAACTTCCTAGACGCTGAAGACGCACTGGACACGACTGGAGGAAGAGTTCCTGGCTGGCACAGTAGATGCAGAGATTTCCCTGTCTGGAGCACTCTTGGGGAGTTATCCGGGTTTTAGTGGTAGTGTGTATGAATATAAAAGTTATTCTTGTTTACATGTTCATTTCTGGAAACATTTGATTTTGACAGAATAGGAGCTTTTCATTTGTGTGTGATATTTTTTTAAACACAATTGAGGATAGCAATCAAATATGTCAGTTTTTGTTTTAGCATTTTTCGCAGTGTAAATTCTTTATGTTGTATATTGTGGTATATATAAATCTGCTCACTTTGTATTATTATTTTTAAATCCCTATTTGTGCATAAACCTCAACTTCAATTTGTTTTATGTAAAAGAGGGTTTTGGGGAAAAGAGGGGAAATATTTTATACAAATCTGTATCACGACAGCTTTTGAATTGTTGAGGAAAGCCAAATATGTAGCGATTCTGTAATTAAATTGTATACTCGCTGTGTTTATTGCTGTTATGGTAATTATGAATTTTATGTCTATGTATTTTGTATAAAATGATTTGTTTAAATAAAATAAAAAAAAATATGGAAAAAGAAAGACATTTAGGAGATGTGAAGGTAAATATTTTCTGTTTGGAGCACATTTTTTGCCATCAAAGTAAAATTTTAAGTATTCTTTATAAAATGTTGCACTTTGAATCAAAATTGCATGAAGGCGTCTATGTCTATAAACTCTTAAATGCTCTTTTAGAGAATGGGGCAAGTGTCTGCTTTCTGAAAATATGTGGTTCACTGCAGTTTACTTTAATTCTTTTTGCTGCAATTTCATTTTTTTATTTGTAAACATCAAAATTCAAAAAATTGCTCTGGCCAATAAAGCAACCAAATATCCAGAAATGCCAGGCAGTGAAAGGGTTAATACCCCTTAGTTGAATTCCCGGGTGAAGATGTTTATCTATCTCCTGTCTATATATCTATCTGTCTAATAATCTATCTCCTATAATCTGACCATTTATGTATGTCGCTTTTTCTCTATCTGTTTTTCAATCAATCTTCTATTTCTCTTCTATTTTATTTATCTCTCATATTTATCTACTGTATATATCATCTACTTTATAGTTCTGCATCTAGAAATCTCTATCATCTTCTATCATAATAATTAATAATTCCTTTATTTATATAGCGCACACAGATTACACAGCGCTGCACAGAGCTTGCCACACCAGTCCCTGTCCCCATGGGGCTCACAATCTATTCAGTATGTTTTGGAGTATGGGAGGAAATCGGAGGACCCGGAGGAAACCCACACAAACACCAAGAGAACATACAAACTCTTTGCAGATGTTGACCAGCGCTGCAAGAATATAGTGGTAACCACTGTGCCACCGTACTGCCCATTAATCTCTCTCATCTACCTATCTCCTATACAATTCTTCCATGTTACAGTTTGTTTAACCATACTAAAGGGAGCCTCTGACTGGTCATAAAATAGTTTTGTCATGGGTGCATATCGCAGGTCACGGGCTCACCCGTGTCCCCCTGCTCCCGCAAGTACATCGCGCGTGGGTCTCACCTCTCCTGGTCCCTGCTATGACTCCCTCTGCCATGCCTTCCAGGCTCCTATGGCGCACGTGCGCTGGCTTCTCTAGATTTAAAGGGCCAGCGCGCCGTTAATTGGCGCTGCCCATTTTTAGGAAATGTATATAAGCCTGCCTCTTCCTGTGCAACCTGCCGGATCTTCGTGCCTCGTGCCTTAGAAAAAGCTGTGTTTATGCTTTGCGCTATTTCTGTGATTTCCCGTTGTGACCCTGGTTCCGTTTCTGACTTCACTCCTTTGCTGCCTACCCTAACCTGTTGCTATGTCTTCACTTTGATCCTGTGCTGCCCATCCTGACCTCCTGCCTGTCCCAGACCACGAGATTGTTTGCTGTTTCTGTACCTCGACCTTGGCTGCCACTGAGGACAAGTCACGTCTGTGGAATGACCTGGTGGTACCATGCCGCAACAAGTCCAACCACCTTTGCGGCGGGCTCTGGTGAAAACCGGGTGCCACTTAGAATCGGGTCCCAGGTAGTGGCTTGTGCCATAGTCCGCAGTGGTCCAGAGGATCGCCTACCTCTGAGCCTGACAAGTTTTTTTGGGGGGCTCCACTTTTAGTTTTGACCAGGGCCCCACTTGGTCTAGAACCGGCCCTGGCCACATGTAGTATGTTTAGTTCTGCTATAGTTTCTGTGTAACAATTTTTGTTATATTAGTATTGTAATGGTGTTAAATGACCAGCGGTTCTCAACATGTGTGTCATGACACCTTTGGGGACAAAGAACAATTTCACATGGGCACCTAAGACCAGAGCGTACAGTCTATGTGAAAGTAGAAATGTGTTGACGTGTCCGGCTGTGCTAGGTCAAAGGTGCAGCAGCCTATGACCTGCGGAGTTATCACACTCTTTGCCTGCGCCGAAGCTCCAGCATCAGAGTGAAGAAGAAGCAGAGTAATTAGGATTTATCGCTTGCCCACAAAATATGTGTCTTATAAGATTTCATATTTTTCATGTTTTGCTTGGTTTTATTTGTTCTTGCTGATATTCTAATTATGTAATTTAGCTATGTAGAAGGTAAATTGGCAATCTTTGTACAGTACATTTTATCAATTGCATGTTTCTCCTACAGCAATGACATTGAATAAACATGGTAATGCCTGGTCCAGTTATATAAAGGGTTCATGGCCTGCTGAATAAATTTGACAAAATAATTTCTGATATTGTTGACAGCATTAGTGCTTACCCACACACAAGCAGGTTCTACATATGTTTTGGTCAGAATTTTAATAGCGTTAGAAGCTAAAACCAGTAGTGGTCTGCAGTGGTATTTATCATTCATAATTTCTTTTTCATTAGGATTCATACCTAGTTCACCTACAAAACTGCATGAAAAATGTGATCTAATTCAGAACCTGGTATTTTAGGGCACCTTCATGGTTGTAGCACTTACTAGAAAAACTACTGCTGTCACCTGGAGGTTACACATGGTATTGCAGGAATATAATAATAATCTTTATATAGCACCATCATATTCTGTAGCGCTTTACAACTCATAGGCAACATATACAAATAAAATAAGAAATTACAGAGTAAAGTCATATGGAACAATAGGAGAGAGGGTCCAGGTCGTAAAAGCTTACAGTCTATGAGGACGAAGGTGGTGACACAAGAGGTATAAGAGCTTGTTTAAAGGTACCAACATTCTTAATAAGGGAACAGAATAAATTAATTTCATAAATAAAGATGCTGCTGCTTGAACCAGCCATCAGTCGCCATCTTATATACAAAGACCAAGGTCAGTGGGACTGCAGAGAAGCTTATAGCTTGGTTTTCTGGTGTTTGCAAGATGACATA
This sequence comes from Engystomops pustulosus, assembly GCF_040894005.1. Classification (NCBI taxonomy): domain Eukaryota; kingdom Metazoa; phylum Chordata; class Amphibia; order Anura; family Leptodactylidae; genus Engystomops; species Engystomops pustulosus. The sequence goes on from NC_092412.1 coordinate 132,827,196, forward strand.
CGGGAGGATGACACAGATTGGGTTAGTAAAGAGGGAGTTGAAGTTTATTTATTTGTTATACACTTACCTAAAGAGATGGGTTTTAAGAGCATGTTTGAAACTTTGGGTAGGGCATTCCAGAGATTTGGTGCAGATCAGAAGAAGTTCTAGAGACGTGAGAGATAAATTAAGGTAGAGAATAATCTAATATCACTAGCAGATTGAAGAGCACTGGTAGAGCATAAGATAGGAGAGGTAGGGAGGTGCAGCATTGTGCAGAGCTTTGTGTGCAACTAGTGCAGTGACTGGCACACACTGGCTGCTGCGTTAAGAATAGATTGGAGAGAGTTTAGTGAGTGGAAACTAATTAGTACAGAGTTATATGCGTCTAGATGAGAGTGACAAGCATTTTTGAGGTTGCAATTGTTAGAAATGAGCTGATTCTAGAGATGTTTCTGAGATGCATGCGGCAGTAGAGAGCGACAGATTTAATATATACTTGAGTAGCAGAGGTCGGAGTCCAGCCCAAGCCCAAGACAGAAGGCCTGCTGCCTTGGGTTCTTGGGGACCCCACAGACCGTAATGGAGCGTGGAAGCAGCATCACAACCAGCACTTTGACTGCTCGAGAAAAACCTGTCCCAGATCAGCAGTATTGCAGGTTTACTAAAATAACAAATGTTTTTGTAGGTGTCCGAATGACACCAGCAAAAATGTTTTTTACTTCACAGAGGCCAGGCACCTCACCTCAGTGACACGTATCTACCATCTACCATATCTTGGTCCTACAATATATATCACATAATGTCAGTTTTAGGCTCCTGCATAGATTCTAAAACATAGCATTATGGTAACAAATTAACCCACTTTCTTCACTTCATATATTTGCTGTGCTGCACTTTTGTGAACTTTATAATTTTTGTTGATTCTAGTCCAATTCTATTTACTGATGCTGCTGGATAATTTCTTTTTTTAATTTAATATTCCTTTTTCGGTATGTTTCCATTTAGTGAACAATGTTGGTTATATAAGACTTTCACCTTTATCAGAATTATCATCAGTAAGTGTTACCGGTACGTAGCTCTAATGAAAAGGTCAGATGTGGAATGCGCAGAGCCTTGCCCATTGTAATTCTGAAGTGATGTAAGCAACCAGTTTAGATATGGAGTTGTTTTTGCTTCTTTTATTATGATATACAAATTCACTTTTTCATTAAAAATTTGGGAACAAATTATTTCAGATACCAATATATTTATATGGGAGTTTTTAAAAGCATATTTATTGGAGATCTCCAAACAATTGACCGATGTTAGAAACTACACACTTTTAGGAATATAACAAAGATATGGTGAGTAAGATGACCCTTCATGCACTTTCAAAAAGTCAGTGTTAACGGGTTGTACAGTACAAAGTGAAAATTGCTATTCTTCTACAAATATCCAATTTTAGTGCCCAATATGTTGTGTGCAGCTCAGACCACTATGTGAAAAGTAATCTCTCTAGGTATTTTGATAACTTTATGGATTTTGGGAACCTCCTACACGTGGCCCTAATCTTATTTTCTAGAAATATAACAGAGCTCAGGCGTGAGAGCTCACTGTGCGCAAATAAGGGTTAATTGAGTCAATAATGTCACTGCGATTCCATGGACTGAACACATTACAAAGCACAGAAGTCCTTGCATCATACAGAAATATGATACAAGGACTTCTTGTCTGCCTGCCAAACTACAGCGCCAGCCCTGTAAGAACTGTAATAGTACAGGCGATGAATTTGGCCAGAAGACAAGGACTTCTGCATGGTTCAAAGATTCCCATCCTGTGCAATGTTTTCAGTCCATGGGATTGGACCAACATATGGATACATTTCCATGAGCTTAAATTGTTAGACTGCAGCTGGCCTTACATAGCATTGGGAAACAATTACAGAAACCCTGAGATGGAAAAAAAAATATAACCCTCAAAATCTGACCATATTTTACAATGCTCAAGGAATTTCTGAAGTGTTATTTTTGACCTTAGGGGTGTTTTTGGAAAAGTTATGCGCAAAGTATAGTGAAAAATGAAAATTTCAATCTGTCCAGATCTTCACCATTTCAAATAAGTTGTGCCCAGATGGTCACAGATACACATACCGAAACTGAGTTACACATGCACACTTTGGAGTGTGCAAAAAGGGGCATGGCATCCACAAACCAAGCTATATATGGGGATATCCAATTTATACAGCTATTTTTATGTTTGAAGTTGTTTGTACTTCCTATTGGTATTATGGCGGGGTAAATTTTCCTTTTTTTTACATTAGCTGGAAAAAAAAAATAAAGGTTTACTGTTTTATTTAATTTTATATGATTTTCAAAATGGCAAAAAAGTGCCATTTTCGACGATGGGCGGTATTTTCCGTTACGTGGTTAAACGCAGTGAAAAACCGTTATCATATTTTCGGACGTGGCGATACCTAATGTGTTTATGATTTTTACTGTTTATTTATATTTATATGACTTTGAGGGAAAGGGGGTTGATTTGAATTTTTATGTTTTTTTATTATAATTTTTTTTTTTTTTTTAATTTTTACTAGTTTTCAGACCCCCTAGGGTACTTTAACCCTAGGTTGTCTGATCGATCCTACAATATACTGCCATACTACTATGGGGATTTTCCTCCTCATTCATTACAATGTGCAATTAGCACATTGGGGCTTATTTACTAAGGGTCCCGCGGCCGCATTTTTCAAAGATCGTGCTGGGGACATATGCATATACACATATCATTCCATCTTTACATCACTACATTTCGGCCAGGTCAGTTAGGAGACGTGTGCTCGCGAAAATCCCTTGCTGTGCATGCGGGCTGTGTGGTGCATCTCCATAGAGACCTGCGCAGAGAAGCGGCGCGCTTGCCGCGGGCCAGACTTCCGGTCTCGCGGCCGCTCACTGGCTCGGCCCTCATTAGTACGTGCTTATAAGCTACTTCTCCCATTACGTACCCGGTTTAACATCCAAATTCCTCATTGCACGTCACCTACAGAATCCACAATGGTTACCTTTATCTTCTTATCTCCTGCCTTCTCTATACCTTCATAAACCCCCCCCAACATATATACAGGTAGGATGAAACTACACCTCTTGGTCAATTTAGGCCACTATTTTACATCCATCCCACTGGATACGCTTACACCTTGACCTTAGACTTATGCCTCTTGTATACCAATAGCACTACTTTTCTCTCAGATATGCTTATTCATGATGTCCGATATAATCGTTTAATATACATTAATATACTAGAATGCTAACTATGCTCTACTTTTTACATCAGTTGCAGATCGGGCTTGACAAAGGTCGATTTAGACCGAAACGTCGCTAAGGAAATCTTGTGATCTGTTGTTACAATATATGATTCTTGGTGGAGCTGTAAATATAAACTATATGATATCAATTAAAAAGAAAATTTAAAATTCAAAACAGGATGTTTGCTACGTTCTTCTCTACTGCGCTGGGGACTGTGTCGCACGCAATCGGATTGTGTCGCAAAGGACTAAGCGCTAGATTTAACATTTAAATTTGTGTCACAAGACATAGACAAAGACACACTGGGAGGAAGATGGTGCATTGGAGTCGGGGATCGCACAGGGACAGATAAGTAAATCTGCCCCATTGTAATGAATGGGATAAAAAGAGACAGCCTCGGGTCTTCACCGGCAGCGATAGTTGGGAAAACTATATTACAGCATGCGTCGGTAAGGGGTTAAGGGTTCCCTAAAGGATCTGCACTATTGTGATCATACTTTTTAATATGGTAAAACAGCCATCAAATGTATGAGCTACCAGGGCGACTGCATTGGACTCTGCTTCTGAGCTTGTACAACAATTATGATATAACTACACGTCAAGATCTGCTCACTATGCACTGACAAATAAATAAATAAAGGTATGTGGAGGGTTAAAGAGGACCTTTCATCTCTAACTCTTTGAATCTTTTAACCCCTTAGTGACCATGTTTTTTCATGTTGTATTTCAAGTCAGTGGGACATTCTGGTTGATATACTTAACATTTATTTATGAGAAAAGGAGAATTTGGTAAACATTTTGAAAAAAATTGCTATTTTCAAAATTCAAGATGTATTTTTTTAAACTCTTATTACCCAAATAGTTACTAACTAACATTTATCATATCTCAGCTTTGTGTTGGCATCATTTTATAAGTGTTCTTTTGTTTTATTGTGACGCTAGAAAGATCACAAATCAGAACAGAATTCTCTCAAATTTTCAAGAACATTTTAGTATCAATTATTTTAACGACCATTTTATTTCTATATGGGTTATTGAAGTTCTGATAATAGAACCCCCTACATATTCCCGTTCGATTAACTTAACCCCTCAAACAAAATGAAGATTTGATTTGGAATTCACTAATATTTATCATTAATACATTCATTTTTCCCTCAAATTTAGCCCCATAAACTGCATAAAAGTAGAAAATACCCCTACGTAAATGGTATATTGTGTAGATTATAACAAGTAATAGGACACCCCACATGTGGAAGTAACCCAAATTCTGGGCACATGGCGGGCACAGAAGGGAACGAGCATCATTGTGAAGATTGTGATAGAATAGTTGTCAGGTGCCATGATTGCATGCTTGCAGAGCCCAAGGCCACGTTCCCAAGAGACATTTTGGTTGCGTTTTGTAACGCAATTAGAGATGAGCGAGCAGTAAAATGCTCGGGTACTCGTTATTCGAGACGAACTTTTCCCGATGCTCGAGTGCTCGTCTCGAATAACGAGCCCCATTGAAGTCAATGGGAGACTCGAGCATTTTTCAAGGGGACCAAGGCTCTGCACAGGGAAGCTTGGCCAAACACCTGGGAACCTCAGAAAAGGATGGAAACACCACGGAAATGGACAGGAAACAGCAGGGGCAGCATGCATGGATGCCTCTGAGGCTGCTTAATCGCACCATTATGCCAAAATTATGGGCAACAGCATGGCCATGACAGAGTGACAGAATGAAGCTAGATAGCATCTAAAACATCCAATAATTGACACTATAGGGGACGGCATGCAGAGGCAGCAGCAGCAGCGGCAGGCCAGAGAGTGGCATGGCGACATACCCTAAATGGACTCAGGCTTCAAACCAATGGGTGGCAGAGAGGAACCAAAGGAGGTGAGCAAGAAGCGCTCAAATAATATCGGTACATGATAAAAGTTTGCCAGTATATTTTGTGGATTACACAGCAGGGTGGCGACAAAGTTAACATGGAAGCCATGAAAACAACCCAAAATTCTGCCTGACACAGCTCGTTTGATAAGGGGACCATGTATGGAGGCAGTGAACTAGTAGTAGATTAAAGGTACTGCAGTTAAAACTATGTTAGTTGGATCTTGGCATGGAGCTGGCGCTCCGCTGCCAGGCGAGCTTTCGCCAATCCAAGCCCCTGTCTCTAGGCTACTCCCCAAACAGCACTTCTAAGAACCTTTTGTATAAGATCAAGTGTAATAGCGTTCTTATAAGTTTAGGATATGGCGGGTGAGGGGAATGTAAACAGATGCGCAAGAAGCGCTGAAATAATATTGGTAAATGATAAAAGTTTGCCAGTATATTTTGTGGATTACACAGCAGGGTGGCGACAAAGTTAACAAGTTTGTTGTGGAAGCCATGAAAACAACCCAAAATTCTGCCTGACACAGCTCGTTTGATAAGGGGACCATGTATGCCTACAGTTCATGCCAGTCGCTGCACTGGCTGCCAGTCTCCTTTCGAATACAGTTTGAAATAATAACCCTCATCCATAAAGCTCTGTATAATGCTGCACCCCCCTACCTCTTCTCTCTTATCTCAGTCTATCGCCCAACCCGTGCTCTTAGATCCGCCAGTGATCTTAGATTAACCTCTACCCTAGTGCGGACCTCCCACTCGCGTCTCCAAGACTTCTCTAGAGCTGCACCAATTCTATGGAATGCTCTGCCCCGGACTATCAGACTAATACCTAACCTCCAAAGTTTCAAACGTGCTCTTAAAACCCATTTCTTTAGGCAAGCCTATAACACTCATTAACTGCATGAAGTTTTAACTCTTCTACTAACCCGTCCTGTGTCGTCCTCCCATCTGTTATCCAGCAACCAACAGGCACCAGACTTCTCTGCAGTCCCATTCACCCTGGACCTGGTATATAAGATGACGGCTGAGTGGTTCAAGCGACAGCAATTCCATTTATTATATTTTGTTCTATTCCCTAAGAAGAATGGCTTGACCATTAAATATTCTTTTACCTCGTGTTACCCCATCATCTTCATAAACCGTAAGCTCTGGCGAGCAGGGACCTCACTCCTGTTGTTCCATACAAATGTTGTGCTCTGTTACATTACATTTGCATTTGTTTCCTATGATTTGTAAAGCGCTACGGAATATGATGGCGCTATATAAATAAAGATTATTATTATTATTATTATGGAGGCAGTGAACTAGTAGTAGATTAAAGGTGCTGCAGTTAAAACTATGTTAGTTGGATCTTGGGATGGAGCTGGCGCTCCGCTTCCAGGCGAGCTTTCGCCAATCCAAGCCCCTGTCTCTAGGCTACTCCCCAAACAGCACTTCTAAGAACCTTTTGTATAAGATCAAGTGTAGTAGCGTTCTTATAAGTTTGGGATATGGCGGGTGAGGGGAATGTAAACAGATGCGCAAGAAGCGCTGAAATAATATCGGTAAATGATAAAAGTTTGCCAGTATATTTTGTGGATTACACAGCAGGGTGGCGACAAAGTTAACAAGTTTGATGTGGAATGCCCTGTAATAGCTCTTGGGCGATGTGCCTTTTATCGCCTAGGCTCAGCAGTTTGAGCACCGCCTGCTGTCGCTTAGCGACGGCACTGCTGCTGTGCCTAGAGCTACCGACTGATGGCGCCATGGCCACGGATGGTAATTCGGAGGAGGAGGAGGTGGAGGAGGGGTAGGAGGAGGAGGAGGTATAGTAGGCCTTTGAGACCTGGACCGAGGTAGGCCCCGCAATCCTCTGCGTCGGCAGTATATGACCAGCCCCAGGGTCAGACGCGGTCCCAGCCTGCACCAAGTTAAGTGTAGTAGCGTTCTTATAAGTTTGGGATATGGCGGGTGAGGGGAATGTAAACAGATGCGCAAGAAGCGCTGAAATAATATCCGTAAATGGTAAAAGTTTGCCAGTATATTTTGTGGATAACACAGCAGGGTGGCGACAAAGTTAACAACTTTGATGTGGAATCCATGAAAACAACCCAAATTTCTGCCTGACACACCTCGTTTGATAAGGGGACGATGTATGGAGGCAGCTATATGGACGACTTTTGGAGGTAGCAATGGAGACAACGTGTGGAGGCTGCTATGGAGACAATTTAATTTGGATAGTGCCTGTATGTGGCAGTCCAAAAAAGTTTTCAAACCAGAGGAGCAGGTAGGTGGCCCTCCAGAAAAATGAAATAGATTGAGTGCCTGTATGTGGCAGTCCAAAAAAGTCTTCAAACCAGAGGAGCAGGTAGGTGGCCCTCCAGAAAAATTGAATAGATTGAGTGCCTGTATGTGGCACTCCCAAAAATTGTTTAAAACAGAGGACCGGGTAGGTGGCCCTCCAGAAAAATTAAATGCATAAAGTACTATAGCTAGAGCCAGTGGGCCCTGTCAAAAAATAGCCAGTTTCCTCTGCTTTAGTGTACAAAGAGGAGGAGAAGGAGGAAAATGAGGAGGAGGAGGAGTGCATAAATTATTCAGGTTGAGCTTCCTTCACCTGGTGGAGATTGGAAATTATGAGAAATCCTGGCTTTATTCATCTTAATAAGTGTCAGCCTGTCAGCACTGTCAGTCGACAGGCGTGTACGCTTATCGGTGATGATGCCACCAGCTGCACTGAAAACCCGCTCAGACAACACGCTAGCGGCAGGGCAGACAAGAACCTCCAAGGCGTACAGCGCCAGTTCGTGCCACATGTCCAGCTTTGAAACCCAGTAGTTGTAGGGATCTGTGTGATCATTTAGGACGATGGTATGGTCAGCTACGTACTCCCTCACCATCTTTCTGTAAAGATTAGCCCTACTCTGCCGAGACTGGGGACAGGTGACAGTGTCTTGCTGGGGTGTCATAGAGCTGGTAAAAGCCTTGTAAAGCGTACCCTTGCCAGTGCTGGACAAGCTGCCTGCTCGCCTACTCTCCCTTACTACTTGTCCTGCAGAACTACGCACTCTGCCGCTAGCGCTGTCAGAAGGGAAATAGTGTTTCAGCTTGTGCACCAGGGCCTGCTGGTATTCATGCATTCTCACACTCCTTTCCTCTCCAGGGATGAGAGTGGAAAGATTTTGCTTGTACCGTGGGTCCAGGAGAGTGAATACCCAGTAATCGGTGCTGGAATAAATTCTTTGAACGCGAGGGTCACGGGATAGGCAGCCTAGCATGAAATCTGCCATATGCGCCAGAGTACCAACGCGTAAGAATTCACTCCCCTCACTGGCCTGACTGTCCATTTCCTCCTCCTCCAACTCCTCCAACTCCTCTTCTTCTGCCCATACACGCTGAACAGTGAAGGACTGAACAATGGTCCCCTCTTGTGTCTCGCCAACATTCTCCTCCTCTTCCTCTTCATCCTCCTCCACCTCCACCTCCTCCGATATGCGCTGAGAAACAGACCTAAGGGTGCTTTGGCTATCAACAAGGGAATCTTCTTCCCCCGTCTCTTGTGACGAGCGCAAAGCTTCCGACTTCATGCTGATCAGAGAGTTTTTCAACAGGCCAAGCAGCGGGATGGTGAGGCTGATGATGGCGGCATCGCCACTGACCATCTGTGTTGACTCCTCGAAGTTACTCAGCACCTGACAGATATCAGACATCCACGTCCACTCCTCATTGTAGACTTGAGGAAGCTGACTGACCTGACTACCAGTTCTGGTGGAAGTTGACATCTGGCAGTCTACAATCGCTCGGCGCTGCTGGTAAACTCTGGATAACATGGTTAATGTTGAATTCCACCTCGTGGGCACGTCGCACAACAGTCGGTGAGCGGGCAGTTGGAGGCGGCGCTGCAATGCCCTGAGAGTGGCAGCATCTGTGCTGGACTTCCTGAAATGCGCACAGATGCGGCGCACCTTGGTGAGCAAATCAGACAGATTGGGGTATGTCTTAAGGAAACGCTGAACTATCAGATGTAACACATGGGCCAGGCATGGCACATGTGTCAGTCTGCCGAGTTGCAGAGCCGCCACCAGGTTACGGCCGTTGTCACACACAACCATGCCTGGCTTCAGGTTCAGCGGTGCCAGCCACAGATCAGTCTGTGCCGTGATGCCCTGTAATAGTTCTTGGGCGGTGTGCCTTTTATCGCCTAGGCTCAGCAGTTTGAGCACCGCCTGCTGTAGCTTAGCGACGGCACTGCTGCTGTGCCTAGAGCTAGCGACTGATGGCGCCATGCCCACGGATGGTAGTTTGGAGGAGGAGGTGGAGGAGGGGTGGGAGGAGGAGGAGGCATAGTAGGCCTGAAACACCTGGACCGAGGTAGGCCCCGCAATCCTCGGCGTCGGCAGTATATGACCAGCCGCAGGGTCAGACTCGGTCCCAGCCTCCACCAAGTTAACCCAATGTGCCGTCAGCGATATATAGTGGCCCTGCCCGGCAGCACTCGTCCACGTGTCCGTGGTCAGGTGGACCTTGTCAGAAACGGCGTTGGTCAGGGCACGGATGATGTTGTCTGACACGTGCTGGTGCAGGGCTGGGACGGCACATCAGGAAAAGTAGTGGCGGCTGGGGACCGAATACCGAGTGGCGGCCGCCGCCATGAGGTTGTGAAAGGCCTCGGTCTCTACTAGCCTATAGGGCAGCATCTCCAGGCTAAGCAATCTGGAGATGTGGACATTAAGGGCTTGGGCGTGCGGGTGGGTTGCACTATATATCCGTTTCCGCTCCAGCGTCTGGGGTATGGAGAGCTAAACGCTGGTGGATGCTGTGGAGGATCATGGAGGCGACGATGGGGTTTTTGTGCCAGGGTCCTGGGCAGGGGGCTGACTATCAGCTGACACAGGGGAAGGAGCAGTGGTGTGCACGGCCGGAACGGGCTTGGTGCCACTGAGTGGGGTGTTTAGCATTCATATGCCTGCGCATACTGGTGGTAGTTAAGCTAGTAGTGGTGGAACCCCTGCTGATCCTGGTTTGGCAAAGGTTGCACACCACAGTCCGTCGGTCATCCGGTGTTTCCTTAAAGAACCTCCAGACTTCTGAAAATCTAGCCCTCGCTGCGGGAGCCCTCGCCACGGGAGCTTCACTACGTGACACATTTGGCGCTGATGCACCTGCTCTGGCCCTGCCTCTCCGTCTGGCCCCACCACTGCCTCTTCCAACCTGTTCTGGTCGAGGACTCTCCTCCGTCTCAGAAGCACTGTGTTCACCCGGCCTCTCAACCCAGCTTGGGTCTGTCACCTCATCATCCTCCGATCCCTCAGTCTGCTCCCCCCTCGGACTTCCTGCCCTGACAACAACTTCACCACTGTCTGACAACCGTGTCTCCTCATCGTCGGACACCTCTTTACACACTTTTTCCACTACGTCAAGAAGGTCATCATCACCCACAGACTGCGACTGGTGGAAAACCTGGGCATCGGAAAATTGCTCAGCAGCAACCGGACAAGTGGTTTGTGACTGTGGGAAGGGTCCAAAAAACAGTTCCTCAGAGTATGCCGGTTCAAATGCCAAATTTTCCTGGGAGGGGGCAGACTGGGGGGGAGGAGGCTGAGGTGCAGGAGCTGGAGGAGTGCCGATTTCGGTGACATGGGTGGACTGCGTGGAAGACTGACTGGTGGACAAATTGCTCGAAGCATTGTCGGCAATCCACGACATCACCTGTTCGCACTGTTCTGGCCTCAACAGTGCTCTACCACGAGTCCCAGTAACTTCAGACATGAACCTAGGGAGTGTAGCTCTGCGGCGTTCCCCTGCTCCCTCATCAGCAGGTGGTGTCTCACCCCGCCCAGGACCACGGCCTCTGACCCCTGCAGTAGTTGGACGCCCACGTCCCCGCCCTCATCCTCTACCCCTAGCCCTCGGGTTAAACATTTTGAAAATGAAAGTTATAACTTTAATTTTTTTATAACTTTTTTTTGTGTTTTTTTTTTTTTTGTGTTTTTTAGTTTTTAAAACCAAACGATGCTATCCTATTGCTATGGCTATTTTCTAGCCAAGTATGAAAGCACACTGCTATGCCAGATGAGATGACGCTGAGTTATGAAAAAATAAACGTAAAATAAAAAGTAAATGGCAGACTGTGCCTAATTGAAATCCAACCCCTAATAAATTTTCCCACTTCGGTCTTTGCGATGGATATGTGCGTCACTAAGCGCTAAACACAAAGGTCGCAAGTCTCACTACAAATTCCACAATTTGGTAGTAGATGCACTGCAGCAAGGACAGCCACCAGCAGATCTACCAGAAATAAAATATATATAAGGCTATTGTAGGCGTAAGTAAGCCGTTTGGATTCTCCTATGGCTATTTTCTAGCCAAGTATGAAAGCACACTGCTATGCCAGATGAGATGACGCTGAGTTATGAAAAAAATAAACGTAAAATAAAAAGAAACTGGCAGACTGTGCCTAATTGAAATCAAACCCCTAATAAATTTTCCCACTTCGGTCTTTGCGATGGATATGTGCGTCACTAAGCGCTAAACACAAAGGTCGCAAGTCTCACTACAAATTCCACAATTTGGTAGTAGATGCACTGCAGCAAGGACAGCCACCAGCAGATCAACCAGAAATAAAATATATATAACGCTATTGTAGGCGTAAGTAAGCCGTTTGGATTCTCCTATGGCTATTTTCTAGCCAAGTATGAAAGCACACTGCTATGCCAGATGAGATGACGCTGAGTTATGAAAAAATAAACGTAAAATAAAAAGTAAATGGCAGACTGTGCCTAATTGAAATCAAACCCCTAATAAATTTTGTGTGTCACTAAGAGCTAAACACAACGGTAGCAAGTCCCCCTGCAAATTCCTCACAATATGGTACTAGCTGCAAATAATAAAAAAAAAAAGTATAACGTTATTGTAGCCCTAAGAAGGGCTGTTGGGTTCTTGTAGAATCACTCCTGCCTAACACTATTCTAATTGAACAGCCTAACGCTTTCCCTGACCAGCAGCAGCTCTCTCCCTAGCGGCATCCAGACAGAGAATGATCCGAGCAGCGCGGGCAGCGGCTAGTCTATCCCAGGGTCACCTGATCTGGCCAGCCAACCACTGCTATCTACGTGTAAGGGTACCACGTCATGCTGGGTGGAGTGCAGAGTCTCCTGGCTTGTGATTGGCTCTGTTTCTGGCCGCCAAAAAGCAAAACGGCGGGAGCTGCCATTTTCTCGAGCGGGCGAAGTATTCGTCCGAGCAACGAGCAGTTTCGAGTACGCTAATGCTCGAACGAGCATCAAGCTCGGACGAGTATGTTCGCTCATCTCTAAACGCAATCCAAAGGCTCCACCTGCGATTGCATGTTGAGATAAGATTGCATTTCCTTTGCATTTCCAAAGCACTGACCATGGGATCCAATGGGTTACAGCAGGGTCGCAACTGTCATAATTGAAATTGTTTATCTAGTCCCCACCATTCTCATGCAATCAATGGCCCACATTTATTACAGTGTCTGCGCCAGTTTTGTGTCGCGGCTGCACGGTCCAACAAGACAGATAAAATGTGCACCAAAAAGGGTGTGTTAGTGCTTAGTTGAGTTTGCGCTACAATTCTACAACATGAACAAAGTGCACCAGAAGAAAATGGTGTACACTTTCAGAGCAGTGCAGGGTGCCCCAGATTAATGAAGACCGTGCGCCAGTTTTGATCTGGCTTTGCACTACTTTTGAAAATGTGAGCCAATGCCTTTAATACTCTCAGATGGGCAGTCCTCTGTCTGCTCCAGCCAAAGTCCACCCATCAGTTGCAAATTTAATTAGGTTATCTTGTGACAATGGATTTAAAGGAAATGTACATCTTTGTAAATAGTTTACTGTTCTGGTCCTACCACTTCTTTGTACACCTATGTGTCACCATGCTTAATATTAGTGTAGTGTATATAACCATTGAAACACATAGAGAGCTATATGCACAAAGCCAAAGACGGCTGTTTCAAAATGTTTAGATAATATACTAAATGTAATGAACTTTCCATTTGGAAATTCCATTTATAGGTCTGGTATGAGCCCTAGTTTCCATTATCTTGTATTGTTTACCATTTTATAAAAGTGAAAAAGTGAATAAAGATTGCCCCTCCTTATTTTTAGATTGAAACACTTAGAAGACTGTATTATTACAATAGACTATGAGCACCTTCCCTATAAGTATTTTTCTTTTTTCCTGTTTTAAATATTACAAATCTCCTGAAAAGTCAAACATTTGTAGAATATTTACAGTTTCATGGACTTTACATATGAGTAGACTGTTAAAATGTCTATTTTTTATCCCCAGACTTCCTCATTTTCTCATAGGTCTCATGCTGTTAACTAATGAAGAAGAAATCCTGAGAAATAATAAAGACTATAGAGAGTGTACAACTTTACATGCTCCCTCCTTTTTGAACTAGGGATTAACTATATGTTTAATGTACAAACAAACACAGCTCTGTGCAAACAGACTGTGTAGACTGTAGTTATAGCTTTCCCACAAGCTTTTCCTTCTATAATTTAAGGTCAAAGAACCTTGCCTAATATTCGAGAAAACTTACCATTGGTTAAATATGTCAGACATACTTAAAGGGAAATTGTCACTATGATCAATTTACCCGTATTAACTGCTATATTATGTAAAACTATCTTCACATATTCCACCCATTTTTCTTTTACACTGTTCAGTTGCTCCTTTTGTGCCTAAACTTTACTTTAGAAATGCGCAAATGATGCTGACATTCTCCTTGGTTCTGCTTCCAATGCCCCCAGCTAGACTGCCTCTCTGCCCAGCAACATCTTTCTTCTTTCTTTGCTCAACTTTTCTCTTTCTGCTACTAAACTCTCCAAACCCCCTCTAATCTTTCTAACCAACCTAGCCCTGATCTCTCCATTTCTGTCTGTGATCTCATTATAACCCTGAGGCAGCAAGCCCACTGTCTTAGGGTCGTGCTAGACTCTGACCTCTCCTTTCAATCTCTTGCTCTCTCTTGACGGATGCACCTTAAAAATATTTCTAGAATCCCACCATTTCTTACAATTGAAACCTCTAAAACACTAATTGTCTCTCTGATTCACTCTCGTCTAGACTACTGTAACTCCCTACTAATTGGTCTTCCACTTACTAAACTCTCTCCTCTACAATCTAGTCTTCATGCAGCAGCCAGACTTGTTTTTCAGACCACACCCTACACGGATGCCTCAAGTCTGTGCTAGTCAAATCACTGGTAACCCATCTCCTTCCGGATACAGTTTAACCCCTTAACGCTCTGCGCCGTAGCTCTACGGCGCAGAGGTGTAGGGAATGTATGAAGAGGGCTCACGGGCTGAGTCCTCTTCATACAAGGGTGGGGGTTGTTGCATATTTCAGCAAACCCCCACCGCTAATAACCGGGGTCGGTGCTTGCATCGATCGCGGCTATTAACCCTTTCATTGCCGCCGCCAAAGTCGCCGGCGGCATTCAAAAGACGGTGACGCGCGGGCGACGCCATCTTTATTCCGATCGCCTTCGTTTGACCCGAGGCTATCTAGCTTCTGCAGATTTGTTACAATGAGCCAGTGATAAAACATAAAACATAAATAAACATTAAAAATCACAGACACATTAGGTATCGCCGCGTCCCAAAATGCCTGATCTATCAAAATATAAAAACGGTTACCGCCGGCGGTGACGGGAAATGGCGCTCAAATGTCCAAAATGCGACTTTTACACCTTTTTACATCACATAAAAAATGGAATAAAAAATGATCAAAATGTCGCACAGACCTAAAAATGGTAGCAATGCAAACGTCGGCTCATTTAGCAAAAAATGACACCTCACACAGCTCCGTGCGCCAAAGTATGAAAAAGTTATTAGCTTCAGAAGATGGCAAAAAAAATTTTTTCTTTTTTTGTACACATTTGTTTCATTTTTGAAAATGTATTATCACCCCGATCGCACCGACCCAAAGAATAAAGCTGAGGTGTTATTTGGAGCGCACAGTCAAAGTCGTAAAAACTAAGCCCACAAGACCGTGACGCATGTGCAGGTTTTTTTTCCCCATTTTTCCACATTTGGAATTTTTTTTCAGCTTCGCAGTACACGGCATGTTAACATAAATAACATTACGGGAAAGTAAAATTTGTTACGCACAAAATAAGCCCACACACAGGTCTGTACACGTAAAAATGAAAAAGTTATGGATTTTTGAAGGTGGAGAGCGAGAAATGAGCGAAAAAACCCTGCGTCCTTAAGGGGTTAAATTAATAACCCACATCCACAAAGCTCTTTATAATGCTGCACCTCCCTAGCTCTCCTCTCAGTTAAACCCATGCTCTTTGATCTGCCAGTGATGTTAGATTATTCTCTTCCTTAATTTGAATTTCCCCCGCACGTCTCCAGGACTTCAACGAGCTGCACCAATTCTCTGGAATGCCCTACCCCGGTCTATCAGACTAGTACTCAACCTCCAAAGCTTCAAATGTTCTCCTAAAGCCGATTTATTTAGGCAGACCTTTCACACTTGCGTTGCAGATTACGTAAGATTCTAATCAGAGAGCAATCAGGGTTTGGTCAGTGAAAAACTGACTTTTTTCATCAGAGTTTAATAAGTTTTCAGTCAGAGTTTGGCCAGTGTCTCAGTTTCTCACGCATGTTTTTTTCAATGCATTTTTATTACCTTTTTCATGGACAGATAACGCGTGTGAAAAGGACTCAGAACTGAGCACTCAGCACTAGTATTGTGCGTTTTTCACATGCGTGACTTGCAAAAGTAGAGCATATCGAGATTTAAATGCGCTTTAAAAAAACACATGTGTGCGTGCAAAATAAAACAAGTCTGAAAAAACCCATTGATTACAATGGGTCAGAGTGCAATGCAAGTTCTGTGCATCAAAAGCACACGCAGAACACGCACATGAAAAACCTGAGTGTGAAAGGGGCCTAAGGACTCTTTCACACTTGCGTTGCAGATCACCTCAGAGTCTGATCTGGGTGCGATCAGGGTTTGGACAGTGAAAAACTGACGTATTTCATCAGAGTTCAATCAGTTTTCAGTCAGAGTCTGTTCAGTGTCTCAGTTTTTCACGCACGGTTTTTGGTGTTTCCAATGCATTTTCAATGCGTTTTTCACGGGCAGATAATGCGGGGAAAAATACATGTGTGTCTGCGTGAAAAGAAATGCAAGTCTGAAAAACCCCATTGATAACAATGAGTCAGAGTGCAATGCAAGTTCTGCACGTCAAACGCACGCGCAGAATACACGCATGAAAAAAAAGTGTGAAAGGGGCCTAACTCTTTATTAACCAATTCTGGGTAGTCCCCATGTCTGTTATCTGGAAAATGCTTCTCTGCAGTCCCAAGCAGCAGCATTTTGTATTTATTTCTATTCCATTCCCTTATAAAAATGGCTGGACCATTATACAAGTTCTTACCTCTTTTGTCACCTCTCATCCTCATAGATGAGAGCAGGGCCCTCACTCCTATTGTTTCATATGACTTTGAATTTGATGCCACTATATAAATAAAGATTATTATTATTAAATATATTTTCTATAGGCTCCTCTGAATGAATTATATTCGCCCCCTACCTTTTTACAGAAGAGTGAATTTTAATATATAAAGTTCAGGCCTTCTGTAATGAATTGTATTAAATGTAGTCCACAAGTGAATAAACTCATATATTTCAGGCAAACACAGTATAGTCACAAAGTTACCTACTGATGATCATGAATAAGGCTACATTCACATGACAGTTGGGGGACGTATACATGGCCACCGTATATACGTTTCCAATAGGCCGTCAATGGGTGCACGGAGCAGTATGGTGCAGCACATGTGCGGCACCGTACCCTTTCGTACCTGGGGAAAAGATAGGGCATGTTCTATCTTTCCTCATAATACGGCACCGTGCGCTGTGTATTTATACTCCTCTCCTGCCCTTTTAATCCATTCTATCCACATCTTACAGATGCAGATAGTTTAGCCCAATAGTGCAGTGTACCTGTTTTGGCCTCATTGAATACTATGCAGGTCAGTGGTGAGGGTTGCTTTTGGTTCGCTTTGCTTAAGAGCAAAAGTCAGGGACGTGAGTAGGTTAAAAAATGCACTGATCCATTTCAAAGCTCTTTGGACCAGATGTCCTTCACTCTATATTTTGCCATTGTGTCATTTTGTGACATTCACATGTCGCACACAAAATTGCTGGGAATTTGTGTTTATCCATTTTCTGTTTGTCTAGATGGGGACCAGGAAGTGGAAAGCAGTGGGACCCCAGCAGCATTGTGTGTGTAAATGTATAGTGCATAAATGGAATTCCCTTTGTTCTTGTGTGTTGTTCTTTCCGCATGACTTTCAGTTAACTATAGGTTTTAGGCAAAATGCAATTTATAATTTTAATATATTTTTATTTTCAAATAGAAAAATATACCAAGTCAACCTGTACTTTCAGACTGTTCACTAACACATAGAGCAGGCAAGGGTTTAGGAATCTTCTGCTGGGACAGTCATGGGGACGGTTGGGGCCAACAGGGCCTAGAGGGCGGACAGAGAATCCTTGGGCATGATTGCATCATGTTATCCTGGGCAACACAATCAGGGCAAAATTCTGTTTGCTTATCCTTTTATTTAGCACATAATGGATTTTATTTTTATTTATTATTTATTTTTTGCCAGTGATGTCTTGTTACAAAGTTCTGAGCCTTTCTCCCAAAATTTCTAGCAACTTGATAATGATATTGCAAATATGTGTCTGCCATGCACTTGGATTACGAAATTGTTGTTTTCTATAGACGTCAAAACCACCACTTATGTGGTATCTGCCACAAATTCACTTTTAACACTCAGACACTTCAAGTATGCACTGTACACATAAAACATAATGATGAGAAATAGCATGTTGGTATTCTACATGGGTAACATGCAAATAATCATATGGAAGCAAAACAAAAGCACATTCCATGCAGTAGGCATCTAAAGCAGACCCATTGTGTATATGGCATGAATAACAATAACATTTATGGAAGGGCATATTTGCAAAGCTTGAGATTTTCAGTAGTATGCCCCTCTTATGTATAATTGTAACTTATTTAAATAGGTTTACTGAGTTCATAAAATTTGACCGAATGAGGAATGGCATAAATTTTTACAAACAAAAAATATTATCCCGGATGTTCTAGTACCTCCACGCCTGTGGTCTAAGCTTGTCTTTGTTTACATGGCTACAACTATGATGTGCTTGTTTTCCCACCGGACCACAGAAGCCTATCACTAGCCTCAGAAAATTCTTTGTAGTGGTTACATAAGTATGGGAATGTTATCGTAGTAGCCAAGTAAACAAAACAGCAGAGACCACTGGTGCAGAAGGGGATGTCATAGATGAAGATTTTTTTTTTATTCCATGCTATTCCCATCATTTGGTTCATCCGTGTTAATTGTCTAATACATAGTTTACCTCCTGTTTGGAAGTACGCAATTAAGTGTGAAATACTTGGTGCCCATTAGTATGCCATTCTCCCTCCTCTGACTCCTGTTCCATAGAAGTGTGGTGGGGGACATGATGCTAGGGCACGTATGGAACTCTGGTGACGCCCCCACCCCCTCCCAAAG
Organism: Engystomops pustulosus; assembly: GCF_040894005.1. Lineage (NCBI taxonomy): Eukaryota > Metazoa > Chordata > Amphibia > Anura > Leptodactylidae > Engystomops > Engystomops pustulosus. The sequence goes on from NC_092412.1 coordinate 132,845,906, forward strand.
CACTTCTGCCACATTAACAAAATTTAATTGTAATTTTTTTTAACAGATTGAAAGGTGTAATCTCCATAATAAAGGTGTGTCTGCAGTAATAGATAGATGATAGTGATAGATTTACTTTAAGAGCTACAGCTCCTATGCAGACTGCCCCTATGTCTGCAGACTACAAATAATCCCTGTGTGTAGTCTGCTCCTATAGGTCATGTGGTTGTCCACTTCTTCAGCTCTGTTTTTGCACTAATTACAGAAATTAAGAATAAAGATGTTCGTATCTGGGCACATTCAGGAGCCATCTGGAGATTTTACTTATATCAGTGCATACATTTATCTGTGGGCATCAATTACTTGTGCACACCCCTATCGTCTTTTGTCTCACATTATAAATATATAAATACTATATTTGATTTTACCTGCTGTGCTCTATTCCCTTACTGTGTGCCGGTGGCTTTCTCCGCGGATATGTTTTCATTGTTAGATGGTGGAAACAGGGTAGGTGTTCTGACTATTTCTACACTTGTATTTTAAATTTTTTATGTGAATATATGGTATGTAATAAAGGTTTGGTTGTAGATATATATTTGGATCTTATTACACTTGCCTGTTTCTTTTGTTTCATCAGTGACTGTGATGTTTGTTACTTTAATATATATATGCCCCTTTTTGTTATAATATAGTTTGAATCTATGTGGAAATTGTGCGTCTGAAGTCTGTAACCATAGAGCCGCACAAATCTGAATAGGAACTGTAGACACAAAATTAGGCACAGTAGAATAAGTTTAAAATGATAATGTATTTATATTAAATAAAAATGTGTTGCAAAAGTGCAGATATCTCGTAAGGAATTCTCTTATATAGTCATATAGATTCACCAAATATAAGCCAATAAGGTAGGCTAGTAGTGAAGCATAATACAACTTTTGACAGAAAAATGAATTTTCCTATTCCAATGTTTAACTTCATGCTGCTGACAAATGTATAATGGGAACAGCTTTCATATCAAGCACCACACAAAATAGAATAATTCATCCATGACATATGAAATTAATAAACTTAATTAATAATCTTTTTCACTATAAGGAACCAGTTATTTAGGCAATGGCAGAGACAGGCAGGTTCATATATATATATGTATAATTTTCTTAATATCTATACTTTAAATCCAGCAAGTTTATGAAAGAGCTGGAATCCTGTACACAATGAAATTGTGTAACTTTTTGTGTAACTTCCTGTACATATGTGTCAGTCTCATATTATAATTTCTTGAGAAGTTATCCACCACCTCCATCTTTCATAAGACAGGACTGTGTATGATGTTCTGTTACTGAATAGGAAGAAAGTCCCAGGAGACTGTGGGATGGGAAAGGTAGTGAGGTGCATGCAGGTTGCTCAACAGAGCAGTGACAATGGATAAAAGGCTATTTTTGCATGTCACATTGCAAGAGAAGCACTATGGATGGGTCACTCTTTGCTGCCTCTTTAAACTCTTCGAGGGTGATTTGATCATCTCTGTCCTTATCCATCTTTGTGAAGATTTTATCAACTCTCTGTTGTGGAGTTAGGCCATCCTGATTCATGCGCATCATTATTACAGTGCCAACCATCTTATAAATGGCCTAGGGGTTATATGGGGAGAGAAAAAAAGATAACAATTAAAAGCAAGTCAATTATGTTCTAAAATGTACAGAGATCTAATAACTTCAATTCTGTAGCATGGCTTTTGAATATAGTTGGAAGAAAACCCCCATTCAAAACTGTCCCTTTGGGAATACCCACAACAGAAAAATAATTTATCTTTTCTCAGCTATTTTCTCATCACTCTTTGTTTTACGTTATCAGTCATGTGAAATTGTGCTTTTAGGGGAGACAGAAAATAACTACCGTGTAAATAGGTAAAAACTAGTTGAGATTTACAAATTTCATTTTATACATACACAACACAAAAGCTGCAGGGAAGGGCTTGCCCAATTGCAGATGCGTTTCCACTGAAATGCTTGCTATAGGGAACATATACAGGCAGTCCCCTACTTAAGGACACCAAACTTACAGGTGACCCCTAGTTACAGACGGACCCTTCTGCCTACTGTGACCTCTGGTGAAGCTCTCTGGATGCTCTCTTTTAGTCCCAGACTGCAATAATCATTATTGATTATACCTGGTCCCATTACAGCAAAACTTTTTGAAAATCCAATTGTCACAGGGACAAAAACATTTTTGTCTGGAGCTACAATTATAAAATATACAGTTCTAACTTACATACAAATTTAAGTACAAACCCAAACCCAATCTTGTACGTAACCCAGGGATTGCCTATATTAGCAATGCAAAATGCAAAACACATAGTGAGGCATTTATTATTGACTTTCAGATGGAAAACTGGTATTTTTTTTTTTCCTTGCTGTGCCTGTTGCACCATATTTATTAAGTGCCAGTGCCACCAGGGCCGGGACGAGGCATTTTGGTGCCCTAAGCAGACAAAGAAAATTGTGGCTCCCCCCCAAAGTGGCCGAATTAGGGACGATCCTAACGGGAAAAATGAAATGCCCCCACATTAAAAATAACAAGAACTGGTATGGAAACATCTACAATAAGGCCTCCCAACTGTGAATATAGTGTAAAATAGAAAAATATGGCCCTTCAGTGAAAATACCTGTGATGCTGTACCAAGAAGAATGTAGCAAACACATGACACACATTTCACAAACAAGTGACTGTGACCTGACAAGTGACTGTGGCCTCTGAAGAACATCTCCACACTCCATCCCTACTCATCAATATACTATAATATATACTGGCGTATACTTCCCCCTAGCCCCAGCACACTTCCCTAGTATATAGGTAGCTCATGCCCTCAGTATATAGCCAGCCAATATATATCCAGCTAGGCCAATAGTATATAGCCAGCCAGTCCCCTGTTCCCTCAGTATATAGCCAGCATGCCCCCTGTAGAATATAACCAGCCTGTCCCCATGTAGTATACAGCCAGCCTGTCCCCTGTAGTATATAGCCAGTCTTCCCCCTTTAGTATATAGCCAGTCTGTCCCCCCTCTAGTATATAGCCAGTCTGTCCCCCCTGTAGTATATAGCTATGCCCCAAAAGATAATAGAGATACTACTTACCTACCTGCACTCTCTGGAACCGCATGGTCCATCCTGCGTCGCCAGCGTCCCCTCACTCTATGACCCAGACAGCACCTCGGCAGGTGTGCATCTCGGTCCTAGAGGGTGCCAGCTGCACACAGCAACCAGAGATATGTATATCTTAAAGATACACATATCACTGGTTGCTACGGGGGACTGGGATGGCGCCCCATGATGGGAGTAGAGGGTAGTGCTCTAGGCGATCACCTACCCTTGCCTACTCCTCAAAAATCACAAATTGTTCTTTTTTTTGGGTGCATAATTTGAGTCTGCTTGAGAATCCCAAACTTTCCTGTGCATCTAGTTTCTGGCACATTTTTTGGCACAAACTTAGCGCTGCAAAAAGCTGGTCTACGGAGTTCTGTTTCACCTTTTCGGTCCTGCATCACTTCTTTAACACCTTGCACCACAAACAAACATCCCAGTGAAAATTATAGCATAAATTGTTTGCCTAAAGCAAGGACCTTGCGCCAAAATTGATAAATGTCCCAAATAGTGCTTATTACTGATCGCATTTCAGTAGAAACCCATCTGGGGATCTTTGGATAAAGAATATATAAGATACTATCCCTGACACCCCACTGACACTGATCTGCAGTTAGCTACCAAATGTGCTGGTATTCTATGTGTACCAACAAAGTAGCCAAAATTCTAGCTATCTGTCTTGATACTTGAAAAGCTCTTCTCATTTCTGGTTATGAATCAAATGTAATGGTCTATTAAAGTCTCTATGATTTCCTAAAGAAATATCTTTCTTGGATGTATACAATAGATAATTTGGAAAACTAATTTCAGTTCCATTCATGCATTTTTGCTCAAATCTTCCCCAGCTGTATAATTATGCCATATGCATTCCTTATTTGATGTTTCGTACCTCAATAATCTCCAGCATTTCCAGTCTTGTTATCTTCCCATCCCCATCTAAATCATACATCTCAAATGCCCAGTTAAGCTTCTGCTCAAAACTGCCGCGTGATGTGACACTCAAAGCGCAGATGAATTCTCGGAAATCAATAGTACCATCTCCATTCTTGTCAAATGTACGAAAGGCATGCTGAGCAAATTTGGATGCATCACCATATGGGAAAAACTGTAAAACAATATCAGAAAATACAGGGTAAAATGTATTATATTTAGATTAATTTTACTGTTTTTAATCAGTAGTTTCAAAAAGAAACTGGTGGAGTGATCAATTCTGGGGTAATGAATATAAAATATACAGAGTGGGTGATGCTCATACCTTAATATACAGCTGCTGGAATTCTTGTAGGTTAAGGATACCAGATGGACAGTCCTTCAGAAATCCTTTATACCAATGCTTCAGTTCTTGCTCTGTGAATTCTGTGCTCTGCACTAAGTCCTGTAGCATCTCTGGGGCCAGCTTGCTGTTTGGTTTTCCCATTTTGGCAGTTAAAAGGCTTAAAAACAAAATTCTATGTAAGAATAATCAACGCAAGTCTTTATTTTTATCTCCATGGTTTTTACTTGCTCTATAATGTGCAATGTAGACATCAATCATCCATGTAACCTCACAGCCAATCACTGACCTAAGCAGTCACGTTTCACTCATGCCAACATTGCCACAAAAAAAGGTGCTTGGCTGAGTCATGAGAACCATGATTCAATTTGACAGGGATTGGAAGTTTCCAGGAACCAGATCAACTGCACTAAAATTGAGGGAACATTAAAGCTTTTTCTTTCTTTTGAACTCATATAAGCTCAAATGCAATTTTGTTAAAGTGTTCAAAAAAGGAAGCCTAAAGGACTACCCAACTCTCTTAACTTATAATGATAATAATAATAATAATTCTTTATTTATATAGCGCACACAGATTACGCAGCGCTGCACAGAGTTTGCCAAATCAGTGAGTAAATTATTTTATTCCCAATTAAACAAGGATTAGCATCTTTTCTCATTGGTTTTTGTTTAGCATTTTTTCTATTCTTTCACTACTATGGAGGAGATTTATCAACCTGTCTATGCCAAAAATGCTGTGCACCACATGAAGAAAAGGTTTTTCAAATTGTCTGAAAGGGGTGTGGCATCATTATAAAGATGGATGGTGCCAGGAAATTTCTGTGTACCAGAAAATGTATTTCTGAGTAGCAGAATGTTCTGATGTAAACTAGAACAACTAATAGCCTAAAGTATGACTCCGTAGTAGTAAACTACCCCAGCATTATTTGTTTGTCACAGAATAAAACATTGGGGCACATTTACTAAGCGTCCGCGGACCACATTTCTGGCGGGTTTCCCGACAATTTCCGTTTTGCGCCGCATTTAACTGGCGTTTTTGGTGCATGCAATCAGATTTTGCCGCAATTGAGACAACTTTTAATTAAATTTTTTATTAAATTTTAAATTCAAATTGTGTCGCAAGACAATGCACTCATATACCCCGCGAAGCAACACATGCAGGATATCGGGTGCACGGTCTTGTTGAATCGCGTCGGACATCACACCTCGGGGATCGCGCAGGGACCGGGTAAGTAAATGTGCCCTTGTGTCATCAAACTCTCTTCACCAACACTTATTTAAACCCTGCGCACACCAGAACATAATATTATGTCCTGGTGCTGCAGGGGTTTATGAAAAGAGCTCACAGGCTGACAGGCTGTATAATACAGCTGACACCCGCCTGTTACTGCAGATTATTTCTTGCTGTGAACACAGTAACATAGCGCCCAAATGCCTGAATTGCTATTTTTTCGCCATTTTTCCATCTATGAATATTTGAATAAAAAATGAATAAAACAGCAGTATGCTCTTCAAAAAATGATACCTTATATAGGCCTGTACATCAAAGTGTGAAAAAGTTATTGGCTTCAGAAATTGACAAAATGGTAAATATTTTTTTGCACAAAAGATTAAAAAAATTTTAAATCTACTAAACCTAATAAAAGCTATATAAATTTTGTATCCCTGTGATCATATTTACCCAAAGAATAGAGGAAGTGTCATTTGGAGCGCGGAATGAAAGCCGTAAAAACAGAGCCTATAAGAAAATGCTGCAAATGTGAGTTTTTTTGGTCGATTTAACTGCACTTGGAATTATTTTCCAGCTTTTCAGTAGATTGCATGCAATATTAAATGGCGCCACTAAAAAGAACAATTTGTCCCCCAGATAACAAGCCCTCATACATTACTGTAAATGTAAAAATAAAATAGTTATCACTTCTGGAATGAGGAGAGTAAAAAACCTGTAAGGGTTAAAGGACATCTACCATCAGATTCACTGATGGTAGATGATTGGTACTCCCTTCCCAGTCTCTGTCTCCTGTGCTTTAATCTTTGCTTGTGATGTTTTGGAACGGCCAGCCACGTTTGGAAGAAAAACACTGATGTCACCAGCTCTCTACAAGCTCTGTAGGCGATGCCAGGAAGGATAACTCAGGACTGAGGGCGTTGATAAAATAAATCCATGCGGAGCCAAGAGAGAGCACCTCAGCCTAATATAAATAATTTTTTTAAAAGTGATTTTTGTTACAAATGTGGCCATTCCAAGACATTGTTGAGAGAAGCCCCAGACACTCAGATGTCAATTTATCCATAAATGCCTGTGCAAAATTGTTAAATAACAGAGAAATGGCACAATAGAGAAAAAGCCACAAGTGAGTGTTTGACCTTTGGGCCCTTTCTGGGTGAGAATGTAAAACTGTGTAAGTTGCAAAAACAACTCTGCATCGACTTGTGATATAAATCGTGCGATATAATATATAAATCGTGAGATATAAATCAGACCTTTTCCATTTTACAGTTTCTTGCTCCCCACCAGCTAAAATCCATTCATTTCTTATTTTTCTACAAAGCTATACAGAACTTTATGAGGACTTTTTTGTGTGTTGAGAATTGTAATTTAAAGTGACACTAGCAAGCCCACGTGTAAATATTTTTTAAAAAAATTACCCATATATACTCAGTATAAGCCAACCCGAGCATTATCCGAGACCCCTAATTTTGACACAAAAAAACTGGAAAATCCTATTGACTCGAGTATAAGCCGAGGGTGGGAAATGCATTGATCACAGTCCCCCCAGTATATAGCCTGCCAGCCCCCTGGAGAATATGGGCTGCCTGTCTGCCCCCTCAAGTATATAGCCTGCCTGCCCTCTTGAGTATATAGCCTGCCTGCCCCCTCAAGTATATAGCCTGCCTGCCCCCTCTAGTATATAGACTGCCTGCCCCCTCAAATATATAGCCTGCCTGCCCCCTCGAATATATAGCCTGCCTGCCCCCTCAAATATATAGCCTGCCTGCCTGCCCCCTCGGGTATATACCCTGCCTGCCTGCCCCCTCAAGTATATAGCCTGCCTGCCCCCTCGAGTATATAGCCTGCCTGCCCCCTCGAATATATAGCCTGCCTGCCCCCTTGAATACATAGCCTGCCTGCCCCTCAAATATATAGCCTGCCTGCCTCCTCGAATGTATAGCCCGCCTGCCTGCCCCCTCGAGTATATACCCTGCCTGCCCCCTTGAGTGTATAGCCTGCCTGCCGGCCCCCTCGAGTACATAGCTTGCCTGCCTGGCCCCTCGAGTATATAGCCTGCCAGCCCCTCCCGGCCCGTCGCAGGCACCATGACATCAGTTGCAAGCTGGCATCATAGTGTGTGCCAATGCAGCTGGCGTCATGAAGACTGTGACAGACCAGGACCCGATGTCGGAGTTGCGATGGATGCCGGGGAGCATCAGAAGGTGAGTTCACTTTTTGTTTTTTTCCTTTGACTCGAGTATAAGCCGAGTTAAGGGTTTTCATCTCATCTTTTGTGCTGAAAAACTAGGCTTATACATAGTATATATGGTATATATGGTATTCTCTATGTTAGTATGATTAAAAAGATACAATACGTGCCAAGTATTTTTAACTCTGGTCCCAGGATGCAATGATCTTCTGTAAGGTGAATGTAATCAAGTTTTATTTATTAAGCTTAATCACAGCAGTTAAGGGGTTAATCACGGTAGTTAAGGGTCTAAAGAGATCTCCATGCAGGGCAGATGCAGCAGGGATCAGTTTGTGTATAATAGTTTGTCTTCTACTGCTGATCGGACTTACACTCTCACAGTGCCAACCGCATCACTAGGACGAGTATGTTTGTCCTAACGAGAGAAGGTTGTGCTAATCGTCTAGTTTGGTTTACTTATAGGGAAAGAGAGGTGATTTCCAATTTTTCATAGGGGCTGGTCACTTATACAATATACTGCCTTTAGCAGACTGTTATAGTGGTGCTTGATTGACAGCTATTGGAACCTCAGCTGTCAGGACAACTGATTGGCAGGTGATTAATTGGGCCAAGATGGCAGCACCTATGCTGGGTTCAACGATGGTTGAATCCAACACTACAATGGTTGACATATGTGATCGGTGTCAGCACCAATCATGGATGATATATATATATATATATATATATATATATATATATATATATATAGTTAAAATAAAATTAGATCTCACTGCCATCATGATAACATCATTAATAATATTTTACAGTACATAGAGATGACTCATCTTAATGTACCATCAGCGCTTACTTCCTGATGGTCAGTGATTCATTCTTTCACGGGTAGACTTTATTCCCAAAGATTTCCTTCAGAGATTCAAAAATAGCATGTTCAAAATGTTCAAAAACATTTCAATTGAGACATCACTAGTTTCTTCAAGCCTCAGATAGGGGACGCTCAATGTACAGTAGCTTACATGTAGATCTGTTTTTGGGGCACTGATATGGAGTCACTGAGGCTAGTCACAATATTCTGTCTGGAGAAAAGCGGAACCCGCCTTTGTAACCTTTCCACTGGATCCACATATGTCTTAAAATAACCAGCTGATGTCCTATATGATGTGATGTAAAATATATGATAAATCTCTCCCCATGTGTGTCCTGAGTAGACATTGAAGAAGTTCCTGTCCTCTATATAAAAATTGATTTACAGCTTTCAGCTGCTCTTTCTGAATTTTATATTTAAGGATTTTCTTCTTTTTCTGGTTGAGGGCTCATTCAGCTCATTTTTTTAATTTTTTTGTGGAGAGCATACTGACCCATTGATTTCGATGGGTCTGTTCAGATGTCCATTTTTTTAACTAATGTGCCGACTGTGAGGGAAAAAAACAGACGGCATACGGATTGTATTCATCCATCCCGCAAAATATAGGGCTAAAGGTAGTTTTATGGTCGAGAGAAATGCATCCTATACTGATAGTACCATAGACTTAGGACTTAGGATCAGGACACTGAAAACCTTTCAAGGAAGTATACCATAAAAATCAAGAAAGAATAAACCAGGGACACTTACTCATAGATCCAGGCATTGTGATTGTGGTAATCTTCTTATATTTGTTATTCATGGCCTTCTTTCTTCTAAAATAAACTTTTAAAATTATGTTAATGAGCCTGAGAGGCTATGGTGGGTGTTTCCAGAGCCCCTCAGTACTGCAGATTCTCAGGCTGTTACAATGAGCAGAACACTCAACCACCGGCCTGTGTTATCTGGCAGCAGCAATAAGTGCAGGTGGAATGTAGACCTGCTCTGCTCATTTTAACAGCCTGTGACAAGAATCACAGAGGGGCTCTGGAGAAAAAAAAGAAAAGTTTATGTTAGAAGAGAGGAGGCCATGGATAATACATATAAGAAGATTACCACAGTCCATTGTCTGGATCTATGAGTAAGTGTCTACGGTTTATCATGATGGATCTTGATGGTAGATTTTCTTTAAAGATTAGGCTCATGAAATTAGGTCTTGGTTTAGTGAAGGGTGATATATTGACTTGCTTTTTAGATAGCATACCCAGTAGCGTAACAACAGCAGCTGCTACGGGGCCCAAGGCACAGGGAGGCCCGCAATGGACAGGCAAAGTATAATTTATTAACTTGCTTCCTGCTTCTGGCAGGAATCCAGAGCTCAGATTAAGGCTACATTCACACTACTGTATGGAGGACGTATATACAGCCGACGTATATATGGCCGATATATGTCCTCCATAGACAGCAATGGGCGCACGGCACCCTACGGGAGCGGTACGGTGCAGCACACTGCCGTTGCCCGCTACGGTACGGTACGGGCGGGCAACGGCAGTGTGAATGTAGCCTAAAGGATAGGAGAGGGCAGGCTCAGCCAGGCTGGTCAGTAGCAGTCAAGAGAGGTAAAGGGATGGCCCAGGAAGGACAGCCGAATTATAATTTGTTAATGATGTGCCCCCAGGTCCGTCCCACTACCTCTACCTCTACACCCACCTCATATGCGGCCTCATATGTTTCAGGATTCGGAGGTAGTGGATCCTCTGTATCACCGCGGGTGATGACCTAAGCCGACACCTGGGACCGGAGTCTAAGTGGTACCCGGTTTTCACAAGAGCCCGCCGCCAGGTGGTTCCACAGGCGCCACTTTGTCTGCGGTGGGGACCAAAGCGAATTACAGGATCGTAAGGCAAACTCGTGGTCGGGGACAGGCAGGAGGTTGAGACAAGCAGCACAGGTTCGGAGTCGGGGACGTAGCTGAAGGTCAGGACAGGCAGCACGGGATCAGAGTCAATAATGGAACCGGGGTCACAACAGAGATTTAAAAACACAGCAAATCGCATAGAATAGCTTTCTCAAAGGCTCTAGGCACAAAGATCCTGCGGGGAATACTAGGAGAGGCCGGCTTTTATCCAATTTTCTGGGAACTAATTAGCGGTGCACTGGTCCTTTAAATCTTCGAGCGCTGGCACGCGTGCATCAAAGGATGTGGGGACACACATGCTGGGCTGCTGGATACGGAGCAGGAGCGTGGATAGGTAAGAAAGCAAGGAGGGGAGCTGGGCATCGGAGCAGGGACACCCTTGACAGACTGCAGTGACATCTAGTGATGAAGGTGGGTAAGTATAATTAATATATATGTAAATGAATGTGTTTGTGTGTGTATACTGTATAAACTGTATATAATGGATGCATGTCTATAAATGTTGTATATGTGTTTGTATGTTGTATATACTGGATGTGTATATATATATATGCTATATATCTGTGTGTATGTTGTATATACTGGATGTGTGTGTATGTATGCTGTATGTGTGTGTATGTTGTATATACTGGATGTGTGTGTATATCTGTGTGTAATCTGTATATACTGGATGCTTGTGTATATATGCTGTATGCTGTGGTGGTTGAACCAAAGATCTCAAATTTGGACTAGTCAGACCAAAGCACAGATTTCCACTGATCTAATGTCCATTCCTTGTGTTCCTTAGCCCAAACAAGTCTCTTGTGCTTTATGCCTGTCCTTAGCAGTGGTTTCCTAGCAGCTATTTTACCATGAAGGCTGCTGCACACAGTCTCCTCTCACCAGTTGTTGTAGAGAGCTGCTAGAACTCTGTGTGGCATTGACCCGGTCTCTAATGTGAGCTGCTGTTAACCTGAGATTTTCCTATGCTGGAGATTCAGATGAATTTATTCTCGCAGCAGAGGTGACTCTTGGGGGCTCATTTACTAAGGGTCCGCAGAGCGCATTTTTGTCGGGTTTCCGGACGATTTCCATTTTGGGCTGCATTGTGCAGGGGATTGTGTCGCATGCGATCAGATTTGGAGCATCGGCATCGGCTTGCACACGGCACAAATCGGGGGGCGGGCCGTCAGACAACCCGGACGATTCAGACTACGTGCAGGATTTAACATTTAGGATTGTGTCACAAGACACGCACTTGCAAGCACCGGGAAGAAGGTGAACTCCGGTGGACCTCGGCGGGGAAGCGACGGATGCAGGAACTCGGGCGCACGAGCTTCGTGAATCGTCGGACCTTCTGAATCGGGGATCGCGACAGGCCCAGGTAAGTAAATTTCCACCTTGGTCTTCCTTTACTGGGGCGGTCCTTCATTTCTTAAAGTAATGATGGCCACTTGTTTTTCTTTACTTAGCTACTTTTTTCTAGCCATAATACAAATTCTAACAATCTATTCAGTAGTACTATCAGCTGTGTATCCACCTGACTTCTGCACAATACAACTGATGGTTGGGGCAGCACGCTGGGATCCTGGATTCAATTCCCACGCAGGTCAACATCTGCAAAGAGTTTGTATGTTCTCTCTGTGTTTGCGTGAGTTTCCTCCGGGTCCTCCAGTTTCCTCCCACATTCCAAAACATACTGGTAGGTTGTTTAGATTGTGTGCCACATTGGGACAGGGACCAATTGGGCAAGCGCTGTAGGCACTATATAAAGAATTATTATTATTGTTTATGGTCCCAGCCCCATTTGCAAGGCAAGAAATCACACTTTTTATACCTGTGATGTGAAAACCTTTTCTGGTGCAAACTCTTGAAGCACATCAAGAGAATGCCAAGAGTGTGCAAAGCAGTAATCAAAGAAAAAGGTGCCTACTTTGCAGAACCTAGAATATAAGACATATTTTCAGTTGTTTCACACTTCAGTATATACTTCAGTATATATATGGTATATGAGTATGTTGCTGTGTGTATATGTCTGTGCATCATAAATATGCATTTGCCAATGTAATGCACAGGCTGGGGGGCATCAGCAAGAGTTTGACTTCCCCCAATGGTGTCTTGTTAGGGGGTAGCTAGTTTAGTAGGGTTAAAGTTTGAGCACAAGATAACCAATAAATTATAAGGTACAAATAACAAAGCAAAAAATGCAGTGGTATATGCTCACCCCTGAGTTTGTAGTAAGCTTGTGTATGCCGTGCACAGATGGTTTGGTTGCTGGTCCGATTCCAAGCAGATGAAATGAGAATGAATGAAAAAGTGATGTCCATCGGCAGCAGGCGAAAAAAGTCAGGGGCTAGTAAAAAAAAGGCTTTATTGAAAAAACAATGGTTAAAACAAGGATACCATGGTAGCAGGTTACGCATTTCAGACCCTAGAGAGCGGGTCCTTAGTCATACCATCAGGTAAGACTAAGGACCCGACGGTATGACTAAGGACCCGCTAAGGTTTGAAACGCGTAACCTGCTACCATGGTATCCTTGTTTTAACCATTGTTTTTTCAATAAAGCCTTTTTTTTACCAGCCACTGACTTTTTTGGCTGGTGATGGACATCACTTTTTCATTCAACCAATAAATTAGTTGTTCCCAAAGGTTAAAGGGAACCTGTCAGCAGTTTGGACCATCTGCTGACTGTTAGGAAGCAGCTTTGGGGATCTTTGTAAGAAATAAAATACATTTATATTACTTGATTATAGCAGGACATGGTGCACTCGTGCATTAAATCTCTTCCCTGAACACAGCACAGTCCCTACACTTTGCTATGAGTCACAGCTGTACCAGGCTTCTGTTTGAAGCACTACACCAGAGACTCAGTGGGAGGGAGATATGCTGTGTTCAGTGATCTCATACAGTAGTGCTCAGAGCATTCCAAATCCAGCTATAACCCTGGATTCTAAAGATATCTGTCTCAGTCCTGTTGCTGCTAACAACACACACAGGGAATGTTACATAGCTCTCCATGGCTTCTACCTAACACTGTCTACAGCAGTGATTTTCAACCTTTTTTGAGCCGCGGCACACTTTTTATACTTAGAAAATCCTGGGGCACACCACCAACCAAAATAGCACAAAATGACACTAAAACAGTCATATTATACATATAGTTAATAATATAGATTCTAAATTTATTTTACTAACTCAGTGTGAAACCTGGGCCTGTTTCGATAAACACAAAAGGGATATCCTGGCAGGAATGGTGGAAAGACACACACGAAGCTCTTCCTCAACAGTTCTCAGTTTCTCCCTGTTTTTAGTATATGGTGCTGATTATTATGTGGCTTGTATACTGCAAAATAAAGGGGTACAATGAGAAGTACTATGGCCATGAGGCCAGAGTACAAGTGCCAGCTCATATACTCAGCATATGAGCTGGTACATGTAGTACTCATGTAGTTCTCATTTTACATTTCTCATTGTTATATGCAGTATACTGCTGGAGTACTAAAAGTACCAGCTCATATGCTGAGTATTCTGCCAACAGTTCATATACTCAGGCAAAAGCTCATATAGTCAGCTTTATTGGTGGGCATTACCGTGGCGGTGGGCAAATGCGAGAGTCTCTCTGCTCTCAGGATGATGCACCGGCCTCGGTGACATAATTTTGTCGCGCAAGGTTCAAAGCTTGTGCATGTGTTATTGTACACGTCTCCTACATTGTAAGAAGCCCTGACTGTGCATCGCTGCGCATTGCCGGGAAATAAAAGACAGGGGGCAGCATAGTTTGGGGAACTTTCCCCGCGGCACACCCGACCATGTTGACACTGGTTGAAAAGCACTGGTCTACAGTTATACACGATCGAATCTGGTGACATATTCCCTTTAAGTGATAACCAGGGGTATTAAATTAATTAATGCACAAACACAGTATTTACCGTATATTCCGGCGTATAAGACGACTTTTGAAGACAGAAAAATCTTCTGTCTTCTCTGGGGTCGTCTTATACTCGCGGGCTGAGCCCTCTCCACAGCCGGTAAGTCTTTGCTGAATATTGCAGCAAAGGCTTACCGGTAACACCCGCAATCGGTGCTAGCACCGATCGCGGGTGTTCTCACAGCGTGGGCTGCCGGCAAAGCTGCCGGCAGCCTCAAAGAGATAGCGGCGCATGGGCGCCACCATCTTACCTGGGATCGCCGCTCCCCGTGACGTCATCGGGGGCGGCGATCCGTCTCCATGGTAGCCTCGGGTCTTCCAAAGACCCAAGGCAATTTCGTTTTAACCCCTTCATTACAATGTGCTGATAGCACATTGTAATGAATGAGGAAAATCCCCATATACTGCCATACTACAGTATATATATGGTATATGGTAGGATCGATCAGACAACCTAGGGTTAAAGTACCCTAGGGAGTCTGAAAAATAGTATAAATAAAAATTAAAAAAGTAAAAAAAAATAATAATAATAAAAAAACCTAAAATTTCAAATCACCCCCCTTTCCCTAGAACTGACATAAATATAAATAAACAGTAAAAATCATAAACACATTAGGTATCGACGTGTCCGAAAATGCCTGATCTATCAAAATATGATAACTGTTTTTCAATGTGTTTAACCCCGTAACGGAAAATAGCACCCAAAGTCGAAAATGGCACTTTTTTGCCATTTTGAAAAATATAAAAAAAATCTATAAAAAGTGATCAAAAGGTCGTACAGTCCTAAAAATGATATCATTGAAAATATTATCAAATTTCGCAAAAAATGACACCACCCACAGCTCCGTACACCAAAGTATAAAAAAGTTATTAGCGCCAGAAGTTGGCAAAATCAAAAAAATAATTTTTGTACAGGAGGTTTTCATTTTTGTAAATGTATGAAAACATTATAAAACCTTTATAAATTTGGTATCCACGTAATCGTACCAACCCAAAGAATAAAGTAGACATGTAATTTGGGGCGCTCAGTGAAAGACGTAATATCCAAGCCCACAAGAAAATGGCGCAAATGCGTTTTTTCAACAATTTCATTGCATTTGGAATTTTTTTCCCGCTTCTGAGTTCATGGCATGGAATATTTAATAAAACAAAAATTTAAGGTACAGTATGGTAACATTTACAGTAAAATGGACGATGGTAATGTTGTTGTTGTATGCCTTATGTTTATGAGCGACAGTTTTCCTGCTATATACCTGCATGTCATAAGAATTTAAATTAAAAAAAGGACCATGTTAAATTCAAATCTGTTTTTTTTTTTTTTTTTTACTGGTGTTTTGTATGTGTTGGAAAAGGGGTAGTCTTATACGGCGAATATATCTTAAACTCTATATTTTAAACAGGAAAGTAGGGGGGTCGTCTTATACACCAGGTCGTCTTATACGCCGGAATATACGGTAAATGTCTTTTCTAAATTTTATGGTAGCCACAATAGAACAAAATAATGTTTAAAGGTGTAATCTAATATATATATATATACACACAAATTTCTTAAATTGCATGTTATTGAAAAACCTGTGTGGTAATAATTTCCCATAAATGTTGCCATGTTGCCCTTAGAAACTAAATAGCCATCTTTGGATATGACCATCCCTGCACCCTAGCAGCAGTAGCCACAAATGAGCTATTGATGCCCACCAGACCACCAAAATTCATTACCACGCGACAACTGTGAGACAATAACTCCAGACTATTTAATATGCATGAAAAATGTGTTTCTTTGTGCAGTCACTCCTGCAGAGGTGGTCATATCCAAGGACAAATATATTGCTTCCAAGAGAGTATATGAATATATAGGAAATCGTTATCACGTGTACATAATTATTAATAACATCCGACTGAATAAATATATACAGTGGGTACAGAAAGTATATGAATACCTTTAAATTTGTCACTCTTAGTTTAATTGCACCCAATCGGAAAAATTCAAAAAGTTCTGTTGTTTTTGTCACTGTGCTCTTAGAAGCCTTGAGTGCTGCAAAAATACTTTCATAAACTTGGACAGATCTGTGTCTTTCCACAATTCTGTCTCTGAGCTCCTTGGGCAGTTCCTGAGACCTCATGATTCTCATTCGCTCTAACGTTCAATGTGAGCTGTGATGTCTTAGATATACAGGTGTGTGTCCAATCAGTTTATTTAAACAAAGCTGGAATCCAATCAAGGAGGATCAGAAGGAAATGGACAGCATGTGAGTTAAATAAGTGTCACAGCAAAGGGTCTGAATACTTACAGTTTTTTTGTTTATTAATTTCCACAAATATATACATTTCTGTTTTTTTCTGTCAAGATGGGGTCCAGAGTGTACATTAAAGAGCAAAAAAACTTAACTTTTTTGATCTTACCAATTGGCTGCAAGGAAACAAAGAGTGAGATATTTAAAGGAGTCTGAATACTTCATCTACCCACTGTATATGGCATATGATTTAAATTAAATACCAATGCCCGGATGCAAATACCCATTTAACTATTTATTTTCCAGTTTTCTACAAGTGGTATATAACTCATTGTTACATATGGCTATAAGGTTATTTCTCCAAAGATAAGAGGTGGTTTGTTACACTGTGTTGCTCAAGGTAAAATGTTTCACACCCAAAGCTGTGAAAAATACTAGCACTGAAGTGGATGTCAGAAAGCAGAATCCATTTTGAAAATGCCAAACATTGGACATGATTTCCAAAAAATTGAGGCTCTCACCCCATCCATGACACATATGCTCAGTTTATTTTTATTATGTCTGTTACCTGAGATCTTTTCTGGACCATTGCTTTTATGGCCTGCACCTGTGGTTACTGGCTCCCAGTCTGTGTTTTCTTCCACCTCCCTTTATTCTTCTTTCTTTAAAGCCTATTTGTGAGTTGTCTTATCACTATGTTTACCTTGTGCATAAACTTTATAGTTACGTATTTGTTTCCCATGCATCTTCTATTTTCAGGGCCAGCACAAGCTCTGGGCATACCAGGGCAAGTGCTAGTGTCAAGAGCTGCTCCGGGGCCAACATAAGGCTGTACATAAGGAATCTATGGAGGTGAGGGGGCTGTAACTAATCAATCCATAGGGGGCAAGTTTGGTATTAGGGGACGGTTTGGTAGGATAAACTAGGCAATATTTTAGGTTTTAGTTTCTGAATTTTTAATGCTGCCACGTGATTTCACCGCAAAGGGGCTCCAGTGGCCTACTGAAACCTGGAGCCTGATGCCTTTTATTGTTAATTGTCTTTTTGTTTTATTAAATTTGAAAAATGTGTTTAAAAATATATGTATTTTTATGTGAAATATTAGGTACCATCTAAATCCATCATGATGAACAAGGGACACTTAACCATAGACCCAGGCAGTGTAACAGTTTGTAATACCAGATCACAGAGCGGCTAGGCTAAATGTTAAAAGTTGATTTTAGAAAGATGGAGGCCATGGATAACAAATATTGGAAGATTACCACCGTCACAGTATCAGGATCTATGCATAAGTGGCCCTGGTTTATCATGATGGATTTTGATGGTAGATTTTCTTTAAAGACTTCATGTTTCATATAAAAGCTGCCCATCTATTTTAAGGGTTTTCCAGCTCTTAGATATTGATGCCCTTTGCTTAGTATATGGTCATCAATATAATATTGTAGGGGATTCATTTTCAGAATCGCCCAATTATGCCTGATGGATGGGCTCATGGCGATCTGGGAAGCGCAGTCGCCTCTTCAGTTTATTGCAGGTCATTCCTATTAACTTAAATGGGAATGAGTTGTAGAAGACCCTGTGAGCATCACGTCATAGTCACAAAAAAAACATATTACTCATATTAGTGCTGATCAGCAGAGGTACTAAAAACAAGAACACTCCCAATTTGACATTGATGGTCTTTCCTAAGGATAAGTTATTTGTGTTGAAAGCTGCAGATAAAGCCTTAAAGGGGTTGTCCATAAGATATTAAAAAAACTAGCGATGTGGCCGGCCAGGGGCTGCATACAAAAACAAACATGTACTTACCTCCTTGGTCCCTCCCGGTGTCCTGTGCTGCGGTATCTCCATGGCATTCCCCTGTTTGTTTACAGGGGCACAGAAGCTGTGCTCAGACTGCTTCATACCCTCCTGTCCCCTGTTCCAGGGCTGAATCAGGCGCTGGGGCACGGAAGCTGTCTGAGCGGTCAGCTTGTAAGCAAACAGAGGCACTGAACCCCGGGAAGGACTGAGGAGGTAAGTACATGTTTACTTTTTTATGCAGCTCCCACCTGGCCATGTGACCATTTTTTTTTTAATATTTCTCGCACAACCCCTTTAAGGGTGGATTCTGACGTTAAGGTTTTCAGATGCAGTTTTTGAAGCCAAAAGCAGGTACAGATCCTGTTTTGGCTTTAAAAACCAGAACATGTGGATTCACCCTTAAGAACATTTTCTGATGTTTGTGGACAATGCTATTAATATCTTTGTTTCTATATATACAACTAAATATTGGAAGGTTTAAGGTAAGCTTATAACATACTTGCTCTCATGGTATAACTATAAGCTATGGGTTATGGGCCATATTTCCCATCTAGGCACATTATTGGAATTGTCCCTCTTCCCCTTAGTCTCTCCCACTCCCTCAGAAATGCATCTTCAGCCCCATCTTGTGTCCTGTGTAAATTAGAGCTGGTGCTGAGGCGGTTTCCATGGTAACTAGTGCCTGGTACACACAGAGCTCCCAGAGTGCATTCTGAGGGTGTTTATATGCCTCACTTTCCCTGCAAAGCGGTGTCACCTCCACCCCCCCTGTGATATTCACACTGAAAGCCCACACGGTTCTGTAAAGGGAGGGTCGTGTTTCATGTTTGTTTATATATATGTAGGAAACATTATATAGAAACATCACTATTTGTTTTTACGTTTCTCGAGATGCCTATGTTTATAGGCTGACAAAAATGTAGCTTATTATGTATTTTGTAGCACTGATGTGAAATAAGTCGGTGCCATCCTTCCAAGAATGTTGCTATATTATACACCTGTTGCATACGTGTGCACTCTATTGTCCTTAAAAAAAAACAACAACTGCGTCCTCTCATCATGGAAATACATTCTCTTTCCCCTGGCAGTCTGTGAATATTAACATGATCTGTCCATTGTAAAGGAAACTGATCACCAGTCACACATCCAAAAGCAAGCTGCATTCATATATATATATATATGTATATATATATATATATATATATATATATATATATACATATATATATATATATGAAAGCCACGAAAATCATTGCCTAGAGTTTTGGTGTAAAATGATTTGTGCCAAGCATCTAAGTAGCAGCCATATGGCACAGTGCACACCCTCTTTTCCACAACACTTACATGTATAACATTAACTATGAATGGACTCACCTTACAAATAGGTAGCCTGCTACTTGAATTTCTCCCACAGGCTTGATCTTGATCTTGGTTCTTGTGTCTAAGATGTCTTTAATGGTCACGATGAGCTGTTTTTGGGGGACAATAAACAGAACCTGGATCACGATGTTTCCCAGTCACTCATTTGCATAGTCCCACCTCCTGAACAGATTAGCTTCTGTCATTGGTGGACCCTTCAATCATTCAGGTGTGATGCCTTTATGGCTCAGTATTACACTGTTATAGGGGCAGGTTTGGCTATTGGTAGCTTAGGGGTTTGCAAATGACTGTTTAGTTCAGTGAGGGTATTAAGAGGCTGCACACATTGACTTGTTTCCATGGAAACAGAATCTGTAAGAAAAATGTGCAGCGCTCCGATGGAATGATGCAATTGATATTCACATGTGTACACATATAGAGACACATGCATTTAGAAAATCCATCAAGATATAGCAGTGGAACAGATCCCTGTGTGAGCTACAAGGATGTTTAAAATGAAAGCTTTCTTTTTACATTTAGCTTCAACACGATGCTATAAGGAAATTCAGGAATACAGAATACCACTGTGTATTTAAATGCTAATTATATGGGTCTCAAATATATTTCTTGCATGTAAGGCTCTATTCGCACTGGTATCATGGATTTTTTTTACAGGAACCATCTGTGGCAGGACCACATAGGGCCTGTTGACTTAAAATTGTTACTTTTTACACCATAGCACTGTATAATACATCATATGTGTCAGTGCACATGGACTTATCTGCACCCAATCTGTAAGTAAATCTGACCATAAATCTACAGTGTATCCATTAGTAATATGATATTTATACTTAAAGGATTTCTTTTTCCCCTAGAAAGCAGAGAGATTTTGTGCTAATTCGTAGCAGATTATTGAGGCGCTAGGGATTTAACCCCTTAAGGACGCAGCCATTTTACAGCTTAAGGCTCAGCCCGATTTTTTGGATTCTGACTTGCTTCGCTTTATATGGTTATAACTTTTGAACACTGTTACTTATCAAAACGATTCTGAGATTGTTTTTTCCCCACATGTTGTACTTCATTTTAGTGGTAAATTTTGGCAGATAAGTTTTGCGTTTATTTACAAAAAAAAGAAAATGTGATGAATTTTTTGAAAAATTTGCCATTTTCGAAATTCTAAATCATCACGTTTTCAGGCAGATAGATTTACCAGCTAAATAAGTTGCTGAATAACATTTCCCATTTGTCTACTTTACATTTTCATAATTTCTGAAATATCTGGATAATTTATTTTGACGTCACGCGGCTTGCAAATAGAATATCGCTTTTCCGGATTTTCAGAATTGACTATTTTGGGGATAAATACAGTTTTGAATGAAATTTTACATATTTAGCATCAAAACCCCCTATATAACCAACCCATTTTCAAATCTGCACCCCTCAAGCTATCAGAAACAGCTTTTACGAAGATTGTTAACCCCTTGAGATCTTCATAGTAATTGAATCAAAATGGAGGTGAAATTTAGAATGGTCATATTGTTCCCTTATACGTTCATTTAGCACCAAAATTTACACATTTCCAAAATATAAAAAGAGAAAACCCACCATACAATTTGTTCTGCAATTTCTCCTGAGTACAAAGACCCCCCACATGTGGCCGTTACTTGTTTTATGGGGGCACAGCGAGGCGCAGAAGGGAAGGAGGGCGCTGCAGCTGCCAGGAATTTAGTTTCCTCATTGGCCCCTTTTGAAGGCTATAAAATTTTCGCTTTTTCGTTATTGGGGCCATGTGACGGCATTTTTTTTGCGGGATGAGATGCTTTTTCCACTGTTACCATTTTGGGGTTGGTATCACCTATTGTTGAAAATTTAGGAACTTTTTTTGAGGGCAGGAGTAGAAAAGCATCAATTCTGTACTGGATTTTTGACTTTTTTTTTTTTGGTGTTCACCGTATAGACTAATAGTCATGTTATCTTTATTCTATGGGTTGATACGATTACGGGGATACCAGACATGAATATATTTTCTTACGTTTTACTAAATTTATCAAACAAAACCCTAATGTGGGGAAAAATCTATAATTTTTGTATTGCCATCTTCCAAGTGGCATAACTTTGTTACGTTTTTGGCTACGGAGCTGGTTGATGGCTTGTTTTTTGCGGGACATGTTGTACTTTGCACCAGTATCATGTCTGAGTACATATGGTTTTTTGGTCGCATTTTATATCATTTTTTGTGGGATTGAAAAGGTAAAAATCATAATTTTTGGAGGGTTTATAACAGTTTTTTTTTACGGCGTTTATCGTGGGGGTTCAATAATGATTTACTTTTATTCTACGGGTTGTTACGGACGCGGTGATACTATATATGTGGGGTTTGTGTTATGATTTAGACTTTTTTTTTGAGTTATATGTCTCTTTATATGTTTTGGAGGTTTGGGGCATTTTTAGTGATTTATGACTTTATTTTTTTATTGAATAACTTTTTTTTTTACTTTTTCACTTTTATACCATGGGACATGAAGAAGCAATCATCTGATTGCTTCTTCATGATAATATTCTGCAATACTCATGTATTGCAGAGTATTATCAGTGTCAGCCTATGCACTTGCATAGGCTGGCACTTTGCCAGTAAGATGACGTCACAGACGCCATCTTACTGGCAATTCTTGCTAGTAACTCTGGGGTCCAGATCGGACCCCAGAGTTACTATAGCAACGATCGGCGCCCCCCGAAAACGGTTCGGGGGGGCCGATCGTGGGGGAAAGACCCCCCAGATACTTGTTAGATGCCGCGGTCGCGCTGACCGCGGCATCTAACGGGTTAAGCACCCGCGATCGGAGACAACTCCGATCGCGGGTGTTACACTGGGGTGCCGGCTATTAGTTACAGCCGGCACCCCGTGTTTCCCGATGCCGGTTCGGCTCTGATCCAGAGCCGAGCCGGCATAGGAGCCGTGGCGGATATATCCGCCACTGAGCGCTAAGTCACTGCGCTCCGTGGCGGATATATCCGCCGCGGAGCGCGAAGGGGTTAAAATCTGCAGATCATATCAATTTACATTTTCGTAATGCGTACTAGCGTACAAATCATCTCGATTTCAAAGCTTCTGTAATCCACAGCAAATTTTCTGCTTCCAATTCTGTACAAAAGATCTCCTGCAGATCTTGGCCATATGAATCTACCCTTATATCATCAATGTGATGGGGAAGAATAATGTAAACATTGTTGTCCCCATAGGGAATTTTACCTATTTTAGTCACATTAAACTGAATGGTTTCTAAAAGTTGATACTTGAGATTAAATAAAATAGCTCACACAGGGCTTCAAGATTTTGGGATACAAAAATCCAGCATGGACAATGGGAATTTTAAACTAAAAAATACAAACAACAGATGTTAAATATCATATTCTATGTTGCTTTCGGTATTTCAGTCTGGTGGTGCTCTCCCCTGGATGAGTTGTGCTGCATGCATTACTACGTGTTGTGCCTTAGACTATCCCGGGGCTTGAATCTACAGCTGATGGCTCACAACTCTGTTTGGATGCCAACATGGGATGAGTGTCCATCTATTTCATCTGAAAAAGAGTTTGAGGGTCCAATGTGCCATTCTCAAGGTTGCCACTTAAATATTCTTTTATCTATACGGACAATGAGTTGTGAGGATGAATGATCTCTACTTCAAGTCATATATCTTAAGTCATATGGGACCGTGGCATACTGTGACAGTATACTGCCAGTATTCCAGGTTTGGTGACCCTTTTTTCTCATCACTTGGTACAATGATACAGACTACTGGTTGGAACTTAAATGGTTTGTCCACTTTTTGTCAGCAAAAATTTTATGTGGTTTGTATAAGGAAAAGTTATACAATTTTCCAATGTACTTTCTGTATCAATTCCTCACAGTTTTCTAGATCTCTGCTTGCTGTTCTTCTATATAAGCTTCTATGTTTATTTCCGCTGGATAGAAATTTGTCCATAGTCATTTGATGAATATGAAGATGCACAAGCTGTTCGTATCATAGAGTAATCAGAGCTGTGTGATGACGGCTCGTGTACCTGCGTGTCAATCACATGGCCATGTGCAAATTTCAATCCACTGTGAGTAAACATAGAATCTACAACCAGGGCTAAGCAGACATCCACCTTCGGAAGTCTGGATCATCCTGCTGCTAAAATAGGCAACTATCCATCTCCAGACTAAAGCTACCCATACCAGGCTGTGAGCAATTCCTGTGGAACACCATCCAATCAGCCATCTCCATCCAGTTGATTGTTACTGCTATTTTGGCCGTTCCTGGATTCCTAAATAAACAAACTGTTGAATAATTGACATCCTCTGTCTCTGAGTGATCCCTGGGTAAGGCTGACAACACCAAGGGCACCCCCTCACCACCACAAGGGATCCCTACACCGACATAGGGGTTGCCCCAAGGAGAAGCATCCGATTCCTTCAGCCTCTCCCTCCTATTCTTGTGCTTCCACCTGTTGGAGACCTGCCAGGTTTTGGATGAAGCCTTTGCCACTGGTACCCAGCACCATGACTGCAGAGGAGCACTAGGCAGCACTCTGCCAGCCCCTCAGGTACCTAGGGATCCGGCTGCCCCCAAGCCAGAAAAAGGCTAGGCCCCAGTGGTGGATGTTACATATACCTTACCTCTATTCTTAGTATTTTTGTGAATTTATCTACATTGTCAACACAATCTTGAAAACCCCATGTAAAAACTTAATCATGTTCCATGCATTTATCATGTACATGACATAATACATATATCATATTTTTTAATAAACATTCTATTGTTACACTTATATATGAAGTAGGTTTATAGCTCTTCTGGAAACCTACTTGACCTGCTCTGAGGAACAGAATAAAAATCTACTTGACCTGCTCTGGCATCCTGTTCCCATACCATGTCCTACATTGATTGCTGTGTCTGACTGGCCCAAAAGAGTACCAGAGGATCCTCTGGTGGACCCAAAATCTAACCTAATAATGAGGCCCAGACATCCAGAAGAAGAAGGCCAAATTTCATGGTTGATGAAGAGTGGGTCTTACAGAATAATTTTATTTGGTGGGCCATGTAAAACCAGTCCTGACTGGGCTGGAACTGTTATGAGACTGGAACTTTTATTATTTACTTCCAAGGTCCAATGTTCTGTTCATGTGATTATAGCAGCAACTAGTGCATGGCTGACATCACAGGTGCATGGCTGACATCACAGGTACATGGCTCACTGGTTACGGGTTCCCCTGGAACATGACAGTCAAGTGCTAAGAAGCAAGCAACTAGAGAGAAAGTTGTGTCAGCATTGTTTTATGTGTTTGCAAAAGGATTTTGGGTAATATTTGCATATGGCTGTACAGTTTTGGCCCCCAAGAACATATTTACCTTAAGTAACCTAAGCATCCCAGTCCAAGTCTTCAAAACTTATGACCATGCCATGTGGACACATTTATTCTGCAGATCCAATGACAAATAGAACTTTGAATTCAATAAACCCTGGCTACACTAGAATATGTCTTGAAATAACGCTTGCTAGACTCTAGCAGTATTTGCTTACTGTATCTTACTGGGCTTTTACCAGCTACAGATTAAATAAAGCCAGAGCTCCTCTTTTACGGACTGTGGAATGCTGACCATCTTTTTTCTCATTTTGCATTATTAGCATTGAGCTGAAAGACTCCCTTGATGTCGTGCCCCCAATAGGTGAGGTGATCACACTTACCTGTGCAGCAAAATACAATCTAAAAAATACTTTTATATGAAAACCTGGGATTAGAGTGAGTGATGCACAATGGTGCCGTCTTCCTCCAGAGTAAATAGTAAAGAGACATTACACGATGTAACTTGGTATAACAAAAAGATTTTTGTCCAGTGGGACTCTCACCTGATCGATGATCAGTATTCAGCATATAGAATTAAAGTTACGGGTATCCGGCAGCTCAACGTGTGTGGTTATCCCGTCCTCCGTGTTCCAGGGTCACCCGGGGAAGGTTTTTCAACGTACCGATCCTACTGATGCTCTACATACACGCAACTATGATCGCCCAAGGATGCCCCAGACTCCCGACATGTACAACAAATATCGGACTCGCCTTAGAAAAACGCAACAACGCTGCCTCCTCCGTACAGTTACTCCTCACTCCGAGGGCGCAGCAATTCTAGGACGTAGAATTATTGCGCCCTCGGAGTGCTGAGTAACTGTACGGAGGAGGCAGCGTTGTTGCGTTTTTCTAAGGCGAGTCCGATATTTGTTGTACATGTCGGGAGTCTGGGGCATCCTTGAGCGCTCATAGTTGCGTGTATGTAGAGCATCAGTAGGATCGGTACGTTAAAAAATACTTTTGTAAAGAGCCAATCCTAATCTGATATACAAATCATGGAGGAATGCATTGCCACTACAACGGTAGAAAATAAAAATGACCTAGTGCCCAGTATTCCTATTGTATATTTTCTGGAACCCTATTACTTTCTTCACCAGGTTTTTCCAGGGTATAACTTCAATAGAAAGCCCATTCATCCAGTTTATTGTAAGTATTACTTTTGCTATTTAGGCCAATCTACAAAACATAGTCTGATATTTCTAAAAATAAAAAATTTAAATAAAGTTAAAAAATTTATAAAATGTAAAAGTTAAAATCACTCCCCTTTCCCTAGAACTGGTATAAAATAAACAATAACAATCATAAACAATCACCGCATTGCAAAAGTCCAGTTCTATCAATATATAAAAAAGGTTAGGTGAGCCCCGTAACGGAAAATAGCACTCAAATATCCGAAATGTCCATACCGTCCCCAAAATGGTAGCAATGAAATCATATCCTGCAAAAAATAACACCTTACACAGCCTTGCAGCTACTTGCAGTGGGGGGTGCGCATGAAATAAAAAACTGGGAAGCCGAGAGGCGCTTGGGCGCTGTCTGCCTGAGCGCCTCTGGATGTTTTACAAAGTTATTATTTCATTAATAAAGATGCCAGAAAACATGTTAAAAAATGGTTCCCCCATCCCCTAGTCCAGTGATGGTGAACTTTTAGGGACTGAGTGCCGAAACTACATGCAAAAGCCACATATTTTTCACAAAGTGCCAATTTAAAGTAACTCACAGGTTTCAAACATATTGCGCCCTGAGGACACCAATACAGGAGAAAGACTGAGAAATTTGGATTGTTATTATACACTCACCGGCCAATTTAAAGTAACTCACAGGTTTCAAACATATTGGCGCCCTGAGGACACCAATACAGGAGAAAGACTGAGAAATTTGGATTGTTATTATACACTCACCGGCCACTTTATTAGGTACACCTGTCCAACTGCTCGTTAACACTTAATTTCTAATCAGCCAATCACATGGCGGCAACTCAGTGCATTTAGGCATGTAGACATGGTCAAGACAATCCCCTGCAGTTCAAACCGAGCATCAGTATGGGGAAGAAAGGTGATTTGAGTGCCTTTGAACGTGGCATGGTTGTTGGTGCCAGAAGGGCTGGTCTGAGTATTTCAGAAACTGCTGATCTACTCGGATTTTCACGCACAACCATCTCTAGGGTTTACAGAGAATGGTCCGAAAAAGAAAAAACATCCAGTGAGCGGCAGTTCTGTGGGCGGAAATGCCTTGTTGATGCCAGAGGTCAGAGGAGAATGGGCAGACTGGTTTGAGCTGATAGAAAGGCAACAGTGACTCAAATCGCCACCCGTTACAACCAAGGTAGGCAGAAGAGCATCTCTGAACGCACAGTACGTCGAACTTTGAGGCAGATGAGCTACAGCAGCAGAAGACCACACCGGGTGCCACTCCTTTCAGCTAAGAACAGGAAACTGAGGCTACAATTTGCACAAGCTCATCGAAATTGGACAGTAGAAGATTGGAAAAACGTTGCCTGGTCTGATGAGTCTCGATTTCTGCTGCGACATTCGGATGGTAGGGTCAGAATTTGGCGTCAACAACATGAAAGCATGGATCCATCCTGCCTTGTATCAACGGTTCAGGCTGGTGGTGGTGGTGTCATGGTGTGGGGAATATTTTCTTGGCACTCTTTGGGCCCCTTGGTACCAATTGAGCATCGTTGCAACGCCACAGCCTACCTGAGTATTGTTGCTGACCATGTCCATCCCTTTATGACCACAATGTACCCAACATCTGATGGCTACTTTCAGCAGGATAATGCGCCATGTCATAAAGCTGGAATCATCTCAGACTGGTTTCTTGAACATGACAATGAGTTCACTGTACTCAAATGGTCTCCACAGTCACCAGATCTCAATCCAATAGAGCATCTTTGGGATGTGGTGGAACGGGAGATTCGCATCATGGATGTGCAGCCGACAAATCTGCGGCAACTGTGTGATGCCATCATGTCAATATGGACCAAAATCTCTGAGGAATGCTTCCAGCACCTTGTTGAATCTATGCCACGAAGAATTGAGGCAGTTCTGAAGGCAAAAGGGGGTCCAACCCTTTACTAGCATGGTGTACCTAATAAAGTGGCCGGTGAGTGTAGTTTCCCTCTAAAGGAAACTAACATCCTCTAACAGGATGAATCACGGGTCCAGAGAATGGGGCTACAATGATAATCAAGCTCTGTCCACACCTCCTTGAATTAGGTCTTGAGTCCTGAATGGTGACCTTTGTGCCGGGTGATGGCCTGGGTGCCCAAACAGAGGGCTCCGAGTGCCACATCTGGCACCCGTGCCATAGGTTCGCCACCACTGCCCTAGTCTAATCTATCAGCCTAATTAGGACACTCTACCACCAGTAATCTGGTAGTCCTTTAAACAGTTAAAGGAGATATACAGCAGTGAAGAAGTGAGTTTAAACCAACTGCTTAAAAGATATACATTAAAATCAGAACCCAAAACCCCAACAAAAATGGACAAATATACTGTCTTACCAATCTGCTGTGTTCATAGGAGGTTTATTTGTATTTCCACAGAGAAGGCAGGTCAGAGGTGTCCAGTATGTCCTACAAATAGTCACCCCCAAAATACCCACCTTCTATTGTCAGATTCTTCAGAGGGTTGTAATAGGGTGTAGAAATATGTGTCAGAGGTGCTCCACTCCACCCATGTAAGTTCACCTCTCCATTGGGGTGTTAAGTTAGCACTCTGGAGTGCCATTATCTCATAGAGACCTCTGTAGTCTGGAGAACCTTTGCTATGGGTCCTTCAATGGCAAGAAAGCCAGGTATTCAAAAGAAAGGCTGAGTACGGATAAGCAAGTTAAGATTTGGGGTAACTATGGCATCAATCACCCTGGAGCTGTAGCAAGGTAAGTACACTGTACAGTTTTTTTGCTTACCCCTGTACCAACAACAATTTCTTATGTCAGGAAAACCCATTTATTAGAAATGACCGGTTTCCTTGTTATGGTGTAGTAATGAAAACTAGCAGCAGATGGCAGGCAATAACAATGTTTTTTTCCACTGAGAGTATGATTCAGGAATAATTTATGATGGTAAATCAGGCCACCAGTAATGAATTTCACAACTGTCTTTAATAAGTAGGACAGCATGTATATATGAATGAATAGAGCTGAAGTTGTTAAAATGTAATGACTTTGGGTCCCAGACTACATTTATATGCTTATGTTGGTAATGTCAATGAAACAGCTGCCATACACATATATGTGGTAGTCTGTGAGCATTGTGCATTAAGGTCCCTTGCTCATAATATTTTTGGCCCCGTTGACTTTCATGGGAAATAAATTCATTTGTTTGAATGGCCGTATTTCTCATTGCAGAGTTTGTGGGCCGGTGTAACAGGCCAGAGTTTACCCCCAGTCCAGACTATATCCGATTTATAAATATAGCCTTGGCTAGATTATACCCCAATGTATGCATTTGGCTG
The DNA here is from genome assembly GCF_040894005.1 of Engystomops pustulosus. Classification (NCBI taxonomy): domain Eukaryota; kingdom Metazoa; phylum Chordata; class Amphibia; order Anura; family Leptodactylidae; genus Engystomops; species Engystomops pustulosus. Next base: position 132,875,630 of record NC_092412.1, read on the forward strand.
TCCCATTTTTGCTGTGTTTTTTCTGCTGAAAAAACATGCATAAACGACCCCTCTCCACAAAAAAAAAACACCTGGACTTGCCCAAATTTAGTCACCTGGCTGGCCCAGACTCCATTTTCTTTTAACAGTGAGCTGGCTTTGATTCCACTGCTATATCTGGCTGTGGAATAATGTAATTGATGTCTCCACATCTCTTATTTTTCACAAAAACTGCTCAAACCTCATACAGGTCAGGCCCTGGTCATGTCCTAATCTCTTGGGCACCGTATGCGGCCCATTTTTGCGGTTCCATAGTCATACCTCCCAACCTCTGGACCAAAGAAAGAGGGACAGAAATTGTGGCACATGTAGCGCACCACAAATTTTCTTTTTGCATAATAAACCACGCCACTTGCCCCACTCCCAAGTATTCCCACACAGTATAATACCTAGATTAATGGCTCTACTGTATATTCTTAACCTGTACAATGCTCCATTCCCTGTCCCTCTTATTGTGGTCTCTTTCTCTGCTCCCTTTCTTTTTATGAATCTTCTCTCTCCTCCCTCTCCCTTTCATTGGCCCCCCCTTATCTGCTCCCCCTATTATTGTGCCCCCCTTTCACTGCCCCCTCCACTTCTTATTATGGCCCCAACTTCTGCTTTCCCATCTTATTGTGCCCCCTTCTCTACCCCCCATTGTGCATCTTTATCTGTGCCACCCGCCTTTATAGTGCACCATTCTCTGCCCCCGCTCCTATTGTGCATCTTTATCTGTGTCCCCCGCCTTTATTGTGCCCCCTTCTCTGCCCCTTCTATTGTGAATCTTTACCTGTGCCCCTTCCCCTTTATTGTGCCCTCTTCTATGCCCCCCTTTTATTGTGCAGCTTTAGCTTTGCCCCCACCTTTATTGTGGCCCCTTCTTTGCTCCACGTCTTTTGTTGCATAAAAATAAGCAAACTATACTCACCTTTCCTTATTCCCACGCACGTCTTTCCTCCTCCTCCACTGCGTCTCTACTACAGCAGCGCACAGCAGGTGCATTGTGATGATGTCAATTTGCCTGCCATCTGCTGTGTACAGACACTGCAGAACCCGGTGGTGATGCAGAGAGCTGATTGCTCTCTGTAACACCATAGCAATTCATCCAACTCCAGATGCGTGAATAGATAGTGCCACAAAATTGTAAAAAAAAAGGACATGTTCTATTTTTCATGTTGTGGTCTTACAGCCAGTTCACAGTGTGGTGAGAAATACAGCTGTTATATGAATAACCATGTTTGTCATTAAAGTCTATGGGGCTCTGTTTCTGATGTTTAAATAAAACAGTCTTGGGCATGAGGCTTTGCATTCCCATGTTGAGGTTTTCTGATGCAGATTTATAAGCAGTTATGAATCCTAATGGGCGATAATTTAATGGAGATGCTACTCCTTCTATTAATTTTACTCCACTCCTGGTTTGGACATCAAAAACTGCATTGGAACCTGAACATGTGAACACAGCCTCAAAAGAATGCACCAGTGGATTGATCGTAAACAGGGGCGGACTGGGAAAAAAAGTAGCCCTGGAAAAATTAATAAACGTGGCCCTATATTGTAGGAGGGGTAAGCCCAGATGGGCATGGCCAACACAGGTGGGAGGGGTCAAAAAGTCATTGGTAGCAGATTAGCACCAATATGTAAAGTACCTCTTAGTTATGGTTTACACTGGATGACGACACAATACAACATAACATAGCATGGCATTTCAAAAAAAGGACTATTGTCGCAAAAAAAGCCCCATTAAAAGTCTCAACATAGACCAGGGTAGGGACTGGCATAAATTTGGGACTTAACGGAATTATGAATTTAGTCGTATGGTGAAAACTAGTTTAATAAAATAATGAAAAATAATGAATAATGAAATTGGGACAAACAGGGTCTATTTTAAAAGTGATTTTGCACTGTCCTTTGTTCATTTTGCGCAATGTAAAGTCGCAAAACAGCAGTTATACCTCAACTGCGCGAAAACAATGCCAATCAATTCTATCCATAAAGTGCCCCACTTCCAATGACTGCTTGTTCATATCCCAAGGTGGAAATGAGTAAAAAAAAATGTTATTCAATAAAATCTAAAGTGATAAGTCAATAAAAAATGCCCAAATCCCCATAACATATAAAGAAAAAAAAAGTCTAAATCATAACACAAACCCCCCATATATAGTTTCACCGCGTCAGTAACAACCCGTAGAATAAAAGTAAATAATTATTGCACCCGCACGATGAACGCCGTTAAAAAAAAACTGTTAAAAACTCCCCAAAAATTATGATTTTTACCTATTTAATCCCGCAAAAACTGCAATAAAAAGTGATAAAAAACATATGTACTCCAGAGTGATACTGGTGTAAAGTACAACACGTCCCGCGCAAAAACAGGGCATCAGCCAGCTCCATAGCCAAAAAAGTAAAGATGTTATGCCACTTCGAAGACGGCAATGAACAAATGATAGATTTTTCCTCACATTAGGATTTTATTTGGCAAATTTAGTAAAACGTAAGAAAAAATATTCAAGTATGGTATCCCCATAATCGTATTGACCCATAAAATAAAGATAATATGATTATTAGGCTATACAATGAACACCCCCCAAAAAAGTAAAAAAAATCCAGTACAGAATTGATGCTTTCCTACTCCTGCCCTCAGAAAAAAGTTCCTAAATTTTCAACAATAGGAGATACCAACCCCAACCCCAAAATGGTAACACTGGAAAAGCATCTTATCCAATGAGGGCCAACGAGGAAACTAAAATCCTAGCAGCTGCAAGGCACTCCTTCCCCCCTGCGCCTCGCTATGCGCCCATAAAACAAATAACGGCCACATGTGGGGGGTCTCTGTACTCGGGAAAAATTGCATAACAAATTTTAAGATGGGTTTTCTCTTATCTTTTGGAAATGTGTACATTTTAGGGCTAAATGAACGTATCACCAAAATTTGACCATTCTAAATTTCACCTCCATTTTGATTTAATTACTATGAAGATCTCAAGGGGTTAACAATCTTCCTAACGGTTGTTTCTGATAGTTTGAGGGGTGCAGATTTGAAAATGGATTGATTATATAGGGGGGGGGGGATTATCCCCAAATAGTCAATTCTGAAAATACTGGAAAACTGATATTCGATTTGTAAGCCGCGTGAGATCAAAATAAATTATCCAGACATTTCAAAAATGATGAAAATGTAAAGTAGACATAAGGGAAATGTTATTCAGCAACTTAATTAGGTGGTAAATCTATCTGCCTGAAAACGCGATGGGGGCCCGATTCGCGTTTTCCCTACGTGTTACCCGAATATTTCCGATTTGCGGCGATTTCCCCTGAATTGCCCCGGGATTTTGGCGCACGCGATCGGATTGTGGCGCATCGGCGCTGGCATGCTCGCGACGGAAATTGGGGGCGTAGCCAAACGAAAATCCGACGGATTCGGAAAAACCGCCGCATTTAAAACAAAAAATGTGTCGCGGAGCTTGCACTTACCTTCACTAGGAATAGGCCGGTGAACTTGAGCGCGTTCCGATGGTTTTCAGCGCAGCAGCGCCACCTGGTGGACGTCGGAGGAACTGCCTTAATAAACCCGGCCGGACCCGAATCCAGCGCAGAGAACGCGCCGCTGGATCACAAATGGACCGGGTAAGTAAATCTGCCCCAATGATTTCCAATTTCAAGAATGGCACATTTTTTTAAAAAATTCATCATTTTTTGTAAATAAACGCAAACTTAGCCAACATTTAGCACTAAAATGCAGTACAGCATGTGAGAAAAAAAATCTCAGAATCGTTTTGATAAGTAACAGTGTTCAAAAGTTATAACCATATAAAGCGACACATGTCAGAATACAAAAAATGGGTCTGCAAGTGCACTCCATGCAACCACGACTGTAACGCCACTGCCACTCCTCACCACCTATTATAGAGACTATAGTACAAACAAGATAGATACCAGAAAGTATGTAAAACATAACATTTACTTATTGTCAATTAAAAAGAGCCCTCATCAGGCTTTGTTCCATAAAAACTTAACAATATTATCACAACACTTATATTAAATATGCAGGAACGGTGGGTTTAGGTATGTATAATCAATAATGTATATCAATATAACACTGTACACTATGTACAAAAATTGGAAGGATTTCACCCATTCAGGACAATATCAGATGTGGTTTAAGGATCAGGAACTCAAGGATTCAGTCCCTAAATTTTGTAGCCCTAGTTTGACAGTCCCAGAAAATACTTTCCCTACTACCTACTACCATGACCCTAGTCTTCTATAATGTCCTCTTCCTGCAGTACAAAAGAAAAAGTGTTTTTGTGATGCACACTATCCCCTATAGGAGCTGCCAAACAGTCACAGATGGATCCCACATCTAGCAATTAGTAAAAATAAAACAGTCTGACCGGAGCTCCTTGTGTGTCCTTTTATATATCCTTTGATAAATCGACGATTTCACTCTTTTCCCAACTATGTTCCAAATTCTTCAGTACACTTCCACACAAACGGTATTTGGATGGGAATAGATCGCTATTCAGACAGTTTTAAGCTGCGTTTTCTTGCATCCTGTAGTCAAATAGTGTACAGCTACTATAGAAGAGATTAACCTCTTCCCGCTCAGCGTCCGATATATCGGACGCTGAGCTCAGTGACTTAGCGCTCAGCGTCCGATATATCGGACGCTGAGCTGATGCCGGTTTGGCTCAAGATCTGAGCCGAACCGGCATCGGGAAAGACGGGGTGCCGGCTGTGACTGATAGCCGGCACCCCAGTGTAACACCCGCGATCGGAGTTGTCTCCGATCGCGGGTGCTTAACCCGTTAAATGCCGCGGTCAGCGCGACCGCGGCATCTAACATGTATCTGGGGGGTCTTTCCCCCACGATCGGCCCCCCCGAACCGTTTTCGGGGTGCGCCGATCGTTGCTATAGTTGCTATAGACCCCAGAGTTACCTGCAAGAATTGCCAGTAAGATGGCGTCTGTGACGTCATCTTACTGGCACAGTGCCAGCCTATGCAAGTGTATAGGCTGACACTGATAATACTCTGCAATACATCAGTATTGCAGAATATTATCATGAAGAAGCAATCAGAAGATTGCTTCTTCATGTCCCATGGTATAAAAGTGAAAAAGTAAAAAAAAATGTTATTCAATAAAAAAATAAAGTAATAAATCACTAAAAATGCCCAAAACCCCCAAAACATATAAAGAGACATATAACTAAAAAAAAAGTCTAAATCATAACACAAACCCCACATATATAGTATCACCGCGTCCGTAACAACCCGTAGAATAAAAGTAAATCATTATTGAACCCCCACGATAAACGCCGTAAAAAAAAACTGCTATAAACCTTCCAAAAATTATGATTTTTAGCTATTCAATCCCACAAAAAATGCTATAAAATGCGATCAAAAAACCATGTGTACTCCGACATGATACTGGTGCAAAGTACAACATGTCCCGCAAAAAACAAGCCATCAACCAGCTCCGTAGCCAAAAATGTAACAATGTTATGCCACTTGGAAGACGGCAATACATAAATGATAGATTTTTCCCCACATTAGGGTTTTGTTTGACAAATTTAGTAAAACGTAAGAAAATATATTCAAGTCTGGTGTCCCCGTAATCGTATCGACCCATAGAATAAAGATAACATGATTATTAGTCTATACGGTGAACACCAAAAAACAAAAGAGTAAAAAATCCAGTACAGAATTGATGCTTTTCTACTCCTGCCCTCAAAAAAAGTTCCTAAATTTTCAACAATAGGTGATACCAACCCCAAAATGGTAACAATGGAAAAAGCATCTCATCCCGCAAAAAAAATGGCATCACATGGCCCCAATAACGCAAAAGCGAAAATTTTATAGCCTTCAAAAGGGGCCAATGAGGAAACTAAAATCCTGGCAGCTGCAGGGCGCTCCTTCCCTTCTGCGTCTCGCTGTGCGCCCATAAAACAAGTAACGGCCACATGTGGGGGGTCTTTGTACTCAGGAGAAATTGCAGAACAAATTGTATGGTGGGTTTTCTCTTTTTATATTTTGGAAATGTGTAAATTTTAGTGCTAAATGAACGTATAAGGGAACAATTTGACCATTCTAAATTTCACCTCCATTTTGATTCAATTACTATGAAGATCTCAAGGGGTTAACAATCTTCGTAAAAGCGGTTTCTGATAGCTTGAGGGGTGCAGATTTGAAAATGGGTAGATTATATAGGGGGGTTTGATGCTAAATATGTAAAATTTCATTCCAAACTGTATTATCCCCAAAATAGTCAATTCTGAAAATCCGGAAAAGCGATATTCTTTTTGTAAGCTGTGTAACATCAAAATAAATTATCCAGACATATCAAAAATTATGAAAATGTAAAGTAGACAAATGGGAAATGTTATTCAGCAACTTATTTAGGTGGTAAATCTATCTGCCTGGAAACGCAATGATTTTGAATTTTCTTTTTTTTTGGAAATAAACGCAAAACTTATCAGCCAAAATTTACCACTAAAATGAAGTACAACATGTGGGGAAAAAACAATCTCAGAATCGTTTTGATAAGTAACAGTTTTCAAAAGTTATAACCATATAAAGCGACGCAAGTCAGAATCCAAAAAATCGGGTTGAGCCTTATCCTGCAAAATGGCTGCGTCCTTAAGGGGTTAAGCAGCAGATCGGGTAGTATGTTCAAATATATGGAATTTATTTTCTTAAAACATTCTCACAAAATAGAATAAAATCATGCGCATATAAAATCCACCATGTGGACGCCAGACTCGCTAGTTCGCCCGACCCAAGGTTTCGCTACCACGGCTTCTTCCGGGGCGTAAGTGAAAGACGTAATATCCAAGCCCACAAGAAAATGACGCAAATGCGTTATTTCACCATTTTCACTGCATTCGGAAAAGTACATGGCATGGAATATTTAATACCATCACTATGAAGTGCAATTTGTTACGCAGAAAACAAGCCGTCACAAAGCTCTTTACATGTAAAAATAAAAAAGTTATAGATTTTTGAAGGTGGGGAGTGAAAAATGGACATGAAAAAACAGGAAAGGGCCCAGTCCTTAACCCGTTAAATCAGTAAATGGGCCCTCACCATTCTGTCGTGGGGTCTCACCCGCTAGTCCAAAGAGTAATCTCCATTGTTGCATATCTAACCCTGTGGTTAATTAGACCCTTTGTTCCAATTTAGTTGGATTAGGTTAGTCGTTGAAACCCCGGTTAGGGGTAAGTTGTAGAGTTTTTTAGTTTTACAGAGTTAAGGAAATGAGATGCAATCCGCAAAAGAAAGCTAAAGCAGTAAATTAAAACTGAAATAGTTAGTTATTACAGCACCCTCTGTGGAATTAGTCAGGAAGATAGAGCTGATACAAAAATTAAAGTGGATGTGTACATTACAAGAAATGTCATGCTGTCAGAAAATAAGAAGTTCTAACTATTGTCTAGAATAAGTGTTATTATAACATACCTGAATTTTCAGATAAATGTACATATATACAACTCAAATGTATCCTTTATACTCTGTATATGTTAAATTATAAATAAAAATTTATATATATAAAAAAAAATCCAGACATACTATGCAATAGACAAATATAGAACAGCACAATTTAGTCTTAGGCTCAATTCACACGGTATGCGGAAACAAAAGCATATGGCAATGACACTTATTCAACAAGTCACTGGAGCCAAAAAACAGACCACTCCTCAACACCTACTATAGAGACTATAGTACAAGCAAAATGGTTACCAGAAAGTATCTAAAATGTAACTTTTACTTATTGTCGATTAAAAAAGGTCCCTCATCATTCTAGGGCCTTGTTCCATTAAAACTTCACAATATTATCACAATTATTATAATCACAATTATAAAAAATCGTTATTCAAAAAGAGGGCCCACACTCTCTGTTTTTAATTTCTAATCATTTATATACTTGAAAACTAATTTGGTATTATTTTTGCTCTCCTTGGGAATATTTCTCTCAGTCTCTATTTTTGAAGCCTTTATCTGCTTTTTACAGTATTTATTTTTCTCTCTATAATCCTGTAACGCCTCATCTCTATCTATAAGTTTTAGCACCTTAAATGGCTTATCTTTCTCACTTATTGCTCTCCTTACAAGACCAGTAAACAAAAATCAATTATATTGTGGTCACCATTACCCAGGTTCCCTCCAACATGTAATTTTGATACCCTGTCCGGTCTGTTGGTTAGGATAAGGTCCAGCAGTGCCCCCCTCTTGTTGGCTCCAGGACTTGTTGCGACAGGTAATTGTCTTTTGTTGTTGACAAAAACCTGCTACCTTTGAAGGACCTGCAGGTTTCTGTCCCCCAGTCAATATCGGGGTAATTGAAATCCCCCATGATAACTACTTTACCATGCTTTGAAGCTGCATCCATTTGGCTTATTAGCATTTTCTCGACTGCCTCCATTATATTTGGAGCCTTATAACAAACCTCTAGTAATATTTTAATATTCTTTTTACCTCCCCTTATTTCCACCTATTTCCACCTTATTTCCACATTTTCATTTGCATCATCAATGTCATCTTGTGGGACAGGCTTGAGGCAAGAATTCACATATAAACAAACCCTTCTCCCTTTTTTATTTACATTTATCCATTTCTCACTGATACCCGCTGGGGCTCAGTTACTAAGGGTCGCAGTTCACACTTTTGTCGGACTGTTCGCTGTTTTCGGGGATTGTGTGGCAGGTGTCTGTGCTGGGATTGTTTCTCATGTGATCGTTTTTTGGTGCAGCTGCACTGGCTTTCATGTTTCACAAATTGGGGGCGTGCTGTCGTGCGATCTGAATGATAGGACTGAGCAGAGGATTTAACCTTCAAATTCGCAAGGTAATGCACTTATATGCACTGATATGCATGGTGAACTCTGTCAGGCCTGAGCGGGGAAACGACACATGTACGATATCGGGCACACGATCTTAGTGATGCAGCATAGATATCGGGCGGTGCACTTTTGGTGAACTCCAGCGGACAGGTTAGTAAATGAGCTCCACTATATAATCCAACATTAAGAGTTCCAGTTCCTCCATTTTGTTTGTGAGGCTTCTGGCATTTGTGTACATGCACTTTATATGGTTTTCTCTATCCTTAATCCTTTGGTACTTATTCCCCAATCTTATCCCAGCCCCCTTCCTCCCCTATGTACCATAACTCTTCCTACTTCCCTATCTACACTGTCTTCTTGCCCTGTAAACGTGTAGTTGCCCTCCCCCCAAGTCTCTAGTTCAAACACTCCTCCAACCTTCTAGCTATTTTTTCACCCAAAACAGCTACACTCTCCCCGTGAGAGGCAGCCCATCCCTACTGTAGAGCCTGTAGCCGACAGCAAAGTCAGCCCCGTTCTCCATGAACCCAAAGCCCTCCTTCCTACACCAACTTTTTAACCACTTATTTACCTCCCTGATCTCCCCCTGCCTTTCTAGTGTGGCACGTGGTACAGGTAGTATTTCAGAGAAAATTACCATTGAGGTCCTTGCCCTGAGCTTATGGCCTAAATTCCTGAAATAATTTTTAAGGACTTTCCATCTACCTCTTACTTTGTCATTGGTGCCAATGCGGACCATGACTGCTGGATCCTTACCAGCCCCCTTCCAGTAGTTCAACCCGATCATTATATTTCAAAGATGTTGATGGCCAATTCAAAGTTGATTTTTGCATTCAATACTTTGGTCTCTAAGGTACTTAACGATTTTTGGATTTCTGTAGGTATGTTGTTTGCCTCATCTGGATCAGGCTGCTTTAGCCAGCACACAGACTACTGCAACGGCAAACTCAGTCTTGATACAGTTAGGATACACTGTTAGGGATTAGTCTTTAATATTGTTGGTATAATATTTAATCTATCGCTGACATCCCCGAGTAACACCCCCAGCATTTGAATGGCTACAGGGATAATCCCCCATGCTAAATCGGCACCCCCTATAGCTTTCTTGGGGGGCGTTCAGCATTGGGGTCTGAGCCAAGACTCTGGGGCTGTCCATAGTACATGTGTCACGGGTGCTCCCGCGATCCCTGTCACGGATCGCGGGCGCATCCGTGCTCCTTCATGTGCCCCCGCTGCTGCCCGGTGTCTCTTACCTCTCCCGGCTCCTGCACTTCCTCGGACTGCCGTGCGTGCGTCCCCGCCTCCTAGGGCGCGCGCGCGGCTCCTGCCGAAAATTTAAAGGGCCAGCGCACCGCTAATTGGTGCACTGGCTGAACACCTCATCCTTTAAGAATCCTGCCTCTTCCTGTGTTCCTTGCCGGATCTTTGTGCCTCATAGCCTTAGAGAAAGCTTCCAAGCGAGTATTCCTGCGTTCCCGTGTATTTCTGCGTTCCCGTGTATTCCTGTGTATTCCTGTGTGTTCCCGCACCTGAGTCCTGTGTTACCTGAGTTCCTCCGTGTTGCTGTGTTCCGTGTGCCTGTGTTCCCGTTCCCACCTGCCTGGACCTCCTGTTGCTGACCCCGGACTTGGACCTGACGTTGCATCTCTGCCGCCTGCCCTGACCCTGTGCCTGGACCTGTCTACGAGATTGTCATCCGCTAAGGTACCTCGACCTCGGCTGCCACCGTGGGATAGTCACACCTGGGAACGACCTAGTGGTATCCTGCCGCAGCAAGTCCAACCCGCTTTGCGGCGGGCTCTGGTGAATACCAGGTGCCGCTAGGCTCCGGTTCCGGGTGTTGGCTAGTTACATCTCCCGCGGTGGTCCAGAGGATCCACTGATCCTAACAACATGCCTGTAAAGTCCTGTTATATGCATATGCATCACCATAGACTGACAATGCATATACCCTGCAATACATCAGTATTGCAGGGTATTATAATAAACAGAAATCAAATGATTGCTTGTTCATGTCCCATAGTTGGACAAGTCAAAAAGTTAAAAAAAAAGTTTTACATAAAAATAAACAAATAAATTAATCTAAAAGCCCCCAAAGCCTGATTACATATTACACTTACATATACAATTTAAAAAATCATTACATCACCATAAAAAACCCACATATGTAGTATTGCCACATCCGTAATGACTTGTACAATAAAACAAAATTATTACTATACCCATACCCACATGATGAACGCCGTAAAAAAATAATAAAAATTATGATTTTTACCTATATTGTTCATCAAAAAACCATATCAATGCACACATGGTACTGTTGTAAAGCACAACATGTCCTGCAAAAAAACAAGCTCTCATTCAGCTATAGAGACCAAAAATGAAAAGAGTTATGCTACTTGGAAAATGGTGATGCAAAAATTAAAGATTTTTGCCCCTAATGAGGTTTTAGCGTACAAAATGACCATATATACTCGAGTATAAACCGACCCGAGTATAAGCCGAGACCCCTAATTTTACCACAGAAAATTTGAAAACCTATTGACTTGAGTATAAGCCGAGGGTGTAGTACACAGCCTGCCAGCCCCCATGTAGTATAAAGCCAGCCTGCCCCCATGTAGTATACAGCCAGCCCCACATAGAATACAGCCTGCCCCATGTAGTATATAGCCTGCCCCATGTAGCATACAGCCTGCCCCCACATAGCATACAGCCTGCCCCCATGTAGTATACAGCCTGCCCCCATGTAGTATACAGCCTGCCCCATGTAATATACAGCCAGCCCCATGTAGTATATAGCTTGCCCCATGTAGCATACAGCCTGCCCCCATGTAGTATACAGCCAGCCCCATGTAGTATACAGCCTGCCCCCATGTAGTATACAGCCTGCCCAATGTAATATACAGCCAGCCCCACGTAGCATACAGCCTGCCCCCACGTAGCATACAGCCTGCCCCCATGTAGCATACAGTCTTCCCTGTATAGCATACAGCTTGCCCCATGTAATATACAGCCAGCCCCATGTAGTATACAGCCTGCCCCATGTAGCATACAGCCTGCCCCCATGTAGTATACAGCCAGCCCTCATGTAGTATACAGCCAGCCCCCATGTGGTATACAGCCTGCCCCATGTAATATACAGCCTGCCCCATGTAGTATACAGCCACCCCCCATGTAGTATACAGCCAGACCCCAGTAGTATTCAGCCCACCCCATGTAGTATACAGCCTGCCCCCATGTAGTATACAGCCTACCCCCATGTAGTATACAGCCTGCCCCAAGTAGTATAAAGCCTGCCTCCCGCAGTTTTGCCAAACTGAAAAAAAATAAACTTAATACTCACCCTCCGGTGTCCCCAATGTTTGGCGCTGCTCCCGATCCCCGTCGCAGCTCCCGGTGGCTTCTTTTCTCTTCTCTAGCCAGCAGAGTCCCGTCCATGCTATCTGCCGCCGCACACTACGATGCGGCGCTGTTGCTGCTGCTGACGTCATCAGTGGCGACCCACCGCATCATAGTGTGCGACGGCCAGCAGATCGCACAGACGCGACTCTGCCGGCTAGAGAAGATAGAAGAGAAGACACGGGGAGCCGCCGGGAGCTGAGACGGGGATTGGGAGTCGCCGGGAAGCCGCAACGAACATCGGGGACACCGGAGGGTGAGTATTAAGTTTTTCTTTTTTTAAAATTGACTGAGGTTTTTCAGCACATTTTTGGCTTATACACGAGAATATATACGGTAGTAAAATGTAAGCAAAAATATAGATATTTGGCATTGCAGCAATTGTACTGACCCATTGATTAAATCTATATTATTACTTTGGGTATATGGTGAACACCAAAAAAACAAAAAACAATTACAGTGTGTTTTCTACAACAAAACATGCACAAAAAAAGTTAATAGGTTTTTAGCAAAACGGCATAACCACCAGAAAATAGCAACACTGAGAAATGCATGAGAAATGCCCTTGCATGGCAACATTAGCGGAAAAACAAATATTTTATAGCAGTGCTAAAAAGTGCAAAAAAACACTAAATTCTATGGCCTATGCATGGCCCTCCTTCCCTTTAGTGCCTCGCTGTGCACCCCTCCAACAAGTAACGTCCACATGTGGGGTGGATGGGTTTTCTCTTTTTATCTTTTGCAACCGTTTAAATTTTAGGGCTAAATGAATGTATTAACAACAAACCATTGGACCATTCTAAATTTCACCTCCATTTTAATTTAATTACTATGAAGATCCCAAGGGGTTAAAATATTCCTAAAAGCTGTTTCTGATAGTTAGAGGGGTGCAGATTTGAAAATGGATTGATATACAGGGGGTTTCTGATATTATATATTTCAAATTTCATTAAAACAGTAATGATCCCCCAAAAAATCAATTCTGAAATCTACTTGAAAATACAGAAAACCAATGTTCAAGTTGGAAGCCGCGTGACCTCAAAGTGTATTATGCAGACATTCCAAAGATTATGAAAATGTAAAGCAGACATTTAGGGAAATGTTATTCAGCAACTTATTTAGGTGTTTAAACTATCTGCCTGAAAATTTTTTCAAAAAATTCATCATTTTATATAAATAAACACAAAAATTATCAGCTAAATTTTACCACTGAATTGAAGTACAAGTGACAAAAAACATGCTAAAAATTGCTTTGATAAGTAAAAGTGTTCAAAGGTTATAACCATATAAAGGGAAGCATGTCAGAATACAAAAATGGTGCTGAGCCTTAAGCTGTAAACTGGCTGCATCCTTAAGGGGTTAACAAACCACCTAGTTTATGATTATATACACACATATACAAAGATGACATCTAGGTATATAGATAGGTCAACCAATATCCTTCAACACCTGCCCTACCTTATTGAAGTAGCTCCAGGGGTCTCCAACACCAATTATCTTGCAACAGAAACAGTCGGAGACAATGGCTAGGCAGAATGCCGTTACTAAGCTAAGTTGGAGGAATTAGTAAAATGGGTCAGGTATTATATGCATGTAAAAGTACTTAACATGTGAACTTTTCTCCAAATCTACAACTGTATTCTAGCAAGTTCCTCCCTTTTAGACCTGAAAACTATCAATGGACACAGAGTATTGGTAAGGTGTGGTATGGCCACACTATTACAGTTGACATACGGTTATGTCATTGATATGGTAAATCAACATTGGAAGTTCTACCATGTATCCAGGGGCAAATTTCCCAATAACGCAACACATGTGTGTTATGCTCCCAGGGCCGATTCTAGCCATTTTGCTGCCTGAGGCGAAAATTGAAAATGCTGCCCCCCGACCCCCATTTTAAAAATGTTGGGTTGTCATAAGAACCAGGAGTAACAATAAAGCTTCATTGTAGACGCCTGTGATAACTGTTATAGCTGATTATTGTAGCCTAAGGCTAAAGTACAGTAAGTTACCAACATCCAGAGGTCCGTTTGTAACTAGGGGTCGTCTGTAAGTCGGGTGTTAAGTAGGGGATCGCCTGTAGTTGATAAGAAGATCTTATGCAGATGAAGTGTACTGCTATACCGATAGAATATACAGTAGACACCAGATTAGTTCAGTCGCTACAAATGGAAAATACTATTCGGAGCTGATAAAGGCTTAGCTTAGTCTATGCAGGCGGAATCTACAGTAGTTGGTAGAGAATTAGTTCACTTTATGCACATGGGGCATAATATAGTTGCTATACAGCTGGAATATACAATAGCGGATACCAGATTAGTTCAGTATATGAAGAATACCATTTGCAGCTGAATTATTTCAGTCTGTGCAGGTGACATAAGCAGTAGCAGATGGAGGACTAGGTGATGCAAGTGAAGTATACACAGGCAGTCCCTGGGTTAGGTACAAGATAGGGTCTGTAGGTTTGTTCTTAAGTTGAGTTTGTATGCAAGTCGGAACTGTATACTTTATTATTGTAACCCCAGTCAAACTTTTTTTGGTCTTTGTGACAGTTTGGTTGTCATAAGAATCAGGATTAACAATAAAGCTTCATTACAGACACCTGTGATAACTGTTATAGCTGATTATTGTAGCCTAGGACTAAAGTACAGTAATTACCAACATCCAGAGGTCCGTTTGTAACTAGGGGTTGTATGTAAGTCAGGTGTTCTTAAGTAGGGGACCGCCTGTAGTAGTTACTAGTATCCTCAGCCTATCTATACAAAGCTTAGCAAAAATCAGTAGGTAAGCAAAGAGTTGAGGTAAAGAGTTTATAAAATCTTTGGGGAAGTTTTGCCTCCATGCACACACCAAGGGTTAACAACCTGATATTGGAGCACATCCAGCCCCACTGCTTCTGGTCAGTACCTGAGCTCTGTTCTTTACTGCTCTCTGGCACAGCAGGGGTTACAGTCAGCATTGTCAGAGGCTCCTGCCTGCAAACCTGTGACACCCGACACCCGGTCTGCACTTGTCTTGCTGTGATCCAGTGACTCTTCTTCCTGAGACTCGGCCATTCCTGGGCTCCTCCACCTGCAGTCTCCTGCTGCTCCTCCTGTCCTCCGGTCTCCCTGCACAAGGTCCAGAGAGCGGGAGCATCAATCATTGCTCCTCACTAATGTTATCTACACATGGAGGCCGGAAGGACAGGAGAACCTGTCAGCAGGCTGGAGATGCTTGCAGTGCACGCTGTTCACAGCCTGCATACACACCATGCCCCCCGGTCCCATCTCAGCTCTGTATAGTAATCGTGTCTGTGTTCTTAAAGAAACAGACGCAATTAATTTCATGGTGGGTGATTCAGGCGGCACTGGGCGCCCGAATCACCCACATTACAGACGCCCAGGGTGCCGCTCTAATCAAGGCTCGGGCATCTGCCGCCTGAAGCGAGATTTTCATCTCGCCTCATGGCAGATGCGGCCCTGTATGCTCCTAAGCTCTGTGTTATAGGAAGTTATCTGTGATGAGAATCAGCAGCATTAAGACATCACTTTAGTTTCAGACTACAAGCGGTCACCACACAAACACCTCATATGGTACCACATGTATGGTATTATTGAACCTGCTCAATGAATGCCATTAGAAGAAACTAAAAAGCACCAAAATTTATTTTTGCTTATACAGTCCCAAATAAAATGCAATAAAAAGTGATCAAAAAACACATCTATAACAAAATGGTACTGTTGTACAACAGTACAACATGCCCCACAAAAAAACAGGCTCTAACTTTGAAAATAGCAATGTAAATAGGATTGATTTTTCCCCACATTAGGTTTTATTCTATAACATATAGACATATGTTACATATAGAAATCTGGTATTTCCGCAGTAATTGGTACTGACCTATAGAATAAAGATAACATTTTACTTAGGATATACAGTGACAACTAAAAAAATGTTGAATATCAATTACAGATTTTTTGTTTTTTCTACTCCCTCCCCACAAAATATTTTTACAATCCAATCCAAACCACTAAAAATGGGGCATCCCCTTGAAAGTCCAGAAAACTTTTATTCTATTTGTAAACTGTCTGATGTCATAATAAAATATGAAGACATTTTAAAAATGATGAAATAATTAGAGATGAGCGAGCACTAAAATGCTCGGGTACTCGTTATTCGAGACGAACTTTTCCCGATGCTCGAGTGCTCGTTTCGAGTAACG
The DNA here is from genome assembly GCF_040894005.1 of Engystomops pustulosus. Classification (NCBI taxonomy): domain Eukaryota; kingdom Metazoa; phylum Chordata; class Amphibia; order Anura; family Leptodactylidae; genus Engystomops; species Engystomops pustulosus. Next base: position 132,892,086 of record NC_092412.1, read on the forward strand.
AGCCCCATTGAAGTCAATGGGAGACTCGAGCATTTTTCAAGGGGACCAAGGCTCTGCACAGGGAAGCTTGGCCAAACACCTGGGAACCTCAGAAAAGGATGGAAACACCACGGAAATGGACAGGAAACAGCAGGGGCAGCATGCATGGATGCCTCTGAGGCTGCTTAAATGCACCATTATTCCAAAATTATGGGCAACAGCATGGCCATGACAGAGTGACAGAATGAAGCTAGATAGCATCTAAAACATCCAATAATTGACCCTGACACTATAGGGGACGGCATGCAGAGGCAGCGGCAGCAGCGGAAGGCTAGAGAGTGGCATGGCGACATACCCTAAATGGACTCAGGCTTCAAACCAATGGGTAGCAGAGAGGAACCAAAGGAGGTGAGCAAGAAGCGCTCAAATAATATCGGTACATGATAAAAGTTTGCCAGTATATTTTGTGGATTACACAGCAGGGTGGCGACAAAGTTAACATGGAAGCCATGAAAACAATCCAAAATTCTGCCTGACACAGCTCGTTTGATAAGGGGACGATGTATGGAGGCAGTGAACTAGTAGTAGATTAAAGGTGCTGCAGTTAAAACTATGTTAGTTGTTTCTTGGCATGGAGCTGGCGCTCCGCTGCCAGGCGAGCTTTCGCCAATCCAAGCCCCTGTCTCTAGGCTACTCCCCAAACAGCACTTCTAAGAACCTTTCGGATAAGATCAAGTGTAGTAGCGTTCTTATAAGTTTGGGATATGGCGGGTGAGGGGAATGTAAACATCTGCGCAAGAAGCGCTGAAATAATATCCGTAAATGAAAAAAGTTTTCCAGTATATTTTGTGGCTTACACAGCAGGGTGGCGACAAAGTTAACAAGTTTAATGTGGAATGCCCTGCAATAGCTCTTGGGCGGTGTGCCTTTTATCACCTAGGCTCAGCAGTTTGAGCACCGCCTGCTGTCGCTTAGCGACGGCACTGCTGCTGTGCCTAGAGCTACCGACTGATGGCGCAATGCCCGCGGATGGTAATTCGGAGGAGGAGGAGGTGGAGGAGGGGTGGGAGGATTTGGAGGTATAGTAGGCCTTTGAGACCTGGACCGAGGTAGGCCCCGCAATCCTCTGTGTCGGCAGTATATGACCAGCCCCAGGGTCAGACTCGGTCCCAGCCTGCACCAAGTTAAGTGTAGTAGCGTTCTTATAAGTTTGGGATATGGCGGGTGAGGGGGATGTAAACAGATGCGCAAGAAGAGCTGAAATAATATCCGTAAATGGTAAAAGTTTGCCAGTATATTTTGTGGATTGCACAGCAGGGTGGCGACAAAGTTAACAAGTTTGTTGTGGAAGCCATGAAACCAACCCAAAATTCTGCCTGACACAGCACGTTTGATAAGGCGGGCATGTATGGAGGCAGTGAACTAGTAGTAGATTAAAGGTGCTGCAGTTAAAACTATGTTAGTTGGTTCTTGGCATGGAGCTGCCGCTCCGCTGCCAGGCGAGCTTTCGCCAATCCAAGCCCCTGTCTCTAGGCTACTCCCCAAACAGCACTTCTAAGAACCTTTTGTATAAGATCAAGTGTAGTAGCGTTCTTATAAGTTTAGGATATGGCGGGTGAGGGGAATGTAAACAGATGCGCAAGAAGCGCTGAAATAATATCCGTAAATGGTAAAAGTTTTCCAGTATATTTTGTGGATTACACAGCAGGGTGGCGACAAAGTTAACAAGTTTGTTGTGGAAGCCATGAAAACAACCCAAAATTCTGCCTGACACAGCACGTTTGATAAGGCGGGCATGTATGGAGGCAGTGAACTAGTAGTAGATTAAAGGTGCTGCAGTTAAAACTATGTTAGTTGGTTCTTGGCATGGAGCTGCCGCTCCGCTGCCAGGCGAGCTTTCGCCAATCCAAGCCCCTGTCTCTAGGCTACTCCCCAAACAGCACTTCTAAGAACCTTTTGTATAAGATCAAGTGTAGTAGCGTTCTTATAAGTTTGGGATATGGCGGGTGAGGGGAATGTAAACAGATGCGCAAGAAGCGCTGAAATAATATCCGTAAATGGTAAAAGTTTGCCAGTGTATTTTGTGGATAACACAGCAGGGTGGCGACAAAGTTAACAACTTTGATGTGGAATCCATGAAAACAACCCAAATTTCGGCCTGACAAACCTCGTTTGATAAAGGGACGATGTATGGAGGCAGCTATATGGACGACTTTTGGAGGTAGCAATGGAGACAACGTGTGGAGGCTGCTATGGAGACAATTCAATTTGGATAGTGCCTGTATGTGGCAGTCCAAAAAATTTTTCAAACCAGAGGAGCAGGTAGGTGGCCCTCCAGAAAAATGGAATAGATTGAGTGCCTGTATGTGGCAGTCCAAAAAAGTTTTTAAACCAGAGGAGCAGGTAGGTGGCCCTCCAGAAAAATTGAATAGATTGAGTGCCTGTATGTGGCAGTCCAAAAAAGTTTTTAAACCAGAGGAGCAGGTAGGTGGCCCTCCAGAAAAATGGAATAGATTGAGTGCCTGTATGTGGCAGTCCAAAAAAGTTTTTAAACCAGAGGAGCAGGTAGGTGGCCCTCCAGAAAAATTGAATAGATTGAGTGCCTGTATGTGGCAGTCCAAAAAAGTTTTCAAACCAGAGGAGCAGGTAGGTGGCCCTCCAGAAAAATGGAATAGATTGAGTGCCTGTATGTGGCAGTCCAAAAAATTTTTCAAACCAGAGGAGCAGGTAGGTGGAGCTCCAGAAAAATTGAATAGATTGAGTGCCTGTATGTGGCACTCCCAAAAATTGTTTAAAACAGAGGACCGGGTCGGTGGCCCTCCAGAAAAATTAAATGCATAAAGTACTATAGGTAGAGCCAGTGGGCCCTGTCAAAAAATAGCCAGTTTCCTCTGCTTTACTGTACAAAGAGCAGGAGAAGGAGGAAAATGAGGAGGAGGAGGAGGAGGAGTGGATAAATTATTCAGGTTGAGCTTCCTTCACCTGCTGGAGATTGGAAATTAGGAGAAATCCATGCTTTATTCATCTTGATAAGCGTCAGCCTGTCAGCGCTGTCAGTCGACAGGCGTGTACGCTTATCGGTGATGATGCCACCAGCTGCACTGAAAACCCGCTCGGACAAGACGCTAGCGGCAGGGCAGGCAAGAACCTCCAAGGCGTACAGCGCCAGTTCGTGCCACATGTCCAGCTTTGAAACCCAGTAGTTGTAGGGAGCTGTGTGATCATTTAGGACGATGGTATGGTCAGCTACGTACTCCCTCACCATCTTTCTGTAAAGATCAGCCCTACTCTGCCGAGACTGGGGACAGGTGACAGTGTCTTGCTGGGGTGACATAAAGCTGGCAAAAGCCTTGTAAAGCGTACCCTTGCCAGTGCTGGACAAGCTGCCTGCTCGCCTACTCTCCCTCGCTACTTGTCCCGCAGAACTACGCACTCTGCCGCTAGCGCTGTCAGAAGGGAAATACTGTTTCAGCTTGTGCACCAGGGCCTGCTGGTATTCATGCATTCTCACACTCCTTTCCTCTCCAGGGATGAGAGTGGAAAGATTTTGCTTGTACCGTGGGTCCAGGAGAGTGAACACCCAGTAATCGGTGCTGGAATAAATTCTTTGAACGCGAGGGTCACGGGATAGGCAGCCTAGCATGAAATCTGCCATATGCGCCAGAGTACCAACGCGTAAGAATTCGCTCCCCTCACTGGCCTGACTGTCCATTTCCTCCTCCTCCAACTCCTCCAATTCCTCTTCTTCTGCCCATACACGCTCAACAGTGAAGGACTCAACAATGGTCCCCTCTTGTGTCTCGCCAACATTCTCCTCCTCTTCCTCCTCATCCTCCTCCACCTCCACCTCCTCCGATATGCGCTGAGAAACAGACCTAAGGGTGCTTTGGCTATCAACAAGGGAATCTTCTTCCCCCGTCTCTTGTGAGGAGCGCAAAGCTTCCGACTTCATGCTGACCAGAGAGTTTTTCAACAGGCCAAGCAGCGGGATGGTGAGGCTGATGATGGCAGCATCGCCACTGACCATCTGTGTTGACTCCTCAAAGTTACTCAGCACCTGACAGATATCAGACATCCACGTCCACTCCTCATTGTAGACTTGAGGAAGCTGACTGACCTGACTACCAGTTCTGGTGGAAGTTGACATCTGGCAGTCTACAATCGCTCGGCGCTGCTGGTAAACTCTGGATAACATGGTCAGTGTTGAATTCCACCTCGTGGGCACGTCGCACAACAGTTGGTGAGCGGGCAGTTGGAGGCGGCGCTGCGCTGCCCTGAGAGTGGCAGCATCTGTGCTGGACTTCCTGAAATGCGCACAGATGCGGCGCACCTTCGTGAGCAAATCAGACAGATTGGGGTATGTCTTGAGGAAACGCTGAACTATCAGATTTAACACATGGGCCAGGCATGGCACATGTGTCAGTCTGCCGAGTTGCAGAGCCGCCACCAGGTTACGGCCGTTGTCACACACAACCATGCCTGGCTTCAGGTTCAGCAGTGCCAGCCACAGATCAGTCTGCGCCGTGATGCCCTGTAATAGTTCTTGGGTGGTGTGCCTTTTATCGCCTAGGCTCAGCAGTTTGAGCACCGCCTGCTGTCGCTTAGCGACGGCACTGCTGCTGTGCCTAGAGCTACCGACTGATGGCGCCATGCCCACGGATGGTCGTTCGGAGGAGGAGGTGGAGGAGGGGTGGGAGGAGGAGGAGGCATAGTAGGCCTCAAACACCTGGACCGAGGTAGGCCCCGCAATCCTCGGCGTCGGCAGTATATGACCAGCCGCAGGGTCACACTCGGTCCCAGCCTCCCCCAAGTTAACCCAATGTGCCGTCAGAGATATATAGTGGCCCTGCCCGGCAGCACTCGTCCACGTGTCCGTGGTCAGGTGGACCTTGTCAGAAACGGCGTTGGTCAGGGCACGGATTATGTTGTCTGACACGTGCTGGTGCAGGGCTGGGACGGCACATCGGGAAAAGTAGTGGCGGCTGGGGACCGAATACCGAGGGGCGGCCGCCGCCATGAGGCTGCGAAAGGCCTTGGTCTCTACTAGCCTATAGGGCAGCATCTCCAAGCTTAGCAATCTGGAGATGTGCACATTAAGGGCTTGGGCGTGCGGGTGGGTTGCACTATATTTGCGTTTCCGCTCCAGCGTCTGGGGTATGGAGAGCTGAACGCTGGTGGATGCTGTGGAGGATCGTGGAGGCGACGATGGGGTTTTTGTGGCAGGGTCCTGGGCAGGGGGCTGACTATCAGCTGACACAGGGGAAGGAGCAGTGGTGTGCACGGCCGGAGGTGAACGCGCTTGTTGCCACTGAGTGGGGTGTTTAGCATTCATATGCCTGCGCATACTGGTGGTAGTTAAGCTAGTAGTGGTGGAACCCCTGCTGATCCTGGTTTGGCAAATGTGGCACACCACAGTCCGTCGGTCATCCGGTGTTTCCTTAAAGAACCTCCAGACTTCTGAAAATCTAGCCCTCGCCGCAGGAGCCCTTGCCAAGGGAGCTTCACTAGTTGACACATTTGGCGCTGATGCACCAGCTCTGGCCCTGCCTCTCCGTCTGGCCCCACCACTGCCTCTTCCAACCTGTTCTGGTCGAGGACTCTCCTCCGTCTCAGAAGCACTGTGTTCACCCGGCCTCTCAACCCGTCTTGGGTCTGTCACCTCATCATCCTCCGATCCCTCAGTCTGCTCCCCCCTCGGACTTCCTGCCCTGTCAACAACTTCCCCACTGTCTGACAACCGTGTCTCCTCATCGTCGGACACCTCTTTACACACTTCTTCCAGTACGTCAACAAGGTCATCATCACCCACAGACTGCGACTGGTGGAAAACCTGGGCATCGGAAAATTGCTCATCAGCAACCGGACAAGTGGTTTGTGACTGTGGGAATGGTCCAGAAAACAGTTCCTCAGAGTATACCGGTTCAAATGGCAAATTTTGCTGGGAGGGGGCAGACTGGGGGGGAGGAGGCTGAGGTGCAGGAGCTGGAGGAGTGCCGATTTCGGTGACATGGGTGGACTGCGTGGAAGACTGACTGGTGGACAAATTGCTCGAAGCATTGTCGGCAATCCACGACATCACCTGTTCGCACTGTTCTGGCCTCAACAGTGCTCTACCACGATTCCCAGTAACTTCAGACATGAACCTAGGGAGTGTAGCTCTGCGGCGTTCCCCTGCTCCCTCATAAGCAGGTGGTGTATCACCCCGCCCAGGACCACGGCCTCTGACCCCTGCAGTAGTTGGACGCCCACGTCCCCGCCCTCGTCCTCTACCCCTAGCCCTCGGGTTAAACATTTTGAAAATGAGAGTTATAACTTGAATTTTTTTTTTAACTTTTTTTGTTTTTTTTTTGTTTTTTTTTTGTGTTTTTTAGTTTTTAAAACCAAACGATGCTATCCTATTGCTATGGCTATTTTATAGCCAAGTATGAAAGCACACTGCTATGCCAGATGAGATGACGCTGAGTTATGAAAAAAATAAACGTAAAATAAAAAAGGAAATGGCAGACTGTGCCTAATTGAAATACAACCCCGGGCCCTAATAATTTTCCCACTTCGGTCTTTGCGATGGATATGTGCGTCACTAAGCGCAAAACACAGTGGTCGCAAGTCTGACTCCAAATTGCTCACAATTTGCTAGTAGATGCACTGCAACAACTACAGCCACCAGCAGATCAACCAGAAATCAAATATATATAACGCTACTGTAGGCGTAATTAAGCCGTTTGTATTCTCCTATGGCTATTTTGTAGCCAAGTATTACAGCACACTACTATGCCAGATGAGATGACGCTGAGTTATGAAAAAAATAAACGTAAAATAAAAAAGGAAATGGCAGACTGTGCCTAATTGAAATACAACCCCGGGCCCTAATAAATTTTCCCACTTCGGTCTTTGCGATGGATATGTGCGTCACTAAAACACAGTGGTCGCAAGTCTGACTCCAAATTGCTCACAATTTACTAGTAGATGCACTGCAACAACTACAGCCACCAGCAGATCAACCAGAAAACAAATATATATAACGCTACTGTAGGCGTAATTAAGCCGTTTGTATTCTCCTATGGCTATTTTCTAGCCAAGTATTACAGCACACTACTATGCAAGATGAGATGACACTGAGTTATTAAAACAATAAACGTAAAATAAAAAGAAACTGGCAGACTGTGCCTAATTCTACTCAAACCCCTAATAAATTTTCCCACTTTGGTGTTTGAGGTGGATATGTGTGTCACTAAGAGCTAAACACAACGGTAGCAAGTCCCCCTGCTAATTCCTCACAATATGGTACTAGCTGCAAATAAAAAAAAAAAAAAATTATAACGTTATTGTAGCCCTAAGAAGGGCTGTTGGGTTCTTTTAGAATCACTCCTGCCTAACAGTAAGCTAATAGAACACCCTAACGCTTTCCCTGACCAGCAGCAGCTCTCTCCCTAGCGGCATCCAGACAGAGAATGATCCGAGCAGCGCGGGCAGCGGCTAGTCTATCCCAGGGTCACCTGATCTGGCCAGCCAACCACTGCTATCTACGTGTAAGGGTACCACGTCATGCTGGGTGGAGTGCAGAGTCTCCTGGCTTGTGATTGGCTCTGTTTCTGGCCGCCAAAAAGCAAAACGGCGGGAGCTGCCATTTTCTCGAGCGGGCGAAATACTCGTCCGAGCAACGAGCAGTTACGAGTACACTAATGCTCGATCGAGCATCAAGCTCGGACGAGTATGTTCGCTCATCTCTAGAAATAATAAAGAAGGCATATGGAAAATGCAAGTAACTAATTAAGGTGCTAAAATTATCTGACTGAAAAGGAGATAATTTTGAATTTTGAAAAGGGCAGATATTTAAAAATATTTTGCCAAATTTTAAAAAATGTGCTGAAAAGCCCTAACTTGACTTTTATACTCAGGTCTATGCATTTCCCACCCTAGGTTTATACCCAAGTCAATAGTATTTTTTTGTGTTAAAAATAGGTACCTCAGCTTATTCTCGAGTATTTTTGATATACAAAGTTATATATATATTCGTTCATACAGCGTAAGCTGATCACTGTATATGTTAAAGGCATCCCCGGGACTTACTCCCCAGCCATAGGACATAATTTGCTTTGTGGTTGATTTTATTACTAAAGAGCAAATTATACAAAGGTTAGAGCAACAAAGGAACTTGACTTTGCTGGCACCTTTGTGCAATTGTTTCAAGACCTTTCATGGCTCACTCTTCAAAAAAGAAGGCACCTTTCTCAAATTGCTGTTCTCAAATACACATTGGTCGGTAAGCATGACTTGGGCATTACTGTTTATCCCCCTTTTATATAATGGTTAATTGTGTTACCTTGAATGTAAAGGGCCTTAACTCCAATGTGAAGCTGTTTAATGCTCCTGAAAGCTGAGGTAGCTTTTATACAGGAGATCCACTTTGACCAAGCAGGGACTGACAACTTTGCTTGACACTACTTCCCGCATACCAACTCAGCATTCCATGACACAAAAAGAGCGGGAGTAGTGATTCTCCTGTCACATACTTGCCCAATAACTTTCCAACCTCACAGTTAGATCCTCATTATTTTACAGGGTTCCTTGAGAGACCGACCTATTATACTTTGTTTAATTTATCCTCCTAAAACAGCTCACATCCCCTTTTACATGTTAAAAAACATATCAGCATTAATGATAATAAAAATGCAGATGCACTTTGAGGTGCAAATACATTGTGTGAACACAGCCTGTGGCCATGTTCAGAAGATGCGATTGTGTTTTAACAGGTTACGGAACGGGCCTTTTCCTGTTTTTTCATTTCCATTTTTCACTCCCCACCTTCAAAAAGTATAAGTTTTTTATTTTTACACGTAAAGAGCTGTTTGACAGCTTGTTTTCTGCGTAACAAATTGCACTTGATAGTGATGGTATTGAATATTCCATGCCATGTACTGGGAAACGGGAAAAAATTCCAAATGCAATGAAAATGGTGAAAAAAACGCATTTGCGCCATTTTCTTGTGGGCTTGGATATTACGTCTTTCACTGTGCGCCCCAATTCACATGTCTACTTTAGTCATTGGGTCGGTACGATCACGGGGATATCAAATTTGTATAGGTTTTATAATGTTTTCATACATTTACAAAAATTAAGACCTCCTGTACAAAATTTTATACTGAAGTAAACACATTAAGGAAGTATAAATAGAGACTGAAAGAAATGTTGCCAAGAAAAGTAAAATATTCCCAATTTATTTTACAAATATATAAATTAAAAAACTAAAAACTGGAAGTGTGGCCCCCCTGAGGAATAACAAATCAACACAAAGATTCTCTATATATTCTGGTGCAGGTTCAGCACCTTCAGGTCTTTGTTTGGCACTATGGATAACGGCAGACAGATGTTTATCCCAGGAAACTTTCCAGGTTTTTGCCACTTTTAGTGTTAACAACTTTTGACCCAAAAGGAATATTGCACATCAACCATGATGGTGACCTTTACCTATTATACTATATGCTAGGGTATTCCCTAATTTACCCTTTAGTTTCTGAAAAAAGTCTTTAGACTTTGCCACACAATTATATATTATGTACAGTGAGTTTACTTTCTGGGTATATAGGGGACATTGTCTTTTTGATTGATAGGATATCTTCTGAATTCTCCTTTCCAAACTCACCCAATGATTTCTGCCACTTAGCTCTAATTAATTTTTTTACAAACTAAATGTGGGCCTAGTCTCTTGTCTTCTCTGGGTATAAAGTTAGTGATAGAATGCTTGCCTTCGTAGATGGCCTCCCCCTCACAGATTAGGTAAGACAGCGGTAGCCCTAGAATATGTAATGATTTGAATGGCTAAAATAGCTAACATATTTACTGAATTGTGATCCTAAAACCGCACAGGGCTTATTTAATCTTTACAAGAGCGTAGGGAGTGGTCATATAAACAGGTCAAGGGGATCCTTTCCCCCCCTATCACACCAATACAGTTACATGCTGGATATAGGGCTCATAGCATCTCTCAGCAGTGGGCCTGAGGGCAATCCAGGGGTCTCCAACCATCTACCCCATATAGCATCGAACTATTTTAATACCATTCTTTTGTTATAGACAGCCCTTTGCAATCTGATATAGTCATTCAACTGACCCTTCAATTCTGTAATTTTTGGGATAGTGGGTTGTATCCAATGGGAGGCGATTACCTTGCACGCCTGGTATAGAATACACCATACAGTGATCTTGACTGACCCCTCCACATTTGTGTCTCCAAGGTAGCCTAGTATACATGTTAATACAGAAGGTTGAATAGTAATGGAGCATACCTCTCTGATTAATGCCAAAACATCTGACATCAAACATCAAAACAGTAGGACTCTAATTGGATACAGCCCCAAAACATATGTAGTATATCCAAATTCTCCCCTTTGCATTTGGGACACTCTGCAAGGCTCTTGCCCCTATTTTCTCCAATATCACTGGAGACTTATAAGCTCTGTGGATCAATAGTAGCTGTGACTATACGTCACAATCTATACGTTATGTTACCATACTAACTTATCACAGTGTTCTACTGGGAAGCAAGAAATAACTTCCTGTAAATCTTTGAAGCATATTGTATCTCTTCTCTTTTTGCTTCTGCTTTCTGCAGCCAGGGGACATCTCTCCTCACTCAGACCCTCCTTCTACTTATTTTAACACTTCACACAGAAAGTCCTGCTAACCTTATCAAGATTCAGTGTATCCCCTCTTCTCCTCCTCCAGCCGTAACCCCTTTTAAATGTGCCCTATGGAGTCCTTTGATCTCCTGGCCATCACTGAAACATGGATCCAGCAGGATGAATCTGCCTCCCTTGCAGAATTGTCTTTTGGTGGTCATTCCAGGTCAGACCATAACCTTCTTTCTTTTATTTTCAATAATCCTTAACCTCCTCAGAATCCTTCCCCCATGGTTCGTAATGGAACCCATGTGCCATTGACTCACCAACGCATAGGAACCTTACAGTCTGCAATATCCCCCATCTCCTCTTTCACCTGTCCATACCTGGCTACTAACCACTATAATCATACTGTCAGAAGCGCCTTAGATGAAATGGCATCACTTTCTATCTGAAATTTTCAACACAGACGCCGGCAACCTTGGCACATGGACAAAACTTATTTCCTTCAGCAGTGCTCCAGGTTTGCCGAACGTCTGTGGAGAAAATTGCGCACATCTGCATTCTTTCTACACTTCAAATTTATGCTCAAAACCTATAACTCTGCACTTCACCTTGCTAAACATGTCTATTTTACTAATCTAATAACCTCAAACCTCATAACCTCTCTCTAATAACCTCAAAAGGCTCTTTGATACTGTACATTCCTTACTAACACCAAAGGTGCAGCCACCTGTCACAGGCCTTGAAGCTGAAGATCTGGCCACCTACTTTTCCTCAAGAAATATTTTCTCAATCCGTTCAATCCACTAATCCCCTTCCTCCAGTACCTTACCTTGTTCACTCTCTTCCTTTGAGAAAGAGGAAGAAGTGTACCCCACCCCTCACATCTCATACAGTCTCTTTCCCCAACAGTCACTTCTCACCTCACTAAAATCTCTAACCTCTCTCTCATTCTGGTGTCGTCCCCTCTTCTTTCAAGCATGAGGTTGTTGGACTCATCCAGTGCTACCAACTACCAGTTTCTAATTTCCCTTTCATCTCCAAACTCCTGGAACGCTGGACTATTCTATACTAACCCGCTATCTTTGAGCTAACTCCCCCTTGACCCCTACAATCTGTCATTTTTTCTATGCACTCTTTTGAAACTGCTCTTACTTAAGTCTCCAATTATCTCCTCACTGCTAAATGCAAAGGTGACTATTTGCTACTCATTTTTCTGGATCTCTCGGCAGCGTTCAATACTGTGGACCACTAGCTTTTCCTCAGTATGCTTTGCTGTATTGGCCTAGAGGACACTGCACTCTCTTGGTTTTCTTCCTATGTCTCTGACCACACTTTTAGTGTCTCCTTTTCCGAATCTTTCTTTTCTCATCTTCCACTCAGTATCAGGGTTTCTCAGGGCTCAGTCCTAGATCCTCTTCTCTTTTCCCTCTATACTGCCCCCATCGGACAAACCACCAGTAGATTTGGTTTCCAGTAGCAAGTCTATGCTGATGATACCCAGCTGTATACTTCTGCACGTAATATCACCCGTGCCTTAATTCAGAACACTAGTAATTGTCGCTCTGCTGTCTCTAACATCATGTCCTCTCTCTTCTTCAAACTTAATCTATCTAAGACTGAAGTTCTTATCTTTCTACCATCTACTAACCGAGCCAACTATGACTTCTCCATCTCGGTCTGCAGGATCACTATAGCACCGAGGCCGCAGGTCTGCTGTCTTGGGGTTGTGCTGGACTCTGACCTCTCCTTAGCACTGTATATTCAATTTCTTCCTCGGTCTTGCCACATGCATCTCAGAAACATCTCCATAATCTTCCCATTTCTGACAATTGAAACCTCTAAAATTGTTGCTCTGATTCACTGTTGACTACTGTAAACTGCTAATTGGTCTTCCACTCACTTAACTCTCTCTTCCAAAATCCCCTTCAGAATTAATTTTAAAATAATAACCCTCATCCACAAAGCTCTGTATAATGCTACACCTCCCTATCTCTCTTCTCTAATCTCAGTCTAAAGCCCAACCTGTGCTCTTCTATCTGCCAGTGATAGAAAAATATCATATTTTACCCCTCAAGAGGGGTCAGATAAAGCCAGACTGACACATAGAAAGAATAATTAAAATATATAACAATCTTTATTACCATAATTACACATACAAATACACATATTGCAGATAATATACTTTACAAATGACAAACAGATGCAGTTCTGAAGTGGTAAAACACAGATATGAAGCAGTCATGTCCGGACATATATATGGAGATGTGTGAAAGTAATCATTAAAGAGAGGGAAGAACTGGGAAAAAGGTAATCTCCTGGCCAGGGGCGGACTGGCCATTAACTCCACCGGGAAAAATCCCGGTGGGCCGACCTGTCTGGGTGATCTAGGGCCGGTCCGTGCAGGAGCATGTAACACAGTGCAGGCTGACAGCACAGAGAGCAGCCTCACCTACAGTACAGGCCGCCCGTGCACTGTACTGGGGTCAGCAGCAGAGAGTCTGATGGAAGCTGCTGTGATTAGCAGACAGCTGATTACAGCTACGCGGAGCTCAGCAGGGCTCCAGGACAGCGCTGAGGTCAGGCACAGGGCACTGCTCCGGCCCCTCCCATAACCAGGAAGCAGGAGGCTGCTAGACGGGACGGAGAGGGCTGGGGAGGAACACAAGCCATGTGTATGGAGATCTCAGCCCTGCCAGGCAGCTGCTTCCCTGCACATTGATTCTCCACACAAAGAACTTTGTTACTCTCATAAATAGTAAGTGCAATGTGTAAAGTATTTTCTTACATATTTATGTGAGTTTATATATATATGTAATGTATGGGTATGTACTAGTAATGCTCCTGGCATTGTATGGAGAAAGCTTGTAGGCTGAGCTCTCAATACAGAGCAGGTGTCAGCCCCTGTGATATATAGCCCACCTGCCCTTGTGATATACAGCCCACCTGCCCTTGTGGTATACAGCCTAGCAGCCTCTGTGGTATACAGCCCGACAGCCCTTGTGGTATACAGCCCACCTGCCCTTGTGGTATACAGCCCGCCAGCCCTTGTGGTATACAGCCTAGCAGCCCCTGTGGTATACAGCCCGCCTGCCCTTGTGGTATACAGCCCGCCAGCCCTTGTGGTATACAGCCTAGCAGCCCCTGTGGTATACAGCCCGCCTGCCCTTGTGGTATACAGCCCGGCAGCCCCTGTGGTATACAGCCCGCCAGCCCTTTTGGTATACAGCCTGCCAGCCCCTGTGATATATAGCCCGCCTGCCCTTGTGGTATACAGCCCGCCAGCCCTTGTGGTATACAGCCTAGCAGCCCCTGTGGTATACAGCCCACCAGCCCTTGTGGTATATAGCCACCAGCCACTGTTGTATATAGCCTGCCACCCCCTGCTTCCCCCAGTATATAGCCTGCAGCCCCTGCTCCCCCCAGTATATAGCCTGCAGCCCCTGCTCCCCCCAGTATATAGCCTGCAGCCCCTGCTCCCCCCAGTATATAGCCTGCAGCCCCTGCTCCCCCCAGTATATAGCCTGCAGCCCCTGCTCCCCCCAGTATATAGCCTGCAGCCCCTACTCCCCCCAGTATATAGCGTGCAGCCCCTGCTCCCCCCAGTATATAGCCTGCAGCCCCTATAGTAGTTATATTCTTGTACATAGGGGGCAGTATTATAGTAGTTATAGTCTTGTACATAGGGGGCAGTATTATAGTAGTTATATTCTTGTACATATGGGGCAGTATTATAGTAGTTATACTCTTGTACATAGGGGACAGTATTATAGTAGTTATATTCTTGTACATAGGGGCAGTATTATAGTAGTTATATTCTTGTACATAGGGGGCAGTATTATAGTAGTTATATTCTTGTACATAAGGACATACGACAGCACAGGTAACCAAGGATACTTACCCACAAGCTCTATAGCATTTCTCTCTTATAGCGCAGGCAGTGGTTTCATCACTGCACCCGCCAGCAAGCCGATGCCATGCGCAATCTTGGTTATCCCAGGGCGCCTGCACGATCTTAAAAGCAAAGCATCACTGGAAACCCAAGATTGATTGTAGGAGGATATAGTGCTGAAGCTGCTGCCTGCGCTACAATAAAGAAAAGCTATGAAGATTTACCCGGTTCATTAGCAAAACATTGTTTGAATTAAGTCAATCCACTAACAATGTGACTTGTAACATTTTGCAAATTCCACCCACATCACATGACCCCGCCTACTTCATTTGACTCCACCCACAACATAGGGCCACTCTTAGAATTTTTTCCAGGGCCTCTTTAATTTCCCAGTCCGCCCCTGCTCCTGGCCCATCAGTTTGATAGTAAACTGAAACTAGTAATCATGTAGACAGATTTCAATGTTCGATTGCTATGGGGGACACAGAAATCAAAGGTGCGCCTTATAATCCAGTACGCCTTATATATGAACCATACTTACAGACAACAGCTGCCTTGAACTGTGCACAGCTATGCCATCTGCTGGTCATTCATCCTTACAATCAGGTGAGCCTTATAATCCGGTGCGCCTTATAGTACGAAAAATACTGTACTATAATATTAGTATTTACATATAAATGTTCGGAAGCGATACGGAACCTATAGGACATAATTGTTAGATGAAGTGCATGGCGTGCACATACATAGTGTATAATTTTGGTGTCTGCATGTAAATGTTCGGGAGTAAAACCTATAGAAAATAGCATAAGAATGTTGCTCAGGTCATGAACAATTAAAGTGACAAGTGCACAATTATGAAAGCAGAACAAATTGCATATAGTGTACTACAAATTGATAAAGCAATATTACAAATTGTGTGGCTTAATAATAAACATTTATAAAAATATAGCATATAAAGTGTGAGGAAAAAGCATAATATGAGTGTGAAGGAGGTACAATAATAATCATAAAAAATGATCATAATATATGAAAGTAAAATTCATAAATTATAAAGTTAGGCACAGACAATAACACAAGATTACAATAATGTATGATGGTGCATATCATAAAATAAATCATAAACCATAGCAGCATAATCAAATATAAATTCATGAAAAATACCAATAACCATAATAATATTTTATTTTACAGTGCTGTGATAGGTGCTCGTGAGGAATGCTGGTGAAAAAGAAAAAGGGAAGGTGGACAAACGGGAAGTGCATTTGAAGTGAAAACAAAGTGAGGATAGGAAAGCAGGTAAGTATAAATAATTTTATGTAAAGCATCATACCAACATTACGCCCATTGTTATTCATATGAATAATTGTACATACAAGCATACCAAAACGAGAAGAATTTTCGTTTCCATACTATTGCCAAAACGCACACTAAATAAGCTCTATAACTTGTGATGAGGCCGTAACTTCTTCCCATTTTTACCTGGGTGTGTTGTTATGTTGTGCATAAAAACACTTAATCCTACCTACTAATCCTACTTAATGTAGAGGGAAGATTCCATTACCTAACAGAGAAATCACCAATAAAAAATAGGAATATTGTGAGAATAAAGCTCTCACTGTTGCCAAAATACAAAGCGTTGGTGCACTCAATTGTTTCATGAGAACAGGTATAAAACCATAGGTTACAGATGTCTTGACGGTCTCTCTGTGTAGTATTGATTCAGGTATACCTTCCCTATTCGTACCAATGCATCACAAAATTTGCCATTTCTATGTAGAAATCACAAACCATATAACGGCCAATGTATACGACTCTGAAAATATAATACTTAATACAACAAAGCAGTTAAAAACACTTAAAAACTGGTGTAAATTGATGCCAGTCATTCTATGCAAGCATGAAACAGAGAACACAGTGTCCCAAAAATGGGTGGAAATGATGGATCACTGAAGAAAAGGGGCAAAGCTTAAATTGAGGCCCTTTGGTTGGAGTGTATCCAAAGTCCAGATCCAGCGTTTCGCACTGTGCTAAACTTTTCTGAATTGGGCCACCTCTAATGCCCAATGTAATTTTGTCAATGCCCCTCACTTTTAATAAAATGGGATCGGAGTTGTGTTTTTCCCTGAAGTGCAATGCTACAGGTTTCCCTTCAGGGTCAAAATTGCGTCCTCAGTGGCCTTAATATCTCTCACATGCTCTCTAATACGGACTTTCATTGCCCGAATTGTAAGTCCGTTGTAGATCATTTTGCATGGACACGTTGCATAATACACAACGGTGCTGCAAGTGATGTTGTTTGTGCTCTTGTACACTCTGCTGCCTGCTGAGTTCGAAAATGTGCTATTATGTTCAACATTGGGGCACAGAACACATTTGCCACAGGGTTTACATCCCCATGGTGGTGGGTCGGCCCCAAAAATGGTCTTTGGACTCCTCACCATGAGGTCATGAAGATTTTTAGCCCTGCGGGCAGTTACAGTAGGTTATGGTGCGATATATTGTGCCACTGTAGGATCGCAATGCAGGATAAGCCAATATTTTTTAAGGATGCGCCGCATTTGCCCCCAATGAGAGTGGTAATTTGTGATAAATCTCACCTGGTCAGATGTTGTAGTTTGCTTAATTTGGGATATCTGCCAGCGATATTAGATTAATCTCTACCTTAATTCGAAGCTCTCATGCACTCCTCCAGGACTTTTCCTGAGCTGCACCAATTCTCTGGAATGCCCTACCCTGGACTATCAGCCTAATACTCGACCTCCACAATTTCACACATGCTCTTAAAACCCATCTTTTTAGGCAAGCCTATCATACTTGCTAACCACTTGAAATGTCAACTCTCCCTTTACTAAACCTATGTCCTCTTCTCATCGGTTATCTGGCAAACACCAGATATATACCAAGCTCCTGGCTTCTCTGCAGTTATTTTCACCATGGAAATGTACATAAGATGTTGGCTGGTTCAAGCAGAGGAATTTTTCTTAAATTATCTTATACTGTTTCCTTACAAAGAATGGCTGGTCCATTGTACCTCTTGTGTCACCCCTTTATCCTCATAGAATGTAAGCTTTTGTGAGCAGGGCCCTTAGTCCTATTGTTCCATATGAATGTTTGTACTCTGTAATGTAATATTATATTTGTTTATGTCCCCTATGATTTGTAAAGTACTGCAGAATTTGATGGCACTATATAAATAAAGATTATTATTATTATTATCAATCTGTGCGACAACTGCAGCCTAATGAAATGTCATTTGTTGAAAAGAAAAGTGTTGTTTCAAATGTTGTCTGTAATGAGCATGCACAATATAGAGGAATCTGGGTATTCTAAGAATGGGTTTGATGTGCATTATTGGGAGTGGTGTATGGTAAGGCAAAATCTTAGAGTGTGTAAGGAATAATTTCTTCACAGTGGCTCCTAATTTGATTAATGACCACTGAGAATATAAGCCTTGTCCCATTTAAGAGGGTGCATTCCTCTCAACAGGTTTACAAGTTATGGACAAGAGATGGGGAACATGTTGAAATCTTCTAGCCATATGGCAAGAGATGTATTAAAGTGTTTGTCTTTAGACCAGTGCAGATTTGAACTAGACATTTATCTGATGGTGGATGATTAAACTTGCTGGATGATTAATCTGGTGCAGTACAAGACTGGTGAGTTGCACTTTGCACCCCCTATTAGTTGGTCTACTTTTCTGCACCCCAATTTTTAATTTTCTGGTGCAGAGACTGAATTTTTTGGTGCGGCCACGGCCCTTTTTAATGAGGGAGTACTCACTTTTTTCAGACAATGTGGTGCACAGTATTTTAGGTGCAAATTATTCTATTATTCTAGAAAAGACAGATTGGTACATCTCCTCCAAATGTACCCTATTATGTGTCTTTCAGAAATACAGTACATGTATGTTTATAACATGGACTGCTTTCATGCAGAATTAGGCTGGTTTTAACAAAGATTGATTTCTATAGAAGGGTTAATTCTTGTACATGGTGCTTATATCTTTATATAACTGCATTTTACACCAAACATTTCTTGGGTTTGTAGAATTCAGTTACTAGGCAGGGGGAGCTCTCAGCAGATTCCTATTGGTTATCTCTGCAGATACAGACTACAGCTCATCTTCATGTGTAATTGACATTCCTTCCTACGAATCCCCATCCTGTATTCCTGCTTCATTCATGATTCTGATGGTAGATACACATTTTGACATACATTTATTTAAAACTAAAAAATACGATTTAAAGCATTTTTTTTTTTAAATCCACAGAATTCCTTTTGTCAATGACAAAAATCATGTTGCCAGGAACAGTAGGGAATAAGTAACAAACTGCTCAGTGACATCTCTTCAGGCAGGAATGCAGAATTTTCCATAAGTAATAACAGTTTACATATAGAGGGTTAAAGGGCTGCTCTGCTGCTATTTTAAGAAAGCGCTCCAAGGTGCTGATGCTCTACATGGGGGTAATCCACCAATTGTCAGCATACAGCAGGTTAATCTGCCCATGCATACGTCACAGTTGGTCTGGGGGGAGGGTGTCTGCTTTTGTAATGTATTTTGCACAGTTAGCAGCTGCAGGACTCCTTGGTACAGAGACATACACATACACACACAGCCACACTGTGCTGCTGACTATCCTATCCTCACACGCTCCTGCAGATGGCTGTGCGGTGAGTGCTGTGTGTGACTGTGTGTGGAAAGGGCACAAGGGGACAAAATGGTCATTGGTCAATTTTCTGTATATTTTTGTGGGAATCTATGGTGTCATTATTTTGCATTATTATATGAGATGAAAAAAAGGTGAATGAATGAATTGATAGATAGATAGACAGATATGTACCTGTATTTCTCTTAGGTGGATAGAATAATGTGTTGAAAACTTACATTATTATGTAATTTACAGATGTGCCTATCACAGGGGATGTGCCGGTTCTACATCGCTGTAGAAAATATGGTGCATGTTATATGTAAGCTTTATGTAACATGCTGTCAGTAAGGTCATTCATTCTGCAACAATATGTGACTTACAAGATTTTCAATGGAACAGAAGGTGCTTTCACACAAAGATCTTATCACATCTGGCTTTGTATGATGTGAGGTGTGCATTAAAAATGGATGCCTAGTGGAATAGAAATGGTTCAAAGTCTATTTGTAGATGATTTGTTCTACAATTTATGTACTTGTGGCTGTACATTTTATCTTGAAAACATCTGTAGGTAAAAAATTATATGAAAATTGTAAACATGTATTCATATAATTGATGTAATTTAGTGACATGGGGGTCATGCCTAACACCTAGTGTCTGCTCCATCCTTTCCATCTTTAACCCCCAGCTTTTTCCCTTTCTGGTTCTTTTCCCCTGCCTTCTTTTCCCTCCATTTTTCTCTCCTTCACTTCTCCTGCCGCACTGTGCTTCAACCCCTCCTTACAGTCTTCGCTCCCTCTAGTGATGCTGGATAATGGATTAGCTCTGTGTAAGGCACAGCTGATTCAATGGGAGAGGCAGTAGAGAGGAAGGTTGGGAGTTGTCTGCAGCTCAGTACAGTGGTACATAGCATCCACAAAGTGGAATAACCCTCTAATGGTCGGCATAAGGGTGTTACAACATGGACAGGCTCTGCAGTATTTGAGGCTGGAACAAAGGAAGTATTTTGTCTTACTGGGTGGTGATTTAAAGATGTTAAAGGAAATTTCAACTGTAAAATAAATTTTAAATTTAATTGTTAATAATACTTTGTAGTTTAATGCAAATGAATTCTTCTGTTAAAAGAATATTTCATTTCACTTTATGTGCCATTGATGCTATGTTCTATATTGTGTCCATATACCATCACAGTATCATAATGTTTCGCTCTTAGATACCATTCAAAAATGTAAGACCTTTTTTTACATTTCTAAAGGGTCATGACTATGTTAACTGCTCTTGTCAGCATAAAAATGCAGTGTAATCTCATATACAGTATAACGTTGTGAGAAGAGAATCAGTAAAATATGTATTTTAAATTTCAGCTGGTTCTATACTCAGAGGAAGGAGGTCCTATCAGTGACAGACAGCCCTCTGTGTAAGAGGGTACATATAGAGACAGTGTGTAGTATAGTAATCGATTGGCCCGCCTTTCAATTCTCATCATAATGAGAGAAAAATGTACCACAAGTTATACTGAATTTTTCCAACAAATCTGTACATCAAAATGCTCAGCTACTCATGCTTTTACATGCTGTCTCTCTTACACTGCATTTTGATGTTGACAGGTTCATTTTAATAGTAACGGAATGATTTAGCAGAAGAATCAGGTTCTGGTTAAGATTTTCCACATACTAATAAAATCAGGTTGAACAATAGTGTGAGAGCTGATATATTCCCTTACTATATGGCAGTGATGGCGAACCTTTTTGAGCCTGAGTGCCCAAACTTCCACCAAAAGCGACTTATTTATTGCAAAGTGCCAGCGCAGCAATTTAAGCAGTAATTTATTTCTCCTTGTTCTTTGACAACTTTCAATTGTTCAGCCTCCTAAAGACACCAACCCAGTTGAAAGGAGGAGGGCAAATCCGCCTATCATTGTAGGAAGATTCTTTGAGTCTTGTCTGGTGAACTTCATACTGGGGAGATGGCCTGGGTGCCCACAAAGAGGGCTCCAAGTGCCGCCTCTGGCACCCGTGCCATAGGTTCGCCACCACTGCTATATGGCATTACAGCTATACATATATAGAGAGAGAGAGAGTGCTGAGGGGAAAATATCACTTTCCTTTCCTGGCATAACAATAAAGGAATGTATGTCACTACCTGTTAACCATCACTTACGCCACACTCCAATGCCGTCCACAATTCTTATATTTACATATTTATATTTATTTTTTACAGATATACAGGTCATGTATGTTTCACATATTCACCAAGTTAAAAACTGTGCAGTGTTAACTGGCTTGAAATTAGATCACAGAGGGTGCAAGACCTGAACTCCATTAGGTTTTTCAAACAAAAATCATACATGTTTTACAAACTGTGATAAAACCTTAGTAAGAATGTATTTATTGTATATCATCTTTCACCTAACCCATTTATATCAAGTTTAGGGTATGGAGATCTGATTCATGAAAAAAAAAGTTTTATGCAACTGTGTGACAATATATTTTAGATACATCTGCCATTGAATTGTGTTGTATGATAACACATACTTTAGTATTCTTAGTGTTACACTGAAAGAAACAGTGTCCCCGAAATTTAGCTGCCAAAAAAGTTCTGGTATATATCCAAACCAACCCTACCTGTTTATACAGCATAGAAGCTATCTAGATACTTTGTTTTACTACCCAAACATATATAGCTGACATGATCCATAATCATTTCTGTAAGGAACCTTATATGGTTTTGCTGTAGTATTAAAGAGGGTGCAAAAACAGACCAATTATTTTTCAGATGATTTGTGCAAATAGGAAAAAGTACATAAAAATAACATAGTTAGTAGGTACTCAATGATATGGTTTAAAAAAACCCTTACAGGCCACTAACACTTGAAGTAGAACCAGTGTCGATAGCAACTTACCTAGATACTCAAGAGATGCCAGTGCAAGTGCCAGGTGTGCCACCAAGTGAAACTGAGTATGGTTAGAGTTAAAGTGTACTTGGGGCGAGCCTGCTAAATGCCCCCCAGAAAGTCTAAGTCCCAGAACAAGCCAAGGTGAGGAACATGGAAGACAGCACAAACATTCAAGAATGCATATTATCTTAGCAGGATCTACACTTTACTCCAGGCACCTTCTCTACACCTTCTGAAGATGTCTTCTATAACCAGTGGTCCACTTGGATTAGTGGAGGACAGATTACCAGAGGGGAGCACTTACCCCACAGGAGTGCACAGGACAACAGAGAAATGGCAAATAGGAGTTGGTAAACGGCTGCAGTCATGGATTGGATAACATATGTGTATATATCTATCTGATAAGGATTCTTGACTAAAAGCTGATGGACACAGTAATGTTTTTTCCATAGTAATATAATTTGTCAATAGTTGACTACTTTGATGTGACTATGGCAAAGATCATCATTGTGCCAGGATGTAAACACATAGCCAACTGTACCAACATGAAAGCCCAATAAGGATTACCATCAATGGGTTTTCATATTTCCATATAATCTCTTGACCTTGACATTGGCCTTGATGTTATATATCCATAGTTTTACAATTCTGACCATGTAGCCTTGTCCACTCGGAATTTTGATTTTTTTTCTCATTAACAGAGTTTTCAACTGTCATCAGTAAGCTCATTTTTAACTGCAGACCGGTTCGAATAGCCAAAGGCATGTTTATTTTAAAAATTACTTTGTCAGCAATATGAATAAATCCAGTCCTTTTTAACCTCTTCATGACAAATGGTCACTGACAACATCTCAGGAAACACTTTACATATCAAAACTATTTTTCATAGTATCATAGTTTATATGGTTGAAAAAAGACACATGTCCATCAAGTCCAACCAAGGAGGGGAAGGGATTGGATGAGGAAGAGATTTATGGGAAACAATTCTATAGAACATAACCATCAATTTTATTTAGGTGTAAAAAGGCACCTAGACCCTTCTTGAAGCTCTCTGCTGTCCTTGCTGTGACCAGCGCCTGAGGCAGGCTATTCCACAGATTTACAGTTCTCACAGTAAAAAAGCCCTGTCGCTTCTGGTGATTAAACCTTGATTTCTCCAGACGGAGACAATGCCCCCTCATCTTTTGATTTGATTTAATGTGAAATAACTTACCACCATATTTTTTGTATGGACCATTCATATATTTATATAAATTAATCATGTTCCCTAGTAGTCTCTTTTTCAGGCTAAATAAATCTAGTTGTTTTAAACTTCCCAGACAGGTCAAGTGACTCTGTGTCTGCTTTAGATATATTTTGGGTAGATTATATATCGATTATATATAATTATGTACCATAAGTGGAGCATTTGGTTTAACAAATCAGTTTTAATGTAATACCTCATTTTGAAAAGTGAATTACATAGAAATCTAAAAGTGGACAGCAGAAACAAACCTGGCAATGAAGAATTGTAAACAAGTGGAATAGTTGTGTTCTTGTGTTAGTGTATGGTCAGGGTAGTCATAACACTAATATCTATCATGTTGACATTCAGTGTGGCACCTTAGCCCCTCTACAAAACAGATCACGTCTTTAAACCTAAACATGTTTAACATGCACTGGAGTCAATGTATACATTTAGAATGTCTCTGTTTATAGCAAATTACTTCAATTTCTTATATCCTAAAGTGAATATGACCTAGGAAAGCAGACTCACTTCCTACAGTAGTTGTTTTATATTAACTTGACAGCTTTGGACAAGGGGCTCATCATAGTGTGTTAGCTAGTAGAATTCACTTATTCAAAAAAAACCACATAGATGGCAATGCTTAATGGCTGTGGGCAGCGATAACCAAAAAGCACATTAGTTCAAACTTGGATACTGGTGGCTTCATGGGTTGTGCTCTATTCATGAATAAACATCCAATGAAACTTGCATTAGTAGAAAAAGTTAATGGCACCCACCCGCTTTTTTGTTGTTTCTCCTTTCAAATAACGTTTATTTAAACATACTCACTTACAAGCATAAACATGGTGGAGGGAGGACTACAACACCTCACATATGTGAGTATGTTTGAATAAATGTTATTTGAAGGAAGAAGCAACTTAAACGGGGTGAGCACTATACACTTTTTCTACTACTGCAGGTTTTGTTAGCTCATAGTGTATAAGCTTAAAAAAGATCATTTTTGACTCCTTACTTTGCAATTTTACTCAGTTTTATTGCTATTTTATCTCCTATCACTCATTGATGGTCGGTTTAACACCTTAAGGACGTGGCCCTTTTTAGTTTTTCCATTTTCATTTTTCACTACCCACCTTCAAAAATCTGTAACTTTTTTATTTCTCCATGTACAGAGCTCTGTTTCGGCTTGTTTTCGGCGTAACAAATTGCACTTCATAGTGATGGTATTTATCATTCCATGCCGTGCACTGGAAAGGGGGAAAAAATTCAGAATGCAGTGAAAATTATGAAAAAAACACCTTTGCTCCGTTTTCTTGTGGGCTTGGATTTTATAGCTTTCACTGAGCGCCCCAAATCACATGTCTGTTTTATTCTTTGGTTCGGTACGAGCACAAGGATACCAAAAATGTACAGGTTTTATAATGTTTTCATACATATAAAAAAATTAAAACCATCTGTACAAAAAAAAATTCTTCATTTTGCCATGTTCTGGCACTAATAACTTTTTCATACTTCAGTGCACGGAGCTGTGGGTGGTGTAATTTTTTGTGACTTTTGATGACGTTTTTAATGCTATCATTTTGAGGACTGTATGGGCTTGTGATCACTTTTTATAGAATTTTTTATATTTTTCAAAATGGCAAAAAGTGGCATTTTTGGCTTTGGGCACCAATTTCCGTTACGGGGTTAAACGCTGGGAAAATTCGCTAATATATTTTGATAGATCGGACATTTTAGGACGCGATGATACCTAAAGTGTTAGTGATTTTTACTGTTTATTTATATTCGTATCAGTTCTAGGGAAAGGGGGGTGATTTAAACTTTTACTTTTTTTCCGATGACGTTCCAGGGGGCGCCGATCGGCCATCCAAGTTGGCGGTGCGCATCTAATGGTAAGTTAGGTGTCGCGGTCGGGTTTGACCGCGGCACTTAACAAGTTAACTGCCGCGATCGGTGCCAGCACCGACAGCGGCAGTGACAGGCGGGTGTTGGCTGTTTTATACAGCCATTACCCGGTGTGTATGGAGAAAGCTCAGCTTGTGAGCTCTCTCCATACACCCTTTGCCGTACGAGGACGATATAGTTCGTCCACTGTCGGCAAGGTGTTAAAATCCTAGAGCAGTGATAATGAACCTTTTGGAGACAGAGTGCCCAAACTACAGGCAAAATCCACTTTTTTGCCATGAAGTGCCAACATGGCTTTTTAAGCAGTAACTTCTTGCTACCTGTTCTTCCACATTTTTCAATCGTATCAGCCCCCCTGAGGCCATCAATATAGTTGAAAGAAGGAGGACAAATTCATACACATTATAGATTCTCTCCAGGCCCTCTCTGTAGAGGATGAATGGTGGTTCCAGCAGGAAGACCTCCAAAGATATTGCAGTTCTGTCAACACCTTCTCACTTTTCCTGCAGTTCCTAACAGCCAATTAAATGTGACTTTAAAATAGCGCTGAGAGCAGCAACTCTTAAGTTGCCTGGGACTGCAGGAACATTTGGTGGATTTGGTCATACTTGGTGAACCTTGCCCTGGGCAATGGTCTGAGTGCCCACAGAATTGGCTCAGAGTGCCACTTCTGACACCCGTGCCATAGGTTCGCCACCACTGTCCTAGAGTGTGGGCAGGGCCTCTCTAACCAGGCACATTATGATCCCTGTAGTGCTGTGAGATGCTGTGCTGACAATGTGCTTAGATTATCAGGGTCCATTTCATTTAACTTCTGAACATTCTATTAGTATCCGACACATAGAAAAAGAGAGATGAGGATCGTAGATCGTAGATGAGATCCATGAGTTGAATATAACGCACAATGACACTGCCCTGCTACATCTCTGCTCTTCCATAACACACTGCTAGATATGGTGTGCCTCCCTTTCTCTTCCCCAGGATAAAGAACTTATCTGCACGTAGATTTTTTTCGCTTGCTGCTGTTGTTTGCCGGCAGGAAGTGAGTGTGTGCATTAGTGACAGCTCGTCTTGGAATGCAGGGTCTAAAGGCAGAGAGTAGAAAACAGCTCAGCTCCACAACGTCAGACAGAAAAGCAAGATGGCTGTGTACTCTGGGGGCAATTAAAAATGTGTACACCAGGACACCTCCAAAAACTAATTAGAAGAATTCATAATACTCCTAAACAAAGTTTTGTAAGAGTCACAAATTTCATTGCAAACAGCTGAGCAAAAGAGCCATGGCCTCTCCTAGCACAACAAATTCATCATATTGTACAAAATAAACTGGCATAAATAATTTTTTATTCTTTGACAGACTTGTCATTTGAGAAACATGTGCATAGAGGCCAGATGATGTACCATATTCAGATATACATATCTCTTAACCACTTCAGGACATAGTCAGTTTGGGCCTTCAGAACCGATATTTTTTTTTCTTTTTTTTTTATATAAAGTTCTGAAAAGCCTTAGCTTTCTCATCTTTCATTCAATGTCACTGATTAAGGGTCTTGGTTGTGCCGATTTGGGGTTCCTATAACATATTTGGGCTCATTTACTAAGGGTCCATTGACCGCACTTTCGTCGGGTATTACGCATTGTATTGTATTTGTCAAGTATTTGCGCATTTGAAAGGGGTTTGTGTCGCACGCGATCCGATTTTGCCGCATTGGTGCCGGCTTTCATGAGACACAAATCAGGGGCGCAGGCCGTTGGGTGCTCCGACTGATTCGGACGAAGGGCGGGATTTTAACCCCTTCCCGACATTTGACGTACTATTACTGCATGGCGGGAGGTGCGTTCCCGCAAAATGCAGTAATAGTACGTCAAGTTTCTGGCGCCGGCTCCTGAACGGAGCCGGCGCCAGAAGCTGCGGGTGTCGGCTATATAGCCGACACCTGCCTCTAACACCCGCGATCGGAGATTTTGCTGATCACAGCGTGTCAGGGGCATTTAGCTGGAACCTGACCCCCCCCCCCACGGCGCTTACCGGGGGGTCTGCTGCTCCGATTGCAGCCCCGGGACCGCCAGTGCCCGGGGCTGCGCGATCCTCCTTCTGGGAGCCGGCCGCAGCATGCTCAGTGTGTCACATAATACAGTGTAATACATCTGTATTACACTGTATTAGGTGAAGAATTGCTTGAACAAGTGATCAGTGGATCACTTGTTCAAGCTAACCTGTAAAAGTAAAGAAAAAAGGTAAAAAACACTAATTCAACACACTTTTGAATAAAAAGAATTAATTAAATAAAGTTAAAGTCCCCTAAACACAAACATTCCCTATACACATCTAATAAAGTGAAAAAACCTGTAAATCACCAAAATAGCCCACATATTTGGTATCGCCGCGTCAGAAACATTATTGGACCCGTACGGTGAACGCCGTAAAAACAAAAAGTGAAAAACTCGCCAAAAATGTAAATTTTCATAAAATCCCTTCACAAAAATGTTCCAAAAAGTGATATAAAAAAGTTATGTGCACCAAAATGGTACCACTGAAAAGGACAACTCAACACGTAAAAAATAAGCCCTAAACTAGCACTGTCAACCAAAAAAAAGTTATATCTCCGAAAAGATGGCGATGCAAAAACAAATGAGATTTTCTTTATATTCGTTTTTTTCCTGTAAAATATATAAAAATATATTTTTTAAAAACTATATAAATGAGGTATCACCGTAATCGTAGTGATCTAGAGAATAAAAATATTATAGTATTTTTAGTGTATGACCGCCAAAATATACAAAAAAAAAGAACCCAAAATTGACAATTTTCTTTTCCTCCATACATTAAAGAGTTAATAAAATCTCATCAAAAAGCTACAGACCCACTAAAATGAAGTATTTGTAAAGTGCATCTCATGTCGCAGAAATAAGCCCTTATATGTCCAAATTGCCAAAAAAATAAAGATTGTATAGCCAATATAAAGTGACAATGCATAATCTGCTCTGAATGGCGCAGCTTCCCTTCGATGTCCTGGCGTGTGCCCATACAGCAGGTTACCACAACATATGGGGTATTATTATACACGGGAGAGATTGGGTATCAAATTTTGTGGAGCGTTTTGGTATTTTATAATTTGTACATTTTATGAAAAACAAATTAATTTAGTAAAAAAAAAAAAATTCAAAATTGGATCCGATTTTGTTTTAACCCCTGTAAACCAATTAAAGGGTTAACAAACTTCATAAAAGTTGTTTTATGTACGTTGAGGGGTGTAGTTTCTATAATGGGGTAATTTATGGGGTTTTACTTTTATTTAGGCCTCTCAAAGTGACTTCAAACCTGAGAGGGTCCCTCAATAGCAGGATTCTGCTTTTTTTTATGAAAATGTGAAAAATCGCACCTAACGTTCAAAGCCCCATAACAGCTTACAAAAATGATAGTATAAAAAACCACGGAGGTATAAAGTAGACATTTGGTGAATGTTAGTTATTACGTTTTCTGGTGTTATGACTCATGTGTGGAAAAAGTACAACATTTTGAATTTCGAAAAAATTGAGAATTTTTCCAAATTTTCACCAAATCTGATTTTCTCATAAATAAATGCAAAACATACCACCAAAATTTTGTAACTAACATGAAGTACAATGTGTCACGAGAAAACAATTTCAAAATCACTTGGATATGTTAAAGCGTTTCAAAGTTATAACCACTTATAGTGACACAGGGCAGATTTGAAAAAATGGGCCGTGTCAGGAAGGTGAAAAGTGGCTTCAGCGTTAAGGGGTTAAATTGTGTTGCAAGACATGCACTTACATGCACCAGGAAGAAGGTGAACTCCGGGGGACCTGAGCGGGGAGCAACACATACACGACATCGGGTGCACGGTCTATGTGGATCGCGACACAGTGCATCATCGTCGGACAGTGTGGATTGGGGATCACGACTCGCCCGGGTAAGTAAATGTGCCCCATTGACTCTAACCGTATTAACCTTGGACGGGATGAAAACAGAAATAACTGCATTTTATTCAGTTTATTGAGAGGGTCCGTATGGACAAATATTTTCCTACTGGGGCAAGCCCTTGAAGAAGACCTGTCACCAGAATTTTACCACCCTGACTAACAAAACCTGCTGGTAAAGTGTTACTCCCCCTATAAACTAAAATTAGCTGCCAGTGGGGTACTGTACCTTAATTACAGCCATTTTTTGGATTCATGTCTTCTGGCTTTGACTCTTCTCTCTTCTGTGCTGCCAGTGAACCACGTCCCAAAATTTTGACTTACAGCTCTGCCTTCTGTTGTGTTCATGTCATGTGACCGGAGTGACATCCTCTCAGGTCCTTTAGACTCCTAACATTATCAAACTGTACCGGTACTGTACCATACTGTATGTATGCGATGACATGTAATCACAGCAGCCTCCATGCAGGATGGAGAGGAGTAGAAATCCATGGAGACTGCTGTAATTTCATGTCATCAGATACATACATGGGGTACATTTTGCAAATGTAAAGCGAACAGGACCTTTGACAGCAGTACCCCGGTCATATGACATGAACTGCTGAAAAGTGAGGAAGCAAAAGCATGGGAGTCGTCGAGCAGGACACGCCCCCTATGATTCAGGTAGTTTAAGATAAAATTGATTTATGGGAATATGAAGGAAACAATTTTTAGCTAAAAGAAGGGTGGCAGTGAGAAAATGTGGTGACAGGTTCCCTTTAAACAATTAATCTCACTTCTTATTTCCAAGAAATGCAAGTCCCGGCTCTGCATGTTTTCAGATAATATACCTGCAGTCCGTTAGTAAAAAAAAGCTAAATATATAACATGACGGAATTGCAAAAGAACTGCTGTACTGTACATATTCTTGTTTCCTATTAGTAAGTGTCCTTCTATGTAGCAAAATTTATGATAGTTATAAATCCAGTTCATGTTTTTAAATCAGAAAGAAACAAAACACTTAGGGCTGTCTGTGTAAAAGGGGAAGTGAGAGTTGTGAATAAAGAAGGCATTGGTCCCTCTCTGGCCACTTCCACTAAGCTGCTACTGTCCTGTGACATGCTAGGAAGTGTACCTTCAAATAGGAAGAACTGACTACAGAACAGAGCTAGGGGTTTCAGTATAAAGCTTTAGTATCCTTTGCAATTCCCTATTCATGCATAGAGTGCAATAACAATAAATAATGTAGTGGTTTCACAGTCTCTCAAGCCATGATTTCACATGCACAGTATACAAGTAAGAAATGTATTGCATTTTGTATAGATTTACCATAACTGCCATTGTCTGGAAAAGGGATGCAAAAAGGAGGAGGTTTTTACACCACTGAGGTTGAAGAGCTTTTATGAGCTCACTGAAAGCTGTTGGTAGGCCAAGAATGGAAATGTCACTGCTGAATGTCAGCCTTCTTACTCCTGTGACAGCAGTCACTGATGTACTGCACTACTGGTCAAATCAGTACCGTAAACACACAATGGGACCACAATACTTTAATACAGAGCCAGAGGAGGGTGAGTAAAAATGTTTTTTCTTCCTTGGCCACATGTTTTCCAGTGAGCCCAGAAAACTCCTTTATAATGTATCTGAAAAAGTATGGGCTTAAAGCACCTATGTGGTTAAATAGCTTTGGTGGCTATAAGGCCCGGTTCACCTCAGTTCTATAGGTTTCCATTATACTTTTATAACCTTCAGTTACCAAAAGAGTTATGTACAGAAGGTTATGTTCCATAACGCCTCCTTTATTTATAAAACTCACTGTAACATTTTTATTTGCCCAGAAACAAATATATTCCTTTACTGCCATCAACTCATCTAGAATTGCAAATTGCATTCTGATTCTTAGGCTTCTGCTAATGCTGTATCGTACTTCCTTATCCTTACTACCCAGTGAGCATTCCACTTATCCCCAGCATTAATCTCAAACTTCTTCTATCGTTAGCAAAGAACAATACCAAAATACGTTTTCCACAGTTGGAAAAGGAAAACTATGCCTGACTTTCAAGAAGCCTAGTGACATGACATGACGTGAGAAAATAACCATATCAATAGTATTTTCCAAAAGGGATAGACTACCAACTGAATTCAGAACTGTTTCAATATTACATTTCCTCAGTACATTACAGGGATCTGTCCTGTCTAGGTTTGAGCCCATTGCCATGTGTCAGGGAAGAAACTAAACTCCTTATGGAGATTTGCCATTGCTGCCCACCGTTACGGACGAAATGAGTCTAAAATGCATGCTATTAAATGACATGCATGCTCCACTGGGGGCTATGACTCCCTTAAAAAAGGAGGCTCCCTCTACCTCTATGTTTATGAAGCCTGATGTGGCCTTTAAGACTTCATACATCTGTAAAAGTGGCCTGCAAAGACAAATTTCTATTAGTAGTTTATTTTGTTCCTTAACTCTGGAGATTATAACAGAACTAACACACAGAGGGGTGCAATATAAATAAACAGAGGGATGTATTTCATGTTACTACCAGAATCAATGGCAGAGGGTTGAGAAAGTGATAAGGTGTCCAACAGTAGCAGTGCCCAATTAAAGCAACATGATTTAGAAGAAAACCTCCTTTACTGAACCTCCTGTGTTGAGGCTGCCTGGTGTATATAAACAGCCATGTACTACTCTCTATACTATCTCTGCTTTGGTTTCTTTTTCAATTTAATAAACATAGAGTTAAAAAAAAATAAAAAGAGAGAGGAGATACACATAGTGGCTGGTACTACGCAACAATTATTGGAGAGAAAAATTCAATAATGAAAGTGTAACTAAACTTTTGACAAAATTGCATACATCAATAGTGCAGATAATTGTAGTCAACTTTGTAAAAGAAAGAAGCATATTGCCAAGTTTACTATTATCCCCTACTTCATTAATTTCTGAAATTAAAACATTTACTCCAAAGGTTTTGTTACTCTTTAAAGGACATCTACCACCAGGATGAAGGATTGTAAGCTAAGCACACTGACAAACTGGTGTGTGTCCCCTCTGGCAGGATCCAGTCTTCTTTAAGCTTCTTATGCCCTGGTTTTTAAGGAAAAAAAGGCTTCAAAAAAAGGCTTCAAAAAAAGGCTTCAAATTCAATGGAGCCTGGAGAGGCTCCAGGCTCCATTGAAACCTATGGAGCTTAGAGCCCCGCAAGCTCATTTGCATAATTGAACCTTTTTTAAAAAAAAAAAACCATGACACAAGAAAATTAAAGAAGAGCAGATCCTGCCAAAGGGAGCACACACCAGCATGTAAGTGTGCTTGGTTTACAATCCTTCATCTTGGTGGTAGATGTCCCTTGTGTTGTCAAATATGTTTGATTGTCCATTTGATCGTCCAAGAGAGCATGGAAAATAAATAATGTCTAGGTTCCATATAATGTTTGAAATACCGTAGATTCCACAATAGATATATCTTTTTTGCTTTATCTGCTTTTGTATTATACAATAACCATTGATGCATGGTGCTCACCATAAAAAATGTTCCACAGAAGGCACTCAATTGCTGGCTACAAAGAGGCCACAATGTTGAACCCAGTCACATACCAAAAATACTGGTATAGAGTCTGTGCGTTATTTCGAACTATGGCTAGTAATATTCCTGTAAACTAATACTTATTTTAAATGATTATCATGGCTAAATATTATATTCCATGTAAAAGACATTAAAATAATTGAAAAGTACTGATGCTATTTTCCTATGTACAGTTAATTGACCTTACATGTTTTTAACTTTCAGATCTGTGTGCTAATGAAGTAAATCCGGGTATCTGCTCTCCAGCTGCCGGTCATAGAGCTGTAACTGGTGAGGAAATAACATTAGATAACTTTTATTGAGCAAAAACACAAATGACACACTACACAGGCCTAATCAGGAGTTTAGCATATGAAGGTTTTTCTTTATATCATTTGTCAATAATGACATTTCCCTTTAAGAGGTGCTTCCATAATTTAGGCTGTTGAATAAATGTCTGAAATCACCATCCACTGTAATAGAGGACACTAATAGATAGCTATCTGCATATAACATTTAGCACACTGATCATAGCATATCTCACACAGGAAGTGTGAAAAATACGTACTAACTCCCAGCTTCCTCCTGCTGCTCAGAAATAGACAAAAACAGAAGTGGTAATACAAAAAGCTGCATTTCCGTGAAGAAAGCATGAGAGAAGCCTACACCTAAACCATCATGTAAGCCTGACAGATCTGACAGACAGCTTTCTGAAAATCTTTGAGAAACTCTGCAATACACACTTACAACTTAAGACAATGGAATGATACATGTGAGTCATTTTAAACTATAATCTGATCTTTCTTAGGTGGACGGGTCATGGGAAATCTCATTAAGGTTCTGGGCAAAGACTTAGAGAATTGTCCACATTTTTTCTTGGATTTTGAAAGTAAGTTGCCTTTCCATCTTATTACTTGAGAGCTTTTGCACAAAGAGAGAACTACTTGGAAAATTTTGAGATATATGGTGAAAGCGAGAGGAAGATGAGCGGTTACTTACATATAACATCTGTGGCATTTCTGCTTTCTACAGTTTCATTGCAGCTCCTTTTGCTGAGAAAAGCATAGATACACTGTGTTGGGTGGTATAACTTTATGGCTTATCATAAATTCCAATTATGCAAGATGCTAGAGGTTACAATAGCAGTTATTATATAGTAACAATAATGCAACAGAGCTTTTGCTATATGTTCATATTTTTCTTTATAATCAAATATCTTTATCATCAAGCATTCGCCAAAAATCAGAGTTGTGTCATTATAACAAGTAGGATTACAATCATGTGCCCTAACTGTTACGCTGTAACTGTGTCCCTGACCTACAGTTTAGTGCTCTCTGAAGACAGGAAACCAGCATATTTTTTAATTAAACTTTAAACACAAATAGAAAAAAAACATGTAAATAAATACAAAACAAGAAATATGTAAAGGTTTGTCCAATTTTGGCAAGTATATCATAATATTTGTATAACTGAAAAGTTATTCAATTTTTTCAATATACTTTCTGTATCAATTGCTCATGGTTTTCCAGGTCTCTGCTTGTTTTCATTCCATACACAGAAATCTGACTATGGTCATGTGATGTCACACAGGTGCGCAACGCAATAGTATCACCGAGAGTCATCAGAGCCTGTGTGTTATAACTAGCCATGCACCTATCTACTTAAAGTAAACAGTCTAAGGAGCGAAAGCAGAGACCTAGAAAACCATGAGGAATTGATATAGAAAGTATATTAGAAAATTGTAGAATAATAACATTATTTTCTGAAACAGGACAACCTCTTTAATATTAACAAACTTCACATATCGTATTGTAATGGTTTAATTTGCTTCTCACAGTAGTATTATTGAGGGCCTTATAATAAAAGCTATCATAAATTTTAATGCTATAGTTGTAACTTAAAGATTATAAACAATTAGCAGACTTTTAGGATGATAGGTAAAATTGCAGGGAGCAGAAAGTGTAAACAGTTTCTAAAAAAGGGAAACATTAAATTGATGTGTATCAGTAGGAGAAGGAAATACACGGAAAGTTTGGTCACACTATATTAAGAAACTGTATATGAACATACTGAATATGTAGGATATGTATTAATTAACTTTTCTGTTCCCATATTTGTTGGGTGGGAGGAGTAGTATTGTGTTGTACCCATATATGCAGGATTCAGGAGTAGTATTACTTTAATGTGCCCATACAGCAAATGCAAGATAGGAGCAGACACTCATGTACTTATAGCATACGCAGACATTATTACGTTATTGCCTCTGCACTCACACATCTTAAGGGAACAGATAGAGTTAGAATTGGGACTGCTGAGGGCCTCCAGGTGCAGCTGCACACTGGATGTATTTCTAGTCCACTTTGGCATGCTTCTTGAGATCATTGTGATTTGTGTATATGGACTTGTATTTCATTGTAATATGAGTTCTTTACATGACTGAATATTATGTTAGATATAAACTGTAAGAATTGCATGCCATAGTACTTAAGAAATCAGTTGTAGCTAATGCAACTGATTAACAACTAATCAACTTATTCAACTAATCAACTTATTAACAAAAGAGATCTAGCAGTAGACCATCAAAAATATGCAGCAGGTAAATCTCCCTATGGGGTTTATTATGATATATAATTTTTAGTTAATTCATTGAACTTTTGTATTTAAGTTAATGAAAAAAGCTAAGTAATGTTAAATACCATGAAATATGCAATACAATATTTGAAAACCGCTGTATAGGAAGGCCTGCAAATTCACCTACTTAATTCAATGTACATATATTCTTGCTTCATCATATATGACCCTTTTTTTAATTTCCACCGTACACATCCTTATAATGCAGAATCTGTAAGTGTGAGAATTAAAAAGTCAGTATAATAACAATTACAATGTAGAACATACACAATTACAGGGCTCACACAGAGTGGCACACAATGCAGTGACATCTACATCGATTTGGAACATCTTAATTCATCTGGTTTTGGACCTTATTTTCAGACTTGATTGAAAAGGGAAGTTGCTTACTGGCTAAATGGTGCATGGTCTAAGGCAGTGATGGCAAACCTTTTAGAGACCGAGTGCCCAAACTACAACAAAGATCCGCTTATTTATTGCAAAGTGCCAACACAGAAATGTAATGTGTGATTTATACTCCCTTCTCTATCACAGTTTTCATTGATACCAGCACCCTGAGGACACCAATAAAGCAGAAAATAGTCCCAGGTAGTCCTGTCACTTTAAAATACCTCTGTGCACAGCAAGTCCTGGGCTGTCTGGGACTGCAGGAAGATACCTGGAGTCATCTCTGGTGATGGCCTGAGTGCCCACAGAAAGGGCTCCGAGTGCCATCTCTGGCACCAGTGCCATAGGTTAGCCATCACTGGTCTAAGGTAACCCAACTATACTGACCAGGTGTACCAGCAGACAATGTGATAAATCTTGCACATTTGCAGACAGTTTAGCTTTGTATTGTCTGAGAATTGTACCATATTGAAATGTGGTATGAAATTTTATGCACATTTTATGCATTTGTTCAGAAATTAAAGGTGGCTTATCATTTTGCATTTAATACACTAGATTCAATGGGGGGTGTATAATGGCTGATATTGAAAAAATAATTTTAGCTGTAGGCAATGTTGCTGATATTTGCAATAAAATGTATCAACATGTTGAAAGATCTTGATACATTTGTTGCATCTTTAAATACAAAAGAGATGTTATTTTACTTTTTATGACACTTTAATAAAGGCTTTTAATAATGGAATATATGGTTAATGTACCCTACAAATGTTATTTGTGAGTAGAATGTGTTAAAAAATAAATTAATATATTAATAAATATTGGCCAACATGTAGCTAGACTAACTCTCAGACAGTTCTCTTACATAAACTCTCAGTATGAGTGCACATTGTAAGTTCCAACATAACACTATTACAGCATGTTCTAGGACACTCAGCAGTCACATTGAAGTGAAATTATCATCCATTTCAAACAACAGTAGTGCATAATATGCGTGTTTTGGGTAGCCACTGTTTACTTAGGCTGAAAAAATGAATTGGCATTAATGGCAACGAATGTGTCGCCAATTTTTCTTTATTTTCTGATTGTAGATTATTTTATTTTTTGTCCATGGTTATGGGGCTGTTATCTTGCCTTAGTGCTTTTAACAGCATTTAGTCATGTTTTACAGAGCCTTATGGGTTATATGTTGCAACAGTGTGGAGCCAACTTACTGAGGTATATGAAGAGTTTTCTTGGCATATTTTGTACAGATAGGGTCCAGGGCGTCAGTAGTGGATGTTGTGATGATGTTTCCTTTATTAATTGTAACCTTGGTTGTCATGTAAATGAAAAGAATACCCAATAAAATTACCAAGTTTCAGTCTGTTAAGAGGCTTAGTGGCCAAAAAATAGAAAAAAATTCTTTTCATGAAACAGGAAAATATAAAAACATGTTTTAAAAAATAGGTATTTTTCTTGTTTTGACACATTTCCTTAAAAAGTAAGAGATTAAAGTGAGTTTAAGATATCTTGGTTTCTACTAAATTTTTTTTCTTTTAACTTGGTAAATTTGGATAGATCTACAGACATAGGTGGTATATAGACTGCCTGTATGACAGCTGTTGATTTATCTGTTAAATGCCACTAAGATTTCCTGTTTTAAGCGATATAGAGACTCAGAGGCTTGACACAATGCCCCAGATATCTGAAAACTGGTGCCATCTGCCTTAGTGTAATTTGCCTCAATAATGTACACTTTGCGCCACATGATTTCATAGTGTTGCAGGATCTTAGTTGATCTGATCTGTTTTCGGGATGTAATTACCAATACAAGTAAATAGGATCAAAAATTATACATAAACTGTAACACCAATTCTATAAATATAATATTACAATCAATAAACACTAAAACATAGACTATTAAAATCCACAGGAACAGAAAATGAGGTGGTGGTCAATTAGTAAAATACATACAGATTCTATTATGAGTATTCAAATATAGTCCAATTCAAAAGTACACAATAGATATTAAAGTCATTTCATCCACCCCGGCATTGCATAGTAAACTGCTAGAAAGAGGTCATTAAAGCCAGACCACCAAGGGGGCGTGCTGTGGTGTGGCTAGTACATAATTTATATACCTGGCATGGTATGCCTGAGTTGCCTGAAGAGCCTATCATCTCCAATCTTATCGAATTTTCAAAGGCGGTCAGGTGTGTCTTCGTGCGCATTGCCGCGGTCCCCGTATCCGCATCCGGAGTTCTGGAAAACGCACAACACGCATGACACGCGTATCATCATGAACCAGAAGTGCAGACCCACCGCTGGAGGATGCACACGCACTGGAGCAATGCGCAACACCCAGCCATTTTAGGTATTGGAAACATACCAAACATAAATGAAAGGGCAAGAAAGACATTATAGGACATTATAACATTTTAACTCGCTATAGATATCCCTGGATAAAGGTGATTTATGGGGATCTGTGGTAAATAATTTTTAGCTAAAAGAAGGGTGTTGGTTATTTAATAGGGCTCTATGAGAACCTGTCACCAGCTGTATTTGTGAGAAATCTGGTGAGAGGTTCCCTTTAAATAAATATCATAGAGATATATTCTCAGTGGGATTGTGACTTTATGTAATCTGGTCCCTGATGAAAATTTTATGAGAATTTTTCATGCACCATTCTTTAGATGTTTGATGAACCCTTCCATGTAGCCCAACTAACCAGATTTATTTAATGTAATTCCTCAGAACAAGCTGCAGTATGTCAGATTAGGTGAATAGATATGAATTTGGCTCATAAAAACATTGGGGGTTATTTATCCGGGCTTCTACACCAGAAAACTGGCATAGAAGCCCTGAAAATAATCGCAAATGCTAGCGATTTGCTAGCACATGCAATTATTTCCACCTTTCAGCCAGCTCCCTCCCAAGGGGACAAGGGGTGTAAAGGCAGGGCAACGTCAGTAATAGAGTTGGCCGGCATGGGGCATTCCTGCCACACACCTGCACACAAACTGTAGCATGCAAACTTTCAATAGTTAAAGTTGTGGAATATTTCTATGCCAGGTAAGACTTGGAGTAGAAATAAACGCTACACAGCTGGCCACCTAATACATGAAGAATACAAAAGGGTGAAAAAGAAAGGGCTGAGACATTATCATACACGGGCGCGTATAATAAATGACCCCCCCATTGTACTCATGAATTCAGGCAATCTCTAAGTGGACTGCTTATTTTAATGTTAGCATTATACAGCCATTCTGAGAATGTTTTAATGTAAGTACCCTTGCTTCCCCAGGTCTAAGAGACCTATGTATACAGGAATGCAGATCCTATTGTGAAATCTGATGACAAATCCTCTGTAACCAGTACCATGTGAAGTTACACAATTTTTTTCATTAAACTACGTATATTAGTTTATTTGCTTTTAGGAAATGGAAACATTGTGGCTTATATCCAAAATGCAGAAACCTGTAAAGAAAAGTATAGTTTAAAGTTCTACAGTTAAACATCCTGAACTCTATCTATATGTATTTTGTCTTCACTGATGCATTTTTGCAGAATCACTGGCAATGGTAGTCATTCATCAATTTCCATTTACACTTTTAAGCACAATGTAAATTTCTTATTTTAATTTCACCAAATTCTCCTGGTTTCCAAATTGTGAAGAACCCATTTAATTTCCCCTGCTTATTACTATGTTTCCTCCATCATTCCCTCATTTTTGTCTTTTTTTTCCAGGTGTCAGATGGGGAACCTTCTAAAAGTCTTGTCTTATAACGACCTAGAACAGTGTCCCACTTTTTTCCTTGACTTTGAACGTGAGATCATTTTATTTTTCCATGTTTTTTTTATTTTGTGTTCATTTTAATTTTATATTTGTTTTATTTTATGTCATCATGAAGTACTGCATCTTACTGTGACAGTTCATTTCTCAAGGTTTATATAAAGAGCTATAATTTATGCTGTCATCATTTGTTTTCCTGTGGTACAGTTTAGTTTCTTATCCAAAATAGAGTAAAAGAGATTATAAACAAAAACATATTCTGTAACAGTTTAGCCTTTGAGGGCATAATTATAACTACCAAACCTAACATACTTGTATAGTTAGACTGTTCATATGGTGGATAACTAGGAACCAAGCCTATTTCAGTTGAAAACTCAAAGTCAAATGTTTATGGGGAATAGCTGTTAGCTACCAGTCTGTCTCATCTGAAATCAGTAGAATTCCTCAGACATCCTGATCTGTGATATCAACTTCATTTCCTTTCTTAGCATACTAGATCAGTTATTCATTATCTTTATAGTTTTCCAAAAAGTTACCTTCAGACTGACTCATTTAGAGACAGATTTAAAGGTTATCTCACATTACCTGGTTCATTGCTAGCAGCGTGTGGTCTGGCCAAACCATCTTCCATACCATCCTCCGCCTTCCACTTCCTGTTCAATGCACATGACAGGAAAAGGGGAGGGGTGAGGAAGCTGGATGAGTGTGGAGTAGAGGAAGTTGTGACTGAAGAGACATAAGGAGATGGAGACTGAGACACAGACTGCTGCAGCCGCCCCTTCGAGATTCACCACGGAGCACCACATGGTGAATCTCAAGGGGGGGGGGGCAGCTGCCGCAGGCACATAATGTGAAATAATGTTTTATAAAATAGTGGCAGTATTCAGAATGTTCATAATTTTAAAATCAGTATATCATGGGCTATTGGAACCTGTCACCAGCTAAATATTACATTCCTGTGACAGGTTCACTTTGAGTCACCATAAACCATCTCATGGTGAAACCCCAAGCAGCACATATCATTGCAGAAATGTCTTAAACTGTCCTATTTATCAGAATTACATTTGCAGAAATCCATGTGCCAGTACCAATTCAACCCAATTAAGATCAACTGGACCGATTTTTAATGCTGCACATGGGGCATCATTTATAATCATGTTAAAGGACATCTACTTCCAGGATGAATGATTGTAAACCAAGTACACTTACATGAAGGTGTGTGCCCCCTCAGGCTCTTTTGCATAATTTTCAAGCCATTTTTTTGGAAAAACAAGGCCATAGGAAGCTAAAAGAAGAGCAGATCTTGCCAGAGGGGGCACACACCTGCATGTAAGTGTGCTTGGTAGATTCGCCTTATACTTGAGTCTATAAAAAAACAACAACTCTGTACTCATCTTTCTGATGCCCCTCCTCAGGTCCTCCCCTCAAGTTGTCTACTTTCTTTGGCAAAGCTCTGGCTCCGTGTCCCTGTGTGATGCTGACGCACGCACCATGACGTCAGCCCCTTGCTGACATCATTCTGTGTGCGCTGCCATTGGAACACACTATGATGTCAGCAAGCGGGCAACATCATGGTGCATTTGAGGGCACCGCGCAGAGCTGGAGCATCGCCAAAGAAAGAAGAGAACCTGTGTGTGTGTGTCGAAAAGGTGAGTACAGTGTTCGTTTTTTGCCTTATAGGCTGGATATACCTCAGGCAGGGAGCTGGCAGGTTAGATACTGGGGCCAGGGTGCTGGCAGGCTATGTATTGGCGGCTGCTGGCTTTACACTAGGCCAGGAGACTACTGGCTATATACTGGGGACCAGGGGTTTCTAGCTATATCCTGGGGACAAGGGGGCTGCTGGCTATATACAGGGGACAGGGGGCTGCTGGTTATATACTAGGGGACAAGGGCTGGCAGGCTAAATACTAAGGGGCAAGAGCTGGCTGGCTGTATACTGGAGGCAAAGGCTAGCTGGCTATATACTGGAGACAGGGGCTGTTGGCTATATACTAGAAGCTGGCTCTATGCTGAGGGACAGGGGGCTGGCTATCTATATACTAGAGGGCATGGGCTGAATGGCTATATACTGGGGGAAGGGGACTGGTAACTATATACTGGGTGGAGCCTGTGACCATTGCATTTCCCACCCTAGGCTTATACTTGAGTCAATAGGCTTTACCAGTTTTTTGTGTTAAAATTAGTTTCCTCAGCTTATACTTGACTCCCCTCCTTCCATATCATTTCAACAATAATTTCAGGCCCCTAACACCTGCCCTAAATGTAAAGATATGCAGAATGGAATGCAAAGAAACACATTCTGCATTCCACCACTCCAATTTTATTATATATGGTTGGGACATCTGTGACAATAATAAACCTCTCATACTCACCCCCTCCAGTGCTCACGTTCAGCCACTGCTTTGCCTCATACTGCCGGTCTATTTTTGTATACAACTGTATAGAACATGAAACATTTAACAGCTGTACATTAACTTTTTGTTTCTTATCAGTGTGGCTCCTAGTAGCCAACTTTCCCAATGGAAATAAACATATAAATATGTTCATCTGGAAAAAATACCATTTTCTTTGTGCATTTGGATATCGCCTTATGATCTAGCATTTCAGATCATTAGATTTTAAACTGTCCCACCAAATGTAGTTGCAGAATGTTATACCATACCTAGCCCTAGATTAGCATAGAAGCTAGCAATGCCACTGAAGTTGCAACAGAATTCACATTGGTGGTTAATGAGTTTGTAGTAGGTACGTGAAAAATGGTAAAAAAATCTTAAAATGATTATACAGTTTCTGACTCAAAAATTAAAGCACCAAGAAGGAGTTTTCAGAATCAAATTAAACTTTCTCAGTGTGAATGTAATGATATGTTTGTTAATATTATGGTGATATTTGTTCTAAAAAGGGATACAATATTAGAGCAAAAACATATGTTTATTGGGAAAATTGTATAATGGAAAGTTCTAGACGCCTCCTGCCTGGATACACATAATATTTAATGTAATATACATGAAACTAATCGAACTGTTTGGCGGCATATAAAATGATCCGCACTAATTGTGGTCTGTGTAGGTAATTCATGGTCTGTTCACCAACGTTAACCAATGTACCCAACATTCTTTAACAACTAGGTCGGAACGGCTTTCAACTTTGTTGAAACAACTATCCTGCTTTTCTGCTTTGGAGCCTTTTTATAGGGCAGTGGAGGAAATACTTTTATGCCCTCTTGTGTTATTTTTTGTCAATAAGTCTATTGAGTTTTCCTATCTTACATAATTGCAAAAATATAAATTCCCTTCTGATTTCTGTACTTAAACCGTTTTGAACCCCAAAATTTACTGTTTTCCATTTTTCTGTATTGATAACAGCATACTTCATATGTTGCTTGCAGATGCTCAGCCTACGGAGGCAGAGACTGTAGTGTGGAATCAAGTCAACTCTGTCCTAGAAGAGGCCCAGGGTATCTTAGCTGAACTGCAGTCATATCGGGGAGCTGGGCAGGAAATAAGACAGGTGAGAATTCAAGGCCACTTATAATTATTACCAGAATCCAGGAAGTAAAGCTAAGATGGTAGTTACAGTATTACATTCCATCGAGAATACCCATGTGCTTTTCGTATGGCCTGTCAGCAATTATTCAATTATAGCATTTGTTGCTAATAACAGTTTATCCAGTGCATAATTACAAATAGGACAGGATGGGTAGTTGTCTTCTTGTGCTGTGAAAGATGTAGGAAATGCTTTTGAATACATCAATATATGTTTGTTAGAAATCTGCTATTAATTTAGTTGTATATATTTATTGACTTAAAGGGGTATACACCTCACTTAGTTTAGTTAATTCAA
This sequence comes from Engystomops pustulosus, assembly GCF_040894005.1. Lineage (NCBI taxonomy): Eukaryota > Metazoa > Chordata > Amphibia > Anura > Leptodactylidae > Engystomops > Engystomops pustulosus. The sequence goes on from NC_092412.1 coordinate 132,935,370, forward strand.
TCCCTAACACAAAAGAAAAATTCTTCAATTCATTGTTGTTTAAAAAAAAATACATGTATTGTACATGCCCATAATATAATGTAAATTGGGCTTACCTTCCCTCTAGCAAGGGCCCTGTGATGACATTAGATACACCCACCACCATTTATCAGCAGCAGTGGACTGTGCATACAAGTGCATGGAAAGAGGCTTCCCAGCCTCCCAACCCGCCAGGAAAATGTGAATGTACATAGCTAACGCATGCACAGTTCTCATATCCCCAGCCACCTCGATCACTAGAACAGGATGGCTGCTGGGCATGGGCAGTAGCTTCACTGCTGCTTTTATATGAAGATGACTTAGTAGTTCTGGCTTGCTGCAGTACACAGCTGTCCCACAATAAGACTCAAACATTCAGGACATCTGTAAAGCTACTGCGCAGCAGTCTTGATCTAGCGAGCTAGCGAGTGAGCTATGCTCTATGTCAATGCTCGCTATTCACATATTCCTGGGGGTTTCGGTGGCCAGGAAGCCTCTTTCCAAGCGCTTTCACAGCCACCACTGCAGATGATCAGCAGTGGCTGTATCTAGTGTCAACACAGGGCCATTACTAGGGGGTGGATAAGCCCCATTTACAATATATTATGGGCATGTAGGTAATTAAAAAATTAAGAAATATTTTTTTTTTGTGTAAGGGATTGAAGTAACTATACTAAGTGAGGTGGGAATTCCCCTTTAATTTATTAATGCAGATTAAATGACGCTTGGAGCTATTAATGTGAGGCCAACATGAACAAAAACAAAGAGATGGCACTGGAACCAAAAGGTACATCCAGGCCTTGGAGTATGACGTGACTGAAACCTGCACCACCACAGTTCATTGCCCTCCTCAGATAGTGCCTGTTCCAGGCCTGCCAGAACATTACCTGGCCCCCTGCTAGCAGTATGTGATGAGTCCCCGGCGAGGGGGTAACTGCAGCCTGTGTTTCATACAGCTTTCTCCCCACCTCCTGTCTTATGCATTGAATAGGCAGGGGGGGAGGTAGATGGTGTGGAGGAGAGGAAGAATGCACGAGGAGACTGTGGCACAGACTGCTAAAGCTGCCTCTGCCCCAGGACTCATCACATGCTGCTGGCAAGGAGCTAGGTAATGTGAATTAAACTTCTGAAATGATTCAAAATGCTGAAAATGGCATTTTTAAAATAAACATAGCATAGACTATTGGAACCTGTCACCAGCTTAAAATAATATTCCAAATTACAGGTTCACTTTAAGGGCAAACATGTTACTTATGCTCTCCAGTAAATAACTGTGAAGTCCAATTACAAAGGGTGATCATCCTGGTTGAGGGCTGATCAAGTGATAATGCAGTATAAGTATAAATATCTTTCTCTTGTCCTATGCTAGGCCATCCAGAACCCATCAGATGTGCACCTACAGGAGGAAGCATGGAGAGCCGTCTGTCCTCTTGTAGCTAAACTAAAGCGCTTCTATGAATTTTCTCTACGACTTGGTAAGAAGGTTATTTCTCTTATTTATCAATAACTAAATAAGTAGACCTATATGTCTCCAATTCTATGGGAATTTATTAAGAATGATGGATTAGGAAAAGGAGAGTGAATGGTGCATTACCTTATTTTACCATTAGCAATATATAATGAATGCAACACTTTTATATAATATATACAATAATATATACAATATTATTATTATATAATAATATGCAATACTTTTATATAACATTCTTCACAGTAACACACTGATGTTCTGAAATCTAGGCCTTTCCTTTAAAGCATGACATTACTATGTTTCTCTCACAGAAAATGCACTGCATAGCCTCCTGGAAGCTCTTACATCACCCCCATATGCTCCAACACAGCACCTGGAAAGAGAGCAGGCCTTGGCCAAGCAGTTTGCCGAAATACTGCACTTCACTCTCAGCTTTGATGAGCTCAAGGTATGAGGAAACCAAATAAAATATCTTTTTTTCTATTTTTATTTATCAATATAAGGTTTAGGTCTTATTCACGTTTTCCTGTGTTTTTCTGAACGATTACTGACCCATTATATATTAAAATGTCAAGAAACATTGTATTCCTCCATCTAAACTGCCCATTTTACTGCTTGTATCCATCTTTAACTAAGACAGAAATGTGAATTTTCTTTGTTTTTACACAGCATCCTAATACTAAATAGCAATAAAGTTACAATGTACTAAGGTTAGAGATGAGCGAGCACTAAAATGCTCGGGTACTCGTTATTCGAGACGAACTTTTCCCGATGCTCGAGTGTTCGTCTCGAATAACGAGCCCCATTGAAGTCAATGGGAGACTCAAGCATTTTTCAAGGGGACCAAGGCTCTGCACAGGGAAGCTTGGCCAAACACCTGGGAACCTCAGAAAAGGATGGAAACACCACGGAAATGGACAGGAAACAGCAGGGGCAGCATGCATGGATGCCTCTGAGGCTGCTTAATCGCACCATTATGCCAAAATTATGGGCAACAGCATGGCCATGACAGAGTGACAGAATGAAGCTAGATAGCATCTAAAACATCCAATAATTGACCCTGACACTATAGGGGACTTCATGCAGAGGCAGCGGCAGCAGCGGCAGGCTAGAGAGTGGCATGGCGACATACCCTAAATGGACTCAGGCTTCAAACCAATGGGTGGCAGAGAGGAACCAAAGGAGGTGAGCAAGAAGCGCTCAAATAATATCGGTACATGATAAAAGTTTGCCAGTATATTTTGTGGATTACACAGCAGGGTGGCGACAAAGTTAACATGGAAGCCATGAAAACAACCCAAAATTCTGCCTGACACAGCTCGTTTGATAAGGGGACCATGTATGGAGGCAGTGAACTAGTAGTAGATTAAAGGTGCTGCAGTTAAAACTATGTTAGTTGGATCTTGGCATGGAGCTGGCGCTCCGCTGCCAGGCGAGCTTTCGCCAATCCAAGCCCCTGTCTCTAGGCTACTCCCCAAACAGCACTTCTAAGAACCTTTTGTATAAGATCAAGTGTAATAGCGTTCTTATAAGTTTAGGATATGGCGGGTGAGGGGAATGGAAACAGATGCGCAAGAAGCGCTGAAATAATATTGGTAAATGATAAAAGTTTGCCAGTATCTTTTCTGGATTACACAGCAGGGTGGCGAGAAAGTTAACAAGTTTGATGTGGAATGCCCTGTAATAGCTCTTGGGCGGTGTGCCTTTTATCGGCTAGGCTCAGCAGTTTGAGCACCGCCTGCTGTCGCTTAGCGACGGCACTGCTGCTGTGCCTAGAGCTACCGACTGATGGCGCCATGGCCACGGATGGTAATTCGGAGGAGGAGGAGGTGGAGGAGGGGTGGGAGGAGGAGGAGGTATAGTAGGCCTTTGAGACCTGGACCGAGGTAGGCCCCGCAATCCTCTGCGTCGGCAGTATATCACCAGCCGCAGGGTCAGACTCGGTCCCAGCGTGCACCAAGTTAAGTGTAGTAGCGTTCTTATAAGTTTGGGATATGGCGGGTGAGGGGAATGTAAACAGATGCGCAAGAAGCGCTGAAATAATATTGGTAAATGATAAAAGTTTGCCAGTATATTTTGTGGATAACACAGCAGGGTGGCGACAAAGTTAACAAGATTGTTGTGGAAGCCATGAAAACAACCCAAAATTCTGCCTGACAAAGCTTGTTTGATAAGGGGACCATGTATGGAGGCAGTGAACTAGTAGTAGATTAAAGGTGCTGCAGTTAAAACTATGTTAGTTGGATCTTGGCATGGAGCTGGCGCTCCGCTGCCAGGCGAGCTTTCGCCAATCCAAGCCCGTGTCTCTAGGCTACTCCCCAAACAGCACTTCTAAGAACCTTTTGTATAAGATCAAGTGTAGTAGCGTTCTTATAAGTTTAGGATATGGCGGGTGAGGGGAATGTAAACAGAAGCGCAAGAAGCGCTGAAATAATATTGGTAAATGATAAAAGTTTGCCAGTATATTTTGTGGATAACACAGCTGGGTGGCGACAAAGTTAACAACTTTGATGTGGAATCCATGAAAACAACCCAAATTTCTGCCTGACACACCTCGTTTGATAAAGGGACGATGTATGGAGGCAGCTATATGGACGACTTTTGGAGGAAGCAATGGAGACAACGTGTGGAGGCTGCTATGGAGACAATTTAATTTGGATAGTGCCTGTATGTGGCAGTCCAAAAAAGTTTTCAAACCAGAGGAGCAGGTAGGTGGCCCTCCAGAAAAATGGAATAGATTGAGTGCCTGTATGTGGCAGTCCAAAAAAGTTTTCAAACCAGAGGAGCAGGTAGGTGGCCCTCCAGAAAAATGGAATAGATTGAGTGCCTGTATGTGGCAGTCCAAAAAAGTTTTCAAACCAGAGGAGCAGGTAGGTGGCCCTCCAGAAAAATGGAATAGATTGAGTGCCTGTATGTGGCAGTGCAAAAAAGTTTTCAAACCAGAGGAGCAGGTAGGTGGCCCTCCAGAAAAATGGAATAGATTGAGTGCCTGTATGTGGCAGTCCAAAAAAGTTTTCAAACCAGAGGAGCAGGTAGGTGGCCCTCCAGAAAAATTGAATAGATTGAGTGCCTGTATGTGGCACTCCCAAAAATTGTTTAAAACAGAGGACCGGGTCGGTGGCCCTCCAGAAAAATTAAATGCATAAAGTACTATAGGTAGAGCCAGTGGGCCCTGTCAAAAAATAGCCAGTTTCCTCTGCTTTACTGTACAAAGAGCAGGAGAAGGAGGAAAATGAGGAGGAGGAGGAGGAGGAGTGGATAAATTATTCAGGTTGAGCTTCCTTCACCTGCTGGAGATTGGAAATTAGGAGAAATCCATGCTTTATTCATCTTGATAAGCGTCAGCCTGTCAGCGCTGTCAGTCGACAGGCGTGTACGCTTATCGGTGATGATGCCACCAGCTGCACTGAAAACCCGCTCGGACAAGACGCTAGCGGCAGGGCAGGCAAGAACCTCCAAGGCGTACAGCGCCAGTTCGTGCCACATGTCCAGCTTTGAAACCCAGTAGTTGTAGGGAGCTGTGTGATCATTTAGGACGATGGTATGGTCAGCTACGTACTCCCTCACCATCTTTCTGTAAAGATCAGCCCTACTCTGCCGAGACTGGGGACAGGTGACAGTGTCTTGCTGGGGTGACATAAAGCTGGCAAAAGCCTTGTAAAGCGTACCCTTGTGCTGGACAAGCTGCCTGCTCGCCTACTCTCCCTCGCTACTTGTCCCGCAGAACTACGCACTCTGCCGCTAGCGCTGTCAGAAGGGAAATACTGTTTCAGCTTGTGCACCAGGGCCTGCTGGTATTCATGCATTCTCACACTCCTTTCCTCTCCAGGGATGAGAGTGGAAAGATTTTGCTTATACCGTGGGTCCAGGAGAGTGAACACCCAGTAATCGGTGCTGGAATAAATTCTTTGAACGCGAGGGTCACGGGATAGGCAGTCTAGCATGAAATCTGCCATATGCGCCAGAGTACCAACGCGTAAGAATTCGCTCCCCTCACTGGCCTGACTGTCCATTTCCTCCTCCTCCAACTCCTCCAATTCCTCTTCTTCTGCCCATACACGCTCAACAGTGAAGGACTCAACAATGGTCCCCTCTTGTGTCTCGCCAACATTCTCCTCCTCTTCCTCCTCCACCTCCGATATGCGCTGAGAAACAGACCTAAGGGTGCTTTGGCTATCAACAAGGGTGTCAGGACTTGAACCGGCGGACTCCGCTGTCCCAGGCTGCAGCTCTACCAACTGAGCTAAGCAACAAGCTGGACAGCTCCAGTGCTGATCCTTGGCCTAGTTTGTGACTCTCCAGTTCCTAGTTCCTGTTTCCCTGGCCTTGCTCCACCCCTTCCTAGATTGGACTTCCTATTTAAACCCAGCCTTGCCTATACATCCTTGCAAGATTATTGTGCTTCCAGCCTGTAGTCTAGCTTGTCTCCTACTCTCCTGCGATTGACTCCTCTATTGTGCAACGACCACTGGCTTCCACCTGACTACGATACCTGCTTGCTCCCTCAATACTGACGCTGATCTCCTGTGCTACGACCTCCGGCTTCCTCCTGACTACGATACCTGCCTGCTCCTCTGTACTGCTAAGCCTCTCCTGTGTTCCGACCTCTGGCCTTACTGACTACGATTCCTGCCTGCAATAACTCAAGTAAGTCACAACACTTAGACTCCAAAACCAGACCCAGATCGTTACAGAATAATCTTGCCTACCATGGAGTCTGTTGTGACCACTCTGAGACAACAGGTGGCTGAGCTACAAGATTTTGGTGCTACTTATCAGGAAAAATTCTCTAAGTTGCAAACTGTGGTAATGGATCAACAAAAAGAAATAATTGAATTACAAAGGCAAATTCTGGCTATGCACAACCAAGGCGCAGATTCATGCCGCATGCCCCTGCCATCAAAGTTCAATGGAGAACGTCGCCATTACAGAGGTTTCTTAAATCAATGCCGCATATTTTTTCAAATGCAACCTGCACCTTTCATCACAGATAAGAAAAAAGTATTGTTTATAATCAATCTCCTGACAGATGAAGCTCTTGCATGGGCCTCGCCTTATGTGGAAAAGAACAGTGACCTCCTCAATGACTTGGAAACTTTTACCAAAGCTATGGATCAAGTTTTTGATGACCCTAATCGTTGTGCCACGGCTGAAAACAAATTACATAATCTGCGTCAAGGACGACGCTCTGTTGCTGAATATATGGCAGAATTTCGTCGCTGGGTTGCTGACACCAAATGGGATTTACCAGCCCAGAAGAGTCAATTTTGACGAGGTTTATCAGAACAAGTGAAAGATGAGCTTGCCAGAGTGGAGGCCCCTGATAGTTTTGAGGACTTTGTTAAACTGTGTATTCGAATTGATCAGAGACTTACAGAACGTAGGAATGAAAAGTTGAGAATCTTTGGAAACAATCCGACCTACTCTTTCAGCCAATCTACACAACAAAAGACTGAAACAACACCTGAACCTATGCAGATTGATGTAATCCGCAAACCTCTTACTGCGGTTGAGAAAGAAAGGCGCCGTACTGAAAATCTTTGTCTTTATTGTGGAGAATCGGGACATTATGCCATCCACTGTCCAAATAAGTTCCAAAGGACTGTAGTCTGCATAAGTGGGAAGTCAGTAAACAATGTTGAACTTTCTACACTACCAGATTCTGCTTCTCAGTCTATCTCCTCTGTAACTCAGGACAAAGTTAATTCATCTCATTTTGTCATTCCTATACAAATCACCATTGGGAGCCGTACGGTACAATGTTCTGCTATGTTGGATTCTGGTGCAGGGGGTAATTTTATGGACTTACAGTTTGCACTTGACCATAACATTGCACGTAGGCCGAAATCCATTCCAATCGAAATGGAAACAGTTGATGGATCACCTTTATCATCTGGGCCTGTAACTGAGGAGACAATTGATCTTGGAATTTGTATTGAACCTGATCATCATGAAACTTTGACTTTTCATCTGATTTCTTCTCCCAAGTTTCCAGTCATTCTAGGAATTCCATGGTTTGCTATACATAATCCTTTTATCAACTGGGAATCAAGGTCGGTTACCTTTCCATCTAAATACTGCAAGGACAATTGTCATATGAATCTGTTTATCCAAAAGCAAATGCAAGTCTCTGAGATTTCTCTTCAAAAGGACATGTTGCCACCTCAGTACCAACAATTCAATGATGTCTGCAGCAAGAAAAAAGCTGATCAGCTACCTCTTCATCGCTCATATGATTGTCCTAATGAGTTGCTTCCTGGAGCGGCTATTCCTTTTGGGCGAATTTACAGTCTCTCTGAACCAGAATTAAAAGTACTCAGAGAATACATTGATGAAAATTTAAAGAAAGGCTTTATTCGTCCATCTTCCTCCCCAGCTGGTGCACCCTTGTTCTTTGTAGAAAAGAAAGACTCATCCTTGCGGCCATGTATCGACTACAGAGAACTAAATAAGATTACTATTAAAAATCGTTACCCTCTCCCCCTGATTCCTGAGTTACTGGAAAGACTGTGCTGTGCCAAGATATTTACCAAACTTGATTTAAGAGGGGCATACAATCTCATACGTGTTCGTCCAGGGGATGAGTGGAAGACAGCTTTCAGAACAAGATATGGACATTTTGAATACCTGGTTATGCCATTTGGCTTATGCAATGCCCCAGCCACCTTCCAGCATTTTATAAATGATGTGTTTCGAGACTTCTTGGATCAATTTGTAGTGATATATCTTGATGACATTCTAATATTTTCAGACACCTTGCAGGAACACCGCAGACATGTTATGTTAGTCTTGGAACGTTTACGGGAGAATCATCTTTATATTAAATTAGAGAAGTGTGAATTTGAACAAACCAGAATCCAATTTCTGGGACATATCATATCTCCAGAAGGCCTATGTATGGATCCTGGTAAAATCAAAGCCGTTGTGGATTGGCCTACCCCCAAAAATGTTAAAGATATTCAGAGGTTTGTTGGCTTTGCAAATTTTTACAGGAGATTCATTAAGGACTTTTCTAAGGTAATTTTTCCAATCACTTCACTCACAAAGAGAACCCAAGCATTTTTGTGGTCCCCAGAGGCACAGGAGGCTTTTGATAAATTAAAAACTCTTTTTACTTCTGCACCCATACTGGTACATCCAAATCTTGAATTGCCATTTGTTGTGGAGGTAGATGCCTCAGACGCTGCTGTGGGAGCTGTTCTGTCTCAACGAGTTGGTGACAAGATGCAACTTCATCCATGTGCCTTTCTTTCCCATACCATGTCATCTGCAGAAAGGAATTATGACATCGGAAATAAAGAACTGTTGGCCATTAAAATTGCCTTCTCTGAATGGAGACATCTTTTGGAAGGCGCAAATCATCCTGTAACTGTCCTAACAGATCACAGGAATTTAGAATTTATCCGTACTGCCAGGAGATTATCTGCAAGACAAGCACGGTGGGCCTTATTTTTCTCTAGATTTAATTTCATAATTTCTTATCGACCAGGCTCAAGGAATGGCAAGGCTGATGCCTTATCCAGGATTCTTGATGAACCTAAGGAGGGGTCTAAGACAGAGTCAACCATCTTACCTTCCAAAAATTTTGTAGGAATACTTGATTCCAAAGAACTTTTAACCATGATCAAAAATGGATATCAGAATGACTCATTTCTCAATCACCCTTCTCAGGATGTAAATCTTTCCTTAAAAGAGGGGTTCTGGAAGCAGGACAACAGACTATATATCCCTGAATCTGCTCGCCTTGAAGTCTTAAAGCTGATCCATGATTCAAAACTTGCAGGGCATCTAGGAGTTATGAAAACTTATGAACTGTTGCTTCGCTCATTTTGGTGGCCCAATTGTAAAAATGATGTTAAGAAGTATGTTTCATCCTGTTTAACATGTGCACGAAACAAGACTCCACGTTCTCCCCCTCTAGGTCTTCTTCAAACACTGCAAGTTCCATCCAGGCCTTGGGGATCAATTTCCATGGATTTTATTGTGGATCTTCCTCCTTCTAAAGAAATGACCACCATTCTTGTTGTTGTGGACCGACTCACAAAAATGGCTCATTTTATACCAACCAAACGAATCCCTACTGCTGAACAAACTGCAGAATTAATGATAAAAGAGATTTTTAGGCTGCACGGTGCACCAGACAATGTCATCTCAGATAGAGGTGTGCAATTCACATCCAGATTTTGGAAGAATTTTTGTACAGCCTTGGGAATCAAAGTTAATTTATCTTCTGCTTTTCATCCTCAGTCAAACGGCCAGACTGAAAGGACTAACCAAACTCTTGAACAATATCTCCGCTGCTTTATTTCTTATCTTCAAGATGATTGGATGGACTATTTACCAACAGCAGAATTTGCTTACAACAATTCCAAACATAGTTCTACATCTGAAAGCCCATTTTATGCAAACTTTGGCTTCCATCCTGTGTTTATTCCTAACTTTCCATCGTCTACATCGACTCCTGCAGTTACTGACAGACTAACAGCATTACATGAAACTCAGAAAAAACTAATTGAAATGTTACAAGAAGCCCAAGAAAACTACAAAAAGGCGGCAGATAAACATCGCAAGACTCCTCCTACCCTAAATGTTGGTGATAAGGTTTGGTTATCTACTAAAAATCTGAAAACACATGTTCCTTCTCCCAAATTGGGCCAAAAATTCATTGGACCTTTCCAGGTTTCTGCTCAAATTAACCAAGTTGCCTTCCGTTTGAAACTTCCCAACAGTTTGAAAATACATCCTGTGTTCCATGTATCATTGCTTAAACCATTCATTGAAAACCCCTTTCCAGGACGAAATCAACCACCTCCTGCACCAGTAAAGATCCAAGGGGAAGAGGAATATGTTGTGGATAAAATCCTGGACTCTAAAATTTCAAGAGGTCGTTTGCAGTATTTAGTGCAATGGAAGGGGTACGGACCAGAAGAAAATTCTTGGGAGCCAGAAAATAATGTTCATGCCCCTAGACTAACAAAAGCTTTTCATCAGAGACATCCAGAAAAACCAGCCCCTAGGATGTCCAGAGGCCATCCTGAAAGGAGGGGACTACTGTCAGGACTTGAACCGGCGGACTCCGCTGTCCCAGGCTGCAGCTCTACCAACTGAGCTAAGCAACAAGCTGGACAGCTCCAGTGCTGATCCTTGGCCTAGTTTGTGACTCTCCAGTTCCTAGTTCCTGTTTCCCTGGCCTTGCTCCACCCCTTCCTAGATTGGACTTCCTATTTAAACCCAGCCTTGCCTATACATCCTTGCAAGATTATTGTGCTTCCAGCCTGTAGTCTAGATTGTCTCCTACTCTCCTGCGATTGACTCCTCTATTGTGCAACGACCACTGGCTTCCACCTGACTACGATACCTGCTTGCTCCCTCAATACTGACGCTGATCTCCTGTGCTACGACCTCCGGCTTCCTCCTGACTACGATACCTGCCTGCTCCTCTGTACTGCTAAGCCTCTCCTGTGTTCCGACCTCTGGCCTTACTGACTACGATTCCTGCCTGCAATAACTCAAGTAAGTCACAACACTTAGACTCCAAAACCAGACCCAGATCGTTACAAAGGGAATCTTCTTCCCCCGTCTCTTGTGAGGAGCGCAAAGCTTCCGACTTCATGCTGACCAGAGAGTTTTTCAACAGGCCAAGCAGCGGGATGGTGAGGCTGATGATGGCGGCATCGCCACTGACCATCTGTGTTGACTCCTCAAAGTTACTCAGCACCTGACAGATATCAGACATCCACGTCCACTCCTCATTGTAGACTTGAGGAAGCTGACTGACCTGACTACCAGTTCTGGTGGAAGTTGACATCTGGCAGTCTACAATCGCTCGGCGCTGCTGGTAAACTCTGGATAACATGGTCAGTGTTGAATTCCACCTCGTGGGCACGTCGCACAACAGTCGGTGAGCGGGCAGTTGGAGGCGGCGCTGCGCTGCCCTGAGAGTGGCAGCATCTGTGCTGGACTTCCTGAAATGCGCACAGATGCGGCGCACCTTCGTGAGCAAATCAGACAGATTGGGGTATGTCTTGAGGAAACGCTGAACTATCAGATTTAACACATGGGCCAGGCATGGCACATGTGTCAGTCTGCCGAGTTGCAGAGCCGCCACCAGGTTACGGCCGTTGTCACACACAACCATGCCTGGCTTCAGGTTCAGCGGTGCCAGCCACAGATCAGTCTGCGCCGTGATGCCCTGTAATAGTTCTTGGGCGGTGTGCCTTTTATCGCCTAGGCTCAGCAGTTTGAGCACCGCCTGCTGTCGCTTAGCGACGGCACTGCTGCTGTGCCTAGAGCTACCGACTGATGGCGCCATGCCCACGGATGGTCGTTCGGAGGAGGAGGTGGAGGAGGGGTGGGAGGAGGAGGAGGCATAGTAGGCCTCAAACACCTGGACCGAGGTAGGCCCCGCAATCCTCGGCGTCGGCAGTATATGACCAGCCGCAGGGTCACACTCGGTCCCAGCCTCCACCAAGTTAACCCAATGTGCCGTCAGAGATATATAGTGGCCCTGCCCGGCAGCACTCGTCCATGTGTCCGTGGTCAGGTGGACCTTGTCAGAAACGGCGTTGGTCAGGGCACGGATTATGTTGTCTGACACGTGCTGGTGCAGGGCTGGGACGGCACATCGGGAAAAGTAGTGGCGGCTGGGGACCGAATACCGAGGGGCGGCGCCGCCATGAGGCTGCGAAAGGCCTCGGTCTCTACTAGCCTATAGGGCAGCATCTCCAGGCTTAGCAATCTGGAGATGTGCACATTAAGGGCTTGGGCGTGCGGGTGGGTTGCACTATATTTGCGTTTCCGCTCCAGCGTCTGGGGTATGGAGAGCTGAACGCTGGTGGATGCTGTGGAGGATCGTGGAGGCGACGATGGGGTTTTTGTGGCAGGGTCCTGGGCAGGGGGCTGACTATCAGCTGACACAGGGGAAGGAGCAGTGGTGTGCACGGCCGGAGGTGAACGCGCTTGTTGCCACTGAGTGGGGTGTTTAGCATTCATATGCCTGCGCATACTGGTGGTAGTTAAGCTAGTAGTGGTGGAACCCCTGCTGATCCTGGTTTGGCAAATGTGGCACACCACAGTCCGTCGGTCATCCGGTGTTTCCTTAAAGAACCTCCATACTTCTGAAAATCTAGCCCTCGCCGCAGGAGCCCTCGCCACGGGAGCTTCACTAGTTGACACATTTGGTGCTGATGCACCAGCTCTGGCCCTGCCTCTCCGTCTGGCCCCACCACTGCCTCTTCCAACCTGTTCTGGTTGAGGACTCTCCTCCGTCTCAGAAGCACTGTGTTCACCCGGCCTCTCAACCCAGCTTGGGTCTGTCACCTCATCATCCTCCGATCCCTCAGTCTGCTCCCCCCTCGGACTTCCTGCCCTGACAACAACTTCCCCACTGTCTGACAACCGTGTCTCCTCATCGTCGGACACCTCTTTACACACTTCTTCCAGTACGTCAACAAGGTCATCATCACCCACAGACTGCGACTGGTGGAAAACCTGGGCATCGGAAAATTGCTCATCAGCAACCGGACAAGTGGTTTGTGACTGTGGGAAGGGTCCAGAAAACAGTTCCTCAGAGTATGCCGGTTCAAATGGCAAATTTTGCTGGGAGGGGGCAGACTGGGGGGGAGGAGGCTGAGGTGCAGGAGCTGGAGGAGTACCGATTTCGGTGACATGGGTGGACTGCGTGGAAGACTGACTGGTGGACAAATTGCTCGAAGCATTGTCGGCAATCCACGACATCACCTGTTCGCACTGTTCTGGCCTCAACAGTGCTCTACCACGAGTCCCAGTAACTTCAGACATGAACCTAGGGAGTGTAGCTCTGCGGCGTTCCCCTGCTCCCTCATAAGCAGGTGGTGTCTCACCCCGCCCAGGACCACGGCCTCTGACCCCTGCAGTAGTTGGACGCCCACGTCCCCGCCCTCGTCCTCTACCCCTAGCCCTCGGGTTAAACATTTTGAAAATGAGAGTTATAACTTGAATTTTTTTTTAAACTTTTTTTTGTGTTTTTTTTTTTTTTGTGTGTTTTTTAGTTTTTAAAACCAAACGATGCTATCCTATTGCTATGGCTATTTTATAGCCAAGTATGAAAGCACACTGCTATGCCAGATGAGATGACGCTGAGTTATGAAAAAAATAAACGTAAAATAAACAAGGAAATGGCAGACTGTGCCTAATTGAAATACAACCCCGGGCCCTAATAAATTTTCCCACTTCGGTCTTTGCGATGGATATGTGCGTCACTAAAACACAGTGGTCGCAAGTCTGACTCCAAATTGCTCACAATTTACTAGTAGATGCACTGCAACAACTACAGCCACCAGCAGATCAACCAGAAATCAAATATATATATAACGCTACTGTAGGCGTAATTAAGCCGTTTGTATTCTCCTATGGCTATTTTCTAGCCAAGTATTACAGCACACTACTATGCCAGATGAGATGACACTGAGTTATTAAAACAATAAACGTAAAATAAAAAGAAACTGGCAGACTGTGCCTAATTCTACTCAAACCCCTAATAAATTTTCCCACTTTGGTGTTTGAGGTGGATATGTGTGTCACTAAGAGCTAAACACAACGGTAGCAAGTCCCCCTGCTAATTCCTCACAATATGGTACTAGCTGCAAATAAAAAAAAAAAAAAATTATAACGTTATTGTAGCCCTAAGAAGGGCTGTTGGGTTCTTTTAGAATCACTCCTGCCTAACAGTAAGCTAATAGAACACCCTAACGCTTTCCCTGACCAGCAGCAGCTCTCTCCCTAGCGGCATCCAGACAGAGAATGATCCGAGCAGCGCGGGCAGCGGCTAGTCTATCCCAGGGTCACCTGATCTGGCCAGCCAACCACTGCTATCTACGTGTAAGGGTACCACGTCATGCTGGGTGGAGTGCAGAGTCTCCTGGCTTGTGATTGGCTCTGTTTCTGGCCGCCAAAAAGCAAAACGGCGGGAGCTGCCATTTTCTCGAGCGGGCGAAATACTCGTCCGAGCAACGAGCAGTTACGAGTACGCTAATGCTCGATCGAGCATCAAGCTCGGACGAGTATGTTCGCTCATCTCTAACTAAGGTATAAATGAGACTGAATCTTGTAGTCAGGAAATGTGCTATTGTAACACTGTTCTGACTGATATACCTTGTTCTCTGGTACTGTAGTTATCAAGAAATGGAAACTATAGGGAAACCATAATTCTGCCTATAGAAGTAAAGGGGTTGCTTTCTAGACATGAAAACAGCTGCCAAACGTCCAAAATATACCATAAGTTTGTATGCATGAGGCTGTCCAAAAAATGACAGTGGGGACATACGGTATACCTCAATAGCGAGGTTAAATTTATTCCTGCATTTCGAAAAGGAAGAGCAGAATGGTAAAATGTACAATTGTATTAAATGATGTTGCAGAAATGTTATGTTATACAAGCATTTTCTAAAAACATGATAAATGGATAGATGTTTGAGGGGCGCTGAATGTTTTTTTTTTCTCAGGCTTTTTAAAAAATTATTTTTAGTTCTGTAGAGAAATTGGTTAACAAACTGCAAATAAACTAGTTTAAAAAGATATCTGCATTACATTTTACAAATTGTACAGTGTTTTCTAGCAGCATTTGTAATGATTCTTTTACTGTTTAGTTTTCATTGTAGCCAGATGATATTTTAAAGGGGTTTTCCCACCGACAAAAGTTAGGCCCTAACCACAGGATAGGGCCTAATTTGCTGATCAGTGGGGGTCTCAGTGGGGGTCTGACGGAGGTACGTGGGACCCCATCGGACCCCTTGTTTTTGTGATCTGTGGGGGGGTGATCACTGAGACCCCCACTGATCAGCAAGTTAGGCCCTATCCCGTGGATAGGACCTAACTATTGTTCGTGGGAAAACCCCTTTAAGGTCTCAAGTTCATTAAAAAGTTTAATAGAGGCTAAATATAAGGTTGCAATTTTTTGAAAAAAAAGGAGGAGATGTGTGAAGGAAGCCATATTATTAATGAATACATTCAACATTTTATTCAGAAGTCCTGATTTGTAACTATTCTTTCCCCTTAGATGACAAATCCCGCAATACAAAATGACTTTAGTTACTATAGAAGGACAGTGAGTCGCAATAGATTGAACAATTTCCAGGTAATTTCTATGTTCTGCTGTTATCATTTCATCTCAGGTAAGTTAGGCAGTTCTAAGGTGTTTTTTTTCGTCTCTTTCAGGTGGACTCTGACTGTGATGTTAACAATGAGATGGCCAATCGCATGTCCCTGTTTTACGCAGATGCCACTCCCATGTTAAAAACTTTGAGCAATGCAACCACTAAGTTTGTGTCTGAGGTGAGTAACAAAAGCCATGTATTGAGTAAAGTTATTTATGAACACCTACAGAAAAGCTAACATACACAGAATAGCCTTTATTACAGGAAAAAGCAAATGTTATTAATACTCCATCACAGATAATAAAGTTATAATTCATATTGCATTATGAAAAAACAGGCAATACCTTTTGGACACGTAGATATAAGAAGATGGTGACAACCTGCCAACACAAGATGACAATAAATAAATGTATAATGCTGTCAAATACAGATAACTCTATGTCACGAGCAGATGAGACTATATTATCAAGATAATGTGTGAATATCTCTAAAATAATACTGAACAAAAAAGGTCTTATGAGACCACAGTTTACTCACATGTTACAACTTATGTCTATTCGGTACACCAAATATATTACTTTCTAATAGTCTCCCTGCCTAAACAGAGGGTAGTAAGTAAGCATACATGACAAAATATTAGGCAATACCTATAGCCACTGTGAGGGAAAGTGGGCCAGTCTCAACACCTGAAATGCCCCGATGGACATTTCACTTTCACCTTTGGCAGATAAAGTAATAGGGGACTATTTATCATTAGACAGGCTCATTGGGACAGTTCTTTGTCTATTTTTGGAGCTCCGCTGCCCATCAGAGTAATTATAGTGGCTATAGTGTATTTTCTGTCTGGATTTCTTTTTCAGAAAGTGCCAAAAAAGTTTCAAAATACATAAAAAGTATCAGCACATAGACCAGCACGGGACAAAAGTACGGGCACGGGCAAAAGTCCCAAGTCATGAATCTGGCTTTGCACAGTGTTGCACTAGCAATAGCTCTATGTTTAGCCCAGATTAATGAAGAGGTGAATGTAGTCCTGTGAGACTTTTTAGCAGTGAAAAGTCTCAAAAAACTTCAACGCGACTACTTTGAGACTTTTTTTTACGCAAAAAAGCCTAGGAAAACCAATGATAAATAACCCCCCATAGTCTGAATGATGTACATACCTACCTTGTGTGATGGCCGAGCCTAGGCACAAAAATAATTCTTATTGTATACTTTAATTTTCTGTAGAACAAGTCTTTGCCAATTGAGGACACAACAGATTGCCTGAGCACAATGGCTTGTGTGTGCAGAGTCATGCTGGAAACCCCGTAAGTACTCAGATATGGTCCATAAACATAAAGATTTATGAGTTTGATGTCTTGGGAAAAAAAAACCTAACAAACATCAGGCTTCATTTAGATATGGTATATGGCAGTGGTGGGGAACCTATGGCACGCGTGCCAGAGAGGGCACGCGGACCATCTCCCCTGCTGTCTATATATAAATCATTAGAACTCCCGGCAGGCAGGAAAAGCTGCCGATCGCCGAGAGCTCCAGTGATCTCTTTCACTGAAGGCTGCGTCTGACCTGCTCTGTGCTCATTAGTGCTTCCTAGAGACACAGCAGCAGGTCAGTGCCCGCCCCTCCACTACCTCCTCCTCCCCCTTCAGCCCGGGAACACAAGGAGAGTGAGAGGGAACTGCCGGAGCATGCAGCAGCCGGTGCCCAGTGAGTACAGAGGAGTGCAGCAAGAGGGAGGAGGCAGGAGCTGCTCTGTGTGTATTACACAGGCAGCAGGCAGGCAGCTTTGGGACACTGAACTACTATAGGTGCTTATTGTTTAGTGTCCCAAACTGCCCTGTATGACCAGATGTCTGTGGCCACATATATTCTGCCCCTGGTCCAGATCTCTTGTCTCTGTGCTATGCTGCCAGTGACCCTGGGGTGCACTACACTGCCCTCACTGACAGCATGGCACAGGTGCCCAGAGCTCCAGACCAAGGGCAGTATATATATGTGTATGTGTGTGTGGCCACAGACATGTGTCATATGTGGTGATTTGATGGTAAATTCACCTCCCTGGTTCCATGTAGATTTGCTGTTCAGTGCACCCACCCTCCACCCTACAACATACACATTACCCTACACACCCCCTGCCAAATTCAACAATCCTTCATATTGCCCCTGGATGGGGGTAGTGTTCCTCACTGGATGGGGGTAGTGTTCCTCACTGGATGGGGGTAGTGTTCCTCACTGGATGGGGGTAGTGTTCCTCACTGGATGGGGGTAGTGTTCCTCACTGGATGGGGGTAGTGTTCCTCACTGGATGGGGGTAGTGATCCTCACTGGATGGGGGTAGTGATCCTCACTGGATGGGGGTAGTGATCCTCACTGGATGGGGGTAGTGATCCTCACTGGATGGGGGTAGTAATCCTCACTGGATGGGGGTAGTAATCCTCACTGAATGGGGGTAGTGTCCCTCACTGGATGGGGGTAGTGTTCCCCGCTGTATGGGGGGGGGGTAGTGTTCCTCACTGGATGAGGGTAGTGTTCCCCGCTGTATGGGGGGGTAGTGTTCCTCACTGGATGAGGGTAGTGTTCTCTGGTGTATTTGCTCCTGCTTTGTGATATAATTGGTGATGTTGGACTTTCTTTAGTGGTCTGTTTATTATCAATATGGTGGTATTTATCTTGTTGTACTGGTAATGGTCATCATGTAGCAGTATTATATGTCCCTTATAGAGTGGTATGGTGTGATTTTTAGTCGTGTTGGCACTTTGCGATGATTACATGGACTTTGGTTTGGAGTTTGGGCACTCGGTCTCTAAAAGGTTCGCCATCACTGGTATATGGTATATCTTGATCTATTGCATAATATGATTAGATTAACAAATGAATTGCCTCTAGATCTTTAAAATAACACCAATGAACTCTAAAAAATCCATCTGACTATAATGGGGTCCATTAGATTACCATTCCATTGCCTTTCATGTAATCTGTGATTTTGGGCAGATTGTATGACAGACTTCAATGCAGATGTGAAGCATGCTAAAAATGTCATCTGCCTGATTATATATATATATATATATATATATATATATATATATATATATATATATATATATATATATATATATATATCTCATCCATTACAGACTTCACCGCAGGGAATAATTGTTTTATATTTTGATAGATTCAGATTTTTGGGATGCAGCAATACATGGCCTGCTTATGATTTTATGTGTATTTATATTTTTATATTAGGTTTAAGGGGGGAGTTTGTTTGATTTATTTCACAGCTGTAATGCAGTTTCAGCCGTATTTTCAGATGTATTGCAGTATATGGTGATTTTACTTATATGGTGTCATATAACACAAAAAACTGTCTAAATCATAACAGAAACCCCACATAGATACTATCACTGCGTCTGTAACAACCCGTAGAATAAAAGTAAATAATTATTGAACCCGCACAATGAACAACGCTGAAAAACTGTTAAAAACCCGCCAAAATGATGATTTTTACCTATTGAATCCCCAAAAAAACGCAATAAAAAGTGAACAAAAAAAGCCATATGTACTCCAGAATAATACTTTTGCAAATTACAACATGTCCCACAAAAAACAAGTCATCAACTAGCCCCATAGCCTAAAAAGTAAAAATGTTATGCCACTTGGAAGACGGCAATTCAAAAATGATAGATTTTTCCCCACATTAGGGTTTTATTTGGCAAATTTCGTTAAACGTAAGAAGAAATATTCAAGTCTGGTATCCCCGTAATCGTATCGACCTATAGAATAAAGATAACATGATTATTAGGCTATACGGGGAACAGCAAAAAAAAAAGTTAAAAATCCAGTACAGAATTGATGCTTTTCTATTCCTGCTCTCAAAAGAAAGTTCCTAAATTTTCAACAATAGGTGATACCAACCCCAAAATGATAGCGCTGGAAAAAGCATCTCGTCCCGCAAAAAATATGTCATCACATGGCCCCAATATCGAAAATGGCGAAAATTCTATAGCCTACAAAAGGGGCCAATGAGAAAAATAAAATCCTGGCAGCTGCAGGGTGCTCCTTCCCTTCTGCGCCTCGCTGTGCCCCCATAAAAAGAGGTCACGGCCACATAAGGGGGGTCTCTGTACTCGGGAGAAATTGCATAACAAATTGTAAGGTGGGTTTTATCTTTTGGAAATGTGTAAATTTTAGGGCTAAATTAACATATAACCGACAAAATTTGACCATTCTAAATTTCACCTCCATTCTGATTCAATTACTATGAAGATCTCAAGGGGTTAACAATCTTCCTAAAAGTTGTTTCTGATAAGTTAAAGGGGTGCAGATTTGAAAATGGGTTGATTATATAGGGGGTTTTTTTATGTTAAATATGTAAAATTTCATTCAAAACAGTATTTATCCCCAAAATAGTCAATTCTGAAAATACGGAAAACCGATATTCGATTTGTAAGCCGCGTGACATCAAAATAAATTATCCAGCCATTTCAAAAATTATGAAATGTAAAGTAGACATATGGAAAATGTTATTCAGCAACTTATTTAGGTGATAAATCTATCTGCCTGAAAACGCAATGATTTCGAATTTCGAAAAATGGCAACGTTTTCAAAAAATTCGACATCTTTTCTTTTTTTTGTAAATAAACGCAAAACTTATCAGCCAAAATTTACCACTAAAATGAAGTACAACATGTGGGGGAAAACAATCTCAGAATCGTTTTGATAAGTTAGAGTGTTTAAAAGTTATAACCATATTATGCGCCACATGTCAGAATACAAAAAATGGGGATGTTATTATTCACTCACCACATAATTCTTCAAAATGGTGAGAAAATTTAGTATAGCCCAAGAATGCTAAGAATAATACACTTTTTAAAAAGTATTTGTTTCTTTCACTGCAGAGGTTACCGGAGCCGGTTTACCAGTACTGAAACACTTCTGTTCTGCATGAGAGTGATGGTTGGTGTTATCATTCTGTATGATCATGTGCATCCTGTTGGAGCATTTGCAAAAACTTCCAAAATTGATGTAAGTATGTAAAATACATCAAGTGGTACATTTATAGCCCCTTCAGTTTTATGAAAACTCATGAACACAGGCTTAGTCGGGTTCTGTGTTGTATTGAGCTTTATGAATTTGCCAAAATTTCTTACAGATACATGTAGATGTTTTTTGTGACATGCTCAAATAAAACACCGCTTTAATCCCATAGACGTGTTGATTGTAAATGTATAAATGGGGCGCATGGGGTCCCCTGTATCCTTTATGCAATGTGGCTGAGGTCTAGATGAGAATGGGTCTACTATCTCTTTTACATATACCGTATTGCTCGGACTATAAGGCGCACTAAAAATCCTATGATTTTCTCAGAAATCAATAGTGCGCCTTATAATCCAGTGCGCCTTATATATGAACCGTACTTACAGACAACAGCTGCCTTGAACTGTGCACAGGTCTGCCACCTGCTGGTCATTTATCCTTATATCAGGTGCGCCTTATACTCCGGTGCGCCTTATATATGAACCTAGACGTTTTATCAGGCATTTATAGATGGTGCGCCTTATACTCCGGTGCTCCTTATAGTCCGAAAAATACTGTATTTGAAATTTTCTACAGCCACATTTTCCACCAGGATTTTACATTTTCTGTGGCTTTCACTTCCCAATTTAATATCAATTTTATTATGAAAATTAAGGGATAAGTTTACTTTTGTACAGGCTATTTGCAGATGCTAGAATGATAATTATAAAATAACTGGCTCCAACTAATGACAGTGTTGGTGAAATGTATCTGGACCAATGTAAAAAATTGATTTATTATTTTTGGAGAATTGAATGACTTATTAACACTGATGTCCTTGTAACTATCATAAAAGCATACATAAATAAGGAATCAACTGAATAAAATTACTAGAGCATGTGAGTGGTGGCAGGTTGGAGATATTACTTAAGATTGATGTTGCGTGCAGTATTTACTGATCTCATCACATGCCCGGAAAGGAGTTGCTTTCTGTTCAGTCATGGGTTTAGAGATAGTGGTCTTATCATAGCATATTGTTACTAAATTAGGAAAGACTTTTAAAATGTAATAGTTTAATAGTACATCGAATCAATGATGAGAAAATCCTATTGTACTAATATGTATAATAGTCCACACATACACCAGGGGCAGGCCATGTGCTCCAGTTCTCTTTAATTGTTGTCCAATAGCAACTAGCACAGAAACACTGTGGGACATTTACCCGTGGCAGCATATCATGAGGGCCCGGCGCCATCGGATACATTTAAAGGCTGCTCTGGTATACAATTCTGCGAGGCCTATGAACTTTCACCCATGAACACCAACCTTGCACTCCTTCATGCCCCTCCAGGCACATTGACTTACAGCTCTGATAATTGCCCCCCAATGACTTCCTGTTGACACAAGCTGTCTCTTGGATGGCTAGATTACTGGTCACATGACACAGCTGAGGAACAGTAGAGAGTGAAATACAGGCACCAGTAACTATTTATATTATTGTTAAGGAGATCGCACTGGTTTCGGACGCCATCTTGACTACTGTCCGCCATCTTAGATACAGCAGCCATGTTCCCTGACCATTGTCAAGTTAATATCATCATTCAAACTTCATTTTATGTAACCTGTTTGCTGGCCTGTCAGCTAATACCCTTTGACATTTAATGAGAATCCAGTCTTTCCTTGATTATATTATGATTCTGGAGTCCACTTATCTTCTTCTTAGTATAAACAATATCTGTGTACAAGGTCTCTGAGAACTGAGCACAATTAATTGTTTTTCCCAGAATGTGCCGATGACCAATAGGTTTGTAGTATACTATTCACGCCCCTTTGATGATTCTTCTGTCAGTTATATATTATGCATTTTTGATTATTAAAGAGTAGAAGATCTTGACTAAGAGATTGACGTATGTCTTGGTCTTTATGTTCAATCATGGGTTAATTAGGACTCACCTTACAAAAGTCAGGAGGGCTGTTGGGGCCCTGCATAAAAAATCCCTATCATTATATACATTTGTATGGGCAGAGAATAAACTAATTGTTGGAGGTCTACTTTAAGTTATACTGTAAATATCATATCTACATGGCCATGTGCTCTTTTTGTAGATGAAAGGCTGTATCAAGGTGCTAAAAGATCAGCCATCGACAAGCACAGAAGGTCTACTGAATGCTCTGAGGTAAGTAGTATGTTTTACAGTTAGCGCTCACAATGAGGTAGAAATTGACATGTTTAATAGCAACCTTTTTGTTCTCTTTTAGATACACGACCCGTCACCTTCATGATGACACAACATCTAAACAGATCAGAGCTCTTCTTCAATGAGCCATTGCATGTGGAGCCCATGCACCTACACTGTGTGAGAGAGAAGATGGGGTCTGTTCCTAATCAAGTGGATGCCTTGACCCTGCATCTAATCTTAATTTTGCTGAAATAGGGTAAAATGCCATTTAGTAAGGCTGTGAACATCAATGATTCTTGTACCAATTCTTCACTGTGGTCTGTGTTAATGATGTTACTGCAGAGGAATCTATGTCCCAGTCTCTACAGGTCTGCTGTCTATTACTGTTCTGCAAATATTTCTCTATAATAGCTTTACAGTGTATACAATTCCCATGCATTGCCCCTTGCTGTGTATGCGAAAGGGCTATATATAGTATATTTATATATTTTATAGATCAGTAACTGTCGCTGTTCTATAAGAAGAATCCAAAGTAAATTATTGGTGTTGACAGCCTTGTATCTGCTTAGCAGATCGTGTACCCTATTATAGTTCTCACTACAGCACAGAGTTCTATGGTTGTTTTCTTTATTGTCCTTTAGAGTCCCATGTATTGATTCAACTCTGAGCTTCAAGACAACATTCTCGTAGAGATCCATCAACCAGTATAATTACAAAGCTGACAGGAAGGTACACTATGGTGACATTGAGACACAAATATAAGATGTGCAAGTGCTGGGCACACTTTATTATATAAATAGCGCTGTATGAGGAGTTGTATATATACCTACAAGCACACTGTGTCCAGAGCTTTCCATGTTATACGCAATATGCTGGTTGACGTTAGAGCTTTGACTACGTGAAAACCTGGATGTGTTCCAACCAAAAACACAAATATGCACAAATATCCATCATCAGGTAGAATAGTGGATTATGCTGTCACCATGGCACTTATATATGTGCGTGTGTGTGGACACTGTATATCTCATCATATTATTTAGTGTTACAAGTGTCAAGATGTAACATTTGTAAGAGTACAAAGAATACATGCACATGGATGCTCTATAGGGACTCCAGCTGGACTCTGTGTGTCATGAGACAATCTAACTTCTTGTCTCTCCAGTGATTCCTCTTAAATCTGATTCAATAAAATGTCCTGTTCTAGAATATGTTGTCTGCTTAGTCTTCTGCTCACTTTCACAGTTAAACTAAACACCAGCAGAGGGCAGCATGTTTCAAAGATATGAAACCATACACAATGCACCATACTGGTACAACACAAGTCTGTGTTAAGCAAATAAAGCATTAATTCAGACTGAATGGACATGAAAGAATCCCTGGTGTATTGGTTCATATAACTTTAGAAATTCAGAAAACTTTTAGCCCATTTTTTTTATTTGAAAACACAATACCACACCCTCCACAATATATTATTATACAATAATATATATATCATTATTTAGCAATAATTCACAAACCGCTCCCCAAATGTACTTCACACAAGACAAACACACATCTAACTACATGTAAGAAATCTAGAGCTTACAGAAAACAAAAGTTATAATGCAACTATTGTGAAATTGCATTAAACATGGATATTAGGTTTTATTCCTATACCCTGAAAACCTACATTTAACAAACTAACCCAAACAAAAAACACAAACAATAATGAAAGAACTCAAAATTGTGTATTTCATGCTGGGCATCACATCAGAGTACAGAACCATACTGTACACATGTCATCCCTACACACAGAACCATAATTCATCAACTCTCTTTCTTAGATACCTGGTGACCTATACATTCCTAGTTGACAATGCTCCGCCATCATTCTTTGTCCCCAACATGGTCCCTTTCTAAGTCTTCAGCATGGCTCTGCTCTTATTTCCAGTCACCAGCAAAACACCACTCTTATTTCTTGTCCTTATCTAAGTTTACATCTTTACCTCTGTAAACCCTGGTCCCCAGTCCTCCTTTCTCATTTTTATTAACCTCACTAACTTCAGCTGGAGCCTACATGTGGCAGCTTTTTTCACCCCTTGAACGATACAGTGGGCTGCAAAAGTCATACCTCTGAACTTTTTCTCATTAAAAATAATAATTCCTTTAAATATATAGCGCACATAGATTCCACAGCACTGCACCTACCAGTATGTTTTGGATTGTGGGAGGAAACCCACGTAAACACAGAGAGAACATACAAACTCTTTGCAGATGTTGACCTGGATGGGACTTGAACACAGAACCCCAGTGCTACCAGGCTGTAAGGAAGCATGGTTAGCACCGATCAACACAGTGTTAACAAATTGAGGGACTATGACCCCAAACATACATCCAAAGCTACAATGAAATTGTTTAAATCATAGCATAATCATATCCAAATAAGGGCCAAAGTCCTGGGGCTTGTATTCAAAATTGCTGTTCACAAATGATCTCCAACCACTATGACTGAACTAGAGCTATTTTGGAAATAAGAACTGCAACCCAACTGAAGCTCAGATGTCATTGCAGTAAAAAGTGTATAGGATGTTCACCTAAATGTATAACCACTGACAGATGGATAGATGAAGTGTGCTGAAGACGGCATGGAAGGTAGGATCTACTCAGGGCTATTGAGCTTCACAGAGAGACTACTCCACAGAGTTGCCTCTGCCAATAATTTGCATAAGACAAATTTAAAGGACACCAGTCATAAGGTCTCTGTCACTATTTCTGTCACCACTAACAGCAGATCACAAGGATTCCATCCCAGCCTTTATCTAGTCAATTCATACATTAATCATTATAAAATCATATTTTCTTTATTATGTAAATGAGGCTGGTCACATGGCCAGAGGCAGTGATGTCACTCCTGTTACCCCTCCCCCTGCTCATGTCTGTGTGTAATGTAAAGCATTGCTAGTGCCTGTGCTTTATCTGCTGACATGCTCTTATCCTAATACACATGTGTGAGACACAGACATCAGATACACATGTACCTGACATGTTCTGCTATAACATGGTTGCCTGGAGCTGTTGTATCTTTCCCATACACACACACACACAGACTGCAGGGGGCACCAGCACCAGGAAGCACATGGAGAAGCCATTACACCATTATACTTCACATCAATATACAGTCATGTGTATAGGAGTATCTCATACATACACACAGGCTGCAGGGGGCGCCAGCACTAGGAAGCACATCATTATACAGCCTCACACCATTATACAGGTTGTCAGTCAAGCACTGTGGCTGTACCTCCCACTCATGAATAAGCTGGACAGCTTGAATATGCTAATGACTCATTGGACATCTCAGAGGTCATTTGCATACAGCTTTAGGACCTCATTGCTTAAGTTTGCAGGCATGTAGAGGGACAATGAAGGGATAGGGGCAATGCTTTCTAATGACAGTTTATGAAAATATATTTAGTTTAGGGGGTTATTTTGCCCGACGGGTTTTCTTTAACTATTTTATCTGCTTAGACTGAATAAATGTTTTATTCAAAAATACTATTGGAAAGAGGGTTGGAGCTGGTTTTCTGTAACTTCTTCACGCTACATGTAAGGCGCAAAGTTGTGAAGGGTATATGAAGAGGGCTCACGGGGTGAGCTCTTGTCATACAGAGATTTCTTTCCAGAAGTAAATTTGTTACACAGAAAATAATCCCTCTCACAGCTCCATATATACGGAAAAATAAAAAAGTTATAGATTTTGAAGTTGGAGAGTGAAAAATAAACGAATAAACGCTGCATCCGTAAGTGGTTAAGACATATTTCAGAACCAGGAACAGAGACTGTAACACTGACTGAGCTATATTTTAGGATGCACCACATGACCCTTGCCAAATGACCCTTGAATGAGCTCAAAGCATCTATTGGATAAACTAGCGGTTTTAGTTTTTTTTCTTCAAAAGTGCTTGACATGGGTGATAGGCTTTCTGAAGCTTGAAGCCTGCACTATTAATAATGTAAGCATAACGGAAGGCAACCTTCTGTACATTTAAGTCAATGTGAAACAGAAGGTAAATAGAAGATGTTATGTTTCCGTGCTGATCTTTGTTTCCATTGCACTCTCCTACAAGAAGAGTGTGACAGAACCCCCCGACACAGGTGTGAACTGAGCTTTGTTTTACATAAAAAAATTAAAAATTAAACAATACATTACTATAGATTATACGTGAAATGTATATAAAGTATATAAAAAATAATTTATGAATGGGCCCAATATGATATTGTCATGCTCACCTTAGCTACAGCTTTTGTGGTTTTCAAAACTAATTGACAATTTTGATAAATCTTTCCGGTGATTTTTGGACACACTTTATTGAAGCTTATTGCTATGAGCTACATTTTTTTCCTTAAATGGCAATGTTCCTTGCCATGATCCAAAGTCACAATTCAGCATGTGACAACTGCCATCTTCATCACAGTCTTGCTGGTTTGGATCTACTGGTACAAGGCAAGGGAAAAAAATGGTATTGCAATTTATGTACAGGCAGGTTTGTTCTTAAGTTGAATTTGTATGTAAGTCACAACTGTATTCCTTATTATTGTAGCCCCAGGCAAATTTTCTTTTGGCCTCTATGACTATTGGATTTAAAAATGTTGGGTTGTCATAAGAACGAGGATTAACAATAAATATTACTAACAGACACCTTTGATCACTGTTACAGCTGTTTATTGTAGCCTAGGGTTAAAGTACAGCAAATTACCAAAATTCAGAGGTCCGTTTGTAACTAGGGGTCGTCTGTAAGTCGGGTATTCTTAAGTAGGGGACCGCCTGTATATTGTAATTCCACACCTTACCTGGTATTATCATTACTGTCGTAGCTGCCATTCTCTTTGCAATTGCCTCTGTTCTTGACCTAAGCTTTGCTATTTTTGCATCTGTAATTTTTGATATCTCATTTGATTCCTGTTGGTGACTGTGACCTTATGGTGTTCCAGTGTTTCTTTGGGGTTTAAAGGGGCATTTCCCACAAAGGAAAGACTCTTAAATATACTCGGCATAACAAAATTCTCTAATTCCATTAACAAAAATACAGCATTTCACAGATATAATTCCAACCTGTCTATCAGTCCTGATGTTTACAATTTTGGTTGTCCCTGGATCCGATCGTAAGTCTTCTGACTATGGTCGGACAATTTCCTCTAGCTCATCTTGTATTGCAGTAAAAGGGGGAGGGGTAGTAGGCAGAGCACTCTACAGACACAGGCACTTCCTGGATCAGCAGCAGCGTGCTTATACACTTTTCTCAGCCACAGCGTACAGAGGAGACTTTAGGAGCTCTACAAACAAGATAGGCTCTTTATCTGAGGGAGGAGAAAGTATAGCAGACTTTGTCTTGTTAATTAGGTGAGGGGGCAGAGTTGAGTGTGTTAGTGTCTTATATCCATCTCATGACTCTGATCTGTCTCATCTCTTTTTCTATTTCTGGACTAGTAGACTGATCAGAAGCTAAAGTGTAGATAAACCCTGAAACCCTGATAATCTAAGCACATTGTTATCACACAGCATCTCATAGCACAGAGGAATCAGATGTTTCTGCTGAGATAGTGTCACTCCCACTTTACACTGACCATCAGTAAGTTATAGGAGCTAAAACAACAATAAAGTTACAAAGTAAGAGGTCTAAAATTATTGTGTAAACATGACTAGGGGATTAAAATTGGAGAACTTTCTTTCATGGGCAAAGCCCTTTAAGGCTACAAACTTGTCAATTCCTTAGACTCCGCCGGCCTGTGTAGCCAGAGCCAAATGAATTGCAAGTTTGACAATCCACATTCCAGTACCTGATTGAATCCAGCAACAATTATCCTTGCAGTTAGTCAAAAACCTACACAATTTATCTGTAGAGGGCTACCTAAGCAACAGAATCACCCAAGTATGTAACTAAATATACTGGTTAATTTAAAATGTATAAAAAAAATTGTAATAAATGTAAGTGAACTTTATACATCTTGGTGGAGATCACAATATTATTTTGCCGGTTCTTGTATAGCACTTGAAGCTTATTAAGGTTTGTAATGGTTTTCTACCAGGAAAACTGAATATACGTTGTGCAAAAAAACTTAAATTTGATGTATTTACAAAACCAAACAATTCAAGAGGAACAAACCTAAGCAACTCAAACAGTTGTACCAGGAACACAGCGTACAAGAAAGTCTTAACCATTTCAAATTAACCTATAACCTTTTCATTCTATGCATTCAGTTAAAAGCTTACACATTTTACTTTAGTATTGTATAAGCCATTACTGACTTGCATGTCACTATCCCATCACTTTTCTACAGTTTAGGTGTAATTATGTACAAAGGATACACTCTTTGTCCTCACCTTGGGCTAACTGCCAGACTACAGGGAGTGTCAAACTTTCCCCGCGTACAAAACAAAGGGTTTGCCGCCAAGCACTGTGGAGCGCAAATTGGCGGGAGTGCTATGAGTAATACGGGTGGGAAAGGCACATAGAAGGAGGAAGTTAGAGAGCATTATAGTTAAGAAAAACATACTGCAAGTTAAAAAGAAGCCATTTAGATAATGCAGGAAGGTCGTAAGCAATCCAGATACAGGTTAAACAGGCAGTGTAACATAGAAGAACACTGACATGACTGCATCAGTTTAAGCAAAGAAGGAATGAATGTAGCATATTTAATCTAACATCAATTCCTTATTTAGCTCTTCTATATATTTTGATGTTGGGCATGTTTGAAATCCCTTTAAATTCCTCTTTGTAGTAGGGTTGCACAATGTATCTCGGTACTTGTTCAATACTTTTAAACGTGGAATGGTTCAATACTGGGTTTCTGTCATTTTCAATACTGAATGACTTCTGCCCGGGTCAGGGAATCCTTTGTATACATGTGGCGGGCCAGCGGCATAACAGGGACCACATCTTTAGGAAAATATCAAACTGTCCCTTTATGGTGTTTCAACATCTCACAGGGTTTTCTTTGAAACAAGGTCTCTAAATTATTTCATGTTATTTAATTAAATTCTTTTTGCCCAGCCGGGATACTGGCCATAGAGATACAGAGCCAGTACTCATTAGAATATGGGCTTACTGGTTATCAATTGGATGATTCTATCTCACTAGTGCTTCCATAGAGTTACACTGTGACACAAGCTCAATGCACTGGTATATAGAGATGGATCTTGTAAGAGATCTCTCTATACATCACTATATTATCCTTTTTATACATATATTTAAAGGGGTATCCCCAAAAAGACAAGATTCATAAAAATACTCAGGATGACAAAATAACACATTCTCAAAAGTCACAAATATATTATTAACAAAAATACAGCATTTCACAGATATTTTTCCAACCTGTCTCTATCAGTCCTGGTGTATACAATTTCAATTGCCCCGGGATCGGACCGAAAATTTTCTAAGGGTCAGGAACTGCAGATTGTTCTCATTAATATCTTCTCCTGCCTGCGTGCTGCAGGGTGTCTCTGCATTCCAAGACAAATTCACACACAGACACTTCCTGCCGGCAAGCAGCAGTGTGAGACTAAATCTACAAGCTACAGATAAAAATAAAATCTTTATAGCAGGGGAAGGAATTTTAGCAGAGCTGACAGTGTTTGTTCAGATGTAGCAGAGCTTAAGTGTGTCATTGTACGTTATATCTGTCACATGGAACTTATCATCTCATCTCTCTTTTTCTATGTGTCAGATACTAGTAGAATATTCAGCTTAAGTGTAGATAAACCTGGACCTTTATAATCTAATCACTTTGTCAGTACACAGCATCTCATAGCAATAGAGGGATCATGAAGAGCCTGCTTAAAGAGTCCCCGTCCACACCCTGGAATTCTATACTGACCATCCCTGAGTGATAGGAACTAAAAAAAAAAGCAATAAAACTGAGTAAAATTGTAAAGTATTGGGTTAAAAATTATTTTTGTTGTGTAATCACCAGTAGGGGGATTGAAATTTTAGAATTTTTTTTTCATGGGAAAACCCCTTTAATACAGTTAAATTGAATAAAAAATGAAGAAGACACAAAATAAATTATACATTTAATAGTAACATTACCAGGACAATCTTCACAATACATGACAAACGGTCATAAAAAACTAAAGCACTCCTCGAAAAACGCTGGATGATCGTTACTGATCGGATGTGTTTCATTTGCAACGCATATGCAATAAGGCTGCGCAATGCATGCAGACCTTTGCGTTGCATTTCTAAACAAATGTAACTGCACCCTTAAAGAACATCTACCATCAGATTACCTGATGGTAGATGACTATTGTGTACCTCCCCGTCTCGTCCCTGTGTGCCCCAAGGTTCATTTCTTATATCTTTGCATGGCCTAATTTCTGTAAAAAATAAATGTATAAGATATGCTAATTAGCCTGATGGCGTTCTGCAGAGCACCATCAGGCTCCACCATAATTTAAGCATGCCCCGGGTCCGCACCAGCCACATTCTGAGATCCGGTGAGATTTGAAAAGAGAAAAATCACTGCCTCTCAAAACGCGTCTGCCATTATACTGCGGTGGAGCCTGATGGTGCTCTGCAGAGCACCAAAGGCTAATTTGCATATCTTACATTTTTTACGGAAATGTGGCCATGTAAAGATATAAGAAATAAACTTAGGACGGGGAGGTGAGGTAAGTGATAGTCACCTATCATCAGGTAAACTGATGGTAGATGTATATTAATTAGAAGTTCCTGAGGAACATATAACTCTACATGCCGCAATTACAGAAATATAGTTATAAAAGTTAGGCAAATTACCCTGGGGCGCTCAGGCTACTTCAGCAGAGCTTCACAGGGGTACTTAGTATTTTGATTTATGCAACCCCTCCCCCTTCCCCGTAGCAGCCCTGCCCCCCGACTATGCATAGAAAGGCCGCTAGGGCTATGCTGGGGAATGCATAAATTAAACTAGGCTCTCTGAGACGCTCGGGTGCCATAGCCTGAGCGCCCCTGGGTAAATTGCATACGTTTTATAACTATATTTCATATTAGAAAACATTGAACTCAGATAATAACATTTAATTCGGATACTTTTTTCTTTTCATGAAAGTATTGTATTGGTATAGAGCAGTGATGGCGAACCTTTTAGACACCGAGTGCCCAAACTACAACCAAAACCCACATATTTTTTGCAAAGTGCCAATGCGACAATTTAAGCAGAAACTTAAAATTAAATCCCTGTTCTTTCACATGTTTAAACTGTATAGGCACCTGAGGACACCAATACAGTAGAAAGAAGGAGAAGTTAGGATTATCATTGTTGCTTCCTTCTATGGTCCTGGGCGGCCTGGGACTGCAAGAGGCCTCGAGTCCTGTCTGGTGAACCCTGCCCTGGGTTGATGGCGCGGGTGCCCATATAGAGGTCTCTGAGTGCCACCTCTGGCACCTGTGCCATAGGTTCGCCACCACTGGTATAGAGTATCACAATAATTCTCCAGGTATCGTAACACACTCAAATTGGTGGTATCGATGCAGCCCTACCTTATTGAATAAACTAAAAATTTTACAAGTAACAAGAAATATCACAAGCTTAACTATGAACAGTTATTTTTGGAGTGTTTCATTGAGCAACTTATTGATTTGCTCCAATGTTTTGATCACACATTCTGTACTTGTACTTAAAGTACAGATTGACAAGAAAATTTTTAATATTAAAAAAGTGTTTCATAAATTTATCTGGTAATTGACAGAACATTAGCTTTATTTGATTAGAGAAAATCTATATTACGTCTTCTGAGAAAAAAAATATTACTTTTCTATTATACAGTAGAGCAATGAAAGTGCAAACATAACTAATGTGAAAACATAATTAATAGGAAAAACCCAAGGTTAATCCACTTCATCATTTTTGCCCACATTAATATAATCCAGACAAAGAGCTTTAAAGACCTTGTTGATTTTGGTGAAATAAAATAAAAGGATATATCTGCTCATAAATCTTTAGATTCAATTGAAGACGGCTTCAGAGAATCCAGGTCTTGAACATCAGATATGTAGTTCATATGATGGGTACACACTCTTTTTTCCTGAATGCCATGTACACAGTCTATTTGAGAGGTCTCTTCCACCCCTTGGAGAAAACTTTCTGTATTACAGCAGGAGCTCATCTTCCTTTTTTCTACATTTCTCATTTCTTCTTCCTGTTTTCTCCTTTTTCTTACATGATGAAGATGTGATTTGGATTTTGTGTGCGCTAAAGTTAAAAACAAGAAATACTTTTTAACTCCTTACAGTAAAAAGACTCTAAGGGGGAGATTTATCATTAGATAGGCTTCTTTGGAAATCATCCAGTTTCTGAGGCAAAACAGTCCTAGTTGCTCATGGAAAATCAGAGCTCAGCTTTAATTTTGTAAACAGCTGTGGGAAAATAAAAGCTGAGCTCTGATTGGTTGCCATGGATAACTAAAACAGTTCTAGTTATGCAGGGGGCTGGAGGGATTTTGCGACTTATTTAAAATGGCACAAGTCATGAATCTGGCTTTGCACGACGTTGTACTAGCAGTAGTTCTATGCCTATGCCAGTATAGTGAAGTGGTGGGAATAGCCTTGTGCAACTTTTGAGCAATGAAAAGTCTCAAAAACCCTCTATGCGACTTTTATAAGCCAAAAAAGCCCTGCAAAATAAATGATAAATATTCGCCTAAGAATGTATCGTTATTTATTTACAAACAAATAATTAGACTGAAGAGTGTCATCTGCCCACCTTCCCACTCTCGATCACCAATGATAATTCGATTGCAAATCTCACAAAGTCGACTGGCTCTCTTGCTTTCATTACTACCAGAAATAACCTCCACAGGCTTTATGTCAGGAAGCTGACCCTAGAGGTAAGAAAGAAGATGGTCAACACAAAGCGCATGATTTCCTAATCCTCGCATATCTTTAGTCTAGGCTAGGTTGATATTGCCTACTATCTAGTACTAATATCATTATGGATGCTATCCATAGACCACTCCTGTATTCATTCTTTCACCCCAATATAGGATCTGGCTTCAGTGATGGCTAGACTGCTCCCTCTTGTGGTGGTCCCACTGTGCATATCAACTGTCCCATTAGGCAAAGTATACCCCATGTATGTATCTGATCGAATTAAAAATCACAGTATGCCTTGTGATTTCAAGTGATCAGATACATACATGGGGCAGATTCTGCAAATGTTAATAGGTAAAGGACCTTAGATGACATAACCTGGGTCACATGACATTAAGTGCTGAATGCTGAGAAGAAGACATGAGGAGGAGCTGCTGGACTACAGCACCTATTGCAAGTGTTATTGGGGTCCTGATCCGTTCATCCCTACTCTCTACCAATAGGGCCCCAAATAAGGGTGGATTTAGCCATCAAGCCCCAGGTTTAAAGTTGGCCCAAAGGTTGTATTATTTCCCTTTGGATTTTTACAAAAAGAAAATTTGAGCTCTCACAGGTGAAGGTGGATTTTATTTTTATAAAAGTATAACAGAAGTATTGTTTAGCCCATTCGAGGTTGGTATTCACACAACCATTGCACTCTTATAAGGTGAACAAATAGTTACCTACTAAGATCACCTGCTGTTTTATCCTGTAAAGTTCAGATGGCACCATGTGCAGTATGTTAGATTAAAAATGGGGCAAGCATGAAGGTACAGTAGTGGTTACATAAGTTGTGACATAATCCACTGCACGCAAGTTACATCCTCTGGACACTTGTGTGTCCAAAGGAATGGGGGGGCTGAAATAATTGGCTCTCTCATGGATCAGGAGTTTGAGGAGACAGCGGCTTTCAGAGAAGTGCTAATAAGAACAGTGGCCAAGCCTGTATATTGGCTGTGATTGGCATTGCACCTCAGCCCTAATAACTTGAATAGGAGTAAACTTCAAACAAGGCATATGAAGAATGGATGTAATGTCTCCTGTCAATCTTCTAGATAGGTAAGGTGTTCATAAAAATGAAAAAAAAAAGGGAACATTCATAGAATAGAAAGTGAGAAACCCCATTTTATTTTATTTGTACAAACCTGTAGAATGCTTTTGACAATCTGTATAGCAGGTGACAGAACACATGTCTCCCATGCAGTGATATCAGTTACATTTAGTCCATACACAAGAGGTACATTTGGTCCAGGACCTACAATTGAGGTGATAGTGTAAACAATACTATGTAATTCATAAATTAGGCTCATTATATCACTGCCATTGACCTGACTCACTCTAGGATTAATTTTCAATCTGTTAACACTAAAAAGTCCTATTTACGATCTATAGGGGGTGTGACATCTTGACATGAAAACGGCTTAAAAGTGCACAGCATCATTTTTACTATGCTCACAGCTAGTATGCATAATTTCATATGATCAAATGAAAGCCTTTCCAAAATAGCAAAAGAAAAAGCATGTGCAGTAGGTAGTGTATTGTTATGAACACAGCAAGTATGAGGCCTACTTTCCATCTGCTCTTCCTTAAATATGAAACTTCGGAGGAGCACCTGCTGCAGGCTTTGCCATAATATGTGAAGAGCAGCTGCTGATATTGGCTAGAACCCAAGAGGGAAGGGTTAGGAGAAATAGGCCAGCGATAGGAAAATGCAGTAGCAGGTCAGCCGTGGAAATGTCCAAGAAATACCACAAGGGGAGGGCTAATACTTTACACAAAGTTATTTTGTGATGTATTGTTATGGTAATGGATGTTGGGGGTAGCCGTTTCCTGGTAGTTGGCCAACAGATACTATGCAAGCGATGCGAGGAGGTATACAAAAGAATTAAATTACTAATTACAGAAATAAAATTGAAGACGTTCCATGCAACATTGCAAAAGTAGAAACATTAAATAAGCCTACGTACGTTTCAAGAATCTGTTTTGTACCCACTTAATTTGTTTTTTGGCATATTTTTGCGTTCTCTGTTTCAGAGCTTCAATACCTGTAAAATAAATGTAATATACATAATTCTGTGTATTTTGGGCACATATCCGTAGCTTTTTTCCTATTGTCATGGAAAAACCAGCCCATTGCGTTTATCCGTTTATGTCAGAAAAAAATACATTAAACAATGTTATAATAGCACCAAATAGTAGGACAATAAAGACCGCACTCACCAGACATGCGGTCTCCAATGCCTTAGTATATGGCGAAGCAATTTTCTAGTCTTAAAACCAAGCACATGCATCCTCCTTGCTTAAAGGGATGGTTTCCCTGAAAAGACATTTTATTGTGTATGTTATAATATCCTCTCAACATGAGCCATAAACAATAAATGATTCCATTAACACACTGCAGTAAAAAATGGGCTGGTAATTTAGTGTCCAAAATGAACCTACTTTATCTGAGCCAGAGAAAAAAAAAAAACAATAATATGGTGCAGTCATTCAGTAATCCCGATGTTGTATGGAACTTGCACAATGAAAAGGGGGGTGTACTAAACTTCATTAAAGCAATACACAGGTGCGAGAACACAAGAGATGTGCCTTATCAGAGACATCAAG
Organism: Engystomops pustulosus; assembly: GCF_040894005.1. NCBI lineage: Eukaryota > Metazoa > Chordata > Amphibia > Anura > Leptodactylidae > Engystomops > Engystomops pustulosus. The sequence continues at coordinate 132,971,656 of NC_092412.1, forward strand.
AAGGACCTGCAGTTAGTTTAGTGCCCCAAATAGGTTTGCTTAAATATAAATCCAAAGAGTCCTCAATATACTAAAATATCCTAAAGAACAGAAGATATTCAAAATAATACCCTTACAGGCGTAATTCCAGGTTTAATTGTAGTTTCATTATTCTTCAGGATAAGATATAACTGTATGATTAGTGCAGGTCCTCTACCCACTGATGGAGTTGCAGGTCAGACATGCCTGCAACAACTCAATTCAATCTCTATGGGAGTACCAGAAGAGCACAGCTCAGTCCTTTGCTATATCTGGCACCACCTTAAAGGACACATGCGATTGATTAAATGAGATAGGACTTTATTTCCCCAGACTAAACATGAATTTAAAAAAATGTAACAACTTAAGAATACAACACTATTCACCTTTCTGTAGAAGAATATCGGCCTTATCGGGTGTAATATCCTTTGTCACCAAGTATTCATGGAATTCCTTAAAGCCAATAGATTGAAAAATGCCATGCTGGTAATCCTGGCTATAAAAAGGAAATTTGGTGTGAGGCAATTTACCTAGATGATGTTGCCATAGCTAAACAAAAAGTAATGGTTACCTAGTCAAATGCTCTGAATCATTCCCATGCCCTATATCAGGCTAACTTTTCCTGATATAACACCTCTTATCAAAGTAACTCCCAAACTAAGTGCATCTTTGGGAACCAGACCTACCCTGTTTGAGCAATAATCTTCTCATTGTAGCGTTTATGAAAGTCTTGGAGCTCCTTAATCAATCCCATCTCCAGCATTTCATCCACCCTGGCACTTAGTCTGGAATTAAGAACTGAAAATCAAATATGATGTTCATATTTAATACAAGGTTATATCACATTATTATACAGTATATTTCATCATGCACTCTTACCTTCTTGGTCTGAGTGTAACCATAGAATGCAGTGGTGTGGATATCTCAAGGCCCCTCCTAGGGGCCCAGCACCATCTTCTTCTTGCTGGAGTCTTAGATGTTCTGTATGGGAGATACCCGACTCTTCATAAACCTGCAGGCTCCTGTATGAGAGAAAGAGTGCCCTCTGACCTATTGACAGTGTTTAGGACATGGGAAAACTCTTACCCCTAAAGTCACAAAGGCCCTACTTAGCATCACATGAAACAAGCAGCAGATATACCAGAGCCTCAGGGAAGGGAGAAGTACAAAACTACCTAGATTTCCTAAATGGGTTACAGCAAGTCAGATCTTGCTGAGAAGTATGTCACTAGACAGGCTTAGCAACTATTCACCTGCTGTTCATACAAAGAACAACATTATACAAGTCAAGCTGCCAAGTTAAGTGTTCTCCATTTACCCTCACAGGCTCTATTGTATACATTTATAAAATGACATTTATAGTGTATACTAAGTATGTTCCATCCATTTTTAATAGGTGATGCGTTTCATTTTTGAATGCTAATCCAGGGTATATGATAATCTGGAATTGGCCAACATCACTTAAATAGGGTTTCACATGATATAATGACCCATAGCAGTGACTGCAAATTCTGTGTATCAGCACCGTGGAAGCATATACTGGAATGATACCATAACTAATTCACAACCTTAGGCCACCTCTACAAAGGTGTATTCCACATGTATGTCCTGGACTGAACCAGACTACCCAAGTCATAGTAATCATTGCCTGCCTATTTCAGCATGGGACACTAGTCCCACTGGAAGGCAGAGACACTTACAATCACAAATTACTTTGATGCCAGGAGTCTGTGTGTATTTTAAATACACTCATGTGAAGTCTTTCCTTAGTAGAATTTGACAATGTGGCCACAAGTGGCATTTATATTACGCTTACAAATGCAATTCAAATGTGCAGGGATGGGGCTCAGACCGATCGCATATGCGTTTCTATTAAAATGCATGAAATTGGTATACCAGCACCCACCATCTTGCATTTAAACACTGCAGAACAGCACCCCCAGGCATTTCTACTGCATTTGTAAATGTAATACAAACGCCACATGTGACCACACTCTAAGACTCTAACACCAACCTTGCCACTTTACGTTTATCATGTGGGTGCAATTTTGCAGCCATCTCTGGGTCCACATTTTTCAGGCGTGCGTGAAGTTCAGAACAGTCTAATTTCTCCAATTCAGTTTTCCTGTCAGCTCCGACTTGATGTATGTGGGCAGCAGTCTTTTCCCCTGGTGGAGAGCCCTAAGGCAAAAAAAATTAAAAAAAACTTAGCTAACAAAAAAAAAAAAAAACACATAGGTGAAAAAAATGGGATACTGCATACATACTGTGTTGACCAGAACTTTCCATAGCAGGGACTCAATGTAGTAATTGGTTCCTCCGACCACAATTGGAATTTTATCTCTTGAAAATATATCTTCAATGTATAGAATTAAGGAGCACAAACAGTTTATAGATTGTAAGCTCTTGTGGGCAGGGCCCTTTTGTTTCACATGATTATGTTTAACTCTAATGTCTGTGAAGTGCTGAAGAATATGATGGCACTATATAAACATTTATTATCAGTTATTACAGTTGGAATGGTTACAAGTATTGCTTGCCACAATGAGAAAGGATATCAGAGCCAAGGCTTTATTTCTAAAGTCAACTACTGTAAAATTAGTGACAAGTGGATCCACACAGCTGATCATGTGATGTTTACAAAGTTCTTGTTCCTCAGCTGTCACTTTATTGGTGATGATGTCCAAACCCTTGTATACCTGAAAGAGACATGACAATACCGACCTTAGTATTTATTATTCCAAACACGAAATGTATGGGATTTACCAAATGGTACACACATCTGTCCACAAAAGATCATCAGTGATAATGAGGCAAGCAGTTAAACTTTGGACTTCTATATAATCTTTACTTTTCATTGCAGGACTTAGTAGTGTGATGGGCTAATACTTTTGGTTTTATCTCACCCATTTTAGCAAACAAATGTTATTGTTTTTATGATGAAAAGTTACACAAGTTTCCAATACACTTTCTGTATCTACTATCATTCTATGGGAAGCCTAATTGTTTACCTCCAGTTTACAGAAATGTGTCCCTAGTCATCATATGTCACAAAGGTACAAAGCTCATTATAGCACAGACAGTAATCATAGCTGTGTATTATATAATGACCCGTGCCGTGGACCTGTGTGACATTACATGACCATGGGTAGAAGCCTATACACTGGAAGTAAACAATGAAGCTTCCTATACACACCAGCAAATATATGGAAAACCATGAGGCATGGTGTAACTTTTCATCATACAAACAATATTTATTTGTTGATATGGGACAACCCCTTTAAGGTTTTTCATGGTTAAGCAGAGTGTGTGTGAGTGTATCTGAAAGCATGCACGAATGCAGGGAAAGCAAATTACATAGGTATACGCACATCCATCTTCCGGAAATGGGTTAGTGTAAAGGGAAAGGAGAGCACGTACAGTAGATATTGCTGGTGGAGAGAGGGAAATCACACACCCTTCAACTACAAAGAATCTCTTATGAGTTAAATTACTAGAAAGCAGTAAAGTAATGCATCTCTGTTGATGCATGAGACAGTATGGACAACAGCATCCTGGGAATTAGACATATGTTACTGGGATGGAAGTGTGCCTAAAACTAGGAGCAGGTCACAAACTGCACATCTGCAGGAAATAAAATAAAAGGAGAGATTTATATTATAGTTTATACGGTTGAAAAGAGACACTTGTCCATCAAGTTCAACCAAGGAAGGGAAGGGATTGGATGAGGAAGGGATTTAGGGGAAACAATTCTATATAACATAACCATCAATGTTATTAAGGTTTAAAAAGGCATTTAGACCCCTCTTGAAGTTCTCTGCTGTCCCTGCTGTGACCAGCGCCTGAGGCAGGCTATTCCACAGATTGACAGTTCTCATAGTAAATAAGCCCTGTCGTCCCCGGTGATTAAACCTTGATTTCTCCAAATGGAGACAGTGCCCCCTCGTCTTTTGATTTGATTTAATCTGAAACAACTTACCACCATATTTTTTGTATGGACCATTCATATATTTAAATAAATTAATCATGTCCCCTCGTAGTCGTCTCTTTTCCAGACTAAATAAATCTAGTTGTTTTAATCTTTCCTCATAACTGAGACCCTCCATACCCCTTATCATTTTTGTGGCTCTACGTTGAACCCTCTCCAGCTCCGGGGCATCCTTTTTATGAACCGGTGCCCAGAACTGGACAGCATATTCCAGGCGAGGCCGAACCAATGCCTTGTACAGTGGTAATATTACATCCCTATCACGAGAGTCCATACCACTTTTGATAAATCACAAGATCCTACTAGCTTTAGAGGCAGCTGCTTGACATTGCATGCTGTTACTCAATTTATGATCTACTAGTACCCCCAGGTCCTTCTCAACAAGGGACTCTCCCAGATTTACTCCCCCAAGTACATATTTTGCCTTTGGATTATTGGCCCCCATGTGCATAACCTTACATTTATCCACATTAAACCTCATTTGCCAAGTGGATGACCAAACATTCAGTTTGTCCAAGTCACCCTGCAGCCTGTGAACATCCTCCATAGACTGTATTACACTACACAGTTTGGTGTCATCTGCAAAAATAGACACAGTGCTATTAATTCCTACCTCTATATCATTAATAAATATATTAAATAGTGGTGGGCCAAGCACAGAACCCTGGGGTACACCACTCATAACTGGTGACCATTCCGAGTAGGAATCATTGACCACAACTCTCTGGATACGATCCTTTAGCCAGTTTGCAATCCAATTGCAAATTATTTCTGCCAAACCAATAGTCCTAATTTTACCCATCAGGCGTCTATGAGGGACAGTGTCAAATGCCTTTGCAAAGTCCAAGAACACAATATCCACAGCTGCTCCTCCATCCAGGCACCTGCTCACCTCCTCATAGAAGCAGATAAGGTTAGTTTGACAACTTCTATTCTTAGTAAACCCATGCTGGCTGTCACTTATTATACTATTTGATGTCACATACTCCAGTATATAGTCTTTTACTAACCCTTCCAGTATTTTCCCCACAATGGAAGTTAAGCTTACAGGCCTGTAATTGCCTGGCGAAGTTCTAGAGCCCTTTTTATATATTGGCACCACATTTGCCTTGCGCCAGTCACTTGGCACCACACCAGACATTACGGAATCCCTGAAGATGTTAGACAGCGGTACAGCAATAACAGAACTGAGTTCTTTAAGAACTCTGGGGTGTAACCCATCTTAGTAAATATTAGGAATATAAAAATAATATTAGTAAACATTTGTAAAAAATAGTAAATATCTAAATATTAGTGTCAATGTAAACTTAAGATTATATTTTCATGTAAAAGGTAATGTTGAGTTTAGTCATCATAGTGGACCTTTTATCACCTCTACCAACTTCAACTCACTTCAACACACTCAAAGTGTACAGTGTGATTGATACTACATGTAGTTTAAAGTCTTCCAGTAGCCAGAAATTGCACTATTTAGCCACCTCTTCCAATTTTGTGATTCACGTTACAGCTTATCTCATTATCAGAGTAAGCAGGAACTTCCTGAAGCACAGTGAATAAATATGGCTCTGGGGCGCAGGAACTAATTTCAGGAAGTGGATTATTTTTCATAAAGAAGAAGAGGGAACAGATGATCTGATTTTGTTCAGATATGGGTTTCCCCAGGGTGAATATTCACTATTAAAAAAAGGATGCAACTATTAAACAACCCGGACATTTCTAATTTCTCTCTATTCTTTACCTAGATTTTCATTATATTCATAAGACATTTGTGGTTACACTGGATACCAAAACTCTGAGTTGTGAAAGAATCACAAATGTACCTACATAATGCTAATGTCCACTGTGCAAACTATGCAACAACCAAATACTAAATAGGTTAAGATCACATGAAAGTATGTAAAATGTTCAATTTTCATATGTGTGGAAGTCTATGTCCATGGAAAACAATTACTTAAGTCTTTTAAAGTCTGGGGTGAGACTTATCAGTGCTTCTATGGCAATTTTCTGTAAATTCTTGAAAACTAACCCACCATCAAACTCAAAGTGCCAGCATATAATAAATCTCGGCCTATGTCCTTGGACTGTATTTTGCAAGGTTTATGGGATTCCAGCATTCATTTTATCCCCATTTGTTAAAGGGAACCTGCTACCAGACCCATTCACACATAAATGAGGGAGTATTTTAAGCAGTGAGAACATAGCAACATTGCCTGTCTTAACCCCTTACTGACAGGTGACATAATACTACATCACATGCCGGGTGCGGGTGCATGGAAAGGGCTCACGGGCTAAGTCCTCTCAATAGCCGGTAAGTCTTTGCTGCATATTGCAGCAAAGGCTTACCGGCAACACCCGCGATCAGTGCTGGCGGTTTTCCTGTGGGAACCCCCATCTTGCCGAGGATTGTCGCTCCCCGTGACGCCATCGGGGAGCGGCAATCCGTCGCCATGACAACCTCGGGTCTTCCGAAGACCCGAGGCTGCTTTGTTTTAACCCATGCATTACAATGTGTTATCAGCACATTGTAATGAATGAGGAGGAAAATCCCCATATACTGTAGTATGGCAGTATATGATAGGATCGTACAGACAACCTAGGGTTAAAGTACCCTAGGGAGTCTGAAAAATAGTAAAAATTAAAAAACAAAGGGTTTTAAAAAAAATTATAATTAAAAAAACCCATAAAAATTAAAATCACCCCCATTCCCTAGAACGGAAATAAATATAAATAAATAGGAAAAATCATAAACACATTAGGTATTGACGCGTCCGAAAATGCCCAATCAAAATATAATAACTGTTTTTCACTGCTTCTAACCCTGTAACCGAAAATAGCGCCCAAAGTTGAAAATGGCACTTTTTTGCCATTTTAAAAAATATTAAAAATTCTATAAAAAGTTATCAAAAGGTCGTACACTCCTAAAAATTATAACATTGAAAACGTCATCAAAAGTTGCAAAAAACACCTTCCAAAGCTCTGTATACAAAGTATAAAAAAGTTATTAGCTCCAGAAGATGGCAAAATACAAATTTGTTTTTGTACAGTAGGTTTTCATTTTTGTAAATGTATGAAAACATTATAAAACCTATACAAATTTGGTATTCCTGTAATCATAGTGACCCAAAGAATAAGATAGACTTGTCATTTGGGGAGTACATTGAAATCCGTAAAATCCAACCCCACAAGAATACGGCGCAAATGCGTTTTTCACCAATTTCACTGCATTTGGAATTTTTTTCCCGCTTCCCAGTACATGGCATGGAATATTAAATACCACCATTTTGAAGTGTAATTTGTTAAGCAGAAAATAAGCCATAACACAGCTCTGTACATGGAAAAATAAAAAAGTTATAGATTTTTGAAGGTGGGGAGTGGAAAATGAAAACGCAAAAACGGAAAAGGGCTGCGGCAGCACAGGGTTACAAGGAACCTGTCACCAAGAGACCAATTTTTAGCACACCCCTGGTCCACACAGAGCATAGTACATACACTGCCTATAAAAAATAGGTTATAAAGAAAAAAAGATATGTTATATTGTACCTTTCAATGCCATGTGCTTTGTGACTAGGCACCTGGGAGTGGCTGGAAAGGAGCAGTTTCCCCCACCCTTGAGAAAGTACTCCTCCATGTGTCATAAATAACACATGGAGGAGTGGGGGAGTACTAAAAAAAAAAAAATCGGTCTCCTTGTGACAGGCAATGTTCCTATGTTCTCACTGCTTAAAATACTCCCTCGTTTCTCTATAATTTTCAGTGTCAGATATGCCCTATGCATGATCCTCTACAGATTTGTTGACATGTCACATCATCCAAAGAGACCCTCCCAATCATTAGAATTAGAAGGGGGTGTCCAATTTCAGCAAATAATGAATATGGTTTGTGTAAGGAAAAGTTATACAATTTTCCAATATAGTTTTTGCATTAAGTCCTCGAAGTTTTCCAGACCTCCTCTTGCTGTCCTGCTATAGAAAGCTTCTACATTTACTTCCAGTGGATAGAAGCTTTGTAGAAGCTTTCTATAGCAGGACGGCAAGGGGAGGTCTAGAAACATGCGATAAATTGATACAAAAATTGTGTAACTTTTCTTTACACAAACCATATAAATTTTTTGCTGAACGTGGACAACCCCTTTAAGGTGCTGCTGCTTCATCTGCCTGAACCAGCATCTTTTCTGACTCTTATTTTAGATCTTCTTATTCAGATTTATAAGAATGTATGTATATTAAATCCAATTTGCCAAGCCCATTTTTAAAACACATGGCGTCAGACCAAGGATCACCGATGATTCACTTTCCAGAATTTCCTGATGGAAACCTTGGATACCATGTGTTTAATGGATGACATTGGATAGCTACAGGTATAATTTTCTTTTTTTCTAGATACCTCTGTATGGCTTCGTTTCCTGCACTAGTAGAACTGTGAATCAATTTATTAAAAGTTGCAACATGCAGTAAATTACACCGTTCTAGCCATGTGAAAGACCCTTATGTCAAAGTGACCCACTTTTAACTGCAGGAAAAAAAAATCCCATATGTTACTTTGGACAGAATATACTTCAGTCATGGGCAAAAAAAAAGTAACTCTGGGGTTTGGGAAATGAAAAGCATAAGTTTGTTTTTAATAGCCAACTTACAGGGCATCTACCACCAGGATGAAGGACTCTATGCAAATGAGCCTGAGGGGCTCTAGGCTCCATTAAAACCTATAAAGACTGGAGTCCCTCAGGCGTAAAAATTAGCACAGAACAGTACAGTCTCCAAGAAGAGCTTATAATATTATAACATCACGATTTAATATCCCTATAACTTAAGGCAAATTCTAGTATCAAATATCAATCAATCATTCTCTGAAGCCATATTTAGATGAAGATGACTGTATAAAAAGTCCAATTTGTAACTGCAACAGATAAATGAGAGGTGTCATGAATCTACAATGAATTTATTGATACAATTTTTGTACACTGCACCACAGAAGAAAAGAGGGAGCCAGAAATGAAATTGGCCCTGGTGGTCTGGAGTCCTGAAACGCTGTATACTGCTTCAGTGTCATAACTTGGGAGTGATACAACTACTGACGATACAGTGAAGCTCCTATGCCTTCCCTGGTCCTGTCACCTGCATAGAGTCCGCGCTGATCACTTCCCCTCCGAGCCTCTGCCCGAGCTGTAGAGCCAGTTTGGATTTACCGGTTCCTGTGGCCCCTAGAACAATTACGAGAGGCAAAGTGCGTTTCACACAGTGCGCCGCCATCTTCCCGTCGTCTCCGTGCACTGCCAGAGCAGGAAGAGGCAGACCCTGCCCCTAGCAACCAGCTCTCGTTCTTCCGCTACTGTGTGTCATGTCTAGGGCACATGAATTATTACACCATTCTCCTCAGAGGCTTCCCCTACTATGTCGCCGAGGCTTCCCCTTTTAGGCGTCACTATTTTCCTAACGAAGTACAGTGGCAGAACATAGGGTCCTTTGTTATCTGTTGTAATCCATCTACTGCCTTTGCGCTGGAATAGATACAGTTAACAGATTTTCATTGGTAGGCATTTAGGGGAATCTGTTTCCCCTAAACTTTTAACATGTCTTTATACAGCAGGGGTTTAGAGGTGTAACCGTATTTTGCTCACCTCTGCCCAAAGTCGCACTAAAAAAGAGGAGGAGAAGAGGTATTGTGGGGCTGGTGAGAGGAGGCCAATTTCACCTTATCTCCAGTGGTACTGGTACCCTCAGAGTCTTTACACTTTCATGTAAAAATGGCTGTCCATGTACCAAAGGAAAATCCTTTATTTATAATCTGTCACCCTGGCTTGTAACGTGCAGTGCCCATATATACAGGACTGGAATAATATTGCTGTGCCTATATATAAAAGAGAGGAGCCATAGTACTGTGCTGTGCCCATATATACAGGATAGGAGTAGTAGTACTGCGCTGTGCCCATATATTATGGATTGGAGTAATATTACTGTGCTGTGCCCATATATACAGGATTGGAGAAGTGGTACTGTGTTGTGCCCATATATACAGGAGAGGAGGCGTAGTACTGTGCAGCCTCCATATATACAGGATTGGAGTAGTAGTGCTGTGCTGTGCCCATATATACAGGAGAGGAGGCGTACTGTGCAGCCTCCATATATACAGGATTGGAGTAGTAGTACTGTGCTGTGCCCATATATACAGGAGAGGAGGCGTACTGTGCAGCGGCCATATATACAGGATTGGAGTAGTAGTACTGTGCTGTGCCCATATATACAGGAGAGGAGGCGTAGTACTGTGCAGCCTCCATATATACAGGATTGGAGTAGTAGTACTGTGCTGTGCCCATATATACAGGAGAGGAGGCATACTGTGCAGCCTCCATATATACAGGATGGGAGTGGTAGTACTGTGCTGTGCCCATATACAGTTAGGGCCAGAAATATTTGGACAGTGACATAATTTTCGCGAGTTGGGCTCTGCATGCCACCACATTGGATTTGAAATGAAACCTCTACAACAGAATTCAAGTGCAGATTGTAATGTTTAATTTGAAGGGTTGAACAAAAATATCTGATAGAAAATGTAGGAATTGTACACATTTCTTTACAAACACTCCACATTTTAGGAGCTCAAAAGTAATTGGACAAATAAACATAACCCAAACAAAATATTTTTATTTTCAATATTTTGTTGCGAATCCTCTGGAGGCAATCACTGCCTTAAGTCAGGAACCCATGGACATCACCAAACGCTGGGTTTCCTCCTTCTTAATGCTTTGCCAGGCCTTTACAGCCGCAGCCTTCAGGTCTTGCTTGTTTGTGGGTCTTTCTGTCTTAAGTCTGGATTTGAGCAAGTGAAATGCATGCTCAATTGGGTTAAGATCTGGTGATTGACTTGGCCATTGCAGAATGTTCCACTTTTTTGCACTCATGAACTCCTGGGTAGCTTTGGCTGTATGCTTGGGGTCATTGTCCATCTGTACTATGAAGCGCCGTCCGATCAACTTTGCAGCATTTGGCTGAATCTGGGCTGAAAGTATATCCCGGTACACTTCAAAATTCATCCGGCTACTCTTGTCTGCTGTTATGTCATCAATAAACACAAGTGACCCAGTGCCATTGAAAGCCATGCATGCCCATGCCATCACGTTGCCTCCACCATGTTTTACAGAGGATGTGGTGTGCCTTGGATCATGTGCCGTTCCCTTTCTTCTCCAAACTTTTTTCTTTCCATCATTCTGGTACAGGTTGATCTTTGTCTCATCTGTCCATAGAATACTTTTCCAGAACTGAGCTGGCTTCTTGAGGTGTTTTTCGGCAAATTTAACTCTGGCCTGTCTATTTTTGGAATTGATGAATGGTTTGCATCTAGATGTGAACCCTTTGTATTTACTTTCATGGAGTCTTCTCTTTACTGTTGACTTAGAGACAGATACACCTACTTCACTGACAGTGTTCTGGACTTCAGTTGATGTAGTGAACGGGCTCTTCTTCACCAAAGAAAGTATGCAGCGATCATCCACCACTGTTGTCATCCGTGGACGCCCAGGCCTTTTTGAGTTCCCAAGCTCACCAGTCAATTCCTTTTTTCTCAGAATGTACCCGACTGTTGATTTTGCTACTCCAAGCATGTCTTTTATCTCTCTGATGGATTTTTTCTTTTTTTCCAACCTCAGGATGTTCTGCTTCATCTCAATTGGGAGTTCCTTTGACCGCATGTTGTCTGGTCACAGCAACAGCTTCCAAATGCAAAACCACACACTTGGAATCAACCCCAGACCTTTTAACTACTTCATTGATTACAGGTTAACGAGGGAGACGCCTTCAGAGTTAATTGCAGCCCTTAGAGTCCATTGTCCAATTACCTTTGGTCCCTTGAAAAAGAGGAGGCTATGCATTACGGAGCTATGATTCCTAAACCCTTTCTCCGATTTGTGTGCACTTTCAGCCCATATTATATATATAATTGTATTTCTGAACATGTTTTTGTAAACAGCTAAAATAACAAAACTTGTGTCACTGTCCAAATATTTCTGGCCCTAACTGTATACAGTACAGAAGTAGTAGTACTGTACTGTGCCCATATATACAGGAGAGGAGCTGTAGTACGGTGCTGTGCCCATATATACAGGAGAGGAGCTGTAGTACGGTGCTGTGCCCATATATACAGGATTGGAGTAGTAGTACTTTGCTGTGCCCATATATACAAAAGAGGAGGCATAGTACTGTGCAGCGCCATACATACAGGATATGAGAAATACCTCCTAACTTTTGGGCTAAAGAAAGAGGGACAAAAAGTCCCTTCTTTTTTCTTAAACCACACCCCTTGCCCTACCCTCAAATATAGTATAATATCGTCCTTAACCCCTTAGTGACCAAGCTCATTTGCTCCTCGATGACCAGGGCCTATTTTTCAAAACCAGCATGTGTCAGTTTATCCGGTAATATTCTGGTTATAACTTCAGAATGCTTTAACTTACCCAATTGTTTTTGAGTTTGTTTTTCCGTTACATTTTGTTTGATATATTTAACATTTATTTATAAAAAAAGGTTGAATTTGGTAAACATTTTGAAAAAATTTGCTATTTTAAAACTTCAAATGTTCTGTTTTTTAAACTGATAGTTACTAACTAACATTTACTATATCTCAGCTTTGTGTTGTTGTAATTTTAGAAGCGTACTCTTGTTTTATTACGATACTAGAAAGATCACAAATCAAACAGCATTCTCTCAAATTTTCTAAAAATATTATAGAATCAATTTTTTTAGGGACCATTTCATTTATATAGGGGTTTTGGAAGTTCTGTTAATCAAACCCCCCCCACATTTCACCCCGTTCTATTAACTTCACCTCTCAAACAATTCAAAACAGCCGGTAGGAAGCTTGTTAACCCTTTATGTATTTTAGAGAAATTCAAACAAAATGAAGGTTTGATTTAGAATTCACTAATATTTATCATTAATACATTCATTTAGCTGCAAAATTTACCTACATTAACTGAATAAAAGTAGGAAATGCATCTAAAAGTATATTATGCACTTTTTTCCAAGTAAGAGGACACCCCATTTGTGGCTGTAACCCGCTGTCAGGGCACATGGCAGATGTGGAAGGGAAGGAGCCATTGAGCTTATTAAGTTTAGGGCAGAATAGTTTTCAGGTGCCATGACGTGTTTGTAGAGCCCCTGGGGCCATGTTCACACGTGGCATTTTGGTTACGTTTTGAAACACAATCCAAAGGCTCCACCTGCGATCACATGTTGAGGTAAGATTTCATTTAACCTCTTCCCGACGTGCGCCGTACTAGTACGGCACGCGCCGGGTCTCCTCGCGGGCCGAAACCCTCTCCATAGCCGGTAAACCTTTGCTGCATATTGCAGCAAAGGCTTACCGGTAACTTGTCGGTTGCTTTCACGTCGATCGCAGCTGGCAATGCTGCCGGCGGTTTCAAAAAGATGACGTCACAGCGGCGTTCCGTTGCCATCACAGCTTCGGGTCTCTTGAAGGCCCGAAGCTGTCTTGTTTTAACCCATTCATTACAATGGGCTATTAGCACATTGTAATGAATGAGGAGTAAAATCCCCATTTACTGCCATATTGCAGTATGGCAGCATATGGTAGGAGCGATCAGACAACCTAGGGTTAAAGTACCCTAGGGAGTCTGAAAAATAGTAAAAATAAAAAAAAGTAAAAAAAAAAATTATAATAAAAAAAACCTAATAATTCAAATCACCCCCCCTTTCCCTAGAACTGATATAAATATTAACAAACAGTAAAAATCATAAACACATTAGGTATCGCCGCGTGCGAAAATGCCCGATCTATCAATATATAATAACGGTTTTTCACTGCGTTTAGCCCCGTAACAGAAAATAGCGTCCAAATTTGAAAATGGCATTTTTTTTGCCATTTTGAAAAATATAAAAAAATTAATAAAAAGTGATTAAAAGGTCATACAGTCCTAAAATTATAGCAATGAAAACAACATCAAAACTCGCAAAAATTGACACCACCCACAGTTCCGTACACCAAAGTATGAAAAAGTTATTGGCGCCAGAAGATGTCAAAATCCCCCAAATAATTTTGTACAGGAGGTTTTAATTTTTTTAAATGTATGAAACCATTATAAAACCTATACAAATTTGGTATCCACGTAATCGTACCGACCCAAAGAATAAAGTCGACATGTTATTTGGTGCGCACAGTGAAAGCTGTAAAATCCAAGCCCACAAGAAAACGTCACAAATGTGTTTTTTCACCATTTTCACTGCATTTGGAATTTCTTTCCTGCTTCCCAGTACACGGCATTGGAATATTAAATACCGTCACTACAAAGTGCAATTTGTTACGCAAAAAATAAGCCATCACAGAGCTCTTTATGTGGAAAAAATAAAAAAGTTATAGATTTTTGAAGGTGGTGAGGGAAAAATGGAAGTGAAAAAACTAAAAAATGCTAAGTCGTTAAGGGGTTAATTTGCATTTGGCTAACGTGTTAGAAACAGAATGTTACCAAAATATTTTTTCACAAGTGGAACCTTTGGATTGCGTCTCCAAACATAACCAAAATGCCACGTATGAAGAGGCCTCAGGTACCACAAACCTTTATCCCAGAGAATTTGTAAACTTTTTGTCATAGGGTATAGGGGAAATTTTACCCCCTTGCCCCTGATGGCCTTTTCCATTTTACTTTCTGTTTTTCTCCGCCTAATTTCAAAAATCAATAAAATTCTAAATGCATTAATATTGACAAGAAACCACATTTGCGCAATTTTCTTGTGAGATCTATTTTTACATCTTTCTATATACATTACAAATGGCATCTCTAATATATTCTTTGGATTGGTACGATCACAGGGATACCAAATTGATATAGGTTTTAGTAAATGTTAATTAAAACATATGTACCAAAGAAAAATGATTACCTGTACCATATTCTGACTCCAGTAACTTTTCTTAGGTCTCATTTTTTTCCTGGACAAGCTGTTGTTTCATTGCTACCACTTTAGGGACTGTGAGGCCTTTAGATCACTTTTGATTATGCTTTTTATGTGTTGCGAAAAGGCAAAAAAGTGTTGATTCAGACATTTGAGCACATTTTTCCGTTATGGGGTTCACCACCAGTAATAACCGTTTTTAGATCTTTATAGATTGGAAATTTTAGGACGCGGTGATACCTAATATGTTGTGTTTTTCTACTTTTTTCCAATTTTTTTTTATTATTTATCGGTTTATATGTGTTAGGGGCTTTTGGGACATTTTTCTGAATTTTATTTTTCATTTTTATGAATTCTTTATTTTTTGTGGTTTTTTTTTACTCTTTTTATTTTTACAATGCTAGCATATGAACTTGTGATACGAACATATAATCACTAGGGCAGCACCGTGGCTGAGTGAGTAGCACATCTGCCTTGCAGCACTGGCTTCCTGGGTTTGAATCCCACCCAGGTCAACATCTGCAAAGAGTTTGTATGTTCTATCCGTGTTTGCGTGGGTTTCCTCCGGGTACTCTGGTTTCCTCCCACACTTCAAAACATACTGTTAGGTTGTTTAGATTGTGAGCCCCATGGGGACAGGGACCAATTTGACATGCCTGTGCAGCGCTGCGTAATCTGTGTGCGCTATATAAATAAAGAATTATTATTATTATCACTAGTTCATAATAATGCACTGCAATAACCATGTATTGCAGTGTATTAGAAATGTCAGCCTATGCACTTGCATAGGTTGACAGTCAGCTAATTGGTCTGGCCACTGGCAGATGCCTTTGGCAGACCCAAGAACCTTCGTTAGGTCCCCTGCTGCCCAGCTGTAAAGATGCGATTGCGGGGTGCCGAGAGGGGAGGGTCCCCTCCCTTTACAGGTGTGTAAATCCGGCTGTTAACCCGTTTAATCCCACGGTCAATGTCATAAGACAGCCAGGGCACTGCTATTCCGTGCACGGGGGCCCAAGCAAAAGGCCCCTCAGTGACCGACGGAGAAATCTGTATGGGTGGTCAGTAAGGGGTTAAAGGAAATCTATGAATAGGATGAAGGATTGTAAACCAAGCACACTTACATGATGGTGTGTGTCCCCTCTGGAAGGATCTGCTCTTCTTTTAGCTCCTTAAACCTTGTTTTTAAAAGAACAAAAAAAACTTTTAAAAGTATGCAAATGAACTTGAGGTGCTCCAGACTCCTTTGAAAGCTATGGAACCCAGAGCCCCAGAGTCATTTACATAATTTTAAAGGTTTTTAAAAAAAAAAAAAAAACAAGGGCATAATAAACTAAAATAAGAGCAGATCATGCTGATCACACCAGTATGTAAGTGTGCTTAGTTTACAACATTATCGGAATGGATCCTTACAGAATAAATGCATAATATTAAAATACCAAAAAAGTTAAATAAAAAAAGAATACACACATGTCCATAAAAAAACATTTATATACATGTTGTTAACATATTGTCGTAGACTTGTTCACAGCAAGTTCAATGTTCGGAGCACCACCAGAGGTAAGGATTAGAAGACCGGAGGGGATGGGGGGAGAATTCATCTCTCCAGATTAAGCTCCTCCTATCGCTTCAACAAACCCCACCCCCAGCGGACCTGAGAGGAAACTGCACACAATAAGTAAGTTCAAAAAATCAAGCCCCTCCTGCCATCCAGTCTGAGAAGGGCTTTAACAAACCCCACCTCCAGCGGACCTGAGAGGAAACTACACTCAACAAATGACGGACTAAAAAGGTAACCTCCTAAATTAATGGGATAAAACCTGCCTCTTTTTCGCTGATGTACCAATAGGAAAAACTCAGGGTTTTTGAGCCCGAAATGTAGTCTCTATCATCCAAATCTCCCAACATATAGAATCCACACCACGGCACCACAATGAGAAACCACATGACACAATGGACTACACACTGATTTGCTCATTGATTTTGTTGTATAAGAGAGTGTCTGTTTTTCTTTAAAGCTTTCCTAGACGCTCTAGCCACCATCCATACAGGATAGCCTCTTTATAGTAACCTAGTTTTAAGATTCACAGTTTGTTTCCCAAATTCAGTGTCTGAGGAGCACAATCTATTCAGCCTTACAAATTCTCCTACTAGAACAGCCTTGATTGTATGCTGTGGATGACTACTAGTAGCATACAGGGTATTATTGCCTGACATTTCTATACAAGAGATGGTGGTCTCAACTTTACTATTGCCCATTGACTTCAACTGTATATCCAAAAATGTTATCAATGTATTGTCACGGGTGCTCCCGCGATCGCTGTCTTGGATCGCGGGCGCACCCGTGTTCCTGCTGCTGCCCAGGGTCCCGGGCCCTGTTAACTTTCCCTGGCTCCCGCGATGTCCTTTCTGGCTCCCGCGGCTCGGAGCGCCCGTCTCCTAGGGCGTGCGCGCCGTCACTCTAAGATTTAAAGGCCCAGCGCGCCAATAATTGGCGCTGGCCTGCTATAAGTTTCTGCCCCTTCCTGGGACCCTTGCCGGATCTTTGAGCCTCACAGCCTAAGAGAAATCTTCCTTGCAAGTATTACTGCATTCCTGTGTCCTCCAGCGTTCCTGTGTCCTCCCTGCCTTCCTGTGTGTTCCTGCTCCCGAGTCCTGTGTTGCCGTGTTACCTGTGTTCCTGTGCCTGTGTTCCCGTCCCCTTCTGCCTGGACCTCCTGTTGCTGACCCCGGATTGGACTGTCTCCTGTTAAGGTACCTAGACCTCGGCTGACACCGCGCGCTAGTCGCACCTGTGGAACGACCTGGTGGTATCCTGCCGCAGCAAGTCCAACCCGCTTTGCGGCGGGCTCTGGTGAAGACCAGGTGCCACTTAGACTCCGGTCCCAGGTGTCAGCTAGTACCACCTCCCGTGGTGGTCCAGGGGATTCACACACCCCGAATCCTGACATATATTTTCCAAATAACTTGTAAAAGACAGGTTGATATTATTATCATTAATATAATCCAAAAGCCAACCATACAATCAAGAGGTCGTTGTTGCACCGTCTCTACCAAAAAATACAATAACCAAAAGGATTATATAGATGATGAGCTAAAGCTGTAGTTTGAGTTCCAAGTTTGTTGATTGTTACATGTAGTCCATGTTGCATGTGGTCTCTCTTTGGGGTGCCGTGGTGTGGGTTCTCTATGTTTGGAGAGATTTGGATGATAGGGATTACATTTCAGGCTAAAAAACCCTGGGTTTCTCCTATTGGTACAGCAGCTAAAAAAGAGGCGGGGTTTCATGCCCTTAGGGAGGTTCCCTTTCTAGTCTGTCATTTGTTGAATGTAGATTCCTCTCTGGTCCTCTGGAGGTTGGGGCTGTTAAAGCCCTTCTCAGGTTGGTATAATGTGGATAGTAGGAGGGGCTTGATTTTTCGAACTTACTTATTGTATCCAGCTTCCTTTCAGGTCCGCTGGGGGAGGGGTTTGTTGAAGCCTCTGTTAGAGTGGCTCAATATGAACGATAGGAGGAGCCTAATCTGGAGAGATGAATTCTCCTCCTAACCCCTCCTTTGCTAGGATTATTATGATATATGCATCAGATATATGTATCTTCTTGGAAATGTTTTTTATGGACATGCGTGTATTCTTTTTATAGGATTTTTTTTAGTATTTTAATTGTATGCCTTTATTCTCTAAGGAATTGTTCTGATAATGTGATGACTTTTTCATTGACTAGACACGTAATTGTTATTTTGGGAATGACCCTAGTAGTCACGTATACATTACATGATCAGATTGATTACGTCACATGTAGTTCACAGGTATATAAGTTTGGTCTGTGTATGGAGAATTAGGCTACGAGTAAGAGCCATGTGAGGGCTCGAAACATGTCAGCTACAATGCATTTATAGTTTATGAGAATGATTTTTTAATATGGAAGAATAAAATTTGGAAAACTTTTTATACAGTACTGGATGTTCCTTATAAGATTAGTAGTACTGTGCTCATAAATACAGGATGGGAGTATTAGTAGTGTGGTGTGTGGTGTCTATATATACATGATAGTAGTAACAGGATAGGAGTATTGTTACTATGTGATATCCATATATACAGGAAATAAGCAGCAGTGCTGTGCCCATATATACAGGATAGGAGAAGTAGTAATGTGCTGGGTCCATATCTACAGGATTATAGTAGTAGTACTGTGCTATGGCTATGTATACAGGATAGGAGTAGAAGTACAGTTTTTAGCACATATATACAGGATAGAAGTATAAGTATTCTGTGCTACCCATATATACAGGATATGAGTAGTACTGCTATTCCCATATATACATGATAGGACTAGTAGTGCTGTGCTATAGCCTGGTGTAGGATAGGAGTAGCCATGCTGTGCTACAGCCTGATGTAGGATAGGAGAAAAAATGCTGTGATAGCCTGGTGTATGATAGACGTTTTGTGCCCAAATAGTTATAAAGAAGACATAGACAAACAGATACAAACAGAAAAAAACGCAGACATAGAGACATGCATATAACATATATGTAGTTCACACTTGTGCTCTGTCTCTCTTCTGTTGTAGTGCTGTCAATTGTTCATAGCCACTGCCCCCCGGGTGTAATTGTTAAATATTATTTTTGATTATGAGAATTCTTTTTGGTGTCCTTTTACCCCTTAATGACGTGGCCCTTTTTAATTTTTGTGTTTCCATTTTTTGCTCCCCACCTTCAAAAATCCATTATTTATATTTATTTTTTTTTTATTTTTCCATGTACAGAGCTGTATGAGGGCTTGTTTTCTGCATAACAAACTATACCTTCCAATGAATGTAATATTCCTCGAATGGTTCTGGGGTTAGCACTACAGCCTTGCGGCACTGGGGTTCAAGTCCCATCCAGGTCAACATCTGCAAAGAGTTTGTATGTTCAGTCAGTGTTTGCGTGGGTTTCCTCTGGGTTCCTCTGGTTTCCTACCACACTCCAAAATATACTGGTGGGTTGCTTATAATTGTGAGCCCAATGGGGACAGGGACTGATTTGGCAAGCGCTGTGTAAATAAAATATTCAGAAAATAATAAAGAATTATTGTGTGTGTGTCCTCAATATGTCCATGTGTCGGCCCCCATGTCTCTGTCAGATATATATACCTAAACAAGCAGGATGTCTTGTATGTGTCTCTATATATGGTTTTCTTTAAAATTAGGCTTAAACTTCCTATTGGCAGCATGTAAATTCTGTGCAATGTATAGAGAAGCTTGAAAAAGAATCCCATCTTTGTTTGCCTGGAATTGACAAAAACATGTGCACCATATATTTACTTTAATAATAATAATCTTTATTTATATAGCGCCATCAAATTCAAATAGTGAGGGCCCTGCTCACAAGAGCTTACAGACTATGAGGATGAAGAGGGTGACACAAGAGGTAAAATATATTGAATAATGGTCCAGCCATTCTTTATAAGGGAACAATATAAAATAATTTCATAAATAAAAATTCTGCTGCTAGAACCAGCCATCAGCCGCCATCTTAAAGTGACTGCAGAGAAGCCTGGAACTTGGTATATATCTGGTGTTTGCTGGACACAGGATGGATTAGTAAAGGGAGAGTTGACATTTCATGCAGTTAGCGAGTGTGAATGAGAGGTTCAAATTAAGGTAGAGATTAATCTAATGTCACTGGCAGATCGAAGAGCATGGGTTAGGCAATAGATTGAGATGAGAGAAGAGAGATAGGGAGGTGCAGCATTATTCAGAGCTTTGTGGATGAGGGTTATTATTTTAAAGTGAATATGGAAGGAGACAGGCAGCCAGTGCAGTGATTGGCACAAACTGGAGGCATCCGTGTAGCGTTTGGTCTGAAAGGCGAGCCTGGCTGCTGCATTAAGAATAGATTGTAGTGGAAAGAGTTTCGTTTGTGGAAGACCAATTAGTACGGAGTTACAGTAGTGTATTCGAGAGTGAATCAGAGCAACAATTAGTATTTTAGAGGTCTCAATTGTCAGAAATGGTCGGATTCTGGAGATGTTTCTCAGATGCATGCGGCAATAGCGAGCAAGAGATTGAATACACGGTGAAAAAGAGAGGTTGAGTCCAGCACAACCCCAAGACAGCGGGCCTCCGGTCTTGGTGCTATATTCATCCCACAGACCGTGATGGAGAGGTCAGGGTTAGGTCGGTTAGTAGATGCTGGAAAGACACAAAGTCCAGTCTTAGAAAGATTACGTTTCAGAAAGAGAGAGGACATTATGCTACATACAGCAGAGAGACAATCACTAGTGTTCTGGTTTAACCCCTTATCACCGACACTAGTTTTCAGCTCAATGACTAAACTCGATTTTTCAAATCTGACATGTCTCATGATAATTGGTTATAACTTCGGAACGCTTTAACATATCCCGGTGATTTTGAGAATGTTTTCTCGTGATACATTGTACTTCATGTTAGTTATAAAATTTAAGTGATACGTTTTGCGATTCGTTCTGAAAAAAAGTGAAAATTTGGCAAAAGTTTGTAAAAATTCTTCATTTTCCAAGTTTGAAATGTTCTGCTTTCCAGACAGGAAGTAAAACTACCCAAAAAGCTTGATAAATTACATTTACGGAATGTCTGCTTTATGTTGGGATGATATTTTATGCATCCTCTCACTTTTCTAGTATGTTATGAGGTGCAGAACTTTAGGTGCGATTTTTCTCATTTTCATGAAAATTGCCAAAACTCACATTTTGAGGGAAAACTCAGCTTCCAAGTGACTTTGTAAGGCCTAAATAATAGTAAAACCCCATAAA
Organism: Engystomops pustulosus; assembly: GCF_040894005.1. Lineage (NCBI taxonomy): Eukaryota > Metazoa > Chordata > Amphibia > Anura > Leptodactylidae > Engystomops > Engystomops pustulosus. The sequence goes on from NC_092412.1 coordinate 132,993,331, forward strand.
TTACCCCACTATAGAAACTTCACCCCTCAACGTATGTAAAACAACTTCTATTAAGTCCATTAACCCTTTAAGTGTTTCACATGGGTTAAAACAATATGGACCTGCGATTTAGAAACTATGGAATTTTTTTTGGAAAATACATTCATTTAGGCCAAACTGACAGTTTCAGAATAAATTAAATGATGAAACGCACTGCAACGTTTGATGCCCAATTCCTCCCGAGTGTACTGATACCCCATATGTGGTGGTAAACTTCTGTACAGGCGCACGGCCAAGTATACAATGAATGGAGGCGCCATTCACTGCAGATTTGTATTGTCACATTGTACTACCTATACATTTTAATTTTTTTTGGTAATGCAAACATATGAGGGCTTATTTTTTACGGAATGAGATACAATGTATAGATAATTCATTTAGGGGGTCTATAGCTTTTTTCCCCCGCTCACCGTAATGTAAAAATAATATTTTATCTTTATTCTCTGGTTCACTACGATTGCGGTGATACCTCATTTATATAGTTTTTCTTATCTTTGCTCAATTTTCCTGAGCAAAACCAATATTGGAGAATATCGCATTGTTTTTACTATTGACAAATTTTTAGGGCCATAACTTCTGTATTTTTATGTTGTTAGACCTGGTTGAGGGCTTATTTTTTGTGAAAAGAGTTGTTATTTTCAGTCGTATCATATTAGGGAACGTAGCTTTTTTTATCACTTTTTAGAACATTTTTTGTGATGGTGTTTGATGAAAAATTGTATATTACGGGAAGTTTTTCGTAGTTTTTTTTTTCATCGTTCACCGAGCGGGTTCAATATTGATTTAGATTTATTGTACAGATTAATACGGACGCGGTGATACCAAATATGTAAATTTTTCGTGTGTTTTTGTGTTTTATATACTGTATTTGCATTATATGTGTAACTGGGGAGATTATGGGACTTTATTTTATTTATTTAATTATTATTATAAAATGATTTAATCTTTTTTTTTTTACTTTCACATATTTTCCACCTTTTGGCTTGAACAAGCGATCATCCGATCACTTATTCAAGCCTCTACACTGCAATACACTTGTATTGCAGTGTATAGTGTAAGTAACTGAGCATGCCGCGCATGCTCAGTTACATACAGCCGGGTCCTGCCAGGAAGGCAGGACCCGGCGAGAAGAGGAGCCGACAGCCTCAGGTCACTTGCGGGACCCGGGGCAGCGGCAGGAGGGATCGGATCCCCTGGTAAGCACACCGGGGGGGTCCGATCCACGGGGGACACACTTGCACGCTGCGGTCATGGTTCATTTTTCAAGGGGACCAAGGCTCTGCAAAGGGAAGCTTGGCCAAACACCTGGGAACTTCAGAAAAGGATGGAAACACCACGGAAATGTACAGGAAACAGCAGGGGCAGCATGCATGGATGCCTCTGAGGCTGCTTAATCGCACCATTATGCCAAAATTATGGGCAACAGCATGGCCATGACAGAGTGACAGAATGAAGCTAGATAGCATCTAAAACATCCAATAATTGACCCTGACACTATAGGGGACGGCATGCAGAGGCAGCGGCAGCAGCGGCAGGCTAGAGAGTGGCATGGCGACATACCCTAAATGGACTCAGGTTTCACCAAAGGAGGTGAGCAAGAAGCGCTGAAATGATTTCCTATGTGAACAAAAGGTTGACGGTATATTTAGTCGATAACACAGCATGGTGGCGACATAGTGACCAAGTTCCATAACGTATCTGGTGAAACACCCGAAAAATAAGCCTGACACAGCTCTTTTGATAAGGGGACGGCATGTGGAGGCAGCGATGGAGACGACTTCCATGATTAAGAGCGACATTATGGGGCATTCATATTGCGCTGCTATGATTGCAACTTCAGGTCTCCAGCATGGCGGCGACAGATGGGCCGAGTTCCACTTAACCACCCCCAGTATGCGCAGGCATATGAATGCTAAACACCCCACTCAATGGAACCAAGGCCGTTTACCTCCGGCCAGGTCCACTACTGCTCCTTCCCCTGTATCATTTTCTGCCTCTGCTAGTCAGCTCCCTGCCAACGACCCCGGCACAAACACCTCCCGGGTGAAAACCACACCTTTGCCTCCACGATCCTCCACAGCGTCCACTAATGTCTCCATGCGTAGCGTCCAGCTCTCTATACCCCAGACGCTGGAGCGCAAGAGGAAATACAGTTGCACCCAACCATACGCCCAAGCCCTCAATAGTTTTCAAACCAGAGGAGCAGGTAGGTGGCCCTCCAGAAAAATGAAATAGATTGAGTGCCTGTATGTGGCAGTCCAAAAAAGTTTTCAAACCAGAGGAGCAGGTAGGTGGCCCTCCAGAAAAATGAAATAGATTGAGTGCCTGTATGTGGCAGTCCAAAAAAGTTTTCAAACCAGAGGAGCAGGTAGGTGGCCCTCCAGAAAAATTGAATAGATTGAGTGCCTGTATGTGGCACTCCCAAAAATTGTTTAAAACAGAGGACCGGGTAGGTGGCCCTCCAGAAAAATTAAATGCATAAAGTACTATAGCTAGAGCCAGTGGGCCCTGTCAAAAAATAGCCAGTTTCCTCTGCTTTAGTGTACAAAGAGGAGGAGAAGGAGGAAAATGAGGAGGAGGAGGAGTGCATAAATTATTCAGGTTGAGCTTCCTTCACCTGGTGGAGAATGAAAATCCGGAGAAATCCAGGCTTTATTCATCTTGATAAGCGTCAGCCTGTCAGCGCAGTCAGTCGACAGGCGTGTACGCTTATCGGTGATGATGCCACCAGCTGCACTGAAAACCCGCTCGGACAACACGCTAGCGGTAGGGCAGGCAAGAACCTCCAAGGCGTACAGCGCCAGTTCGTGCCACATGTCCAGCTTTGAAACCCAGTAGTTGTAGGGATCTGTGTGATCATTTAGGACGATGGTATGGTCAGCTACGTACTCCCTCACCATCTTTCTGTAAAGATCAGCCCTACTCTGCCGAGACTGGGGACAGGTGACAGTGTCTTGCTGGGGTGACATAAAGCTGGCAAAAGCCTTGTAAAGCGTACCCTTGCCAGTGCTGGACAAGCTGCCAGTTCGCCTACTCTCCCTCGCTACTTGTCCCGCAGAACTACGCACTCTGCCGCTAGCGCTGTCAGAAGGGAAATACTGTTTCAGCTTGTGCACCAGGGCCTTCTGGTATTCATGCATTCTCACACTCCTTTCCTCTCCAGGGATGAGAGTGGAAAGATTTTGCTTGTACCGTGGGTCCAGGAGAGTGAATACCCAGTAATCGGTGCTGGAATAAATTCTTTGAACGCGAGGGTCACGGGATAGGCAGCCTAGCATGAAATCTGCCATATGCGCCAGAGTACCAACGCGTAAGAATTCACTCCCCTCACTGGCCTGACTGTCCATTTCCTCCTCCTCCAACTCCTCCAACTCCTCTTCTTCTGCCCATACACGCTGAACAGTGAAGTACTGAACAATGGTCCCCTCTTGTGTCTCGCCAACATTCTCCTCCTCTTCCTCCTCATCCTCCTCCACCTCCACCTCCTCCGATATGCGCTGAGAAACAGACCTAAGGGTGCTTTGGCTATCAACAAGGGAATCTTCTTCCCCCGTCTCTTGTGACGAGCGCAAAGCTTCCGACTTCATGCTGATCAGAGAGTTTTTCAACAGGCCAAGCAGCGGGATGGTGAGGCTGATGATGGCGGCATCGCCACTGACCATCTGTGTTGACTCCTCGAAGTTACTCAGCACCTGACAGATATCAGACATCCACGTCCACTCCTCATTGTAGACTTGAGGAAGCTGACTGACCTGACTACCAGTTCTGGTGGAAGTTGACATCTGGCAGTCTACAATCGCTCTGCGCTGCTGGTAAACTCTGGATAACATGGTTAATTTTGAATTCCACCTCGTGGGCACGTCGCACAACAGTCGGTGAGCGGGCAGTTGGAGGCGGCGCTGCGCTGCCCTGAGAGTGGCAGCATCTGTGCTGGACTTCCTGAAATGCGCACAGATGCGGCGCACCTTCGTGAGCAAATCAGACAGATTGGGGTATGTCTTGAGGAAACGCTGAACTATCAGATTTAACACATGGGCCAGGCATGGCACATGTGTCAGTCTGCCGTGTTGCAGAGCCGCCACCAGGTTACGGCCGTTGTCACACACAACCATGCCTGGCTTCAGGTTCAGCGGTGCCAGCCACAGATCAGTCTGCGCCGTGATGCCCTGTAATAGTTCTTGGGCGGTGTGCCTTTTATCGCCTAGGCTCAGCAGTGTGAGCACCGCCTGCTGTCGCTTAGCGACGGCACTGCTGCTGTGCCTAGAGCTAGCGACTGATGGCGCCATGCCCATGGATGGTAGTTCGGAGGAGGAGGTGGAGGAGGGGTGGGAGGAGGCATAGTATGCCTGAAAGACCTGGACCGAGGTAGGCCCCGCAATCCTCGGCGTCGGCAGTATATGACCAGCCGCAGGGTCAGACTCGGTCCCAGCCTCCACCAAGTTAACCCAATGTGCCGTCAGCGATATATAGTGGCCCTGCCCGGCAGCACTCGTCCACGTGTCCGTGGTCAGGTGGACCTTGTCAGAAACGGCGTTGGTCAGGGCACGGATGATGTTGTCTGACACGTGCTGGTGCAGGGCTGGGACGGCACATCGGGAAAAGTAGTGGCGGCTGGGGACCGAATACCGAGGGGCGGCCGTCGCCATGAGGTTGCGAAAGGCCTTGGTCTCTACTAGCCTATAGGGCAGCATCTCCAGGCTAAGCAATCTGGAGATGTGGACATTAAGGGCTTGGGCGTGCGGGTGGGTTGCACTATATTTCCGTTTCCGCTCCAGCGTCTGGGGTATGGAGAGCTGAACGCTGGTGGATGCTGTGGAGGATCGTGGAGGCGACGATGGGGTTTTTGTGCCAGGGTCCTGGGCAGGGGGCTGACTATCAGCTGACAGCAGTGGTGTGCACGGCCGGAGGTGAACGGGCTTGGTGCCACTGAGTGGGGTGTTTAGCATTCATATGCCTGCGCATACTGGTGGTAGTTAAGCTAGTAGTGGTGGAACCCCTGCTGATCCTGGTTTGGCAAAGGTTTAAAGAACCTCCAGACTTCTGAAAATCTAGCCCTCGCCACGGGAGCTTGACTACGGGCAACATTTGGCGCTGATGCACCTGCTCTGGCCCTGCCTCTCCCTCTGGCCCCACCACTGCCTCTTCCAGCCTGTTCTGGTCGAGGACTCTCCTCCGTCTCAGAAGCACTGTGTTCACCCGGCCTCTCAACCCAGCTTGGGTCTGTCACCTCATCATCCTCCGATCCCTCAGTCTGCTCCCCCCTCGGACTTCCTGCCCTGACAACAACTTCACCACTGTCTGACAACCGTGTCTCCTCATCGTCGGACACCTCTTTACACACTTCTTCCACTACGTCAAGAAGGTCATCATCACCCACAGACTGCGACTGGTGCGGAAAATTGCTCAGCAGCAACCGGACAAGTGGTTTGTGACTGTGGGAAGGGTCCAGAAAACAGTTCCTCAGAGTATGCCGGTTCAAATGCCAAATTTTCCTGGGAGGGGGCAGACTGGGGGGAGGAGGCTGAGGTGCAGGAGCTGGAGGAGTGCCGATTTCGGTGACATGGGTGGACTGCGTGGAAGACTGACTGGTGGACAAATTGCTTGAAGCATTGTCGGCAATCCACGACATCACCTGTTCGCACTGTTCTGGCCTCAACAGTGCTCTACCACGAGTCCCAGTAACTTCAGACATGAACCTAGGGAGTGTAGCTCTGCGGTGTTCCCCTGCTCCCTCATCAGCAGGTGGTGTCTCACCCCGCCCAGGACCACGGCCTCTGACCCCTGCAGTAGTTGGAAGCCCACGTCCCCGCCCTCGTCCTCTACCCCTAGCCCTCGGGTTAAACATTTTGAAAATTAAAGTTATAACTTTAATTTTTTTTTAACTTTTTTTTTTTTTTTTTTTGTGTTTTTTAGTTTTTAAAACCAAACGATGCTATCCTATTGCTATGGCTATTTTCTAGCCAAGTATGAAAGCACACTGCTACGCCAGATGAGATGACGCTGAGTTATGTAAAAATAAACGTAAAATAAAAAGTAAATGGCAGACTGTGCCTAATTGAAATCCAACCCTTAATAAATTGTCCCACTTCGGTCTTTGCGATGGATATGTGCGTCACTAAGCGCTAAACACAACGGTCGCAAGTCTCACTACAAATTCCTCACAATATGGTAGTAGATGCACTACAGCAAGGACAGCCACCAGCAGATCAACCAGAAATAAAATATATAACGCTATTGTAGGCCTAAGTAAGCCGTTTGGATTCTCCTATGGCTATTTTCTAGCCAAGTATGATAGCACACTGCTATGCCAGATGAGATGACGCTGAGTTATGAAAAAATAAACGTAAAATAAAAAGTAAATGGCAAGCTGTGCCTAATTGAAATCCAACCCCTAATAAATTTTCTCACTTCGGTCTTTGCAATGGATATGTGCGTCACTAAGCGCTAAACACAACGGTCGCAAGTCTCACTACAAATTCCTCACAATATGGTAGTAGATGCACTACAGCAAGGACAGCCACCAGCAGATCAACCAGAAATAAAATATATAACGCTATTGTAGGCCTAAGTAAGCCGTTTGGATTCTCCTATGGCTATTTTCTAGCCAAGTATGATAGCACACTGCTATGCCAGATGAGATGACGCTGAGTTATGAAAAAATAAACGTAAAATAAAAAGTAAATGGCAGACTGTGCCTAATTGAAATCAAACCCCTAATAAATTTTCCCACTTCGGTCTTTGCGATGGATATGTGCGTCACTAAGTGCTAAACACAACGGTCGCAAGTCTCACTACAAATTCCTCACAATATGGTAGTAGATGCACTACAGCAAGGACAGCCACCAGCAGATCAACCAGAAATAAAATATATAACGCTATTCTAGGCCTAAGTAAGCCGTTTGGATTCTCCTATGGCTATTTTCTAGCCAAGTATGAAAGCACACTGCTATGCCAGATGAGATGACGCTGAGTTATGAAAAAATAAACGTAAAATAAAAACTAAATGGCAGACTGTGCCTAATTGAAATCCAACCCTTAATAAATTGTCCCACTTCGGTCTTTGCGATGGATATGTGCGTCACTAAGCGCTAAACACAACGGTCGCAAGTCTCACTACAAATTCCTCACAATATGGTAGTAGATGCACTACAGCAAGGACAGCCACCAGCAGATCAACCAGAAATAAAATATATATAACGCTATTGTAGGCGTAAGTAAGCCGTTTGGATTCTCCTATGGCTATTTTCTAGCCAAGTATGAAAGCACACTGCTATGCCAGATGAGATGACGCTGAGTTATGAAAAAATAAACGTAAAATAAAAAGTAAATGGCAGACTGTGCCTAATTGAAATCCAACCCTTAATAAATTTTCCCACTTCGGTCTTTGCGATGGATATGTGCGTCACTAAGTGCTAAACACAACGGTCGCAAGTCTCACTACAAATTCCTCACAATATGGTAGTAGATGCACTACAGCAAGGACAGCCACCAGCAGATCAACCAGAAATAAAATATATAACGCTATTCTAGGCCTAAGTAAGCCGTTTGGATTCTCCTATGGCTATTTTCTAGCCAAGTATGAAAGCACACTGCTATGCCAGATGAGATGACGCTGAGTTATGAAAAAATAAACGTAAAATAAAAACTAAATGGCAGACTGTGCCTAATTGAAATCCAACCCTTAATAAATTGTCCCACTTCGGTCTTTGCGATGGATATGTGCGTCACTAAGCGCTAAACAAAACGGTCGCAAGTCTCACTACAAATTCCTCACAATATGGTAGTAGATGCACTACAGCAAGGACAGCCACCAGCAGATCAACCAGAAATAAAATATATATAACGCTATTTTAGGCGTAAGTAAGCCGTTTGGATTCTCCTATGGCTATTTTCTAGCCAAGTATGAAAGCACACTGCTATGCCAGATGAGATGACGCTGAGTTATGAAAAAATAAACGTAAAATAAAAAGTAAATGGCAGACTGTGCCTAATTGAAATCCAACCCTTAATAAATTGTCCCACTTCGGTCTTTGCAATGGATATGTGCGTCACTAAGCGCTAAACACAACGGTCACAAGTCTCACTACAAATTCCTCACAATATGGTAGTAGATGCACTACAGCAAGGACAGCCACCAGCAGATCAACCAGAAATAAAATATATAACGCTATTGTAGGCCTAAGTAAGCCGTTTGGATTCTCCTATGGCTATTTTCTAGGCAAGTATGAAAGCACACTGCTATGCCAGATGAGATGACGCTGAGTTATGAAAAAATAAACGTAAAATAAAAAGTAAATGGCAGACTGTGCCTAATTGAAATCAAACCCTTAATAAATTTTCCCACTTCGGTCTTTGCGATGGATATGTGCGTCACTAAGCGCTAAACACAACGGTCGCAAGTCTCACTACAAATTCCTCACAATATGGTAGTAGATGCACTACAGCAAGGACAGCCACCAGCAGATCAACCAGAAATAAAATATATAACGCTATTGTAGGCCTAAGTAAGCCGTTTGGATTCTCCTATGGCTATTTTCTAGCCAAGTATGAAAGCACACTGCTATGCCAGATGAGATGACGCTGAGTTATGAAAAAATAAACGTAAAATAAAAACTAAATGGCAGACTGTGCCTAATTGAAATCCAACCCTTAATAAATTGTCCCACTTCGGTCTTTGCGATGGATATGTGCCTCACTAAGCGCTAAACACAACGGTCGCAAGTCTCACTACAAATTCCTCACAATATGGTAGTAGATGCACTACAGCAAGGACAGCCACCAGCAGATCAACCAGAAATAAAATATATATAACGCTATTGTAGGCGTAAGTAAGCCGTTTGGATTCTCCTATGGCTATTTTCTAGCCAAGTATGAAAGCACACTGCTATGCCAGATGAGATGACGCTGAGTTATGAAAAAATAAACGTAAAATAAAAAGTAAATGGCAGACTGTGCCTAATTGAAATCAAACCCTTAATAAATTTTCCCACTTCGGTCTCTGCGATGGATATGTGCGTCACTAAGCGCTAAACACAACGGTCGCAAGTCTCACTACAAATTCCTCACAATATGGTAGTAGATGCACTACAGCAAGGACAGCCACCAGCAGATCAACCAGAAATAAAATATATAACGCTATTCTAGGCCTAAGTAAGCCGTTTGGATTCTCCTATGGCTATTTTCTAGCCAAGTATGAAAGCACACTGCTATGCCAGATGAGATGACGCTGAGTTATGAAAAAATAAACGTAAAATAAAAAGTAAATGGCAAGCTGTGCCTAATTGAAATCCAACCCCTAATAAATTTTCTCACTTCGGTCTTTGCGATGGATATGTGCGTCACTAAGCGCTAAACACAACGGTCGCAAGTCTCACTACAAATTCCTCACAATATGGTAGTAGATGCACTACAGCAAGGACAGCCACCAGCAGATAAACCAGAAATAAAATATATAACGCTATTGTAGGCCTAAGTAAGCCGTTTGGATTCTCCTATAGCTATTTTCTAGCCAAGTATGAAAGCACACTGCTATGCCAGATGAGATGACGCTGAGTTATGAAAAAATAAACGTAAAATAAAAAGTAAATGGCAGACTGTGCCTAATTGAAATCCAACCCTTAATAAATTGTCCCACTTCGGTCTTTGCGATGGATATGTGCGTCACTAAGCGCTAAACACAACGGTCGCAAGTCTCACTACAAATTCCTCACAATATGGTAGTAGATGCACTACAGCAAGGACAGCCACCAGCAGATCAACCAGAAATAAAATATATAACGCTATTGTAGGCCTAAGTAAGCCGTTTGGATTCTCCTATGGCTATTTTCTAGCCAAGTATGAAAGCACACTGCTATGCCAGATGAGATGACGCTGAGTTATGAAAAAATAAACGTAAAATAAAAAGTTAATGGCAGACTGTGCCTAATTGAAATCAAACCCCTAATAAATTTTCCCACTTCGGTCTTTGCGATGGATATGTGCGTCACTAAGCTGTAAACACAACGGTCGCAAGTCTCACTACAAATTCCTCACAATATGGTAGTAGATGCACTACAGCAAGGACAGCCACCAGCAGATCAACCAGAAATAAAATATATATAACGCTATTGTAGGCCTAAGTAAGCCGTTTGGATTCTCCTATGGCTATTTTCTAGCCAAGTATGAAAGCACACTGCTATGCCAGATGAGATGACGCTGAGTTATTAAAAAAATAAACGTAAAATAAAAAGAAACTGGCAGACTTCCGGCTCTGGTATGTGAGGACGCGCGCAGCTCCGCTCCTCGCAGCCTGGGACGCATACCGACAAGAGAACCAGACAATAAGCCCCCCCGTAACCCCAGGGGAAACGAAAAAGACACCCGATAACGGTGGAGCGGCATATGGAAAGATACCTTTTACGAAGCGGCACGAAAATTTCCACAAGAGTCGGCAAACCACGAGGCTCACACGTTCCCAAGATGGCGCCGCCAGGCAACACACAAGCTGAGCCAGCCCCACAGGCCCTGTCGCTGACACCGATGGAGGAACTTACAGACCAGGCAGCTCACTCACCAGGTACTGAAACACCAGGTGGACTACACTAAGCTAGCCACGGAAGTGGCCAAATATATTGTACCTGAGCTCACTGCGACATTGCAAACAGCAGTGCAAAGCACTCTGCAGGCCCTGCAAGACCAAGTTAGCAGGCATGGAGGTAGACTGAACGAAGTGGAAACACGAGTGTCGGCACTAGAAGATCAATATGCAGAATCGCATGATAAAACGAGTGAAACTGAGCGATTACTCACAGCTCTTCAAGATAAGGTTGATGACCTTGAAAATAGAGCCAGGAGAAACAATTTGCGCCTGGTAGGACTTCCTGAGTCCATTCCATCAGTGGACCTGCAGCACCTGTGTGAGGTAGAGCTCCCCAAGACACTGGGGCTGGCCTTTCCAAGGAGAGTGGAAAGGGCCCACAGAATCGGCCCGGCACCAGCGGCCACAGAAAACCCCACAGCATCACAGCATTCCAGACCACGACAAGTAATAGTAAAATATCTGGACTTTAATGATAAAGAAGCCATCCTGAGGAGATATCGCAATCGTAGGGATCCACTGCTGATGCAGGGACGTAAAATACTACTTTTTGGCGACTATTCTGCTGAAGTGGCGCGAAAACGAAAAGAATATAGCACAGTATGCACGGCGCTAGTGAAAGCCAACGTGAGGTTCCAACTGGCCTACCCAGCAATACTTAGGATTCGCAACCCGGATGGCACTTTGACAACGGCAAACTCACCGCGAGCAGCTTCTGCACTATTGGAGGAAATCTACAACCGACAGGATCACTGATCGCCTCGACGAACACCACGACACTCCACACCGCCGCTATCAACTGATCGGGACAACTGGAGATCATCCCCACATAAGAGATCAGAATGGGCCACCTCTAGTCCCCAGCCACAACGGGAATCCAGCAGGCAGGTGGTAACAGATCGAATGCCAATGGAAGAGAACGACTAGAGACTGTATGGGGTAAGATGCACATGGCACTGTAACCCCTTGATGACATGACCTTAAGAGAAATACGCCAGGGGTAGCGTTGAATTTAATGCTGAATGTTATGATATGCGGTGAAACAAATGGGGGGGGGGGGGTGGATGGAAACACAGTCTAAGTCCCGGAGAGGAGGCGCGAGCCTCTATTACCATAAAAAAGGAAGTCCCCGATACTGAGTTAATGGGACACATGGTTGAGCCCTAGTTTATTGCTCCACTGTGTTGGAGATTTCAGTTGATCTACATTTGTTGTTCAATTATTTTTGTTTATAGGTGCTGCTGTCAACATGGGGGGGGGGGAGGGAAGGTGAGGGGTGGAAAAAGAGAAGTGGGAACAAACCCAACGAGGGAGCCGTAGACACATCAATAATGTCAAACATACTTTAATATGCGTCTTGTGACGTGGAATGTCAAGGGGTTAAAATCACCCCATAAAAGAAACATGGTCTTACGTCATCTAAAAAGACTTAAGGCTGACATAGTCATGCTGCAGGAAACCCACCTGACAACGGCAGATTTTTTCCGAATGCACAAATCTTGGGTAGGGGCAGTCTACGGCTCCGCCGCTGTGGCAGGTAAGGCAGGAGTATTAACTTTGATACATAAAAATGTGTGTTATAGGTTGATAGAGAACCACAGTGACGTGGAGGGTGGACTTTCTCATGTGGTAATACACAGCCAGGGAAAAGATCTCAGTATTTATAATGTTTATGCGCCTAACACCGGTCAGCAGCCCTTTTTTGCGGCACTGACCACAAGAATTCTCCAGGATGCTATAGTAGACAAAGTATTAGGTGGGGACATGAACGCAGTCCATGTCTCATCGGAAGACAGAACTTATAGGGGAAACGACAGGAGGGACACAAAGCTATATGACTTTTTTGTACATGCTGGTATCAAGGATATGTGGAGGCTCTTGCACCCTCAGGAAAGAGAATTCACACACTTTTCACACCCATATGACTCGTGGTCCAGGATAGACTACTTATGTACTTCAGACTCATTGGTAACGAGAGTACAAGACACGTGTATAGAAGAACTAGTAATATCTGACCATGCACCGGTGAGCCTTAATCTCCTGGATAGACACCCCAAGGGTTCAGATTGGCTATGGCGTTTCCCGACCTTTTTAGTAAAAGATGACACATTTATAGAATTAATGAGAGGATGGTGGACAGAGATACTAGTGACAAACGGGGCTCATATGACGGAACCCCACCTATTTTGGGAAGCGGCTAAAGTAACAATAAGGGATAAACTAATGGCACATGTTGGGATCCTAAAGAAAAATGCAAAACGACAATTTGAAAAAGCGAGTGACCTAGTGCGACAGACATATCTAACCTATCTGTCCTCACCAACACCAAATGCTAAGGAGGCATGGATACAGGCCTAAACTGAGTTTGACATGTGGGCAGATAGGAAGGAACAATTTATCAGATCACAGCAAGAAGTGGAGCTCCGCAGATTTGGAAACAAATCTGGACATCTGTTGGCAAACCTAGCCAAAGGAAAAACACCCAAACGTCATATAGGTGCCCTGAAAAAACCTGACGGTTCCTTGACCATAGATCCCCTACAAATTAATCAGACGTTGGGGGATTTCTACAAAACTCTTTATACAGATATAACATATGACCCGACACAGGGCAACGCATTTCTAAACAAGGTGACTTTACCCACAATAACACCAGACCAGTTAGCATCCCTGAATGCCCCAATATCAGCAGAAGAAATACAGACCACCATTAAGACACTCCCACAGGGAAAAACTCCTGGTCCTGATGGGTTCCCAGGAGAATTTTACAAAGCCATGACCCAACAGATAGCACCTCAATTGTCCAATTTGTTCAATGATATTTTGCAAGGCCGTCCATTATACCCAGGAACTAATGTAGCACATATAACATTAATACCCAAAGATAATCGAGATCCAACCGACCCGGGATCATACCGACCTATCTCCCTACTCAATCAAGACCAGAAACTTTTATCCAAAATCATAGCAAACCGATTGGCAGCCTTTTTGCCATCACTGATCCTGGGTAACCAGGTTGGTTTTATGAAAGGAAGAGCAGCGGTAACAAATGTGAGAAGGGTCCTCATGGCCTTGGGAATGACGGAGGGAAGGAAAACGGAAGGAAAGGTGCCTGCCCTGGTTACCCTCGACGCGGAAAAGGCATTTGACAACCTGCGCTGGGGGTGGCTAGGACAGGTCCTGGATAGAATGGGGTTTAGGGGTGCCTTTAGAACTTACCTGGAAATGCTATATCTAGACCCTAGGGCTAGGATCAACACACCAGGCTTCCTCTCTGCCTCTTTTCCTATTCAGAAGGGAACGAGACAGGGGTTGTCCACTCTCGCCGCTTCTTTTTGATCTGGCTCTGGAGCCCTTGTCTCGACTCCTGGAGAAAGGAGACGTCTTTCAAGGAATAGAGATGGGATCGCGACACCTACACACAGGTCTATTTGCTGACGACATAATTCTTTTCATGTCTGATTTAGAAAAGGACCCGACTAGAACCATAGAGACGTTAGAAAGCTTTGGATCTTTTTCAGGCTTTCGCCTTAACATTTCCAAATGCGCTATATTGTTCCTGGGGAAAGGACCATTCCCACAAACCCTCCGAAACACGTATCAGGGAATACCAATAGCACGTACGGAACTGACTTATTTGGGTATCAAAATAGGTAGAACGCAGGAATCCGTGTACAGATTAAACTACCCTCCACTTTTTACGAAAATATTTGCTGAATTAATCAAGTGGCATGATTTGCCATTATCCCTACTGGGACGAAATCATCTCATTAAGATGATGAGCGTGTCAAAACTACTATACCCGTTACAGACTGTGCCAATACTACTGAGACATGTGGATGTGACAAAAATAAATGCTGCATTCTCCCGCTTTTTATGGCACGGGAAACGACCCAGAATTAAAAGGGAAAAATTGATTATGACAAAGGAAATGGGGGGTATGGGTTTACCATGTATAAGAACATACAACTTGGCCTGTATGGCTAGACACATTTATGACTGGACGCACAGGACGAGCTTTTATTCCGATTACAAAATGGAAGAGGCATTCTGCTCCCCTTATAACCCAGCAGCACTACTACATGCGCAACTACCGAAAATACCGTATAATCTTAAGAGTTCAATTATATGTAAAGACACTATAGCATCCTGGAGAGTCCTGAGGAAAAGGTATGGTTTATCTTATGCAATTTCAAAGCATTTGCCGCTTTGGGCCAACCCTGCTTTCCCACAGGGTAGGAGTAATAGGCTGGTGGGGCAGCTACTACACGGTTCTGAACCTCGTTGGCTGACAATAGAAGAACTTACACAACAATATGATCTAGGCACTGACCAATTTATACAATATGCGCAAGTGAGGGATGTAATTATGACAAAATTGAGTGATGTAACTAAAGAAATATCCAACAACCCATTTGACTTTCAGATACTAGGGGGTACAATATGTCCAAACATATCATCTTACTATGCAAGGTTAAGAAATAGGATGGCCGAAAAGGTGGAAGCAACAGCCTTTAATTCATGGTCGAGCCATATTACGACAACAGATATAGGGGAGAAATTAGTGAAAGGCTGGCAAACAGTAAGGAAGGTAGTACTGAGTGAAACATGGAGGGATACACATTTTCGTATACTACATAGGGCAATATATGCCTTTAATCTCCCTCCCTCTCCAGCAAAACCAGACAGGAAAACGGCCTGTCCTAAGTGTCAAGAAGATGCCACTGACCTGTTTCATGGGTTATGGTCATGTACACATGTGCAACAGCTATGGAAACAAATTCAGGAGATGTGTCATAAGGTGTGGGGTTGGATGATACCATTAGAGCCAATATTGTACCTTTTTCATTATTTTGAGGAATCGGAGGATAACTCCCTGCTGCAGCCCGTATTTATCCCCCAGCTCTTTCATGTCATCACTCTTATGACTGTTCGAAGTATATTGAAAATGTGGCTGGAACCTGAACTTCCGTCCATACGACAGATTATAGAACAAATGAAGCACCAATTGTATATAGAAAGGTTGGTGACGGAGAGGGGGAAAAAAACGAAGACTAAACACTTCTTTGGTAAATGGAGGAAATGGGTTGTTGCTTATTTGAATGAAAGGGAAATCACAATGCTAATGCAACCTTTCACCCTCACTCAGTGGTACCTCTTGGAAAATCTGAAGGGCACCTTGGGTCCATTAAGGGTACCATAAAATTTGATATGTACTTGAATGTCCTAAAAGAGGTATCCCGCTCTTGATGTTCCACTCTGTCATGTGAACTTCGGGTACCCCCACCATGTAAAACACAGCACCATGTTATAATGTCAATCTGTTTTATTCTGTTATGGGCGATATACCCTCACTTTTGTTGTATGGTCAATTTTGTTTGTGTGAAAAATGCTAAACCAAATAAAAATTGTTTAAAAAAAAAAAAAGAAACTGGCAGACTGTGCCTAATTGAAATCAAACCCCTAATAAATTTTCCCACTTTGGTGTTTGAGGTGGATATGTGTGTCACTAAGAGCTAAACACAACGGTAGCAAGTCCCCCTGCAAATTCCTCACAATATGGTACTAGCTGCAAATAAAAAAAAAAATGTATAACGTTATTGTAGCCCTAAGAAGGGCTGTTGGGTTCTTGTAGAATCACTCCTGCCTAACACTATTCTAATAGAACAGCCTAACGCTTTCCCTGACCAGCAGCAGCTCTTTCCCTAGCGGCATCCAGACACAGAATGATCCGAGCAGCGCAGGCAGGAGCTAGTCTATTCCAGGGTCACCTGATCTGGCCAGCCAACCACTGCTATCGACGTGTAAGGGTACCACGTCATGCTGGGTGGAGTGCAGAGTCTCCTGGCTTGTGATTGGCTCTGTTTCTGGCCGCCAAAAAGCAAAACGGCGGGAGATGTCATTTTCTCGAGCGGGCGAAGTATTCGTCCGAGCAACGAGCAGTTTCGAGTACGCTAATGCTAGAACGAGCATCAAGCTCGGACGAGTATGTTCGCTCATCTCTAATAGGGACTATACACAATGACGACACATGGACTCCAAAGAGTTTGGTATGGTGTAAATTTTTGCGGGATGAGCGGATGTTTGCATTGATACCATTTTGTGAATTGTATAACAGTTTGATCACTATTTCTTCTTAAGATGGGAGGTAGGCTTGTATGAGGTATGTAAAATGTAAGTGCATTACATTTCACATTAGTATCTTCCCATGTGAAAGCTTCAACTCCCAGCAGTTAAAAGAGCTGCCCACTCTAATTTTGTATAGATTTACTTTAACCAGAAAGCAAGAAAACAAGTGCTGTGCTTTATAGAAGTGCACAGAAAGGATCACCATGAGTCAAAATTACTAATAAGCATCAGTGACCAAGTAAAACTTAACTTTTATTCTAAAATGCAATTAAAAAGGAATCGTACTCCAATTGATAAACAAATCGTACAAACATGAGGCTACACTGTGTAAGGTACACTAGGTCACACAACGAGGTGTGGCAGGTGTAGCCTCATGTTTGTACGATTTGTTTATCAATTGGAGTACGATTACGTTTTACTTGGTCACTGATGCTTATTAGTAATTTTACTTTAACCAACCATCCCATGTTAAAGTTATATGGTTCACAAAATGGTAGAAATGCAAACCCCAGCTCATTCCACAAAATGTTAAATCTTACCCTTTAGGCCTGGAATCGATTGCTGGGACATCTACTATAAATCGCTCGTGGTTGGTTGTAGAAGCTTTTGCTGCAGCTAACCCACAGGCGCCTTGTTTTAGGCCTCATGTTCACGTGTGTGCACTGTTAAACTGTGTGCTGTTCAACTGTGTGCACTTGGTGGACTGGAAGCAGAGGGCAACATGATCCTTTTCTGTGGCCCCTCAATAGAAAGGGACTGCCTGTGATGCAAAGACGGCTGCAATAGTAACTGTGCTAGTATCTGCGGTGCAGACAGTGGATGTGCCGTGCAGAGAACAATAGAAAGTAATGGGGCTGTGAGTTAGTCTTCCACAACAAAACAGCAGCTCACAGCCCGATTACACAGTCAGGTACATGAGGCCTTACTTTGCCCCCATGTCTAATATATGGCAAACTTGGCAACACATACATTAAAAAAAATGAAAAAGCGCATATCAATGGGAAAATGCCAAGTGAGAGGTCAAAAAAGTAAATGTACAATCACATGTAAATATCATCGAGCCTCTTCTTACTGCCTGAGCCCAATAAATGTGAACATTAGATGAAAGTATGTATAGTTATCTACATACAGTAAAAAGTGATGCAGACTGAGGTGAAGGAACAACCTGAACAATTGATCTGTCTTTAAAAAAGCTCTGCATCTGTGCACTCATCCATGCACTTACTTATTTGTGAAATCACAGGCAAAAGTAAAGATGCCATTCCAAATCTCAATCCCAGGACAGCAGTAACGGGTGAGGACTTTAGCACATGGAATAAACAGCTTATAACAAATTGTCCATGAGAAATAGGAATGAGCAGTTCTGAATGCTGTGCGCTGCCCCTCCTCCCTGGCCCGTTTTCTTACTGACCTGGAAGTTGTTGCAGTCTGAGGAGAGTGTGCTACAAATAATGTAAACCAGCACATCTCCATTTCTCTGCTTTTGTAGTGATGCCTTCCTGTCCTGGCGCTCCAGTAAGTAAACTAAATGAGAGTACTTCCGCATTTACCTGTTCTCAATCGCAGGAGCCAGTCGAGTCCTAAGGACCTGCAAGCAGGCACACGGTGGAGGCACTTAAATAGGGGGCGGAGCCAAGAGATGTCAGGGCCCACCGGTGATTTCCCCGGTACAACGGTGGGCCAGTCCGACCCTGTCGGGGTCTCTTTGGACACCCTTTGTGGGTTAGGTTCCCCCGCGGAATGTAACCAATGGGTTTGTGCACAAGTTACTTTATACTATTATCTGCACTGCAGCATCAGTGTGTCCATGCATCATTATAATATTGTATCCAATTGTATAGCATTGTAACATTTATATATATATATACATATATACACAAATGAATGTTCATTAAGTGTGATCACACTTTTTCAATGAATTATATATTGTTATATACCAATTGTCTATTATGTATGTTAATTAAAGGGTGGGATTAAACCGGTCATGTGATCACAGGGTGGGATTTAGTGCGATGTAGAGCAGAGAATGGCTCTAATGAGGAGCTGAAACATCGGCAGGGAGTGAGAATTAAAGGAAACCTACCACTTGTAGTGGCAGGTTTCCGATGGAAATACCGGGCACCAGCTCAGGGTGAGCTGGTGCCGGAGCTTATTTTAGTTAGTGTTTTAAACCGCGGTATCACGGTTTAAAACACTTTTTAAACGCTATAGCCGGCGCAGGCAGGTACGCGCTCGGCGCTTACCGTGCGCGCGGCTACATAGGAAGTGAATGAGAGCCGCGTGCACGGTAAGCGCCGAGCGCGTACCTGCCTGCGCCGGCTATAGCGTTTAAAAAGTGTTTTAAACCGCGATACCGCGGTTTAAAACACTAACTAAAATAAGCTCCGGCACCAGCTCACCCTGAGCTGGTGCCCGGTATTGCCATCGGAAACCTGCCACTACAAGTGGTAGGTTTCCTTTAAGACTTCTGGATGTTTCCTGGATTGCTGAGGCTCTTACTGTTTACCATCTCCAATAAACAAACTGCAAACAGCAGTCGCTACATTATCTATAGAAAGAAGAAGTCCCAGAAGAAATGTCACTGCGAGGGAAATCAGGAGATGCCCAATTTGTGATATTCTCATTTTGCAGCGGTGGGAAGCGCTTACCCTACTAATGCTAGGAAGACACAGGATGGAAAAATTGGTGCTACATAGTATTATTTGTGATGGGAAGACCCTGACATCAACATAGATAGTTTTTGTTTTAAAACTGTTTTAATTGAGTACAATGTAAATACAGATACATAATGCTATATATGGCAGGACATTGTACCTCTTGCCTTTTTTACACAATGGGGCAGATTTACTTACCCGGTCCATTCGCGATCCAGCGGCGCGTTCTCTGCGGTGGATTCGGGTCTTCCGGCGATTCACTAAGGCAGTTTCTCCGACGTCCACCAGGTGGCGCTGCTGCGCTGAAGTCCGCCGAGGCCCGCTGGAGTCCACGATCCATTGCTGGGTGAAGGCAAGCGCGTGTCCAGCGACACTTTTTTTTTTGCGGCGGTTTTTCCGAATCCGTCGGGTTTTCGTACAGCCACGCCCCCCAATTTCCCCCAATCATGCGCGCCAAAATCCCGGGGCAATACAGGGAAATCGGCGCAAAACAGAAAAATTCGGGTAACATGTTGGGAAAACGCGAATCGGGCCCTTAGTAAATGACCCCCATTATGACAGACGATAGACACTCAAACAAAAGAGCTACAAACCAACAAACATGTAAACAGCATGTTTTTATCATTATGTGGTATTATACCATAGCTGCTAAGTCACGGTGCGTGCTGTTATTTACTTTTTCTGGTGTTGAAACCAGGGTGACCAGATTTTCAAAAACTTAATTCGGGTACCCCCCTCCCAGTGGGCTATTTCCTCAAATCTGAAAGTCTCTTGAACTTTGTCTCCCAATGAAAGAGGGTTGGGACTAGAGATGAACGAGCACTAAAATGCTTGAGTGCTTGTTACTCGAGTCAAACTTTGTCCGATGCTCGAGTGCTCGTTTCGAATAATGAACCCCATTGAAGTCAATGGGAGACTCGGGGACCAAGGCTCTGCACAGTGAAGCTTGGCCAAACACCTGGAAAATGATGGAAACACCACGGAAATGGACAGGAAACAGCAGGGGCAGCATGGCGGCGACAGATGGGCTAAGTTCCATTATGTATCTGGTGAAACACCCAAAATTCTGCCTGACACAGCTTGTTTGCTAAGGGGACGATGTATGGAGGCAGTGAAGTAGTAGTAGATTAAAGGTGCTGCAGATAAAACTATGTTAGTTGGATCTTGGGATGGAGCTGGCGGTCCGCTGCCAGGCAAGCTTTCGCCTGTCCAAGCCCCTGTCTCTCGGCTCCACCCCACCCAAAATGGGAGTGGGGGCCAGAAGCATTTACTTTGAAAAAATTATAATTTTCAAAGCAGGCGGGGGTTACAAACAGCACTTCTAAGAAATTTTTGTATAAGATCAAGTGTAGTACTGTTCTTATAAGTAATTGGCCTGGTTATGGCTGGGGAGGGGAACGTAAACAGATATGCAAGAAGCGCAGAAATAATATCGGTAAATGATAAAAGTTTGGCGGTATATTTTGTGGATAACACAGCAGGGTGGCGACAAGGTTAACGAGTTTGATGTGGAAGCCGTTAAAACAACCCAAAATTCTGCCTGACACAGCTCGTTTGCTAAGGGGACGATGTATGGAGGCAGCTATGTGGACGACTTTTGGAGGCAGTTATGGAGATGACGTGTGGAGGTAGCAATGGAGACAACGTGTGGAGGCAGCTATAAAGACGACTTGTGGAGGCTGCTATGGAGACAAATAAATTTGGATAGTGCCTGTATGTGGCAGTCCAAAAAAGTTTTCAAAACAGAGGAGCGGATAGGTGGCCCTCCAGAAAAATTAAATAGATATAGTGTCTGTATGTGGCAGTCCAAAAAAGTTTTCAAACCAGAGGAGCGGTTAGGTGGCCCTCCAGAAAAATTACATAGATTGAGTGCCTGTATGTGGCAGTCCAAAAAAGTTTCCAAAACAGAGGAGCGGGTAGGTGGCCCTCCAGAAAAATTAAATACATAGAGTACCTGTATGTGGCACTCCCAAAAATTGTTTAAAACAGAGGACCGGGGAGGTGGCCCTCCAGAAAAATTAAATACATAGAGTACTATAGCTAGAGCCAGTTGGCCCTGGGAAAAAATAGCCAGTTTCCTCTGCTTTAGTGTGCAAAGAGGAGGAGAAGGAGGAGGAGTGCATACATTATTCAGGTTGAGCTGCTTTCACCTGGTGGAGAATGGAAATCATGAGAAATCCAGGCTTTATTCATCTTGATAGCGTCAGCCTTTCAGCGCTGCCACCAGCTGCACTGAAAACCCGCTCTGACAACACGCTAGCGTTCGGGCCACATGTTCAGCTTTGAAACCCAGTAGTTGTAGGGAGCTGTATGATCATTTAGGACGATGGTATGGTCAGCTACGTACTCCCTCACCATCTTTCTGTAAAGATCAGCCCTACTCTGCCGAGACTGGGGACAGGTGACAGTGTCTTGCTGGGGTGACATAAAACTGGAAAAGGCCTTGTAAAGGGTACCCCTGCCAGTGCTGGACAAGCTGCCTGCTCGCCTACTCTCCCTTGCTTCTTGTCCCGCAGAAGTACGCCCTCTGCCGCTAGCGGTGTTAGATGGGAAAGACTGTTTCAGCTTGTGCACCAGGGCCTTCTGGTATTCATGCATTTTCACACTCCTTTCCTCTACATGGATGAGAGTGGAAAGATTTTGCTTGTACCGTGGGTCCAGGAGAGTGAATACCCAGTAATCAGTGCTGGAATAAATTCTTTGAACGTGAGGGTCACGGGATAGGCAGCCTAGCATGAAATCTGCCATATGCGCCAGAGTACCAACGTGCAAGAATTCACTCCCCTCACTGGCCTGACTCTCCATTTCCTCCTCCTCCTCCATCTCCTCCAACTCCTCTTCTTCTGCCCATACACGCTGAACAGTGAAGGACTGAACAATGGTCCCCTCTTCTGTCTCGCCAACATTCTCCTCCTCTTCCTCCTCATCCTCCTCCACCTCCTCCGATACGCACTGAGAAACAGACCGGAGGGTGCTTTGGCTATCAACGAGGGAATCTTCTTCCCCCGTCTCTTGTGACGAGCGCAAAGCTTCCGACTTCATGCTGACCAGGCCAAGCAGCGGGATGGTGAAGCTAATGATGGCATATGCGATTTTTACTGTGTCAATTGTGTATTTGCCCTAGTTAGTGCGGCCCCCACACCAGTCAAACAAAGTGAACATACCAGGCAAAAACCCAACTAGGTTCTGGTGTTATAGGGCCTAAAATGCAATACTGTGTTGGTATAAAAATCAGTTTTTATTGATATGCATTAAAAACAATTAAAACATAGCAAACACCCATCACTAGGATGGGAGCACCCAGACGCCTCGTATACAGGCTAACTGGTGTACTCACCCCCCCCCCCCTACAGTCCAGGTGAAGGCAAATAGAATGACCCACAGGTGATAAGAGAAACATACATAAATAACATTCAGTGCAAAAAATAAAGCCATGTAACTTTACCAAGTGTGGTCAGATCGGGGGGGGGGGGGGGAGCTCACTAGAAACAATACCGGAAGGCGACAGACCAGTATTTCTGTAACGGGTCACACAGACAACAGAACTAAAAGTCTCTATG
Source organism: Engystomops pustulosus (assembly GCF_040894005.1). Lineage (NCBI taxonomy): Eukaryota > Metazoa > Chordata > Amphibia > Anura > Leptodactylidae > Engystomops > Engystomops pustulosus. The sequence goes on from NC_092412.1 coordinate 133,016,289, forward strand.
GGAAGAGTCCGGAGGGAGGAGTCTGTGGACCAGTGGGCCCTCTGGACCACTGCGGGAGATGGTATGAGGCCCGCGGTGGCAGCCAAGGTACAGGGATGTGCAGGGAACAGTCCAAGCCTGGGATGACAGCAGCAACACAGAGGAACACTGGTAATGCTGGCACGGACTGCAGACACCGCTGGACTGGAACCCTGGGAGGCACAGCAGGAAGCGTATGGGAACGCTGGAGACAGGAGACACAGAGGCATCTGGAAATGCTTGAAGACACACAGAAACACAGGAAAGCGTCTGGAAACGCTAATGGGCTTTCTCTTCCACAGGAACGGCTTAGGGAAGCCTGGCATGGAAACCATAGGAGATCCTAGGAGAAGATCCGGCAGGGAGTGAAGGGAGGTGCCGGATTATAAGGGCGAGCCGATTAGCAGGAGCCAATCAGGAGGACGCTGGCCCTTTAAGGCTTGAGAAGTCCGCGCACGCGCCCTCTGGTGGTGAGAGCGTGCGACTGCAGACAAGGAGGCCTGCGGCCTACACACCGGGAGCTGGAGCACAGACAGGAGCCAGGAGAGGTAAGTGAGGGCTGGGGGAGCGGGACCGCGGCAGCAGAGCATGGGTGTACCCGCGATCCGCAACATGGATCGCGGGAGCACCCGTGACAGTACCCCCCCCTTTAGGGCCCCTCTTCTCTTCTTCTTCAGCCTCTTCTTTCGCCTCCTCCAATTCATCTCGGTGACGGAACACCTAAGGAGAAAAGCAGAAACAGGACAAACTTGCATAGACTCCTCTGCAAGCAGTACAACCAGAGGCTGAAGTGGCTCTTCGGAGGCCGGAGCAGCACTGGGAAGCTGCGGAGGCAGGAGCGGCTCTTGGAAAGCTGGAATAGCTTTAGGAAGCTGCGGAGGCTGGAGCGGCTCTTGGAAGCCGGAGGCCGGAGTGGCTTCTAGGAAAGCCGGAGAATCTGGAGAGGTCACTGGGAAGACCGGTGGAGACACTGGAGAGACCACTGGTAAGACCGGTGGAGACACTGGAGCGACCTCTGGCAAGGCCGGTGGAGACACTGGAGCAACCTCTGGGAAGGCCGGTGGAGACACTGGAGCGACCTCTGGGAAGGCCGGTGGAGACACTGGAGCGACCTCTGGGAAGGGCGGTGGAGACACTGGAGCGACCTCTGGGAAGGCCGGAGGAGAGCTTGGAAGCTGAGGAAGCACGGCGGGCGGCTTTTGGAACACCGGAGCCAACGAGGCCGACATGGAAGCCGAACTTGAGGTTGCTGGCAATCAAACAGCTGCAGAGGCATGGAGGCAGGCTGGAGTGGCTCTTGGAAAGCCGGAGCAGCACTGGGAAGCTGCGGAAGAAGAGTCTGCGGTATCCGAGAGTCTAGCAGCTGTCGGAGCAGGGTGGTAACCCCGCTCAGATCCTTTCTCCAAGAAAAAATCAGTTGGGACTGCTGGGTGAGGACCTCTGCCAGCAATTGGTCTGAGTCATTAGAACAGTCCATGTCCTTGATGGGATCCATGGCCTTGGCGGGGTCCATGGCCGGATCTTGCTGTAACGGGTCACACAGACAACAGAACTAAAAGTCTCTATGGGAAGAGTCCGGAGGGAGGAGTCTGTGGACCAGTGGACCCTCTGGACCACCGCGGGAGATGGTGTGAGGCCCGCGGTGGCAGCCAAGGTACAGGGATGTGCAGGGAACAGTCCAAGCCTGGGATGACAGCAGCAACACAGAGGAACACTGGTAACGCTGGCACGGACTGCAGACACCGCTGGACTGGAACCCTGGGAGGCACAGCAGGAAGCGTATGGGAATGCTGGAGACAGGAGACACGGAGGTGTCTGGAAACGCTGGAGGACACACAGAAACACAGGAAAGCGTCTGGAAACGCTAATGGGCTTTCTCTTCCACAGGAACGGCTTAGGGAAGCCTGGCATGGAAACCATAGGAGATCCTAGGAGAAGATCCGGCAGGGAGTGAAGGGAGGTGCCGGATTATAAGGGCGAGCCGATTAGCAGGAGCCAATCAGGAGGACGCTGGCCCTTTAAGGCTTGAGAAGTCTGCGCGCGCGCCCTCTAGTTGTGAGAGCGTGCGACTGCAGGCAAGGAGGCCTGCGGCCTACACACCAGGAGCTGGAGCACAGACAGGAGCCAGGAGAGGTAAGTGAGGGCTGGGGGAGCGGGGACCGCGGCAGCAGAGCATGGGTGTACCCGCGATCCGCAACATGGATCGCGGGAGCACCCGTGACAATTTCAAGATCTACTGGAACTACTCCAGGAAAATGAAGGCGAAGCGGGTAATTATAGCAACAGGAGGTTCCCATCCAGACTGCCGTCACAGGCTACTCCATCTTTGAGCCTGTGTCTGGCAGTCAACATCTTCTTCAATTCTGTTTACAGGGACATACAAGGACTCACCATAGAAAAGAAGAAACAAAATAACATCACAAAAGAGGAATATCATGCATTGAGAGCTCTACAGAAAAATGAAAATATTATTATATGCGAAGCAGACAAAGGTGGGAACATAGTTATATGGCCTGTTGAAATGTATGTCCAAGAAGCGAAGAGACAATTACAGGATAAAATTTTCTACACAGATCTACCGTCCGACCCCACAGACATATTCAAGAGGAAATTGGACAGACTGATAGACTCCGCCTACTACCATAACATCATCACCCAGCAAGAGGTAAAGTTTCTGAAGACAGACAACCCTATTACACCCACGTTCTACTTGGTACCCAAGGTACACAAATCCCTGTCTAATCCCCCGGGAAGACCTATTGTATCGGGAATAGATGGTCTTTGTGAAAAAGCGTGCACTTATTAAGACTTTTTTTTGCAGCCTCAAGTCTTACGACTGGAATCACACCTCAGAGACTCAATGCACCTGGTGGAACTCTTGCAAGATATACAAATAGAACCAGGTACGCTGCTGGTCACAATGGATGTAGAGGCCCTCTACACCAGCATCAGACATGAACAAACAAGACAACTCAGACAGAAGACACAATTCTTTTATTCTGGATTTATTGTCCTTTGTGCTTAACGACAACTACTTTGTATTCGACCGCACATATTACAGGCAGGTCTCGGGCACTGCGATGGGCGCTAGGTGTGCCCCCTCCTATGCCAACCTATTTTTGGGTTGGTGGGAGGAGGTACACCTGCGCCCATCCGGGGCCTATAAAGACCATGTCATCAAATGGTACCGATTTATAGATGACGTGGTGGTATTATGGAAAGGAACAGAAGAACAGTGCCGTCATTTTATAGAGGAAATCAACTCTAATACACTAAATATTCGACTTACCCCACAGATGTCCACAAAAGAAGTAGAATTTCTGGACCTACCACTGAGGATACAAGGGGATAAAATTGAAACCACACTATACCGGAAAAAAACGGCCACAAACAACATTCTCCATTACTCAAGCTTTCACCCAAAACATCTTAAAGACGGGACAATTCTTAAGACGCAATTGCAGTGGCGAAGAAGAATTCAAAATACATGCGAAGGATTTGACACAAAGATTACGGGATAGAGGATATCCAAAAAAAAGTGATTTCCAAAGCATACATAAAAACAGTAACAGAAGTGAGATCCTACACCTGAAGAAAAAAAGAACCAGCGATAGAAAATTACGTTTAATCACAAATTATAACAACCAGTGGAATGAAATCCACACAATAATGAGAAAGAACTGGAACATCTTACTTTGTGAACCTAAACTTGTTTCCCACATCGACACGAAACCGACGATAACAGCGAGGAGGGCTAAAAACTTAAAGGATCAAATCACTTAAAGCCACTTCACAAGGCCAACACAAAGCACAACAAGGGGTTCCAAGATCAAAGGAAGTTATGCATGCGGCAACTGCAATATTTGCCAGTATATGGCAGCGCAGGAAACCTTCAAAGACCCAGCCAAAGGTAAGACATATCCTTTAAATCACTATGTAAATTGCAGAACTAAGAATGTAATATACGCCATAGTTTGCTCGTGCCCTAAGGTATATGTGGGACAAATCAGTCAAGAATTAAGAAAAAGAATCCAACATCACTTATCTACAATCAACACTGCTAAGCGAGACCTGACAAAGGATAAGAACCTAACATCGGTGGCGACACATTTCCTGCAACACCACCAATTGTAAGTACAGAGATCTTAAAATTTTTGGACTTCAAACAAACATCCGGGGAGGAGAAACAACCAAATTATTACAAAAAGAATCACGCTGGATCTACGAATTACAGTCGATGAAACCACAAGGCATAAACGAGGAACTTCAATACACGGGATTCTACAAGAGAGAATAAATATAAAAAATAAAAAGGTAACTAACGCACAACTTAATGGCATTCTATCCACACATACACAGCATTAGAACCAGCCCTCACCCCTTCACTTCACCTAGAGCCCTGTTTTCACTATCCAGGCACCAATAGCACTTCATCCAATATCTTCACACTAATACACACAATCTTACACTTGCAATGGTCAAAAGCCACAACGGCACAACCACTTCCACAGCACGATGGGCATTCACATCATCTAACACTTAATATTGTATAGCACTGAATTCGCACAATAACATGTTCACTGGCACATATTGGGGCACACTTACTAAGGGTCCGCAGCCGCGAATCCGTCGGGTTTTTCCCGAATATTTCCGCTTTGCGCTGTATTTTACGGGATTGTGGCGCACGCGATCGATTTTTGTCGCAATCGCGCCGACTTTCGCGTGACAGAAATCGGGGGGCGTGGCCACCGGACAACCCGAAGGATTCGGAAAAACCGCAGAATTTAAAAAGCCATTTGTGTCGCAAGATCAAGCACTCACATAAACCAGAAAAAAGCAGGTGAACTTCGGCGGACCTCGGCGCAGCAGCGACACCTGGTGAATATCGGCGCACGGACCTTAGTGAATCCCGGCAGAACCCGAATCAGCGTCGGAGAACCCGCCGCTGGATCGCGACTGGACCGGGTAAGTAAATGTGCCCCAATTTGTTTTTAGGACACAATTTGCACTTTCTTTCACGTTTCACCCTATGCACCACAATCTGAGATTTATCTCCTCAGTTCGACACACCAAATCCGCAGATCCGTACACAATATTTAAATACTTACCTTAAGATTGTCTCCCCCCCCCCCCAGAGAACTTCCCGATACTTGAGACACAGACACCCCCGAAGGCACACTGCAGGGGATGAAACCTGAGGTCGCCTACCTTCCAGATGAAAGAGAACGAAAGGAAACAAAAACAGAAAAAGTCCACATCCAATTGTAGCCAAAAATGCTCCAAGAACACTGGAAAACCGGAGATCCACAACATGATGGAGATCCAACCAGGACTGAACTAACATTGTAATTATTTGCACCACATAAAAACTTACCCGTCATGTCACCATGGAGATCCGGAGGCGCCGGCGTCTCCCGCGCATGCGCGGTGCACGCACAAGGAGGCAGGAGGAGTGCGGCACTGCGCATGCGCGGCGATGACGCGGCGCCCGGGATCTCGAGATATTTCGCGCTCCAATGGCAGGGAATGTCTGAGTTGGACACAAGGTATTTAACCCCACCAACTGATATGCCATTTACCCCTGACGAAACCACAGTGAGGTGGCGATACGTGTGGGGCAGTGAGCCCCCCCCCTGATCTGACCACACTTGGTAAAGTTACATGGCTTTAATTTTTGCACTGAATGTTACTTATGTATGTTTCTCTTATCACCTGTGGGTCATTCTATTTGTCTTTACCATCCACGTCCACTCCTCATTGTACACTTGAGGAAGCTGACTGACCTGACTACCAGTTTTGGTGGAAGTTGACATCCGGCAGTCTACAATCGCTCTGCGCTGCTGGTAAACTCTGGATAACATGGTTAATGTTGAATTCCACCTCGTGGGCACGTCGCACAACAGTCGGTGAGTGGGCAGTTGGAGGCGGCGCTGCGCTGCCCTGAGAGTGCATCTGTGCTGGACTTTCTGAAATGCGCACACATACGGCACACCTTCGTGAGCAAATCAGAAAGATTGGGGTGTGTCTTGAGGAACCGCTGAACTATGAGATTTAAGACATGGGCCAGGCATGGCACATGTGTCAGTTTGCCGAGTTGCAGTGCCGCCACCAGGTTACGGCCATTGTCACACACAACCATGCCTGGCTTCAGGTTCAGCGGTGCCAGCCACGGATCGGTCTGTGCCGTGATGCCCTGTAACAGCTCTTGGGCGGTGTGCCTTTTATCGCCTAGGCTCAGCAGTTTGAGCACCGCCTGCTGTCACTTAGCGACGGCACTGCTGCTGTGCCTAGAGCTACCGACTGATGGCGCCATGCCCATGGATGGTAATTTGGAGGAGAAGGGGTGGGAGGAGGTGGAGGCATAGTAGGCCTGAGAGACCTGGACCGAGGTAGGCCCTGCAATCCTCGGCGTCGGCAGTATATGAGCGGCCCCAGGGTCAGACTCGGTCCCAGCCTCCACCAAGTTAACCCAATGTGCCGTCAGCGATATATAGTGGCCCTGCCCAACAGCACTCGTCCACGTGTACGTGGTTAGGTGGACCTTGTCAGAAACGCATTGGTCAGGGCACGGATGATGTTGTCTGACACGTGCTGGTGCAGGGCTGGGACGGCACATCGGGAAAAGTAGTGGCGGCTGTGGACCGAATACCGAGGGGCGGCCACCGCCATGAGCTTGCGAAAAGCCTCGGTCTCTACCAGCCTATAGGGCAGCATCTTCAGGCTGAGTAATTTGGAGATGTGGACGTTGAGGGCTTGGGCGTGTGGGTGCAACTGTATTTCCTCTTGCGCTCCAGCGTCTGGGGTATAGAGAGCTGGACGCTACGCATGGAGAAATTAGTGGACGCTGTGGAGGATCGTGGAGGCGAAGGTGTGGTTTTCACCCGGGAGGTGTTTGTGCCGGGGTCGTTGGCAGGGAGCTGACTAGCAGAGGCAGAAAATGATACAGGGGAAGCAGCAGTAGTGGACCTGGCCGGAGGTAAACGGCCTTGGTTCCATTGAGTGGGGTGTTTAGCATTCATATGCCTGCGAATACTGGGGGTGGTTAAGCTAGTAGTGGTGGAACCCCTGCTGATCCTGGTGTGGCACAGGTTGCACACCACAGTCCGCCGGTCATCCGGTGTTTCTTTAAAGAACCTCCAGACTTCAGAAAATCTAGCCCTCGCCATGGGAGCTTCACTACGTGAAACATTTGGCACTGATGCACCAGCTCTGACCCTGCCTCTCCATCTGGCCCCACCACTGCTTCTTCCAACCTGTTCTCGTAAAGGACTCGCCTCCATCTCACAAGCATTGTGTTCACCCGGCCTATCAACCCAGCTTGGGTCTGTCACCTCATCATCCTCCGATCCCTCAGTCTGCTCCCCCCTCGGACTTCCTGCCCTTAAAACAACTTCACCACTGTCTGAAAACCGTGTCTCCTCATCGTCCGACACCACTTTACACACTTCTTCCACTGCGTCAACAATGTCATCATCACCCATGCCTTCCGGGGGTCTTTACCCCACGATCGGCCCCCCCACACCGTTTTCGGGGGGGGGGGCATCGCTGTTTTGGCACCTCTGGGGTCCGATCGGGACCCCAGAGAAGCCTGAAGGCAGTGCCTTTAAGTTGGGGTCTGTGACGTCATCTTAAAGGCAAAGTGTCAGCCTATGCATCTGCATAGGCTGGCACTGCTAATACCCTAAAAAACATCAGTATTGCAGAGTATTATCATGAACAAGCAATCAGATTATTGTTTGTTCATATCCCATGGTGGATCAAGTAAAAAATGTTTAAAAAAAAATGTTTTTCTATAAAAAATAACTTTATAAATCACTAAAAATGCCCATAAGCCCCAAAACATATAAAGAGACATATAACGCTCAAAAAAGTCTAAATCATAACACAAAGCCCACATATATAGTATCACCGCGTCCGTAACAATCCATAGAATAAAACTAAATAACTATTGAACCCATATGATGAACGCCGTAAAAAAAAAACGTTAAAAACCCGCCAAAAAATTATGATTTTTACCTATAATATCCCACTAAAAATGCAATAAAAAGTGATCAACAAAACATATGTACTCCAGAATGATACTGTTGCAAAGAAAGATATGTCCCACAAAAAACAAGTCATCAACCAGCTCTGTAGCCAAAAACGTAACAATGTTATGCCACTTGGAAGACGGCGATGCAAAAATGATAGATTTTTCCCCACATTAGGGTTTTATTTGGCAAATTTAGTAAAACATAAGAAAAAATATTCATGTCTGGTATCCCCGTAATCGTATCGACCCATAGAATAAAGATAACAGTATTATTAGGATATACGGAAAAAAAAGGAAAAAATCCAGTACAGAATTGATGCTTTTCTACTCATGACCTCAAAAAAAGTTCCTAAATTTTCAACAATAGGTGATACCAACCCCAAAATGGTAACACTGGAAAAAGCATCTCATCGCGCAAAAAAAATGCCATCATATGGCCCAAATAACGGAAAAGCGAAAATTTTATAGCCTTCAAAAGGGGGCAACGAGAAAACTAAAATCCTGGCAGCTGCAGGGTGCTCCTTCCCTTCTGTTCCTCGCTGTGCCCCCATAACACAGGTAATGTCCACATGTGGGGGGTCTCTGCACTCATGAGAAATTGTAGAACAAATTTTATGGTGGGTTTTCTCTTTTTATCTTTTGGAAATGTGTAAATTTTAGGGCTAAATGAACGTATAACCGACAAAATTTGACCATTCTAAATTTCACCGCCATTTTGATTCAATTACTATGAAGATCTCAAGGGGTTAACAATCTTTGTAAATGCTGTTTCTGATAGTTTGAGGGGTGCAGATTTTAAAATGGGTTGGTTATATAGGGGGTTTTTGATGCTAAATATGTAAAATTTAATTTCAAACAGTATTTATCCCCAAAATAGTCAATTCTGAAAATACGGAAAATCGCTATTCGATTTGTAGGCCGCGTGACGTCAAAATAAATTATCCAAACATTTAAAAAATTATGAAAATGTAAAGTAGACAAATGGGAAATGTTATTCGGCAAGTTATTTAGGTGGTAAATCTAACTGCCTGAAAACGTGGTGGTTTTGAATTTCGAAAATGGCAAATTTTTCTAAAAATTCATCATTTTTTTCTTTTTTTTGTAAATAAACGCAAAACTTGTCAGCCAAAATTTACCACTAAAATGAAGTACAACATGTGGGGAAAAAATAATCTTAGAATCGCTTTGATAAGTAACAGTGTTTAAAAGTTATAACCATATAAAGAGACGCAGGTCAGAATCCAAAAAATAGGACTGAGCCTTAAGCTGTAAAATGGCTGCGTCCTTAAGGGGTTAAATTTTAGCTCACCACTTATAACACAACCACAAATTATATAAATTACATTAATGGGGTTATCTGGCTGTTGTGTGCCCCCCCAATACATACTGGGGCACATTTACTAAGGGTCCGCAGCCGCGAATCCGTCGGGATTTTCCCAAATATTTCCTCTTTGCGCTGTATTTCACGGAATTGTGGCGCACGTGATCGATTTTTGGCGCAATCGCGCCAACTTTCGCGCGACAGAAATCGGGGGGCGTGGCCACCGGACAACCCGAAGGATTCGGAAAAACCGCAGAATTTAAAAAGCCATTTGTGTCGCAAGATCAAGCACTCACATAAACCAGAAAAAAGCAGGTGAACTCCAGCGGACCTCGGCGCAGCAGCGACACCTGGTGAATATCGGCGCACAGACCTTAGTGAGTCCCAGCAGAACCCGATTCAGCGTCGGAGAACCCGCCGCTGGATCGCGACTGGACCGGGTAAGTAAATGTGCCCCACTGTTCCTCAATTGGCTGCGTTCTAGGCAGGCAGAGTGTGAACAGCAGCTATGCTGGTGAGTGCGAGCGGCAGCGCTGCAGAGAGAGAGGCTACAACGCATGTGCGACAAAAGTCTCCTGGTTGTTACCGGAGAGATCGGTACAAGTAAAAAGGTTTCGTCCTACAAAGTAAAGTTTGCAGTAGCTAACAAATGAGCACAAATGCCTAAAAACATTAAATTAGCAATTGCTACTACTTTGGTTAGTAGTTTGGTTAAAACTAGAGATGAGCGAGCACTAAAATGCTCGGGTACTCGTTATTCGAGACGAACTTTTCCCGATGCTCGAGTGCTCGTCTCGAATAACGAGCCCCATTGAAGTCAATGGGAGACTCGAGCATTTTTCAAGGGGACCAAGGCTCTGCACAGGGAAGCTTGGCCAAACACCTGGGAACTTCAGAAAAGGATGGAAACACCACGGAAATGTACAGGAAACAGCAGGGGCAGCATGCATGGATGCCTCTGAGGCTGCTTAATCGCACCATAATGCCAAAATTATGGGCAACAGCATGGCCATGACAGAGTGACCGAATGAGGCTAGATAGCATCTAAAACATCCAATAATTGACCCTGACACTATAGGGGACGGCATGCAGAGGCAGCGGCAGCAGTGGCAGGCTAGAGAGTGTCATGGCGACATACCCTAAATGGACTCAGGTTTCACCAAAGGAGGTGAGCAAGAAGCGCTGAAATGATTTCCTATGTGAACAAAAGGTTGCCGGTATATTTAGTCGATAACACAGCATGGTGGCGACATAGTGACCAAGTTCCATAACGTATCTGGTGAAACACCCGAAAAATAAGCCTGACACAGCTCTTTTGATAAGGGGACGACATGTGGAGGCAGCGATGGAGACGACTTCCATGATTAAGAGCGACATTATGGGGCATTCATATTGCGCTGCTATGATTGCAACTTCAGGTCTCCAGCATGGCGGCGACAGATGGGCCGAGTTCCACTATGTATCTGGTGAAACACCTGAAAATTCTGCCTGACACAGCTCGTTTGATAAGGGGATGATGTGCTGCATATCCTATCGTGCTCCAGCGTCTGGGGTATAGAGAGTTGAAATGAGACATTGGTGGACGATGTGGAGGATCGTGGAGGCAAAATGGACAGGAAACAGCAGGGGCAGCATGCATGGATGCCTCTGAGGCTGCCTAATCTTGGGATGGAGCTGGCGGTCCACTGCCAGGCGAGCTTTCGCCTGTCCAAGCCCCTGTCTCTCGGCTCCTCCCCACCCAAAATGGGCCTGGGGGCCAGAAGTGTTTACTTTGAAAAAATTATAATTTTCAAAGCAGGCCGGGTCGTTTGAATATTTCACCTAGGAATAATGGAATAGCATAGTGGTTCTATTTTTAATTGTTTTTACGGAAATGGTTCCATGATTAAGAGCGACAGTATGGGGCATCCATACTGCGCTGCTATGATTGCAACTTCAGGTCTCCAGCATGGCGGCGACAGATGGGCCGAGTTCCATTATGTATCTGGTGAAACACCTGAAAATTCTGCCTGACACAGCTCGTTTGATAAGGGGACCATGTATGGAGGCAGTGAACTAGTAGTAGATCAAAGGTGCTGCAGTTAAAACTATGTTAGTTGGATCTTGGGATGGAGCTGGCACTCCGCTGCCAGGCGAGCTTTCGCCTATCCAAGCCCCTGTCTCTCGGCTACTCCCCAAACAGCACTTCTAAGAACCTTTTGTATAACATGAAGTGTAGTAGCGTTCTTATAAGTTTGGGATATGGTGGGTGAGGGGAATGTAAACAGATGCGCAAGAAGCGCTGAGATAATATCGGTTAATGATAAAAGTTTGCCAGTATATTTTGTGGATTACACAGCAGGGTGGCGACAAAGTTAACAAGTTTGATGTGGAAGCCATGAAAACAACCCAAAATTCTGCCTGACACAGCTCGTTTGATAAGGGGACCATGTATGGAGGCAGTGAACTAGTAGTAGATTAAAGGTGCTGCAGTTAAAACTATGTTAGTTGGATCTTGGGATGGAGCTGGCGCTCCGCAGCCAGGCGAGCTTTCGCCAATCCAAGCCCCTGTCTCTAGGCTACTCCCCAAACAGCACTTCTAAGAACCTTTTGTATAAGATCAAGTGTAGTAGCGTTCTTATAAGTTTGGGTTATGGCGGGTGAGGGGAATGTAAACAGATGCGCAAGAAGCGCTGAAATAATATCGGTAAATGATAAAAGTTTGCCAGTATATTTTGTGGATTACATAGCAGGGTGGCGACAAAGTTAACAAGTTTGATGTGGAAGCCATGAAAACAACCCAAAATTCTGCCTGACACAGCTCGTTTGATAAGGAGACCATGTATGGAGGCAGCTATATGGACGACTTTTGGAGGCAGCTATGGCGATGACGTGTGGAGGTAGCAATGGAGACAACGTGTGGAGGCAGCTAAAAAGACGACATGTGGAGGCTGCTATGGAGACAATTTAATTTGGATAGTGCCTGTATGTGGCAGTCCAAAAAAGTTTTCAAACCAGAGGAGCAGGTAGGTGGTCCTCCAGAAAAATTAAATAAATTGAGTGCCTGTATGTGGCAGTCCAAAAAAGTTTTCAAACCAGAGGAGCAGGTAGGTGGGCCTCCAGAAAAATTAAATAGATTGAGTGCCTGTATGTGGCACTCCCAAAAAATTGTTTAAAACAGAGGACCGGGTAGGTGGCCCTCCAGAAAAATTAAATACATAGAGTACTATAGCTAGAGCCAGTTGGCCCTGGCAAAAAATAGCCAGTTTCCTCTGCTTTAGTGTACAAAGAGGAGGAGAAGGAGGACAATGTGGAGGAGGAGTGCATATATTATTCAGGTTCAGCTTCTTTCACCTGGTGGAGAATGAAAATCCGGAGAAATCCAGGCTTTATTCATCTTGATAAGCGTCAGCCTGTCAGCGCAGTCAGTCGACAGGCGTGTACGCTTATCGGTGATGATGCCACCAGCTGCACTGAAAACCCGCTCGGAAAACACGCTAGCGGTAGGGCAGGCAAGAACCTCCAAGGCGTACAGCGCCAGTTCGTGCCACATGTCCAGCTTTGAAACCCAGTAGTTGTAGGGAGCTGTGTGATCATTTAGGACGATGGTATGGTCAGCTACGTACTCCCTCACCATCTTTCTGTAAAGATCAGCCCTACTCTGCCGAGACTGGGGACAGGTGACAGTGTCTTGCTGGGGTGACATAAAACTGGCAAAGGCCTTGTAAAGCGTACCCCTGCCAGTGCTGGAAAAGCTGCCTGTTCGCCTACTCTCCTTCGCCCTCATCCTCTACCCCTAGCCCTCGGGTTAAACATTTTCAAAATTAAAGTGTAAACTTCAATTTTTTTTTTTGTTGCTATGGCTAGTTTCTAACCTACACTGACAGCACACAACTGGATTTTGTGCTGTGTCAGATGACTTTGAGTTATAAGATAAATAAATAAATAAAATAAATAAATAAATAAATAAATAAATCAGCAGACTGTGCCTAATTCAAATCAAACCCCTAATAAATTGTCCCACTTTGGTGTTTGAGGTGGATATGTGTGTCACTAAGAGCTAAACACAATGGTCGCAAGTCTCCCAGCAAATTCCTCACAATATGGTACTAGCTGCACTACTAATGCCAGCAAGCCCAGCCACAAGCAAACAAAAAAAAGGAAAATATAACGCTATTGTAGGCCTAAGTAAGCCGTTGGGGTTCTCCTATGGCTATTTTCTAGCCTACACTCAAAGCACACTGCTTTGCCAGATAACTTTAAGTTATAAAAAGAAATAAACGTTAAAAAAAAAAAAAATCAGCAGACTCGGTGTAATTCAAATCAAACCCCTAATAAATTGTCCCACTTCGGTGTTTGAGGTGGATATGTGTGTCACTAAGAGCTAAACACAAGTCTCCCTGCAAATTACTCACAATATGGTACTAGCTGCACTACTAATAGCAGCAAGCCCAGCCACAAGCAAACCAAAAAAAAGGAAAATAAACCGTTATTGTAGCCCTAAGAAGGGCTGTTGGGTTCTTGTAGACTCACTCCTGCCTAACACTATTCTAATAGAACACCCTAACGCTTTCCCTGACCAGCAGCAGCTCTCTCCCTAGCGGCATCCAGACACAGAATGATCCGAGCAGCGCGGGCAGGGGCTAGTCTATTCCTGGGTCACCTGATCTGGCCAGCCAACCACTGCTATCGACGTGTAAGGGTACCACGTCATGCTGGGTGGAGTGCAGAGTCTCCTGGCTTGTGATTGGCTCTGTTTCTGGCCGCCAAAAAGCAAAACGGCGGGAGATGCCATTTTCTCGAGCTGGCGAAATACTCGTCCGAGCAACGAGCAGTTTCGAGTACGCTAATGCTCGAACGAGCATCAAGCTCGGACGAGTATGTTCGCTCATCTCTAGTGACAATCACTGAGTATTGTATAGATGTGTTGGCACATTACTGGGCATGGATGGCAGGGAACAATACATGATAGGGCATCATGTCCAATCAGCCTCTAGGATTAGAAAACAGAACAGAAATGTTTTTATTTTTATGTTATTTACCAATAAATACTTCAATGAAAAGCTTCATATAAAAATAACTGTGCAGCAGTCATATCCCCTGTGTAGTCTCTGGGGGAGATGAATCAGAAGTATCTGAGAGCAGAACTTTTCCAGTTGCCCATGACAACCAATCAAGAACAAGATTATGAAGTCATAATCACCTAGAATCAACATATCAGAAGCAAGATTCTGCAGCCATATTTGACTGATATTGACCAATGAGGAGCAAGATGATGATGTCACAATCAACTGGAACCGACCAATCAGAAGCAAGATAGAGCAGCCACACCCACCCAGCTGGCTATAAAAGCAAGCACACACAGCCAGTGAGTTCAGACCAGCCAGAGGTGTTGAAGTGTGAAGACCCGAAGAGCAGAAGACCCGAAGAGCAGAAGACCCGAAGAGCAGAAGACCCGAAGAGCAGAAGACCCGAAGAGCAGAAGACCAGAAGACCAGAAGACCCGAAGAACAGAAGACCCAAAGACCTGAACACCTGAAGATGTCTAGAGGAGCAACAGAAAAGGACAGGGAGGGCATCATCTAACGTGGAAAAATACTTCAGACTCAAAGGTCAGAAATAATTTTTTACCTTTATAAAGAAACTTTTCCTGTTCTTAGGAGCCCATTAGAAAAAGGGATTATAGTGGGATACTGCTGCTACATAGGTGGGATAGGACGCAGTTCAGCTGGCACTGGTGGAGCAATGGGTAAGAACGCAGTCTCTTTGCCATAGGTGGTGATAGGGTAGGGACACTGCCTGGTGTCTGCATGGACTGGTGGGTAGGGGTACAATGCCGGTAATACCAAAATAGGTTTTCCTTTTTAAAATTATAAGAAATAAGAACTGCTGTATTAATAGTTGCCATGGTAACAAATATTGTTTTTCAATTGGATACATTTGATAAGCACAGCTGAGCCCCTCCCATAGTGGCAAACAATGCAATCTGATGGTTATGGATGGTGTATCCTACAGCCTGACATAAAGCTTGGGTCACTTATTCACCCAACTATAAGGATCTATAGGAGGAGGTGGGATGTCCAGTTGGAGGTCAGCCATTAGTGGGAAATTGTTAGTGTAAATGGTGGGTGGTAATGCTCATGGATAAATAATAAGGCTGAAAAGCAAAAGACTAACTAAGATGTTCTTTATCATTCATTCTCAGATCATTGCTGATGCCCTGTGCCACAATCTGCTGTAAAGTATAAAAGAAGAGTTTCCTGAATCCTCACCTCCCATATGAAGAAAGCTACACGTAGAGACAAGTAACTGCAGTTCCGACTTGACTAGCAACTCAAAGTTATAGAAGTCAACAGAGGATATTGTCTGAATTAGAATGGGCCTCCCTGTGATGTTGGACTCCACTACTATAGCATACGTCAGTATAAATGAAGCCCTATGGTTATAGTGGACGTGGTGAAATAGCACCTCACGGGCGAACTGTATTTACAACAATATATGACTAAAATGGTCATTTTGTTACTTAGATAAGTCCACAGGTGTAAGAACATTTAGATAAATTAGTAATTATGTAATTAGTAAATTAGTAATTAGTAATTATTGTGTAATGGACTAGACCAAAATAATCTGTAGTACAGGATGGAGACAACCGTCTGCAGCTCCGGCTCGACTGCTCCTTTCTTTGAGTGGCCCCTCAAGGTTATGGAATTGGGTGGAGGACATTGTCTCCATTAGAATGGGCCTCCCTGTGTTGCTGGAGTCCACTACTCTAGTGGTTGGGGATTTCACCAGAGCTTAGGCTTCATCCGCACTGCCATTGTGGGGACATATATACAGCCACAAGTTTGTGGCCGTATATATGCCCCCATAGACGGCAATAGGTGCGCGGTAGTACAGTTCCGCTCACATGTGGCACTGTACTGCACCGTAAACAGGACAAAGATAGAACATGTTCTTTCTTCCCTTGTTTGTACGGCCGTGCATTCCTATGGAGAGGGGTGTGGTGAGCCGCGCTCCTTCCTCCTCCTCTCCAGTGTGCTTTACCATATGTTCGCACGGCTACTGACGTGCGAGCATATGTCAATGTAAATAAAGCCTAACGGTTGTAGTGGATGTGGTGAAATAGCACCTCACGGGCGAACTGTATTTACAGCAATATATGACTAAAATGGTCATTTTGTTACTTAGATAAGTCTACAGGTGTAGGAACATTTAGTTAAATTAGTAATTATGTAATTAGCAATTATTAATTATTGTGTAATGGACTAGACCAAAATAATCTGTAGTACAGGATGGAGACAACCGTCTGCAGCTCCGGCTCGACTGCCCCTTTCTTTGAGTGGCCCCTCAATGTTCTGGAATTGGGTGGAGGACATTGTCTCCATTAGAATGGGCCTCCCTGTGTTGCTGGAGTCCACTACTCTAGTGGTTGGGGATTTCACCAGAGCTTAGGCTTCATCCGCACTGCCATTGTGGGGACATATATACAGCCACAAGTTTGTGGCCGTATATATGCCCCCATAGACGGCAATAGGTGCGCGGTAGTACAGTTCCGCACATAAGTGGCACTGTATTGCACCGTAAACAGGACAAAGATAGAACATGTTCTTTCTTCCCTTGTTTGTACGGCCGTGCATTCCTATGGAGAGGGGATTGGTGAGCCGCGCTCCTTCCTCCTCCTCTCCAGTGTGCTTACCATATGTTCACTTGGCTACGGACATGCGAGCATATGTCAATGTAAATAAAGCCTAACGGTTGTAGTGGATGTGGTGAAATAGCACCTCACGGGCGAACTGTATTTACAACAATATATAACTAAAATGGGCATTTTGTTACTTAGATAATTCCACAGGTATAGGAACATTTAGTTAAATTAGTAGTTATGTTATTAGTAAATTAGTAATGAGTAATTATTGTGTAATGGACTAGACCAAAATAATCTGTAATACAGGATGGAGACAACCGTCTGCAGCTCCGGCTCGACTGCCCCTTTCTTTGAGTGGCCCCTCAATGTTCTGGAATTGGGTGGAGGACATTGTCTCCATTAGAATGGGCCTCCCTGTGTTGCTGGAGTCCACTACTCTAGTGGTTGGGGATTTCACCAGAGCTTAGGCTTCATCCGCACTGCCATTGTGGGGACATATATACAGCCACAGTTTGTGGCCGTATTTACGCCCCCATAGACGGCAATAGGTGCGCGGTAGTACAGTTCCGCACACAAGTGGCACTGTATTGCACCGTAAACAGGACAAAGATAGAACATGTTCTTTCTTCCCTTGTTTATACGGCCGTGCATTCCTATGGAGAGAGGCGTGGTGAGCCCGCGCTCCTTCCTCCTCCTCTCCAGTGTGCTTTACCATATGTTCGCACGACTACTGACGTGCGAGCATATGTCAATGTAAATAAAGCCTAACGGTTGTAGTGGATGTGGTGAAATAGCACCTCACGGGCAAACTGTATTTACAACAATATATGACTAAAATGGTCATTTTGTTACTTAGATAAGTCTACAGGTGTAGGAACATTTAGTTAAATTAGTAATTATGCAATTAGCAATTAGTAATTATTGTGTAATGGACTAGACCAAAATAATCTGTAGTACAGGATGGAGACAACCGTCTGCAGCTCCGGCTCGACTGCCCCTTTCTTTGAGTGGCCCCTCAATGTTCTGGAATTGGGTGGAGGACATTGTCTCCATTAGAATGGGCCTCCCTGTGTTGCTGGAGTCCACTACTCTAGTGGTTGGGGATTTCACCAGAGCTTAGGCTTCATCCGCACTGCCATTGTGGGGACATATATACAGCCACAAGTTTGTGGCCGTATATATGCCCCCATAGACGGCAATAGGTGCGCGGTAGTACAGTTCCGCACATAAGTGGCACTGTATTGCACCGTAAACAGGACAAAGATAGAACATGTTCTTTCTTCCCTTGTTTGTACGGCCGTGCATTCCTATGGAGAGGGGATTGGTGAGCCGCGCTCCTTCCTCCTCCTCTCCAGTGTGCTTACCATATGTTCACTTGGCTACAGACATGCGAGCATATGTCAATGTAAATAAAGCCTAACGGTTGTAGTGGATGTGGTGAAATAGCACCTCACGGGCGAACTGTATTTACAACAATATATAACTAAAATGGGCATTTTGTTACTTAGATAAGTCCACAGGTGTAGGAACATTTAGTTAAATTAGTAGTTATGTTATTAGTAAATTAGTAATGAGTAATTATTGTGTAATGGACTAGACCAAAATAATCTGTAGTACAGGATGGAGACAACCGTCTGCAGCTCCGGCTCGACTGCCCCTTTCTTTGAGTGGCCCCTCAATGTTCTGGAATTGGGTGGAGGACATTGTCTCCATTAGAATGGGCCTCCCTGTGTTGCTGGAGTCCACTACTCTAGTGGTTGGGGATTTCACCAGAGCTTAGGCTTCATCCGCACTGCCATTGTGGGGACATATATACAGCCACAGTTTGTGGCCGTATTTACGCCCCCATAGACGGCAATAGGTGCGCGGTAGTACAGTTCCGCACACAAGTGGCACTGTATTGCACCGTAAACAGGACAAAGATAGAACATGTTCTTTCTTCCCTTGTTTATACGGCCGTGCATTCCTATGGAGAGAGGCGTGGTGAGCCCGCGCTCCTTCCTCCTCCTCTCCAGTGTGCTTTACCATATGTTCACTTGGCTACAGACATGCGAGCATATGTCAATGTAAATAAAGCCTAACGGTTGTAGTGGATGTGGTGAAATAGCACCTCACGGGCGAACTGTATTTACAACAATATATGACTAAAATGTTCATTTTGTTACTTAGATAAGTCCACAGGTGTAGGAACATTTAGTTAAATTAGTAATTATGTAATTAGCAATTAGTAATTATTGTGTAATGGACTAGACCAAAATAATCTGTAGTACAGGATGGAGACAACCGTCTGCAGCTCCGGCTCGACTGCCCCTTTCTTTGAGTGGCCCCTCAATGTTCTGGAATTGGGTGGAGGACATTGTCTCCATTAGAATGGGCCTCCCTGTGTTGCTGGAGTCCACTACTCTAGTGGTTGGGGATTTCACCAGAGCTTAGGCTTCATCCGCACTGCCATTGTGGGGACATATATACAGCCACAAGTTTGTGGCCGTATATATGCCCCCATAGACGGCAATAGGTGCGCGGTAGTACAGTTCCGCTCACATGTGGCACTGTACTGCACCGTAAACAGGACAAAGATAGAACATGTTCTTTCTTCCCTTGTTTGTACGGCCGTGCATTCCTATGGAGAGGGGAGTGGTAAGCCGCGCTCCTTCCTCCTCCTCTCCAGTGTGCTTTACCATATGTTCGCACGGCTACTGACGTGCGAGCATATGTCAATGTAAATAAAGCCTAACGGTTGTAGTGGATGTGGTGAAATAGCACCTCACGGGCGAACTGTATTTACAACAATATATGACTAAAATGGTCATTTTGTTACTTAGATAAGTCTACAGGTGTAGGAACATTTAGTTAAATTAGTAATTATGTAATTAGCAATTAGTAATTATTGTGTAGTGGACTAGACCAAAATAATCTGTAGTACAGGATGGAGACAACCGTCTGCAGCTCCGGCTCGACTGCCCCTTTCTTTGAGTGGCCCCTTGATGTTCTGGAATTGGGTGGAGGACATTGTCTCCATTAGAATGGGCCTCCCTGTGGTGCTGGAGTCCACTACTCTAGTGGTTGGGGATTTCACCAGGACTTAGGCCTTCATTCACACTGACGTTCTTAGGACATACAAACAGCCGCAAGTTTGGTAATTGTATATATGAATAAATGAGCAATTGAAATTAAACCACCAGACTGATAGGCTTAGATGAAATTTGAACCACAAGTCTTATTGTGGACAATGACTTATGTTAGTGATGTCCATCTCTTATTCTTATTTGTGAGGGTTGGTCCTTGATTGTTATTGCATTGTAATGTTAAGAAATTGTAAAATAAATGACAATAAAATTTGAAATAAAATTCTATTTCACTGTATTTCTTTTGTGTCTAATATTTTTGTTTGTAAACACTGAATACTTGAACTTCTACTTCACTCATTTCATTCATTGAACTTGCAGGAATGAAAGAAACTTGGAGTAATTCTAGTTATGTGACTGCTGAGACAAGCAGGACATAGTTAGTAGACCAGATAATGTCAGGGCAGGCAGAGGTCACATGTTAGGTTTAAATAATCAGATGTCA
Organism: Engystomops pustulosus; assembly: GCF_040894005.1. Classification (NCBI taxonomy): domain Eukaryota; kingdom Metazoa; phylum Chordata; class Amphibia; order Anura; family Leptodactylidae; genus Engystomops; species Engystomops pustulosus. The sequence continues at coordinate 133,036,854 of NC_092412.1, forward strand.
TGGTAATATGAAAGTCAAAATGAATGTTTGACAGAGGTAATGGAATAATCAATATAACAAGAAAGATTGGGGGATCCATAGGGGACATAGAGTGTACATAAAATCAACAAACTTTTCCACATAAAAAATACAAAATAGACTTGATCATCCTTTTTACCCATACAAATATGGGAGGAATGGGTGTTTACCATCTTCACCATAACCATATCACCTTTTGTCCAACAAAACTGGGTTATCCAGTTGGCCTGAGTTACGTTCTTCGTTAATAGTACAGAAGAATTTACTTATGGTCTTCCCTATGGTATCCCTCTCCATGTTTTAGAATATCTCAACCCAAAATTTTCTTGTGTACCCGTCACAGAGGCCCTCCTACACTCAACGGCCACTTTATTAGGTACACCTGTCCAACTGCTCGTTAACACTTAATTTCTAATCAGCCAATCACATGGCGGCAACTCAGTGCATTTAGGCATGTAGACATGGTCAAGACAATCTCCTGCAGTTCAAACCGAGCATCAGTATGGGGAAGAAAGGTGATTTGGGGCCTTTGAAGGTGGCATGGTTGTTGGTGCCAGAAGGGCTGGTCTGAGTATTTCAGAAACTGCTGATCTACAGGGATTTTCACGCACAACCATCTCTAGGGTTTACAGAGAATGGTCCGAAAAAGAAAAAACATCTAGTGAGCGGCAGTTCTGTGGGCGGAAATGCCTTGTTGAGGTCAGAGGAGAATGGGCAGACTGGTTCGAGCTGATAGAAAGGCAACAGTGACTAAAATCGCCACCCGTTATAACCAAGGTAGGCAGAAGAGCATCTCTGAATGCACAGTACGTCGAACTTTGAGGCAGATGGGCTACAGCAGCAGAAGACCACACCGGGTGCCACTCCTTTCAGCTAAGAACAGGAAACTGAGGCTACAATTTGCACAAGCTCATCGAAATTGGACAATAGAAGATTGGAAAAACGTTGCCTGGTCTGATGAGTCTCGATTTCTGCTGCGACATTCGGATGGTAGGGTCAGAATTTGGCGTCAACAACATGAAAGCACGGATCTATCCTGCCTTGTATCAACGGTTCAGGCTGGTGGTGGTGGTGTCATGGTGTGGGGAATATTTTCTTGGCACTCTTTGGGCCCCTTGGTAACAATTGAGCATCGTTGCAACGCCACAGCCTACCTGAGTATTGTTGCTGACCATGTCCATCCCTTTATGACCACAATGTACCCTGTACATCTGATGGCTACTTTCAGCAGGATAATGCGCCATGTCATAAAGCTGGAATCATCTCAGACTGGTTTCTTGAACATGACAATGAGTTCACTGTACTCAAATGGCCTCCACAGTCACCAGATCTCAATCCAATAGAGCATCTTTGGGATGTGGTGGAACGGGAGATTCGCATCATGGATGTGCAGCCGACAAATCTGCGGCAACTGTGTGATGCCATCATGTCAATATGGACCAAAATCTCTGAGAAATGCTTCCAGCACCTTGTTGAATCTATGCCACGAAGAATTGAGGCAGTTCTGAAGGCAAAAGGGGGTCCAACCCGTTACTAGCATGGTGTACCTAATAAAGTGGCCGGTGAGTGTATATCCTATATACAGGAGATTCTCCAAAATGACCATTTATGGTTGATAAAAGTTTTTAATGAGAACTTTAATTTACCACACCATCTTATCCCACACACAACAGTACACTTATATAGAGAAACAGAGAGACAGCGCTTACAGCAGGTCTGGAAGACCAAGTTCCCAGTTATTCTCCATAACCTTCGATTCTGTTTAAAATAGAAGCATCTGATAAATTTTAAAGAACCTGCGGCACAAGCACACACAATCCATATTTTCTGGGATTGCCCAGTAATTAAACCTTTCTGGAAAGGAGTAGAAAGACTTCCTATCCAGCTTGTATTCAAGCTCCTTAACCCTAAAACCAACCTTAGCCAGGCTTAGGCATTGACGCCATTCCTATCCATTTCCGAAATATTACTGCCCATGTATTTTAGACATTAAAATTATTGGTAGCCATATTATGGGAGAGAACCTCCTCCCCTTCACTATCAGAATTAAACGCTACTATTCAACCTTCATTGTCTACTGGAAAAAACCTTTGCCTAAGGACAAGGTTCTCTGAAGAACTTTAGAAACTCAAAATTTGTTAAAAAAGTTAAAGTTTTGAAACAATGAATTTAAAAAATTCAAGTTTAAGTTCTGGCAAAATGGAAAGTCAAAACTTAAAGTTCAAGTTCCGGGATTACTAAAAGTCCAAATTTAAAGTACAAGTTCCGGGATTACTAAAAGTCCAAATTTAAAGTTCGAGTTCCAGGATTACTAAAAGTCAAAATTTAAAGTACAAGTTCCGGGATTACTAAAAGTCAAAATTTAAAGTTCAAGTTCCAGGATTACTAAAAGTCAAAATTTTAAAGTTAAAGTTCCAAGAGTATGGATTGTCTAAATTAATTTGATCACTTTTTGTTGCATTATTTGTGGGATGAAATAGGTAAAGATCATAATTTTTGATGGGTTTTTAAAGTGAACATTTAGACATATATACAGCCAGTAACAGGTTCCTATAGAGCCCTATTAACTGACTGACCCGATTCTTTTGGCTAAAAATAGTTTCAATTACATCCACATAAATTACTTTTGATCTTATATTACCTGGCATCAGAGGGGGACGTGTCCTGCTCGGCCGGCCCCTCCCATCTAATCCTCCCCATGCCTTATGCCTCCTTACTGGTCACACTTCATGTCATGTGACCAGAGGGACATCATCTCAGGTCCTTTAGCCTCTTAATAATAGCAAACTGTACCCCATGCATGTATCTAACCACATGAAGTCACAGCCGCCTCCATGGACTTCAACTCCTTTCCATCCTCCATGGAGGCTGCTGTGATTTCATGTAATCACATACATGGTGTACAGTTTGCTATTCTTAGCATTTACTGAGAGACCTACGATGATGTCACTGGTCACATGTCATGAATGTAACACAAGGCACTGAGTAAACAAATGTACACAATATTTCCCATCTGTACATAGAGCTTTATATATCTGTAGTTGAATATAAGCAGACAGTCCCTAAGTACAAAGAGGCAGAGCAGTGATTTGAAGAGACACAGAGCTGTCAGTCACAATAATGGGGCATGGCTCACTGCCAACCTGAGAGAGATGAGTGAGAGATACCAGAGATGAGTCAGAAAAGCTAATTTGCATATCAGAAAACCTTCTTCAATGAAGGTACAGTGTCTCACTGTCAGCTTGTTTAAGGTGATATGCGGAGGACTTTATCAGCGGTCATTGTTACTTAGGGTGGTCAAAATCTGGTGACAGGTCCTTTTTAACAGGTTTTTTTATGATGTTTCTCGAACTGGTTCAAAAATGATCTATTTTAATTCTATGGGTCGTTAAGGACCACAAAAACCTGATAAAACCTATATTTTTTTACTCGAGTATAAGCCGAGTTTGGGTTTTCAGCACTTTTTTGTGCTGAAAAACTAGGCTTATACTCGAGTATATATGGTACTTACACAATGGGACATGATCAAGCAATCATCTGAATGCTTGTTCATGATAATACCCTGTGCCTTTAAGATCCTGTCTGACCGCGGGTGTTACACTTAGGTGTCAGCTGTAGGTTACAGCTGATACCCTGTGTATAGTGATGCTGACCCAGCTGCGATCTCTGTGCCTGCTGAGTCGGCATCAGCTCTGTGTCCAATATATCGGACGCAGAGTGTTAACAGGTTAACTATAAAGAATATGATTTCCGCACATTTGTTCATTTTCAGGGATGTACCTTCTAATCTATAGCCATTTAATATTTGTGTTTATGTGTGATCACTAGAGATGAGCGAGCACTAAAATGCTCGGGTACTCGTTATTCGAGACGAACTTTTCCCGATGCTCGAGTGCTCGTCTCGAATAACGAGCCCCATTGAAGTCAATGGGAGACTCGAGCATTTTTCAAGGGGACCAAGGCTCTGCACAGGGAAGCTTGGCCAAACACCTGGAAACCTCAGAAAAGGATGGAAACACCACGGAAATGGACAGGAAACAGCAGGGGCAGCATGCATGGATGCCTCTGAGGCTGCTTAAACGCACCATTATGCCAAAATTATGGGCAACAGCATGGCCGTGACAGAGTGACAGAATGAGGCTAGATAGCATCTAAAACATGCAATAATTGACCCTGACACTATAGGGGACGGCATGCAGAGGCAGCGGCAGCAGCGGCAGGCTAGAGAGTGTCTTGGCAACATACCCCAAATGGACTCAGGCTTAAAACCAATGGGTGGCAGAGAGGAACCAAAGGAGGTGAGCAAGAAGCGCTGAAATAATATCGGTAAATGATAAAAGTTTGCCAGTATATTTTGTGGATTACACAGCAGGGTGGCGACAAAGTTAACAAGTTTGATGTGGAAGCCATGAAAACAACCCAAAATTCTGCCTGACACAGCTCGTTTGATAAGGGGACCATGTATGGAGGCAGTGAACTAGTAGTAGATTAAAGGTGCTGCAGTTAAAACTATGTTAGTTGGATCTTGGGATGGAGCTGGCGCTCCGCTGCCAGGCGAGCTTTCGCCAATCCAAGCCCCTGTCTCTAGGCTACTCCCCAAACAGCACTTCTAAGAACCTTTTGTATAAGATCAAGTGTAGTAGCGTTCTTATAAGTTTAGGATATGGCGGGTGAGGGGAATGTAAACAGATGCGCAAGAAGCGCTGAAATAATATTGGTAAATGATAAAAGTTTGCCAGTATATTTTGTGGATTACACAGCAGGGTGGCGACAAAGTTAACAAGTTTGATGTGGAATGCCCTGTAATAGCTCTTGGGCGGTGTGCCTTTTATCGCCTAGGCTCAGCAGTTTGAGCACCGCCTGCTGTCGCTTAGCGACGGCACTGCTGCTGTGCCTAGAGCTACCGACTGATGGCGCCATGCCCACGGATGGTAATTCGGAGGAGGAGGAGGTGGAGGAGGGGTGGGAGGAGGAGGAGGTATAGTAGGCCTTTGAGACCTGGACCGAGGTAGGCCCCGCAATCCTCTTCGTCGGCATTATATGACCAGCCCCAGGGTCAGACTCGGTCCCAGCCTGCACCAAGTTAAGTGTAGTAGCGTTCTTATAAGTTTGGGATATGGCGGGTGAGGGGAATGTAAACAGATGCGCAAGAAGCGCTGAAATAATATCCGTAAATGGTAAATGTTTGCCAGTATATTTTGTGGATAACACAGCAGGGTGGCGACAAAGTTAACAACTTTGATCTGGAATCCATGAAAACAACCCAAATTTCTGCCTGACACACCTCGTTTGATAAGGGGACGATGTATGGAGGCAGCTATATGGACGACTTTTGGAGGTAGCAATGGAGACAACGTGTGGAGGCTGCTATGGAGACAATTTAATTTGGATAGTGCCTGTATGTGGCAGTCCAAAAAAGTTTTCAAACCAGAGGAGCAGGTAGGTGGCCTTCCAGAAAAAAGAAATAGATTGAGTGCCTGTATGTGGCAGTCTAAAAAAGTTTTCAAACCAGAGGAGCAGGTAGGTGGCCCTCCAGAAAAATGAAATAGATTGAGTGCCTGTATGTGGCAGTCCAAAAAAGTTTTCAAACCAGAGGAGCAGGTAGGTGGCCCTCCAGAAAAATTGAATAGATTGAGTGCCTGTATGTGGCAGTCCAAAAAAGTTTTCAAACCAGAGGAACAGGTAGGTGGCCCTCCAGAAAAATGAAATAGATTGAGTGCCTGTATGTGGCAGTCCAAAAAAGTTTTCAAACCAGAGGAGCAGGTAGGTGGCCCTCCAGAAAAATGAAATAGATTGAGTGCCTGTATGTGGCAGTCCAAAAAAGTTTTCAAACCAGAGGAGCAGGTAGGTGGCCCTCCAGAAAAATTTAATAGATTGAGTGCCTGTATGTGGCACTCCCAAAAATTGTTTAAAACAGAGGACCGGGTAGGTGGCCCTCCAGAAAAATTAAATGCATAAAGTACTATAGCTAGAGCCAGTGGGCCCTGTCAAAAAATAGCCAGTTTCCTCTGCTTTAGTGTACAAAGAGGAGGAGAAGGAGGAAAATGAGGAGGAGGAGGAGTGCATAAATTATTCAGGTTGAGCTTCCTTCACCTGGTGGAGATTGGAAATTATGAGAAATCCAGGCTTTATTCATCTTAATAAGCGTCAGCCTGTCAGCGCTGTCAGTCGACAGGCGTGTACGCTTATCGGTGATGATGCCACCAGCTGCACTGAAAACCCGCTCGGACAACACGCTAGCGGCAGGGCAGGCAAGAACCTCCAAGGCGTACAGCGCCAGTTCGTGCCACATGTCCAGCTTTGAAACCCAGTAGTTGTAGGGAGCTGTGTGATCATTTAGGACGATGGTATGGTCAGCTACGTACTCCCTCACCATCTTTCTGTAAAGATCAGCCCTACTCTGACGAGACTGGGGACAGGTGACAGTGTCTTGCTGGGGTGACATAAAGCTGGCAAAAGCCTTGTAAAGCGTACCCTTGCCAGTGCTGGACAAGCTGCCAGCTCACCTACTCTCCCTCGCTACTTGTCCCGCAGAACTACGCACTCTGCCGCTAGCGCTGTCAGAAGGGAAATACTGTTTCAGCTTGTGCACCAGGGCCTGCTGGTATTCATGCATTCTCACACTCCTTTCCTCTCCAGGGATGAGAGTGGAAAGATTTTGCTTGTACCGTGGGTCCAGGAGAGTGAATACCCAGTAATCGGTATACCCAGCGAGGGTCACGGGATAGGCAGCCTAGCATGAAATCTGCCATATGCGCCAGAGTACCAACGCGTAAGAATTCACTCCCCTCACTGGCCTGACTGTCCATTTCCTCCTCCTCCAACTCCTCTTCTTCTGCCCATACACGCTGAACAGTGAAGGACTGAACAATGGTCCCCTCTTGTGTCTCGCCAACATTCTCCTCCTCTTCCTCCTTATCCTCCTCCACCTCCTCCGATATGCGCTGAGAAACAGACCTAAGGGTGCTTTGGCTATTAACAAGGGAATCTTCTTCCCCCGTCTCTTGTGACGAGCACAAAGCTTCCGACTTCATGCTGATCAGAGAGTTTTTCAACAGGCCAAGCAGCGGGATGGTGAGGCTGATGATGGCGGCATCGCCACTGACCATCTGTGTTGACTCCTCGAAGTTACTCAGCACCTGACAGATATCAGACATCCACGTCCACTCCTCATTGTAGACTTGAGGAAGCTGACTGACATGACTACCAGTTCTGGTGGAAGTTGACATCTGGCAGTCTACAATCGCTCTGCGCTGCTGGTAAACTCTGGATAACATGGTTAATGTTGAATTCCACCTCGTGGGCACGTCGCACAACAGTCGGTGAGCGGGCAGTTGGAGGCGGCGCTGCGCTGCTCTGAGAGTGGCAGCATCTGTGCTGGACTTCCTGAAATGCGCACAGATGCGGCGCACCTTCGTGAGCAAATCAGACAGATTGGGGTATGTCTTGAGGAAACGCTGAACTATCAGATTTAACACATGGGCCAGGCATGGCACATGTGTCAGTCTGCCGAGTTGCAGAGCCGCCACCAGGTTACGGCCGTTGTCACACACAACCATGCCTGGCGTCAGGTTCAGCGGTGCCAGCCACAGATCAGTCTGCGCCGTGATGCCCTGTAATAGTTCTTGGGCGGTGTGCCTTTTATCGCCTAGGCTCAGCAGTTTGAGCACCACCTGCTGTCGCTTAGCGACGGCACTGCTGCTGTGCCTAGAGCTAGCGACTGATGGCGCCGTGCCCACGGATGGTAGTTCGGAGGAGGAGGAGGGGTGGAAGGAGGAGGAGGAATAGTATGCCTGAAAGACCTGGACCGAGGTAGGCCCCGCAATCCTCGGCGTCGGCAGTATATGACCAGCGCAGGGTCAGGCTCGGTCCCAGCCTCCACCAAGTTAACCCAATGTGCCGTCAGCGATATATAGTGGCCCTGCCCGGCAGCACTCGTCCACGTGTCCGTGGTCAGGTGGACCTTGTCAGAAACGGCGTTGGTCAGGGCACGGATGATGTTGTCTGACACGTGCTGGTGCAGGGCTGGGACGGCACATCGGGAAAAGTAGTGGCGGCTGGGGACCGAATACCGAGGGGCGGCCGCCGCCATGAGGTTGCGAAAGGCCTCGGTCTCTACTAGCCTATAGGGCAGCATCTCCAGGCTAAGCAATCTGGAGATGTGGACATTAAGGGCTTGGGCGTGCGGGTGGGTTGCACTATATTTCCGTTTCCGCTCCAGCGTCTGGGGTATGGAGAGCTGAACGCTGGTGGATGCTGTGGAGGATCGTGGAGGCGACGATGGGGTTTTTGTGCCAGGGTCCTGGGCAGGGGGCTGACTATCAGCTGACACAGGGGAAGGAGCAGTGCTGTGCACGGCCGGAGGTGAACGGGCTTGGTGCCACTGAGTGGGGTGTTTAGCATTCATATGCCTGCGCATACTGGTGGTAGTTAAGCTAGTAGTGGTGGAACCCCTGCTGATCCTGGTTTGGCAAAGGTTGCACACCACAGTCCGTCGGTCATCCGGTGTTTCTTTAAGGAACCTCCAGACTTCTGAAAATCTAGCCCTCGCCACGGGAGCTTGACTACGGGCAACATTTGGCGCTGATGCACCTGCTCTGGCCCTGCCTCTCCGTCTGACCCCACCACTGCCTCTTCCAACCTGTTCTGGTCGAGGACTCTCCTCCGTCTCAGAAGCACTGTGTTCACCCGGCCTCTCAACCCAGCTTGGGTCTGTCACCTCATCATCCTCCGATCCCTCAGTCTGCTCCCCCCTCGGACTTCCTGCCCTGACAACAACTTCACCACTGTCTGACAACCGTGTCTCCTCATCGTCGGACACCTCTTTACACACTTCTTCCACTACGTCAAGAAGGTCATCATCACCCACAGACTGCGACTGGTGGAAAACCTGGGCATCGGAAAATTGCTCAGCAGCAACCGGACAAGTGGTTTGTGACTGTGGGAAGGGTCCAGAAAACAGTTCCTCAGAGTATGCCGGTTCAAATGCCAAATTTTCCTGGGAGGGGGCAGACTGGGGGGGAGGAGGCTGAGGTGCAGGAGCTGGAGGAGTGCCGATTTCGGTGACATGGGTGGACTGCGTGGAAGACTGACTGGTGGACAAATTGCTCGAAGCATTGTCGGCAATCCACGACATCACCTGTTCTGGCCTCAACAGTGCTCTACCACGAGTCCCAGTAACTTCAGACATTAACCTAGGGAGTGTAGCTCTGCGGCGTTCCCCTGCTCCCTCATCAGCAGGTGGTGTCTCACCCCGCCCAGGACCACGGCCTCTGACCCCTGCAGTAGTTGGACGCCCACGTCCCCGCCCTCGTCCTCTACCCCTAGCCCTCGGGTTAAACATTTTGAAAATGAAAGTTATAACTTTAATTTTTTTTAAAACATTTTTTTGTGTTTTTTTGTGTTTTTTTTTTTTTTTGTGTGTTTTTTAGTTTTTAAAACCAAACGATGCTATCCTATTGCTATGGCTATTTTCTAGCCAAGTATGAAAGCACACTGCTATGCCAGATGAGATGACGCTGAGTTATTAAAAAAATAAACGTAAAATAAAAAGAAACTGGCAGACTGTGCCTAATTGAAATCAAACCCCTAATAAATTTTCCCACTTCGGTCTTTGCGATGGATATGTGCGTCACTAAGCGCTAAACACAAAGGTCGCAAGTCTCACTACAAATTCCTCACAATTTGGTAGTAGATGCACTGCAGCAAGGACAGCCACCAGCAGATCAACCAGAAATAAAATATATATAACGCTATTGTAGGCGTAAGTAAGCCGTTTGGATTCTCCTTTGGCTATTTTCTAGCCAAGTATGAAAGCACACTGCTATGCCAGATGAGATGACGCTGAGTTATGAAAAAATAAACGTAAAATAAAAAGGAAATGGCAGACTGTGCCTAATTGAAATCCAACCCCTAATAAATTTTCCCACTTCGGTCTTTGCAATGGATATGTGCGTCACTAAGCGCTAAACACAACGGTCGCAATTCTCACTGCAAATTCCTCACAATATGGTAGTAGATGCACTACAGCAAGGACAGCCACCAGCAGATCAACCAGAAATAAAATATATAACGCTATTGTAGGCGTAAGTAAGCCGTTTGGATTCTCCTATGGCTATTTTCTAGCCAAGTATGAAAGCACACTGCTATGCCAGATGAGATGACGCTGAGTTATTAAAAAAATAAACGTAAAATAAAAAGAAACTGGCAGACTGTGCCTAATTCAAATCAAACCCCTAATAAATTTTCCCACTTCGGTCTTTGCGATGGATATGTGCGTCACTAAGCGCTAAACACAAAGGTCGCAAGTCTCACTACAAATTCCTCACAATTTGGTAGTAGATGCACTGCAGCAAGGACAGCCACCAGCAGATCAACCAGAAATAAAATATATAACGCTATTGTAGGCGTAAGTAAGCCGTTTGGATTCTCCTATGGCTATTTTCTAGCCAAGTATGAAAGCACACTGCTATGCCAGATGAGATGACGCTGAGTTATGAAAAAATAAACGTAAAATAAAAAGTAAATGGCAGACTGTGCCTAATTGAAATCAAACCCCTAATAAATTTTCCCACTTTGGTGTTTGAGGTGGATATGTGTGTCATTAAGAGCTAAACACAACGGTAGCAAGTCCCCCTTCAAATTCCTCACAATATGGTACTAGCTGCAAATAAAAAAAAAAAAAGTATAACGTTATTGTAGCCCTAAGAAGGGCTGTTGGGTTCTTGTAGAATCACTCCTGCCTAACACTATTCTAATTGAACAGCCTAACGCTTTCCCTGACCAGCAGCAGCTCTCTCCCTAGCGGCATCCAGACACAGAATGATCCGAGCAGTGCAGGCAGGGGCTAGTCTATTCCAGGGTCACCTGATCTGGCCAGCCAACCACTGCTATCGACGTGTAAGGGTACCACGTCATGCTGGGTGGAGTGCAGAGTCTCCTGGCTTGTGACTGGCTCTGTTTCTCGAGCGGGCGAAGTATTCGTCCGAGCAACGAGCAGTTTAGAGTACGCTAATGCTCGAACGAGCATCAAGCTCGGACGAGTATGTTCGCTCATCTCTAGTAATAACATAATCAGATGAAACCTCAGAATTGTGTTTGCAGGAGCTTACAGTTTGTGGGGGTAATACATCATCAGGCAGTTCTATGTTTGTCTTTGGAGCTCCGCTGCTGTATGATTCATTCAAGTGGTTTTTGGCCCTTGATAAATCTGTTGCCAGCGTTTTTATGCTATGGGGGTTGTGAACCCACTGTTCATGGTATGACTTTGGGCCACACATTAAGGGCGTTATCCCTAGACCTCTTCAGCATTCACCCTTTTACCGCTATACAGGGATCTGGACTTCGCTGCGGAGAGATCGCAAGACTGTTACCTTTGTGATGGTCCCAGTACAGATAGCAGCTGGCTCAGTGGGCACAGAGACACCGGTACGTGGTAACAAGGGGTCAGGCGGAATGGGTGGTCTAAGCCGGTCTGGAGTCAAGGAATGCAGCGTACAAGAGTCAGGGACAAGCCAGAGGTTATACATGGAAAAACAGCAGAAACAAACACAATACAGCAGGACTAGCAGGCTAGGATCCTTTTTTCAGGCGCGGAGAATAGGGCATTCTTGAACATATGGCTGGAAATGCACGCTGATAGACTGGGACAGCCTAGCTAGGAAACACCCTGCTCCTTTCAAAAGTAGAGAGAGCCACCGGGAGCTGGAGCATGGACGGAAACGGGGGCTGAAGTTAAGCCTGCAACGGGGAACGCAACCAGAGGCAGAACCCGTAGCCAGAGTTGTTTGCCACATCACATAAAAAGTCACCAAATGCCATGAAAAGTCACAGCACATAGACCAGGCCGGGGACTGGAGTCAATTTGCGCCTACACGGAAAGTTGCAACGCATTCCTATTGTGAAAACTAATGTACGCAAAAAATGAATTTGGTGCAAGCAGGGTCTATGTCAAAAGGACTTTCCACTGTTCTATGTTCATTTGGTTTATGTGGAAAGTTAGAGAAAGAAATCAATAAAATCTTAAAGGGCACCTACCACCACAAATCTACCTATAAAGGTAGATTGGGTGGTAGGTGGATCAATGGGACGTGAGGATAGCCCTTTTAAGGGCTAATCCTCACGTCCCCGCACTTCTTTAGTAACTTTTATTTTACTTTTATGGTAATTTTATTATGCGGCTACTGGGGCGTGGAGTAGCCGCATCTGAGATTACACAAGGTGGCTACTCCACGCCCCGGTAGCCACTTTACCCCTACTACTCACCATCTTCGGTGCGCAGCTGCTCGTAGCTGCGCGCCCTCGTCCGACGATCCTGCCGTCTGCGCATGCGCAGAACAGCAGGCTCGTGCCTGTGCAGCCACGGCTTCGGAGCAGTGACCACGCGCAGACGGCAGGATCGTTGGACGAGGGCACGCAGCTACGAGCAGCTGTGCGCCGAAGATGGTGAGAAGGAGCGGTAAAGTGGCTACCGGGCCGTGGAGTAGCTGCCTCGTGTAATCTCAGATGCGGCTACTCCACGCCCCAGTAGCCGCATAATAAAATTACCATAAAAGTAAAATAAAAGTTACTAAAGAAGTGCGGGGACGTGAGGATTAGCCCTTAAAAGGGCTATCCTCACGTCCCATTGATCCACCTACCACCCGATCTACCTTTATAGGTAGATTTGTGGTGGTAGGTTCCCTTTAATGTTTTGCTTTTAGGCGCATGCACAAATACAATCTATATGTTGTGTAAACAATCACAGCATATTACAGAAACCACTCAAAGACATTAAACTGCTTACGTGATTTTTCTCAGGCTTTACGTAACAATCTATTTGTTCTACCATGGACATAACCACATATTCTTAATTTACTAAATCCCTTCACAGCAGCCTACTGGGATAACAACTAAGTTTATCCATAGAGATGGAGCTTGTTGCAGATTGGTGACTAGTCCTGTATCAGTGGTCCTATAGCAACAAGCTGAAAATATGAGGATTCCATAGAAACAGAGAATCAGTTGCTGTCCAATAGCAACCACAGGCTATTATGTCAAGCTACAGTTACCATAGGAACTAGGAAGATGACTACATTTATAAAGAGAATGACATGATAGGTTTCTAGTGGAATTACACTGGGTGTGTAAGCAGATTGTGTCTGAAGCAGAAACCAGACAGCGCAGAACAAAGACAAAGGAGACAGTTCAGCGCTCACTAAAGGCTGCACATCAAATGTACGGCAAAGCATCTGAATTTTCACAGCGCTGGTGCCTCCCTATTTTTTAATGGATTAGCACTTTGATACAGCAACTAAAACAGCCAGACATAACAGGCAAGTCTGTAAAGCCCCAGTCTATGTAAACATTCTGTCATCTGTAAATCTCTATACAAAAAGGCTGCAGGGACCTCCATGGGCAGGGATGCTACAGTATGGAATTATTAAGAAATTTAGAATTACATTGAATACACACAAAAAGAACGCACTGCCACACTGACAAAGAAAACTTTATTTTGCACATTTTATAAATGTGAGCATTGTGTTTCTGTGTTCTTGACACTATGACCCCAGGTACTAGAATGTTTTACAATGTTCGATTTTTACTATCCTTGGGGTGGGAAAAAAAGGAATTCATCCTCAAAGTTCATTCCTAATAAATACAGGCCATTGGTATAATACATCAGCATGTTAACAGCAGCCACAGCTTTCTCTAGTTATCCTGTTATGGATATGGATTTCTAAAACTTTTTGCATGTGTCTTGTTTGGGACAATAGTCATGAGCGGTGATGATTTTAATTGATTTTTAATTGGATTAATTGTCTCACAACGTGACTATGGTAATCTTCTGATCCATGGCCTCCTTCCTTCTAAGAACAACTTCTACCAGATCAGACTCTCTACTGTGAGGAGCACTCCCCCCCCCCGGGGGGGTTCAGCAAGAATACACTCACCGGCCACTTTATTAGGTACACCTGTCCAACTGCTCGTTAACACCTAATTTCTAATCAGCCAATCACATGGCGGCAACTCAGTGCATTTAGGCATGCAGACATGGTCAAGACAATCTCCTGCAGTTCAAACCGAGCATCAGTATGGGGAAGAAAGGTGATTTGAGTGCCTTTGAATGTGGCATGGTTGTTGGTGCCAGAAGGGCTGGTCTGAGTATTTCAGAAACTGCTGATCTACTGGGATTTTCGTGCACAACCATCTCTAGGGTTTACAGAGAATGGTCCGAAAAAGGAAAAACATCCAGTGAGCGGCAGTTCTGTGGGCCTTGTTGATGCCAGAGGTCAGAGGAGAATGGGCAGACTGGTTCGAGCTGATAGAAAGGCAACAGTGACTCAAATCGCCACCCGTTACAACCAAGGTAGGCAGAAGAGCATCTCTGAACGCACAGTACGTCGGACTTTGAGATAGATGGGCTACAGCAGCAGAAGACCACAACGGGTGCCACTCCTTTCAGCTAAGAACAGGAAACTGAGGCTACAATTTGCACAAGCTCATCGAAATTGGACAGTAGAAGATTGGAAAAACGTTGCCTGGTCTGATGAGTCTCGATTTCTGCTGCGACATTCGGATGGTAGGGTCAGAATTTGGCGTCAACAACATGAAAGCATGGATCCATCCTGCCTTGTATCAACGGTTCAGGCTGGTGGTGGTGGTGTCATGGTGTGGGGAATATTTTCTTGGCACTCTTTGGGCCCCTTGGTACCAATTGAGCATCGTTGCAATGCCACAGCCTACCTGAGTATTGTTGCTGACCATGTCCATCCCTTTATGACCACAATGTACCCAACATCTGATGGCTACTTTCAGCAGGATAATGCGCCATGTCATAAAGCTGGAATCATCTCAGACTGGTTTCTTGAACATGACAATGAGTTCACTGTACTCAAATGGCCTCCACAGTCACCAGATCTCAATCCAATAGAGCATCTTTGGGATGTGGTGGAACGGGAGATTCGCATCATGGATGTGCAGCCGACAAATCTGCGGCAACTGTGTGATGCCATCATGTCAATATGGACCAAAATCTCTGAGGAATGCTTCCAGCACCTTGTTGAATCTATGCCACGAAGAATTGAGGCAGTTCTGAAGGCAAAAGGGGGTCCAACCCGTTACTAGCATGGTGTACCTAATAAAGTGGCCGGTGAGTGTAAATCAAAGGGGAAGGTAGACTGCCAGGTAAGAACATCCTGTGAAGCCAGGGCTGTGGAGTCGGTGAGCCAAACCTCCAACTCCTCAGTCCCACGTAGCAGAGAAGCATGTACATTAAAGGGGTATTCCCATCTGGGCATTTAATTTAATTCATTTGCCATATGTAAAAATTTCTTCAATTGGATGTTATTTAAAAAAACGTTCCTGTGTGAAGATAATTTCTCATAAATGTAGTCATATGGTCCCTTAGAAACAAGATACCTTCCTCGGATACGAGACCCAACCTGCACTCTGGCAGCGGTGGCCAGACATGCGCTATTGAGTTTTGCCTGACCACCTGTATTCAGCAATCATTACCACAGGATGGCTGCAGGACATGTAACTCCCGGACATTTCACATACAAAAACTTTTTGTTCCTTTGTGCAATCCCTCCAGCAGAGATGGCCGTATCCAAGGATACAATCTTGTTTCTAAGGGACCAAATGACTACATTTATGAGAAATGATCTTCACACAGGTACATTTCACGACGAGAATACGCCTTTAAGTATAGCAGACTTTCATTTCAACTAAACAGAGTATACGGGTGCACAAGCCACCTGTCAGGCAGTATACAAACTGCTGTCTGCCCGATGAGCACCTCCATGATTTATGTAACATAACTGATGGCAGATCATTGGTGCTGCTGAGACGTTCTCATTGCTCCTTATCAGTTGTACTGTACTGCTCCCGAGTCCTGTCCTGGTGCAGTTCTGCTCTGGGTCCTGAAGCTGACGCATCCAGTCAGCGCAGGACACAGATGATAGACGGCACATGGACGATAGAAGAAGCTGCAGTGTGTGGCTAATGGGGAAGAGGAGCCAGGTACAATGAGAATTATATATTTTTTTGTCATCTGTTCAGTCTCTAGGGCAGTGATGGTGAACCTTTTAAAGACTGAGTACTCAAACTACAACCAAAATCCACTTTTTTATCGCAAAGTGCCACATGTCAATTTAAATTAAATCTACTATTTGCTTTTATGCATTATGAACCAAACATACCTTGAGAATGCTGTAGCTACACTGATGCAGAAACATATCGGGGGACATTAATCATAGTCTGTTAGACTGTTTTGAGCGTTTTTAGCACAAAAATCTGGCGCATCCCGTTAATTTGGGGCATTTATGCGCAGTTTTCTGGCGCACGTCAAAGTTCGGCACTTAGTGGTTTTGAGTCCCTGCTTCTTATCTGACATAGTGAGAGCCTCCTATACAGATGTTTGCATGGGATCTATCACAAATTTGTGCCTAAAAAGGTGCAAAATAGGCGCAAAAATGCACCTACTATGAGCAGGTGCACTTCCAAAAAAAAAAATCACTTTACATTACTAAAAACATAAATTTTAGGTTCCAAAATGAAAAATTCCCTCTATGCAACATGGAAAATCCTTCGGAGCAGTTTTAAAATGTAAAATTTTTCCAGTAACGACCTCATCATTGTCTATAGGAGCATCTCTGTGAGTGATCTTATTGTACAGATCTGAGAATATTATCAGTCTCCATTTACTGTATATAATAAAAAAAAGGAAAAGACTCATTTGAGCAAGAATTTTTTTTTTTTTTTACATCTCTGCAACTTTTAGTCCCTGTAGTTACATCACAATAATAGTTTTTTTGTGCAGAGATGAAGCCCTGAACGTTCTGTCACATTTTCTCCGTCTCCTTTCATTATTGCTCACAAATGAGATCTAACAATTTGAGACAAATTTGGCGCAAATTTAGGCCTAATGAATCGGGCATGAGACATTTCCAAAGAGCATTTACTAAGGTAGAACTAGATCCATCATAGATCAGGAGCCAAAAAGAACAAACCAGGTGCAAAAATAGGCGAACCTGAGACCCACTATGATTAATGTCCCCCATCTTGTATAATCTCTGAATTTAATGTTTTTTCTAAAAAGAACTATTATAAAATTATGATGATGTCCTGGCGCTCTCCTCACCCTAATTATGCACTGCTCCAGACTTGTCATGTCCAGCATAAGCAGAGAATACGTCATCACTGTGCTGTCTCTGACATGCAGAAGTAATAAATCGGTGCACCATCCCCCAGCTGTTGTGTATCAGTCATCCAGCTCAGGTTGATTAGTCCTGTCTGGACAGTTCAGGCAGCTCTTTTATGTGCGGAAGCCAGTCTGCATTCAGCTTTCCCAAGGTCCTGAGTTTTAGAATTGTTTTGTTTTTTGAGCAAAATCACTCGGTTCAGGGATTAAACAAGATATGTTTCTGCATTAGTATAGCTACAGCATTAAGGTATGTTTGGTTCACAAGGCATGAAAACAAATGGTCGATTTCCTTTAAGCTGTAACTTACTACTCCCTTTTCTTCCAAAACTTTTACCCCCCTGAGATCACCAATACAGTTGAAAGAAGGAGAGCAAATTCAGATTATGATTGTAGCTTCTCTCAGGTTCTCTGTACAGGAAGGATCTTGGGGCCAGCAGGACCTCCAAAGTTAAGCTCTGCCCACACCTGCGCACGGCACCATAACATTCCGTAGCCAGGAGAAAGGACATGTCCTAACGGAAATATGGCGCCGTGCTCCATATATTGCTATGGAGGGGGCAGGGCTCATCCCCTCTCCCTGGCACCGACATGTGTCCGCCGTGCTGCGGTACGGTGGGCACACATTAATGTGAATGTAGTCTTAGGCTGTGATTTTTCTTCAGCAGAGTGTCCTAGACTACTTACTGCACATATTGTAGTGGGAATACAAATTTCTGGTATGCATCTTGTTCTGTATACTGAATGCCATGCTCTAATGTAAACCGCTTCTAATCTATGCGCAAAATCTGCTTCCTATAGCTTTCAACCATCAAAACTATTGAAGTATAAACTTGCATAATTCATGAATTGCGATCACTTAGAACACCAAGAGGCAAACCCAAACAGACCGTTTATTGGAAGTCTATACAAAATATGATGACTCCATGTGCAAATATACAGCCTGCACATAGTTTGACTCAAGGTTTGGTACTAAAAGATTACAATGCAGGTGCTTTTCACTCATTAGCTCTTAAAGGGGTATTCCAGAAATAAAATGCATCATTAAAATATAAGCTAATATGTAAACAGTTATTTAAAATTTAGCTCCTCTTAGTAGAAAATTACGGTGGACATACAATGAAGAATTAAAAAGCTTCTGACCCTTTAATCAGCCCATTGATTTCCTCCACGCGGAGAAGACACAGGACAAAAGTGTCCTGGTCATATGTCCTGCAACTGCCTGGGCAGGTCATGTGATCACCACTGTTTGGCTGTAGTTGGTTGGTTGCAGTACATCCAGTATGGCCAGTGTTGTGGTGAGATATCTTCTCACTGGGGCAATGTGCAGTGATGGCAGTTAATCATTACTATGGTAACAGAAGGACAGTGGAGATTTATCATCAAGTTTGAGGTAAAACTGTTCTAGTTTCTCATGGAAACCAATCAGAGTTCAGCTTTAATTTTATAAACTGCTGTGGGAAAATTAAAGCTGAGCCGATTGGTTGTCATGGGCAACTAAAACAGTTCTACTCTGAGACTTATGATAAACCTCCCGTAATATGTTACATTATCACTGGGAGCAGAACATACGAGGTAGGAGTTACTGAAAACTAAAGGATCATGGGACTTGTAGTTACCAGTGATGGCCAACTTGTAGATAAATGGTTTGATTTTATGATTCACAAAATTTTAAGCTATATTGTGTGACTTATGACATTGAGAAGTTATATTGATTTATAGCATTTTTTTTTTATCACATGTTCATATTTGCAGATTTATCCCTCTAAGCAAGTTTACAAGTAGTTCCCTTAAAACATTGCAATACAAACGCCAAAGTAGTCACTAGACACAGAAAGCATTTGAAAACGTTGCTTTATTAGTGTTTGTGCTCTGCAATTTTCACAAAGGACTTTTAGAAACCTTCTATGGTCATTTTCAGGTTCAGACAACATAAAGCAGCTTGTAATAGGCACGTGTGCCTTAAAACAGGTTTTCCATAATCTTTTACTGCACAGTAACTGGAATATCTGCCTATATGTATACATTCACCCACTGAACAAATTTTGCATATTTGAGACATGTATTGCATTAGATACCCTATTCATTGCAGGCTTCACTTATAAAAAGGTTACACCTCTTCAAAAATGTTTTACAATGAATAAAGGCATTAAATGCATGCATTGCCAGCCATACCAGTAGTTAGATTTTTAGCTCTAGCTCTGTGCAGCAATAGAAATAAAAGGATAAATGATCATTTAAACCAGTAGATTATTTTTTTGAACACTGTAACGTTCAATTGTTCTCAGTTGCCAAGTTTTATTTTATAAATCTGTTACTCAAAAGATGTACAAAAATACAGTATAAATCTCATTCAGTACAAAATCCAGCAGGCAGCAGCAGGTTTAAAGAAAGTACAAAACAAAAGTCACAAAAACAGACAAACTAGTGTAAAGTGACAAGAGTGAGGTATAGAGTGGTTCACACCCAACAGTTCCAAATTTCCCTCCATATGATATGGCAGTCCGTTAGGTCTAAATAGATATTTCCCTGCAGAAAGATCAGTCATGATTATGACTGTTACAAAGTTACATAACATTTGCCAAAGAACACAAAGTAAACTGTAGCAAAATAAAAAATACAAAATGGGTATTTTAATCACAAGACAACAGGAAAATATGTAGACCATATACAACAATCCGGCAATATTAAAGAGCATAAAGTGCATAACAGAACAAATCAGATGATTTAATTAACTTTAACTGGGCAAAACTGAGAAAAGACCATTGACCATGAAGGAGTGCAGTACAAGAAAGTCTGTGCTTGCAGGAGTTCCTACACTGAACGAACATGGCAAGTTTGGTCCGAAATCCTGCAAGTGCATAGACATTCAAGGACCAAACTCTATTGTGGGCAATAGGCTTAAGGCTGGGCCTAAATGCAGTGACAACCACATTCAACCAGAACTCCACCCACAGCCAAGTCATAAAATTAGGTGGCCACAGGCAAATAAAAAAAAAAAAAAAACCAAAAAAAAAAAAAAAAACACAAGTAGTGTTTAAGCCACATCTGGCTGTTGCAGCATTGAGGTCCAGCCTTATATCACCACCTGAGAGGTGAACATGTGAACTTTTTTTTTTTTACAGCTTCACCCCTGAGGTCCACTGAATACGAGTCTATGCAGAAAGTCCAGACTCGGGTGTGAAAAGAGGAGAAGTCATACATAGAACCTGAGGAACCATATAGATTCGCTTGATATGACCACAGCTCTCTCAGTAGTGCATTGCAAAGCACTGACTAAGAAGAGAAAGTCTCAGTTTTGTGCAATCCCAAGACCTAACTTCACAAATGTGCAAATGTGCCAGGCAGACTCCTGCCATGTGTCCCTCTTAACGGCTCTTCAACTGAGAGATTCTCCTCAAGAGCTGCTGGTGACGAGTACGAAGTTTTAATTTTTCTGCTACAAGATGTTGTTCCGCACTAACCAAACCTTGCAGATACTCTGTTGCTTTGCTTAAAACCACCACCTTGGGGGTTTTGGACGCAGTGGAAAGTCCTGGCACTTCTTCTCTAAGTGCCAGGAACCGTGAACGCAAGTCATTTCTCCTCTTGCGCTCCATATAGTTGTGATTCTTTCTTTTGGCCAGGTCCTCACTGTCTGAGCCTCCAGAATGAGAGGGGGAGTCAGGTGCAGTGGGGCTGCAGGGCTGCATGGAAGGACAGCTGACTTCACCAGGCTCCTCTTCAGTAGGAGAAGGACAGTCCTGTAGAGATTCCTCATTGGGCTCAGGGGGCAGGCGTGCAGCATAGTTATGTTGCTGCTGGTGGATAGATATATGGAAGAGTTTGGGGTCAGCTCTCACTGTAATGGTTACTGGCTGGCGGCCATGATAAGACTTCCTTTTCCCCACAGTCACCACATCAATTTCATCATCCTCTGTTAAAGGGAGAAAAATAATTTTGTATTAGAACTTAGAGTATAATAAAATGGGTCCCAATTCCTAAATTACACAATGAGTCTTATTCATGTTCTTTTAGGCAACATAAGGCACTGCCAATGCACAAGGATAAATCACAACCACACAAAAGGCTGGACAGCAGAGCAATGAACAATTGAATGGGAGTGTTAAGACTGGCAGCATGTGCAAGAGGCTGTTCTAATGGGCGAGGCATGGGGGAAGGGAGCCTGAACATTCAATACAAAAGAGAGGACACAAAGGGTGGAATTTTGTGAATAGGCTCAATTCCCCATTAATAAATACCAGTCACATGTCTATGAACGCCAATTGGTCTAATGCCCTTAATTCAAATGCAGGTCTCCTATTGGCTGGAGATAGTGTCTGCACCCCTGCCGGCTGCAAGCTGTTGCTTTTTGTCTGGCCATGTGGCTGCCTTGTTTAGCTGAAAGCACATTGTAACTGTTGGTTGGGTGGAGGGGGAGCATCTACACAATGCTCAAGTACAAAACATTACCCGAGCGCCACAATGTGCACTATAACAAGGATCACTTTTTTGCAGAAATGTGCTGAAATGAGAGGTAGTGACACCTGTAGTATTGGTGTCATTACTGTGGTGAACCAGAAATACGAAAAGTTGGCATGATTAGCAAACACTTTAAAAGTCTGATGTTAAGGGCTTATTCAGATTATTTACATTTCAATTCAAAGTAACAAGCATGTGATCACACCGGACTATTACCCACCCACAAAAATAAGAAATCAGAAGGTCCAGTTATGTTGTTTCAGCTTTTAACATAGACTTTCACAAAAGCTCTGGTAATAAACATTTTCATCGATACCCAATGGAATCAAATAGCTGCTTAGCTATCCAGCCCATTGTAACTCAAGAAACTGCCTATCCCGTCATATACCTGCTCCTGGCACAAGGTGCATAGCATGCCTGTACCAGCTTGTTAACTTACAAGGGATCCACCCAAAGTTGTTGTATTACAGGTGCTTTTCACAATCAAAGGAAACATCTCATAAAAAGCCATAAATTTGGGTTGAGGCAGATACCAAATGCAGAAGTTACAAGTAATGCTTTTTATGAAACTTAACTACTTGGGCTGTGTTCACATCTGCACCGCAGTGTGTTCGTCATGTGAAGAGTCCTTATTGTACTGCTACCAAGAACTTGACAGAAACCGTAGCCCAATAAAAGCACCAACCAGACCCTTCAGACATGTCTGCCCATATCTACCACACAAAACCAGGCTGACAACACTCCAGACCTAGGCCGTTCTTACCAGAATCACTAGTGCTTTCAGATCCAGATGAGTGGGATATCTTTTCCGGAACAGGTGCTGGGACATTAGGAGTCTGCTCAACCGGGCTGACAGCAGGCTCCAGAACCTCAGGATCAGGTTTAGTAGAACTTGCTGGCCGTGAAGGGGCACATGTAAAGCGCTCATTGATGACCTTTTCCAGATGTTCACGAGTTGAAAAGCCACTCCACATACAGTCTCTAAGGAGAACCACAGAACTAAGTCCAGACAGTTTCACCGGAGACTCCCATCCTAAATCCATGATTTCTGATCCCCATTCGGTACCACTTTCACCAAGGCATCCCGAGTTAGACTGAGGGCAGCCAGGTACAAGCTCAAATTTTTTCCAAATATCCTCACTGGGAGCAATATGTCGATAAAAGTCCTCATTAGGGTCCACATCATAGAAGTAGTGTGTGTTATAACACCCTAAATCCATTGTCCTGCAAGAGAAGAAAAGCATAAATATAGCACAAAAACAAGTTACACCAGAATGTGGGAAGTGAGCACTGGCTTTCAGGAGCAGACAATACAATGCTGTGCAGGTAGAGAGCCGACCCCCATGGCTCTGCCATGGGGTAAGAAGCACATGTATTTGTGATGGAGGAAGGGGAGAAGCAGATGTCCTATGAGATGGGAAAGGCTATCCTGAGGAGAGGTAAGGGCAGCCTGCATCACACAGGGGGCGTGCCCATGCACGGGAATACAAAAAATTATAAGTCACGGTGACAGCAAAAAGTTTAGCTAGCTACAAAAACACACAAAGGGAGCAGTGACAAAACCCGCAGCCAGTTACGAACATACAGCAAAGTTAACTAAATTGCTGAAACCACACGTCTGCTAAACATTGAGCCACCTAAGCGAGTAGCGCCCCCATAGCAGCCAGCCACACGTGCTACCCTTACCCGGCGTCCCCAGACGATCTCCTGGACACGCTGAATGTGTGCGAGTTCATTGTTCCCACAGCTCATTATATTAGCTCTGCTCGCCCCGCCCCCTATGGGCGAGGCCCGGAATGCCGGCTCCACACACTCCTCACACACAGGGACAAGGAGGCGGGAAAGGGGGATTTACATAAATGACCTGCAGCCTCTGTGTGTATATTCAATGTTGTGGGGCCTGGTTGCCGCTGCTAGCTGAAAACAAAGCTCTCTCGGCTGCACATGTGCTCAGGAGGGTTTTGTCCTGAGAAGGAGGCAGGGCTGCAGCAGCCGCACTTACAATGCCCCGGCTTTGTTCTGCTAATGAGATTATTACACTGGGGAAACTCTGTCAGCTGCAGCGCCCATGTCCATTATGGTTACAGATTTGTGGTGCAGTCACCTCAGTTATGAGAGGAAAAGCACTCACTATTTATTTTTCTTATGTGTGAAGATTCATAACAGAGTTATTACTGCACAGACATTCTCCAACACAATAAAGAACTATGTCCCGTGGAACTTTTTTGGATATGCGTGCATATAGTTTTCTGGCTTTTTTGTTTCATATCTGATTCACTTCAGTAAGTTGTTGTATCATTTTTTTCAAACGGCGCGTTCTCACGTTGTGTTTTTGTTGCGTTTTGATTGTGTTTGAAACGCATTGCAACAGCTGAGGAGAGGTGATTTGCCATAACATTTGTTAACGTAATGTTAATGCATGTGTTAACAAAATGCATGCATTAACAACTTGTTCCGTAAACTGAAATGTTAACAGTAATGTAATTAGGCAAATCACCTCTCCTCAGCTGTTGTAATGCGTTTCAAAAGCAATGAAAACACAACGTGTGAACGCACCCAAATGGTTTCTTTTGGCAGCACCTTGAGTAAAAACAAAAGCATCATGTCGTAGGGCGCGTTCACACGTTGCGTTTGCATTGCGTTTTTACAACAGCTGAGGAGAGTTGATTTTCCTAATTACATTACAGTTAACATTTGCATTTACAAAACGCATTGTAAACGCGATGTTAACGCATGCGTTAACCCCTAGGCGCACCAGGACGTTATAGTACGTCCCGGTGGCTAGATACTTAGCGCACCAGGACGCACTATAACGTCCTGCTTCTGGCACCGGCTCACGAACGGAGCCGGTACCAGAAGCAGCGGCTGTCAGCTGTCTAGTACAGCTGACAGCCTGCGCTAACACCCGCGATCGGAGCCGACTCCGATCGCGGGTGTTAACCCCTTACACGCCGCGGTCAAGCATGACCGCGGCGTGTAAGGGTCTTCCCCCTATGGATCGGATCCCCCGTGCCGCTTACCGGGGGATCCGATCCTCTCCTGGGCAGCTCCGAGGACTGGCATGTGCCCCGGAGCTGCCCGGTTTCCATGGCAGCCAGAACCCTTCCGGGTCTGACTGCAAACTGTCTGAGCATGCGCAAGCATGCTTAGACAGTTTACACTGCTCTACAATAAAATAGTATTGTAGAGCAGTGTATTGAACTTAAACCAGTGATCAGAGTATCACTGGTTTAAGTTCAAGTATGTAGAAGTAAAATTATGCAAAAACACTTAACACTACACATTATAATAAATAAAAAATAAATACATAAAAATATAAGCCCCTAAAATGTCACTTTCCCATAAAAACACTTAATAAAGTATAAAAAACATAAAAACACAAAAAACCCCCGCATGTTTGGTATTGCCGCGTCCGTAACAATCTGCATAATAAAACAGAATTGTTACTGGACCCGCACGGTAAACGCCAGAGGAAAAAAACGCAAAAAACGTTCCGAAAAAAGATAATTTTTAATTAATACCCTATAAAAAATGCTCTAAAAAGTGATTTAAAAAATTTTATGCACTCTAAAATAAGCCCACTAAAAAGAACAACTGTTCTCGCAAAAAATAAGCCCCTAACCAGATTTGTCAGCCAAAAAATAAAAAAGTTATGCATATGAATAGATGGTGATGCTAAAATGAATAAGATTTTCTCCAAATTAGTTTTTATTCAGTACAATTGAATAAAATACACAAAACCCCCACATATTTGGTATCCCTGCGTCCGTAACAATCTGTATAATAAAACAGAATCGTTATTAGATCCGCAAAGTGAACCCCGTAAAAAACAACCTCAAAAAACTCTCTCTGAAAAAAAGATGATTTTTTATTAATGCCCTTTAAAAATGCTCTAAAAAGTGATTTAAAAAAGTTACGCAATCTAAAATAAGACCACTAAAAAGAACAATCCTTCTCGCAAAAAATAAGCCCTTAAACAGATTTGTGAGGTGAAAAATAAAAAAGTTATGCATATGAAAGACGGTGATGCTAAAATTAACAACAATTTTGCCAAATTACTTTTTATTCAGTAAAAATGGGAAAAAATAAAAAATATATATAAATGAAGTATTTTTGTAATCGTGGCGACCCATAGAATAAAAATAATATACTATTTTTATGGTATGGTTAACGGCCAAAAAAAAAAACACATAAAAATGTTCCTAAAAATTGACGATTTTCATTTCCTCCACCAACAAAGCTTTAATTAAATCTCACCAATTAGCTATAGATGCCCCAAAATTACGTACCAGAAAAGTGCATCTCATGTGGCAAAAGAAATAAGCCCCTATAGGTCCTCAATAAAAAAAGAAAAAAATTATAGCCTGTACAATGTGACATAGCAAATCGGATCTGGATGGCGCCTCCTTCCCTCCTATGCCCGGCCGTGCGCCCGTACAGCAGGTTACCACCACATATAGGGTATCGGTGTACTCGGGAGAAATTGGGTAACAAACTTTGTGGAGCCTTTTTTCATTTAATCCATTGTAAATGTTTAATTTTCCACCCAAAATGAGTGTATTGTGAAAAAATATTACAATTTTCAGACTGCACCTCCGTTTTGTTTTAACCCCTATAAAACACCTAAAGGGTTAACAAACTTCTTAAAAGTGGTTTTTCATACGTTGAGGGGTGTAGTTTCCACAATGGGGTAATTTATGAGTCTAGCTATTATTTAGGCCTCTCAGTGTCAATTAGAAGTTGAGCAGGTCCATCTAAATACGGGTTTTGGTGATTTTACAAAAAATGTGAAAAATGATACCTAAATTCTGAGCCTCATAACATTCTAGTAAAATATGTGGAATCTTAAAAAAACCATGCCAACATAAAGCAGACATTTGGGAAATGTAAGTTATGAATTTATTTGGGTGCTATGACTATCTGCATCAAAAGTAGAGAATTTAGAACGTTGAAAATATAGAATTTTTCCAATTTTTTGCCAAATTTTGTTTTTTTTCATAACTAAACGCAAAAGATTTCATCCAAATTTTTAAACTAATTTGAAGTACAATGTGTCACGAGAAAACAATCTCAAAATCCCCTGGATTTCTCATAGCGTTCCCACGCTATAACCACTTATAGTGACACAGGGCAGATTTGAAAAATGGGTCCGCGTCCTTTAGGCCAAAAGATGCTGTGTCCCGTAGGGGTTAACATCGCGTTATCAAATGTAAATAGTAATGTAATCAACCACTCCTCAGCTGTTGCAATGCGTTTTAAACGCAATCATATCGCAACCTAAGCGCAACGCGTGAACGCGCCCGTAGGAGTAAGGCTGGCTGCACACATGGCGTTTTGAACCCGTTCTGGGGCCGTTTTTGAAAATGCATCCTTTTTGACCCGTTTAATTAAGATAATTGGTAAAACCGGTCAAAAATGGATGCGTTTTCAAAAAACGCATGCGTTTTTTAACGGACTGCTTAAAAACAGACTAAGAACGGGTTCAAAACACTAACCTGTGCCACCACCCTGATACTGTCGGTTCCTACTTTAGACCTACTTCTAGTTGGTCTAAACTGTGCTCTGAATTTTGGGCGCACGGACGATTTACCACAAGCCCCGCCCCTTTCTCACGAGGCTACGTCAATCTCCCAGAGGCCCCCTTATTCAGACAAGTCAGGAAAGTGGCAAAAAAGGCTGAAAAGCCTTGATAACTGTGATGCAAGGCATTTTAGGCATTGTTTTTGGCGCAAAACCACCAGAATTGTGGCACAAGTGCGTTTATAAATCTCCCCCATTGTGACTGATGCTGGATGATTCATATGGTGAAGGGCCGTTCCACACTTGCGAGTGTGATGCGATGAACTGACATGCTGAGTTCACTCCCGGTGTGCAGTGTTCGGGCCATGCGATCCGAGCAGCATGCGGATCGTATCACACTCACAAGTGTGGAACCGGCCTAAGGCCGCGGTCACACGTACCGCTAGGCGTCAGTCATAACGCGACGCTAGTGCACAGGGGGAGGTCCTTGGCCCAAACGCACATGCGTTTCCAGAGAAACGCATGCGATTGTTAAGCCGATCGCATGCGTTTCTCTAGAAACGCATATGCGTTCGGGCTGAGGACCTCCTCCTGTGCGCTAGCGTCGCGCTATGAATGGATGCCTAGCGGTACGTGTGACCGTGGCCTAAGACTTTGCATCTCCTATTAGTTGGTCTAGTTTGCTGCTCCACAATATTGAATTTTCTGGCGCATGGGCTATATTCTGTAAGGCCATGCCCCATTTTCAGGCCAGTCAGAAAACTACTTAAAAATGGTCTACCACCTTCAATAAATGTGTTTACACAATGCTAACATTTTCATATATTTTAAAGCCTTGTTTTTTGTAAAAACCAGGGCATTTGAAGCTAAAAGGCGAGCAGATCCTGCCAGATGGGGCACACACCAGTATGTAAGTGTGCTTGGTTTACAATCCTTTATCCTGATGGTAGATGTCCTTTAACCCCTTAAGGACGGAGGGTTTTTCGGCTAATTTCTCGCTCTCCAACTTCAAAAATCCATAACTTTTTCATTTTTACGTGTACAGACCTGTGTGAGGGCTTATTTTGTGCGTAACAAATTTTACTTTCCCGTAATGTTATTTATTTTAACATGCCGTGTACTGCGAAGCTGAAAAAAAATTCCAAATGTGGAAAAATTGATAAAAAACCGTCACGTTCTTGTGGGCTCAGTTTTTACGACTTTCACTCTTCGCTCCAAATAACATGCCTACTTTATTCTTTGGTTCGGTTCGATCGCGGTGATACCAAATTTATATAGGTTTTATTGTGTTTTAATACATTTTCAAAAATTAAACGAATGTGTACAAAAAAGAAAAAAAAAATGTTGCCATCTTCTGACGCTAATAACTTTTTCATACTTTGGCGCACGGAGATGTGTGAGGGGTCATTTTTTGCGAAATGAGGGGACGTTTTCACTGCTACCATTTGGAGGTCTGTGCGACATTTTGATCATTTTTTATTTCACTTTTTATGTTATATAAAAAGGTGTAAAAGTCGCATTTAGGACATTTGGGCGCCATTTCCCGCCTCGGAGGTCACCGCCGCCCGTAACCGTTTTTATATTTTGATAGATCGGGCATTTTGGGACGCGGTGATACCTAATATGTCTGTGATTTTTACTGTTTATTATGTTTTATATCCGTTCTAGGGAAAGGGGGGTGATTTGGACTTTTAATATTTTATACATTTTTTTTATTTTTTAAACTTTTTTTTTTCTTTTTTTTTTCACTATTTTTTAGACCATCTAGGGTACATTAACCCTAGATGGTCAGATCGCTCCTACCATATACTGCAATACTACAGTATTGCAATATATGGCATTTTTGCAGGTCATACATTACAATGAGCCACTGGCTCATTGTAATGAACCTGCATAAACCATGTAGCCTCGTGTCAAAAGAAGACCCGAGGCTACCATGGTAACCGATCGCCGCCCCCCCAATGACGGTCGGGGGCGTGGCGATCGAAAAAAAGATGGCGGCACCCGCGCGCCGCCGTCTTTTAAACTTTGCCGGCGGCGTTTAGAGGGGTTAGAGGGTTTAGAGGGTTAATAGCCGCAGTCGGTGCAAGCACCGACCGCGGTTATTAGCGGTGGGGGTTTTGTGCAAAATGCAAAAACCCCCACCTCTGTATGAAGAGGACTCAGCCCGTGAGCCCTCTTCATACATTCCTTATACCTCTGCGCCGTAGAGCTACGGCGCAGAGCGTTAAGGGGTTAAAGGAAACCTACCACCACGGATCTACCTATTAAGGTAGATCCAGTGGCAGGTTTCTCTAATGTGTAGTAGCATAGCCCTTTTTAGGGCCAATTCTTGCGTGGCCGATAACTTTAATAAACTTTAATTTGCCCAATATGCTAATTTTCTAAATAAGCTACTGGGGCGTGGAGTAGCCTGAGCTGAGGCTACACGGTGTGGCTACCTCCAGCTTCAGTGCCGAGACCCAGGTTCACAGACAAGTGCACACAGCTACCAGGAGCTGCGCGCTGAAGGTCTTGTGGTAGGCGGAACACAAGAGGCTACTGGGGCGTGGAGTAGCTGCGCCGTGTAGCCTCAGCTGCGGCTACTCCACGCCCCAGTAGCCTCTTTAGAAAATTTGCATACTAGGCAAATTAAAGTTTATTAAAGTTATCGGCCAAGAATTAGCCTTAAAATGGGCTATACATCTATACATTAGAGGAACCTTAATAGAGCTCTGTTGGTATGTTTCCTTTAATTATAGTGCAACACTACATCTTATCTATTGGGAATTTTCCACAGGCAAATGGCATGTTTACATACACACTTCTTTGAATATTTCAATACGGTAAGTTATATTTTTTACTTCATTGCAGTAGTAGAGTTACTTACTAAACCAGCTTTGTCTCTGCTGAAAAGACATGGATCAATATTCAGAGGTAATCTGGATCAATAGATACATCCAGACACAACAGCTTGTACCTCAACATAACGGTCATGTGTGTAGCTGAATGGAGTCAGTAGCGTTCTTGATCTCTGGGGACAGACTGCAAACACAATTGTCCCTAATTATGGTACTTACTAATATAGTGTGGTGACACACTGCTAACTGAGCTAGGTGAGGGGATCATTTGGTTATCCTGAGAATGTATTAATGCATTGTTACATCAAATTCAGGACTACACCAGGGAAATTGAAGCTGCCATTTCTGAAAAAAGTATTTGTTTGTTAGAAAGAGGGTTAGTAAGTTAGATGGTTTAAGGATATTCATGCCCTTTTTCTGTTTTTGCATTTCTGTTTTTTTTAGGCAGTAAACACCAAAAGCTAAAACCTTTTCATTCTCTATGTTTATAGCCACATAAAAGCTAGTTTTATGTTGACTAAGGTCCAAGGTTGTACATAGGCAAATTTGTTCCGAAAAACCTGCTCTTTGGGGGAACTTATCATGGATGGAATGCCAGTTTCTGGGATATAAGTCATGAAAAAGGAGCTCACAGCCAGGAATTGCGACTTTTTTCTTCCCTACGCTGAGTAGGTGTGAAGAGGCGGTTCCTGGTAATGGCAATATCGCATGTCTATGCCAGGCCAGACCTGCCGTAGAATTATTCCAGGCACATGATTGTCAGAGCTTCTTAGCATACTTCTGGCTAGGAAAAGTAACACAGTGGGGGGGATTTATTAGCGCACTTGTGCCACAATTGTGGTGGTTTTGCATCAAAAAACTGTGTCTAAAATTTATTTTTTATTATTTATACCACATTTTTAAAGGCTTTTAGACCTTTTTTGGCACGTTCCCGACTTGTCGGATTAAGGCCCGTGACCTTCGAGAAAGTGGCCCCGTGAGAAAGGGGCGTGGGTTGTGGGAATTGTCTACTAAAAGTAGGTCTAAAGTGGGAACCGACAGTCTTATACTGCACCAGAATTCATGATGACAGTGATAAATCTGGTGCAGCAAAAGACTAGTGTTTGGTCATGATAAATTTTCCAGTGTTTCCAGTCCAAACATAGAACTGCTGAAATGGACTGACATGCAGAGTTCAGCTCAGCAGTTCTACCTTTGGAACAAACCAACAATAGCAGTATGAAACTGCCCTTATTGTTATACGAAAAGCATGTTTCCAACCTCAAAATGTGACTCAACCCAGGCAAAAAAGTGACTCTTCTTAAAAATTACTGAGAAGTTATTTAACACAAAAGAAGGAATGCTAGAAAAAAAAAACATTTCTGCCCAACTGAAGGGACTGTTAGTTTAGTGGCGTAAAGCTTGCAAGTGAGTCCTTCAACAATAATTTGACACTCCAGAATGATTAACCCCTTGCACCACCATGACACTGGGGAAGTTCATGGTATGCCTATTCTTTGGACATTCAAGCAGACCAAACACTATTTAAAAAGGGATCAAAAGTCAAATTTACCCCATCATTATACCAATAAAGAGTACAACTCTTCCTGCAAAAAAATAAGTCAGAAAACAGCTTTATCAATAAAAAAAAATAAACGTTACGCCTCTTAGAAGATGATGATGCAAAAACAAGTGATTTTTTTTCCAAATGAGTTTTGACTTTGATAACCATCATTTCAATTCATTTTTTATATTGTATTCATTGGAAAGGGGTAAACATTTTTCTAATATTTCTCCTAAGTCTGCAAAAAAAGATTAAGCTGCTCCCTCCCATAGAGATACGTATTCCAGCATGTACACTGTGGAGGTCATTTATTAAGGGCCCGATTCGCGTTTTCCTGACGTGTTACACGAATATTTCCGATTTGCGCCGATTTTCCCTGAATTGCCCCACGATCGGATTGTGGCGCATCGGCGCCGGCATGCTCGCGACGGAAATAGGGGTTGACATGGCCAAACGGAAGCCCGACGGATTCGGAGAAACCGCCGCATTTAAAAAAAAGTGTCGCTGGACACGCGCTTACCTTCACCAGGAGTAGGATCGTTAACTCCGGCGGACCTTGGTGGACTTCAGCGCAGCAGCGAAACCTTAGTGAATCGCCGGAGGACCCGAATCCACCTGAGAGAACGCGCCGCTGGATCGCGAATGGACTGGGTAAATCTGCCCCTGTGTGTCTATAGCGGCTGTATGAGCTCACATCTAATCTCCCTGTGTTTGGTTAAACAGCTCTAAGAAGAACTTGATATTTAGAAATACAGGTGGTCCTGGGGTTACGTACAGGACAGGTTCTGTAGGTTTGTTCTTAAGTTGAATTTGTTTGTAAAAATTGGAAATTGGATTGTAAAAATGTTGGGTTGTCATACACTATGGGGCACATTCTTTATTTCTAAAACGGCTTGCTCAGGTATTTAAGAAGTGTGGTGCGCTCCTATTGTGATGTACGCGACCCTTTTGTGGCGCAGCTGCGCTGGGCGTGCCATTGGACAGTCTGACCGATTTGGACCGAGTGCTGTATTTAACTTTCAAATTATATCACATGCCCAATGTTGAAGATGCACCACAAAAAAAATGGTGAAGTCTGTTGGACCTGAGTGGGGAAGTGACACATTCAAGATTTCAGGCACACGATCTTAGTGAATCGGCGCACGCTGCATTATAGATGGACAATGCAGTGAACTCCAGTGACATGGTAAGTAAATGTACCCTATATGTCTATATGTGATTACTATATGGAAACTGACAATTATATACTTTACACTTGGGATATTATTTGATTTTACAGGTTCTGAGGAAGGTCCACATACATGGATTGCATTGTTTTTCTAAAATAGAAAGCACTCAGCATTTAAAAAAAAAATTAAGCATTAAAGATTTAAGAATTAAAGGATGGAACCCTATTCTGTCACTCATGTCACATGTCAGAGTGTTGTGTAATAATTCTGACTTGGTATTTCTTAGGTATATGTACTTAAAATTATATACTTGCATGTGTCAAGAAGCTCCCCTTCACAGCAAACCTAAGCAAGCTCTGATAACACACTGTTTTCCTTCCATAGGTCATCAACTAAACAGTCAACTTTAAAGCAGGACCCCTATTCCCATGATTGGTATGGGTCCCACTAATTGGAAACCCACCAATCATAATTGGTTCAAGCGCTTTAAGGCCCCTTCTACACTAGCGAGTGTGATGCGATGAACTCGCATCACACTCGCAACGCAAGCTGCCGGGAACGCACGGCCCGAACGCTGCACCGCGGGAGTGAACTCAGCATGTCAGTTCACTCCCGCGGTGCAGGGTTCGGGCCGTGCGTTCCCGGCAGCTTGCGTTGCGAGTGTGATGCGAGTTCATCGCATCACACTCGCTAGTGTAGAAGGGGCCTAAGGCTTTCTGCACATGATGCAGAAGAATTTACACTGTGGTAATTTCACAGTCATTCCAGCGACATTCCGTTTTTGGTGACAGCGGATGGTGGAGCTGAGCCTTTGATTTAACACACAAAATTTCAGCACACAACATTCTCACAGTTATAGGCTGCTGTGCTTTTTTATAAAAAATAACAGAAGCATAAATTATGTACATTCAAGACAAGTGTAACTAAAGCATCAGTATTTAGATTCCTCAACTAAAGAACAATGGAAATTTATCGTGATTATGTAAACGTACACCTCAGAAATTATGCAAATGACTTGTAAACTTGGATGGTTGGATTTGAAGAGATTCCTGTACTAGACCAGGACAGCTGGTTTGCCCTTCCCCCTTCACTACCAGATGATCCCTTTGCAATCATCCTGATACACAACAAAGAGTTAATGTCACTTTTTAAACAAAGACTTGGGGTGTATCCTGGAGGAGGGTGGTATTCACTCTTTCAATTGCATGGAGACATTGTTGTTCAACACATAATGAATAAGAAATACCCAATGATACCGTCTTAATTAAAAATTAAATCGTGAAGTGGATACAGATATGCACAGAAAAAGGGATATGGAACATTTTTTTAAAATAAATGTATAGAATTATAAGAATAAGATATGCTTTCAGGTACAAAACAGATGATGTAAAGCTTTCATTACAACACATGCTATAATAGGCAGCTTGGGGAGAATAGGAGGATGGTACAGAGTTTAGCAGGTGTTGGGGGAGAAGGAAAAATGGGTTTTGTTTTATTTATTGTTATCATTATAAGTCCCAGTGTGATTCAGCACCTTACAATATTTTTTATTGTGAATAACATATATCAATACATGTAAATCTATATTCTAAGCTGATACCAGTGCACCATCTAAGGTCATGTAAATTCCATTTATTTACTTATTTAAATTACAATTTCTTTAGTAAATATTTCTATTAAGAAACAAAGAATTATTCACACTCATTTCAAAACAGGTCGGTCCAATCTGAACTCTGTTTAAAACAAAAGAAAACTACTTACCGTATACTTACCTTTTGTATGAGTATAAATGAAACCCAGCAATGCCTTTATTAGGGTAAACTTATTTTATGCTGCATAATAAAAACACTTTAAAGA
Organism: Engystomops pustulosus; assembly: GCF_040894005.1. NCBI lineage: Eukaryota > Metazoa > Chordata > Amphibia > Anura > Leptodactylidae > Engystomops > Engystomops pustulosus. The sequence continues at coordinate 133,071,444 of NC_092412.1, forward strand.
GTCAATGATCTTATTACTTTATGAAAAAAGAGGACAAAAACAGACGAAGCCTAGTCTAAGAAAAAAACAAAATGAGATATATGTAGATCCTCTATTTTGCCCCAAGCAGCTGAGAAACCATAGCACTTTTTGTCTATTTCTTAAGATGTTTGCATTTGTCTGTGTTATGTTTTGTCTGTTGCTTTAAGACAGAATCAAAATTGACTCATTTGGACAATTTAAAACAAATGGACACACGATTTACACAAGAAAGGATTTCACATCCTTGAGGGGAGAGTTCTTTCAACCCATACCTTTATTTGCAATTTTTCTGTGCAATGCAAATAAGTTATTCCCCATGTATTTAACCTCTTTATTTACATTGGGACAATGCCACCTTCTGCCAAATGGATATAACTTGTCTGTTGTGTCTTAGGTCCAATTATATCTAGCCAACATACATAGAAAAAGAAGTTTTTCTTAGTTTCTTCTTTGTTTCAGCTCTAATAATTTTTTTGAATAAAATATACTACTCTACTTGTACTACTAATTCTACTGGTATGTTTAAAAAATGAACTAAAAATTATTCAGTTTAATTCTCTTTAGATTATTATTATTATGTAGCACCAGGATGAACATGTGTCCTGCCGCTCCACAATACTATGGATGTGGCCGAAATTGCTGAGCACAATCCCCGGCTATTTCCTGCACTCTCATTGACAGTGAATGGGAGTGACAGAGATTGTGGATTGTGTTTGATAATTTCTTGCATTCCTGTAGTATTGAATGGAGTGGCGGGATGTATGCTTCATGACAATGGGACCCCCCATATATACCATATATCAGTAGCTCACCCTGGCCAATCAAGGCCATTGCTAGTATCTAGGGGTGACAATTTGCAATCTGGGTCATCTGCAATATGTCTGGGTCATGCATGAAGCACTCAAACTTGAACTTAAAAAGCAATACCGCTCATCTCTACTCCTGAGTGAACACTTATTTAGGGGTATCAGAGTACAGTGGCTAGATGTTCATAACACACTTTCCAGTTGTTTAATTTCCCATATTTGCGTAGGAGCCTAAAAGACAAAGGTTCACTATTCCATATATGTCCCCTAATACAACAATTTTCGGTTGAGTTTTAGGACCCTGCCAGAGTCATTCTCTAACACAGAATGCCCATATAGCAACCAATAAAATGTGCAATCTGGATTTGTAAACACTCTGTAAGACTCTTTCAGTTCCTCCTCACCTCAGCCAAAATGTGAATTGCTAACTAATGGAAGCAAACTGTGCACCCCTCTGGTTTGAATTTACTTATTATCTTGGATCATTTTATCCCTATATGGGACTTATAAGGCATCTTCTAGCTAGCCCCAGGCATCTTGAGACCTCCCCCACCTTCCCGTCCTCTTCTATTGTTTGTTCCCCTATGTGTGTGTCTGGTTGTCTGTGCAAATTGTCTGGTGGAGTCTGCTTACTATCTCCTTGCATAGCTTTGATTTGTGAAAGGTAGCCAGTTATATTTTTTAGTGTTTTTTAATGCTTGCACATATGGTTCTGTAGCTATATTTTGCGGGAAATGGTTGTTTACTTTGCATTTTATAACAATGTAATAATATTTAATACATTTTTTTAAAATAAAGCATGTACCCCTCCAATTAATTTAGTGAGAAGTGTGTTTTCTTGTGTATGTTGAGCCCAGTAACCATGTGAATAAAATTATATAATGTCCTAGTTGAATATTCCTGTGCCAAATCCAACACAATGGGGGGTTTTCAACAACATGTCTCAGGTTCCACCAGTCTTTAGCTGGAAAACACTTGTCTTTCCCTGTGACAGATTTATCACTGTGATGATGAATTCCGGTGCAGCATAAGACTGTCTGTTCCTACTTTAGAACTACTTTTAGTTGGTCTAAACTGTGCACCAGAATTTTGGATGCACGGACAATTTCCCACAAACCACGCTCCTTTCTCATTAGACCGCGAGGACGAGCAGTGCTCACCCCCTCCTTATCTCCCATGCACCATTGTGTGCCCGCCGTGCTACGGTACCGCAGGGACACATTTGTGTGAATTTGCCCTAAGGGTACTTTTGCACAGCTGTATGCCCATATGCATACCGCTGTGCGCTAGAGTGGAAGAGGAGGTGACCCCTCCCCCCTCCATAGAGAAAAGCAGTGCACGGTCGCACACACGGGGAAAGATAGAGCATGCTTACGCACAAATGTGTGGCACCATACCGCTGCCGGGCCACCATTGCTGTCTATGGGAACATATATGCTGCCGCAAATTTGCGGCCACATATACATCCCCCCAGACGGCCATGTGAATGAACCCTAAGTAATTGTTTACAGTCATGGCCAAAGTCTACTGCATCAGGTTTTATAATGGCAATTTGCATATACTCTGGAATGTTATAAACAGTGAATAGCTTAACAGCAATTAATTGCAAAGTCAATATTTGCCTAGAAAATGAACTTTTTCCCCCAAAACACATTTCTACTTGACAAAACTATGGAGTTTTAACTGCAACGTGTGAACGCACCCTCAAAAGAGCAGCTAACATCGTTTCAGTGATTGCTTCATTAACACAGGTGTGGGTGTTGATGAGGACAGGGCTGGAGATCAATCTGTCATTATTAAGTAAGAATCACGCCAATGGACACTTTAAAAGGAGGCTGGTGTTTGGCATCATTGTTTCTCTTCTGTTAACCATGGTTATCTCTAAAGAAACAAATGCAGTCATCATTGCACTGCACAAAACTGGCCTAACAGGGAAGAGTATCGCAGCTAGAAAGATTGCACCTGTCACGGGTGCTCCCGCGATCCCTGTCTCGGATCGCGGGTGCACCCGTGCCTCTCCGGGTTCCAGTGCCCGGCTATACTCACCTCCCCCGGCTCCAGCGGCGGCCTCCGCAGCTTCCGCGTCTCGGTGCACGCGTCCCCGTCTCCTCGGGCGTGTGCGTGCCGGCTCGCTAAGATTTAAAGGGCCAGTGCGCCAATAATTGGCGCTGGCCTGATTTAAATTCCAGCCTCATCCTATTGCCCTTGCTGGATCTACAAGTCTTCCCATGAAGAGAAAGCTCTCCTGTGATTCCTGCGTTCCTGTGATTCCTGTGATTCCTGCATTCCTGTGATTCCTGCGTTCCTGTGATTCCTGTGTCCTGTGATTCCTGTGTGCCAGTCCGTTCCAGTGGTCCTGTGGTCCTGCGTTCCTGTGTGCCAGTCCGTTCCTGTGGTCCTGCGTTCCTGTGTGCCAGTCCGTCCCTGAGGTCCTGCGTTCCTGTGTGCCAGCTCCTGCGATTTCTGACGTGAGTGGTGTCTCCTGTATTACTACCTTGGCAGCCACCGCGGGCTCCGGTGAACACCGGGGTTCCACTTAGACTCCGGTCCCAGGTCGGCTAGTACCACCTCCCGCGGTGGTCCAGAGGGTCCACAGACTCCCGGTCCTGACAGCACCTCAGTCAACAATCTATCGCATCATCAAGGTATTCAAGAAGAGAGGTTCCATTGTTGCCAAAAAGGCTCCAGGGCACCCAAGAAGGACCAGCAAGCGCCAGGACCGTCTCTTAAAAGTGTTTCAGCTTGGGGATGGGGCTACCAGCAGTGCAGAGCTTGCTCAGGAATGGCAGCAGGCAGGTTTGAGCTCATCTGCACGCACTGCGAGGCGGAGACTCTTGGAGCAAGGCCTAGTGTCAAGGAGGGCAGCAAAGAAGCAACTTCTCTCCAGAAATAAAAATCATGGACAGACTGATATTCTGCGGTTCTTCAGTGGACTGCTGAGGACTGGGGTAAAGTCATTTTCTCTGGTGAATCCCCTTTCCGATTGTTTGGAACATCTGGAAAACAAGGTTCGGAGAAGACAAGGTGAGCGATACCACCAGTCTTGTCTTATGCCAACTGTAAAGCATCCTGCAACCATTCATGTGTGGGGCTGCTTCTCAGCCAAGGGAATGAGCTCTCTCACAGTCTTGCCTAAAAACACATCCATGAATAAAGAATGGTACCAGAATGTCCTCCAAGAGCAACTTCTCCCAACCGTCCAAGAGCAGTTTGGTGATCAACAATTCCTTTTCCACCATGATGGAGCACCTTGCCATAAAGCAAAGGTGATAACTAAATGGCTCAGAGAACAAAACATAGAGATATTGGGTCCATGGCCTGGAAACTTCCCAGATCTTAATCCCATTGAGAACTTGGGGTCAATCATCAAGAGATGGGTGGACAAACAAAAACCAACAAATTGTGACAAAATACAAGCATTGATTGTGTAAGAATGGACTGCTATCAGTCAGGATTTGGTCCAGAAGTTGACTGAGAGCTGCCAGGGAGAATTGCAGAGGTGCTGAAGAAGAAGGGGCAACACTGCAAATATTGACTTGCTGCAGTAACTCATTCTAACTGTCAATAAAAACTTTTGTTACTCATAATATGATTGCACATCTGACAAACACACATAAAAACCAGAGGGCAATAGATCATGTGAAAATATAATATTTGTGTCATTCTCAAAACTCTTGGCCATGACTGTACTGTGCAATATAAATAAAAGCTCTAGAAAGTTTCAAAAACTTGTCAACTATCTAATATCCTGCTGTTAGTAGACAATCACATGGGATGCACCAGCTAGGACTCCTTTAGATAAGCTAAAAAGTCAATATTTAGCTTCCTACAGTGTCACTGCATGAAAAATCAACCATTATCATTATCACCAAACGAGGGTGTTTATTCCATGGACGGCTGTAATTCTCCAGTGCCATAATCAGTTAGAAAACCTAGCCTGTTATCATATACCTTAATCACACAATTACACCCCTTAGCTAAAGGTACATGTGACCTCAGTGAAGAAGTTCCTAACGAACCCACATCTGGCAAGTTAAGAGTCAGGATGACCTACACTTGTACATTATATGGCTGGTCCCACCAAAATAAGCTGATTCAGGTGACAAGCAATGCTTATATAAGTTGATACCAAAATTCCTACAGATTCTGAATATTTTATTAGTATGTAATACCCTCTCCCTTTTATCTACTTGTCTGCATAAGTATTCCATTTTTAATCACATATCCGCTTTGGCAATAAATATACTGTGGTGTAAAAACCTGCCATGTAAAATGATGTATATTGTAGATTTTGACTCTGTAGCTTGTAAATTTTTGGTTATAATTGTAAATCCCTTTGGAGGCACACCATATCTGTTTTGGGTTTTGATTCTTTCATTTACCACCTTCCAAAAACGATACCTTTCATTTTTCCATCTACAGAGTCATACCAGAGCTTGTTATCTGTAATTGTATTTTCTATTGGAAGCATTTAATAATCCATATAATATACTGGGAAGTTGGATAAAAATTCCAAATGCAATGGAATTAGCATACTGAGCTGTGCAAATTTTATAGTTTTATTGACAGCATTTTGAGAAATGTAACACCTTCTGACCGCTGTTTATAGAAAAAATTTATGGGTGGCTTAATAAAGTAGCAGTCCAAATATTTGGAATTTTTTATTCCTATTGAGTTTTTTTCACAGTGTTTCCCCTAAGTGATAATTATTTTTACATTTTGACCTTGTACTAGTGTTTATTTTCGTATACGTTTTATGTGCGTAATGAAAGAAGAGTGATTCGAATTTTAACCATTTTTAGAATATTTTTTATTGTGTAATAGGAATTGTGACAGGTCAGGCTTAGAAGCTCCATACAGTCATGGCAGCCATACTGAACACAGCTGTTTATAATATTAGTCTGCCACTTTCTTCACCAGCATACAATATAATACCCCCTTTGTGCTTTCCATCTCCGCCTCATATTGTGGCCCTATTCTCTTTCTCACATTGTAGACACCCTGATATTAAAGCCCCCTCATATTGTACCCCATCAGCAGCTCTCCCTCATATTGTAGACCCCCTGATATAGTGCCCCTCCAGCTACCTCTCATATTAAAGCCCCCTCTCATTGTGCCCCCCAACAGCTCTCCCTACCTATTGTCAAAGAGGTTATCCAGACATTGCATTCCTACAGAAGACTCACCTTGCTGAATCAGGCTCCTGCAGATTTGCGAGACGTCAATATCCGCAGGTTTTTCTAGCATGCTCCCAATCCAAAGAAGCAGGGTAGCAATCTTGGTCTCTCGCACATGCTCCCTCACAGTCTCCATCTCTTTAACTGATCCAGACAGCAGGTACATTATCCTACAAGGTTTGCTGAGCGGCCTTCCTATAGTACTTTGTAATATTTATTCACCAAACTCAGGACAGCTGTCATTCATTTCCTAAATCCTGACACGATTGGTACAATTCAGAGGGACCCCCGTCCTATTAGGTGGCGACTTTAATGCCCCTTTTCAGAGTGCAGCGACAGACTCTCTATCCCAGGTCACCCACCATCGTGACAGACCCAGCGCCTAGCCGCCGGTTTCTGGAGGCTGATTCGTCAATATGATATGTTGACTCTTTCTATTCTTCCCCCCACTATACATATACATGTTTCCATTACTTCTTTGGTGATGTCTCTATTCTCAGGACCTTGTATGCATCCTCCATTGCACCGATCACCTGGTCAGATCATGCCCCTCTATTACTTGACCTTAACTTTGCCTCCCCTCCCGCTCGCCCACTGCACTGGAGACTTAAAGGGGTATTCTCGTCTGGGCATTCACATCCAGATTAATTAATCTTCCATTTATAAACATTTCTTCAATTAGATGTTATTAAAAAAAATGTACCTGTGTGAAGATAATTTCTCATAAATGTGGTGATATGGTCCCTTAGAAACAAGACTGTCTCCCTGGATACGTCCACCTCTGCTGGAGTGATTCCACAAAGAAACAAAAGGTTTCTTGTATATGACATGTCTGAGAGTTACTGCATGTCCCACAGCCGTCCTGTGGTAAGGAATGCTTAGTCCAGGTGGTCCGGCAGGACTCAATAGCGCATGTCTGGCCACCACTGTTAAAATGTGAGGTGGCCGTATCCGAGGAAGCCATCTCGTTTCTAAGGGACAACATGACTACATTTATGAGAAATTATCTTCACACAGGAACATTTTTTTAATAACATCCAATTGAAGAAATGTTTACGTATGGCAAATGAATTAAATTAAATTTAAATGCCCAGATGAGAATACCCCTTTAAGGAAACCTTGCTATCTAATCCCACCCTGCGAACTGAACTGCATCAGTGCCTGTCACATTACTTTGCTGAAAACAACCCTACTGCAACTTCACATGCAATTCTGTGGGAGGCGCATAACGTCGTGATCCGTGGCGATTGTATTTCAGTTGCATCTATGAAAAAGAGGTTAATTCATGCAGTTCGGATACAGTGTGAGAAGGAACTCTGCTCCCTGGAAGCTCGTCTTACGGCCAGTCCGTCCCTTAGACTGTTGAGACAGGTGGTCGATGCTAGGGCTAGATTACGTGAGCATTTACTTATGAGTAGCTAGAAACTCCTTTGTTACTCTAGCAGACGCTTTTACGAATATGGCAATAAGGCACATACCCTACTAGCTAACCAACTACGGACCCAGACAGCTAATGGCAGCCCCTATGACATAAAGAAATTCTCTGTAGTAATTCAGTATGACCCAACTAAAGTAGCCCAAATTTTTGAGGATTTCTACAGCAGCCTATACACGCTTCCCCCTAGGACCCCTACTGACCACCCAGAACGCACAAATTGACTAGGCGAATACTTAGCGGACTGCAACCTTCCATCCCTCCCTTCAGAGGCTGAGCTATCTGAACCAAGATATAACTATAGAAGAACTATATGATGTGGTGAAAGCCCTGCCCAATGGCAATTCCCACGGGCCAGATGGTTTCCCCTATATATATTACAAAACTTACGGAGACACACTGCTCCCCCACATGGTTCAGCTATACAATGCCTTTCTTGGAAGAACACCCATTGCCGACACGATGCTAAGCTCCTACATTACTGTACTCTCCAACCAGACAAGGACCCACTAATATGTGCTAGCTACAGGCCAATAGCCCTTCTTAATTAGGATCTTAAAATCTTCACTAAATTGCTGGGATATAGGGTAAACCACTGACCAGGTGGGCTTTGTCAGATTTTGCCAGGCTGGGGACAATACACGAAGGGCGGCTGACCTCCTGAAAGTCTTTAGACACCAGGGACAGCAGGCCCTTTTCCTTAGCCTTGATGCTGAAAAGGCATTTGAGCGACCAGACTGGACCTTTATGTTTGCTACCCTCCAACGCTTCGGGCTTCGGGTTTGCTACCCTCCAGCGCTTCAGCCCTTTTCTACAAGCTCTTAGGGCATTATACTCAAATCCATGCGCTGTAGTAGGTTTGCCACATGTCCACTCTTCTCCTTTTCCCATACGGAATGGCACACATCAGGGTTGTCCACTCTCCCCACTGTTGTATGTTATGAGCATAAAGCCCCTGACGGCATACATTAGGGTGAACCCTGACATATCGAGGATATCGGTGCATAATACCAAATTTAAAATGTCCTTATTTGCAGATGATGCCCTGCTCATCCTATCCAACCCGATCATAATTCTGCCAAACCTACACGAGACACTGAACCAATATAGTGACCTATCAGGATATAAAATTAATAGGTCAAAGACAGAGGCCTTCCCCATTAATTTACCTCAGAGAGACTTAGGAGCACAACAATCGGCTTTCCCATACTCATGGAAGAGCTCTTCCCTAAAATACTCGGACATTAATTTAACTCCTACTTATGGTGAGCTCTTTGGAGCTAATTTCATGCCCTTACTGCAGGAGATTCAACGTCTTTTAAGCAGATGGAAACCAATGCATGTATTGCGTGGGATGTATGGGATGTATCGTGGCGGTTAAAATGTCAGTGCTGCTTAAAGTACTGTATTTGTTTGAAACTCTGCCAGTTAGGGTACCAATGTCCTGGTTGACTAGACTTCAGTCTAACTGTTTGGACTATGTCTGGAATGGGCATAGGCACCGTATCCCAAAGTCAGTTATGACAGTGAGTGCCCCCAATGGAGGCTTAGCTTTCCCTGATTTGAAATTATATTATTTTGCGACCCATCTCAGACATATAGCCTCATGGACCATGCTTCCGGGATACAATAGATGGGCTGAGATAGAGAAACAATGGCTAGCCCCCTACCATTCGGCTACTCTAATATGGGGCCCTGTATTGGAGGAGATCCCCCCTCTTCCTTTTTAGGACATATGCAATTTACAAGGGAAATTTGGCTTAAATACAGGGTTCGCTTTCAAATTGCCACCTTTACGTTCACCTTTCACACCGGTCCTCTTTACCCCACACCTCCGAGAGTGTATCCTCTGCAGGGTTTAAGCCTTGGTTTCAAGCCCGGAAAGGGACTTTAAAGATGCCCATACAAGACAAATCCTTCCATTACCCACTTTGGTAGATAGTCACCCCGATTTAGGAGGAGGGCTTTTTTGCTATCAACAAATCAGACATTATATATTGACCACTATAGGTCCAGGGATGGTTCTGAGGCCCACCCCTTTTGAGTTTCTATGCGCCAGTGGCCCATCCCACAAAGGCCTCATTTCTAATATCTACGGCATTTCTCAACTCCCCCATGGCCCCTGACCTTCTGAGACATAAGTATATGGATAGGTGGGAATCATGGTTGGGCAAGAACCTCTCAAAGGAACAGTGGCAGATCATCTGGGCTGGAGCCAAAAAAATCCTCTGTCAATACCCTTTATAAGGAAAATCAAATCATGATCCTTATGAACTAGTACCATACTCCAGAATTGCTCCACAAATTTAACCCTACATCTCTGATACATGCTGGTGTTGCAACACAATAGGGGGCTCTTTAATGCACATATTCTGGGATTGCCCAATCATGCAACCCTATTGGAATGCAGTTAGGCAACTAGCCGTAGACTTACTAGACCTAGATGTTCCCTTAGACTTTGAGGTATACATGCTCAATCTATTACCGAAATCCATACAGGGTCCAAGTGCCAAGCTGCTCCTTCATGTCCTCACCGTAGCCAAATGCTTACTTTCCTTATTTTGGAAGAACCCTGCTCCGCCCTCTACTTTGGATCTATAGACCAAATTAACGATATAAGGCTAATGAAGCACCTGACTACCCAAATTTATTCTGAAAATCAAAATAAAGAGTCGATCAAAAAAAAAAAAAAAGAAAATTACCACAGTTACAGTGTCTGGATTTATGAGTACGTGTTCCTGGTTTATCATGATGGATTTTGATTATAGATTTTCTTTAAACTTTTACATTTTAAATTTTTTGTTTAATTTAATTTACATATTTTCTACTATTATTTCAGACTCACCTAGGTTACACCCTGGAAGGTCTGATGGCCCATACAAAATACTACACTGTATTGCAGTATATAGTAATTATACTGCTGATCTGTAATAGCCTGGCATTGGCAGGCTATTAGAGATCAGTGTCCTTGGCAGGCCTAGGAATCTTTATGAGACTGTAGGCTGCCATGGAAAATGATCGGCGCCCTCTGTAAATATTACAGGGGGCGCTGGTCGGCCATTCAAGATGGCGGCGCACACCAGCAGAGCGGTTAGGTGTTGCAGTCAGGTCCATCGTGGCACTTAACAAGTTAATTGCCACAATTGGTTTCCAGCACTGACCACAGCAATTAGGGGCGGTTTTCAGCTGTGTTATACAACTGATACCCACTGTGTGTGGAGAGAGCTCAGTGCGTGAGCTCTCTCATTATACCTCCGCAGCACAAGGTTTTAATTGGCATTGAGAACTGACCACCTATATGTTTTAGTTTAGTTATATTAAAGGACATCTACCACCAAGTTAAAGGATTGGAAACCAAGCATACTGACATACAGCTTTTTCTGCCCTTGTTTTTTTTTTTTTTTTTTTTTAAATGCTAATTAGCCTAAGGGGCTCCGGGTCCATAGGTGTTAATGGAGCCTGGAGCCTCTCAGACTCATTTGCAAAATTGTAAACCCTTTTTTTTTAGTTATAAACAAGCACATAAAACCCTAAAAGAAGTGCAGATCCTGCCAGAGGGGGCACACACCAGTAGAAAATTTGAGAACAAAAAACACAAGGTCCCATTGCAGTCATATTTTTTAATAATAAAGCTCAAGCTATACAGGGAGTGATCCTAGTGCACTGCTCACACTTTGCACAAATACTATCAAAGCAAAATGAATCTAGTACAATGGAAGTGCTCAACTGTTGTTTGTCTACATACTGGTATTTTATAGTCTGGCTCTCCCCCTGGTGGTCAGAATCTCTTAGCTCCTTCAAATTTTCCATGTTTGGACTATCATAAATGTTCTTGTTTTGAAAATCTTCAGTAAAGTACTATACCTTTGAAATTTCCTGTAGACAAAAGATGTTAACAATCTATAGTATATATACAGACAGTCCCCAGGTTACATACAAGATAGGTTCGTTAGGTTTGTTCTTAAGTCAATTTTATATGCAAGTCAGAACCAGTATGTTTTGTAAGTTTATCTCCAGCCAAAAGAACATTTGGTCTGTAACTAGAAGCTGTTGGTAACTCGGATGTTCTGAAGGACAGCTTCACACTTGCCAAACTCAGACTGTAAACCATGGACATCATTCTTCACAGACTGAACACTCGCTTGGGGACAGTACTTTAAACACCATATTGATTCTTCCCCGCTAAATACAACCGCCAACATTGTAATGATTACTGGTATCTGGGTTGTACACAGTTGTTGTTCCCAAGGAGCAATGCAGAAAAAATTATGTTTTTTTCAAATTGTAGCAAATATACTTAATCTTTATGGTCAATAAAAGATTTAATTGAACAGGATGCAAACCAAAACAACGTAATAACATGACATAAACACAAAGATAATAAAGCAATTTAAAAATTTTCAAAAAGAACAGACATCTCTAATGTCCAAGTTGCAAAATGAAAAAAAAGGCATGAAGAAATTTGTGAATGCTTAAACTAATGCTAATATACATGACCTGCAGCAAAGCAGGGGAGATAAAGACTCAACAATCAGATAACAAACAAGCAAACAAAAGAGGGATGAGTGGGAGGGTAAGGAAGATCTATTCACAGTAAATGCCCAAGTCTGGATACCCAAGCAAGCATTGTACATGAAAAGAGTAAGCCACAGACGCCTAGAGGTGGGACCTGAAATTTTCATAAAAGAGGAATAAGCCTACATATAGGGGTTCATTTACTAAGGGTCCAAATAGCGCATTTTCGTCTGGTTTCCCGAATATTTTCCGATTTGCTCCGAATTGGCCTGGGATTTTGGCGGCGACGGCTTTCACGCGGGGGGCGTGGCCGTCGAAAAACCAGACGGATTTAGAAAAAACACGGAATTTATTAAAAAAAATAGTGTCGCAAGAATAGCACTCACATACACGGGGACAAAGAAGGTGAACTCCGGCGGACTTCAGCGCAGCAGCTACACCTAGTGGATATCGAGAGCACAACCTTAGTGAATCCCGGCAAGCTCCGAATCAATGTCGGACAACGCACCACAGGATTCGGGTCCGGCTGGGATTTATTAAGGCAGTTCCTCCGACGTCCACCAGGTGCCGCTGATGCAATGAAGAGCATCGGAACGCACTGGAATACACCAAGCCGGGCTGAGTGAAGGTAAGTGCAAGCTCCGCGACACATTTATTGTTTTAAATGCGGCGGTTTTTCCAAATCCGTCGGGTTTTCGTTCGGCCACGCCCCCGATTTCCGTTGCGTGCATGCCAGCGCCGATGCGCCACTATCCGATCGCTTGCGGCAAAATCCAGATGGCAATTCAGGGGAAATTGGAGCAAATCGAAAATATTCGGGTAACACGTCGGAAAACGCGAATCGGGCCCTTAGTAAATGACCCCCATTGTGTTCACAAAGTGATAAGCCAATCCTCGATTGAGAGACCTAAATGAACCAGGAAACATGCACAGGAGTGCTAGGGATGTCAGACTAGAAAATCTGGTTATACAAGGAAAAAAGAAAAAAAATGCTTCCCGCAGAGGTTTAACTGGGAGGCAATCTCACCAGATATGTTACCTGGACTCCTCAGTTTATATTTAATTTTGATTTCTAGTTTAGTTTTTCATTCTATGTTACTCAGCAGCAGTGGTACACAAAATCACAGGTCCTTTATAGCCCATAGGTAAACCTCCCTTCAAAGTTCACCATGGTCAAGTTTTCTGCAGTGTTCCCTGAGTTATCACCGATTCCAGATGTTTAAGGTGCAACTTTTTATAAAAAGTTGCTAAATAGTTTTTAAATCCATACTTGCATTTGTCAGGCTTAGGAAAGTGGTTTGTTACCTTGTTACTTTTGTTCAAAAAGTTTTAAAATCTCTAAAGACTAAGCTCATATGTATTAAAAAGGCAAAACTCTTAAGACACGTCTGACTATCAGATAAAGAAAAAAAGCACAATGCCAAAAGAAAGGTATTCTTGCCTAGGGGTGGGATTAACATTTTTAATAATAAATAGTTACAATCTCTAGAGTTTCCTTCAATAGTCGCCATCTTAGCTGGTAAAAAATACTGCGTCCGCGGACCGCATTTTCGTCGGGTTTCCCAACTTTTTCAGTTTTGCACCGCATTTAACAGGGGTTTTTGGCGCACGCAATTGGATTTTTTTCATGCGACACAAATCGGGGGCGTGGGATTTAACATTCAAAATTGTATCGCAAGACATGCACTCAATTGCACTGGAAAGAAGAAGGTGAACTCCGGCGGACCTGTGCGGGGAAGCGACACATTCAGGAAATTGGACGCATGATCTTAGTGAATCACGGCAGCTCCGAATCCTCGTCAGACAATGCACCTCAGGGAGCGCGACGGGACGGGTAAGTAAATGTGCCCCACTGTCTCCAATCTGGAAAGGCTAGGCCACTGTGAACAATGACTGACCCCCCAAAAAAATGTTATCCATCACCACATTCTGGGGAATTTCTAAATAAATACAAAGCTTGGGGCAAGAAAACCATTTTTGAGAATCAATCTTGCAGAGTTTGAGAAGTCTTAATCTAGACCATAGTTTAATTTTTCCTCTCCACTTTTTTTAATAGGGGCATAACATTAAAGGGCACCTACCACCCCGATTCTACCTATAAAGGTAGAAGGGGTGGTAGGTGGATGTATGGGACGTGAGGATAGCCCTTTTTTGGGCTAATCCTAACGTCCCGGCTATCTTTTATAAAAGTTTATTGCCGGCATATGTACATTTTTTTATGCGGCTACTGGGGCGTGGAGTAGCCGGACATGAGGCTACTAGTCGCGGCTACTCCATGCCCCAGTAGCCACGTTACTCCGCCTACCATTTAATCTTCGGCTGCGCAGCCTCGTCCGAGTCCCCCGGCATCTGCGGCCTTCTGCGCATGCGCAGTAGCTCCGGCCCCAGAGCTGCGGCCGCGCAGCCGAAGGCCTGGGAATAGGACTAGGGCTCCTCGTAGCTGCGCGCCGAAGATTAAATGGTAGGCGGAGTAACGTGGCTACTGGGGCGTGTAGCCCCGACTAGTAGCCTCATGTCCGGCTACTCCACGCCCCAGTAGCCGCATATAAAAATTTACATATGCTGGCAATAAAGTTTTATAAAAGATAGCTGGGACGTGAGGATTAGCCCAAAAAAGGGCTATCCTCACGTCCCATTCATCCACCTACCACCCCTACTACCTTTATAGGTAGAATCGGGGTGGTAGGTTCCCTTTAAGATCCACAAATCCGTTCAATGATCTAGCTATTCTAATCCCCAAGTATGTAAAGGAAGCAGCTTTCTTATAGGTAGATCTAAATCAATACCATCATCTCCTTACGGCATCATAGCTGATTTACTCCAGTTTATCTTTAGTTTCGATAGCTTGCCAAATACCTGCAATAATTCTTGAATCATACTGATACTACCAGATGGGTTGCAGAGATACATCATCAGCATATAAGGATAACTTACCGTATATACTCGTGTATAAGCCGAGTTTTTCAGCACAAAAAATGTGCTGAAAAACGTCCCCTCGGCTTATACACGAGTCAATATACATAAAAATATACTTAAAATATATTTTAAAAATAATAAACTTATATACTTGCCCTCCGGTGGCCCCGACGTGCAGCGCTGCTCCCCCGATGTCCGCGCAGGTCCTCTTCTGGCTTCCGCGCCCGTCTTCTTTTTTCTGTACTTCGTGCCGGGCGCGGCCATGTTTTTCTCCCAGGCGGCGCCATAGTATGACGTCAGCAGCGGCGCGTGATACTAGGCGCCGTCCAGGGGTGAACAATGGCGGCGCCCAGCACGAAGTTAGAGAAGACAGAAGACGGGCGCGGAAGCCAGAAGAGGACATCGGGGGAGCAGCGCTGCATGTCGGGGCCACCAGAGGGTGAGTATATAAGTTAATTATTTTCTTTTAATGCTGGGCAGGCTGTATACTACTGGGGGCAGGCTGTATATTACTGTAGGCAAGCTGTAAACTACTGGGGGCAGTGCTGTATACTACTGGGGGCAGTGCTGTATACTACTGGAGGCAGTGCTGTATACTACTAGGGGCAGTGCTGTATACTACTGGGGGCAGTGAGTATACTACTGGGGGCAGTGCTGTATACTACTAGGGGCAGTGCTGTATACTACTGGGGGCAGTGCTGTATACTACTGGGGACTGGCTGTATACTACTGGGGACTGGCTGTATACTACTGGGGGCAGGCTGTGTCCTACTGGGGGCAGGATGGCTACATACTGGGGGGTCTGTGACCAATGCATTTCCCACCCTCGGCTTATACTCGAGTCAATAGGTTTTCCCAGTTTTTGATGGTAAAATTAGGAGGGTCGGCTTATACTCGAGTATATACGAGCAAATACTCAAGTATTTGCTTCCTGGCAAAACTTCAGGCCCTCCACTCTCTCCTCTCCTCAAACTATTATCGCTTACACCTCTATAACCAAAGAAAAGAGGAGAGAAGTGAGGGGACACCCCAGTCTTGTACCCTGCGACAGCCTGAACAAAGAGGACCCCCCCCAAATGCATACACATGCAGTGGGTTTTTTATACAATAGTTGAATCCATCTTATGAAATTTGCTCCAAAGCCCATCCTTCTCATTATCCTCCACATTCTCATTCAACCCTACCAAAATCCTTAGAAGTATCTAAAGAGAGCACGACCCCACCCTCTCTTTGCTGCCCCCAGGTAATTCCAAACAGACCTACAGTTTTCTCAATTTAGAGGTAGTACTTTTACCAAGTATTAACCCACAGTGGTTTTCATTTACTACCTCCACTATTACACTACCGTTGTAACAAACCTGTCCAGCAACAGCACAACCCCAACAGACTTGGAGTTAGCTGTCAGACTGGGTGAGTTGTGGTTAACTCACCCTGCAACATACTGCAGGCTATGGCCCTGCCTGCAGCAGATAAGACTGCAAGGGTGTACCCGCTATCAGGAACCTAACTAACGGTCTCTGAGTGATCCTACAAGGCCTACTTTGCCTGGCAGTTGCTGGATGGTGGAGTCAGACAAAACCAGGTAAAAACCAAGATGGCGGCAAAAATATGACTAGCAATAACATGATCAGTAAGCGTAGCAGAGGTCAAATACACAGAATAGCAAACAACAGAATAGCAAAATCACTAGATTACCGATAGGACTGAATAACCATCACCCAGGAACTGGGTAGAATATAAGGAAGCAATGAACACTGCCTCCAGCACTGACTGGTTCAGCCGTCCATCACTCACCACTCCAGACAGAATGGGGCACATTTACTTACCAGGTCCTGTCGCGATCCAGCGGCGCGTTCTCTGTCGAGGATTCGGGTCTTCCGGCGATTCACTAAGGTGTGCGCCCAATGTCCACCAGGTGTCGCTGCTGCGCCGAGGTTCGCCGGAGTTCACCATCCTATCCTTATGGAGGGGAGGGGGGACCCTTAATAAATTATGGAGGGGAGGGGGTCCCTTAATTAAACATGGAGGGGTGGGGGTGCCTTAATAAAATATGGAGGGGGGGGGTTCCCTTAATAAAATATGGAGGGGAGGGGGTTCCTTAATAAATTATGGAGGGGGGGGGTCCCTTAATAAAATATGGAGGGGAGGGGGGCCCTTAATAAAATATGGAGGGTGTGGAATGACAGTGTTCATTGGGAGCCTTAATAAAATATAGAGGGGGATGGCAGTGTGTATTGGGGGGCATATTAAAATCTGCAGGGGGCAAGGTGTATGACATTGTTTTATCCAGGTGACATTATACTGTAAGTAACTGTGGTATTTTTAGGGGCGCAGTGAGGGGGATCTGCTTCCCAGAGCTGAACACATCTGCCAGAAAATTCTGCAACCAGATTTTACGACGATTCTGGACGTCAAGGAGAAGACAAGTCACCTGTGAGGTACAAGATCCTACTTCTTCCTGTGTCATATCTGAATTGTAGGTCTTACCTTCTAAGGCTACATTCACACTACCGTATGGGGGCGTATATACGGCCGATATACGTCCCCCATAGACGGCTCCCAACGGGAGCGGTACGGTGCAGCACCACACCACTCCGTACCCCGGAAAAAGATAAGACATGTCCTATCTTTCTCCGTAGTACGGCACTGTGCGCCATATGTTCCTATGGAGAGGAGTGGGGGTGAGCGGCGCTCACCTCCTCCTCCTCTCCCCATGCGATGCCGTTGCCCGCCATGCTACGGTACGGTGGGCAACGGCAGTGTGAATGCAGCCTAAGACAGCGCTCAGCTTATGTACTGTCATATCTATAGGGTCAGAGAGTCAGGTGTGACTTGTCTATGTGATGCGGGGACACCAGAGTAGGGTTATTGTCATCAGTTCTTGTAAAGGTTTTCAGCATTTCCTTATTGGAAGGTTGGTGCAGTGCGAACACTTACATCCCTAACCACAGCCCAACCACCAGCAGAAAGCCCAAGAATCCAGGGGTAACTCTTATACTATCCCTAACCACAGCCCAGCCACCAGCAGAAAGCCCAGGACACCAGGAGTAACTCTTATACTATCCCTAGCATTAATGCCCTGAGATAACGTCACCACTGCAGCCCCTGTACACAAACCAAGAGCTGAGCACTAGAGAGGGAGGGAGAAAGGGATTAGCTTATCCTTTACTTCACTGCCCCCGCTAGTGCTTAGAAATTCCCTCATCCCAGAATTTTTCTATGTAGTAGTAGGTGGACCCCAGGTACCCCAGTCCGACCCTGTAAACAACCTACCAGTATGTTTTGGAGTGTGGGTGGAAACCCACGCAAACACAGAGAGAACATACAAACTATTTACAGATGTTGACCTGGATGGGACTAGAGCCCAGAACTCCAGAGCTGCAAGGCAGAAGTGCTACCCACTCAGCCACCGTGTTGCCCTAAGTATAGGTCTTTTTAGTATAAATTTGCACCTTCTATTAGTTGGTTTAGATTACATAAAAAAATAAGCCTGATTTTTGGGAACTTTTGAAACTGGTAGTGAGGCACAGCCCTTTAGTCATATTAGTTGCAAAACTGTTTAAAAAGTGCACTGCAAAGCTCAGTACACAAATACAATACCAGAACCGACTTCCGGTTCCGGCGCGGGGATGTGAGGACGCACCTCAAAGAGCTCCCGCGAGCCGACCCCAGAAACCCGCACAGAACCAGCCGGGGGGCAAATCGACGCTACCCGATTTGAGCCCTACAGTAGCGGAACGAGCAGCGGACAATCCGGTGGCAGCGGAGTCGGCGGCAATCACCCCCAGAAAGGAAAGGAAAGGTCAGAGAGCCGGCCCGGAACCGCAGCACAGCCGCAACCGAAAGCGGGCAAGCACCGCAGCTGAGGATCCCCTGAACAGACCTACCGACAGCTGAGACCAAACGGTAGGAGACAGGGGGAAGACGCAGGTGTCCTCGGCGGGAGAGATCACCCGCAGTAGCAGCACAAGGAGCGCAGAGCTGACAGGAAGCGCCATATTGGCTATAGCATCAGCACGTGGAGAAGCACGTGGAGGCAGGGAGACGGGCCAGGCACAAAGCAACGCCAGAACTCACAGGCTCCCCTGAAAAGGCCTGCCCAAGTCACGGCCAGACTGGCCAGAGATCTAATATATCCCAAAGCACAGTAGGAGGCACGAAGTAATACATAGAAGAGTATTGGAGTCCCTGAGTGTATGGAGCGTTACCTCCTCCGTAGCGGTCACAAGACTAAAACAGGCAACGCTACTCTCACAGAACCTGCTCCACAAACAAATCTAGAACCTGTGAGAATGAGCTCTCAGCAAACTGACATATCGGCAGATGAGGAAATAGGAGCCTGTTCCCCCACGCCGCCAGACCCTGAGATGATGGCCGCGCAGTTCTCTCAAGATCCCACACCCCAGATAGACTATCAATCACTGGCGGCAGAGGTGATGCCAAAATTAGCGCCTGACATACATAAGGCCCTGGAGTCGTCAATACAAAAAGCTCTACAGTCAGTGCGCACTGACATAGTGAAACAAGGGGGCAGGATATCGGAGGCGGAACGAAGAATCTCGCTCACAGAAGACTCACAGGTTGATCTAAAAAGACAACTAGAAATGGTCACGCTGGAAACTAAACGGCTGTCCGGAAAACTAGATGACATTGAAAATCGATCAAGAAGGAATAATCTCCGTATAGTGGGATTACCGGAATCGGTCCGCCCAGGCGACTTACAGTTGTTTTGTGAACTTGACTTGCCAAAAGTACTGGGCCTCAAAGGAAGGTGCCGGGTGGAAAGGGCGCATCGATTGGGACCGGATCCGAGAGCAACTGAACCCCAGATATCTGGAACAAACCAGGACATGAGCAGGCCGAGACAAGTAATAATGCGCTATCTGGACTACAACGATAAGACAGACATAATCAGAGCCTTCAGAAGGAGAACGTACCCGCTGATGTTTAAGGGTTCCAAAATATTGTTATTTGAGGACTACTCGGCAGAAGTTACCAAGAAAAGAAGAGCATTTAGTAACATATGTACAGCTCTAATAGAAAGGAAAATCCGATTCCAATTAGTGTTCCCAGCTACCCTTCGGGTGTTTTATAGCGATGGCTCCATGGGCATCTATGTCAACCCCAAGGAAGCAGAAGAGGCCCTCAAACGTCATCAAGTCCTGCCAACTGATCGGCAATCAAGAGACAGCAGAAAGCGAATGACCTCACCACAACCTCAAAGGCGCCCTCGACGCAGATTCCGCAGTCTGGAGTCCAGAACCTCCTCACCATACCGAGACTTGAGGTTCCCAAGACCCAGCAGAGAACCCTGAACTGGTCGCCTGAGGGTGGGGTAAGGGAGCATAGCTCCACAAAATGTAGCAATACAGTTGGATAAGTTGAAGCATGTTATGTTATGTTGTCATAAAGGGGCCTAACCAGTAAGAGACTCCCAGGTAAGGGACTGTTATGATTTGATAGAGCAACCACTCAAGGAAAAGAAGGGTGAATTCAGCCAGAGCAATTTCCCACAATGAGCTAGCATGAAAGGCCCCCCTGGTGGACACTTATAGACACTTGGTCGGACTACTGAGGTGCTCTTTACACTCCTGAAACAAGTGAAGTCCACAAGCCCAGACAAGGACGGTCTGACGGCCAAACTCCTGGCTTCTAAGAAATATATTGTTGTTATGTTTTTTTGTTTTTTCTGGGGGGGATGGGATTCCTGTTATGCAATGTTATTGGCAAACAAAAACTATACACTAAATAAGATACATGTTAAGTGCATGGGGGGAGGGCGCACCACATTAAAGAGACGATCCAACACCTGTCAGACCGATGAAGCGATCTTTAAACAGGAAATACCAGCCAACCACTTAAGTTAAAAAGACATGAGAATTATCACATGGAACGTGAAAGGTCTACGTTCCCCGCAAAAGCGCTCTAAGGTTCTTCGCCATTTAGGTAAATTACGCCCTGACATTGTCTTATTGCAAGAAACCCACTTAGAGGCATCAGACTACTTTAGACTTCAAAAATTTTGGGTGGGACAGGTGTATGGATCGCCTTCACAAAAAGGAAAGGCTGGAGTACTAACCCTGATACATAGGTCCTTTTCAGGGAAGGTGTTGCAGTCGAAACATGACACAGAGGGAAGACGGGTTTGGTTGCAGATAGAACATCAAGGGGAAATATGGTCGATATACAACATTTATGGCCCGAACGAGAACAATAGATGCTTCTTTAGGCAGGTCGTGGACTCCCTATTGGGAGATGGAGAAAGACTCATAATACTGGGGGGAGACTTAAACACAGTGGCATCGGTTGAGGAAGACCGTAAGAAACAAAATGGACAGACACCACGCCAAACAGAACGAGCGTTACCAGATCTTCTGTCACAAACAGGGATGAGGGACGGGTGGCGTGATACACATCCCGACGGGAGGGAATACACGCATTACTCACATCCACATAACAGTTGGTCACGCATCGATTACCTCCTGCTATCAGACAAAGCGAGCCAAAGGCTACTAACGTCGGAAATAGAAGAATTAGCAATATCGGATCACGCTCCAGTGACAATCACATTACATGACGCACATCCCAAAGGTAGTGACATCCTTTGGCGTTTCCCGGCCTTCCTAACAAAGGATGATTCATTCAATAAAACACTAGAGGGATGGTGGGTAGAGCACGACTTCGAGAATGGGGTACACAAGGAGGAACCTGCAAAATTCTGGACGTCAGCCAAAACAGCAATAAGAGGGCGACTGATGGCCTACACATCTACACTAAAAAAGAAAATAGAAAAACAATATAGACAAGCCAGTGATACCCTAAGAGCAGCGTACACAACATTCCTAAACACTTCCACGCATGACTCAAAAATAGCATGGGATGAGGCCAGATCAAACTATGATCTATGGCTGGATAGAAAAGAGGAACAATACAGAAGGCCATACGAGGCAGAACTTTTCCGCTTTGGAAACAAGTCTGGGAAATTGATGGCCAGATTAGCAAAAGGAAGATTTAAACCAAACCATATCCCAGCTGTACGAAATAACGCAGGAAAGGTGCTTTCATCCCCCAAAGAGGTGAATGCAACTTTCAGGGACTATTACGCCAAACTCTATAAGGACGACACGATAGGGAGTGGGGAAGCGAAGAGTTTTATATCCTCAGTCAAACTACCCAAGCTTAGTCAAACCCAGCTAGACATGTTAAACCAAGACGTCACAGAGGAAGAAATAGGAAGAGTGATTAGTACACTAAAAAATGGAAAAGCCCCAGGCCCCGACGGGTACACCTCAGAGTTTTATAAAGCGTTAAAAAAACAAATAATCCCCATACTGATGCCATATTTTAATGGAATTCTCCAACATGGCAAACTCCCTCTGCACTCTAAAACGGCGTATATAAAGTTAATTCCCAAAGACGGTAAAGATCCCCTGGACCCTGGCTCCTACCGCCCTATTTCCCTAATAGGCCAGGATATCAAGATTCTATCGAAAATCATGGCAGACAGACTGTCACTCTGCATGCCAGCATTAGTCGGGGAGTCCCAAGTAGGTTTTATCAAGGGGAGGGCGGCAGTGTCTAACATACGCAAGGTACTGGCAATCCTAGATAGGGTAAAATACTGTCCACAGCCAGGGGAACATCCGACCCTGGTGGCATTAGATGCCGAAAAAGCTTTTGACAACGTGAAATGGCCCTGGCTGTGGACAGTGCTGCATAAATATGGATTCACCGGGAAGTTCTGCACCCTACTAAAGGGTCTGTATAATGAGCCGGTGGCAAGGATACACACTCCAGGGTTCCTGTCAGCGCCATTTAGGCTACAGAAGGGCACAAGACAGGGATGCCCTCTATCGCCCTTGCTCTTTAACTTGGCGCTGGAACCGTTAGCGAGATCTCTTGAAGATGGGGCGCTGTTTGAGGGTATTAAAATAGGTAAAGAAACCGTAAAGCAGGCGCTTTTTGCAGACGACGTAATTTTGTTCTTTTCCAACCCAGAGAAACACCTAGAGAGGGTACTAGGACATATTGAGAGATTCGGAGCATTCTCAGGGTTTACCATCAATGTGGCAAAAAGTGAAATGTTGGAGTTAAGACCAGGAACAACTAGCGCTAATTGGCCGCAACCAGACATGCCCATAAAGAAGGCACGTTCATACTTAACATACCTGGGAATCCGCATCGGGCGACAACCCGAACAGATCTACACACTAAACTATCCTCCCCTAATTGAAAAAATCCTGAAAGAATTGGAAAGGTGGCAACAGCTCCCCTTAACTATGTTAGGACGGGGTCATCTAATAAAGATGATCTCGTTTCAGAGACTCCTCTACCCCCTACAAACTATCCCTGTCCTACTGACTCACATGGACGTAAACAAAATAACAAAAGCATTCCAAACATTCCTGTGGCGGGGTAAAAGACCTAGAATCACAGCCAAAAAGCTGATGCTCAGTAAATGGGAAGGGGGTATAAACTTACCCAATATAAGAGGCTATAACCTAGCCTGCTTATTTAGACATGTGGTGGATTGGATCAATGACACGGCCAAATACTCCAACACGAATCTGGAGAGAGAACTGGTGGCGCCAAATGATGTGGTGACATTGCTCCACACCAGTTTCCCGAAAAGGCCCTTAATAGCAAGGCAGTCATTAGTAATACTTGATACGCTGGTAGCATGGAAGGAGGTGAGAAAACTATACCACTTACCCTTCCTGCTGTCTAAGCACATGCCACTCTGGAATCATAAGGAATTTATGCCAGGGAAAGAAAGTACCCTCTATAAACCCTGGAAGGAATCGGGGGTGGGAAAAGTGGGCGACCTCATACATGACACTGAACCAAGGTGGCGCTCATTAGAAGAGCTCAGGGCGAAATTCTCCTTAAATGGAAATATTGAGTTTACTTATCACCAAATGCATAACTTTCTCAGGTCAAGAACCGGAGACATTACGAGGGAGGCATCTGACAGTGCGTTCAGTTCACTATTAGGCACAGCTCAGAGTACTCGCAATATAACCATACTCTATGCAGATATCAAAAACCGCATGTTAAAAGGGACACAGAACAAAGTAGGGAACTGTTGGGTCAAGCGATTCCCGGACAAAGAGATCTATGAGGGACTGATGCAAGGGTGGGCCAAAGTGAGACAATGCATAACGAGCGAACAATGGCGGGAGACTTATTTTAGGATCATGCACCATGCCTACTATGGCTTTAACCTGCCAAGAACACCAAACAATCCGGACAGACTGATAGCCTGCCCAAAATGCAAACAGCCTAGCACAGATGTATGGCATGGGATATGGTCATGCGACATTATTCAGACTTTTTGGAACCATATAAGGGATCACATAAAATTAAACTGGGACAAAAACCTACCCATGGACCCGCTGCTCTTAATATTCCACATAGTAGAAGGGGATGAAGGTCAAGAAGAGATCCCACTGATCAGATTAGACGTCCATGCCTTCCTACTAGTGGCCAAAAGATGCATCATGAACCACTGGATAAAGGACTCCTCCCCGACAATTGTGGAGGTAGTCAATCAGATGAAACACTTGATCCGACTGGATAGGATTGAGACACTTAGACATAAAGAAAAACAAACCAAGAGTTTTTTCAGCAAATGGAAGCAATTTATTGTTTCGCATATGACCAGGCAAGAAATAATAGAACTGGTTACCCCTTTCAAACTAACAACGTGGTATAACACGGGAATTCTGAGGGGAAACCTGGGTAAACTACAGGTATGAGGGCCACAGAGGAGGATAAGGGCAGACGTGGAGATGACATCCCCAGTAAACCGAGCAGCGGGTCAAAAAGAGATCGCTGGGAACTAGATGAGGTGGTCCACCCCCCTGTGCACTAAAAACACAAAAATGGAAAATGTAACTGACATGTAACTCATAAGATACCTGATACATTGCTGAATGTTAAAATGTTTGTGAAATGTCTTATGTTAAATTTTTGTTTGAAAATCAAATAAAAAGAAGTTTTTAAAAAAAAAAAAACAATACCAGAACCATACATAATACAACATTTGTACATTGCCAACGGCAACCTTGGTCATAACAACACAGGTGACATTACTGTACTGGAAGCCCCAGGCAGGGAATATAAGGTTAGTGTATCCACCAACCTTAAGATGAGAGACAGACCTAAGAGCGAAATCTAGAGAGTGCTAAAAAATGTCTATTGTGACTTAACAGTGATGATATAGCAGATTCTTAGCCTGTAGACTATATAGTAGTCAGATACAAGGTATACACAGGGGCTCTGCAGCAGATTCTTAGCCTGTAGACTATATAGTAGTCAGATACAAGGTATACACAGGGGCTCTACAGCAGATTTTTACCCTGTAGACTATATAGTAGTCAGATACAAGGTATACACAGGGGCTCTGCAGCAGATTCTTAGCCTGTAGACTATATAGTAGTCAGATACAAGGTATACACAGGGGCTCTACAGCAGATTCTTACCCTGTAGACTATATAGTAGTCAGATACAAGGTATACACAGGGGCTCTACAGCAGATTCTTACCCTGTAAACTATATAGTAGTCAGATACAAGGTATACACAGGGGCTCTACAGCCGATTCTTACCCTGTAGACTATATAGTAGTCAGATACAAGGTATAAGCAACACCCTCGCCGATGCACAGCAGAGAGGTTGTTGCGAATACGTCCCATCATGTAGCTTGCAGCCTGTGTAGGGTCTGATCAGCCCCCACAGCATGTCACTACATAGTCACTAGATAACACAGATGAGCACTGCAGTGGTAGAATCTGCCTGGTAAGGCAGGAGTTAATTGTTTTATGTGATGTAATTCCAGCAGCCAATCACATGTGTTACACTCTTCTTCTGTGAGCTGTGATGTAATTGGAGGAGTAGCCACCACCTGACCAGTGGGAGTAACAAAACCCCTGGTCAGGAAACTTCTAGAAGCAGAAGAGGACTGGAGTTAATCCAGTGAAGTCAGTCTTAGGCTAGAGCTGACACAGCTCAGTTCAGCTAAGCAAGTCTGTGCAGCCAGCACACCAGACCAGACAACCAGATAACAGCCTCTCCCTCATCATTTCTTGCCAACACCACCCTGCTGGAGACCTGCCAGGCTCTACAGCAGATTCTTACCCTGTAGACTATATAGTAGTCAGATACAAGGTATACACAGGGGCTCTACAGCAGATTCTTACCCTGTAGACTATATAGTAGTCAGATACAAGGTATACACAGGGGCTCTGCAGGAGATTCTTAGCCTGTAGACTATATAGTAGTCAGATACAAGGTATACACAGGGGCTCTACAGCAGATTCTTACCCTGTAGACTATATAGTAGTCAGATACAAGGTATACACAGGGGCTCTGCAGCAGATTCTTAGCCTGTAGACTATATAGTAGTCAGATACAAGGTATACACAGGGGCTCTGCAGCAGATTCTTGGCCTGTAGACTATATAGTAGTCAGATACAAGGTATACACAGGGGCTCTACAGCAGATTCTTAGCCTGTAGACTATATAGTAGTCAGATACAAGGTATACACAGGGGCTCTGCAATACTCTCATTCTCCATGAAATAACAATTCTAAGACACATTTTTCTCCAAATCCTGGATTAAGCATCTGTTATTTCTCCGTATATGTAAGAACAATGTGACAACTGGGTGTTCCCATTTTTTCTGTTAGAGACAGAATACACTGGGGGTCATTTACTAAGGGCCCGATTCGCGTTTTCCCGACGTGTTACCCGAATATTTCCGATTTGCGCCGATTGTACCAGAATTGCCCCGGGATTTTGGCGCACGCGATCGGATTGTGGCGCATCGGCGCCGGCATGCGCGCGACGGAAATCGGGGGGGCGTGGCCGAACGAAAACCCGACGTATTCGGAAAAACCGCCGCATTTAAGAACCGAAAATGTGTCGCTCGGGACCCGCTTACCTTCACTCAGACGGCCTCGGTGAATTCCGGCGCGTTAAAATGCTTTTCAGCGCAGCAGCGCCACCTGGTGGACGGCGGAGGAACTGCCTTATTAAATCCCGGCCAGACCCGAATCCAGTGCAGAGAACCCGCCGCTGGATCGCGACTGGACCGGGTAAGTAAATGTGCCCCACTGTCTCTGTTAGAGCTCAATATACACTACAACAGTGTCCTGTCATTGCCGGGGACACATCCTATTTGGCTTCACTTAAAGGAAATCTACCACCAGGATAAAGAATTGTAAACCAAACACACTGACAAGCTGGTGTGTGCCCCCTCTGGCAGGATGTAGCCAGTGTAGCCAAGATAGCCAAAGAATCCCCTTAGTAACAAATATAGCCACAGAGCCCCCCACAGCAGCCATTACAGGGCCCCCCTCCCCCACAGCTTCCAATACATGGCCCCCTGCCCCCTGCAGCTTACATTACAGGGCTCCTTACACTTACCTCCTCATCAAATACTGCTGACTGTCCCTCTCCTATAGTCCAGCTTGCCTCCTGCGCGCTTCCAGCAGTTGTGCAGCGCACAGAATTATGCCGGTGGGGCGCGCACTGATGCGGCCGCTGAGGATGACTGCCGCGGAAGTACACTGAGACCTGCAGCCTACCTGTGTGTGCAGGCTCGTCGGCAGTACACTGCGACCTGGTGCTGGCGTCCGCCAGTGCCTTATCACAGATTTTGTTTTAGTGTCGACAGTCCGATGCTGAAGGCTGGAAATTCTTCCACCTGATACAAAGACATCCAATAACATACCCACTACCTGATCCCTATGCATTTGATACACCTGCCCCAGCAACCCATCTGGACCTAATCCATCTTTTTCTCAACCAATCTTTTTCATGGTCTAAAGTATGTGTTTCTTGAAGACATTGGATCTTTGCATTATAACATGCTAGTGCTCTAAATATGGACAACCTTTTATTTTTATTTATTCACATTCGTGTGAAGTAGCTGCCTCACTAGGGGTCCCAATTCTTCCATTATAAGCAATATTTTGTGATTGTGTTGCCTTTGGTTGACTACAAGTTTGTAATTGTCGATATTGGGGCCTATGGAAGTTCTACAGATGCAGCAGTCTTCAGGGGAGATCGGCTTTGGACCAGCCAACATGCCCTTCCAGAACCAAGATGTCTGCCTGGATCTTCGGGACCTACTTCACCGTTTGTTATTGTTGCTGATGAAGGCTTTGGACTTTCTCGTCATGTGTTGCAACCATTCCCTCGGTATGGTTTAGACTGAGGTGCATTTTCAAATACCGACTCACCTGTGTGAGAAGGTGTATGGAGTGTGCCTTTGGGATTCTAAACGCAAGTGGTGGGTTCTAGCTTGATTCAATTGGAGCTAGACGCTCGCTAAGGATGACTTGGAATGGCTGGACTATTTGCTCGAGAACAGTTTGCCCCCTATACTATTTCTTCAGAGGGTGTAGTTCCTTGGCAGATGGATGCTATAAGCAGATGTTAAGGTTTGGGAGTACCTTAGTTTTTTTTTTGCCATTTATTGTTTTGGATAGCTAGTGTAGGGACTTGCAAGAGGTTGGGCCCTTGCAACCCTTGACCATTGAAAAATAGTAAATTCACCAAGACCTCATAATTCACACATATTCAGAGTGATAAATAAAATCAAAATAATTTAAAATATCTGTGTAGTGTCTCTTTTTTTTAAAAAAAAATATCAATGGGTTCTGTGGAATGCGGTTACCTACATGTGAAGGCAATTTGGAAATATCATTAACAATTAAAAAAAAAAGGCTGAACAGCATACATGCACACAAGGTATGCCTTTCTGCCCTTCATATCATGCCATGTGTGGATGTATGCTGCTTTGCAAGGTAGAAAAGAATGACTTTCTACATGGTTTCCTCCCACACTCCAAAACATACTGGTAGGT
This sequence comes from Engystomops pustulosus, assembly GCF_040894005.1. Taxonomy (NCBI): domain Eukaryota; kingdom Metazoa; phylum Chordata; class Amphibia; order Anura; family Leptodactylidae; genus Engystomops; species Engystomops pustulosus. Next base: position 133,100,185 of record NC_092412.1, read on the forward strand.
TGGTTAGATTGTGAGCCCCATTGGGGACAGGGACTGATCTGGCAAGTTCTGTGCAGCGCTGCGTAATCTGTGTGAGCTATATCAATAAAGGAATTATTATTATTAATATTGCAGAAAAACGTCCAACGACAAATGGCATTATCAACCAATCATTTATAGAAAACAGTAAATTTATTAAAACACAAGAACTGTTTTTAATAGTTATAAAATTTTACTATGAAAATGTATAGGAACATATAAACGGATTATATATATATATATATATATATATATATATATATATATATATATATATTTACAATTCATAACATTTCCATGAAAAAAACTGCTTGACCCCTGACTATAGGAGGCAGTAGGATACTGAGGGGGTAATGCTTGGATTCGGCGCCATAGGAGGGTGGCTGGAAAACAGGTCTGGGAGGGCTCAGGGCAGGAGTCCACCAACTCAATACCGGTGTTGCTCAATATGGTGACACATCTTGTGTTTGGTGGGATCTATTTTTTTAAGACATCTAGGACCCCAAAAAGAGCTGCATGGCAGTTTCATTTATCCTCTTCATCCACCTCCTTAAGATCCAGAACCAGGGACCACAGAAAGTGGTCTTCAGGGGAGTCTTGCCGATGACTCTGAAGTTTTTCAAGAATCCTTTACTCTTCCGAGGTTCAGAGGACAGAACTGGCTGGAGCTTATCGTTTTTGCCGGGCAGAACCTCTTGCAGGAGGTGGTGGTGATGACGATGTTGGAATGGAATGGTGGTGATGACGATGCTCTCTCTGACTGTATGCCGATCCACTAGCGGAGTTATACTGGTTGTATACCTTTTCCTTCCTCTGCACATGCTTCATTGGTTTTGTCATGCTTATCTTGCAATATCATTGATTTTTTGATTGGCTTTGAGGTTGGACCAACTTACACGATATGCTCATCTTTCTAGGGACCTTTTTCACCTTTGTGTATTCAGCACTACAGTATTGACTAAGTTACTTTTCATTCTATGGTTAAGCAGTCAGGGAGGCCTTGTATCACTAATCAAGTGTCTGACAGAGGGTTGTTTACAGTTCGCCAAACCGAGTAACTGTATGAATTGGATGTATATTGTATATTTTCAATGTGTGTCTTTGTCTGTCATGATTTTTTTGTAATAAATTTGGATATACTCTTTTTGCACTTTAAGGAGCCTATGAATTGTGGTGCTCTAATGTTGTAATTTGTGCATTGGCTTGACGTTTGTTCGACTTTTTTGTATAGGTGCTCATTGAAATTGCGCACTTATACGTAAAACCTCAACTTTTACAGATCACTATAGTTATATAGTGCACATCTGATATATCCTTTTTTGAATAAGTTCTTCATCTAGTGGTATATATGTACATACGGCATGCTTTTGTACTCGGTAACTTATAATCTGTAACCCAAGTTATTTGTTATACAAACCCGTAGATATATATCCTGATCGTTTATGTGACTTTGTCTCCTGGACTACTTTGTTGCGCCTATCATGCTCTTTCTGGCATCTAGCGATCATGGTTACTGTTGCGAGCCTAACTACTTCACATCTTGATGAGTCACATGGTTACCTTGGTTACCTGTGCAACAACTCAACCCCGGCCGGGGCTGCGCATGCGTGTATTCCCACTTCCGGTTTACTTGTACTCACTTCCGGTCTTGCGCCGTCATTTCAGTAGTACGCTGTCTAGGTTGGTCATTGATATGGGGTCTGTAAATAAGGTGAGTCACATTCGTCCAGGACTATATACCCCTGAGGAAGTCGACGAAATGCGTGGGGAGCCTGTCGCCCCTGTCCATTTATGCTCTCTCTGACTGTATGCCGGTCCACTAGCAGAGTTATACTGGTTGTATACCTTTTCCTTCCTCTGCACATGCTTCATTGGTTTTGTCATGCTTATCCTGCAATATCATTGATTTTTTTGATTGGTTTTGAGGTTGGACCAACTTACTCCATATTCTCATCTCTCTAGGGACCTTTTTCACCTTTGTGTATTTAGCACTACAGTATTGACTAAGTTACTTTTCATTCTATGGTTAAGTAGTTAGTGTCTGTTGTTTACAGTACAGGGTTGTTTACAGTTCGCCAAACCGGGTGACTGTATGAATTGGATGTATATTGTATATTTTAAATGCTTTTAAATGTGTGTCTTTGATTGTCTGTCATGATTTTTTTGTAATAAACTTGGATATACTCTTTTTGCACTTTAATGAGCCTATGAATGCAATCTTTTCTTGTGGTACTCTGATGCTGGAATGGTAGACGGCTGCTCTTGCACCATTTCTTCGGAACCGCAGGTTACATCCAAAACCTCTGGATGGTCAGTGACCTCTGCAGCACTGGTCTCCTCCAGATTGTTAGTTGTTCTGTAGGAAAAATATTAACACAAAATTAAAACATACAATAAAAGAAAAGAAAAAAAAAACATATACCCCTACACAGAGGAATGCATATGTCATTTGTACATAGACTTGGTTTGACAACGTAGATATATTTCTTCCTACAGTACATGAGCACTTTATAGAGCTCAATAAAAGACTGAAATATAATATGTTAACGAAACTTACCGTATATACTCGAGTATAAGCCGACCCGAGTATAAGCCAAGACCCCTAATTTTACCATAAAAAAACTGGGAAAACCTATTGACGAGTATAAGCCGAGGGTGGGAAATGCATTGGTCACAGACCCCCCCCCCCCAGTATATAGCCAGCCTGCCCCCAGTAGTATACAGCCTTCCCCCAGTAGTTTACAGCTTGCCCCCAGTAGTTTACAGCTTGCCCCCAGTAGATTACAGCCTGCCCCCAGTAGTATACAGCTTGCCCCAGTAGTATACAGCCTGCCCCTAGTAGTTTACAGCCTGCCCCCAGTAGTATATAGCTTGCCCCAGTAGTATACAGCCTGCCCCCAGTAGTATACAGCTTGCCCCAGTAGTATACAGCCTGCCCCCAGTAGTTTACAGCTTGCCCCCAGTAGTATACAGCTTGCCCCCAGTAGTATACAGCTTGCCCCCAGTAGTATGCAGCTGGCCCCAGTAGTATACAGCCTTCCCCCAGTAGTATACAGCTTGCCCCCAGTAGTATACAGCCTGCCCCCAGTAGTATACAGCTTGCCCCCAGTTATATACAGCCTGCCCCCAGTAATATACAGCCTGCCCCAGTAGTATACAGCTTGCCCCAGTAGTATACAGCTTGCCCCCAGTTATATACAGCCTGCCCAACATTAAAAAAAAAAAAAACTTATATACTCACCCTCCGGTGGTCCCGATGCGTAGCTCTGCTCCCCTGATGTCCGCGCGGGTCCTCTTCAGGCTTCCGCGCCCGTCTTCTTTCTTCTGCAGGGCACCGCCATTGTTTTTCTCCCAGGCTGCGCCTACTATGACGCCAGCAGAAGAAAGAAGACGGGCGCGGAAGCCTGAAGAGGACCCGCACGTTTATTACTTTTTAAATATTTTTTAAGTATGCATGTTATGTATTGACTCGTGTATAAGCCGAGGGGACGTTTTTCATCACATTTTTTTGTGCTGGAAAACTCGGCTTATACACGAGTATATACGGTACACTCCCACATCCATGGTGTCATCCAAAAATCACATGTAGCACAAATAAACATATGGGGGTGTTTTAAGCTTTCCCAAACCAATTTTTGCTTTAAGGGACTTCTCCCGCTGATACTGTTCTTGTCTGGAGACCCATCTCTTACTAATGGAATCCAATAAAAAACAAAGAAAGAAGAAAAATTTATAGAAAGGAACATTTTTAAAAAATGACGATGGTGTGGCACATGGCTGCAGGTGACATGGGTGCGGCACATGGCTGCAGTGGAGAAGAGTGCAGCACATGGCCGCAGATGACAAGGATGCGGCACATGGTAGCAGGGGACATGGATGCTGCACTGGTGGGATAAAGTGCTCAACAAGCTTTTTGGGCTGTTTGACTTCCCCTTGATGCCACTCCTCAGGTAACAATTCTGCTGTTATCTCCTCCCAGATACGTGCCTTGCGACAGGTATCAGTGTATTTGTTGTTGCGCTTGTCCGAGATCAATGGGTGCTGCTGGACCAGAGCAATTAAATTGTTCCCTCTAGATGAATGCCATGATGCAAACTATTTGCACTGAGCAAAAACTTTTGCATACAATGTAGGTTCCTCTCATTGACCCAGGTCTTCATGGATATTGCACGTATATATGGCAACATAGGGTGCACAGCTATATGCAGCACGTATTTAGCCTGTATTTTATACGTTCCCATTGACTTCTATGGGCCATACAGAATGGAAATTGGTAAAAATAGGACATGCTCTATATTTTTATACTGCTCGCTTGAGATACGGTGGACAATATGGCCATGTACATGGATGGCTGTATTGCCCGTAGTGATGTGTTGTTCGTGAACGAGCCAGCTCTACTTTAACTATTTATTAATGATATAGAGGTAGGAATTAATAGCACTGTGTTTATTTTTTGCAGATGACACCAAACTGTGTAGTGTAATACAGTCTGTGGAGGATGTTCATAGGCTGCAGGGTGACTTGGAGTGTTTGGTCATCCACTTGGCAAATGAGGTTCAATGTGGATAAATGTAAGATTAAGCACCTGGGGGCTAATAATCCACAGGCAACATATGTCCTTGGGGGAGTAAATCTGGGAGAGTCCCTTGTTGAGAAGGACCTGGGGGTACTAGTAGATCATAAATTAAATATCAAAGCCAGCAAGTTTTTGTCATGTATCAAAAGTCCACAGCAAAAGTTGTGTCAGCTCATCTGGAGTGTAGACTTAATCCCATGTGGATCAATCAAGCACAGATCATCCAGCTTCCTTTGGAGTTTAGCAACCACAAACACACTATCCGGCTCCAAGACACGAGAATCAACTTGCATTTTTTAAGAAAATGTATCACTTTATTTTCAGACTTCTCAAAATACAGGTAAGTGCACACGGAGTCATCACAAAAATCAAGAAATGCTTGCCTTTCATATCTTAATTCTTGTGATGACTTGGTGTGCACTTACCTGTATTTTGAGAATTTTCTTAAAAAACGCAAGTGGATTCTCGTGTCTTGGAGCCGAATAGTGTGTTCATGTATCAAATGTGGTATGGACTCTCGAGATAGGGATGTAATATTACCACTCTACAAGGCATTGGTTCGGCCTCACCTGGAATATGCTGTCCAGTTCTGGGCACCGGTCCATAAAAAGGATGCCCCGGAGCTAAAGAGTGTACAACAAAGAGCCACAAAAATTATAAGGGTTATGGAGGGTTTCAGTAATAAGGAAAGATTAAAACTAGATTTATTTAGTCTGACCATCCGGAGCTTTAGTGAGAATTCGGGATTTGAGGTCAACTGGTCAAAATCACATATTCTCCCTTTGGATGACTTTAAAGTGGATGACACTAATGAATTGAATGTTTTTGCGAGAGGAGAATGTATAGAATATCTCGGCATAAAAGTATCAGAGAACCCCAGTACTTATATAGATAACAATTTGGTCCCTTTAATACAACGGTTGAGGAAAAAAATTGCTATATGGATAAAATTATCATTGTCACAGGTAGATAGAATGGCCCTTATAAAGATGATTATTCTTCCCCAGTTGCTGTATATTATTACAGTTACTCCTATTTGGATAAAGAGTAAATTCTTCAAAATTATTGAGAGGTTAATGAATGATCTTATATGGGGAAGGAAGAGGGTAAGAATTAAACTTGAAGTATTTTACAAACCAAAGGGTAAGGGGGGATGGTCTCTACCTAATTTTTTTTTGTACTTTATATCGGCAATATTACAATATTTGGTGGGTGGAGCTGATGAATTAGTTATTGGGGAAATAGCACGAGTAGCGGGAATAGACACTAGGAATGGAATAGTTTTATTAGAATCAGGCCGTTTGAATCATTCTACACTTAGAAGTTTACCAATATGCAGTTGTTTTAAAAAAACTTGGGAATGGATTAAAAAAAAAATACGAAATAAATAATAGCACAAAATTTTCACCATTATGGCAGAACGTAAGATTAAAGGAATTAGAGAATTTTCACGGTAGGACTTTTTGGGAGCATAAAGGAATCCAATTTATTTCACAGATGTTTGTAGATTAATTCCCTTTGACACAGTGAAAGAATTATATAATATTGATGATACAAACTATTTTTATTATGTTCAGTTAGCACATAGAATAAAGAAGTTGAGGGATAAGCAGAGTTTAAGGATAGGGAATCACAATATAATAGAATTTGTTGGGAAAAGTTAGAGGGGGGAAAAAATTATTATCCAAAATATATAAATTTATTATAAACAATATAAGGGAACCAGACACACATATAAGTAAAAGAAAATGGGAAAGAGATATTGGAGTGTTATCGGATAAACATTGGATGAACATGTTCCAAAATATGAACATTGTATGCTCAGCAGCTATCAGTCTGATTCAGTTTAAAATAATATATAGATTGTACTACGCTCCGGCTATGATCAATCGGTTTAAGAGAACAAAGAACGTAAAATGCCCGAAGTGCCAGGAACAAAATGCTGATTTCCTCCACATGATGTGGAACTGTAATGTGGTACTGGAATTCTGGGAGGATATACATATAGAGGTAAGCCGTGTATCAGGACTGACGGTTCCTAAGACACCAGATGTCTTTGTGCTGGGAAATATGTGTGCAATATGTGTGCAAGCACCGACCGCGGTTATTAGCGGTGGGGGTTTTCTGCAAAATGCAAAAATCCTCACCTTTGTATGAAGAGGACTCAGCCCGTGAGCCCTCTTCATACACTCCTTATACCTCTGCGCCGTAGAGCTACGGCGCAGAGCGTTAAGGGGTTAAATACCGCATCTTCATAACAATACATTAAGAGGTTAGTCTGTAGCCTCACACCTTACACAAACGAACTACTCAACATGACATTCATCTGACTTTATACTTCATAAATCTCTTGTTAAAAACCACAAATAATCACAGCAGATGCAATATAGAAAACACCAGTATATGCAGTCCGGTGACGCTATACCATGCAAACAATGAACAGGGTATGCCCAATTACACAGTAACCAATTGTTACAAAAAGACTAAGCCTTAAACGGATCTTAATCTAAAAATAACTACCGTATACACTGGAGTATAAGCCGACTAAAGTATAAGCTAAGGTACCGTATTTTAACACAAAAAACTGGAAAAACCTCCAGTATAAGCCAATGGTGGTAAATGTATTGTTCACAGCTCCCACCCAGTATATAGCTATTCAGCCTCCTTCCCCCCCAGTATATAGCAAGCCAGCCTCCTGCCCCCAGTATATAGCTAGCCTGTCCCCTAGCCCCCCCAGTATATAGCTAGTGAGCCCCCTCCCCCCAGTATATAGCAAGCTGCTCCCAGAATATAGCCTGCTAGCCCACAGCTTCCCAGAATATAGCCTGCCATCCAACTAACCCCCAGAATATAGCCTGCTAGACCCCCTGCTCCCAATATATAACTGCCAACTCCCTGCCCTGCATAAAAACTCTTTACTCACCTTTCCATTGCCCCTTGAAGGTCATCCTCTTCTTTATTTCTGCTGACGGCTGGTGGTAGGTCCTTGTGCACTGGCCGCACACATATTATGAAGTCAGCTGCTTATTATGACGTCAGCCACTTTCTGACATCATTGCCTGTCGTCTGTTGCTCCCAGAACACACACAGTGGCGGATTAAGTGTCCCATGGGCCCTGGGCTCTTCACACGACTAGGGCCCCCCCAGCATCCAAATCAACCTCGTGACCTGAGGCCTGATCTCCTCTGCCCGACGACACCACCACAGCCAATAATGACACCCCTTTAACAGAGCCCTTTAATTATATGTCCACAGCAGAGCCCCTCTTAACGGAAATGTCCACAACAGTATGCCCCCTTTACAGAAATACCTGCAGTAGAGCCTCCTTTGCAAAAATGTCCACAACAGAGCCCCCCTTTATCAGAAGTGTCCACAGCAGAGCCCCCCTTTAATGAAATGTCCACAGCACAGTCCCCCTTTAATGAAATGGCAACTGCAGAGCACCCCTTTAAAGAAATGTCCACAACAGCGCTTGCATTTAAAGAAATGGCCACAGTAGACCCCTTTTTAATGAAATAGCCACCACAGACCCCCTTTAATGAAAAGGCCACAGCAGACCCCCCTTTAATGAAATAGCCACAGCAGGACTCCCCATAAATCAAATGTCCACTGCAGCACCCCCCATAAATGAAATGTCCAGAGCAGGGCCCTCCTAAATGAAATGTCCACAGCAGGGCGCCTCCTTTTACAGAAATGTCCACATAGAGCCCCTTGAAAAAAATAAAACTCTATTCTCACCTCTGGCATCTTCTTCATGCGGCTCAGCTTGCCTAGTGTACTTTGACACTTGATTGTCTGAAACTACCATACCATATGCTGCCATACAACAGTATGGCAGTATATGGGGAATTTATACATTATCTATTACAATGTGCCACTGTAATAAATCTATTAAATATACACAGCCTCATTTCTTAGAAAGACCCAAGGCTGTCATGGTAACAGATCGCAGCTCCCCAATGATGTCACAGTGGAGCTTCTGACTGCCGTCAGTTCTGATCAAAGTGTTAAAACCTGCAGTCAGAGCTAGCACTGATCGCAGGTGTTACCATTGGGTGTTTCCTGCAATATGCAGCAAATGCCCATCTTGTATAGAGAAACCTCAGACCGTGAGCCCCCTCCATACAGCCGACGTGTGACATACAGATACATCACGTCAGTAAGGGGTTAAAAGGACAAGAAAGGCAGGGCAGAGGAATGCAAGAGGCGCACACAGTGGGTGAATGGTGGCATGGAGAAAAGGGCATACAGGAAGCAGCATAGGAGGATAAGAAAGTGATACTGGGGGCTTATGCATAATGAGAAGGCCCCAGGAATGGACGGACTCCCGGCGGAGTTATATAAGACACATGGAGACACTCTCCTTCCCAGACTATTATCTATATTGGAGCAGGCATATGAGACAGGCAGACTACCTAATTCCATGTTAGATGCCGTGATAGTGGTAATTCTTAAGAAGGGAAAAGATCCTGCTAATCCGGAATCGTATAGACCCATTTCTTTATTGCCTGTAGACGTCAAAATATTTGCCAAAGTTCTAGCTATGAGACTAAATCAGGTAATATCTGAGGTTATACACCCTGACCAAACAGGGTTCATTCCCGAAAGAGCCACATCCATCAATCTAAGGAGGTTGTTTCTGAACCTGCAACTTTCAGAAAAGGAAGCTGGTGAAAGGGCAGTCCTCTCGCTCGACGCTGCCAAAGCCTTTGACAGCGTCGAGTGGAGATATTTATGGGCTGTCCTGGATGTGATGGGCTTCGGACCTAGATTTATTGCCTATGTTAAATTGCTATACTCCTCCCCTAGAGCCCGGGTAAGAGCGAATGGCTGTTTATCAGAGTCCTTTTATTTAAACAGGGGTACGAGGCAGGGATGCCCCTTGTCTCCCCTCCTGTTCACCCTGGCTATTGAGCCGCTGGCGAGCCTGATCAGGCAATCACCGGACATAGTGGGGTTTAAGAGAGGGGGAGTAGAAGAGCGCGTATCTTTATACGCAGATGACATGCTTTTATACTTGGGAGATGTAGAGGCTTCCTTGCTACCTGCCATAGACATAATACGAACATTTGGCCAGAAGTCAGGACTCAAGATAAACTGGGGAAAGTCTGTGCTACTACCGGTGGATATACTCCCGGACTCTCTTAACTTGGAGGAGACACACATTAAATCAGTACGGTCCTTTAAATACCTAGGAGTGGTGGTCTCCACAAATTCTAAGGATTATGTCTCCCTTAATGTAGATCCATTACTGGGAAAGACCAAGACTAAAGTCCAGGCATGGAATAAACTTCCAATGTCTATTGTGGGACGCTGTAATTTGATTAAAATGATCCTAATGTCCCAATGGTTGTACATACTCCATAACGCCCCCATTTGGATTCCACTGAAGATATTTAGAAAGTTGGATGGGGTATTCAGAACTTTGATTTGGGGAGGGAAACATTCCCGTATTAGACTGGAGACGCTACAGAGAGGGAAAGAGGATGGGGGTCTGGCACTCCCCAATCCTTGGCTTTACTACTTAGCCTCACAACTGCAACACCTAAAAGGATGGCATAGAGAGGAGGGACTGGGCTCAGCCGGGAGGCTGATTAGTGAAGGTTCGCCATGGAACATTCCGATGTACATGGTAGAAGTAATGGAGAGTCATAAACAATGGAAAGACGCACCGACGATACAGCTGATATATAAGGTGTGGGACAGAGGCAAAAAATGCGTAGGCTTCTCGGGCTACACTAAGTATGTTCCGGTTTGGCACAATAATGCTTTTCCGGAATTTAAAAAGCTAGAAGGGATTAACACATGGATGACAGCAGGGGTGGTGACGATCTCTCAGTTTTTGGAGGATGGAAAGCTCAAATCGTTCGAGCAATTGCAGGAACAATTTAAAATCCCCCATCGCGCTTTCTATCAGTATCTCCAGTTACGCCACGCGTGGTCAATACAGTTTAAAGAGGAGGACCCGTCAGTTGGGCCCCTCTCTTTCTTGGGGTTACTGGAGCTTTCGGATGGCACGAGGGGTCTTATCTCGGCATTATATAATTTGCTGTTATCCAAACACCTGGAAAAATACCCCATTCAGGCTAGACATAAATGGGAAATAGATGTGGGGCAGCTAACAGATGATCAATGGAATGCCATATTAGAAATGACCCCACAGCTGTCTCTTTCAGAGTCTCATAGATACTCACAACTCCTGCTAATTCACAGGGCATACAGGTCACCTGACCTTCTGCGGAAAATAGGGGTTTGGGATAATGCAAATTGCCCCAAGTGTGGCATAGATGATGCCGGGCTGATACATATGTTTTGGGAGTGTGCCAAGCTGGGAGAGTACTGGACTGACGTATTGGCACTAATTAGAGAAGTGTACTCCCTGACCCTTCAACCCTCCTCTGTGACCTGTGTGTTGGGTTATCTGGATGAGGTCTGCGATATCAGACCGGTTAAGCTGGCCATAGCTCGCATATTATACCAGGCTCGCAAACTTATAGCAGCACACTGGATCCAGCCTACTGTCCCCTCCTCTGCGGAACTACGCAGCAGACTAAACAACTATATTAGACTAGAACGAGCTGTATACAAAAAGAGAAACACATTAAAGAAATTTGATGCCATTTGGGGAAAATGGATGGATACCCCTGGGCTACCGTCAGGTGCACTCTTAACGGATGCTTTATTGCATATTTAGGATTATCAGATGTGCAGAAAGAATGAACTGTGGTGAACCTGATACTTACTGGGAAAGGCCGCACTTAGGAGCTCAGTCCTAGAATGTTGAGACGAGTCTATACCCCAACGCATAGTAGTCAATGCTATATCTCAGTCTGGGCAAGGGGGGGGGGGGGGGAGGGACGGATGAGGGAGGGGTTTGTGTATTTAATGTTTGTATGTTTAAGATGTTTATAATTTTCCTATTGTACTCATGCTACCTGTGCGTAGTTATGTCTGTACTGGATTTGTGTACTGAAAATGGAAAATTGGTTAAGTGGTTAATAAAAACGATTTGATTTAAAAAAGAAAGTGATACTGGGGGCAGGGGCTATGTGGCTGCCTAAATATGGTGCGCAGGAAGCAGCCCCCTCCCAGGATACCGCACAGCCACTGACCTGATGTGGAGTTGCAGCCACAGTTTTTTCAGGCACATGTTTTTTTCCCTCCTCCTCTCTGGTCCCTCTCCTTGGTGGTGTTGTCACTGTTTCTTCTGTCTTAGCAGGAAGTAACATCACAGCAATGCGATACTGCCACCTGCTGGACACAATTATTATCTCTCCTTCAAAATAGAGGGGAGAAAATTATGGAAATTTTCCAACAGCGTCTTCCTCAGCACAGCCCAATACTGGGTCCTGCTGGATACCGTGTGCACGACGGCAGGCCCCTCTGCTCCGAAGGGCCTCATAGCATTTGCTATGGCTCTGGTAGTTATGCCTCTGTCAGATGGTGAACGTTGGTGGGCAGCTTTATAAGTGTCTCCAGAGATGCTCAATTGGGTTTAGGTCAGGGCTCTGGCTGTTGCAGTCAAGAATGATCACAGCGTTATTCTGAAGCCACTGCTTTGTTATTTTAGCTGTGTGTTTAGGGTAAATGTTTTGCTGTTGGAAGGTGAACCATTGGCCCAGTCTGAGGTCCAGAGCACTCAGGAAGGAGTTTTCATCCAGCATCAGGGCCGATTTTAGACAAAGTGGGGCCCTGGGCAAAGCTAAAAGTGTGGCCCCAAAATAAAACTTTTTTATGACCAGAGACATTCAGTAAGAGGCTCCCTTTAGTATGGTAAAATCTGTAATATGGTAGCACGGTGGCTTAGTGGTTAGCATTACCGCTTTGCAGCGGTTTCAAGTCCCAGGTCAACATCTGCAAAGAGTTTTTTTGTTCGGCTAGTACCATCTCCCGCGGTGGTCGCAAGGGTCCACTAATCCCGAACCCTGACAGGCGTCACTTCCGTTTTTGGCTGATCTTTCCAGCTTTGTCGTCCAGCAGTCCCAACAGATTGCTTCTCAGGGATAACTGCTTGGTCAAATTTCCACCGCACTGCAACAGCTGCTTGCCTCTAAGCACCAGAATCAGGCTCCAGCGACCACTCCTGTGGCAGTTCCTGCAACTTCCTTGGTCACTCAGGCTAGTCTACCGGCGGCAGAACCAAGGCTCAAGCTCTTGATGCCCGATAAGTATGATGGTGACCCCAAGCTGTGTAGAGGCTTCACTACACAGTGCTCGCTGCACATAGAACTGATGTCATCCCAGTTTGTCACCGAATGCTCCAAGGTGGCGTTCATTGCCTACTCTCTGGGAATGCCCTGGCCAGAGCTACCTCTCTATGGGACAGAAGCGATCCAGTCACTGCTACACATACTGCATTCCTGGCTGAATTCCGCTCCGTGTTTGAGGAACTTGCACAAGCCTCCTCAACTGAAACGGCACACCTGAACCTGTGTCAAGGAGACTCTCCTGGAATGACGCAGCCCTGTCCGCAACATTCAAAAAGAGACTGTCTTCCCAGGTCAAGGACGCAATGGCTGCTCTTGAACTGCCGTCTACTCTGAGTGGTCTCATTACCCTGGCCACTCGGATTTATATGCAGTTCATGGATCGTGCTGAGAAGTTGCGTCATGAGCAACTGCAAGTCCGGCTTTCATGTCAACCTTGCTTGGCTCTAGTTTTCCAAAGGCCGCGGTACCCGCACTCCTGTGAAGTTTTAGCATTTTTGGACTCTGGTTTTGCAGGGAACTTTGTGGATACCTCTCTGGTCTCCCAGAATCACATTCCGGTGGTTCCTCTCAAGCAACCTCTAGTCATTTCCTCAGTCAGCGGTCAGCTTCCCTCCGGTCCAGTACCGCACTGAACCTGTCAGTCTTCAAGTAGGAGTTCTTCACAAAGAAAAGCTGTAATTCTATATGTTGCCACACTCCACCTCTTCTGTTCTCCTGGGTCTTCCATGGGTGCAACTGCATGCTACAGTCCTCAACTGGAAGACGGGGGAGATTCTGCGTTGGGGCCCAGAATGCCACTCACGCTGCTTGGTGACTCCTCTACCTGTCCTGACTTCTTCGTTGTCTCCCAAGTCTCTGGAGGCTCTGCCAGCTTGCTACCAGGATTTTGCGGATATTTTTTCCAAAAAACAAGCAGAGACTTTGCCACCGCATCGTCCCTGTGATTGCCCTGTGGATCTCCTGCCAGGTGCTTCTCCTCCTAGAGGCTGTGTCTACACTCTTTCTGTTCCTGAGGTTTCATATGCAAGTCCTCCTCTCCTGCTGGTGCAGGGTTCTCTTTTGTCACCAATAAGGATGGCTCTCTGCGCCCATGAATAGGCTATCGCAGGCTGAACAAGTTCACAGTTAAAAAACGCTACCCCCCCCCCTGCCATTGATTATTGAACTCTTTGATCGGCTACATGATTCCAGGGTGTTCTACAAGCTGGATCTTTGGGGTTCCTACAATCTCATCTGGATCCGCAAGGGTGATGATTAGAAGACAGCGTTTAACACCTGTGACGGGCACTTCGAGTACCTAGTGATGCCCTTTGGACTTTGTAATGCTCCTGCTGTCTTCCAGGAATTTGTAAATTACATTTTCAGGGATCTGCTGTACTCATGTGTCGTGGTTTACCTCAACGACATCTTGGTCTTCTCTTCAGACCTCGAGACCCATCAGTCACATGTACGGCAAGTTCTTGGGCGCCTCCGGGCCTACCGTCTCTATGCCATGCTGGAGAAATGTCAGTTTCACCAACGCAGTCTTCCATTTCTCAGCTACATAATCTCCAGCAGAGGTCTCCAGATGTATCCTGATAAGCTGTCTACAGTTCTACAGTGGCCACGCCGAGAAGGTCTACAAGCCATACAGAGGTTTCTGGATTTTGCGGACGATTACCGGCAGTTTATTCCGCATTTTTCCACTCTGGTGTCTCCTATCATGGCACTTACCAAGAAAGGTGCCAATTTCCGTGCCTGGCCCCCTGCGGCTGAAGAGGCATTTCCCAGGTTGAAGTCCTCTTTTGCCTCGGCTCCTGTTCTTACTAGGCCTGACACAGAGAAGCCCTTTCATCCTGAGGTGGATGCATCCTCCGTAGGAGCTGTAGCTCACCCAGAAAGGGCCTAACGGGCGAACTCTCACATGTGGCTTCTTTTCAAAGACTTTTTCTCCCACAGAGAGAAATTATTCTATTAGTGACCGAGAACTGCTTGCCATCAAACTTGCTCTGGAGGAGTGGTGCTATCTGCTGGCGGCACCTCTCCATCCCGTTTGTGTGTATACCGGTCATGAGAACCTTCTGTGCCTCCAACAGCTCAGCACTCAAATCCACGGCAGGCCCGTTGGTTGCTGTACTTCTCACGCTTCAATCTGCTGATCCATTTCCGATGCGCATCTTGAACTCCATCCATGTCTCCAGCCTCTCATCTTTAACCACTTCTCTCAGCAATCTTCTCCTCCTGCTCCTGAGGCTGACTCCCCAGATGTCTATGAAGTTAAGGAGATGCTGGACGAGAAGACCGTGAGAGGTAAGCGGTTCTACCTTGTAGACCGGAAAGGGTTCGGGCCCGAGGAGAGATCATGGGAGCCAGGGGAGAATATTCTGGATCGCAGCCTGCTCCGGAGGTTTCTTGGGACCAAGAAGAGGGGGAGGCCGATCCATGTCACCTCTCTCCATTGCACGGCTCCCCCCAACCCGCACTCACCTCTCCACGTTCCAGATCTCGTCCAGCCTAGGCCGCACGCGTCCCCGCTCCTTAGGGCGTGCGTTCGCCGGCTCTCGAAGACTTAAAGGGCCAGCGCATCGCTGATTGGCGCTGGTACTTCCGGGTTTTCTATTTAATCCGGCGGCTCCCATCACTCCCCGCGGGATATTTGAGCCCATTGGCGAGAAGAGAAAGCTCCCTAAGTGTTCCCGTGCTCCTGTGTTCCAGTTCCCTTCTGCATTGACCTTCTGTTGCTGACGGCACGCTGTATGCATTTTATACTACATGGCAGGATGCTGTATGCATTTTATACTATATGGCGGTACGCTGCATGCATTTTATACTACATGGCGGTAAGCTGTATGGATTTTATACTACATGGCGGCACGATGTATGCATTTTATACTACAAGGCGGGACGCTGTAAGTATTTTATACTACTTGGCTGTACACTTTATGCATTTTATACTACATAGCGGTACAGTGTATGCATTTTATACTACATGGCGGCACACTATATACATTTTATACTAATTGGCTGTGCACTGTAGGCATTTTATACTACATGGTGGTACGTTGTATGCATTTTATACTACATGGCAGCACACTGTATCTATCTTATACTACATGGCGGTACACTGTATGCATTTTATACTACATGGCGGCACAATATATACATTTTATACTACATGGTCGCACACTGTATGCATTTTATACTACTACGCGGCACACTGCATGCATTTTATACTACATGGAGGTACGCTGTATGCAGTTTATACTACATGGCGGTACGCTGTATGCATTTTATACTACATGTTGGCACGCGGTAAGCATTTTATACTTCATGGCAGCACGCTGTATCTATCTTATACTAAATGGCGGTACGCTGTATCTATCTTATACTACATGGCTGTACACTGTATGCATTTTATACCCACTTTAATCTGAAAGAATTCCATTCATAGTGGCACTTTAAAGCATACCTCCCAACTTGTGGGTGAGAGAAAGAGGGACAAAAAGCCCCTCCTCTTTTTCTAAACCATGCCCATTGTCCCACCCACAAGTATAGTATAATATCGACCTTGATGGTCCCCACATAGTATAATTTCCCCTTACTTTGGGCAACCCCCTCATGGACCTGTATAACACAGCCTAATGCAACTCTGCAACATATAAAACCCCCCTTTAATTTTATCCTCCCTTTGCATTTGGTTTTCCACTTTTATTTCTCTCCCCAAACTTACACATAATACTATCTGTACTCCTACCCCCTCCCCTACTCACATTGTCTGGCCCCCTGTCCTTCAGCCTCCTCCTGTAGCCCCATCTTCCAGCCTCCTCCTGTAGCCCCCTGTTCTCCAGCCTCCTCTTTTAGCCCCCTGTCCTCCTGCCTCCTCCTGTCCTCCAGCCAACTCCAGAAGCCTTCTGTCTTCCAGCTGCCTCATCCTGTAGCCTCCTGTCCTCCAACCTCCTCATCCTGTGGCCTCCTCTCCTCCAGCCTTCTCCTGTAGCCCCCTGTCCACCAGCCTCCTCCTGTAGCCCCCTGTCCTCCAGCCTCCTCCTGTTGTCCCCTGTCCTCCAGCCTGCTCCTGTTGTCCCCTGTCTTCCAGCCTCCTCCTGAGACTGTGGAACTCTCTAGTGAGACTGTGGAACTCTCTGCTGCAGGAGGTTGTTATGGCGGACTCTATGTACATGTTCAAGAGAGGCCTGGATGACTTTCTGGAGAGAAAAAATATCATGGGTTATGGGGATAAAACATTTATTTAATTCTTAAAGGTTGGACTTGATGGACTTGCGTCTCCTTCCAGCCTTATATACTATGATACTATGATACTGTAGACCCCTATCCTCTAGCCTCCTCCTGTAGCCCCCTGTCCTCCAGCCTTCTCCTGTGGTCCCTGTCCTCCAGCCTCCTCATCCTGTAGCCTCCTATCCTCCAACCTCCTCATCATGTGGCCTCCTGTCCTCCAGCTTCCTCCTGTGGCCCCCTGTCCTCCAGACTCATCCTGTGGCCCCCTGTCCTCTAGCCTCATCCTGTGGCCCCCTGTCCTCCAGCCTCCTCTTCCTGTCCCCAGCCTCCTCCAACAGCATCCTCCTCCTCTTCCCCAGCCTGCTCCAGCATCTTCCTGTCCCCCAGCCTCCTCCTCCTGTCCCCCAGCCCCCTGTCCTCCAGCCTCCTCAACCATCCTTCTCCTGTCCCTCAGCCTCCTGTCCTCCAGTCCCCCTGTCCTCTATGCTCCTCCTGTCCCCCAGCCTTCTCCTGTCCTCCTGTAGCCTCCAGCCCCCTGTCCTCCAGCAGCCCCCTATCCTCCAGCCTTCTCCTGTTCCCCAGCAACCCCTGTCCACTGTTACCCTCCAGCAGCCCCTGTCCACTATCCTCCTCCTGTCCTCCAACCCCCTGTCCTCCATCCTCCTCCTGTCCCCCAGCCCTCTGTCCTCCATCCTCTTCCTGTCCCCCAGCCCTCCTGTCCTCCAGCACCCCCTGTCACCATCCAGCAGCCCCCTGTCCCTCTCCAGCAGCCACCTGTCCTCTGCCCCCCTTGAGCAGCCACCTGTCCCCACCAGCAGCCCCTGCCCCCCTCCAGCAGCCCCCTTGTCCTCTGTCCCCCTCCAGCAGCCACCCTGTCCTCTTTCCCCTCCAGCATCCACCTGTCCTCTGTCCCCCTCCAGCAGCCCCCTGTCCCCCTACAGCAGCCACCTGTCCTCTGTCCCCCTCCAGCAGCACCCTGTCCTCTGCCCCCCTCCAGCAGCCCCCTGTCCTCTGTCCCCATCCAGCAGCCACTTGTCCTTTGTCCCCGTCGAGCAGCCACCTGTCCTCTGTCCCCCTCCAGCAGCCACCTGTCCTCTGTCCCTCTCCAGCAGCCACCTGTCCTCTGTCCTTCTCCAGCAGCCACCTGTCCTCTGTCCCCCTCCAGCAGCCCCCTGTCCCCCTACAGCAGCCACCTGTCCTCTGTCCCCCTCCAGCAGCACCCTGTCCTCTGCCCCCCTCCAGCAGCCCCCTGTCCTCTGTCCCCATCCAGCAGCCACTTGTCCTTTGTCCCCGTCGAGCAGCCACCTGTCCTCTGTCCCCCTCCAGCAGCCACCTGTCCTCTGTCCCTCTCCAGCATCCACCTGTCCTCTGTCCCCCTCCAGCAGCCCCCTGTCCCCCTACAGCAGCCACCTGTCCTCTGTCCCCCTCCAGCAGCACCCTGTCCTCTGCCCCCCTCCAGCAGCCCCCTGTCCTCTGTCCCCATCCAGCAGCCACTTGTCCTTTGTCCCCGTCGAGCAGCCACCTGTCCTCTGTCCCCCTCCAGCAGCCACCTGTCCTCTGTCCCTCTCCAGCAGCCACCTGTCCTCTGTCCTTCTCCAGCATCCACCTGTCCTCTGTCCCCCTCCAGCAGCCCCCTGTCCCCCTACAGCAGCCACCTGTCCTCTGTCCCCCTCCAGCAGCACCCTGTCCTCTGCCCCCCTCCAGCAGCCCCCTGTCCTCTGTCCCCATCCAGCAGCCACTTGTCCTTTGTCCCCGTCGAGCAGCCACCTGTCCTCTGTCCCCCTCCAGCAGCCACCTGTCCTCTGTCCCTCTCCAGCAGCCACCTGTCCTCTGTCCTTCTCCAGCAGCCACCTGTCCTCTGTCCCCCTCCAGCAGCCTTCCCCCTGTCCCCCTCCAGCAGCTCCCTGTCCCCCTCCAGTAGCCACATGTCCTCTGTCCCTCTCCAGCAGCCACCTGTCCTCTGTAAAGTGTCTGTAATGAAGCTTTATTGATAATCCTTGGTACCATTACAGCAAAAAATGTTTAAACTCCAATTGTCACTGGGGCCAAAAAATTTTTTGTCTGGATCTACAATTATAAAATATACAGTTTCGACTTACATACAAATTCAACTTAAGAACAAACCTCCGGACCCTATCTTGTATGTAACCGTGTACGTAATATATATATCAGATGAATTTAATTAAAAAGTGAATGACTAGACATCTACCCCTTTAAGCTAGCACTACAGTTAATACGTGAAGAGATTAAGTCAAAAGAATTGTGCTGCGGACTATTAGCTGTTGCGGGGTGCTGTCTATTTGCTCCCTTTCGCCTGATGGCCTCCCTGGCAGAATTTGGGTAGAATTTGGCAGAATTTTGGTAGAGAATACATTGAAGGGCATAATTGCATAATAAAATATGGAACTTTATGTGCTACTTTGAGATGTTGCAGTGTTTTACAGAAAATACAGACTTATCACTTTCAGACATGTGAATAAGAGTCTGCGGGATAGGTGGAGCATAGTCTGTGGAGCAGGTGGAGAAGAGTCTGCAGGTCAGCTGTCCTCCCAGTGTCTCCCTGCACAGGTCATCATGATACACATTATACACAAACAGAAAGAGATTTGTCCATCTCTTGTAAAGCAAACAGGTGGTCAGTAATAAGTAATAAGTTAATGGGCATGTTTCCAGTACCTGATGACTGGTGTTTACTCACCAGTTCAGCAATCACCACTGTTTGTATCCCAACCACAAGTCCACAGATCCTCTAAATTGACTGCAGGCGTTGAGTGCATGCGTTCTCTATAAGGACAGCAGGATTTAAGTGTGCAGATCCTCTGCAAGGATTGTAGGTACTGAAGGCATCTGATGTGGGACCGCACCCATTTCCCCCCCTTCTCTGACAGACTGCACCTTCATTTCCCCCTCACTTCTCTTGCAGTCTGCACCACCATTTATTCCCTTACTTTCCACTAGGGGGAAGTATCACTTCCCAGCTACATCAGTTTTCTATGTACAAAATGTCTCAAAATTGTTGCATCTACCAATATGAGCAAAATTTGTAAATTTTTGTTTGAGCTAGCCAACCACTCCAATTTTGCTTCAACCAATTTACTCCAGTTTTATCATGTTAATCAATATGTTACAACAAAATTTTGCAGTGGTGGTTCAGAAAAACATACAGAAAAATTTTTGTAATAAAAACTTCCTAGTGTTTTTCCCATGCCATTCCAGACAAAGATTGAAATGTTACCTAGGCTATCTGAAAAATATATTTGGTAGCTTTTCTGTGGTTCATAAAGGATTTGCTGTCCTATATGCTTGTGTCATAAAAAGACACCAACCTCAAAATTATATCCAATTCTACCTAGAGTTAACTTTTATTTGTAAATTAAATGGCTATTGTGATAAAGCCTCTTTTTACAAAGTTAGACGTGTTACACACAAACAGCCCGTTGCGGTGTGGCTATTCGCCTGGCAGAGAAAATGTCCTTGCATTACCAAACATATAAAGCTGAGTGTAGGTGTGTGTCCACTAAAGAAATCTGTGCCGTCGCGTTTACAATCACCAAATTTTGCATAGTTGTTGTCTGTGACACAGGGAATGTCACAGACCAGACCATGATTCCAAAATCCACTTATTAACCACCATGTACAGGAGCCATTGTCTGCTGCTGCTGTGGTAGTGGGAAGCTGAACCGTGATTGGTTGCTGTTCTGCCACAGGTCATTTCTATAAGCTTTGATTGGTTACTATATTTAATGAGTATAAGACACTTATGTGTGAGGAGGAGAATTATTAGAAATATCTGAGGTAAAACTGTTCCAGCAGCCCATGGATGAGCCTTAGACACAGTTTCAGAGACACTGGAATGAGAGTGCCAGGGACAGGCAGTCACTGAAAGAGCCTGCTAGCGACAGACAGTCACTGAAAGAGCCTGCCAGCGACAGACAGTCATTGAAAAAGCCTGCCAGTGACAGACAGTCACTGAAAGAGCCTGCCCGTGACAGACAGTCATTGAAAGAGCCTGCCAGTGACAGACAGTCACTGAAAGAGACTGCCAGCCACAAAAACGGTCAGAGACAGTCTGAGACAGTCTATAGATAGATATAAAATATTTTTTGTCAACCCATTCTATTTTGTTGTAGCTAAGAGCAGTTATTTACTATCTCAGGCAACACCAGGAGCTACAGCTGGTATTTCTATATAGTGCAGGGACTCCTGTCCACTGCAATGTATGCAGCCCACCATACGGCACTTATACATGGGCTGCACACGTTTGTGTGCAACAGGCCTAAGTGAACCTCTGGAACTACAATGTGTTATAAAAAAATAACAGTAATACAGCTGCTCCAAATGAATACAATAGAATACAATAGTTTATTGCTTAAAAGGGGTATTTCCCATACCTCTGAACTTTTGGGCTAGAGAAAGAGGGACAAAGAGTCCCTCCCTTTTTTGCTATACCATGCCCATTGTCCCTCCCCATGCCCCATCCCCGAACATAGTATGATATCGACCTTAATGGCCCCCACATAGTATAATGCCACCTTCCTGTGGCCAACCCCCTAAGAACCCATATAATACCCCCTAATGCAACTCAGCATCAAATAATGTCCCCATTTTTAATTTTATCCTTGCTCTACTTTAGTTTCACCACTTTTATTTATTTATTTATTTAATTTATTTATAATTCCCTACCTTTCTGTACTCCTGCTCCCTCCCCTCCTTTCCCCCATCTCCCTCATATTGTGCTATCCTGCCATCCATTGCTTTCATATTGTAGACACTGTCCTTCATCCACCTCATATTGTGCCCTCCATTCCCTTTATATTGTGGACATTGTCCTCTACCTTACTCATTTAGTGGGCTCCTGTCCTCCACCCCCCTCATATTGTGCCTCCTGTCCTCCACCCGCCTTATATTGTGGCCTCCTGCCCTCCATTCCTTTCATATTGTGAACACTGTCCTCCATCCTACTCATATTGTGGCCTCCTGTCCTTCACACTCCTTATATTGTGGCCTCCTGTCCTCATTCCCCCTCATATAGTGCTCTCCTGCCATTCCCTTCATATTGTGGACACTGTCCTCCATCTCCCTCATTTTGTGGCCTATTACCCTCTATGTGTTTCATATTTTGGACACTGCCCTTCCTCCCGCTCATATTGTGGCCTCCTGTCCCCCATTCCTCTTATATTGAGGCCTCCTGTCCTCCATCTTCCCACATATTGTGCCTCCTGTCCTCCACACCCCTCATATTGTGGCCTCCTGTCCCCCAACTGCCTCATATTGTGGCCTTTTGTCATCCACCCTCTCTCACATTGTGGCCTCCTATACACCACACCCCTGATAATATGGCCTCCTGTCCTCCATCCTCCCTCATATTGTGGCCTCATGTCCTCCATCTTCCCTGGTATTGTGGTCTCCTGTCCTCATCTTCCCTCATATTGTGGCCTCCTGTTCTCCATCCTCCTTCATACTGTGGCCTCCTGTCCTCCATCCTCCTTCATACTGTGGCCTCCTGTCCTCCATATTCCCTCATATTGTGGCCCCATGTTCTCCATCCTCCCACATATTGTGGCCCCTTGTCCTCAGTCCTTCCTCATATTGTGGCCTCCTGGCCTCCATCCTCCCTCATATTGTGGCCTCCTGGCCTCCATCCTCCCTCATATTGTGGCCTCCTGTCTTCCATCCCCCTCATATTGTGACCCCTTGTCCTCCCCTGTTCCAGGGTTTTAAACTAAAAATATTTCTTGACAGCGCTGAAAAACCGGGACTGTCCCACCAACTCCGGGGTGGTTGGGAGCTATGGTATTACCAACTAGACATTCACATTTAATTTTATTCATCTGCCACATATATACATTTCTTCAATTGGATGCTATCAAACCTTTTAACGACCAGGCCCTTTTTCATTTTTGTATTTTAATTTTCCACTCCCCACCTTCAAAAATCTATAACTTTTTATATTTTTCCATGTAAAGAGCTATGTGTGGGCTTGTTTTCTGTGTAACAAATTGCACTTTGTAGTGATGGTATATAATACTGTAAAGTGGAAAAAAAATCCAAATGCAATGAAATTGGTGAAAAAATGCATTTGCGCCATTTTCTTGTGAGCTTGGTTATTATGGCTTTCACTGTACGCCCCAACTGACATGTCTACTTTATTCTTTCGGTTGGTTCGATTTTTGGGCTTATGGGCGATATTTTCTGTTACGGGGTTCAACGCTGGGAATAATTATTATTATATTTTGATAGATCTGAAACTTTGGGACATGACGATACCTAACATGTTGAACTTCATTTGAACTTTTAGGGCTTTTTTTATTAATTTTTTTTTTTTTTACTATTGTTGAGACCCCCCTAGGTTGTCTGATTGATCCTACCATATACTGCCATACTACAGCCTCTGGTCTTATAAAGATTGTACCTGTATTTTTCCATTATTGTAGTCATGTGGTCCATTAGAAATAGAGTATAGCTGTCCTTGGATACTGCCACTGCTGCTGGAAAGATTATGTACAAAAACAAATAGTTTTCGCATATGAAATGACGAGAGCAATCATCATCCAGCAAACACACGGCACACAAATTTTATGGAGTTTATATTTCATTAATTTGCAGAAACATCAGATTGTAATTCACAATTAAAACATTTCTTCAGATACAGATAGCTGAATGGTTCATAAGTCTGAAAGCAGTATGGAGAAAAGTAGGCCAGCCCCTGACCTGAGGCTTGTATAGCATTTGTTTGGAGAGCTGCGGTATAATGACCGCGTGGGAAAAAAATGTGGCTTAGTGGCCGGAATGGATACTGCAGCGTACAGTATACAATTATATAACCTTATTAAATAAAATAAATTTAATGATTTCTTAGTAATTTATTGTGCATTAAATCTTTTAAAAATATGTTTATTTATGGACACTTTACCTATAGAGAACCCCTTTAACTTGGATTCAATACTAACCAATCCAGAAGTGGACACATGGGGGACTTAGTGATATACAGTAGGCTCCACTTTGGCTTTCATGGGAGATACTGTAGTTAAGATTGTGGGATGTAGCTAAGATTCTGTGCCTCATAGGACATACTGATACACTCAAGGTCATGCCTCCTTGTCTAAGCCAAGGTCACACAACATTCTTGTATAGTTTGTAATATTGTCTTTATACACTGCACAATACAATTCTTGTGGGAAAACTAAGTTGAATACAAGAATGCTGGAAAGCCAAGATGATGGAATTATTTAATATTTTCACACTTTTATTTTATACTGCATTTACTAAAAATCACAATTTACAACGACCCAATTCACAATTATTAGCAAATACAATCTAAGTATATAACATATTAGCAGTGACAGGTTCCCATAAAACCGTATTAACTAACTCACACCCTTCTTTTAGCTAAAAACTGTTTCCCTTACATCCCCATGAATCAACTTTATGTTATATTCCCTGGCCTCAGAAGGGGCATGTCCTGCTCAGCCGACTCCTCCCATATACTCCTCCTCATGTCCCATGCCTCTGCTAAGCATTCGGCGCTTGATGTCATGTGACCAGGGTGATGTCATTTAAGGTCCTATTAAATCTGTAAGGTCTAGCTCATGTATGTATTTGATTACATGAAATCACGCATGCTTCCATGGAGGCATGGGGAGGTGTAGAAGTCCACAAGGGCATGGGGGTGGAGTAGAAGTACATGGCAGCATGCTGGTATTTCATGTGATCTGATACATACATGGAGTAGACGTTTCAAATGTAACAAAGGACCTTAGATGACATCACCCTGGCCACATGGCTTTAACCCCTTCCCGACATTTGACGTAATAGTACTGCATGGCGGGAGGTGCGTTCCCGCAAAATACAGTACTATTACGTCAAGCTTCTGGCGCCGGCTCCTGATCGGAGCCGGCGCCAGAAGCTGCGGGTGTCAGCTATATATTATAGCCGACACCCGCCTCTAACACCCGCGATCGGAGATTTCTCCGATCGCGGGTGTTAACCCCTAACACGCCGCGGTCGCGCTGACCGCGGCGTGTTAGAGGCATTTAAAAAGCATTTGATGTCAATCGGACAACCCCCCACCCCCCCAAACCCCCCCCCGCGGCACTTACCGGGGGGGTCCGCAGCTCCGATCGCAGCCCCGGGACTGCCGGTGCCCGGAGCTGCGCGATCTTCCTCCTGGTGCCGGGTCCGTGCCTCCTGGCAGGACCCGGCTGTAAGACACTGGGCATGCGCAGCATGCTCAGTGTCTTACATTACACAGTGCAATACTTCTGTATTGCACTGTGTAACCTGTAAAAGAGTTTGAACAAGTGATCAGAAGATCACTTGTTCAAGCTAAAATGTCAGTTACTGTAAAAAAAAGTTAAAACAATAAGTTTTTTTAAATAAAAATAAATAATAAAAGAAAGTGAAAGTCCCCCAAACACCACATTTCCCTGTACAAAAGTAATAAAGTATAAAAAACACTAAATCACAAAAAAAACCCACTTATTTGGTATCGCTGCGTCCGTAACAATCTGTACAATAAATCCTAATCATAATTGGACCCGCTCGGTGAACATGGTAGAAAAAAACCCAAAAAACTTTCCAAAAATTAAAACTTTTTATCAAATTGCTTTACAAAAAATGTTCTAAAAAGTGATCCGAAAAAGTTACAAGCACCAAAATGATACCACTGAAAAGAACAACTTGTCACGCAAAAAATAAGCTCACAACCAGCTCCGTCAATCAAAAAATACTATAGTTATACTGCTATAAAAATGACAATACTAAAACAAATGCAATTTTTTCTATTCTAGTTTTCCTTCAATAAAATTGGACAAATATAAACAAAACTATATAAATGAGGTATCACCGTAATCGTAGTGATCCGTAGAATAAATATAATATATTATTGTTATGCTACAGTGAACACCCCCCCAAAAAAATGCTAAAAATCCAAAACAAGAATTGATGATTTTATTTTCCTCCACACGTAAAAAGTTAATAAAATTGCTTCAATAAACTAAAAACCCACTAAAATGAAGGTTTTTTTACAGTGCATCTCGTCTCGCAAAAAATAAACCCTTATTTGTCTAAATTGCTTAAAAAATAAATAAAGATTGTATAGCCTATTCCCAACGCGCGTTGTCATAGAACGGTGCGGTGGGTAGTGACTTGCCCACACGGTACAGACACCGTGATCGGGGCAAGATGGCGGCTGTTCCTGACGGTCATCCATCCTGCCCCATGGACCAGAATGGTTCCGTCCCCCCCACACCCCCAGTTCATGATCGCTGCTATTGGCTCATCAATTCAGACCAGCCAAAAGAAGCGAATTTACTTATGACGTCAGTAATACCGGTCACCATGTCTGTAGACACGGTGATCGGGGCAGGGTGGCGGCTGTTCCTGACTGCCACCAATTGTGCCTTGTGCTCCAGAAGGGTTTTGCAGCCCCCCTCTGTCCATGTTTGCCGCTATTGGCTGGTCGATTTGGTCCAGCCAAAAGCAGCAATATTCGTCACAATGGGCATCGCTAGGGTGAATAAGAGCAACACTTGGCGATAATTTCCCTATGGAAAACGAAGATATGGTACAAAAGCGCTGGCCGTGCACATTGTACAGATTACTCTGTACAACTCTTACGAGCTGTTCCAATGTGCAGGTCCTGCCGTATCATTTCTCCGTTTTCAAGAGGAAGGTATTAGGAAACTAATATTGGGACAAGAAGGACGGGGCCCCAGTACCTCTGATTTAGATGTTCCTGTGTTTTGCCAGGACAGCATTTTCCCGGTGCATTCTGCTGCTTCTAAAAGTAGGACTCAATAAAGAGTCTGTTCCAAAAGAGGAGTTGGGATGGACACTACATACTACTAAGAGACCTGCGACACCTCCAGAGTGACAAAAGTTTAGTTGGTCCCTTGGTATCATCTACCTCCTTATACGCAACACATTCACAATTCACGCCCAACCTGTTGTGAATTCATTTAGGTAAAATTAATAATTGTAACAACTGTTAGGTCCCTTTGCTCCCTATACCCCTCGATTATTTCATAAGGGGCGCCACATAATGGGCACTGAACTTTCCAGAAATAATTGCAATTTCCATCTTGGACTCCATTGCACATCACCTATATGTTCAAAATGCTCTTTTCACCACGTGTATTACCCTACACCACATATTACACCTTGCTAAATTCCCCAAGGGGTGTACATTAAACAATTAGGGTCACTTTTCGGGTTTTCCTCTGTTTTGGTACCACTACGGCTCTCCAAATGTATCCTGACACATGTGAAGGATTTCTGTCAAATTTGGCCACTAAAAGACAAACATCCCTCTTTTCCTCTACTGTGCGCCCATAAAGCATTTTATATGCACATGTGGGGTACTTCTACACTCGGGAGAAATAGTTTTACACCTTTTTCAGGGTTATTTAATATATTATCCCTTGTAGCTTACAAAAATTAGGGGTAAAGTGACATTTATAGGAAAATTTTCACCTTTTTTATGTTTAGGGCCTAATTGGATCATTCACCTGTAGGAGCAAATACATATATTGCACATTGCAAAATTCTCTAAGGGGTGTGGATTCAAAAATTAGGGACACTTTTCGGATTCTTATCTGTTTTATACCGCTAGGGTTCTCCAAATGCATGTCAAACATTTCTGTCAAATTTGGCTTATAAAAGGCAAACATCCCCCTTCCCTTTTACTGTGCGCCCATACAACATTTTATATACACATGTGGGGTACTTCTACACTCGAGAGAAATAGGTCTACACATTTTGGGGGGTTATTACATATTTTTATCCCTTGTGGCTATAAAAAATTAGGGGTACAATGACCTTTATAAGAAAATTTTCACCTTTTTCCTATTTAAGTCCTAATTAAATCAAAAAACTTTACGGACAAATACACATATTACACCTTGCTAAATTCTCTAAGGGGTGTGCTTTCCAAAATGGTGATACTTGTTGGGGTTCCCCTCTGTTTTGGTACCACTACAGCTTTCTAAATGCATCCTGACATATGTAAAGGATGTCTGTCAAATTTGGCTTCTAAAAGGCCAACGCCCCTCTTTCCCTTCTGAGCTTCACTGCGTACCCATACAAAATTTTATTTGCATGTGTGGGGCAATTTTATACTCGGGAGAAATGCTAGTACACATTTTTTGGGGTTGTTTTATCTTTAATGCCTTATGGGATACAAAAAATAGCCGTAAAAGTGACTTTTTTGGGAAAATGTTCATATTTTTCCTTTTTGGGACCTAATTGAAGCAAACACCTGTAGGGGAAAATACACATATTACACCTTGCTAAATTCTCCAAAGGGTGCACTTTCCAAAATGGTGACACTTGTTGGGGTTCCCCTCTGTTTTGGTACCACTAGGGCTCTCCAAATGCATCCTGACACATGTAAAGGATGATTGTCAAATCTGGCTTCTAAAAGGCCAACGGCGCTTTTTCCCTTCTGAGCCCCACTGTGTACCCATACAACATTTTATATGCAAAAGTGGTGCAGTTCTGTGCTTAGGAGAAATAGTTTTACACATTTATGGGGGTTGTTTCATCTTTTATCCCTTGTGGCTTACAAAAATTTGGGGTAAAAGTGACTTTTTTGAGAAAATTTTCACCTTTTTTCCCTTTTGGGGCCTAATTGAATCAAACAACTGTTGGGGCAACTACACAAATTACACCTTGCTAAACTCTCCAAGGGGTGTACTTTCCAAAATGGTGTCTCTTGTTGGGGCTTTCCTCTGTTTTGGTACCATTATGGCTTTCCAAATGCATCCTGACACATGAAAACTTTTTCAGCCATATTTGCCCTGCAAAAATGAAACAATGCTCTTTCCCTTCCAAGTGCCCCCCTGTGTCCGTACAGCAGGGTACAGTGACAAAATGGGTATTGGCATACTCAGGAGGAATTGCCCTCAACATTGTAAAATGCATTTTCCTTTTTAACCCATTGTGAAGGTGCAAATTTTAGTGTTCAATGAATCTATAGTGAGATAAAATTACATTTCTGTAATTTCACTTTCATTTATCTTCCACCCTCATGAAACGCTCATAGGGTTAACAAAATTCCCAAAGGTTGTTTTGAATATTTTGAGGGGTGTAGTTTCTGAAATGGTGTCATTTGTGGGGGTTTTCTGTCATGTAGGCCTTATAAAGAAATTTCTAACTAAATTGACCCTCCAAAAGTAGGTTTTGATGATTTTCATGAAAATCTGAAAAATTGCACCTAAAGTTATAAGCCTCCTAACATCCTAAAAAACGGAAAAGATGTTTGAAAAATGATGCCAAGTTAAAGCAGACATATGGAAAATGTTAGTTATCAAGTTATTTTAGTGATATGACCAACTTTTCAAAAAGTAGAAAATTTTGAATTTGGAAAACATTGTTTTTTTCAAAAATTTTGCCAAATTTCCATTTATTTCATAAATAAATACTAAATATATTGATTAAATTTCTCAACCAACATGAAGTACAATGTGTCATGAAAAAACAATCTCAAAATCAACTGCATATGTTAAAGCGTTCCAAAGTTATAACCACTTAAATAGACACATGTCAGATTTTAAAAAATGGGCCGTGTCAGGAAGGTCAAAAGTGGCTTCAGCGTTAAGGGGTTAAAGGGGTTTTTCCATGAAAGAAAGTTCTCAATTTTTAATCCCCTACTGATGTTTACACAATAAAGATTTTTAACCCCCATAATTCACAATTTTACTCAGTTATATTGATGTTTTAGCTCTTATAACTATGGTCAGTGTAAAATTTCAGAGTGTGGGCAGGGACTCTCTAAACAGACACTGCATTATTCCTCTGTGCTGTGAGATGATGTGTGCTGACATAGTGGGTAGATTATAAAGGTCCAGGTTTAGCTACATTTATATATAGCTTTTGAACAGTCTACTATTATCTGACACATATCAAATGAGATAGAACAGAGATGATGAATTCCATGAGATGGATATAACACACAATGAAACACTTTAAGGAAACCTACCACTTGTAGTGGCAGGTTTCTGATGGAAATACCGGGCACCAGCTCAGGTTGAGCTGGTGCCGGAGCTTATTTTTGTTAGTGTTTTAAACCACGGTATCGCGGTTTAAAACACTTTTTAAACTTTATAGCCGGCGCAGGGAGATACGCGCTCGGCGCTTACCGTGCGCGCGGCTACATAGGAAGTGAAGGAGAGCCGCGCGCATGGTAAGCGCCAAGCGCGTACCTCCCTGCGCCGGCTATAAAGTTTAAAAAGTGTTTTAAACCGCGGTTTAAAACACTAACAGAAATAAGCTCCGGCACCAGCTCACCCTGAGCTGGTGCCCAGTATTTCCATCAGAAACCTGCCACTACAAGTGGTAGGTTTCCTTTAAGCACTGCTACATCTGAGCTATAACAAACACAGTGAGCTCTGCTATATACATCCCTCCCCTGCTATAAAGATCTTATCTGGCTGTATCTTGTAGCTTTTGTCTCCTCACAATGCTGCCCGCAGGCAGGAAATGCTCATGTAAGCATCTGTGTATGAGCTTTTCTTGGAATGCAGAGGGGCGATGCAGAGACACTGCAGGGAGAGGACAGGAGGAACCATTCATGAGAAGAATCTGTCCTGCCCGACCCTAGTCAGAAGAAGATTTACGGTTGTATCCAGGGACAACCAAAATTTTAAACACTAGGACTGATAGAGACAGGTTGGAATTATATTTGTGAAATGCTGTATTTTTGTTAATGGAATTAGAGGATGTGTTATTTTGTTATCCTGAGTATATTTAAGAATTTTGTCTTCGTGGGAATATCCCTTTAAGTTCCCAATGTTGTAATAGAGCTTTCTCTCAATGTTCCATACATTAGCCTTTCAATCAGGAACAAGAAGACAGGGCAATTGAAGTAACCACTGAATATGCATTGGACTCACATAGTGTCATTGGACTCACATCAGGTGAGTTGCATATAAGTTTAGTTTACAAACTGATTTTTTAACATTGCAGCCATGGAAATGAACCATAGGGATAAGGCCCATGCTTTATAGTTTTTAATAAAGTATTTATTTTGGGTGGGTTAAATTCAATGGCAGGTTCTCTTTCACTGTTCAAATCTTACACAGCACATTGAGTAAATGTCAGCAGTGCAGGGAGAAAGGGTAAAGGAGTCTCTTTTATGGACGCATTACCTATAGAACCACTATAACTTGGATTACATACTAACCAATCCAGAAGTGGACACATTGGGGACTTAGTGATTTACAGTAGGCTCCACTTTGGTTTTCAGTGGAGATACTGCAGTTATGATTGTAAGATGTAAGGGACTTCTGAACCTCATAGGACGTACTGATACAATCAAGGCCATGCCTTCTTGTCTCAGCCAAGGTCACACAACATTCTTGTATAGTTTGTAATATTTTCTTTATGCACTATATCTTTATCTATCTTTATCTTTATACACAATACAATTCTTGTGGGAAAACTAAGTTGAATAAAAATGTGGTCACAATTATTAGCAAATATAATCTAAGTATATAACATATTAACAGTTTAAAGGGAACCTGTATCCACTTCCTCACAAATACAGCTAGTGACAGGTTCCCATAGAGCCCTATTAACTAACTGACACCCTTCTTTTAGCTAAGAATAGTTTCCTCATAAATCAACTTTATTTTATATTCCCTGGCATCAGAGGGGGCGTGCCCTGCTTGGCTGGTCTCCCATTTGTAAAGCGCTATGGAATTTGATGGCGCTATATAAATAAAGATTATTATTATTATTATTACTCCTCCCCAGGGGTGATGCCTAGAACTTTAATGCAAACTCCTTATTATATAATGCAATGGCAAAATGAATGGATTTTTGATAACATTTTTTCTGATTTTCATCTGCACATACCTTTTATTAAAGTGACATTTTCTGCCATTCACTATTTCAAACAGTGGATGGGCCGGGTGGCTATATATTATGAGCTGGCTATATACTGGGAGTTGGCAAGCTATAGACTGGGGCAGGGGGCTGGCGTTATACTTGGGGAAGGCTGACTGGCCATATAATGGAGCTGGCTATATATCCTGGCTGGCTCTATACTGGGGCTGGCTGACTATAAAATGAGGACTTGCTATATACTTGGGGCAGGGGCTGGCAGGCTATATACTGGGGAAGGGGCTCGCAGGCAATATACTGAGGGTAGGTTTGCTGATTATATACTGGGGCAGGCTGGCTATTTACTGGAGGCTGTCTGGCTATAAACTGGGGACAGGGGGCTGGCTAAATGCGTTTCAACCCTAGGCTTATACTCAAGTCAATAGGTTTTCCCAGTTTTTTGTGGTAAAATTAGGAGCCTAGGCGGATATTTGGGTCGGCTTGTACTCGATAATAGAGTGACATAAAGCAAAAAGAGAGCAAAAATAGTATTGCTATTGCTAATCTCAAAAATAAAACAACATGCAATTCTGCAACACTTTAAGTTTACTAAGTTTTCTTCTGTTTTTGATCTAGATCACTATTCACATGATGCCTGTTGATAATCAACCCAGAGCGCCGACTGTCAGCCACTACCTTTATTTATATTTTTTTCTCTTCTCCTCTCATGGGATCTCCCGGGTCCGCCTGACAGTACGCGGTTAAGGAGTCCCACATTGTGTATTCTATCAACATTAACATCATACATTTGACCTGCATCTGACCTCACAGCTTCCTCCAGGGTGCCGTCTGACCACATGATGTTGGGCTGAATTCGCCTGGAATCCCAACTTTTTGTTCATGATACCCTTGGGAATACACCTAAAGTTATTACTTACCTGTCGTAGCGCAGTCATACCATAGTTTTTTATGACAGCTCTGTTGCTCATTAGCTAAATGTGCGCTTGCCCACTTCAAAGATGTCTGCCGTCCCACCTGGTAGTTCTCGCAATAGCGGGTCCGATCCCTGAGAGTTTGACAAAGCCATGTGACATGGTGGATCGCAGCTGAGCTGATCAAAGCCCCGCGTAGCGATCACACCCCCTTGGCCTGTCACCTCAGGATCTCCTCTACCTTGGTAAGGATGAGCCTCCGTTTGTTGTTGGCGCAGTAAGTCGTACTCCGGCACTGAGGGCGCTTCTCTTTATTTACTTTTTTTAATTGTATTCGCTGTGCAGTGTCATGTTGCTTAGCAACGGGTTCAGGACATGTGTTAACATGATGTTTACACACTGTGGCTAGACGGCGTGCGGGGGAATATCGATTGGCTACACTGTTTTTTGTACACTTGACACTGTGTTATGATCATATGATGTAATAATATTGCACATCGATATGCTGTGTATACCTTTTATATATGTTTTTTGAGCATGATTTAACAACACATTATCACACCACCTGTTTTTGTAATCATGATGTCACATCCTGCAGGGGATTTAAACCCGCCCTGTATCACTGTTTCACTATGCTTGAGAATGGCTGCATAGAGTCACCCGAAACGCAGTTCTTACCACTGGTGGAATAAACATTCACTATTTATCTTGGAGTGCTGCTTCCTTCCTTGGAGTTTTTAAGTTTACTATATATTTATCCAGGTCTTGTGAAAGACAAAAGTGAAAGATTGAATTGCTTCTAGTGTTAAAATGGCAACATAGCCATAAGACAGTTGGGCATATTTACTTATCCAGTCCCGTCGTGATCCCGCGGTGCGTTGTCTAACGAGGATTTGGGTCCGCCACTATTCACTAAGATTGTGCATCCGAGTTCCTGCATGTGTCGCTTCTGCGCCGAGTTTACCTGCTTCTTCCTGGTGCATGTGAGTGCTTGATCTTGTGACACATTTCCTTTTTTAAATTCCGCGGTTTGTCCAAATCAGTCGGGTTGTCTGGCGGCTTCGCCCCCCCGATTTCTATCGCATGCAAGCCGGCGCCGATGCGCCACAATCCGATCGCGTGCCCCAAAAACCCGGGACAATTCAGGGCAAAAGAGAAATATTCGTGAAACCTGACGAAAGTGCAGCGTTCGGACCCTTAGTAAATATGCCCCTAATTGTCAGTTTTGCCTGAAGTGAATTTTGTCTGTGTAATTTATTCAGCAAATTAAATTGACTATTTGAGTAAAAGAATACAGCCATTTCTTTGTTCTGTTTCTTGGAATGATGAGAGTCAATCAATATACATTGGGTTACATAAGTATTCATAACCACTGAACTTTTCCTCATTTTTTAAACATGACAGCCATAAACTTATATGTATTTTACTGTTATTTTATGTGAGCAACACACAAAGAAAATGATAGGTGTTTTTGAAAATAAAAAAGCTGCCGTGACAGATGCAAGTCTTTTTATAAAGCATTTGTAGGGGATGTGGCATAATAATATAAGATGTGAACTAAAGTGTGGGGGGTGGGAGGGAGGGGTACAGACAGGTTTATGGACACCATAGCCATGTGCATGAGCCCATAGGAAAGAATTGTCTGTGTGCCTAACGACCCACTCAAATTGGATGGAGGATGTTTGGGAACACCAATTTTCAAGCCACAGATTCTCAGTGGGATTCAGCTCTGGAATTTGACTGTGACATTGAAATCATGAATTTGCTTTGATTTAAACCATTCTTTGATAGATTTGATCTATTGATTGATAAATCTGTATAGGGTTGTTGTCCTACTTGTAGCCTCAGTCTCAAGTCTTTTTGTAGCAGCTAACATGTTTTCCTCCAGGACTGCCATCTATTAACAGTTGTGCTCAAAAGTTTACATACCCCTGCAGAATTTAGGCTTTCATTGCCTTTTTTTTCTGAGAAATGAATGATAACACAAAAACTTATTTCCACTCATGTTTAGTGGTTGGGTCAAGCCATTTATTTTCAAACTACTATTGTCAAATCGCTAATTTCTCTAATTTTTAGGTATGTGTTCTTAACTTCAGTACCAGAAGACCCAGCAATCTCAAGAAATAGTTTGATATCTCCAGCTGTCTTGTGTATTGGTATGTGTGAATATATATATATCTAAATATCTGCTATTTTTAAGGAGACTTCATAACTTCTCTGTCTTCTCTCCACCCTCTTATTAACACCTGGTAGTTATAACTAATTTGTCTTTGGTGTATAAATTGCCGACTTAAGGTCTCACAGACCTTGGGCAGCAGTGCATCCTACTAAGTGCAACTCTATAACAGAATTATACAAACAACCAACCTACTCTAAATCTGGTTGTAAAGTTGCCTATTCTTCTTAGCAAAAAGCTTACAGTTCCTGTAAATTCCTGGGCTGTCTTGCATGAAGAGCACGCTTGACATTTCCCCAGAGTAGCTTAATGATATTGAGGTAAGAATACTGAGAACAACTCCGGAACCTTCACTTTGTTCTACTGCAGCCAATAACAGGTCGACTTGGCCTTGTGTTTTGAAGCAGTCATGTTGGAATGTCCAAGTACATCCCATGCGCAGCTTCTTGGCTGTAGAGTGCATATTTGCCTCCAGTATTTGCTGATAACGTGCTGCATTCATATTTTTTCAACTTAGACTAAGTTCCCTTTGCCTTTGTAGCTCACACATTTTCACATAATCAGTGATCCAAATCTGTGGCTTATAGAAGGAATGCTGTTTCTTTCATCATGGACCTTGTTGACACCTCTCCAAATGTAACGTTTATGGTTGTGCCCAAAAAGTTTGAATTTGGTCTCATCGCTCCAAATTACCATGTTTCAGAACTGTTAGTCTTTTCTCTTTGCTGTTTGGTGTAGTGTAGGCAGGTTACTTTGTTGCATTTTCACAGTAATGGCTGAATGAAGATGCCAGGTGGTCAGTGAAAGTTGCTAAAGTCTGTCTGGACCCCAGAAACTCACTTGGCTATTATGCACACACAATGATTACAAGCAAACAGGTCACAGGTGATGATGTTACTGAACCTTAAAGGGGTATTCCGGGAATATGAACGTCTGACACAAAAACCCATGATGATATAAATAAATGAATACAACAAAACTCAATGTCATTAGTCACAAAACGGAGCTTAAATAATTTGATTATATGATTTAAAAAATTTATGACCTCTCTAAAGTAGGTGGAGTTATCACTACGATGGCCACCACTGGAAACTGCAAGTTCCATCATCCTTTAGTTCTCAGTAACTCCTCCTACCACTTATGCTCTGCTAACAGTGATGATATAACAGACTGTGCTGCTCTGTTACCATAGTAATGATGTGTAACTGCCATCACCACAACACTGGCCATACTGGATGCACTGCAACCAACCGACTACAGCCAAACATAGTGATGGACATGTGATGTGGACATGTGACCAGAAGCCATCTTCTGTCCTGCAACGGACCGCGTGGAGGAAATTAACGGACTGATTAAAGGGCCAGTAGCATTTTAATTCTTCATTACAGTGTATGTCATCAGCATTTTCTGCTAAGGGGAGCAAAATTTTAAATAACAACTAATTACACATTAGCTTATATTTTGAGTGCCCACTTGTATATGAATTATGCTGATTCCTGGAATACCCCTTTAAGTAGCAATTCAAACTCATTTGTGTCAACCTCTGTGCATGTTATCAGGCCAAAGTCACCAGGGTATGTGAAATTTTAATCAGGATCATTTGGAATCCTATAATAAGTGCTTTGCATGTCTAATAAGTCAGTTTAGGGGAATGCAATGTCTTGGTAAGATAGCAGTTGTACCATACTCCTACAAATATACTTGATTTTTAATGTTGCTCTACTGCATAAAATACATATATGTTTGTGGCTGTAACGTTATGAAATGAAGATAAGATTCATGGTGAAGTCCTTCAGACCTTCTGTACAGCTCCTTTTCATCCCATGCCCCCATGATGCCTAAGGCTCGCTGCTGCTGCTGCAACATCCCCCCTTTCTTTGGTGGCTGTAGACAACCGGGGCCCAGAATACCAGAGTGGATGGCTTATGCGGCATTGCGCATGCTATGGTCATGGTGAAGTCCCTGGATGATGGAAGACGAGGAGCCCGTGATGGTGAGACAGCCTGATCCAGGGATTACACAGAGGCACGTTGTGCAATTCAACTTACAGTTCTTTATTCAACTTCAAACTACAGGCAACAGCCAAACAGTAGCAGCAGGTTGAACAGGCTGGAAGGCTTGTGGGAGGTCCGCAGGAAGGATCGCATGCAGCCTGGTAGTAACTTCAGGCTGGGCCTGTAAAAATGGAGCCGAGTCCAGATGATGAACCTCTGCTCAGGGGCTTGGTCTCCGGACTTGCCCAAAGGCATTGGAATGAGGCACCTCTGCTTCCTGGTATTGGGACACTGGGTGGGGCAGCTCTGCAGGAGCATGTACTACCCCATAGACGGCAATAGCGGCACGGCTGGGATCTGGTGCCACACATGTGGTATAGGTATTTCTGATGCTTCTTGTCCTTAATGTCCTTCACCAGGGTATCTATGTGTTTTTGTAGTTTATTTTCAAGTGTCACAAATTCTGGATGTTGATTGAAAGTCTGTATGTCCTGTATACCCTTTTGTAATTTCTCTTGTAATTTGTGTAAGTTCTTTTTTTCATATAGACTCAGATATTCAATCATACGTAAAGAGCTTTCGGTTAGAATAGCTTGCCACCCCCTTAGGAAATCAGGATCGTCCTGATGTGAGTTAGGGGTTTTTTGAATTCTCAATCCTCTATAAACTGATCGCTTGGGATAGAAAGCCAGCCATAACCAGATCACTAGACAGGTCAGAGGGGATAGGTACCCTAATTCAATGATAATGTAAGATTGGTTATTATTCGTGTGAATGAACCCAAATGAGTAATATAAGTTGAAGCACCCTCGTACACACATAGAAAATTACTACCGCTGAAAATCCTCAACTCGGCTTATACACGAGTCAATAGGCAGCCCAGCACTTAAAAAAAATAAATAAACACGATGTCCGCGCTGCTCCCCCGATGTCCGCGCTGCTCCCCCGATGTCCGCGCTGCTCCCCCGATGTCCGCGCTGCTCACCCGATGTCCGCGCGGGTCCTCTTCTGTCTTCTATTTTCCTCTGTCTTCTGTCTTCCGCAGCGCGCCGCCATGTTCTTCTACGGCCGTCGCATAGTATGACATCAGCACCGACCACGTCATACTATGCGCCTGCCGCCTGGGAAACATGGCGACGCGCTGCGGAAGACAGAAGAAAGAAGACAGAGGAAGATAGAAGACAGAGGAAGATAGAAGACAGAAGAGGACCCGCGCGGACATCGTGTGAGCAGCGCGGACTTCGGGGCCATCGAAGGGTGAGTATATAAGTTTGTTTATTTTTTGTTAGTGTTGGGCAGGCTGTATACTACTCGGGGCAGGCTGGGCAAGCTGTATACCTAAGGGGGCAGGCTGGGCTGGCTGTATACCTAAGGGGGCAGGCTGGGCTGGCTGTATACTTAAGGGGGCAGGCTGGGCTGACTGTATACTTAAGGGGGCAGGCTGTATACTGCTGGGGGCAGGCTGGGCTGGCTGTATACTTAAGGGGGCAGGCTGGGCTGGCTGTATACTTAAGGGGGCAGGCTGGGCTGGCTGTATACTTAAGGGGGCAGGCTGGGCTGGCTGTATACGTAAGGGGGCAGGCTGGGCTGGCTGTATACTTAAGGGGGCAGCCTGGCCTGGCTGTATACTTAAAGGGGGCAGCCTGGCCTGGCTGTATACTTAAGGGGGCAGGCTGGGCCGGCTGTACACTACTGGGGGCAGGTTGTATACTACTGGGGGCAGGCTGGGCTGGCTGTATACTACTGGGGGTAGGCTGGGCTGGCTGTATACTACTGGGGGCAGGCTGGGCTGGCTGTATACTACTGGAGGTAGGCTAGCTATATACTGGGAGGCTGTGACCAATGCATTTCCCACCCTAGGCTTATACTCGAGTCAATAGGTTTTCCCAGTTTTTGGTGGTAAAATTAGGGGTCTCGGCTTATACTCGGGTCGGCTTATACTCGAGTATATACGGTACCTAAGGTGCGAGTAATGGGGGTAATGTACCCCACGGTCCAATAGTGGAGAATTTACGCTCCTCAAATTTAACATCAATTCAAAAAAATATATATGGACCTACTCTCACGGCAGGGATTTAGAAACATTAGCTAACACGAAAAAAGCTACCTAAGGCAGCGCAAAGATACCCATATCCAGACAGATAATGAACCTCTAAAACGTCACACTTAATGCTGTATGTATAAAACGTGGCAGTAAACGCACTACTAACTGCTACACTC
The DNA here is from genome assembly GCF_040894005.1 of Engystomops pustulosus. NCBI lineage: Eukaryota > Metazoa > Chordata > Amphibia > Anura > Leptodactylidae > Engystomops > Engystomops pustulosus. The sequence goes on from NC_092412.1 coordinate 133,139,349, forward strand.
GAGACAAAAACACAGATGCTTTAGGCCAGTGATGGCTAACCTATGACACGCGTGTCAGTGCTGACACACTTAGCCATTTTCACTGACACACGGCTGCCTGAGAGTTAAGTTTCAACCTACATTACCAGGTGCAGGCTGAGAGATTGCACTGAGCTTCCGGCACTCCTCCCTCCTCCTCCTCCCCCGGGCCGGCCCCTCCCCATGTGTGAGCTTTGCCTAGTGTCTCCAGTCAGCAGAGGTATCAGCATGGGGCACAGCAGGAGAGGTGACCCGGCCATACACCCAGGAGGCTCCTCTGCAGCTCCTGATAGTTGTGGTGGGGGGAAGATGGCATCACAGTCAGAGGTCACATCGCTGCTGCCTTGTGTGATGTCCCAGCAGCTGCCACCTCTACACTGACCATCTCCACAGCAGGGGCAAGGGAGGACAACCACTCTCATCATATAGTAAGTAAGGTCAGTGCACTGTATGATAGAAGACAGTCATCAGGGCTTGTGTGTCAGTTTTGTGATGTACAAGCCCAGACATTGCGATTCTTTTGCTCCTCACACCTTCTCCATGCCAAGCGGGCATGAGGGAGATGCTGACAGCGGCGCTTGCGCCCTCGCTATAACCTGTGAACTTTCATGACAGAAAGTTCACAGGTTACTAAGCATTTCCACACCTGTCTGATTGTAACCGATCTATTACAATGTGCGATTTGCACATAGTAATAGATGATTGGGAAAATCCCCATATACTGCCATAATGTAGTATGGCAGTACATGGTAGGATCAATCAGACAACCTACGGTTAAAGTACCCTAGAAGTTAAATAGCATACATATTTGTTATTTAAACTATAAATATCACAAAATTATGTTTTTTTTGTCAAGGTGACACACCACCCGAGTTATGCTCGGTTTTTTGGCGAATTTTGACACACCAAGTTCAAAAGGTTGCCCATCACTGCTTTAGGCTAACAGGTTATGTAGTAGGGACCTGGACCAGGTGATATGCTGAAAGTGTATAACCAGGACCCCAACTAATGAGAGAGTAAGGACTGCTCTAGGTATTCCCTGCCTGTGCCCAGAGGCGGTGAGTGTTCTCCCCAGTTTAGGATGCAGCCAAGTTTATCTTAGTGAGCAGAGTGAGCAATATAGCTAGTAATTAATAATGTAAGGGGTTAATATCTTTTAAACCCAGTACATTAGGTTTGGTGGTTTGGGATCAAGTGTGATCCCATTGCACACCGAACCCTCACACTCTGCTTTACGATGTCAATGTGCTCACGTCCGGAGGCTTGATTGTACACTGCACCACATTAAGGGAGTATGTAACTACCTGATCACAGTTTAGTATAAGTTTTTTGGGGCACTAGCAGGATCCCAGAGCAGCTCCACTACACCACACCATCTAAAGTATAAGCTAGAATAGCCAAGAGATAGCCTAGGCCAGTGATGGCGAACCTTTTAGTGGCCGAGTGCCCAAAAAGCAACCCAAAACCCCCCTTATTTAGCGTGAGGTGGCAACCAAAAATTAAAGCAGTAACTTATTGCTTGCTGTTCTTCAACAACTGAATCATATTGGCCTCCTGAGGACACCAACACAGTATAAAGATGGAAAATTTACATTATTTTAGCTTCTTTCCAGTGTCCCTCTGTACACAGATAATCGTGGGGCCAGCAGGAGGTCCTCCAAAGGTAATTCAGCCCTGTCTACTCATTCTCCCTCTTCCCACAGTCCCAAGAAGGAGGTTTCAAAATATGACTGAAAGCAGCATCTTTTAAGTTGCTTGGAACTTTAGGAAGATTCTTTGAGTACTGTCTGTTGTGCTGGCCCAGGTGTCAACAGAAAGGGCTCTGAGTGCCGCCTCTGGCACCCGTGCCATAGGTTCGCCATCACTGGCCTATGCGCTCTGCTGGTTAAAATTATCAAAGATTAGCCCCCCACATGTTTCGCCGGAGAACCGGCTTCATCAGGGGTCGGGCTAATAGTGAGTGTTGGCTCGGTCACGCCGAGTCTATAAAGGAAGAAGCCCCTCCCAAATGTAGATCAGTGGCCAATCCACTGTGTTGGATGATGACCAACCTCCAGAGCACTGATTGGTCCGGAGAGGCCAATAGAAACTGAATGGACCGGATCAGCTGTTCGTCTCCTGTCAGGAGGGCATACGTCACCCGATCGTCTCAATCTGCGCATGTCAAAAGACTTAGTGTGCGCGTGACAATATCAGGATCTACGCATGCCCAGCCACTTCATTTGAATCCGGACGTTAGATACTGATCTAGTGACTATCACAAAACGTTCCCAGTTGTAGCCATCGGCCATATATGTATTAGATGTGCGCAGTTGTCAACCCGACCGGGGGAGTTGCGTACCTATAAGCAGGAGCAAGTAAGTATAAATGTCTGAGATATATTGAGAAAAATGTGATAGTTACAATTGATGGTAAGTATATCGATGGTGCCCCCGCTTTCTATATTGGCATCGTATAGTCCTAATACCATAACTGTGGATGTCATGACTACTCTTATTGGACCAAAGGTAGGTATTCAAATAAATTTATCAAGAAAAAATTCTTGTATGCATCATTATTATGAGTATCACACCACAATATACGAGTAGTTTATCAGGACTTATGATTATGGTGAGAACTGGGATCTTTTGTATATCTTGATAGAATACTGTATACAGTAGGGACTACATATGGTTAAAGCCCTATCACTAGACAGCAATGTACCCTCATTTATGGGGAAATCCTTAAACTGAAGGGGAGACCAAGGATCAGGTTAATGGACTATATAAAAGAGAGCGGGGAAATGTCTCTCACAGTATGTGCATAAAAGTATCGTAACTGCCAAGCGGCCCATTCACTACTTCAAGGATTGAGAGTACTAGCAAAATGAGGATGTGTGTACATTACGATTAAAGTTATGCAGTGAAGGTAAATCCTTCATTAAGGCCAGCTGGACTCAAGTATTTTAGTCGGTGTATCTTCCTCGCTTCCAGTTGTAATAGTCTACGATCGGCATTCCCCTGGCGGGGACCAATTTTTACCTGATCGATGGCCCAAAAACGGAGGGTGCTCACATCTCCACTATGATATAATCTCACATGTCGAGAGATGGGGGTGTCCTTACCTGTCGTGATGGAGCTGATATGGCTGGATATCCTCTTACAGAGTTGCTGAACTGTCCTACGTACAGTCGCGGGCAGGCACATTGTGCCACATAAACAACAGCTGTACTTTTGCAGTTCATAAATTGTAAATGTTTTGTTATCCACAGGGTTAACAAATATTTTAGTTTTAGGCATAAAAGAACAGAAATGTACCACATGGAAAGGAGCCTGGGATGCGGTCTCTTGATCTATGGCCGATGGCTACAACTGGGAATGTTTTGTCACCAGATCAGTATCTTGCGTCCGGATTCACATACTGTCGCATGCACACTAAGTCTTTTGACATGCGCAGATTGAGACGATTGTGACGTATGCCCTCCTGACAGGAGACGAACAGCTGATCGGGTCCATTCAGTTTCTATTGGCCTCTCCGGAATTTGGGAGGGGCTTCTTCCTTTTTATACTCAGCGTGACCGAGCCGACACTCACTATTAGCACGACCCCTGATGAAGCCGGTTCTCCGGCGAAACATGTCGGGGGGCTAATCTTTGATAATATTAACCAGCAGAGCGCCTAGGTTATCTCTTGGCTATTCTAGCTTATACTTTAGATGGTGTGGTGTAGTGGAGCTGCTCTGGGATCCTGCTAGTGCCCCAAAAAACTTATACTAACCTGTGATCAGGTAGTTACATACTCCCTTAATGTGGTGCAGTGTACAATCAAGCCTCCGGACGTGAGCACATTGACATCTTAAAGCAGAGTGTGAGGGTTCGGTGTGCAATGGGATCACACTTGATCCCAAACCACCGAACCTAATGTACTGGGTTTAAAAGATAATAACCCCTTACATTATTAATTACTAGCTATATTTCTCACTCTGCTTACTAAGATAAACTTGGTTGCATCCTAGACTGGGGAGAACACTCACCGCCTCTGGGCACAGGCAGGGAATAGAGCAGTCCTAGAGCAGTCCTTACTCCCTCATTAGTTGGGGTCCTGGTTATACACTTTCAGCATATCACCTGGTCCAGGTCCCTACTACATAACCTGTTAGCCTAAGGCATCTGTGTTTTTAAGCTTTTTGTCTCAAGTGTAGCAGTTAGTAGTGCGTTTACTGCCACGTTTTATACATACAGCATTAAAAGCGACGTTTTAGAAGTTCATTATCTGTCCGGATATGGGTATCTTTTTTCGTGTTAGCTATTGAATTTTATTTTAGGCACTCAACAAGATATGGGTATCTTTGCGCTGGCTTAGGTAGCTTTTTTCATGTTAGCTATTGTTTCTAAATCCCTGCCGTGACAGTAGGTCCATATATATTTTTTTGAATTGTTGTTAAATTTGAGGAGCGTAAATTCTCCACTATAGGACCGTGGGGTACATTACCCCCATTACTGCCACCTTAGGTAGTAATTTTCTATGTGTGTACGAGGGTGCTTCAACTTACATTACTCTTTTGGGTTCATTCACACGAATAATAACCAATCTTACATTATCATTTAATTAGGGTACCTATCCCCTCTGACCTGTCTAGTGATCTGGTTATGGCTGGCTTTCTATCCCAAGTGATCAGTCTCGATAACATTACACAACAGGCTACACAGGTCTTCTCCACCCAAGACCTACCTTTGAATCAGAGTGATATTCACCTGACCTTTAGTGACCTCAACAGGACATACAAACAATACATAAGAGCGAGCTGGGAAGTTGTTAGCTTTGACACCTATCTTAGCCAGAAACTAGTTTATAGAGGATTGAGAATTCAAAAAACCCCTAACTCACATCAGGACGATCCTGATTTCCTAAGGGGGTGGCAAGCTATTCTAACCGAAAACTCTTTACGTATGATTGAATATCTGAGTCTATATGAAAAAAAGAACTTACACAAATTACAAGAGAAATTACAAAAGGGTATACAGGACATACAGACTTTCAATCAACATCCAGAATTTGTGACACTTGAAAATAAACTGACATAAAACACATAGATACCCTGGTGAAGGACATTAAGGACAAAAAGCTTCAGAAATACCTACGAGATAGGAAAGATTTCGAGACAGGACAGATCTACCCCCAAAAAAATAATCAGAAATGCAATAAAAACTATAATCCCAAACCCCAGTATACAGACATTTCTGAATCTCATTTTTCTAGTGCAGAAGACTCTGCACAGAGTCAGTCCAATTCACAGGGGGGCACAAAGCGTAAAAACTTTAAACATCGCAAATCTCCCCGACATAAGAGATTTACCAATACATGGCTAATCGAGCACCAGTGCCACAATGTGGGGAGACTCCCAAACTTCCTACTGGTGGGGTACAATTGCCCTCTTCTTCCTCCTCTTTACAACTAAACAGCTCATTACATCCACCCAACATGGTGATGACACAATCACAAAATGTAGACCCAAGGCGAACATTAGAGGCACCACGTATGACTACAACTGTGGCACATCCACCTTCTCACAACACACAGACCTCTATTATCCCACACCTCACAACCACATCCTTCCCATCTCCTTTTTTAGGTGCACAGACCCCCAGCATACAACTTAGAGACCGCAAGAAATGGGGGTACAACATCAAATGACAACCGCTTTGACACCAAATCCCACTCAGAATCTGGTGACAAATCTATCATCTAAAACACTGTCACCACACACACTTTCATTACTACAAAAAGGTCTCACTTTCTCCCCGACACCCCTTTGTGATAAATTTTTATGGATTAAAGACATCAATTTATTTGCATGTAAGCTGGCCTTACATACATTTCATAAAGAGGAAGAAACGGATAAGAAAAGATTAAGATCAAGGGAGAAACAGGCTTTAGAGGCACTGGAAGAAGAAAATGATATAGACCCTCCCAATATACGAGCCCCTTTAACAGATATGCGACCAAGGTCCAAACATACTCCCCCTTTCTCAAAATACCAGAATATCGAGACGTTTGTACAACTAGTCTCTAATGACATTGAAAAACTTAAAATGGATAGGAGGCAACCTTTTGGTAACCTCAATGCTGAGGAAGTGAGGGCATTAAAAGAACTTCAAGCTGACCCCGACTTAACAGTGAAACCCTCCGATAAGAGGGGTAACACGGTAGTCATGGATACCACAGAACATGTTGAAATGGTCTTGAGATTGCTATCTGATAGATCCACATATGAGATCCTCCGTGTGGACCCCACACTTACCTACACTCATGAATTGGAAATACTCCTTTCTGAGGCGAAAAATGAAAATTTAATCAATGATGACGAATTTAAAGTCCTATTTAATAAACATGCTACAAAAGCGACTTGTTACGCACTACCAAAAGTGCATAAGGGACGTTCACCAATCCCTGGGAGACCTATCGTCTCTGGATGTGACTGCCTCACTCAATCCTGTAGCGTTAATATTGATAAAATGCTACAGCCATTCGTGTGTGCCCTACCCTCATTTTTACAGGACACTGGAGACACTATTAAAAAGATACAGGAGCTACCACTTACACCCAACACCATGATTGCCAGTTTTGATGTTGAATTGCTATATAGTAACATCGAACATCGACTGGGTCTCAAAGCAGTTGAGCATTTCCTGATCACTAAGGGTATACAGTATCGTGCGCACAATGGGTTTATACTCAAATTGTTACACTTTGTTCTTACCCACAATTACTTTCTATTTAATGGATCATTCTACCACCAGGTTAGAGGGACGGCAATGGGGGCGACTTGTGCGCCCTCATATGCCAACCTCTTTCTTGGATGGTGGGAGGACACCATAGTTTTCTCTGAAGACTTTGCTATTTACACCCAACATATATCTTCACTGGGGAAGATATATAGACGATGTCTTGATTTTATGGGAGGGGGGCCAGAACCTCTTTTTTGAATTTGTGGACCAACTGAATCACAACAATATTGGGATGTGATTTACATCTGAGATCAACACCAACCAAATTCATTTTCTGGATCTTACGATCTCTATAGATTCATCGAGATGTCTGAAGACTGATATCTATCGCAAGCCCACTTCTACTAATAACTTTCTACAGTGGCAAAGCTGGCACCCACAGCCCCATAAATCAGGCATCCCGGTAGGGCAATACTTAAGGGCGCATAGAAACTGCTCCGATGATATATCTTTTAAGAAAGAATGTGACAACTTGTATCAGAGGTTCAGAAGCCGTGGGTAAGAAATGCCTATACAAAGCATATGCAAGGGCTAAAAATACTGATAAGGAACTACTCTTCCGCAATAAAGACCACCAACCATCAAAACAGATAATTAGGTGTATTGGGACTTTTGACGCTTATGCCGACACCATGAAGAGGATCTTATGACGTTATTGGCCAATCCTGACTGTTGACCCTGATTTGAAAGAAAGGCTGACAGATAGACCCACTATCACGTTCTGCAGGGGTCCAAATTTACGGAACTTTCTAGTACACAGCCATTTTAAAGGAGAATCAACATCCACCGCTAGATCAGGAGACCACATCCCAGGCTCCTTTCCATGTGGAACATGTTCTTTCTGTTCTTTTATGCCTAAAACTAAAATATTTGTTAACCCTGTGGATAACAAAACATTTACAATTAGACGCTTTATGAACTGCAAAAGTTCAGCTGCTGTTTATGTGGCACAATGTGCCTGCCCGCGACTGTACATAGGAAAGACAGTTAGTTCAGCAACTCTGTAGGAGGATATCCAGCCATATCAGCTTCATCACGACAGGTTAGGACACCCCCATCTCTCGACATGTGGGATTATATCATAGTGGAGATGTGAGCACCCTCTGTTTTTGGGCCATCGATCAGTTACAAATTGGACCCCGTCAGGGGATTGCCGATCGTAGACTGTTACAACTGGAAGCGAAGTGGATACACCGACTAAAATCCTTGAGTCCAGCTGGCCTTAATGAAGGATTTACCTTCACTGCATACCTTTAATCGTAATGTACACACATCCTCATTTTGCTAGTACTCTCAATCCTTGAAGTAGTGAATGGGCCGCTTGGCCCTTACGATACTTTTATGCACATACTGTGAGAGACATTTCCCCTCTCTCTTTTATATAGTCCATTAACTTTGGACGTCATGAATGTGGCCAACCCAATATGGAAGAAAACACCTCATCCTTGGTCTCCCCTTCAGTTCAAGAATTTCCCCATAAATGAGGGTACATTACTGTCTAGTGATAGGGCTTTAACCATATGTAGCCCCTACTTTATATAGTATTCTATCAAGATATACAAAAGATCCCATTTCTCACCATAATCATAAGTCCTGATAAACTACTCGTATATTGTGGTGTGATACTCATAATAATGATGCATACAAGAATTTTTTCTTGATAAATTTATTTGAATACCTACCTTTGGTCCAATAAGAGTAGTCATGACATCCACAGTTATGGTATTAGGACTATACGATGCCAATATAGAAAACGGGGGCACCATCGATATACTTACCATCAATTGTATCTATCACATTTTGTTGTCGGGTTGACAACTGCACACATCTAATACATATATGGCCGATGGCTACAACTGGGAACGTTTTGTGATAGTCGCTAGATCAGTATCTTGCGTCCGGATTCACATGTGACTGGGCATGCGTAGATCCTGATACTGTCGCGCGCACACTAAGTCTTTTGACATGCGCAGATTGAGACGTACGTCAGGTGACGTATGCCCTCCAGCTGGTCCGGTCCATTCAGTTTCTATTGGCCTCTCCGGACCAATCAGTGCTCTGGAGGTTGGTCATCATCCAACACAGTGGATTGGCCACTGATCTACATTTGGGAGGGGCTTCTTCCTTTATAGACTCGGCGTGACCGAGCCGACACTCACTATTAGCCCGACCCCTGATGAAGCCGGTTCTCCGGAGAAACATGTGGGGGGGGGCTAATCTTTGATCATTTTAACCAGCAGAACACCTAGGCTATCTCTTGGCTATTCTAGCTTATACTTTAGATGGTGTGGTGTAGTGGAGCTGCTCTGGGATCCTGCTAATGCCCCAAAAACTTATACTAACCTGTGATCAGGTAGTTACATACTGCCTTAATGTGGTGCAGTGTACAATCAAGCCTCCGGACGTTGACTGTGAGGGTTCGGTGTGCAATGGGATCACACTTGATCCCAAACCACCAAACCTAATGTACTGGGTTTAAAAGATAATAACCCCTTACATTATTAATTACTAGCTTTATTGCTCAATCTGCTCACTAAGATAAACTTGGTTGCATCCTAGACTGGGGAGAACACTCACCGCCTCTGGGCACTGGCAGGGAATACCTAGAGCAGTCCTTACTCCCTCATTAGTTGGGGTCCTGGTTATACACTTTCAGCATATCACCTGGTCCAGGTCCCTACTACATAACCTGTTAGCCTAAGGCATCTGTATTTTTAAGCTTTTTGTCTCAAGTGTAGCAGTTAGTAGTGCGTTTACTGCCACGTTTTATATATACAGCATTAAAAGCGACGTTTTAGAAGTTCATTATCTGTCCGGATATGGGTATCTTTTTTCGTGTTAGCTATTGAATTTTATTTTAGGCACTCAACAACCCGTCCCCATTTTATCCTGTCTACCAAAATTACATAAGAATCCATTAGATCTACCAGGACATCCGATAGTTTCAGTTATTCAATCTATTACTTCTAATTTGTCCCAATACATAAATTTTTTCCTCTTTTCAAGAGACACTACACAAACCATTATGACAATAGAAAAACAAGTGGGAAAAACATTGGCTAGTAGGAACCCTTGATGTCAGCTCACTTTACCCAGCTATTCAATGTAGTCATGGCTTACAAGCATTATTGTTCATTATTCTTGGGATTGAGTACATTTCAACTCATAACTACTTTTAATCTGAAGAGATTGCCATCTATACCCACCTTGGCATAGACTTTGTGCTATGAAAGTTTTTGATGCCAGCTTAATAATAACTCATATAATCTACAATTTATCAATTTATAAGAGAAGAAAAGTTTTTTTTATAGATGTCAAAGTAATGTTATAGACAAACCTACTGCAAAAAATAGCTTTATATTGGATACCAATTGCCACCTACTGAGATGACTTCTAAATACTCAATTTAGTCAATATAGGTGAGTAGGGAGGAATTGTACAAGTATTGATAAATTTGAAACAGTGGGAGGAGAGCAAAAAATACCCAGATCTTATAATGAAAACATCAAGTGAGAACACCAGAGAGATATTGGATATATGTTGGTATATATCTTGCTCTCATATCTGGTTTTTAGTTGGCCTTGTTTTCCATTTTTTTTAACTATTTTCTACCTATGGGTTTCAAATAATACACTCCAGAATTTATAAATGTCATCAATCATATTTCTTCATTTGTCTAGTACATAGTACATAAGAAATTAGATTAGTTTATGCGATTACTTAGGAAGAAACCAAGGTTCCAAAATACATTTGGTCCCTGTGCGCATTGTTTTCTCCATGGCATTTCATTCTTCTACTTGATTCATACCTACTTTTCCCAGTGATGAATATTGCATTTTGGATTCTTTTTGCAGTTTTTCATGAATGGGTGATATATGACATTATTTACAACTATATAGCCACTTTACCGCTAGTCACAGCGAGCCTAAATATCCCGACTACGCATGCACTACAAGTCCATGCCTCACATTGCTTATCAAGCCTCGTTTTCATATTGGGATGGGACGAGGGGGAGACACGTTGGACTACGCAAGTGCTACAGGGAGAGCGCTGACCACTGTTTATTCCACACAGGAGAAGTACGTATGAAAACATACACATTGTTATCGTATACAGGATTATTGTAGTATGTTTTTTCCACGCTTCCCCAACACTACTATTCTTGGATGGAAATGAGTCCTTAAAGGACATCTACCATCAGAATTTCTAATGGTAGACTACCCAAACTTACAGTCATATGAAAAAGTTTGGGCACCCCTATTAATCTTTAATATTTTTGTTATCGAAATTTGGGTTTTTGCAACAGCTATTTGAGTTTCATATATCCAATAACTGATGGACACAGTAATATTTCAGGATTGAAATGAGGTTTATTGTACTTACAGAAAATGTGCAAAATGCATTAAAACAAAATTTGACAGCTGTAAAGGTATGGGCACCTCATTAGAAAAATGACAAAAATAACAGCCTCTAGTCGCTTCCTGTAGCTTTTAATGAGTTCCTGGATGAAGGTATATTTGACCACTCCTATTTACAAAACAATTCCAGTTCAGTTAAGTTTGATGATCGCCGAGCATGGACAGCCCGCCTCAAATCATCCCACAGATGTTCAATGATATTCAGGTTTGGGGACTGGGATGGCCATTCCAGAACATTGTAATTGTTCCTCTGCATGAATGCCTATGTGGATTTGGAACGGTTTTGGATCATTGTCTTGCTGAAATATCCATCCCTGGCGTAACTTCAACATCGTCACTGATTCTTGAACATGACCCAGGCAATTGCTGACTCGGTAAAATTCGAGATGAAAGGAAAGTAAAGGAATCTGCCTGACCAACCCCTTCTAACTAAATAAACATACATACAACTTTTGAATTGGACGGTGATTGGTCACAGCCTTTATTGAAAATGTTTTACAATCTGTAAAAAACAAACTTTATTAAAACACAATAATATAACAATTCTTTTACAAATTAAAATGATGGGTGAGCAGAGTCCTTGACAACAGCTTCCACAAATTGCCACCAATATTTTCCAGAATCGTACTCGTCCGGTGCATTTATACCATTATATATGCTCAGAAAGCACGCTCGGCGTGCAGTGTCACAACTACCAAAACCACTAGCCGCCAACCTCCTAGCCAATGGCGCGAGCAGAGGTGACTAAACATTAAACTTAATAAAACCAACCAGGTCCTAAAAAGGGAGGCCACCCCCATGAAGGATCCTGGCATAAATCCTCTTAACTTCCGGACTTAAAATAACCACACCATATTTACAATCGCCTAAAGCCAAACCATCGAACACTTACCAAATCCTCATCCAGCCCCAATGACCTACCACCTAAGCGCAGCTGCGCTCTCTTCTCCGCCCAATAGATGAAGGAATGGCCAAACATCCAAATCACGCACTTACGCAAACCTATTCATAATGAATAAACAATTAAACACAATAACCGACACCCATCCAGATAGACACTCCTGCCTACTACTTCCCCGCTAGCGCTTACCCGCCTAACGCTCCACTCTATGCATACAAACATATGACCGGAAGCGCCGCGACTCCCATCTACCAATGCGCTTCACCTCGTCTTCCGACATACCCCATCTAGCCGCTTCCGTAGCTGCTCCTATACGGAAGGAGTGTGAACAGTATTCCTCCTCTTTTAACCCCAATCTCTTTATGCATGCACAAAATACTGCCACAAATTGATATCTATTTAACGGAGACCCATCAGCATGAATAAACAATGAGCCAGCCGCTCCCACGCGCACCTCCACAAATGCTTCATACCTCGCTACCGGGCAGACCACCTGACCTCCCAATTTGCGCAATGACACCAAAAAACCCTTACCATACTTATCCGTTTTCGACCCCACCAATGTAATCCGCAACTCATCATTCCCCAGTGTAACCTGGTGCACTTGTATACCCCATGGGCTACTTTTTCTGGGACTAACCAACTCCCCCAACCGAAATGCCCCAAAAAACGCCCAGGAAAAAACTACACTAAACAAAACCTGCTCGTATTCAGACACACACACCGCTGGCAAAATCTCTAACAGCTCATGCAACAAGTTAAATGACACTGGTCTCCAGCCATCAGGGGGACCCCCCCCCCCCACCTAACATATATTTTAACAGCCTGCCTAACAATGAACGACTGCGTATCATCCACCCCCCCACAAAGTTTAAACAGGAATGATAATGCAGCCAATGCCCTCTGAACCCCAGCCCTAGAAACACCCTTCTCCAACAACTCAGATACATAACAAATGACTGCCTCCCCTCTAACCCAAGACAACCCTCCAGCACACCAAGCATCCTGAAAAAGAAACCACTACTTCCATACCTTCTGATATGCCAACCACGTGGATGGCGCCAACGATCTCTGAATCCAATATAAGATACTTAAGTTACCAACTCCCAAACCGCGTCCGGGCACAACTTCGGCTCCTTTGCCGCCCCCGGCACCAGTTCCCTGAATTTTTCCAGCTGTAGACAAGATAGAGCATCAGCTATAGTGTTATCCTGGAACATGAACTGCCCGAAACATCACATTCCAATCCAGGCAGCGCAACACCAAATGACGCAACAGAACAATAACTTCTGGAGAAGATGCCGTTTACTGGTTGATGACCTGCACTACCTGTTATCGCAATGAAACACAACACATTTGTCCGCTAGCTGGCTCCCCCACAGCTCCACTGACATAACAATCGGGAACAGCTCCAACAAGCACAGATTAGCCGTCAGGCCCCTTTCCACCCAATGCCTAGGCCACTGCCCAGCACACCATTCACCATCAAAGAAAGCCCCGTAACCTACTGCTCCAGCTGCGTCCGTGTACAAGTGCAGTTCCATGTTGGAAACCGGGGCGGCCATGCACAATGTCCGGCCATTGTACTTAGCCAAGAAACTGTCCCACACCATCAAATCCGCTCTGTGCACACTTAGAAGTCTGATAAAATGATCTGGTCTACGCACTCCCGCTGTTGCCTGTGCCAGCCGCCGACAAAACACCCTACCCATCGGCATAATGCGACAAGAAAAATTCAGTTTCCCCAACAATGATTGCAGCTGACGTAACGTGAGTTTTTTCTTCACTAACGCTTCCTGTACCCCCAAACGAAGATCCGCTAACTTAGCTTCTGGCAAGCGACATTCCATCCTCTCCGAGTCTATTTCAATGCCCAAAAAACACAGTGTCGTCACAGGACCCTCCGTTTTCTCTGCTGCCAATGGCACCCCAAACTCTGCAAATACCTTTTCCAACGTAGCAAGTAATACTTTACAGCCATAACCACAGGCGGCCCCCACACACAAAAAATCATCTAAATAATGTATAACTGATTTTGAACCAGCCACCTCCCGGATGACCCACTCCAAAAATGTGCTGAATGCTTCAAAATATGCACATGAAATGGAGCAGCCCATCGGGAGGCAAGCATCAACATAATAGCAATCCTCGAAGCAACACCCCATCAAATGCATGGATTCCGGATGAACTGGCAGCAAACGAAAAGCAGCCTCAATGTCCGCTTTTGCCATAAGGGCCCCCCGCCCTGTCTCCCGTACTAATGCTACTGCCGCATCAAAAGATGTGTATGACACAGACGTCAAGGAAGCATCAATGTCATCATTAACTTTTGGGTAAGACAAGTGGTGTATAAGCCTAAACTTCCCGACCTCTTTCTTTGGGACCAAACCCAGGGGGGACACCCTCAACTCTGCCACCGGCGGTGACGAAAACGGGCCTAACATCCTACCCAACGCCACTTCCTTATCCAACTTGTCCCTAACTACCGCAGGAAACTCCGCTACCGACTTTTTTGCAAATTTTTTGCAAAACAACCCCCCAACCCCTCTCTAAACGGAATCCGAAAACCCACGCTAAAACCCTCCTCCAACAAAACCGCTTTTTCTCTATTTGGGTATTTCTCGAGCCACGGCATCATTGCGTCGAGGCGCACCGGAGTTGTCCCCTTTCTGAGCGGTGTCCCCGCCCCGCTGCAACTGCGCCCTCCCTCTCTTAAAACATCTGGAGAAGGGGTGGTTACTTCCCCCACACCCTGAGCACTCATGCCGGAAGATACATGAGACCCCCCATGTGCAGGAGCCTTTGTTAAAACGCCAGCACACACCCCTTTTAACCCCGCCCGACGGGCTCCCAAGCTTCCCCCCGTCGGGCCCTGGCTGAAAAGGCGATCCTGCCACCTGCACTCCCCCAAAATACGACCCCTTCCCCGGTACTTTGGGCAACGTCATCAATGACATCCACAGATCTATATCCCTGTGATCCCATTCTAATGACGGCTGTACCGACATCCGCTGCCGAAACTGCTCATCATACTGTAACCATGACGTACCCCCATAATTCTTATATGCATCCCACACCATCACAAAGTAACACCACAGTGCGGAACAGCATTCCGGGTGTTTTTCACCTACCACGCTTGCTAATATAGCAAACGCATTTAACCAGTTCCCAAATGTACGAAGAATCAACCTAAACCGTCTACGCTCCTCATCCTCCTCCTTCCTATGTTCTTTACCCTTTTCCCACCTGATAAAGGGGATTTGGGGATTGGGTACCCTCGCAGATACTTATATACAAAAAGACTTTACTAACAACATACATGTGACAAAGTAACTAGATAAAATACAATACAAAATACATAGAGAACACAACAACACACAAACCTCTTTTCCTGACCCCTTCTGGACCCCAGTAATGTGTATGTATATACAATATATTCTATTACTACAGAAGCTCCTGGATATATCATGAAGCAGGAGTCACATCCAGTACCTGACCGTATACAAGTACATATAGAGACTCATGCACAATAGCATCTATATATCTATCTACTACTCCTCCAATACACGTGCAGGCCACTGATTCACGTGTGAATGGGATAGGGCTATAGGTTGTACATATAGTTACACTAATATATACACACTCACTGTAAACACTTAGCTATGTATGTATATATGGTAAAACACATGGGATATCTATAGGTACACGTACAAAGTCTACTATATTATTATAAGTACTATGTTATAATTACTCTTATAAAGTTATATACATACACAGAAAGCACACACAATATATGACCTGGTTCCTTAGTTAAAGGAAACCTACCACTTGTAGTGGCAGGTTTCTGATGGTAATACCGGGCACCAGCTCAGGGTGAGCTGGTGCCGGAGCTTATTTTCGTTAGTGTTTTAAACCGCGGTATCGCGGTTTAAAACACTTTTTAAACTTTATAGCCATCGCAGGCAGGTACGCGCTCGGTGCTTACCATGCGCGCGGCTACATAGGAAGTGAATGAGAGCCGCGCGCATGGTAAGCGCCGAGCGCGTACCTGCCTGCGCCGGCTATAAAGTTTAAAAAGTGTTTTAAACCGCGATACCGCGGTTTAAAACACTAACGAAAATAAGCTCCGGCACCAGCTCACCCTGAGCTGGTGCCCGGTATTTCCATCAGAAACCTGCCACTACAAGTGGTAGGTTTCCTGTAAGTGCTGCTCGTCCGGGGGGGGGGGGGGGCGGACAGGAAGCAAGAGACAGAAGAGAGTGATTTCTGGGTTTTACCATGCTTAAATATCCCTGTGTGTAGTCCCTCCCCACCCCGCTATAACTCCACCCTAAGACCCTCTTAGGATAGACCCCAGTGTGTGCAGGGAATCTCACACCTGGTTCATGGTGGCTTCTTACTGTTCAAAGCCTTTTGATATGTTAATGACCCAATGGGTTCAGTACACACACATCTCACCCCAGATTATCAGTGCCTGCTATCAGTATATCACTGTATCCATTTACACTATATGTAATATATATAATAATAGAGCAGAGGGTGCAGTTATGAAGAATGTCCCCTGTAACACCACCTTTCCACACTAAAGCGCTCCAAAGGCAGCAAAGTCAAAATGTCAATATTCTCTTTTTTCCATATTTTCTCTTTCACCTCTGGTTTTAAATGAGCCCCCAACGGCCCCCTCATACAAATGTACAGACTAGCTTTTGCCCCATCTGACACCGGCAGCGGCTTAGAAGCCGCATCCTCCTTTTCCATCTGTACACCCGTCTCTGCCGAGCTAGTGGTCACTCCCTGCTCCTGCCTCGCAACCACCCCAGCCCCTGTACCCATACCTGAGCTAACACCCCTAGTCCAAACCGCTAAAGGCCCAGCACGCTGAGACCCCTGAACTTGTTCAACTACCTTAACTAACCACTGAACTCCCTTCAATATCTCTTGCAGTGCCCCTCCCGAGGACATATCAGCCGCCCCCCCCCCCCCCCCCGCGACAAGCTCGCTACCTTGTCCTACTGGTGTTTGTGCATATCCCTGTATCAGTGTATGTGTGCCTGTAGACCCGCCTGATTGGGCAGCGCTGTTGACGCCTGCTGTCGCTGCAGAACTGGGGGCTTATGCGTCCATCTTGGATCCCTGCAAGGAAGGTTGTCCCACTGCCGCAATTCCTGGCGGGGCCGATACACCCGCGCGACTCCTGCCGTGCTGGAAACCACCGGAACCCCTGCCGAGACCGCTATCACCGGAGCCTGTCCTGGCTGAGCCGTGCCTAAAGCCTGCCGCAATGTCTCCAGAATAGCCGTCTCAGCGCAGCCGCGAGCCTGTAACGGAAAAAGAACAGAGGAGACACCGCGCACAACAGACTGATCATCCACCTGACCCCCCATACTGCTGCTGAGTGCCGCCGAACTCGGCTGACACCCCCCAGCAGCCCTATGCCCGCCCTAACTATGTACACCTGCCGCCACAGAACCTCCTGGAGATGGTGCACCGCCCCACCGCAGCCTCCCCTGCGACCTACAACGGGGCCGCCCGCCTAGCACCCGCTCTACATATCTCCGGACTGTTGCCAGCCCTATGCGCCCTGGTGGGAGAGCTTTCCTCGCGCCCCGATGTCTTTGCCCAGCCGCAGCTCTCAGCCGGCTCCTCATACCTCCATCCCCCGCTCGCCTGGTGCCTACAGCCTCCACCTGCCGTCGACGTTTTGCAGCGCCGCTGCCACCTGGCGCCCTGCTCGGACCCCTGGCACTCACCGCTGACCTGGTGATGCCGCTGCTCCGCCTGCGACTTCCGGCTCCAGGCTCCTCCTCTTCCTCTTCGTCCTCGTCCTCCTCTGTTGCGCGTGGCGCCGCTCTCGCTCCGCCCTTCTTCCCGGAACCTCCTCCGCTCTGCCTCTTTACGCCGCTGCCTCGTGGCAACGCCATCTTGGCTGGCCTCACTGCTCCCTGGGCTCCTCCTCCTCCGACCTCTGCGTGGACCGGTACCTGCTGTGCCTCCTCGCCTGCTGCACCGCGAGACCTCTTCTGCTGGCTGCCTCCCGAACCACCGGCTACCACACTCAACCGCCGCTGAACCCGCATAGGGGAACCGGATGGGCTCAACCGCTCAGGGGGCCGAGAGCGCCTGGAACTGGCCGGACGCCCGGGTAAGTCACAGCTGTCCATTGCCTGCATCTGGCTCTTCACCCACTCCGGGCCCTTCGTCCTGGCCTGCTCCCTCATCCTTTCTAAAAAAGCCTCCACCTCCGCCATTCTGTAATTCTACTAAATTCAGCAACTCCACAACCTACTACTACACCTAACGCCCCCAGCCCTATCCCACCTACTCGCCCTAAACTATCCCCTTGCTAGGCCCTAATCTCTAAGCACTAAACTGACAACCTCCCCTGACAATTTTCTCAAGCCAAAAGATGGCTACCCTTCCTAATCCTCCTATATAACCCCTCACTATCTCCTCCCCCCAGTTCGAAACCCACCTATCAGCTTAGCACTAAAATCTCCGCCCCCCATGACCACTCCACCCATCATTTTCTCTCCTCTCATCCCTGCCTGTCATGGCCGCACTGCGCCTATACTTGTAGCCGGCTACGTGCTAACATTATTCTCAAGAATCTGCTGATACTGAGAGGAACTCATGCGACCCTCAACTTTAACAAGATTCCCAGTGCCGGCATTGGGCATGCCTAAAGCATGATGTAACCTTCACCAAATTTTACAGTGGGCAGCAATTGTTTTTCTTGGAATGCTGTGTTTTTTGGCCGCATAGCGCATTTTTGGTATGACCAAACAATTCGATCTTTGTTCTTTGTTTTGTCAGTCCACAGGATCTTCTCCCAAAATGAAACTGGCTTGCCCAAATGTGCTTTTACATACCACAGGCGAGTATGTTTGTGGCGTGCTTGCAGAAACGGCTTCTTTCGCATCACTCTCCCATACAGATTCTCCTTGTGTAAAGTGTGCTGTATTGTTGACAGTGACACCAACTGCAGCAAAATGATGCTGCAGGTCTTTGGAGGCGGTCTATGGATTGTCCTTGAATGTTCTCACCATTCTTTTTCTCTGCTTGTCTGATATTTTCCTTGGCCTGCCACTTCTGGGGTTAACAAGAACTGTCCCTGTAGTCTTCCATTTCCTTACCAAAGTGGAAACTGACAGGTTAAATCTCTGAGACAACTTTTTGTATCCTTCCCCTGAACAACTATGTTGAACAATCTTTGTTTTCAGATCATTTGAGAGTTGTTTTGAGGAGCCCATTTTACCTCCTCAGAGGAGATTCACATAGGAGAACAACTTGCAAGTGGCCACCTTAAATACCCTTTCTCATGATTGGATACACCTGGCTATGGAGTTCAAAGCTCAATGAGGTTACCAAACCAATGTAGTGCTTCAGTAAGTCAGTAAAAAGTAGTTAGGAGTATTCAAATCAAGCAAATAATAAGGGTACCCATACGTTTGCACCTGTCAAATTTAGTTTTAATGCATATTGCACATTTTCTGTAAGTACAATAAACCTCATTTCAATCCTGAAATATTACTGTGTGTATCAGCTATTAGATATATACTACTGAAATAGCTGTTGCAAAAACTCAAATTATGATAACTAAAAATTATTAAGATTAATAGGGATGCTCAAACTTTTTTATATGACTGTACTTGGCCGATGTCACTGGCTGTCGTCGGATCATTGGATGGGACCAGACTCAACATCAGAGAGTGGGGGCGTGCATATATAATTAGTCTGCTTCCAAAAGACGATCTGGCCTACCATACCGCGTTCTTTTTCAGACACATCCTGTTGTTCTAGAAGTTCAGAAAAACTGTTCCTCATACTAGAAAGTGCATTGGTGAAGTAAGTTTGGGCAGCCTACCATCAGAAATTTTGAAGGATAATGTCCTTTAAGAGGACCAAATATTATACTTGGAGTATTTATTGCTATTTGCACTATACATGCTGTGTTCACCACACACATTTGAGACTGATCAGTAATAACGTTAATCAGTAATATGGTGATATAGTCTTTTGGACTTATGGTCCTATTTTTGGTGTTTTCTTAATGTTCTTCTATTTTTGGCCCCAATATACAGTTACATTACATTGATGTATAACTTGCAAGCCCCCACACTATTGTTTTTTATTCTGGTTTTCTTTTCTTTTATATCCATTAAATGTGTTTTGATATGATACTTCTTTATTACATGAAATCGGTGGTGTTGCAGATTGTTTAATATATTTACACATACTGTACTTTCTTTTCCCTGATACTGGGTTCTTTCTGGCACCCACCCACTGCCCATATTTGGCATTAGTGAGCAAAATCTACACTTTTTTATTCATGTTTTAAAAGTAGATTGTTTCGTTGGGTTGGTGGACAGCAGGGTTATGAAATGCATTCTCCTCCTGTTTAATTCACATTGGTGCCAATGTTTGAAAATAGTTTCCAGTGATACATTGCTACCAGAAAGGTGTCATGTGTAGGTTATAAAAAGACATTAAATCCATCATTCACTGAATATAAACATGTGACAGTCACACAATGTTAACTGCTACTGAATGTTAACCGCTTACCTCAGGTGCATTCTATCCTTAGAAAGTACATAATGGGGGTCATTTACTAAGGGCCCGATTCGCGTTTTCCCGACGTGTTACCCGAATATTTCCGATTTGCGCCGCTTGTACATGAATTGCCCCGGGTTTTTGGCGCACGCGATCGGATTGTGGCGCATCGGGGCCGGCATGCGCGCGACAGAAATCGGGGGGGCGTGGCCGAACGAAAACCCGACGTATTCGGAAAAACCGCCGCATTTAAAAACCGAAAATGTGTCGCTTGGGGAGCGCTCACCTTCACCTTCTATGGGATGGTGCATTCCGGGGCGTTAAGATTATTTTCGGCGCTGCAGCGCCACCTGGTGGACGGCGGAGGAACTACCATCTTAAATCCCAGCCGGACCCGAATCCTGTGCAGAGAACGCGCCGCTGGATCGCGAATGGGCCGGGTAAGTAAATGTGCCCCAATGTCTTTTATCGCAAAGACTCATAGACTGATGTGTTATCTGTACATAATATTTTTGGTCATGATTTATAACTCTAATGGATATGGTGGGCCATGGGCTGTACCTTTAAGGCCCCATGCCCACATGTCCTATCTTTCCCCATGTTATGGGGCGTGCACCGTGGATTGCTATGGAGAGGGGAGGGGTTACCCCTCCTCTTTATCATTGCGGCTGACGTCAGTGTGCATGCAGCCTAACTCTTCTTTTCTACTGCATTGATTGGCTCCAGCAGTGTCCTGCACCAAATGGTTTGTCATATGACAACAGCTGAATGGAAGCAGGAGCCAGTGCTGGAATGGAAGGAGCAAGAATTCCTTTATGCAAACAAGCATAAAGCTATATTCACACCTCTGTCAAGGCTTTTTGTCTTTCTTCATGTTAAAACCAGAACCATGAAAAAACAGAAATCCCTAATGTGTAAAATAATTGACACCATTAACCCCTTAGCACTCTGCGCCGTAGCTGTACTGCGCTGAGTCCCGCGAATAGCGCTCAGCGCAGTACAGCTACTGCGCAGAGACGATGCAGATTCAGCGCTGCATAGCAGCCGAACCGGCATCGTTAGCCGTGGGATTTCAACGATAATCTACCGTTGACATCCCCGGCTAACACCCGCGGGCGGAGTGGGCTCCGATAGCGGGCGTTTAACCCGTTAAATGCCGCGGTCAACACGACCGCGGCATTTAACATGCCTTCCCGGGGTCTTTACCTCACGATCGCCCCCCCGCGCCGTTTTGGGGGGGGCTGATCGCTGTTTTGGCAACTCTGGGGTCCGATCGGGACCCCAGAGAAGCCTGAAGGCGGTGCCTTTAAGATGGCATCTGTGACGTCATCTTAAAGGTAAAGTGTCAGCCTATGCATCACCAATTAGGATTTCACTCTACAATTCTTGCAGAGAAGACCCTCACCTAAAAATATCTCTAACATTTTGGCATGCCTTTGGGTGAGCTGTGGCCGGACAGCTGGACATTGAACAACCTCCAATTAGATCTACCTCAGAACTGACACAGAGTGCACTCCAAGATAAGAACATGTTTATTGTCTGCTTTGCTTGAGTCACTTCTGTTTGAATGTCTGAATGGACCAAGTGAGGTTGTTTTAGTGCCTAAATGCCAACCACTTTGTGAGGTGCTAAAGACCTACCTGACTAGTACAATGAATCTGACTGAGATTAGTAGATCCACAGTAGAGGAAACTGAGTTGATACTGACCATATTGTCTGTTGCTCTGATTTCCTGATTAATTTTGTATATTATATATAGTATTTGGTAAGTTGCAGAGGCAAAACCCTAGTCAGGTAGTTGTTGTCTTAGTCTATCCGTAACGAGGGTCGGTAGTGTCAGAGGATACCCGGCTTGCAGGGAACTTTGATAAGTAACTTTGATCATTGTTGTCAAGCCACAGAAAGAGGACACAGGGTGCTGACTTAGGGCCGTCACATAGGTTGACAGAATGGTTATTGTGCAATACAATACAGACAAGGAAAAGAGGAAGTCACACTCACTCCTTCTTTTTATTATATTGTAGTGTTACTGGATAAATATATTTCTGTCAGTCGACTCATCAATTTCTACATGTGATAAGGTACATATATTTGCTGTGCACTGTATGTACCAAGCATGCCGATGCGATATTCATACTACATCATATGGATATTGTACTTTTAATAGGGGACTGACAGGCTTATTCATAGAAAGCACGCATAGCTTATTTGGTCATTCAGACCGCACAGTTTCGCTGTCTGCAGGGTACATATCCAGCGTCCAGCGTACTGTAGTATGGCAGTATATGGTAGGATCGATCAGACAACCTAGGGTTAAAGTACCTTAGGGGGTCTGAAAAAAAAAAGTTAAAAAAAAATTATAAACACATTAGGTATCACTGCGTCCAAAAATGCCCAATCTATCAAAATGTAATAACGGATTTTCACTGTGTTTAACCCTGTAACGGAAAATAGCGCCGAAAGTCAAAAATGGCACCTTTTTGCCATTTTGAAAATAATAAAAAAATCAATAAAAAGTTATCAAAAGGTCATACAGTCCTAAAAATGGCAGCATCAAAAGTTGCACAAAATGACATTTACCACAGCTCCATAAATTAAAGTTATAAGCACCAGAAAATGGCAAAATTAAAAAAAAAAATTATGGACAGGAAGTTCAAAATTTTGTAAATGTATGAAAACATTATAAAACCTAAACAAATGTTACCTGTGATCGTACTGACACAAAGAATAAAGTAGACATGTCATTTGGGGAGCACAGTGAAAGCTGTAAAATCCAAGCCCACAAGAAAATGTCACAAATGCGTTTTTTTTTATATTCAATACCATTCCTATGAAGTGTGATTTGTTACGCAGAAAACAAGCCATCACAGAGCTCTTTACATGTAAACATAAAAAGGTTATAGATTTTTTAATGTGGGGAGTGAAAAATGGAAATGAAAAAACAAAAAAGATCGTTAAGGGAAGTAATATGTGTGGAAAATGTTGCCACCAGTTGGCCAGGATTCTTCGAGCATACAGTAGTTATGCTCTTAAAGGATTTAAATGTTAGGTTTATATGTTCATGACCTTTTATCTTGTTCTAAACTTATATTGTCCGTTTGTCAGTGTTTTCTAAACCAGAGAGCTTGTACAACTTAAAGATTATGATTCTAATTTTTGATGTATAACTAGTGATTTTCCCTTTATTCCAGACTAAAGTTTAGAGCTCATAAATCCCCATAAATGAACTTTCCAGGATTAGTTCATTTTTTAAAATGATATCTTTTGAGATGAAAGTTTTATTCTTTGTCCCTAAGCCACGGACAGCAAAGGAAATAGATAAGGGCACATAGCTCACTATTTAGTTAGATGAGACCCTCTAGTGTTTGAGCAAATAGACTCAGCTCATTTAAAGGAAACCTACCACTTTCCAATAGTACTTCTAAGCAGAAAATACCGAGCACCAGCTCAGGGTGAGCTGGTGCCAGAGCATATCTTTGTTATGTTCATAAACCGTTGTAATGCTTTTAAACACTTTAGAAATCTTTATATTGGAAGCAGCTTTGGCGCACAGTGGTACGCGCTCGCATATGGTGTGTGGTGTGCCAAGCACGTACCACCGTGCGCCGAAACTGCTTCTAATATCAAGATTACTAAAGTGTTTAAAAGCATTTCAACGGTTTATGAATATAAGATATGCTCCGGCACCAGCTCACCCTGAGCTGGTGCTCGGTATTATCCTGCTTAGAAGTACTATTGGAAAGTGATAAGTTTCCTTTAAGTCTTTTAGTTAGAACCTCTCAAATTGTTCTAAGTTAGCAAAACACAGGAAAACTCTACCTCGGTAAGTCCTACAGGTTCTGCAGAAACAAGCGCCGAAAGAAGAACAGAAAAAACTGCCAGCAGAAGGTGCCATTCTGATCTGTGGGCAATGGAGTCTGCTTATCAAGAACTTTACAATCTATTGTGACCCAGGTGACCTATGGTTATACCCACCAGTTTAAAACATCCAGGCGCCCCAGTATTTTGTGTAGTGGCCTCTGTGCTATGGACTGTGATGGTGCCACCCTGATACACTTTTTATACCTCTCTCAGAGAGAATAACCTTCTATTGACCGAGGAAGGTGTGTCGTCTGCAGGGCAGGGGATTGGATGATCTGAATTCCCCACCATAGATTAGGATTGGCTAGTATGGAAAATGGTGCAATGTGGTCTATGAATTAAATGAATAGAGTGGATAAACAACTTATGGTTGAGGAATTGTTTTAATAAAGATTAATGTACAGTGAGATGAAATATGTATGAATGAATAGGTACGAATAGGTTGTAAATAGATATTTATAAATGCTTTTCTATGTAAGTAGAACTATTACAGCATATGTTGGGTATAAAGAGTAATTGGGACTGGATGCTTGCAACCCCACGGAAGAAGCCGTACAGGACGAAATCCAGGGTCGACCGAGAACGCGTAGCTGGCGTCCCATGTTGGAGTTTTACTTGCGCATTTTTATTGCTCTCGGAGGAGGTAACAGGGGAAACGTTGGTCTGAATAGTGGTATGTTTCTGTCAGTGAATTCAGAAATTTGTGCTGGAGGAGTGTGAACTACTCTATTTTGTGAGTGATGCATTGGAAGAAGAAGGACACACGGAAGCAAGAGAATTGGGAGCTCGGTCAGAGCTTATTTTCTATGTTGTACAATTTGGGTTGACTGGATCAACCCTTGACTGTTTATAGCTCCGTGAGAGAGGTGTGCAGCACATAGCTGTTATTGCTGTATTTTTTTGTTACAGTCCCATGACTGTACCCATCCAGAAAAACATTCCCACCATCCACACAGGCTTTCCTGACACACCCATCTTCTCTTTGGATCCCTCCTGTTTCTTTGGTCCACAACCATGACTGAGGGGGATCAGTGGGCACGAATATCTGTGCATGTGTTTTACTGCTGTGCCTCTGCTCACTAAGTGGAGACAAAGCTGTGAACGCTAACATCAAAGTAAGTGCAGCATAATAGGAGCACAACCAGGATTGGAGGAACGCCATATTCCTTCTGTCCGGGGGCTGGCCTGGACAAGCAGCGAGAAGAAGAAGATAGAAAATGAAGAGCCCCTTTGAGCAAACTTTTGGTCTTATATAGAACCCTGACATAATTCAAAATAATAATCAAATATTAACTATAAACTATTAAAGGGGTTATCCGGGTTTTTAAAATTACTGAGGGCTGGGGTGGGCTAGTTAAACATAAAAAATGTGTACTTACCTCCTCCGGCACTGCTGATGTCCCGCGCCACGGTCCGTCTGATCTGTACCCCTGTTTGTTTACAGGGGCACAGAAGCCGCGCACAGGAAGCTTCTGGTCCGCGATGTGGCCGGATCCTCCCATCCGTCCCTATCTCTCAGCGTTGTAAGCGCTGGGAGATGGTGTCGGATGGGAGCTTCCAGCCGACCGGAAGCTCCCTGTCCGCCCCTGTATACAAACCGGCGCACAGATGAGAAGCACCACGGCGCGGGACATCAGCAGCGCCGGACGAGGTAAGTAGATGTTTATTTTTTAAAACCTGGGTAACCCCTTTAATGAGTGATAATGCGACACAATGGGGCACATTTACTAAGGGTCCGCGGACCGCATTTCCGTCAGGGGTTTCTCAACTTTTTCCGATTTGCGCTGCATTTAACAGGGGTTTTTGGCGCACGCGATCGGATTTTGAAGCAATTGGGATGACTTTCCTGCGACACAAATCGGGGGGTGTGGCCGTCGGACAATCCGTCTGATTCGGACTAAGCGGGATTTAAAATGTGGCCCAATATGCTTCTTCCTGGCTTGAGAATGGCCCTGTGTGGCTGAAACAATCTTTAATATTGATTGAACACAAAGCTGAGATATGGTAAATGTTAGTCAGTAACTTATTTGGGTAGTTTGAAAAATAGAATATTTAGAACATTTTGAAAATAGCTATTTTTTTCAACATGTTTACCAAATTCACATTTTTTTCATAAATAAATGCTAATTATATCAACCAGAATTTACCACTAACTTGAAGTACGACATGTCATGAAAAAACTCCAAACCATCTGGGTAAGTTAAAGAGTTCTAAAGTTACTAGGCCTTGGTTATCAAGGCGCAAATCAGCTTGGTCACTAAGGGGCTAATAGCATTAACAGACCAGTACAATAATAATTGAATGTAAATGCATTGACAAAGGCCCCTTTCAGACTTATTTTATTTTTCACACACACATTTGTTTAGATCTCAGCATGCTCTACTTTTGCAAGTTATGTGTGTGGAAAATGCACAATACAAGTCTATGGAGTTGCATCAAAAACGCATTGCACTCTGAGAGCAAGTCCAATGGAAGTGCAATGCGTTTTTCACTGATCAATTGCGACAGAAAAAATAGAGCTCAGTCCTGAGTCCTTTTCACGTGTGTTATCTGCGCATGAAAAATGTATTAAAAATACATTGAAAACGCAAAAAAAAGCATGTGAAAAACTGAGACACTGAACACAAACTCTGACTGAAAACTGATTGAACTCTGATGAAATACGTCAGTTTTTCAATGACCACTTTCTGCATACTTTCTCCAAAAACCTGCAAACATTCACTGCTGAATGTTCACAGGTTTTTACGCAAAACTACCCAGGTCGGACCTGGGGTAGTTTTGTCCACAAGCGCAGCACGGCTGCCAGATAGATCATGAGGTCTAAGCCTCATGATGTATACGTTGGGGCAGGGGGCGGGGCCTCATCATATACACGTAGTGTCAGCATATGATAAATCTCCCCCATGGTTTCCAATGGTTCGTTACTGGAATAGTGAGCTATACATTTACAGTATTCTTTATCATTATTTATGAGTTACAGCCACATTGTGTACAAAAACAAATGGAATTAAATTTAATATTTCACTATTTATGTTAATTTAAGTGGTTATGGTTACACAGAATAGAAAGTTGCAGACGAGCTATAAGACTAAATTAGATGTGTGACTGGCTGTGACTTCATGTTGCATGGCTTTCTCCAAGCTGCAATTTGACAGTAAAAAAATACTTTTAAAAATTTGTCAAACCTTTGGTATAAAAATAGAAAAACAGATACAGGCAGTCCCCTACTGAACACATGTCTTACAGACGACCCCTATTTACAAACAGACCTCTGGAAGTTGGCAATTTACTGTACTTTAGTCCCAGGCTACAATAAACAGCTATAACTGTTATTAAATATGTCTGTAGTTAAGATTTATTGTTAATCCTTATACTTATGACAACCCAACATTTTTTAAATCCAATTGTCACAGAGACCGAAAAAAATTTGATTGGGGTTACAATTAGAGATGAGCGAGCACTAAAATGCTCGAGTGCTCGTTATTCAAGACGAACTTTTCCCGATGCTCGAGTGCTCGTCTCCAATAACGAACCCCATTGAAGTCAATGGGAGACTCGAGCATTTTTCACTGAAAGAACAGATTGAAAGAACACTGAGGAAGAACACATTGCAAATGTTTGCAGATGTTTTCACTGATCGGAAGACATGTTCTTCACAATAGTATATGAAGAACAATATGTGTGAAGAACACATTGGAGATGTTTACATACATCTGCAATGTGTTCTTCACACATAATGTTCTTCATATACTATTGTGAAGAACACCGTTGGCACGCGTGTCTTCGGATAAGTTAGCAGATGTTCGGAACATCTGAAATCTGTTCTTCACAGTGTTCTTTCTGTGCTGTTGGTTCTGCTCCAGCCCGCTCCAGCTTCCACTTCAGCCCTGCTTCGTTCCTCCATGCCCGCTCCAGCCCCGCTCTGCTCCTCCATGCCTGCTCCGATTCTCCATGCCCACTCCAGCCCCGCTCTGCTCCTCCATACCCGCTCCGATCCTCCATGCTGCTCCAGCCCTGCTCTGCTCCTCCATGCCCGCTCCAGCCCCGCTCCAGCCCCGCTCCGATCCTCCATGCCTGCTCCAGCCCCGCTCCGTGATGGCCGCTCCGTCCTCCATGCCAGCTGCAGCCCCCGCTCCGCTCCACTTCAGCCTCCGCTCCTGCATGCCTGATCCAGCTTGTGTCTTCGGCTAAGTGAGCAGATGTTCCGAACATCTGCAATCTGTTCTTCACTGTGTTCTTCACTGTGTTCTTCCCTTAAATGATCCTGTGTTCACTGGGTTCACTGTTTTAATTGTATTCTTCACTGTTCTTCACCGTCTTTTCTTAATTAAATGCTCGATCTCGAGCTGGGAAAATACTCGTCCGAGCAACGAGCCGTTCTGAGTACTCCAATACTCGAATGAGCATCAAGCTCGGACGAGTATACTCGCTCATCACTAGTTACAATTATAAAATATACAGTTACATACAAATTCAACTTAAGAACAAACCTACAGACTATCTGGTACATAATCCGGGGACTTCCTGTACTTTCTCAGATACAGGCACACGCACTCCTAGTTTTACCTATGGCTTTCAGCAGTCCAGAACTCTTTTATTCTGTTTATGAGGCTGTATTTATCTGCTATTGACAATTGTTTGCAAATTCGTACTACAGTTGGGACTAGGGACTTACTGTGACTAAATGTGTACCAGAAGGTTGATATTTGGACAGTTTTGTCCAATAAATCAAATCAGTTGACTGTAATATCTGCTGACAACAGATCATACTCAACAGATCTAGAACAAGTGTGTCACTAAAGTAAAGTAAGGTTTTTGAAATAGCACAAGGACACTAGTATTTCTGGCTGAAACTGGATGCAATAAGGGGGGATTGACAGTTTACCTAAAACAAGCAGAACCAGTAACAGAGAGTGTTTTGGTTTACCAAGATACTTGCACATGTAGTTAAGAATGATGAGACATTCAGAGGTATGCAGACATATTTCAGAACATGTTAGAACTACTAAGCTATTCGCAGTAAATATATAAAATTCTATATAATTTTCTATATAATTTTCTATAATGAACATTTATGAGACGCTTACTTTATAGCACTAAATGTCCCAAGAACCATGCCTGGCTTTAAAGTTTGATTGTAAGATATCATTATTTTCATAAAGAATCTATGCAAGTAAATGCATGACTCAGATTGAATCATATCTTGACAATACTATTACAATCAGAGGTTGCTCCTGCAGGTCTAAGAAAAATGCAAATAAGTTTTCCAAGGTGTTAAATGGAAAACAATACCTCCTTTTGCTACCTTGAAAGGCAGCCCCCTTAACATCAAGTATGACCTACAAGAAGTCTAAAAACATGATGTGGGATTAAGCCAAACCAGTATATCTATACAGTTGGGAGTCTGTTCCTTATGGAATAGATATACTGGTTTGGCTTAATCCCACATCATATTTTTAGACTTCTTGTAGGTCATACTTGATGTTAAGGGGGCTGCCTTTCAAGGTAGCAAAAGGAGGTATTGTTTTCCATTTAACACCTTGGAAAACTTATTTGCATTTTTCCCAGAATTCCCTGGTGGAGCATTAATGGCTTTAAGTCTCCACATGCCTTTAAGGTGGCCTTAATTGGCATTGTCTCCTTAAGGAGAACACCTACTGTCTGATGCAGGTCTAAGATGAAGTCTTATGGGAACATGTTAGGTATAGGGTCCCTTGTTCACTGCTTTTGACCTGAGGATAGGCCATCAATATAAATTCCTGGCCAGTGCCTTCAAACTGATGACAACTGAAATACGGAACTAAAGAAATACAATGTAAAACTACAAATTTGTCTACTAGCATTGTGCTCTCAGTTGCTAAAGGCAACAAAACAGTATCCAAAATAGTTAATAAATGTGGTACACACAATTTTGACACATTAGGATAGATTTATTAAAAATGCTGCAGACAG
Organism: Engystomops pustulosus; assembly: GCF_040894005.1. Classification (NCBI taxonomy): domain Eukaryota; kingdom Metazoa; phylum Chordata; class Amphibia; order Anura; family Leptodactylidae; genus Engystomops; species Engystomops pustulosus. The sequence goes on from NC_092412.1 coordinate 133,169,815, forward strand.
TCTTGTGTTGCACCAGATCAATCAGTGTATCATGCTAAATGATAAATCATTCATTTCATCATACATTACTTGGCATAGCGTACGCCAGAAAACTAAGCCAAGATTTTGGTGCATTTGCATAATTATTGGGCCAAAGCACCTCCATTTTTTCAAGGGTCACACCCCATTTTTCATACTAGTCAGAAAAGTGTCTAGAAAGGGTTTAAAGTCCTTATTCTGTTAGCAACTGTTTGATAGATCTCCACCACTTTGTTTAGTAAATCTGCCACACAGTGTCTTGGTCTAGATTCCCCTCTAACCAAATATAACCAGTATTGTGTTTGTGTGGGGGATTGTTGTAAACATTTTTGTAATATATTTTATTAAAAAAGAGACAGCCGGCAATGTTCCCTCTTGTAGAGTTCCATAGTGCAGCGTATATAATATGTGTCTATGGAGCTGACTATGAGCTTACATCTAAACTCCCTGTGTTTGTTTAAGGGACATATTCTGTAGGTATAGAAATAGTTACGAATTAGCTTCATATATGTCTGAGGTGGATGGAGCTTTGAAGGCTTTCAGATACACTGCTAATTGCAGGAGAAGAAGCACAGAGAAGCTGCTTTCCTGAATAAAGTAGATTATAAAGTTTTCTGTTATAACCTACACTATTCATTTTTGAAATGTACTTTAAAATACGGGTATTTATTTTCTGCCTACCAATTTGGCCTATGTTCATGATATAAAATGTACCGTAGTCTGTTATGCTGTTATCTATTCATCGATCCAAGCTTCATGATATAAGACTAGTACAGTAATAACAGTTAAAAATTACCCCGAAAAAGCTCAAAGTAAATATAACAAGTTAAAATGTCAATACTCATGGGTCAGTCATGTTCAGGTCACCAAGAATTGAGCCAAACTTCTGGCAGCTGGTAATGGAGGTCAGTCCTATTCTACTGATGTCACCTATTTGCTTATCTGATGCTGCTTTTCTGATAAAATTGTTGACGAACATCATGTTAGATTAGTGATGTCTGTTACTGGACAGTAGAAAACAATGGGGCTCATTTACTTACCCGGTCCTGTCGCGATCCAGCGGCGCATTGTCCGACGAGGATTCGGGTCTGCCCGATATCCACTAGGTGTCGCTGCTGCGCTGAAGTCCGCCGGAATTCACCTTCGTCCTGGTGTATGTGAGTGCTATTCTTGCGACACAATTTTTTTTTTTTAAATTCCGCCCCCCGTTTCTGTCACCGATGTGCCACAATCAGATCGTGTGTGCCAAAATCCCGGGGCAATTCGACGCAAATCAGAAATATTCTGGAAACCAGACAAAAATGCGTGATTCGGACCCTTGGTAAATGAGCCCTAATATGTTTTATACCTTTAATATTATTACAAAGTTAGTCAATTGAGACACAGTGCTGGGAAGAGAAATTCTCCCAGCATTTTAGTGCAGAAGTGACCTTCTTGGGCTCTTTGTGTTTGCATTTTTGCAGAACAGTAACACTATTTAATAACAAAAATAAGAAGACTGGAATTTGTCAGTATGCTTCAAGTTACATTAGGGAAAACATAGTCCACAATCACATAAGACAGAATAGTGCCAGAAATAACCTTCTTGTATCTACAGGTGTCTGTAATCTTTCATAACAAACTGTAACTAAGGCCAAATTAAAATGTGATAGCGCCAACAAATAAAAGCCTTCTATGAGTCTGCTAGGTTCTGATTTGTAACATAATAACTTACAAGGATTTTCAAATGAAAATCCTATTGCTTAGACTGACTTAAAACGGACTTAAGATTTCTTAAAAACATGTTTACCTCTACAGAAGTTTAGAGCAAAATGCCATTTACGGTATGTGACATCGGTACTGAAAGGGTTAAAGGGGTTTTCCCACAAAAACATGTTAGGGCCTAACTTGCTGATTAGTGGGGGCCTCAGTACTGAGACCCCTACAGATTGCGAAAAAGAGGGGTCCGACCTCGTTGCTCCATAAGAGTAATGAAGCAGACTGGAACACATGACCGTGCTGCTCCTTTTATCTCTATGGAGCTGACGGAGATCGCCTAGCGTGGCGCCCGGCAATTTCCGTTTGCCCCATAGAAATTAATGGAGCAGAACGGGTCATGTGCGGACGTCTCGTTTTTTCGTTTTTTCCGATCTGCAGGGATCTCAGCACTGAGACCCCCACTGATCATCAAGTTAGGCCCTAATATGTCTTTGTGGGAAAACCCTGTTAACCCTTTCAGTACCGATGGTCATTGGTGCCGGAAAAACCAGGTCAATTTTTGACGTTTTGCTATGCACTTCTTTAAATGACGATATCTCTGTAAAAGCATTACATAACAAATTTTACTTAGTTTTTTTCAAGACATGTGAGACTTTGTCAATAATTGACTAGAAATGTGAAAAAATAAGCGTTTTTGTCATTTTTCCAATTAAAGTGTTTTTTAATAAGTGTTTTACCAAACTATGTCATAAATATGTACAGCATTATTCCATTACCCTTTCCCAAGTTCAGCTACAGATGCAGAGGGTGCATGTACTTCTGCAGTAATGAAAAGTGAAAGTCTCTCCTGTAGCTTCTTCTATATTCTACCTTCAGCTGACAGATATATGTCTATATCTCCTGAACCCTTGCACCTAAAAACAAAATTCTGATGCCATATTGAAGAGAGTCTCCCCTTGAATAGAATATATGGATTGTGTATGCATCCTTAACAGAACTGTAGATATCCACTCTTAGGCTACATTCACACTGCCATTGTCCGCCCGTACTGTACCGTAGCGGGCAATGGCAGTGCACGGGGAGAGGAGGAGGAGGTGAGCCAGCTCACCCCCGCCCCTCTCCATAGAGATACATGGCGCACGGCGCCGTATTACGGGAAAAGATAGAACATGTCCTATTTTTTCCCGGGTACGGAGGCGTACCGTGCGCCCGTTGCTGTCTATGGAGGACGTATATCGGCCGTATATACGTCGGCCGTATATACATCCTCCATATACGGTAGTGTGAATGTAACCTTAAAGTTACAATCGACAATAGAAAGCTGTACATAAAAATAAACTTTTTAGTACAAATTTAAGGGTGGATATCTCTGGCTGTGTGAAGCATCCATACACAATCCATATATCATGTTAAAGGGGAGATTCTCCTGTTTAATTTGAAGTTTGAAGTGTGCTCCCCTCCAGCCGGTCAGCTGAAGGCAAAATGTAGAAGGAGCTGCAGGAAACACTTTCACTTTTCAATATTGCAGAAGTACATGCACCCTCTGCATCTGTAGCTGAACCTGGGATAAAGCTATAGATATTTCTAACATAGTTTGGTAAAATTATAGTTTTCTACAAACACTTTAATTGGAATTCTGAAGACAGACAACTGCCCTTCCAGACCCTCCCCACTGTGTTTCAATAAGCAAGTGTTGTGACCCACAAAAAAACTTTCAAAATGTAGGACATAGTCATATAGCTTATGAGTTACTGGATGGTTGGTTTACATCATTATTTTTAGTACACTTTTTTCGGGTATTCATCACAGAACAATTCCAATTCACCAGTATGCCATGTTTATAAAGAATACAAAACAGAGAGCTGAAAGGCTGGATCACAGCCATCCTTGTATCACTTATCCGACTGTTCAAGTGGCAGGATCTGTATGTACAGTACAGCATGATACATTCCGTATGAGACACTTCATCTAAAAGAGTCTAATGTCTCCTCCATTTTTTCAATGACATAATGAATGGTGATGAAAGAATGGTGATAATAGTTGTGGGTATTCATCCAGTAACAAGTAGGTGAAGCCTATATTTACTTACAGCAGCATGTTTATAAAATGAATTATGTTATCTAGTGTTGTAAAACAGTCAAGGTTACTTACCATTAATACTGTTGAACTATGTTCCAACAGATAAGAATGTATATATCCACAATATAAACAGTTGACAAGGGTAAATTACCTTATATAATATTGCAGGGTGTTTGTTGTCATACTACTTACAAATTCTTTTTATGTATAAATCTTATCAACTGTAAGACAATGTCATGGAAATGGCAATTCAGTTATTGAAATTACCAACAGGCTAAATACATTGGAATGACACATTGGAATCAAGGGTCCACTGCTGAGCATACATGTCACACAGCTGGAGGGAACACGACATAAAGGGGCACATTTACTCACCTGTCCAACAAAGTTCCCCAAAAGTGCATTGTCTGACGATCATGCATTCTGGCGCAATTCACTAAGATCGTGTGCCCGATATTGTGCATGTATCGCTTCCCCGCTCAGGCCCCCGGAGTTCACCTTCTTCTTCGTGGTGCATTGTCTTGCGACACAAATTGAAATCCCGCGCTCAGTCCGAATGAGAGGGATCGCCTGCCCCCTGATTTCTGTTGCATGAAAGCCAGCGCAGCTGAGCCAAAATCTGATCGCATGCGACACAATCCCAGTGCAGACCCCTGTTAAATACCTGTCACAGCCGTGCAAAACCCCAACACATCAGAAATTCAGACGAAAGTGCATGCGTGGACCCTTAGTAAATAAGCCTCATACTGTGGAGAAAGAGGCAAAAACTATGTGAACCTAGCATTACCTTTGTGCCAATAACATTATACAGGATACAGTCCTGTAGACCTGTCAACATAGATACCATAGTAAACATAGTTATGTTTTGGAAATTAATCCAGATGTAGTTAGTTCTGAAGACCTAGATACATGGGGGGCATTTGTTAATATGTGGTTCATGTTCTTTTTTCTGTCACCTGACCTGTGATTTGATATTGTGGTGCATGGCCATAATTTTATTTATTAATTTAAAAATGAGTGTAAGAAATTACACTCCAAATTCAGTAAGGAGTATAGATATATACTTGCTTTTGGAAGGTCTAAACATACAAACATGAAAATTGCACCACAAAAAGGTCTAGGAAAATAATAAATGCATGAAATGCGCCGGGAAACAAATGCTTCTCCCAAATAACGAGACAAAAAAAAAAAGAAACGTGAGGGTTGGAAAACAGAGCTTTTTGTGGTACCGACACTATGGGGGAGATTTACTTACCCGTTCCTTGGAGCTCACTTAAAGAGCATTGTCTGTCGATAATGCACTCTGCGCAATTCAATAAGATCATGCCCCGATATCCTGCATGTGTTGCTTCTCCGCTCAGGCCTGCCGGAGTTCACCTTCTTCTTCCCGGTCTATGTAAGTGCAACAATGTCTTGCAACACAATTTGAATCTTAAATCCCGCGGTCAGTCTTGAATCAGTCTTATTGTCCGACGGCCCTCCCCCTGATTTCTGTCGCTTGAAAGCCAGCCAGGATGAAAATCCGATCATGTGTGACACAATCCCAGCGCATACCTCTTTTTTTATACCGGTCAAAGCTGCGCAAATCCCAAAACCAAAGGGATCGCCCAGCAAAAAACTGTTGCAAAAGCTTTAATACATTACCCCTCATATAAACACTAAATACCACATCAAAATATTTAAGTTGCAATGTTTTATTCATTAAAAAAGGAATGTGCTGAGAACAATAAAACATGAAAATATCCACTAAAAACCAAAATGAATATACCATGTGAGTCTGGAATGGAATGCTACTGACAATCAAAGTGGAATGGCAGGGCAATCCATAGCATCAATGCCTTCCTCTTGCAGAAACTGATGACACATTACAGCCACACGAGGCTTTACATTGTCATGCATTAGAAAGAACCCCAGGCCAACTGCACCTACATATGGTCTTACAATGGGTCTGAGGATCTCATCCTGGTACCTAATGGCAGTCAGGCTACCTCTGGCTAGTATATGGAGGGCTGTGCGACGCTCCAAAGAAATGCTTCCCCACACCATTACTGACCCACTGAAAAACCGGTCATGCTGGAGAATGTTGTCAACGACAAAATGCAATTGAATTGGAATGTGTGAACGCAGCCTTGGAGGGCAGATTTTGCAGGTACTGTGTTACGTGTGCATACCTACTGGGATACAAGAACAGTTTGGAAAGAAACCCTTCAATGAATGTAACAATGGTTATACAGAGTATTTGAACCCTACGGGTATTCCACAGAATTCACAAATCAGGACAAGCCAGAAAAAGTTGCCTTGTTGGCCAACCTTTTTCGCAAGTCAAGAATAATACATCCAAAAATCCAAAAGCAGAATGTTCCAATCTTATAAATAACGCATAACTTTTAATTGTTACTCATAAAATGTCTTCAATAAGAACCACATTAAATTAGTGTCAACCATCTAATAAAGAGGAATACCTAAAGCCTCATCGTGTCCTAGTTCATTATTGTAAAAAATATTAAATGATGCATAATTTTAAAGCCACAGACTTAGTAAACAGGACAAAGATAAAGTAACCGGGTGGACCAGTCTTCAATGTGTAGTCTTCTGATTGAGTGTGTCCAGCTAGTGTCCTGACCCCTGCAAAAAAGCTCCCATCCTAACAAGGACAGTACCAGTATTGTCCTTGACAAATTCTGTTAGTCCCTAATATCTAATTCCTAGGCGTTTCATACGTCGTGTGACACAATCATCAGGGGAATAAAGTAATATAGTGGATTCTGCAGTCTTGATATAGAATATGGCTATTCAAGCTCCACATCACAGGGTTAAAATGAAAACCCAAACGAGCAGTGACTTATGTAATACATATTATTCTAGCATGGGGACTAGATGTACTTGGCGTGGGCACTATAGTCTTGTGCACTCGCCACTTTTAAAATTGATACTGACCGCCCCTATGTTCAGTCTGGAATCTGATAGGCTGGAGACACTACTCCGTCATAGAGTGGGAGGGGCTACGGGCCTCCCCTATATCAAATCTGGAGTCTGATAGGCTGGGGAACTTTATTCCATAGAATTTAACAGCCTACAAAATTAAAAATTAAATGTTTCAAAAATAAAACGTCATTTTACATTGAGTAGGGTACTTTACATGTTATCCAGGCATACCTTGTCTTTTTTATATGTTTTATAGTTCTACAAATTAGCTTAGAAACAAAGCCAACTCTGTTGCTGCATCTGATTTCTTCTGAATAAAGATTCTTTCTTAAATGAATGTCAGTTATTGTGAAAAAAGTTGTTTATGACTGGCATAGAAAATAAGGAAAGAGGTGCACCTGCAGGCATGGCCCCACTGCTGGTGAGTTAGGAAAATTATTCCAAAAATCTAACTACTACTGAAGCAACCCTGGGGTCTATGAACATCTGCCGAGACTGACATAGAAATGAGGGGGGAAAGCCTCTTAAACATTGCAGTTATGTTTCCTCCTTGTGAGTTGCTGGATGTCAAACTGGTCTGATCACTATATAGAGAACAGAGCTGTCTACATCCCGTTCCATTCTCTGCTTATCACTTGCTGAGAAATGCTGAGCAGTTAGGTGCTGGGAGTGGAACCCCTCCCAATTTAATATTAAGAATAACATCTTTATATTTCTATAGGATGTCTAGCATATGTATATTTTAGCCTTGTAAATGCCCATGTTAATTTTCCTATAGATAGGCTATTTATATGTTTTCCCAGAATTTAAAAATGTCCAATTCATTCTTCCATTGGGAACACACAATAGCAGCCAGATGTATGCTAAATCGACACTTTTTCACAATAAAAATGTCATTTGTATTTTTGTAAAGTTCAAGGTAAAAAAATAAAACCCCTACAATATTTATATGCACTTTCTGGTACATACCGTAATTTTGGGGCATCTGTAATTGATGAGATTTATTAACTCTTTGTTGGTATAGGAAATAAAAATCATACATTTTTGGTAAGATGTTTTTGCTTTTTTTTGGGTCATTCAACATACCATAAAAATTATACATCATTTTTATTCTATGGGATGCCACGACTATGGAGATATCTCATTTATATGGCTTTTTTATTTTTCCCAATTTTAGTGAATAAAAACTAATGCGGACAAAATCTTGTGCATTTTATCATCTTTTCAGAGGCATAAGGTTTTTATTTTTCTGCTGACAAATCTGGTTAAGGGCGTTTTTTGTGAGAAGAGTTCTTTGAAACGGTAACATTTTCTATCCCTTTTTACAGCATTTTTTTAAGGGAATTCATAAAAAATAAAATTTGGGGGGTTTAATTTTTTAACGTGTGTTCTTTATACTTTATTAAGTATTTGTATGGGAAAGTGACATTTTAGGGGCTTATATTTTATTTTATTTTAATGTTTTAAACTTATTTTTTTAAACTTTTTTTGCTCTATACAAACTTGAACTTGAATCAGTGATGTTCTGATCTCTGGTTCAAGTCCAATACACTGCTCTACAATACCAATGTATTGTAGTGCAGTGTAAACTGTATGCCATGCTCATTCATGCACAGACAGTTACAGTCAGAAGTGATCTGACTGATGGACACATTGGGAAGCCCCTTAGACAAAAGGCAGACCTCGGATCCCTGGTTAGCGGCACCGGGGGTCCTATCTTTCGGGGGAACACCCTTACATGCCGCAGTCATGCTTGACAGTGGTGTGTAAGAAGTTAACACTCGCGATTGGAGGATGTTTGAGCTTGGTGTCACAGGCTGTCCGCCTCTGAATTCAACCTAAAAAAGCTTTAACTCCCTAAATGTTGTTTTTTGTCCACTTTTGCCACTTCCTGACAATGGAGATGTGGCAGGGGCTGGCGAAAGGAGCCCTGACAGATATATAATCTCTTATGCCTGTTTTCTGGCATAAAAGCTCACTACGAGTGACTTTTGAAACCCACAAAAACAAAGCCACTAGAAAATGGTGCAACTGTGTTTTTTCATAAATTACACCATAAATTGGAATTTTTTTCCAGCTTCACTGTACACTGAAAAGAACATTAAATGGTCTCACCAGGAAGTACAATGTGTCCCCTAGAAAACATACCTGTGTGGCTCTGTAAATGCCAAAATATTAAAGATATGGCTTTTAAAAGGGGTGACTGTGTAATGCTGAATTTATATAAATATAGAAGAACATTATTGTAAACAAGCAATTTGTGGTCTTAAATCCACATGACAAGTTCTCTTTAAGGAATATGTCTTATGAATGCATTTAGCATTTTACATTATTTATAAGGATTTACAGTTGGAGACATTTAATTTGCTTTTTATCTACTATGCAATAACACAGCATTTTAGTGATATAGCAATCAGCCGAAAAGGTTCAATGTGACTTTTACAGTGAACTTGATCATCTGTTTCACCCCGCATTAGGTATGTGTTTAGTTGCAGGAGTCCTGATATAGCAAACACAACCTTTGGAGTAATCTGATGATGTGTCTAAAAGGGCAATAGAACTTACACGTGTCAGTATATAAACATAAATAAACTGAACTGATAGCATAAACCCAGAATATAATAAAATCGTACCTTATGTATTAATAAAGAGAACATTTACATGTTTTCTCTAATTTTAATAATAAAGTTTATGCATTTATTGGAGCTATCAAATGATTTTGATCTAAAGACTCTCTGTAGAAAAATCTATTGCTTCTTTTGTTTGTAAAAATTAGGTTCTAATGAAAACTTTGCGATGAAGAAAATATAACTGCAGAGCCCTAATGAGAAATCTATAGCTGGAATTAGTTTGATATGTAATTGCCTCATATAGGTGTTTCACAAATATAAATCAGTAATAAAAAGCGTTTTGGTCCAGGTACTCCTGATATTTCAATTTGATATTCAATGTACAGTACATGACGCTCCATTTTAGAGAACCATAATACTTTAAGAGCCCGATTACAGCTTCAACTCAGCAACTGGTCTGTTGGTTTCTATAAAAGTCATGGGGGGGGGTTATTTGCAGGTGTAATGACCATAGTATAGATCCTACATTTTCTAGTTTAATTTTCAGTTTAGTGATGATAGATGTGTCCTATTTTCTCAGGACAAACAATGTTTCTCAGGACTTCTTTTATTATAACTCTATATAAAAGTTATGCAAATCACCCTGAGGCGCTCAGGCTACGACCACCCGAACGCCTCAGGGAGCCTAGTATTTTAATGTATGCACTCCACTAGTAGTACTAGCGGTCCAGCATGTCACTTATCTATGTGCTCGGGGGGAAGGGCTGGAGGACCCAGGCAGTGCCGCTTCCGTACAAGGGAATGCATACATTAAAATACTAGGCTCCCTAAAGTGTTTGTGTGACATAGTCTTAGCGCCAAAGGCTAATTTGCATAACGTTTATGACTCTATATTTCAGCGGGATACAGAGTTATAACAAAAGAAGTCATGAGGAACTAGGACACATCTTCCATCACTAAACTAACAGATGTCCTTTAAATAATCCTCAGGCTGGAGAAACATTATCATTTTGGCCTCAGTCTGCCCTAACAAAAACAATGTAGGTATCATGTACACTGAACAGTTACAGTCTATAAATATCTTGCATAATGTAACTGTAGAAATTATGGTGATGAAGTGTTTCAACAGGGTGTCTTAGTGGTTAGCATTACAGCCTTGCAGCGCTGGGGACCTGGGTTAAAATCCCAGTGTCAACATCTGCAAAGAGTTTGTATGTTCTCTCCGTGTTTGCGTGGATTTACTCCGGGTACTCCGGTTTCCTCCCACACCCCAAAACAATTAGATTGTGAGCCCCATTGGGGACAGGGACCCATTATAAATAAAGGAATGATTATTATAAGATCAGATCCCTTTTCCCATCCAATAGGAACAACCATTTGACTCTTTTAGATATAGCATCGTAAAACTACTATTGCTCTAAGTAATAACTGCATCCTCGCTGTCTGCTGTACAATGTGGTGTTGTCCTTTTAATAGGCTGGGCTCTCTTGTCAGCTCACCCCATCGGCAGATAAACTTTTGCCAGGCTTTGGCAACACAGAGAATGAAGCAATGCTCATAGACAGAAGAGCCCTTGGACTGTTTGCACATTCCAAGATGCTTGAAATTAGGAAACAAGAGTGAATTAGCCAGGCATCAAATAACCCAATAACCCTCTAAAAGCTGTAGTGTGTTTATCCGTCATTTTTCCTCCAAATGATTTATGATGATAGCTAAATGGATAGAGAAAAGAAAATCCACAGCAGCACAGTGTCCAAGGTGGCCCCTCCAAAGAAGGGGGGGAGCCCAGGGTAAGAACTCATGTAGACATAAAATCCAAAAATAAAGCAGCACTTCAAGTCCAATAAAATTAAAAGTGAAGTAGAGTTTATTCCAAAACCAACGATGTGTTACCACTGATACTGTATAGTAATAATTATTTATTTATATAGTGTACACAGATTACGCAGCGCTGCACAGAACTTGCCAAATTGGTCCCCATACCCAATGGGGCTCACAATATAATCAACCTACCAGTATGTTTTTGGAGTGTGGGAGGAAACCAGAGGACCCAGAGGAAACCCACGCAAACTTGGAGAGAACATACAAACTTTTTGCAGATGTTGACCCTGGGACTTTAACCCAGGTTCCCAGCACTGCAAGGCTGTAATGCTAACCACTAAGCCACTGCGCCTACTGTATGTGAAACACATAGGCTCTCGTGGTCTGCATAGTCATAATTGACCTTGTCCATATATTTATTGACTATGTGGTTGACTTGTCCTGTATATGACATGTATATTCAAGTAGGTCTTTTGCTGACCACTTTGGTACATTTTCATTATTAATATATTGAACTTAGGGTATGCCATAAGCCCTGTGTGTATGTTCTTTTGAGAGTCATTTGTTATACTTGATTCAATAAAGATTTAAGTTGAGTACAGTAAAGGTCCGTTTGTAACTAGGTGTCATCTGTGTTCTTAAGACGGGGACCGCCTGTATTCTTTTGTGGGTATTCTGAGTTTTTGTAGCACATATAGGGGTTTATGTCTCCCCATATTTTTTTATATATATAGGTGTTAATTCCAGGGGCGTAACTACGGCGGTAGCAGCCATAGCAGCCGCTATGGGGACCACAGTGTCAGGGGGCCCCGTCATCCGACCAGACACATTCCCCTGAGGAAGCTGCGATCTGAGGCGGAACGCGTGGGGCATCCTGTCCTGAGCCCTCCACCTCACACCTCCCGGTAAATTTAGCTTGGACCAGTGTTTGTGGGGCTACAATACGCACACCAGCCATCACGGCACAGAGGAATATCATGCACATTTGTGCATACATTGCTATATATCCTCAGGCCGGATGCGCTGACAGTGACCACACTACTATAGCCTACAAACACAGGCCCAGCCTTTATACCTTCATATACATTTTTGGAGTTAGTGTTGTTAGATTGGTTTGTGGGGGGGTGTTGGGCTCCAGGTGATTGTGTATGCATGGGTGCACTGGGGTGCATCCTTTTTAAATGATTTTATCACTTTGTGTCCTGTTGTTGTTTGTTGTATGTCCATTCTTTTCAATAAAGTAATTTTTTGATGTTTTGCTACCTTACACATGCTTTCTTGTCTTCAATTGTATAGTTCATTTGCGCATGTGTGTAGCCCTTGATTGGGTTTAACCACCTTGTTTAGATCCCAACTCCGTTCACATAAAAAGGCCAGATAGAATATCCAAAAACAATCAATATTTATTAGGCACACATTCAAGCAAAACTACACAACACACAAAGAATAAAAACACTTAAAATGGTACAATACCAAATTGTACTCACAACCCTTGGGCTGGAACAAAATAGTTCCCCCAGCCCACAACCTGCTCTAGCCTCAAACGTATGCACCATGCAATAGCTAAACAATCACTGTCAAAACAGTAGATATCTATGGTGAAAATTAGCGACACCTAAAAATTTGTGCAATATGTAGCGAGTCTAGTGTGTGCAGTGCAGGAAGGTGAGGGACATTTTAAGACTAAGTGACTAGGGCAGCATAAGCTGTGTATGGCAAGCAGTGTCGCTATATAACTGGCCAAAGTAAATGCGACTGTAGTCTAATCTTTTTCATATCAGCGTAGACACTTTATCAGTGTCTGATGTACTATACACACTTGTAATCAGTCAAAAGCAATAAAAGCAATATAATAACATGAACACTGTAAATTATTTCCCTGGAAAGTCATAATACAATAATGTGGGTATGGATCCAGCACTGGCGCTCCAGGAGAGCTGATGTTCTGTGTTGTAGTATGGATGGCATCTGACCTCTGACCAATCAGGGGCAGTCACAGCCTAATCAAAACTATGGCACGTTGCTGATCAGCCATTGATTGGCTTCTGGTCATGTGCCACCTTCCACATGTCATACACTAGATGCCCTGCTGGAGCTACAGCACTGGATGAGCCAGGATAAAACAAAGTAGTATTTCATGGAAATCTACCACTTTCCTCACTTACGGTAGTTTTAATGCAAACACAGCTAGCTACATGCTGGCAGTGTGATCCTAAACAGGATCTTATCTTCATTAGCATGCAAAATAATTAAATCTGTAGAAAATTGCATTTTAAAAATATTTAAATGAGGCTCCAAGCTACTCATGCTCCCTCGTCGTATCTAACAGAGGAGGGAATAAGCACCAGCAAGAGTCAAGAATAATTATAAGACATGGGAACGCAAATGGTTTTGACTACTTCACAAGAGCACCCGAGCTTATTTAAATATTTTTATAAAGCTATTTTCTCCAGATTTAATGATTTTGAGGGCTAGTGAAGATATGAACCTGTTTCAGTCTCTTACTGTCATGTGCATTAAAACTAGGCAAGGCAAATGGTAGATTTTCTTTATAGGAAAAAAAAAACCAAAAAGTATACCAAAAAAAAAAAAACATACTCACCTGTGCTCCTCTTCATTCTGATCTCGGAGCTGGTCTTTTTTAATGTTAACACGCCAGGATCTTCTAATTAGCAGCCCGAAGCAAGATGTCTAAAGCTACGGGCTGCTGATTATAAATAAGTCTCAGTGCTTTTACTTATCAGTGACGTTATTTATTATTCCATGCACTGGGAAGCTGGAAAAATTGCAATTGTGATTAAATTGGCAAAATAAACTAATTTGTGTCACTTTCTTGCGGGCTCAGTTTTTACGACTTTCACTGTGCGCTCCATATGATACATCTACTTCATTCTTTGGTTGGTATGATCACGGTGATACCAAAAATGTTATAGGTGTAATTGTAATTTAATACATTTTCAAAAATTAAAACAATGGGGCATATTTACTTGCCCGGTCCCTGCGCGATCGCTGAGGTGCGTTGTCCGACGAGGATGAAGCCTGCCGTGATTCAACAATATTGTGCGTCCGAAATCCTGCATGTGTCGCTTCCCCACTCAGGACCGCCGGAGTTCACCTTCTTCTTCCCGGTGAATGTAAGCGCATGTCTTGCGACACAATTTAAATTTTAAATCCCGCGCTTAGTCCAAATCAGTCGGGTTGTCCGACGGCCACGCCCCCCGATTTGTATTGCATGAAATTCGGTGCAATTACGCCAAAATCCGATCATGTGCACCAAAAACCCGTTAAATGCGGCGCAAAACGGAAATAGTCGGTATATTGCAGTATATGGTGTTTTTTTTAACACAAGATTCTATGCAACTTGCCACTGGCACATTTAAACAAATCTGCAGAAGCCATAAAGCCTCAGGTCTTACAGAGACCCGAGATGGTCATGGCAATCAATCGCTGCTCCCCAATGATGTCACAGGGAATGACGATCTTAACAAAGATGGAGGCGCCTCCTTCGCTACCCTCTTTGAAATGCCACCTGCAGCAATCACTCCTTTAAAAGATGGCATGTGATCACTGCTGCCAATCAGCAGCCTCAGCATTCATCTGTTTCCATGTAAATGATGAGGCCAGTAACTGGCAGTGTCAGTCATTGTGGTTTTCAGGAGATCTTGCGCATTTGCAGTGTATCTGTGATCTCAAAACCGACACTGCATCTACTGTGGCGGCTCTTAGATCACAGGAGCACAGGAGCGAAATTTCCAGGTAGCTGGAGAATGAAGTTACCATTAGGAGGAATGGCTGGAACGCCCTTTGTAAGCATCACCATCTTGTTTACGATCATCACTGGCTAAACATCATTGGTTGCAATGACAGCCTTGGGTCTTTGTAAAAAAGTTTTTCAAAATTTAACAATATTTTTTAAGAAAAACTAAAAATTCAAATTACACCCCTTTCCCGAGAACTGATATAAATCTAAATAAACAGTAAAAATCACAAACATGTTAGGTATTGTTGTTGCCCAAAATGCTCAATGGTTAAAAATGGTTCGATGGTTAAAAATGGTTACTTCCGGTGGTGAACCCCATAACGGAAAATAGCAACCAAATGTCATATGTCACATAATTTTTTTTTATAAAAAGTGATCAGAAGGTGGCACAGTCCACAAAATGGCAGCAATGAAAACGTTCTATCTTTGCAAAATATGACGTCTTACAATTTTTTTTTTCGTACACATTGGGGCACATTTACTAAGGGAGCCGCATTTCCGTCGGGTTTCTCATATTTTTCCATTTTGCGTTGAATTGCCCCGGGTCTTTGGCGCACACGGTCGGATTGTGGCGCATTGGCCCCGGCTTACATGCGACAAAAATCAGGGGGCGTGCGACAACCCTACTGATTCGGACAAACCGCGGAATTTAACTTTCAAAATTGTGTCGCACTTACATGCACCGGGACACATCGACACATGCAGGAAATTGGACGCACAATCCTAGTGAATGGCGGCAGCTACGAATCCTCGTCGGACATTCCGGATCGGCGGCGTCGATGGGAGTAAATGTGTCCCATTGTTTTAATTTTGAAAATGTATTAAAACACAATAAAACCTATATAAATTTGTTATCACTGTGATCGTACTGAATCAAATAATAAAGAAGATGTATCACTTGGAGTGCACACAAGAAAGTGTGTTTTTTTGCCAATTTCACCACATTTGAAACATTTTTCCAGCTCCCCAGTACACGGCATGGAATAATAAAATAACATTCCGTATATACTCATGTATAAGCCGAGTTTTTCAGCACAAAAGAGGTGCTGAAAACCTCACTTTGACTTATACACAAGTCAATAAAAAAAAGAAGCTGATGCTCAGCACAGCTCCTAATGTCCCCGATGCGCTCCTCTTTTGTCTTCCCTGCGGCTCCTCTTCTTTCTTCGGTGTTCTGTACAGCAGGCAGGGACGCGGCCATGTCATCTTCCTGGTCGGCGTATACTATGATGCGGCCGCTGATCATAGTATCATAGTATCATAGTATATAAGGCTGGAAGGAGACTCAAGTCCATCAAGTCCAACCTTCAAGAATTAAATAAATGTTTTATCCCCATAACCCATGATATTTTTTCTCTCCAGAAAGTCATCCAGGCCTCTCTTAAACATGTACATAGAGTCGGCCATAACAACCTCCTGCGGCAGAGAGTTCCATAGTCTCACTGCTCTTACAGTAAAGAACCTTTGTCTATGGTGATGGTAGAATCGCCTCTCCTCTAGGCGTAGAGGATGCCCCCTTGTCCTGGTCACAGGCCTAGGTATAAAGCGATCTTTGGAGAGATCCTTGCACTGTCCGTTCAGGTATTTGTACATTGTAATGAGGTCTCCCCTCAGTCGTCTTTTTTCTAAACTGAATAATCCCAAATTTTGTAATCTGTCATTGTATTCTAGTCCCCCCATTCCTCTAATAATCCTGGTTGCTCTCCTCTGCACCCGTGATGATGTCATAGTATGCACTGCCCGGAAGATAACATGGCCGCGTCCCTGCCTGCTGTACAGAAGACCAAAGAAAGAAGAGGAGCCGCGGGGAAGACAGAAGAGGAGCGCATCGAGGACATCGGGAGCTGTGCTGAGCATCGGGGCCTCCGGAGGGTGAGCAGGGGGCAGGCTGGGCTGGCTGTATAATACAGGGGGCAGGCTGGGCTGGCTGTATACTACAGGGGGCAGGCTCGACTGGCTGTATACTACAGGCGGCAGGCTGTATACTACAGGGGGCAGGCTGGTTGTATACTACATGGGGGCAGGCAGGCTGTATACTACATGGGGGCAGGCTGGCTGATTACTACATGGGGGCAGGCTGGCTGCATACTACATGGGGGCTGGGTGGCTGAATACTACATGGGGGCAGGCTGGCTATATACTACTGAGGGCTTGCTGGCTATATACTGGGGGGGGGGGCTGTGACCAATGCATTTCTCACCCTCGGCTTATACTCAAGTCAATAGGTTTTCCCAGTTTTGGTGGTAAAATTAGGGGTCTCGGCTTATACTCGAGTATATACGGTAATTGACAAGTAAAGTTTGTTACGCAGAAAATAAACCCGCACATGGCTCTTTACACAGAAACATGAAAAAGTTAGGGCGAAGTGCTTATTATCCCATGCCATGTACTGGATGTCAGAAACCAGGGGTAGTGGATCCACTCTACCACCGTGAGCGATGATGTAGGCCAACACCTGGGACCGGAGTCTAAGTGGCACCCGGTTTTCACCAGAGCCCGCCGCAAAACGGGTTGGACATGCTGTGGCAGGATACCACCAGTTTGCTCCACAGGCGTAACTTTGCTCAAGGTGGTGGCGAAGCACAGAATCGTAGAGCAGAAACGTGGTCATAGACAGGCAGGAGGTTAGGACAGGCAGCACGGAATCAGAGTTAGGGACGTAGCAGAAGACTAGAGCACAAAAATCCGACAGGGGTCAAAGGAAGGGGCTTATCAGGTCAGACGACTGCAGCATCAATTAGCAGTGCACTGGCCCTTTAAATCTCACAGAGCCAACGCATGCGCACTGGGAGGCATGGCTGGATCGTGGAGAGGTGAGAGCCGCTGCAGCCGGGCACCACAGGTACAGGAGGGCACATGCAGTCCCTGCAGTGCGGGTGGCTGCCTGATCCTGCCCCTCCCTCTGTGTCCACTCCTAAACCTGGCCCACCCACCTCTCATATACTGTGTATATATGTATATACTGTGTATATGTATATATATGCATATACTGTGTATATATGTATATACTGTGTATATGTGTATACACTCACCGGCCACTTTATTAGGTACACCATGCTAGTAACGGGTTGGACCCCCTTTTGCCTTCAGAACTGCCTCAATTCTTCATGGCATTGATTCAACAAGGTGCTGGAAGCATTCCTCAGAGATTTCGGTCCATATTGACATGATGGCATCACACAGTTGCCGCAGATTTGTCGGCTGCACATCCATGATGCGAATCTCCCATTCCACCACATCCCAAAGATGCTCTATTCAATAGAGTCTATTGTCTGGTGACTGGCCATTTGAGTACAGTGAACTCAATGTCATGTTCAGGAAACCAGTCTGAGATGATTCCAGCTTTATGACATGGCGCATTATCCTGCTGAAAGTAGCCATCAGATGTTGGGTACATTGTGGTCATAAAGGGATGGAGATGGTCAGCAACAATACTCAGGTAGGCTGTGGCGTTGCAACGATGCTCAATTGGTACCAAGGGGCCCAAAGAGTGCCAAGAAAATATTCCCCACACCATGACACCACCACCACCAGCCTGAACCGTTGATACAAGGCAGGATGGATCCATGCTTTCATGTTGTTGACGCCAAATTCTGACCCTACCATCCGAATGTCGCAGCAGAAATCGAGACTCATCAGACCAGGCAATATTTTTCCAATCTTCTACTGTCCAATTTCGATGAGCTTGTGCAAATTGTAGCCTCAGTTTCCTGTTCTTAGCTGAAAGGAGTGGCACCCGGTGTGGTCTTCTGCTGCTGTAGCCCATCAGCCTCAAAGTTCAACATACTGTGCGTTCAGAGATGCTTTTCTGCCTACCTTGGTTGTAACGGGTGGCGATTTGAGTCACTGTTGCCTTTCTATCAGCTCGAACCAGTCTGCCCATTCTCCTCTGACCTCTGGCATCAACAAGGCATTTCCGCCCACAGAACTGCCGCTTACTGGATGTTTTTTCTTTTTCGGACCATTCTCTGTAAACCCTAGAGATGGTTGTGCGTGAAAATCCCAGTAGATCAGCAGTTTCTGAATTCCTCAGACCAGCCCTTCTGGCACCAACAACCATGCCACGTTCAAAGGCACTAAAATCACCTTTCTTCCCCATACTGATGCTCGGTTTGAACTGCAGGAGATTGTCTTGACCATGTCTACATGCCTAAATGCACTGAGTTGCCGCCATGTAATTGGCTGATTAGAAATTAAGTGTTAACGAGCAGTTGGACAGGTGTACCTAATAAAGTGGCCGGTGAGTGTATACTGTGTATATAAATATATACTGGAGGACATTTACTTACTCGGCCGCTGGAAATCCCCGAAAGTGCATTGTCCGACTCCAATGCACTTAGATTGTGCGCCCGATATCCTGCATGTGTAGCTTCCCCACTCAGGTCCGCTGGAGTTCACCTACTTCTTCCTGGTGTATGTAAGTGCATTGGATGCGACACAATTTTAATGTTAAAGGGGTATTCTCGCCTGGGCACTCACATTCAGTTTCATTAATCTTCCATTTATAAACATTTCTTCAATTGGATGTTATTTAAAAAAATGTTCCTGTGTGAAGATAATTTCTCATAAATGTAGTCATTCTGTCCCTTAGAAACGAGATGGCTTCCTCGGTTACGGCCACGTCACACTCTGGCAGCGGTGGCCAGACCTGAGCTATTGAGTCCTGTCTGACTACCTGGATTCAGCAATCATTACCACAGGACGTCTGTGCGACATGTAGTAAATCCCGGACATTTCATATACAAAAACAATTTGTTTCTTTGTGCAATCCCTCCAGCAGAGGTGGCCGTATCCGAGGAAGCTATCTCGTTTCTAAGGGACAAAATGACTACATTTATGAGAAATTATCTTCACACAGGAACATTTTTTTTAATAACATCTAATTGAAGAAATGTTTATATATGGCAGATTAATGGAACAGAATGTGAATGCCCAGACGAGAATACCCCTTTAAATCCAGCACTCAGTCCGAATCAACCGGATCGTCCAACGGCACGTCCCACCGATTTCTGTCATATGAAAGCTAGCGCCGCTGCGCCAAAATCCCATCGCATGTGATACAATCCCCTTCTAAATCCCTGTCACAGTGGTGCAAACCCCAAAAAGCATGAACAGTCCAACGGAAAAGCGTATATAGTGTATACGTATATATACTGGGGAATATTTACTTACCCGTCCCGTTGACGCCACCAATTCACTAAGATCGTGCGTCCAATTTCCCTCATGTGTCGCTTCTCTCGCTGAGGTCCGCCGGAGTTCACCTTCTTCTTCCCGGTGCATGTGAGTGCTAATCTTGCGACACAATTTGGTTTTTAAATTCCGCGGTTTGTCCGAATCAGTCAACGATCAGCCCCCGATTTGTGTCACAATCCGATCGCGTGCGCTAAAAACCCAGGGCAATTCAGGGCAAAACAGTAAAAAGTTGGGAAACCCAACGAAAATGTGGTGTTTGGACCCTTAGTAAATGTGCCCCATTGTGTATATATGCATCTACTGTGTATAAACTGTGTATATGTGTAAATATGCATATACTGGGGGTCATTTACTAAGGGCCCGATTCGCGTTTTCCCAACGTGTTACCCGAATATTTCCGATTTGCGCTGATTTTCCCTGTATTGCCCCGGGATTTTGGCGCACGCGATTGGATTGTGGCGCATCGGCGCTGGCATGCACGTGACGGAAATCGGGGGGCGTGGCCGAACGAAAACCCGACGGATTCAGAAAAACCGCCGCATTTAAGAAAAAAAATGTGTAGCGAAAATTACACTTACCTTCACCAGGTATAGGCCGGTAAATTTCAGGGCATTCCAGTGCGCCTCCGGGGAACTTCAGCGCAGCAGCGCCACCTGGTGGACAGCGGAGGAACTGCCGTAGTGAATTCCGGCCGGACCCGAATATACAGCAGAGAACGCGCCGCTGGATCGCGAACGGACCGGGTAAGTAAATCTGCCCCACTGTGTATATATGTATATACTGTGTATATGTGTATATATGTATATACTGTGTTTCCTGGTCGTCCTACGGCAGCACTGAATGGGGTTAAGTCTCACATCCTCCTATTGGACAGAAGATAACAATTAATTAGCAATAGGGATTGGCAGGCTGACTCCCTATAAAATACCCCTGAGCCAATGAACACACGTGTTTTTTTCTTCTGTGGAAGTGGATAACAAGAAGTTTGGTTGAGTGTTGGCTCCCTGTCCCACGGTTTGGGTGCTCCATTCACTTTGGACCGCTGCCCGATGGCAGCTTGCTGCATAACCCGAGTGTGTTACAGGGTCACTGCACAGCACAGGACGTCTGGCTTGCTGTATGCTGATATCAGCTGTTATCATCTCAGGCAAGTATCCCTGTGTTCCCCGCTGTATTCTGTTTCCCCGCCTTACCACGCCTGCTAGGGGTGGAGTTGGGCATTGTCGGGTGTCATGGCGCTTGTTGCGTTGCCTCAGCGTCACGCAGGGCGGTCTGCGCGTGCACGGGGGTGCAACAGAAATTCTGTTGCGCCCCTTTCTGGCGCATGCGCAATCTGTCGCACGGGCGCCGCGGCCATTGCACATGCGCGAGTCGTAGATCCGGTCTCGCAGATATGGCGCGGTACATGGGTATCGCTCGCCAGGCAGCAGAGCCTACCCACGGGAATCGTAAGTGCTCACCTCCGGTGCCCTGCTGGTTCTGCTTTATGACAGTGTGATAGTGTTCCTAATGTTGTGTGTCTTCCAGATGCCCTCAGGAAGAAAAAGTGCCAGAAAGAACAGGCATAGATGTTGTACGACCTGTCACCAGCCCTTACCAGAGGATTGGGAACCAGACTTGTGTGAAGGATGCACTCCACACCAGGAGGAAATGAGCTTACAGGCAGATTCCACCAGGTTTTTTTCTTGGCTTAAAACTACTATTGCTCAGGCAGTAGCTGAAACCTCTCTCTCCCAATGTACAAATAGGAAAAGATCATATCCTGTACCATCAGACTCCCCAGGGCCCTCTAGTCATGAGGAGTATAGGTCTGAGGGGGAGGTCAGTTCAGAGGACGAGGCAGAAGCCTCTCCAGATGAATTCTATCTGTTTAATAAAGAAGGAGTTTCCAGGCTTATAAAAGCCGTAAAAGAAGCAGTGGAGTCAGATAAAGACACTGAAGATCTCTCTAAGAGAGAAGCTCTTTATTATTTCCCTAAGAAGAAAGCCAAATATTTGCCCAGCCATCCAGATTTGAAAAATCTGATGGAGGCTGCGTGGAAAAAAACCTGATAGAAACCCCAACCCTGGGGTTAGATTTAAGTCTGTGTACAGATTGGATCCTGCTTTGTCCGCTGAATGGGAGTCTCTCCCTAAAGTGAATATGTCTCTGGCTAAGTTAGCGCATAACTCCATCTTTCCAGCTGAGGAGGCGACCCTCCTGAAAGATCCTATTGATAAGAAGATGGACTCGTTCATAAGGCGGGCTTATACCCATTCTGCAAATATATGTAAAACCTCTCTTGCTTCTGTTCCGGTGGCGAGAGCATTGAGGATCTGGCTAAGCCAGCTTACCCATGATGTCAGGGATGGCGTATCAAGGAAGGATATTGTAAAGGATATTTCTCTTCTCAAATCAGCGGCAGAGTTTCTTTGCGACTCTCATGTAGATACAATCAAGCTGACATCAGCTAGCCTGGCCGCCATAAATTCTATAAGGCGTGCGCTCTGGATAAAGCTCTGGCCGGGAGCTGGAAGAGATCCTGAAGGTCATTAATGATGACAAGGGCACTTCTTTCCCCAAGCCTAAGAAAAGAACAGCTTTTAAGTCCTTTCGTTCTAGGCAAAGATCTCCACAAGT
The DNA here is from genome assembly GCF_040894005.1 of Engystomops pustulosus. Taxonomy (NCBI): domain Eukaryota; kingdom Metazoa; phylum Chordata; class Amphibia; order Anura; family Leptodactylidae; genus Engystomops; species Engystomops pustulosus. The sequence continues at coordinate 133,192,499 of NC_092412.1, forward strand.
CAGAAGACAGTTTAGAAGAGATGACAAAAGGGGTTTCAGGAATCGGTTCGTCCAGAATAAAAAGCCTCATTCGGAGCCCTCCAAGAAGTCTGAATTATGACGCCAGGCCTGTAAAAGTCGGAGCAAGGCTTTCCCAGTTTTCCCACATATGGGTCAAAACTTCTTCAGACGCATGGGTCAATTCTCTCGTGAGAAGAGGTTATTCTCTGGAGCTAACCAGACAGGTTCTTCATCAACCAACCTGGCGATCTGATTGTTCCTCGTCTTCTTCAGGAATTCATACAAAAGGGTGCCTTGGAGCCTGTCCCCTATCCCCAGAGAGGTTCAGGCGTTTATTCCAGAGTATTTCCTGTCCCAAAGCAAGGAGGATCTTGGAGGCTGGTGATAGATCTTACTTACCTCAACCAGTTTATTCTGAAGAAGAGATTCAGGATGGAATCAATCAGAACAACCATACCCTTAATCTCCAGGAACTGCTTCATGACGACAGTGGATCTGAAAGATGCGTATCTGCATATTCCAGTACTTCAGAGTCACAGGAAGTTTCTCCGGGTCACTATACTACAGGACAAAACAGTACTGCATTACCAGTTCAAGTGTCTACCCTTCGGTCTGAGTTCAGCGCCCAGAGTATTTACGAAGGTCGCAGTGGTGTTATCGGCAACCCTCAGGTTACAAGGCATCCAGGTGATACCCTATCTAGACGACTGGCTTCTGATAGCTCAAACGGAGCACTTGATGTACCACGATCTAGCAGTAGTCTTGAAGACTCTGGAGGTTCATGGGTTTGTGGTCAACAAAAAGAAGTCGTCTCTGGTTCCTGCAACCTCTCAGAAATTTCTAGGTTTTATAGTAAACTCTTCCAACATGACGCTCTCTTTGTCATCAGCCAGAATTACCGCTCTGAAGAAAGCGATCAAGCATCTGATTCTGCACCCCAGGACAACAATCAGGAAAGCCATGGCAGTCCTAGGACGAATAACCTCGGCTATAGAAGCAGTCCCGTGGGTAAAAACCCATATGAGGGGTCTCCAGGCGTCTATTCTCTCCCAGTGGTCAAGGAGTCTGCGGTCCTTGGACAAACCAATGACGATCTCAGTCCAAGCTATCAAGGACTTTAGGCAGATCCATCCAATTCCTTCAGCCAGTGGTCCTTACGTCAGATGCATCCAATTGGGGCTGGGGCACCCTTTTGGAAGGCCAGTGGGTTCAAAAGAGGTGGACACGGTTCGAGTCCAAATTGCCTTCGAACCTCAAAGAAATGAGGGCTGTACGTCTGGCACTTCTTCACTTCTCCAGTCTCCTACACAGGCAAGAAGTTTTGGTCCGTTCAGACAACCTGGCAGTTGTCTTCTATATCAACAAGCAGGGGGGCACGAAGAGCCGGTCCGAGCAGACGGTTCACAACATCTCAGCGATTCATATCAGGGGAGTATTGAATGTGGAGGCGGATTGGCTGAGCCGCAATCCAGTCAGACCTTCGGAGTGGTCTCTGAACAAACAAGTGTTTCAACAAATTGTCCGGAAAATGGGTCTTCCTCAGATAGACCTGATGGCGTCGAGGTCAGACTCTCAGCTTCCCCAGTTTTGCTCCCTGTACAAGCAGGAGAACCCAGTAGTGGTTGACGCACTCTCATTCGACTGGACAGACCAATTTCTTTACATATTCCCACCGTTCCCTCTCATTCCGAGAGTGTTACAGAAGATCAGGAGAGAGAAAACGACAGTTATAGCCGTGATTCCGTTTTGGCCGAGAAGGGCCTGGTTCCCTCTTCTCCTGTCATTGTCAAAAGGGGAATTCTGGTTTCTCCCTCCCCGGAAGGACTTGCTACTCCAGAACGGGTTCCTTCACCCCAACCTCTCCATCTGGTGGCCTGGAAGCTGAAAGGGGGGATCTAAGAAGGTCGGGGTTTTCGGATGAGGTTATTGACACATTGTCAGCCTCTAGGAAACCGAAGACGTTAAAAGTCTACCAACGTGTCTGGGGAATCTATAAGCAATGGTGCTTATCAAGAAGAGCTTTTTCTACTCATGTTCCTTCAATTTCTGCAGGATGGCTTAAAGAAGGGCCTGAAGTTTAATACACTGAAAGTCCATTTTACCGCCATTAATTCTTCCTTAGGCGGAATCTTCTCTGAGAACCTGTTGGTCAGGAGATTCTTCAGGGGTCTGAAGAAGTTAAAGCCTACCGTTATGTCACCTCTACCGTCTTGGGATCTTTCTATTGTTTTAAAGCATTTATGTCAAGAACCATTCGAACCAATCTCAGATATCCCTCTGCATCTTCTCTCTTGGAAGACTGTTTTCCTGGTGGCCATTTGTTCTGAAAGGAGGATTAGTGAAATCCAAGCCTTCTCCTGTAAGGAACCGTATCTGAGAGTCATGGAAGACTGCATAATTCTTCGTACAATGCCGGGTTTTCTGCCGAAAATACCTTCTCAATCATCTTTAAATCAAGAGATCTTCCTTCCTGTCCTAGGTACAGATGCCCCAAGAGAAGCTTCAAGCCCTGGATGTGAAAAGATCAGTTCTCGCTTATCTCCAGGGGGCAGAAGTTCTTACTGCCCTGTTCTTACAGTTCAGAGGTCCTAATAAGGGAAAACGGGCTAGTAAGTCTACCCTAGCCAGATGGATTAAAGATACAATTTCCAGGTGTTATGATCTAGAAGGCCTTCCATCTCCTCTTAATCTGAAAGCGCATTCAACAAGGTTAACGGCTGCATCCTGGGCGGAAAAAGCCCATATATCCTTGGATCAGATATGCAAGGCGGCAGTATGGTCGGGTCCTTCAACCTTCATCAGGCACTATAGGCTCATTGTGGGCCCCGGGGTAGGCTCGGCCTTCGGCAAGAGTGTAATTTGTTCGGCTGCCTCGAAGTAACCCATCCCCTTATTTCTACTGCTTTTCAAGTCCCATTCAGTGCTGCCGTAGGACGACCAGGAATATCGAAATTTGCTCACCGAAATTTTGGTTTCCTGTGGTCCGTAGGCAGCACAAAGATCCCCCCCCCCCCCCCAATTAAAAAGTACTTATTGCTGCATAAGAAAACAGGGGTATTTTATAGGGAGTCAGCCTGCCAATCTCTATTGCTAATTAATTGTTATTGAAATAAAAAACAACAATCAAATTACCCTTACTCACAAATGAATGGAGAGAACGGCGCAAGGAGGATACAGGTTATAAGATCCAAAATGTTTAGAAATACAGATTGATTGACCCTCCGCCTCTACGTTCACCCACTCTAAGGTTTAAAAAGAGGGGGAAAAAAACACAGTTCCTTTCTGAAAAAAACTGTTCCTTTCCAATCAAATGGTTTAGTACTCATGGGGACAGTCCTCAGTCCATACCCAATGTCCTCAGCATTTTTGCATAGGGCATATAGATCCTCTTATGGGGTGCGATGTCTCAGCACAGCATCCCTCTTGGAGATTCCCAAAGCAACTCGCAGCCTCTGTGCTGCTGCTAATTCCTCCCACCTGGGAACTTGTTCCTCCACTTTCCGTTCCACTTTCTTACTTTCTTCCCTTGCTTGCTAATCCAATTAGGAAGAGAAAGAACAAGAACGATGGTGCAGTACTTTTCGATTCCTTAAAAATAATTTATTAGTAATACTTACAAGAGTAGAGAATAAAATAGGCCTTATGTCACGGGTGCTCCTGCGATCCCTGTCTCGGATCGCGGGCGCATCCGTGCTCCCCGTGTGCCCCCGCTGCAGCCCGGTCTCCTCACTCACCTCTCCCGGCTCCTGCTCTTCCCCAGACTGCCGTGCACGCGCGTCCCCGCCTCCTAGGGCGCGCGCGCGGCTCCTGCCGAAAATTTAAAGGGCCAGCGCACCGCTAATTGGTGCACTGGCTGAACACCTCACCTTTAAGAATCCTGCCTCTTCCTGTGTCCCCTGCCGGATCTTTGTGCCTCATAGCCTTAGAGAAAGCTTCCAAGCGAGTATTCCTGCGTTCCTGTGTATTCCTGTATTCCTGCGTATTCCTGTGTGTTCCCGCTCCTGAGTCCTGTGTTGCCGTGTTACCTGAGTTCCTCCGTGTTGCTGTGTTCCATGTGCCTATGTTCCCGTTCCCACCTGCCTGGACCTCCTGTTGCTGACCCCGGACTTGGACCTGGCGTTGCATCTCTGCCGCCTGCCCTGACCCTGTGCCTGGACCTGTCTACGAGATTGTCATCCACTAAGGTACCTCGACCTCGGCTGCCACCATGGGCTAGTCACACCTGGGAACAACCTAGTGGTATCCTGCCGCAGAAAGTCCAACCCGCTTTGCGGCGGGCTCTGGTGAATACCAGGTGCCGCTAGGCTCCGGTTCCGGGTGTTGGCTAGTTACATCTCCCACGGTGATCCAGAGGATCCACCGATCCTAACACCTTATAATAAAAAGAACACGCTCGGTTTCACTGCCCGACTCCGAGTTTCGCCTAGTATGGCTTCTTCCCTATTTAATTAATTAATTGTTATCTTCTGTCCAATAGGAGGATGTGGGACTTAACCCCATTCAGTGAGCAAATTTCGATAATATATGCATCTACTGTGTATATATGTATATACTGTGTATATATGTACAGGCGGTCCCCTACTTAAGAACATCCGACTTACAGATGACCCCTAGTTACAAACGGACCTCTGGATGTTGGTAAGTTACTGTGCCTTGGGCTACAATAAACAGCTGTAACAGTTATCAGAGGTGTCTGTAATGAAGCTTTATTGTTAATTCTGGTTCTGATGAAAATCCAACATTTTTAAAATCCAATTGTCACAGAGACCAAAAATAATTTTGTCTGGAGCTACAATTATAAAATATACAGTTCCGACTTACATACAAATTCAACTGAAGAACAAACCTACAGAACCTATCTTGTACGTAACCCGGGGACTGCCTGTATATACTGTGTATATGTGTATATATGCATATACTGTGTATATATGTATATACTGTGTATATATTGTGTATATATGCATATACTGTGTACATGTGTATATATTGTGTATATATGTATATACTGTGTATATGTGTACATACTGTGTACATACTGTGTATATATGCATATACTGTTTATATATGTATATACTGTGTATATGCCATGTATATGTGTATATATGCATCTTCTGTGTATATGTGTTTATATGTATCTGGTGAAGCTGTATACAGTGATTGCTAGAGGGGCTGTATATAGTATATGCTAGATATGTTATTAGTGAGGGAAGGCCACTGCTGGACACTAGTTAGGGGAGGCCGCTGCTGGGACATGTTAGTGAGGGGAGGCTGCTGCTAGACATGTTACATGTTATATAGCAGTGATGGCGAACCTTTTAGGTACTGAGAGCCAAAACTACAAGCAAAAAACAGATATTTTCACAAAGTGCCAAATTGCCAATTTAAAGTAACTCACAGGTTTCAAACATATTGGTGCCCTGATTACACCAATACAAAAGAAAGGAGAAATTTGAATTGTTATTGTAGTTTCCCTCTAAAGCCCTCTTAACAGGATGATAATCAAACTCTGTCCACACCTCCTTGATTCAGGTCTTGAGTCCTGAATGTCGACCTTTGTGCTGGGTGATGACCTGGGTGCCCAAAGAGAGGGTTATTTATCATTATCATTTTGGAGCTTTCCTGACCATCAAATTCTTTATTGTTGCTTTGGCCTGTGAGTCCCATAAAAGTCTAAAAATGCATAAATAGTGATAGCACATAGATCAGCAGGGGACTAGAGTAACTATGAGACTTTTTATGAGACTTTAAAAGTCTGGCTTTGCACACTGTTGCACGGTGTTGCACTAGTAGTAGTTCTATGTTTAGGCCAGATTAATGAAGAGGTGGAAATAGCTCTGTGAGATTGTGCATTATTACATTATGTAAATAATATATTGAACTGTACTCAGTGGCGTAACTAGGAGAGGCTGGGCCCCACAGCAGATTTCTGCATGGGGCCCCCCTTCCCCTTAAAAAATATATATACATATTTGTAAAATCACGCACATTTATATACTTATACACACGCATAAAGTTCTACTCTCATACACACATTAATAAACTCTTTCAGAGAACCTGTCACCAATATAAAAAAAAAGGCACTACAGTAAGCAGCTCCTAGCACTACCCCATTTTTAGTAGTGATAAAGCTAGCAGACACTGCCGCGAAGTACAAGAGGAATGCGCTGGCTGGACCTCCCCTCCCACTCCATAAGCAGGTGGTGACTGCCGAGCTTCATGCAGCAATCACAGCCTCCTAGACCTTCCCCCTTATGAATATGCTGGACGGCTTTGAGAGTGGTCCGGCGTTCTTATTGTACAGCGCGGCAGTGTCTGCTGGCAATATTGGAGGTTTTTGATGATGCTAGCACTAGGAGCTGCTAACTTTAGTAACAGCTCCTAGTGCCTTATTTATAGATGACAAGTCCTCTTTAAGCATATACACAAGTATACATTTTTATATACTCATACATACATTATATACAAACACATATAGTATATACATAAACAGTATGTACACATATTTACATTTATATACATTGTACAGTATATACACATTCTGTATAGCACATAGCATATATAGCACATTATAAACACACAAGGCGATTTATCATAAGCCGGCATATGTAACGGCCACGCCACCTCTTGCTTGTCGCGCTGGATAAATCAAAAGTCTTAGGCCTCTTGAGGGTGGGGCGGCAGGCAAAACTAAGCCCTGTGCCAGGGCGTCGGTGCCAGTTGGCATATTCATGGCACATGCAAGACTTCACAATTATGTCACTGCTTCTACGCCAGAAAACTGGCATAGAAGCTGTGGTAAATCTCCCTAATATCGTATATATATGTACATAATATACTATATTTGTAGACATACAATATATACAAACCCTATATATACACACATACATACAGTATAAACATAACATATACTCACATACTGCATAAACATACATGTAGCATAGAAATCATACATACAGTATATACACATCATACATCATTTACACACACATATACATACACACATATAGTATATACACATCATACATCATTTACACACACATATACATAGACACATATAGTATATACACATCATACATCATTTACACACACATATACAGACACACATATAGTATATACACATCATACATAATTTACACACACATATACAGACACACATATAGTATATACACATCATACATCATTTACACACACATATACAGACACACATATAGTATATACACATCATACATCATTTACACACACATAGACAGACACACATATAGTATATACACATCATACATCATTTACACACACATATACAGACACACATATAGCCCCTGAGGCTCAGCAGCACTGTAATCCATAGAGTACAGCAGGGAGCAGCCCGGGCCTCGCTGCTGCTGTATGAGCACTGGCCGGGAACACAGTGGGTACTCTAGGGAGGAGGAGAGCCGGCTGCAGGAACTCACAGGGACTTCCAGCATACGGACCACCGGACCTGTACCTCCTCTGCAGTACAATGTATGTGGCCTGGAAGGGACATCGTCCGCCTCTGCCTGGGCTAGAGGTGGCGCGGAGACCCAAACTGCACTCCCTTCTCCTCTCTGTGGTGGATCCCGAAGTGAAGTTGTGGCACAGTCAGGCCCCGCAGCAACTGCTACGGCTGTAGTTATGCCACTGACTGTACTGTAACAATATTTGGAGAGAGAAAGATCTAGACCACACATCCACAAATCACACAATAAGCTATTGCCACTAGGCTACATTTACAAAACAAACTTGAGGTTCTTAGTTACATTTTGATCAAATTGCATAAGCCCACTAACCACTTCACAATAGTGTGTCGGTCCCTACATTATTGGGTGCAGCATCGCATGGTACCCACTGTCACCACAACACAGTGCCAGCAGGGACCGAGACCCAGCAGCTGCCATATACCCATACTGGCAGTCTAAGCCCCCATGGCTCTGGGCCCAGGGTTCCCAGCAGCACCGCACCACAGAAACAGCGGATGCCATGCAATACCAAGGAGGGTCTGATTTAAATAAGGTCACCGGGAAGGGGTTGGTGGGCTTAAAGGGAACCTACCAACACAAATCTACCTATAAAGGTAGATCGGGTGGTAGGTGGATCAATAGGACGTGAGGATAGCCTTTTTAAGGGCCTCCTTGTTCCTCCTACCTGAAATCTTCGTCGCGCAGCTCCTCGCAGCTGCGCACCCTCGTCCGACGGACCTGCCGTCTGCGCATGCAGATCGGTGCTCCAAAGCCGGGGCTGCACAGACGCGGGCCAGCAGGTTCGGCGGAAGGGGCCGAAGATTTTGGATAGGAGGAACAAAGAGGCTACAAAGAGGGTGTGGAGTGGCCACGCCGTGTAACTTCAGCACCGGATACTCCACGCCCTAGTAGCCTCTATACAAAATTAGCATATTACAAGAATAAAAGTTATCAGAAAAGTGCCCTTAAACTGGGTAAGTAAATGTGCCCCATTAACTTACCCAGTCCCTGCGCGATCCCCAGGGTGCGTTGTCCGACGCGATTGCCATGATTGCGACACAAAACGATTGCGTGCGACACAATCCCACCGCGATCCCCGAAAAGTCGTGAAACCCGATGAAAATGCGCCCACGGGACCCTTAGTAAATAAGCCCCAGAGAGTGGTCTTGGCTGCTTTAAGAAGAATAGCAATATGAAAGGAACTCAGATATCTGTCTTGAAACATATTTAATATAATAATAATAATTTATATTACATTCAAATAAATATTGTACTATTAGCTTTTGTTTCCTCCTAAGAATGATTCTCATTGTTCTGCATGTTTTAGTATCAAAACTGGTACAGTTTGTAGAGAAAATTAAGTTTTGGCATTAACCAGTGACTATATGTACTTTGTTATTAAACTGTGAACTAAAAATATTGTGTGTAAAATAATAAGGCTGAGTTCAGATGTATGAGGCAAAACCTGGGGCGGGTTGAGAAATTAAAGTGGCCCTAGAAAATATTCCAATATGTGGCCCTATGTTGTAGGCAGGTCCAACTTGACAATAGAGGGGCCCTCATAAATAGCCGAGCTCAGCCACACTTGCCAACCATCAGAAATTGCACAGCATGATCCTGGCAAACAAAACATGCTGTAACATATTTTTATGGTGACCACCATTTTTTACTATGTGCTCTTCTTTTTGAAGAAAGTGGAGCAAATGTAAAGTTAACAAAGAATTGTACTGCTAGATTGGACAAAAGCAACATACCATAATGCATTTACACATCACATATACACACATACAGCGAATACACACATTCATACAGTACCATATACAGACACAGCATATACACATACATACAGTATATACACACTATACACAGTATATATTCACCACACACAGCATATACACATCACGTATACAGATACACACACGCAGTATCATATACAGACACACAGCATATTTACAGAAACGTACTGTATATACACATACGGCATAAACATATCACATATACAAACACATACATCATATATTATAGGCACGTAGATTATGTACCTTCGGGTAGTTAGCATGCCTTACAACGTAGCCAACACTTTCACCAAAAAACTGTCAGCACCACATTTATAAAGGGTTTTAGACAGTTTTCTAGCTCTTCCATGACTAGCTAAAAAGGGGTGTGGCCTATAAAGCCAGAGCAGTTCCGACAGAATTTGTCCTGGTTTTCTGGCGGATCTCAGGCTAGCACATGGCTGAGAGGAGGAGGTCGGTAGGGGCGAGCGCTCTTCACCCCTCCTCCCGCCATAGGAAGACGAGCGTCCTTATTGCAAACATGTTGAAATTTAGACCACGTCAGGCCTGACTTGGTCATGGTGCAGCTATGCAATGTATGCCCACCATGCTGTGACCGGAGCCTAAAGGTCTATGGGGGCTGTAATCTGGTCACAAATCATGCAACCACATCATGGCCCCCATAATGGCCGTCTGAATGTGGCTTTAGACCCTTAGGACCAGACATTTATATGAATCTTGTGCAACAGAACACTGTTTAGTCTCACTCTGCTCTGTCTTACCTTACAAAACTTTTCATAAATCTGCCCAATTGCCTCTTCAAACTCACCATGCATGAAGACCTACATACTAAAAAAGAACCTGACATGGTGTCCTACAGCCTGCCTCAGGCAGCAGAGGGTTTTTGGTTCACCCCTGTACCGCTATATACCTATCTATATATATATATATCTATATACCTATAACGTACAGCATGTACTGTGTATCTACACCATATCTATATAAATACCTAACACAAGCATGGGGAAGATTTATCAGAAGTGTTTGAGGTAAAACTGTTCTCGTTTCCCATGGAAACCAGTCAGAGCTCAGCTTTCATTTTATTAACAGCTCTGGGAAAATGAAAGCTGAGCTCTGATGGGCAACTAGAACAGTTCTGCTCTTAGACACTTTTGATAAATCTTTCCCATAATATCTATTTATATACCTGATGACTTTCTAAATATATATATCTATCTACATCAGAACTATATACCTATCACGTATCTATCTACCTCATAGCTATATACCTACCTCATCTCTATCTACATCATAGCTATAAGCCAACCACATATCTATCTACCTCATAGCTATATACCTACCGCATAGCTATCTACATCATAGCTATATACCTACTGCGTAGCTATCTACCTCATAGTTATATACCTACCGCGTATCTATCTTCCTCATAGCTATATACCTACTGCGTATCTATCTATCTCATAGCTATATGCTTACTGCATATCTATCTACATCAGAGCTATATACCTACCACGTATATATCTACCTCATAGCTATATACCTACCTCATCTCTATCTACATCATAGCTATAAGCCAACCACATATCTATCTACCTCATAGCTATATACCTACCGCATAGCTATCTACCTCATAGCTATATACCTACCGCGTAGCTATCTACCTCATAGCTATATACCTACCACGTATCTAGCTACCTCATAGCTATATACCTACCTCATCTCTATCTACATCATAGCTATAAGCCAATCACATATCTATCTACCTCATAGCTATATACCTACCGCGTAGCTATCTACCTCATAGCTATATACCTACCGCATATCTATCTACCTCATAGCTATATACCTACCGCATATCTATCTACCTCATAGCTATATACCTACCGCATATCTATCTACATCATAGCTATATACCTACCGCTTATCTCTCTACATCATAGCTATATACCTACCTCTTATCTATTTACATTATAGCTATATACCTACTGCATATCTATCCACATCATACCTATATACCTACCTCTTATCTATTTACATTATAGCTATATACCTACCGCGTAGCTATCTACCTCATAGCTATATACCTACCACGTATCTAGCTACCTCACAGCTATATACCTACCTCATCTCTATCTACATCATAGCTATAAGCCAATCACATATCTCTCTACCTCATAGCTATATACCTACCGCGTAGCTATCTACCTCATAGCTATATACCTACCGCATATCTATCTACCTCATAGCTATATACCTACCGCATATCTATCTACCTCATAGCTATATACCTACCGCATATCTATCTACATCATAGCTATACACCTACCGCATATCTATCTACATCATAGCTATATACCTACCGCATATCTACCTCATATCTATCTACATTATAGCTATATACCTACTGCATATCTATCTACATCATAGCTATATACCTACCTCATATCTATTTACATTATAGCTATATACCTACTGCATATCTATCCACATCATACCTATATACCTATCTCTTATCTATCTACATCATAGCTATACACCTACCGCATATCTATCTACATCATACCTATATACCTACCGCATATCTACCCCATAGCTATATACCTACCTCATATCTATCTACATTATAGCTATATACCTACTGCATATCTATCTACATCATACCTATATACCTACCTCATATCTATCTACATCACACCTATATAGCTACCTCATATCTATCTACATCATAGCTTTCCAGATGTCTACTTCATTTGCATCTATCTACTTCATGTGACAATTCCCCGGCCTGTGTTTCCTATGAATGACTCCCTGGTCCCATGATATTACAGTAAGGGGTGGGGTGTGGTATGACGAGGAGGGGGATCGGTCACACGTAACAGGCTCGGCTGCTCCTCGGGTGGGCGTGACAGCACGAGCTGCCGGCTGCATTCATTCAGTGATCGGAGGGCAGCGGGCGGCAGCGTGTACCGGAGCGCACAGACTACATCCTCCATCAGACTGACCTGAGCACCGGCCCATTAGCAGCTCTTCAGGGGATGGAGAAGCAATCCGAAAACGCCTCATGTACCGGCTTATTAGGGCAGGATCAGCCCAAATCCCTGGACAAGGTGCCTTCTATCTGTCTGTCTATGGCGCAGAGTATGAAGTGTGATAGGACGCCCTGGTCCGGGTGTGCGGCGCTGCATGTGACCGCTCCTGGTCCTCACTTGTCATTGAGGCAGGTCAAGTTCTTTCCTGTGGCTGCCAGGGTCACATTTCCAGTGATGCGTTAGTTTCCTATGGCTGGCAGAATGTGTCTGACGTGGTAGTGGGTGCATGGAATGACATGGGTGAGGAGCAGATTTTCCCCTGCACGCCCTTCAACTCTCCATTCTTACAGCAGGACACAATAATGCTGTATTATTCCCAATGATTTAAATCTCTACCTGGCCCTGTTCCTGGAAGGTCACTATAGCAACCCTGGGCAGGAATTCTGCACTGTACCCCGGAGCGGATCATTTGTGTGACTGTAATAATGTACATGTATTGGGTTTAATGCTAAGGTCTGGCACAGTCGCCTATAGTCACAGGTCTTTAGGGGTTGGTTGCTGTAGGCGTACTGGCTGGACTGATTGCTTGTTATATGTCACTCATATCTGTATATATCATAACTTAAACTTCCTGGAGCCACGTTGGGAAAGCCTAGATGACTCACTGTAGCTAGACACATACTGTACTGAGACTTTACTCTAAGAATCCTCAGCGTTGTATATATTGCTTTCACTTGTTACACACTGTTTCACCACATTCACACCATCATCCTGTCAAATGTACAATAGAAGAAATACTGACAGCATTGGATCCCTAAAACAGTCCGTACACAGTAATTCTGCCGTGGATGGGGTTCAATTCCCTTATGGACTGATAGATTTGGCATCTGCCACCGCATTTTACCATTTGAAATGCTAGGGCTCACCACTTGGAGGTTACTAGAGTGCAAAGAAGCTCCTTCTTCCGTATGCTATATAGTATGATGTACAGATGACTCTTATCTGCAGCATCTTGCCACTGCCTCCTTAACCGTCATACCGCCAAAAATTTCAGTTGCTGTCAAAAATGACAGCTGTCAGGGTGTAACAGTGTTTGTATCCATCCACAGTGTCCCTGTATATTGTGGGAATGTCACTGCTGCTGGAATGTCAGGACTTTTCCAAGGACTTTTTCACTTCAGTGAAACTAATTGGGACATACCAGACAATATTTACCATTCAGTACAATGATAATATTGAAGTGTCATGCAAACTTGTTGTGTTTACATTCATATCCATTGGGATTCCCACTTGCAGAACAGTAGCAGATGAGTGTACGTACGGCTTAGGTCTATGCATTACTATGCATTACTATGCAAGAGTCCAGCATACTTGGACGCCTGTTCTGACATTGATGTGTACCAAAAAGTGGATGGATTAACATATCAGTTGTGGTCTTCAGGAGTGAGACTTACTCCATAGCTGCTCACCTTTCAGCCTGTTTTGCAGCTTTATTACTTGTATCGCCCCTACTAGGGTACCACAGGGGTCCGTATGTTGCATTCATAACATAAATATTAAAAGGTGGGCTTCCTTTGTCTAAGGATATATCTGTAGGTGGTCAGATCATTTATATGATTTGTGAAAATAACAATAATGTGAATAATACTTGTATCATTGTTGTCTGCACAGCAGGGACTGGCATTGATCTAACCATTGGTTTTTGTGCAGCAGTTCCTGTGACGTCAATATGAGTAGTATACCTTTATTGTTTGTGGCTGTACTACCTGCACAGTAACGGAAGTCTTCACAACAGTCTATGTAACTTCCACTGAGATTATCATGCATACCTGCTGTATTATGTCTATTGTATCTAACAGAATACAGTAGAAAGACATGCTCAATCCGTTTCATCCCATTCAGTGTATCCCATATACCAATTTTATGTCCAGTGGTTATGAGTTATAGCCATATACAGTGTATTCTATACCACACTGGTATTTGTTCCTTTTTATAATATGTTCTTGGCATGTGCTCCTTGTCTTTGTGCCGCTGGAGAGAAGGGTATTAACATTCTTGTGGGATGAGAGTTGATTCTGCCCTCTTTTATTTGCAGATTCTGCATTATGAAGAAACTTTTGTGTAGAAAAATAACACACACATGGCACATATATGTCTTTATATTATGTGTTGCAGGGCCGACAAGGAAAGCACAAGCTGTCCATATGCAGTAAAATATGTTACGCCATAGGAGGTGCGCCATATCAGATCACCGGTTGTGCCCTGGGATTTTTCTTGCAAATCTACCTCTTGGATGTAGTACAGGTAACACTTAGCTATCATGTAATATGTGTAGTAATTTATGTCCTCTGCCGTCATTGATCACCACTTTTTCTTATTCCAGATGAGTGCTTTCAATGCCTCCATCATCCTTTTTACTGGGAGGGTTTGGGATGCTATTACAGACCCACTGGTCGGATTTTTTGTCAGTAAAAGCTCTTGGACGGGCTTTGGCCGATTGATGCCCTGGTAAGTTAAATAAGCATCTATATGTATACACACACTTGTACTAATTTTTAAGTTACATTTTGTCACATCAAAGCGCATTCAGAATTTTGCTAGTTGCCATTGAAATCAGCATCTATACTGATACCAATATACTGCAGCTTTGGAAGTGAATACAAGGAGTTTGAGGGTGCGGTCACACGTTGCAGTTAAAACTGCATCGCAATCAGCTTTGAGGTGGTTTTAGGTGCAGTTTTGTCAACTGAACGGGTGAATGACATTTGTGGAGCAGGTTTCTCCTTCAAAATCAAATTCACCCGTTCAGTTCATATCTTTCACCTGTTCAATTGACAAAACTGCACCTAAAACCACCTCAAAGCGAATGCGATGCAGTTTTAACTGCAACATGTGAACGCACCCTGAGGCCGGCGCCACACAGGGCGCTAAATTAACGCAAAACACCGGCGGCTCGTTCCCGATCGCAGGCGTTTCCATAGAAACGCCGATGCGATCGGGCCGAGGCCCGCCCCGGTGGGCGTGACTTTGTCTGCGTTTGCGTTTGCAAGCGCAGACAAAGCGCCCTGTGTGGCGCCGGCCTAAGGGGACTACAGGCATGCACAAGGAATTATCGCTGTGCAATATTTCTACTGAATTCACTCTTGGGGTACCTCGGGAAGATCCCCTGCCAACAGAATATTAAATTTCACCAATTGCCTGGCATCTCCTCCTTCATGGAATGGTGGTTTCTGCTTAAATATGTTAGGCCATCTTTACTGTGTGGCTGGCGTTATAAACATTGGGTAAAATTATATTTAATAGGGTAATTGAGATACAGAGACATTCAGTCAGTGTGGGAGCCAATTGTTCAGAAATCCAAGTGGTTAGGATATGATCATCAACAGATGCCATTCAGCAACAGGCATCAAAATCTGTGCAGACGCTGGATGCCAGAAATGGCATTAGTGTAAGGATATCATTGCGGAGGCATGCACTGCTTCACCATTTAATGGAGTGGGGTTTTTTTTGGCATGGAGATGCCTCATAGCTACCTCAGCGGCCCTGAGTGAGGCAAATCAGAATTTTAATGTATCTAAGTGGTTGATATCTGGGTCCAATCATTAGGCCAAAGGACCAATATGCATACATCTGCAGAAAATTACTGTCACTGGCTTCGGTATGTGCAGCAATGGGATAAAAGGTTACATGTCTACTTTCCAAAGATGAAGGGTACTGACAGAGAGCTACATAGTATTGGAGATATTAGATATTTGTACAGGGAGGTCAAACAGTTGGTATGAACATTGTCATTTATTTATCCTTGAAGAATTGGATGTGGTGTAATAGCGCAGGAGCTAGTGGCCGGGGAAGGAATTCCTGAGGGACAAGAATAGGTAGTGTAGTAGTAAAGTCACAGAAGCCGACTGCTTGTTATCGGTTAACTGTGTGTTTTGGCCCTGTTATCTGCAGTGGATGTAGTGAGATCACTTGAGGACAGAGGCATTCATTATATTTACACATCCACTATAGCAATACACTGCTAATACTATTCATTAACCAATTGTTTACCTTGTAGTATAGGAGGGGCTGGGCTGTATGGTTCTTATGATGTATCAGACCTTGTATAGGAGCCCTAGTCATATTCATGGGGTTCCCTGTTCTTTTTCCAAATACTACATTTATGTATAGATTACCGCTGTGAGGGATGGCATAGTATACAGACACAAGGATGTTCTGGTGTGCACAATCTGCAGGCTACACAACATCTGTAAAGATGAATAAAATGGATTCCTTTCCTCCCGGGCACAAGGGGTTAATATATAAGAGAGACGTGGTGCTCTGCTGCTCCTCAGACAGAACACGCGGCAGCTATGCCTGTGACGTGTCCCTCTCCTGATCACATACAAAGGCATGGTTCAAGAATGAGTTAACGCATAAAAATGGAAAGGGGCGGCAATGTAATTACAGGCACAACACACCACCTGTATTGACCAATGAAAAGATTGGGTGTGTGCAGCCGGGGCTCAGCCCACCCAATGAGAGGAAGGGAAGTGTTCAGCCATTCACTGACAGCTGTGCTGGGGTTACTACAGGGCACAGGATAGTAGCAGCAGATGTATACTGACTACATTTACTGCTGGAGCTGAGAGCCATGTGCTTTACACCAAGTGCAGGATCATTAGACTACGTTTATTATAGACTTCTTTTTATTTAATGAAATATATATTGTAATTAAATGTTTTATCAGTTTGTAAACAATAAGTAGCCAATAAGCTTGATCCTGCCTACAGGTGGATTCTATAGCAGAAATTTTGTACAGGTGTGACTATTACAATCTGTCGGAGAATTGTGGAAAAAGCACACCAATTTGAAGTATAAATTGGTTTAAGTGCAGTTTAAAGCTGAAAAACTGCATTTTAAAAATAAAGTTGCCTTATTATACATCTGGTAAAAGCTTCTCCACTATTCTGTTACTGTATAATAAAATAGGTTAGCTGCATGAGTTCATAAAGATTACATAAAGCTGTATACGTGGTGGTATATTTTTTGGGGGTATTTTTATGGGTTGAAAAGCCATTATTTATTTGAACATTTATGCCCTACCTGATAACAGTTGTGTTTGTCCTATATCTGGATCAGTCACTATTGAGATGCTGCCCATGATGGAAATCCTGTATGACTTCACTATGTGACCTGACAGGATTTCCTGTTCATGTCTGCAATATAACATTGTGTCCTCACCAAAGACTGTAAGCTGTAGTAGTGCTTCCAGGAGCACTTCCCAGCACTTGTTCAATTGTCACTGATAGCTGGGTCTGAAGTTTTCTAGACTTGAAGGGTGCTTTCACGCAGTGCGTTCTTGGTCCGTCCTTTTTTAAAAGCACTGAATGTATGTGCTTTAAAACGCACTGAAAACGCAAGCATTTCTGCATGTTTACCATGTGTTTGGCCGGTTTGAATCTGGTTTTCTTCATTTGTGAAAATGTAAGCATTCAAACCAGCCAAACGCATAGTAAACATGCAAAAACATGCCGTTTTTAGTTAGTGCATTTTCAGATTGTAAAAAACGCATGGGTTTTTGTCCGTTTTTAATTGCGCAAATTCAGAAAACCGGACTAATCTGAAAACGTACTAACTAAAAACGGCCCAAAAACGCCATGTGTGACATCACCCTAAGGCCGGGTTTTAAGCAGTCCGTTAAACGGCATGCATTTTTGAAAAAACGCATGCGGTTTTTGAAAACTCATCTGTTTTTGTCCAGTTTTGCCAATTATCTTAATTAAAACCATTCAAAAACGGATGCGTTTTCAAAAACCACATGCATTTTTCAAAAATGTGTGCGCTTTTTAACGGACTGCTTGAAAACGGCCAAAAAAGGGTCAAAACGCCAAGTGTGTCACCGGCCTTAGGCCACATTCACATGGCCGACTGGGACGTATATACGTCCTATATACATCCCCCATTCGCAATGGGCGCATGGGGCCGTACGGTGCGGTACAGTGCCACACGTGTACAGTGTCACATACATGCATCGCTATGGAGAGGGGAGGGTGTGAGCAGTGCCCACCCCCTCTTCTTCTCCCGTGCGCCGCTGCGTGCCTGCCGCGCTACTGTACAGCGTGCTCACGTTCGTGTGAATATAACCTTAGGGTGTGGGCATACTCACGGCTAGCGTTGTGTTTACAAATGCAATGCTAGCTCCCGGAAAATGCATATGTGATTGAGCCGAGGCTTGCGTTGCATTTGTAAATGTAACGTGAGCGGTACATGTGACCACAGCCTTTTTGTAACACTCTTTGCAAGGAACAGTGCATTATATACATTGTTGCAGAGCTTCAATTACTATTAAAAGATGGACACTGCAAGGTTGAATTAGACAGTATTAGTACTTTAATTTCATCAAAGTAACTTACCGCCTCGGTTGTCGAAGTTCTAATCTAACTTTACACCTCCTATTTGTTGGCTATGGTCTTTTCTGCAATACGCCTCAAAACGATCTAAACTAAGCCAATCAAGAGCTGGTGTAAGAGTGAAATATATATTACATGTCTAGGAAAAATTGCCAAAGCTGTTACACAATGCTTGATTTGGCATGTTTTCTGATTGTCTGGTTTTGGGCTGTTTAATGGGTTGGCCACTTTATATTTTTAGCAAATGTTTAGAAAATATCATTAAATGACACTTGCTTAATAATTTACAGTTCTTACAGGTTCAGCACCAATGTCTTCATTGTAGAAGTGCTGCTTCTTTAGTATAATCTCTTAAAGACTGCACTGTGTTTTGGCCTTCAGCACAGCTACTGGAGAGATATGTGACAGAACATATCTATCTCCATAAAATAGCCCATGTCTAGTGTTTTTCCAATGGTGGTTGTGAGTACATTTTGTAATTCGGCAGCTGTATTGTGGACTGGAACATCATGCAGTCTGTTGAGCAAGCGGGCAGTTACCAAACTATAATAACTGTATATTAGGAAGTGTCCTACAATAGAGATTCTTGTCAGTTTGGCAAACTATATAGAAAGTTCCCCCCACAACGTGTGTGTTCTAAAATGGGTAGAGTAATTTTTCTAAATGTTCAATATGTTGGAGAAGATACAAACAAAAGCCTGTATAAACTGCCATTAGTTGCATTATAGTCTACCATTCACAACTACAATTGTATTGCATGACTTTATTTCATATTACTCTCCTTTCTTCTCAAACAGGATAATACTGTCCACACCTTTTGCCGTGATCTCTTACTTTCTCATCTGGTTTGTGCCTGGATTCACTAGTGGTCAGGTCTTGTGGTACCTAGCCTTCTACTGCCTCTTTCAGACTCTTGTTACAGTAAGTATTTACCAATAGAAATAATGACCGAATGATGCAGATGCACACATCTACATGGCCATTTATATTTCTTGCTAAGAGACTGGATTGGTATCATATGGAAGTAGCAGAACCTTTCTCATATTCCCGTACTTCTATATAAAAAAAAAAATCTACATGACCCAAATGTATTTTTTTAATCTAACTTTTACGTGACATCGTTTCTTTTTCCTCATACCTTGCATTTGTTTTTCAGTGCTTCCATGTGCCTTATTCAGCTCTTACAATGTTTATCAGTAAAGAGCAGAGTGACCGAGACTCTGCCACCGGATACCGTACGTAAACTGTTTGTGATGCCACTGAACATGTTCTTATTTGTGTCCTGCTGGACAGCTCTCTCATCATTTCTATTCTCTCTCCTGTAGGCATGACTGTTGAAGTATTGGGTACTGTCCTTGGCACAGCGATTCAAGGCCAGATTGTGGGTAAAGTTTATGAACCATGTGTGCCTAACTCCTTCCAAAACCAGTCTATGGAAAGTGTTAACGGTTCTCAAGATCTAGAGGCTCTTACGAACATGGTGAGTCACTATATTAAGCTGCTTCTTGCTTGTTCATCATACCTCTTTGTGTGTTAAGATTTTATTTTCTTGACACGTTATATGATTTATACCCAATTTAATATTTTCTTTCTAATTGTCTGTCTTTTTTTGTTAAAGTAAAAACATATGCTAGTGTTTAAGGGTTATCCTTGACCCCATCACCCACCTTTCAAGTTGTCCCAGTTTTGTAGAGCACTTTCTATAGCATTCTTCTATGCATCAATTACATTTTAAATAACTATTTTATCATTGGAAATATAACCGAAGGTTTATCAATATTTGCTTAAAATTTTTAATTGCATAAGGTGATGAAATTGACAAAACTCATTAGGTGTGTCCTTTACTTCCTCCTTTTCCAGGCTACCAGACTTTTACAATATTTTGTGCATGCTATTCATGAATGTGTCACTTCCTCTTAGCCACAGCTATTTTCACCTTTGCATGTATGCAGCATACAATATCACATGGATATCAATATATGAGGTGCACAAAGACAGAACAGTCAATGAGATATCTAGTGTTCACAGTATCAAGAGCCTGGTGTATTCTTGTAGGCCTCATGTGAATGTGATTTTGAAGTGGGGGGGCTGCATGTAACCAGAGCAGATTGGTGATGTAGGGATAGGTTCAAATAGGAAGGAATCAATAACATGTTGGATATTGGTCAAGCCTCCTACAATGTGGCTCAATCACAATATTTTTATTTGTTTTTTTCTGTTGAACGGTCTTAATCATTTTGGTGTTTTACCATCCACAGAGACAAGCCTACATGATTGCTGCAGGGGTCATCTGTGCCATTTATATACTATGTGCCATTATCCTTTCACTTGGAGTACAGGAGAAGAGAGGTGCGTCAGGATCTGATTTCACACCTATTTGATTATAGGTTATCAAATATACTTGCAGGGCTATCTAATTCCACTTCTAGTTCTACTGTCTCTTTGTTCCCTCTTCAGATTCATGCGAGCTGTTGTCTGACCAGCCCATATCCTTCTGGCAGGGCCTGAAACTGGTAATGAGTCATGGACCCTACATAAAACTCATCACCGGCTTTCTCTTCACTTCCTTGGCTTTTATGGTAGGTCCTGTCATTGTACATGTATCAGAAATCTATATGTGATGTTCGCTTATTGCTCTCATAAAGGTACATTCACACGCGGTATGCCCGCCGTGTGCTGGAGCGGAGGAGGAGGTGGCCCCTCCTCCCTCCATAGAGAATAGCGGCGCACGGCCGCACACACGCCAAAAGATAGAGCATGTATCTGCGCCGTGCCGCTATTGCCGTCTATGGGGACGTACATGCGGCTGCAAATTTGCTGCCGCATGTACTTCCCTGCAGACGGCCATGTGAATGAGCCCTAACTTATGTTTGTATTTATTTTTTAGCTAATATCAATATATATATATTTTTTTAAATCGAAGTAAAAAAATAAGTCCATGGGTTTTATGTTACTCTAAAGAATGAGATCTGGAAGACCCTCCTTGTTACAACAAAACGACCACATTTTTTATAAATAGCTGTCACTTCCCCCCCCATGCTCGGCTTAATTTTCTCCTGAAATGATGCAGAGGAATGATCAGAAACTGTTTATTGCTGGTGGTGTTAATTTTGACACATAAAATTGGTGCATCAAATTTATTTATAGGCTTGAATAGATTTAACGCATGTTACTACAACATTCCATGGAACCCTGACCCTCATTGTTCTTTTTAGCCAGGAAGCCTCTCAGTATTCTCTGCTGCCTTCTAATTAACAAGTATTTCTGGCAATGTTTAATGGTTTTGGTTCTGGTTATCCACATTATTAGATAATTGTCTTGAAAGCCAACAACTGTATGACATGTACTGGCATATCCATACTATTCACCACTGTGCTGGATCTAACATGCTGCATTGCTTGTACCTTGTCCCCATTCAATTGCAATCAAATACTTAGCTTGTCTGAGTGTGTGTTTTATGGGCAATGGCGTGTTTATGTTTTCTACCCATTATATATAATTGTGTTATTGTTTCGCATCTACTTTTTACATTATACATTTTCATTCTGGATTGCTGATGTTGCAGAATATAAATCTAGTTCATAGTTTGTCCCTAAACCTTGGCCACAGGTGGGCCAGTGTTGGTTTACATACTGCCTGTCATAGTATATGGCTGTGCATCTTGGATCCAAACCATGCACATACTATCTCCTTACAGGGGCAGTCAGTTTATATTCTGGCATGTCAGCACTCTGGGGTTTTATGTTATGTCCTAGCAACACTTTCAGATAGGGCAGAGCATAACACGTATGCCCACATATAACGGTGTACTTGCTTTAAAGGGCACCTACCACCACGATTCTACCTATAAAGGTAGAACGGGTGGTAGGTGGATGTAAGGGACGTGAGGATAGCTCTTTTTAGATCTAATCCTCACGTCCCCGCTAACTTTTGGTAAACTTTAATCCACTAATATGTAAATTTTGTTATGCGGCTACTGGGGCATGGAGTAGCCGGGCACGAGGCTACAGGGCGCGGCTACTCCATGCCCCAGTAGCCACGTTACTCCTCCTACCCTGTTGTGTGCGGCGCGCAGCTACGACCTCGGAGCTGTGAACTATTCAATGATATAAAAAAATACCCTTTAAAAAGAAGAAAATGTAACCATAAAATTAGCTATTTTTGTTAACAACATTATTTTTTCATTAAAGAAACACCAAACATTTCTAAAAAAAATATACTTAAACATTTTCCATTTTAATTTTTTATTAAACTAATGCAATATCCTGGTATTTTCACTATAACTACTAGGCTTAATCACAGCCTGAAACATGCTTAGGGTACATTTACACAGCCATATGCACTCCTGGCAGCAGCCTGGCGGGCATACAGCTGTGCGCTGGATAGGAGGAGGTGACCCCTCCATAGAGAACAGCGGCGCACGGCCGCACACACAGGGAAAAGATGGAGCATGCTCTATCTTTTCCCTGTCTACGGTGCAGAATGGTGCAACACATGTGTGGCACCATACCGCCACTGGACCCCCATTGCCGTCTATGGGGATGTATATGCGGCCGCATATACATCCCCACAACACCCGTCTGAATGTACCCTTAATCTGTAGGTGTTTTCTATGCTGAAGTCGCCTTATTTACATTCCAGATAATATCACAATAAAAGATGACACTTTTATAGAAAAAATTGCATCTATTACTTACATTAGATAATCTCACATCCTCTCTGCACCAAGCATGCTCTATTAGAACCCATACACACGACAGTTGGGGGAAACGTATGTATGGCCGCAAGCTTGCAGACGTACATACATCCCCCATAGACGGTAATGGCCGCACAGAGTGATACGGCGGACATGGGGAAAAGATAGGACATGTAATTCCCCGTGTTACGGCATTGTGCGCCGTGTATCTCTATAGAGGAGGAGGGGTCACCCGTCTTCCTCTGCATGGGGTCAGACGTGTGCCCGTTCGGCTACGGCCGGGCGGTCACGCGTTTGTGTGCATGTAGCCTAAGCCTTATTGAGTCAGCTTCATACTATTGCTGGTGATGTCAACGGGCATGCTGTAAGTCATATTACTAAATCCTATTACTAAAACTCAAGGACAATGGCAGCAACCATCGTCATGGCAGGAGTTAATATTAACAAAAATCTATCATCTGAAATTAAAAACAGAAAAAAATGTGATCTTTTGGTACATCTGGTTTCACAAAGCATGATTTGTGAAATTAATTCCACAATAAATAAATGTGGGAAATAAAACTTTTAATAAATGTGGGAAGCATTGGGATGTATGATGCGTGTAAACAGTGTGGGACATGTGCATCTGAGCTAATGCATCCATTGTCTTTCTCTGTTCTAGCTTCTGGAAGGAAACTTTGCCCTGTTTCTGAAATACACACTGCAGCACCGCGAGCACTTTCAGAATGTTCTGCTTGTGATAATGGTTAGTATATAAGATGCATTATATAACTATTGCAGGATCCTGTCTGACCACAATCCAGACTTCCTGCCATGTAGGTTATGTCTCTGCATGCTAATACATTTACATGTTACATTTCTGCAATAGTTGTAAAAAAAGCGCCAATGGCTGCTTAAAATGCTAAGCGAGATTCAGAGCCAAGGACACAGCCTTTATTGTACTGCTGAGGCCAAAACAGAAAGCTATTGTAAGATGGCAAACATAATATTTATGACTGTGCCCCTCCTTCACCCCCTGCTGGCAGATGGGTGGTGAATGAGTGTGCTGCCACTACATCACATATTGGCCCACATTTATCAAAAATAGTGCAGACTGTGCCTGTGGAGTGACATATTCATGGAATGTGTCACATGGTCCTGGTGAATGCACCTTTATTGTGCACTGTTCATGCTACAGAATTGTGGCGCACAGTCCGATTAAGCACTAGCACACCCGTTTTGGTGCACATTTTTTCTGTCTTGTTAGGCACAGTCCACGACTCAAAACTCGCGCAGAAACCTTATAAATACATGTGCAAGAAGTTTGCACATTCTTTTCAGTGCAAAGTCAGACAGAAAACTAGTGCAAACTCTTTAATAAATGTGAGCCACTGGGGCAGATTTACTTACCCGGTCCATTCGCGATCCAGCGGCGCGTTCTTTGCGGTGGATTCGGGTCCGGCCGGGATTCACTAAGGCAGTTCCTCCGACGTCCACCGGGTGTCGCTGCTGCGCTGAAGACCATCGGAATGCACTGAAGTTCACGATTCATTGCTGGGTGAAGGTAAGCGCGTGTCGAGCGACCCCCCCCCCCCCCCTTTTTTTTTTTTTTTTTTTTCTAATGCGGCCGTTTTTCCGAATCCGTCGGGGTTTTTTACGGCCACGCCCCCCCCCCCATTTCCATCGTGTGCATTTCCGATGCGCCACAATCCGATCACGAGCACCAAAATCCCGGATCAATTCAGGAAAAGTCGGCATAAATCAGAAATATTTGGGTAACTCGTCGGGAAAACGCGAATTGGGCCCTTAGTAAATTACCCCCATTGTTTTTGTTTTGTTTTTTTTTTACCTTTCTGCACTTTCTACCCCTCAACATTACACTTTTATATACTTTCCTCACTCATTTATCCTTCTTTTTCTGATAGATTTCTGCTACCCTAACAGTTCCATTCTGGCAGTGGTTCTTGACTCGGTTTGGAAAGAAAACTGCTGTCTATTTTGGGATATCAGTAAGTAAAAGTAGAGTCATTTAATCTAAGCAGGAGAACATACTTGGCAGTTACTGGTACACTATGATGGAAAGTCAAGTTATGTTTAATGCTGAGGTTTTGCTGCCATCTACTGGCCATATGGAGAGTGTGACAAAATGCAAACCAGCTACCCTGTCTCTCTGAAAAAAAGACCTCCCCTAAAATAACCCTAGCATGATTTTTCAGCCTTATTAAAGTACAGTAATATATAAGTCCTTATCCGAAAATAAGCCCTAGTTACAATCAAGGCCGGTTCTAGACAAAGTGGGGCCCTGGGGAAAACTAAAAGTGGGGCCCCAAAATAAAACTATTTTATGACCAGTCACAGTCAGGAAGTGGCTCCTTTTAGTATGGTAAAACAAACTGTAATATGGGAGAATTTTATAGGAGATAGATAGATGATAGGGAGATTTATGCGCAGCATGGTGGCTCCGTGATTAGCACTACAGCCTTGCTGCGCTGGTCAACATCTGCAAAGATTTTGTATGTTCTCTCTGTGTCTGCGTGGGTTTCCTCCGGGTCCTCCGGTTTCCTCCCACACTCCAAAAAATTACTGGTAGGTTGATTAGACTGTGAGGCCTATTGGGGAGAGGGACCAATATTTTCTGAAAGCAGACACTTGCCCGATTTTCAAAATTGCATCAAAGAGTTTATAGACATAGGCGCCTGCATGCAATTTTGATTCAAACTGAAACATTTTATAAAAAATACTTAAAATTTGACTTTGATGGCAAAAAATGTGCTCCAAACAGAAAATGTTTACCTTCACATCTCCTAAATGTAATAGATGGACATTTGTAGAGTTCACAAATGTGCCCTATTGATATGTTCACATAATATCACTAAAACTGTAATAACTAGATATCTGCTTTTCAGCTAGACATTTTTAGACAGTCACAACCTGCAAAATATATCAATAAAACAGAATAAAAAGTAAAGGCATAAAACCTATAGAATTTTGAAAGCAGACAACCAAGCGATGCATTTGGCAATTAACATTTAAAATTTCCTCTAAAATATGTACAAATCCAGATACTTATATAAAGAAAATATTCTTTCCTAAAAGAGTAAGATGTGAGGAGATCATACAGAACCCACACCAATATACTGTATTCGCCAAAATATGCAGCAAATGGAACTGCAGAAAATTCACACAGATGTATCATTGTCTATTCCTTACACAATGGTCACCCAAATAAATAACTATATATCCATAAACCTCTCTAATGAGATAATAAAAGTCACATTTAGATGTGCGCCATTGAATTAGCTGCACAATAACAGAACCCTCCGCGCTTCATAAGAATGAGAGTGAGAACGTCATAACATAGGTGTAAATAATGGAGGATGATGGGAAATAAAAACTTTATTCCAGAACATGTGTGTGTTTTTGGTGTTACATATAACTTTATGGACATGTTCTGGTCGCGGTGTAGTCACATTAGGCGAAGAGGATCGAATGTTCATCGTATCAGTCAATTTTCCCAACACTAAAAGACTATCACAAAATAAAAGGGAATAAGAGAGAATGGGCCACATTTATCACTTTTGTGCGCCTAAGTGTAGTAGTTGCGCCTAAATTCTGGCGCACTGTTTTCCAGAATTATCACAAGCTACAACCATCTGTGATAAGTTAATTTCCTGCCTCTTATTAATCACTTTACTTTAACACAGTTTAGGCGCAATTTTGGCGCAGTTTCAGCACAATGTTAGATTCAGGCACTTACATGTGATCCTGCTACAAGCTCCTCTCTGCTTCTCCCACAGCCCAGAATGAAGATAACACTCACAGCAGCACCCAGTGACCTCCTCAGCAGTGGCTTCTCCTGGAGGGGATCCCCCAGTGCTGATCTTCTGCTGCACCCCTGTAATTCTGCACAGTGTCTGAGGGGGATACTGTGCAGAATTACACGGGGGGCACTTGTCTGTGATATCTGCAACATTCTGCAAAGTTCTGAGGTCTTGCTTTGAGCTCAGGAGTCTGCAGAATGTTTTGTAAATAGAAGGTGATGAACTGTAAATAGAGTCGGCAGCTCCTGTCTGCAGAGTATCTCATGTCTGTATTATATGTTCTAGTGCAGTGGTGGCGAACCTATGGCACGGGTGCCAGAGGCGGCACTCGGAGCCCTCGGTGTGGGCACCCGGGCCATCACCCCAGAATGAAGTTCACCAGACAGAACTCAAAGAATCTGCCTGGCGAATCTTCCTACAATGATAGGTGAATTTGCCCTCCTCCTTTCAACTGGGTTGGTGTCATTGGGAGGCTGAAGGATTGAAAGTTGTCAATGAACAAGGAGAAATACATTACTGCTTAAATTGCTGCGCTGGCACTTTGCAATAAATAAGTGGCTTTTGGTTGAAGTTTGGGCACTGAGGCTCTAAGAGGTTCGCCATCACTGTTCTAGTGTCTGCAGTGTCTGGCTGAGCTCTGTTGCTAGAAATGAGCTGTTCTGCAAAGGGGCTCAGTGCTTACTTCTCAGTTAACGCCACCTTCGGGTTGGAGTGTTTTTGCAGCCGTTTTTGCGCCTAAATGAAAAGTCGCAAGTGATGAATATCATTAGGCGCTGGATTGCTACGATAAATGAGGGAAAGCTGGTTATTTTTGCTGCGCAGCTAGTTTGCCGTTTAGTCGCAAAAATGGCGCAAAAACGGTGCGCCTGAATGAAAAGGCGCAAAAACACCAGAAAAAAACGAAAACGATTGATACATGTGGCCCAAAGTGTGTTCTTAGATAGTTCTGCATAGAGAAGGGTTAAAAACATGAATATTAGTTGATATTATCCCTTCTCAAAATGTAGTAACATATAAAGTGAATATTTCCATTATCTGTGTGGTGCAGCAGCTCCTGTGTCCAGCAAATGCTCCCTGCAGCCTGATGGCTAAGAATCTGGATTGGGGGGGGGGTTAATTTCAGGGGGCTGTATCTCTGGCTCTGTGACACATAGAACCTCACTTCTTTTTTCCTATGAAAGAAGAGAGTCTCCTCTTTTATATGAATTTAAAATTGTGTTTCTAAGTTTTAGGAAAATGGAGATATTAACTGTTAAACTGCCGTTGGGAGTGATTTTTATATATAAAAATGGCACCTGATATTCTCACTTTAAACCTGAATATCTTTGGATCCAGAGCACCTAGAAACACAATTCAAGATTCATTTGAAAGAAGAGAATGGCCCTGGGCAATTGCCACCTTTGCCTACCCATAGCGCCGGCCCTGGTTACAATTAATACATCTTTGGAAATGTGGCACCAAAAACACACTTAGTGTCATTTTAAATCTCCCCTTGAATTTTTCACAAGAATTGTGTGCATTGTAGGTGCCACTGGAGATATCCACTGTTAAAATACACAGCTCCCACTACAAACTGCAACATTATCTGTGGATATCTCTGTGTATGTTGCACAATAGTCAAAAGAAAATCACACTTGAAAGCAGAGTTTGGAGACGTGATGATGTTCCAGAAGATGATTACATGATTGTATTTGTATAAATGTTGTTTTTTTTTTGTTCAAGAATTAATGTAAATTCTTGTACAGGGGGGGGGAGCATCCCCTGAAAATGATCCGTAATCCACTTTTCCTAGCAAAAAATAATATAAGAACCTATCTTATTTTTGGAGAAACACTAGGACACATTTACTAAGAACAGGGCAAACTGTATTAAGTGCGCCACATTCGGGTATTCTGGCGCACGTTCTTTATGAATCTGAAACTTCCTGCACAGCCCCAACAAAGTTCACCAACTTATTTTCTGGAGCACCTTTAACATGGGGCGTGCGATACGTGTTCAAGCAGTTTACACTGGAAAAACCATGCAAAGTCTGACCGAAAACTGGCGAACGGCCCTTAGTAAATATGCCCCACTGTATTTATGAGTCTGCTTGTTTTGAATCTGTCTTTAGTATATTATCTTTTTTTTTTTTTCACACAGTCTGTTGTCCCGTTCCTTATTGTTGCCGGTGTGCTGAAGATCAATCTTATAGTAACCTACATTGTTGCTGTAGCTGCTGGACTAAGTGTAGCTGCTGCATTCCTCCTGCCATGGTAAGAACTATTTCCTTTAACATTTACATTATCTGAATCTGTAAGACCCTGTTGCGAGTTCACACACTTGAATTAAAATATATTATTATATTAACCTTTACAGATGAAGGTAAGAAACACCATTATGGCCAATCTGCCCCACAATTATTATTAATAAAGGAGCTAAGTACGGTATATCCCACAAGAATTGACACCCTGCCATCACAGCTGGCTGCACCCTGTATTAACTTATTTTGATTCAAAAACACAAGCTTGCAACTCACTTTTAAAATGTATTACTGCTTTGCTGTCCCAACAGACTTTTTGTTTAACTCCTTTGTGACCAAGGGTTATTGGTACCTGCATGTGCAGGTCATATTTTGCAGTCCTGTTTTAGTCTTCTTAATGACAATATCTTTGGAACAGCTTTACATAAAAAATTTGACTTGAGGTTTTTTTATCGAACTTGAGACTTTAATTTCAAAGCAGTAGTTTTATTATGTATTATGTATAGGATTAGCAAACCATTACCTAAAAAAAATATATTTTTAGCATTTATTCCCATTTAAATATTTTTTTTTAATAAGCCTTAAAGGGGGTTTCCCACTAAAGAAAATTCTCAAATGTCAATGCCCTAGTGATGTTTACACAATAAAGATCATTTCAACCCCTTACTTTACTATTTTACTCAGTTTTATTGCTGTTTTAGCTCCCTAGGCTGGTCAGTGGAAAATGTGTGGGAGGGGACTCTGTAAGCAGTTACATTATGATCCACCTAGTTCTGTGGGATGACAATGTGGTTACATTATCAGCGTACATGTGTGTGTGTGTGTGTATATAGACTTTTTCATTTTACTTCTGACATTGTACTAACACACTGGGGCACATTTACTTACCCGGTCTGATTCGGGTCTGCCGGGATTCACTAAGGTCTGTGCGCCAGATATCCAGCGGGTGTCGCTGCTGCGCCAAGGTCCGCCGGAGTTCACCTTCTTCATCCCGGTGCATGTGAGTGCTGTTCTTACAACACAATTTTTTTTTAAATTCCGCGGTTTTACCGAATCTGTCGGGTTTTCCGACGGCCACATCCTCCATTTTTGTCGTGTGAAAGCCGGGGCGGATGCGCCACAATCCGTGCTCCAAAATCCCAGGGCAATTCGGCGCAAATTGGAAATATTCTGGTAACCGACGAAAATGCGCATTTCGGACCCTTAGTAAATGAGCCCCACTGACACACAGAAGGAGAGATGAGACAGATAAGAGATCATGAGATACCTATTACACAGAGGCATGACAGATGGAGGCTGACAGACTTTTACACTGTCAGCCCTGCTAGCTCTCTGTTCTCACATATATGTGCCAGCCTCCCCCCTTCCCCTGGATTACCTATCTGCCTGGAGTTTGTAGTTTGTAGCTTCTTTCTGCTCAAGATGTGCTGGCAGTAAGTGAATCAGTGATTGTCTGTGAACTCCGTGCTGTACTGCAGGGGGCGGGGCTACAGGCACAAAAACTCAGCAGCACAAAGTCACACAGGAATCCAAGATGGCGGCCAACCGACCCTAAGTCAGAAGTTACAGGGTCGTGTCTAGGGGCAACTGAAATTGTGAACACCAGGACTGATAGAGAAGGGTTGGACTTATATCTGTGAAATGCTGTATTTTTGTTGATAACAGTGAATTAGAGAATGTGTTATTTTTCTATCCTGAGTACATATAAGAAACTTGTCTTTGTAGGATTACACCTTTAAAATTGTATAAACCTTTACCAAAATATCTACACATCAATCAGTCACCATTTCCTTGATTCAGAAACAGATGGAGATGGTACATGTACTTTTGCAAAGTGTCTATAATATGATATCATGATTGTGTTTCTAGGTGCCACAGAACCAGAGATATCCACTGTTAAAGTTACAGTTGGGAATGGGGAGCTGTTTAGAAAAATCTACATTTTTACTGCAACTTTAACCGTGGATATCTCTGGTTCTGTGGCATCTAGAAACACAATTCTGATATGTTATCAAAAGGGAGATTCTCAGTGTTTCTAGGTGCCATGAGTCAGAAGTGTGACAATTTGCATGAGGTATCTGTAATTAGGACGTTTAATAACCACATGACAGTCGTGAAGGGGTTCACATATAATTTCTTATTTTGATGTTGATTGACAGCTAAATGTGCCACATAAAATAACAATTTACAATGCAATATAAAGGATCACTTAAGTGATCTTATGCAGTGATGCAGATTTCACAATGTGATTGGCCAATTCTTATTGTTAACATTTATGTTTAATTAGTGATTTAATGTGTGTATTTCATTGTCTCTCAGGTCCATGCTTCCTGATGTAATTGATGACTTTGTTCTAAAGAATCCAGATTCTCCAGGACATGAAGCAATTTTCTTCTCCTTTTATGTTTTCTTTACCAAATTTGCCTCCGGGGTATCATTGGGGATTTCTACGCTAAGCTTGGAGTAAGTATGTGAAGTCTATGATGGATTGTTAAAATAACTTATGGGAAAAGCTTCTACTACATGCTGAGCATGTGCAGTTTGGCTTTTAAAGTTGTGATAGTCGTCTGTGCTGCGCTTGTAGGGTCCATTTACTGTAGCATAATTCCATTCCAAGTGATTAACATAAACTGCCCTCATAGAAGTATTTGCAGCGTTCATTGCTGTTCTGTCATTTAAAGGGAAACAATCAACTGGTTCAGGGTTCAAAGCCTGGGGAACCCAGTCTTGTTTTGCTGGAGATGAACCTTGACCCTTGTGTGACAAAATCAATTGCATGGGATAACCTATCACATTTCTTAGTGTATTTGTTATGCTAAGATTAAATGGAAACATTTCTTCATTCCAGTTTTGCAGGCTATCAGTCCCGTAGCTGTGATCAGCCAGACTCTGTGAATGTGACTCTGAAGTTGCTGGTTTGTGCTGCCCCCATTTTAATGATACTTATTGGGCTCTTACTCTTTAAACTATATCCAATTGATGAAGAGAAGAGGAAAGAAAACAAGAAAGCATTGCAGCTCATAAGGTGAGATCCTGTATCTGTGTTCCTAGAGTTGTATATATCTATGTGTGTATGTTTATAGTGGACCAGTATACACCAAACCTATGTGTATGTGACCCAAGGCCACCCTGGTGATTTGCTTCATCTACACTTGGATGGAAGCCATCCATATCCATATTCTGATGGTAGATTTCCTTTTATATAGTCCAGATCCCATTCATAGGTGTGCCATTCCTGCAGTTTTACTGAAAATCATCTGTCTTCCTTTGGTATAATGGAATATACTTCCTGATCCAAGGCAAATAATTACCATAATAACGTAATGGAGATTCTGAAGTGTTTCATGACATGGGTTCAAGATGGCAGGATGAAATAAAAGCTGGCAAGTTATCCAACAAGTTTGTGATGACACTATCACACATACGCTGAAATCTGGCATGCGTAGCTGTCAGATACGGACGATGGAGGAGGAGGGGGGGCAGAAATTACTGAATGTGGTCATAGACAGAATTGTACTGTTTGCTATAAAAGGATGACTTGAACCAAACAATTAAGTAATAAAATGTTTTCTGTAATATGTGTCCATTACCGTATGTTAGGTCCTATCACATCAAATGTGAACGTACTTGTTTTAAGCATTGACACCTCTTTTTTTTTTTTTTTTTTTTTGGTCTACAGAGATGCTGACCGGGACTCTGATTCTGACTCCATAGAGCTTGCAAGCAATGTATGACAATGGCAGAATGCCTTTCTGAAGTTTACACACAGAAGCTTTAGAGACATTCAGTTTACCCCTATGGGGGTAGGTACCAGCCAGTGAATGACTTTTCTGCACTGTGGAGTTAAAAACGATGTCATCCTTGGTGGGGGCATGTACCTGCTCCCTGGTGCTGTCTGTGCTTGGCACACACTGAATGTTGCAAGCCTACTGAAAATTGCACTAACATAGGGTAAATATATTAACTGTAAATTTGTTAAATGGTTTTTGTATATAAGTACTTGCACGTTGCCAATGTGTGAGGAACGAATAAAGTAATTAATTATTTCTTATATAATTTTGTACATGTGACCCCTAAATTATAATATCTTGGCCGGTTGTGAACGCCTGATAAATGACAAACCTTGAAATTTAATATTGCCTGTACATAAAGTGGGCGTTCTTAATAAATGTATATAATGCTGTATATGTTTTGTTTCTGTTGCCATGTACACAGATGTGAGTCATGTATATCCAACCAAAGTGCACAGTCCAATAGATGTAATGTGGCATATTTATAAAAAATAGAATGATTAATGGGTATCCTTCCAGAATAGATCTATTTCATGCACATGGACTTTATACATTTTTGCATTTATTTAAATAAGTTTAAAAAAAATTGTGGTAATCATAATTTGGCCATGTAATACTCATTCAGCAGAGCCACACCATAAATGGTCAAAAATGTGTATATCTGTGTTGCATAAGGTTTACATAACTTTTGTACTTGGGTAACATAAAAGGCTCTGTGGCCTTATCTTGGTTATGGAGGGAAGTCAATGAGAATTAGTTTAACATCTAATCCCAGTCTCAGCATTGAATGTGCATACCATAGCTCCTGCGGCTTGTCTGCCTTATTAAAGAAAAGTGCTGCCAAGCTTATGCACAAAAGCACAACTGATAACCTCCATGTATTAACAGGGAACTTTTACATGCAGTATTTGCAGCATTGGTGTTTGGTCATGATAGGGTTAGCTCATTTAGGAAATGTTTCCCTATGTGCGTGGCATATAATAGCACTTGATCAGAACGATAACCCTATCATTGTAAAGCTGTTGAAATGGTTTTTTTTAAATACTGTACATGTTGCCACAGATGTAACTTGATTTTGTATTTGAACAGTATAACTGATTTGGGACCTGATTTGTATCCTACAGTATTCTAGAAGCCACAGTCATGTACATTGTGTATAGAAAACTGCGGGCAGGTTGTAACCATGACATTCACTCATTTCACCTTAATGTGAAAATGGTATAGGTGGAGAGTTAAAGGGGTTGGCCACTTTTCCTTATGTTTTTTTGTAATGTGCAAGTAAAGGGGACAGGATATTTAGTAATTTATCATATACACCTATTAATAGTTCCGCACTGGTCTCTTGATATGTAAAGCATCCTCTATACTACCTCATCAACCTGACATTCCTGTCCATAAAATGGCAGCAAATGGAGGGTCATGTGAACAATCCCCTGCCAGGACCTGACTATGATAGTATTTATGAATAAAAGATCAAGTTCCTGGCAGGGTGATTGTTCATGGACATATAGAGATCACATGAACCTCCATCTGCGAACATTTTATGGACAGGAATGTCTGGCTGGTGAGGTAATAGATTGGATATCAATAAAGCAGAGCAGAACTATTAATAGATGTTTATCGGTAAATTACCTAATAGCTTGGCCTCCACACACATTACCAAAAACATGAGGTAAAGTGGCCAACCCCTTTAAAGAGCACAAACCGGTTAATACAGTCAAGTCACTGCTTTAGTCCTGTTTAATGAAATGAATAGCGGGCTCACTGAGGGTGAACACATCAGCACCTATACATGGGGTGTCATGGAATGTAAATGTTCTGTTCCTGCAGCTTTTATCCATTGACTTCAATGGAAAAAAAGAATCCTCAAATACGTGTTATACATGTAGTGCTATGTGTGTTTTGTACTTTTTATGTTACTTCTGTTTCTATAATCGTGACAAGTGTTGCCTCTGTTACAAACGCGCTGTCTTTACACTGCAGTGTGAAAAGTCACCAACTACAGCCCTATGGACTAGTGTGGCACTGTTTTATTTTGTTGCCAACTGCCTTTTCTCCCTTTGAGGGACATAAAGAGCTTCCAGAATAGCTACAATGGGATATTTTCAAAGGCATTCACCTTCAGCATCCTCTTACCATAAAGAAAAAAATCTCCCCTCAAAGGAAAATTAACAAATGGATAAAAAATACCAAATGTTTCTAGTTGATCTAGGACCCATTGAAGAGGACAGCAAATCTTTTTGTTCTACTGCAGACAGGGCACAACTCGGGGGCTTCTACTCCAGCCAAGTCCAAAAAAGTAAGGAGGATGAGGAAGGACATGGCTTGCCTCCAAGACACACACAAAATGTCTTTGTACAGTTCTCAGAATAGATTGTACTAGAAGACCAAACAGGATCAGAGGAAAGGAAATATTGGTTGGATATTTTTATTCTTTGTGCATTTTCTGTGTGAAGTGTTTATGAGTTGTAGAAAATAACAGGTTATGAGAGGCTGATGTGTGGGTGTCAACTTCTGTCCCATAATGTTATGAAAATCTGCTCTTTTCTAGAGCATTAAGTTCTGAGCATCTGCCTCCTGCTGGTCTCCTGCACTTATCTTATTTGGAGTACCATTAACTGTGACCTTGTCTAAAATATGAGAGAACCGGTAGTTAGTGGAGCATGCAGTTGTGTATTGTATGCATTGTAGTACATCTGTAATATTTAACTAGTTCTCAGGTATCAAAGAAACTTTTTTTATTTTTAACTTATAAGGGCTTTTCCCATATCTTTTCTATGACCTGACAGGTGTCCCTTTAATTTGGAATTGCTTCCTCCCATGGCCCCTGTAAGATGTTTTTATAACTGTGCCCATCCTCCATAATATGTGTGATCTTTTTTTATTCTAGTAATTTATGGTTTGTTTGCTAAAGTGAACGTGTTATGTGTTTGAGTACATTCTGTATTACACATATGTCCCACCTCGATAAAAAGTGCATGTCTTTTGGCAGCAAGTCTTACGGGCCATGACAATGTTAAACTGAGATTGTTCAGTAATTTTGAAATAAAATTGTATTTAAAAATGAAAATAAGTTTCAGATTTTTTTTTCCTCATCTGTATTAATATATAAAAAATGCAGTAACCGGTTCTTTTATGTCACAAAGATTAGTCTGTACTTCCAGGCCAGACTTCAGCATTAACATGTAGCTAAATCCCTGACAACTCCAGTTGGCACATAACACTGAGCTGTTGCCTTCAAACTCAAGCTGTCATTGGTCAGAATGAATTTGGTTGTACAGGCAGTCCCATAATTAAGAACACCCGACTTACAGACGACAGTCCTAGGCTACAATAAACAGCTGAAGCAGTTATCACAGGTGTCTCCAATGAAGCTTTATTGTAAATCCTGGTTCTTATGACAATCCAACATTTTTTAAATCCTGTTGTCACAAAGACCAAAAAAATTTTGGCTGGGGTTACAATTCTAAAATATACAACTCCGACTTGCATACAAATTCAACTTAAGAACAAACCTGCAGAACCTATCTTGTACGTAACCCGAGGACTGCCTCTAACTGGTTGTCAAAGCAGCTGAACATTCCCTTAATAGCATTCCCTTTTAAGCAGACAAATGACTACAAATGTGAAAAAAATAAGCTTTTTCATTTTCTTTTCATTTATCTTATTAAAGTTTTTGTTTTCTTTTTTACTAAGCAGTATAATTGAAAATGAAATCAAAGTATGTCAAAAATGTGTATGGCATCAACCCGTCACCCTTCCTCAGGTACAGCTATAGATGCAGACTTCGGAAATCTGTCAGCATGTACTTCCGAAATCTGACGGCTCTGCCCCCCTGCAGCTCCTTCTCCATTCTGCCTTCAACTGAAAGACTGGAGCCCACTTCAAATGGCTAAATCTTCTGAATGGTGGCAACTAGAAGCACAGTTGTGATGACATGTGCAATTGTAATTTTCAGGGGAGAGACTAATAGAAATGTTCCTTAGTATTTACATCAATATAGATAGACATGCTAGATAGTAATTTAATAATAAAGATACATACAGACAAATTCCTCTTCTTCTTTTTTTTTTTTTTTTTTGAAATTTGTTTTCCTCTTCTTCTTTTAAACAAAGTCATGATGCCTGGGTAATAAAACCAGTATATCAAAGAACCAAATCAAATCATAAAAAAATAATGGCCCGATGATGGGATTCTCTAAACCTATTACAGAGGTCAATAAAAGGTGATGAGCTATTTAGGTGAGGTCACATTTAGAAACCCCAATCTTGCTATACTCATCAAAGAAATATGTGGCATAATTTGTATTTTGGCCACATTTTTCCCTAATAACTTTATCCAGGTCTCTGCTGTTACTGTATAAAAGGCCACTGGA
Organism: Engystomops pustulosus; assembly: GCF_040894005.1. NCBI lineage: Eukaryota > Metazoa > Chordata > Amphibia > Anura > Leptodactylidae > Engystomops > Engystomops pustulosus. Next base: position 133,230,092 of record NC_092412.1, read on the forward strand.
TGGCCCCTCAGCAACATGAAGCAATTAAATAACTCCAAAAATATGAATAAGACCAAGTTTGTAGAATGCCTGCAAGGCAAGATATCATATAAAGATTCTGAGTCATAGGGGTTGTCAAACACTGATTCATAGCATACTTCTAGCCTTCATCATGTCTTCACAGGCAGGGGTGCAATCACTTCTATTTAAATGGGAGTTTACATTTAGAAATTATCATTCTTTTGGGGATCCCTAGCGGATTGATTGTGTATTTCTGCTTCCCCGGGAATTATAACATTACATTATGTATTAAGTTCTGTTTTTATCCCTTTTATTTTATGAAACTATTTTTGCATTGTATGTATATGTCTGTTTACTTTAGGTCACCCTTTTGAATGATAACCCGTTTTGTTTGTACGCACTGTCCTTTTTTATATTAAAAGTTCACTTTACTAAGAGCCTTCTTGTGTTCTAACAATTCCGTAACTCAGAAGAGACCTAAATGGATTGTATAATTAGTGAATCACACAAAAATAAGTGGAATGCGTCCTGTTGTTTCAATCTTGTAACCAATCAGACACTTGCAACTATTAGAAACATAACTTCTAATAAATTAAAGCTGCTCCTATGTTCAAAATAGCAGATAGATAGGGACAGGGCCGGATTAAGATTGGTGGGGGCCCCTGGGCACAAAATCTGGTGGAGGCCCCCCACTGAGTGTAGCATGCATACACGTCCTCCTGCTCACTTTCCACTATCCCAGCAGTAACAACGCTACATACAGCCGCCTTGCCCCCAGTAACACCGTTACATACAGCCGCCCCCCCCCCTGTAACACAGCTACATGCAGTCCCATGTAACATACAACTCAGCCACACCAGCCATGCAGTCCCATGTAACATACACCTCAGCCACACCAGCCATGCAGTCCCATGTAACATACACCTCAGCCACACCAGCCATGCAGTCCCATGTAACATACACCTCAGCCACACCAGCTATGCAGTCCCATGTAACATACGCCTCAGTCACACCAGCCATGTGGTTCCATGTAACATACACCTCAGCCACACAACCCATGCGGCCACATGTATACATATATGCAGCCACTTACCCTTCTCCACGTGTAGTTTGTTGTCACAGTACAGCTCCTCTACTTCCTGCACTGAGAGGAGGCTTCAAGGGAGGCTCCGCCCCTTCTCTTGACATCACAGTTTCCCACAGTTCCAGGGGGGGGTTTGATCGTGGGGTGCGCAATTGCGGGGGTGGGGGGTGGGCGATCATGGGGAGGTGTCGCGGGGGGGAACTGGGGGGGCAAGATGGGGGGGGCCCAGGAGCCTCACTTATTATCCGGTCCTGGATAGGGACCACTGCAGGCCCATATCAACCAAGAAAGTTATACAAAGTTGAAGGAAGGGAACAAAGTCTTCACTTGCATGAGGAAACATGGAGTGTTACCAGGTGCTGCCACATCCAACCTTGATTCCCTATTACACCCCAGACTGACACACTATACCCTGTAACCCCAAAGACAGCTGCCCTAACAAGGACAGTAGCAGCTCTATCCCTATTGGGAGGCTAGTCGCCCTAAAATAAATCAAGGTGGCATCCTGATGCGTTTATTGAAGCGCTAAAACTTGCTTCAGTACTCGGGATAGTTGCCAATCTCTTCTATTACACACATAGATAGAAGCCACCTATTCAATATTAGTGACAATGGTCACACAATAAAACAGACTCAGCAGTGGCAACCAGAGTATACTAAGAATAGCGGCACATCGTTTCAACCTTACAAGGAGTGTAATGCCATGAGCCAATGAGAAGTGCAACAAGCTCAACATGAAATGCCCCTAAGTGTTCCAGCCTTAATGAAATGCCCATAGTGGTGCTTCCCACCTAATGAAATGCATCCTTCAATACTCCCCACCTAATGAAAAAACTCTCCCAATAACAAATACTCTCCTGCCCCAACGGCAATGAGATCCTACGAGGTACCTCTGCGAGTACAGCTAATACCCTGCGATATATTAGTATTGCAGGGTATTATCACGAACAAGCAATCAGATGAAGCATCTTCATAAAAAGCTGCTTCTGGAGGTGCAGATTTGAGGGGTGCAAATTTGAAAATGGGTTGATATATAGGGGGGTTGGGGTTAAATGTTAAATATTTAAAATTTCATTCAAAAGTGCAGGGGCGGACTGGAAATTTAAAATGGCCCTGGAAAAAACTATAAAAGTGGCCCCATTTTATGGGCGGAGTCAAAACAAGTGGGTGCGATTAGATAATGTGGGTGGGGTTATAACCGACAAATTGTTGGTAGATGGCCTTAATGCCTATGTACACATCTCAATAAAGATTCCTTTGCACGAAACTGGTGAGTGCCGCTGTATTCTGCTTACTTTATTAATGCAAAACCAGAACATCTTTTGCTAGTAAGTGAATGTAATGTGCAGGGAATGTGACCTGTCGATCAGTAAATGATGCAAACACACGACCTGGTAAGCATTAAATACCTTTCCCTGTGCCATACATGTACAATTCAGATAAAGAATATATTGATACTGCCTCCTATGTACAGGAATAATAACACATTCAATGCCTTCTATATACAAAATAAAACTACTACAATACCTTCTCCCATATACAAGCCAATTACTATAATACTGCCCCCTATGTACAAGACTATAACTACTATAATACTGCCCCCTATGTACAAGAATATAACTACTATAATACTGCCCCTATGTACAGGAATACAAATACTATAATACTGTCCCCTATGTACAGGAATATAACTACTATAATACTGCCCCCTATGTACAAGAATATAACTACTATAATACTGCCCCTATGTACAAGAATACAACTATTATAATACTGCCTCTTATGTACAAGAATATAACTACTATAATACTGCTCCTATGTACAAGAATATAACTACCATAATACTATCCCCTATGTACAAGAATATAACTACTATAATACTGCCCCCTATGTACAAGAATATAACTACTATAATACTGGCCCCTATGTACAAGAATATAACTACTATAATACTGCCCCCTATGTACAAGACTATAACTACTATAAAACTGCCCCCTATGTACAAGAATATAACTACTCGAGATGAGCGAACATACTCGTCCGAGCTTGATGAAAATGGCATCTCCCGCCGTTGAGATTTTTGGCGGCCAGAAACAGAGCCAATCACAAGCCAGGAGACTCTGCACCCCACCCAGCATGACGTGGTACCCTTACACGTCGATAGCAGTGGTGACCCTGGAATAGACTAGCCCCTGCCCGCGCTGCTCGGATCATTCTCTGTCTGGATGCCGCTAGGGAGAGAGCTGCTGCTGGTCAGGGAAAGCGTTAGGGTGTTCTATTAGAATAGTGTTAGGCAGGAGTGATTCTACAAGAACCCAACAGCCCTTCTTAGGGCTACAATAACGTTTTATTTTACTTTTTTTTGGTTTGCTGTGGCTGGGCTTGCTGGCACTAGTAGTGCAGCTAGTACCATATTGTGAGTAATTTGCAGGGAGGCTTGCGACCGTTTTGTTTAGCTCTTAGTGACACACATATCCACCTCAAACACCGAAGTGGGACAATTTATTAGGGGTTTGATTTGAATTAGGCAGAGTCTGCTGATTTATTTTTTTTTTACGTTTATTTCTTTTTATAACTCAAAGTCATCAGGCAAAGCAGTGTGCTTTCAGTGTAGGCTAGAAAATAGCCATAGGAGAACCCCAACAGCTTATTTAGGCCTACAATAGCGTTATATTTTACTTTTTTTGGTTTGCTTGTAGCTGGGCTTGCTGCCATTAGTAGTGCAGCTAGTACCATATTGTGAGGAATTTGCAGGGAGACTTGCGACCGTTGTGTTTAGCTCTTAGTGACACACATATCCACCTCAAACACCGAAGTAGGACAATTTATTAGGGGTTTGATTTGAATTAGGCAGAGTCTGCTGATTTTTTTTTTTTTTACGTTTATTTCTTTTTATAACTCAAAGTCATCAGGCACAGCACAAAATCCAGTTGTGTGCTGTCAGTGTAGGTTAGAAACTAGCCATAGCAATAGGATAGCATCGTTTTGTTTAAAAAAAAATAAAAATTAAAGTTTACACTTTAATTTGGAAAATGTTTAACCCAAGGGCTAGGGGTAGAGGACGAGGGCTTGGGCGTCCAACTACTGCAGGGGTCAGAGGCCGTGGTCCTGGGCGGGGTGAGACACCACCTGCTGATGAAGGAGCAGGGGAACGCCGCAGAGCTACACTCCCTAGGTTCATCATGTCTCAAGTTACTGGGACTCGTGGTAGAGCACTGTTGAGGCCAGAACAGTGTGAAGAGGTGATGTTGTGGATTGCGGACAATGCTTCTAGCCATTTGTCCACCAGTTAGTCTTCCACATAGTCCACCCATGTCACCGAAATCAGCACTCCTCCAGCTCCTCCACCTCAGCCTCCTTCCCCCCAGTCTGCCCCCTCCCAGCAAAATTTGGCATTTGAACCGGCATACTCTGAGGAACTGTCCCAGCCTTCCACAAGCACGTGTCAGAGAACATCATCCGTGCCCTGACCAACGCTTCTGACAAGGTCCACCTGACCACGGACACGTGGACGAGTGCTGCCGGGCAGGGCCACTATATATCGCTGACGGCACATTGGGTTAACTTGGTGGAGGCTGGGACCGAGTCTGACCCTGGGGCTGGTCATATACTGCCGACGCCGAGGATTGCGGGACCTACCTCGGTCCAGGTCTAAAAGGCCTACTATGCCTCCAGGTGAAAGAAGCTCAACCTGAATAATGTATGCACTCCTCCTCCTCATTGTCCTCCTTCTCCTCCTCTTTGTACACTAAAGCAGAGGAAACTGGCTATTTTTTGCCAGGGCCAACTGGCTCTAGCTATAGTACTCTATGTATTTAATTTTTCTGGAGGGCCACCTACCCGGTCCTCTGTTTTAAACAATTTTTGGGAGTGCCACATACAGGCACTCAATCTATTTAATTTTTCTGGAGGACCACCTACCTGCTCCTCTGGTTTGAAAACTTTTTCGGACTGCCACATACAGGCACTCAATCTATTTAATTTTTCTGGAGGACCACCTACCTGCTCCTCTGGTTTGAAAACTTTTTTGGACTGCCACATACAGGCACTATCCAAATTAAATTGTCTCCATAGCAGACTCCACACGTCGTCTTTTTAGCTACCTCCACACGTCATCGCCATAGCTGCCTCCAAAAGTCGTCCATATAGCTGCCTCCATACATGGTCCCCTTATCAAACGAACTGTGCCAGGCAGAATTTTGGGTTGTTTTCATGGCTTCCACATCAAACTTGTTAACTTTGTCGCCACCCTGCTGTGTAATCCACAAAATATACTGGCAAACTTTTATCATTTACCGATATTATTTCAGCGCTTCTTGCGCATCTGTTTACATTCCCCTCACCTGCCATAACCCAAACTTATAAGAACACTACTACACTTGATCTTATACAAAAGATTCTTAGAAGTGCTGTTTGGGGAGTAGCCTAGAGACAGGGGCTTGGATTGGCGAAAGCTCGCCTGGCAGCGGAGCGCCAGCTCCATCCCAAGATCCAACTAACATAGTTTTAACTGCAGCACCTTTAATCTACTACTAGTTCACTGCCTCCATACATGGTCCCCTTATCACACGAGCTGTGTCAAGCAGAATTTTGGGTTGTTTTCATGGTTTCCACATCAAACTTGTTAACTTTGTCGCCACCCTGCTGTGTAATCCACAAAATATACTGGCAAACTTTTATCATTTACCGATATTATTTCAGCGCTTCTTGCGCATCTGTTTACATTCCCCTCACCCGCCATAACCCAAACTTATAAGAACACTACTACACTTGATCTTATACAAAAGATTCTTAGAAGTGCTGTTTGGGGAGTAGCCTAGAGACAGGGGCTTGGATTGGCGAAAGCTCGCCTGGCAGCGGAGCGCCAGCTCCATCCCAAGATCCAACTAACATAGTTTTAACTGCAGCACCTTTAATCTACTACTAGTTCACTGCCTCCATACATCGTCCCCCTTATCAAACGAGCTGTGTCAGGCAGAATTTTCAGGTGTTTCACCGGATACATAGTGGAACTCGGCCCATCTGTCACCGCCATGCTGGAGACCTGAAGTTGCAATCATAGCAGCGCAATATGGATGCCCCATACTGTCGTTTTTAATCATGGAACCATTTCCGAAAAAACAATTAAAAATAGAACCACTATGCTATTCCATTATTCCTAGGTGAAATATTCAAACGACCCGGCCTGATTTGAAAATTATAATTTTTTCAAAGTAAACGCTTCTGGCCCCCAGGCCCATTTTGGGTTGGGAGGAGCCAAGAGACAGGGGCTTGGACAGGCGAAAGCTCGCCTGGCAGTGGACCGCCAGCTCCATCCCACGATTAGGCAGCCTCAGAGGCATCCATGCATGCTGCCCCTGCTGTTTCCTGTCCATTTTGCCTCCACGATCCTCCACAGCGTTCACCAATGTCTCCATGCGCAACTTTCAACTCTCTATACCCCAGACGCTGGAGCACAAGAGGATATGAAGCACATCATCCCCTTATCAAACGAGCTGTGTCAGGCAGAATTTTCAGGTGTTTCACCAGATACATAGTGGAACGCGGCCCATCTGTCGCCGCCATGCTGGAGACCTGAAGTTGCAATCATAGCAGCGCAATATGAATGCCCCATACTGTCGCTCTTAATCATGGAAGTCGTCTCCATGGCTGCCTCCACATGTCGTCCCCTTATCAAAAGAGCTGTGTCAGGCTCATTTTTCGGGTGTTTCACCAGATACGTTATGGAACTTGCTCACTATGTCGTCACCATGCTGTGTTATCGACTAAATATACCGTCAACCTTTTGTTCACATAGGAAATCATTTCAGCGCTTCTTGCTCACCTCCTTTGGTTCCTCTCTGCCACCCATTGGTTTGAAGCCTGAGTCCATTTAGTGTATGTCGCCATGACACTCTCTAGCCTGCCGCTACTGCCGCTGCCTCTGCATGCCGTCCCCTATAGTGTCAGGGTCAATTATTGCATGTTTTAGATGCTATCTAGCCTCATTCGGTCACTCTGTCATGGCCATGCTGTTGCCCATAATTTTGGCATAATGGTGCGATTAAGCAGCCTCAGAGGCATCCATGCATGCTGCCCCTGCTGTTTCCTGTCCATTTCCATCCTTTTCTGAGGTTCCCAGGTGTTTGGCCAAGCTTCCCTGTGCAGAGCCTTGGTCCCCTTGAAAAATGCTCGAGTCTCCCATTGACTTCAATGGGGCTCATTATTGAGACGAGCACTCGAGCATCTGGAAAAGTTTGTCTCGAATAACGAGTACCCGAGCATTTTAGTGCTCGCTCATCTCTAATAACTACTATAATAATAAATATATACACAGAAGCGACTTGAAAAAAAATCAGTATTTATCATATACAGCTACAGAAAACACATGAGATCCTCACCTATTGCATCCAGTGACATCATGTGACGTGTCCTCGAATTGTACTCGTTCATTATCTTCTCCATTGGTTCCACCATCACCTTGTGTCTTCCTTCAGGTACACAGCATTCCTGCAGAGTTTACCACACAGATGTCTTATGTGCTGCACTTTCCCATTGTCCCTTAACTGTCCCTTCTTCTGCTACCACCAATAGTGTGCCCCAAATCCCCCCCTGAAATATTAGTACCACACAAAGAGTGCCCCATAATGTAACATACTGTAATGGTAAGGGAAATTTGTTTCTTCTTTCTCTCCTACCCCAACCTACCCCAGACATAAAATGAATGGCCCCAGTCTACCCCAGACATAGAATGAATGTCCCCAGCCTACCCCAAACATAGAATGAATGAATGGCCCCAGCCTACCCCAGACATAGAATGCATGGCCCCAGCCTACCCCAGACATAGAATGAATGCCCCCAGCCTACCCCAGACATAGAATGAATGGCCCCAGCCTACCCCAGACATAGAATGAATGGCCCCAGCCTACCCCAGACATAGAATGAATGGCCCCAGCCTACCCCAGACATAGAATGAATAGCCCCAGGATACCCCAGACTTAGAATGAATGCCCTCAGCCTATCGCAGACATAGAATGAATGGCCCCAGCCTACCCCAGACATAGAATGAATGGCCCCAGCCTACCCCAGACATAGAATGAATGGCCCCAGCCTACCCCAGACATAGAATGAATGGCCACAGCCTACCCCAGACATATAATAAATGCCCCCTGCCTGCCCCAGACATAGAATAATGTGCCCAGCCCGCCCCAGACATATAATTAATGCCCCCCCCACCCGAGACTCAGAATTAATTCCCCCTGCCAGCCCCAGATATAGAATAATGCCTCCCGTCATATAATTAATGCCCCCTGCCAGCCCCAGATATAGAATAATGCTTTCCGCCATATAATTTATGCCCCCTGCCAGCCCCAGATATAGAATAATGCCCCCGCCCCAGACACATAAATAATGCCCCCTGCCAGCCCCAGATATAGAATAATGCCTCCCGCCATATAATTTATGCCCCCTGCCGGCCCCAGATACAGAATAAAACCCCCCCTGCCCCAGACATGTAATTAATTTCCCCCTTTCTATAATTTAAAAAAAAACAACATAATACTCACCTCTTGGCGCAGGTTTCTTCCTGTCCTCAGTCTTCGGTAGTTTGGTGCAGAGGCGCGGGATAGTGACGTCACTGCTCCGCGCCTCTTACACCAAGCCGCGGAGCTACAGAGGGCCGGACAGCTGACGTCTGGTGTCAGCACTCCTCCAAGCTACACAGGTCACACAATGACGTCCGTTGCGTGACCTGTGTAGCTGCCTGTATACACAGACGCAGAAGCAGCGGTCTGTGTACTAATCAGTAGTACCTGCATCGAACGATTGTACGATGCAGGTACTGTACATTAAATCAAAAATTGTAGGGAGGGAGTGCGGGCGGCCCGGATCAGCTCCAGACCGGCCCCAGACCGGCCCAGGACCGACTGGCCCACCGGGAAAATTCCCGGTGGGTACAATGGCCAGTCCACCACTGCAAAAGTGTAATAACCCCCAAAATAATAAATTCTGAAAATCCGGAAAATTGATAATCTATTTGTAAATTATCCAGACATTTCAAAAATTATGAAAATGTAAAGTAGACGTATGGGAAATGTCATTCAGCAACTTATTTAGATGGTAAATCTATCTGCCTGAAAGCGCAATGATTTAAAAAAAATTCTGTATTTTTTCTTTTTTTTGTAAATAAACCCAAAATTTACCACTAAAATGAAGTACAACATGTTAAGAAAAAATAAACTCATCAATCGATTTGATAAGTAACAGTGTTCAAAAGTTATAACCATATAAAGCGACGCAAGTCAGAATACAAAAAATGGGGCTGAGCCTTAAGCTATAAACTGGCTACATCCTTAAGGGGTTAAAGGCAAAACACAAGGTTTTACCTGTAAATAGAACCACCATAGATAAAAAAAAATCATCAAAACAATGATGTTTTCTTTTATTATGCAGATGTAACCACACCCAATCACTCTGTGTGCATGCAACCTAATAGAAAAGTGCAAAAAGTTAAACTACATGGCATTTGGGGAGTCAATTTACTACCTGGTTCTCTGAGGAGAGAGTGGGGACAGTTGGTGGGCATTGTGGCACATGGGGTGGCAGAGGCTATGGATGTGACAAAAGGTGAGACAATGTTAGGCAGGTGCTCAGGGGTCATTAGTAGAGGTATAGGTTGTGCAGTGTGGGGGGTGGGCAATGGGAGTAAATGAAGGGGCCAGTGGCATAGCTAGGGTTTCAGCACAGGGGCAGTGAACACCTCTCATTGGGCCCACTTATTACTATTTGAGTGCTGCTAGCAGTCAGCAGGTCCTTGGCTGAAGCAGAAGAACAGTGTGTGTGCTGTGAACTCTTCCCATAACAGAGACATTGGGGCTCATTTACTTAGGGTTCGTGGAGCACACAAACATTGGATATTCTAACGATTACGGTTTTTGCACCACATTTAAAAGGGGATTGTGGCACACGCAATCGAATTTTGGCACTGGGGGGGGGCTGTCGGATGATCCAACGGATTCGGACTGAGCGTGGGATTAAACATCTGAATTTGTGTCGAAAGCCATGCACTTACATGCATTGGGAAGAAGATAGGGAACTCCGGTAGACCTGAGCGACACAAGCAGGAAATAGGGCGCATGATCTTAGCGAATCGCGCTGGAGTTCATGATCGTTGGACAACGCATAGCGGGGATCGCACAAGGGACGGGTAAGTAAATGGCCCCATTGTCTTACGCCCATCACCTGCTGTGTCTCATGCTAGCCCGGAGATCCCAGAGCACAAAGCTATACTGCTTCAGCCCAGGACCTTTCGCCTGCTAGCAGTGCTCAGAACGCACGTCCTGGGTTGCTTTTATAAAAGGTCAATAGCGTTGACTGAGTTGGTGCCCAAAGCTGACAAGCAAAATTACACCTACCCCCACCCCATCCCCCGATCCTAAGCAGCATCAAAGCAAAGCCTGAAGAAAAAATTAAAATGCCCCACACCCCCAATTAATAAAATTAGAATAATGAAATTCAAAGTGAAATTCAAAACTTCTTTGGGATCCTTTATACAATATTATAATGAATATACTACAGCAGTAAATAAACACAAAATTATATACCAGCATTAAATATACTGCACATCTGGGCTACACAGACATCACTTATTGTTAGGCTGATGCTGTTTTCTTCTCTGTCTACGCTGGACTGGTCCATTCCGTACTTCTTCCTGTAGTCTCCTCTATCAGGTAGAGAACGTCATGGAAATTTCTCCCAGCCGTGACTTATCACTGCAGAATTTGCCACCCTTGTGACTATGCCCTCACTTCATCCCTAAAAAAAATCACAGTCAATATAATGTCCCCTAGGTAACAGCTCCACAATATGCCCCCTGCATATACACATAACACACTGTGACCCATAGATATATTATAATATATACTACCATATACTTCCCCTCATTAATTCATATTTAACACCAGCAAATTCTAATCAATTAAGATAGAAGAGCACCCCTAGTATACATGTAGCCCCAGCACATTTCCCCCACCCCCCATTATATTTATGTAGCCCCGGGCTCTCGGCACATGCCCATCAGTATACAGGCAGCCCCCATACACAGGGCCAGCACCAGCACGGGAAATACCTGGGCAAGTACCAGGGCCCATAGCTGCCAGAGGGGCCCACATAAGGCTGTACATAAGCAATCCATGGGGGTGAGGGGGTCTGTATTTAATGAATCCATAGGGTGCGAGGAGGGTTTATATAAAATTTGGTTTGGTATGATAATCTAGGGAATATTTTAGGAGACTGTTTTCATTCCTGAATTTTGAATGCTGCCCTTTTGAGTTCTTGAGTTGCTGCCCGACTTGCATGGAAGTATACAGGAAGCCCCAGAGTTGCCAAGCAGTATACAGGTAGCCCCCACTGGTGCTCAGCAGCATACAGGTATCCCCCATGGGTGCCCAGAAGTATACAGGTAGCCCCACACATGTCCAAGCAGTATATAGTAGTCCCCACACATGCCCAGCAGTAGCTATTAGCCTCCACACATGCCCAGCAGTATGTAGAAGCCCCTACACATGCCCCAGCAGAATATAGTAGCCCCCCACATGCCCCGGCAGTATATAGTAGCCCCCACACATGCCCCAGCAGTATATTGTTGCCCCCATACATGCCCAGCAGTAAATAGTAGCCCCCACACATACCCCAGCAGTATAAAGTAGTCCCCACACATGCCCAGCAGTATATAGTAGCCCCCACAAATACAACAGCATTATATAATAGCCTTCACATATGCCCAGTAGTATATACAACCCAGTATATAGTAACCCCCACAAATGCCGAAGCAGTTTATAGTAGCCCACACATGCCTAGCAGTATATAATAGTCTCCATAAATACCCCAGCAGTATATAGTAGTCCCCACACATGTCCCAGCAGTATATACAAACCCCCACAAATGCCCAAGCAGTTTATAGTAGCCCACACATGCCCAGCAGTATATAATAGTCCCCACAAATACCCCAGCAGCATATAGTAGCCCCACACATGCAGAGCAGTATAAATTAGACTCCACACATGCCCAGAAGAATATAGAAGCTCCAAAACATGCCCCAGCAGTATATAGTAGCCCCATACATGCCCGGCAGTATATAGTAGCCCCCATACATGCCCAGCAGTAAATAGTAGCCCCCACACATACCCCAGCAGTATATAGTAGCCCCCACACATACCCCAGCAGTATATAGTAGTCCCCACACATGCCCAGGAGTATAGATTAGCCTCTAAACATACCCAGCAGTATATAGTAGCCCCCACACATGCGCAGCAGTAAATAGTAGCCCCCACACATACCCCAGCAGTATAAAGTAGTCCCCACACATGCCCAGCAGTATATAGTAGCCCCCACAAATGCAGAAGTATATAATAGCCTTCACAAATGCCCAGCAGCATATACAAACCCCCACACATGCCCCAGCAGTATATAGTAGCCCCCACAAAAGCCCAAGCAGTTTATAGTAGCCCACACATGCCCAGCAGTATATAATAGTCCCCACAAATACCCTAGCAGTATATAGTAGTCCCCACACATGCCCAGGATTATAGATTAGCCTCTAAACATACCCAGCAGTATATAGTACAGGGTTCCCCAAACTACGGCCCGCGGGCCACATGCGGCCCGCGGACCGTTTCGATCCGGCCCCCGACACTTTGCGCGCCAGCGCCGGGCCCTCGCGGCCTGCAACAGTCGGGCAGGAGCCTCCGTCCGTCCGGACAGGAAGCTCCTGCCCTTCACTGTGTAGTGCTCGATGCGGCCGGAAACGGCCGCTCGAGCACTATTACTGGAGCGATGTGGCCGGAATACAACCCCGGCGCACATCGCTCCATGAACTAGGCTGCGCGGCCGCGCGATGACGTCATCACGCGGCCGCGCACCCCTTCCTGCCCGGACGCGGCAACAAGATAGAAGACTTAGGTGAGTACAGGGTTTTTATTTTTTTATTAAAGGGCAGTAAAAAGATTGTGGCGACTGGGGGCTAGTATAGTTAGTATGAGGGGCAGCTTAGGAAATAATTAATTATAAGGGGTAGCTTAGGAAATAATTAATTATAAGGGGTAGCTTAGGAAATAATTAATTATGAGGGGCAGAATAGGAAATAATTAATTATGAGGGGTAGAATAGGAAATAATTAGTTATGAGGGGCAGAATAAGAAATAATTAATTATAAGGGGCAGTTTAGGAAATAATTATGAGGGGCAGAATAGGGAATAATTAATTATGAGGGGTAGATTAGTAAATAATTAATTATAAGGGGCAGCATAGGAAATAATTAATTATGAGGGGCAGAATAGGAAATAATTAATTATAAGGGGCAGTTTAGGAAATAATTATGAGGGGCAGAATAGGGAATAATTAATTATGAGGGGTAGATTAGTAAATAATTAATTATAAGGGGCAGCATAGGAAATAATTAATTATGAGGGGTAGAATAGGAAATAATTAATTATGAGGCGCAGTATAGGAATAATTAATTATGAGGGGCAGCATAGGAAATAATTAACTATGAGGGGCAGTATAGGAAATAATTAATTATGAGGGGTAGAATAGGAAATAATTAATTATGAGGGGTATAATAGGAAATAATTAATTATAAGGGGCAGCATAGGAAATAATTAATTATGAGGGGCAGAATAGGAAGTAATTAATTATGAGGCGCAGTATAGGAAATAATTAATTATGAGGGGCAGCATAGGAAATAATTAATTATGAGGGGTAGAATAGGAAATAATTAATTATGAGGTGCAGTATAGGAATAATTAATTATGAGGGGCAGCATAGGAAATAATTAATTATGAGGGGCAGTTTAGTAATTAATGGGGGGGAGGCATATTCAATAATTAATGGAGAGAGGGAGGTCCCAGTATATTAATTAATTAATTGGGCCAATATATAAAATAGTTCAGAAGGGGGTGCAGTACCGGTATATTAAATAATTAATTGAGGGGGGTGCCAGTATATTATGGATGCGGTCACATGTACCGCTATTTATTTTTAGACTTAAGTCCGGCCCTCCAACGGTCTGAGGGGGACAGTGAGCGGCCCCCTATGTAAAAAGTTTGGGGACCCCTGATATAGTAGTTCCCACACATGCCCCAGCAGTACATAGTAGCCCCACACATGCCGAGCAGTATGGATTCGCCTCCACACATGACCAGCAGTATGTAGAAGCTCCAATACATTCCCCAGCAGAATAAAGTAGCCCCCCCCCATGCCCCAGCAGTATATAGTAGCCCCCCACACATGCCCCTGCAGTATATAGTAGCCCCCACACTTGCCCAGCAGTAGATAATAGTCCCCACACATGCCCAGCAGTATAGATTAGCCTCCGCACCAAAAGATGCTACCTTACAAAATTTTAGTTAGTCAGCGACACAGACATTGGAGACATCTAGTACTTTAAAGGTGATGATCTGCTCCATCAGGAAGGGGACTTCTTTACGATTTCTCCTCGCCATGGTTTATCTCTGAGGAATTCACAGTCAAATGTCAGCTCCATGTAGCACATCTCCACACTGCGCTCCTGAAAAAACTACAGTCGAGTACAGTATAATAGATTGTGTTTCTAAATACATATTATCCACTATTCCCTACATAAAACATCCTTTAGATAGTCCCCCAAATAAATTATAGTATGAACAGCAGCCAGAATTATATATACCACACGCCCTAAACTACAGCACCCTGCTAATTTTTATGCACCCTCTTTTTTAATAATAAATCACGTACTTACCTACAGTATCGCTCCCACACTGGCCCCTTGCATCCCCATCACTTCTCCGGCTGAATCCTCTGAGCCGAGATGCAGGTGGCGTGATGTCATCACGCGCCGCCTAGGTCCTCCAGAGCAACCATCATGGCTCGGGCATCTGCCGCCTGAGCCAAGATTCTCATGTCGCTTCATGGCAGATGCAGCCCTGGCAGTATATAGTAGCCCCCACAGATACCCCAGCAGTATATAGGTAGCCCCCACACATTACCGGAAGCACAGTCCCAAAAATTAATGAATACACACCTGCCTGCAACCATCCCCTCCACGCTCCCAAGATCTTCTTCTCCAGGTTCCTGGAGGCGCCTGGATCATAGAGATGAGTCCTTCCTATGACCCAGGTATCGCTGCCTGCGTCCAGTGATCAGCAATGTGTGTGTCTATAGATGAACACCGTTGATCACTTTAAATCATCTTTTTATTTGGTTTTCAAACAAAACATACATATAAAACACTCCATTGTGATTTTAACATTTTGGCAAGGTGCATTGTACATGATACATAGTGATTACATGCAGGCTACGTTCACTATGGAGTCTTACCCGCATCCCGGTACTGGGCCCCCAGAAGCCCAATGGCCCAGAGCACCCCCCCCCCCCCCCCTGGTTTCTATACTACTGGTGGGGGCACATAAATAACTTCATAGGCAGCATATTCTGTATCTTGTAGACCACCCCCTCAACTTAATTAACATACACAGTCCTTTGTTCTGGAGCACAAAATCCTCATAGCCTCTTCCCACGAAAGGATGAATAAAGGAAAAATAAAGGAATGATGAAAGCTTGATTTTCATTTCTTCTTTTCTGTCTGCAGTCTGAAGCAGCACAGCACAGTACAGAAGGAGGCAGCATTAATGAGCAATGCTGCCACCTACTGGACAATGTAATTAATGGACCCCTGTAGTGGAGGAGAAACGATTATTGCGGTTTCTGCATGGAGGACCACAATTCCAGGGTTGGGCTGGCTCACTAGAATACCAGACAATCCTCAATGATTTACACTGGAATTAAATGGAACAATCACTTGACAATGTGCTCTCAGTGATGGCTTACCTATCACATGCATTCGATTAGTTCTTCCCTTAGTGAAGCCAAAGCTCCCCGCGCACTTAATGTTTTGCAGACTTGCACTCGGACAGCTGGGAAGACAAATACTGTGTACCACAGTTGTTCTGTCAGTGGAAGATGGATCCATTCCAGGGACTACAGGCGGATAAGAGAATCATCTCGGGCATGTGCGCTCCTCACACCCCAGCCATAACAGCGGCTACCAATATCTCCCCCTACTGCCAGTGTACTCACCAAAGTTACTGCCTAGCAATACTGGGGAAGAGAACTTATTAGATCTTTACAAATTTTGACACACCTAGCTCAAAAGGTTGGCCATCCCTATTTATTTTCTTATAGGTTGATTCACTAATATTATGGTTCAGATATTATTGATAAAACATCTTACATTGGGGATATTGTGTATAGTGGGTGGGCCCTCACGATTACTACCTAGTACCACTTACCACTAGTAGAATCATTCTAATAGGCCCATACCTCATCAGGACACTGCACCATTCCCAGGTAAGTTAGGAGGCAATAACACCAAGGCTCCATCAGGTGCTTTGGCCCAGAGCCACAGCCCTTTCCTTCTGCTAGCTATGCCTCTTACAGGATGTGCTATTTCCTACCAGCCCTGTATTTCAGAGTCATTTATTTTTGCTACAGAGAAGAATTCATTTTAGGGAAGGAATTAATGTCCCTTTAGGATTCTTCTACAACAACATAGCACCACAACCTACTGGAGATGCAAATATAATTGTTTTGACATGTAAGGGTGGCACAGAATGAAAGCAAGCCACTGGAAGGATGTTTCTGCTTTGGAGGTGCAACATGTAGCCAAGTTCTGGATTGAATGTAGATATTTGCAAATTCAATTGCATCTTTGAATTGCACAAAGACCCTAGGGACATAGTCAATTTAGAACTGCTTTTAATTTCTCAAGATCTATTTAAAGATCAGCATCAGACACAATGGGGAAAATTTATCAAAGGTGAATCAAAGTAAGATAGTGCTACATCGGATTTCAAAGTGGCTGATGCTGGATGATAAATAGTGTAGTTTTAGGCAGTCTAGCCCTGTAAGCTTAACTTCTATTGTGGGGAAAATGTTGGAAGGGTTACTAAAAGACTACATACTGGAGTATGTGACATCAAATAGTTTAATAAGTGACAGCCAGAATGGGTTTACTAAGGATTGAAGTTGTCAAACTAACCTGATCTGCTTCTAGGAAGAGGTGAGCAGATGCCTGGATGGAGGAGCAGCTGTGGATATTGTGTTGTTTGACTTTGAAATGGCATTTGACTCTGTCCCTCATAGACTCCTGATGGGTAAAATATGGTCTATTTGGCAGCAATAGTTTTCAGTGGATTGAGAAGGGCCTGGGAGTACTACTAGGTAATAGATTAAAAAACAGCATGCAATGTCAATCAGTTGCCTGTAAATCCAGCAAGATCTTGTCATGTATTAAAAGAGGTATGACCCTAGAATTTATCTTCCAAAAGGCTTCTACACCTCCTTACGGCCGCAAAATGTCTCATCTCTACAAAATGGAAACAAGGAAACATGGACATCCATGCTATGGGGCAAGCTAGAGCACTCTGATCTAATCTGTGCCCCTTGGGATGATTTCTGGAGGTGTAAGGATGACTGGTGACAGAAATAGTGTCTTAAGTACATCTAAACTCAGGGAGAGAGAATGATCAGTGGTGCCTGTCCCCCTACCCCTTCCTTCCCTCTTGTGCCTTACCCTTGTCTTAGTTGTTATAATGATTAGTTAGGGAATCCTATTAACCCAGGATTTATTTTAGGATGTATGATGTTTGGATTGATGGAAAAATGTTAATGGTATAGCATACCTAAGTTCCTTGACTGCGAATCAAGGATGTGCTTGTTACTTTCTCTGATGTACTATTACCACTGTAGTTTGGTTCAGCTTCACCTGGAATATGACGTCCATTTCATAAAAAGAATGCCATGGAGCTGAAGAGGGTATAACGAAGAGCAACAAAAATGATAAGGGGTATGGGCGGGTCTCAGTTATGAGGAAAGATTAAAGCAATTAGATTAATGTCTCAAAAATAAAAATACTAAAAGTGGACATGATTCATTTATATCAATATATGAATGGTTCATGCAAAAAAAATGGTAGAAGGTTGATCCAAGTTAAAGCAAATCATAACACAAGGGGGCACTGTCCCCGTCTGAAGAAAACATGAGAAAAGGCTTGTTTACTGTAAGACCTGTGGAATAGCCTTGTCACGGGTGCTTCCACTCACCTGTCCCCGCTTCAGATTCCCGTCCACACGTGTCCCCATCTCCTAGGGCGTATGCGCGCCGGTTTCCGTAGATTTAAAGGACCAGCGCACCATTAATTGGCGCTGCCCATTTCCTAAAAGGCTATTTAAACCAGCCTTTCCCATCACACCCTGCCGGATCTTCGTATCTTGTGGCTTACAGAAAGCTTTGCCTGATGCCCTGCGCTGTTATTGTGATTTCCCATTGTAACCCAGGTTCCGTTCCGGACTACGCTCCTCCGCTGCCTGCCTTGACCTATTGTTACGTCCCTCTTAAGGAGATTCGCACTGGTTTCGGACGCCATCTTGACTACTGTCCGCCATTTTAAGTATTAGCCAGGGGTGACGCCGGGGGTCAAGCACTGTCCAGTTAATGTCATGATTCAAACTTCATTTTATGTAACCTGCTTGCTCGCCTGCCAGCTAATTCCCTTTGACATTTAATGAGAATCCAGTCTGTCCTTCATCTTTAATTCTATATTCTTACTCTAGCCAGCTTCTAGCCATCTCCTTCTTCTCACGGAAATGAGTATAAACATGTCTGTGAACAAGGTCTGGGAAGTGCACAATTCATTAACCGTTTGGGAGAATGTCTTACAGAATGTCCTGGTAAAATGCATTATGGCCAATAGCATCTAAGCACCTTATCTCCTTGTCACACCCCTTTTTCCTGATGATTTTGCAGCTGAGACTAATAAACTGGGAGAAGATTTCCACATACACTAGAGACTGATGTGTCTTGGGTTTGTTCTCTCCTCCATGAAATATTTAATTTGAAAGTCACCATGCAATGGGGGGGGGGAACCCCAGATAAAAATATCACAGTCCCCGACTCTGAACCCGTGCTGCCCGTCCTAAGCTCCTGCCTGCCCCGACTACGAGATTGCCTGACGATCCTGTACCTCAAACTTGGCTGCCACCAGGGGAACTCGTCCGTGGGAGAATATGCTGTCCTGTTGTGTACTCTGGCCTCAGAACTCTCCTGGATCCATGTGGCCCAGTCCACAACATTTAAAAAAGGACTCACGTTAAGGACCCTTTGGCCGCTCGTGACCCAGAGTGTCGGTCCCGCTGCATGGTGGCGTCTTTACCAGTACCCATCTTGGCCTCCTCCGTGATGCCCAAGTCTTTGGAGGGCCTACCAAAGTGTTACCAGGACTTTGCTGGCGTGTTCTCCAAGAAGCAGGCAGAGACATTGCCACCACATTGCCCCTCTGACTGCCCTATAGAGCTAATGCCAGGTACCGCTCCTCCCCGGGGTCTGGTGTACCCTCTCTTTGTACCTAAGACCGCTGCCATGTCAGAGTATATTAAAGAGAAGCTGAAGAGAGAGATTATACGTAAGTCCTCCTCTCCTGCTGGTGCAGGGTTCTTTTTCGTGACCAAGAAGGATGGCTTCCTTCGTCCTTGTATTGATTATCGCGGACTTAACAAGATCACGGTTATGAACCGCTACCCTCTGCTGTTGAACACAGAGCTCTTTGACTGCCGGCACGGTCCTAAGATTTTCTCAAAGCTGGACCTTCGTGGGGCCTACAACCTCATCCGGATCCGCAAGGGTGACGAATGGAAGACAGCATTTAACACCCAAGATGGACCTTTCGAGTATCTTGTGATGCCATTTGGACTTTGTAGCTCTCCAGCTGTCTTCTAGGAATTCGTCAATGCCATCTTCAGAAATCTGCTGTACACGTGTGTTGTGGTCTACCTAGACAACATATTGGTGTTCTCCCCAGACCTTGTGACCCACCAGTCTCACGTCTGGCAAGTTCTTGGCCGCTTACGGGCTAATCGTCTCTATGCCAAGCTCGAGAAGCATCAGTTCCACCAACAAAGCCTTCCTTTCCTTCGACAAAGATCTCCAAATGGATCCTGCTAAACTGTCTACAGTCCAGAAGGTTTACGAGCCATCCAGAGGTTCCTAGGCTCCGCAAACTATTACCGGCAGTTTATTCCACATTAGTCTACTCTGGTGTCTCCCATCGTGGCACCAATCCACGCCTCTGGCCCTCAGCGAATGAAGAGGCCTTCTCAAAGTTAAAGTCTGCCTTTGCCTCTGCTCCTGTTCTCACTAGGCCTCACACAGATAAGCCGTGTGGATTCATACTCCATAGGTGCTGGGCCCAGAAAGGGCCTAAGGGCCAAACACTCACCTGCGGATTCTTTCTAAAACTTTTTAAAGGGCTATCCTCACGTCCTATAGATTTACCGACCACCCAATCTACCTTTATAGGTAGATATGTGGTGGTAGGTTCCCTTTAATAATAATCGACTGCGTCCGACATTTTGAATTGTATAGTGCATAAAATGGAGTCCAGACTATCTGGTATATTAAAGGTTCCAGCAATGGACAACAGAGCTGGATCAATAACTGGTGAAATGACCACTAGCGTGGTTCTAAATGCTAGACTAGCAAAATCTCAGACGTCTGAGTATTATGCTATGGTCCAATGCTGGTTAATTTATTAGGAGGGGATTTTACTGCTAGCCCCACCCTGGTCATTTGCATCTCACTACGCTTCCCCCTCTCAGAAGACGCAGCGGACTTAGTAACCGTCTCTGACTCCCAATCTACCTGTTCTGGGAGTTCTCCTGGAGACATGTACGGTGAATTAAACTCCGGAAATTGTAGTTTGTTATGTCACTCAAAAGAGTCGAACTACCAGGAGCTGCAGCTTTATTAATGGTGTTAAACATGGAGGATGTATTTGTACCTCTGTCTTTCCAACCAGAGGTGACATAGCTGCAAGTTGCCCTGTCCGCAGGGTCTGACTGGATGGTGTCTGACACGACCACCTTCTTCCTGCTCCTTTTCTCCCTCAGCCTTTTCATGGTGGCCTGCGGCGAGAGAATCGCAGACACTGAGGCTGCTAAGGAGCACACATCCTCATCCATAGCTGCCGGTAAAAATTCAGAGGTACGGTTATTTTTCAGTGCGCCGATGGAATTACAGGAGCCTGGCATCCTACCCATTAGCTGGTGCTGGGTGGCTGCCTCCCGAAGAACAAAGTGCCAACCACTGTGCTCAGCTACCCTATGTACTCTCATACACAGTGAGTGAAGAAGATGACACGTGTGAATGGGGACATGGTACAACCCGTATGTATGTGCCCTCAGCTCTGTACTGTGCACGCTGCCTCCTCCCCAGCACCTGCATCTGATAAGCGCGCGCTCTCTGACCAGCACGCCCCGCCCCTCTGCCTGCCAGATCTCTGACCATCTTTGGTAACAGAATGAGGCTACTGGTCCGGATTATGTCATCCGGGTGACCACGTCATGGCTTGATCTTCCTTGTTTCTACGGTAACAGCCCCTCACGCCCGTGATTCTTAGTCGCCATCTTTGTATTGGGCAATAGTCCTAACTTTCATACACTGAAAATGGCATGTTTTATAACGCAGCCTACTGGCCATGAAATATCGATTGAAATGCCTCCGCGTTGCTGGAAGTACCTACAATGCGGAGAAGCTTATCACAAACATATCACAAACTGGTCGTAGCTTCACTGGTCTCTGCCTTATAAGGTGCCTCAGGTTCTCTACGCCCCGCCCACAGGTTGGCTTGCGGAAGTGATTTCCCGCGGCGCATACTGGGAGGTGACAGCCGGAAGTGGGGCAGAGAGGAGCCGCGGCGGAGGTGAGCAGGGCGGGGCTCTTACGGTCACCGTTACGGTACCGGCTAAGTGTATGTGCATACAAACTGTGCTTTAGGAATTGTGTGCGTAGAAGACGCAGGTGCGTTCTGTATATGTAACGATGTAGTGTGTGAACGGGGACTAGTTGTGAATATATTGAAACGTGTGGGGGAAACCTGCATCATGTCTCCCCTATAGTGTGCGCTATAGTAATGCTATTACCGGCGGGATTAGGCTGGTTAGCCGTTAACTTTTAAGTGGGAGATGTCTGCGCAATGGCCATGCAGTGTCCTGAAGTGATGAGACTTGTCCCTACTAAGGCTGATCATTTGTAATGTAATCCATAGATGCACTCTGCAGCCCGGGCTATGATCATGTAGTTGTACTCCGTGTATCTCACTATGTTGGGTTCAGTTCTCCTACATGCAGTCTCTTCTAATTCTAGAGGAGCTACCTGCTTGTCCTTCCTATGATGAGTGCTGGCCCGCCTCACAGCTGGATTGCACTTTATTTTGAAGCGTGAAAGTATAAGGCGGCGTTTGCATTTGTGGAATGTGTGGGGAGCTGCTGAGACACGCTTGTTCACTTCCTGTAGTATATATATATATAGGCTGTGTACCGTAGAGACTGCCACACTTGAAGACTTCCCCCACTTTCACAGCTGCTGTAGGTCTGTTGTCTGAGATGCTTCCTAGGTAGCGGACCTTCAGTATAAGTTATTTTCATACTTTCCTTCATTTTACGGTATTTATAATCACGTAGGTTGTAAATCATGGCGGATCTACAAAAACTAGTTGATCGCTTGGAGAAGGCAGTGGTGAAGCTGGAGTATATTGCAGGGGGGTCAGGAGCTGGATCTTCTGCTGCAGGTAAATGTCTTGGTGGCTTCTCAGCATATTGTATTCATTATAGATTAATGGATCACCTCATGCTTTTCTTATGTGATCTGATGCAGAAACGGCACAGTTCGTTCAGGCTTATGATGCTCTCATCGGTGGATCTGTAGGAGAATTTATGAAGCTTAGCAAGGAAATAGGTGGAGATGTGGAGAAGCAGGTTAGTATAATTGAGAGTCGAGCTTCCAGTAAATCTCTTTCAAATCCTAGCAAGACACATATAGAACGTAAAGCTCTTACAATTTGCTGATTTTTAAATAACTATTTATGTTAAATATATAATAATTCTGTCTCTATATACACAGTTCTCTGGTACTTTTAAGTGATTTGCCTTTTTAGCACAGGATGGACGAAAATAACAATTAGTGGAAATGTTGAAACTTTAATGAGTAACACAACTTTAACCTACCTGGGGTGCTATTATTGAATAAAATCTTTTAAACTCTGTTTCTATTATTGGCATTACAACTCTTATGAGTTCTGTGGTTTTTCCTGATTAGGACATGTTAACACTATAGGATAAGGCAAGGTCGCTCAAAAAGGGATACTAATAAATGTTGCATCTATTGTGAAGCTGATGGGTGTATAGTTTGCAACACCCCAAGACTTCCAGGATAACTGATATACTTGGGAACTGGGTTCCTTGATCTGCTTCCCCACCACCAAATATTGTGACTTTTTCTTATGCCCTTTGCGGCAGAAAACTTGTTTGCAAGAAATGATAAATCAGCCCCATTATTATTTTGGTAGAAAATAACTATTAATGAGTGTGCCTTCTGTACAGTTTAACATTGCGCTCTCATTCTTTAGGCTGGGTTGTTGCTTGTGGGACTAAACTTGCAACGTGAAATCTTGGTTAAAGCATCACAGTTTCAGCAGCCAGATGAGGTAGGCTTTCACTTGACATAGTATTTCCTTTCTTGCATATCGGTATTTCCTGTTGCATGCTAAACTGTTCCTTGTTTTTTGAGTATTGCAGATTCAAAGGTTCAGAGTACTTTAGGACAAGACTATTTACTTATGGCGCAATTATTTTCTACGTATACATTTTAAATAGTGAAGACAAGATTCACATTTTTATAATTGAATTCTGTATCTGTTAAAATCCGTGATTAGGTCCAGTAGTATATTCAGTAACATTCCAGTTCTATAATAAAAGCTTGTGAATAATTTAGTTGTTATATTTTTTTCTATAAGTGCCACTAAATAATAACGTGCTAAGCTGCACGTTTTAGTATTTTGTTTTATTTGTCTCTCTTTAGTAGGAGGATGTATCCGTTATTAAGAACAGATCACAAGGGAGGAGACATTTTGCAATAATATCTTTTATAATTTATTTCATTTATTGTAATTTT
Organism: Engystomops pustulosus; assembly: GCF_040894005.1. Lineage (NCBI taxonomy): Eukaryota > Metazoa > Chordata > Amphibia > Anura > Leptodactylidae > Engystomops > Engystomops pustulosus. Next base: position 133,254,192 of record NC_092412.1, read on the forward strand.
GTTTTCCATAGAAGGACCTTTCAGCGCTCCTAGCTCCTGTGTCCAAGCAAATTCAGGCGGTTCAAGAATTCAGAGAGAAAAACAGGGGCAGCAAACAGTTCAATCATCTTTCAGCCCTCAGTGAAAGTGTTCCTGCTCTTGGATGGGTCGCAGTGGTGAGCTGTCACTCATCCATTAATTTTCTGCAATGCCGTGTTCTCTTTTGTTTTAGTGGATTACTGCTACGTGTTTGTGTGGGTGTATGTATGATCCCCCATTGCTTGACAAAGAATGGCTAGCAATGTATGGATGAACTATTCTGAACATGGTCTAGTAGTAGAGGAGAAAAAAAAAGGTACCATGAAATTCTCTTTCCGGAATTATCACTTTCCTCAGATTCCAAGATCCAGTCCTGGGGCCAAAACTTAATCTTTCCATTGCTTCACGGCTTCCATTGTGTATAATCTGTTCCCATCACTCATGTTTAATATGGAAACATCGTAAACTATAGTCTGAGTGATCAAATTAATTATCTTAATGGAAACTAGTTGTTCCCAGCGTTTCTTCCTTTGAACATTGTACTTTTATTTTCTCTTGTAACATTTTTTTCACCCTGTAATTGACAGTCTCCCAAGCCTGGTCCTTATGTGAAGGAAATGACCGATGCAGCAATGTTTTACACTAATAGAGTCTTAAAGGAATTCAAGGATGTGTAAGTTGTGTTTATTTCATTCTCACCTATGTCCTTAGCAGCTCCTATTTGACGTTGTTTATACGCAAGTATAAACATTTAAAGATAAACATGGTGAACAAAAGTAAAGCGTTGGTGCCTCTTTTGTTTCAGTGATAAGAAACATGTAGACTGGGTCCGCTCCTACCTGAATATCTGGACAGAGCTACAGAACTACATCAAGGAAAATCATACAACAGGGTTAAGTTGGAGAAAGACTGTAAGTGTAATTTATTTATGTGTGAGCAATAAGATGCCAAACTGGAGTGACCCTTTTTAATTAGATTTTCAATTTTTCCACTGTGTATGTTTTATGCGTAGGGGCCAAAGGCTGGGCCTACCATTTCTGCACCATGTGCTCCATCTGCCCCCAAAGTTGGGCCACCTCCTCCACCACCTGGAGGACCACCTCCCCCTCCTCCACCTGCCCCAACATCGGCTCCAAGTGATGATTCTGTGGCTCGTTCACAACTTTTTGCACAACTTAACCAGGGAGAGAATATCACTAGAGGTAAGAAGTATGCACTCATTTTGATAACGTGGTAAAGAAAGAATGATCTAGGATCAAGGATTGTAAACCAAGAACACTTAAGACTGGATTCTGCCAGACACCAGCATGTATTTTAGATTCTTATACTCTATATCACCTAAAATTAGATTCCAGTGAGGCACTGTACCTTAATTTCAGCCATTTTTCTGATAAGCAAATTGGCATACTTGACCCTTATTATTTCGACTGACAGCTCCGTGTCTCTTCAAATATTGGGCACTGCCCTGTCTCCTTGCTGACAGGTCTCGCTGCTTGGAAATGATTCTGCATGGAACTAGTTCTTGGGAATCATTTGCCAATATTCAACTACAGACATACAGCTCTATTGTGTTAATTTTTTTATAAGGTGGATTTTGTTACATTCATGCCATGTGACGGGTGATGTCAGCTAAGGTCCTTTTCCCTGTAAAATTTACTGATCACAAATCCCACTAAACTGATCACATGAAATCCCAGCATTCCTCCTCGGGGGTTGGGGAGGAGTTGAAGTCCATGGCAGAATGGTGTGATTTCATGTGGTAGATATAGCAAATTGTAGGGGGTCAAAGGACATTAGATGACATAAACCTGGTCACATAACATGAAGTTCTAAATGGTGAGGAGGCATTGGGCATGGAGAGGGGTAGAGGGACCAGCTGAACAGGACACGACCCACTTATGCAAGTTAATATAAGATAAAGTTGATTTATGTTTTTTTTGTTTTTTGTTTTTTTTTTTTGCTTAAATGTGGCATTTAGTCAATTGGGCCTCCATGGGAACCTGCCACTAGCGGTAATGTTAAAATGCGGTGACAGGCTTCCTCTAAGCACGTGATAAGATAGTTGTTAAACTACCTTGTTCTCACAACACAAATGTCAGCTTTTGTTAATGCCATGTTCTACGCTTCCGTGCGCTTCCACGTTAAGCTTTTTAGATGCAGTATTTGATGTCCAAATCAGGACTGTAGTGAAAGAGAGGAGCAGTAGCACCTTTCAATTTGTTCTCGTCTATTATGATCCACACCTGCTTTTTTTGCTTTAAAAACTGCGTCAGAAAAACTGAATGTGGGAACATGGCCTCACAGATTGAGTCGGCATTGTGTATCTAGTTGAAAGCTGTTGCTGAATGGCTAATGTACACATAGCCAAGGATTATTAATTATAATACTAATAATAATCCGGCCATTGATTATTCCTCTAACAAGGGGCCATTTGCAATCTGCTTTGCAGGGTTCATTGTTATTCGTGGATTAACATAGTAGGATTATAAATTATATTTACTGTGGCTTTTTTTTCAGTCTTATCAGCTCTTTGATTGTAATGATTTTTGCATCCATGTCCTGTAGCCCTGAAACATGTGTCTGATGATATGAAGACTCACAAAAATCCTGCTTTGAAGTCACAGAGTGGCCAAGTCCGAAGTGGACCTAAACCTTTCACTAGTCCTAAACCAACAAACCTTGGTTCTCCTGCAGCTAAACCAGCTCCAAAGAAGGAACCACCTGTGCTTGAACTAGAAGGCAAGAAGTGGAGGGTTGTAAGTATACCACCAAACATTCAGCAAACTTTGCTTATGGTTTGTGCTCAGGAGATTAAAGGGGTTTTCCCATAAAATTTAAGTTGGGCCCTATCCACGGGGGCTTGGCAATTTCCATCGGCTCCATAAAGATTAATGGAGCAGGACGGTGATGCAAAGCCTTCTGCTCCATTAGTGTGACGGAAAGGCGAGGTTTTGCGATCTGTGGGCGATGGCTTCTGATGTTAAATTATTCATGCCTCCTTCATTGTAACCGTCCTCCTCTAGGTGCCGAGAGCCGTGACGTCACCAAGCTCTCGGCACCTATCGCGCATGCACAGATAGTAACTCTCGTACAGCCGGCCGGCGATATGTGCTGAGAGCTTGGTGACGTCACGGCTCTTGGCACCTGAAGGAGGAGGTTACAATGAAAGAGGTGTGAATATTTAAACATCGGAAGCCATCGCCCTTCCGAAGATGACGAAGGGGTAGCACCGGAGGGCTATTTACATGTATGTAAATAGCAGTGGTAGATTTCCTTTAAATGAAGATAGAGGCCCCACAGTAGTGCTACCTTTTATGAATAAAGCAATTTTATAATTGTACAATTAGAGCCAAGATGTTGAAACCTGAATGTCAGGAACTTGTAGTGTACGACTGGATCCCCTGTGCGGGATATTTCGCCTATACCCAAGATCAATATTTACAGTTAATATATACCATGGGGGTACAAAATCGGGATACTGAATTGGCTATTGTTACCCATGAGATCATTGACCTAGTTGTAGCAGATGGCACTAAAGGGTACATAAGGATATATAACCCCTTACTAGCATTGCAGCATACAAAGCATCCCTTAAAGGGGTTGTCCGAGACTGTAGGGAGAAAAAAAACCTTGTTGGCTTTAAGGGGGCTGCTTAAAAAATTAAACATTTACTTGCCTCCTGGCGTCCCAGTGGTTTGTGTATTTGGTCTGTTATTAGGTGTTTATTGTAGACGGAAAGCAAATACAAAATTCGAACACATGTGGGGCCAATGGCTAGATACTGTCGGGCTGCCTTCGATATCCACTCTCGACATTTCTGTAACTGCTTATGTCCTGTTATCGGATACTCGTTTCCTGTTATAACGTGATGCATACAAGCTGTACACTTATCTTTTGATCCCTTAGCTGACGCTATGATATGTATTTTGTCTACACTTCTGGGTTGGGGGGGATGTTTGTCTCAGTGGGGGTGAGAATGAGAGGGAGGGCGTAATTTGGAGTAACAGGCCTGTAAAATATGAAAATGTTTTCATTAAAAAAAATTTATAGAAATGGGTACCTTTCTGTCTAGAGAGCTTGAAGCTACATTAGGTTGTAGTGTGTTGCTTATTGTGACTGATACTCAACGTGGGAGCAAGTTAAATACTGTGGGTGGATTGCTGTATGCTCCCCATGTATGCAAAAGAACAAATTATAATCCTTTCTTGACAGGCACCAAGTAGTGCAAACCAGTCATGGTTCTAGGACATTTTGTGCCAGGACTTGAGTAAGTCAGACAATCAATGGTAAAGGTGATGAGATATTGGCTTATGAGAATCTGTCACTTGTCCATCAGGATGGCCCCTAGAGAAGACAATGGGCTATGAAGACTCTTCAATATACTCATACAAACCATTTGTCTTTTACAGGAAAACCATGACAATGCCTCCAATCTGGTGATCAGTGACACCGAGCTTAAGCAGGTAGTTTATGTATACAAGTGTGTGAACAGCACCTTGCAGATCAAGGGAAAAATCAACTCCATAACTATAGGTGAGTAAAGTAATGGATTCACTGTACAATAAAGGTTATAAAAAAAAGTTACTTTGACCGGAGCTCCACAGTTTCCTTGTTCGTTCTTTCCAATCAAATATTCAACCAGTCCGTTGTTTGATGGTCAATCTCTCTCCAGAGGATAAAAATAGGCCACCATTCAGACCAACTCCATCACGTTTCATTGCCACTATTCCCCATAGCAAACCACTAAAAGAAATATGCGTATGGATATTGTAGTATGTTCTTTACACTTAAAATTTATTTAGTAAAATATACTCACAAAATGTATAATAAAAATGCGTATATAGAATCACAAACCAGACACCAGTCTCACATGTCCGCCCAAATATGTTTTATGGATCGGTCCTAGGCTCTGGTTAGCTCCTAAAGGGCAAAGTGTGCAACACATAGATAAAAACAATATAGTTTGTTGTTTCCCTATCTTACATCAGTGTTCTTAAATATCTGCAGACAACTGCAAGAAACTTGGCTTAGTATTTGAAGATGCAGTAGGGATTGTGGAAATCATTAACGCTCGCGATGTTAAAGTGCAGGTAAGTGCAGGATTACTTCAGCTAATGCTTTGAGGACGTAGTGGATTAATGCCAATTACTTTATTTGGTGTGCTATTTGCAAAAAAAAATGTTTTTGCTTTTTTTTGTGACGCATGGCACTTTTTTTTTGGGGTGGGGGGGTTTAACTTCAAAATAACATTAACCCCTTCATTACTGTCGGCCATTGGTTCCTGAATGTCGAGGTCAATTTTTGAAGTTATGCTATGCTTTTCTTTAAATGACGATATCTCTGGAAAAGTTTTACACATCGTGACAATTTTTACTTTTTTTATTTTCATGGCATGTGAGACTTTTTTCTTTTTTTTTTTTTTTTTAATTAAGTAGTAACCAAATGTTCTACATGTGTACATAATTATTCCTTCACCCTTTCCCAGGTTCAGCTACAGATGCAGAAAGGTGCATGCACTTCTGTAAAGTGAAAGTGTTTCCTGCAGCTCCTTCTATATTCTACCTTCAGCTGACAGGCTGGAGGGGAGCACACGTCAAACGCCTAGATCTCTTGAACCCTTGCATGTAGAAACACTTTCTAGTGTCTTATTAAACAGGATAGTCTCCTCTATGCCTCTATGATATATGGATTGTGCGTGGATGCTTAAAGAGGTATTCCCATTTCAACAAGTAATGGATATTATTTGAAGAATGAAAAGTTATACAAATTTCCAATATATACTTTCTGTATCGATTCCTCACGCTGTCCGACATCTCTGCTTGCTGTGCTTCTATGGAAATCTTCCATGTTTGTTTCCAGTGGACAGAAATCTGACCATGGTCATACAGGTGCACGGCTCGTTATGTCACACAGCTCTAAGTTATCTATGTGATCTAACGATCTGTGTGACTATGGCCGAAATAACAATGCAGCTTTCTATAGAAGGTCGGCAAGCAGAGATCTAGAAAACTGAATTGATACAGAAAGTATATTGGAAAATTTTATTTTCATCTTACAAACAATTACATTAATTTGCCGAAGTGGGAATACCCCTTTAAGAGAACCGGAGATATCCATTGTTAAAGTTACAATCGGGAATACAAAGCTGTACATCAAAATCATTCTTCTGTTTAAAATTATGGTTCTATGTGCCATAGTTCAGGGGATATGACCGTTTTAAAGTTGGTCACTGTCAAGATGTTTATAGACGTCCTTTCTGCATGGTGTATGTGCAAATAGGATGTATATAGCCGTATGGCGGTTGTGAAGAATGCTTTGATCTATAGTATGCATATAATTTGACAAATATGGGAATGCCTGAGAGTCTGGAGATCTTATTGCTTTTTTTGCTGGTCCCGTTTGAAAGGAGCAGCAGATGACTAGGCACAGTTGTTTAATCCCTTAACACAGAGGCCCTTTTGCATTTCCATTTTTCACTCCCCCACCTTCAAAAATCTATAATTTTTTTTAATTATTTTTCCATGTGAAGAGCTGTATGACAGTATTGGATATTTCCGGCTGTGTACTGGGAAGCAGAACAAAATACAGTGAAATTGGTGAAAATGACATGTCTACTTTATTGTTTGGGTTGGTGCGATCACAGGGATAACAAATTTGTATAGGTTTTAGGTTTTATGTTTTCATACATTTACAAAAATTAACCACTTAACTTTTTCATGCTTTGGTGTACGGAGTGGTGACCTTTTATGACTTTTTCAATGCTTCTATTTACAGGACTGTACTTTTTTTTTATTGAAATTTTTATATTTTTTCAAAATGGCAAAAAGCCATTTGACTTTGGACACTATTTTCTGTTACAAGGTTAAACGCTGTGAAAAACGGTTATATTTTGATTGGACACTTTGGGACTCTGCGATACCTAACATGTTTATGATTTTTACTGTTTATATGACTTCTAGGGAAAGTGGGTGACTTGAATACACCCCAGGGTACTTTAACCCTAGGTTGTCTGTTCGTACCAGCATATGGGGATTTTCCAATTGCAGATTGTAATAAATAGGTTAAAACTAGACAGCCTCTGGTCTTCAGAAGACCCAAGGTTGTCATGGGGAGCTGCAATCTTCACCAGGATGGCGGTGCCCATGCGCCACCATTATTATTTTTTTTTTTAATTTTTAAAGCCATTGGCAGCGATGGGCTATCAATTGCGGGTGTTACGGGTAAGTGTTTGCTGCAACATGCAGCAAAGACTTATCGGCTGTGGAGATGGCTCAGCCTGTGAGCCCTCTCCATTCACCCACATCTGACTTGTGACGTACTACTACGTCACGTGTCGGTAAGGGGTTAAGAGGCTGCCAGAGATAATGGAGGCACCGCAATAATGTTTGATAAAAACATCGCAGATGGTGTTTTCAGTGTTGATCTCTCCACCAGATGCATTTGAATATGTGTTAAGTTGTCATCTGTGACAGCTCCTTTTCAGTACTGGCAGTCTCCGGGTTACGTAGAAGATCTTTAGGTTTGTACTTAAAGGGAACCTACCACCACGGATCCACCTATAAAGGTAGATCGGGTGGTAGGTGCATCTATAGCAGTGATGGCAAAACTTTTAGAGACTGAGTGCCCAATCTACGACCAAAATCCACTAATTAACTGTGAAGTGCCAATGCAGCATTTTAAGCAGTAACTTTATTGCTACGTGTTCTTCCCCATCTTTCAATTGTATCGGCCTCCTAAGGCCACCAATACAGTTAAAAAGAAAGAGGTTCTCTCTGTAGAGGAAGAATGGTGCGTCCTGCAGGATGACCTCCAAAGATAATGCAGTTCTGTCAACACCACCTCACTTTTCCCGCAGTTCCAAATAGCCAATAAAGTGTTGCTTTAAAATTGTGCTGAGAGCAGCATCTCATAAGTTGCCTGGGACTGCAGGAAGATTTGGTGGATTTGGTCCTGTTTGGTGAACTCTGTCCTGTGGTGATGGCCTGAGTGCCCACAGAAAGGGCTCGGAGTTCCGCCTCTGGCACCCGTGCCATAGGTTCGCCACCACTGATCTATAGGATGTGAGGAGAGGCCTTTTGAGGGCTAATCTTAATAACTTTTCAGAAAATTTACATATTAGCAGAGGCTATTGGGGCGTGTAGTAGCCAGAGCTGAGGCTACACGGCGCGGCTACTCCACGCCCCAGTAGCCTCTTTGATCCGCCTACCAGATAACTTCGGCGCGCAGCTCCTCATAGCTGTGCGCCCTCGTCCGCGATGCCTGCCATCTGCGCATGCATCGCTGTGCGCTGAAGTTATCTGGTAGGAGGAGGCTACTGGGGCTTCATTGCAAACACTTTTAATAACACTTATGTTGACCCTTGCAGCCTGGGGCTAAAATTCAGAGACCACCTGTGTACAGATTGTCTTGCGTCTCTACCTCTTATACATTTCCCCCTGATATATTTAATTGGATGTGATCTAGAGGGGTTTTGTAAAAATATTGATATGTCAAACAAATATATCCTCAATATCAGATTGGGGGTCAAACGTTCAGAGCCCCACAGATCAGATGTACTCTGCAGCTAATAAAGAATGAAACGGGAAGCTGATGGCCATGTTCTCAATTTAGAGACTGAACTCTGTATAACAGCAGATCTGTGGTGACAAAGGAGAGAGCTGGTCTGTCCTCTAAAATAAAAATTGGGCTAAAGTGACTACCATAAAAATCAAGTATGGATAAACCAGATGACACTTGCACATAGATCAAGGATTTCAAGTTTGTTTTTGTTTTTTTTTTAGAAGGGAGGAACCTATGAATAACAAATATAAGATTTCCACAGTCAAGGTACCTGGGTCTATGAGTAGGTGCTTCTAGTTGATCATGCTTGATTTTGATGGTAGATTTTCTTTAAGCTGCTGAGGACAACTGTGTGTATTTTTAGCCCAGAAAACACTTAATCGTTTAAAATATAAAAACTGTAGACAGACCCAGTTTAGCGTGATCTTGCAGACCTACATTCCTTTTCCAACATTGGGAGAGAAAAATGAACAGTACTGCACATCCACACATTAACCTCTTCCCGCTCAGCGTCCGATATATCGGACGCTGAGCTGATGCCGGTTTGGCTCAAGATCTGAGCCGAACCGGCATCGGGAAAGACAGGGTGCCGGCTGTGACTGATAGCCGGCACCCCAGTGTAACACCCGCGATCGGAGTTGTCTCCGATCGCTGGTGCTTAACCCGTTAAATGCCGCGGTCAGCGCGACCGCGGCATCTAACATGTATCTGGGGGGTCTTTCCCCCACGATCGGCCCCCCCGAACCGTTTTCGGGGGGCGCCGATCGTTGCTATAGTAACTCTGGGGTCCGATCTGGACCCCAGAGTTACCTGCAAGAATTGCCAGTAAGATGGCGTCTGTGACGTCATCTTACTGGCACAGTGCCAGCCTATGCAAGTGTATAGGCTGAAACTGATAATACTCTGCAATACATCAGTATTGCAGAATATTATCATGAACAAGCAATCAGAGGATTTCTTGTTCATGTACCATGGTATAAAAGTGAAAAAGTAAAAAAAAAAATGTTATTCAATAAAAAAAATAAAGTAATAAATCACTAAAAATGCCCAAAACATATAAAGAGACATATAACTAAAAAAAAGTCTAAATCATAACACAAACCCCACATATATAGTATCACCGCGTCCGTAACAACCCGTAGAATAAAAGTAAATCATTATTGAACCCCCACGATAAACGCCGTAAAAAAAAACTGCTATAAACCTTCCAAAAATTATGATTTTTAGCTATTCAATCCCACAAAAAATGCTATAAAATGCGATCAAAAAACCATGTGTACTCCGACATGATACTGGTGCAAAGTACAACATGTCCCGCAAAAAACAAGCCATCAACCAGCTCCGTAGCCAAAAAAGTAACAATGTTATGCCACTTGGAAGACGGCAATACAAAAATGATAGATTTTTCCCCACATTAGGGTTTTGTTTGACGAATATATTTTCTTACGTTTTACTAAATTTAAGTCTGGTATCCCCGTAATTGTATCGACCCATAGAATAAAGATAACAGGATTATTAGTCTATACGGTGAACACCAAAAATAAAAGGGTAAAAAATCCAGTACAGAATTGATGCTTTTCTACTCCTGCCCTCAAAAAAAGTTCCTAAATTTTCAATAATAGGTGATACCAACCCCAAAATGGTAACAATGGAAAAAGCATCTCATCGCGCAAAAAAAATGGCATCACATGGCCCCAATAACGCAAAAGCGAAAATTTTATAGCCTTCAAAAGGGGCCAATGAGGAAACTAAAATCCTGGCAGCTGCAGGGCGCTCCTTCCCTTCTGCGTCTCGCTGTGCGCCCATAAAACAAGTAACGGCCACATGTGGGGGGTCTTTGTACTCAGGAGAAATTGCAGAACAAATTGTATGGTGGGTTTTCTCTTTTTATATTTTGGAAATGTGTAAATTTTAGTGCTAAATGAACGTATAAGGGAACAATTTGACCATTCTAAATTTCACCTCCATTTTGATTCAATTACTATGAAGATCTCAAGGGGTTAACAATCTTCGTAAAAGCTGTTTCTGATAGCTTGAGGGGTGCAGATTTGAAAATGGGTTGGTTATATGGGGGGTTTTGATGCTAAATATGTAAAATTTCATTCCAAACTGTATTTATCCCCAAAATAGTCAATTCTGAAAATCCGGAAAAGCGATATTCTTTTTGTAAGCCGCGTGACATCAAAATAAATTATCCAGACATATCAAAAATTATGAAAATGTAAAGTAGACAAATGGGAAATGTTATTCAGCAACTTATTTAGGTGGTAAATCTATCTGCCTGAAAACGCAATGATTTTGAATTTCGAAAATGGCAAATTTTTCAAAAAATTTATCATATTTTCTTTTTTTTTGTAAATAAACGCAAAACTTATCAGCCAAAATTTACCACTAAAATGAAGTACAACATGTGGGGAAAAAACAATCTCAGAATCGTTTTGATAAGTAACAGTGTTCAAAAGTTATAACCATATAAAGCGACGCAGGTCAGAATCCAAAAAATCGGGCTGAGCCTTAACCTGCAAAATGGCTGCGTCCTTAAGGGGTTAAACAATGGTCTATTGTCGCTAGCCTACATTGACAAAATTAATTTGAGGTTCTTGGTTACATTTTGATCAAATTGCATAAGCCTACATCACGGTGACCTTTTTCTAGTGGGTACCTATGCTATTAGGATAATAAAGCATTCACGGCCAGTGCAACACAGCGCCAGCAGGGACCAGCACCACAGAAGCAGTAGGAAGTATGTAAACAGTTCTTGAATACTCGCTGTTCCATGTGGGCTTAGACACTGGTTGAGAAGAAGTAGTTGGTCACCATATACAGTCTCCTAATTTAAAAACACCTGGGTCGAATGGGGCTGAGTGCTGGTACCAGACAAAAAAAAAAGGGGATAGAATAGAACTAAAACAACGTTGGGAGAGAAAACTGGACTGCACAACCACACATCATACAATGATCTATTGTCGCTAGACTACATTCTCAAAACAAACTTGAGGTTCTTGGGTACATTTGGCTTTTTGATCAAAATGTAACTCTGAACCTCTAGTTTGTTTTATTAATATAGCCTAGTGGTAATAGATATTGTATGATGTGCGGTCCAGTATTTCTTTTCTCCCAATGTTGATGCATTCCTTAACAATAGAATGTAAATTATTTAGAAAGTTGTATATTCAGTATAGATGTTATGGCAGTAATGGTGTATGTGCAATCTAGTTCTGCTAACTAATGGTAAGTTGCCCTTACTTTGTTTCCTCCATTCTCGTTAGGTGTTGGGTAAAGTGCCAACTATATCCATCAATAAAACTGATGGCTGTCACGTCTACCTAAGCAAGGACAGTCTTAGTTGTGAGATCATCAGCGCCAAATCTTCAGAAATGAATGTTTTGGTCCAAAACAGTGGAGGAGAATTTGTAAGTATATTGTATTGGACCACTTTTGCTGTGGTTTTTTTTTTTTTTTTTTTCTTGTAACCTCTAAATATTTGCCCAATGGCCACCTGTTTAATGTTTACTGTGGACATTGTTTTATTGTAGAGCGAGTTCCCTGTACCAGAACAGTTCAAGACTGTTTGGAATGGTGCGAAGTTGGTGACAACAGTGACTGAGATTGCAGGGTAGATGCAGTAACCTGCCTGCAGTGACATGGGCTGGACACCATGTCCTCTCCAGCCCCCTCTGTGTTCTCTCTGCTGCTTATTTCTTGAGGATTACTCTAGCTATAGGTAGAGATCTGATCCTCGCTGATCAATGCCCTACTGTATCACACCTGATTAGTGCCAGAAGTCCACTGAGAGCTGCTTATGCTTACCTGCTGTCCTACCCCTCCTGTGCCAATTGATATGGAGAGGTCCTGACTGTCATAAACTTGATTCTGGGTAGTGGCTGGATGACCAGTAAAATGTTAATTGGACCAAAGTTTAACTAGATAATGCGCACTTTGTAAATGGATCTTTTTCATTCCATATACGGGGAATAATACAGCTCCTGATTATTGGCCAATCCTTTTCAGCACTTCCAGGGTTTACTTAACTTTTTTTTTTTTATATATACACATAAGCATCTTCAGATATATGCAATGGTTTTCCCTCTTCTATGAATTACTTCTCTGGCCTGTCACCTCTGTACTGATCCTAAACTTAAACTAATATAATGCCAATGTGTACTGAACATTTCCAATATGTATGTAAGCAGGTTCTGCTCTAATACTAAGGGAACAGAAGCGGTTCTTGCACAGACTGTGGAATATACAAGTTTACAAATCAAGCATTTTATTAAAGATTCAAAGTAAAGTTAAAAATAAAGTTGTTTGCTTTTTTTTCCTTAATATAAAGATGAAAGGCAGGTTTGTAAGAGACAGGGATGTATTATCTATACAACACTGAGGTCATGTGCCTTATGGGATCTGTTCATCCTTCAACTGAACAAATAGTAGTCATCAGGGAAAGTTCAACTTTGCAATAGACTAAGTGGCTAGTGATTGGTTTTATGGTATATTCTCATGGGACAGAGTTGGCATACAATGTGCCAGCTCTTTATAAATCACCCCTATAATGTAACATATGCTAATTCTGACACAACTTCAGACCACAAGAGATTTTACTAAGAGAGAGCCACATGTATTTGTTTTTCAGCTGCCACTTTTTCAAATTTCCTAAAATTGGTCTCAATTTGTGATACATGTGATGAGTTGCCAGTTAATCTCACTTTTGTGGTGTGCAACTTGGTCCCAAATAGTAGCTCCCAAAATTAAGTCTGGGTCGAGCATGCTCTGTTTCAGGTGCAAGAATGGGACAGTTTTAGAGCCCAAAAGTCTCACATCTGGGTTACAGAGATAAACCTGGGACACTGCATTAAATCCTTGAGGCAGCTAACTTTAGTACAATGTTTAGTTTGAGACTTTTTATGAGATTTCTTGACTCCTAAAAAGTTGCACAAAAGAAAGCAATAGGAATGGATACATGTATTGTCTCTAGTAGCACTCATCCCTCCCCTCTTCATAGGAAACAGTGCTGCCCGATTGTACATTCAGGGAAAGAAAGCATGCGTCTGCACGACTGCCATGTGAATGGGGCCTAAGATGTGGACAAGTTCAAATGCTTTCTTCTCTCCAGGGGAAATAGAATTGGATACATTGGTGGTTTTACATTGACAGCTTATCCTTATGCAACAACTTTGAGCATGAAATTAACCACAGAACAGGAAGAGAAACTATTTGTAGCAGCTCTGAGTAAATGGGGAGGAGGGGCGCTTGTACAAAAGTACCCTTTTCTGTTACAATATGACACTCAGTAGATTACCATGTATATACTAGAGGGTGGGAAATGCATTGGTCACAGAGTTGCGCTCCCCCTGTAATTAAAAAAAAAAAAAAGACTGTACTCACTTTTGTGATGCGCGCGCCTCCCCCTCCTTGCTTTGGATCCTCACGCGCGCACACACACCATTGTTTGTGAGCCGCTGGTATCACAAGGGTACCCGAAGAGGACTTTCGTTGGAAAGGAGAGTAGTGTTCATTTTTTTTGTTTGTTTTTAATAGACTCCAGTCTAAGCTGAGTTAGGGTTTTTTTTAGCACAAATTGTGTGCTGAAAAACTGCCTATGCGCTATATAGATTGCTGTGTAAGTAGAAAAGGAAAAGTACATCTTGGTTTTGCAGTTAGAGTAGGGCCATCATATGAAATTGAAGATTGTGTTGTAGAGACACTTTAACACTAGGTTAACAGTATTTAATTCTAGATGGAGAGGCTATGAAATTTATTGCTAGTAGTGAAATATTATTCCAGTGCAACTGACAGAAGTGCTTTTCTCAGAATATAATCTGAACACAGGGAACATCAATTGAGAAACGGTAAGATATTCTCGTTGAACCATTTGTCTGTAAAACTCAAGTGGTCGCCATCTGCAGCCAAAAACACCAACTTTCCAGCCTTGTCCATTTCCCTCAAACCCAAGCGATCCTATAAATAAAAACAAACAAACATGAGAAAAACCATCCGTAACTATACATGGACCATAAGATACCTAAGGAATATTTTATGTAAGTAACCTATGGATCTGTATTTGCTGCCTTTGTGTATCTTCTGTATTTTTTTAAGATCTTAACACTTTGTTGTCAATTACTTAAAAAAAAAAACCTGATGGCAGTACACTTACTCTTATACTAGAATGAAACCCAAGGGGTTTTCTCCAAAAATTTGAAAGAAGCTAGTGAAATATAAACAATTAGTTACCTCTGTATAGAGAGAACTCTCCTGCAATGTCATGGTCACTTTGCTTTGTCCAGGTTTGTAGAATCCGAACCACTAGAAGAAAATAGTTGTGAATATTCTATTTCCAGGGCAGATACATTGTACAATATTGATGTAAAGTTCTACTAACCTCAGAGTCAGCAGGATCCACCATTGAGTCTTTAAGGAATTTCACCATAACAAACTTTTCCAGACTTTGAAGATTGCGTTTGTAACTCTCATTTATACTCTGAGAAGATAAAACAAGCCGGTACAAATATTACATTGCAAGTAGCTAAAAAGAAGCATCTCATGACTAGGGCTATGCTTCCATTCCAGCTGACAGAAATAAAGCTTCCTACTACTATAAATCTTCCCTAATTTGGTGCTGCCAATCCACCTATTCTTTTTTCAGTGGCAATAATGTATCTGCTGACCATACCATATATATAAAAAAAAAAAAAAAGTCTAGTTATTGCTGTGATATTTGCTGCTACTTTACATCACAGCAGAATATCAAGCAACAGGCATTGCAACTAATCCACTGTAAGTATGTAGCCTAAATTGCTATTAGGTTTTGCAGCAAGATGATTGTAGGATGTCCAGCAAGCACTGTAGGAATAACTTCTCAATATCAGCCAATAACAATTAAATGAATTGGTCTATTTATATTGTGCAGAGGTGGTGGGTTTAAGGAGATTATCATCAGAATCACAGAAGGCAGACCCCGAAGGCCATGCCTTTCCTTCCTCCAGTATGACGCTGGCTGCCCGCGCTCCAGGCAGAGAGGCAGTGACATCACAGGTAGTATCTATGTCACCAGCGCTCTGCCTGTAGTAGGGGAGAGAAGAGGCTTACAGCCTCGTAGTGGAGAGGTGAATAAATTAAAAATACGGCAGAGGGGCTCTGTTGACTTTTAGAAAATATGTAAATGAGTCAAATTCCTATATATAGAAAAAAAATATAGCAAAGGACTCCATTTCATTGGACGAAAATGTAAGCATAACCCTGAGATTTCCTTTAACTAGGATAAGCCATAAATACCAGATTAGCAGGGGTCTGACCTCTAGGAGTTCCACTGATCAGAACATAAGGTGACTTTATGCTTTCTACACCTTGGAACAGTAGCATATGAAGACAAGGTGCTGGACTTGTGTAAACATTGAAAACTATCATTCATAGCGCAGACCAGTAGGAAGTAGAACTGTGTCTAACATAGAAACTGCTTTCCCTTTTATATGGGGACTAACCTTCAAAAGGAACTTTGCATAAAATCAGTAGCACAGGTGAACAGGAAAACTTAAATATATATATATATATATATATTCTATTTACAGAGAAAACAGCTTCCTTTCCTCCTATTTTGGCTCATTCCAACATTGTTTTCATCACATGCTATACTTTTGCAAATCCACCAAAATGTTCCAAACACTAAACAGAAAAGAAATCTATGGTCCAGAAGTCAAATTTCTCTTTCACTTTACTTTTACTCCTGTGCACTGTGTGTACCCAAGGAGCAGTTTATGCCAACATATATTTATTGAATAGAAATTATACATTAAATGGGTGCAACACCATTTCATATGAGGACAAACTCATATTAGGGCAGATAGCAGGGCACATAAGGAAAGAGAGTGACAGTTTTGTTTTTGCGGAGCCAATACATTGAAATGCCCAGACAGTGACCTTATCTTTGGAACTACCCTCCTCATGGAATCTATCAAGTGGTGATAGATAGACCCTCAGATGTTGCATTAGATTTGGTCCCAAAAGTCTATATTCAAATTTAGTTTTGGGACAGTAGGTTAGGACAGTGTTCCCCAACCACCGGTCCATGGCCCAAGACCGGGCCATGGAACACCTGGTTCCAGGCCGCGCTGGGGTTCCAAGACTGCTGCAGGGGAACAAGGAAGGTGAGTATTTTTTTTTGTTTTTAGTTCAGCTGGGAAAGTAGAGAGTGTGGGAGGGGGGCTTCTTCAGGAAATTGGACAATATTAGCTAGGCACACAGGGAGTTATGTGGGGCATGCAAACTTACATTTATGGCTATGAAACAGAAACCAGACTGTATCTCCCCCCCCCCCCCCCCCCACCTACCGGTCCCTGGAGAAAATATATGTTTACAGCCGATCCCTGGGCAAAAAAAGGTTGGGGACCACTGGGTTAGGATACACACTCTGAACGTGACCATAGACATACTGATAGAGGCCTTCTTTTGGTCTCTGCTCAGTATACATCTCATCCAGCAGGAAACTCAGAATGAAAAGTAGTTGGCACTATATCATCCCGCTTCCAATTTAAAAAAAACATTTAAAACGTTATTTTCAGCAGAGACCTCTATAGCTTATGGAGGGTAGGTATAGTGGCATCTGTCTGCCATAGGTTATAATGGCCTCCACTTAATCTATACTGTGGGTGTTCCCTCAGTGATGTTCAGGTACATCATCAGCACCAAATTACAAGCTGCTGCCAATGTCCTCTCATCTTTCCTTCAGGACAAGCAGATAAACTTCTGAACTTGAGGACGTATCCCACTGTATAAGCATACATTGGAATATGCTGCCGCCCTCCATCGTAGGTATACAATGAGAATCCTCCCAACGTGAACGTAGCCCAAGCTGTGTGGCTACACCTAATCCTGCTCTATTATCTGATGTGGTCTCACACAATTTATGTATGGAATGTATTCGTTATTTTTCCACACACAAAACCCATCTTAAAATTTGAGCCATAGAAAAAGATTAAAGGGTTTTAGAGGTCAAAAAAACATGAAAACACATAATTTTCTTATTATGATGTATGTGTTTGGTGAAAAATGCAGGTGGGAAAAAAAAAAGAAAAAAAAACTCACACGCTCCTGGTTAATGTCTGCCAGGAATATGCTGCCATTTCTGTAGTGGGCTTCATTCAGAGGGTCATGCCAATATTCCGCCTGTACCAAACTGAAAGACAGCAAGTACCTAGTTAATACACATGCAGTTGGAAATCAACCAACAACAGTTTACTGCTAAAATCTGGGGGTTACAACAGACAGCAGCTTCTCTATTTTTGCACTTACTGTTCCTGTACGACTTTGGTGTAGGCACCAACATTTAACGTCTCCCTGATCCAGTCACAAATGTGTGAGCTTTCTCCAGGACACCGTGGGAAGCCATATACCCCTAAGGATAAAGCACAGAAAAAAAAATTACGCTTTGGAACACAGAAGCCACTTTGTAAATCTAAAACGGCAGTGGTACAAGCACTGATCTATGATAATAAAGTTGCTTACCTCCACACTGCAACCCTTTCTACAGAAGCATAGACATCAGCTTTTTTTTTTTAGTTCAGTTTGTGTCAGGGTTGTACTACATATAAATGAGAGATTGTGTTTCTAATATTATGTGTTATGCTCCATGAAAAATTAAGCTGCTTAAAAGGCCATTTCATGTAGGCAGAGCTTTTTACACTTTTATGATACATTTAATTATATGCATTTTAAAATTATTCGTTTTGTCTGGCTTTTTTGGCATTTTTTTGCAACTTTAGCATTGTGGTGTAAACATAGAGCCACTCCCAAAACACATTGCATAACAATTTGTATAGTTACTCCAGTCCCCTGCTGTTGACCTATGGGATCTATGAATTTTGTGACTTTATGAAGAAAAAAAAGTAGTAGCATAAGAACATTTATTAAAGGCCTAAAGCCATTTAAATGAATCTGAGCTCCAGAAATAGAACTGTCCCAAGGAGCCTGTCTAATGATAAACAACCTCCTTGGCATTTGTCCTCTGTACTTAAAGAGAACCCGTCATGCAAAATAACCCCTCTAATCTAAATATATTTTCATAAACTGCCATTAGAGAGCATTGCCTCTATCCCTTCATTGTCCCTCTACATGCCTGTAAACCTAAGCAATGAGGTCCTAAAGCTGTATGCAAATGACCTGTGCAATGTCCAATGAGTCATTAGCATATTCAAGCTGTCCAGCTTATTCATGAGTGGGCGGTACAGCCACCCCCCCCCAGTGCTTGACTGACAGCCTGTGTAATGCTGTGATGGCTGCTCCATGTGCTTGATACAACAATGTGCTTGATATAGGAGAGATACAACAGCTCCGGGCAGCCATGTTATAGCCCGGAGGTATGTCAGGTACTTGTGTAGCTGATGTCTGTGTATCGCACATATGTATTAGGAGGATGCAGCATGTCAGCAGATACACTAACTATGCTTTACTATACATTACATGAGCAGGGGGAGGAGAGGGGAGGGGGAACAGGTGAAATCACTGCCTCTGACCATGTGACCAGCCTCATTTACATAATAAAGAAATTATGATTTTACAATGATTAATGTATGAAATGACTAGATAGAGGCTGTAATGGGATCCTTGTGAGCTGCTTCAACAGGTAGTAGTGACAGGACTAGTGACACACCTGCTGACAGGTGTCCTTTAAAGGGATATTCCCACAAAGACAAGATTCTTAAATGTACTCAGGATAACAAAATAACAAATTCTCTAAATCATGGTTATTAACAACAATGCAGCATTTCACACATAATTCCAACCCGTCTCTATCATTCCTGGTGTATACAATCTCAGTTGCCCCTAGACACGACCCTGTAACTTCTGAATTAGGGTTGAGTCCCCATCTTGGATTCCTGTGTGACAAAGTGGAGCTGAGATTTCTGAGTCTTTCTGCTCTGAGCCTGTGTTCACGCCCCCTGCACGGAGCTCATACTGACACTCACCCATTCACTTCCTGCCAGCACATCATGAGGAAAGAGAAGCTGTAAACTCCAGGCAGATAATGTAATATTAATATATATATCTGTACCCTGATAATGTAACCACATGGTCACCCCACAGAACTAGATGGATCATAATGTGTCTGCTTAGAGAGGCCCCGCCCACAACCTAGGATTTTGCACTTATCAAAATCCTGATAGGAGCTAAAACAGCAATAAAACTGAGTAAAATTGTAAAGTAAGGGGTCAAAATGATCTTTATTTTGTAAACATCACTAGGGGATTGAGATTTGAGAATTTTCTTTTGTGGAAAAACCCCTTAAACTTCTTAAGGGCCAGGCCCTTTTCAGTTTCCTTTTTTATGGTTATTAACATAATTTTCACAGTGACCGCGGCGTCTATAGTGCATTGCCGCGACCAGGTCCAATGAGGACCCCAGAGCAGCCTTCAGTAGCAGCCTGTTAGGATTGTGCACTCTGCACAATCCTAACAGTGCTAATGTCAGCCTATGCAGACTGCATAGGCCGACTATGTAATATGCTGAATATGCTGCAATACATTAGTATTTCAGTATATGACAATGAACAAGTGATCAAATGATCACTTGTTCATGTCCTACCCTGGGACAAAATAAAACAGAAAAAAAAAAGTTTAAAAAAAAAAAAAAATACAATTAAAGATTTCTTTAGAAAGAATAAAAGTCCCCTGAAGTCTCATTCCAGATCACCCAAAAAAAAAACAAAACAAAAAAAAAAAAAACACAACATATTGGGTATCACAACGTCCGTAACAACCCATAAAAATAAAATAGTCACTGAACCTGTAGGGTGAACACCATTTAAAAAAAATTAAAAAATAAAAAATTCACACACATTTGACCTCAGAAAAAGTGATCAAAAAGTAACATTTACCACAACATGATACCAAGAAAAAGTACAGTTTGTCCGGCAAAAAATAAGCTCCAAAACAAAAAAGATCTATATGTTATACATGTTACATGACGATGTAAAACAAAGAAAATTTCAAATTACAAAAAATTTAAAAAAATTATAGCCTGTAAAATTTGACAATGCAGATCTGCCCTGAATGGTGCTCCTTTCATTCTATGCCTGGCTCTGTGCCCATACAGCAACCACCACCACATTTGGGGCATCTGCATACTTGGGAAAAATTGGGTATCAAACTTTGTGGAGGTTTTCGTCATTTAATACTTTGTGACTGTTTATTGTCTAAACAAAAAAAAAATTACAGATTGTAAATTGCACCCTCATTTTGTTTTATGCCCTCTGAAACTAAAGGGTCAACACACTACTAGTTGATTTTTCATACATTGAGGATTATAGTTTCTAAAATAGCATGATTTATGGGCTATTTAGGCCTCTCAAAGTCACTTAAAGCTGAGGAGGTGCCTCTAAATACGGGTTTTGGCAATTTTCATAAAAATGAGAAAAATTGCACCCACAATTCTGAATCTGCCTGAAAAGCAGAGAATTTTGGACTTGAAAATGTTGAATAATTTTTTTTTTTTAAATTGCCAAATTTCTTTTTTTTCCATAACCAAAGAAAAGATATCATCAAAATGTTACTATTACTTTGAAGTACAATGTGTGATGAGAAAACAATCTAAAAAAACCCTCATTATGAGGGGTGTTACAAAGTTATAACCTTCTATAATGACAGGTGAAATTTTTTAAAACAGTCCTGGTGGCTTGGACCTGAAGGGGTTGAAATATTTAGCAGGGAAGAAGCATTTTAGCATAATTTATGTATGATGTACATACACTGTATGATCAGACCTTGGTGTAACAGGAAATTAACCAAACATCACCCTCAATGACATCCAAAGGGGAATAGTGACATCAGGTGACATAAATATGGGAAGTTCTTTGGTGAGGTCTTGCAGCATGGAGGATTGCCATTTTCACCTTCATGACCTCCAGGTGAATGTAATGTGTACAATGTATACAGCTTCCTGACAGATTGATGCTAGATAGAATATCTAATAAAAGAAAAGATAGTGTAAATTTTCTCATGATTATCAAGAAAATAGAAGCTGTAGTTAAAGGCTTCTGGGCATGGGTGCGAAAGTTCTACATGGGCTTCCCCATCATATCATGTCCACTAAAACTACTGGTGAAGCTTTAAAAAAAGGCATAAAAAAAAAAAAAAAAAAAAAACCCCACAAAAGATAACTTATTACAGTAACCCCACAACCACAAGGTTGTTCCACTGCACTCATTAGGCTAAACAGACTCTCCCAACAGACAGAAAGTAATGAGCTCTTCCATTACTGATAAAAGCGCTCACCGATGCAGGAGACCAGGTAGATGTGGGCACATATGACAAGGAACCAAAGAAAAGTAGCGCTCAGGTGACCCTGGAGCAGGAATAATTATCAGCTGAAGTTATTAAAAATTGCAATTTATATTCTCAACACTGGCAAAGAAATCCACACCATAAATGTCTATGCATTAGGTGCAATAATGAGAAATACTCTAACTGAAATGTATTAAATACTTTGTACAAAATCCTTTGTTGGTGATGACAGCTGTAAGACATCTTCTGTATGGAGAAACTAGCCCTATTCATTGCTCAGGTGTATTTTTGGTAGATTCTTCCACACAAAATCTTGAAGGTTCTGTGGGATTCTACTTCCTTTTATAGATGTTCTATTGGATGCAAATGAGGTGATTGCTGGGCCATTTTAGCAGCTTTTTCTCCTCCCCCTGAACTATCCTACTCACGAAAGTGTGAAGTTCTCGGGCCACAAACGTCGGCTCCATAATTTGGAACATGTGAGGATCATCTGCTCCACAATTTGCAGGAGTGACCGTTAGTTCATGCATGAGGCCGTGTGTATATGATATATGCAGGAGTCAAAAAATAATGAGTTTTGTTTTGAGATGTACATATTATTTAGAAGCACAGTGTTGTGAAAATATACTGTGGTATTTCTAGGGGCACAGTGCACAGATGGGCTGCAAGATGGCAAATTCATTGCCAAGATAAATTTGTCATCAGATGCCATTTCTGCATTTTTCTGATCAATACAGTAGTCACCGAAATAGTCTGACATAATGATATGTGTCACGGCGAAGACGCCGCCACCTCGTCACGTGACGTGCGGTGCAACTGTACAGGTTAATTTAGCCTACTCAAACTTGCGCTCACCTTTCACTCAGGACACAAATTGAGCATAAATCACACCTCATACAGCTCCAGACCCGCTGCCACCACTTATTACATTTATACTGGGACCAATAAGTATCCCACTCTACATCAACTCTTGCTTCACAAGCAGTCACCTTGTCACACTACTAGACATGCACACTCGGCACTCTAGCAGTCACACAGCTAACCACACTTTACAAGGCTATGAGTTCGCAGAGCATACAGGGAACAAAATTAAAGTGAAAAGCTTTAATTACAAAAAGTTGATCAGTGCATAATAAAAGATGTTAAAAACAAAAAGAATTACAAAATAAAATGACACACAACACGGCAAAACAGTTATAAAATAAAAAAGGGAGAAAAATAACAGAAACTTACAACTTATAGTAAATCCTGATTCCCTGGAGGTGGGAGAAATAAGGAACACACTCAGCTTGTCAAGCAGCCCCCAAAATGTGAACACCATTTCCTGGATTTCATATTGTTTTATAACTTCTCAGTTTGGTTCAGGTTTCAGAACCTCCCATTCATTAATTAGTCCACAGGGTCATTCAGGATTGGGCAAAGTGTTAATGAGGGGGAGAGTCCAGGAATATTAAACAGTTCTTTGTTTCCAAATCCCTAGATGCAGGGTTGGGGGTAGGTGCACAGAAGAGGTGACCAAATGGCTTTTGAGGTCACCACAGAACATTCTGCAGGTCAGAGTTTATCAGGTTGTAAGGATCTCCTGGATGTTGTAAAAGAAGCCTGGACGCTTCAATGGATGCCATTTATTTCAACAAAGTATGCAATTGCCCTGTAGTTAAACCCATCTTATACATTCACAATTAATATCTCCTTGACAATATGAATATCTTATGGTGCACAATAGTAAACGGTTATATCTCTAACTATTTCTACCCCGCCTGTGAAGTCTTATACAAGTGTTGTGTGTACAGTAATCTGGGTGTACAGTAGTCAGCATTTAATAAGAACTGCATGTGTACTGGACAAAGAACGAGGCTTCACGGGCAAAAAAAAACTTGCTATGAGTCTCGTGCTTTACAACAAAGAAAGAGTGGAGAAGGAGAGAGCTTGACTTTAGAATTGAGCTCCCCGTCTCCATGACTTTACACTGTGGATGCCAAGAGGGAATAAAAGGTGCTCTGCTGTCTGTAGGGTCTTGAAAATCAGACTGATTGATTAAAGCTGATAACCTAACCACAGCCGTGTCTTCTTTACGTTATACAAAAACTGAAGAAATTGGGACCACCAGCGGGCATGACTCCACCAACCAAGACATTAATTTGCATAAGGTAACCACTAAGGTGTCCATGGCCTGTAGTAGTTATAAAGCAGTTGAGATTGAGGAACCAGAGCACCCCAGATTAATTAGAATTTTCTTTATAAGAATACTAAGAGTTTATACATGAGAAGACATGTGACAAACCTTGATGCTGTCCTCCAATCGAAATTAAATTCTTCATGGGAGGTGACGGACATTTCTGAACAACAGCTCTCCTGCAAAGAATTAAAGAAAAACACTCATGAATGATAATACAGCATACACAGCAGTCAGTATTTATTTCACCTTTTACTTCTTTTCTACACACCGAATGGCGCCTTTTAAATACCATGACAAATTATTGAAGATGATCACATTTTCTTATTGCCATAAATATTTGTATTCACCAAAATTATTTTAAAACTTTCAATTCTTTAATAGATATGCATTAAAACACCCAGCATCACAAGGTCAGTAAAAAGTTTAGAAATGACTAAAACGAAATCCAATGAGACACAGCAATTGGATATCTGTATCTGGTACATAGGTAATAGAAAAAGGCTAAATACGTCTTACCACATCAGTTGTTAGGTCATATGTCGTACTCAAGAATAGGGGCCGGGAGACAACTCACGTACCGGGTGTGGATCACAGATGTTGAACCAGAGCTTGCCCTACACCCCATGATAATAGCTTGCGCCCTTACAAGGGCAGTACCTCGTATCTTGTCCTAATCGCATGGAGCACCCTGCATCCCCCATCTTGATACGTTTCTTCACTTACTTGAGTCTTCAGCCAACAGTGAAATGCAAACTTGGATTTATAATATGTCCCCTGGGGTGACTATTCTAAGTGCTAGGTTCTGCACCTAGTGCTTATGGGGCTAGTATGTAAAAGCCCAGGGCTCTTCTGTACGGGCCCTATCACAACCTCTAGATGGTCTCCTAAAGATGAAGGCCAAACACTAGCCCCGTGTTCTTATTAAAACACTCACACACTCACACACTCACACACTCACACACTCACACACTCACACACTCACACACTCACACACTCACACACTCACACACTCACACACTCACACACTCACACACTCACACACTCACACACTCACACACTCACACACTCACACACTCACACACTCACACACTCACACACTCACACACTCACACACTCACACACTCACACACTCACACACTCACACACTCACACACTCACACACTCACACACTCACACACTCACACACTCACACACTCACACACTCACACACTCACACACTCACACACTCCCCCCCATGATTGGGCTGCATCACAGAGGATAATCGCCACCTCTCCAACACAGAGAAGCAGTCAATCCCATCGAATGACCTAACCATCACATGATCGGGTGGGCGTGGTGATGGATACTGGGGTTTAAGGATTATTCTAACCCCAGCTAATAGATTTAAAAATAGTGGCCTTTTGCCAAAGTGGGGAAAGGAGGCGACTGCAAGCTCTCTGCGTTTCATTAAATTATTGCTGGATGAAGAGAAGGTTAACTTGGAGTCTAGAAAAGAAAATATTGTGCCCTTTATTTCATAAGGAAAGTTAAGAAGAAACTGTACATAAATTCAGTACAGAACCAGACTTTAGCTCAAAAAAGTCACAATTACAGAACAAACTAGAAAAATTCCAATACCATCTCAAAGAACATGGTCTCTTGAGAATAGTCTTTGTGGATTTCAGGGAAAACCGTGCCTACACTATACTGAACATCTGATCTTTCCTCCCCCAATGTACAACTATCAGATGGAGAAGGAAGAAAGACCTCTAGGGGACGGGGCTTGAGACAGAGCGGTAGTGGAAGAAGTAGAGGGAAATATATCAGCTACCAAGACATTCCAGCCTTTTTTAGTAAGCAATTACCCCCTCCGGAGCCGCTACAACACAGAGGAGCCACCCCCATCCCCAAGGACTTTTCAAACTAGGACACTTTAATCTGACAAGATGGCAATCCTCGAGAAAGGCTGATCATTTTTACCAACCTCAGACTTAAGTCTGAATGGACCAAAGACCTACATCCCTTTGCTAGACACCTAGATTGGCAAAAACATCTCAAAACAAAGGAGAGATTAGAAAGCAGCGAATTGTGCATTCCACCGGAAACGTTGAAAGACGTACGACTGTTTGGGCTGAATGATACCTCTAGTTTGGAAGGTAACGATCTCTTTACAGACCTTAAAGGGCATTAAGATGCCTCCAAAGAGTGAGGTGCCATGCTTCAAGGTCTCTGTGAGCTTGGTCTCCAAAGAGCTGGAGGTCTCATCGGACATCAATACTCAGCATAATCTGACTGAAATCCATGCGCTTAGGACAAGGAGGGGGGGGGGAGATGTGGTACTTCTGGACATCCCGCAATATAAAAAGATGTGATCACTTGATACAGATTGATATGAAATTCTTACCGCTAACCACATGACCAGGTTTTGTGATCAATTATATCACATTCTGACAGAGGCTAACAATAGAGGACTTTTGAGTACATATTACCAAAACTCCTGATCACTGATCAGGACTCACTCCCTAAGGTCCATAAGTGCACAAACACCCTAAATGGATGGCCCATAGTCTCTGGCATAAATTCTTTATGCCAAAATGTGGTTATACATGCAGATAAAATCCTGAGACCATATGTATTATCTCTCCCCACTTATTTTAGATAAAAAAACGTCTGTAGGGAGGTAACAGTGGAGGGTCACAGACTCTTAGCAAGTATTGATTAGAAGGCACTGTACTCCTCCATACCACACAATAAAGGAAATGAGGTCGTAGCCCACTTCCTGTCAGGAAGAGGTTGACAATTTGGAGAGCACAACAAACTGGTTCTTTATTAACTGGAATTTTCTCTTACACAAAAGTTCAATCTATTCAACGAAAAGATCGACCACCAGCTCAGGGACACAGCAATGGGAAGCGCTAGTTCCCCCACATATGCCAATTTGCTTCTGGGCTAGAGGGAGAAAGCAGTGCTGTTTAGAGATCCACCCTACCCAGGCATTGAAAATTTTTCTGTTACATAGATGATATATTCAATCAATATGAAAGGGAAGTAAGGACACCTTTGCACAGTTTGTGGATAGACCAAAAGTTTACCTCATAAGTAGACTTTAGGCCTTATTGGGTTGACTCCAAAAAACTTGCGTTTCTACATGTCCTATTTAAGAAAATGAATGAAGGAACGATTGGAACTACAATCAACCGTAAGCCCACAACTCATTGTTAAGATGGGAAAGTCATCATTCCCTACCTCTGAGAAGAGTTAACCCTAAAAGAACAGAACTTAAGAGTCAGAAGAAACTGCATTACAATTATACAAATTAGATATCAGACAAGCAATTTAGCCAGCTCATTATACAGAGGGCATACCCAGACACCGTACTTAGAAATGCATTCCAAAGTGCATTTAAAGTTGAGAAATATGAACTGCTGGAGTGAACCAAAAAAGAAAACAAAGAAGGGAAAAACCTATGGAGACTCATTACGACATTTGACAATGGCACGAGCAGGGCCAAAATATTTTTGAAAGATCACTGGTCCATTCTCCTAATGGATGAGGACATAAGTAAAATGGTAAGGCCACGCCCCCGGGTTACATTTAAAAGGGGGAAGATCCATCAGGGATAGAGTAGTGCACAGGCATTTTGTCCCCCCCCCCCCCCCCCCCAAAACCCAGAGGGCACATGGCTCGATTGCAAGCCCCTGGGATGCTATTAATGAGATGGAGATTGCATAGCATGTCCATACATTCAGGCAAAGACTTTTCTCAATAATATGGCAAACTAAACATTTGTCATCAAGGATTTCATTAACTGCCTCTCTCTGGGAGTTATTTACAATGCCAAATGTACCTGTGGCCTTGAATATGTTGGGAAAACCTTCAGGGAGATTCAAAGGAAATCTGGGGGATATTCGTCACACACATGACAGAACGATTGCACGACATCTACATCAGATGCATGGTGGAAACCCTAAAATATGGGAATTCATGGGCATTGTACTGATACCATATCCAGAAAGAGGGGATGACTGGAATAAGATTTTTTTTTTTTTTTTTTTAAATTTTTATTATGAAAATAGCAATAAATTTACATTGATATCGTGGGTTACAAAGCATTATATATTAAAATTTTCATTTTACAGCCATCCCCCCTGCCGTGAGGAAAAAAGGAAGTGACATACTCTGATGTCCCTACACCTGATCTTTTACTGTCTTACTGTCTTCCTCTAGTTCTCAGTCTCTATACACCAGATCTTTTTCCATTTCTCCAAATGTCCTCCCTTAACTGCCATCAATCTTTCGAATTTTTTGCACTTCTCCACTTCTAAGAATTCTTCCGGGGACGGGGCAGTCTGACTCCCCCACTTTCGAGCAATAACCACTCTTGCCAACAGGAGAACCTTGTTAATTACCAACTTTTTCCCCCTTTCCCTATTACAAAGCTGGTGAAGGCTAAGCAGAGCAACCCGGACAGTGCGGGGTAATTTTACTTTAAACATTTCTTCTAGATACAAGAATACCCTAGACCAGTAGACATATACTTTATTACATAAAAAGGACACATGAACGAAATCCGCATTCTCCAGGTTGCACCGTAGACAGCACCCATTGTCTCTAAGTTTCATTCTTAATAAACTATACGGGGAATAATACAGTTGGTGCACGAAGTTAAATTGTATCATTCTATGATTCCAGGAGGGGGAGGACAGCCCAATACTCCTATAGCATTTTTCCCAATCCGCCTCCGATAGAGCACCCACATGTTCCTGCCACTTTCTTTTACAAGGATGAATAACTCCCTCTGCGAGACCTTGAATCAAATATCTATAGATATGTGCTACCACCTTATTCCCAGTGGAAGATCCCAATAAAAATTCTACCCCTGCATCTGTGCATACTTTAAACCTGTTTTTGTCCTCAACCGAGTTATATGCGTGCTGTAGTTGAAAAAATCTTAAAAAACATATATCAACTCTTCTGTTTAGTGTGCAAAAGTCTAATAAATTCCGTAGATTATCTAGATTCGTGCATTGTGTGAAAAATTTTACCCCCCTTATCATCCAATATCTGCTATCCGGAATGGACCTAAACTCTTCAAAATAATAATTCCCCCATATTGGTGTGAAGTTAAATACCTCTAATTTTCTTGTACGCTATCCAACTCTTATCCAACAATTTCCCCATATACGTGCCTCTATATCTATCGTGCCCAAGTTCCCCACTATCCAAAAGACTAAAAATTGAATCCCTAGTAACCTCGCTTATTTGTAGTAATTTCGCAAAGGCGCTACACTCCCTCCTTGTAATCAAGAATGCAAGTTGAGCTGCGATAAAATACCCGAAAAAATATGGCACCCCCAGCCCCCCTTTTTCTGTTGGGCAATAGAGAGACGCCAGCGCAATCCTGGGGCATTTTTTCCCCCCAAATTAAATCCCTAATTAATCCTTCCATTAATCTGAATAGTCTATTGGGTAGCCAGACCGGGGAGACCGAAAGAGGGTACAATAGCTGCGGGAGTAGAATCATTTTTACAATCCCTACCCTGTCTGCTCTGGAAAGGGGCATTTTAAGCCAGCCATTAATACTGTGTCTAATTTTAGTGATAAGCGGGATAATATTTAACTCAGCGAAGCGTCCCAGATCCGCTGAAACATAAATCCCCAGGTATTTAAATGATTCATCTCTCCTGAGGACCTTAACCAGAACCCCTCTCTCCTGAACAGTACTATCTAGAGGGAGGAGAATGGATTTTTCCCAGTTGATACTCAGACCTGAGAAAGAGCCAAATTCGTTTACCAAGTGTATCACGTCATGTATTGAGCTACCTGTATTCTGAATAGCAGGATATCGTCGGCATAAAGTGATATTTTTTCTGCTACCCCTCCACAACCCCATCCCTTAATCCATTCTGCTTCGCGGATTTTAATTGCTAAAGGCTCTACGAATAGGGCAAATAGAAGGGGGGAGAGGGGGCAGCCCTGTCTGGTGCCTCTATATAACCGAAATGGCTCTGAGTAAATTCCATTTAAGCACATTCGTGCACTTGGGGAATGGTACATTGTTTTTATCCAATCTATAAATTCCCTTCCGATCCCAAATCTTTCTAGTACCCTCCATAGGAAGGGCCACTCCACCCTGTCAAACGCTTTAGTAGCGTCTAAGGACAGAATGGAGCGGTCCTCCCCTACCCCCAATTGCATATCGGAGAACAGTCTATGAAGATTGTAGGCTGTCCCCCGGGCCGGAATAAAACCATTTTGATCAGGGTGGATAATAGAAGAGATAACCTTCTTCAGCCTCGTCGCAAGGATCTTGGCCAGGATCTTGACATCCGAATTCAACAAAGAGATGGGTCTATAAGAACCCATCTCTGACTCGTTTTTATCCTTTTTGAGGAACAGCACTATAGAGGCTTCCGTCATTGATCCATAGACTGTCCCTGCAGTGAGAGCTGCTGAATAAACTGTTTCTAAAATAGGAGAAAGCATCTTACTATAATGTTTATAAAATGCCATTGGCAGGCCATCTAACCCTGGAGCAGAATCCCCCGAGGAGTTGTTTATCGCCTCCATAATCTCCTTAGCCCTTATGGGGTGGTTCAGAGTGGCACTTTGCTCCGCTGACAAAGAGGGAAACGAGACTGATTCCAGATAATTCTCCAATTGAGTATCTGAAAACACTACTTCTGAGTTATATAGCGACTGATAAAAAAGCCGAAAGTTCTCCAGAATTGCCCCCTGACCTTGTATCTTCTCTCCTGTCGCATTTATAATCAAATGAATCCCGTTATGATTTTTTCTCTTTTTGAGAAGATTCGCGAGTATTTTACCCGGTCTCCCTCTCTCGGCATAATTTTTTTGCCCAGCAAAAAAAATTTTGTGTTGCGCCCTCTCGGACGCATAAGAGTTGTATGCAGCCTGTGCTTCGAGAAATCTTTCCCTATCTTCCATTGTAGCTGACACCGCCCACGCCTCTTGTGTAGTGGCCAAATTTTTCTTTAAAATATTTTCTCTCAATCTAAACTTCTTTTTGGCCCACTCAATTTCAGAAAAGAGCAGGCCTCGGAGAAAGGCCTTGAGCGCGTCCCAAGCTAAGCCCGGGTCCCTCTCGGGAGCATTATTCCTCCAGAATTCCTCAACCAAATTTATAACCTTTTCCTCATTATCCAAGACTGAAAGCCAATGAGGATTGAGCCTGAAGAAGCTCTTCTTATCTAGATATGGGCCCCGCTCTGTCCTTATCTGAAGGGAGATGGGTCCATGATCAGAAATTACAATAGATTCATATTTAATCTTCACTATGAATCCCAAAAAAGCATCATTGGCCAAACACATATCGATCCTGGATAATGTGGAATGGGTGCGGTTAAAGCAAGAAAAGGCAGGTCTATCTAAACATTTAATCCTCCAGGCATCCCTCAGGCCCAAGTTCTCACAAAAAGCTCTCAATCCAGAGGATCCCCGTTGATTCTGAGGGCCAGACCCTCGCATATTGCGTCTGTCCTGCGCAGGATCCAGCACTGTATTGAAGTCCCCTATGATCATCATTGGGCTGTCCTCCCTATCGATAACAAAATTAACTAAGGCATTCAATACCTGAAACGAAAATGGGGGAGGAAGATATACAAATGCGAGGATGCACTGTACCTGATTTAATACACAATACAAAAAAAATATATCTTCCCTGCCGGTCAATCTTTTGTGATAAAATCTTAATATCAACCTTCTGATGAATAATGACCGAGACCCCCCTGGAAAATGCGGACCCGTATGAGTGAAATGACATAGAAGCCCAGCGTCTATCTAGCCAACCAATCGTATCGTGAGTTAAATGTGTCTCTGTTAAACAAATAATCCCCGGGAGATGTCGAATCACCACATCGTTAACCATGCACCGCTTTCGGCGGTCATTCAGCCCCCTTACGTTCCAGCAGAAAATTTGCGTAGCCATTTTTTAGCAAAGCAGAAGCAGAAATCAAGGGTAGTAACAAATAAAACAATAATATATTCCCCACGGCTGTTACCCTCCCCCACCACCCCCCCATCCCCCCCTCCCCCTACCTTGACCCCTTCTTGGCCCATCACTTTGAACAGGCCTCTAACCTCCTACATCCCCGTCCCCCCTACCCGTCCCACGTCCGCGTGCTCTAAATTATAAACTTCCAGAAAATCTATACTACCCCCACCTACCGATACACCACCTAGAAACCCTTAGATTCCAGCCACTCAGAAGCGTCTATGGAATTATCAAAGAAAACAGTTTGTTC
The DNA here is from genome assembly GCF_040894005.1 of Engystomops pustulosus. Taxonomy (NCBI): domain Eukaryota; kingdom Metazoa; phylum Chordata; class Amphibia; order Anura; family Leptodactylidae; genus Engystomops; species Engystomops pustulosus. The sequence goes on from NC_092412.1 coordinate 133,286,462, forward strand.
ATTATGAATCACTCTCAGTCTTGCTGGATATAACAGTGAGAATTTTAGGCCTGCCTCCTTCAGGCGCGACTTTACATCTTTAAATTTGGTTCGCTTTTGTTGCGTGGCCTGTGAATAGTCCGGAAATATAAAAATTTTTACCCCATTATACATCATGTCCTGCCTAGAGCGGGAGCATCTAATAATAGCATCACGGTCTTGTGAGCAGAGTACTTTAGCAAGTATGGCCCTGGGTAAGGCCCCTGGAATAGGGGGTTTACTGGGGACACGGTGGGCTCTTTCTATCATAAAGACAGATGATAAGGACTCTGTGCCCACCTGCTCTATTAACCATTCCTGGATCCATTTTGTAAGGGAATTCTCCCCTACTTCTTCTGGAAGGCCTATAATACGGAGGTTGGAGCGTCTAGATCGATCCTCCAAATCCGTAACTTTGTCCCGAAGGGACATTTGAGCCTTAGACAGTGCGCCAACCTCCTTCCTTAAACTCTTGGTCTCTCCCTCAAGGCTTTTTACCTGAGCGATCACCATGGATACCTTTTCCCTAGTTTTAGAGATATCCTCCTTAACCAGGGCTATATCGGAGGAAAGGGCCGCCACCTGTTTATCTAACCCCTCCACTGTCACACTGGTCTTTTGGACAGTCGCCAGTATCTCTATCCAAATTGGTGTATTAGAGTCCTCAGAGTGTTCCGACTCGCCCTCCTGCGGGGGCCTTTCAAGTATATCGGAAGGCACAGTGGGGAGGGGGTTACCTGCCTTACCAGTTTGGCGAGTTTTAACTATAGGGGAGCTCCATAGTTTCTCCAACTTCCCAGCAGGGTCATTTTTACTGCCACCACGTTCTTTCCCCTCCTTAGGAGAGCCTCCTCCCCCGCCGGATTTCCGGCCCGAATTTTTCGGTGGCATTTCAACAAAACCTTAAAAAATACCTCACAGAACTCCAATAGCCCAATGCTCTCTAAATGACCAGGCACAGAATTATGAACATACTAGAGAAGCCCGCAAAAACCCCAAGATAATGTTAGACAATAATGTTATAAATTTCAGAGATGATACCACTGACAAGCGGGGAGGCAAAAGATAGTTCATGCAATTAGTCCAAAAAGCAGAGCGTAGGGCAAACAGTTCGGAGAAAGAATGTCGGACAATAATGTTAGTTATTTCAGAGATGATACCACTGACAAGCGGGGAAGCAAAAGTTAATTCATGCAATTAGTCCAGAGACCAGAGCGCTATCACCCAAAGCAGAATTGTTAGTTGGTTATACACTGTCCGATAATGTTGGACAGTAATGTTAGTTATTTTAAAGATGATACCGCTGGCAGGCGGGGGAGCGCCAGATAATTCATGCAATTAGACCCGAGTCCGAAGCGTTAGGGCAAAAGATTCAAAGAGTTAATCAGGCAGATAAATCAATAAATAAGCACCATGGCATCACTAGAAGGGTTAATGCAGTGTAACCGAATTGCAGTTCTATCACCCAGCGCAGAGATGTTAGTTGGTTATAGACAAGCAAATTACCATAGCCAGCCAGCTATAAAGTGCCATCTTCTGGGAACAGTGTCCCTGCGATACACAGATACCTTTAGCACCCCCGGCAGGGGGTTGCTGACTGCAAAAAGGACCATCCCGGTGCGCCTAGTTGAAACATGGTGTCTGCTTAAGCGTGTGTCGTTCAGCGGTGCGATGTCACATCCAGTTCAGCGGTCCACACTCGGGTCCGTATCCGGCCACGACACACTCATATTCGCCTTCCTGCTCGCCTACCTCCGGCTCCAAAACTGTGATCAGCAACGATCGTCTCCGTCTCTGCTTGAGTGCATGTGTCCCCTCGGCTGCACAGGACCGGCCAGCGGCAGGAACGTTCTGGCGCACCGATGCGGCGCTCACCACGCGGGAGGGCTGATCCCCTGCTCTCAATACACCCTGGTTGCGGATCAGAGAGGTCGGCCCCCCTGTAACGGCAGGGGACGTTCAGGGTACGAGGTGGGGTAGTGGCGGCAGGGGCAGCAGCATTCGCGGCATCAGGCACGCGGACGCGGGGGGGGGGGGGTGTGGGGGAGTCAGGTCCGGACTCTACGTGGCTCCTCCTCTTCCTCCACGCATCATGCCGGCCGGATGTCTCCTCATCTCCTTGGAATAAGATTTTTACTGACGGGGGCCAGATTGATACAAGGACTGGATACAGTATTCCCAGGAGGCCTTAACAAGTAATTACAGTATACTTTTTTTCCTATAGAAACTTGCAACATTAAATGCATACTGAATGCCCCCCCCCCTTATACATATGGAACCATAACTAATATACACCCACTATGTAGAATCAGTGTTTATCTCGATAGGGTTAATGTGCATCTTGTATACATCCACCACCCACATGACACCGTGTTGGGCATCCCTATTTGAATATGGCTGCAATATGCGGTTTACAATTTATCAAATGCACAGAGAACATCATTCACCTAAGGTTACTGTATTTTGTCCATTGGGACCACTGTCCCTACACATAGATTTCCTGACTATACTAATGCTCTTGAGCTGCCTGGTCTAGTGGCTGCCAGGATCTCAGTCAATTAATACCTCAGGTGTGCATAGCCAATATTTATATGTATTTAACCCCTTTATGACTTGGCCCTTTTTTTTGTTTTGATTATTTTTTACTCCCCCACCTTTGAAAAACTAACATTTTTTTATTTTCAATATACAGAGCTGTGTGAGGGTTTGTTTTCTGCGTAACAAATTCTACTTCCGAGTGGCTGTATATAATATTCCATGTTGCATACTGGGAAAAAATTTCTATGTGGTGTTAATTGCTCTCCAAATAACATGTTTCCTTTATTCTTTCAGTCTGTACAATCATGTAGATACCAAATTTATATAGGGTTTTTTGTGTTTTGATACATTAAAAAAAAAAAATAAATAAAATCTTCATTTTACCATCTTCTGACGTGAATAACTTTCATACTTGCATTGTACGTTGCTGTGTGAGGCGTCATCTTTTGCGGGACAAATTTGCGGGACCACTTGATCACTTTTTATTGAGCCTCCTCCATACCCCTGTAACAGACGTGTAACATGCTAGTATGTTACACCTGCCTCCCTCGCACAAGACCACACATTCCTAGTGCCTTATTCCTCTCATCTGTAGCAGAGAAGTTTCACTACTGAGCATGTACATAAAGTAACGTCAACTGAAAGCACAGAAGCGGATGCACAACCCATGCAAAGAGGTCACATGCGGCCGATCAAGCCATTAGTTGTGGTCCACAACCTGCTGAGTCCAATAAGTGCTTCCATAAGTGATGGAAGGGTTCATTGGTGCCTACACCAATGGCCAGGAATCAGTGACTGCAGAAATCCTCACTGCTCCTGGATCCTCTTATGCTGCTCTGCTCCAGCATTATCGTCATTCATTTTTCATTCCCTCAAATTCATTCAACTTTTTAGATGTTTTTTCATATGTCTATGAAGTGTAAAACAGAGTTCTGACTTACTGTAATATGTGATCCACTGTCCAGTGCCTCATGCACACAACTGTATTTTTGGGCCCATTGACTATTTGCAGATATAAAACTGCAGATATTTCCTGTGCATGCATTGTGTATCACCGTTCCGTGAACTTGCCGAGTTAAAGCAGGTCATATTCCTGTCTTGAATTGCTATGCAGTCATACATTTGTATTTGACAATGATGGGGAGATTGGCACATGGCCTGTTTGCGCCCCCGAAACCGTGCACACATATGTGCATGAAGCCAAAAATAAGTACATTTCACCCTACAGAAAAATCCCACATATACAAGTATTTCAAGGTTCTGGCTACTTACAGAAACTGCCCTCCCTGTGAGAAACCCATTCCATTGTAGCCATTCTGGAGTCTGGGGTCCTTTGCTAGTTGCTCGCAAACAATATCCAGCTGTTTATTCACATTGAAGAAAAAGCTGTTCTCCATGTCCTGAGAGAAATAGGAAGTTAGCAATTGTCCGATTTCTTTTTCTTCCATAATGAATACTTAGTTTGCACATTGATTTTCAATATATACACAAATGTAGAGTTACCATTGGAAATGCATCAAGTTTTTGATTATTCACATCAATCTGTGTGCTCTGACCATAACAGTTTCTGCACCATGCCGCATCAGCTGTGCTTCTCCATCTATCTATATTTCATCTATATGCACCCATTATCTGTGAATTCAGAATAAAACAGCTGGATGGCTGCGCCTATTATTACATGTGAACACTGCCTTACTGAACAATAACATAAGTTATAGGTAGTAAACGTTATCAAATGTCATCATACAATAAAAGGAAAGTTTATTTACTGCATAATAACATGGATCCCCTTTACCCTCTCACCTCAGCTATAGTGTTCCCTATCTTCAGAGACAGGACATATATTCCAGGGATCTGCTGCTCCACCATCTTCTTAATTGCGCCCATGCTGAAAGGGTTGCAGCACGAGTCACCTGTACAAAAGCACGGCGTTACTAATCCAAACAGAAAGCTGGCCCTCTGGAGGGGTGAAGCCATAACTGGCATGCCTTACCCATCCCGTGCCATATCACCAGCGGCACCGGCCCCGCTCTATGCTGATCGGAGTAGCTGAACACGACTACGAGCGCGAGCACAACCAGCCTGAGCCTCTCCATGTTACACGGCAGTACACAGAACACTTGACAAGCGGCGCTACCCCTGGAGATCACATGACGCTGCCATGTGACCTCCACCTAAGTGCTGTTGGCGGGTGGGGCTCAGTGGGCGTGGTTACGTGCAGTAAGAAGACGCCGATCAGGCCGATCCTTCATTAGTGTCTGGACGGACAGTAGCTGTGTGTACAATGGATTATCCATTAAAGGCATCCAAAACGAATCCGAGAAAAACGCCTCGTGGGAAGGGTAGCCCTGAGGGTGTTCAGTTTTCCAAATGCAGTTTTCAAGCTGCGTTCACACCTGGCGTTTTTGATGCATCAAAACTCATGCATTTTTAGTTGTTAAAAATTCCTTTGGCTACTCTGGAAGCATTTTCCTTCATTTCTGACAGTGTAAGCAACTTTGTAAACATTTTCACATCTGCTTACACTTACACAGCAATGAAGAAAAACGCTTCAGAAGTATCCAAGCGCAGTTTAACATTTAAAAACGCATGTGTTTTGACTTATCTAAAACGCCACATCTGTACCCACCTGCAAAGCCAATGGGTTTGCAATGGGCTATTGTCGCAATAGGTCATTTGGCGGTCACAATTGTTTATTGTAATGTCACAATGTATCCATTGTGACTATAGTTAATTGTTCATTGTGATGTCACGACGGGCCATTGCTATGTCAGAATGAGCCAATGTACCTATGGGTCATTATGATGTCATAAAGGACATTGTCACAATGTGTCGTTGCAATGTCACAACGGGTTTTTTCAATGTGCTGTTACAATGGGTCATTATTACGTTGTGTCATTGTGACGTCACAATGGGTGAGTGTTGTGATGGGTCACACCAATGTCACAATGGGTCACCACTGTGATGGTTACAATGATGACCTAATGGGTCATTATGATGTCATAATGGACATTGTCACAATGGGGCTCATTTACTAAGGGTCTGCGGAGCGCATATTTGTTGGGTTTCCCGACTATTTCCGTTTTGCGCCAAATTGCCCTGGGATTTTGGCGCATCGGCACCGACTTGTATGCGACAGAAATCGTGTGGCGGGCCGTCGGACAACCCGACGGATTCGGACTACGCGCGGGATTTAACGTGTGACTCCAGGCTCAGTATTACCAGCATACCCCCCGTTACGTGTGACCCCAGGCTCAGTATTACCAGAATACCCCGCGTTACGTGTGACCCCAGGCTCAGTATTACCAGCATACCCCGCGTTACGGGTGACCCCAGGCTCAGTATTACCAGTATACCCCGTGTTACATGTGACCGCAGCCTCAGTATTACCAGCAGACCCCGCGTTACGTGTGACCGCAGCCTTAGTGTTACCAGCAGACCCCGCATTACGTGTGACCCCAGGCTCAGTATTACCAGCATACCCCGCGTTACGTGTGACCGCAGCCTCAGTATTATCAGCATACCCCGCGTTACGTGTGACCCCAGGCTCAGTATTACCAGCATACCCCGCGTTACGGGTGACCCCAGGCTCAGTATTACCAGTATACCCCGCGTTACGTGTGACCGCAGCCTCAGTATTACCAGCAGACCCCGCGTTACGTGTGACTCCAGGCTCAGTATTACCAGCATAACTCGCGTTACGTGTGACCGCAGCCTCAGTATTATCAGCATACCCCGCATTACGTGTGACCCCACGCTCAGTATTACCAGCATACCCCACGTTACGGGTGACCCCAGGCTCAGTATTACCAGTATACCCCGCGTTACGTGTGACCGCAGCCTCAGTATTACCAGCATACCCTGCATTACGTGTGACCGCAGCCTCAGTATTACCAGCAGACCCCGCGTTACATGTGACCCCAGGCTCAGTATTACCAGCATACCCCGCGTTACGTGTGACCGCAGCCTCAGTGTTACCAACGAAACCCCCCCACCCGTCATGGTGTCCAAAATGCAGATTCATCACCATTTCAATGCACACAAAGATTTGAATAAAAAGTGATGAAAAGCTTCTTCACTTCACATATCACTGAAAATGTCAGCTTCTCCAGCTCCGTACATCAAAGTTTAAAAAAATGTAAGGGTGTGTGAAAGATGTAAAACTGAGCCTGTAATAAAAATAATGCAACTTTTTTTGTCATTTATACCACATTTGGAATTTTTCTCCAGCCTCCTAGTACACTGCACGTAAAATTAACCCTTCAAGGGTTAAAGTCTTTAAATATCCATAACGGTGTTATTTCCATGTACAGAGCTGTATGAGGCTTGTTTTCTGCATATCAAATTGTACTTCTTAGTGATGGTATTTTATATTCTATGTCACGGACTGGAAAGCAGGAAAAAATCCCAATGCGGTAAAATTAACAAAAAAAACGCACTTATGCCATTTTCTTGTGGGCTACGTATGTATGGCTTTCACTGTATGCTCCAAATCATACCTCCCCTTAATTCCTTGGGTAAGTGTGATCACGAGGACATCGAAGTCATAAAGCTTTTATTCAGTTTTTATATAAAAAATGAAAACCTTTGGTACAAAAAAAAAATGTCTTAAAGGGGTTTTCCCACGAAGACGGGATAGGGCTTAACTTACTGATCAGTGGGGTCTCAGTGCTGAGGGGTCCGACCGCTCTTTTTTTACTGTATTTTTAGACCGTAAGGGTTTCTTGTTCCTACCATTTACTGCAATATAACTGCATTGCAATATGTGGCCACCAGGATGAAAGCCTGTATGCAAATGAGGCTGAGGGGCTCCAGGCTCCTCCACAAGTGTTAATGGAGCCTGGAGCCCCTCAGGCTTATTTGCTTACAGTCCTTCATCCTGGTGGTAGATGTCCTTTTACTGCTCACAGTGGCATTTTGTAGGTTAATACCTGTGATTGGTACCAGCAATCCATTTAGGGGGATATTCATCGACCATGCCCCCATGTCCTACCGGGGTGTTGTCACATCGGAATCACAACCATAAGATGTGAGAGCGCCCTGAGGGCTCTTGATGTATCTGCTGGAAAAAGCAGCCGCCCGGCAAAACCATACCAGGTCCATCCTGGCATAATTTTGTGTAAAAACAAAAGTTTGCAGGTTTTTCAAAATAATTCAGGCACGCCCCGCGCCCAGCCTACACCCCTTCACGCCCACATGTCATGGAGGTGGCGTAGTTGCTTTTATAATCGCAAATTCTTCATACAACCCCCTGGTGTATATGAAGAGGACTCAGCCTGTAAACCTTCTTCATATACAGGCTGTCCTTGGGTTATTTACAACATAGGTTCCTTAGGTTTGTACTTAAGTTGAATTTGTATGTAAGTCGGAATTGTATATTTTATAATTGTAGATCCAGACAAAAATTTTTTGTCCCAGTGACAATTAGATTTTCTAAATTCTTTGCTGTAATGAAACCAAGGATTAATATCAATCAATAAAGCTTCATTACAGACACCTTACAGCTGATCATCTAGGACTATAGTAACATCCAGAGACTTCACCATAGGTCACAGTGGGCAGAGGGGTCCGTCTGTAACTAGGGGTTGTCTGTAAGTCGGGTGTCCTTAAGTAGGGGACCGCCTGTACCTGAAACCTGTTAAGGACATACATGTACCATGTGCAGTCCTTAAAGGACATCTATCACCAGATCAAGGATTGTAAACCAAGCACAATGACATACTCATGTGTGCCCCCTCTGGCAGGATCTGCTCTTCTTTTAGCTTCTTATTCCCTTGTTTTTACAAAAAAAAAAAAGTTTTACATTATGCAAATGAGCCGAAGGCTCAGGCTTCATAGGATTAATGCATTAATGGAGCCTAGAGCCCCTACGCATAATTGCATAATTTTGAAAGCCCTTTTTTCTTAAAAACACGGGCATAACAACTTTAAAGAAGAGCAGCTCCTGCCAGAGGGGGCACACACCAGTATGTCTGTATGTTTGGTTTACAATCCTTGATCTGCTGATAGATGTCCTTTAAGAGGTTAAATACTGATTCCTGGAATTTAAACTAGCCTCAGCCCCCATTCACACACTGCAGTTCTTGATCTGTTTTAATTCCATTTAAAAACGCAACAGGGAGGGGCTCATTCCAGAACAAAAGTGTTTCAGTAGAAAGACATGTGTTCTGGCAAAGCCCCTCCCTTTTGCGGTTTCCAATGCAGTTAAAACTCAAAAACAAAAAGTGTGCATGGGGCCTGAGGCCTGTTTTCTGCAGGACTGTTGTACACGTCCCCATTCACTTCTATGGGCTCCTGCACATGGCTGTGAATTTCACAGCCCTGTTTATGAGCCGACTGCCTGAGCTGCAAATGACAGAGCAGGTCCTAACCATGTTTGTGGTTCAGGCTATTATTATGTACTTACATCCAGATGACAAGCAACCCATGGGACCATTGTTTCCATCCCAAGAACTGCACAAGTGTAGTGTGGAGAAAGCCTAAGGCTGCGTTCACACATTACGTTTTTTTTTTGTTGCAGAAATTTAAAGTTTGTCTGCTGAATGGACCTGCATTCAAATGGAAGAGGAACAGAGTCTTTCCAAAGCATTGAATATGCAACAAAAAAAAATGCAATGTGTGAACAAGGCCACAGGCTGCATTCACACCTTGCATTTGCAGCACGTTCAGAAACGCAATGAAAATATACATGGGGGTGACTCGCATGTATCCATGAAGCAGCTGGTGGAATCCCAAAATTAATTTCACTGGTGGGCCCTTGGCACCCCAGTCCGACCCCGATTTAACCCATTCCAGGTCAAGGAAAAGGCCCGGAAATAGCCGGATACATGTAGGATGGACCTATCGGGTTGTCTCATCCTCTAAGACTAATCAGCTAGTTTAGCATTATACATATTACATCTTCTAGAATTTGATGTGGCTTTCCCTTTAGTTTCTTTACTCTCCAGTTTACCATCTTTGCGGTCTTTTACGTTTGTCTGTCTCCAAGACAGAGAAACCCCATCATAATCAATACACATTTATAACCGAGCCCTGCATGGACACAGCTTTGCACAAGCCGCTAGGAACGTTAGTGGCATGGCAGTGAACACAGCCGGAAGATTTCAGCTTGGCGACTGATTGCTAATCCGTAGCAAACTGCTGACAAGCAGAGGGAACACTTCCGGCACCGCGGCTTTACTGCGCATGCATGAACCAGACAGCAGTATACTGCCATCGCAATGATTCAGACTGGATGCCGGCTCTCAGGCAATGCTGTTTAGCAGCTCCAAGGGAGGATGCTTAGTCCCTGCCAGGAATACTGGCTAGACTTTCCATTGCATTGGTTTAGAAGCCACAGAAGGGGAAGTTAGACAGTCTCAAGCTCAGAAGCAAGGGGGGGGGGGGGGGGGTTCTTTGGAGTGTGGGAGGAAACCCACAAACAAAAACAAACAAACACTCTTTGCAGATTTTGACCTGCATGGGATTCAAACCCAGGACCCCAGTGCTGCAAGGCAGAAGTACTTTTCGGCCACTGTGCCACCCAGGTGTGAGTTCAGATTTAACACAAGGTGGAGATGAATTGTGTTTTTAATCTGATGAAATAGATTTTTACCAAAACTCACACCTGGATCTAAATAAGCTGAATCGCTGGGTATTAATGCTGTGATTCTACTCTGTGCTGCTAGGACCGGGTATGTGTCTGAGCTGGAGAAAAACCCCTTTTCTATTTATGGCCTGGGTTCCCTTCTCTCCAAGGTGACTGGAGCAGATGACCAAAAACACCCATTGTGCTGTACTCAACTATACAAATCTGCTCCATTCATATTTGGGAGGGATGAGGGATTTGATGAGGTACCTGAGACCCCATGTGGTGATGTGGGCTTCTGTATCACCAAAACTCCCACTGATCAGCAAGTTAGACCCCATCCACAGGATAGGGCCTTTAACATTCTGTAAAGTTTAAGCTACAGTAATCACACGAAGGAGCTGCCAGTGCCTGAATTAAAAAAAATTTCTGAAGATTGATATTTTTTTTTTTATACCTGCCCCCTATACTAGGTACAACCATATAGACTAGAGTGAGAAGGTTTATTTCAACCAAGACTGAATGTAACGCTCTTTCCATAGTTAATTCTGTGACAAACAAACCGATTGTAAATTTTGCATGTTTATTGAATCAATTGCAGGGCAAAAAAAAAAAATAAGTTATTTTACAGATTGAAAGACATCACTTCTTGCTTGCTTTCTGGGCAGATTTGGTCATCTTCACAGAGCTTGCTACCTTCTTGTCCACCGCTTTAATAACACCAACTGCAACCGTTTGTCTCATGTCACGGACAGCAAATCGGCCTGCAAAATAGGAAAATCCAAGTCAGCAAATAATTAAGATGCAAATAATGGTACAGTTAGAACCACATTTACTATTGTGTTCAATAAAAAGGCAGAGTAAATGAGGCTACATACTAGATGACAGTGCACAACACCCAACAATCTTATGCTCAGATAGAAAACACTTCTGGAATTAGCTCATCTTGCACTGGAGGACTGTACTAGTCAAGATTTAACACAAGTCCTACTGAGCAGGGGAGTTCTCAACAAAAGCCATTTAGATGTTTCTTACCAAGGGGAGGGTATGCAGAGAAGGTTTCCACACACATTGGCTTCCCAGGAATCATTTCAACAATGGCTGCATCGCCAGACTTCAAGTTTTTGGGATTGTCCTCCATTTTCTTGCCTGATCGACGGTCAATCTTTTCCTTCAGCTCTGCAAACTTACACGCTATATGTGCAGTGTGACAGTCCAGTACTGGGGCATAGCCAGCGTTGATCTGTCCTGGATGATTGAGGATGATTACCTGTAGGCATTAGCAGATTGTTAGATACCTTCTATAAATACAGTAGAAGTGGGCATTTGTATTAACAGGGCAAAGAGTTCAGTTTACCTGGGCTGTGAAACTGCCAGCCTCCATTGGTGGGTCATTCTTGCTATCACCAGCTACATTGCCTCTTCTGATGTCCTTAACAGAAATATTCTTAACATTGAATCCCACGTTGTCTCCAGGTGTGGCTTCTTGTAAAGCTTCATGATGCATTTCTACAGACTTTACTTCTGTCGTTACACTACCAGGTGCAAATGTTACAACCATTCCTGGCTTCAAGACTCCAGTCTCAACTCTTCCCACAGGAACTGTGCCAATACCTGCAATACATTATATTATATTATATTAATAAGGTGCTGATCAATAAGCAAGTTTCGTTGGCTGTGCCACATTGTCCAACTTACCGCCAATCTTGTAAACATCTTGCAGAGGAAGACGCAAAGGTTTGCTTAATGGACGGGTTGGTGGAATAATAGAGTCTAAAGCCTCTAGAAGTGTAACTCCGTTGGCATTTCCTTCTTTCCTTTCAATCTTCCAGCCTTTGAACCAAGGCATCTAAAATAGTCAAATAAGCAACACGAGTTAGTACGGGTGCCTACTCAATAACATTGAGGGTTGCATGTGTATTTTTTGGATGCATGCATCTGAAACACATGGAGTTTTACATGTTACCATCCATTTAGCTGCTTTGAAAGTTTGATTGCTGAAAGTGCAAGTAGCTGTGATAAAAATCGGGGCACAGCTGCTTACTCTTCCAGCAATAAAAAAAGATACTTTCAATCCAGCCAAACAAATGCACAAGTTTCTGGGATGCATCAAAAAACACCAAGATTGAAGGCAGTGTTGTACATTAGTTCAACTACACAGTAACCCTAAAGTAGTGACCCAAAACCAGATTGCCCCCTAGGCAAGGCCCAAAACACCAAGCCGGAAGAGCACCGCTTCATGTCGATTTCTCTCACATGTCAGAGACTGTTGGCCCATGTTGGAAAATGGAAAAGGTGTTGGCCATCAAAATATTTTATTCTAGAAGTAGTATCGCTCATGAAGTGAGTTTTGAATACATGTTGCACAGGTTTAAGAGCCCACTGCCTTGTTATACCAGTATTGCATTGGTACAAGTCTACAGATACTTACATTGCTGCTAGCTTCCAACATGTTGTCCCCATGCCAGCCAGAAATGGGTACAAAAGCAACTGTTGCTGGGTTGTAGCCAATTTTCTTGATATAGGTGCTAACTTCTTTGGTTATTTCCTCAAATCTCTTCTGGCTGTATGGAGGCTCTGTAGAATCCATCTTGTTCACACCAATAATTAACTGTTTCACTCCTAGGGTAAAGGCCAGAAGGGCATGCTCTCGGGTCTGCCCATTCTTTGAAATTCCAGCCTCAAATTCTCCCACTCCAGCAGCTACAATAAGCACAGCACAATCTGCCTGCAAGGTGAAAGAAATAGATTACAAGTGTCCATATCCTAAAGTTTATTACTCATACATTTCTACATTAGCACTCTTCTTTATAGGTAAACTTCTCAAATAAAATTGGAATTAGGGCTCTAAAATAATAAAATACACTGATCTAAAGAAGTGTAGCAACAAGCATAGCAGCTGCTTTGGAGCCCATCAGTCCAAACAATACAAGCGAGTGGAGGATGCAGGCAGGAACACATTATGGTGCCACACATACACCAGTGAGGTGGAGGAGGCAGGAGATTTTCCCACTACCGCCAAAGCTGCCCATTGACAGAGGCCAACGATGAGTGGGGGCTTATATTTGTCAGTGCAAAGTTGTGCATTGCAGGCTAATGGTCATACATAGCAGTACATATCACAGGACTTACCTGGGAGGTTCCGGTGATCATGTTCTTGATGAAGTCCCGATGTCCAGGGGCATCAATGATTGTGATGTAGTATTTGCCGGTCTCAAACTTCCACAGTGAAATATCAATGGTAATACCTCGCTCCCGCTCGGCCTTGAGCTTGTCCAGCACCCAGGCATACTTGAAGGAGCCTTTGCCCATCTGCAACAGATTACACAACTCATTGTAACGATCACATCCAGGCTCCAGCACATGTACCAAACCCACTAACCCATCACTGGCTTCCCGAACGGCACCAGAACCACTCGGAATAATCACTCGTCCCTGCAGAACCATAAGCTACCACTGACCTACGCACTGAGCCCACAACAGCCCGTCGCCCGCTCTCCTGTAACACTCACCTCCGCCGCTTCTTTCTCGAACTTCTCGATCGTCCTCTTGTCGATGCCGCCGCACTTATAGATCAAGTGGCCGGTTGTGGTGGACTTGCCGGAGTCGACATGGCCGATGACTACGATGTTAATGTGGATCTTCTCTTTTCCCATTGTGGCGGCTACAGAGCTATAACGCGAGCAAGCGGAGAGATAACTGGAACGCGGCCGCGCCAAAAATTTAAAGGTCCGAAGAAGGGCGGGGTTTGCAGAGGGACCAATAGCGTCGCAAGCTCCAGCGTTTCTATTGCGTAAGATGTTGTTTAGGATGGCAAGTACCCTCCCTCTTAACCCACGCGGTGCAGGTACACTGGAGTTACCAGTCCTGTGACCTAGTTTACTATTTCATTATTATATTCTTATAAGATTGATCAAAGAAATTATATTTGTGCCAGAAGACTCCATTATTTTCAGCATTATAATCTGCTATTCTGTAATGACAGATATATTGTTGTGGCCAACTTGATGAATATTGTAACTACTTTACAACTACTGTATGATTTCTATGGATGTAGCATTTCAATTTACAGATTGGGCTTGCCCTTTGTTCTACAGCTGCCACATTTTTCATCCATACTTCACAGACCAACTACAGCAGTTTGAATAAGTTCTTTATTTTTTATCTACACATAATGGGGAGCATTTACTAAGAATGTGGGAAACCACTAAAAGTGCTCTTCCTGTGTATAATGCTCAGTGCCCAGATTCATTAAGAACGTGCGCCATCATGAACCTGGCGCTTACCAGCACTGGCCGACAGAGCTCACCAACTTTTTTGTGGTGAACCGTAAACATTGACTTTGCCTGTTAAATTAAGCGCACAATCCGACTGAGCACTTGAACGCACCCTAATTTGTGTCACATGGTGGCTAGCGCAGCTGCGCCACCAAAGGGTCGCGTGTGATACAATAGTAGCGGACACTTCTTAGATACCTCTGCAAGCAGTTTACACCTAAAAGAACGTGCAAAGTCCGACAGGAAACTGGTGCAAAGCTCTTAGTAAATGTACCCCAACATGTACATGTCTGTATTTCACAGACCATTATGTCTATGTGAATAAACTGTCACTAAGGCTTATAATCCCGAAGGCTCATAAAAGTGTCCTAATGCGAAATATTTAACAAGTTTCAGAACAATTAGACAAGTTTTCTAATACAGCACTCTTCATATGTAGAGACATAGGGAGAGATTTATCACTGCTTCTATGGCAGTTTTCTGGCTAATTTTCTTAAAAGTTTAGATACACTTTAAACTTTGTTTGCTAAAGGCACCACAAATAATCATAAATTGCAACAATTTGCAATTAAGATAGCGACCAGACGTAGAGGGGCACTGTAGATAGCAGGTAAGGCAGGCAAACTTTCTGTTCACTGGTTTTTATGCTAAACTACACCAATTGCTAATAAATACTGTGTAAAAATGCCATATACTGCAGTAGTTGGAACTATCAGACCATCCAGGGTTAATGTACCGTAGAGGGTCTAAAAAATATATTTTTTAAAGTTTTAAAAATTTTTTAAAAACCTAACAATTCAAATCACCCCCCTTTCCCTAGAACTGTTATAAAATGTAATAAACAGTAAAAATCACAAACACGTAAGGTATCACCACATCTCAAAATGCCTGATCTATCAAAATATATAAACGGTTATTGCCAGCGGTGAACCACATAAAGGAAAATAGCGCACAAATGTCCAAAATGCAACTTTTATTTTTTGACATAAAAAATGTAAAAAAAAAGTGATCAAAATGTTGCACAATCCTCAGAATGTTAGCAATCAAAATGTCAGCTTATTTTGCAAAAAATTACACCTCACACAGCTACGCCATGCACCACTTTTTCACACCATAGTATGAAAAAGTTATTTGCGTCAGAAGATCCCATTTTTCCCATTCATTTCATTTTTGAAAATGTAGTAAAACACAATAAAAGTTATATAAATGTGGTATCACTGTGAACATACCGAACCAAAGATAGAGCTGAGGTGTAAAACTGAGCTGGCAAGAAAGTGATGCAAAAGCGTTTATTTTGCCAATTTCACAACATTTGTATTTTTTCCAGCTTCCCAGTACATGGCATGGAATAATAAATAACGTCACTGAGAAGAAAAATTGTTACACAAAAAATAAGCTCTCACACAGCTCTGTACAAGGAAAAATGAAAAAGTTATTGATTTTTGACGGTGGACAGTGAGAAATGCGCAAAAAAACCCTGCATCCTTAAGGGGTTCAACGTCCCCATGCTTTAGTGCTTGTCTTTAAATGCTGTTTGGAGACTTTTGATGTCAGGTGATATTTTAAATTGAAATGATTGCAGTTATTTGTGACTAAAAAGTCTCAAACCGAAAAAGTTCAAAAGTGATACTAAATAGGCAGCACATCACAAAGGGAAAAAACTTAAGATACATTGCTAAGATACCCAAACTTGAAAAAGTGGCAGCTGAAAAACTATTATACTTGTGCCCCATTAACTAGTTTTAATTTTTTTCTTAGTTTTTCATATCTCAACTTATATTGGAATCAAGACTTTTATCTTTATTGAAATTGCACAGCTTTTATCAGAAGTATTTCTCGTCCCAGCCACACAATGTTGGCAGCAATCTTTAGGACAAGTATTCTATGTGTGTTAATGAAACCAACCCAATGCCAGACACCTCCAGGTATATCTCCATTGTGCGTTGATCTGCAAGTGCATACCCCCTGATGGGACACACAACAGCTCCAGTTATTCAGTCAAATTGCATAAGGACAAAAGATTTACAATATTCATGTGATAACAAAGGCTATCCTAAGAAATCCTGTTACCTGATGCTAATGAACTTGGATTTGCAATGCAAGAAACAACAGTTGTTTGGGAAGTTTTAGAAACTGAACAGATGTTGGTATGCGACTTTTAACACCTACTGACAAATCCTGTTTTACGCAAAAGGTGACCTTTTTAACATAAACTTATCCCAACAAACATATAAAAGCTGTATATAATTTATTTCCAACAAACCTACAATATCACTTTTAAGAACAAAAGTACAATAACTATACATAACATATCCAAAAAATGTACACTATATTTATATAACACATACCCAACACATATATATTTTCTTAACAAATATATGCCCAACAAATGTACAATATCTCTATATAACATTAACCAGATAAATGTACTACATCTCTAACTTATAGCTTATATCCAACAGATGTACACTATTTTAACAAAATGTATACTCACAACATGTATATGTGTTGTATATGTATATCTACACATACTTACAATGGCAGTTTATAACATATATATCCAACAAATATACAATAGATTTATATAACCTATATCCAACACATGAATACAATATCTACATACATGTACCCAACAAATATACAATAGTACACAACCTTTACCCTACAAATACAAAAAAGTTTTATATAACCTATATCCAACATATGTAAATAGGATATGGGAAAAGTGTTTGATCTCTAGGGCTCCATCTCCTGGGATTCACAGGGGTGGGGAAAATAGGGGAGCCAAAGTTCTCTGATTTCTCCCATACAAAATGGATCAAATGTGCATATACTTTTCTTGTGCACCATTCTTGTGCACCATTTTTTCAAGTATATCTGTTAAATGATTGTTTGCCTGGATTTAATTGTACGTCAGGCCTTCCCTGGCATAGAATTGCGCTATAACCTGCTCCAAGATGTGCAGAATATACTCAATGCACAGGGTCAGGTTGTCCTCCATCTGGATGCACTTCCATGCCCCCTCCTCACTTGGCGTAAGGAGTTGCAATTCCACAGCCTGGAATTGTGACTTTGTAATGTCTTATATATTGAAAACTGCTTCCTCGTGATACCCCTTTAAAGCTGTACATAGGAGAAATAGGCCCAGATATATTAAACCGGATGCACCACTTTTCTGTCTAACTTTGCATTGGAAAGAATAGGGCTCATTTTCTTAGGGTCACGCTGCTCACTTTTGTCAGACTGTGTACCTTTTTCGGGGATTACACGGCTTGCACAGGTATTTAAGAAGTGTCTGCACTGGGACTGTGTCACACGCGATCCTTTTTTGATGTAGCTGCGCTGGCTTCCATGCGACACAATTTAGGGGACGTGCCGTCGGATGATTTAACTGATTCGGACTGAGCGCGGAATTTAACTTTTAAATTGTAATGCAAGCCCTAGCACCAACATATACCACTTAAAAGATGGTGAACTATGTCAGACCTGAGAGGGGAAGCGACAATGCACTTTCGGTGAACTCGAGCGGCCGGGTTTGTAAATGAGCCCCAATGTGTAATCTGCTTATACATGTATTTATAAAGTGTCTGTGCCGGTTTTGTGTCCAACACTTTAGAAAAATGTGCTCCTACAGGGGAGTGTTAGTGCGTATTCAGAGTTTCCTGTTGCTTTTGATAGGTCAAATAAAAAAACATTTTTTTCTTTAGTCAGAGTTTGCAACACATTTATTACAGTGACTCAACCGAATTGTGTTGCATGCTGTGAATTAAATGTGCACAAAAAAAAAAGATTCACTCTTCCCGAGCAGTTCTGGGTGTGCCTGATGATTAAAGGTTGTGCTCCAGAATTCAATTATCTGGTGCACCCTGCAAATTTGTGAGGCAAACTGTACTAATGCAGTTTGCCTCACTTTTGATATCTGGGCCATAGTGTGTCACATTCAGCTTGGTAACAAACAGCCAATGCTGAATGCATCTCTCCTGATATTACAAATGATTGGAACACAGTTGGAAACTCCAATACGTTTTATCTATGTTTCACACATTCTAGTTCTCAGCATGAAACTTTGTCTTTGTGTTGCACCGCAAATTATAGAGCAGGTCCTATTCCTGCCCAGATTTTCTCCTATGGAGATAGGAAGGGTGAGGATTGCTCACCCCATTGGAGCTCCAATGGAGACAGTAGGGGTTTCAAGCACATAGTCATGTACAGTTGCCTCATGCACACAACCTTGTGCTTTACACATGGCACATGGCCAAATGGAGAGGGGGGATTGAGAGCAATTCTTACTTGTCTCTTCTCCATTTAAAGCTGAGAGACTGCATTGCAAATTAGTCCTAAAAGAGGACCTGCACTATACCCCCCGCAGCGTGGGCCTGGTTCCAGTGTGACAAGACAAGGTATGCTCACCATACCATGACCAGGTGTCATAGACCTACATAACTCCCAACCATCCCAGTTCTGCAGGACAGTCACATTTTTTGGCGCTGTCCCGGGCGGTAGGGAGAATGTCCTGTGCTGTCCCATCTCCTGGTCTCCACCCCAACACACTATAGGTGCAACTTTTCCATCGTTCCCCGCTGTCCTGCTTCCTCCTCTCTCTGGGACTCAGAGAAAAAGGGAGGCATTGTACAGTGTGAGAATATACTATGTAAGAGCCATTATTCTAGGTATTATACTGTGTGGGCATACTAGGGCGTGGGATAAGGGACAGGGCAAGGGACATGGTTTATTATGCAAAAAAAAAATGTATCCCTCTTCCTTCGCCACAGAGGTTAGGAGGTATGGACCTCTATGGGGGCCGGGATCTGGACGCACCTTGTGCAGCTAAATAATGGCTCCCAATATGATCGTGTGCATGAGGCCTTAGTTTGTTGGAGGCTGTCTGTCAATCTGTGTAGCCAAATCTGTTGCTATTGCTCATATCATATGTGTAAGCAGATTTCCTTCATGTCAATAAAGAGGTTGGAGGAGAAGAATCACTTTACACACCTATTTCTTCAGCGGCTTGAGTCATGTTTCTGACAATTTGATTTTTTAAAAACGTGTGGCGTTTTTCTACGTCACATGTCTTCTAGCAATGTTTGGAGTGGGCTCACTGGGTGAACCTTTTCTATACTCGGGACTGTGTTTGCTGCATATTGCAGTGTTTGCTGCATATAGGTGCCGCCATCTTGGTGTAGATCTTGGCTCCACGTGTCATAATTGGGGAGCAGCGATCTGGTCATATGACCTGTGCAAAGACCCGTGGATGTCTGAATTTAAGCATTTCATTACACTGTGCCACACACTGTGGTATGGCAGTATATGGTAGGATCAATGAGACAACCTAGGGTCAAGGTACCCTAGGAAGTCTGAAAAATAGTAAAAAAAAAAAAATTTTAATCACCCCCGTTTCCATAGAACTGATACAAATATAAAGATTAAAAAAAAACTAAACATGTTAGGTACCCTCACGTCCCAAAACGCCTGATCTTTCAAAATATAATAACGATTATTCCCGGAGTTTAACCACGTAACGGAAAATGCCACTTTTTTGTCATATGGCAAAAAAAAGTGATCAAAAGTATGTACAGTCCACAAAATGATAGTATTGAAAACATTGAAAACTGCACACAGCTCCGTACACTCAAGTATGAAAATGTTATTGGCTCTGGAAGATGGCAAATTGAAGATTTTTTGGTACAGGTTTTAATTTTTTTAATTGATGGAAACATTGTAAAACCTTTATTAATTTGACATCCCCGTGATCGCACCGACCCAAAGAATAAAGTAGACATGTCATTTTGGGTGCACAGTGAAAGCCGTAAAATCTTAGCCCACAAGCAAATGCAATTTCACTTCATTCGAAAAAAATTTTCATGCTTCCCAGTACGCGGCATGGAATATTTAATACAGTCACTATGAAGTGCAATTTGTTACACAGAAATTCCATGTTTTATACATGGAAAAAAAAAGTTAGGGATTTTTGAAGGTGGGGAGTGAAAAATAAAAACCCAAAAATGAAAAAGGGCTTGGTCGTTAAGATGTTCAGCTAGACTGAAGATTCTAGTTGCTATAGAGGATATAATATAGGAATCTAAATTAATGTCCCTACTCCAGCTTCTAGCTAAAAAGACAAATTTATGCTCATGACTTTGGAAGAGATTTTTTTTTATAGGTAATCAGGTGGGGATTTTACATAAAGGAGAAAATGGTAGAAAGGATATCTCGTACCCCACATAATGTTTCTAGTTTAGTTGTGGGAAAAGTAGGTGATAGGCTCTAGAGATGAGCGAGCACTAAAATGCTCGGGTGCTCGTTATTCGAGACAAACTTTTCCCGATGCGCGAGTGCTCGTCTCGAATAACGAACCCCATTGAAGTCAATGGGAGACTCCAGCATTTTTCAAGGGGACCAAGGGTCTGCACAGGGAAGCTTGGCCAAACACCTGGAAACCTCAGAAAATGATGGAAACACCACGGAAATGGACAGGAAACAGCAGGGACAGCATGCATGGATACCTCTGAGGCTGCTTAATCGCACCATTATGCCAAAATTATGGGCAACAGCATGGCGATGACAGAGTTACCAAATGAGGCTAGATAGCATCTAAAACATCCAATAATTGACCCTGACACTATAGAAGACGGCATGCAGAGGTAGCGGCAGCAGCGGCAGGCTAGAGAGTGGCATGGCGACATACCCCAAATGGACTCAGGCTTCAAACCAATTTAAAAAATTCCTTTTGGTAAGGATAACGTATAGCACTGTATGTATCAGTATTTTGCCTGGTTAAGGCGGCAGAGAGGAACCAAAGGAGGTGAGCAAGAAGCGCTGAAATGATTTCCTATGTGAACAAAAGGTTGACGGTATATTTAGTCGATAACACAGCATGGTGGCGACATAAGGACCAAGTTCCATAACGTATCTGGTGAAACACCCGAAAAATGAGCCTGACAGCTCGTTTGATAGGGGGACGACATGTGGAGGCAGCCATGGAGACGACTTCCATGATTAAGAGCAACAGTATGGGGCATCCATATTGCGCTGCTATGATTGCAACTTCTTTTTTTTTTTTTTTTTTTTTATTGTTTTATTATAAATATAGCAAAAAATTTACAGTAGTATCGTGGGGTTACAAAGCATTATATCAAAATTTTTACAGTCATAAAATAACAAAGAGAAACAATTTGCAACCCATTTAACCACCACAAAAACCCCCAAACAATCTATTGGGTAGCCAAACCGGTGAGACCGAGAGGGGATACAGAAGCTGCGGGAGTAGAATCATTTTCACTATCCCTACCCTATCTTCTCTAGAAAAAGGCATTTTAAGCCAGCCATTAATACTATGTCTCATTTTAGTAATAAGCGGCATGATATTTAACTCCGCGAAACGTCCCAAATCCGCTGAGACGTAGATCCCCAGATATTAAAACGATTCGTCTCTCCTTAGGACCTTGACCAGATCCCCTCTCTCCTGGACACTACTATCCAAAGGGAGGAGAATAGATTTTTCCCAATTAATACACAGACCTGAGAAAGAGCCGAATTCGTTCACCAAATGGATCACACCCTGTATTGAACTACCTGTATTCTGAGTAGTCAGCAAAATATCATCGGCATAAAGTGATATTTTTTCCGATTCCCCTCCACACCCCCATCCCTTAATCCATTCTGCTTCACGGATTTTGATGGCTAAAGGCTCTACAAAAAGGGCAAATAGGAGGGGGGAGAGGGGACACCCCTGTCTAGTGCCTCTGTATAGCCGAAATGGCTCTGAGTACATTCCATTTATGCACATTCGTGCTCTTGGGGAATGGTACATTATTTTTATCCAGTCTATGAACTCCCTTCCGATCCCGAATTTTTCTAGTACCCTCCATAGGAAGGGCCACTCCACCCTGTCAAATGCCTTAGTGGCGTCCAGAGACAGGATGGAGCGGTCCTCCCCTACCCCCATTTGCATATCGGCGAAAAGTCTATGAAGATTATAGGCTGTACCCCGGGCCGGAATGAAACCATTTTGATCGGGATGAACAATGAAGGAGAAGTCTCATCGCAAGGATCTTGGCCAGGATCTTAACATCAGAATTCAACAAAGAGATGGGTCTGTAAGAACCCATCTCTGACTCTTTTTTATCCTTTTTGAGGAGTAAAACTATAGAGGCTTCCGTCATTGATCCATAAACTGTCCCCGCGGTGAGAGCTGCTGAATAAACCGTTTCTAGAATAGGAGAGAGCGTCTTACTATAATGTTTATAAAATGCCAAAGGCAAGCCATCTAACCCTGGCGCAGAATCCCCCGAGGAGTTATTTATCGCCTCCATAATCTCTCTAGCCCTTATGGGGGAATTTAAAGTGGAACTTTGCTCCGCTGACAGAGAGGGGAACGAAACGGATTCCAGATAATTCTCCAATTGGGAATCTGAGAACTCTACCTCTGAGCAATATAGCGACTGATAATAAAGCCGGAAATTCTCCAGGATTGCCCCCTGTCCTTGTATCTTCTCTCCTGTATGATTTATAATCAAGTGAATCCCCTTATGACTATTTCTCCTTTTGAGAAGGTTCGCAAGTAATTTACCTGGTCGCCCTCTCTCGGCATAATATTTTTGCCCTGCAAAAAAAATTTTATGTTGCGCCCTCTCGGACGCATAGGAATTATATGCAGCCTGTGCTTCGAGAAATCTATCCCTATCTTCCATTGTAGCTGACACCACCCACGCCTCTTGTGTGGTGGCCAAATTTTTCTTTAAGGTATTTTCTCTCAGTCTGATCTTGTTTTTGGCCCACTCGATTTCAGAGAAGAACAGGCCTCGTAGAAAGGCCTTGAGAGCATCCCAGGCTAAGCCCGGGTCCCTCTCAAGAACATTATTCCCCCAAAATTCCTCAACCAACTTTATAACTTTTTCATCATTATCCAAGACCGAAAGCCAATGCGGATTGAGCCTAAAAAGGCTCTTCTTATCTAGATATGGGCCCCTCTCTGTCCTTAACTGCAGGGAGATGGGTCCATGATCGGAAATCACAATAGATTCATATTTAATCTTCACTATGAATCCCAAAAAAGCCTCATTGGCCAAACACATATCGATCCTGGATAATGTAGAATGCGTACGGCTAAAACAGGAAAAGGCAGGTCTATCTGAACATTTGATCCTCCAGGCATCCCTCAGGCCAAAATTATCACAGAAAGATCTCAGTCCAGAGGATCCCCGTTGATTCTGGGGGCCAGAGCCTCGCATATTGCGTCTGTCCTGAACGGGGTCCATGACTGTATTAAAATCCCCAATAATCATCATTGGGCTGTCCTCCCTATCAATAACAAAGTTAACTAAGGCGTTCAACACATGAAATGAAAATGGAGGGGGGAGGTATACAAATGCAAGAATGCACTTTACCTGATTTAAAACACAATACAAAAAGATATACCTTCCCTGCCGATCTATACTATGTGATAAAATCCTAATATCAACCTTCTGATGGATAAGAACAGAGACCCCCCTGGAGAATGCAGATCCGTATGAGTGAAATGAAATGGGAGCCCAGCGTCTATCTAGCCAACTAATGGTGTCCTGAGTTAAATGTGTCTCTATTAGACAAATAATCCCTGGAAGATGTCGAACCACCACATCATTTACCATCCACCGCTTTCGGCGGTCATTCAACCCCCTTACGTTCCAGCAAAAGATTTGTGTAGCCATTCTCTAGCGGAACAGAAACAAAAAACAAGGGTAGTAACAGAGCAATAAAACATTCCCCACAGCAGATACCCTCCCCCACCCACCCCGTCTCCCCCCCTCCCCCTACCCCACCCCCTTCTTGGCCCATCCCTTTGAACAGGCCTCTAGACTCCTACATCCCCGTCCCCCCTCCCCAACTCTCGTCCGCGTGTTCTGGTTTATAAACTTCCAAGAAAAACTATGCTACTCCTACCTCCCAATACGCCAGCTAGAAACCCTTAGACTCCAGCCACTCCGAGGCATCTATCGAGTTATCAAAAAAACTGTTTGTTCATTATGAATCACTCTCAATCTTGCTGGATATAACAATGAGAATTTTAAGCCAGCCTCCTTCAGGCGCGACTTTACATCTTTAAATTTGGTTCGCTTTTGTTGCGTAGCCTGGGAGTGGTCCGGAAAGATAAGGATTTTTACCCCGTTGTACATCATGTCCTGCTTAGAGCGGGAGCATCTAATAATAGCATCACGGTCTTGGGAGCAGAGAACTTTAGCAAGTACAACCCTGGATGGGGCCCCTGGGATAGGAGGTTTACTGGGGACACGATGGGCTCTTTCTATCATAAAGACAGATGATAAGGACTCTGTGCCCACCTGCTCTATTAACCAATCCTGAATCCATTTTGAAAGGGAGTTCTCCCCTACTTCTTCTGGAAGGCCTATAATACGGAGGTTGGAGCGTCTAGATCGATCCTCCAAGTCCGTTACTTTGTCCCGTAGGGACATTTGAGCCTTGGTCAGTGCACCAACCTCTTTCCGTAAGCTCTTGGTCTCTCCCTCGAGACTTTTTACCTGAGTAACCACCATAGAGACCTTTTCCCAAGTTTTAGAGATATCCTCCTTAACCAGGGCTATATCAGAGGAAAGAGCCGCCACCTGTTTGTCTAACCCCTCCACTGTAACACTGGTCTTTTGGACAGTTGCCAAGATCTCCATCCAGATTGGATTGTTGGAGTCCTCAGAATGTTCTAACTCGCCCTCCTGCGAGGGCCTATCATGTATTTCAGGAGGCATCGTGGGGGGTTTACCTGCTTTACCAGTTTGGCGAGTTTTTACTATAGGGGAGCTCCATAATTTCTCTAACTTCCCTGCAGGATCATTTTTACTGCCACCACGTTCTTTCCCCTCCTTAGGGGAACCTCCTCCCCCGCCGGATTTCCGGCCCGAATTTTTCGGTGGCATTTCAACAAAAACTTTTTCAAGTATCTCGCAAAACTCCAGTAACACAGTATACTCTAAATAAACAAACAGCAAATTACAAACTTAAACAAGCCGGCATATACCCTGAAACCAGAGCAATATAACTATCTGAGTATACAATAGCAAGAATTGTATCACAATTTTTACTAATAAAAGACGGAAGAAGCCTTCAGCCAGAATTAGTCCAGCTCGTTTGATAAGGGGATGATGTGCTGTATTTCCTCTCGCACTCCAGCGTCTGGGGTATAGACAGTTGAAAGTTGCACATGGAGACATTGGTGGACATTGTGGAGGATCGTGGAGGAGAAATGGACAGGAAACAGCAGGGGCAGTATGCATGGATGCCTCTGAGGCTGCCTAATCTTGGGATGGAGCTGGCGGTCCGCTGTCAGGCGAGCTTTCTCCTGTCCAAGCCCCTGCCTCTCGGCTCCTCCCCACCCAAAATGGGCCTGGGGGCCAGAAGCGTTTACTTTGAAAAAATTATAATTTTCAAAGCAGGCGGGGGCTACAAACAGCACTTCTAAGAACCTTTTGTATAAGATCAAGTGTAGTACTGTTCTTATAAGTAATTGGCTTGGTTATGGTGGGTGAGGGGAATGTAAACAGATGCGCAAGAAGCGCTGAAATAATATCGCTAAATGATAAAAGTTTGGCAGTATATTTTGTGGATAACACAGCAGGCTGGCGACAAAGTTAACAAGTTTGATATGGAAGCCATGAAAACAACCCAAAATTCTGACTGACACAGCTCGTTTGCTAAGGGGACGATGTATGGAGGCAGTAAGGTAGTAGTAGATTAAAGGTGCTGCAGTTAAAACTATGTTAGTTGGATCTTGGGATGGAGCTGGCGGTCCGCTGTCAGACGAGCTTTCTCCTGTCCAAGCCCCTGCCTCTCGGCTCCTCCCCACCCAAAATGGGCCTGGGGGCCAGAAGCGTTTACTTCGAAAAAATTATAATTTTCAAAGCAGGCGGGGGCTACAAACAGCACTTATAAGAATCTTTTGTATAAGATCAAGTGTAGTACTGTTCTTATAAGTAATTGGCTTGGTTATGGCGGGTGAGAGGAATGTAAACAGATGCGCAAGAAGCGCTGAAATAATATCGGTAAATGATAAAAGTTTGCCAGTATATTTTGTGAATAACACAGCAGGGTGGCAACAAAGTTAACAAGTTTGATGTGGAAGCCATGAAAACAACCCAAAATTCTGCCTGACACAGCTCATTTACTAAGGGGACGATGTATGGAGGCAGCTATATGGACGACTTTGGGAGGCAGCTATGGAGATGATGTGTGGAGGTAGCAATGGAGACAATGTGTGGAGGCAGCTATAAAGACGACGTGTAGAGGCTGCTATGGAGACAATTAAATTTGGATAGTGCCTGTATGTGGCAGTCCAAAAAAGTTTTCAAACCAGAGGAGCAGGTAGGTGGTCCTCATGAAAAATTAAATAGATTAAGTGCCTGTATGTGGCAGTCCAAAAACGTTTTCAAACCAGAGGACTGGGTGGGTGGCCCTCCAGAAAAATTAAATACATAGAGTACCTGTATGTGGCACTCCCAAAAATTGTTTAAAACAGAGGACCGGGTAGATGGCCCTTCAGAAAAATTAAATACATAGAGTACTATAGCTAGAGCCCGTTGGCCCAGGCAAAAAATAGCCAGTTTCCTCTGCTTTAGTGTACAAAGAGGAGGAGAATGAGGAAAATGAGGAGGAGGAGTCCATACATTATTCAGGTTGAGCTTCTTTCATCTGGTGGAGAATGGAAATCCTGAGAAATCCAGGCTTTATTCATCTTGATAAGCGTCAGCCTGTCAGCGCTGTCAGTCGACAGGCGTGTACGCTTATCGGTGATGATGCCACCATCTGCACTGTAAACCCGCTCAGACAACACGCTAGCGGCAGGGCAGGCAAGAACCTCCAAGGCGTACCACATGTCTAGCTTTGAAACCCAGTTGTTGTAGGGAGCTGTGTGATCATTTAGGACGATGGTATGGTCAGCTACGTACTCCCTTACCATCTTTCTGTAAAGATCAGCCCTACTCTGCCGAGACTGGGGACAGGTGACAGTGTCTTGCTGGGGTGACATAAAACTGGCAAAGGCCTTGTAAAGCGTACCCCTGCCAGTGCTGGATAAGCTGCCAGCTCACCTACTCTCCCTCACTACTTGTCCCGCAGAAGTACGCCCTCTGCCGCTAGCGCTGTCAGAAGGGAAATACTGTTTCAGCTCGTGCACCAGGGCCTGCTGGTATTCATGCATTCTCACACTCCTTTCCTCTCCAGGGATGAGAGTGGAAAGATTTTGCTTGTACCGTGGGTCCAGGAGAGTGAATACCCAGTAATCGGTGCTGGAATAAATTCTTTGAACGCGAGGGTCACGGGATAGGCAGCCTAGCATGAAATCTGCCATATGCGCCAGAGTCCCAACTCGCAAGAATTCACTCCCCTCACTGGCCTGACTGTCCATTTCCTCCTCCTCCAACTCCTCCAACTCCTCGTCTTCTGCCCATACACGCTGAACAGTGAAGGACTGAGAAATGCTCCCATCTTCTGTCTTGCCAACATTCTCCTCCTCTTCCTCCTCATCCTCCTCCACCTCCTCCGATATGCGCGTAGAAACAGACCTGAGGGTGCTTTGGCTATCAACAAGGGAATCTTCTTCCCCCGTCTCTTGTGACGAGCGCAAAGCTTCTGACTTCATGCTGACCAGAGAGTTTTTCTACAGGCCAAGCAGCGGGATGGTGAGGCTGATGATGGCGGCAACGCCACTGACCATCTGTGTTACTCAGCACCTGACAGATATCAGACATCCACGTCCACTCCTCATTGTAGACTTGAGGAAGCTGACTGACCTGACTACCAGTTCTGGTGGAAGTTGACATCTGGCAGTCTACAATCGCTCTGCGCTGCTGGTAAACTCTGGATAACATGGTTAATGTTGAATTACACCTCGTGGGCACGTCGCACAACAGTCAGTGAGCGGGCAGTTGGAGGCGGTGCTGCGCTGCCCTGAGAGTGGCAGCATCTGTGCAGGACTTCCTGAAATGCGCACAGATGCGGCGCACCTTCGTGAGCAAATCAGACAGATTGGGGTATGTCTTGAGGAACCACTGAACTATGAGATTTAACACATGGGCCAGGCTTCAGATTCAGCGGTGCCAGACACAGATCAGTCTGCGCCGTGATGCCCGGTAATAGCTCTTGCACTGCTGCTGTGCCTAGAGCTACCGACTGATGGCGCAATGCCCACGGAGGTGGAGGAGGGGTGGGAGGAGGAGGCAGTATATGACCAGCCCCAGGGTCAGACTCGGTCCCAGCCTCCACCAAGTTAACCCAATGTGCCGTCAGCGATATATGGTGGCCCTGCCCGGCAGCACTCGTCCACGTGTCCGTGGTCAGGCGGACCTTGTCAGAAACGGCGTTGGTCAGGGCACGGATGATGTTGTCTGACACGTGCTGGTGCAGGGCTGGGACTGCACATCTGGAAAAGTAGTGGCGGCTGGGGACCGAATACCGAGGGGCGGCCGCAACCATGAGGTTGCGAAAGGCCTCGGTCTCTACCAGCCTATAGGGCAGCATCTACGGGCTGAGTAATTTGAAAATGTGGACGTTGAGGGCTTGGGCGTGTGGGTGGGTTGCACTGTATTTCCTCTTGCGCTCCAGCGTCTGGGGTATAGAGAGCTGGATGCAGCGCATGGAGACATTGGTGGATGCTGTGGAGGATTGTGGAGGCGAAGGTGTGGTTTTCACACGGGAGGTGTTTGGGCCGGGGTCCTGGGCAGGGGGCTGACTAGCAGAGGCAGCAGATGACACAGGGGAGGGAGCAGTGGTGTGCCCGGGCGGAGGTGAACGGCCTTGGTTCCATTGAGTGGAGTGTTTAGCATTCATATGCCTGCGCATATTGGTGGTGGTTAACCTGGTAGTGGTGGAACCCCTGCTGATCCTGGTGTGGCACAGGTTGCACACCACAGTCCGTCGGTCATCCGGTGTTTCTTTAAAGAACCTCCAGACTTCCGAAAATCTAGCCCTCGCCACGGGAGCTTCACTACTTGAAACATTTGGCGCGGATGCACTAGCTCTGGCCCCACCACTGCCTCTTCCAACCTGTTCTCGTCAAGGACTCGCCTCCATCTCAGAAGCACTGTGTGCACCCGGCCTATCAACCCAGCTTGGGTCTGTCACCTTATCATCCTCTGATCCCTCAGTCTGCTCCCCCCCCCCCCGGACTTCCTGCCCTGACAACAACTTCACCACTGTCTGACAACCGTGTCTCCTCATCGTCCGACACCTCTTTACACACTTCTTCCACTACGTCAACAATGTCATCATCACCCACAGACTGCGACCGGTGGAAAACCTGGGCATCGGGAAAGAGCTCAGCAGCAACCGGACAAGTGGTTTGTGACTCTGGAAAGGGTCCAGAAAACAGTTCCTCAGAGTATTCCGGTTCAAATGCCAAATTTTCCTGGGAGGGGGCAGACTGGGGGGAAGGAGGCTGAGGTGGAGGAGCTGGAGGAGTGCTGATTTCGGTGACATGGGTGGACTGCATGGAAGACTGACTGGTGGACAAATGGCTAGAAGCATTGTCCGCAATCCACGACATCACCTGTTCGCACTGTTCTGGCCTCAACAGTGCTCTACCACGAGTCCCAGAAACTTGAGACATGAACCTAGGGAGTGTAGCTCTGCGGCGTTCCCCTGCTCCCTCATCAGCAGGTGGTGTCTCACCCCGCCCAGGACCACGGCCTCTGACCCCTCAGTAGTTGGACGCCCACGCCCTCGTCATCTACCCCTACACCTAGCCCTCGGGTTCAACATTTTCAAAATTAAAGTGTAAACTGTAAATATTTTTTGTGGTTTTTTTTTGTTTTTTTGTGTGTTTTTTTTATTTTAACAAAACAATCAGAAGAAATCCCACAGCAACCACAAAAGATAATGATGATTGCTATGGCTAGTTTCTAACCTACACTGACAGCACACAACTGGATTTTGTGGTGTGCCTGTCACTTTAAGTTTTGAAAAAAAAAAATAAAAAATCGGCAGACTGTGCCTAATTCAATCAAACCCCTAATAAATTGTCCCACTTAGGTGTTTGAGATGGATATGTGTGTCACTAAGAGCTAAATAGAATGTTCGCAAGTCTCCCTGCAAATTCGTCACAATATGGTACTAGCTGCACTACTGGTGCCAGCAAGGCCAGCCACAAGCAAATTAAAAAAAATATATATATATATAACGCTATTGTAGCCCTAAGAAAGCCGGTTGGGTTCTTGTATAGCTAGTTTCTAACCTACACTGACAGCACACAACTGGATTTTGTGGTGTGCCTGTCACTTTATGTTTTGGAAAGAAAAAAAAAATCGGCAGACTGTGCCTAATTCAATCAAACCCCTAATAAATTGTCCCACTTAGGTGTTTGAGATGGATATTATGTGTCACTAAGAGCTAAACACAACGGCCGCAAGTCTCCCTGCAAATTACTCACAATATGGTACTAGCTGCACTACTAATGGCAGCAAGCCCAGCCACAAGCAATCCAAAAAAAAAGGAAAATATAACGCTATTGTAGGCCTAAGTAAGCCGTTGGGGTTCTCCTATGGCTATTTTCTAGCCTACACTGAAAGCACACTGCTTTGCCTGATGACTTTGAGTTATAAAAAGAAATCATCGTAAAAAAAAAAAAATCAGCAGATTCTGCCTAATTCAAATCAAACCCCTAATAAATTGTCCCACTTCGGTGTTTGAGATGGATATGTGTGTCACTAAGAGCTAAATAGAACGTTCGCAAGTCTCTCTGCAAATTCGTCACAATATGGTACTAGTGCCAGCAAGCCCAGCCACAAGCAAAGAAAAAAAAAATAAAATATAACGCTATTCTAGCCCTAAGAAGGGCTGTTGGGTTCTTGTAGACTCACTCCTGCCTAACAGTAAGCTAATATAACACCCTAACTCTATCCCTGCAGCAGCAGCAGCTCTCTCCCTAATGGCATCCAGACAGAGAATGATGCGAGCAGCGCGGGCAGGGGCTAGTCTATTCCAGGGTCACCTGATCAGGCCAGCCAACCACTGCTATCGACGTGTAAGGGTACCACGTCATGCTGGGTGGAGTGCAGAGTCTCCTGGCTTGTGATTGGCTCTGTTTCTGGCGGGAGATGCCATTTTCTCGAGCTGGCGAAATATTCGTCGGAGCAACGAGCAGTTTCGAGTACGCTAATGCTCAAACAAGCATCAAGCTCAGACGAGTGTGTTCGCTCATCTCTAATAGGCTCCCTTAGAAATATTTTGTGTATTACAAATGATCTATTAAATGTTAAGTAGTTATAATGTTAAATAACTATTGGATGTTATAATAAATTTTCTTCCTGATTTTAGTGCATTGCATGCATAGCAACTGATTGTTGTCCTTCTTTTACACAGAACATTCCATAATAATTACACCTAGACACGGAGCACAGATAGTAAATTGTGGCAGATTTACTTACCTGGTCCATTCGCGATCCAGCGGCGCGTTCTCTGCACTGGATTCGGGTCCGGCCGGGATTTATTAAGGCAGTTCCTCCGACGTCCACCAGGTGGTGCTGCTGCGCTGAAGTTCCCTGGAACGCACTGGAATACACCAAGCTGGGCTGAGTGAAGGTAAGTGCAATCTCCGCGACACATTTTTTGTTTTAAATGCGGCGTTTTTTCAGAATCCGTCGGGTTTTTGTTCGGCCACACCCCCCGATTTCCGTCGAGTGCATGCCAGCGCCGACGCACCACAATCCGATCGCGTGCGCCACAATCCCAGGGCAATTCAGGGGAAATTGGCGCAAATCGGAAATATTTGGTTAACACGTCGGGAAACCGCGAATCGGGCCCTTAGTAAATGACCCCCAATATTTTTCCTCTTAGATTGGTACATAATCTAGCAGAAATATTTCTGTCTTCAGATAAAATGAATGTTTATCTAAATTTTTGCAGGTATTGTGCAGGTAATATGATTAAGTTTACTACTAAACTTTTATTTGTAAATTTTGCTTACTTTAACCTTAGTTACACTCAGGATCCCTTTGATTGTATTCAAAACCCCAATTAGGCAGCATACCACCACAACACTGCCATCAAGTGGCAGGAATAGTGAATTACATAGTTTTTTAACTATCTGTTTATCTGTTTCCTGGTCGTCCTCAGGTAGCGCTGAGTGAGTTAAGTCTACGTCCTATTGGACAGACCAATTGAACAATATATTAGCAATAGTGATTGGCAGCCTGGCTCCCCATAACAGATGTGTCGAACCTATGTCACAGGTGCTAGAGGTGGCACTCAAATCCCTTTCTGTGGGCACCCAGGCCATCACCACAGAGGACAAAAGGTATCTTTATAAATTCAGCCCACAGCCCAGGACTTGCTGTGCTCAATGCTATCTGAGACTACAGGAGGAATGGGAAGGTGTGGGCAGATGTGGATTATTATTGTAGCTCTGGCTCCAGTCCCAAAAATTCTCCCTATTTCCCTGGCTTACCACCTCCCCTGGGGACGGGGTCTTGTCCCTGTTGGGTTACTACAGTACGTGATTGCGGCATTGTTGTGGGCTTCCTGCGCAGAGAGTGGCTTAGTTTTGGCTTCGAGGAGTCTCTGAGTGTGCATAGGGATCTCTCTATTTAAACAAACATGGCGTGCATTGTGGGTTGTGGTTTTGCACTCTGATGTTCTCTGGTCCTGTACGCTCTGTTGGGGTAGTATTTTTTTTTCACTAATGTCTGTGTCTTCTAGATGCCTGCTGGAAGGAAGTGGTCCAGGAAAAGCAGACACAGATGCTGCAATGCCTGCCATAAGATCCTACCCGATGACTGTAAGCCAAAGTTATGAGGGATGTAGCCCACGTCAGGAAGAACTGAGCTTATGCTACACCCCTGCCAATGCATAGGTGGTTGTTGCGAATAGTGAGTTGAATAAAGAACTGTAAATTGAATTGCACAATGTTGCCTCCGTCTAATCCCTGGATCAGGCTGCTTACCACCACGGGCTTCCCCATCTATCACCAAGGAATTCATCCTACATACACCTCAGGGGTTGCCCCAGGGAGAAACCGTTGCATCAGCCTCTCCATCCATATTTCTTGCACACACCACCTGCTGGAGACCTGCCAGGCTGTTGGTCAGGCTCTGGCCCCCATTCCAAGCACCGTGCTCAAGGCGCACTAGCCAACCACTCTGGTATTCTGGGTCCTGGCTGCCTCCAGGCCGCAAGAAAAGGCTAGGCCCCGGTGGGGAATGTTGCACTCAGGGGTGAACCAAGCCTTTCTGATGCCATAGAAAGACGGACCAGGGACCAGATGTGTCAGGACCAGATCCATCATATTGATTTGGTGTGAAAATAAAGCAAAGCAAAATGCATACAGCGTACCGCCATGTAGTATAAAATGCATACAGCGTGCCGCCATGTAGTATAAAATGCATACAGTGTGCTGCCATGTAGTATAAAATACATACAGCATACAGCCTTGCACTATAAAAATATATACAGTGTGACGCCATGTAGTATAAAATGCATACAGCATACCATTATGTAGTATAAAATGCATACAGCGTACCACCATGTTGTATAAAATGCATACAGCCTGCCGCCATGTAGTATAAAATACATACAGCATACAGCTTTGCACTATAAAATATATACAGTGTGATGCCATGTAGTATAAAATGCATACAGCATACCACCATGTAGTATAAAATGCATACAGCGTATCACCATGTTGTATAAAATACATACAGCGTACCACCATGTAGTATAAAATACATACAGCGTACCGCCATGTAGTATAAAATACATATAGCGTACAGCAATGTAGTATAAAATACATACAGCATGCCGCCATGTAGTATAAAATGCATGCAGCGTACCGCCATGTAGTATAAAATGCATACAGCGTCCCGCCATGTAGTATAAAATGCATACAGCGTTCCACCATGTTGTATAAATTGCATACAGAGTACCGCCATGTAGTATAAAATGCATACAGCGTATCAACCATGTAGTATAAGATAGATACAGCGCACCGCCATGTAGTATAAAATATATAACGCATACCGCCATGTAGTACAAGATAGATACAGCATACTGCCATGTAGTATAAAATAGATACAGCGCACTGCCATGTAGTATAAGATAGATAAAGCATACCGCCATGTAGGATTAAATACATACAGCGTACCGCCATGTAGCATAAAATACATACAGTGTACAGCGATGTTCTATAAAATACATACAGCGGGCCGCCATGTAGTATAAAATGCATACAGCGTACCGCCATGTAGTATAAAATGCATACAGCGTTCTGCCATGTAGCATAGAATGCATACAGAGTACCACCATGTAGTATAAAATGCATACAGCATTCCACCATGTTGTATAAAATGCATACAGAGTACCGCCATGTAGTATAAAATGCATACAGCGTATCAACCATGTAGTATAAGATAGATACAGCGCACCGCCATGTAGTATAAAATATATAACGCATACCGTCATGTAGTACAAGATAGATACAGCATACTGCCATGTAGTATAAAATAGATACAGCGCACTGCCATGTAGTATAAGATAGATAAAGCATACCGCCTTGTAGGATTAAATACATACAGCGTACCGCCATGTAGCATAAAATACATACAGTGTACAGCGATGTTCTATAAAATACATATAGCGGGCTGCCATGTAGTATAAAATGCATACAGCGCACCGCCATGTAGTATAAAATGCATACAGCGTTCCGCCATGTAGCATAGAATGCATGCAGCGTACCGCCATGTAGTATAAAATGCATACAGCGTCCCGCCATGTAGTATAAAATGCATACAGTGTTCCACCATGTTGTATAAATTGCATACAGAGTACCGCCATGTAGTATAAAATGCATACAGCGTATCAACCATGTAGTATAAGATAGATACAGCGCACCGCCATGTAGTATAAAATATATAACGCATACCGCCATGTAGTACAAGATAGATACAGCATACTGCCATGTAGTATAAAATAGATACAGCGCACTGCCATGTAGTATAAGATAGATAAAGCATACCGCCATGTAGGATTAAATACATACAGCGTACCGCCATGTAGCATAAAATACATACAGTGTACAGCGATGTTCTATAAAATACATACAGCGGGCCGCCATGTAGTATAAAATGCATACAGCGTACCGCCATGTAGTATAAAATGCATACAGCGTTCCGCCATGTAGCATAGAATGCATACAGAGTACCACCATGTAGTATAAAATGCATACAGCATTCCACCATGTTGTATAAAATGCATACAGAGTACCGCCATGTAGTATAAAATGCATACAGCGTATCAACCATGTAGTATAAGATAGATACAGCGCACCGCCATGTAGTATAAAATATATAACGCATACCGTCATGTAGTACAAGATAGATACAGCATACTGCCATGTAGTATAAAATAGATACAGCGCACTGCCATGTAGTATAAGATAGATAAAGCGTACCGCCATGTAGCATAAAATACATACAGCGTACCGCCATGTAGCATAAAATACATACAGCGTACAGCGATGTTCTATAAAATACATATAGCGGGCTGCCATGTAGTATAAAATGCATACAGCGCACCGCCATGTAGTATAAAATGCATACAGCGTTCCGCCATGTAGCATAGAATGCATGCAGCGTACCGCCATGTAGTATAAAATGCATACAGCGTCCCGCCATGTAGTATAAAATGCATACAGTGTTCCACCATGTTGTATAAATTGCATACAGAGTACCGCCATGTAGTATAAAATGCATACAGCGTATCAACCATGTAGTATAAGATAGATACAGCGCACCGCCATGTAGTATAAAATATATAACGCATACCGCCATGTAGTACAAGATAGATACAGCATACTGCCATGTAGTATAAAATAGATACAGCGCACTGCCATGTAGTATAAGATAGATAAAGCATACCGCCATGTAGGATTAAATACATACAGCGTACCGCCATGTAGCATAAAATACATACAGTGTACAGCGATGTTCTATAAAATACATACAGCGGGCCGCCATGTAGTATAAAATGCATACAGCGTACCGCCATGTAGTATAAAATGCATACAGCGTTCCGCCATGTAGCATAGAATGCATACAGAGTACCACCATGTAGTATAAAATGCATACAGCATTCCACCATGTTGTATAAAATGCATACAGAGTACCGCCATGTAGTATAAAATGCATACAGCGTATCAACCATGTAGTATAAGATAGATACAGCGCACCGCCATGTAGTATAAAATATATAACGCATACCGTCATGTAGTACAAGATAGATACAGCATACTGCCATGTAGTATAAAATAGATACAGCGCACTGCCATGTAGTATAAGATAGATAAAGCGTACCGCCATGTAGCATAAAATACATACAGCGTACCGCCATGTAGCATAAAATACATACAGCGTACAGCGATGTTCTATAAAATACATATAGCGGGCTGCCATGTAGTATAAAATGCATACAGCGCACCGCCATGTAGTATAAAATGCATACAGCGTTCCGCCATGTAGCATAGAATGCATGCAGCGTACCGCCATGTAGTATAAAATGCATACAGCGTCCCGCCATGTAGTATAAAATGCATACAGCGTTCCACCATGTTGTATAAATTGCATACAGAGTACCGCCATGTAGTATAAAATGCATACAGCGTATCAACCATGTAGTATAAGATAGATACAGCGCACCGCCATGTAGTATAAAATATATAACGCATACCGCCATGTAGTACAAGATAGATACAGCATACTGCCATGTAGTATAAAATAGATACAGCGCACTGCCATGTAGTATAAGATAGATAAAGCATACCGCCATGTAGGATTAAATACATACAGCGTACCGCCATGTAGCATAAAATACATACAGTGTACAGCGATGTTCTATAAAATACATACAGCGGGCCGCCATGTAGTATAAAATGCATACAGCGTACCGCCATGTAGTATAAAATGCATACAGCGTTCCGCCATGTAGCATAGAATGCATACAGAGTACCACCATGTAGTATAAAATGCATACAGCATTCCACCATGTTGTATAAAATGCATACAGAGTACCGCCATGTAGTATAAAATGCATACAGCGTATCAACCATGTAGTATAAGATAGATACAGCGCACCGCCATGTAGTATAAAATATATAACGCATACCGTCATGTAGTACAAGAGAGATACAGCATACTGCCATGTAGTATAAAATAGATACAGCGCACTGCCATGTAGTATAAGATAGATAAAGCATACCGCCTTGTAGGATTAAATACATACAGCGTACCGCCATGTAGCATAAAATACATACAGCGTACAGCGATGTTCTATAAAATACATATAGCGGGCTGCCATGTAGTATAAAATGCATACAGCGCACCGCCATGTAGTATAAAATGCATACAGCGTTCCGCCATGTAGCATAGAATGCATACAGAGTACCGCCATGTAGTATAAAATACATACAGCATACCGCCATGTAGTATAAAATACATACAGAGTACAGCCATGTAGTATGAAATACATACAGCATACTGCCATGTAGTATAAAATACATACAGTGTACCGCCATGTAGTATAAAATGCATACAGCATACCGCCATGTAGTATAAGATAGATACAGTGTACCGCCATGTAGTATAAGATAGATACAGCATACCGCCATGTAGTATAAGATAGATACAGTGTACTGCCATGTATTACAAGATAGATACAGCGTACCGCCATGTAGTATAAAATGCATACAGTGTACTGCCATGTAGCATAAAATGCATACAGCATACCGCCATGTAGTATAAAATGCATACAGCATACGCCATGTAGTATAAAATGCATACAGCATACCACCATGCATTATAAGATAGACACAGCGTACCGCCATGTAGTATAAAATACATACAGCGTACAGCGATGTTCTATATACATACAGCGTACCGCCATGTAGTATAAAATGCATACAGCGTACCGCCATGTAGTATAAAATGCATACAGCGTTCCGCCATGTAGCATAGAATGCATACAGAGTACCGCCATGTAGTATAAAATGCATACAGCATACCGCCATGTAGTATAAAATGCATACAGAGTACCGCCATGTAGTATAAAATACATACAGCATACCGCCATGTAGTATAAAATACATACAGTGTAGCGCCATGTAGTATGAAATACATACAGCATACTGCCATGTAGTATAAAATACATACAGTGTACCGCCATGTAGTGTAAAATGCATACAGCATACCGCCATGTAGTATAAGATATATACAGCGTACCGCCATGTAGTATAAGATAGATACAGCATACCGCCATGTAGTATAAGATAGATACAGTGTACTGCCATGTAGTATAAAATGCATACAGCATACTGCCATGTAGTATAAAATGCATACAGCATACGCCATGTAGTATAAAATGCATACAGCATACCACCATGCATTATAAGATAGACACAGCGTACCGCCATGTAGTATAAAATACATACAGCATACCGCCATGTAGTATGTTCAAACATACGTTTCCCATACATTTGTGTGAATTCAGTGGCATCAAATTCAGCAGCACTTTACAAATAAACACATATACTGTATATACACACAGCGTATACACACAAACATACAGCATATACATACACAACATATACACTCATACAGCATACACAAACACACATACAACATATATATATATTTATGCATGTATAAAGATAAAGATCTTTTGGTGTCGGCGGCCGGCCGGGTGTCTGTGTTGGTGGGTGGCTGTGCCGGCGGCTGGCCAGGTTGCAGCGCCGGCAACTGAGTGGCTGCGCCAGGTGGCTGCGACTGGCAGACGGCCTTGGAACAGCTGCTGCAGCACGATGCCGCCCCCCCCCTCGTCCACCAGGAGCTGCGCCGCCTGAGGCGAAGTTCTTAACTCACCTTATGGCAGGTGCGCCCCCGGTTGCTCTTTTTTGGCTTCAATCGACCATTTGGCTTCAATGCATGCGTTTTTTAATGTTTACCATGCGTTTGGCTGCTTTGAACCTGTTTATCTTCATTTCTAGAAGTGTAGGCAGCTGTGAAACAGATTAAAACCAGCAAAATGCATGGTTAACATTGAAAAACACATGCATTTTTAAGCGGACTGAAAACGCATGCTTTAAAACGGTCCAAATACGCGACATGTGGCATCTCCCGTTTTTAGGCCGTTTTTTAAGCAGTCTGTTAAAAAATGCATGCGTTTTTTGACCGTTTTTGTGCCGTCTCCAATCAAATAGTTCCTCAGTTGATACAAAAGGTTTTGAACAAAGATGCCATACATGCCAAATAGGTTTAGGTATCTAAGCTAGAATCTTTCCGGGTTTCAAAGCAAGGCGGTTACTGGATGCTAGCGGTGAATCTTACTTACCTCAACAAGTTTATCTGGAAGAAGAAGTTCAAGATGGGGTCAACCAGGACGGTTGTCAGAAGGATGCTTCATGACAGCGATAGATTTAAAAGATGCCTATCTCCATATCCCTATCCTCCAGAGTCACAGGGAGGTCCTTCGGATAAACATTATTGAGAACAGAACAGTCCTTTACTATCAATTCACATGCATTCCGTTTGGACTCTGCTCCCAGGATATTTACCAATGCACAATGGTGTCTTGGGATGCATCCAGTTCTATGCCCGTCCGGTGTCAGGAGAGAAATGCCAGTACTGAGGATTTGAGAGCACCAGCATAATTAAGTAGATGATTTTTACTAGTCAAAGTAAAGGTTTAAGACATAGAAAGGTTTGAGAAACTGTATATGTGTTCTTCTTTAATCTTGAAACACCGGGATCACCTGGAATACTTAAAATTGCAGGCTGGCATGCAGGGATGAGATATCCAGTGCTACGGGCAGCTAATTATTAACGCCTCCTGTGTACCGTTTGGAGGCGGAGGAATCTATCACACAGAAGGCATGAATAATTTTGGCCCCATGCTTCGGCCTGCTAATTATAAGTCTTTTTTCCAGGCTATCCTGGCGTGTCAAGATTAAAGACAAACATTGGGATAACATGAATTTAGGTAAGTATGTGTTTTTTGTTAGGCCGTAGTACGTCAGGCACACGGCGGAGCCGGAGAGAGGAGGAGGGGCTGAGCGCCACTCACCCCCGCCCCTCTCCATAGGAATATATGGGGCATGGAGCACATGTCCTATCTTTCTATGAGCTACGGGATGTACCGCTCCCGTACAGCGCCGTGAGACCTTTGCAATGTATGGGGGACATATATACACCGTATATATGTTGGCCTTATACAGTGTCGGACTGGGTTTCCTTAGGACCACCAGAGAAAATCAATTTGGGGGCCCAGTCTTCATTATCCCCCAAGAAATATACTCTGGCAGCCTTCAAATTGCGGTGTTTTCTGGTGGACCTCTGGGGTTCAGTATTGGGTTGAGGCGGGGGCCCACCGGAGGATCCTCTGGTACTCTGGTGGGCCAGTCCGACACTGGCCTTATATATGCCCCCCATACGTTGTGTGAATATAGCCTTAATCTTACTGGTAGTTTTTCATTCAGATAAATAGCAGTATTACATACAAATATTGCACAGATGTATACCCATTTCCACCACTTGGTGGTAGCATAGTTCCATACAACCAGACTACAGGGGTGCAAAATGCAATTATAACCAGTAGTTTTGGCCAATAACTATACTTGTGGACTTGTGAAGCTTACTTGTAAACCTCTGAATCTGAGTTACTGATGACCTCAGCTAAGTTATCAGTTCCACTGCATCCCTTTAGCATTAAATGCCAGATGTGGATTCATAATGTCCTAACTCTGGAACATTATATCCCAATGCCGCCCTCAACTTGGTTAAAATTAACCCAGGGTTGGTTCCAGACTAAAACCAAGACAAAATTACAATGCAATACGTATTTGGTACAATTGGTAGTGTTATACACGCTTAATTAATTCAACCCATAGAAAGGTGGCATGATCCTGTAGTCCTCACGCAGCATCAAGTCTGTGGAATTGCCGGTAGGCATATTGCCTAGATGACTAAAATAATCATAGTACACCTACATAGTAGCATCTACTTGGAGTTAGACTCTACTTTCAGCATATGAGAATCTAGGTGCAATTACCTTGGTGTTGAGACCCCAGACAAAGTACATATTTATGAGCTCATAGACAATGGAAGAAGATAGGCCCCATATAACTCTCAGAGGCAGGTAAATATGACACAAAAACATATATTAGCAGGGTGTGGAACAAGATTCCCAAATAATATGCTGCAAAGGTTGGGATAAATAGGTTAGTGCACATCATTAGTGGCAAGTAGTATGTAAAAGGAACATATGACAAAATATCTTAAACTAACGTTGCGTAACTTTACATTTTAGAAGAGAATAAAACGTTCTGTTGACTAGAATAACAAAAACTTGTAGAAGTCTGTTTCACTAGCAAAAATAGCAAAAAGTCTATTTAAAGGAAACCTACCATGAGGATACTACTATCAAAAGTAGACCTGGTTGTAAATTCCTCCTGCCTGCCTCTGCCCTAATCTGTAATTTAATAATTCTGGAATTTAACCTAACTTGTTAGTATTATGTGAATTAACTGCAGAGGCTACTGGGGCATGTACTAGCCTGGTCAGGCACTGGGAACTAAGGTTGCCCCACATCCCAGAAGCCTCTGCAGTTAATTTACATATTACTAAAATAAAGTTTTTTAACAAGTTAGGTTAGGTTCTAGATTATTAAATGACAGATTA
Organism: Engystomops pustulosus; assembly: GCF_040894005.1. Taxonomy (NCBI): domain Eukaryota; kingdom Metazoa; phylum Chordata; class Amphibia; order Anura; family Leptodactylidae; genus Engystomops; species Engystomops pustulosus. The sequence goes on from NC_092412.1 coordinate 133,328,557, forward strand.
GGGCAGAGGCAGATGGAAGGAATCTACCATCAGATACACTTTTGATTAGTGTGTACCATGAGTAGTTTCCTCATGGCAGGTTTTCTTAAAAGGTGTTTTCCCACCAAAGAAGTTGGTGATCTTGCTGATAGGTGGGGGTCTCAGTGATGGTACCTCCGTCAGACCCCTCGTCACTCACTGAGATGAGTGTAGCAGAGGGCCACACATGTCCATTCTGCTCCAGTCATCTCTATTGCGCTAATGGAGATCGCCGAGTGCTCATTGATCTTTTATAATGATGAACCAATGTGACATCACAATGAACCATTGTTACAATAGCCCATTGTGACATGCCCAAATGTGACATCACAATGAACCGTTGTGGTAATTGACCATATTGACATCCCATTGACCTGTGAGAATTGTGGCAATACAACTACCCAATGCGACAATGTCCTACAGTGATATCAAAATGACCTATTTTAGCAATGGATCATTGAGATATAACACTGACCCAATTATCACATTAGAGTGACTCCTTGTGGATGGCGTATTGTGACATTACATTGACCTATTGTGTATGCTGGCCCACTGTGACTTCAGAATGACCATTGTGACAATGTCCCATCGTGCAATTTACAAAAAACTGTCATAAGACAATCAATACATGCACATATAATTACCGGTATATAGAAGAATGAAAGCTAGAAGACAAGTGCTAGTTGTGGACTACCTAGTTGAAGACAAGTGCCGCTTGTTAACTTCTTCACCGTATGGGGCCGGGCTACTAAAGTTTATGAGGAGGGCTGACGAGATGAGCCTTCGCCATACAGAGGTGGGGTTTGCTGCATATTGTATTATGCTCTTGATTGTATTATCCCCTTGATCGCATTTAAAAGACAGCGGCGCCCAAGCGCATCTTTGTTGCAATCGCCAATCCATTACATCATCTGGGAGCGACGATTGGTTGCCCTGTCAGCCTTGGGTCTTTGTCAGACCAGCAGCTGGATGGCTTCTGGTGATTCATTACAATTCACCAGTGGTGCATTGTAATGAATGCTATGTAAAAATGCCATATACTGCAATATAGTAGTATGGTATGAACTATCAGTCCATCTAGGGTTAAAAAAAACCCAGGATCATCTAAAAAATAGTTAAAAAACAGTTTTTAACCCCTTAAATCGCAGCAAAGACTTACCGGTAACACACGCAATCGGTGTTAACCTGCACATTGCTGCCGGCAAAGCTGCTGGCGGCTTCAAAAATATGGCGCCGCATGGGCCCCGCCATCTTGCCGAGGATCGTCGCTCCCCGTGACATCATCTTCCGAAGACCCAAGGCATAGATTTGTGATTGTGTGGAGTGAAAAATACAACTGAAAGCGAAAAAGGGCCAGGTCCTGAAAGGGTTAAACACCTATTTAAATGCTGAGAAATGGATAAACAATACCCCAGCCATAATAAATCAAGTTCCCGCCATAAACAATGAACACAAAAATAAGGGAAATAGCTCAGAAATCAATATAAAAATATATTTTATTAAATAACCAAAAAGTATTAAAAACATACATTAAAATGAGGAAAATACATAATGAACAGGGCTTTTAACAGGTTATGGTGTATACGAAATGAAAGTTTGTGGGTTTACCCACAATGCTGACACCTAGAGCACAGTAACTACATACAGGTTATCATATACTTGCATAAATACAGAGGAAAAAATGCAATAGGGCAACAAAAATTATTGTATATAGACCATAGAAGCCGACCCCCTAAACGTCTTTATCGTAAGTTGCTTTGTCAAGAGACATTTTTTAGCCAGTTGTGATACTCAACTCATATTTCTTTCTTGCTAATCAGTGTATTGAGGCTGCATTCACGTGTGGATGCGTCAAACTGCGTGCGTCGAAACCCATGCATCTGGACGTGTGCCTCAGAACACGTGTTTTTAATTGTTGCAATGTGTTTGGCTACTCTGGATGCGTTTTTCTTCTTTGCTGTAATTGTAAGCAAATGCATATTTTCACCAATGCCAACATGGCATGGAACATTAAAGAAAATATCAATAGCTCTTAGGATGTAAAACAACGTTTCCTATTATCTTTGTTACCTATATCCATTAGTTTCTTTGCTATAATTTTCCTCAGTGCTGCAATAGCTGCTTCCTTTGCCTGTGCTGAGGAGCCCTGGAGTCCATACTTTGTTTATAGTTTGCTTATCTGTCAGTGTCATGAGAGGAGTGGGGCTACTGCCCTGTTAGGCTCCAAGGGTAGTGGACTCACTGGACCACCACAGACGATGATGTAAGCCAACACCTGGGACCGGAATCTAAGTGGTACCTGGTTTTCACTAGAGCCCGCCAGAAAGCGAGTTGGACTTCCACAGGCAGGAAGTCAGGATGAACAGCATGGGATCAGAGTCGGGGACGAACAATAGGTCAAGGCAGGCAGCGGAAGAGCTTAGTCAGGAACAGAACCGGGGTCACAATGGGAAATCACAATTACAGCACAGGGCATAGGAACAAAGCCTATAGGAACAGAGCTGTATGTGACTGTGGATACAGATGTCTCCTGCACAGAATAGTGAGGTACAAGATCCCTGTGTTCCCTATCAGTCCCTCCATTCTACAGCCCTTCCCCCACCTTGTCATCCGCACTTATCACTTCTGTGCAGAGGAGCTATTAACCCTTAAAGAGACCCCGTCAGGCAAATTAACCCCCTAAACTAAATATATTTTCATAAGCTGCCATTAGAAAGCATTGCCTCTATTCCTTCATTGTCCCTCTACATGCCTGTAAACTTAAGCAATGAGGTCCAAAAGCTTTATGCAAATGACCTGTGAGGTGTCCAATGAGTCATTATCATATTCAAGCTGTCCATCTTATTCATGAGTGGGAGGTACAGCCACAGTGCTTGACTGACAGCCTGTATAATGATGTGAGGTATAATGGTGTAATGGCTCCTCCATGTGCTTCCTGGTGCTGGCGGCCACGCCTCCTGCAGCCTGTGTATGTATATAGGAGAGATACAACAGCTACAGGCAGTCAAGTTATAGCAGAACATGTCAAGTACTTGTGTAGCTGATGTCTGTGTCTCACACATGTGTATTAGGAGGAGAGAGCATGTCAGCAGATAAGCACAGACACTAGCAATGCTTTACTATACATTACACACGGACATGAGCGGGGGGAGGAGAGGGGGGAACAGCGGTGACATCACTGCCTCTGACCATGTGACCTGCATCATTTACATAATAAAGAAAATATGATTTTATAATGATATAATGTATGAATTGACTAGATAAAGGCTGTGATGGAATCCTTCTGAGCTGCTCCAACAGGTAGTGGTGCCAGAGACCTGATGACAGGTTTCCTTTAATGCTTACACAGCACAGGCTATATACTTCGTGTAACTGCTTTAGGGTGGTGACACACATGGCGTTTTCAGATCGTTAAAAAAAGCAGATCGTTTTTTGATAATGCATGCGTTTTTGACAGGTTTGACCAATTATCTTAATTTAAACTGGTCAAAAACACAAGCATTTTTTACGATCTGAAAACGCACTAAAAGTGGCCTAAAAATGCCATGTGTGTCACCACCCTCACTTATAATTTCTTCCACTTATTTCATATTCCCTGCTCCTCCATTTGATGGAAGCTACCAGGCTGTCACCATATACACCCTGTATGTGCACTGGACAGTGTTTAATGGATATACTTGTGGGAAACTAAATGGATTTAATGCTAATTTACATTGAGAGAGAACACAAGGCATCATGGGATCTGTGGGCAAGCTAAATGGCCTCAGCCTGAGGGCATAGACTGACAGAAGTTAGTCTCCGCCCACTTCAGCTCTGGAGAGAAAGATTTTTGTCAAACACTTTCAGAACAGAAAACGCCATAACTTTAAAGAGAAAAAAAGGTGAGCACAAATTAGGTATCATTCTGTTCATTTTCAAAGCAGAATCACATACAATAATTTTATAAAATCATTATAGCTTTACAGTTACGCTTTAACCCCTAGGCGCACCAGGACGTTATAGTACGTCCCCGGGGCTAGATACTTAGCGCACGGGGACGTTCTATAACGTCCTGCTTCTGGCACCGGCTCACGAACGGAGCCGGTACCAGAAGCAGCGGCTGTCAGCTGTCTAGTACAGCTGACAGCCTGCGCTAACACCCGCGATCGGAGCCGGCTCCGATCGCGGGTGTTAACCCCTTACATGCCGCGGTCAAGCATGACCGCGGCGTGTAAGGGTGTTTGCGCTGTGGATCGGATCCCCCGTGCCGCTTACCGGGGGATCCGATCCACTTCTGGGCAGCTCCGAGGACTGGCATGTGCCCCGGAGCTGCCCGGTCTCCATGGCAGTCAGGCCCCTTCCGGGTCTGACTGTAAACTGTCTGAGCATGCGCAAGCTTGCTCAGACAGTTTACACTGCTCTACAATAAAATAGTATTGTAGAGCAGTGTATTGAACATAAACCAGTGATCAGAGCATCACTGGTTCAAGTTCAAGTATGTATAATTAAAAAAAAGTCAAAAACACTAAAGTTAATACATTAGAATAAATAAAAAATAAATGCATTAAAATATAAGCCCCTAAAATGTCATTTTCCTATAAAAACACTTAATAAAGTATAAAAAACACAAAAACACAAAAAACCCCCGCATATTTGGTATTGCCGCGTCCGTAACAATCTGTATAATAAAACAGAATCGTTACTGGACCCGCACGGTACACGCCGTAGAAAAAAAACGCAAAAACGTTCCGAAAAAAGATCATTTTTAATTAATACCCTATAAAAAAAATGCTCTAAAAAGTGATTTAAAAAATGTTATGCACTCCAAAATAAGCCCACTAAAAAGAACAACTCTTTTTGCCAAAAATAAGCCCCTAACCAGATTTGTCAGCCGAAAAATAAAAAAGTTATGCATATGAAAAGATGGTGATGCTAAAATGAACAAGATTTTCTCCAAATTGGTTTTTATTCAGTACAATTGAATAAAATACACAAAACCCCCACATATTTGGTATCCCTGCGTCCGTAACAATCTGCATAATAAAACAGAATCGTTATTAGATCCGCAAAGTGAACCCCGTAAAAAACAAAACAAAAAAAAGCTCCAGAAAAAAGATCATTTTTAATTAATACCCTATAAAAATGCTCTAAAAAGGGATTTAAAAAATGTTATGCACTCTAAAATAAGACCACTAAAAAGAACAATCCTTCTCGCAAAAAATAAGCCCTTAAACAGATTTGTGAGGCGAAAAATAAAAAAGTTATGCATATGAAAGACGGTGATGCTAAAATTAACAACATTTTTGCCAAATTACCTTTTATTCAGTAAAAATGGGAAAAAAATAAAAAATCTATATAAATGAGGTCTTTTTGTAATCGTGGCGACCCATCGAATAAAAATAATATACTATTTTTATGGTATGGTAAACAGCCAAAAAAAACCCCCATAAAAATCTTCCTGAAAAGTGATGATTTTCATTTCCTCCACCAACAAAGAGTTAATAAAATCTCATCAATTAGCCTATAGATTCCCCCAAATTACGTACCAGAAACGTGCATCTCATGTGGCAAAAGAAATAAGAACCTATAGGTCCACATTAAAAAAAAGAAAAAAATTATAGCCTGTACAATGTGACATAGCAAATCTGATCTGGATGGCGCCTCCTTCCCTTCTATGCCCGGCCGTGCGCCCATACAGCAGGTCACCACCACATATGGGGTATCCGTGTACTCGGGAGAGATTGGGTAACAAACTTTGTGGAGCCTTTATTCATTTAATACATTGTAAATGTTTAATTTTCCACCCAAAATGGGTGTATTGTGAAAAAATATTACAATTTGCAGACTGCACCTCCATTTAGTTTTAACCCCTATAAAACACGTAAAGCGTTAACAAACTTCTTAAAAGTGGTTTTTCATACGTTGAGGTGTGTAGTTTCCACAATGGGGTAATTTACGAGTCTCACTATTATTTAGGCCTCTCACGGTCAATTAGAAGTTGAGCAGGTCCATCTAATACAGGTTTTGGTGATTTTACAAAAAATGTGAAAAATGATACCTAAATTCTGAGCCTCATAACATTCTAGTAAAATATGTGGAATCTTAAAAAACCATTCCAACATAAAGCAGACATTTGGGAAATGTAAGTTATGAATTTATTTGGGAGCTATGACTATCTGCATCAAAAGTAGAGAATTTAGAATGTTGAAAATAAAGAATTTTTCCAAATTTTTGCCAAATTTTTTTTTTTTTTCATAACTAAACGCAAAAGATTTCATCCAAATTTTTAAACTAATTTGAAGTACAATGTGTCACGAGAAAACAATCTCAAAATCCTCTGGATATCTCATAGCGTTCCAAAGCTATAACCACTTATAGTGACACAGGCCAGATTTGAAGAATGGGGCCGCGTCCTTAAGGCCAAAAGAGGCTGAGTCCCGTAGGGGTTAAATACCGTCAGTATGAAGTACAACTTGTAAACAAGCCATCACACAGCTCTTTACGTGGAAAAATGGAAACACCTAATGTGAACACAGCCTAATAGCAGCACATCTCATGTCCCAGATGAAGGCTTGTAACTACTTGGCACTATCATTTTAACGAAGCTTATGATTTTAGCAGTAACCGTGCCAAACAGAAGCATCAGAATAAATCCAAGTAATCACACTATCCTGCCGTATGCCGTATACCGCGCATGACAACTACCAACAACAAAAACCTGGGAAAGCTAATCACATGATCACGGAAGCAGCGTTAGAGAACTTCCCGGCGACGTCAGTGTCACCAATTCCCGCACTATATAAGGCAGAGGCGGAAGTCTCGCGATCTCTTCCAATCTCCCAACATGGCGGTGAGTGTGAGATGAAGTGGGAGAATCCTTCCTGCTCAATCCGTCGCAATCCTCTATGTGTACTTGTATATGGAGGGCCGGCTCTCGGTTGTAGGCTGCTTACTGGCTGGCCCCTGCTTCGCCTCCGTTATGACACGTCTGGCTTAATCGGTATGGTGGATGTGATAGTAGCTTGGCCCGCGGTGTTATCATGGCTGCGCCGGGCACAGGGCATTCCATAGTAGTTAATACGTGTGTGTTACCTCTGTGAGGGGACAGCCGTGTCCTAGTGACCCCTCTACATGCATATGATTATGCCCTGTATAGGTGTCTGTGGTGTGAGCTGCATCCCCTATGTGCAGGAGACATGCCTAGACGTGCCCAGAGGAGGCCTTATAGAGACCACCTACCCCCAATAGTGTACAATGGCTCCCCTCTGCATTAACATGCTGCCAAGTGCCATCCCACACGCAGGTTACCTTGTGCTGTCAGTCTTGGTTGACTAAGGATGAGATTTGAGTGGCTAGTAGCTAAGGCGCAGTTCACACCTGCTGCGGATTTTCATGGTGTACTATGTCTTAGGAAAGTCCAATTAAAAAGAACCAGGTTGCATTAGTAGTCAGTTAACTGTATGTAGGTGCCATTCACTTTCCTTATGGTGACCCCTAGCAGTATGGATGTTGTGGTAAATGCATATGTACACAGGCTAGTGCAGTACATGTTCTGTAACCTTGTGTAGCTAGTGGACAGCTCTTACTACGATCATCATATGACTGTTTTGCTGTGTTCCAAGTGTAAAATAATCTATTCTTTTACTCTAGGAAAAAACTGAGAAGGAAAATCCTATGCGTGAGCTGAGAATCCGCAAGCTATGCCTCAATATCTGTGTTGGTGAGAGTGGTGACAGGCTGACCCGGGCAGCCAAGGTGCTGGAACAGCTCACTGGGCAGACTCCTGTCTTTTCTAAAGGTTAGTATGGGACCTGGTCTTATTCTTGATATTTCATGATCAACTAGATGCAACTTTGTGCACACTAACAGGATATCCATGCTGGTATTTACTGGCTGAACATGGCGCTGGTCCAGCCTTTGTAATTGGAAGTTTCCTTCTGCGTCAGTTAGTATTGACCACTGGCACCATGCGCAGCAGAGGAATCTTAGCAAAGTGCATGTAGTCCGGATCCTGCCTCTTCCACCTAATATTCGACTGCTTTCCCTTGTAGCTCGCTACACCGTGAGATCTTTTGGCATCAGAAGAAATGAGAAGATTGCAGTTCACTGTACAGTTCGGGGAGCTAAAGCAGAAGAAATTCTTGAGAAGGGCCTGAAGGTATGTAATACATGCTAGCAGAGCTGTAACTGTTTACTATGGTGACTAGCCTCACATAAATTGTAGAGTAGGTCCTATATCTGCTTTGTGGCATTGCTGGTCATTTTTATGGGCATAGGTGGAGCTCACCCAGGCTGTTGCTTGTGATGTGTCCTCCTCTTGCTTCTCTTCCTGACTGTCTTCATACATGTTCCCATAAACATGGATGATATTTTAATGGTGAAGGTCAGTTCTTTTGCTATGGCTTCATTAATGCAGTGTCCTCTATTCTTGTACTTGACTTATAATGGGCTTAGTAATGAGGGGATACCTGTTATGCTCTAAGGTCTATGGCTCGGCCTATGTGAGGAAAGTGGGACACCACTGTATAGATTAGTGATTGTGTTTTACGTTATCTTCTAGGTCAGAGAATATGAATTGAGGAAGAACAACTTCTCTGACACAGGAAACTTTGGCTTTGGTATCCAGGAGCACATTGATCTGGGAATCAAATATGACCCAAGCATTGGAATTTATGGGCTGGATTTCTATGTTGTAAGTATCAAGTCTGTATTACAATGGCTTTGTCATAAAGAGAAGAGAACTTGCCATTTGTGTGGGCTGTTTTAATGAGTGGAGAGATGATCAGCATGTGCCTTTTCTCGACATAAAACAGTTGTTCAAGCGCTAGATGCCACCAGAATCGGATCAAAAACCTATATTGATAACCTTTCCCAGCATTTTGTCATTTCTAGAAAATGGAAAGCCTCTTACCCCTTAGGGCGTGTTCACACGTTGCATTTTGACCTGCGTTTTCATTGCGTTTAAAACGCATATACCACAGCTGAGGGTATTTGCCTAATTACATCACTGTTAACATTTCCATTTACTAAATGCGATTTTAACGCACATGTTAACAACATGTTAATACATGTTTTGTTAACACATGTGTTAACATTGCGTTAACAAACTAATGTGATTAGGCAAATGACCTCATCAGCTGTTGTAATGCTTTTCAAACGCAACGTGTGAATGCGCCCTTAAGGACGTTATAGGCCCTCTCATAGTCGGTAAGTCTTTGTTGCATATTGCAGCAAACCCTTACCGGTAACACCCACGATCGGTTAAATTACCCAAGTGGGTCTGAAAAAAATGGTAAAAGTAAAAACATTAAACCACAAAATTCTAATCGCCCAGCTTTCCCTAGAAGTCATATTTTGTATTTTTCGGATTATAAGACGCTTCTTGCTATAGGACACACCCCAGATTTGGGCTACCAAAAAAAAAATGTATTTTACTCCAATTAAAATATCCCTGTTGCTCGCACTAAAGCACAGCACACAGCTCTGCAATACACACAGAAACCCCCCCCCCCCTTATTTTCCCATATTCCCCTTCTTTCCCTGTTCCAGGGCAGCCTGTCCCCATTCTTGGCAGTATGTGGTGATGTAAGAAGCATGTGATCAGTAGGACACCTGGGAGAGCAGTGCGGAGCCTCTCCTCTCTGGGAGATGGGGTGCAGCTCTATCAGGGCATCAACCGATCTCCATTACAGTGGTCAGGAGGGTCTGGCAGTGCTGGATCCTCTTGACCTTTGGTCAATTAGACTAGGGCACTTTTTAGCAAGATTTTTTTTTCTTGCTTAAAAGTGCGTCTTATAGGCCAAAAAATATAAACATTTGGTATTGCCGCGTCCGAAAATGCCCGATCTATCAAAATATAATTTTTTTCGCTGCGTTTAACTTAACGGAAAATGGTGCCTGAAGTCGAAAATGCCACATTTTTCCATTTTGAAAAAAAAAATTCAATAGTCATCAAAAGGCAAGTCCAAAAATGCTAGCATTGAAAACACTATTGGTCACAAAAAATTACACCCACAGCTCCTGTGCACCACCAGTTTGAAAGTTATTGGTGCCAGAAGATGGCAAAAAAAAAACTTGTACAGGAGGGCTTAATTTTTGTAAATGTGTGAAAACCTTATAAAACCTATACAAACCTGTTATCCCCGTGATCGCACCGACCCAAAGAATGGTGTCATTTGGGGCGCACAGTGAAGGCCGTAAAATCCAAGCTCACAAGGAAACGGTTACACGGCATGGAATATTAAACACTGTCAAAATGAAGTGCGATTTGCTGCGCAGAAAACAAGCCCTCATAGATTTTTGTGTAAAAATAAGTTACAGAATTTTTGTGCGGGGGGTGGAAGTTGAAAAACAATGGGTCAAGTCATTAAGGGGTAAAAGAGAACCTGTCATCAACAATTCGCCTATTATACCACTACCAGAATGCTGTTGTACCACCTAGTTTTTGTTTCATATCTCAGTGTGGTGGTATCATCATGAAAAATCGACTTTGCAGTGAGCTGTAAATGGGTTGTATAAAGTCGAGGGGGAAAGTTTAACACTGAAATCAAGGTGCATCGGACTATGGGAGATCTGGTTGTAGGACCGTCAATTACAATGGATGGGCTTTCTGAGGAAGAGAGCTTGACTTCAGTTTTAGTCTCTGCCTCCTTGACTTTAAACAACCAACTTGCATCTCACTTCAAAATAGATTTCTGGATGATGCCACCATACTAGGTGCTGAAAGAAACATAATTTAGAAGGTGTTGAGTGCTTGACAACATACTGGTAGTGGTTTATTTGGTCAATTTCTGCTGACTGGTTCCCTTTATGGACCAGGCCACTTAATTATTATTATTATTATTATTATTATTATTATTATTTTATTATTATTATTATTATTATTATTATTTTATTATTATTATTATTATTATTCTTATTCTCCTGGGCTTTAAAAATCCATAACTTTTTTTCCAGGTACATAGCTGGAGGAGGGCTTGTTTTCTGTACCAATTGTACTTCTAAAAACAGCATTTCATATTCCATGCCCGTCACTGGGAACCTGAACCCTATGAGGGGGGGGGATCCCCTCTAGGGATTCCAAGCAAGTTTAGAAATCAACTCTAATGCTTTTTTAATATGAAAACAAATGTGTACAGTGAGTGGAAAAGTACAATTGGAGCCATTAGGTAATAGAACATTTTCTGAAATGTTGATTGTAAACAACCTGGAATGGAGAAAAGGATGCATGAGATGGCATACGGTACTTAAGCTGCTTAGCTGCCTAAAGGGGTTTTCTAGGGTTAGAAGGTTGATCTATCAAAGGTAGCCCATTGACTTCTTATTGTAGGAGGCAAGTAGTTTGAGGGACCTACATTGCCCTAAAGAACCCTTTTTTATCTTAGCCCATCTGCCATGTGACCATGCTGCAGCTTGGTTCCATCCAAATGAATGGAGTTGTGAAAACTGTACAGCCACTATAGTTTACTGCCAATTTTACCAGTAAATGGAGCTTTACTTGTCTGGCATATATTAAGTGGTTGTCAATATTAGGACCCTGGAATACCCTCCTAAATGTAGTGCCTTACATGTGGCATTTTGGCTCCTTGTGATTTTCAGTAAGGGTGGTCCTTAATCTAAATTTTAAATGCATTATCCTCACTTTGGTTTTACTCCACTTTTGGTGCTGCTTCACGCACAGTAGCTTTCTGAAACTAAAACATAACTCTCAGCAACCTGGACTTGTATATAGTAACATAATGGGGTAAAGTGAATTGTATTTGGGGGGGGGGGGGGGGGGTAGATGGCTCTCAAAATTTTTGACATGGCTAAGGGTGTAGTGGGGAGGTCATGGTGATTTGGAAAATAAAGCACCCACAGGTCCATATCCATATGGTCCAGTGGGGTTTAGTGTACTGCACATGCACTTGAAGCACTGTACCGCGGAGGGACTTTGGCCAATTTGGGACCCTAAACCACCACTATGTAAGGACCTATGGATGGTTTAGTGTCCCTAATTGCATGACAGGTCATTTAGGCTGCCGGGCAGAGAAATTTTTGGCTGCAAGTGGATTTTTTTTCTACCACAATGGTCCATTCATGTAAATCGATTGAAATGCTTGGCTTCAGTTTATATCCTCACTGGAATCTTTGGACCAGGAGTTAAACTTGATTTAAGGTTTAAATAAAGTTTGGTTTGGGTGCATTTTTACTATCAGACGCAAGTCTTGGTGCTTCAAGATGGAATAGTATCTTGATTCAATGTGTTAAGCAATATTAATTTTCATATCTACAGGTTCTTGGGCGCCCTGGATTCAGCATTGCTGACAAAAAGCGCAAGACTGGCACCATTGGTGCAAAGCACCGAATTGGTAAAGAGGAAGCCATGCGCTGGTTCCAACAGAAGGTGAGCCTAGATTTTGTAAAGGGACCCCTACATTTATACTTGGGTAAAACAAAATTACAAACTTTCATTATCTAAAAGTAAATCAGCTTTACCTTGTGTTTACCCACTGCTACCTGTCTTATGTTCCCAATCTTCACTCCTTCCGACCGGTCCACATCACTTTCACTGACTGTTTGCAGAGCTGCCTTATATTTAGGCCCCTTTTTCTCATTCTGGAGGGGGACTTTGACTAAAATCCTCAGGTCTAAGAGCACACACATGCTCCTGATGTCATCTAGATAAAAAGTTAATTTCGGTTGGCTGTTAATTTCTGTGTTGCTGACACGTGCAGATCCCTGCATCATAGCTGAACAAGAGTGCTGTATAAAATACTGGTCAGAAATGGCTAGATATGAAAGCTGTAGCACAAAATGAGGACACATTGTAAGAGCCAAACTTCTTAATGTGAACGTTTGTTGGAATAACAACTTTCACAGGGCTGCAGATGAAGCTTTCTGACTGAAATGAGAGAAATTGTCAGTAGACAACATTAACTGCAATTTGATGCCAAATGATAGCAATACATAGTGACAAATTATATTAAAACAATTTGAGAAATGCACTGCTTTAAAGTTCTTTTCACTTTTGCTCATTTTAGTTACTGAAATGTATAGGAATAGGTAATATTCTGTCACTCTGTCACTAAACTAAAAAAAATAAATAAATAAATATGCTGATTACAATAACTCAAATCGGTCTGAAACACTGGTGATAAACTTGGTCTGGTCCTGAAGGTGTTAACCCTTTCCCAAACCTTGACCTATCTACATCGTGATCGCAAGGGAGATCATAGCATGATCCCGTAGTATGCAATTGGAGGAATTGATCGTTGTTATGGCAGCCCTGAGGACTGACAATGCAGCTGTCAGCCTATTTGACTCTGTATTGTGCTGCAATAAATTAGTCATTTGCATTATAATTTGATCACTTGTTCATTGTAACGCTAAAGTCCCCTGATGCCTAGAAAAAGTTTAAAAAAAAAATTCACATCAGACCTAATAAAAATTGCATAACGTGATCAAAAAGTAACATTTACCCCCCAACCACAAAGTACAGCTTGTCCTCCAAAAAACAAGCCCTAAAAGGGCTAGAAACCAGAAAGTTATGCCCATTAATAACAATCCTCTGAGGTATTCCCATATTGGCAATCAGTTTGTACCCTATAGATGCCTTGCCTTTAGCTAAAACTGAAGAACCTGATTGTTTATCCAGTAACAATAGTGAGTTGGTAGGTGACTGCTATGAAGTTCTGAAAGTCCATACATGACATGTGTCCACTTGCTGCCAGCTAATAATGCTATGATCTTTAGAACTATTCTTAATTGAAATCTACCATCAAAATCAAAGCATGATAAACCATGGTTGACTGTAGATCCAGGCACACTGACTGTGGTAGTCTTGTAATTTTGGTATCCTTTTAAAATTAACTTTATTTCACCATATCTGTCATCTGACTTTAGACTGTTATACTCGCCCTCCTTTGCTTCCTCAGCACTTGGGCTACCCTAGCAGGAAGTGCTCACTGCACATCAGGCTAATTAGCATAATTGGTGTAGTCTATTTGAATGTTTTTGCATTGCAATAAGATTTATAGATTAACTTTTCTAACCGACATATCATTTTTTTTTTTTTTCTTTTTCAGTATGATGGAATAATCCTCCCTGGAAAATGAGCTGCGTCAGTTTATATAAAATAAAAATTTTCTGCTGAAAAACCTTGTGCTTTGTCTATTTTTCAAGTGGGCTAGTTTTCATGCCATCCTGCCAGGCAAATTGCTTGGCAAGCTCCATATAGAAAGCTGAATTGACTGATTATGTGGAGCAAGGCATGATGTTGTGCCCTGTGCATTTTGTAAGCCTGCTAGTCTGTAGCCTACAAGCTTGAAGATATAGTTGTAGTGCAAATTTGCATAAATAAAACATGGGGGATAACCTCTTCTTGCAGGATCTTCAATGTTATCATGTGTATGATTACCAGCTTTTCTTGTTAGTGGGCATTATCTGTAGTAATGCCTGTGGTATTGAGGGAGTGGCACAGCAGCCATGCTATTACTGTAAGGCATACAAGCAACAGACTGCATGGCTATACATTGTCTCCTGGCTGCACACGTTGTAAGTATTGTACAATTTCATTATTTTACACCACAAATCTGAAGATGTTGCTGTGAACACATCCTAATGATGGAGCTGGTTTTAATCCTTATAGAGATAAATGTACTGATTTTAATTCGGGAAATATTCGCATAAACAAAGACCTGGCTCCCGGGTCCTGTCCTATTCCTGTAGGCATCGGCCTTCCCCTCTGACCTGCACCAGGGGAATGGCTCCTACATGTGAGCGCCTCACACCATAGTAACCCCCTTCCCTGCAGAGGCTCAGGGAGCCGGTAATTGAGGGGCTCTCGGCCACCAGGGGAGGCGGCATGTGTAATGGGAGAAGACGCAGCTGAGAAGCTGTACAGCATGAACGAGGCGGTGACGTGTGGCAGCTATTTGCCAGTACTTAAGATGGTGGCGCTTGGTGTTCCTCATACGTCACTATCCAGCATATCCGCTTCCTTAAGGCCGGAATTCTGATGGCGAACCCTCTGTGGAAGGAAAGTAGCTGAAGGAGTCTTCCGGTCTCGCACCTGCCAGATCTAAAGATGGCAGACTCCGTGGTGGAAGTTGTGGAGAAGCTGCAGTCTAGACTCTCGCCCAGTGCTGAATCTAAGAAGGTAGGTTAGTAGGTGGCAGTCGGGGAACACGCGGTAACGCTGTTCTACGTGGCCGAGGGGGCCTGTGCTGGGGGGGGCGCTGCCTCTGTACACGGTGCGACCACCGCCATATGCCTGCTGAGGGGGCACAGCTCTGGTTATCGGGGCTTAGAATGGGCTGCGCATGATGTGACGAGCTTACTATATTGGAGTCATGCTGCCACGGCCAGACCCTCGCCCCACTTTATTGTCCCCCTGTAAGGACTTGGCAGGGACCAGGTATACTGTACTAGTGACCTGACTGTCCTCTTTACTTCTACATAAATAACATCGCGGCTTCCATCTTGTATGAAGGTTAACCATCATATAATTATATATGTAACCAGTGTCCATAGCCAGATATGAAGGTCCTCTCCATACATCAATCTTATCACCATTACTACACACAAGCCATATTCAGCTCTGTAACATGTAGTGAATCTGAACTTCAACCTGCATCTGGCCATAAACATTTAGATATGTCTATGGAATATAATGCAGGTCTATTAGGGAATTTTCTTCACCAGCCCCCACTGCAAACAACGTTTAGGTTGGGGCAGGTACGCCATGTACCATAGTATATCATGAAAACCTAAATGGCAGCTCAACTTACTGTACAGCATAAGGTTAGATTTGTCAATGTCCCTTGTGGATGTAGCCATTGTGACAGCCCTGGGGTTTCTCTTCCAAAACTTCTACCATTTTGGGAGTAGTTGATTGTTTTCTACAGTCGTGGTTTTAATAATTGAGCACCCAATCATAGAACAGGTGATCATTTCTTTCATAGGTATCTACCATCCCTTCTGCTCAGCCACTTGCAGTGGTCACTGGCAATCCAACAAGAACTGTTTCCAAAACACAGCTCATTCAATGCATTGGCACCCTGTTACAATACCAAGCACAGCCACCATACTGTGTTTTGTCAGTATGTGAAGTCAGTAAACCAAACTTGCATCTCCAACTCCTCAATTTCCTGAGCTTTACTCCAGCTCCACCAAAATGGTGACTGACTCCACAGTCCTGTTTTCCTGGTCCCTCTAGCACTGCTTGAGATAAATGCAGGTATTCCTTCCAAGCACCTTATTTCTCTAATCTATAGCAGAGGAGCTTCACTTCTGAGCATGTACATAAAGTGAAGCACACATTCATCTCAACTAAAAGAGGGGATTAGGGGTGCATATGCCACGCTGACAGGCCACATGCAGCCTGTCAAGCCATGAGTTGCGGTCCAATGAGAACTTAATTGATGGAAAAGTTCATTGGTGCAAGAGGCTTGGTAGTTGAGTGCTACTGAAAACCTGGTTGTATGTCTGTCAGGGCCCATAGGAGAAGACCCAGGAGTGGTAAGTACTTGTGATCTGTACTGTACTGCTCTAAGGTCCTCTCCTGCTCTGGGTCCTGATGCAGCCACATACAACTTGCAGAGTGGCACATGGAGCAGGTAAGCTGCTGCTGTGTGGTGCAGGGAGGCGATGGGGAACCAGGAAAGGAGATAATTTATCCTTTTTCCTGTCTGTTCTGGGGGTCTCCAGTATTGTAATCTGCTCTTGGGATCTTGAGTATCAGTATTTGTGTTCTGGTGGTTTCCAATATTGTTTAGTCTTCTGTGGGGGTCTCCAGTACTATTATGTGCTCCGAATTTGGTTTCTGGTGTGGTATTTATATTTTCTGGTGTAGCATTTTGTTCTTTACTGTGGTGTTACTCAAAAAAAAGGAGGGCCTTTATGTGTTTGCAGGGATTCTTGACTCAATATTTATTACTAATTTGCCACTGGCAAACTAGATTACCCATATCCAGACACAGGAAAGTGTAATTAAAACATAACTTTTAATTAGTATCTGATAATATGGACAGTTCTTATAGCGATTCGCATTACTGGGTGCTCAAACTCTCCTTTGTATGGATATGGGTAATCTAGTTTGCCAGTGGCAAATTTGTAAAAAATTACTGTGGTGTTGGCGCTTATAGGGTGCTGGTTACTGATGCAGCCCCTTTAAAGTTGAGTGGTATGACAATTTAGCCCTTGGACCAATAAATGTTGCCCTGGCATAAATCCTTAGATAAGGAATAGAAGAGACATTCAAAGGAAATGTTGACACTTTTTTATGCTTGTGGAGTTGGTCCATTTTATCACGACTCTGACTCCACTGCCGTGGTTGGTGGGAAATTAAAAAGTTGCATTGCAGTCTCTTATAGCCAAGTTTGGTAGCAACTTTCTCCAATTCTCTACACTTCTGATTCTTGGTTGAGACCTGGGTACATTTAGTGGCGTCTGCAAAAATGTATACAGGTTGGGTCTCTGGGAGCGGGAGAAAAAGCTACCCCATGCCCGGTAGAAAATTAGCATATTAGATAAACGGTACATTAGGTTAGAAATTGTTATAGGGTTAAGAAGGATAATTTAGGACATGAATGGGAACCTACTTTCAGATCTACCTTAATAGGTACATTCCTGATGGTAGGTTTCCTTTAAAAGATATATTTTATATTTTATAATTTTTATAGTACACCGGGTGCATGGAGAGCCCTCTCCATAGCCTGTGTCTTTGCTGCATATTGAAGAAAACACTTACCGGTAACCCTGTTGATCGCCGCCGGCAAAGCTACCAGTGGCTTAAAAAAAAATGGGGGTGCCGCCATCTAGGTCAAGTTTGTCGCTCCCCGTGAGGCGGCGATCGGTTGGCATGACAGCCTCGGGTGTTCCAAGTTTTAACCATTCATTACAATATGCAATAATATACCCCCCTTTGTCTAGAACTGATGTAAATAAACCGTAAAAATCACAAATGCATTAGGTATCGCCGCGTCCGAAAATGGCCAATCTATCAAAATATAATAACGGATTTTCACTGCGTTTAACAACATAATGGAAAATGGTGCTCAAATTTGAAAATGCCACTTTTTTGCCATTTTGAAAAATATAAATAAATCAATAAAAAGTGATCAAACAATGTTAGCAGTCAAGATGTCACACAAAGCTCCTTACACCGAAGTATGAAAAACTTATTAGCGCCAGAAGATGGCAAAACAAAAAAATTGTACAGGTTTTAATTTTTGTAAATGTATGAAAACATTATAAAACAAATATGGTATCCCCGTGATTGCACCAACCCAAAGAATAAAGTAGACGTGTCATTTGGGGTGCACAGTGAAAGCCGTAAAATCCAAGCCCACAAGAAAACATCGCAAATGCGGTTTTTCACCATTTTCACTGCATTTGGAATTTTTTTTTTTTTTCCGCTGCACAGCATGGAATATTAAATATCACTATGAAGTACAATTATTGATTTTTGATGGTGGGGAGTAAAAAATGGAAATGAAAAAATAAAAAAAAGGGCCTTGTCCTTAAGGGGTTAATTTGGAGATGCTAAATTCAGTTTCCCTATTCTGTATTGGTTGGTCTATTGGATGTTAGAAGGTTTATAGTTTTAGTAGCAAGTTCATACATTTTTCAAGAGATTTAAAAAAACTACATTTTTGGTGAGCAATTCAGTTTGGAAGCGCCCTATAAAAGCTTATGTACTATATACCCCCACAAGTATCACTGTTTTATGAACCTAATATCTCAAACTTGTCATCCGTACAATAGAAAGCCCCAAGAAGCGACACCATTTTGGAGACTACACCCCTCAAAGAATTTAGGGTTGTGAGCATTTTAACCTCCGACATGCTGGTCAAAATGTAATACAAAGTAAATAGTGCAGAGCAAAAATTGCATTGTTTTCTCATATATGCCATTTTAGTGCCCCTTTAGACAAACATCATGCAAATATCATTCATCGGGTTGTCTCGAGTATGACAATAACCCACATGAGGCAACAATCTGTGGTGGGCACACAGCAGGGCTGAGAAGGAAAACTGCTAAATTTAGCTTTTTGAGCTCTGTTTTCACAAGTTTGGATTTGGAGTGCCATGTCATGTTTGCAGAGCCATAGAGGTACCAGTACAATAAAAACCCCTGAGAAGTGAAACTACACCCCATTTTGGGGGGTTGTGGTGAGCATTGTAACCCCAAACATGCTGGTCAAAATGTAATACAAAGTGATTTTTTTTCTCAAATATGCCACTGCAGTGACAAATGTATTTTTCCCAACTCATGCCACTAGGGATAAACACATCAAAAATCATTCTGCGGGTTATTCCGGTTAGGGCAATACCCCATGTGTGGCAATAAACTGCAGGATATGCACACGGCAGGGCTCAATAGGAAGGGGGCGGAATTTAGGTTTTGGAGCTCCATTTTCACTAGATTAATGTTGGGGGTGCCCCTGAGGTACCAGTACAATAGAAACCCCACAAAGTGAAGCCATTTTGGAAAGGGCACCCCTCAAAGAATGTTTCTAGGGTTTTGTGAGCATTATAACCCCTAAGATGATGGCTCAAATAAGTGAATGGTGCAGAGTATAAATTGCATTGTTTTTCTCAAATGTGCCATGAAATCAGCCCAACTCATGCCACTGGGGGCAAACACCCCAAAGATCTTTGAGGCTTATTCATGGGTATGACAATATTCATATGTGGCAATACTCTGCAGGATGAAGACAGAGCAGGGCTCAAAAGGGAATAACTGGCATTTGGTGCACAGACATGTTTTTTTTTTTCTATTTGGCACCATTAAGCATTTGTAGATGCCAATAGGGACCAGTACAGTAGCACCCCCTAAGAACTGACCGTAAATTTATTCAGGGGTATAGTTAGCATTTTAACCCCACGGGTGGACTCAAAATAAAATGCATAATGGATAGTACATAGTAAATAATACTCATTATGTCATATTGTGCCCAGCTTTTGTCATAGGAGACACCCCAAAAATCATGATGCATGTTCTCCCGGGTACAGCAATACCCCACATGGGGCAATAATCTACAGGCTGGGCACATGGCAGGGCTTAGAAGGGAAGGTGCAGCATGAAGCATGATGTATAAGCTGTGCATAGTACATCAGGGTAAAATCTACATCTAAAGGTCGAGGGATGTGTGATAAATACGGAAGCAATTTTTCATACATAGTCCTGGATTTTCTGAGAATGTTTCACAATGGTAAATGGTGTCCTTCCGAAAGCTTCTTTTGGAGCACCCCCTTTTTTTGTGTCCTTCCATTGCTGGCAGTTCGGGGAACTTCTGGAAAGTGCTGCCCTGGTACAATACATGTTGTGGTCTCACTTCCAGAAGTGCTGACACTCCCCCCTTCCTGGTCTCCAAAAAGAAAATACTAATAACCACCTTTTTAAAGGGAACCTACCACCACAAATCTACCTATAAAGGTAGAACTGGTGGTAGGTGCATCAATGGGACGTGAGGATAGCCCTTTTAAGGGCTAATCCTCACGTCCCCGCACTTTTTTAGTAACTTTTATCAAACTTTTATGCTAATTTTATTATGCGGCTACTGGGGTGTGGAGTAGCCGCATCTGAGGTTACACGAGGCGGCTACTCCACGCCCCGGTAGCCTCTTTTCTCCTCCTACTTACCATTTTCGGCCCGTAGCTGCACGCCCTCGTCCGACGATGTTGCAGTCTGCGTCTGTGCAGCCCTGGCTTCGGAGCAGTGACCGCGCGGGCGCGGGCCTGCTGTTCTGCGCATGCGCAGACTGCATGATCGTCGGACGAGGGCGCGCAGCTACAAGCAGCTGCGCGCCGAAGATGGTCAGTAGGAGGAGAAAAGAGGCTACCAGGGCGTGGAGTAGCCGCCTCGTGTAACCTCAGATGCGGCTACTCCACGGCCCAGTAGCCACATAATAAAATTAGTTACTAAAAAAGTGCGGGGACATAAGGATTAGCCCTTAAAAGGGCTATCCTCATGTCCCATTGATCCACCTACCACCCGATCTACCTTTTATAGGTAGATTTGTGGTGGTAGGTTCCCTTTAAATTCCAGGAAAGTTCCCCTCTGGCCTGCACATAGATGTAACATGTAAGAATTATATAGTGCTATCTGCATGATGTGCAGGGCCAACTTCTTGTACCACACCCTTGATTTTCCGCACGGTGTTGTATGGCTGTAGCACCTGGTCCGACAAGTCCACCCCTCCCATGTACTTGTTATAATCCAGCATGCAGTCCGGCTTGGGGGTTTCTGTACTGGTACCTCGTACTGGGACAGGGGTGCTGATGTGCCCATTTATTGTGGTTGATACAAGGACCTCTCTCTTGTCCTTGTACTTATCACACAATACAGAGTCGCTGCATAGTGCCCTGCTCTCGTGCCTTTTAATTTTTTGCCCAAGCAGCAACTTATAGAGACCTCTCTGATTTCTGCGTACAGTGCCGCATGCCGTAGTATTTCTGGAAGTGAGGCTCTTGAACAGAAAGGCTCTTGTAGTAATTGTCCA
This sequence comes from Engystomops pustulosus, assembly GCF_040894005.1. Taxonomy (NCBI): domain Eukaryota; kingdom Metazoa; phylum Chordata; class Amphibia; order Anura; family Leptodactylidae; genus Engystomops; species Engystomops pustulosus. Next base: position 133,350,041 of record NC_092412.1, read on the forward strand.
AGTGTAGGTGGTACCCTGGTCCAGCAGTGGGTGCACCAAATCCCACACCATCTTCCCTGTAACACCCAGGAGGGGGGGGGGCATTCTGGGGGCACAATAGTGGAGTCCTTCCCTTCATATACCTTGAACTTGTAGGTATACCCAGATGTGCTTTTGCACAGCTTATACATCTTCATGCCATACCTTGACCTCATATTGGGCAGGTACTAGCATAATTGAAGTCTCCCTTTAAATTGTACCAGGGACTTGTCTATGACCACATTTTTCGGGGGGTGGGGGTATATGCCTGAGAAAACTTGGCACTAAAATGGTCTAATATGGGCCTGACCTTAAACAAACGACAATAACATCTCTGGGTGGGCACTGTGTGTTGTCGGTGTTATGCAAAAACTTCAGCGCATCCTGCTCATCGCCTTGTGGAACATGGGGGTGTGGTACAGTATGTCTGTGCTCCAGGAGTCCCTGATCGATGGCTTCTTTACAAGCCCCATAAGGAGTATTATTCCCCAATACTTCTGCATCTCTGCTGCAGTGACAGGGGTCCACCTGTAGGGTTGTGCATGAAATGAAGAGGGGTTCTGGACAATATGCTGTGCAGCGTAGAGATTGGTCCTCACTAAAATAACCTTCAATTAGAGGTTATTTCAAAAAATGTTCCTGTGTGAAGATAATTTCCCATAAATGTAGTGATATGGTCCCTTAGAAACGAGATGGCTTCCTCGGATACGGCCACCTCTGCTGGAGAGATTGCACAAAGAAACAAAAAGTTTTTGTATATGAAATGTCCGGGAGTTACTGCAGGTCCCACAGCCGTCATGTGGAAATGATAGCTGAATACAGGAGGTCAGACAGGTCTCAATAGTGCATGTCAGGCCGCTGCTGCCAGAGTGCATGGTGGTCGTATCCGAGGAAGCTATTTGGTTTCTAATTGACCATATGACTACATTTATGAGAAATTATCTTCACACAGGAACATTTTTTTTAATAACATCCAATTGAAGAAATGTTTATATATGGCAAATGCATTTAATTAAATGTAAATGCCCTGATGGGAATACCCCATTAAACCTATTATACCCTTGTTCTTAAGATTAAAAGGGCTTAACAATTATGCAAATGAGCCTGAGGGGCTCCTTCTTTTGGAACAAAACATGGAATAAGAAGTTAAAAGAGCAGATCCTGTCAGAAGGGGCACATACCAGTATGTCATTGTGCTTGGTTTACAATCCTTCATCCTGGTGGTAGATGTGCTCTCAAGTAACATTTAAGACCATCATATCTGTTTGCAGATGTGTATTTGAGGTCTTAAGTTGCACTTCTTGCAATGTCCCAGTGTAATTTTTTCACACGTTCGACATGTACAACTGGAAAGCTCCCAATGTAAACACGGAACATATACGGTCAGACAAGGTCAAGAGAGTGTCCTTATACTGTCTGATCAGTATACTTACAATGGAGGAAAAAAAATAATGTGAAAATTGGATGATGGTAAATTTTAATTTTAGTGATTAGTGCCAGGCAGCTGCTTAAAAGGAACACAGAAGAGCGGACTAGAACAAAGATTACTCAGTTTAGAAAAAAGATGGCCTCATTACAATGAATGAATGGGCAGTACAATCTTTTTATACCTCGGCCTGTGACCAGGACAAGGGGGCATCCTCTACGCCTAGAGGAGAGGCGATGCTACCATCATCATAGACAAAGGTTCTTTACTGTGAGCCTATGGAACTCTTTGTTACAGGAGGTTGTTATGGTAGATACTTTTTACATGTTCAAGAGAGGCCTGAATTACTTTTTTGTGAACAAAAATATCACAGGTGATTGGAAGAAAAACCATTTATTTCTTAAAGGTTGGACTTGATGGACCTGTGTCTTTTTCCAACCTTATTTAATACTAGCTGTAGCCCCCGGTGTTTCCCTGTATAGTAAATAACTGGTCTCAGTGTCCCACAGATGATGTAAGTGTCACAATTGAAAACATATCACCTCACACATAAGCTGCCCTATACTACAAATGATAATGGCAGATTGATATTCCAGTAACAGCCAGAACTGCAGTCATCTGAGATGTTCAAACGGTGGATAGATGATTGCAGCTCTGGAGGTGCCTGGAGTATATATTGACATGGATAAGACTGCAGCACTGGATGGAACAAAAGTATCACAGATGATATAAGCATAGGAATTGAGAAAGTTTGATCACATATTACCTCACGCAGATTGATACTCCTATCACAGCTGCAGTCATCTGAAATGATATAATGGTAGATAGATGATTGCAGATCTGGATGTTACTGAAGTATCACATAAGCAGCATATAACAGATAACATACAACCTCACACATAAGCTGCCTTATACTAAGAATGATAGCTGTATATTGATACTTAGGTCACAGCCAGAGCTGTAGCCATCTGAGATGATCTAATGGTAGGCTGATTATTGCAGCTTGGGATGTGACTGAAGTATCATATTACATATTATCTTGCAATATTACTTAGCTTTAGTGTATTGTAGGTTAAATCAGTGATTTTCAACCAGTGTGCCGTGGCACACTAGTGTGCCGCGACACATGGTCGGGTGTGCCGCGGGGAAAGTTCCCCAAACTATGGTGCCCCCTGTGTTTTGTTTCCCGGCAATGCGCAGCGATGTAAAATGAGAAATACTATAGTCATGAGGCTGGAGTACTACAAGTACTATCTCATATGAGTATATGCGCTGGCACTTGTACTCTGGCCTCATGGCCATAGTACTTCTCATAGTACCCCTTTATTTTGCAGTACCTTATATACTCGAGTATAAGCCTAGTTTTTCAGCACAAAATTTGTGCTCAAAAACCCTAACTCGGCTTATACTCGAGTCAACTAAAACATAAAGACAAAACTCATCTTTCTGACGTCACCCGTAGGTCCTCTTCTGTCTGAGACAGTCGAGGACCTACAGGGGACATTGGAAAGATGAGTACAGTGTTATTTTTTTTCCTACTACAGGGGCTGGGCAGGCTGTATGCTACAGGGGCTGGGCAGGCTGTATGCTACAGGGGCTGGGCAGGCTGTATGCTACAGGGGCTGGGCAGGCTGTATGCTGCAGGGGCTTGCAGACTATATACTGGGAGGCTGTAACCAATGCATTTCCCACCCTCGGCTTATACTCGAGTCAATAGGTTTTCCCAGTTTTTTGTGTTGAAATAAGGGATCTCGGCTTATACTTGGGTCGGCTTATACTCGAGTATATACGGTATATGAGCCACATAATAATCAGCACCATAAACTAAAAACAGGGAGAAACTGAGAACTGTTGAGGAAGAGGTTTCACACTCACTCACTGAGTGAGTAAAATAAATTTAGAATCTATATTATTAACTATATATAATATGACTGTTTTAGTGTCATTTTGTGCTATTTTGGTTGGTGGTGTGCCCCAGGATTTTCTAAGTACAAAAAGTGTGCTGCGGCTCAAAAAAGGTTGAAAACCACTGGGTTAAATGGAAAAGAGCAGGGAGAAAATTTCAATTCTAAACCTAGTCTAACATTTCCTCAGTCACAGGAAGCGGATATACAAAATTTGGTGACTGTAAATGTCATGGTGCATATTCCTTTAGCGGACATACACACACACTCCGTTTTATATATTAGATGATATAGATGATATTTGCTCCAGCTGCAAATTTTGGAACAGGTCCCATTCTTGTCTGTTTTTTGTGGCTGCTGCAGATTACCATTTGCACTAGTCGGTCTCACAAGCCTCTCATTCCGTGTGCTGGCATTTTCTGTGATCTTTACTGGCAGGAGTGGACCAGAGATTTTACACATGCGCCACCAAAAGACAAATCTTTATATATAGAAGAATTCGGCTACTTTGAACTTTGGGTGAAATTGTAAACAACAGTGACCATGATGGTTAATTTTTTTCTACTTTTTTACAGCTGCTGAAGACATTGAAGAGATTAGCTGAGCTGCCAATTACTGTTGATATTTTAGTGGTAAGTTTATTACTGTTACCAACTGGTATGTAGATTATATAAACCCCACAGTAAATATTAGTTTAGTTTGGTGTTTCCACCTTTGCATAATTTGTGAAACAAGTTACAACACTATGCTAGATCTGTTGTACAATGTATCAAAACTGTGTATGAGCCTCAGATGCTTCGCATGAAGCTCGAACTAATTATTATTAATGGTAAATTACAAAAACACCTATTTCAGGTAACTACTGTCCTGCTCTGTTACCATAGTAATGATGTGTATAACTGCCATAGCTGCACATTACTTCACTGAGATGGGTATCAACACAACACTGGCCATATTGGATGCACTGCAACCAACCCACTACAGCCAAACATAAAGGTGATCACATGACCTGACCAGGCAGGTACAGCAGCCATCTTCTGTCCTGTGTCTCCTCCACAGCGACAAAATCAATGGACTGATTAGCCTCTTTGCTCTCCATGGCATACGATTACGTATGTGCCGCTCTCCATGGCATACTATTATATATGTGTCGCTCTCTGTGCCATAAGAGTATGTCATAAACCCTATGACTGTTCAGCTTTGGTGAAGAGCTGAACCGTCATTGAGAAACACAGGGTTTCAGCGGCAATCTACCACTGATATCCCCATGAGCTCCGTTCACAGGTGTCAACCCTCTAAATGCCACTGTCAACGTGCCCACAGCATTTTAAAGCCTGCTGGCAGATTCCCTACTTGAACGGTGCCCCTGAAGCGTTTTTGGGGGGTCCAATCGGTGCTACTGTTGTGAAGTACAACTTGTTCTGTAAAAAAACAAGCTCTCAACCTTCTCTCTAGATAAAAATATAAGACCTATACCACTTGGAAAATAGTAATGCCAAAATTTTAGATTTTTTCCCCACAATAGGTTTTATTCTACAAAATTAGATAATTTGCTACTGCATAAGATGTTACTTATGGTATACAGTGACTTGCTGTTTTCACTACAACCAACCCCCCCCCCCCCCCCCCCAACCACCACACACAAAAGTTTATCACTTTTCAGGAATATGGCATAGACCCTAAAAATAGTATCACTGAAGAATACATCTAAACCTGCTAAAAGTATAAAAGTAAGCCCTCCTATGGCAACATGAATGGCTAAACAAATATTTTATAGCTGAAAAAATTGCTCCCATGAACCATCTAAAATTCTTTAGGGCAAAACTGGCTAATGCATGACCCTTCTTCCCTTATGCATTTTGCTGTGCACCCATGCAACAAGTAACGGCCACATGTGGTGTGTTTCCATACGTTTGGGAAATTGCATAACAAATTTTAAGATGGGTTTTCTTTTTATCTTTTGTGCATGTGTATATTTTAGAGCTAAATTAACTTATTACTGACAATCTAAATTGCACCTCCATTTTGTTTTTAATTACTATGATGATTTCAAAGGGTTAACAAAGTTCCTAAAAGCTTGAGGGGTGCAGATTTAAAAATGGGTTGTTTTATAGGGGTTTTTTAATATTATATATTTCAAATCTCAATAAAAAGCAATAATGATCCCCAAAAAAGTCAATTCTGAAATCTACTGAAAAAAAGAATATTGAATGGCGTAAACTAAGCCGACTAATAGGAGGTGCAAAGTACGACTAGACAGTCTAAAACTAGGACAGATTTATCATCCAGCAACAGACCCTTACATGAATCTTGTGCAGCATGAGACTGTCTAGTCTAACTCTGCACTCTCTTACCTTAGGACACTTTATAAATATGCCCCATTCTATACACACAATATTTTGTAGTTTTTGAAAACATTAACAACAATGCTTCTATAAAGTAAATATTACTTATAAATGACCTTTTACTAAACACTGGGCGGTAGTCTTAAAGGGGTTATCCGGGCGGGGGAGGGCTATTTAAAAATAACAAATGTGTACTTACCTCCTCCAGCGCCGCTGATGTCCCACGCCGCGGTCGGTCTCATCTGTGCGCTGGTTTGTTTACAGGGGAGCACAGGGAGCTTCCTGCTGGCCGGAAGCTCCCATCCAACACCATCTACCAGCTCTTACAACGCTGAGAGATAAGGACAGATGGGTGGAGCCGGCCACAACGCGGACTGGAAGTTCCCTGTGCGCGGCTTCTGTGCCTTGTAAACAAACAGGGGCATGGATCAAACGGACCGTGGCACGGCCATAAGCAACTTTTTATACCCGGAATGACCCCTTTAATCATTGAAATCTGAAAACTGTGCAGGCTATTACGATTTATAGAAATTAAAAGTGATGTATATAACTGCTAATTTCATGTGCCCATTCTATGGTGCCTTTTACAGGACACTGGTATCGGTAAGACCGTTAATGGACTGCGAAAGCATGATCTAGTTGGAGATCTTGCAAAGAATTTGGTTGCTCAGTGGAAAAAACTGGTCCCCCAAGAGATTCCAAGGTAAAAGGATTTTAGTATTACTTAAATCACCTAATACTTTCATCACCTAACTGCAAACAGTGCAGATGCCTCCACACAAAAACATGGCTATATCCAGATAAAAATCCTTGGTGAACTTTGAAGAGAATTTTTCCTCCCTCTCTGTGAAATCCGCAGTGCATGTCAATTCTCCTGTATACTGTATATACTTGAGTATGAGCCACTGACATCATAGTATGTGTGCCGGCTGTGCGCACAGACCTGTTGTTGACCTGGAGCTGGCGCCAGCGCACATGAAGTAAGAAGAGGACTTGCCTCTTCTTTATTTGCTGGGCGTACAGGGGGCTGGCTTTATATTACTGGGGGCTGGCTCTATACTACAGGGGGCTGGCTCTATACTACAGGGGGCTGGCTCTATACTACAGGGGGCTGGCTCTATACTACAGGGGCAGGCTGGCTGGCACTATAATACAGGGGGCGGGCTGGTTCTATACTACAGGGGGCGGGCTGGCTTAATACTGGGAAGGCTGTGACCAATGCATTTTCCACCCTAGGCTTATACTTGAGTCAATAGGTTTCCCAGTTTTTGGTGGTAAAATTTGGTGCCTCGGCTTATACTCGAGTCGGCTTATACTCAAGTATATACAGTACTTTGGAATTTCATAGACAGCTAATTTGTGCAAATCCACACAGATAATACACTGTAAATCTTCATCATGTGACACTTTAACAGATACTATATTTATAAAACCATTTACCATTATTACTATTATTCTTGCATTTATTGTAGACCTGTGGAACCTGACGAACGTGAGCACAGTAAAAGCAGCTCACGGAAGAGGCCCCGCTCTCCATCTCCTGTAGAAGAAGATGAGGAATATGAAGATGAAAGTGACAAAATGTGTATTTCTCAAAGTGAATCGGGTAAAGAAGAGACTTGGCAGCAGTATTCAGACCCGGAAGATTTTGAAGATGGTAGGGGTTATTCCCCTGAACTCACTTACAGTCCTCCAAGTATGTCAAGAGAAAAATCCTTTCACAAGGAGAATCAAGAGCACAAGTCTTCACACAAAGATAAACACAGATCAGAGATAAAGATTCTAAGTCCAGAAAAGAAGAAGGAGAAATTAGTATCAAAGGAAGCACAAAGAGACTTTCTATCCCACCCAGGAAGCAGCCAGGAGAAGTTACAATCTTCAGAGAGTAAAGATCGTACTCATAAAAAGGAAAAGAATAGGCATAGCGTTTCAAAAAGTCATACAGACAACACTAAAGTATTGAAACATCAGGATAAACTCAAACCTGATAAACACAAAATAAATTCAGAGACTTTTGAGAAAGGAAAAGTATCTGAAAAAAAGGATAAATCTAAGAGCAAAACCCAACTAAATGACTCAGGAACACATGATCGGAAATCCATTAAGATCTCTCTCCCGCCAGCAGAACCTGAAGCCGAAGAAGATGAATTTGAGCAGCCAACAATGTCTTTTGAGTCCTACCTCAGCTATGACCAACCACAAAACACTAAGAAGAAGAAGAAACCCATTGTAAAGGCTACATCTTCAGTAGTGGAAAAGAGCACCAAGAAACCGAGTGAGAGTAAATCAGAACATAAGGAGAAAAGCAAATCAAAACAGCAAACACCTGATAAAAAGGAAAAGAAAGAGTCTAAGGTTAGATACTTCAGTATGACTTACTTTATATCCATAAATACAGTATAAATTGCTTGAGTTCTGCTCAGGTAGTAGAACTCTATAGTCTTTAACTGCAAAAGATTCATATTCACAATGCCACAAACTGACAAGCACTAGACTAGTGTTTTCAAGCTCTGCATTGTCAGAGGCTGCAACACATTTAAGACCTGCCACCAGAAATTTAACCCACACATAAATATAAATATGTGTTTTATTCAGATAGTGTCTCATACCTGATGAAGAGATCAAAGTAGTTTTGAAAGCTTACAATTGTCATCATTCTATTTAGTTAGCCAATAAAAGGTATCAACAACTGAAGACTCTTAACTTTTATCTATTTAACCACTGGCTAACAAGGTGAAATAAATCTCTTAACCCCTCACACCAGTAATTCCTGCCGGTAAAGGGTTAAAAGTCCTCCTCCATCACCTAAAATTATCTGCCTCTGAGGCACTGTACCTTAATTACAGCTGTTTTCTTGATATACAAATAAGTAGATGAGAGTCAACTTCTGAAGAGAAGAGTCATGTTTTCACCAGGCTGCAAGTGAACCATGCCTCACTCTTTTGATTGACATTTCTGTGTCTCTTCAAATGTCAGCCTGAGCAGACAGGAGGTCCTCTCCCTGTCCACTTCCTGCCCTTAACAGAATGCAGTCCTTCTCACTGTATGATGAATTTAGCAGTGAGCACTGTGTGGGAAACTGCAGATCTTGTCACCATTTCATGCACCCCACGATGGGTGGGGCCAAGCAGCAGTGGATGTGATTAAATGGATTGGAGGGGGGGTAACATAGTAAAAAGGTGCGGGGAACAATTTTACTATAAAAAATAACGGATAAAAAATTTCAACATTGCTGTTTCTCATTGTCTTCTTTAACTAGTGTTTTTGTATTACGAATATACAGATTGACCAAGTCCCTGTTCTACCTGATATACCATTGCCAACTATCCAGCCAAATTATCGACCTCTTCCCTCCATTGAAGCAGTTACCTACTTGCCTCATAAGAGGAAAGGTAAGATACCTTCCTGAAGATTTCAATGACTGACTGTATGAACTTGATTATTCTGTTAGGATCCCTGCACACAAATGTACTTGGTCCATGCAATCTGATCCATGTGCTGGTAAGATCCTATGGACTGAGCACATTGCATCATAGTGATGTATGATGCAAGGAGTAACAAAGTGTTATTATTGCTGTTCAGCCAGCAGACAGGGACTACTTGCATCAAAAATCTCTGTGATGCAAGGACTCCCATCCACTGCACTTTGCTCATTCCATGGGTTTTGACCAGCATCTGGGTCCGATTGCAGGCACTGATCATGTTCTTGTAAAAGTTGCCTTACTCTGAATATTGTGTTCCTAGCTCCATTGTACTCCCAAGAGGAAGATGAAGGTAATGGATTCACTGGACGTAGGTTAAACTCAAAGATGCAGGTGTACTCTGGATCTAAATCTGCCTACTTGCCCAAGATGATGTCCCTCTACGAGCAGTGTATTCGGGTCCTGGCTAACAACATAGACTGTAAGTATAATGGGCAAACCCATTTATTCTTCGACCATATATTTCTGACTAGAGACATGTATCTTTATTTTTACTTGTTCTTGCATATTGCAGTATTTGCATATTTTTTTTGGAGACTACACCAAGGTTTTAAGAAGTTTGCCAGTGTCTGTTTCAGTTTCCCTATTGTATCTTTACAAGACATGTTTTCTTTGATTTGCAGCTTCTTCACCCCCTATTTGCAAATCAGAGAGTTTTAGACACAAATGGAAGTACGACTGGCCCATACTTACTTCCATACATGTTTTGATTTTTTTGTGACTTTTTAGGCACATTTAAAAAGATATGCAAAATCACAAAGTTGTGGCCTAAATGTACCATACAGCAGCAACTATTAGGTGGCATAAACGTAGACTAGAATATAAAGATTCACCAAATGTAACATACGGCTTAAGTCACTGTGATAGATCTTCACACTGCCTGAACTGTATCTTATTGATATACAACAGATGTGGCGTGAAGGCACAATTTAATCTGTATGTATTTTTGTAGCTACTATTTGTCTGGGTACTTCTCTTGTACTCTTTTAACCACTTACCGACATTGGACGTAGTACTATGTCACGGGTGGCAGGGATAGTTCAGCAGCCAATGCCAGAAGCCCTAAAATAGTAGTCTAGTATTCTCCCCTCATGAATAATATGTCGACAGCAGCGCCTCCAATTAATAAAATGCCCAGCAGAGTGCCCCCCTTGATAAAATGCCCAGCAGAGTGGCCCCCTTGATAAAATGCCCTGCATATTGGCCCCCTTGATAAAATGCTATGCATATTGGCCCCCTTGATATAGTTTGTACTCACCTTCCGGCGCTGTCCACCGGACGTCCTCTTCTCCCTGCAGCAGGTCTTTGGGTTCCTGGCAGGCCGGCAGATGCGCGTCTATGTCAATGTGTCTGTCATGAGTAGGCGGCAACACTGCCATGTCATAGTTCTGTGACAGCAGAGGGCATAGACGTGTATCTGCCAGCCGGCCAAGAACCCGGAGACCTGCTGCAGGGAGAAGAGGACGTCGGGGGACAGCGCTGGAGGGTGTGTACTAACTTTATTTTTTTATAGACACGAGTCTAAGCCGATTGAGGCTTTTTCAGCATGTAAATTGTGCTGAAAACTCACCTTATATTGTGAGTATATATACTCAGTTATTATCAATGTTCCTATAGACTTTAATTGAAATTGCCCACACAAGAATGGCCAACTCTCCATTCGATGTTACACCTGGAAGCATACTATATATGAAGATGCACTAAAAATTTAACATCCCGGCACACATATGCAGAGATGGACGATGAAAAAGTAAAAATCTTCTTTATTGATATCCATTAAGATGCACTATAAATATACAGAGTAGGATACGACCTATGCATTTGGGCTGCAAGCCGGTTTCATGGTCATGATATATATGAAAATGCTGCTTTAAATAACAGAATAACAAGTTGTAACTGGAAAACCCCTGTAATCTTTTCCCTGCTGAGGATGTATCTGATAAATTCTGGCTACAAACACCCATACATTTGATCAGTCTCATCTAAAATCATAGTTAGACATGGTGTTAGAGAATCCTGATGTGATTTTAAAGAGGAGATTCTCCGCTTACATTAATCTTTTATGTAACCTCCCCCCCCCCCCCAAAAAAAAAAGGAGAATGCAGTCTTGTAGCTTTAGCTTTAAAATTCCCCATTCTGAGCATATCTTTGTCTCAAACCTTCCAGTTTTCTAGTTATAGAAACTTTTATTAAAATCTGCTAAATAGTCTGAAGTGCTTTTTTTGGAGGGAGGTTCTTTCAAAAGTTACAGTGTCCTCAAAGTCGGTGTAAATGAACCCTGGTAAAAGCCACAGGATTTACTTGGCTAAACCAGTGAGAGTCAGCAAATACCATATGGCTTCTAGCCAGCAGAATGACAAAGCAGCTTTATATTAATGATGAGGAAAGCCAGGTAAAACCTGACACAGCATGCAGACTGCCTCTTGGGCTTCGCAGTATGATGCTAAGGCTTGCATATATAAACATATACTATCTTCTAAAAAAAAAAAAAAATAATCGCTTTATTGACTTTACATAAAACAGAATAGCATTTCAAATCAAGGAGCATTAGAACTTCTAAAAATGTTAATTATTTACTCTTTTTTTCTTTTTCAGCAATCTATGAAATAGGAGGGGTACCCTATTCTATGCTAGAGCCAGTTTTGGAGAAGTGCACCCCAGAGCAGTTATACCGGATAGAGGACTATAATCATGTGAGTTACTCATTCTCATGAATCACATTGCTATTATATAGATTAAACTGAATTTTGTGTACAATACACATGAAACAGGATATACAATAACAAATACTTTATTACCTAAAGCAGAGTTTCTTAACCTTTTCACGCTTAGATGAAAAAAACAAGCAAACAAATATGCAATATATCAGATTTGATTTGATGAATAACACTGTAAGTATCTCTATTCTTGTCACAAAAGTGTGAAAAAATGGTGAATGACTATAAGGAAATGACGGCAAGACAAAATTGTCTGTGGGACTTAGTTCCTGGGTGTACTCTGAAACAACTCCAAGCTCCTGAAGCAGACCAATAAGCAATCTTAATACATAGAAACAGTACAAGAATCAGACATACTACATAGATATAGTACCAGACCCAAACTGACAAATCTAAACTGCTCCAGAACAATACTTTATTTTACTTTATTCTTTATAAAGAATTTTTTTTAATTATTATTTGACCCGTTGCACATTTTCAACGCTGACCCTCTTTTCCCCATCAGGCTAATAAGTGCACTTGCATAGATGCTGGATTCCACTTGACAGCAATCAGAGTTAATTGTGTTTTTTAACATAGATTTTTGTGCAGAAAATTCACCCTTCCTGTCTAACGGTTTCTATTATCCTTTTCTAATAACGGATACCAAATACTGAAAGTAAACATACGCCTTTCCACTTATCATAGACACCTGCATGTACCTTTCATCATGCTTCCATTATAATAATGGAAAAAATCTAATAGAAGTGTCATGGAAGCCTTTCCCCATCTGCCAGTATCATCACTCTTAATATAATTAAGGATGCCACTGCTGGTGATTGGTAAGAAAGGAAATCGGGAATGCAGCCACAATCCCCTACTGGGCCGTACTCAGTCCTGCCAGGATATAACACCAACACACAGAGGAAATAGTCCCAACCGTAGGACAGGCATTGGTAGGTTGCACACTATAGCTGACTCTGTTAGAAGAGGAATTGCCGCCTTCCCTTCACAGGGAAGGCTGCTACATCCTCTGCCTGCAGAGTCCACAGCGTTGTAAATATAGTCACACAGTAACTATATAATACCACTATATATATATAATGCTACCACACAATGTCCACTATAAAGTTATGATACCAATATTACCAACGGTTTCTCTGTCCAAGTAGCAAATAGAACCTCCATACTAAATATTTTCTAAACAAGGTAAATTAACAACTTTCTGCTACAGAACAAACAGAAGACTTTGCCAATAATACCACTGTGGGACCATATATTACTGCTACTCTATGAGGGGCATGTATCATAAGTCTGGCTTTGTGTGTCTGTTTCTTTTTTTTTTTTTTTGCCTTTTCTGCTGGTCAGATGTATCTTTTTTTTTTTTAATTGATACGTGTGGCATTTGGTCTCTAGTGAAATTGTAACTTTTTAAAACAAAAATCAGAAAAAGTCTCCAAAAGTTTCCATCAGCTCTCAGCGAATTTCTACGCCTGGTCAGGTCAGTCTTAGATTTGAGCCTAAATTTGTGACTTTTTTTTTTAAAAAAGTCGCAACTTTCACATCTGGATTCTGGTGATAACTCACTGAATACTACAGAAAAATAGACAATGGTGAACTTTGAAAGGAGATGGTTTTAGGCGCATAAATAGTCACAAATGAGCAGAGCCACCATGATAGGTCTCGAAAATTAAAGAAAAGGCCAAGCCACTAGTTTAATACATGTGCTCCTATGACCAGTACTGTTGTCAGAACATAGTGACTGAAAAATAACACTATAACGAGGCTGAATACCATGTGCTATAGGGTCGTCTTTACATTTCACCATCATTGCCATTTGTCCAGGCAATAGAACATAGTGGGAGATTTATCAGAACTGTTCTGGTTGCCTAAGTAATCAGAGCTCAGCTTTCATTTTCCCACAGTTGTTTATAAAATTAAAGCTGAGCTCTGATTGGTTGACATGAGCAATTAGAACAGTGCTTCTCTCCCCATAGTGTCTCATAATGTATATTTCCTCCTGCAGTTACTCTTTATATGGATCTCTGCAGTTTTATTACAGAGCCCACCGGTAACACCCGCGATCAGAGGCACATGGGTGCAGCCAAAAGGCTGACAGTCCTCCAAGCACCGTACACTGAAGTATGAAATAGTTATTAGCGACAAAAGATGGCTAAATGAAGAATTTTATTTTGTACAGGAGGTTTTAATTTTTGTAAATGTATGAAAACATTTTAAAACCTATATAAATTTGATATCCCCGTAATCGTCTTGACTCAAAGAATAAAGGAGACCTGTCTTTTGGGGTATACACTGAAAGTCGTAAATTCCGAGCCCACAAGAAAATTGCTCAAATGCGTTTTTACACCAACTTCATTGCATTTGGAAGTTTTTGCCAGCGTCTCAATACAGGGCATGCAGTAAATACCGTCACCATGAAGTGCAATTTGTTACGCAGAAAACTAAGTCCTCACACAGCTCTTTACATGAGCTGTAAAATTCTAGATTTTAGAAGGTGGGAAGTGAAAAAGGAAAATGCAAAAAAAAAAATGGACCTGGTCGTGGGCCTGGGGATACTGGCGTGTGCCCCTTCTGGCGGGATCCACTGCAGCATCCATCCAATCAAGCAAATGAACCAGAGGGGCTCCAGGCTCCATTAACACGTGTGGACCGCAGAGCCCTTCGGTCTAATTTGCATAATTTAAAAGCCTTTAAAAAAAAAAAAAACACAGCATAAGAATCTAAAAGATGAGCAGATCTTGCCAGAGGGGTGCATGTATAGCTTCCCTTTTTCTGCCTGTAAAGAAAAAAAAATTAAAACTTTACATACCCATCTCCAATCCCCTGCTGTCACCCTGGCAGATGAGGTTCTGTGGTGAACCCAGCCGTCCAGGTGGAGGTGGTGCAACAGAAAAACATTGAGATTCACACATGCTTTTTTCAGTTTGATGTGTGTAAAGACTTTGGTCTTTGAGTTTCTTTTAATCTACAGATTTTTGCATGGTGTCACTAGTCATTTTATTGTTAGAGCTTGCTGCTCCCTGCTCTGTTTAGTGTTCTGAGATGGCTGAAATAGTTGAAGAAGGGGGAAGCAGGCACAACATGCCCAAGATTCCCTTACGGCGACATGCCCTCAAATACCTCTTAATCTTTCCATTAGGTGTATGGAGGTTGTTAAAACATTATACTGTGATAGGAGAGAAAATTGAACAAGTAACATGTACATCTTGTGATCTGAAAGAGCCAAATGGTTGGGTCCAAAATTAAAGTGAATTTTCAGATATTGCTTGCTGATTACTGTGAATATGTGTATTCTTATTGGAAAAAGTTGCCTTGTTTGACTTGTTTTTTATGTCACTTCAATGGCTTAAAGGGAACCTGTCACCAGGGACCTCATTTTCACTAAAGACTGGATGCAGAAGCTTATTACACCTGCATTGCAAATCTTCCTTTCTGTCTTTTCTAAGCATTTGCATTACAATATAATTGTGTGTTATACCTTACCTTGTTATACCTTACCTTGCATCCTGACAAAATCCTGGGGTAGTCCCAGAGGCTGGGCTTTGGTTTGGATGCATTTCAAAAAACAACATTTGCCTTGTCTGTGTTACTCCCTTTTCAGATCTTAGCCGCCACCTTTGTGCTGCTGTCTAGCTCCACCTCCTGCTCCTTCTCAGAGGTCAGAACCTGGTCAGCCTGACATCAGTGGGGGAGGGACAAGCTGTGAACAGGAGCACAAGATGGAGGCAGCCTGCAGCTTAGACAAGTCACATATTGTTTTTTGAAATGCATCCAAACCAAAGCCCAACCCCTGTGACTATCCCAGGATTTTGTCAGGATGCAAGAGTAAGTTATAAAAAAATGTTATTGTAATGCAAATGCTTAGAAAAGGCAGAGAGGCATTTTTGCACTGCAGGTGTCATGAACTTTTACAACCTGACTTTAGTGAAAATGAGGTCCTTGGTGACAGGTTCCCTTTAAAAAGCACATATATGCTATGGAAGTCACCAAATTTGCATGTACTAGGCCCGGAAATGTGCCATTGTTTTTTTTTGTAACTAGAGAAAGCAAGCTGGCAATGATCACTGTTATTCCTCTGTTTAGGATAACAAACTAAACCTTTTTATTTTACTTCCTAGAAGAGGGACCACATATTTTACTGATATGGTGAAAGAAATCTACACATCTATGAACATCTTTGACCAACTTAGAGGAATATTCATCTGCAGCACTTTACTGACTAAAGTTTGTTTCATTTAGGTACTTATTGAGGATACAGATCAACTATGGAAAAATCACTGTCAACGAGATTTCAGAAAGGAGACTCCAGAGGAATATGAGACTTGGAGAGAAATGTATCTCCGTCTCCATGAAGCTCGTGAGCACAGACTGGTCATGCTAACACAAAATATCCGATCTTCACACGCAAACAAACCTAAAGGTAAGATTTAGAGGATAATCTGAACCTTTCCTGCATCCAAGTTGTTGTTTTTTTTTAATCAACAATAAACTTTTTTCAGGGGAACATGGAGAGACAAAATACACATCAATTAGTGCATATAAGAATTGGTCTTGCAGGACCCAATGCAGAGGAATAAAAAAAAACAGAGCATGATTGAGCATACATAGGCCATAGAAAACAAAGAATCATCTTCACATAACGGAAGCTGTGTAAATGTCCTCAAATTTGAGCGCAAACAGAAGTTTCAGTCAAACTGTCAATTGGAACAAAATAAAACCCCAACATGAACCTGCATCCGCATCTAAGTTGGTTAAGTAGCCTTCAAAGACATATTCTCACAAGGTAGCAATGACGGCTGTCAAAAACGTAGGAAATGCTGGATCAAAAGTATGTTACATGTAGCCTTGTTATGAAAGTGGATTTATTTTTGATAAGAAAGATTATCATGTTATTTACAGAAAACTAGACTTGGCTCCCGCTAGGCTAGACTCCTTGATTATGATTCTTCTATTGAAAACATATTTTATACTAACAAACTCCATACAAGGCATATTAGGAAGAAGGCATATAAAAAAGATTTTTCCGACTTGTACGGAAGCTCTAGTTAACTTTGTCCTGCTACCTGGGGCCCACCTCTGTGGTTCCATGACAAGGACAGCTGCTCTGACATACTCATCCCAACCATTTGTCTAGTATCATAGAGTAATACACCTAACTGATATTTTACTTTAATATTTTTGGAAAGTGCGACAAGCAAAGATGGCATTTGTGAACACAGAAGTAAAACCCCCACGAGATGTACGTAGAAGACAAGAAAAGTTTGGAACAGGAGCAGCAGTTGTCAGTGAAAAAACAAGGTAAAACCCAGGAAGAACTGGTTATTTTGGGGACAACCGATGTCTTAAAGGGACATTCCAAACTAAACTAAATTTTACCATGTGCTTTATTATAGTATTCCATGTGTGAACTGTTCATTTTCTTGCTTTTTTTTCTCTCTTCAAATATAACATTGGGATTGTTGCAGTGTGAATCTGCCTTCAGTGACATACCATATGTTGTAAACTTAAGACCATGAAGTTCTGTGTGTTGCCCATCACATCATTAAATCTTTATGTAGTTGGAAAATGTTGTGGACTGTACAATACAGGCAGTCTACAGGGGAGAAACTAATGTCTTTATAGTTTCCCAAATAGCCCTATCCTATCTCTTTCAGTGACTCCTCCTGTAAAGATCTTACACCCTCGCTTTAGTTCACATGTGATGGACCTCACTAGTAGGAGTATTTGGGAATTCAGATAATATCATTCTTCTCTCAACAGGATTAAACCATTTATGCCAGTCAGTAGTAGCTATAGCAGTATGTCATCTGAGGAACCCCACTCATCGGACAGACCGAGTACTAGCAGTTCAGTGTCCACGCCAAGCAGTGTTGTCCAGTCTGGACATGACCCTCGGAAACCACAGGTGAAAAGTAAGTAACGGCACTAAAATACAATAATACAGCTCTCAATAAAATCTTAGACTGGTTTCAAACTGAAAGTTTACAGTAGTA
The DNA here is from genome assembly GCF_040894005.1 of Engystomops pustulosus. NCBI lineage: Eukaryota > Metazoa > Chordata > Amphibia > Anura > Leptodactylidae > Engystomops > Engystomops pustulosus. The sequence continues at coordinate 133,367,926 of NC_092412.1, forward strand.
ATAAAGAAATGCTCCGAGGGCAAAACACATTTACTAGTTGACCTTTACATATAGTTTGTGTTCAGTTGTGATGTTCTTCACATATAAATCAGGAAACCGTGTTCTATATCTTGTATATGTTTATGAAGCAGATAGGTTCAAGCTGCAGTATTTATAAAATCCCCTTGTGGCTGGTCCTTCATGCAAAACATCTGCCAGCTGTGCCACTCACCCCCTCATGGCTTCACCTTGTGTATACAGTCAGAGCTGTAGTAATCATTATTTGTTGCCTCTTGGTACTTTGTCCCCAGAATAGTATGTTGTTACTATAACTACTGTTACTCCAGTATTACAGCTATGAAAACTCTCATGTGAAACACTACATAGGAGCCACAAGTTTAGACACAGGACAACTATGCAGCATAAATGTATTAATAGGAAAACATTTTAAGGATCTCTTTATACTATCTCAGTGTAGTAGCATTGTATACACAGCATATTAGTACAGCCGCTGACATGCCTAATGATAACTGACCATTATTAGGAAAGAAATCATGTCACTCTGTGCCATAACAGGTTGGTAATAGGCTGTGGGCCCAAAGCCTCAGCATTGTGGTTGTCCCCTAGCTATTTATGGATTGTCTTTGCTGTGTGCTTAGGGTTATTGTCTAGGCAGGTGAAGCTTCGGCCCAGAGCACTTGGGATCAAGTTATCATTAGAAATATCTCATCCATAGCTCTATTCAGCATACCCTCACTCATGTTCTACTTCCCTGTCCCAGCCAGTGACAAATACTCCTGCATCATGATGCTGCCACCACCATGCTTCACTTTAGCAACAAGCAATGTCTGGTTTTCTGCCAACATAATGCATAGAATTAATGGGCAAAAAGTTTAATTTTACGTTTGTCCATTCAAAACTTTAGTATTACCTTTTTTCATAAATTTACAAATAGTTCTAGAATTCTGCTTTTACATTCTCATTATGATGGGGTTATTTTTAGTTTAGGCTGCAACATAAAATGTGAACTAATCCATAGACTTTTCTAATGCATTGCATACTACAAAATTGTATATCTTATGATAAGCAGAATACCCTTTGAACTCACTATACTATACTTGTCTCTTTTAGAAGTTGCTCCCATGATGGCCAAGACAATAAAAGCTTTCAAGAACCGTTTTTCTCGACGATAAACTAAGGAATCAGATGAACTTTTTTTGCGATGGGAAGGGATCATTGCTCTGGAAATCTGTCATAACATGACAGAATGGACCCATCAGTTCTTGAAACAGTGTTTCCCTTCACCTTAACCTTTCCTTGTGCCCAACATGTTGATATACTCATGTTTTTAATATTTGTGTCTTTCATCTCTCAATGGCTATTCCTATGGCTCTGCAGGATTCCAGTTATGGTACTGGCCTGTGTCCATGGGGCCTTTAGAATCACTGTGTCCTTTCATGTCACAGACATGGATCCTGACTAGAAAGCCACAAAGCCATGTAGGGTATAATCAGTGTGGCACACTTTTTGACCTAGCAGAATTTTCATTTTAAAAAATCAGTTTTTTTACTGGTTTAAAAACAAATTATAAATTGGAAACTACTATTTTTGTGCAATTGCCTGCAAAGGACTTAGGTAAAATGTTACGTTTCCGGCAAAGTTTGAAAGAAACCATGAAAAGATATCTACAACTCTTTTGATGCCTGAATTTCTACCATGTACTTAGCAGACCTATCATGGGTTTGATGGTTTACTATTGCAGTGTCATGTAATATTTGTTGTGAATTATTTTGCAGAATTGTTTTGTGACATACAATTGGTGTCCCATTTTCCATACACACGCTTCTTCATAACTGGGATTTCTACTTAGACTCTATATTTCAGTGTGTGTTTGTAATTTAGACTCATGAAATCCTATGAGGGTCACGGTTTATGTAATTTATTTTTGTTGCCGACTCCATGATAATTTGCTGTTTCCATCACTGTAAATGCAATTCTCTTACTCTGCATGAAATTTTTCATACATTTCAGTTCTCAGATGTATTTTTTCAATTGGGATACTAGGTATCCTAGACACATAAGTTCCCACGTGGCAGCTCTCAGTATTTTTGACCATTGCAGATGGTGTTTCTACTCAACTAAACCGCGGTGTCAGGCACTTGGTCTCTAGTGTAGGTCATTTGTGGAACGAGTACATTGTGGATTTTGCAGATCCCACTTTCCATTACCTATAGATATTGGGCAGGGGCTATGAACTGTAGGCCTTTATGTCAGCTTTTGCTTTATGTAAATAAAATCCTTTTTGTGGTTTTCAGAAGATTACAAATTTTAATTAGACTTATATGCAAATGATTTTATCTGGCTCTTAATAAAATGTGAATACTGGACATCTTGTGTGTCTCCTGTGGTTGAAGGGATCAAACAGTAAATCTATTTCAATAGTTATAAAACTCAGGTTACATTTATAGCTATGACTATAACTCTAGTTTTGTAATCTGTAGCACAGTTATGCAAGAATAACCACAAAGATATAAACTTTAACACAAGTGTAGAGAACAAATGGGGACCAGACATAAGAAAGTCTCACCAGGGTGTATAAAAGGAAATTATATTTTAATATTGTTATATTATAAGTTGTGGCTAAAAGAAGTTCTCCCGGACGCTATGCTCTCTCCACTATATGCCATTGAGCGTGCCCACAGGGTTCCTGCCCGCCCTCTTCCTCCTCCAAGTGTCAGGCCGAGACACATTTTCAATTTTAGCCTCAGGCAGCAAAAATGCTAGAATTGGCCCTGCCAACAAAGGGTTCTATTGTTGTAATATGGATTTATTGATGTTTAATAAAATTTGGTGGAAACAAAAGGCTGTACAGTCATCGAAATGGTAGCATTGAAAACATCATCAAAAAATTACACCAGACACAGCTCCGTACACTGAAGTATGAAAAAGTTATTGGCGAACATGGCAAAATAATTCTTTTTTTTTTTGTACAGGAAGAGTCATTTCTGTAAATGTATGATAACATTATAAAACCTATAAAAATTTGGTATCCAGGTGATCCTACCGACCCAAAGAATAAAGTCATGATATGCAGAAAACAAGCCTGCACACATCTCTCTACATGGAAAAATAAAATGGATTTTTAAGGGTGGGGAGTGAAAAATATAAACCCAATAACGAAAAAAGTTTGTGGTCATTAAGGGGTTAATGTGTTTGTGGACCTGAATACCTGCTCCCCAATCCATCAGAATACTGTGAGGCTCTTAAAGGGTATCTAAGAGGGGGTTGGGATCGCGAGACGGACGTGATGTGAGGCACACGTCACAGCCGCTTCCTTCCTGAGGACACCTCCCCCCTCCGACAAGGCGGGAATTCGCTACACGCGAGTCAGGCATCAGCCCTGGAGCACTGACTGCCGGTGTCCGGGTCTACTCCCGGCGTGTACGGAGGTCAGGTCGGGTGTCACAGACCACGGGGCCGGTGAAGGGAGACGGAGAAGCCGCCCGAATGCCCTCCGGTGGTGACGGGTCTGACCGCGTGGATGCGGCTGGGACGCGGTCTGCAATGAGCGGTGCTGCTTAGGAATCCCGCGTCAGACCGGCAACAGCGTTACCTTCCCTGCCTATAGCATCTAAGTTTGCGGTGCCCCCCGGGCTGTGAGAGAGACGGGGGGTCCCCTGCCGCTGTCATTTGTCTCAAGAAAGCTAATAGGACACCCGCTTTGTCTTTTGGATCGGTGGTCCGCGCCGGCGGAAGCCGCGGGCGGACGGCACAACTCAAGAGCCTGCGGGACCAGAGGATCATTATTGGGTGAAGGTGGAAGGTGGAAGGTACAGAGCACGGTAACCTACTCGAACAAGAGGACCATATTTATAACAATCTATCTGAGGAACCCAGGGGTTCGAGAGCACTTCAGAGGTGGTGAGACTTTTCCTTTTCATACGTAGGAGAACTGATGCACTTCTTTGACTTCTTTGACTCAACCTTTGTCGCCCCTATTGGGGTAAAAGGAGCCTGCAAGAGGGAAGCCACAAAGTTTGTGTGGAAACACGGCTCGAAATAGTCATAAGTACTCAGTATATTCTCTATAGCTACCCACTTTCTTGTTCCTGAAGTGTGTGAACAATTTAAAAACTAATTAATTTGCCGCAATATGTAATGAAACACAATTTTGGGTGAATTATAATATCCTGCAGTGCATGACCTGCACCCGATGCTGATAAAATTCCTGCAGTATATAACCTGATACTGATAAGATTCTGCAGTGTATAACCTGGACTCAATACTGACAATATCCTGAAGCGTACAACCCGATACTGATAATATCCTGCAGTGTATAACCTGTACCTGATACCGATAATATCCTGCAGTGTATAACCTGATATTGATAATATCCTGCAGTGTATAACCTGATATTGATAATATCCTGCAGTGTATAACCTGCACCTCATACTGAGAATATCCTGCAGCGTATAATCTGCACCTGATACTGATAATATCCTGCAGTGTATAACCTGCATCTGATACTGATAATTTCCTGCAGTGTATAACCTGATATTGATAATATCCTGCAGTGTATAAACCTGATATTGATAATATCCTGCAGTGTATAACCTGCATCTGATACTGATAATTTCCTGCAGTGTATAACCTGATATTGATAATATCCTGCAGTGTATAAACCTGATATTGATAATATCCTGCAGTGTATAACCAGCACCTGTTATAATATCCCGCAGTGTATAACCTGCATCTGATACTGAGAATATCCTGAAGTGTATAACCTGCACCTGATACTGATAATATCCTGCAGTGTATAACCTGCACCTGATACTGATAATATCCTGCAGTGTATAACCTGATACAGATAATATCCTGCAGCGTATAACCTGATACCGATAATATCCTGCAGTGTATAACCTGTACTTGATACTGACAATATCCTGAAGTGTATAACCTGTTACCGATTATATCCTGCGGTATACATTTTGATACCGATACTGATCTGATAACATCCTGCAGTATAGAATTTGATTTCGATACTGATAATATCCTGCAGTATACAATTTGATACTGATACTGATACTGATAATATCTTGTAGTGTATAACCTGCACCTGATACGGACAAACATCCTGCAGCGTACATTTTGTACCCGAGGCCGACAATATTTCGCAGTGTATAATCTGTACCTGATACTGATAATATCCTGAAGTGTATAACCTGATACGGGTAATTTCCTGCAGTGTAAAATCTGTACTTGATACTGACAATATCCTGAAGTGTATAACCTGATGCTGATAACATTCTGCAGTGTATAACCGGATACTGATGTTGATAAATTTCTGCAGTGTATAACCAGCAGTGCATAATCTAATACTGATGATACCCTGCAGTGTATGATCTGATACCGATACTGATAATATCCTGCAGTATATAAACTGCACCTGACAAAGAGAATATCCTGCAGTGTATAACTGGTACCTGATACCGTTTGTTTGAACAATTCTGAACGTGTTATTACCTGTATACGTCTGGGTAGACAGGATGGGTAAATCTAGCAGTCATAGTTTGATCTAAAGCTCCTACAGAGCAAAAACTACCTATCTGATTATTATGGGTATCTTCGGCTGCTTTCCATGGCTTGTTTGAAAAATCTGAATGCGATATCATTGGTACAGGCTCGGGTGCAAGTAAGAGCTATTGTGTTATAGTGGAGTATCTACAAGAGTAAAGAGGGTAACCAATTACTTTGCAGGATCAGCGATAAGTGTCCTATCATCGTTGATTTTGTCAGTGTTGACTGCTCGGGCGGCCAGGACAGGGAAATCTAGAAGGTACAATCTGACTTAAAGCCCCTATAAAGTAAGAATAACTCATAACACGTATTGTCTTTTATTGACAAATTGTATCTCGGGGCTGTATATCTGAACCCATAGGGGATTTTTGGTTGCTTTTCAGGGGAACTGTGGGTTCGAAAAACTTGAAGGTGATACGATTTGTGCACGTTTGGGTAAATTGGAAGCAACAAACTAATACGAAGCTCCCACAGAGCAGGAACGGTTGGCAAAACAAAGGCTGAGGGTAAATTATAAGCAATCTTCTGGGGCCTTACATTTGAAAACCAGTCAAAGAGACTGGACTGAGGATTAAGAAAATGCCTCCTAAAAATGCGGCTAGGAAATCCACAGGCTTAGACAAAATTTGGAAATCCCCTCCTGCACGCCCACGTCAGATCGGGAAGGATAAAGAGGAAATAGGGGGGACACCGCTCAAAATGGCTCTGGATCCATAGTATTACAAAATGAAGACACTGCACAAGGGAATAGTCCCATTCTAACAGAAATTCTAGAGGCAGTAAAAGAGACGAAAATTACAATGGGGTCACTTAACCTTCAAATGGGTGGGGTTAGGACAGACATCCAATCGATTAAAGAAGAGCTGAACAAACTCGGGATTAAAAGTAAGGAGATGGAGAGTATTTTGACAGAGGTAGTAACAGATGTAAAAAGAATTAAGCAAGATATTCTAGAGTTGACAACTGATAATAAATCTATGAAAGACAAGTTGAATGACTTAGAAAATAGGTCCAGAAGAAACAATATAAGAATTGTAGGATACCCAGAAGGGGGGGATGAGAGAGAACTGGATAGAGAAATACATAAATGGTTAACGGAAACATTTGGTGCCGAGGGGTTTTCCGACTTTTTTGGGATAGAAAGGGCCCACCGGGTACCCTTTAAAAAACCAATACAAGGAGCTAGACCCAGAGCCATCCTTATCAGACTCTTTAACTCCCAGGACAGGGACCGCATCTTGCGCTTGAGTAGGCAAAGTGACCCTATACAGATAAATGGTCAAAAGATCTTCTTATTTCCCGATTTTTCAAGGGAAACGCAAAAGGCGAGAGCTAGTTTCCTGGGAGTCAAAAAACGATTAATGGAAGCTAAAATGCAGTATGCACTATTGTTCCCCGCTAGACTGCGGGTAATCTTCAAAGGAAAAACCTTTTTCTTCGACACATCGGAGGAAGCCTCGGAGTGGTTAGAGAGACAGGGGGCCTGAAGCCTTGATTAATGTGATACATTAAAAATTTTTCTCGCCTGGGAGGGGGAGGAGGAGGAGGGAAGGAGGGCGAAGGAGGTTTTGAGAGATCTACGGAGGAAATGTTCTGTAGGTCACGAGGAGGGTGGGAAAGGGGGGGAGGGAAGCACCGATGGAGAGGGAAACCTTTTTTTTTTTTTTTTTTTTTTTTTCCCTAAAACGAAACAATGTACCCTAATACTAAGATAATTTCATGGAATATCAGGGGTCTGAGTGATCGAGTAAAGAGGTGTGCAATATTCGATCTGATACAAAGGCATCTACCAGCAATCATATGCCTTACAGAAACACATTTGACCCCTGAGTTGCGAAATAGGGTAAGGAAGAAATGGGTGGGGAAAGAATTTCACTCATATGGGAATATTTATTCAAGAGGGGTGTCAATCCTCTTTCATCACAGAATTGATTTTCAAGTTCTGGGCAAAAAACTTGATAGGGAGGGGAGATATGTTTTTTTGTATGGTTCTTTGTATGGACAAAAAATTCTGTTGGCTTGCATGTATATCCCCCCTCCCTTTTCGTTAGTTGTGTTCCGGGAGCTTCTGAAGTTTAGGGAGGGGAGGGAGAATATACCTCTGATGGTTGTGGGGGACTTAAATGCAGTGTTTGACCCTGGCCTGGACCGTATCAGTTTGGAAGGTAGAGTGGATAACCTAGTAAGAACAGAAGCCTCGAAGCTGGCTCTTTTTTGTGAGGAATTTGGTTTGTTGGATGTGTGGCGGGTTAAATATGGCGGGAGGAAAGCGTTCTCTTGCCACAGTAAAACTCATAACACTCTATCTAGAATAGATCATTGTTTAGTCGGGCTCTCCCTCATTTCCATGGTCAGTAGAATGAAGTATGAACCAATCATTATTTCAGACCATGGTCCAGTAGTGGTAACTTTAGGGGAAGTAGAAAATAAAACCATTAATTTTAAACTGAATCCACACTGGTTATCTATTCTAGGGACAGCACCGGATGTGAAGAGGCTGGTAAACGAATTCTGGATGGAGAATGTAAAAACGTCAAGCCCGCTAGAAGTTTGGGATACACTTAAGGCCTATTTAAGGGGAATATTCAAGAAAGAGATAGGGGAAGCAAGATACAGATTTAGCCACCAGGAGCGATTACTTAAGAAACAGTACGAAGCAGCAGAGGAAAAGATAAGGGAACAGCTAGGGAACAATGAGATACTAGAGCAAGCAAAAAGTGAATATGAGTCATTTTTATCTGCTAAAGCACAACATAAAATGTTCTTCCAGGGCCAAAAATACTTCTCGGAAGGAGGGAGAGCAGGTAAGATCTTAGCTCAGAGGGTCTCTGTCCAGAGGGAAAACGGATATATCTCGGCAATTAGGAAGGAGGAAGGAGGTATCGAGAAAGATCCATTCAGGGTAAGGGAACAATTTAAGGGCTTTTATGAGAGACTCTATGGGGCAGATTTATCAAGCTGTCTGAAAGTCAGAATATTTCCAATTGCCCATGGCAACCAATCACAGCTCCCCGTTAAAATATTCATGAGCACTGGTGAAATGAAAGCTGAGCTGTGATTGGTTGCCATGGGCAACTGGAAATATTCTGACTTTCAGACTGCTTGATAAATCTGCCCCTATAGGTCCACTTCAGAGATGCCAAGAGGGGAATTAGAAGGATATTTGGAAATGATCAATCTCCCTAAGCTGAATGAGGAGCAGAAATGTATGTTAGATGCGCCCGTAACATTGGCAGAATTGAAAAGGACAGTAGCAAACTGCACTAAAGACTCCTCCCCTGGAACAGACGGATTTCCGTTTGCTTTGTATAGAAAATATGAAGATGAACTCCTTCCACTGTTGATGGAGGTATTGAATGAGTCAATGGAAAAGGGGAGAATGCCAGACTCTATGATGCAGGCTGATATCGTCCTAATCCCGAAAAAGGAGAAGGACAGTTTAGAAATGGGGTCATATAGGCCTATCTCACTTCTCAATACTGATGTGAAGATCATAGCGAAATTGCTCGCAAATAGGCTCCAAAAAGTTATTTCCTCTATTGTACATGGGGACCAAAAAGGGTTTATCCCAGGGCGGAAACTAAATGACTGTATACACAGATTGTACTCGGCTATAGAGATGGGAGAGGGGAGTCTCCGCTCCATCCTGTCTTTAGACGCAGTAAAAGCGTTTGACAGGGTGGAGTGGAGCTTTCTATGGGGAGTTTTGGGGCAGTTCGGGTTTGGATCGGTCTTTATAAGATGGGTCAAGCTATTATATGGGGCTCCGGTCGCGAAGGTGGTAATAAATGGGGCCCGCTCTGAATCATTTATACTAACCAGAGGGACTAGACAGGGCTGTCCCCTTTCCCCGCTATTATATGCTATATATATTGAACCATTAGCGATTTTATTAAGAGATGATCACCGGATAGTAGGAGGGGGATGTGGGGGCAAGAAGGACAAGTTATGTTTGTATGCAGACGATTTGATATTATACTTACGGGATTCCGTAGAGGTAGTCCCCAGGGTGATGGCGGTTATAGAAGAGTTCGGGAAATGGTCGGGTCTTCAAATAAACTGGTCGAAATCTTTATTGCTCCCTCTAGATCCAGGGGTTAAGGAAGGGCTACTGAACCGCAAGGTAACTATATGCGAGGATAGCTTTAGATATCTAGGTATTCAAATAACAAAAGAACTGGATAGGTTCGTGGTGATGAACCTGCTCCCACTTCTGAAGGCAATCAGAGAAAGAATGCACTGCTGGGAAAGGCTGTTTCTAGCAAGAGCAGATAGGATAGGCCTTATTAAAATGACGCTTCTCCCGCAAATTTTATTTGTATTATCAGCTAGTCCAGTTTGGATAGAGGAATCATTATTTAGGGCAATTGAGGCAATGCTTAACGACCTTATGTGGGGACGAAAAAAGGTTCGCATGAAGATGAGTTATCTATATCGGCCTCTGGAGGAAGGGGGTCTGGGGATTCCCTTCTTCAGGGGATATTTCGTGGCGGCACAGTTCAGCAGATTAGTAGAATGGGATAACAATCCGTCAATTATGAGACTGATAGGGTCCATGCAGGACTCAAACAAATCAATTACGGAAGCATTGGAGAGTGGTATTTTTGATACGGAGGGTTTTAAAAAATGGGAACTGTCTAAACTGTTATCTAAATGCTGGGCAGAGATCAAGAAAATGCTGAACATCTACGGATTCCTGGAGGAAACTCCGCTATGGGAGAACTATCAGATGAGAGAGCTCTTGAGTATCCCGGATCCGGGGTTTTGGAAAAGGTTAGGGGTTAATTTTGTAGCACAGTTTCTGATAGACGGGGAGGTTAGGCCCTTCTCGTATTTTGAAGAAGTCTATCACTTGAAGAAGGGAGATTTTTTGAGATTTGGGCAAGTGGCACATGCACTGGGGGTATATAAAAAGAAAAAGGGGATAGGATTGAGGATCGAATCACATGAATGTATAGATTTAGTAATGAAAAATAATTGTAACACTAGGAATATAGTTTCAAAGATATATAAGCATATAGTGAAAGGGGTGTCAGTTAATATTAAACACAAATCACGTATACACTGGGAAAAAGTGACTGAGGGTGACCCATCCGTGAACTGGGAGCGAGTATATGGGAATTTGAGGCATTGTTCAAAAGGATGGAACCATAGACTCATACAGCATAATATTGTACATATGACCTACTACGCACCAATGGATCTTTGGAAAATGAAACTCAGGTGTGATAATAAGTGCCTGAGATGTGATGGGGAGGAGGCAAATTTTCTGCATGTTATTTGGACCTGCCCTAAGATTCAAGGTTTTTGGAAAGCTATTTTCTCTTATTTAGGGACAATATTGGGGACAGTTCTGACTCCCACGTTGAGAAATGCCATTTTGGGAGACCTGGAAGGATTGGATCAAGCAAAATACTTATTGGCTCAGAGGGTGCTGCATCTGGGACGAGTTTGTATTGCCAGGAAATGGGGATCTGCAGAGACCCCAACGAAGGAGTATTGGATTGGCCTGGCAGACAAGATCAAAAAATACGAACGGGTTTGGTTTTGCAGGCAGGGTAGGAGGGGTGTGGAGAGGTGGAGCAAGATTTGGGAGAGATGGAAGTGAAGTTAAGAGGGAAGGGGAGGGAGGAGAAGGGGAGGAAGGGGAAGGAGAAGGGAAAAAGGAAAAAAGAGGGAAAGGAAAAATTTTCGCTCCTCCCCCCCCCCCTTTTTTTTTTTTTTTTTTCTCCTTTTTTTTTTTTTTTTTTTTGTTTTGTCTCTTCATCGGTGTCGGAGGGTGGGGGATTGGAGGGCAGGGGGAGGGTTTCAGCTATCTAAGTGTACACAATATTATGCGCAACCTAAGAGCGGAGGTCTTTTTTTGTACACGGGAGTTGATTAACGTCAAAGGATGCGCAATCTAAGACTGAAGGTTCTTATGTAATTTAGTGTAAGATGTATAATGTACACGGGAGATAATCCTTGTTAAAGGAATGTAATTGTATTTTATAATTATGTTTGGAAAAAAAAAAACAATAAAAGCTTATTTGGAAAAAAAAAAAAAAGGGTATCTAAGAGACTGTCCCCAAAATTCTATAAAAAGGACTAAACGAACTACAGTTCGGGAGGAGAGGGACTTGGCGACTAATTGTACAACACTGGAGGTGACTTACATAGCTGAGCCTACTGATATCAATAGAGACAACTGGCTGACTGCGGGAAGGAAGTACATGCACTGTCTTTATCACAAACAGAAGAGACAGACCTTTGTTTATGCAACATTAGTACTTTGAATGTGGCAACCAGTCCTGCAGTCTGTTGGCCCACTTTATCCACCAAAGTAACACCTCCCCAGCTATTCTGCGGATTTATGATCTGGATGGCAACCCCTAGACCAGTGATGGCAAACCTTTTAGATGCAGGGTGCCCAAACTACATCCAAAACCCACATATTTTTTGCAAAGTGCCAAAGCTTCCTTCTAGGGTCCTGGGCTGCCTGGGACTGCAAGAGGCCTTAAGTCCACTCTGGCGAACTGAGCTTGCCAGATCAGTCCCTCTCCCCAATGGGGCTCACAATCTAATCAACCTACCAGTACATTTTTGGAGTGTGGGAGTAAACCAGAGGAAATCCACACAAACACAGAGAGAACATACAAAGTCTTTGCAGATTTTCACCAGCGCTGCAAGGCTGTAGTGCTAACCACGGAGCCACCATGCTGTCCATCAATCTCTCTATCATCTATCTCCTATAAAATTCTCATATTACAGTTTGTTTTACCATACTAAGGGTACATTCACACGCGGTATGCCCGCCGTGCGGGCATACCGCCGTGTGCTGGAGGTGAGGAGGAGGTGACCCCTCCTCCCTCCATAGGAAATAGCGGCACACGGCCGCACATCCGCCGAAAGATAGAGCTTGCTCTATCTTTTTGCGGTGTGCGGCCCGGATCGGTGCCACACATGTGTGGCACCGGATCCCCGCCATGCCGCTATTGCCGTCTATGGGGACGTACATGCGGCCGCAAATTTGCGGCCGCATGTACGGCCCCGCAGACGGCAGTGTGAATGAGCCCTAAAGGAGCCTCTTACTGACTGTGACGGGTCATAAAATAGTTTTATTTTGGGGCCCCACTTTGTCTAGAACCGGCCCTGCCGATGCAGGTGAACACACGGCCATGTGCAGGACACCTCAGCTTCTGGAAGAGACTTTGCTTTTTTTGACTCACTGCTCGCTGTCTCCCATTACTTGAGTTTCTATCTAATGGCTTAGTCCTGTTGCTTATAACACAGAATTTCAAGACATTTCACATTGAAAAGAAGATTAGGAGGAAAGAGGATCATAATGCCAAAATAAGAGAACAAGGGAATGCTTTTTATAAACTACCAGCCATGTTTAGGCTGGCTATGTTATGTCAACCCAATGCCTTTACCGTACCACATTTTTCCTTATGGCCTTAACCAGCCATAGACTTTAATAGACACTGAGCACATATGAAGGACCACTACAAATGGGACTTACACCCTCCTTTTATGCATAATCTTGCCTTATTGCTTTTTAAGTAAAACGAACAGACATAAAAGGTCATACTTTTATTTTATTATATGGGTTTTCACAATGGGTTTTTTCTTTTAAAAGAAATTATTAATAGTCTCACTGGATTAAAATTATTACAGCTTGTGCTTATATTTCCCACTATCTATATGAAGAAGCAAGACATACGGTATATATTTATGTGTTTTCACTGTTGACAACAAAAGACATTTTGAGGATTGTCCAAAATAACTATGTAAGTAATAGTACCACATCTCTATCACAGTCTATAGTATTATACTTCCTACTTCTCCCAATTCAGAATTATGGTATTTTGGGTCTTTTTTTCTTTGAAGGGAATTTTTTATGTGATGACAGGTTCCAGTAGTCTCTGGCATGTTAATGTAAAAAATGCCTTGGTTGTGCATCTGAATAATTCTAGTGCCTTTTAATTGTTTCTTTAAAGGAAACCTACCACTTTAAGTGGTAGGTGTAAGATGGAATAGCGAGCACCAGCTCAGGGTGAGCTGGTGCCGGAGCTTATTTTTGTTAGTGTTTTAAACCGCTGCATCGCAGTTTAAAACACTTTAAAACTTTATAGCCGAAGCTGCTTCGGCACACCAAGCGCGTGGCCGTGCGCACGGCTCTCCTTCACTTCCTATGTAACCGCGCGCACGGTCGCATGCTTGGTGCGCCGAAGCAGCTTCGGCTATAAAGTTTAAAAGTGTTTTAAACCGTGATGCAGCGACTTGGTGGTACTATGCCGCAGCAAGTCCAACCTGTTTGCGGCGGGCTGCGGTGATCCCACCAAGGCTCCACTACCTGAACTGACTGATCTTATCACCATCGTAGCCCAGCAGTCCCAGCAGATTGCCATGCAAGGTCAGCAACTTGACAAGTCACCGGCATCTTGCAGCAATTATTGGCTACCCAGCAGCAGCATCAAGTTCCTGTGGCCCCTCCTGCTACTCCGGTTGGTCCTAGGCTGAGACTCACCATGCCTTCCAAGTATTATGGGTATCCTAAGTTGGGCAGAGGCCTTATCACCCAGTGCTCCTAGCACATCGAACTTATGCCTAAGCAATTCATCATAGAACAGTCTAAAGTGGCTTTTATCATTAGCCTCCTTTCTGGGAAGGCCCTGGCATGGGCTACTCCCTTGTGGGACAGGGAAGACCCGACCACAGCTAAGATCACCACGTTCTTGACAAAGGCGAGGGAATCTCTGCCTCCATTGTGCCAGCCCGGAGCACTTTCTTAAGAAGTGTTCAGTCCGTCCTCAGCGTGCGGTAAACACGTGCACCTAGGGTTCCTGGGAGAAGCGCCCCTAAGTGAGACAAAGCTTCTCTATGCCTGAATGACCCAGTTCTACTCAGTTCTGGAACAAGTGGTCTGGTTCAAGCGGCAATCTTCCTGGATTCTGGCTCTGCAGGGAACTTTGTGGATGCTACTCTAGTCTCCCAGCATAATTTTCCTGTGGTTCGTCTAGAGAAGCTGCTGGTCATTTCTTCCGTCAGTAGACAGATCCTCTGCGATGCGGTCCAGTACTGCACCGAGCCCCTATGCCTGAAAGTTGGGGTCTTGCATAAAGAGAGACTGTTGTTCTATATTCTACCCCGGTCCAGGTCTTCTGTTCCGGGTCTCATGTGGTTGCAACGACATGCTCCTGTGCTCAAGTGGCATACCGGTGAGGTTCTTCGCTGGGGACCGGAGTGCCAGTTTCGCTGTTTGGTCGTCCCTTATGCTGTGTCCACTACGGTCTCTTCTGTGTCCACAAAGTCACTGAGGGTCTCCCAGTTTGCCGTGGGCATTGTTTTCCTACAACTTCTTGGACTCAGAATCTGCTGGCACCTCTCCATTCTTCATCGTCTATGGACAGCACCCACGCCCTCCTCTTTCTTTTTCTGCGCCTTCGGACATTCCTGCCGTGACTTGACTCTCCTTGCTACATGCGTCTACCCAGGCCGACGAAAAATGCAGGCCCCCTCCGATCTTCTCTCCGGGTGATAAAGTTTGGCTGTCCTCCAGGTATTCCCAGATACAAGCTTGGTCCACGTTTCCTGGGTCCTTTCAAGGTACTGAAGCGCATCAATCCTGTGACCTATAAGCTTTGTCTTCCCTCCACCATGCACATCGTAAACTCCTTCCATGTCTCTCTTCTGAAGCCAGTCATCCTGAACCACGTCTCTCGGCAAGCTCCTCCTCCTGTGGCTGATTCCACCAACATCTTTGAGGTCAAAGAGGTCCTGGGCACGAAGATGGTGAGAGGATAGCAGTTTTTCCTTGTTTGACTGGCAGGGGTTCGTTCCTGAGGAGAGGTCTTGGGAGCCCAAGGACAATATCTTGGTCCGTGGTCTTCTGCAGAGGTTCCTTCAGACCAATAAGATGGGGAGGCCGGAGGGGAGGATACTGTCACGGTTGCTCCTGCGACCCATGTCTCCGGTTGCAGGCGCACCCATGCTCCTCTGTGTCCTCCTCCACGCCAGTAGTCTGACTCACCTCCCCACGATCCAGCGCTGGCTCCTGCACCTCCAAGTGCGCACGCAGCGGTGTCTGTCGCTGGCCACCTGGTAATCTAATAAAAAGCCAGCCTCTACCCTCATGCCCCACTGGATCTTTGTGCCTTGTGCCTTAGTGAAAAGCTTGTTCCCTATGCCTTGCAATTGTTCCTGCTTACGCTTCTCCACTGCCAGCCCTGACCTTCTGCTCTGCTTTGACTCCAATCCCGTGCTGTCTGTCTTGACCTCCTGCCTGTCCCCGACCATGATTCTGCCTCACAAAAAAGTCGCGCCATCATCGCGGATGAATACTGACATTAGTGCTCAGTTTTTTCAGCTTTACATAGGGCAAAAAGATTAGATAAATACAGCGTAGGAAACCTCTAAAAACAGAGGTTTATAGAGGTTTCCTTTAACTACATGTGATGTAAGTGTACATACCATGCTTTTGAAGGGGTTGTCTGGGCTTTAAAAAATGTTTATCAGGCCTTGGTGTGGGCTATAGAAACAATAAAAAAACTTACAGACAGTCCCTGGGTTAGGTACAAGATAGGGTTGAAACTGTATATTTTATAATTGTCGATCCAGACAAAAACAATGTTTGCCCCAGTGACAATTGGAGTTTCACAGTACAGGCAGTCCCCTACTTAAGGACACCCGACTTACAGACAACCCATAGTTACAGACAGACCCCTCTGACCTCTGGTGAAGCTTTCTGAATGCTTTTCTATACTCCCAGTTTGCAATAATCAGCTGTAAGGTGTCTGTAATGAAGCTTTATTGATAATCCTTGGTCCCATTACAGCAAAAAATGTTTAAACTCAAATTGTCACTGGGGCCAAATTTTTTCTTGTCTGGATCTACAATTATAAAATATAGAGTTTCGACTTACATACAAATTCAACTTAAGAACAAACCTCCGGACCCTATCTTGTACGTAACCCGGGGACTGCCTGTATATATCTGTAATGGGACCAAAGATTATTAAAAAAAAAAAAAAAAAAACTTAATTACAGACACTTTAAACCTGATAATTGCGGCCTGGGGCCAAAGTAAAGCATCCAGAGGTCATAGTAGGCAGAGTGGTCCGTCTTTAACTAGGGGTCATCTGTAAGTTGGGTGTTCTCAAGTAGGGGACTGCCTGTATTTACGTCCCCAGTTGCTACTATTGTCCATAGCGCTGCCCAGCATTGCTGTTCCCCTGTTTGTTACAGAGGCAGGCGCTCCCATCTGTCCTCTGCTGAATGCTTGATGCAGTATCACTTTAAATGCGTATCAGGTATGCAGAAGTACTTGGATGGGAGAGCCGCCCTCTGTAAACAAACAGGGACAGGGAAGTGACAGGCAGTGCAATGGGAGCGATGGAGGAGGCAAGGATAGGGGTGGAAATTAACTGTGTGGCTGGCTGCTGATAATTCATAAAAAGAAAGTATTATTCATTGAATTCATTTTGTAAAGAGCACATCCACATCCCAGTCGCGCCACTGCCACACTGTTTAATGGCACCCAAGGATTTTTATTGTTTTTACAGGTTTTAAAGCCCTAACAACCCCTTTAAGGATGTATGAAGAGGAATCTGAACCCTTTTTGACTGTATCTGTTACAGATGATCCAGAATATCAGCATATTCTGCAGTATGGTAGTATCAGATCCCGTAGGCTTGTAGGCTTCAAGTACCCTACACGATCTAAAAAGCAGGATTCAGCAGACAGGATTCATGGAAGGAAAATCCAATGGATATTTTTGTAGATGAAGTCTGAACCTAAGTTTTACGTTTCTGTTGTGGTTTACATTTTTTTTTTTAATTCTGCACTGAACAGCCCCATGAACAGCTCGTATTGGGGCTTATTTACTAAGGTTCCGCTGATCAATTTCCGTAGTTTTTGAGATTGAGCCGCTTTGACAGGCATTTATGCGACAGAAATCGGGAGGCGGGTGGTCGGACGATCTGACTGATTCGGACTGAGTGCGAAATTTAAGATTAAAATTGTGTCGCAACCAATGCACTTACATACACCGGGAAAAAGATGGCGAACTCCGGCGGACCTGAGCGGGGAAGCGACACATGCAGGATATCAGGCGCAAGATGTTAGTGAATCAAGGCACAGTGCATTATCGCCAGACACCTCCTCTGGACGGGTAAGTAAATGTGCCCCATCTTTTACTTGGACAGCTACACCGTACAATCCACCCAACGGTTTCCCATCGTAAATAATAAATGCCTCATGCTGCTTTTATTACAGTGATTCTCATTACATCAACATAATTGATATACAGTGACCGGTAGTGAATACTACTTGTATATTTCCCTTATAATAGGGGAGTAAAAGTGCATTTTGCACTTACCCTCCTATGGCCTACTACAATGGCAGAACACAGAATCCTCACATCTTCTTTACATCTCAATCTATTTAAAAAAGAAAAAGCTTCCGGCGCAAGTGCTGTAGGTTTCACATCATCAGCAGCTTACACGGATGAGACGATGTGATTAGCTGACTAATCCATGACGTTTGAGAGTACCAAGATGGCGGCACAGTGAATGAGTATATCTGGCAGGAGTACCAATATGGCCATTTTGAAGTTTGAAAAGCAGCGGTTATGTCGCACGGGCACAGTCATGCTGGAGGCTGCGCTTGTGGGGCTGAGCGGACAGAAACACCGGAGCGCGGGTTGGAATACGGCCTTTACCAAAAGATTGACATATACAAGCTGCAGTGTCTGAACGAAAGCGTAGAGGGAAGCGGGAAGGGAGTGTTCAAGGCCTGGGAGGAGCGAGGAGACCGGAGCAGGGTGACTATGACTAACGTTGTGCTATGTCAGAGGAGATGTCATAGACTGCAGCCACATGTCTCCCGTCCACTATGAGCCCTGTACTGGAGTGACGGCACCGGCATGACAGACACGGGTGTGATGGAGATGACTGGACAGGAGAGTGGCCCCATCCTGCTTTCTTCCCCTTAGGTCCAGCATCCGTAATGTATGTTGGGACACCTACTGGTCACTACTTCTAAATAATGTTTCTTCTCTGGGTTGTCTTCTGAACATGTAGTAACACCTATAGTATATAAAGACAGATATGACAGATTAGAGGTTTTATGCAGTATGAACCAAACCTACCATGAGAATGCTGTAGTGACACTGATGCAGAAACATATCTTGTTTAATCCCTGATCTGAATGGTTTTGCTAAAAAAACAAATATGAAATTCGGGACCTTGGGAAAGCTGGGTGCTGCTGGCTGCCGTTCATAAACACATTACAAGAGCTTCCTGAACTGTCCAGACAGGACCAATCAAACCGAGCTGGATGACGCATATACAGCAGCTGGGGGATAGTGCTGCGATTGATTACTTCTGCCAGTCATGAGCAACACTGTGATTACCTATTCTCGGCTTATGGGCAGGACAAGTCTGGAGTAGGGCATAATTTGGGTAAGAGGAGAAGCTCTGAACCAGCCACAGGAGTGAAAGGGCCTCATTATCATAATTTTATAATAGTTTTTTCAGCAAAACCACTCAGTTCAGGAATTAAACAAGATATATTTCTGCATCAATATAACTACAGCATTCTCAATGTATGTTTTGGCTACATTTATTTTAGTTAGGGGTCTTAGCAATGCAAATCTAAGCATGGCTTTAATTTGGACAATTGCTCTGGGTTGATGTTACGGTGCAGTTCATCTTAAGCCTTTTTTTTTTTCTTTACAGTCCTGAAAGGTTTGTGCCTGGAACTGTTAAGGTTCCATTCACACATTGCGTCTTTCTATGGGTTTTGACTACATCAGATACTGCAAAGGGAAGGACTTTTCCAGAATGCATGGCGTCTTCACTAAACACATGTGTACTATAATGAGCACTAGGCATTTTGCATTGTTTACATGCAACACACCAGGTGCTCATTCCAGAAGACATGCGTTTCCGTGAAAATGCATATGCATTCTGGCAAAGCCCCTCCCATTACGGTTTCTAATGTGGTCAAAATGCATGAAAGTGGCGTCAGCTTTCCCACCTTGTCTAAAAACCCAGTGAGCGTGCGTCCACGCATTCAGTTTTTCGGATACGGTTTTTGATGTCGCAACCAGGAGTGGAGTGAAAATAAACAATTAGCTTCTCTCAATGATAAGTCCTCACTCATTATGACCTGCATCTGCTTTTGGCTTCAAAAACAGCATCTGAAAGACGGAATGTGAGGACACTCCATCACAGAAAAATGGTGCTTTCACCATGCTTGACTGCGCATATGATGCTATTTAGGTGATCTACAATCTATATATAATATATATATTTTTTTTTTTTAACCAAAGACACCTTCTGGAATTATAGCCAGAAGTTTCCACCTTGGTCTTGTCACTTCAGAAGTCTCCCCACATGCTTTTGTCAACATTAATGTAGTCTTTGACAAAACCTAGCCAGGCCCGGATTTTATGGTTTGACTTGCCACCCTTCTGCACAGTCCAGAGATTGTTGTCACATACAGAACACAACCAGTACTTGTCAGCAGTTCCCGGAGCTCCTTTTAATTAAGGGTTTGGTAACTAATACACAACTTTATCAGGGTAAGGGTGCATTCACACGTCCGTCTGAGGCCGCATAGATGTCCCCAAAAGCGGCCCGGCGGCGGTAAGGTGCCCCACATGGCATGCTCTATCTTTCCCTGTGTGTGCGGCCGTGCGCTGCTGTTTTCTATGGAGGGGGGGGGGGGAGAAGGGTCACCGCCTCCTCCTCTCCAGCGCACCATGTCGGGCAGTCATTTCAGTTTGTTTTTCAATGGAATTGTACAGGTTTATTACATTGAAGGTGTAAATAAATCTAAAATAATTTTCAGATTATGTCAAATATCTGGCATTTTGACATAGATCTGTAGATTTTTTTTTTTTAATTTGGTGGAGCAAAGCTTTAATCCATGTGTATTGGGTACAGTTCCCATACGGACAGAAACCACAATGCAGTGTTGGTGTGACTGCCAATGCTGACATAGTCCATCTTCTGGTATAAGCTTTTCGATGGGGGGAAAAATGACAACGTAGCTTCAGACAATGCAGATTATTAAAAGACCATGATGTAGTAGATCACTATGTGTCACTAACCTACACAATCAGCCACGCATCAGATCTAGCCTGTTGCCATGAGAACTAACAGACTTGGGATTGCATCTGAAACCAGCAGTAACGTAGAACCACTAGTCTAAACTAACGAAATTGCCTCTGTAGCGATACTTTGACGGTTTGTAAGCTTGTGAGTAAAGTAGATTTAAAAAAATATATATATATATATATATATTTTCCATAGGGAAAACTATACAAATGCACTGCTTCTTTTTCTAGTTTGTAGAAAGTGATGATGATGCAGAATTGCTGTTCAACATCCCGTAAGTTTAATCATTTGGAGGAATCGCGTTTGTTACTTTTCAAAAGATTTTGCAGTTGCTGATGATGTCTCTTTTCTTTGTAAGGTTCACTGGCAATGTGAAATTAAAAGGGATTATTGTCATTGGCGATGATAGCGATGCCCATCCTGCAGAAATTAGATTGTGAGTATTATTCACAGGAGAGGAACTACCTTTTCTGAGTTATATATGTATTACCTTTCGCTTTCAGAATACTTGCTTTTCAAAATCCATCTAGGTTTTGATATGTGTATAGATAACGGGACTTTGCATAATAGATTGTTCCAACAACCCAAACCCATTTGTTTCTAGTAGTGAAGCATTTTGCTATTTGAATACATGGAGGTGGGGACTTTTCAGGCTTTTAAAAACAAAACCTGAATTTAATATACTGTTTCATTTTTTTTTTTTTTTTTTTCTTGTAGAAAAATGTATGGAAAGACACCTAATTTGTCATGCCAAGTGCAAGCTGCATTGAAAGGAAAGCTACCATCAAAATCAAGCATGGATAAACCATGAACACTTGCTCATACATCCAGCCACTGCGACTGTGGTGATCTTATTATTTTCTGTTATCCATGGCTTCCTAAAATAAATTAACCTCATAGGCTACTGGGGCAGTTCCTGGAGCCCCTCCATGCTGCTGATTCACAGGTTGTTTCACAGTCTCGCCCCTCTGCTCCTGCTTAGAACTGTGAATCTGCAACACAGAGGGGCTCCGGGAACCGCCTGGTAGCCTTTTTGAGGTTCTTTAGCACCTTTTTAAAAGTTGATTTTAGAAGGAAGGATTCCATGGATAACACATATAAGAAGATTGACACCATCATAGTGCCTGGATCTATGAGTAAGTGTCCCTGATGCATCCATGATTTATTTTGATGGTAGATTTCCAGGGTAAAGACCCTGAAATACTTTGCCAAATGGTGTACATTGTTTAATGTGTGTGTGATATTTTCAAAGCACAGTACTACAAACATATGGCTGCAACACAAAAAAAAGTAATGTAATGCCATGACAAAAAGGAAAATTGTATGTGATGGCACATTATCCCTTCAGAACAACCATGTGAAAGAAAATTCATAATACAGAATACTTTCAAACTCTTGCATCTCAAAAAAATATTTTTTTTTTTTTTTTTTTTTTTTTTTTACAACTAATACCTCTAAGAAGCTAATTGTGGCTTTGATTAATTCTCGTCTAGATTACTGTAACTCCCTACTAATTGATCTTCCACTTACTAAACTCTCTCTTCTTCAAACTTTTTTTTTTAATGTAGCTGCCAGACTGTACACGGATGACTCCAGTCTATGTTGCTGCACTAGTTGTCTCCTTCCGAAAGCAGTTTAAATTAATCCTCCTCATTCACAAAGTTTTGTACAGTGTCACACGTCCCTACCACTCCTTTTATCTCAGTCTATTGTCCAACCCATGCCCTTTGATCTTCCAGTGATCTTAGAATATTCTCTTCCTTAATTTGCACCTCCCATTCATGTCTCCAGGACTTCTCACGAGCTGCACCAACTCCCTGGAATGCAGTACCATTAGATGCATACCCAACCTCTAAACTTCAGATTTGTTTCTAATACCCTTCTCTTTGGGCAGTCCTATCACACTCCCTAACTGCATGAAACTTCAACTGTCTCTTTACTAACCCGTTATGTTTCCTCACATCTGTTGTCCTGCAAACATCAGATACCAAGCTAGAGACTACTCTTCAGTCCCATTGACCTTGGACTCTGTGTATAAGATGACTGGATCAAGCAGCAACCTTTTTAATGAATAATTTTAATTCTGTTATAAAGAATTGCTGGCATATAGAAGCTCTTATGGCACCCCTTCATCCTGCATACCCTTCCATCTGCATATTGTTGCCGAAGTCACCTCACATGAACATATTGAGGAACGTGCAAAATAGAGAAATTTCATACATGATCATATATTACTCGCTGTTTTTTTTTGTGTTATACAAAATCAAGCATGGTAATATTCTTGTATTTGTTTTCCATGGACTACTTCCTTCTAAAATCATCTTTTAAAATTATACTTATGAGCCAGAAGGGCTCTGTGGGTTATTGTCATATCCCCTCCGTGCTTCATAGGTTGTTTCACTGAGCAGCAGCACTCCCCACTCCTACTGTGTGCTATAGGCATGTGCTGAGAGAGTAGGAAAAAGCCTATGAGGCTACAATATGGAGGGGCTTTGTTTACTCCCACCAGAGCCCATTGTGCTAATTAGCATAATTTGAGAGACAATTTTAGAAGCAAGGAGGTTATGGATAACAGATCAACCAAGACTGTGGCAATCTTATATTTATCAGTAAGTGCCCCTGATCTACCATCAACGTTAAGCATGATAAATTTCTTTTAACTAAATGTTTGTCAATAAATATGTAAAAATCTTTTTATATACGTCTCACAGGTTTAAGAACGTTCCTCACATGAGTTTTGATGATGTTGGAAGAGAAGCAGATCAAGTCTTCAGTCTACATGTTGACACCACTGGAGAACTAGAATATCCTACAAAGTAAATTTTGTTTAACATGTCTACCCATAAATACCCTTAATGATTATAGAAGACTTTATATTAACAAGTCCAGCATAAAAAAAAAAAAAATTCTTCCAGGGTTTTGCCTTTACACATTGCACATTTGATCTGTATCTTGTATAAACATTTTAAATACAAAATACTGATTAAATCTGTGGGGCTGTGGACTTGGAGTCGTCATAAAACGGACCGACTCCACAGAAAGATAATAATTATGAAATGTCCTTTTAAATATCTGTTTTATCCCGGATCCAAGGTTGCATTCACATGACCGTTGGGGGGACGTATATATACTGTACCGCTCCGTACACAGGGAAAAGATAGAACATGTGCGCCATGCATTGCTATGGAGAGAGGAGGGGTCACCCCTCCTCCTCTCCATGCCCGACGGGCATACGTTCGTGCAGTTGCAGTCTGATTATGTAAGCAGTATTCCCACAAAGACAAGTTTCTTATATGTACCCAGGATAACAAAATAACACATTCTCTAATTCACTGTTATTAACAAAAATACAGCATTTTACAGATATAAGTTCAACCTGTCTCTATCAGTCCTGTTGTATACAATTTCAGTTGCCCCTAGACACAACCCTGTAACTTCTGACTTAGGGTCTGATGGCCGCCATCTTGGATTTCTGTGTGAGATTGTGCAGATGAGATTTGTGTCTTTCTGCTCTGAGGCTGTAGCCCCACCTCCTGCACATACCGTAGACCAGTGGTGGCGTACCTATAGCACGGGTGCCAGAGGTGGCACTCAGAGCCATTTCTGTGGGCACTCAGGCCATTGCTCCAGCACAGAGTTCACCAAATAGGATCAAATCCACCAAATCTTCCTGCGCTGGAAAAGTGAGAAGGTGTTGACAAAACTGCATTATCTTTGGAGCACATCCACTGGACCCACCATTCTTCCTGTACAGTGAGACCCTGGAGAGAAGCTACAATGAGAGTCTGAATTTGCCCTTCTTTCAACTGTATTGGTGACCTCAGGGGGTCGATACGATTGAAAGATGTGGAAGAACAGGTAGCAGTAAGTTACTGCTTAAAATGCCATGTTGGCACATCAGGGTAAATAAGTGGATTTTTGTTGTAGTTTGGGCACTCGGTCTCTAAAAGGTTCGCCATCAATGCCTTAGACTGATCACTTGCTGCCAGCACATCCTGAGCAGAGAGAAACTACAAACTACAAGGAGTTAAGTGATCCTGGGGAAGGGGAATGCAGGCACATATCTGTGAGACGTAGCAGAGCTAAAAGTGTAACAGTTTAAAAGTCTGTCAGCCTCTGTAATAGAAATCTCATGCATCTCATCTCTGATCTGTCTCATCCGTCCTTTCTATTTGTCAGTGTGTGTTAGTACAATGTCAGAAGCCAGATGAAAGTGTATATACACTGTACCCTGATAATGTAACCACATTGTCACCCCACAGAACTAGATCGATCATAATGGGGCACATTTACTTACCCGTCCGGATGAGTTCTCAAACTTCGGAGTGTCCGACGATGATGCACTCTGGCGCGATTCACTAAGATTGTGTGCCTGATATCCTTGGCACTCCTGGTCCTAAAGCCGTTCTGTTCTTGGCCCTGACTCTGGGGTATTCAACCAACACAGAGCAGAGAGGATGGGGGAGCAGTGAAGACTTCTCAGCTGTAAAGACCCTCACCCAGCCTTCTGCACCAATAAACTCTTCCATCGGTTATGGAGGTGCTCAATGGACTCTTGACTGTTGGCAGGTTGTGTTTCTTTAATTCTTTGGGTCTGAATCCAAAATAAACTTGCTGAGCAACCCCTTAAAGTAATCAATAATCACATGGTTATATTGTATGCAGCACCCTTGGGCTAAATGTGGTCAGTAAAAAAGAAAAAAACAAGTATTAATCGCCTCAGGTTCAGCAAGAGATCCTGCTCTCCTGTCTTCATCGGGGTCTTCTGCCGGCGTCCAGTGCAAAGACGGAGGCCGCCCTCCTGCAGTGCACAGAGCACTGCCTTGGGGAGCAAGCACTCGGTCACTGGGGACTAAGTTGTGCCCGTGAGTGGGCCCACCTAGTGGCTCTCGGCCCCCATTTCTTTCAGAAATGATTCTATAAATCTGCATGTGGTTTGCATAAGCTTTTTTTTCTTTAGATTTCATGTTTAGATCTCCTGTTATTTTTTATTTTTACAGAATTGCTCGCTTTTCAAATGTGTTTCACCTATCTATTCACATTTCCAAAAATTTTGGAGCTGAAAACACCAAGATTTACTACATTGGATTAAGAGGAGAGTGGACGGAGGTAAATTAAAAAAAAAAAAAAAAAAACTCTTTGCAGCTTTCTTTTTCTGCTTTCATAGTGTGCTTTTTTATATTAAAAAAAAAAAAAAAAAAGTAGGTGACATATCTTCTAAAAACATTCCATTTTTTTTTTTTTTTAAGAAACTCTTCATTGCTTCCTCAACTCGCTGTATACCAGTGGGATTTCTGTGCGCTCTATTGATTTTTATTTGACCTTGGAACTTAGAGGATAAATGCAATTTGCAAAACATGGGACTAGGACTCCCCAATTCCTATGGGTGGATAGGGGATACATGTTGCTTGGATTAACTAATTTTGTTTTGTATTTACAGGCACATCGTCATGAAGTAACAATCTGCAACTATGAATCTGCTGCAAATCCTGCTGATCATAAAATAACGCAGATCACTCCACAATCCCATTTTATCTCTTAGTGTGAATGCAGCAGAGCATGACATGTCCTGAGTAAACTGTGCTTGAATAAACTAATACCATCTTACTGCTGCTTGACTTTGACCTGAGTATGTGTGGCTATTTAACTTTGTATAGTTTTGAAAGAAAAAAAAAACACACTATAAGTTGAGGTTTTGTTTAATCTTTAACCCCTTAGTGACCAAGCTCATTTGCGGATTGATGACTAAAGCCTATTCTATCACTTTATCCGGTTATAACTTTAGAAGGCTTTAACCTACCCAATTGTTTTTTGAGTTTGTTTTTCTGTTACAATTTGTACTGATTGGAAAATTCGGTTGATATATTTAGCATTAATTTAATGAAAAAAAAGGTGATTTTGGTAAACAATTAGAAAAAATTAGCTATTTTCAAACCTCAAAATATTCTGTTTTTCAAACTGATAGTCTTACCACCCAAATTGGTTACTAACATTTACCATATCTCAGCTTTGTGTTGGTGTCATTTTAGAAGTGTCATTTTGTTTTATTCTTCTTCTTTATACTGCTTCACCAGCGTGTGACCGTTCACATCCTTGGCAAAGCCACGCCCCCAACTATTATAATTTTTGCTGAGAGCCTTGGCTATCTATGGACCTTTTGATCAGTTTACACTGCATTTTGTCAGGGTGACAGGCAGAAGCCATGGCGTTCCACAACAGTGTCTTTATGCATGGCCTCGATGTTGGGGAAACGTCATGGTGGCTTAAGGGGTTAAGATGGGTTTTCTCTTTTTATCTTTTGGAAATGTGTAAATTTTAGAACTAAATGAACGTACAACCTACAAAATTTGACCATTCTAAATTTCACCTCCATTTTTATTTAATTACTAAAAGCCGTTTCTGTATTGATATATAGGGGGGGTTTAACCCCTTACTGCCAAAGCCACTTTTCACCTTCCTGGCACAGCCCTTTTTTTAATCATTCAGTTTATTGAGAAAAAAGATATAACAAACACTGGTTACAATCATATAATGTATACAGTACACATCAAATAACCAATAGCACCCGCAGGCAGGGGGGACAGATTTGGGTGAAACATGTTACAATGTTATGTAGCAAATGTCGTAAAATAGTATTTGCGGAGCTAAGTACCAGGTCAGCGGTTATTATGTGCGCATGATTTAAAAGATAAGATGACAAATTATACGCTTCTGGTGAAGCAGGTTGTAAAAGGCTTTGAAAAATCTTGTACAATTTTTCTCAAAAAGATATACAAAACTGTAAATGAAGAATCAATCTAAGGGGAGGGGTATGGGTTGAAAAGGGAAAGAGGGAGTGGGAAGGGGGGGTAAGGGGTTACGTGTTGGTCCTACTTCACCTGCGTCTCTTTGACTTGGCAATTCTGGCCAAATGTTCAAGTAAAGGAAGCAGGAGCGTTGCTAGGGTCACAAATGATCTGGGGCACGGGCCCCAATGCAAATATATCAAATTCTCAGTTGTGTCCCCTTTTGTACATAACCCTCCCCTCCCCTATATGATTGCACCTGAAAAAACCGTACTTTAAAAAAAAAAAAAACTGTATAGCTACAAAAAACACAGTAGAAATGCTACCTATTATATCCTGAGCAGTAGTTCTTTATGTTCTCCTTTTAAGCCACCCATCATAATTTCTTTATCCAGCCATACGCTGTGCCTATGGAGATTACCACATGTTATGTTCTGCACTTTTCTATCGTCCCTAAATCTTTGTCCCCTAACAGTGTTATAATTCTTCTACCACTAAAACTCTTCAACCAAACAATGTAACACAGCTACACACAAAGTCCTCCTAAAAATACTAGTAATGCCCCCTAGTGTAAAACATTATAAAATCCACCTTTACAAGCTGCACACTTCACAATTATTGCCACCCAGAGAGAGGGCCACCACACCCCTTTCTTGTAGCCCTCACACTTACTAAAGCCCCCACATTGTGCCACTCACCTAATAATGATCCATAAATGTGGCCTGACATGTAACAGTGCCACCTACACTCAGTAATAGAACCCCACACAGTAAGTGCTTCACATACTCAAGCTTCCACGTTGAATAATAGCCCCCCACACTTAGCAATAGCTCTTCTATGCTAACTACTAATAGCCAAACAGCCACTTATAACCCCCACTTTCAGAATAGACCCTTCTTCACTCACTAATAGCCCCCATATTTAGTAATAGTCCCCACACTCAGTAATAGCCCTTCACTTGCTAATAATCCCCTACACTCAAAAATAGCCTCCACACACACTAATAGCCCCCACATTCAGTAATATAGCTCTCCACTTTCTAATAGCCCCCACACTCACTTATAACCCCCACATTTATGGATAGTCCCCTTACACTCACTAAAAGACCCCTCATAGCTCCCCACATTCAGTAATAGCTCTCCACTTGTTAATGGTTTCCATACACACAAAAATAGCCCCCACACAACCTAATAGCCCCCCACACTTAATTATAACTCCCACATTCAGTAATAGTCCCCTTACACTCACTAAAAGATCCCACATATCCCCCTCACACTAATAGCCACAAACACACTTATATTATTAACTTATAGCCTCCACATAAAGTAATGACCCCAAAACCCCATTCTCACACTGTATAAGTAAAAAAGAAGAGTTAAGCCCCTTCCACACTGGCGTTTTTCACGCGCGAGTTCTGCGCATGCATTTGACGCGCAGAACTTGCATTGCACTCTGTCCCATTGTATTCAATGGGTCTTTCTTCATTAGCGTTGGTTTTCACGCGCGTGCTTGCGTTCGTTTTCACGCGCGTCAAAACCGCAGCATGCTCTACTTTTGCGAGTCACGCTCGTTTTTCACGCCCCATTCAAGTCTATGGAGATGCATCAAGAACGCATTGCACTCGCAATCATTGCAAGTGCAATGCGAGTGCAATGCGTTTTAAACGTAAGGGTTGCTAGGTGACCAGAATAACAGTATTTCCCCTGCTCGAGAACGATCATTTAATTAAAAAAACACAATGAAGAACAGTGAAGAATAGAATAAAAACAGTGAACACAGGATCATTTAAGAGAAAAACACAGTGCAGAACACAGTGCAGAATAGATTACAGATGTTCGGCACATCTGCTTACTTTTCGGGAGATACGCGCGGAACGGTGCGCCCAAAATAGCATGTGAAGAACAATATATATGTGTGAAGAACACATTGCAGATGTATTTAAACATCTGCAATTTGTTCTTCACACACATATATATATTGTTCTTCACATGCTATTTTGGGCGCACCGTTCCGCGTGTATCTCCCGACAAGTAAGCAGATGTGCCGAACATCTGTAATCTATTCTGCACTGTGTTCTGCACTGTGTTTTTCTCTTAAATGATTGAAGTTTTCCTAATTCACTAGTTTTCCCACTTCATTTTAGCAGAGCAAGGCTCACCCAATGTCATCTTATCCATCGGCAGAAGACCTGAGTCACAGAGGAGTTGTATGAAAGTCAGTATCCTACCCTGTCATAAAGGCACTAAATAGTCATGGTGTCAACCCGGGGGGAAGTCTGGGTTATCCACCACTGAGCTCATTGTGTGTTCACGTATCTGATCCCCCTCCCAACCTACCCTGTTTCCCCGTTTGTGCAGTAGCAGTCTTACCAGATGGTCTGGTCACCTTGTCACTGGTATGGCTTCGTCTGGAAGAGGTAAGTAGATGATCCTCTTGTTAAATATTAAAGATTTACAATACTCTAATTTGGATGTCCATATTGACTCAAGAGTTCATTAAGCAAAAGGAGTAGCCCGATATTTCTCTACCAAGGTCACTAGTTCGTCGGCATCGGTGGGACCAAACTGTCCAACCCATCGCTGGATCCGGGGGTGAACTTAGAAGAACAACTCTCTCGACCATGGGAGCGCGGGGGAAACTTCTCTGAGAACGCTCACTGGTTGACTTGACTGGCACAAACTTGCATGGTGACCCTGAGACAAGCCAGGCTCTCTGCCTTTAGTCGGGGGTACTCACAAACCTCCATCTCACTCAGGTCATAGTAGGTCTTCTGCAATTCGCCTGTCAGGAATTGTGCCACGACATCCGCCCACTGGTCAGCCGGTAACCCCTCTTGCTCAGCCACTCACTAGAACATGGTGCGATATGCCTCCACGTCTCTGGTCGCCACTTGTACGGAACGCTGGACAACCGGGAACCCTTGCAAGCCAGTATGGGACCCCTCGGTAATCATCGCTTGTGCTGCCTCAAAGGGGTATTCACATTTCAGCAAATTAATGTTACTGTTTGTATTATGAAAAGTTTTACAATTGTCCAATATACTTTCTGTATCAATTCCTCACGGTTTTCTAGATCAGATTTCCGTCCACTGGAACTTACAATTTGCCTGCTGCGTTCAACCAGGCCATGCAATGCAAATAGCTTGTTTGAGCTGTACTTCCCAAAATTACAGCGATTGCAGCTAGACAAACCGCATTAAGGCCTTTCATGACACGAAAACCCAGGCAAAATATATTGCCCATCATCAGTTAACCCCTTCAGTGTCTCACACTGGATATATCTCTTTTCACACTGGCAGAGCCGCCACTAGGAATTTCAGGCCCTTGACTGGAGGATTTTTGTGGGCCATCCCCTCCCCCTGGCGCCCATTCCTACATTGATATATAACATTGTATACACCATTTTTTTTACCAAAACATTTTTAAGCCATGACAAGCTAGAGTCAATATATAGATTGCCTGCACGTGCCCACTCAGTCTATAGACAACCTCTGCACATGCCCACTTGGTCTATGAACAGTCTCTGCACGTGCCTACTCAGTATACAGATAGTGCACTCAGTCCACATTCAGACCCCCCAGTCCACAGCAGATGCCCCCTTTAATGAAATGCCCACCCCCAATGCCCCCTTTTAATGAA
This sequence comes from Engystomops pustulosus, assembly GCF_040894005.1. Classification (NCBI taxonomy): domain Eukaryota; kingdom Metazoa; phylum Chordata; class Amphibia; order Anura; family Leptodactylidae; genus Engystomops; species Engystomops pustulosus. The sequence goes on from NC_092412.1 coordinate 133,399,008, forward strand.
ATGTCCACCCCATAGGTCCCTTTTTAATGAAAAGTCCACTCCACATACCATCCTTTACATGTCCTTATGCCGCCGCCTGTAGGAAGATCCGCCAGTGGCGGAAATGCCGCTCAATGCTGGAGGGGTTTATGGGTACTGTGATCCCTTCAGGCCCTCCTTTTGATAGGGAGGGGGGGGGGGGGTGTTAGGCACTAGACCTCCCATAATGGCGGCCCTGACATTGAAGATAAATCTACATTCAGCACTCATAACAGACTAAGGCTACATTCACATTGTGTTTTCTACATATGCTCAGTATTTACGCCATGAAAGTTCTTGTGTATATATGTTAAGCCGTCGGATTCGGAAAAACCGCGGAATTTAAAAAAGAATTGTGTCGCAAGATCAGCACTTACATGCGCCAGGAAGAAGGTGAACTCCGACGGACCTTGGCGCAGCAGCGACAGCTGGTGGATATCGGGCGCACGGATCTGAGTGAATCCTTGCAGACCCGAATCAGCGTCGAACAACGCGCTGCGGGATCGCGACAGGAACGGGTAAGTAAATGAGCCCCTTTGTCTTGCATTCATTTCTCAATTTAATGAGATGTGTAAATAGATTTTTGTGCCATTTGCCCTTGCTATATGAGGACGCAGTAATGGAGAATCTTCTCAAGGAGGGTAGAGTTCCCCCCAGGAGGGGTTTATCTACATTACACTCCTCTTTTTAATATCGATCATATGACATGTCTCCTAGTGCCGGGTCATCTCTGGCCGTAGGCCATTGCATCTTTTAGCTCCTGTGCTCCACTGCCTTCCATATGTTACATGCCGCCTGCGCTGCATCTAGGATAACGCTGGCGAGCTGTGTGGAGAGTGTATGGAGAGCAGCAGAGCATGGGATCTAAAAGGGCCTGTGGCTGGACATGATCTGGCACAGGCAGATGTTTTAAATGGCCACGTGTTGCTTGCACCACAACAAGGTAAGAATGTTTTTTTTTTTATATACCATTGGCTACTGTGAGAGAGGGGCAGGTTATGTTAATACTGGCTACTGGGGGAAAGCACTGTTACTACTGACTACTGAGGCAGTCTCTATGGCCTCTAGGGGCAGACTGAGTGGAGCCACTGGGGGTAAGCACTGTGACCACTCGGAGCAGGCTCTGTGGCTTCTGAGGGGAAGGCTGAGTGGATCCACTGGGGCACAGTGTGTGTGTGGGGGGGGGGCAGGCTCAGTGAGGAGCCAGGCTATGTGATAACCAGCTACCTAGGGCAGGCACAGTGATTACTGGCCACTGGGCGCATTCTTTGACTACTGGCTAGTGGGCGCATTCTCTGTGACTGTTGGCGGGGGGGGGGGGGGGGGGCAAGCTCAGCGCATATTGGCTAGAGGGGACAGGCTATGTGACTACCGGCTACTTAGGGCAGACTCATTGTTTACTGTCCACTGGGGGCATGCTCTGTGACTACTGGCTAGAAGAATGAAGCTCTGTGGCTACCGGCTACTTAGGGCAGGTATTTACTGGCTACTGGGGCAGGCACTGTGACCACTTACTCTATTGCAACTGTGGGGGGAATGACTGTCTGAGATAGATTTAAGGGTATTTTTTGTTGTGGGATTGGAGAGTAAAGTTCAAGGGCAATTTGAATTACTAAATTACTGATTACTTCTAAACTGTGTATGATATAGTCTCGTTTGTTAAATATCCCAAAATCAGAGAAACATTTTTGTTACCGTACCAGCTTGACCCCATAGTAACGTTCATTAGTGAGTTTATTCATACAGCTCGAAGTGGAAATGTGAAGGAATGGGACAGTTTAGCGTTGTACAAAAAGATATCAAAGAATTGTTATTTCATGGAAAATTCCAATGTATTGGCTATCTCTACTGCTAGCATACCGCTTTTTAACGATATAGTACGGCTTTAACGAATTGTAAAAAAGAAGACTGCTTCCCTATATCGTATTATGATTAGAACAGCTGTATAGATTCAATATACGAGTATGAACAACCTTACACGCCCATTGGTCTTTTCCGCCACAACTAAGATGGCCGTCTCATGGCAATAGATCCATAACTGCGTGCGGCTGTGACGTTCGGGGAGAGGCGCGATCACGTGACGTGCGCCGGGGTTAGATCCGCTTAGCGGCTGCGGCTCATTGTTTCTTCTCCGGAGGTCAGAGGTCACCGGGGCGGTGTGTGACATCACTCCGGTGCATGTGCGGAAACAACATGTCTGTGCCGCTACTCACTGATGCTGTGACCGTACCCGGAGGGGAGCGAGAGACCGCAGCGGTGAGCACATGACCACTGAGAGGTTGTGGGGTATGGCAGGAGCTGCGGGCATTGCCGGTGGAGGCTGCAGTGTGTCCTGCTGCTATTCGTTCTCCTTGCATGTCATTGCCGGCACAGCAGTGCTGTATGCGGTGTCTGATGGATGTCTCTCTTTCTACAGGTCATCTTCCTGCACGGCCTTGGGGACACGGGGTAAGTTTCTATTGTGTAAAGCGGTGACCTCCTTGCTGACAGCTGCACCCACTGCAGGTCAAGGCTGAGCTAGACAGCAGTCTGCTGCCTCCATCCGATCAGCAATGTGGCCAGCGTGTCTGCTATTTCTCCTACTAGGTTTCTGTCAGTATACAAATATGGCCCGGTTGTGGGGTCGGTAAGCCTAACTTCTGACTCCCACATACATGGGGAATGTTTAACCCCTTCCCACCAAAGCCCTTATTTCGATTTTGTTTCGTTTTTGATGTGGGGAGTGAAAAATGAATCTAACTTTTTTTTTTAATTTTTGCTTATAAAGAGCGGTGTGAGGGCTGATGGCATTTAATATTCCATGCCATGTACTTGGAAGTGGGAAAAATACATTCCAAATGCAGTGAAATTTGGTGAAAAACGGTGTACTGAGCTGTTTTTTGTTTGCGAGACATTTTCAATGCTATCATTTTGAGAACGTTATTACTGGGAATAACTTTTATTATATTTTGATTGGAATAGTGTGATGCGGCGATGCCTAACATGCCTATAACATGCCTATAACATGCCTATGATTTTTACTGTTCGTATTAGTTCTAGGGGAAAGGGGAGGGTATTTCCCCCTTTTTTTTTTTTTTTTTTTTACTATTAACTTTACATTGTGTGATCCTACCATATACTGCCACAGTACAGTATATGGAGATTATACTGAGCATTGATTACAATGTGCTAGTGGTACAAGTAAAAGAAAAATGTACAACCTCAGGTCTTACAGACCGACATGTGACGTACTACTATATCAGCAAGGGGTTAGGTGATTAGTCTACAGTAATCATTATGATACCAAGTAATTTAGCTAGAACATAAAAAAAAAAAACACTGTGGGGGGAAAAAAAAGTTTTTAACCAAAATGTACTGAATAATATTTGTTTAGTAACTGAACCGACCCGATGTTCCCATTCAGAATTTAGGTTTGGTTGCTTGACCAGGACAAATTGCCTGATTGGCTATTCGGTGGCCAATCCGGCAACTTGTCCTGGTCAAGCAACCAAAAAATTGACACCCCTAGCTACATTGCCATAGCTAAATGCTAGGGGAGTCAATTTGCTATATTGGCCGTTTGACAGGCAATGTTTCTGGTTCGTGCGGCAGAACTGGAATGGTACGTCCACTCATCTCTATTAGTGTGTCTATGAATTTTTTTTTCTTAGAAACTGTATTGCCTTTACCAGTTTGTGCAGTTCCTCTAAAGTAAATTCCCAGAGTGGGATGCACAAACTGGGATCATGAAAGGGTGGACGCAGATTAAAAAATGCGTACTGAGTGAACAATGGAGGGAGACGTATTTTATAATAAGTAAATGGTGAAGAAGGAGGACCGCGGCACTCACCAGAGATTTCTTCAAGGTTTATTCAAACAGTAGGTACTGAGCTAGTCCGGAGTAGGTACTCCGTCCCCAGGCAAAATTGGCTCAGCAAGGGTGCTCCCAAATGCAACTATAAGTGTGGGCATTGTAATTTTTGCAGGTACAACATGCAGGTTAAAACTTTAAATCTAGGAGGCGTGAAAATTGGTGTAAAAAGTTTTATTACTTGCGGGGCCCCACCTACGTGGTATATGTTCTTGTCTGTCCATGTTATAAATTCTATATTGGGAAGACAATCCGGAACATGTTTACAAGATTCAGGGAACACCTTAATTCGGTGTCCACTGGGAACGGTTGTCCTAGGCTGATTGAGCACATAAGGCTGCACCATTCCAATGAATCAACTCCACTTCGCTTCGCGGGCATAGAAAAGGTAGATATTAACCCTAGGGGCGGTGATCACCAGAAGGATCTACTACGCCGCGAAGCCAAGTGGATTCTGAGGTGTAAAGCCATGGGCACTCTCGGCCTGAATGACTGGAATGATTTCAGTGTCTTTTTATAATCCCTTAAAAAATGTATTGCTAAATTTTCCATTGTCATGCACTAATACTGCTTTTCGAATGTACTCTCTTGCTCGCTATTGTTTTTAACACACTATTTGTTTGGTTATGTGTCGAAACTATCACGCATTCATGTGTGTTTGTTACATTGTTGCTATGTATCTATGACAACCTCCTGGGGCCGGTGCTTATAGTGCACGTGCCCCGGAAGGATGACGTCAGAGGCTAGAGGAAGCGCTGTTCAGCGTGAAGCGGCCCGTCGCCTTGCCGCATGTCGGCGTCCTGTACCACCTGTGCATGTTTGAATAAATTTTGAAGAAATCTCCGGTGAGTACCGCGGTCCTCCTTTCTTCACCATTTACTTGCGATAACTGAACTCCCACGCTGAGCACCCCTGTTGTCTTCACGTCCCTGCAGTGGATGCCAGTCATAAGACTCCAATTTTGCTGTGGTCCAATCAGGTCTAGGATTATAAGGTGCATGAGAGTAGTGCCAGCGCCGTTTTTACTTCTATTGTGGCTTGGTATTTTATAATAATAGATCAAGCCCACTTTGGCTTCAACCTCCCGAGAACGCCATCTAAACCAGATAGACTAGTAGCCTGCCCGAGGTGTTCGATACCCAACACACTTATGGCATGGAATATTTTCCTGCACATACACTCAGGACTTTTGGAACCAAATAAGAAGCCAGATACAGGATAAGTGGGACATTAGCTTACCCTTAGACACACTGCTCCTCGACTGGAAACAATGAGACGCAAGGAAAAACGAAGGGTTTCTTCCAGAAATGGAAGATGAGCAGATCAGAAATAGTGGAGTTGATGACTCCATTCAAACTGACGTCATGGTACAACATGGGAGTGCTAAAGAATTCCCTTGGAGCCCTCCAAATCTGACAGACTATAGAACAGCCAGTTCTAGATACAGAAGTGAAAGGAACGGCAACTCAAAAGATGTACAGAAACATTAAGCAATACGATGTCCCCCAGGGATTTGGACAGTGGGTCAAGCCTGGAGGATAGGAACATGCCCTCTCCCCATGCACTATTTTGTGTGTGTGTTTTTTTTTTTTTTTTTTTTTTTTGTTCAACACTCTTGTGAGCTTTGTATTGTTCATGATTGAATCAGAACTGTATAAATACTATGGATGATACATTGCCTTTCCAGCCTCACCTGTGGCTAACAGGCTTGTTATGTAAAATTTTCTGTTTGTTTGAAAACCAAATAAAATGTGTTTTTGGGGAAAAAATGGAGACAAAAAAACTTTTTCTGTTCAAAAAGACTTATGAGACTTATTAAGTGACAGAAATGTAAGTAATTGCAAAGTCATAATCAATTAAACAATTATATTTAAACCCCTTTTTCACCTCGAGACGCACAGGTCAGTCAAGTACACAGAGGGAGCCAGCATTGGAGTAGATCCTAACATTGGTTCCTTTGTTTTCTTCTGTTGAGTCAATAATTTTGTCATTCATTGGTGCTAAGATTTTGCTTATAATTGTAAAGATTTCCTAATGTGAGACATTGGGGCACCTTTCGTCAGCGGTTGGACTAATAAACCACTACCAGAATATTGTGCAGCGGAGTTCCTTCTAGGCGGAGATTGTAACACTAAAGTCATTGTTGGGAGCTGAGAGTGCCTACTCCTCTGTGCTTGACATGCAGTATTCCAGGAGCTCCGGCTATTGATGTCTCTGGATGATGGAACATCAATAACAGTGAGGGGGGGGGGGGTCTGAGAAAGGAGCATGACTTCAGTGTTAAAATCTCTGCCTCCTTGACTTTATACAACCAATTTACATCTCACTTCAAAGTTGATTTTCTGGATGATGCCACCACACTTGGTAATGAAAGAAACATGATCTGGAAGGTGTCCCACCAACGATGAGTATTCATTTTCCTCTGGATTGAGAGAACAGGGAAGGCACATTGTGAGTGGGTTTAGAATGCAGAAATGGAGTATGCTTTTCGTGTGTGTGTGTATATCTCTCAATCAATTTTTTTTTTTCCATGGTCAAACCTGAGTTCCATCTTTTCCAATGCATTGAAGAATTGTTGTGTTGATGGATGTAGAAAGTAGGTTGCAGCAATTTGATAGTAATAATTCTTTTTCTCTATAGACATGGCTGGGCAGAGGCACTGTCTGCCATAAAACACCCTCATGTGAAATATATATGTCCCCATGCGTAAGTATGCATACCTTGGTTTCTCTGGTAAAGTGATGTGTAGGTTGCTTGTATAGCACACAACCAATAACCTTTACTATGTGCAGGCCTCGCATTCCTGTAACACTGAACATGAAGATGGTGATGCCAGCTTGGTAAGTGTGTGTCCATCTCCGTAGCGTTTCATTCCAGGTTTGCTGGTGGCTCATTTATATATTTTATCCATGCAGGTTTGACTTAATGGGGCTGAGTCCAGATGCTCCTGAAGATGAAGCAGGCATTAAGAAGGCTGCTGACAGCAGTAAGAATACTTATGGCACCATTTTTTTCAATCTAGTGTAAAAAGAGTAGATGACAAAATCCTGTTTCTTGTAGACTGTAGCAGACTGTAGTTCTGTGATGCAGCAAACTGTCCCCTGACAATAGTTTGTCTTAAGAATTTCAGTGGCATTTGTATGTTTAACTGATTGCTTCGCAAACTAAAAATTGCCCTCAGGTCTATGTTTGTGTATTAGACACATGGGGAGATGTAAACTAAAACCATGTGAAAATTACACAGTTCATGGCTAGTGACCAAGCTGGGCTAGAGCACGGCTGCGTCTGCTCACCTCTACCATCTCCACCCGGCTAAGCAGATTTCTGCACCAGGATATACATCAGTTGAAGATATTGATAAAAGTAGTGCAATCATGGTTATGGAGCAGTAATTCCACCCCACGCTTATCACTCTACAATCTCATATTTTGAGAAACCCTTTTTCCAAGAATAGTTGCTGAAACAATGAAGTATTTGTCCCTAGCCCCGACTTCACCTCCACCAAAATGGCAATGACTCTGATTCCACAGTCCTGTTTTCCTGCTAGTGCCCTTTTCTCTGATCTGTAGCAGGGGCGCTTGAGTGGTGCACATGAAGTGCAACACACATTAATTTAGATTGTAACAGGAGTGCACAACCTTCAGCCGACAAGCCATGTGTGGCCTGCCAAGTTTCAAGTTGCACCCAGCACCCTGCTGACAGGGAGTGCAGATGAGTCCTCACTGCTCCCAGGGCCTCTCCTGCCACTCAGCTCTGACGCCTGAGGGCGCCTTCCCACGTGGAGTTTCTCTTGCGTTTTTAAACGCATCCTAAAAGAAATTTGGAGGGGGGTTTAACCAAAACGCATATGTGTTTGCAATGAGACGCATAAGCGTTTAGTTCAAACCCCCTACCACTTTTGTTTTGGATGCGTTTCAAAATGCGAGAACAAAACGCCACTTGGGAAGGCGTCCTGACACTGGTCTTGTGCACTGGCCCCCAGGAGCAGGAGAGGTTCCAGGTATTGCTGTAATGTGGTATTTATAATTGGGGATGGCATTATGTGCTGTACTGAGGTTGTTGGTGCATCTTGCTAGTGCTAGTTACTTTAATGGCTCCTTAAAATTGAGCAGTATGACCATATGGCCCTTGAACCAAAAAAAGTTGTTCGTTCCTGGATTAAATCTTTAGAACCTTAATAGAACAGACATTTGAAAGGACGTTTCATCATTTTTATAATTATGTTTATGGTATCTGAGTCGGTCCATTTTATCCTAACTCCACTCAAATGATCACCGACTCGACAGCCCTGCTCATTACCCCAATGTAAATGGAAGAAGCGTATGGGTCATTCCTGCAGCTTTCCCCTTGCCAGTCCATATGTGTAAGACAGCAGTCAGTTAGCTTGAACCCGTATCTGTAGTAAACCCTCACAAACATCAGAAGTGCTATATAATGAGGCAGGAGCTGCAGATTTGGTGCAGTGCCAGGTTCTTCTTCCCACATGTCACACAGCACTAATAAAGTTCTTCTGGTACAGTTGTCTGAGTAGCAAAAGGGGAATGTTCTTGCCTTCAGGCAGCTGCCACAACTGCTTCATCCACCTCCAAAGCAGTGAACGATCCCTGGCCCGGTATTTGCCCACGCCTTGTGGTCTGAGAGCACAGGTATAAAGAATACATGGGCTTTAATTAATCTGGAAATTTCATGTTTTTTTGATTTTCAGTTAAAAGCATTATTGAACATGAGGTGAAGAATGGAATTCCGGCAAATAGGATTGTTCTAGGAGGATTTTCACAGGTACCTAGAGAGATGAATGACGGTGATGTACCCGCTGTCTTCATACATTTGAGTTATATTTCGCCACAAGAGACTTTGGTTCTTTGTAGAACATGTGCGTCTGTCAAGTCAAGGGAAGGGAAATGGAAATAAAGATTATATTAATACACATGTCTTTCTAAAACGAAATGGTTTGTAAAAAGTTTACCCTCTTGTTGCTGATTGCCTTTTTTGTTTTTGCGTTTTGCATGTTTACAAATTGCCCCCTTTCCCTAGATATAGATATTTATTTTTTATATCACTTCTAGAGAAAGTGGGCATCTTTTTAAACGTTACTTTTTTTTATATATAAAGCATGTATTTGCAGACCACCTAGGGTACTTTAACCCTAGGGAGTCTGATCATTCCTACCATATACTGAAATACAGCACTATTGCAGTGTATGGCGGATCTGCTGAAGATCTGCAAAATGTAGCTAATCTTCAGAAATGACAACCCCTGGACTTCAGCACTGATCAATGGTGTTCTCTGAGGGCGTTTGCTGCATAATGCAGCAATGACCAAGAATGTTTGGAGAGTGATCAGCCCGTTAGTAGCATTGTGAGGTACTATTCATCACATGTCGTTGAGGAGTTAATGAAGTCTCCGCTGTTGTAATCATATAATTATTATGATCCATTTCCCTGTATATTTTGTTCTCCACATTGGGTTACAGCCCCAATTTTGACGTCTGCTTTTGCTTTATTTTCTTAGGGAGGAGCCCTGTCGTTGTATACGGCTCTGACCTGTCAACACAAACTTGCTGGAATTGTTGGACTTAGCTGCTGGCTGCCACTGCATAAGACATTCCCTCAGGTAAAATGCTTATAGAAAAATATTTTATTTTGTCTTCCTCTATTAAAATAGTTATGAAAATATTTCCTGAAGTTGTTGCATAGTTAAGCTGCTTAACCCCTTAATGACTTGCCCGTTTTGCGCCTTCCTGGCATGGCTCTTTTTTATTTTTATCATAACTTTGAAACGCTTTAACATATTTCCAGTTGATTTTGAGATTTGTTTTTTCGTGACACATTGTACTTCATGTTGGTTGAGAAATTTAAGCAATATATTTATTTAGGTTTTTTTATTAAATAAATGGAAATTTGGCGAAAATTTTGAAATAAACCGGTTGAAAAAGTTTTCATGTGTCAGGATGCATTTGGAGAGCCCTAGTGGAACTAAACAGAGGAAAGCCCCAACAAGAGACACCATTTTGGAGAATTTAGCAAGGTGTAATTTGTGTATTTGACCCAACAGGTGGTTGATTTAATTAGGCCACAAAAAGGAAAGATTAAAATTTTCTCAGTTACTTTTACCCTGAATTTTTGTAAGCCGCAAGGAATAAAAGATGAAACAACTCCCAGAAATGTGTAAAACTATTTCTCCTAAGTGTAGAATTGCCCCACTTGTTCATATAAAATGTTGTATGGGTAAACAGTAGGGCTCAGAAGGGAAAGAGGGATGTTTGGCTTTTCAAAGCCAAATTTGACAGACATACTTTACATGTGTCAGGATGCATTTAGAGAGCCGTAGTGGTACCAAAACAGAGGGAAACCCTGCCTGTAAAAGTGTTTGATTTAAATAGGCCCTAAAAAGGAAAAGATGAAGGTTTCCCCCAAAAGTCACTTTTAGCCCTAATTTTTGTAAGTCACAAGGGATAATATATGAAACAACCCGCAGACATGTGTAAAACTATTTCTTCCGAGTGTAGAATTGGCTCACGTGTGCAGATAAAATGTTGTATGGGTACAGAGTAGGGCTCAAAAGGGAAAGAGGTATGTTTGGCTTTTCAAAGCCAAATTTGACAGAAATCCTTTATGTGTCAGGATCCATTTGGAGAGCCCTAGTAATACAAAACAGCGGAGAACCCCAACAAGGGACACTTTTTTTTTAAAATTATTATTATCATTATTATCATCAGCCCTTGGGGTATAAAACAGAACAACCCGAAAAGTGACCCTAATTTTTGAACGCAACAACTGTGATCAGATGAACCTCTGGTCGCGGGTGATACAGACGGGTATTGGCTGTGATATGCAACTGACACCAGTTCTGTACGGTGCCAGCTCCGAACGTGAGCCGACACCTGCCACGCGCTGTAATAGTCGGGAAGGGGTTAATAATGGGCACTGCATATGGTGGTAGTGAGTTGGTCATAAAGGTGTATTTGGACTTTCAAAATATTCCAAAACTGATTCAGATCCTACTTCTAGGGCTCACCTCTGAGAATAAGTGCACCAGCTAAACAGTTTCTGTATTTAAGTGACCAGAGCCAGGCGGCTGCTGCTAAAGCAAATAAAATAATGGGATGTATCAAGAGAGGAATAGATTTTGCCCTTATACAAATCCCTGGTCAGACCACACATAGAATATTGTGTACAGTTTTGGGCACCAGTGTATAAAAAGGATATAGTAGAGCTGGAACGGGTGCAGAGGAGAGCAACCAGAATTATTAGGGGAATGGGGGAACTAGAATACACTGACAGATTACAAAATTTGGGATTATTCAGTTTAGAAAAAAGACGACTGAGGGGAGACCTCATTACAATGTACAAATACCTGAACGGACAGTACAAGGATCTTTTTATACCTAGGCCTGTGACCAGGACAAGGGGGCATCCTCTACGCCTAGAGGAGAGGCGAGTCTACCATCACTATAGACAAAGGTTCTTTACTGTAAGAGCAGTGAGACTATGGAACTCTCTGCCGCAGGAGGTTGTTATGGCGGACTCTATGTACATGTTCAAGAGAGGCCTGGATGCCTTTCTGGAGAGAGAAAATATCACGGGTTATGGGGATAAAACATTTATTTAATTCTTAAAGGTTGGACTTGATGGACTTGCGTCTCCTTCCAGCCTTATATACTATGATCTCCTGAAAGGAGAGACTTCCCCGGACACAAGCTACCACATTCGTGCCACACCAAGATTTTGGTGGGCTTTGGGGCTCCCATAGCTGGAATGCATTTTTCACAGGTGCATATCTTGTCGATGTGAAATTGTCCAGATGGTCACATCAGTGCATACAATGAAACTACACAGATGTATCATGTAATGCAATATAATGGTTCTGTATATACTTGTAGACACCCATACATTATTACAGCATAATTGTCTGATTTTTGACCTATGTCTGGATCTGTACCCATCAGTGGGTTAATAGGATGTCGGCTAGGATTAGGGATGTGGTCCTATGCTTTTCTGTAAGTCTGATAGAGCTTGGAAGCCAAAGTTAGTGAAGACACCTCTTCTATAGTATAATTGTATTTAAATATGTATTCATTCCATGGTGCTGTGTATTTGAAAAGTTCTGACATGTATAACATAAAAAGAAGCACAAATGATGCAGGACTGGACTGGGACAAGTGAAAGTGGAACCCTTCCTGCAAGAACAGTCTATAAAATCATTTTTTAGTGAATGTTTCCAAACTGCTCTACCCCATGCAAACTATTTACCTCCTGTTAAAACACAAGGATATTATGAGTTTGAACAAGGAGATATCCCAATTCTTGTGGCGGGGTAAGAGCCACGCATGGGGCTCTTGAAACTGACGATGTCAAAAGACCAGGGGGGAATGAACCTACCTGACATCAGGGGCTACAATTTGGCGTGTCTAACATGGCACATTTTGGACTGGATAAAAGACAGCAGTTGCTACTTAGACACAAAACTTGAAACCGCTTACTGTTCCCCATGGGACCTTTGTACTTTGTTGCATGTCCAGATAGGTTCCCTACCACCTGAGCTGAAAACCTCAGTGATTCTGAGACACAATAGCGACCTGGAAGGCAGTCAGAAAGATCTACCATCTTCCATGGATGGTCTCTGGATCTACCTCTGTAGCACCACCCAGGGTTCCCGTAGAGTAGATTATTTATGGAGTGGAAAGATAAAGGAATCCATGTTAAGGATCTGTTACATATGCAGTAGCATAGGTGGATGACTAAGCCAGAACTAGTACAAAAGTATGAGCTAAGGGGTGACCAAACAATACAATACGCACAGATGTCCAAGTTCTATTTAGACAAAATCCGAAACCTGTCAAGGGAAGGAACTGATAATGAGTTTGACCGATAACTGAAATTCCCTATATATAGAGGTGGAATATCCATCTTATTCCGATTAAGAGATGGGCCGCAAGGAGCTCTCCTTCTCTAGTTGAGGCAGACAATTGGGGAAAGAGGACATGGGGGAAAGAATCCTTAAGGGATGGAAGGCTGTTGGGAATAATGTGCTTAATGAGAGATGGAGAGACGCCCAGTTCCTTATAATGCATAGGGCAATTTATGTCTTCAACCTATCACTATCCCCAGCGTTCCCGGAAAGGAAGGTAGCATGTCCTAAATGTCAAGAGCCAGGCACTGATTTATATCATGGACTTCAGGAGTGCCCCCAGTCCAGAGCATTTTGGACGGAGATTCAAGGCCTAGGCACCTCATTATGGGGAAAGGAGATCCCCCATCAATCCCATTACTTACCTGTTCCACTATGACAGTGATGGCGAACCTTTTAGAGCCTGAGTGCCCAAACCTCAACCAAAAGCCACTTATTTATTACAAAGTGCCAGCACAGCAATTTAGAAAGTTATTTATTTCTCCTTATTCTTTGACAACTTTCAATCTTTCAGCCTCCTAAGGACACCAACACAGTTGAAAGGAGGAGGGCAAATTTTTCTATCATTGTAAGAAGATTCTGCAGGATGATTCTTTGAGTGCTGTCTGGTGAACTTCATGCTGGGGTGATGCCCACAGAGATGGCTTCGAATGCCGCCTCTGGCACCCTTGCCATAGGTTCGCCACCACTGCACTATATTGGGCAGGAGGATGAAACGCAACCCACGTCGGGGGCTCTCCCAAAATTGTTTCACGTAGTCAGCCTGGTGGCAAAATGGTGCTTACTACAACAGTGGTTGGAACCGAGGATCCCCTTGGTGTCCAAAGTATTGGAACAAATGACACAACTCTTCCATTTGGAGAAAATGGAAGCGGAGAGAGCCAAGTCTGACGGGGAAACTGTTCAGGAGGTGGAAGGGTTTCCTCATGCACCATGTCTCTTCACAGGATAGGGACACCAAATTTCAGCCTTTTTCCATAACACAATGGTACCAGATGGAACGGCTTAGGGGCACACTAAGGAATTGGGGTCTGTCTGGCTAGGAGGACAAACGCAATACAACTCGCATGAAAACAAGAGACGCTGTTTAGGGACTCAGCCCTAGGGTATAACACCGATTGTACCTGTATTGATGTATAAATTTCCTTTCCGAGCAAAAACCTACCAACTAACTGCGAGTCGTGGAACTGCTGTGTTCGACCATTGTGATATGTTACAATCGGCCTGCATGCCCAGTCTGTTACTGTATATGTTTGTGTATTTTTTGGTGCAGTGTGGTACAGAATGATTTCTAGCATCAAAGAGAACTCTGCTGCTCAAAGTCCTTTTGTTCAGCCTGGAAAATAAGGCCATTTTAATGAACCCTTCAATAAAAGCTGCTGTTCACTTGGAAAATACTTGCACCCATTCTTTTGAAAAAGCTTTCTTCTTAATGAAGTTGGAAACACTGATAATGGCATTTTACTAAACTTAATGCAACAATACAAGACGGGGCCAGATTATAGGGTAGTTGGGGCGCGTGCCCCGGGGCCCCCACCACAAAGGAGGTTCTGCAGCAGCTGAGGTGTGTTTTATGATATTCTACTGGTGTGAATTGTGATTTGGGGGAGAGGGCACCAGATTTTTTGCCCAGTGGCCTCCACCAAACTTAAGAAGATGCAAGAAGATTTTAATATCTGTGTACCCGGGCCTAAATACTTTGTATTTGTAAATATATTGAACTGTTGAAGATGCAACCGGTAGAAAGGAGAAAATTAGAGTTAATTTTGTGTAGACAAATTTAACACTGTGTCAAACTCCTGTTACATTATGGTTTACCTCCATTTTTTTGATGGGGTATTCTACCAAAACAATCATTTTATAATTCGGTTGAGGCTTTCCAATTTCATATAACAGTTCTGATGTGGTGTATCCTTTTATTTCTTTCTCTAATCCTAGGCTTGTGGTGTAAATAAAGACATTTCCATCCTGCAGTGTCATGGTGAGGCAGATCCTATGATTCCTGTTCGCTTTGGAACACTCACCTCAGAAAAGCTAAAATCTGTGGTGACCCCATCAAAAGTTCAGTATAAAACATATCCTGGAGTCATGCATAGTACCAGTCAAGAGGTAAGGGTTTGTCAATGCTGCTTTTGTCTTCCTGTCTATACCTTTTATTCTTGATGGAAAGGTACGCTCTGTAACTCCGAGAAGGACACCCTTGGTCTGTTTCATTTCTAGGAGAACCTCCATGTGGGCTCACTGAATGAAGAAACCGCCTTAGAATTCTGCTATGGACTGCACCAGGATTCTTTGGGGGCAGATGTAGCAAACAAACCACTCCCTACCCGCTTAGCGTGTAGCTGGCATAGGGGATAAAATGTCACAATTTCTGTTCATGCACCAGGAAATGTAACTTTTTTTTTTTCTTGCCAGAAAGTTGCGTGTGTGTGTGTCCCCTTAGTGGCATGAAAACCGGGAATTTTATTACTTAGGGAAATGTCAGAGTAATTTTATGAATATTTATTAATATTATTTTGTCTTTTTTCTTTATATGTCCCCCATGAGGTCATAAAAGACCCTTGGGGGACATTTTTTACTTTAAATTTTTTAATTTTTTTTTTTTTTACAATTTTCCCCTGTAACTGAGGCATCTGTAAGAGCTTCAGTTACAGGGGAAATTACCACCTGTGACTGGGGTCTAGTATAACCCCTTTATAAGCTCTGGTCACATGACCAGCGGGTCTAGAGTCCTCTTTGCATCACATCTCCCTTCTCCCTCGTGTCTCCGACACCTGGAGACTGGGTCCCTGCTAGCTCGGGAAACTGTGCAGAAACTGCAAATACCCTCTATAACCGCCAGGCAATTGTTGGCTCTGCACACCCCAGACATTTAGCTCTGTGTGTGTCTTGAGATATATATATATTTATTATATGGTACTTTTTAGTTTTAATTTTTACCTGATGCGACAGGAAGTATTGAGCAAGATATATATTTGTTTCCTTCTGTTACTATATATTACAGATCACATACAACAGTGATCTAATGGTAAGAGCGCGTTAGACATGCTCAGAGGAGGCACAGTGATCTGTGCATACAAATTATCAACAGAGCGTCTTCTCTGCAGTCCTGTTAGTATGAGTGTTATTCTGCCCAGGGCTTCTGTGATGGTACAGATATTGCCCTCTCCTCTTACAGTACAGTATCCTACCAGTGGCTTTGTGTTTAGTCATGTACATGGGCAGAGCCTGGTCACATGACCTGGGGGCTGCAGAAGGGACTAGAGAAGACTGCAGTCCTGACAGAGGAAGAAAGGAGAAAAGTCCCATGTGGATTTATCTGCGTGTCACTTTTTTTGTTGCGGAGTTAAATATCCTGTACAAGCATGTTACTGCAACCTGTGGTATAGAATTGTCTGCAAATATTGCCTGCACATTCAGGTTCCCTCCATTTTGAGCTTTTTGTTTGCATTCTTTTATTACTTTTTCTTGTGGCTGTGGGCATTGTATTGCTTTGACACACTCAAGAACAACTGATCAGTGGGAACGCTGGCTGTCGGGTCTTCATTATCAGGTTGATGGGGGCTTAAACTAGGCATAGGTCATAGGTATCCAAAATCTTTGTCTTGTTGATTATCCTGAGTATTATCCCTACTTTTCATTGTGCTTTGTTTTGTTGCAGGAAATGATGGCAGTGAAAGATTTCCTGGAAAAGGTTATCCCAAAAGTGTAACTCGCAGATGGTCCCACTGCAGGAAAATGCCTCTCGGCCTCGCCTCCAGTGTTTCTTCCTTGAGCCCGTGTCCTCTTACCCACCCACCCCCACTCTGTGCTGGTTTATGATAAAAGTATTATCTGTCCTGCCAGATGTGATTGGAGATGTTTAAGGTACAGGGTCGGGGTTGCTGCTCCTACACCCATTTCATAATCCCTGCAAATAAAAAAAGGCAGGTTCTATCATTGCTGCTGCTTTTTCACATTCTTGTAGTGTTACATTTCATGTTCTGCTGTTACAGGTTCTTGCCTAGTAACAGCAGGAAGCCACCATATACCTCAGAGGAGCGGCTGAGTATTGAGATGTGATTGTACCTTAAACACTCCGTCCTTTCAGGAGCAGAGCTCAGGCCCATTACAGCTGGTACTGTGCCCCTATCTAGGTATTTTCACACTTGTCTGTCCCAGCTCCAGACAGATGTTATGCTTCTGGCCTTGCATCCATTTTCTCTGAGCTCAGATTGTTTGTGTAAGGCTCCGCATGCACTGGGAAGAGAGCAGTGTACCTACATAAGCAGCATTACCTACAAATTGTTTGTTTTTTTTATTCACAATAAAAAGCCTTCTACCCATTTGTGGTGTTTTATTGCAATGTTTATAATTCTACCTGTGGGAACTGAAATGTATTTAGAAAGACCCATTGCCTTGCGCTAAAATTTCATGGCTCCCTAATCAAATTGCACTCAATATCCTATAATTGTAATGTGAAAGCAACAATTTAAGATATTTTTGCAATTTATTTGAAAGAAGGAATAAAAAATTTGCATGGGCAGAGGTTGAGAAATCAAGCTGTGGGGTACTTTTTCATTTTAAACTAACTTTCACCATAGGTGTACCAGTAGTTTAGTGCTTTTACCAAATTTTTCTGTGTGCCGGCTGTGCGGCTGTCCGTATTGTTGGGTGTACAATGTCTTTGAAGACGTACAGTGTTTGAGGCGTACAACATACTGGCCTACGACAGTGTCAGCTAGTGGGGATGATGTCCCCTTCTACCTCTCCCTTGTCTTCCAGTGACCTGCAAGAACCCCCCTACAGGTGCCGTAGGGTTAATGCTGGAGAAGTGCCTGGTACTTCTGTGAGAGAACTGCCTGGGACTTCTAGGGGAGAAGTGTCTGGGGCTTCCACTGACCCCACATGGGTAGCCCCAGATAATTATACCCCTCAGGTCCCAGACTTTTTGGGCCAACCTGGAATTAAATTTGAGACAGCAGGGCTCAGAGCTGTGGACTTTAAGTAAGGAGCTATTGAATTTAATTTTGGTCCAGACAAATCTTTATGCTGCACTGCATATTGCCAAATACCCCTTTTATTTTATGCACAACCCTACAGGTGGACCCCTGTCACTACAGAGATGGAGAAGTATTGGGGCATAATACTACTTACAGGGACTGTAAATAAGCCATCGATCTGTACCACACCCCGATGTTCCGCATGGCAATGAGCAGGATGCGCTTTGAAGTCAACACACAGTGCCCACCCAGAGATGACCCCATTTATGATAGTTTAACGTCGGTCCCATATTGGACCATTTTAGTGCCAAGTTTATATGGAGAAACGTGGCCATAGTCAGTCCCTGGTACAATTTAAAGGGAGATTTCAATTACTCCAGTACCTGCCCATTAAGAGGTCAAGGTATGGTGTGAAGATGTATTAACTGTATTATACCCCAGGATGAATTGAGTGTAGTTTCCAAAATGGGGTCAGTTCTTGGGGGTTTCTACTGTTATGGAAATCAAAAGACGACGATTGGCAAAAGGTTTCTACAAAAAATAATTGTGGTATATCTGTCTAAAAAGTAGAACATTTGAAACTTTGAAAATTAATTTTTTTTCTAATTCCTCCTACATTATTGAAATCCCCCCCCCCCCCCCCCAAAAAAAACCTTAACTGATCAGTGAAATTATACTCCTAACAAACTACAATGTCTCATGAGAACAATCTCAAAATCACAGCGATTAACCCCTTCACGCTCTGAGCTATGAAGGGTGTATGAAGAGGGCTCACGGGCTGAGGCCTCTTCATAGAGAGATGGGCTTTGCTGCATATCGCAGCAAAGACCAATTGCCAACACCCACGTCATCGGTGGGCGGCAATTGGTTGCCAGTGGCTCATTGTAATGAATCATGTGCAAAAATGCCATATATTGCAATTGAACCATCTAGGGTTAATGTACCTTAGATGGTCTAAGAAATAGTGAAAAAAAAAAAGTTTAAAAAATTTATAAAATATTAAAAGTTTAAATCACCCCCCTTTCCCTAGAACTGATATAAAATATAATAAACAGTAAAAATCACAAACACATTGGGCATTTTTGGGGAAGCGGAGATACCTAATCTATCAAAATATAAAAACGGTTACTGTCGGCGGTGACTTCCGGAACAGCAAATGGCGCCCAATTATTTGAAATGCGACTTTTACACCTTTTTACATGACATAAAAAATTATCAAAATGTTGCAGAGTCCTCAAAAAGGCAGCAATGAAAACGTCGGCTCATCCCGCAAAAAAAATGACATATCACACAGCTCCGTACACCAAAGTATGAAAACGTTATTAGCGTCAGAACATGGCAAAAAAATGTTTTTCTTTTTTGTACACATTTGTTTAATTTTTGAAAATGTATTAAAACACAATAAAACCTATATAAATTTGACATCACTGCGATCGTACTGAACCAAAGAATAAAGTAGAGGTGTTATTTTGAGCGAAGAGTGAAAGTTGTAAAAACTGAGCCCACAAGAACGTGACGCACCTGTATTTTTTTTTCAATTTTTCCACATTTGGAATTTTTTTTGGCTTCCCACTACAGGGCATGTTATAATAAATAAAATCATGGGAATGTAAAATTTGTTACGCACAAAATAAGCCCTCACACAGCTCTGTACATGGAAAAATGAAAACGTCATGGATTTTTGAAGATGGAGAGCGAGAAATGAGCGAAAATACCCTGCGTCCTTAAGGGGTTAAAGCTGTAAGGTAGGACCTGGTATTGATTGATAGTGTGGGCCGCCACACAGAAGTTCTATAAGTCCTGCCTATAAGAATTGTGCTGTAGCCTGGCAAAAAAAAGCTCAGCGCCGGCCCAGTTTGCTGCCAGGCATGGCCCCCAACTTGGCATAAGAGAGAAAATGGTAAAAATCCTCAGATAAAGCCTATCTATTGATCCTCAGAGCTGCTTACAATTTCTACATAATTAGGAGCGTAGCCAGGATTTCATTGCACTCACAAGGGTCTGTACAATGAGAGTAGAACTGGTCAAGTATGCAGGAACCTATAATAGGGTGGGGGGCGCATTCCCACCACCACTCTCAAAGTCCCCAGTAGAAAATCATGAAATTCATCTAAATCTGAATCCTTAGGACACCAATATAAATGAACTCTGTGCCCCCAGCAGCAGTAAAAGAGAGATGAGGAGAGAGGGGCGGAGGAGAAACATATGCAGGCTCTGGCCGATCCTGCTCTGCTTGTAAGTAGGAGCGGGAGGCTGGACAGAGGCGATTAGCACTGATTGAAGATCTCTTAATTTACAACCATGTCAGTGCCAGTAACATCTCTTGCACACAGCAGAGAAAGACCTCCCCTCCCCCAGTGTCTCTACATGAGTGCATTAATTCTTTCATGCATACCTCCCAACTTTTCAAAAATAGAAAGGGGGACATTAACCACACCCTTGGCCACACCCCTACCCACGCCCTCGATACACAGTGATTGCTTTCGTTAAAAGCTGACTTTTTTTTTTAAACACATTTTATTGAGTTTTTAACATACAATAAACAACATATAAAAACAAGCCTGCTTACTACAGGGTTGGTGTGACAATGCGACCAAAGCTGACTTTTACAAAGGTGACCACATAATTTTTGAACGACACAGAGTGCGTTTACACTTACCATGTCATGTGTAAATGCTGAACTACTGGAAGTGTGACCGCAGCCTGATGTGTATACATGCTATATGCACATATGCAATAGTGTCCTCCAGAATGCCCACACTTGCCCCTCTGCATCCGGGCGCCATCTAAATGGTCTGCATTAGTCTTAGTATGGAGTTAGTGACATTAGTTTAACCCTGTGTCACTAATGCACTTTTTCATTTTTGCATATTTCAATCCATGCATTTTCCATGTACAGAGCTGTGTGGAGCTTGTTTTTTGCGTAACAAATTGTATTTCATAGTGACGGTATTTAATATTCCCGGCCGTGTATTGGGAAGCAGGGAAATAATCCAAATGTAGGGAAAATGGTGAAAAAATGCATTTGTGCCTTTTTCTTGTGGGCATCATATTTACAGCTGTCACTGTGCGCCCCAAATGACTTGTCTACTTTATTCTTTGGGTCGGTGCGATCACAAGGGAATATAAATTTATATAAAAATGTTTTCATACATTTACAAAAATTAATATTCTGGCACCAAGAACTTTTTCATACTTCAGTGTACGGAGTTGTGGGTGGTGTAATTTTTTGCGAGATGAGATGCCATTTTCAATGCTGCCATTTTTAGGACTTTACAAACTTTTAATCACTTTTTATTACATCTTTTATATTTAGCAAAATGACAAAAGAGTGCCATTTTTTGACTGTGGGCGCTTTCCGTTACGGAGTTAAATTCTGTGAATAACCGTTATTATATTTTGATGGATCTGGCATTTTGGGACACGGCGTTGTGTTTATGATTTTTACTGTTTATATTTATATCAGTTCTAGGGAAAG
This sequence comes from Engystomops pustulosus, assembly GCF_040894005.1. Taxonomy (NCBI): domain Eukaryota; kingdom Metazoa; phylum Chordata; class Amphibia; order Anura; family Leptodactylidae; genus Engystomops; species Engystomops pustulosus. The sequence goes on from NC_092412.1 coordinate 133,420,246, forward strand.
GGGGTGATTTTAATTTTTATGTGTTTTATTTATTTCTTTTATTTACAATTTTTCAGCCCTTCTTGGGTACCCTTGGTTGTGTGATTGATACTACAATATGGCAGAATATGGGGATTTTCCACATCACCTATTACTATGTGCAAATCGCACCTTGTAATAGATCGGCTACAATCAGACGCGTGTGGAATTGCTTAGTAACCTGCAAACTTTCAGTCATGAAAGTGCAACACCCCTACCGATACAAGGCAGAGGGGTTGTTGCGAATACGTCCCAATATGTAGCTTGCAACCTGTGTGGAGTCTGATCAACCCCACAGCAGGTCACTACACAGCACGGGGAACTCTACAGCGGTAGATCTTGCCTGGCAAGGCAGGAGTTAACTGTTTAACTGGTTCGCGACCGCCCGCCGTGTATTCACGTGGCGGTCTGGTCCCGCTGCATGGAGAGGGCTCACGGGCTGAGCCCTCTCCATAGCCAGTAAGTCTTTGCTGCATATTGCTGCCGGCAGCCTCAAAAAGATAGCGGCGCATGGACGCCGCCATCTTACCTAGGATCGTCACTCCCCGTGACGTCATCGGGGAGCGGCGATCCGTCTCCATGGAAGCCTCGGGTCTTCCGCAGACCCGAGGCTATTTCGTTTTAACCCCATCATTACAATGTGCTGATAGCACATTGTAATGAATGAGGAGGAAAATTCCCATATACTGCCATACTGTAGTTAACCCTGTAACGGAAAATAGCGTCCGGAGTTGAAAATGGCCCTTTTTTGCCATTTTGAAAAATATAAAAAAAATCTATAAAAAGTGATCAAAAGGTCATTCAGTCCTAAAAATGATATCATTGAAAATATTATCAAATGTCGCAAAAAATGACACCACCCACAGCTCTATACACCAAAGTATAAAAAAGTTATTAGCGCCAAATCAAAAAAATAATTTTTGTAAATGTATGAAAACATTATAAAACCAATACAAATTTGGTATCCCCTTAATCGTACCAACCCAAACAATAAAGTAGACATTTCATTTGGGGCACACAGTGAAAGACGTAATATCCAAGCCCACAAGAAAATGGCGCAAATGCGTTTTTCACCATTTTCACTGCATTTGGAATTTTTTTCCCGCTTCCGAGTACATGGTATGGAATATTTAATACCATCACTATGAAGTACAATTTGTTACGCAGAAAACAAGCCGTCACACGGCTCTTTACGTGTAAAAATAAAAAAGTTATAGATTTTTGAAGGTGGGGAGTGAAAAATGGACATGAAAAAACAGGAAAGGGATCGGTTAATGTGATGTCATTCCATCAGCCAATCACATCTGTTATCATATTGTATTGTAATCTGGGATGCAATTGGAGGAGTAACCACCACCTGATCAGTGGGAGTAATAAAACCCCTGGTCAGGAAAGTTCTAGAAAGCAGTAGAAGACTGGAGTTAATCCTGACAAGAGTCAGTCAGACAGACTAGTTCAGTTGGTCTCTGAGGGAGACCAGTACAGTACAGCCAGTAAACTAGATAAGACCAGTCTAGTCAGACAGAGGAGAGCTCAGCTCACTGCCTGAGCAGCTCTGAGGAGTTAGTGAGAGAAAAGGGGTATCAGCCTACCTTCAAGGGTGATATCTGAAGTAACCCAGGACAAGCTGAAGCATCCTACTAGGACACAGCTATCTCCCAGCCTGCCCTTGCATCCAGGCTGGTGATCAATCCCTGTGGTTCCCTCACCAAGTGCATCCCCAGCATTTTCCTATTTGTCAAGATTCATTTGGCACGTTATCCACTGTTCCTGTTGGTTCCAATAAAGAACTGTAAGTTGCTTTTAGACAACGTCTGCCTCCGTCTGATCCCTGCTACTACGGCTGTCACCATCACGGGCACCCTATCCATTACACAGGGACTCGTACTCCAGACCTCAAAGGGTTGCCCCAGGGAGAACCACTATAACCATCTCTCCCTCATCATTTCTTGCCAACACCACTTGCTGGAGACCTGCCAGTCTGTAGGACAGCCCTCCGGTCCCCATACCAAGCACCGTGACACCAGCATGCCTAGGCCGCAATCGCCAGCCACTCCACTATCCCGGGCCCCGGCTGTCTCCAGGCCCCAAGAGAAAAAGGCTAGGCCCCGGTGGGGGATGTTGCAAAAGTTCACAGATTATAGCGAGGGCGCAGACGCCGCTGTCTACATCTCCTTCATGCCCTCTTGGCGTGGAGAAGGCGTGAGGAGCAAAATAATCGCAATGTCTGGCGGTTTGCAAGGCGTTGCGATTATTTCAGGGCTTGTACGTCACAAAACTGACATACAAGCCCTTATGAATGTCTTCTATCATACAGTACACCGACCTTACTCACTGTACGATGTCTTGCATGTATGATGAGTGCTGGCCTCCCTCATCCCCTGCTCTGCAAAAGGCAGCGATGTAGCCTCTGCCACCCTCCCCCTGCACGTTGGGTCACCTCTCCTGGTGCTGTGCCCTGTGAGGGGGAGGGGCCGGCCCAGGGGAGGAGGAGGGGGGAAGTGCTGGGAACTCTCTGCTCACTTCCTTGAAGCCGCGCTGCTCCAGAGACTGTGGGGCTCATTTACTAAGGGTCAGAATCACGCATTTTCGTCAGGTTTCCCGAATATTTCCGATTTGTGCTGAATTGCCGCGGGATTTTGGCACATGCGATCGGATTGTGGTGCATCGGCACCGGCTATCACGCGACAGAAATCAGGGGGCGTGGCTGGTGGAAAACCCGACGCATTCAGAAAAACAGAATTTAAAAAAAAATATATAGCACTCACATACACCGGGACGAAGAAGGTGAACTCCGGCGGACTTCAGCGCAGCAGCGACAGTGGATATCGGGAGCACGACCTTAGTGAATACCGGCAAGCTCCGAACCCACGTCGGAGAATGTGCCTCGGCATTGCTACTGGACTGGGTAACTAAATGTGCCCCTGTGTCTCTGCATCTATAGTAGTGTGTCCCAGGACCAGGAGATGGGACTTCGTCTCTCGGTCCGGGACAATGCCGGGAAAAGCGTGACAATCTCTCAACCGCCCAGGGCAGCAGGACAGGGGTATAAAACCGTGACTGTCCCGCTGAAACCGGGGCGGTTGGGAGGTATGTTTCATGTCCAGCATGTAGTTGCTGCAGCCTTGCAAAGGTGGCGTATTTTATTTTGGTTTACACTTCTTGTAACGCTCTCTGTGTACTTGACCCTCTCTTTTCAAAACTCTTCCTGCTTGTTTCCCAGAGACCATTGATGCCAAACAATACTAGCTGTGTGTATCATGAGGTTCTGCAGCAGACTATTTGTGTATAATGAGGTTTTGCTGCAGTTGACGTTTGTATAATGAAGTTCTGCCGCAGCCAAGTTGTGTATAGTGAGGTTCTGCAATAGCTGTGGTGTGGTTATTAGGAGGTTCTGCAGAAGCTGCCATATTTGTATAAAAAGATTTTGCAGCAGCTATGGTGTATGTCATGATTTTCTGCAGCTGCTCACGTTTGTATAATGAGGTTCTGCAGCAGCCGAGGTGTGTTTGTGTGTTTTCTGAGGTTTAGCGGGTGTGAATCCTGATGGGGGGCCTCCCACCAACTTTAATCCGGCCCTGCAATTATGTGTAAAAAAACCTCAACATTACTAGTATGTATAGAGAATTCATGAGTAAAGGCGGTCATGGGACAACCTGTCTTAGTACTAATTAAATCTTCGTAAAAACATTTCCAACAAATAAATTACAATCTCTCAAAAATTATGCTTTTCTGAAATCCAAATTTAATGTCAAACATAAAAAAGTATAAATTAAGGAATGTAACACCCCTTCCTTTGCATTTGTCCATTACTCGGATATATGCAGTTTTTCAATTTTCTGTAAACAATGTCTTTGATTTCTTTTACAAGTATAAAGAGCAGAGAGTTTTCCAAAATACTTCACAAACCGGATGCATGTGAGGTAGGAGTGTCTTTTACCAGCAGATTGGTCACTGTATTGGAAGACGTCTTGAGGTTCAATTTAGATCACAATAGTTTAATATTTTATACAGTATATTAGTTGTCAGTATATAAATGAAAATGTAGTTATAGAAGAATTCATGATTTAAGAAATTGCTGTCCAGAGCTGCTTAGGGGTCCTTACTAAATCCTGTTGGATTTAAAGACTGCCACCGCCATAAATCTTCACCTGTTAAAAGAAATTTGGAAATATTGAAAACAAAAATTACAAAGTACTATGAGCTGTAAATTTTTTAATAAATATATTATAGATAGATGGTAACCACAAATGTCGTGAAAGGTGGAAATTTTTAATTGGGAAGGTAACTTTTTATACTAAAACCTCACTGAAATTTCACATAAAGAAGTATAATAAAACGTAACGTTTATTTGGCGTATTAAAATCAAGGGGGGGGGGGGGGGATCTCACTATGGTACTAGCTTACCTTTCCTGAGTTAGGAGTCAACTACCACTTCCACAATTGTCAAGCATCCTTAGATTTCAGTAGCTAATATTGTACGCCACTGCATTAAGATATGGTTGCTAGCATGTGGAATGGTCAACAGTAGGTAGGTAGTGTTCGCTGTACCACTGTCAGCGGTCCCCTTTCTTCTGTCATTCCTGAAATGCCTTCTCTGCCCTGGCCCTGTCATACAGAGTCCAAACACTAATGCAGTTAAGCCAATGTCATTGCTGCAGCATATTGCACTATTGTTCAAGCTCTCTCAAATCCTCTCAACACTTTTCTCACCATTAGTTAGGGTTCACCAGGAAAGTTTTTTACATTGTAGATGAGAACAAGAATATAACAAAGTAGCAGCGTCCTGATAGTGGAAGCCCACCGCTCAGTAGTGATCTGCTAAGCGAGGCGAACAGATAGGAGTATAAAAGCATGATGCCCTTCCCGCCCATCTCATGGTCTATCGGTTCAGGCTCAGTGACCAATCACAAGGCTGGTAGGGAGAAGCTAAAGTACAGAGCCATCATCAGAATATTGTATATCTATAGTCTGATGCAAGGTAAGTATCTATCTAAAACATTTACTCAATAACAACATCCCCATAGTTATGTTGTATAAGTTTGCCACTAAAATCAAGCGTATGTATCTACCACAATTGTACAGTGTGTCATTATAGATGGACCATTGTAAATAAATGATGCATCATCCTACTCAAGATTGTCACCTAGAATAGTGTCACTAGCTCCTATTTATACAATAGGGTAGAATAATAGTCCATTCAACCTATTCTAGCCAATTCTGGAATAAAAATAAGTATCTCCTAGGAGACAACATGCCTAGCTAACTTTTACTGGTATATAAAGGCGCTATTATATGTTTGCAGTTAATCAAAGTCCAATATTCATGGGGATGTATATGAAATTCCACAGATATAAGATACAGTATATTCAATTGTATGATGGACATGCCTTAACGTTGATGTATTAAAGAGGATCTGTAAAAACTGCACTAGGAGCTGATTACTAAAGTAAGCAGCTCTTAGTGCTACAACAGACGCAGCAGTGTTACACTGCTAGAGTTATCAGAAACCTCCGATAAAGCTAGCAGGCACTGCCACGCTGTACAAAAGAAAACACGCTATAAGTGGTCAGGCATATTCATGAAGGGGCAAGACTAGGGGCGGCGGTGACTGCCGCTTGAAGCTTGGCAGTCACCCCTGGCCTACGGAGGTGAACCAGCGCCTCGGACCATCCCCTCATGAATACGCCTAACCGTTTACAGGACGGTCCGGCATATTCTATTGTACAGCGTGGCAGTGTTTTCTAGCGCTATCGGAGGTTTCTGATAACGCTAGCAGTGTGACACTGCTGTGTCTGTTGTAGCACTAGGAGCTGCTTACTTTAGTAAGCAACTTCTAGTGCAGTTTTTACAGGTGACATGTCCTGTTCAGGCCCTCATTCTAAATTTGATCTTTATCCTCTCTCAAATAGATAGATCACATTAGAGGGAAAAATGCATCATCAAGGCTTACATCTATATCATACTGCCATTTTTTTGTGTCAATAGAAGCTATAAAAGGGGCATAAGATATTGCATCGTTCAGGCCATCAGGCTTGACATATTTTATACATTAAATTCATTGTGCCTCCTTACTCTGATTATGGGTATCCCAATCACCTCTTCTTGGTGATGGTCTCACACTTTTGATTGGCCTGGAAACTGAGAAGCGTCACCAAAGGAAGACTCTGACATTAGAGAATTTGTGAATTGTCAGAAAATAGGACTGGTTTATCTGGTGACGTGTCACTGCCCACTGAATTAATTGGGAAAGACCTTTCGCTAATTTAAAACATGGATTCTGGATTGACGTTGTCAATAACAGAGACAAAGCAATTTCCAAACATGTCCATCAAAATCATGGAGAGGACCCTAAGGCTCAGTTTCCAGGCCATAAAAAGGGCAAGACCATTGCCAAAAAGAGACGATTGGGATAACCATATTCAGAGGAAGGAGGCACAATGGATTTTCTGTATAAAATGTGTCAAACCTTATGGCCTGAACAATGCATTATTTTATGCCCCTTTTATAGATTTATTTTTTAAAAATGGTATATGATAAACAGTAGAGACCAAAAGCTTGGACACACCTTCTCATTCAAAGATTTTTCATGATTATAAAAGTTGTAGATTCACATTGAAGGAATCAAAACTATGAATTACGGTAACACATGTGGAATTATATACGGTACTTATCAAAAAAGTGTACAAAAAAGGAGTTCCCAGAGATGCTTAAGACTTGTTGGTCCTTTTGCCTTCACTTAAGCCTTTTGCCTTCACTTTGCCTTACTTGCAAACATATAATAGGGCCACTATATACCAGTAACAGTTAGGTAGGCATGTTGTCTCCTTGGAGATACATATTTTTATGCCACAATTGGCTAAAATATGTATAATCTGGAGTAGGATGATAAAATGGTCCATCTATAATGACACACTCTATAATTGTAGTAGATACATATGCTTGATTTTAGGGGAGATCTTATATAACATAACTGTGGAGTTGATATTATTGAGTAAATGTTTTAGATGGATACTTACCTTGCATCAGACTATAGTTATACAATGTTGTATACCAGCTTAGGTACAAAATCTCTTTATTGAAATAGCAAAAACAAAACATACATATACTCCGACATTGGATAAAGGGACAATATAAAACCAATTAAAAATGTACTAAGTACATAGGTAGAATCATTAGCCAGTCAATCCGTGTAGGGATGACTGGCAGCACACCTCCTGAACTAACAGAAAAGTTCTCCAAGAACACCCCTAGTACCAAGTGAACAAAATAAGCAGTCTAAAAGAACCTAGACACTACACAAAACCTGTTGTAAAAGTGAAAACATAAAGTCAACATGCAATAAATAGTAATGAGCCTTGATACATTACTAGTCCATGTATGGGTCAAGGTGTGTAGGTCAGCGTCCCATGTCAAACAGCCTCAGGTGCTACAATTGGTGTGGAGGAGGTGGAGGGCTCCCCACACGTTCCGTCCCCTAAATGGGGGACTTCCTCAGGGGTAGAAGTGCCCACTAGAGTGCTGGGCTCTCATAAATACCCAACGTACCTGTATATCCCCTAAATGGATTGACTGGCTAATGATTCTACCTATGTACTTGGTACATTTTTAATTGGTTTTATATTGTCCCTTTATCCAATGTCGGGTATATGTATGTTTTGTTTTTGCTATTTCAATAAAGGGATTTTGTACATTGTCAGATGACACATTCCTTGCCTAGATTATGTTTGATGTGCCGACATATACCGCTTTTGCTAGAATTTACTACTTACCTTTTGGTTGTGCACGGTCCACTTTGAATTACTATGCATACTGCCCCTGTTGATCATTCTACATGCTAGCAACCATATCTTAATGCAGTGGGGTACAATATTAGCTACTGAGATCTAAGGATGCTTGACAATAGTGGAAGTGGTATTGCCAAAGATTATCAAAGTGTAGTTTTTCATCCCTTTTACACAAGCTTTTTTCATGCACGTGTTATGGTCTGGCCTGGTGTAGTTTCGCGTAAAAACCTGCAAACCAAGGTGTGCGGGTTTTTATAAAGTACCCAGGCATTGAGTAGGAATTCCCTGCCCCTGTGCCTGCCCACATGGTGTTGAGATGGTGTAGTTGTTATTATGATTGCAAATTCTTGCAATACGCAAGAATTTGTGATTATTTCACTGCTTCGACACCAGAAAACTGGCTTGAAATCAGTGCGATACTCCACCATTCAATTTAATGGGCTTTGTCAAACTTTTTTTTTTTTCAAGCATGTGCAAATTTTCTTTTTTTAATGTGACTGAAACTCTCAGCACACTTTTCTTTTTCAAGGCAGGATGAAACAAGTATTTGGACAAAAAGAATACAAATCGTGGTTAAAACTTAGCTTTTACTGAATTCGTTTAAAAGTGAACAAACAGTAATCTGGCTTCAAAGAAATTGTATGAACGCACGGTTGCCCATCTCTGTGGGCTGCACATCTTGATATGCAACAGGTTAATATCTACACTCAGGTTTCCGGGTGTTCCTCGGTGGAGGTGCCGCAAACAAAGGGTCAATAAGGTGATTACGGGCACCCTATGTCCATATAGAGTGTAGAAAAGGAAAAGGAAAGAGGAGGAAACAAGGTGTTGTAACTAGAGGCATGGGAGGCAAGGGTCAAGCATGACTATCACTCTCCCTGTTAATGCCCTAGGTTCAATTTCTAAAACACCCTGTTAGCCTAACCTAAGGGTTACAACACCTCTAGTAACAACTAGTTACAACACCTTGTTTCCTCCTCTTTCCTTTTCTACACTCTATATGGACATAGGGTGCCCGTAATCACCTTATTGACCCTTTGTTTGCGGCACCTCCACCGAGGAACACCCGGAAACCTGAGTGTAGATATTAACCTGTTGTATATCAAGATGTGCAGCCCACAGAGATGGGCAACCGTGCGTTCATACAATTTCTTTGAAGCCAGATTACTGTTTGTTCACTTTTAAACGAATTCAGTAAAAGTCCACAAGATAGAGAAAAATATTTTCACTATGACCGGAGCTCCAAGATTTCTAAAACTTCGATGAACAGCACCAATCTTCAATTTCTCCTGCTGAAAGTATGTCACCATTCAGACTAGCACCATCACACTCTCATTCTCCTCCTTTATTATATTATAACTGGAAGACAATATGCCGGCAGATCGTGTGGTACGTTCCAACAAGGTTAAAATTTATTCCAGTTCATTATACTCACAAAAATCCAATAAAAATGCGCATATCACAAATTCACATAACGGGACGCTAGCTTTCTCTCCGCCCGACCCAGGGTTTCGCCGGCAAGGCTTCTTCCGGGGCACCACAAACAACTGAATTCAGTAAAAGCTAAGTTTTAACCACGATTTGTATTCTTTTTGTATAATTCATAGTGGGCTAAACCGTTTCTACCGAGCACTTTCTGTTGAAACATTTTTGGATATTTGTTGCTAAGTATTTGGACAAGCATCAGAAAGTATTGCACTGTAAGGTACATGCAGGTTCAATGTGTGTTTCACTGAGCAATTGCCATAGACAAAACAGACCACAGCCATCAGTCTTTTATCATGCGGGTTGAATGCGAGTGAAATACTGACCAGATTCTGATGAATCTCTGCAACGCTTTTGTGAAATGGACCTTAGGATTTGCCAGTCATGGTTAGGTAAAACGACTGATAATTCACCCTGATATTCCTTACATAGATTTGAGCAACCCAGGCAATTTTCACATTGTTATTTGTACCCCAAAACCAATTTAGGATCCAAAATACAAAAGAGAAACAAATATTTCTGTTATTTTTTTGTTCTCTTTGTAGAGTCCATTCCTGTTTCCAGCAATAAATGATTCAGTTAGTATAATTTGAGGAGCATGGTAGTGGTCTAATATTTGGTAATGAAAGGTTGGTATGAGGCAAAAACTATTCCTCCAGAGCAAATCCTGAATAAGGTATATTTTAAGGGTTTGTCCATCTGTCTTAATAGGGTCTACAGACAGGGTTAGTCCATTTGAAACAGATACTTTAAAAATAAATGGCACAGGAACAGCGACTGGGGTGGTTCAGTTTGAGTGGGGGTATTCAGGATTTGGAGGAAAGATTTCAAACGGTCCTATTACTTCTTACTTACACATTCTGTCCAAGTCATACTCTGCTTTCCAGTCCAGCTCGGCTGCAGCCGCAGTGGGATCTGCATAACAGGTGGCGATATCACCTTCCCTCCTTGCTGCTATTTTATAGGGAACCTGGTTTTTAAAAGAAAATAAAAGTGTACATGTTAAAGGATACTTAGTCTGAATGTTCTGTGGGAACCCTGTAAACTATCGACTTGTGATTAACACACAGCAGCCACACTGATCTTACTGGTGTAAACACATGGCTGTGAATTAGTTCACAGTGCTGTGTTAAGTGCACATAAGTCTTAACTGAGGCCATGGTTCCCATAGTAGTGAATGGATATGGCGGCATTCAACCCCTTTAAAGTTCTGTTAAACCAACCTTTTTGCCTGAAGCTTTTTCCATTGCAGCCACCATCTGAAGCACGGAATATCCCACTCCAGTTCCCAGATTATATACCTGCATGTTATGATATTAAGAGACCAAACGTAAGTAATGCTAACAGACTCTACATGATGTTACTATGTATATACAAGAATGGCAGGTCTTATACCTTCCATACATCCTCACATACCCACCTTACATCCGCTGCTGGCCTGCAGCTTCTTGAGAGCAGCAATATGACCTTTGGCCAGATCCACAATGTGAATATAATCTCTTACACCTGTAAAACAGATGAACAAGAAACAAATACCATTAGTAACTATAGTGCATCTATTACACTAAGGTTAAAAAACCCAAAACAAATGGATTTTGACATCTTTTTAGGATGCCGCTATCTGGTTTATGAGGACTGATGGCTTTCATGGTGCGCACACATGTGGCATTTTGGTTGCGTCAAAATGCATGCATTTTCAAATATTACTATGCGTACGGCTGCTTTGAAAGCATTTTTCGCCATTGCTATAAGTGTAAGCAACTGTGAAAATGTTCACACAGCTGCTTACACTTGCTACAATGAAGAAAAACGCTTTCAAAGCAGGCACATGCACAGAAACATTTGAAAATGAACGCTTCCTGATGCAACCAAAACACCATGTGTGAATGCACCCACAGGGTGTGTTTTATTAATGCAATTTTTAAGTATTACCACTTGTCCTTTATACAAGCAAGATAATGTCAAAATCTACCCATCACCACAGGTAATGGGTTAAGCCACTTTAGAGAGTCTCTGGTCCTGGTCCCATGACCTGCAGTTATTGACTGGTAGAGAATCTGAATATTGCCACCCTACAATCCCTAGAGCATATTTTTGACATGGAATACAAACTCAGCAATTTGTAAAGTTGTTAGTTTCTGTTAAGGCTTATAATTAGAAATGATCGATCTTGACGTCCACGTTTGGCTGCACAACACGGACATAATGCCATGGCTATGATTGACCAGTGTTGTCTTGGCATATCATAGCCATGGCTGATTGCAAGGGGTATCAATTTGCCTGATTGGCTGTTCGACCACCGATCCAGCATTGTGTCCAGGTCACGTGGATACTGAGTCTGCTCAACTCTGTATTGCAATGTCAATCACATATGAACTACATTTACATGGCCCCAGGTCACTATTATGAACTACACATTGCCCTTGTTGGTAGTAATATAATAACCATTTACCATGCACAGACTTACCAGTTCCATCAGGCGTGTTGTAATCATTTCCAAACACATTTAGATATTCCCGTCTTCCTACAGCCACCTGAAAAAACAATATTAATATATTTAATCGCGGACTCAAAGCAAGATATGGCTCCATGTTTCAAACTATTTTCTTAAAGCTTAAAAGAAATGTAATATATGTGAGATGTAATATTGTTGCATAAAGTCACAGAGGCGAATATAGCTTAGTTCTGAAATCAAGATCTTTCCACCTCAGAACGCCTCCTACGCTGTGGTTGACATCATGCATTGGACTTCAGGTGAACTGCTAAGTGATGTCTCTGGATGCAGGGCCATAAATGCAGTGTAGGGGTGTTCTGAGGCAGAGAGAGCTTGACATCAGAGTTAAAAACTCTCTACCTCATTGACTTTATACAACCATTTGACATCTCACTTCAAATTTCATTTTCTGGATGATGGGGGATATTTATCATACACTGGCGCTCGTGTGTAGGCATATGATAGCCCCGCTGCTGCATTTTTGCAGCGCGATACATCAAGAGGCTTCAGCTGTGCAACGTTTATTCTGCGCCAGGCAAAATGTGAAAAGTTGCCCACAGCAGCGAGTGCGACGGGAACAGTAACACGCCCTCCACTCGTCCAGCTGTGCCCCCACCCTTCACGCCCCACTGGCATGAAGGTGGCGGAGAGGACAAAATGATCGCAAGTACTAGCATTTGCGATTATTTCAGGGTGGCGTAGAGGCCCTGATAAATATGCCCCATTAGAGGTGTTCAGCTGCTTGACAACCTATTGGTAGTGGTTTACTAGGACAATTTCTGCTGACAGGTTCCCTTTAAATGCAGTGTAATCTGCAGGCAGCATGTTATAGAGCAGAATAATTTATTATATTCAGATTTAGCATAACTTGTATTTTCTACATTTAAATCTTTGCTCTTTCTATGCCAAGAAGTCACGTGGGGCAGTCCCATTTGTGACTGACAGCTATCTGTAAATGCACACTATTAAATAGAAGGCTGTCAGCCACTAGTAAGATATACCCAACCCCTTTTTCAAATTTATAAAATACAAGTTACACATCATATGAAATAACAGATATGTTTTCTGGCCCATATTCTAAAATGTTTTGCACAAGTGTGGATTAATCTACTCAACTAATAAAATTCCATTACAATAGAATGGTTCACTTGTAAAGTTATGAGTAAAGAACATTGCAGTGCACATCTAGCAGCCTCTACAGCCATGGATGCCATTAAAGTGTACCTCTTAGTGGTAAATTAAATACCCAAAACCATTCAAATACCACAAAGTTGATGCTAGAATGATATATAATTAAAGCACATACTTTGCATATATATTTTTTTTCTTTAATAATGATTATTTTTATACTGTAAACACTTCCCCCAGACTGTCTTATTTGCACAGGCATACTGGATTGAAGGATTAGCAGTCCTGATGTTTATATTGTGTTAGTCACTGACCATATGTTGCCATCTAAATCATCATTTACTGAAGGTTTTAGAACATTTTAGGTTGCTCCGACTCCTCCGAAAAAAAGGACTTTTCCATGGTAACTAGGGGACGTGAATGGATAGAAAATAATTTGTGCACCAGAAAATTAGATATTGTGGTGCAGAAAACTAGATCAACTAATAGGAGGTGCAGAGTTCAACTCAGCGGTCTTATACCAGATTAATCATCCAGCATCAGACACAGTGATTAATCTGGCGCATCAGAGAACTGTCTAGTTCTACTCTGCACTGGTCTAAAGACTGATACATTAATACATCTCCCCCCAATGTGCCAATTAAACAACTTAAGTTTCATGTCCATAAATTCACTAGCATTTAGTAAATAAATCTATACACCAATGGTATGTACCTCAACATGTCTTCTGCATCTGAACTTGGAAAAGATTGGAAAAAAGGAATACAGCAGAAGTAATATCAAAGTATTGATTGCGCAGATGCTGTCTGCCCTAAATGTATGGAAGAACCGGCGGAGATGATGCATATGTTGTGGTCCTATAATAGGTTCCACTCTTTTTGTTTGAAGGTGTTGGACATTATTGATAGTGTATAAGATAATACCCTTCCTAGGAATGTACTGGTGTGTGTTAGGGTGTATGGAGGAGATGTGACTGGAGGGAGCAAGGAAGTTGGTGGTACATTAGGTGGCACAAAAGACAATAGCTGCAAAGTGGATTCAACTAATCGTTCCAACTAAAGAAGGTTTTATGAGCAGTGACACTACTGAATGAGAAGGCTGTGTTTACAAAGCGAAATAGAGTCTCAAAGTTTCAGAAACTATGGGCCACATGGCTAGACATGCCAGAGTTGCCTCTGTTGCATTTATAGGTATAATATATTTAATGCCTGTTGATGTAAAAGCTCACATTGTAATCTATGTATGTATTTCTAATTTGTTATCTAAGGCTGTCCAATTGAACATCTTCGCCCTGCGTGGTGAAGTTGCTTATCAAACTGATGTATATTCTCATTATATGAAACCTGGTGGGGGGTGTAAGGTTTTTGTATTTGTCATATATGTATAAAATCTAATAAAAAAGATTGCCTACAACAAACCTGAGAGACATATGGCATCAAGTTGTTTGGAATTCCTTGAGGGTCTTCTCCAATACGACCAGACACATGGGCTCCAATGGGGTTAAAATATCTTAATAATATAGCGTGCCATTCCTAGAAAGGACGGAACACATATCATCACTTTTCTCAAATAAATGACAATTACAATAAAGCTTTAGGGTTCTACTGCTCACCCCCTCAGTTTTGCACTGATCCTGAATCATTTCTTCAATAAAATACTTTGTTTTTCCATAGGGGTTTGTGCATCCTCCGACTGGGTGCTTCTCATCTATAGGAAGATACTCGGGGTCACCGTATACTGTGGCAGAGCTGCTGAATACTATATTCTTCACACCATGAGAGTTCATGATCTGGAGGGGGAATATCAAACATTACTTTCCATGTGTCTGTACATGTGATCTAATGATCAGAATCCAACAACAAAATCCAACAAATAAATGAAAACTAGGGAAATGACATGGAGAGCTGGGCACACATCAGTTACTGAATTATGCAAGTCTTCATATTGATGGAGCAGAGCTGCAATCACAATTCTGACAATGGCAAAACGTTGTGTTACTTACCTCCATAAGTTGGATGGTGCCGGTCAGGTTCACTTTATAATACAACAAGGGTTTCTGCACAGATTCTCCCACAGCCTTCAGTCCAGCAAAATGCATAACCGCAGTGAACTTGTGCTGTGTAAAGTCAGATCACAGGAAGTGATGAGTACATTATTCAGAGTCTTAAAATATTTAAATCACACCACTGACTGGTCTGCCTTATTATCTTATGAGGAGTTTGGTTACATAGTTTTTTTCACTTTTTAAGCCACTTATTCAATTTGACATTAGGACCTGAATATGTAGTTGATATACCCCTACAATTTAGAGTGTTTCTCCTCTCTCCTCCTCCTACTACCTGCTGCAAGTACGGAGCCAGTGGATAGTATCTTGTGACAAGAGAAAGATGTTGGTGGCATAAACCCTTTGCATGATTTAGTCAATAGGGACCACAAAATCTAAATGGTTTAAAAGGAAATCCCTCTTCCCGCTAGGCATCAGAAACTCAATGGTGGACATTAATAATAGTGTCTCTCAGGTTAGTCTTTTTTTGCGCCTGGTTTGTTCTTTTCTTTTGGCTTGTGAATTATGATTGATCTATTTTTACCTTAGTAAATGAGTTTTTGAATTGTCTAACTAAATGTACAATGTACAATATAGACTACATTGTGTTATAAGTGCAGAGACTAAAAGTTACAGATATGTAAAAAAAATAATAATAATTCTTGCTCAAATGAGTTTTTGCCTTTTTTATGGGGTCTGATTTTTTTCAGATCTGCACATTAAGATTGACAATAATCTCACTCAAAGGGATGGTCCTATAGAAATTAACGTTACTTGATAATTTTTACATTTTAAAACAACACTGAAGTATTTTTTTTCATGGTGCATAGAGTTAATTTTTCATTTGGGAAGCAAAGACCTCTGTTTTCAGCATTAAAAAGGGAGGTTTTTTTTTCAAGTGCAGTTTCTCAAGGAAAGGTGTATTTTTGCAACTTTTTAGCCGCAAAATTGTGATAGATGTCAAACATCTGTAAAACAGCCATTCACTATGTCAGATTCGGTGCAGAGACTCAAAACCACTCAGTGTCAAACTTTTGCTTGCACCCAAAAAAGTTGCAAATTAGAGACAAATTTAATAACTGTGCCATAAATTGTGCAAAACAAAGTCTAAAAAAGTCTAAAAACTATGATCAATGTCCCCAATGTTTTACTTTCTACATTCATGTTGCTACTTTTTCCATATAAACCACATAAGGGCTTGTTTTCTGCTAGACAAATTTTTACTTCCTTGTGGTACCACAATATACTAGGAATCCTGAAAAAATTCCAAATAAATTGAGATTGAAAACTCCTCACAGTCCCTTACAGGCTGACTGCGGCTTTCACAGTATGGTTAAAATTACACCACCCTTTATTCTTTGGATCAGTATGAACACAGAGATAACAACTTCATATTAGGTTGCTGGTTGCTTTAATAACATATACAATTTTGAGGGGAAAAAAAAAAGTTTTGTAGTGCTATATTCTGACGGGACAAAGCTGCTTTTAGGATATTTAGTACATTTTTGGGGGCAAAATAGTGAAAAAGTGTCGATATGAGTGTTTTCTCCCGTTACAGCATTCATCATATGGGATAATTATCTTGATATTTGAATATATAGGCCATTTTTGGAACCGGAGATTCCCAATATGTTTGTGGTAGTTTTGTATGTGTTCTAGGATAAGATGGATAAGAGCAATTTGTCACAAAAGCTACTTTTCACCCAGCCCAGTTGAAATTAAAAATAGAGCTGTAAGGCTACAGACTTTTAAATATATTGCTCCTGGTCATGAACACTTACAATGCTGCCAAGGATTAAACAATACAGACAGTCCCCGCGTTCCATACTAGATAGGTTGTTTAGGTTTGTGAGTAAGTCAGGTATATTTTACAATTGTAACCCCTAACAAAATGTATTTTTGTTCCAGTGACGATTGGATTTTCAAAATTTTGTGCTGTCACGGGAAAAAGTATTAACAATAAAACTTCATTACAGCCGATCATTACATTAAGAGAGCTTCACCAGTGGTCACATTGTGCAGAGAGGTCTGTCTAAGTTTGGGACCACCTGTACTGAGACATATGCTAAGACAGTACTTAATAATAGACAATACACTACAATCTTGGTTTCTACCTTATTAAAAACACTGTTTAGTGCTTCCCGGTCCAATAGATCCACTTCTTCAAATTCAATCTTCTTTCCAACAATCTCCTGCACTCTCTGCAGACTCTCCGGTAGACCATTGGCTCCTGTGAGTTATAATTGCAGTTATGAAAAAGGAGCCCATCATCATAACAGCGGTTATTGCCAACAGAAGTTTGTAAATCTGCCCCAGTGTGGAGAAGAATAAGTGCACAAGACAATGGGCAGGGTCCCTTGTGCATTTATTCATTCAGAACACAAATACTTTACCACATAACATTTTGGGGCAGATTTAGCAAGTGTCTGAAAGACAGAATATTTCTAGTTGCCCATGGCAACCAGAAATATCCTGACTTTCAGACACTTAATAAATCTGCCCCTATGTGTAAAATGTAACACATGACAATAAAATTTGATTGATAGTTTAGGTGGTAGAATATTACATACCTGAAAATGAATAAGTGTTTGCACATTTACTTCACAACACATAATAAATGGAAAACTTCTAAGAGCCTGTACATTCTTCTTATTACTGTTTTATCAGTGATATCCCTGCATTATAAATCATGTATCATGTATAAATCATGGTCATATTCAAGCACAAGCCCTCTCTAAACCATATTAGTGTTTGCTACATATTGCAGCAAACACCTACCGGTAACAGCCGCAATTGGTGCTAACACTAAAGCTGCATTCTGTAGTATGGCAGTATATGGTAGGATCAATCCGACAACCTAGGGTTTATGTACCCTAGGGTGTCTGGAAAATAGCAAATAATAATAATAATTTAAAAAAAAACCTAAAAATTTTAATCACCCCCCTTTTCCACACTAAAATTTACAAACATTTTCGATCTTTCAAACTATAATAACAGTTTTTCATGTCGTTTAACCTTGTAACGGAAAATAGCACCAAAAGTCGAAAATCACACTTTTTCACCATATAACATTTTTATAAAAGGTGATCTAAAGGCTGTACAGTCCTCCATTGTACAGGAAGTTAAAATATTTTCATACATTTACAAACATTATAAAACCTCTATATGTGTGTGTATATCTCAAGAAGTGTGGCAGCACTCAGGGAAAGGCTGAGAACAACTCAGATGCTCATCCCAGGACCTGAACCAGGGTCCATCCACATATAAAATATAAAATAATGGCAGCACTCCACATTCAAATCTCAGAGTGCTGCCATTTTTCGTAGTTTTATACAGTATCCCCGTGATCAGACCCAAAGAATAAAGGAGACATGTCATTGGGGGCGCACAGTGAAAATGGCACAAATGCAAAGCATTTGGAATTTTTTCCCCACTTCCCAGTATATGGCATGGAATATTTAATAATGTCACTATGAATTAAAATTTGTTATGCAGAAAACAAGCCTTTACATGGAAAAATAAAAAAACTTATAGACTTTTGAAGGTGGGGAGTAAAAAATGGAAATGCAAAAATAAAAAAGGGCCTGGTCGTTAAGGGGTTAATTGCCATGGTCAATGTCAATGCCTTCATTAAAATACTCATTTAAGCAACAGGGACAACCCTGGTTCCCATGGGCTTGGATAGATGCTGTGTACAGATAAAAATGTTGATTTTTAAAGTTGCTTTATTCTTTTCTAGTTGTTATGTTTTATTGAAGCAATTTAAACAAATGTCTGGAAATGTGTTCACTTTTTGATCTAGAAGAGCAGACTTGCAAAAATGCTTGTGGCTATTTTCTACTTACGAAATAAGATATCCTCATTTCCTGCTCTCTAGATTAAGAAGATAATCTGTTCACTATGTAATTTCATAAAATGTTTTAAACATTTAGTATATTTAGGTCATTTTACACAAGAGTAAAGATCATTCCATTCTATAGAGAGATATATTTCTGCTGCTCAATCCTCCATACAGTAAGAGCAGTGTCAGGATTTGCTTTGGACAGATTGGAAAGGAAGGAGATGCCCATGTTCAGGAATTCCACATGAAAAGTCTAATCAACATACCGTACTTTTCCTAAAATCTTCTTTGGATCATTTTCCTCTAGATTGTAAAGCATGGATGGAGGGACTCACAAACGAGTGATAAGTCATGAGGAAAAATTACTAGCACTGGCTAATGGGCAATGTAAACTTAGATTTAATATTCTTCTACTGGATTTAACACATCTTAAGAGTGTCTGGTCTAAATTTATATATTCTATTTGATCCTATTTGACGCTTTTTTACAACACACTTTCATCCCTTTCTCACTAAACAATGAACCCTCGTAACAATATCTGAAATGAGGCAACTCATTCAAAGGTGTTGTCTGCATAGAAATGTGTGTCCAGTAACAGTGGAGGCAGTAACTTCAATGCTGCAGCCTTGTTTGCCAACAGAACCCAGCAGTGACAGAAAAATGCACAGGCTAATCTTCTATATTTCTACTGCCTACCCTGCTATTCCCACTACATATTCACATAGAAAGCACTCACATTTGCCAAAGTCTGGTTTGTTCTTTAGACTTTTCAATGCACAGTATTGTTCAGTCAAGGTGTGCCATGAGTCTCCCAAAACACACACTGAACTTCTACAATGCTCCATAGCCATGGGAACTTACAGTTCCTAACAGTTAAAGGAAACCTACCATCACAGATCTACCTTTTTATGGCTAATCTTTTAGACCCTGTAACTTTTTAAATCTTTTATTACCCTAATATGCAAGCGTGGAGCGGCCTCAGTAGCCTCTTTTGATCGTCAGTGCTCTGTACAGACGGTCTTGGCTCCAAAACTGGAGCTACTGTGCATGGGCAGAACTGTGTGCACAACTCCGGCTACTCCACACGCCAGTAGCGTCTTTCGGAAATTTGGATATATGGGTAATAAAAAAATTATAATATAATATAGTTACAGGGGTCTAAAGGATTAGCCATAAAAAGGGCTATCCTACTATACATTAGATGACCCTGCCACCAGATCTACCTTAGTAGGGAGATCCGTGATGGTAGGTTTCCATTAAGGGGCAGTTCCCTTCTGTTATTTCATCAGTTGTTCGCATCAGTTATTGTCAAAACCAGGTATGAATGAACACAGAGAACAGGTGCAAATCTCTCTATTGTACCTTAAATCTATGTAGTCTCTACTCCTTGTTTTGGCTCAGGATTAGGCTGAATTCAAACGAACGTATGCCCGCCGAGCTATAGGTTCGCCGCAATGGAGTGGAGGAGGGGTGACCCCTGCCCTCTCCAAAGTGACGCATGGCGCCGTAACGTGGGCAAAGAAAGGACGTGTCCTATCTTTTCCCCTTGTACGGCACATGCACCAATTGCTGTCTATGGGGGCCGTATGTATGGTCGCAAGCTTGCGGCAGTATATATGTCCCCCCGACGGTCGTGTGAATTCACCCTAACTGAGGTGTGCTTTGTCCCTAATTACCAGAAAAAAAATTGGTAAAAATTATAAAAATGCTGTTTTCATTTTTTTAACTTACCTCGAATGGCATTGTGAAAATTGTCTATGACAATGGGTTCATATCCAGCTTCAATCAACTCCAGGACACAGTGACTACCAATGTAGCCAGCTCCTCCAGTTACCAGTACTTTCTCAGCCATTGCTTTACAGATCTGTATAAAAAATGGGAAAACTATTTAGCAAAAAAACTTTTTTGCAAAAGAGAATGCAGCAGCATCTCATGAAGGTTATGTAGAACATTAATTGAAAACATAACTCTACCCCCACAGCTTCAGGATTTAGCAATAAAATGCATAAAGGGGGTAGTGTTCCTGGAAATGGTCAGCAGAAAGAACACTGTGACACACGAGAAGGAGGTAAGGGGTAAAAAAAGTTAAAGCCGTTTGAATATGGAAGCTGCACGTACACTCTGACTACACTGCTTAGTCTTAATCCTAAATATAATGTACAAAGGTAAAACTCATTCAGGTGTGATTTACAAAGACAGTGACAAATTAACTTGTTTGTGTCAAAACATTTACACCATATATCTGCAGCACAATACAAATGTTATCCAGGTGGTAAAAGAAAGATGCGCCGCATTTATCAAAAGTGTCTCAAACTAGGGATCCTTTCACACCCACGTATGCTCGCCCTGGCTACAGCAGTGCGATCTCCACAACGATTTATGGCGCATGGCTGTAAACATGGGAAAAGATAGAGAATGCTATATCTTTTTTTCCGTGTACGGTACCACATGTGTGTGGTCACTGCACCGCCGCTGGTCTCCATAGCCTACTATAGGGATGTATGGAAAAGATATACATCCCCACAACGGCTGTGTGAAAGCAGCCTCAGACATTCTTATATTGCACCAGGTTTATTACAGCTTTTGATTCTGAATGATAAATCTGGCATTGTAAAACAATGTCAAGTTGTATTTTGTACCTGGTAGCACCTGCACCTAGCTGGTATATAAAAATTTGCCAGATTTTGTCACACTTTTTTTGTAGTAACTCAGGCTCTCTAAAACGGTCTGAAATCTTTTAATAAATGTGATAAAAGTGTTTTTTTTTTGGCGCAAATTAATAAATCCCCATTGATGTCCAATTAATTTTACTAGATATGAGTCAACACAAAAATACAAAATAAAACACTACAAAACAACAACTACCTATTCGTTCAAGGTTAGCTAGAAGAGTGAGCAGATACAAAAGAGTAGCCAATAACTACGGCATTCGATCATATACAGGGTTTATGTCCAATATATATATATACGGTAGTCTCACTACAAAAGGCAGTGCAAAGCTTAAATGTATAGGAGCCATATAAATTCTACAAAAGCGTAACCTATGCGGCATAACACTTATATAGCTTATAGATGTAAAATATATTATATAGTAAAATATTGTTTTATGTATGAGAAATTGAAGGGTCGACAATACATGGTTCCAAGGTGACTTGGCTTGTGCATTGCTAATTAAGTTGTGCAGATACAGTGAGTATTCACAGTACACATTACATTACACTTACATTACAAAGGCTGATAAGAAAACAACAGTCTGTCCATTCAAGTGTGTGTGTAACAATTCTGATACTAACTGGACAGTGCGTCTCCAGTAGATGTGATTAGCTTTCAATGTGCAAATAAGGGAGAATCAAGATGTAAGAAAGTATGGCATATTTAATCTCCCTTATTTGCACATTGAAAGGTAATCTCCAGGGCTAGAGATACACTGTCCTCTTGCTATCAGAATTGAATGGACAGACTGTTGTTCTCTCATCAGCCTTTGTAATGTAAGTTACTGTAAACACAGTAAACAATTTGATTAGCAATGCACAAGCACCACCATGTAACCCGATTAGACTATCTCAGGCCTATGCTAACATCACTGAACTGTGGATAGGGGCTACCATGTTGTCACTGGGCCACCCCTTGAACTACCCCAAGTTTAAAGGAACCACCTTCAATTTCCCATACTAAAAAATTATATTTTACTATATGATATATCTTACATTTATATGCTGTAAAAGTGATATGCCGCATAGGTAACACTTTTGTAGAATTTATATGGCTCCTATACATCTAAGCTTTGCACTGCCTTTGTGTCTGTCATTTGTGGTGAGACCATATATATTGGACATCAAACCCTGTATATGATCGAATGCCATAGTTATTGGCTACTCTTTTGCATCTTCTCACTCTTCTAGCTAACCTTGGGACAACAGGAGCGATGGAGGAGATAAGTATAAGCTTGTTTTTAAGTTTTGTTTTTGCAGCCCCCCAGCTGTACATAAAGTGTATTTAAAACCTGGACAACCCCTTCTAGTCAATGTCCCTTTAATAACTATTTAACCGATTATAGAGAATAACGATGCCAATGAAAAATCATGGGAGCAAAAAACCAAATGTCAGGCTCAGCTTAAAGTGCAGAATTGACTAATTTAGACGGAAGGGGAGATCATGTACAAGAAAAGAGTAAAACAAGCAGAAGAGATCAACAGAGGGGGGAGCCATGGTTACGTAGCACTGGACAAGGCATTTTGTCTGTTGGTCCACGAGTCCTATGCAATGTGAATAGGTGGCTAACAGATCATGTACAAATCACACAACACTTCGCAGCCAACTGATGGCAATCTACCGAGGTAAAGGGATGCAACTTGTCTGCCATCTTACAAATGTGACCTGCCCTGTATGGCAGAAGTGCTGATAACCAGGGCAATCCAGTTCTAGCAGAATCCTGAATGGCAGATCTATTCCTTCCCCTGGTATAATCACAATCTTTTACCAACATTACATAGTTATCTCCAGGTTCTGCTATAGGAGGTTGATCCTGATGTACTGTTACACCCATGGACCATGTCCGACCTGGAGATCCCCTGTAAGGGAGGAGGTAGCACTAGAATGGAGCCATATTACTATGTACATGATAGATAGAAGGTAATAGAAGCAATAGCACCAGCCTCACCTGTCTGCGAAGCTCCCGAGCCTTACTGCCAGCTGACTGCTTCGCCTCCCACTAGTGACTTTACTTCCCTTACCACTACGTGCAGCGATGCTACAAGCACATTGGCTGCTTCTACGCGAGTGGGCGGGACTGAGCATGAATTATCAATCAGTGGAGCAGACTGTATCTCACAGTTCCGGGTACGCCCAACGAGTCACAGCCACGCCTCCCATTCATAGAGCCTGACGACGTGGAACTTACACGTTATCTTGGAGCGTCATCCGCTTGCGTCCTCTTCCTGATTAGGTGTGCTGTGCTGTGAGGAGAGATTGAGTAACGTGATGGAGCCCAAGCTGACGTTATGGCGGTTCAGTGCAAGCTGTGATATATATATATATATATATATATATATATATTAGGTTCTGATAACAGTTTTTACTATGCGAAACTGCAGTGTAAGGGGATGTTTACACGTAGTGTTTGGGACTGTGAGCTGCGGGCTCAAAAGCACATAAAAAAACCCAACGCTTCATGCGAACGCGCCCTCAACCATCCACAGGTACTTGTGGACTGGTGGTTTAGTGTCACCAATTGCCATGTAGTATTCTTAAACTATCCTATTAACCAAAACTTTATACAATCCTTGTTCTTTCGGTGACTGTGCAATGCAGCAAATGAAGCCGATGTAGTACACCCTGGCTTTACAGCGCATGGACAATGAAGCCGGGCATTACCATGGCTTCACTCGCCACATCGGAAGATGTGCATGATTGTACGCACATAAAGGGGAGTATAAAATGTTATTATCTTTAGTTTTCAGCATGTACCAATTTCAAAAAGGTTGATTTGGGGCCCTAATGCGCAGGCCCACAAGGATCTGTAGTTGCAGTGTGTGTAAAAACGCACTGCAACAGCTGAAGGGAGATTTGCCTAATTAAACAGCTGTTAACACTTGCGTTAACAAACACATGTGTTAACAATGCGTTCATGGCTGCTTTTGTAAACACACATGTTAACAACTGTTTACTTAGGCAAATCTCTCTTCAGCTGTTGCAATGCGTTTTTAAACACATGCGTTAAATGCGACGTGTGACCGCACTCTGAGAAGCGGAATCAAAGTGTACGAGGGCGTGCCATGCCACAATTGCATATGCGTTTCTGTGGAAAATAACTGTTAAAAACCCACCTAAAATTGGTGGGTTTTTACCTATTTAATCCCACAAAATTTCCAATAAGTGATAAAAAATTATATGTACTCAAATTATACTTTTGCAAAGTACAACATGTTCTGCAAAATAACAAACCATCAAGCAGCTCCATAGCCGAAAACGTAAAAATGTTATGCCACAAATTATAGATTTTTCCCCACATTAGGATTTTATTTGGCAAATTTAGTAAAACGTAAGAAAAAATATTTAAGCATGGTATCACTGTAATCGTATCAAACCAAAGAATAAAGATATGATCATTAGGCTATACGGTGAACAACAACAAAAAAAAAAGGAAAACATTCAGTACAGAACTGATGCTTTTCTACTCCTGCCCTCAAAAGAAAGTTCCTAACCGACCCCAAAATGGTAACACTGGAAAAAGCATCTCATCTCCCAAAAAAAATGCCTTCACATGGCCCGAATAACGCAAAAGCTAAAATTTCATAGCCTACAAGGAGCCAATGAGAAAACTAAAATCCTGGCAGCTGCAGGGCGCTCCTTCCCTTCTGCGTCTCGCTGTGCACCCATAAAACAAGTAACAGCCATATGTGGGGGGGTCTCTGTACTCAGGAGAAATTGCATAACAAATTTTTAGATGGGTTTTATATTTTGAAAATGTGTACATTTTAGGGCTTAATGAACGTATAACTGTCAAAATTTAACTAAATTTTACCTCCATTATGATTTAATTACAATGAAGATCTCAAAGGGTTAACAATCTTCCTAAAAACTGTTTCTGATAGTTTGAGGGGTGCAGATTTGAAAATGGGTTGATTATATAGGGTTTTTTATGTTAAATATGTAAAATTTCATTCAAAAACGTATTTATCCCCAAAATAGTCAATTCTGAAAATACAGAAAATCGATATTCGATTTGAAAGCCGCGTGACATCAAAATAAATTATCCAGACATTTCAAAAATTCTGCAAATGTAAAGTAGACATATGGGAAATGTTATTCAGCAACTTACATAAATGATAAATCTATCTGCCTGTAAATGCAATGATTTCAAATTTCAAAATGGCAATTTTTTTTTTTTTTTTTGATAAGAAACAGTGTTCAAAAGTTATAACTATATAAAGCGACGCAAGTCAGAAGACAAAAAGTGGGGCTGAGCCGCTACAAAATGGCTGACTCCTTCGGAGTTTAACCTGACATGGAAATTAACCCACCCAAAATAAGGTCTTCATTAAAAACTAAGAGCGTTGCCCTTATCTCTAAATGGTTCCTTTCCATAGTTGCAATTTAAAAAAATCAGTAAATTTACATGCTACTGTTAGGGATTTTTATGCAGGGCCCCAACAGCCCTCTTGACTTGTAAGGTGAGTCCTAATTAACCCTTTCATGATTGAACATAGAGACCAAGACATATCAATCTCTTAGTCAAAATCTTCTCCCGTTTAATAATCAAAATGCATAATATATATCAGACAGAAGAGTCATCAAAGGGGTGTGAATAGTATACAGCAAAGCTATTGGACATCAGCATATTTTGGGAAAAAAGTTAATTAATTGTGTTCAGTTCTCAGAGACCTTGTACACAGATATTGTTTATACTAATTTCCTCTGCCAGAAGGTGATAAGTGGCTCCAGAATCCTAATATCATGCAGCTTCGAGGACAGACTGGCTTCTCATTAAATGTCAAAGGGTATTAGCTGACAGGCGAGCAAACATGTTACATAAAATGAAGTTTGAATCATGACATTAACTTGACAATGGTCAGGGAACATGGCCGCTGTATCTAAGTCAAGATGGCGTCCGAAACCAGTGCGACCTCCTTAACAATTCCCCCCTTTGAGCTTTGCTGGCCTGTAACTCCATCCTGAGCGACCTCCTCAAGCTCCAGGTACCCACAGGTAGGCTAAGCCCGTACCTGCTGGAATTGTTAACTCTTCACCAGATCCCCTGGAGGCCAGTCACTCAGGGGTTACAGGCCCGCACACTCAAATCACATCACTGAGTTCCCATAGTCCATAGGTTTGTAAACAGGCAGCATCATCCTCCTCTCCGGGCACTTCTCCTGTCGTGGACGGACATCTGGGACATGGTGGACTTGATGAATTGGACCACACAGCATGCAATAAGTGACAAGAGCAAAATCACAATTCCCAATATCATCCCCCACTTAAAGGAAACCCTTCCAATCCCCCAACCACAAAATGAAGGACAAAGTGTCCACCCCAGAGTTTCTCTTGAGTTCCCTGGACAGTCCTCCAATCCTTCCAAGTGCATGGGTAATGGATCCATAGGGGGCGATGTCATCTGGGATGTATATGCGACAAGCCACTCCCACCATCCTACAGACTCCTCCCTTCTCAGCAAGGGTCATGTCCAAAGCCATGCGGTTCTGGGAAGCATCTCCAATATATTCCCAAATCTCTGTTGATTACAATAAAAAAACAGTTACCCAACCAACATCTTTACTCATAGCTCTCTGGGGAATAATGGACTCTAGACCTGCCCATATCTGATTGTGGGCCTTGTACTCATCTGGGACCCCCCTTGGTGCTCCCACTGTATCTATATAAACGTTGTCATCTAGGTGCTTCTCTCTCAGACCTCCAGAATACTTTGGGATTCTCCACCTTTTCTTATGTGTCTGATCAACCTTATCCCTGGGGATCACGAGGAAGGAATGCACAAACCTTATCACCGTACACTCACCTTCCCAGCCTCTAGGCCTGACCTGACTCTCCTATCCCCACAAATCCAGTACACATCAGACACTGCTAATACAGGGCTACCTGTGCTGTCAATGTTAAAGAAGGTCATTGTCTTGTTGCACCAACCGTAGGTAAAGTCTCCTACCCTGGGGGCATCCTGGTCAGCCCTATAGATACAGTGATAGTCATGGTTGGGGTGTCCCTGAGCATACAGTCAGTCAGAAGAGAACAGCTAGCAAGAAGAATAAGTAAGCATGGAATAGAAAGCGTGGAAGCGTGCTGACTTCCCTCTAGCTTCAGACGTGGCACTGGTCAGCAGGACTTGGAAAGGACCGTCGTAGCGAGGCTCCAGACTCTCTCTCTCTGATGTCTCTTTACCACCACGTAGTCTCCGGGCTTCAGGTTATGCATCCTGAGGTCTCTGTCTGCATCTGAAAAAGGAATCAGAAACACTTTTGCAGAGCTTTTCCAAGGCCTGGCTCAACTGTGTGGCATGTTCCACCTGGTTTCCTGCCATCAGCTATAGGGTCTATGGGAAGTAGGGGCCTAGTCTGGGTGCGCAGCCAAAAAGTACTTCAAAGGGGGACAATCCCATCTTTCTTTTGGGGGTGGTCCGCAATGGTTTCCCTGTTTCTTCCATGGCCTCCCGGAGCTCTAACTTAAGAGTGCCGTTTAGTCTCTCAACCCCACCACTAACTTGGGAAAGGTAAGGGGTGTTCAGGGCCTGTTCTACACCCAGGAGGGACAAGGTTTTTACCTGTCCAGTGAAGTGGGTTCTGCGACCGGACTCTATGGTCTCTGGAAGTCCAAACCTGCAGAAAAAATCTCACTCACCAACTTCTTGGCTGCAGCTCTGGCAGTAGCCTTGGTCATGGGAGAAGCTTCTGGCCACCCTGGAAAGAGATCAATGCACACAGGCACGTACTCCTACGCACCACTTTTTGGTAGCTGGATAAAATCCATTTGCACTCTCTGGAAGGGATACAGCAGCTTGGGTGTCACCTTCCGTGGGGTCTTTACCACCTTACCCGGGTTGTGGCGGGCACAGACTATACAGGCTTTCACTAGTCTAGTGACAGGGGTAGTAATGCCCGGGGCAAACCACTGGTGGTTTATGAGTACTAGCATGGCCATTTGGAATATGTGTGTGTGTCCGTGGGCTACTTGACTTACTGTCGGGTGCAGGGCTCCTGCTAGGCACACCCTCTCTCCCAGCATCCAGGTCCCATCGGCATCTGGGCTCCAGCTCTCCTCCACACTCCCTTCACTTCTGATGACACTCGGGCCACCAGGGACTGGAACACCTGTGGATCAAACTTTTAGCTCAGAACTCACCGCTGAGACTTCAGGACAGTCTCCGGGCTCCATCTGTGCAGCTGCCTTCGCCATCCAGTCAGCCACATACCTGCCCTTAGCTTGTGGAGTTACCAAATTGTGTGTGCTTTTAGTTTTACTATCCCCACCTCTTATGGAAGTAAGAGAGCATCCATGAGCTCTTTAACCAGCGTGCCATGCTTAGAGGGGGTCCCTGCAGAGGTGAGGAAATCTCTAGCCTTCCATAAGGGTTCATAGTCGTGTTTAGACCCCAGAACTATACCTTGAGTATAGATGTTTGTCCTTTTACCTTTCACCAGCTGTAGCGCTTCCCTGAGTGCCGTCACTGCACCTCCTGCGCTGACCTGTGGAGGGAATGGTTCTGCTTGTACTACCTCATGTGCGCCACTGACCA
This sequence comes from Engystomops pustulosus, assembly GCF_040894005.1. Taxonomy (NCBI): domain Eukaryota; kingdom Metazoa; phylum Chordata; class Amphibia; order Anura; family Leptodactylidae; genus Engystomops; species Engystomops pustulosus. Next base: position 133,449,286 of record NC_092412.1, read on the forward strand.
CTGTATATCCAGTGTAGAACCGTCTGTCTTCTCCTGCAGACCTGGAGCCATCTATGAGAAAAAACTCAACATCTGGGTTACTCACCCTTCTCTCCCCCCTCTCTGAATCCTGGAAAACTGGTGACAGAATGAAGGATTCAGAGCTGTGCACCCTATCAGTGTATCCTGGGGCATCAGGAGTGCACACTGGAGTCTGAGCCGTCTGGCCTTTGCTCAGATGCTTGGGCTGTACTTGGGTGAGGACACTGTGCAAGGTATGTGGGGTTTGCACTGTAACTGAGTGATCTAGGGTCTAGGATCAACTCACTGGCCTTGCTGAGCAGATTGCTGGCTGCAGCTACTGACTCATGAGGGGCTCCCCTCACAACTGAGTCTAACCGGGCCTAATAGTTGGGCCACTGGGGAGGCCACCACGTTCCTGGGCTAAGACACCTGTGGCCTAGATACTCGGTGCAAAATAAAATAAAAGGTCTGGTACAGTGGCATGTGCCTAGGGCCGGGGCAGACAGGATTTGCCAGCTTAGGGCTATGGAATGCATCAATTGCCACCTGACTAAGGGCAAATGGGGAAGAGGCAATTCAGTCAGAAAGGGGCAGCAGACCTTATCCCAGGCCTGCAGGAGCTGGCCAGTCCTAGAATCATGTGAAGAGGCTTAGGGCCTCAGGGCAGGGGCACATTCTGGACTGCCAGCTTTCTTTCCTCTGTCAAGTATCTGCCTGTGGCTGAGAAGCAGTGGCCTAGGAAGACCACCTTCTCCTGGCAGTACCGGAGTTTGTCTCTGGGAACTTTGCAACCCTTCTGGAACAGAAAACACATAAGGTCAATAAATGCATCCTGGCAAACAAAAACAGTAGGTCATCCGCATACTGAAAGGAGAACATCCAGTAAGGGGCTAGTCTGCCAGTCTACTCCCTGTAGGGCCTTGGGGTATTGGCTGGGTGAGTTTTACCCCCCCCCCTTGTGGGAATCTACATCAGGTATACTGGAATACTGAACTGGTAAATGCAAATAGGTACTGGCAATCTTCATGTAGGGGCACAGAGAGGAAAACATTTGCCAAATCAATAACAGTGAATAATATGTCACTCTCAGGGACTGCTGCCAGTTTGGGCTAGGGACCACTGGGCTTCAGTGCACTCATTGGCAACTTAAAGGTCATGGACCATCCAACATGTATCCAGCTGTTCTTTCTGAGTCTTTTCTTGACCGGGAATGGGCTAAAATCATCATCGGACTAGCAGGGGAGAGTTCTACAATGAAAGGCACTAACTCTGTCTGGGGGGGCCGTTCAGAAGGGGGACTGTTCTCGCTGACATCCTTGTCCATAACCACCCCCCCTTGTCTTGCCCTGTGGGGGCCGTCTCCGCCACTCACAACAGTAATGTCTCCTCCCCGCAACACCCACTTGGGTTGGTCGGTTGAGACTTCCGGAGATGTTGTCAATCTCACTTTGGCGTGGTCTGTGAAACATCCTCTATTCCCTCTGAACGTCAATGTCAGAGTCCCTCCACCACATCTCCAGCCCAGTGTTCTGTGCTTCCTATAAAGTTCTGGCCAGACTCCAACGTCTCAATAAAATCCAGGTACACTTAAAATGGTTTTTAATCAAAAAGGAACAAAAGTCAGTCATAGGCTCTGTAATACAGTTGGGGGGCTCATTCTTGCTTAGTCTGTTCATGGGGTACACAGGAGGACATCACATCATACTGTATTCTTGTTCCACAATCAAATAAATTCCTTCAAGTCTTTTTTAGATTGTCAGGGAGACGTCTAAATGCAGCGATCTGCCCCCTTCTGTAAACAACTTCAGCTTACTGTAGCGTCAAGGTCAGAACAGAACACAAAGTGATAACACAGCTCAGACAGAGCCCAAGATTTTTGGAGAACTTCAGCGTCAAGGCCATGTACATGTCTTCACAAAACAAAACGCAGCTCCAACAGCCCCCACCCTTTTGTTAACCCCTTAAATGCCAGAAAGCAGGTGCCGGAGACATTGTAACACTTTTTCATAGTAAATTTTCTCTAATTGTCGGGATCAATAAATTTTAATAATACTCAAACAACCTCCCACACTCCAAGACCCCTAGCAGACGCCCCAAGCATGGTCAGCTGTTATCCTACAAAGCCCCACAACAGCTTTTATGGCTGCCAACAGCAATCAACTTTCATTGACTTGAAGGGAATATAACTTAAAATGGCCGCCACTGAAAAATAAACTGTCTTAAGATGGCCGCCACTGAAGAATGGTAGGGCGGGTCATCTTCTCTAACCACCAGATACAGGGGTGGAGTCTGGATTACAGGGGCCATTTTTCACTCTAAGGAAAATATAATAAAATCTCTTTTTCCTCAAATTCTTTCCACATCAAAAACTTTGAAATGTCCCTTATCGCCTGTCTCTTTCTTCATTGGGCACTCTGAAGGATTCCTGTCCCTCTGTCCTGGTCCGTCTGTCAGTCAGAGGCTATAAGTGTCTGTTTCCAAATCTGATCAAGTTTTCTCACTTGTACAATCATCAGATCATCTGACACATCCCAAAACCTTCAATATTACTTTTCATTTCAACACAAAACTACCAGCCTTATGTCCGATCATGTCAACTTGCACTTTTCCATCAGTCCTACTTAACTCAACAACCTTTTGTCTACTTACATCATCTTTCCCCTCCATGTGGGACACAATCTGAGTAGCTTTTCTAGGTCCGCACCCTTGGCTTACTTTACTTTGCTTACTTCCCATCACAAATGTCTACAACTGCAACACTGCCAAACCTGTCCCCCACAGACACAACGAATCCGACACCTTGTGTGACCGACCCCAAAGAAACTAGATACCAGACTTCCACAGAGGACTCTTTACCAAGTCTCCCTTATTGACTCTTAACCAAATCAACTCTCTTTACTGAACTACTCTCTCCTTGACTCTTTACCAAGTCAACTCTCTTACTGACTCTTTACCAAGTCACTACTAGTTCTTACAGTCATCCACAAAGTCGTTCAGACTTCAAAATGAAGCTAAACGCACACTTGATCAGAGTGGGTCTCCGCTGCACGTGCACAAATTGAGCTCTCTACCTCTATGGGCAACCCTATTGACACTAGTCAAACAGTACTATAGACACTATGATAATCTGACAATCACAACAAAGTATCTCCTACTTTAGCAGTGCGGACCTCTAAGGGTTACTCCCTCCCGTCCCACAGTTTCAGCTAACACCACAGACTGTCTGACCATCCGTCACTGTCCAGTCTCTGTCCAGTCTCTGTCCATCACCTTACAAAGTGGTTCTTTGCCAAAAACTCTGAGCTTAGGTTACAGTGAACAACAGTGGCAAATACATAACACACAGACAGTCTTACCCGGTCCGTCCAACCAGTGAACCAGAAGTGACATATCAAGGTAGACAAGAAAAATTAATATCTTACCCTGAGAGCTCTCTGGTCAGTTCTGTTCACCGAGCCGGCGGGGACTCTTCACGGAGGCTGTCTCGGTGTTGTTGTTGTTTACTTCTAAGCCCAACCAGGGACACGCCAAATATTGTTAGGGATTTTTATGCAGGGCCCCAACAGCCCTCTTGACTTTTGTAAGGTGAGTCCTAATTAACCCTTTCATGATTGAACATAGAGACCAAGACATATCAATCTCTTAGTCAAAATCTTCTCCCGTTTAATAATCAAAATGCATAATATATATCAGACAGAAGAGTCATCAAAGGGGTGTGAATAGTATACAGCAAAGCTATTGGACATCAGCATATTTTGGGAAAAAAGTTAATTAATTGTGTTCAGTTCTCAGAGACCTTGTACACAGATATTGTTTATACTAATTTCCTCTGCCAGAAGGTGATAAGTGGCTCCAGAATCCTAATATCATGCAGCTTCGAGGACAGACTGGCTTCTCATTAAATGTCAAAGGGTATTAGCTGACAGGCGAGCAAACATATATTACATAAAATGAAGTTTGAATCATGACATTAACTTGACAATGGTCAGGGAACATGGCCGCTGTATCTAAGATGGCGGACAGAAGTCAAGATGGCGTCCGAAACCAGTGCGACCTCCTTAACACTACACACCTGATGTGTGTCCAATGATAGCAATAGTCCATTATATGCAATGTTCACTGCACTGCCTTTACTACTTGTTACAGACAGATTTCATGGCTAGGAAATGCTGCTGTGTGGAATATCGAGAGAGATCTCTGTTCCATCATTGGGCACTTCATGCCATCTAAGTTCCTCTTACATGTGCAACTTCTACCCCATGTATGTAACAGATCACATGAAATCACAGAAACCTCCATGGAGACATGGGGAGGTGTAAAAGTCCATGGAGGCATGCTGTGATTTCATGTGATCATATGTGGGGTAGACGTTGCAAATATAACTGGGTAAAGGACCTTATATGACATCTCCTTGGTCACATGAAAAACTGAGAAGAGGCATGGAACATGTGGATGAATAGATGGGAGGGGCCACATTGTCCAAAGGGGTAGGAAGACGAAAAAGGCCACATTGTCCAAAGGGGGATGGGAAGGACAGGGGTCACATTGTCTAAACGGGGAGGTGATGGAGAGGGGCCACGTTGTAAGGGTTGTTAGGGGGTATTTTATATATATAATATATATATATATTATATGGGAATAACTGCAGGGTCTACTGGGGAAAAAGCTCCCATGCTGTTGGCAACGTGTTGGGAGAACAGATATTAACAAGCAAGTAGACCGGGGAAGGGCATTCCAGAGAATTGGTGCACATCTGGAGAAGTCCTGGAGACGTGCATGAGAGGTTCAAGTTAAGGTAGAAAATAATCTAAGATCACTGGCAGATTGAAGAGTAAAGGTTGCTACCAAAATTAAACCTGTTTACACCAGCTATAGGGGCACAATTACCATACACTGGAGCTAATTGCTTAAATGTATGAATCTGGCCCCCCTCATGCCCCTGTTTTCAGCCCTGTGAACCCCAAAGTGGTGTGCGGGACAAAAAACCCTCTGAAATGGAGAGAGTGAGAGTTAGAGTGAGAGATGGTGACAGTTATGTGCCTTCTCTCTATATTCCCATGAGGCACTTGACTGATATAAAACTAAATAAACAATAGAAACCACAAGCATTTTAGGTATCGCCAAATCAAAATATAAAAACTATTAATCCTGGCGGTGAACCCCATAATGGAAAATAGAGCACACTTTTACACCATTTTACATCACATAAAAAATTTAATAAGTGATCAAAAGGACGCATCTCACAAAAAAATTACATCTTAAACAGCTCCCTACATCAAAGTATGAAAAAGTTATTAGCATAAATAGATGGTGATACAATTTCTTTTTTCATACACATTGTTGTCAGGTTTCAGGGGTAGTGGACCCACTGAATCACCACGATCAATTACGTGGGAGCGGAGTCTAAGTGGCACCCGGTTTTCACCAAAGCCCGCCACAAAGCGAGTTGGACTTGCTGCAGCGAGACACCACTTGGCTCCCGGTGGAAGCCAAGGAGAGGTGCAGAGTCCAAGGAGCTGTAGGAAAATTCTGCCCATGGCAAAAGGGTGGACCAGTGGTTCTGCCGGGCAGAGATAGAATCATGGAGATAGCAGCTCAGGGTCTGATTAACTCTCTCCACTTGTCCATTAGATTGGAAATGGTAGAAATTCAACTTTACTTAAAGTTGCCTGCAGAGGGAACACCAGAACCGGTAAACAAACTGGACCCCTCGGTCTGAAACAATGGGGCAGATTTATCAAGCTGTCTGAAAGTCAGAATATTTCTAGTTGCCCATGGCAACCAATCACAGCTCCCCTTTAAAATATTTATGAGCACTGGTAAGATGAAAGCTGAGCTGTGATTGGTTGCCATGGGCAATATTCTGACTTTCAGACACTTGATAAATCTGCCCCAATATGTTGACAAGTCCATGAAGCCAGAAGATGTGGAGGAAGAACAGGCTGGCAAGATGAGCTAACGGCAGACACAGCAGAGGAACGAAATGGGACATCTTAGAGAACCGATCAGTGACCACCCAGATGATGGTATTACCGGACAGTGGCGGAAGATCCATAATAGAGTTTATGGCCACATGAGTCCATGGGCAGGTGAGTATTGGCAGGAGCAGGCCTTATTTGGGACACCGGAAGTGCAGGAACTCACAAAATCTCGTACATCCTTGACCAAACCTGGCCACTAGTAGAAACTAGAGATGAGAGACACAGATTTTTGCACCCCATGATGCCCAGTCCCCAAGTTAATATCCTCTTCCAAAGAGCAGGTCGGACATAGGTCTTGCCGGGAGGAATTTGTCGTAGATCCACAGAAGCGGCAACCACAAGTCGTTCAGGAGGAACAATATGTTGCAGAGCCGGTTCTTCCCTGATTACGTCAGAGGCATAAGAGAGGGCATCGACCTTAATGTTTTTCTCTGCTGGACGAAAATGAATCAAAAAATTAGAACGAGAGACTTTGAGCAGTCTGGAGATATAGAAGGTTCTTGTGGTCTGTATAGCTACCGTGTTTCCCCGAAAGTAAGACAGTGTCATACATTCTTTTTACCCCCAAAAGTCCCACTATGTCTTACTTTCGGGGTATGTCTTATATTGGAAAAAGTTAAGGAAACTTTACATGGTGCATTTTGTGAATTGCTTACTTGGTACCGTAATGGCGATCGGATGAATTCCTCTGCGGTGCTGGGTACAGGTGTGGATTCTTCTTCATCATGCAGAAGCTGCTGGGCCAATCAGAGGGGCCACCAGCGGCTGCACATGAGGGCACTGAGGCTGCGTGTTTTTGTATGTTGTCCATGGTACTGATGAACCACGGACAACATTACTGCTGCTCCCGCAGCCTCCACATCCCTCTGCTCATTCCACTCCAGATCCGTCCGCATCCCACTCTAACTGGCCGAATCCCGCTCTAACCGTCCGCATCCTGCTCTAACTGTCCGCATATCGCAGCAAAAGGTACCGGTACTATGGATTATATTTTTCCAATGTACAGTTTACTATGTCTTACTTTCGGGGTACGTCTTACATTAGCCGACCCCTCTAAAACCCTCACTACGTCTTACTATCAGGGGTGTCTTACAATTGGGGAAACAGGTGGCAAGCTCCTTCCAAAAGATAACGCCACTGCTCTAAGGCAAGCCTTATGGCCAGAAGTTCTTGATCATCTATAGAGTAGTTCCTCTCTGTGGCCTAGAAGATTTTGGAGAAACAACCGCAAGTGAGGGATCAGCCCTTAGGCCCTTTTTTGCGTGAGAACGGCTCCAACTCCTACAGAGGAAGCATCAACCAGGAATGGTTTTTCCATATCAGGCCGTGTAAGAACTGGAGCAGAAGCAAAGGGAGACTTCAACTTCTTCAGCCAGCCGAAGCCAGAGTTTAGGATTGGCGTTCTTCTTTGTCAGTGCCACAATGGAAGAGACGAGGGAGGAGAAATGTGGTATGAACTGCCGGTAGTAATTAGCGAAGCCTAGGGATCTCTGGATAACACAAAGTCCTACTGCGTGATGCCACTAAAGTACCGCGGACAACTTAGCAGGATCCATCTGTATTCCCTTGTCAGAAATGATGTTTCTGAGGAAAGGAAGACTCTTCTGGATTTGCCACTTCACAAGCTTGGCATATAGGTTGGCCCTTAGGCGCCTGAGAACTTGCCGTACATAGGCCTGATGGGACTCAAGGTCCATGGAGAACACCAGGATATCGTCTAGATAGACCACAACACAGGTATAAAGCATGTCTCTGAAAATGTCAATGACAAACTCCTGGAACACGGCTGGTGCATTACAGAGTCCAAACAACATGACAAGCTACTCGAAGTGCCCATGACGAGTATTGAAGCCGGTCCTCCATTCATCGCCTTCACTAATTTGATAAATTTGGTGAAGTCAAAGAGCTCTGTGATCAGAGGTAGTGGGTAGCGATTCTTCACCGTAATCTTGTTAAGGCCGCGATAGTCAATACATGAATGGAGAGAACCGTCCTTCTTGGCCACAAAGAAGAATCCAGCACCAGCTGGGGAAGAGGACTTGTGAATGAATCCCTTCTGTAGACGCGAGATTCACATTCTGGTCCCCAACAAAGAATTTCTTCAGTCTGCCAGTTGAGCACCTATGCATCGGGCTGCAACCAAAAGACCCAAAAGCATGGACGTAGACTGGGGGAGCACATAGAATGACATTCTCTCCAAGTGCCACGCTCCAACTTGCAGACATAAAGGTTTAGTGCGGTACCAGACCGGATCACAGAGAATCTGCCCACTGATGGATGAGATGACCAGCGGTTTCTCAAGGAGGACCACAGGAAGATGATACTGGGAGACCAGGGCAGCATTCACAAAGTTTCCTGCAGAGCTGGAATACAGGAAGGCAGAAACTTGAAACTGGCTCCCTGGCCAGAAGCTGAGTAGAACAGGTATATTCAAGCATGCAGAAACCTTGCTCCCACCTAGGGACACTTCTCTCAAGAACCCTAGGTCCATTCGTTTCCCGAACACTAAGGAAAGACTGGACAAGCATCAAGGAAGTGTACCGAGCTGGCATAATAGAGGCAGAGATTCTCCTGTCTTCATCTGTAATGCTCTTGAGGTGTCAGAAGAGCTCGATCCACCTGCATGGGCTCCCCTGCACCAGATCCAGAGGGCGGCAGAGGTGGTCTTCGGAAGACAGGAGCCAAGCGGGGCAGTCAACGGGTCCGGGTCTGCGCTTGTTCAAGACGCTGTTCCTCCAAGTGCTCTGAGAACTGGATGTCAATCTGAGTGGCTTGGAAGATGAGACCACTTAGAGAAGATGGCAGGTCTCGTGCAGACAGGACGTCTTTAATCTGTCCTGAAATTCCTTTTTTAAAGCTGGTGACCAAAGCCGCTTCCTTCCAGGAAGCTAGGATGCGGAACTGAACCACATAGTCACCGACAGACAAGTCCCCTTGGCGCCCCAGCTGCTTCCACAAAGAAGAGTTCAGCAAGGAATGTGGTTATATTAGCTGTGACCGGGTTCCTGTCCCAGAGGGGGGTGGCCCATGCCAGGGCTTTCCTATAAAGAAGACTGATCACGGTAAGCCACCTTTGACTGTTCTGCGGCAAACTGCGAAGGCATCATTTCAATCTGCAAGGAGCACTGCAGTATGAAACCTAGGGAAAACCTGGCATCTCCCTCATACTTGGACTGCATGGATAGTTGCAGTCTGGGTTCTGCAGTAGGCTAGGTTGCTACAGTAGCAGGAGGTGGTGCAAGAACCGGATGCTGCTGCGGGGTAGCCAACAATTGCTGCAAGACGTTGGTGAGCTGTCCAAGTTGCTGGCCAGTTCAGGTAGCGGAACCATGGCGGGATCCATGGCTGGATCTTACTGTCAGGGCTTAGGGTTGGTGGACACACTGAACCACCGGGAGTGATGACATAAGCCGACACCTGGGAGCAGAGTCTAGGTGGTTTGGTTTTGGTTTTCACCAGAGCTCGGCGCAAAGCTGTTTGGACTTGCTGCTGCGGGATACCACCAGGTCGCTTCAGAGGTGTGACTTTGCTCGCGGTGGTGGCCAAGGCTAGATGCAGAATTGTAAGGCAGAGACGTGGACAGACAGGAGGTCAGGACAGGCAGCATGAGATCAGAGTCAGGGATGTAGCGGAAAGTTAGGACAGGTGGCAAAGGATCATAGCAGGAGGTCACAACGGGAATCTCACAGGCAGAATAGGAACGCTTTCTCAGAGGCATAGATCGGGCAGGGGTCAAAGGAAGGGGCTGGCTACTTATCAGGTCAGATGGCCGGCAGCAACAATTAGCGGTGCGCTGGCCCTTTAATTCTTGCAGAGCTGGTGCACGCAGGGCCGGCTCCAGATATCAGTAGGCCCCTGAGCAACAGCGTCACAGTGAGCCCCTTTGCAGAGAACTCACGTGCCAGCATTAAAAATTCAAAAACGAAAAAACTGTCTTCTGTTCCCTGAAATATTCCCCAGTTTATCATCCCAAACAGCCATGTCACGGTCAAGGCAGTTTTGAGGTCATTTAACCAAAAGGTCGAGCCTAAAAATGTGTACCCCTCCACTCTGCCACGTAATAAAACTGAAACTTCAACTCAGCTGCTGCGGAACCTCATAATACACACCTGAGCTGCTGCGGAACCTCATAATACGCACCTGAGCTGCTGCGGAACCTCATAATACACATCACTGCTTACACTGAACCCTCTCTGCTTCTCATGTACATTTGAGATGATTAATATCATTCACACATCCACACATGCAGCAAGACATATATACAGGCAGATAGATACATGCATACACCAAGCATGGAGGCAAACACACACACACTGACAGAAAGATACATGCAAACAGATACACATGCAGGCAAACAAATCATCACACATACCATACACTCACTATATACACATCCATACATGTCACATACTATCACACACCCTGTGGTGTCTGCAGCAGCCCTGGTATCACACAGAGGAGTCTTCAGGCTTCTCCTCCTCCTCTTCGTCCCGATCTCTGAGCTGCCGGATTTCAGCTGTACTGCAGCTCTGTGTGATGAGGTGATAGGGGGGAGGTTAACCCATAATGTGCTGCAGCACACAGGCAGCTCTGTAGCCTCTACCTGTGCTGTGTCTGTCCGAGTGGGGGAGGAACAGTGCAGGACACAGCTCCTCACCACAGGAAGTGAAGATGTGCACAGCATGTGTGTGGGCCCCCGGCAGCTCTCTGGGCCCCGGCACTTGCCCAGGTATGCCGGGTGCTGGAGCCGGGCCTGGGTGCACGCACACACTAGGAGGCGGGGACATGTGTGCCAGACCACAGGAGGTGCCGCTGTATCGTGGAGAGGTGAGTACCGCTGCAGCCAGGCACAGGAGGGCACACGGGTGCGCCTGCGACTCGGGACATGGGTCGCAGGGGCATCTGTGACATACATGAATTTGGTGATCGTGCCGAACACAAGAATAAAGTAGATGTGTAATTTGGAGCGCACAGTGAAAACTGAGACCACAAGAAATTGACAAAAATACACAACATTCTTTTCAAGCTTCTCTGTACATGGCATGAAATAATGAATAATGTCACAGAGAAGTAAAATTTGTCACACAGTAAATAAGCTCTCACACAGCTTTGTACAAGGAAAATGGAAAAGTTATATATTTTTGAAGGTGGAGAGCGAAAAATGAACGAAAAACGCTGCCCTCGAAAGGGGTTGTCTGCATTTGGGATCAGTGGATCCCCTGGATACCTTGGGACGGAATCTAAGTGGCACCTGGTCTTCACCAGAGCCCGCCGTAAAGTGGGATGGTCTTGCTGCGGCAGGGTGCCACCAGGTCGTTCCACAGGTGCGACTAGCCCATGGTGGTCTGGTCCCAGGTGTCGGCAAGTACCACCTCGCACAGTGGTCCAGATGATCCACTGATCTTGAATCCTGACAGTAACATCCGGCCATGGATCCCGCCGAGGTCCTGCATCCCGTTCGGCCCAATCTTGCCATCATCGTAGTACAGCAGTCCCCGGCAGATTGCCGGACAACGCGAACAGCTGGGACATCTACAGTTTATAGGTTTTTTATTCACTATACACGACAGGTGTACATTCCACATACTCACATCACTTTCCAAAACTATGTTTCAACCACTTCACACCAAATTATAGTCACGCATGCATATTCACATCCCCTCGCCCATCATAGGAACTCACTCTACATATCCAACTCATCCTGCTACTACAGGCCAACATCCCATCTGCTTATTTAGCAGTGGAAAGCATCTATCTATAATGATATCACATATCCCTAGTCTTCTTCAACATCCGCAAATATATATGCATAGACCTCTATTTTACCCACTTACTACATGGGCACATCTGTTTACATACTGCTCATCAAGCCTATGTTCTATACCACCCACTGTCATTTAAATACCATCATACCACACACTTACCTACAGCCCAAGATACTGTACAATTGACGGGGCGGCGCTGGGGGCGTGCTGTGGGTGTGCCCGCCCCGTGACGCGCGGCCGGCACAAGCAGGAGGCGGAGGATTGTGCCGGTCTCGCGAGCGTTGGGCGGGCGCATGCGCAGTGCGCTCCGGCGCGGCCGCGCCTTACACGCGACTACATACAGATCCAACACACAGGTGAGACCTCTCACATCATTTACTTTTGTTATTTATACCATGCCCAGCACCCCACACAGATTATACCCCTGAGGAAGCCTGTGGAGGCGGAACGCGTGGGGCACAACTCTTCATCCCCCAACAAACCATACGGTGATATCCATTCTATTTACTGTTTTGGACTGCATATAATTGATTATCCATGGCATAGGTTGCATTTTCATTACCTCATATGCACACGCCACTTTATTGGTCAGATTTGGTTGCATTGCATACAAAACCAGTCCACACAGTCCAGGATTCACATATCGACACCGTAGTTGGTCCACACCGGACCCATTTGGGGGCGTGCAAGCATATTGCATGAACTGCATGCACTTATGCACTGTATTTTTTGGCATTTGTGGCCTTATGTTTTTAAATGTTTTTATGTAGTGCTATGGCATCATAATAAAGAATTTTTGTATATTGGATTTCTATGGTTTGAGGCCAATTTGTATGCACATCCCCGCTACCTTTTCATGTATAATACTTTGTATACAGGGATGTGTGGCTAAATAGTCCACACGTCAGCCATTATAACAGCTGGGACAAATCACCGCCATGCTGCAACAGTTGGTAGCCACTCACCATCAGCATCTGGTTCCTGAGACTGCTCCAGCGTTGTCTCCTGCTGCCCCGGCTTGTCTTTCTACCGCTCAACCCAGGCTACAACTGTTGATGCCTGACAAATATGAATGGGACCCCAAGCTATGCAGGGGCTTTATTACCCAGTGCTCCCTGCACATCGAACTTCACATCAACAGTCGTGGCCGGGGTTGAGCGATAGAAAGACAAGCCGGTGCAGCAGGAGACAACACTGGAGCAGTCTCAGGAACCAGATGCTGATGCTGAGTGGCTAGCAACTGTTGCAGCATGGCGGTGACTTGTCCCAGCTGTTTGCGGCAATATACCGGGACTGCTGGACTACGATGATGGCAAGATTGGACTGAACGGGATGCAGGACCTCGGCGGGATCCATGGCCGGATGTTACTGTCAGGATTCGAGATCAGTGGATCATCTGGACCACTGTGGGAGGTGGTACTAGCTGACACCTGGGACCAGAATCCAAGTGGCACTTGGTCTTCACCAGAGCCCACGGCAAAGCCCACCAGGTTGTTTCACAGATGCAACTAGCCCTCAGTGGCAGGCGAGGTACCTTTGCAGGAGACAGTCTCGTGGTCAGGGTCAGGGCAAACGGCAGAGATGCACGGTTAAGTCCAATCCGGGGTCAGTAACGGTAGGTTCGGACAGATGGGAATGGGACACGAACAAGGGAACTCAAGAGCAGGAACACACAGGAATGCAGGAATATCACAGGGGAGCTTTCTCAATGGTGTAGGCACAAAGATCTGGCAGGGTTTGCAGGAAGAGGCATGCTTAAATAGAATTGCTGAAAATGGCCAGCGCCAATTAGCGGTGCGCTGGCCCTTTAAATCTTTTGAAGCCGGCATGCGCGCGCCCTAGTAGTCGGGAATGCACGCTCACGGCTGAGGAAGACAGAGCAGGAGCCGGGACATGTAAGTTGTGCGGGCGCTGTGCCAGCGGGAGAACAGAAGCACGGGCGAGCCCACGACTCACGACATGGGTCGCAGGATCACTCATGACAGGGGTTAAAGTATGCTGACAACATTACTAACAGCATCCCCATATGTAACATTACTAACAGCGTCCCCACATATGACACCAAAAAAATTGAACTTTGGGATTAACATTAGTAGTTTGTCAGTGACACAGACATTAGTGGTCTGCTCCATTAGGAAGAAGACTTCATTACAACTTCTCCAAGCCATGGTGAATTTAACCATAAGATAAACCGCCAAATGTCTTCAGCTCTGTAAATCACATCTCCACAGTGTGCCTGGAAAAAAGGGACACTTACAACATAAAATTAACCCCTTAAAGGGAACCTGTCACCAGGAGACCCATTTTTAGCACTCCCCCAGTCCCCACAGAGCATAGTACATACTGTACACTGCCAAAGTGTTTTTGTATAAATAGGTTTTACAGATAAAAAGATATGTTATATTGTACCTTTCATTAGCATCTGCTGTGTGACTAGGCACTCGTCCACTGGGAGTGGCTGGAAAGGAGCAGTTTCCCCCCCACCCTTGGGAAACAGCTTCTCCATGGACGAGTGCCTAGTCACACAGCAGATGCTAATGAAAGGTACAATATAACATATCTTTTTTTTCTGTAAAACCAATTTTTAATACAAAAACACTTTGGCAGAGTATGTACTATGCGCTGTGGGGACTGGGGGAGTGCTAAAAATGGATCTCCAGGTGACAGGTTCCCTTTAAAGAGTAACTGTAAATGTGTTTTTTTTCCACAAATCAATAGCTCTTGGGATGTAAAACAACTTTGCCTTTTATCTTCGTTACCTATACCCTGTTTCCCCTAAAATAAGACATCCCCCGAAAATAATACCTAGTACAATTTTGTTCAGGTTTAGAAATATAAGGCCTCCCCTGAAAATAAGACCTAGCGGCAGTCATTGCAGCAGCTCCCCCCACATCATACATTATTATTAGTAAATCTTTTAGATTTTGCAGAAGGTTGTGCCATGGGGAAGAATTCATGGAATTAAATCAATGACTGTTGTGCTGCAAATGTGATACCGGCAGCTATCAGGATAAGAAGGGTCATCTATGGAAAGTGTTTTTACTAAACATGAGAGATTGGGGCCCATGGTTCCAATAGAAATGGAGTCACAAGAAATACAGCATGAAATTCAGAGTTTGGAGAGTCAGAAGGGTGTTAGAGAAGTTGATTTTCTGTTCAACGATAGATGTCAATTCTTGTTCATGAAAAAATAAGACATCCCCTGAAAATAAGACCTAGTGCCCTTTTAGGAGCAAAAATTAATATAAGACACTGTCTTATTTTCGGGGAAACAGGGTATTCAGTAATTTCTTTGCTATCCCCCTCAGATTACCTCTTTGCTGCAGTGGCTGCTTCCTCTGTTTATGCTGAGTCCATAGTTTGTCTATCTGTTTGTTTCATGGGATGGGAGGGAGTGCGGCTCCCTGCTCACAGAGGAGGAGGTCATGTGACAAAGCTCTGTCTGTGCATGAAGCAGAGCTGGATGTGTTCCAAGACAGTGGATACAGATGTCTCCGGCACAGAATAGTGAGGTACAAGATCTCCCTTGTTCCCAGTCCCTCCATCCCAGCCTGTGATTCTACAGAACGTCCTCTGTCTCTCTCTGTATCTCATGCTGCTACCCTCCCCCACCTTGTACTGGAACTTTGTGCACTGTGCAGATAAGCTATTAACTATTAATTAGTGCTCACACAGCATAGGCTATAGACTTCATGTAACTAGTTTACTTTAATTTCTTTTACTTATTACATGTTCCCTGGTCCTCCATGTGATGGAAGCTGTCAGGTTAATCACCCTGTATGATGGTGGTCCAATAAGTACCTGTGTTAGAAATGAAGACACCATTTTTTCCCAAATTTTTTATTTTATTTTTCAACATAGTCCCCTTTTAGAAAGATACAACATTCCTGGCATTTTTCTAACCCCTCCAAAAAATAGGATTTGTCGAACTCTCCAAAATACGCCTCTGTCTCGGCGATGACCTCCTCGTTTGAGCTAAATTTTTTTCCCATGAGCCATTTCTTCATGTTATGGACCAAGAAAAAGTCGCAGGGAGCCAGATCAGGTGAATACGGGGGTTGCAGCAACAATTAATAACGCAATTCATGCAGTTTGGCAGCGACAAAATGTGCTGGTGCATCCTAGATGAATGTGCTGGTTATCATGGTGAAACAGCACCTTCTTTTTTGCCAAATGCGACCGTGTCTCCTTCAATTTTTTGTCGAAGCAATCCAATAACTCACTGTAGTATTGTCCAGTGATCATTCTTTCTTTTTCTAAAAAATCCATGAGGATGATGCCGTTCGCATCCCAAAAAATCGCCGCCATGACCTTTCCGGCAGATGGGACCGTCTTCGCCTTCTTTGGAGCAGATTCAGTGGGAGAAATCCATTGTTTTGACTGTTGCTTAGTTTCTGGTGTGTAATGATGAATCCAGGTTTCATCAACGGTGACAATTCGACGCAAAAACTCCTTCGCATCTCACTTAAAGGACACCTGTCTTCAGGTCTCTGTCATAACTACCTGTTGGAGCAGCTCATAAGGATTCCATCACAGCCTTTATCTAGTCAATTCATACATTAATCGTTATAAAATCATCATGTAAATGAGGCTGGTCACATGGTCAGAGGCAGTGATGTCACCCGTTACCCCTCCCCTCTCCTCCCCCTGCTCATGTCTGTGTGTAATGTATAGTAAAGCATTGCTAGTGCTGCCTATATTCTATAAACACCCTCCCACACACTCAATCACTGACCTTAGCATGCTGATTCCTTTCCCTTCATGATAAAATTGTTGATGCTGCTCATCACCAGGAATACCATGTTGTCAGCCATCAGTTCTAGCAGGAGGTAGCATCACTGTCTCATGTCGCCACCTGCTGGACACAATAGTTATCTCTTCCAAACACAGAAGATCTATATTCTGCAAGATAAGGGCTAGTTTGAACCCCAGGAGCCTGGCTGCTGCAGGATCATTAGCTCTAATGGAGGCCCCTTTTTACTGTGCAGTGGTGAAGCTCTCGGGATTCACACCCCAAGTGCCTTTCCCATCCAGCCCTGTGTTTATGGAGTCTTAAACTCGTGTATTTTCTATGCCTCAGAATCAGGCAATTCCTGTATTAAAGCTACAGTTATCTGTGTATACATAATATCTATTTTTGTCTGCTAATATAAAAAAAATCTTGTAGTGTTTGTATTATGTGGTTACATTTTTTGTTGTCTTATTGTATATGAACCATTTATAGAATGTACAGAATCATGGAATTAATGATGTACCCTTAACAGAAACCTCGCTCTCCTCTCCAAGCCCCTCCAGACTGGTAACATACACGCCCCACTCCACCACATGCAACATGGCAGGCCTCTCCCTCTGCACATATGCCCTCCGCAGACTGGCCATCACAGACCCAGGATCCAGAAGAGCTGGATCTTCTTAGTGAGCGGAGCGGAGCCGTAATTCCCATCAATGGCAATCAGCCAGGGCTAGTGGTGGCTCTCAGGTCTGGGCAGCCACTCGGTCCCCATCCCATTAGGGCCCGGGGGAGGATCAGGCTCCAGGGCAGGCCCCTCACCATGGGCTTCCACTCTCAGGACTCTGCTTACAGCAGGGTGAAGACCCTTCTACCTCCCTGGGAGTGTCTCCATGGTGAGCGTCAGTCCATAGCTTTAATCCATCTGACCCCCTGCTGCTGGCAGCGACCTGAATTTTTCCCTTGACCCTCTACAGGACACATCTGAGGGTAAGTCCTAGCTTTCTAAAAAAAAGATTGCTAGACGCCAACTGGGTGACCTATGGTGAGTCTTACATCCCACCTAGAAAGACTACAGCTACCATTCTAACGTTCATAACATGTATAGTCGCATTGACGTCCTGTTGATATTTCACTCTCTTCTTGATCTCTGCCTAACTTGCTCTATTGATTCTATCCTATGGTCGGATCATGCCCCCGTGATGGGTGTCATTTGCCCTTTCTGCCTTCTCAGAGATATTTCTCTGGGCCCCTTCATGATCATCTTTTGAAGGATGCGGTTTGCTTGGCGGAGCTCAAAAACATTATTGATATCCTTAAACTCCATTGACCACGCCAATGCCCCTTTCATGTGCGAGGGCCTGAAATGTGACCTACGTGTGTTTATGTCCGATGGGGCTAGGTTAAAGAGGGAAAGTACATCAGGCCCCGGAAAAAGCCAGAGTGGGCGAAACCTAGATCGGGCAAGCAGTTTGGTGTCCGTATGGACTTTTATGTGATGCGCGCTTTTATAAACATACTTTTGTGAGTATAAGTCAATAAAACATTTTTACTTGTTTACCCCGGTAATCCACACTATCTGTACCAAATTTCCAGCACAGGATCTTCGTGGAACGAGGTCCACTGCAGGAAGCCAGGAGGAATTACTGAGGAACTCCTCTATTTTTAACCATTTCGAAAGCTGGTGAGAATGTTCTGTGGATCAAATTTGGATTGATTTGCATATTGTTGTAGAGCAATAACTTCTTTTTGTTTTGTTTTTTAAAGAGGGAAAATGCATTTAAATTAGAAGTTCCTTATCAGAAGACTGTTTGTGCTAGGGATTGCTTATGCTATGGGTTCTGTGGGAGGTGGTTGTCCAGAGCGTTGCACCCATGCTTATTGTCTTCCAGAGTTATGATAATTAAAAGGGTTTTCCTACAAATGAAAATTTTCAAATTTCAATCCCCTAGTGATGTTTACGCAATAAAAATAATTTTTAACCCTTTACTTCACAATTTTACTCAGTTTTATTGCTGTTTTAGCTGTTTGCGAGGACTCTCTCAGCAGACATATTATGATCTGGCTAGTTCTGTGTGGTGACAATGTGGTTAGATTATCAGGGTACTAGGTTTATATACACTTTCATTTACCTTCTGAACATTGTACTAGTATACACATAGAAAGAGATATGAGACAGATCAGAGATGATGAGATCGGTGAGATGCATATAACACTCAATGACACTCTCCAGCTCTTGCTGCATCTCAGCTACACACACTGTCAGATCTGATCTGCCTGTCTCCCCTTTCCTGGATAAAGAACTTTTCTGCCTGTAGCTTGTAGTTCCCCTCATGCTGTGTACATTCTAGCAGGAAGTCAGTGTCTGTGTATCAGTGAGAGCTCTATCCTGGAATGCAAGGGGAGGGCCAGCTGCAGAGGTAGCAGAGAGAGAGAGAGAAAAAGGCTCTGTGAAGCCTCAGACAAGTCGTGTCCAGTGGCGACTGATAGAGACAGGTTGGAATTATGTATCTGAAATGCTGTATTTTCGTTACTAACAGTGAATCATAGAGTGTGTTATTTTGTTATCCTGAATACATTTAAGAATACCCCCTTAATTCCCTCTCTACATGGGTTTTGCAGGCGCCCTCTGACATTCCTGAGTTCCGGCAGTTCTATGCTTCCCTATACAACCTCCCTGCCTCTTAATGTTCAAATAGAGCGGAGGCTTACCTATCTAATGTCACGGGTGCTCCTGCGACCAATATACCGGGTCACAGGCGCACCCGTGTTCCTCCCGGCGCTTCTGGGAACCCAGTCTGCAAGGTAACTTACCTCCCCTGGTTTCAGTGGTGGTCTCCGCAGCTCCCGCAGTCAGGCACACGCGTCCCTATTTCCTAGGACGCGTGCCTGCGCACGGTGCCTGGTGCCCATTGTACCAATAATTGGCGCTGGCCTGCCGCCTTTCCTGATAAATTCCCAGTCCCTTCATGTGTCACCTGCCTGATCTTTGAGTTCTCTGCCTGAGAGAAAGCTTTGTTCCATGCCCTTTGGCATTATTCTGATTTCCCGTTGTGACCTTGATTCCGTTCCTGACTCTGATCCCGTGCTGCCTGTCCTGAACTACCGCTACGTCCCCGACTCTGATCCTGTGCTGCCTCAACCTCCTGCCTGTCCCCGACCACGAGTTTGCCTTACAATTCTGTACCTCGCCTTGGCCACCAGCGCGGACAAAGTTGCGCCTGTGAAACGACCTGGTGGTCCAACCTCTGGTGAAAACCAGGTGCAACTTAGACTCCAGTCCCAGGTTTTGGCTTACATCATCGTCCGTGGTGGACCCGCTTCTACTCTCCTACAACACTATATCAAAGGGGGCTTGTTTTCTGGTCCAGTCGTCAAATTCATGATTTCAGGCGCACGTTCTTAATGAATCTGTCGAACTGAACATTATACACATTATGCCCACATTTATCAAAAATACTGCTCTTAGCCTTTAGAGGGTGCAGTGTGTGACAGATTCTTCAAGTGTGTCACATGTTCTTCAGCAATCTGGCATCCCCAGCACCTCTCTGGCAAAATGCACCATTTCTTTTCTTGTGCATTTTCCTCATGTAAAATTGTGGCACAGACACAATCGTGGCACATGATCCACAGTGCAGCTGTAACACAATACTGGTGCAAACGCTTCTTAAATACTGTACATGTGGAAGCAGTTTGCATGTTCTTTCTAGTGCAAAGTCAGACAGAAAACTGGTGAAAATAATTTAATAAATGTGCGCCTATGTGCCAGCATTAAAGGGAATCTGTCACCAGGGACCTCATTTTCACTAAAGACAGGTTTCAGAAGCTTATTACATCTGCAGTGCAAAAATACCTCTGCCTTTTCTAAGCATTTGCATTACAATATAATTCTGTGTTGTAACTTACCTTGCACCCTGACAAAATCCTGGGGTAGTCACAGGGGCTGGGCTTTTAGTTTGGATGCATTTCAAAAAACAACATGTGACTTGTCTGTGTTACTCACTCCTCAGAGCGTGGCCCCCATCTTTGTGCTCCTGTACAACTCATGTACTAAGGGTTGCACTTTCGTCGGTTTGTTCGTTGCTTTCGGGATTTGTGCAGCTTTGACAGGTATTTAACAGGGGTTTGCACTGGGATTGTGTCGCAGCTGCACTGGCTTTCATGCGATAGAAATCAGGGGGCGCGCCATCGGACGATCTGATTGATTTGGGCTGAGCGCAGGGTTTAAGTTTCAAATTATGTTGCAAGACCTAGAACTTACATGCACCAGGAAGAAGAAGGTGAACTCTGTCGGACCTGAGCGGGGAAGCTACACATGCAGGATATCGGGCCACGATCTTAGTGAATCGCGGCAGAGTGTACGATCATCGGACAATGCACTTTCTGTGAATTCCTCGGACTGGGTAAGTAAACGTGCCCCATTAGTTCACAATTCTGCACTCAATACTCAATATTTTTTACACCGAACTTGGTTCTATTTTTATGTACTTAGCTGAGTTCCAGTAGTGTTTTTATGTACTTAACTGAGTTGCGTTGCCGTATTTTTTCTTCTAATTTCAGTTCTGGTATTGTTTTTATGTACTGAACTTGGTTTTGGTGGTTTTAAATATGTAAAGAACTTGGTTATGTGGCTGTATTTAGTTTGGTTCTGGTATTAATTTGGTTCTGTTGGTAAGTGTACTACCTTCTGGAACTACGCCGTTATCAAAACATTTTTTTTATTTGGGAGTTGGTAAAGGATATGTAGAATATGTCTACATATGAGTTAATACATTAAGTAAGTCATTTTAGATTCAAAAGGCTGATCTAAATAGTATATTTATATAAAGTGCATTTTAAATATTGGAATTGTTGATTAGAGTAATTAGCAATTTTGTCTCAAGCCAGGCTACGGGACAGACTTTTTGCTCCCTAAGTAGAGAGCCTGTTGTTAAAGTTTGAGTCAGCCTCCAAATGTTCTTCTTTCATGTGGTTCACTGCAAAAGCAAAATGGTTAACTTGAATGTAGAAAAACTACCCAAACTTCCTCTTGTTGCATAAGTTATGTAAACTTCATCACAAGACTGTCATATTCACTTCCTTGTATGTCTCATTCTCACCCATAGTCAATGCTTTCCAGAGCAAACAATGTGCCCCACCACCTCATTATGTTGTTGGAACCCCTTCTCTAACTCCTTATATTGTTGCCCTCCACATTATGCTGCCCCCTCTTTGTTGCTATATACAGTACCTAAAACAAAAACAGTTACTTACAGTTTCCAGTTTCCAACTCTGACCGGTGCAATGACGGTTTCAATTCTGTCTGCGTCCACACATGAAATTGCAGCCCAGGACATACCTCTTTCCATAAGATTTGGGCTACCATGGGCCCCCGGGCTGCACAATAATCGTGGCTCCCACTGCTCTTGAGGAATTTCCATTATGTTCTTCCTCATGCCTACTTATCAGGTTTATTTTATTGATATGCAAAGTAAACAAGAATTAAATGTAGTCAGCTCAAAATTTCCATGATGTTAATGCCACTTGTCCATATCAATGGTGGATGGAGAGGAGCCTTTGACAAAGAGTTGTTTGCATTGAAACACATGTCGGGGAGGCGCTGGGTAGCGTCTTCTCTTCAGTTGTACCCTGATTATCAGGAAATATTTGTATGTTACAACTTGCACATTAGCACTTTATTTAGAACTGTGATTGTTATTATAGGATTTTACTCATATATATGTAAGGGATTACTTATTTTTTTGTTTAAATCGCTTATTGGCACAGAAATGAAACGGTGCAACATCACAACACAAGGAGTATGGGATTACTTTTGATACAAATTTATATATGTGAATTTGCTACTCAGCACTGGCTGTTGTGTATTCATTCCTGGATTACTTCTTACCACAAATTTTAATGTACAATCAATAAATGACATATTTTTAACCATTTTGGTATGCTGAAAGTACTCTTTTTATCCGTTTGGTATATTTGGTTTGGAGCTTAATTGGCCACAATTATTTATGTGGCCTGACTACACTTGCCACTTGCAGTTTCTTAATTATTACCATATGTTTCCATTTTTGTAAGTGTATCTGGTGTCTAAATCAAGAACTCAAAATGTCTCCCTATTTTGCGTCCTGCTGGGCAGGACAAGGCTGAAGCCGTGCATAACTAGGACGGGGAGAAGTGCCGAGGCAGCCACAGGAGCGACAGAGCCTCATTATCATAATTTTATGAATTTTTAGCAAAATCGCTTGGTTCAGGGATTAAAAAAGATATGTTTCTGCATCAGTGTAGAAGCACGGAGGAACACTGGTACACAGGACGGGAACACGGAGGGACTCAGGACGCAGGAGACACAGGAACGCAGGTGAATCGCAGAAGAGCTTTCTCTCAGGCTGTGAGGCACAAAAATCCGGCAGGGCTTGCAGGAAGGCTTATATAGAATTATGCAATATGGCCATCTCCAATTAATGGCGCACTGGCCCTTTAAATCAGGAGAAGCTGCTGCGTGCACACCCTAGCAGTTGGGGACGCACACGCACAGCGAAGGGGGGCGAGCTGGGACAACAGCTTAAGACTCAGACCCATCTTTTTGTATTCTGACTTGCGTCGCTTTATATGGTTATAACTTTTGAACACTGTTACTTATCAAAGCGATTATGAGATTGTTTTTTCCTCATATGTTGTACTTCATTTTAGTGGTAAATTATGCCTGATAACTTTTTAGTTTATTTACAAAAAAAATTAAAAATTATTATTTTTTGAAAAATTTGCCATTTCCGAAATTCAAAATCATCGCACTTTCAGGCAGATAGATTGTAACATTTCCCATATGTCTACTTTACATTTTCATAATTTATTTTGATGTCACACGGCTTACAAATCAAATATTGGTTTTCTGTATTTTCAGAATTGACTATTTTGGGGATAATTTGAATGACATTTTAAATATTTAACATTTTCTAAACCTCTAAATATCAACTTTCCATTTTCAAAGCTGCACCCCTCAAACTATCAGAAACAGCTTTTAGGAAGATTGTTAACCCCTTGAGATCTTCATAGTAATTACATCAAAATTAAGATGAAATTTTTAATTGTCAGATTTTGTCTGTTATACGTTCATTTAGCCCTAAAATTAACACATTTCCAAAACATAAAAAAGAAAACCTTACAATCTTACAATTTTTTGTGAAATTTGTCCAGAGTAAAGAGACCCAGCACATGTGGCCGTTACTTGTTTTATGGGCGCACAGCGAGGCGCAGGAGGGAAGGAGCTCCCTGCAGCTGCCAGGATTTTAGTTTCCTCATTGGCCCCTTTTGTAGGCTATAAAATTTTAGCTTTTTCGTTATTTGGGCCATGGGACGGCATTTTTTAGGGGGGATGTGTTACCATTTTGGGGTTGGTATCCCCTACTCTTTTTTTTTTTTGGTGTTCACCGTATAGCCTAATAATCATGTTGTTATCTTTATTCTGTTGATCAATACGATTACCGGGATACCATATTTGAACATTTTTCTTATGTTTTACTAAATTTGCCAAATAAAACCCTAATGTGGGGAAAAATCTATCATTTGTTAATCGCCGTCTTCCAAGTGGCATAACATTTTTACTTTTTTGGCTACGGGCTTGTTTTTTTGCAACAGTATCATTCTGAAGTACATATCTTTTTTGATGACTTTTTATTGTATTTTTTGTGGGAATAAATAGGTAAAAATCATAATTTTTGGCAGGTTTTTAACAGTTTTGCTTTACGGTGTGTTATGTGTTATTATTTATACGTTTTTGTGCATTATATGTCTCTTTATATGTTATGGGGCTTGAGGGCATTTTTATTCATTTAGTTATAATTGTATTGCATACATTTAAAAAAAAAAAACTTTTTTATTAGTTCCACAATGGGACATGAACAAGCAATCATTTGATTGTCTATCCGATCTGGAACTGAGCTGGCATCAGCTCAGCGTCAGATATATCGTACGCAGATTGCTAAGAGTTTAAAGGAAACCTACCATTTAGAATGGCAGGGGTAAGCTGTAAGTACCGAGCACCAGCTCTTACTTACTTTAGAGCAGAAGGGGCTTCGGCGCTGCGCGCGACCGTGTGCGCGCAACATCTCCGCTATTACCTATGTAGGCGTGCGCACGCAGCGCCGAAGCCTCTTCTGATCTAAAGTTTAAAAAGTGTTAAAACCGCGATACCGCGGTTTATAACACTAACGAAAGTAAGTACCGGCACCAGCTCACCCTGAGCTGGTGCTCGGTACTTACAGCTTACCCCTGCCATTATAACTGGTAGGTTTCCTTTAAGGGTAGCATACTCAGCAGAGGCAATGGGGAGCGGATGCAGCGTATTGCATCTCTCCACACAGCCCCACCGAGCGCTTGTCAGAAGCGATCTGTAAACCACCGCACTATATTATGGCGCTATATAAAGGAATGGGGAAGATTTATTTGAATAGTCTGAAAGCAGAACAGTTTTAGTTTCCCATGGCAACCAATCAGAGCCCAGCTTTAATTTTATAGACAGCAGTGGGAAAATCAAAGCTAAGCTGTGACTGGTTAGTACCAGCTCTTTACTCTTCCTATATATACAAAAAAAATATGTATTCACAGACAATCACTTTAACCCAGAACTTTCACCGCCTTTCCCAAGTGGTGTCTTCCATCGCTTTTGCGCAGGTTGTGTTCACCCGATGTGTTGCATCACGTTTTTTGCTGCGTTTTTGATGCATTCCAGAGGCTTGAATAATGATCACATGCTGAGGTTACATTGCGTTTTAGCAAATGCATTATTAATGCAATGTAACCTCAGTATGTGTCAAAAATGCAGCAAAAAATGCATCGTGTGAACACATCCTCAACGTGTTGTAAACACAATGATACCTCACTATGCGATCAAGGGAAAGACTCAAAACGTAATAAAAACGCATTGCGTGAATGCAGCCTTGGAAAAAACGCGTGTATCTTGTCCACACCTGTAACCCCTCCCCTAAACGATAGGTAGTTGTTTATTGCGTGGAAATAGAAGGATGGAGGCAGAACCAGGCGGGGCTTTACAGGGCACAGCGATGCCGCTACTGGGGCAGCTCATATGACCCCTCCCCCTCAGTGGCTCTAGGGGCGGGGTGAAGCTGCGGTAATCACTAGCCGCTTCCGTTCTCGTGACAGGAGGGCTGCTGTAGCCGTTGTCATGGCCGCCTCCCGTTCTCTGGCCGGTCTCGTGCTGGCTCTCATAGCACTGCACAGCGCGGCTTCAACCAGATATGCCCCGAACTGGGACTCGCTGGATAATCGCCCCCTGCCCTGCTGGTACGATGAGGCCAAGTTCGGCATCTTCCTGCACTGGGGGGTGTTCTCGGTGCCCTCGTTCGGCAGTGAGTGGTTCTGGTGGAGCTGGCGGCAGGAGAAGAGTCCGGCCTATGTGCAGTTCATGAACAAGAACTACGCGCCCGGCTTCACGTACGCAGACTTCGCCCCGCAGTTCACCGCCGAGTTCTTTGACCCTGATGCTTGGGCTGAGCTGTTCGAGTCGGCGGGAGCTCGGTGAGTGCAGGGGTCGGGGAGGTGCTCCACTGGGGATTTTGTATGGTGACAGGTGCATCACATGACTGCTGTTCTTCTTTCAGTTGTTTTTCCACTCTAGGTCAGGTCACCTCAGCCTTGTATTTCCAGATTTGGGTGTAGTTTAACTCTTTCATGAACTGGGCTTTCAATTGTCTTAAAGTACATCTACCAACAGGATGGAGGATTGTAAACCAAGCACACTGACATCCTGGTGTGTGCCCTCTGGCAGGATCTGCACACCTTTAAGCTTCTTATGCCATGATTGTTACAAAAAGAAGGCTTTAAAGATGATACAAATGATCTACAAATACACCCTATGGAGCCCAGAGCCCCTCAGACTCATTAGCATAATTTTAAAAGCATGTGAAAACCAGGGCATAAGAAGCCAAAACAAGAGCCGATCCTGCCGGAGGGGGGCGCACATCAGTATCTACGGCAGTGCTTGGTTTACAATCCTTCATCCTGCTGGCAGATCAGTCAGTTCAGAAGGCAAAGCGCATAAAACTCATCTGTCACTTCCAGTGGCACAAACACAATGGGGCATTTACTAAGAAAGTAGGAAACTGCACTAAAAGTGCTCTGCCCATGTATAAGGGGTGTGCCAGATTCATTAAGAAATTGTGCCAGAAATCATGAATTTGGCGCTTCCCTGCACTGGCCTGCACTGTTCACCAACTGTTTTGTGGTGCACCTTTATCATCGGGCGTGCAACAGACTGTGCATGTTAAATCTGGCGCGTGGTTCGACTGAGCCCCGGAACATCCCCTAATTTGTGTGCAGCTGCACCACAAAGGGTCGCGCGCAACACATTTGTAGTGCGGACACTTCTTAAATACCTGAGCAAGCAGCTTACACCTAAAAGAACGTACCAAACCGAAAAGGAATTTTTGCTGGAAATATACGCAATTTGAAATTAAGTAATGCCAATGGAACTTATAAGCACTATTTTAACCAAAAGAGAGTTCCACAAAAGGAAGTATAATCAAATATTGATAGTTTTATTGTAAACAAAACATTTTAAAAAAACCATAACAACAAGTACATACGAGTTACTAGAAACCTGTGCCCAGGGGAGATATACCCCGACACTAGACAGCGTGGGTTAACATTGTATGTGATATTTTGCGCAATGGCAATAATGACAACATAAAAATATCATGTAAGTACACATGGGAGATAGACAACGAATACCTATTGTGGAAATTCATCCACATCAAGGATGTATCAAAAGAGTAATGCAAGTGCATATAAAAAGAGAACTTTTTGTAAAATCAGAAAAGTCAAATTGTCCTCACCCATAGTGCAGCTGAACCCCACACTGACCCCGACGCACGTTTCAGCTGTCAAGCCTTCATCTGGGGGTGATGTAAGGCTGACCCGGATGTGGTATAAATGTATGTAACCAGCCAATCAGAAGATTACCTGCCAGGTGTTAGTTCTCAGGTTATAAAAAGAAAAACTGCTGCTGCTTCTTGGCGCATGCCGACCAGGACAAGATCCGGATCCCGGAACCGGAAGTCTCGCGTGCGCCTGAGATCTCGCGAGCACGGGGTTACCATGGTCACGAGATGCCAAGCGCCGTGCGACACCGCCGGTCTGTTTACCGGTCTGCCTGCGCATGTGCACGCAGCGCATATGGTATGAGGTATACAGAACCACCTGGACTGTGGTAATATTGGCAGACTGCAGGACTAGAATAGATAAAATATTAATAGAGCGTGTGTATCCCAACAGCATAACCATGTTTGGGAATATAAATCTTTGAAGAATATATTTAATATATAGAATACGAGAGTGTATACGAGGAAATGTATATTAAAATGTGCGCATGCGCAGGCAGACCGGTGAACACACCGGCGGTGTCACACGGCGCTTGGCATCTCGTGACCATGGTAACCCCGTGCTCGCGAGATCTCGGGCGCACACGAGACTTCCGGTTCCGGGATCTGGATCTTGTCCTGGTCGGCATGCGCCAAGAAGCAGCAGCAGTTTTTCTTTTTATAACCTGAGAACTAACACCTGGCAGGTAATCTTCTGATTGGCTGGTTACATACATTTATACCACATCCGGGTCAGCCTTACATCACCCCCAGATGAAGGCTTGACAGCTGAAACGTGCGTCGGGGTCAGTGTGGGGTTCAGCTGCACTATGGGTGAGGACAATTTGACTTTTCTGATTTTACAAAAAGTTCTCTTTTTATATGCACTTGCATTACTCTTTTGATACATCCTTGATGTGGATGAATTTCCACAATAGGTATTCGTTGTCTATCTCCCATGTGTACTTGCATGATATTTTTATGTTGTCATTATTGCCATTGCGCAAAATATCACATACAATGTTAACCCACGCTGTCTAGTGTCGGGGTATATCTCCCCTGGGCACAGGTTTCTAGTAACTCGTATGTACCTGTTGTTATGGTTTTTTTAAAAAATGTTTTGTTTACAATAAAACTATCAATATTTGATTATACTTCCTTTTGTGGAACTCTTTTGGTTAAAAAAAAAAAAAAAAAAAAAACCTAAAAGAACGTGCAGAGCCCTTAGTAAATGTGCCCCAATGTTTGTGTTAGTCTTGAGGCATGTGGATGTGAATAACTTGCAATTCTCAGAATCTACATCTGTGGGTTATTTATGTTCTCTCTGAGATAGTGTTTTTTTTTTTTTTCTTGTACTTGATGCCTGACTAGTTCAACAACAAAATAGGACCCACACACATACTTCTTATTATAAAGGATATTAGCCTCTTGCTGCAGATGCCCTTTAAAAATCAGTACCTTTTTTATTTATCTAGAGCTTGTTTTCTGTGTAACAAATTGTACTTCCTAGTGATGGTATGTAATAATCCGTGCTGTGTACTGGGAAGCAGGAAATTGTGGTGATATTGGCAAATATAACACAAATGATACTGAAAACCAAATCTGCTGATTGTTTGTCCAATGGGGGCAGTATATAAGGAAAAGAGAAGAGGACCTAGGCCTGAGGAACCCTGAGGGCGAGGTCACACGTTCCACTAGTCTTGCATTCAAAACGCATATGTGATCGGGCCGAGGTTCCGCAACACTAGCGGAACAGTGAGTGGAAGAGGAGAAGAGAGATCCAGAGAAGGAGACACTGATGGTGCAGTCAGAGAGATAGGAAGAAAACCAAGAGAGTGCAGTGTCTATCCGGCCCATGGAGTGAAGCATCCTGAGGAGGAGCTGGTGGTCCACTGTATCAAATGCTGTCTCAAGATCCACTAGAATGAGGAGATCATTAGAGACTTTATAAAGAGCAGTTTCGGTGGAGTGCATAGAGCGGAAACAAGTTTGTAGGGGATCAAGGAAGGAGTTGACTGAGAGAGAGTGGGTTAGTTGAGAATAGACCGGACTGGTCAGTAGTTAGCATTGGATGGGTCTAGGGAATCTTTCTTCAGTAATGTAGTGTCAACAGCATGCTTGAAGGAAGAGGGATAGACCCCAGAAGAGAGAGGTTGAAGATTTTAGTGAGGCGAGAAGTGACCACTGGGGAGAGAGACTGTATGAGATGTGGAAGGATGAGGTTACTAGTGCAGGTGGTGAGGTTGTGGGGCAAGCAGAGGACAGGAGCCCTGACACTTCTTCCTCTGTGACTGGCTCAAAGGAAGAGAGCGAACAAGGTGAATTAGCGGAGTAAAGGGAATTCATGGAGTAAGTGGATTGGGATATTATTTCCTAACTTTGTAAGGAATGAAGATTATCAAAGAGCCTTTTAGGATGGGTTATTAGATTAGTGAAATGCACCTTTTTGGCAAGATGGAGGGTGGTGTTATAAGCACTAAGCATCAATTTGAAGCGTAGAAAGTCTGCAGATGTGCACAATTTTCTCCAGACGTTTGGCACTCCTGGAGCCCTGCCTAGGGAAACAGGTTTGGGGAATGTGCCAAGGTTGCTGACGAATGTGTTTAAATTTTCGGACTGAGGGAGGTGCCACATCCAGAGCACTTTTATGGTTGTGATTTTAATGGCTAGTAACCAGGTTAGGACAGATGAGAGGAGATGAGGGACAGTGATGACTGCAAAGTTTCAGTGAGATGGCACATGGGTTCCAGTAAGTGTTATAGGTGGGCAGGTTCTGTAAAGGAGAAGAACTACTTACAGTTAAAGAGAGAAGGTTATGGCCTGAAAGTGGAAAGACAGTGTTAGTGAAGTTAGAGATTGAAGAGGGCTGAGCAAAGGCTAGTTCTGGGATGTTTCTCTCCAGGAGAATCAGAGAGTTGTGAGAGTCCTAAAGAGGAGGTTGGGGATTAAAGTTGGGAGGCCGAAGGGGAGATGGGTGTGTTAATAGGCATTTTAAAGTCTCCCATGATAAGCGTTGGAATATTACAGGATAGAAAACGAGGAAGCAAAGTGGTCAAGAAACTTGTTGGGTTTGCCAGAGGGCGACATATTACAGCCGGTTGTGGACCTCAAAAGAAAGGAAGATGAGGAAGTGTACAGGAGGAATGACCTTGAAGTGTCACCGTGGGGAGAGGAGTATTTCTACCCCCTCCTCCCTGCCTATTGTCAGGTCTAGGTGAGTGAGAACATTGTAAGCCACTAAAGTACAGAGCAGGAGGTTTGCAGGGTAGTGTAATGTTTGGCACTAAAAGAAGTAGGGTGAGGAGAGATCTTCTCCTGCTGCCTGTAGGAGAAAAATATACAGAGAAAGGAGATGGTTAAGGGACTTTGAGAGTTTTTTTTGGCTTTGCATAAGAGTGGAATAGTGGTTAAATAACACATAGATTGCATGAGAGGAGTACAGTGGTAATGGAAGAGCTGATGTGGGACACTGAAGGTATAGCTGGAGGGTAGATTAGCAGAAAAACACATAATATTTGTCCAATCATATAAAAGTCTGCAAAGTCAGCTATATAATAATATATTATAATGACTGATAATGATGAAAAGGTTTTATTTGTTTAAAAAAAGAAATGCAGGCAGACCCGAGTTAAATTTTTTTTGGTCTCTGTGACAATTGGATCTTAACCCCTTAACGCTCTGCGCCGTAGCTCTACGGCGCAGAGGTATAAGGGATGTATGAAGAGGGCTCACGGGCTGAGTCCTCTTCATACAGAGGTGGGGGTTTTTGCATTTTGCACAAAACCCCCACCGCTAATAACCGCGGTCGGTGCTATTAACCCTCTAAACGCCGCCCGCAAAGTCGCGGGCGGCGTTTAAAAGACGGCGGCGCGCGGGCGCCGCCATCTTTTTTTCGATCGCCACGCCCCCGAACGTCATCGGGGGGCGGCGATCGGTTACCATGGTAGCCTCGGGTCTTCTCTTGACACGAGGCTACATGGTTTATGCAGGTTCGTTACAATGAGCCAGTGGCTCATTGTAATGTAAGACCTGCAAAAACGCCATATATTGCAATACTGTAGTATTGCAGTATATGGTAGGAGCGATCTGATCATCTAGGGTTAATGTACCCTAGATGGTCTAAAAAATTGTGAAAAAAAAAAGTTTAAAAAATAAAAAAAATTAATAAAATATTAAAAGTTCAAATCACCCCCCTTTCCCTAGAACGGATATAAAACATAACAAACAGTAAAAATCACAGACATATTAGGTATCGCCGTGTCCCAAAATGCCCGATCTATCAAAATATAAAAACGGTTACGGCCGGCGGTGACCTCCGAGGCGGGAAATGGCGCCCAAATGTCCGAAATGCGACTTTTACACCTTTTTACATAACATAAAAAATGAAATAAAAAATGATCAAAATGTCGCACAGACCTCAAAATGGTAGCAATGAAAACGTCGCCTCATTTCGCAAAAAATTACCCCTCACACATCTCCGTGCACCAAAGTATGAAAAAGTTATTAGCGTCAGAAGATGGCAAAAAATTTTTTTTCTTTTTTGTACACATTCGTTTAATTTTTGAAAATGTATTAAAACACAATAAAACCTATATAAATTTGGTATCACCGCGATCGCACCGAACCAAAGAATAAAGTAGGCGTGTTATTTGGAGCGAAGAGTGAAAGTCGTAAAAACTGAGCCCACAAGAACGTGATGCACGTGCGGTTTTTTTTCAATTTTTCCACATTTGGAATTTTTTTTCAGCTTCGCAGTACACGGCATGTTAAAATAAATAACATTACGGGAAAGTAAAATTTGTTACGCACAAAATAAGCCCTCACACAGGTCTGTACACGGAAAAATGAAAAAGTTATGGATTTTTGAAGTTGGAGAGCGAGAAATTAGCCGAAAAACCCTCCGTCCTTAAGGGGTTAAAAATGTTTTGCTGTCATAACAACCTAGGTTAACGATAAAGCTCATTTGCAGACACCTTTGATAAATTTTAGAGCTGATCATTGTAGCCTGGGACTAAAGAAAAGTACAGTACAGTAAATTACCACGATCGCGAGTTCTGTTTGTAACTAGGGGTCAGGGACCACCTGTAAAGATTACCACAATACTGGATCTATGTACAGGCAGTCCCTGGTTATGTACATGATCCTGTTCATTAGGTTTGTTAAGTTGAATTTGTATACAAGTTGGAAAATTTATATTTTATAATTTGTAGCACCAGACAAAATTGTCGCAGTGGTAATTGGATTTTCAAAATATTTTGCTGTAATAGCACCAAGGATTATCAGAAAAAGCTTAATTACAGACACCTTATAGCTGATCACTGCAGCCTGGGACTATAGTAAAGCATCCAAAGAGCTTCACCAGAGCTCACAGTGGGCAGAGAAGTCCGTCTGTAAGTCTAAACGTGTAACTGTAAACTTTTAATGATTGTACCAAATTATTATATGTGACTTCCCCCTTTGAAAACAAGCAGAACGATGCCTACTTTGTGCTGCTCGCTCTTTTCTTTCCAAAGTTATGACATTTTCTGTTCTGAAAGTTTGTTCGACCAAAATCTTTCTCACCAAAGAAAAAATATCACGGGTTATAGGGATAAAACATTTATTTAATTCATAAAGGTTGGACTTGATGGACTTGCGTCTTTTTCCAGCCTTATATACTATGATACCAGAGGGGAAGTGGACGGAGACTAATATCTGTCAGTCTATGCCCTCAGGCTGAGGCCAGTTAACATGACCACAGATCCCATGATGCCTTGTGTTAAATCCATTTAGTTTCCCACAAGTTAATCCACTGAACTCTGCTCAGTGCACATACAGGGTGCATATGGTGACTAGTCTGGCAGCTTCCATCACATGGAGGAGCTGGAAACATGGAATAAATCATACGTTAACCAGGTACTTGAAGTTTATAGCCTGTGCTGTGTGCGCAGTAAGGGTTAATAGCTTATCTGCACAGACCTGATACTGCTGATGACAAGGTGGGGAAGGGAGCCGCATGAGGTGCAGAGACACAGAGAAAGTTCTGTAGTATTACAGACTGGGATGAAGGGACTGATAGGGAACAGGGGAGAACTTGTACCTCACTATTCTGTGCAGGAGACATCTGCACACATCAAGCACTGCTAGATAAACATAGAGGGCACTGTCACATGACTTCCTCCTCTGTGAGCAGGGAGCAGCAGCACCTCCCCTCCCATGAAACCATCAGATAAACATACTACGGACTCACAGGACTTATCAGCACATGGAGAGAAAGCAGCTATTTCAGTTCTGAGATCTAAGTGGGATAGCAAATAAACTACGGAATATAGGTAACAAAGATAAAAGTTTATACAGTTGTACTTTAATAAATCCCCATTTGCATATTCTATTCTGTGCACTTTCAGACAAAAAACTGGCACAGTTTAATAAATCTGGGCCAATGTCTTCTCTTTATCAGGTATGTTGTTCTGACCACAAAACATCATGAAGGCTTTACTAACTGGGGGTCCCCTGTAGCCTGGAACTGGAACTCTGTGGACACTGGACCTCATCGGGATCTTGTGGGAGATCTTGGAAAGGCGATAAAGAAACGGTTTGTACATGTGATCTATCAATGTGTTCCTCTTGTCACTATCCACCATGTGCTTTAGAATTGCTGGAGAGACAAGATTCAGTAATAATAGCATATATAATTTTCTTTTATATACTGAAAGTAACTTTGTTTTCCAGAAATCTGCACTATGGATTATATCATTCATTACTGGACTGGTTTCATCCACTGTACTTGGCCGACAAGGAAAGTGGCTTCAAAACTCAGTATTTTGTGCTTGCAAAGGCAATGCCAGAGCTGTATGACCTGGTGATGAGGTAAATATATTCTATGCATAGAAAGTAGATTTATCTGTATGTATAGACTTGTATATAAATGTGTATATCTTCACTTCCTAAAAGGACATCTACCACCAGGATGAAGGGCTGTATGCAAATAAGCCTGAGGGGCTCCAGGCTCCATTAATACCTATGATGCCTGGAGCCCCCAGGCTCATTTGCATACAGTCCTCCATCCTGGTGGTAGATGCCCTTTAAATCTAAGGGAACTGTATATTGAGAAATATAAATCTAGATCGGGAGAAACTACTTCCCTTCCAGCATAATAAGTGACGTCACAATATCATGAACACAGAATTTTTAGTGGGTAAATTGGACTACAAACTGATACCATGTATAGAAACACTGGGTGTAGCTATGGCCATCAAGGGTTTTCTATATATATATATATTTTTTTTTTTTCTTTTAGTAGAAACACTAAAAAAGTGTTTCCCTAAAATAGACTTGAAATTGGTGTTTGGTAGTTAATTCTGCACATTTTATAGTGCATGTCTGTTTTTGGGTGATGTGAATAAGTCCCACACGTTTTGCAATGTTTACACAGCGGTTGTCCCTGATCGCTTGCATTTCACTTAAAACGAATATGCGATCAGGCTAAGCCCCTCCCTGTTCCAGTTGAATTATGTTTAGAAGCGCAGTCCAACCGGAACAGGTCTATGCAACCTCACTGTTGATGCTGGAGGTAGACGGACCAAGCAGCAGCATTTTTATAGCGACATCCCAGCAACCGCGTAGAGCAGTGATGGCAAACCTTTTAGAGTGGCCCCAATTGCAAACCAAAACTCACTGCTCTATTGGGTACCAAATGACATAGAATGGGTTTTAGGCAGTTACCTGCTGCAGGGGACCATGGGGAGGAGAACGCTTCCGTCGTCTTCTTTCATACACAACCCCCTCAGAAATGGCTCAGTACAGAGAAGAGGCCACTCGCTGGTCCGCTTTAGCCGTCATGTGACCGAACACCTGACCGCCGAAAACCTGGAACTAAGAGGCTACTGCTTGGCCTGTCTAGACCCAGCACAGCCCAAACTGTAATTGTTAATTATGTAAAATGCCAAACTGGTACCGCCACAGTAGTTATAGGAATCCAGATCTTCAGTCAAAGTTCTCCACTGCACTTGCAGGTGCAAAAGAGAAAATAAAGCGCTTTTGGAAAGTTAATCTTTCTTCACTTTGTAGTAAGTAGGGGACTGTTCACACATCAGTAGAAACACTTATGCACATGCTCTGAAAAATGCACCACGGCAAAATACCGGGTCAAGCATTGATGCTATCTGGCTTGATTTTATACAGTGCTATTTTATCACGTTTTGTGAGCATAATAAATACTTTTAATTGAGATTTGGAATTTTGATGTACACTGTGGATCTACACCTTCAACATTTGGTGGGTACAAGGAAAATAAAGTGGGATAATGCATTGGTGTTTCTACTGATGTGTGAAAGGTCCCCTACTTGCTACGAAGTGAAAGACTCGCGCTGTAGCTCCCTCCTAAGACTTTGTCATGCTGAAAGCAACACCGCAGAAGAATTGCTAGCACAGGCTTCCTGTGTCCGTTCTTTCAGATTCTGCACATCTTGTATATTCACAGCATAGACAATTGCCTACAGATGACCCCAAAGATTAAAGTCTTTGCTAACATTTCTTTTGCGCTGTTACTATCAGTGTGTCAAGACTGAGAGAAGAGGGTCGCATTGACAATCCAACACAATGGGCAGCACTTAGAACAGATTTACAAGTTTATGACCACTTCTAAAATAACTCATGAAAGAATAACGTTGCGTTAAAACTAAGCACATTGTTTTTCTTGTGAAATTCTCAATGACTTTGATGACCCCCTTCCCATTGGAAAAATAAAGTTGGATCCAAAATGGCCGACTTCAAAATGATCAACATCCATATTGAAAAGATTCCCCCCTCCCATATACTAATGTGCCACAAACGGGAAGTTGATATAACCAACCGTTCCCATTGTATTTAGTTGGATCCATATAAATGGCCCACCCTGTATGATTATATTATATTATACCAGGATTGGTACTGAACTTGGAACACTCTGATGCAGTGGTGTGAGATCAAAGCCTTTCAGTTTTGCTATGAGTAAGAACAGGAACAGGCTTTTGTTTAGATATTACCATACTGTTACCATACCATGTAACATTGTTACATCTCTGTATGGTCAAAAAAAACGGTAGACTTCCTTTTATGGTGCTTTATATTTTTCTATAAATAGTTTTGTTTATATTATGTACTTATCAGATTATTTTGTTTGTATTATTTGCTTTTCAGATATCAACCAGATTTGATTTGGTCTGATGGGGACTGGGAATCGCCAGATACTTACTGGAATTCCACTGGGTTTCTGGCCTGGTTGTACAATGACAGCCCTGTTAAGGTATGCTTGTCATGTTGGTTACATTTTATCAGGCATCTCTCCAAAGCTTTCATCCTAGCGAAGGCATCCCAGAAATATTAACACATGGAATTGCATTAGCAAGCATGAAATGTTTATATTTGAACATAAATGCAGAATTTTAAAGGGTAAAATAAGGGTATTTCATACTTTTCCCTCTATGCTGTGGAAATTTATTCAAGGTATTATAGTTCCCTTCTAAAATATCCTTTCTAGAATTCTCTTTTATGACATTTCTTCTCCAAAGACTATTCTCCAAAAATGAGAGAAGAGTCATATTTGCCATAGATGAGTCAAGTTTTAAGGCTACAGTGGAGTGGCTAGTGGAGAGTCACTTCAGATATCCTTACTTATGGTTCTATAGTACCTAGAACCATGCTTTTGGTGTAATTTTAATGAAGAATGTCAGCTTTCAGGTCTTACAGAAGTGGAGATACAAACAGTTAAAGACCTAGTTGGAAATGCAAGCTGCAGATAAAAACCTGCCTTTTTTTTTTTTTAAGTCTTTATCTTGGTTTCACATATCACAAAACCATAAACCGTATGTTATCTGAAATATGAGATTCTTGAATATGAGAAAACCAGCAATTCAGAATTTTTTTTTATTCCCTTTACAGATTTCACCCTCTGGGATAATTATCTTTAAATGTGAATAGACTTGAAATAAAAATAAATTATTCAGCTGCAATGAATACAGCAGAGACCTGTCTGTGTGGAAAGGGTCCAGCTCTTGAGCGCTCTCCAACTTATTTTTAATAATAATATTTAGTAGCTGATTATATACAGCAATCAGTCTAGACTTTTTTTTTGTTTAATTTTTTTTTTTTTTTTTTAATTAGAGCGTGCTTTAGATGTACATAATACAAATAATATGTTTATGTATTTTCTATTATGTTGTGTAAGGTATTGTTTCAATAACCATTATTTTAGTTTTAAATTAACCCCATAACAACTTGTGATGTATTGGTACGTCACAGTTGCGTTACATTGTATGTATAGGGGTTATGGGCTAATCCCTCTCCATACAAGTTAGGTTTTTGCGGCAGATTGCAGCAAACACTTACTATGACTGCTGGCACCAATAGGGTGTTAAATCTTTGACTTCCACCGTCACGTGAGCAGTACCATATTGGCTTCAGTTGTCGCTCATCTCAAGGAGAGGTGATCCATTTCCGTGACAGCCTGGAACACCAGTGGCACACACTTACAGATCTGTAGCGAATTCTCCATTTACACAAACACAGTTTTATGAAAAAGGTTGTGCTATCCCCAAAATGGTAGCAATGAAAATGTGGTTTCATCTTACAATCAAATGACACCTTACACAGCTCTATACACTAAAGTATGAAAAAGTTATTGGTGCCCAAAGATGGCAAGACAAAAAAAAAAAATTTTTTACTTCATTAAAAAAAAAAATTCCCGCCTCCCAGTACACACTATGGAATATATTAAATACCGTCCCAACTACAGGAAACAAGCCCGCGCACAGCTCTGTACATGGCAAAATAAGTTATAGATTTTTGAGTGAAAAATGAAAACATGAAAACAATATAGGCACAAGTTGTTATGGAGTTAATATTTTCAAATTTACTTTCAGGACAAAGTGGTGGTCAATGACCGCTGGGGCATTAACTGTTCCTGCCATCACGGAGGTTTCTATAACTGTGCAGATAAATACACTCCATCTACATTGCCAGACCACAAGTGGGAGAAATGTACTTCTATAGATAGCCACTCTTGGGGCTATAGACGCAACATGCAAGTGAATGAGCTGATGGATGAAGCAACCATAATTCTTGTGAGTAAAATCTTTACATGTATCATAGCCTTTCTATTTGATCTCACAACTTGGCTATTTTAGGGTACTGCTGCTTGATGAAAGGTGTTTATCCAATTAGAGCAGATGACAGACTTGGCTGGATCTGTAATATGGTGGCTCAGTGGTTAGCACTGCAGCCTTGCAGCACTGGAGTCCAGGATTTGAGTCCCATCCAGGTCAACATCTGTAGAGAGTTTGTATGTACTCTCTGTGTTTGCGTGGGCTTCCTCTGGGTCCTCAGCTTTCCTCCCACACTCCAAAACATACAGGTAGGTTGATTGGATTGTGTGTCCTATGGGGACAGGGACTGATTTGGCAAGCTCTGCAGCACTGCTTACCGGTAATCTGTGTGCGCTATATAAATTAAGGAATTATTTATATATTGTTATTTATCTTACCTTGGACATGCTCTCTTCATTTTCCACTGCTTAGCAGGTTGGAGATGTTAGCATCTGCTAAATTGAGGAACCCATCCTTGCAGTGTGGGGGGCAGCATATTAGGTAGTTTACAAATATACATATAATAATAGTTCTGCTCTGCTTTCTTGATATGTAAAGTTAAGCCTCCTGTGTTTTCCCTCATCAGCCAGAAATCCCTGTCCATAAAGTGGCTGCAGGTGGTGGGTCATGTGATCTCTAACTGTTCATGAGCAATCGCCATTTAGGCTTCACATGACCATCCATCTGCAGCCATTTTATGGACAGGAATGTCTGGCTGATGTGATGAGGTAAAAGATGGGAGGCTTCACTTTACATATCGTGTTAACACATGTACAAGAAAATGAAGGTAAAGTGGCCAAACCCTTAAAGTTGACTGTAAAGCTTATCCTGGAGCCCAGTTTTTTTACTTTTTCAAAGCTGAATTTTCAATTAACCATAGCATTTGATAGATGGATAGATAGATATTTTATTATTATTATTTTCTCTATGCTTTTTGTTAGTGCTAATATGTAATATCTTTCAGGAACTAGTGGAGACTGTAAGCTATGGAGGAAACTATCTTTTAAATGTGGGACCCAGCAAGGAGGGGTTAATTGTGCCAATTTTCCAAGAGAGGCTTCGAAATGTTGGGAAGTGGCTGAGCATTAATGGAGAGGCAATATATGCTACAAAGCCTTGGAGAGTGCAGATGGAAAACACTACTTGCAAGTTGTGGTAAGTCTAGGCAGTATTACTAATGGAAATGGGGGATTCTGGTAGTGTGATCAAAAGGGGACAAAAGTTCTGAATGTAACATTTGCTTAATATTTTCATCATCCTTCATCCCTTTTCTAACTTAATATTCTGTTTTCAGGTACACTGCTAAAGAGTCAGCTGTATATAGCATTTTCCTAAAATGGCCTGTAGATAATGTTCTAAAGCTACAGTCTCCGAAACCCACTGCAAATACAAATGTGAGTATCCTACTGTATGGATAGGTGCTACAGGCTTTTCTCAATAGAACTTCCTGAATGCGAGGACATAAAAATAAAATGTGTGTATATATATACCATATTTTTCGGACTATAAGGTGGACAAAAAATACTTTGATTTTCTCAGAAATCAAAGGTGCGCCTTATAGTCTAGTGTGCCTTATATATGAACCGTACATGCAGACAACAGCTGCCTGGAACTGTGCACAGGTCTGCCACCTGCTGGTCATTCATCCTTAGAATCAGGTGCGCCTTATAATCCGGTGTGCCTTATATATGAGCCTAGAAGTCTTAGCAGGCATTTATTGATGGTGCGCCTTATACTCCATTGCGTCTTATAGTCGAAAAATACTGTAAATGAGTAAAGTTAAATTTATTCAAAATGCTGAAGGTGAAATTGGGTGGCATTCAAAGGTGAAATTATGATGGGGAAAAAAAATAGCAATATATGGTTAATGAGACTTATGAAGGAATATGGAGTGTAGTGAGAGGCTCATAGACTTAATGGTGATATGTCATACCTATGAGTTCAAATTTTGTCTGATCAATACAAAGAATCTTTTGGTTCCTGTAAAAAGGCTGTAGTAAAAGATCTGCAGTGTTCTTCAAAATACTAAATTTTAAATCGGATTCTTTTTATCAGTTGGAAAACAATCCAAACATTTTTTCGTAATAAACATTGTGACACACAAACATACATTTCTGGTATATACTGTAGTGAGTAGAAAGAAAACAAAACCCAACCTGGACGCAGCCGGAACAATAATAATCCACCCATGCAAATATAACACACTGTACCCAATTGTCCACAGATGGACTCTTTGCACAGTAAAAAATTGCTCTACGACCCTAGCGGTGTTATTCCACTATTTCGTTAGCCCTGCGTGGTAAAAACCAACTTCTTTCCAAATTCTAAAATGCCTTTACTCCATAATCACATTTTATTTTACTGTGCAGAAATGTAACACTGAACACCGCCTCTAATTATGATGCATTGTATGCCAGTTTTCGGGTGACAGTCAATTTTAAGTGCACGCATAGAAATTGTGACATCTTGTCATTTTATGCCACATTGCCACATTTGTATACAGTGTGAAGGGAAAAAAAACCTCTTTTATGCCAGAAAGCTATCCAGTCCTTGCCTGTTGTAGAGCGGTTGTCCGGGAATACAAATCTTTTAATATGGTTGTGGAAAGGCTTTAATAATAATAATCTCTCTCTCTCTCGGTCTCTCTCGGTCTCTCTCGGTCTCTCTCGGTCTCTCTCGGTCTCTCTCGGTCTCTCTCGGTCTCTCTCGGTCTCTCTCGGTCTCTCTCGGTCTGTCTGTCTGTTTGTATATACTAGCATTGGTCATTTTGAAGTGGATACATACATACAGGTAACAGATGTCTTTGTATTATCTTGTGTATAATATTTTTATGTGAATGCATGTATGATTTATATTGTTTTGGCATGTTCCTGCAGGTGACAATGTTGGGTCTTACTGGGTTACTGAAATGGAAACAAGACCCAGAATTGGGTCTACTTATCAACCTACCAATGATCCCTCCAGGAGTCTTCGCTGTGGAATATGGCTGGACTCTGAAACTAGAAGGAGTACACTGAAGTCTTTCAAAAAATGGAGATCTTGCCAAGACACAAGATTAGAAATTGAAATTTGATTAACTTTTGCTGTTGGTGAATATGATAATGGGCACACGTATCTGAGACTAAAGTATAGAATTCATCGGGTGACATGTTGCTGTTCTGTGTGCCTAAAATGTTGGTGTCTTAATATTCAGGGATTCTCTTCTGCCAGGTGCTTGAGTTTTAACGCTTTGAGGGCCTGCCATAGGTACATGTTGTATCTTGGCAGGATCTAGTGATGGCCAAACACTGAAGGACAAAAACACTCCTATATTACATATTCATTCTGCCAATAACAGGTTTAGGCTTTGTCCTGTACACATTCCTAAATTTCAGACCAAATGCGGATTGCACTATGAAGCCAGTTTAGATCCAGTACATGTACTGTTAATGCACTTAATTTCCTATTTTGCTGAGTAGCTTTACCATTTACTTGCCTTATGATAATTGTAACGGTATGTTGCTGTGACATTTTTTGAGTTCATAAGCAGAGTGACTTCGAGTTTAACTTTCTATACATCCTTATGAAGCAGGGGCCCATTTTACATACCCACACACATTACAGGGTGTAATATAATACAGAGACAATATCTCAATAACAAAAGTAAACTATTTACAATTAACTGAATTTCTTTAAATCCATATTTTTAATCATTTTTCACAAATTCCGTTAACCTTGGTGCAGAAAAGTAAACACTTAATAACTCGTAAATCCACTTTTAGTAACATTTTTCACAATGTTAGTTCATCCAAATTTCTGGGATTCCTTGCATGCACATAGCATTTCAATACGGGTAAGGTCTAACTACTATCCTGCAGCCACCCTCAGAAGCTGGTTGAAATCCACCTCAAACCATGATATTACTGTACTTCACATTCAAAGACCTGAGCTGTACATCTATTATTATTAGATTAGTTACACTTGTGTTTGTAACTCTGATTTGGATAACATCCAGAACACATTTTATGTAATCTATACAGAATTTCAGAAAATTTGTTATATTTGCATATAAGTGCAGTGTGCCGGCATTCAGAGCCTGTACACTACTAAATCTGCATTTACACTGTTCTGTGTAATGGGGCTTCCCTGGTGCACCCTGCATGAATGTATCTCCTCTTCTACACAGGGTAGGAGAGAACAAGTGCTTTCCTTAAATCTATTTGAGATTATATACAATGCCTGGTTCTTACAAACGTTTTTTTTTTAATTGTGGAGGGTAATCAGGGTTTTTTCATTATTAATTATTTTTTATTTTTCTGATTAAATGATTTACATAATTCCAATTTCCTTGTGTTATTTGTCCCAATGATTGTGAGTACAGTCACGGGGCTTGATATAGATTTTATGAATCGCTAACATCAGGTAAAGGTTCACTGTGACTCAGAGCATGTTCGTATGGTACACGCATGGGATCCTAATGTACTGAGTTTTGTGTGTATTGAGGCAATCGGTGTCTATACACGAGATCTGCAGCGGGATTTGCTCCCGGAGGAAGCTAGCTGGAACCCTAAAACAGGTGTATTGGGACCATTAGGATCAGTAATAGAAATGAGATGTCAGTTTCCATCTTGCAAAGTGAAAATTATTTTTAAGAAAGTAAAGCATAACCTTGTATGAAGATATGTTAATAATAATGAAGTTGCAGAAGCACATTGTAATCTTAAGTTTCTGTTGTAATTACGCGTTATTTAATATAAGCTGGTCATTATTCACAAAATAGTGACTATCTTCTGGTTTATCTGGATTTTGTAGACTGTTGCAGTACTACGAACACGGCAGTTCCCCTGCTGCAGTTGGTATGCGGCAGTAGCTAGAAGTTTTCATAGTTTATACGGTTGAAAAAAGACACTTGTCCATCAAGTTCAACCAAGGAAGGGAAGGGATTGGATGAGTTAGCGTTATTATACTAGTAGCGCCTCAGCAGCCGTGTACGCTCAGATGATCATAGAAGCTGGTAGGCGGATAAACTAGTACCTGTTGTCATGTGGCAGACGCCACATGATGACTCCAGAATGCTTAGTATTTAGTCCCTCCTCTGTGCGCTTAAACATGCCATGCATGAGACGCCCTTTGCTGACCTTTACTATGTGATCAGCTGTTGAATAAAAAAAATTGACCCTGCCATTAGTGAGTGCCACAGATTTTTATTTTCACACCTTCGTTATTGGATAAACAAGGCCTTAAACAAATTGTGACCTCCAACAAGGCAAGTGTAAATCCGTTGACCTCTAGCAATTTAAGCATAGGTTGGGAAAAGACAGCACAATTTCCTGATTAATATTAGAGCTAGAGGGTACTTTCAGAAAGTACCCCAGCATAGTCCGTAATATGATCACATCAGGTAGAGCCAGAAGGAAAAAAATTGCCACACTCTTGAGTAAAGTACTATGCTTTCTGGAGGCTAGGAATATTAACTATAACTTAACTTTCAATTATTCTCTAGCTCTTAACTTGCCTTGCTCAGTCTCCCTGCCGCTAGATTTAGGTGCTTCAGATTAGGATGTAGGAAATCCTCTGAGGGG
The DNA here is from genome assembly GCF_040894005.1 of Engystomops pustulosus. NCBI lineage: Eukaryota > Metazoa > Chordata > Amphibia > Anura > Leptodactylidae > Engystomops > Engystomops pustulosus. Next base: position 133,493,298 of record NC_092412.1, read on the forward strand.
CAGCTTCCAAATTCTTCCCCTAGAAAGTTCTATTGCAAGTGGATACCAAACCCTCCTGTGTCACAGAGGAAGGATTACTGTGATTACTTCCATCTTGTTTAGTGACATTCTTGTTCCTAAATCGGTGGGAAAAATGACCAGTGTTAGCCTGACATTAATTCCCGAATATTGAAGGAAAACATTTTCTCTCAAGAGAAACTTCTTCTGGACTTAGAGGCATCTGCAGTGAGGACTATGGCTTGAATTAAGCTGAAGGACGTCCTTGCTGAAATTTGAGGGGTATATACGACCACCGGAGCTTTTGATGACATTTTGACCTGGGACATATTTTCAGCAGGCTCACCAGGAGAAAAAACTATCAATGTCTTCTACTCTTCACCAGCTCTGTGAGGATGCAGAGGCAAGCGCTGAGCGAATATCCTGGAAAGTTTCTGAAAGCTGATCCTTGAACCATTACCGTAGATGAAGCCTGAAGCTACTGTCTGAGAATGAGAGTAGAAAGACATGATATACACATTTTGTTGCCAGTCATGTGGAGTTGGCTGCTGACATCTAGTACAACTACTGTGTTTGCCTTTACTAGACGTTTTTCTGTAAAGTGGGGGAGATGTTGGAGAGGCCATCTGCTACAAAGAAAAGAAAATACTGCCATTTGTTCATGCACAGTATTAACATAACATGTCCCCAGGTGGTGTAGTTTACCATAGACTGCAGAGAGTTCTGTTGCCTGGCTGAGCTCAAGAACCCTTTAAACTGTAAGTATACCCTGCAGTAAATGGTTAACTCTACAAATCCACATCAGAGGGGCAAATACAAACCAACTGCCCATACTATAGTGTGGTCACAACCAGGCAGAAAAGCATAGTAGAGCCACAACTGGGTGCAGGTTTGTCATAGTGTGGTAGTAACATTGGAAGTGGCCATGGCCCTTTCATGCACCTCCATGCTCACTTGGAGTCACTTGGTGATGTCCTCCACAGTCTTCTGTCCAACAAGAAACAAAAATGTATCAGTCTCCGGTGCCTTTATGCTCCTTTGGACAAACTAATTCCGTTCTGATTTACTGCTGAATAACCTTCTCTTTTCTGCCTGATAGTAAGCAGACATTAACCCCCTATGTGTGTGTGTGTTGTAACAAAACAGTATTTTTAATTGCTTTAAGGAAATGCTAGACATGCACTATACACCAGCAAAATAAAGATGTATATGAATTCTATAAATGTTCACCTTTTACACCTGAAACAAATTAGTTTCTGTTTGGGCCACATTTTTACCCTTCAAAGTCAATTTATATGCATTTCTGTAAATTAATTTACACTTTGAATCAAAATTGCATGATGGTGCTTTTATCTATAAACTCCTTAATGCAATTTTGAAAAGGGTCTGCTTTAAAAAAATATATGGTTTTAAGGTATTATAATTCTTATGATGAAATTTGTACACAATTTTTTATGCTGGCCAATAACAAAGCAAAATTTCCAGAAAACCATGACAAGGAAAGGGTTAAACCTTTTACTGCAGTTGGCAGAGGGGAAGTTTTCTTTTTTTTTTTTTTTTTTTAAGTGTTTATTTTTGGGGTTTTTTGGAACATTTGTAAGAACAACAGTAGTCCAACTTAATACAGAAATACAGTATCGTACATACATTGCGGCATCAATATTTTGACAGGAGTGGCGTGCCTTGGCCTTATAAACGTAATTAGACACAAATATTGCTGCTAGATATGATATAATATAAATGGAATGCTACCGCAGCCCATGCTACCTACACACTCATACAACACACATACATCAACAACAACACCATACATTTGCTTCCTCCCCCTCCCCCCTTTACACATCAGGTGGGATTAAAGGTGTTAGAAACAACAGTGAATACCCTTACGCAGCAGTATGCGGGGTGTTACACCACCTTGCCCAAATCAGGTCAAATTTTTGCGGACAACCTCTGTGTTGATAGACTGTACCGTAGTGGGGTACAAACTTATTTATTAGTAGGATCCACCGCTTTAAGGTGGGGGTGTCATGATCTTTCCATGACATTACGACTACCTTACATGCATAATAAAGGGCAATTCTACAGAAGATCTTATCATAATGTCCATGTACTAACTCATTAATTATACCCAGGAGGCAAACTTTGGGTGACAGGACTCGGGGCATGTCAAAGTGTGAATGCAGAAATTCCATAACTGCGCCCCAGAATGGCTGAACCCTACTGCAGGACCACACACAGTGGAGAAAGGACCCACTGGCAGCCTGACATCGGAAGCAAGTGTCCTCCTCTATAACGCCTATACGATGTAGTTTTTCAGGGGTGTAGTAAATGCGATGAAGGAACTTTGTTTGGACCAGAGAGTCCCTAGCGCTTACAATGTTTTCAAAGAAGGATGATTCAACTTCTTTCCATTCCTCATCCAAAAGGTCTGGGATATCTTCCCTCCAGCGCAAAAGGGCCTTATCGAAGGGCCTTCTACGCGTGGACTGAAGAAGAGTGTAAGATTGGGTGAATGGTCTAGACAGCTCCGGGGAAATCAGTCGTTTTTCTAGAGAAGTTAACTCTACAGACAAGTTGAGGGAGCCAAACTGTGCTTGGAATGCATGGCGCAGCTGGAGGTAGTGAAAAGAAGCTATTGCCGGTAGGCTAAATTGGAGGGGAAGTTTTCTTTAAACAAAAAGTGAAGACGTTAGCTGCTCACCTGCATCTTTGCTCGTGCTCCAGAGTACTTCCGGACCTTGACGTTAACATAGCATAGAGGAAAAAGAGTTACTTGTATAACTCCTGCACAGAGAATTTCTTTAAAACTTCTGGTCTTTATTGTCCAAAAATCGTAAAAAAAATAAAAACAGTTGTGAACATCCATTAACGCATCACCAAGTACAATTCATGTGGAAATGGCAAAGCCTACGCGTTTCAGGTGTGTACTGCACCCTTAGTCATGGCATACTGAATGAACATGAGATGTGAGTCTAATATGCCGGTAACCGAGTGACGTAAAACACGTACATCCGGTGTCGGCACGTCGACCGTAAAAACATCAAAATAAAATAATACATGAATTAGAAAAAACATATACCCACTATATATTGTATTATAAATAATTAGACATATTTAGTCCCCACCCCGAACCACGGGGTCACAGGTAACCACGACTCGAAAAACACATGACTATAGACAAATGAATACATATTTGTACTCCGAGTTATATTCGATCTTAATATCGCCCAATATATATTCCTAGGTCGTATTATAATTACAATCAGGTAAGACAAAAATAACATAAAGATTAAAAACAAAGCAAAATCCAATAGGTTATTCAATTATGTGCATGCATCCATGTGTAATGTCTTTATATGGGGGGAAAAAATGACAGTGGAACATAAATGAGGGAAACTCAATAATGAAATAAAAATTCATGTTTGTATTTTAAACCTTTTGGTGTTTTTGTATCTAAATAAAAAATCCAAAATGCTTCCCTATTTCGTAGTGTCTTCTGTCTACCCCACCCCCTTCTTCCCTTGTGGATCTGTTCTATGGCAAAGGTCTCTAAGCTTGAAACGTTGCCCTGGTGTACCTCCACAAAATGTTTAACAGCTCCTGACATGTGTTTGGTGTGGAAACTTCCTTTTTTACTGTTAGTAATGTCTCTGAGATGTTCTGTCAGTCTCTCTTTGAATCTTCGTATGGTACATCCAATGTACATGACCGCACATATGTTACATCTGATGACATATATTACATAATTGCTATTGCAATTGAGATATTTTTTTATGTCATATGTTACTGTGTTGTCTGTATTGGAGAATTTTTGTAACTTTAACAAATTTGCATGTGGTAAATGGGTGTGTGTGCCGCATCTGAAGAAGCCCTTAGAGGTCAACCATGTGGGGTTGCTGTTATATCTTGTGTGTTCACAAAATAAACTAGGGGAAACATAATTACCTATTGTGGGTGCTCTACGTGGTACCACTTTGCATCCTTCCTGTAAGATTTTAGCCAATTTCACATCATCCATCAGAATGGGCAAGTTCCGTTCTACAATCCTTTTGATCTGGGAAAATTGGTTGCTATTTTTGTTGTCTTTTTCATGTGAGTGATGCTTCCTGGTGCCATACAGTAATTCCTCGGGTTTTTTTGCATCCACAATATGTTTGGCCCTAGTTAATGCCCAATTTGGGTATTTCCTTTGTTTCATTCTAGAGATAATATTCATAGTCTCTGAATGGTAATCCTGATCGGTACTACAGTTCCTCCGGGCTCTTGTTATTTCGCCAACCGGGATGGATTTTATAGTATGTGTCAGGTGCGAGCTTTTCGCATTGTGGGGAATTGCTCTGGTAGTTGACTGGTAGCAGTGCAGGAAGCAGGGACACACGCCGGTTTAAAGTCCAACTTAAGTGTTATATTCACACTTGCAAAACAGAACACAAATTCAGCCTCGGCTTAGGCACATGCAAAAACGTTACAAAAGTAATTCCTGCCCGGCTAGGCGCTGTCTAATACATTTGACGGACCCTAACTATCCGGGTACCAGGCTGCCTGGCACCCGCTCTTGGCCAGCAGCAAGACAGGAGGCCCTCAGTTACCTTTGCTGTCAGAATGCAATCTCGCTTTCAGCTCTCCAGGTAGGGCCTCCCCTACTGCTTCTGGCCTGCAGATTAAATCAGGCCCTAACGAGGCCTGTGACCCGCACCTGTGGGCTATACAAAAGCCCAGGACCGAAGCCCGGGTGGAGTAGGAGTCCCACTACCAGCCTACCCCTACTCCATAATAAGCAGCCCAGTACGGACATTACAAAGGTGTCTGTGTTAGCTAGGCCAACACAGACAAAACAGACTATTCCTGTTTATTATGTCTGCATTAACCCTTGGGTTACTGCAGACAAACCCAGGGCTTTTACCACCTGCATTTCATCTGCCTGTAGGACAGATAGCGGTTTTCCCAAATGACACCTCTCACTTTCTCACATACCCTCCCCCTCAGTTCAGACCCACCAGGGCGAACTCCTGACATTAAGCAATGCGTTCGGGACAAGGCATCTGCATTGCCCTGTAGCTTCCCGGCTCTGTGCTCCACCGTAAAGCTGAAATTTTGGAGGGACAAAAACCACCTAGTGACCCTGGCATTCTTCTCCTTAGTTCTACTCATCCACGTGAGAGGAGAGTGGTCAGTTATGAGACGGAACTGTCGTCCCAGCAAGTAGTATCGTAGGGACTCCAATGCCCACTTTATTGCCAGACATTCCTTCTCTATGATACTGTAATTTTTCTCTGCTGGCGTGAGCTTCCTGCTCAGGTAGGTAATGGGGTGTTCCTCGCCATTCACCTCCTGAGACAGGACAGCTCCCAGCCCTACATCTGACGCATCCGTCTGCACAATAAACTCTCTCTTGAAGTTTGGCGTAATGAGGATGGGAGATCCGCACAATGCACACTTGAATGCCTGAAAAGCCCCTTCTGCTTGTTCATTCCACCGCACCATGACAGATCTTTTACCCTTCAGCAGGTCTGTCAAGGGAGCGGACACGGTGGCAAAGTTTGGTATAAACCGTCTGTAGTACCCAACAATGCCCAGGAACGCCCTGACTTGTTTTGTGCTCACTGGTTGAGGCCAACCCTGTATAGCGTCAATCTTGTTGACCTGAGGTTTAATTATACCTCGACCGATCACATACCCCAAATAGTGTGTCTCCTCCATTCCTAGTGCACACTTCTTGGGGTTTGCGGTCAGGCCCGCTGCCCTTAGCGAGTTTACTATGGCCTGTACCTTGGCCAAGTGACTCTCCCAGTCTTGCCTGTCGATGATAATATTATCTAGATCGGCGGAGGCGTATCTCCTATGTGGCTTCAACACTATGTCCATTAACCGTTGAAAGGTAGCGGGGGCCCCATGAAGCCCAAACGGTAACACAACATAGTGAAAAAGGCCCTCAGGGGTAACAAAGGCTGTCTTTTCTTTAGCCCTATCGGTCAGGGGTACCTGCCAATATCCTTTAGTTAAATCTAATGTGGTGAAGTACCGAGCTCCCCCTAGTCTCTCAATAAGCTTGTCCACCCGGGGCATGGGATAGGCATCAAACTTAGACACCTCATTCAATTTTCTAAAATCGTTGCAAAATCGCAACGTCCCATCTGGTTTGGGAATTAGAACAATTGGACTGGCCCACTCACTTTTGGACTCCTCAATGACCCCTAGCTTCAGCATCTTCTGAACCTCCTCTGAAATGGCTTATCTACGAGCTTCAGGGACTCTGTACGGCCTTAATCTTACCTTTACCCCCGGCTCAGTGACAATGTCATGTTTAATTACAGATGTGTAACCAGGCAACTCTGAGAACACATCTGTATTTCTTACTACAAACTCTCGAGCCTCTCGTTGTTGTCCTTTGGTAAGGGTATCTGCTATTCGCACCTCTGCATCTGCTAGAGGCTTATCTGCAGCCTGTGAGGGTAGCGCAGGAGGTGGACTAGCCAGTACCATCTCTATATGCAGACTCTCTCTGTCTTTCCAGGCCTTTAACAGATTTACATGATAAGTCTGCTCGGGTTTCCTCCGTCCGGGCTGACGTATCCTGTAGTTCACCTCTCCTACCTTCTCTATCACCTCATATGGTCCTTGCCATTTAGCGAGAAACTTACTTTCTACAGTGGGGACTAGCACCAACACACGATCACCGGGACTAAAGCTCCTTACTTTTGCTGACCTGTTATAAACCCGGCTTTGAGTCCTTTGTGCCTCCTCCATATGCTCTTTGACAATGGGCATGACGGCCGCCACCCTGTCCTGCATATCTGCGATATGGTCTATTACACTTTTGTGGGGGGTGGGCTCTTGTTCCCATGTCTCCTTGCCTATGTCCAGGAGACCCCTGGGATGTCTGCCATACACTAACTCAAACGGTGAGAACCCAGTAGAGGCTTGTAGGACCTCTCGGATGGTGAACATTAAATATGGCAACAGTACATCCCAGTCCTTCCCATCCTTGTTTACCACCTTTTTTAGCATACTCTTTAAAGTTTTATTAAACCGTTCTACCAATCCATCCGTCTGAGGATGGTACACAGAGGTGCGTAACTGTTTAATATTAAAGAGCCGACATAGCTCCTTGCTGACTTTTGACATAAAAGGAGTCCCCTTATCTGTGAGGATCTCCTTGGGAAGTCCCACCCGGCAGAACATGGCAAACAACTCTTTAGCAATTAGTTTCGCAGAGGTGTGCCGTAGTGGGATGGCCTCAGGATATCGGGTAGCATAGTCCATTACTACCAGGATATGCTGATGCCCCCGAGCAGATTTAACCAAAGGACCGACCAAATCCATGGCGACACTTTCAAAGGGTACCTCAATAATGGGCAGAGGTACCAACGGACTTCAGAAGTGTACCATGGGAGCATGCAATTGACAATCAGGGCAAGTTTCACAATACCTTTTTACCCTATCATACACTCCTGGCCAGTAAAAACGCTTCAAGATGTGTTCCAGAGTTTTTGTGGTACCTAGGTGCCCTCCCATCACATGCTTATGTGCAAGGTCTAACACCATCTGACAATATGGCTGAGGTACCATTAACTGCTCCCGGGTTTCACCGTGGACCTTATCAATGCGTTACAATAACTCCTGATTTACCACCACACGAGGGAAACACTTATCCGCACCTGGGTGCTGAGGTACACCATTAATCTCTACCACATTTTCTCTGGCGTGGACCAGAGTGGGGTCCTGGAGTTGGGCAGTACCAAAGTTGTCACGGGATACCTCCAAATCAGACAACTGCGGTCCTGTCACTTCCTCCTCAGTTTCGCCTGCCATAACATCTAGGGGAAACATTACACTTCCATCTTCTGTGGTGGTCACCCCTACGGCAGGAACTCCAGAGTCTGGGTCATCAGGCTCGGCTTCAGAGATCTGACCAGACAACACAGGAGAACAATCCCCCAACTCTTGGTTTCCCCGACATAGAGTTCAGAACATGACCAAGATAAGGTCATGGGGCAAGTTCTTGACAACCGCGGCCTCATGTAGTGTCTCTCCACAAGAGGTCTGGAAGTTAATAACTGTGGTGGGGTAGTCCTTTACGTCCCCATGGATGCACAGGACACCAATTGTGCGCCCTGTGACTGTCTTGGGGTCTATGAGGGTCCCATTAATCAAGGTTACCCGACTGCCTGAGTCCAGCAGGGCCAACGCTGGATGCCCTGCCACAGTCACCCGGCACAGGTGGCGCTCATCAGCAGAGTCGGGGCTAGTAGCTGTGTAGACAGGGGCAGCATAGAGAGAAACCCTTCTGGTGGAACTGCAGTCCATGGGCTCTGAGGAATTGGGGCAATGGGCTGCAATATGACCTGGCTCATGGCAGGTCCAACAGGTGGGAGCCTACCCCCTCCTCCTCCCCTGGGGTACTTCCCGGACATTGGGCGTTGTCCTGCCCCGGGAATTTGTGGGTGACACAACCCACAAGGCCCTCAGGAAACGGTCCAAAACAACCTTCTCGACCATCTGGGCTGGGGTTGATGTCTCCGGCTGAAGCCACTTGCGGACCAAGTGAACAAATTGGTGCAACTGCCCCCTCGGTGGTAGCGCCTCCTGGTATCTCCAGCTATTCACTCTTTGAGCGCATAGATACTGATCCACTCCTAGGTCGGGCCAAGATCTCTGCCTTTACCTTGGAGTAGTCTTGGGCATCCTCCTCGCTCAGGTCGTAGTATGCCTGCTGGGGATCAGCGACAAGGAAGGGGGCCAACATCTCTGCCCAGTGTTGCTGTGGCAACCTCTCTCGGGTGGCCACCCTCTCAAAGCCTGTCAGACAGGCCTCCACATCATCCTCAGCGGTCATTTTAGTCATAGCTTCACCCTCATTGCTGGGACAGTCCTTTGCTGAGCAGCGGCCAGGGCTGTAAGCACCTGGAGCAGCAATCTGTTTGTCTCTTGCTGCTGCACGTTGGACTGGACAAGCTGCTTGATTAACTCCTCCATGGCTGTGGCTTGCAGCTTCAGTGCTGTCGACTTCCAGGACATGCACTAGTGTATACTTCACTGCACTTTGCCCGCTCCAATCCACCATATGTGGGGAATTACTCTGGTAGTTGACTGGTAGCAGTGCAGGAAGCAGGGCCACACGCCGGTTTAAAGTCCAACTTAAGTGTTTTATTCACACTTGCAAAACAGAACACAAATTCAGCCTCGGCTTAGGCACATGCAAAAATGTTACAAAAGTAATTCCTGCCCGGCTAGGCGCTGTCTAATACATTTGACGGACCCTAACTATCTGGGTACCAGGCTGCCTGGCACCCGCTCTTGGCCAGCAGCAAGACAGGAGGCCCTCAGTTACCTTTGCTGTCAGAATGCAATCTCGCTTTCAGCTCTCCAGGTAGGGCCTCTCCTACTGCTTCTGGCCTGCAGACTAAATCAGGCCCTAACGAGACCTGTGACCCGCACCTGTGGGCTATACAAAAGCCCAGGACCGAAGCCCGGGTGGAGTAGGAGTCCCACTACCAGCCTACCCCTACTCCATAATAAGCAGCCCAGTACATACATTACAAAGATGTCTGTGTTAGCTAGGCCAACACAGACAAAACAGACTATTCCTGTTTATCATGTCTGCATTAACCCTTGGGTTACTGCAGACAAACCCAGGGCTTTTACCACATGCATTTCATCTGCCTGTAATGCTGTTCTTACCCACAGAATATGTAAATTGTAGATTGTATGGATTGTGATTGGAACAATCCATGAGCACTGGTATGGCAGACACATCGCCCCCCCCCCCCCAAACAATTAGGAGATCGTTGATGTATCTGCCGTACCAGTGCACAGTGGCAAGAAATGGATTACTCTCACTGTAGACATACTTTTCCTCCCAAAAGGCCATGACTAAATTACCAAAGATGGGGAATATTTCGCTCCCTTAGAGACCCCACGGACCTGCAGATAATGGGTATTGTTGAAAGAAAAGTAATTGTGGGTCATTAGGTACCATGTAAATTCTTTAACAATAAGTTTAAAATTGTTGTCATAGGTACTATATTTATTAAGGTGGTGATTGAGTGCTTTGATCGCTACAGTGTGAGGTATGCTTGTGTACAATACCGTGACATTGCATCCTACCCAAATAAAATTGTTCGACCATTTCATCCCATTTATTGCTCTAAGAACATCCCTGGTGTCCTGTAGATACCCCGGTATCCTACGTACCAAGGGTTGGAATTGTAGGTTAAGCCGCTCGCAAGCTCTTTCATTTAGTGAAACAATGCCGGATACGATGGGACGCATAGGAGGTGGATTGATTTGCTTATGAATTTTTGGTAGGGCATGTAATATAGGCACGGGAGGATGTGACACTTCCAAAAATTCTCTCTCTTTGTCATTCAGAGCCTGTAGTGCAACACCTTCATCTAAGATTTGTACAAATACTGTAGTGAATGCTTGAGTGGGATCCGACACTAGTTTTTGTACAACTCCTGGTCCTCCAACAGCTCTTGAACCCGTGTTTTGTATAAGTCTGAGTCCATAAAGACAACTCAACTGCCCTTATCCGCCATATTTAATACCATTAAGGACATTAACAAATTTATTAGGGGACTTACTGTCAAAAGACATTTTATGACTCAGATCCCGGAAAGTGTGTATACGCATGAATTAAGTCAACATACTAATATTCAACAGTAATATGTTTTCGGGTTTTAATTTTGCAGAACAAATGTCAGTTATGGCACTGACTGAACTGGATGAAAGAGGTGTTACAATATCACAAGAAAATACAAAAAAATTAAAGATACCTAACCCTCATTTTTATCCAGCACAGTCAAGAACCCCTTCAATGGATAAATATCAGGAGGTCATAGAGAGAGAATTGAAAAATTTGCATGACTCTTGCTCCTCCAACAGGTCTGCCTTCAAATCTAATCTTACACAAGAGTCATACAAAAAACTAGTGGGGGATCCCACTAAAGCATTCACTACAGTATTTGTACAAATCTTAAATGAAGGTGTTGCACTACAAGCTCTGAATGAATTTTTGGAAGTGTCACATCCTCCCATGCCTAGATTACATGCCCTACCAAAAATTCATAAGCAAATCAATCCACCTCCTATGCGTCCCATCGTATCCGGCATTGGTTCACTAAATGAAAGAGCTTGCGAGCGGCTTGACCTACAATTGCAACCCTTGGTACGTAGGATACCGGGGTATCTACAGGACACCAGGGATGTTCTTAGAGCAATAAATGGGATGAAATGGTCGAACAATTTTATTTGGGTAGGATGCAATGTCACGGCATTGTACACAAGCATACCTCACATTATAGCGATCGAAGCACTCGATCACCACCTTAATAAATATAGTACCTATGACAACAATTTTAAACTTATTGTTAAAGAATTTACATGGTACCTAATGACCCACAATTACTTTTCTTTCAACAATACCCATTATTTGCAGGTCTGTGGGGTCTCTAAGGGAGCGAAATATTCCCCATCTTTGGCCAATTTAGTCATGGCCTTTTGGGAGGAAAAGTATGTCTACAGTGAGAGTAATCCATTTCTGGCCACTGTGCACTGGTACGGCAGATACACCGACAATCTCCTAATTGTTTGGGGGGGGGGGGGATGTGTCTGCCATACCAGTGCTCATGGATTATTCCAATCACAATCCATACAAGCTACAATTTACACATTCTGTGGGTAAGAACAGCATTACAGGCAGATGAAATGCATGTGGTAAAAGCCCTGGGTTTGTCTGCAGTAACCCAAGGGTTAATGCAGACATGATAAGCAGGAATAGTCTGTTTTGCCTGTGTTGGCCTAGCTAACACAGACACCTTTGTAATGTATGTACTGGGCTGCTTATTATGGAGTAGGGGTAGGCTGGTAGTGGGACTCCTACTCCACCCGGGCTTCGGTCCTGGGCTTTTGTATACAATCCATACAATCTACAATTTACACATTCTGTGGGTAAGAACAGCATTATTTTTTTGGGATTTGTATATCAGCATAGATGAAAGGGGAATGGTACAAACCCGCACATACAGAAAACAAACCTCAGGCAATACTATATTACATGCGAAAAGCTCGCACCTGACACATACTATAAAATCCATCCCGGTTGGCGAAATAACAAGAGCTCGGAGGAACTGTAGTACCGATCAGGATTACCATTTAGAGACTACAAATATTATCTCTATAATGAAACAAATGAAATACCCAAATTGGGGGTTAACTAGGGCCAAACATATTGTGGATGCAAAAAAAAGCGAGGAATTACTGTATGGCACCAGGCAGCATCACTCCATGAAAAAGACAACAAAAATAACATTCCATACCTGACATTACAGTATAGCAACCAATTTTCCCAGATCAAAAGGATTGTAGAACGGAACTTGCCCATTCTGATGGATGATGTGAAATTGGCTAAAATCTTACAGGAAGGATGCAAAGTGGTACCACTTAGAGCACCCACAATAGGTAATTATGTTTCCCCTAGTTTATTTTGTGAACACACAAGATATAACAGCAACCCCACATGGTTGACCACTAAGGGCTTCTTCAGATGCGGCTCACACCCATGTACCACATGCAAATTTGTTAAAGTTACAAAAAATTCTCCAATACAGACAACACAACAGCATATGACATAAAAAATATCTCAATTGCAATAGCAATTATGTAATATATGTCATCAGATGTAACATATGTGCGGTCATGTACATTGGATGTACCATACGAAGATACAAAGAGAGACTGACAGAACATCTCAGAGACATTACTAACAGTAAAAAAGGAAGTTTCCACACCAAACACATGTCAGGAGCTGTTAAACATTTTGTGGAGGTACACCAGGGCAACGTTTCAAGCTTAGAGACCTTTCACATAGAACAGATCCACAAAGGGAAGAAGGGGGTGGGGGGTAGACAGAAGACACTACGAAATAGGGAAGCGTTTTGGATTTTTTATTTAGATACAAAAATACCAAAAGGTTTAAAATACAAACATGAATTTTTATTTCATTATTGAGTTTCCCTCATTTATGTTCCACTGTCATTTTTTCCCCCCATATAAAGACATTACACATGGATGTATGCATTGTACTTGGTGATGCGTTAATGGATGTTCACAACTGTTTTTATATTTTCCGATTTTTGGACAATAAAGACTAGAAGTTTTAAAGAAATTCTCTGTGCCGGAGTGATACAAGAAGTTTTCTTTATACTGCAGCTAGGAATAGTTATGTATAAGAGCTACAGGGAGAATTTACGTGCACTGGCATATGAGAAAGGTCATGCTATCCTCTCTCACAATGGATACACCAAGAGGCCTATCTGGGCAAAACTATGCCAGGTCTGCAAGGTTTGCAGGTTTTTAAAAAGTATGCAGGCAAGGTGAAGAAAGTCCTGTGTCTGCCCACTCCTCTGACAACCATGCTCCCTCTATGGCCACATGGTGTGGGGGTGGCATAGGTGCAAATATAATCACACTGAAAAATGTCCCCCATGTTTTGTGTGAGTGAATGAATAGATGTAGCAGAGCTGTGTGTGTGAATGCATGGACGTAGCAAAACTACGTGTGTAAATTAATGGATGGCTGTAGCAGAGCTATTTGTGATGGAGTGTAGCTGTGTGATGAAATGGATGTAGCAGTGCTGTGATTGTTTGTCCACCAGGGAATTTCTAAATTGGTGTCAAATATATTTTTCCTTTTTTTTGAATACTAAATCTAGGTTGCCTCTTATAGTCTGAAAAATATGGTACATGTCCCACTAGGCGTTGCAGTGCTCTAACGATAACACCTTACAACAATTACAATGATATGGTAGGACCTTTAAACAGCTGTGCATAAACAAATTCCCACAAAACTCAACACAAAACAATGTCTAATGGTGGTTCCACAAGCAACTGATTCACGGTGAAATCTGTTGTATAAACCTAATTTTAGGACATTCCATTTTGCACTGATATGAAAATAATTCAAGGAGGGTTCACTTTATGACTGTCAATACTCTCAAAAATAAAAGGGGCAGACCAGGGCCGATTCTAGCATTTTTGCTGCCTGAGGCGAATATTAAAATGCTGCCCCTTCCCACTCCTATTCCATTGCCCGCTCCCTGTTCAGTAAATGCTGAAGAATGCTTTACTAACAATTAACATCCCCACAGGCAGGACCACTGACACAGTGTGACTGACTACAGGTTCTGAGAGCCATTAGTGCCATCTAGTAGGACTTTATTCCGGGTTCTCCAATCCATGACGTATCACGGCTGAATTCACGGCCAAATGTCTTTTGCTCTGTGCAGCAAATCTCCACACGGTGTCCTTAAAAATACCACAGTCACTTACAGTAAGTAACAACACTGTGCTCCTAAATAATATATACCCGTCACAACACAACTGACCACACGCTCCACACATATTAAACATTCCTTCTTATATATATATATATATATATATATATATATATATATATATATATATTCTACTGGAATGATAGCACGCACAGCACCAATCAATATACAACACCTCTAATTTATTAACACAGAAAACCCTCACTTTCGTTTACACGATGCAAAGTAATCTATTGTATCCTATAACTAATATATCCCACCCTGTTATTATGTTACATATGATTTTATACACAGTGCTCCCCTGACCAATGTAAATATATAGCACCCCCTAATTAATGAATATATACTGTATATACATAATATCTTATTTTTTATAAAGCCCTGCTCTCATATATTTAAAGGCCTCGTTATTCACCTCCCACCCAATAAAATTATATACAGCTCCCATATATTTCCTCCCAGTTTAATTAATATCTTGCCCCCATATTTAGATCCCCCTCAGTTGACTATATACAGCCTCCCATATAGCACAACCCCAGGTTTAATTATTAACATGCCCCACATAGACCCCAGTTTTATTATATTTAGAAGCCCTCCAGTTTAATACAGCCACACATATATAAATAGATACAGCCCCCCCCCCCTAAAAAAAAAAAAAAATCTGACCCCATATAAATATATACAGCTCCTCCCTGTATTATCAGAATCTGCTCCATAAAAGATATACAGCCCCCCCTATAATCAGTATCTTCCCCCATGTAAATATATACAGCCCCCCTATAATCAGAATCTGCCCCATATAAATAAATATATTTAGCCCCCCTATAATTAGAATCTGCCTCCATATAAATATATACAGCTCCCGCCTGTATAATCAGAATCTGCCCCATATAAATATATACAGCCCCCCTATAATCAGAATCTTCCCCCATATAAATATATACAGCCCCCCCATAATCAGAATCTGCCCCCCATATAAATATATACAGCCCCCCCATAATCAGAATCTGCCCCCCATATAAATATATACAGCCCCCCTATAATCAGAATCTTCCCAAATATAAATATATACAGCCCCCTCTACAATCAGAATCTTCCCCCATACAAATATATAAAGCCCCCCCTATAATCAGAATCCGCCCCCATATAAATATATACAGGCCTCCCTATAATCAGAATCGTCCCCCATATAAATATATACAGCACCCCCCCTATAATCAGAATCTGCCCCCATATAAATATATACAGCCCCCCCCCCCCCTCCCCAGGAAAAAAATGGTTTCTGGCCCCATGTAAATGTATGCTGTCCCCAGTATAAAACAAATCTGTCCCCATATAAATTTATACAGTCCCCCCAGTATAAAACGATTCTGGACGCATATACATGTATATAGAAGCCCCTCACATCTACCCTGTTATAGCAGTATTAGCCCCAGATTTAAATAATAATTGTCAATGAAAAATAATAAAACTTATACTTACCTTGAGGCAAGGTGCTCACACGGCTCCCGTCTTCCCTCTTCCATCATCGTCTTCCTGCAGCTCCACTCACAGGCACAGGCTGCGTGATGTCATCATCCGCCACCTGTGTCCCTGCATAGTACGGAGCAACGCCAGCAGTCAGATAGGCGCTGCATCTCTCTGCATATAAATCGCGTCTGTGACTTAAATCGACAGGCGAGATTTATTTATCAGGTGGGCGATTCGGGCATTAACGGGTGCCCGAATCATCCACATTAGTGTGGCAAAATGCCGCTCTTTAAAGGGCTCTGCATTCTGCCGCCTGATATGAGATTTTCATCTCGCCTTGGCAGATGCGGCCCTGGGGCAGACATGCCTAATTTCTGCTGCATATGACTAAACATCGGCTGTCAGACAGTTCTAATCAAAAACAACACTGCATAGCAGGTAGAAATAGAGCTGTCTCTAGCTGCCCATGTGAAGCTTTTCCACTTTTTTACCGCAGAGGAAGAGTAGACGGAGATAAATCCAAAAATCAAGATTAAGTCTGATCATGTCAGACAGAAGGCTGAAAAATCTGGAAGTACAAAATACAAAACAGAAAAAGTCAAAATGTACAATTGCAGGATATAGTTGCAATGTTTCTTTAACAATGTTTACTCGATAGTAGGTTGAACTTGATGGACTTGTATCTTTATTAACCTGACTATGTAAAACTGGAAGATGTACAGTATATTGCATGAAACTTTTCTTTAGTGGAGACCTTGAAATGATTAATGGCGAACCCTCAACCAAAAAGTTCATGTTGAGCCTTTTACAGTTTCTACATTGTCTAGGCTCATGACAGCACAGTTTCCTGTGGTTTTGTTGTGAAATGATTTGCATAAAGTTAATTTCTCTAAAGTATTGTTTGTTTGTAAGTTCCAATTATCGCTCATCTTTCATAACATGATCTATTTACTGTTCTGTAGCAGCATGAATGGTCATATTTATGCAGCATATGACTGATCATATTAATGAAATCACTTATAAAGAAAGATAAAAATAGTTATGCACTCTGACTGGAGCTCCGCATATTGTAATTGTTCCTTCTTTTAAAAATGTCTCTGCTTTTTACTCCAAAGAAAGAAGAAGATTTCTCCACATAATTTGTGCAAGCAAACGACTTCCAACGGGAATAGACCACCATTCAGAACCTCCTTAGTGCTTTTTTTCCTTCCTCAATTCCACCATTAACCATAGCAGACCGCTAGAAGAAAATATTCACACAAATAGCGTAGTAGGTTCTTAAAATATACTCACAAAAATGCTTTAAAACTGTGCATATCATATATTACAGAGGACACCAGCTACACATGCTCTCCAGACCCTGGGTTTCGCCAACCTAGGCTTCTTCCGGGGCGTTGCTAGCGTCCAATTCTAGTTCTCCCTTTTAAAGGGAACCTGTCAGCAGGGACCTCATTTTCACTAAAGACTGGATGCAGAAGCTTATTACACCTGCAGTGCAAATCTGCCTTTCTGCCTTTTCTAAGCATTTGCATTACAATATAATTGTGAGTTATAACTTACTCTTGCTCCATGACAAAATCCTGGGGTAGTCACAGGGGCTGGACTTTGGTTTAGATGCATTTCAAAAAACAACATGTGCCTTGTCTGTGTTACTCCTCAGAGTTTGGCCCCCACCTTTGTGCTCCTGTCTAGCTCCGCCTCCTGCTTCTTCTCAGAGGTCACAGCCTGGTCAGTCTGACATCAGTGGGGAGAGGGACAAGCTGTACAGGAGCACAAACATGGAGACAACCTGCAGCTCAGACAAGTCACATGTTGTTTTTTGAAATGCATGCAAACCAAAGCCCAGCCTTTGTGACTACCCCAGGATTTTGTTAGCATGCAAGAGTAAGTTCATAGTATCATAGTATATAAGGCTGGAAGGAGACGCAAGTCCATCAAGTCCAACCTTCAAGAATTAAATAAATGTTTTATCCCCATAACCAGTGATATTTTTTCTCTCCAGAAAGTCATCCAGGCCTCTCTTGTACATGTACATAGAGTCCGCCATAACAACCTCCTGCGGCAGAGAGTTCCATAGTCTCACTGCTCTTACAGTAAAGAACCTTTGTCTATGGTGATGGTAGAATCGCCTCTCCTCTAGGCGTAGAGGATGCCCCCTTGTCCTGGTCACAGGCCTAGGTATAAAAAGATCTTTGGAGAGATCCTTGTACTGTCCGTTCAGGTATTTGTACATTGTAATGAGGTCTCCCCTCAGTCGTCTTTTTTCTAAACTGAATAATCCCAAATTTTGTAATCTGTCATTGTATTCTAGTCCCCCCATTCCCCTAATAATCCTGGTTGCTCTCCTCTGCACCCGTTCCAGCTCTACTATATCCTTTTTATACACTGGTGCCCAAAACTGTACACAATATTCCATGTGTGGTCTGACCAGGGATTTGTATAAGGGCAGAACTATGTCTTTATCATGAGAATCTATTCCTCTCTTGATAATCCCATTATTTTATTTGCTTTAGCAGCAGCCGCCTGGCTCTGGTCACTAAAATTAAGTTTACCATCCACCAATACCCCCAAGTCCTTTTCAGCTTCAGTTTTACTAAGTAATTGACCGTTTAGAACATAATTATACTTTTCAAGCTTCCACAAATCCCTCTGTAATGCTAAACTATCGACCTCAGTATTTATTACTTTACACAGCTTAGTATCATCTGCAAATATTAAAACTTGACTGTGTAAACCCACTATAAGGTCATTAATAAAAATATTAAAAAGAAGTGGCCCCAATACTGACCCCTGTGACACTCCACTGGTAACATCAACCCAATCTGAGAATGTGCCATTAATGACCACCCTCTGTTTTCTATCACTAAGCCAATTACTTACCCAGATACACAGATTTTCTCCTATTCCCAGCAGTCTCATTTTATATACCAACCTTTTATGTGGCACGGTGTCAAATGCCTTTGAGAAGTCCAGATATACAACATCCACAGCGTCCCCCAGATCCAGTCTTGAACTTACCTCCTCGTAGAAACCAATCAGATTAGTCTGACAGGACCGATCTCTCATAAACCCATGCTGACGCTGGGTTATAAGGTTGTGCACAGTGAGATACTCCAGGATAGCATCTCTAATAAACCCCTCAAATATTTTCCCCACCACAGCAGTTAGACTTACGGGTCTGTAGTTTCCAGGATCGCTATTTGATCCTTTTTTGTATATTGGTACCACATTTGCTATGCGCCATTCCTGTGGAACATAACCAGTCCTCAGTGAATCTTCAAATATTAAAAATAACGGTCTGTCTATCACCGTACATAATTCATGCAGAACCCGGGGGTGTATGCCATCTGGCCCCGGTGATTTATCTATCTTAGTGGTTGCGAGGCGGCGCCGTACCTCTTCCTGGGTTAAACTGTTGACATTATAAAAAGAATTTACATTATTCCTCATTGTGTCTTCCACCAGGGGATTTTCCTGGGTAAAGACAGTTGAGAAGGCGACATTCAGTAGATTGGCCCTTTCCTCATCTCCTTCCACCATGACCCCCATGTTATTTCTAAGGGGACCCACGCTCTCAGTTTTTAGTTTCTTATCATTTATATACTTGAAAAATAATTTGGGATTATTTTTGCTCTCCCTGGCAATATTTCTCTCAGTCTCTATTTTTGCGGCCTTTATCTGCTTTTTACAGGATTTATTTTTCTCTCTATAATCCTGTAATGCCTCATCGCTACCTTCACGTTTTAGCACCTTAAACGCTTTATCTTTCTCGCTTGCTTTCCTTACAAGACTTGTTAGCCACATAGGGTTTTTCTTGTTCCTTTTATGCTTTTTCCCATAAGGTATGTGTTTCTCACAGGACTTTTTCAGAATATATGAGAAAAAGTCCCATTTTTGGGGGGGGCTTTTGTCCTTGAGAGCATTATCCCAGTCTATGCCTTTAAGGTCTTCCCTTAGTTGATGAAAATTTGCCCTCCTGAAGTTTAGAGTGTTGGTTGCCCCTTCACTAACATGCTTAGTAAAGCGTAATACAAAATCAATTATATTATGATCACTATTCCCCAGGTTCCCCCCAACCTGTAGTTTTGATACCCTATCAGGTCTGTTGGTAAGGATAAGGTCCAGCAGTGCCCCCCCTCTTGTTGGCTCCAGGACTAGTTGCGACAGGTAATTGTCTTTTGTTGTTGACAGGAACCTGCTACCTTTGAAGGACCTGCAGGTTTCTGCCCCCCAGTCAATATCTGGGTAATTGAAGTCCCCCATGATAAGTACTTCACCATGCTTTGAAGCCGCATCCATTTCACTTATCAGCATTTCCTCTGTTGCCTCCATTATATTTGGAGCCTTATAACAAACCCCTAGTAATATTTTATTATTCTTTTTCCCTCCTCTTATCTCCACCCATAGGGACTCCACATTTGCGTTACTGATGTCATTTCGCAGGACGGGCTTGAGGCAAGAATTCACATATAAACAAACCCCTCCCCCTTTTTTATTTATACGATCCTTTCTAAAAAGACTATAACCATCTATAGTAACAGCGCAGTCATAGCTACTGTCCAGCCATGTCTCGCTGATACCCACTATATCATATTTCCGTTCCAACATCAAGAGTTCCAGTTCCTCCATTTTGTTTGTGAGGCTTCTGGCATTTGTGTACATACACTTTATATGGTTTTCCCTGGCCGTATTCCTTTTGTCCTTATTCCCCAATCTCATTCCAGCCCCCCTTCCTCCCCCATGGACTAGGACTCTTCCCAGCTCTCTATGTACACCGTCTATTTGCCCTGCACAAGTGTAATTGCCCTTCCCCCAGGTCTCTAGTTTAAACACTCCTCCAACCTTCTAGCCATTTTTTCCCCTAAAACAGCGGCCCCCTCCCCATTGAGGTGCAGCCCATCCCTACTGTAGAGCCTGTAGCCCACAGAAAAGTCAGCCCAGTTCTCCATGAACCCAAACCCCTCCTTCCTACACCAACTTTTGAGCCACTTATTTACCTCCTTGATCTCCCGCTGCCTTTCTGGTGTGGCACATGGTACAGGCAGTATTTCGGAGAAAATTACCTTTGAGGTCCTTGCCCTGAGCTTATGGCCTAAATCTCTGAAATCATTTTTAAGGACCTTCCACCTACCTGTTACTTTGTCATTAGTGCCAATGTGGACCATGACCGCTGGTTCCTCACCAGCCCCTCCCAGTAATCCGTCAACCCGATCCGCAACATGCCGAACATGAGCACCCGGCAAACAACACACTGTTCGGTATGCACGGTCTTTGTGACTGATTGCCCTGTGTGTTCCCCTAATAATGGAATCTCCCACTACCAGCACCTGTCTGACCTTGCCTGTCCTCCCATTACCCTTCTTACTGGAGCAGACAGTCCCCTGGTTACTAGCGGCCATGTCTTGCTGCAACATTGCTACCCCAGAGCTGATATCCCCCTCATCCGCCAGCCTGGCAAACTTATTGGGGTGCACCAGATCAGGACTAGACTCCCTACAACTCTTCCCTCTACTCCGCCTTCTACATGTTACCCAACTAGCTGCCCCCTCATTCTGCACCTCCATACTTCCCTCCCCACAGCCATCTTCCCCAGAGAGTTTGTGCTCCAGGAGCAGCAAACTTCGTTCCATATTATCAATTGCCCGCAGCCTTGAAACTTGCTCATTTAGATCCAGAATCTGGGCTTCCAGATGAGCAATTTTCACACACCCCACACAGCAGTATTCCCCCTCGAACGGCTGTTCAAGGAAAGCATACATGGCACAGGATGTACACTGTGTAGCAATGCCACTTATGGAGTCCATTATTCTAATGGGGATTACAATAGAAATATGCACAGAAAGAAGAATTTACAGTCAAAGTAACACAAAACACAGCAGTTACCTGCTAAAGCCCCTCAAACTTAAGTCCCTTAAACCTAAGTCACACTTAAGACACTGCACACAGTTGGGATCAATGCACACTCGCCACCAAGCTCACACACTCGCTTTGCTAATGCTTTTTTTTAACGTTATCTGCCACAAAAATCTGCAGAGCTCACTGCACAAGATCTGGCTGCAAACCACCAAACAAACTGACCACAGAAGTATATAAAGGCTGCTAATTAGATAGCCACACCCCACAATTAATTAGGCAGCACCTGTGACTATACTGTCTAGATAAGCAAGGTGACTGCCTCCCTATACCCCCACACAATATACAGATTATGCAAGTAATACCTTCAGATCTACTTGGTTGCAATAAAAATCACACAATGAATATCAGGAAATAAAAATGTAGATGCACTTATCTATTTGTTGCTGGATCCAAAAAGTACTCCTTCCCTTAAACCTAAGTCACACTTAAGACACTGCACACACTTGGGATCAGTGCACACTCACCGCCAAGCTCACACACTCGCTTTGCTAATGCTTTTTTTTAAAGTTATCTGCCACAAAAATCTGCAGAGCTCACTGCACAAGATCTGGCTGCAAACCACCAAACAAACTGACCACAGAAGTATATAAAGGCTGCTAATTAGATAGCCACACCCCACAATTAATTAGGCAGCACCTGTGACTATACTGTCTAGATAAGCAAGGTGACTGCCTCCCTATACCCCCACACAATATACAGATTATGCAAGTAATACCTTCAGATCTACTTGGTTGCAATAAAAATCACACAATGAATATCAGGAAATAAAAATGTAGATGCACTTATCTATTTGTTGCTGGATCCAAAAAGTACTCCTTCCCTTAAACCTAAGTCACACTTAAGACACTGCACACACTTGGGATCAGTGCACACTCACCGCCAAGCTCACACACTCGCTTTGCTAATGCTTTTTTTTAAAGTTATCTGCCACAAAAATCTGCAGAGCTCACTGCACAAGATCTGGCTGCAAACCCAAGTTATAACACACAATTATATTGTAATGCAAATGCTTAGAAAAGGCAGAGAGGCATGTTTGCACTGCAGGTGTCATGGGCTTTTACAATCTGTGTTTAGTGAAAATTGAGGTCCCTGGTGACAGGTTCCCTTTAAACAATTATGGATCAAATACATCGAAAGACATAGTGTAATTTTACCCATATTTTGTATACATATTACATATAATGGTATACATATCCATCTCATCAGGTTTACATATTGAAAAAACATATTTTTCTTCTGCTATTCTGCTATGGTTAATGGTGGAATTGAGGAAGGAAAAACGCACTAAGAAAGTTCTTTGATTACACAAATTGTGTGGAAAAATCTTCTCCTTTCTTTGGAGTAAAAAGCGGAAAAATGTTTTAAAAGGAGGAACAATTACAATATGCGGAACTCCGGTCAGAGTGCATAACTATTTTTATCTCTCTTTACAAGTGTTTTCTGTAGCTCCTTTTATGAAGAGTGCTGCACAACATTATTGAATATTCATGAAATGTCTACACCAGGGCTGTGTGGACGAACATTAAGGGCGCTGTCCCACGTTGCGTTCGCAAACGCAGACAAAACCGCGCCCACCGGGGCGGTCCGCGGTCCGATCGCATCGGCGTTTCTATGGAGGAGGTGTAGGTGGGTCGATTGCTACTACAGGGAGGGATTTATCTCAAAGTCGCACAATTTTCAAGTTTTTACTCAATTTTATGTTTGAGGTATCTGAGAATTTCCTGTGCAAAAACATTGAGCAGATGTTAAACATACGTGTGACTGGTGCAGTCTATTCCCACACAGCTGATACTCACATCAGAAGGCAATTTAACACTGCACATACATCGGACTATAAATCCGACTGTTGGAAACCTGCCAGTCTAACAACTTCTCAAAATCTCGCCTAATGCTAAATCTCCCCTACAGTGTTTTAAACTACAGCATTTTTAATGCATTTCCAATTTTACCTCCAAGTCAAATAAAAGATGGCTTATAGGGTTCATTATGCAAAATAAATAAGACTTATTAATAGAATAATTGATAACAAGGTGGCAATGATGGAAGTTTTCTGTTGATGTTTCTTAAAGTTAGTAAGTGGAGCACATTACAACAGGTTTACATATCATAGCAAGTATGACTGAAGAGGTGATATTAAGGGACATGTACAGTACACAGGCGAAGTAATAGTACCATAAGTAATAGTGCCATCAGTGGGTATCAATCCAAAGATGATATACACCAGAAAAGAGGTAAATTTATTTCTAATATGTGACTCAACACCCTCGTCTGTAAAATCTTTTTTGTTGTTTGCTGTCCTTGAAAGTCTCTGAAAAACTTCAGGGACAACATTAATAAAGCTGTTTGATAACAAATGTAGAACTGCCTTAAAAACCACTTGAGGAAAGTAGTGGTATGAGTCTATAATTTACTAGCTATAAAAGAGATGAATTCTCCAACTGAATGTTCTTGAGAGATTTTGCTTCTTCAGAGATTTGATCCCTCAGCAATACTCAGAGAAATCGTCTTCAACATAATTTGAGGGGAACCAGCCAATCTGTAAAGGACAGACAATATATTACACATTGTTATGGTCTTTCTTGATTAAGAAGTTTTATGTCTGTATTTTATTTTTTCCCCTGATTATTACCTTGCCATAAACTTCTCCTTTCCACCATCCTTGATGTCCTTTCTTATTTAGGATCCTGATAACGTCTCCTTCCTTAAGACTTAATTCTGTTCTGTCTCTGGCGCAAAAGTCATAACGGGCTCGAGCAGATCCTAAATACTTCATCCTTTGTCCTGTTTAATTAAAGGGCAACAGCAGTGCATGTTGATGTAATGAAGACATAAATGAGAAATATATAATCCCCCATAATTCCAAACTATTTGGTTTACACTACTTAACTCATAATCCAATCATTATAGCATTATCTTAGTCCAGTTGCAATAGAAATATAATTGTGGGTTGGTCACTTTTCCTCATGTTTGTCGTAATGTGTGTAAGTGCGGGGGACAGTATAGTAGCTAATTTACCAATTTCATCAACCCCTTCCCAACATGTGATGTAATAGTAGGTCAAACGTTGGGTGCATGGAGAGGGCTTGTGGGCTGAGCCCTCTCCATAGCCAGTAAGTCTTTGCTGCATATTGCTAGCACCAATCACGTGTGTCAACCTGTCTAGCGAAGATCGTTGCTCCCTGTGACATCATTGGGGGGCGGTGATGGGTCGCCATAACATCCTCGGGTCTTTCAAAGACTGGAGGCTGTCTCGTTTAAACCCATTGATTGCAATGTGCAATTAGCACATTGTAATGAATGAGGAGGAAAATCTCCATGTAAAAAAAAATTATATTAAAAACCTAAAAATTCAATACACCCCCTTTCCCTAGAACTGTTATAAATATAAACAGTAAAAATCATAAACACATTAGGTATCGCCGCATCCAAAAATGCCTGACATATCAAAATATATATAACAGTTTTCACTGTTTAACCCTGTAATGGAAAATAGCATTTTTTTGCCATTTTGAAATATGTAAAAAAATTCAATAAAAAGTTATCAAAAGGTTGTACAGTCCTAAAATTGGTAGCATTGAAAACATCATCAAAAGTTGCAAAAAATAACACCACCCACAGCTCCTACACTGAAGTATGAAAAAGTTATTAGTGTCAGAATAAAAAAAATATTTTTTTGTATAGGAGGTTTTAATTCTTGTAAATCTATGAAAAAATTATAAGACCTATACAAATTTTGTATCCCCGTGATCGTACCAACCCAAAGAATAAAGTAGACATGTCATTTGGGGCGCTCAGTGAAAGCCATAAAATCCAAGCCCACAAGAAAGCGGAGCAAATGCGTTTTTTCACCAATTTCACTGCATTTGGATTTTTTGTTCCCGCTTCCCAGTACATGGCATGGAATATTAAATACCATCACTATGAAGTGCAATTTGTTACGCAGAAAACAAGCCATCACACAGCTCTGTACATGGAAAAATTAAAAAGTTATAGATTTTTGATGGTGAGGAGTGAAAAATGAAAATGCAAAAACGAAAAAGGGCCTTGGTGGAAAGGGGTTAAAGTAAAACACTTGGTTCAGGTCACGTCCATGACCAATCTATCTTCCAGGACCTTATTATAGTATTCATAAATACAAGCTTAACTCTTTCAGTACTAAGCCATTTTAGGGCTTCAGGACCTAGCCTGATATTTATCATGTCTGCCTTATTATCTAATCACTATAAGTTATTTTAAAAAGTATTTTTCTCTGTAAATAGAACGTCCATGCTCTTCAGCCTTAAAGATTCTTCACAAGCAGCAGCGCAGCACAATGTAAGTGATCGCTGCTCAAAACCCCTGAAGAGCAGTGGATGATGCGATTAAGTGATTTTGAGAGGCCTAAATAATAGTAAGGCCCTGTAAATTACCCCATTATAGAATCCACATTGCATTGTCACATTCTACAGGTCGTAAATTTTTTTTTTTGTGATTTGGTCATATAGAGGCTTATTTCTTGCAAGTTGAGATCCATTTTTGAGATACAACATTTACGGGGATTCAATAGCTAATTGATGAGATTTTATTAACTCATTCTTGCTGAGGGTTAAAAAAAAGTCATAAATTCTGGTTCAGGGTTTTTAGCTAATAAAAATTTCTTTATTCAATGGGTCACCACAGTTATGGCGATACCTCACTTATATAGCTTTTTATGGTTGACTTGTTTTGTAGAAAATAAAACTCTTTTGGTGAGAAATTTGATTGTTTTTGCATCGCCATGTTCTAAGTGGCATAACATTAAAAAAAATTTCTTTACGGAGCTGTTTTAGGTCTTGTACTTTACATTGGTATGATTTTGGGGTAATTGTTACTGTTCAGTTTTTAGCCTGTTTCTCTGAAGTCGGATGTGAAAATATCATAATTTTTAATTTTTTTCCCCTTTCATTTTTACTGCGTTCAACGTACAGGTTCAGTTACAGTTTTATTTTATTGTACAGGTTGTTACGGATGTGGTGATACAATTTACAGTGTTTTTGTGGTGATTTAAAGGGGTATTCCAAGAATCAGCATAATTCATATACAAATGGGTCCTTTAAATATAAGCTAATGTGTAATTAGTTATTTAAAATTCTGCTCCCCTTAGCAGAAAAATGCTGTGGACATACACAGTAAGGTACAATAAAAATACTACTGGCCCTTTAATCAGTTCGTTGATTTCCTTCACGTGGAGCAGACAAAGGATAGAATATGGCTGCTGGTCACATGTCCATATCACATGTCCTGCACCTGCCTGGGCAGGGTCATGTGATCACCACTAGGTTTGGCTGTAGTCGGTTGGTTGCAGTGCATCCAGTATGGCCAGTGGTTTGGTGATGGCAGTTACACATCATTACTATGGTAACAGAGCAAGAAAACCTGTTAGATCATCACTGGGAGCAAAACATAAGGCTTAGGAGGAGTTACTGAGAACTAAAAGATCATGGAACTTGTAGTTTCCAGTGTCAGCCATCTTGGTGATAACTCTGCATACTTTAGAGAGGCCATAAAATTTTGTGAATCATAAAATCAAACTATTTAAGCTCCATTTTGTGACTAATGATATTGAGTTTTATTACATTCATTTATTTATAGCATCATTAATATTTGTATCAGACGTTCATATTTCCGGAATACCCTTTAAACTTTTTTGTTATATGTGATTTTACATAGGATGTGGGCTTTAGGGGACTATTATTCTTTTTTCAATAATTTTTTTGTATTTGCACCTTTTTTTGGACCCCAGGGCTGCCATGGATACAGTCGGGACCTCCGTGTCTGGCACGGAGAGTGCTGATCGGCCAGGTGAATATCTGTTACTGCCGACAAAGGCGCGGTCACCGCGAATGCGTGGTCTATAGAGTTAAACAGCCAGGATCATGACTATTGCGATCCTAGCTGTTACTGCAGAAGCCTGGCTTTCAGATACAGCCCAGCTCCCGCAACGATCGGGCTCAGAACATGAGTGATCACCATGACGTAATTGTACATCAAGGTATGGGAACAACCTGCATCCTATGACATACAATGATCCTATGATTATGTCAAGGTGTGAGAATCCTGGAAGGTAGATAGGTCATGGAAAGTTAGAATCATATAACCCTCCATCTCTGTCAATTTTATGGACAGGAATGTATGGCTGATGAGGGATAAGACATTTCTGAACCAGGGATTTCACTTTACATTTGAAGAAAGTGGGTAAAAAATGCATTAGATATATATATCCTGCCCCCTTACATTTAAAAATACATGAAGCAAAGGGGGTCTTAAAGAATCCTGCCATTAAAGCATAAGTATCAAATAAAGTGACTTTCTGTCATATACATCTACATGGCATATATATCTACATGGCAGCATGTCAGCTTTTTGAACTACTTAATAATTTTCTTTCCCCTACATCATTAGGAATGTGCAAACATCCAGGCAGTGGTCAAAATTATAGGTGGGTCAACTCTATTTCATGTTAATGTTTGTTTTTGTACATTTTACATGGGCTGCTGTACGTCATAATATTTTTGGTATGGTCTGTTATCAATCATTGGTAAATGGCCATGTATACATATCCACTATACATTGATATAAATAAGATTTACATGATGTGTCATTGAGGACGAGTGACCCTTTCTACATTAATGCTGATCTTATCTACAGGATTATGGAGAATGATAGCTTTAAGTCTATCTTGCAGTATACAACATCCGATCTCACATGGAAAATTATTAATAAGATCATAACATACTATCTTCATTTTTACCCATCCTGAGATTTTCTTTCTTCTCTGGTTCCTTGAATGGAAACTCTAGAGTTGTATCCAAAAGCTTGAAGCAATCTTTTAAAGAATTCTGTTGGTAAAAACCAACTAATTCCTAGTAAAAATGGTAATATGTTATTTCACAAAACCCTGGTATAGATAAAGTATAAAACCTGCTCATGAGGGGGCGGTCCGAGGCGCTGTCTCTTCCCCAGACCACCCCGCCCGCTCCACAAGCAGCAGTCACCGCCCCTAACCAGCCCCAACCCCACCCCCTCTTGAATACATTGGCAGCCACAGCCAGCCTATGGGGCAAGCGGGGCGGTCCGGGGAAGAGGCAGTGCCTCGGACTGCCCCCTCATGAATACATCGGACCGCTTTGCGTTAACGATATCCTTCTAATACTGCGGCGTTTGTTTAATTTACTAAAGTAAGCAGCTCCTAGTGCCGAAATTTTGGGTGACAGGTCCTCCTTAATGTTAAATTATGGTAATATATAATGCAAGTGTTTTACTTCAGGGAAAATATTTAGGTTTGATAACATATAACACTACTATAGACTATGACCACTTGTGTAACATTATAACAGTATATTATAATCTTTCTATGCCCCAACCTACATTATTACATCATTTTGCCTCCATTCCAATAGATCATTAATCTTTCTGATTTATAAATAACCTTCAGAACTTACTGTTATGTCCTATGAATTGAAAGATAATAGTGGACTCCTGCCTAATATAACCTTTATTATCACAGCAGTAATGTATCAATGGTGATTAAGCCAATGTTTATATTTTCTGCATGATGTAGCTAAATACATGTGTAACATTGTGGGAAAATTGTACTTACAGGAAGTGCTTTAAATCCTTTTTTTTCTGTGAGCCTCCAGATTCCTTCATGAACCGTAACTTTCATATGTTTGATTTCCTGATTAAACCTACAAATTTAGAAATACCACTAAAAGACTCACCACAACAAATATAAAGTCTTGAGTACAAGCAATAGAAAGCATGATTTGTATAAAATTGCTACTATGTTTAATAGAAACATTACTTTAGACTAATTGCAAATTCTCCAGAATCCTTAACTCTCTGCCTGACCAAGAAAGTGCCATCAGATCGATTAGTCAATAAGACCTCGGCTTCTTTTCTTTCCATTGGACCAGCATACCTTAACAGAGAGAAAGATAAATCAGGATTAATATGTTATTATTTATGATCAAATAAATAGGTCTGAATTTCACCCTGCAATAAGATTACCTGTAATAGGTATACCTATTATACTTTGAGATTGGGGTTGGATTATGCGGAGGGCTCCCAGGGCGTAAACCCCAGAGCCTACACCACTTTGCTCCTTTGGGGGGTCTATAGGACATGCAAGTGATTCTGGCAGTGAGGTATATTACATACCTCCGAGGCGCAGCCTTTTTAGCACGTAGAACCGCAATACTGGCACTGCGCTACTGTATCTTAATTAGGCCGCACAGCAGAGGTATGATTTATACTTCACTGTCAGCATGAAGATGTGGAGGATTTGGTTATTTTTTTATGTTGCATTGGAGCAATTAACTAAGAGGTGGGAAGGACACTGCCTAACAGATTACTAAGAGGGGGCCCTTCCTAATGTATTGCTGACTAATGAGCAAAAAAAACCCCAAAGTTTGTCACAGCATCCAAATTTGCCCAATCTCAGCCTGCTTACAGCCTGCTTACTCAGCCTGGTCTGGGTGAGATCATGTTAATATATGAAATAGGTTGGAATGAGCAAAACTTGCAAGATTGGATTTGTGTTCAAATCTAAATTGTTGGACTCCAATCAAGCAATTTACAGAGAATAGAGGTAGTGGCTGGTTGTAGAGATACCAGTGTGGAAAGGCTGCTGCTGAGTATGCCTAGATTCAGCACAGCCCAAATAGTGATGATTGTCACTATGGAAATGCAGTTTTCACCTGTAACTGGGGTTACAGAGCAAATCCAGTTACAGTCTAAAAGTTAAAGGACATCTTCCACCAGGATGAAGGATTGTAAACCAAGCACTGACATACTGGTGTGTGCCCCCTCTGGTAGGATCTGCTCTTCTTGTAGCTCCTTATGCCCTTGTTTATAAGAAATAAAGGTTTTATAAATTATACAAATGAGGCTGAGGGGCACCAAGTTCCATTGACATCTATGGAGCCCAGAGCCCTTAAGGTTCATTTGCATCATTTTCAAAACCTTTTTGTTTTAAAAATAGGGTCCTAAGAAGCTAAAAGAAGAGCAGATCCTGTCAGAGGGGACACACACCAGTATTTAAGTGTGCTTAGTTTACAATCCTTCATCCTGGTGGTAGATGTCCTTTAAAGGAAATTTACCATCGAGAATCTTCTGTCTGAAGTAGTTCCCGATGGAACAGCATCTGCACTTCATTTTTATAGGAAAGTCTAGTTCAACCTTTTCTTTAGTAATGTTAATCATTCTTTATGCAAATTGCTTGCAGCGGCTACTGGGGTTGTGGAGTGGCCACAAACCGCTCTGGGGAGAAAGGCTTCACCACGACATAACCGCCTATCCCCTTGTTGCGTCTTTCTCTCAGCGCATCTCCAACAACAGGCGAGAACTGCCTAAGTGCAATAGAGCCTTTTTTGGTGCCGGAGACATGCTGAGAAGAGTAGTCAACAAGGCTGAATCGGAGACAAATGGAGTAATGAACTAGGGGGGAATCTTCAGAAAGTAGATCCCCAATAGTAGATTTCCTTTAAATGTAAAAAAAAATATTTTAAAAAATCTTCCCAAAATTCTATTCTCATCTTAGTGGGACATTAAGTAAAATATGTTTAAAAAAAGAATAAAAACCCCAAAAATGTGTTTGCTCCAACAGTCACTAACATCACCCTATAAGACAACCAGTTACTCTAAAACAGACATTTTCGACATAAAGTACTATGGCTGACTATGTTATATTTTTTTAAAAAAGCTAAAATGTACACAAAAATTTTTTTTTACTATTTCATCAGCTTCTAAGTCTTACATTTTGTTTAAAACTAAAAATTATGACCAAAAAGAATATAAAATAAAAACCCTGAGAAAAATCAGGATGCATAATAATGGAGAATACTGTACTGAATGATTTTATCTGGTGGAACCAAGGTAAACCCTAACTGTGGAGCCTGTATTGTGCTCCAAAAAGTACTGTATATAAAAATGCTTTTATATTATAAAGTCAGAGTCTATTTTATTCTTAAAGGGCACCTACCACCACAAATCTACCTATTAAGGTAGATCGGGTGGTAGGTGAATCAATGGGACGTGAGGATAGCCCTTTTAAGGGCTAATCCTCACGTCCCCGCACTGTTTTATAAACTTATATTACTTATATATGTTAATTTACTTATGCGGCTACCGGGGCGTGGAGTAGCCGCATCTGAGGTTACACGAGGCGGCTACTCCACGCCCCGGTAGCCACATTACCCCTCCTACTCACCATGTTCGGCGCGCAGCTGCTCGTAGCTGCGCGCCCTCGTCCGCCGATCCTGCCGTCTGCGCATGCGCAGAACAGCAGGCCCGCGCCTGCGCGGTCACTGCTCTGAAGCCGGGGCTGCGCAGGCGCGGGCCTGCTGTTCTGCGCATGCGCAGACGGCAGGATCGGCGGACGAGGGCGCGCAGCTACGAGCCGAACATGGTGAGTAGGAGGGGTAATGTGGCTACCGGGGCGTGGAGTAGCCGCCTCGTGTAACCTCAGATGCGGCTACTCCACGCCCCGGTAGCCGCATAAGTAAATTAACATATATAAGTAATAAAAGTTTATAAAACAGTGCGGGGACGTGAGGATTAGCCCTTAAAAGGGCTATCCTCACGTCCCATTGATTCACCTACCACCCGATCTACCTTTATAGGTAGATTTGTGGTGGTAGGTTTCCTTTAAATTGGTTAGAAAATGGTTAAATGTTTGCAATGATTATGCACTTACCAAATAAAAGATGAGAAATCGTCTATTGGTTTCTATAGGAAATAATAAATAATTAAACACAAAACCAAGACAAACTTGTTTTTCAGCTTAATAAAAATAGCTTGCTATAGTGCAGGAGAAGGGAAGATTTATATTTAGTTTTGTTTGGAACTATTTAGTATTACATGTAATATTTCCAATGCCATCTCTCCTCTTTCTAGAGAAAGTAATCACACAATTGAGGAACACTATAAAATAACTTTTTCTAGCAATTCATAAACTTTAGTGTAACACAAATACACAAAATCATGGGTTCTGATCAAGATCTACCATCAATGTCCCACAGACAAAGAGTGTACAGGTGTGAAAAGTTTTCACCCTTAATCAGGGCTCCTCATTGGTATATACAAAAAGGTATTTTGAGAAAAATCATTTATATTAAGAGTGGTGACTAAATAACAAAACACTTGGGACATGATCATTTGGCAAATTAAAGGTCCTTATAAAATGTCACTCAAAATGATGGTATAAAATATGGCCACCATTGCTGATAAATCTATCTACAGAGAGGTTATGTGGTAAAAACAAGAAATATAGGACTTACAGAATCCCTACACAAATAATAATGTGTAATTAAGTGGAAAACCAATCATCCTGTAAGCAGCTTAAATGTATGTCCAGGCAGTGGCATGTCTCCAATGAAGTCAGACCACGCTATGGGACCATACAGAAAGAAATGCACTGGTAGGAAAGCCAGATCTACTCCATTTCCACTAATAATATATCTAAATAAAGGCCCATAGCTGGGCATATTGGATGGATGGTGTCTGCTCTTACTGAACTTAGTAGAGTCTCGCTGGCATTATGTTGGATAGAAGATACAGAAATACTATTATTTTTCCTGGTGACAACTAAGGCTTTGGCTGACACAGTGTTTTACAGCAATTACACATAGGCAGTATATAGAAGCACATAACACATTACATTTTCACTTACATATATATAAGGTTTCACCAGGCTGCAAGGGAAGAAGCCAATTTCATTTGTAGATGTATTTCGGCCCTAATAGAGAGATAAACATGCCAGTTGTCACATGCCATCAACAGATGAACAATCTTAGAAAACCCTACATTTTCTCATAATGCAATTGTTTCCAAAATGTCTACCGCTGTATGGAGTTGAGTCCTCTTCATAAAAGGTGGGTTATTCCCCCTATTTCTAAGAGATGCCCATATGGATGACATGATGCGTTCCCTTTAGTGGGACATGACACATTCTTTCTATGTGAAGCACAGAAAGTTCTCAAAACACCAGAAATGTCCTAGAGACCAGAGTATGCAGGAGATTTTCTAGCTGTTTTTGTGGCATTTCTGGGAGAGTGGGAGAGTATGGATGCATTACACAGAACTCATCTAAGCAGAGAGGGGTCAACTGCAATATTATTTGCAGAATTTCAAATACTAGAAAATTGAATGATATCCAATACATCCAGATGACTCCTTAACTGTAGAATGGAACATATGGAGAACACTTACCTCCCACCAGTTCTGCTCAGCTTCTGCTTTCGTCAGTTCTATGACATCACCCCTTTGCATTTGTAGTGGTGGACCAAAAGCAATAGGTGGTGGAGGAATGCCCACATAGTTGTGACAAGTCTCCATCTTTGTAAGACCTGACATAGAAAATGCAGACACACACGTCATAGCTCAAGCATAGATTTCTAAGTAGAATTTAGATTGATTGATCTACATTTGCTATGTATTAATTGGAAGTTGCAGTTAAGTATTAAAGAAAACCTACCATGAGGAATCTACTATTAGAAGTATATCTGATGGTAGATTCCTCCTGCCTGCCTCTGCCCTAATCTGTAATTTAATAATCTTGGAACCTATTCTAACTTTCTAGAAGGGGCCTCTGGCTTCTCAGGGCCCACACCTGCCCATACCTGGGCCCTATATTAAGATCATCGTGGGTTCATGTTAAAAAAGAAACTCTACTGGACTCCACGTATCACTATGATGTGTCCGGGTCGTGTCCAGACGTCATAGTGTTGCACGTGGGCCGGAAGAGGAGAAGACGGGGCGAAGGGAAGAGAAGCTGAAGGCGAGTAAAGCGTTTTTTTTCAAGGGGCTCTTACGTGGTCATTTCAGTTAAAGTAGGGGAGGGGTCTGCTGCGGCCATTTCATTACAGAGGCATATGCCGTGGCCATTTCATTACAGGGGGCATCTTCTGCAGACATTTCGTTAAAGGGACTTAAACTGCGGCCATTTCATTAAAGAAGGGCATCTGCTGTGGCCATTTCATTACAGGGACCTCAGCTGCGGCCATTTCAATAAAGAAGGGCATGTGCTGTGGAAATTTCATTTAAGGGGAGGCTGTTTCTGCTGTCGCCATTTCATTGAAGGGGGAATCTGCTGTGGCCATTTCATTAAAGGGAGCATCTGCTGTGGACATTTCATTAAAGGGGGACATCTGCTGTGGACATTTCATTTATGGGGAGCTGTCTCTGCTGTGGGCATTTTATTAAAGGGGGCATCTGCTGTGGACATTTCTGTTAAGGGGGCTCTGCTGTAAACATTTCTGTAAAGGGGGCTCTGCTGTAGACATTTCTGTAAAAGGGGGCTCTGCTGTGTACATTTCATTAAAGGGGGCCAGTATGGGCTGCGGTGGTGACACTTGGGACGCTTAATCCGCCACCTTAGCTCCCAGTGCCCGGCCAGGATAGTGAACACCCTAGAAGTTTATGCTAAGTTTAAGTTAATTTACATGTTACTAAAATAAAGTTAGGTTTTTAACAAATTAGGTTAGGATCCAGGATTATTAAATTACAGATTAGGGTAGAGGCAGGCAGGAGGAATCTACAATCAGATCTACTTGTGATATTAGAATCCTTATGGTAGGTTTCCTTTAAATAAATTTTGATTCTTTGGACATACCTGTCTCTCCCCTTTTATTTGGTGTCCCTCGACCCGGTTTCTGCTGCAAAGGACATTATCAGTTATGAGCACATAAGTGTTTGGTTTCGTTAATACTATATTCTATTCATAGTACTGTACACATACAGTTCCTCCATCCTCATCCACTCACAATTTCCAATTCTTATCACAGTCATATCAGATGAGTTACCCCATAATAATTTACTGTATAGACTTAGGATAACAAATGCAAAGTGTCAAGCATAAAAAAACTTAGACTTAGGATAGCCACTAGGATTATTTATCTCTTGACTACAGAGCTATTACTATTCAATATTTTGCCTCAGCCAACTTGTAATTGTACCTTCTAAATATCTTGCTATCATAAAACTAATATCACACATGATATGATACCTATTTTTCATTAGAATAAAATAATACATCTGAACATATAGTTTTGGACTGCATGGAGAATTTGGTTGTGGCTCCTAAAGCACAACCAAAGATTGCATTGCCACTTTGTAACTTCTTCACCATTTTAATCAATGGGGGACATGTATATTTATTTCTACTAGTATTTTTTCTTGAATTTTTGTGACTTTTCACTGCCACTTTTGCTGTCATTTTTCAAGATGTTTTGTGTGACTTTAAAGATTTCTGTGTGACTTTCCACTTATGTATCAATTTTTTTTGCAATTTTTAAAAACTTTTTAGACAGATGAAGGGTTTTTTTTTCAGGGGCACACAAGACGTTAACACATGCATTTTTAAACACATCACAACAGTTGAGAAAAGGATAGTTACCTAATTACATTGCTGTCAACATTGTATTTACAACATGCATACAATATTAACACATACATTAACAGTGTGTTTTTTTAACAATATGTTAAAGTGGGTGTTAACATCTTGTTAACTAATTCATTTTATAAACGCAATGTTGATAGCAATGTAATTTGGCAAAACTCCTCTTGTCAGCCGTTGTGATGCGTTTGAAAACACATGCATTACTGCCACATTTGACCGCAGCCTAAATGTCACCATGTTATTGTTGTTGTACTAGAGTGATTAAAAATGCAAGTCACAGCCTCAAATCCAAACTTTACAGTAGTTCCCACTCTTGTATATAACCTCCCTCACTCACATGGCTTGTGTCCGTGTGGATTTGAGACAATTTTGTTGTGACTACAGGTTACATTGTGAGGGAGTTTTGTGGTCCTACAGCCAAGGGCACTGTGTAGCCCTAACCATAAAGAATCTAGTAATGGTAACTTCCAAACTTATGCTCTATCATGTTGTGATTTTAGAAATAAAAACATGACTTGCTAAGTGAGGATTGTAGAAAACCCAGAAGCAACCTAAATTTGACAATATGTTTATACTTGTCTAAAAAGGTGAGCAGAGCAGAAAGGTTTGAGTGGCTGCTCGTTGTCCAAGTTTCCATTTTCTATAACCGCTTCACACAATGTGCATAAGATTGATTGCCTTTTACAGTATATTCTATTGTGTATAGGTACCTTTTTCAGAGTAGATCCAGCAGCATCTAAAGGAAAGATTCATAGCATTATCATGAATAAGGCATATTGTAAAAAGATTATCAAACCATTCAAAAAGATTTCATTACTAAGAGTACCATTGATGGAACACGGCTCAAACAGGGCATTCCTGTCACTGATAAAGGTCAATGAGCCTATATCAGATTCTATGGATAAATTTGGTGGGCAGATCCGGGAACAAGATGAGTGGGAGAGGGAGTCTACTCCTATTCCCACATTTCAGTTCCCGTTTATTTATTTATTTTGTTAGTTAAACGTCTTATTGTATGGTTTCCATGTTGGCTATGTACTAATATAATTATTGTATGTTATTTTTTAAGCTTTTTGAAAATTAATATAATCAGTGAAATATATTGGTAAAACTACCAGTGAAATGCTCAGCAAATAGTGACAGGCAGCTAAGGGACTCATTGAAGGATGCTGTAAGAACAGCAGCAAGGATCTTTAGATACACACTTTACATCTTGTGCCGAGTGCTCCCCCAAACAAAGGAAGCTATATTGTATAATGATAACTTCTTCAACTACCATCTAGACTTTCAAAATTTAAGTTGTTTTTCCTGTTTATAATTTTTATAGCTTCTAAATGGCAAACTTACCTTGTCTCCCACAGCATGGCACTCTTCCTAGGCATTCCTTATGAGCTGGAGCTCGACAGTTTACACATCTGTACCCTTGAAAGAACATGCCCCTACGGTGCCAAAAATGCATATACAAGATTAAATATGTCAATAACAAATTGTTTTCATATGAAACTATTCACACGAGACTTACCTGAGCAGCATTTGACAGGCTTTGCATGTTGTTGTATCCTCAAATGAATACATTTGAAAATCATGTCCATTGGCATGAGCGTCTTCTGGATAAATATTGGACCTATAAACCAGTAATGCAAGTTTTCAATTTCAAAGTATCAGCTAGTATTAAGGAAACATGTTCACAAAATATATATGTTGTGTTTATTATGCAGTGCTGGTAGGCCATACAACCAAGAACCTGTATGACAACTAGTGCAACAAAACATTTTCAAAGCACAACAATAAAATCTTATCTGTTTAATATAGAAATTTCTATTTCAGTCACTCACAAAGCCATTTCAAATTGTTCCATCCACTTTTTCTTCAACTCCCGAGTCTTGAAAAAAAGCTCATATCCCTGAGATCCTCGAGCATCAATCAGAAAAAACATGTGTGACCACTAAAAGATAAATTGATAAGATAGATTATGGATGGCTGAATGGAATAACTCTTGGGTTCAGACAGCCTATTTTCACATTGTATTACTGCTAAGGGCTGCAAATCACGAGATACATTTTTTAAATGGGATATTGAGGAGTACATATCGCATTCTGAAATGTAATCTAAGTTTGACCTCCACAATAAAGTGGTGGCCATGAACCTACTTTTTATTAAATGTTTATTTGAATTTTCCAAATATATGAAGAAACAATGGTAATTACGCAATAAAAATTAAGGGTCAAACAAGGGCAGGAGTTCATACTGCTAAACAATAGGCAGGGGGGGTAGATGAAGAAGGGGGGTCAGATGGGGGAGGGAGAGCACAGACCCCATTATCCCAGAGTATTGAATACCATCAGTAGGTGAGGTGTTCATAAATAATTGCACTCATGAAAAGGCAATGGGTGGTTCTTGGGCAATTTGATGTTCAAAGTACCATGTGGTATATTGGAAGCATGTTGTTGTTTTGTTTTAATTTTTGGGGGAAGAATATTGATGAATGGTTCCCAGAGAATAAAGAATTTCTTGACTTTTCTTTCTTTGTGTAGTGCCACCTGTATCCAGTCCATCCTAAATAAGGATAAGGCAGTTGTGCATTACTCAGGAAGTGAGGGGGAGTAGACAGTTGTAACAGTCTGTAAAGCCAGATCACAGAGGAGTTAGGGTAACCCCTCACATTTTAGCACAATTGTAAAAGTGAATTTTAACCCCTTAGCGCTCCGTGGCGGATATATCCGCCACGGAGCGCAGTGACTTAGCGCAAAAATGATAGATTTTTCCCCACATTAGGTATTTATTAAAATGTAAGAAAATATATTCAAGTCTGATATCCCAGACACAGTAACATATATTGACTGCAGGAGGTGGGGTTGCCTGACTGTAGGGGGCGGGGTTGCCTGACTGCATTGTACAGAAGAATAAAAGATAATTCTTGTTGCAACCTAGAAATATGCCAAATATGATTTTTTACATTTCTTTAATTTGAATGCAGGCAAGCTGCAAATATGCAAGGTAAAAAATATTGTGACTGTGACATCACTGGAGTGTGAAGGAGCATTACTAACTTCAGTGCTACAATTGCATTATAGCAGCTGAGCAGTGAAGGTTTAAGGTGTCAGACAACCACAAATCTATTAATACTATTATTTATAAAGCACAATTAATTCCATGACCTTATACATTTAAATATGGATTTACATATCATACAACAAATGTTTTTTTTTCCCATAACCTGTGATATTTTCACTCTCCAGAAAGTCATCCAGGCCTCTCTCTTGTACACTTACATACAGTCCACCTACTGGCGTAACTAGGAGAGGCAGGGCCCCATAGCAGACTTCTGCCGCCTTAAAAATATAAATATATTACATTTCTATATACATAAACATACAGTTCATCACTCATACATACATATTTATACACTGTTACACACATATAGGGCATATACACATCACATATAACGTACTGTATTTATACACACCATACACCATATACACATACAGCATATACACATCACAGATACACACACATAAACAATCTAAATACCCCAATGTGCAGCATAATATGTATATAATGGTGCACATTCTTCATTCTTTAGTGTCAGGTCGGATGACGGGGCCCCCTGACACTATGGGCCCCAGAGCGGCTGCTATGGCTGCTACCGCTGTAGTTACGCCCCTGAGTCCACCATAACAACCTCCTGCGGCAGAGAGTTCCATAGTCTCACTGCTCTTACAGTAAAGAACCTTTGTGTATGGCGATGAAAGAATTGCCTCTCCTCTAGGCGTAGAGGATGCCCCCTTGTCCTGGTCAGAGGGCTAGGTATAAAAAGATCTGTGGAGAGATCCTTGTACTGCCTGCTCAGGTACTTGTACAATTTAATAAGGTCTCTCCTAAGCTGTCTTTTCTCTAAATTGAATTAACCCAAATTTTGTAATCTGTCATTGTGTTCTAGTCCCCCCATTCCCCTAATAATCTTGGTTGCTCTCCTCTGCACCCGTTCTAATTCTACTATGTCCTTTTTATACACTGGTGCCCAAAACTGTACACAATATTCCATGTGTGGTCTGACCAGTGATTTGTACAAGGGTAAAACTATGTCCTCATCATGAGAATCTATTCCTCTCTTGATACATCCCATAATTTTATTTGCTTTTGCATATCAGCAGCTGCCTGGCTCTGGTCACTAAAATTAAGTTTACCATCCACCAATACCCCCAAGTCTTTTTCAGCTACAGTTTTACCAAGTAATTGAGTGGTTAGAACATAAGTGTACTTTTTGCATAACTTTACATTTATCTGCATTAAACCTCATCAGCTATTTCTCCACCCATTCCCCCAGCTTCAACAAATCCCTTTGTAATGCTATACGGTCAGCCTCAGCATCAATTAGTTTACACAGCTGAGTATCGTCTGCAAATATTGAAACTTGACTATGTTAACACTACATAGAATAGCACAAAATGCAAACCTAGACTAAAGGAGCACAACACAAGGAGGGCTCTGCCTGTGAGGGCTTACAATATAGAGTATATGAGAGTATAGAATGAAACACTAGTTGTGGGAAATTCTAAATAGATGGTTTTTCAGCTAATGTGTAAATGTTTGGGGAATGGGGACAGTCTGATCTATCCTAATGATTGGTGATCAGTAAGAAAATCCTGGAGAACCCCTTTAACAGTATGGATCCACATGACCAGATGTATAGGCCATGTTAAAATATTTTCAAATTATGTTCAACAGATCCTATTGGCTACAATGGGGTTTATTGGGAGTCCGTTATTTTGCCATATAATAAAGTCCTGCATACAGCACTTGTTTCTGTGATTTTTGATGATATCTGTAATTGAGGCTCCTAAAAGAAACTAATGTGTAGATATGAATGTATCCCAAAATAACATGGCGTTGTAAGTTTATGATTTTTTTTTTTTAAGCTGAAAAAGATCTCAAGGCTTTTACTGTTTTCGCTTAAGGTGGCTCCAAATGCCTTTTAACCCCTTAAGGACCAGGCCCTTTTTCGTTTTTGCGTTTTTATTTTTCACTCCCCACCTTCAAAAATCTATAACTTTTTTATTTTTCCATGTACAGAGCTGTGTGATGGCTTATTTTCTGCGTAACAAATTGCACTTCGTAGTGATGGTATTAAATATTCCATGCCGTGCACTGGGAAGCGGGAAAAAAATTCTAAATGCAGTGAAAATGATGAAAAAACACATTTGCGCCATTTCTTGTGGGCTTGGTTTTTACAGCTTTCACTGTGCACCCCAAATGACATGTCTATTTCATTCATTGGGTCAATACGATCACGGGGATACCAAATTTGTATAGGTTTTATAATGTTTTCATACATTTACAAAAATTAAAACCTCCTGTACAGAAAAAAAATTCTTCATTTTGCCGTGTTCTTGCGCTAATAACTTTTTCATACTTTGGTGTATGGAGCTGTGGGTGGTGTCATTTTTTGCGACTTCTGATGACGTTTTCAATGCTTCTATTTTTAGGACTGTTCGACATTTTGATCACTTTTTATAGAATTTTTTCTATTTTTCAAAATGGCAAAAAAATGGCATTTGCGACTTCGGGCGCTATTTTCCGCTACGGGGTTTAACGCAGTGAAAAGCGGTTATTATATTTTGATAGATCGGGCATTTTCGGACACGGCGATACCTATTGTGTTTATGATTTTTACTGTTTATTTATATTTATATCAGTTCTAGGGAAAGGGGGGTGATTTGAATTTTTATGTTTTTTTAATATAATTTTTTTTTTTTTACTTTTTTTTATTTATTTTTTTTACTATTTTTCAGACTCCCTAGGGTACTTTAACCCTAGGTTGTCTGATTGATCCTACCATATACTGCCATACTACAGTATGGCAGTATATGGGGATTTTGCATACCATCTATTATAATGTGCAGATCGCACATTATAATAGATAGCCTCGATCATGACAGCCTGGGATCTTTGTGTGATCCCAGGCTGTCATGGCAACGGATCGCCGCTCCCCGGTGACGTCACGGGGAGTGACGATCGGAGCCAAGATGGCGGCGCCCACGCGCCGCCGGCTCTTTAATGCCGCCGGCAGCTTTGCCGGCGGCAATCAAAGGGTTAACACGCGCGATCGGTGCAAGCAAATGCCCGGTGAAGCAAATGCCCGGTGAGTATGAAGAGGGCTCAGCCTGTGAGCCCTCTTCATACTCCCCCATGCGCAGTAAGACGTAAGGGTACGTCTTATTGCGCTATGGGGTTAATATCCACATATTATAATATATAACTCTAAAATACCACTATGTATTTATCTTTAGCATCTAGCATCTTTCATTTGATACCTTCTTGTTATCTCGCTCTCCACTAGAATCATCACGGATTTGATAATTGTGAAGTTTTATAAATTCTTTTAAGTCATATGTGTCTCCCTTCCTCTTACAGATAAGCAGCGCCTGGTCCAGAAGGAAAGCATATCTGTAAAACACACAGAGTATATCATGTACAATAAGAAATGAATATAGGTATTACAGTAATTTATGTTAAAGGATTACAAAACCCTTTTTGCAGAGTTTACTATGAGTAAGCTGTTTTAGCTTATTCTGGGTATGATTTAACAATAGTCATTCAACATCTTGTGCATTAGTCAGGGTTACCAACATTGTTTGGTATATATTCGTCCCTGTGTACTGGGATTGAACCATGCTCTACAGTACGTATATTTATTCTTCATGCCTGGCAAATGTACAATATTAATGTATGCTGTACTGCATCCATATTATAAATGGTAGCTGCTGTCTGGATTATTTATTGAACTCTCTCAATTTGTTTGTACTATATATGAATTTGTTTTCAGCAGTTCTTAAACTTCTATATTTTTTATGCAAACAATAACGGGAAGACTGCAGTGTAACACTTACTTTAAACCTGTCACAAGGAATGTCACTTTTAACTAGTGACAGGTTCCAATAGCCTATGCTATGCTAATTTTAAAAAGGTCTTTGTCAGCATTCTGGATCATTTCAGTACTTTATAAAACTTTATTCCATATTACCTAACTCCTTGCCAGCAGTGTGTGGTGACTTTTGGGGGATAGTGGGGTCATCTGCAGCATGAGTTCATATGTCTCAGTCTCATAGATGTATTCTTCTTCTCCACCACACCATCCCCTTTCCCTGCCTGCTCAGTGCACATGACAGGTAGTGGAGAGAGCACTTCCCTCAGGGCTCACTACACACTTCTGGCAGGGAGCCAGTTAATGTTAGCTAAAAATGACATTTCTGGTGACAGGTTCGCTTTAAGCCACTTTTTGAGAAATCTGCCAATGAACCAATGACAAAATAATAGCATGTAGCTTAGGACTTTATTAGACATGACAATGGGAGATGTTAATTTTACCTGTCAAGTTTTGACTTCTTTTCCGCAGTAGTGATTTTCAGCTCCCCATCAGTTTTTGGTCTTCCATACTGAGCAAGAGAGTCATTCTAAAGGAAAAATACATTCATGTTAGGAAATATAAGAATTCATATGCAATTTATAAATACAGTCAGTCCCCTACTTAAGAACGCCTGACTTGCGGATGACCCCTAGTTACAAACTGACCTCCGGATGTTGGGAATTTACTGTACTTTAGCCTTAGGCTACAAGTACAGCTATAACATTTATAACAGTTATCAAAGGTGTCTGTAATGCAGCTTTATTGTTAATCCTGGTTAATCCAAAATTTTTTAAATACAATTGTGACAGAGACCCAAAAATTTTTGGCTGGGGTTACAATTATAAAATATTCAACTTAAGAACAAACCTACAGAACCTAACTTGTATGTAACCCGGGGACAGCCTGTAAATCGTTTTAGTCATTAAATAATATAAGAAATTTTTCTATGATCTGATGTTTTCCAAACCTC
This sequence comes from Engystomops pustulosus, assembly GCF_040894005.1. Lineage (NCBI taxonomy): Eukaryota > Metazoa > Chordata > Amphibia > Anura > Leptodactylidae > Engystomops > Engystomops pustulosus. Next base: position 133,537,309 of record NC_092412.1, read on the forward strand.
TCAATATTTCTAGCAATATAACAATGGATGTTTTCTTTCCAGTCAGCTACATTCTCAGTTCTGCGCATATTTATTCCCAGTTTTCTTGATACAAGACCTACTACGTACACATACAGAAAGTTGGAGGTGTGATATTTAGTACGATTATAGCTATTGTTCTTATTTAAGAAAAATAATATCATCCATTGGATATATTGTTGGTTGCAGTGAAGCACAAATACTTGAGGTTTTGTACAACAAGAGTTGTACAAGACCAGTAAAGCAGCAATTCAGATGCAGAAGCAGCATCTGAATTATATGTACAAGCTATGTCTTGGGTGCGCATCTTATGACCTGAAGCAACACCATCAGATCCCTATAATGCTGTTATTCAGCTCCTAAGGCCTGTGGAGGTGTTGGATCTTGCTGCTTCAACATTGACATTAAAGTGTGTTTATATTATGACAATTGGCCTTATAAAAAGGTTTACAACTCTTCTGTTCTTTAGACCAAGTTATGGCCTGTTTACAAATAGTGATATATGACCTAATATAATATATGACCTAACTTAATAACAACCACCATCTGTCTTCTAAAAGTGTGTCTGCCAAAGATTTTATTATGTCCATCTTTTCTTATCACTTTCTTTTTTTGGTTAATCACATATTGTAGAGTTATAAAGCATACCAGAATAAAAGAAAAAAAAAAGCATACCAGATTTTCAATAGAACACTGGAAATTGGTGATTTGCTTAATTGTCTCATTATCTCTCTTTACTTCATTTATACATTGTGCCAAATCCTGTAAAGCAATAAAATATATATACATTTTATCTATTATTTATATATATGCCGCAGACAGCTCTGTTCTCTCTGGGCTGTCTGAACCAAGTCACTACAGCGTACCTCCCATCCAAATGAATGGAAGCTGATCGGCAGTAATCTAGCCTGAACACTACACAGAGAGTAGAGCAGTACTCTTGGCACCCATGGTTCAGTAATTTCCACAGATGCCGCACAAAGCCAATAATTTCACATTGGCATTTTCACTGATCAATTGTCTGTGGAAAATAATTCTTAAACATCCTATTTTTCTCACTGATGCAGATCACGGAAGGCAATAGAAGTCTATGGGTCTGTAAAAAAAAAAACTGATGAAACATCAATTTTTTTTCACTGATGTGGCTGAAAAACCAGGTGTGATGTTTTCAAAGCAATGTTAAAACTTAATTTTTTTTTTTGCGGACACAGACAAAACATCACATAGATAAAACGGAGACAAAACGCAACAGATGCGCAACTGAACATACAAAAAAAGGGGAAGAGGTAATGTAGATTCCTCATCGTCCTCACCACAATCTCGAGTTACACAGTACAAATGATGAGGATGAGCTAATAAAACTTATCTTTTAATTTCAAGTCTATAAAATACTTATGTAAAAATCACCAACCAAAAGACTTTCAAATATAATTCGGAAAGTACTCATATCCAATGGTCAATTCAAAAACACATTGTACATTTCACCCTAATACACCCTAAAAAGAGGGATCCTAAAAGACCACCCTGAAAGCCTCAACTAGGAGCAACAGCCCGAAACAGCTGCCACCCCGCCTGGGACCTGTCCCTGGGATAAAAAAAATCCATATTAAATCATCTATGGGTGTGGTGAGATACTAGTATAGAAGAGAAGGCCTAGGTCATAAACGGTCCCAACATGACATGTTTCGCCTGAACACAGGCTCATCAGGGGTAATAATAATGACCTAAATTTGTAACCTGCTCAAAACATCCAATGCAAGATAAAATATATACCACTTGGAACAAAATATATATCCATTGGATTCAACCAAGCGGTATGGATATGGGGCCAAGCATGGAATCCAACATGGGGCTTCTATATTTCAGGTCTGGGGAAGAGGAGTAAACCTGAAGTTTAATTACTGCATACTCTGTGTTCCCCCTTGGGTGCTGAAGTCAGTGGACCTCTCAGTTTTACCTTTGTTTGATCCCATTCCACACATTCAGCATACGTTTTACTGGAATGTATCACCTGGGCAGAACATCCTCCTATTAATTCCTGACCAATTGATCATAGTTCAATCTGATCACAATTCTGATCACAGTTCAGAGGACAGACATAAAAAAATATAAAAACTAGGTTAAAGGATCTGGACATATTGCCAGATCGGTCCCCTTGGCCAATGAAAGCCATGGCTAGTTGGTAAGCGCCTCAATTTGCCAGATTGTCTGTTTTACCAGGTCAGGTCAGATCAGGTCCACTCATCTCTATTCCTTAATAAAAATAGATGAGAGAAACAGGTGGAAAGGAAGAAGTTAGAAAGACAGTGAGAGATCATACAAAAAAATCCTAAAACATGTTCGCCATTTTAAGGAAAGGGGTCATAAAGTGTTGGCTAGTACTAGAACAGATACATGGTACTGATTCAGTTATTGATAAACATAGATTGCTTCAAGGTCAAGTGTACTGGACAATGAAACTAGAGATGCTTCATCCTCTTGTGTTATATAAACTGTAACTTTAATATATTCTTATAGAATTGTGTTTCAGTATTGTGGTAGAATTGACTGCTAGTGATAATATTTGTAGATGTTTGTAAGTTATGTTGCAACCATTGAATGTATATTTATACCTTAGAAGTCAGTACGCATGCTTGAAGGAGGAGGAGTAACCTCCAAAATGTTGCAGCCCTGTTGCACTTTTGATATTTAAGCAAAAGAATGCTGTTGCTTTTTGCATACTTTTCACAAATTGCATCAGCATACCATTATTATATACACTGTATTGTACTGGAACTTTTAGATATGACTATTAGTTTTAATGTTCACATATTGATTTTTTTTTTTTTAACAAGGTACTTATATGAGCACTCACCATTTCATAAATGATATCTGACTTGTTCCTATCCCAGCTTCTCTATTTTGTATTGATACTAGGTTTCAGGTACGGCCCAATCAGTATGTATTCATGTGGATATTACATTTATGTTTACAAATGAGCATTCATCATCATAACTTTGTTCATACACTCACCCTCATTGCATCCAGAGCTAGCCTAAGGTTATCTTTCTCTGTTTGTTCTGTTGTGTGTTTCACCAGTTCCTTAGCAGACATAAAAGAAGGGTAAATATAGTCATTTAAGAAAAAGGCATACCGTAATTAAGCACTTTTGTTTGAAAAAATTACCTGTAACAATAGATGATATTTCAAAACCCGTTGCATCGGCACCATCAGAAGATCCCGCAGAGAGAAACGCCCATTATTAGCTCTCTGAGAACATTCCTGTAAACCAGAGTAATTATTGTCAATTACTGAATACTATTACAACATTTTGTCATTACTGGGGTCATCGGTGACATTCACACCATTAGAAGTAATGCAAAACTAATGAGATTCATCAGCATCTTCTAGTCAAAGTGTCAAATACAGTATAATTTATACTCTGTTTTGTGCACGTGTAAAATAACATTTGATAAATTGAAATTTTTGTTCTGTAATTTTCCTGGAACATGGTGAACTTATTTTCACAGCTTTGAGGTCTCCATCTGCTCACTTAAAATTTTTCCTTTTGTTAATTCTCTGATTTTAATAAAAGTCTGATAGGAATCTAAACAACTTCTATCTTCTGTAAAATGGTTACTTGGTTGCTCCAGCCTTAGAAACCTGTCATACTTCTTTTAATGAAAACAAGGAATAGAGGAAGAAGATACTATAGGATGCTTGTAAGGAGAAGACATGGGGCAGTAGGACATAGAGGACGGGATCAAAAGAGCTACAAAATGAATGGGAGAATACACAGGAGGCCTAAGACCATAAAGGAGAAACATAAACATAAAGGAGAAAGGAGAGGATGTGAAAAACATGAAAGAAAGAAAAGACCCATGGAGGATGTAAACTGAGAAGAATATAAAAATAGAATGGGGAACCCAGTGGATTTGGTAAAAAAAAAACCCCAAAGAGAATGATAACAAAAGAATAGAAAATTAAGACAACCGAAATGAATAGAATAAAAAAAACGGACTTCTTACTGTATACTAGGTTGTGGCATATAGTAAGTCCATCAAATAGAACATAGAATTGCAAAATTAGATTAGAAGTTATCCACAGGATAATTGATGGCACATTTTGGCCAAATACGTGTATTGTGTGTGACTGGCTTCAAAAGTACACTGAAAACATGTCACCTAGAGGGTTGCGATTTTATGTCCATAGATAATGTATATAACATTAGCCTTTGTATCCTCTGTTATGTTGTACCCTTTCCATTTATGTATTTTATGGAATAACGCTTTGATATGTGACACAGCACTCACACATATATCACGTGTGGAACTATCAGGGCCGGTCGTCCTGATAGTAGTAACACATTGCATTTACGCATAGGAAACTATTTCTATTACCTGTGTATATTGTGTTAGTGCCTATTAAGTAATATTACGCAAGTTAACGTATATGTAAATACATATTTTGTGTTTTTTAATATCTCTACAATGCATGTGACTGAAGTATGAATAGCACACAACATATTTTGCATAGTGGTCACAATGTAACTTCTCCCTTTGCATAGATTAGAATGTGGCTACAAGGAACAGTGAAAGAATACAAAAGCACATAGTTTATGACCCTTCTCTGCAGAGTAGTGTAGACTTGTACCGTGTTCGCCATAGAGAGAAGAAGAGTGAAGAAATCAGGCAATAGCCTTTTGATACTAGATGAGTATAATTGATGTTGAGCTTTGGAAAATACTAGTTCTCTTCATCAGAAATGATGTTATGCATGAAGCAGAAAATAATTTTTACAATAAAATGGCAATAAACAGAATAAAAACTGTGAGGCATGACAAGAAAAGCTCTGTGTCTTTCTGGCTTGTGGCCTCAAGGTCAGAGGTTGGGGGGCTGGCATGGATATAAAAATCAATTTGCAAGGTGTTAAATCTCTGCATTCATTTACACTCCCATTATATCTTTTTGATGTGTGTTTTGAAATGTTCTGTTAAAACCATAATTTGAAAATGTTCAATAGAGTGGTTTTCTCTGGAGTTTCTCCACGTTCATGTGCTGATGAAGTCTCTGGCCTAATTCTGCCACATAGAAGCCTGTGGTGGGACACTGTTCACACATTATCAGATACACCACTTTGGAAGACCTGCAGGAAAATGCCTCCTTAATCTCATGTAACTGCTGTGATTGTTGTACAGGTACACGGTCACCCATGTGAATGTGCCAACACGTTTTGTAGTAATACAAATGCAAACATTCCCTACAAAGGTGGAATAGTGGCATGTTGGGTACAGATGGAGAAACATAAACTCCTGACAGAACTTGTCACAGAACTTTATGGCTGAACTGGAAGGTACATTCCTATCTACATTCACCACAAAACCGATAAACTACCTTCACTACATTTATTATATTCTGATCATCTGAACAGCAGGTGAGGATGCCCTTCTTCAATTCCATGAGGGTTAGAATAGCTTTCACCCCAAACCAACAGCCATCAGCAGAGACAGCTTACTTGCATACAAAGAGACCCAAACAGGAGGGCCAAGTACCCCTAGTAGTCACCTACTGCCCACAACTGAAGATCCTACATCACACTGCCAAGGAACTCCAACCGATTTTTCATAAAGGTACAAGACTAAGAAATAGCACCACAATCACAGCAGATAAGTAAGATCAGGGCGACATTTTCCAGCAGATCTTCCTTTAAGTAATAATGTGTGAACAGTGTCCAACCACAGGCCTCTGTGTGGAGGAAATGGTTAAAGTGACTTAATCAGCGCATAAACTAGCTCTAATCTGATATTAACAACTGAAGTAAAGATCTCAGAGCGGCTGCACATTCCTCCAGTGAGGACCACACTATGAAAGATTGCATATTACGGTTTTAACTGGACATTTCAGATCACAGAGGAAAAGAAAAGAATATGAATATAAATGAATGCAGAGATTCAACACCTTACAAAGTGGTCTTAATGTCGATGCCAGCTTCATGACCCCCTATCTCTGACCTGGAGGCCACAAACAGATGACAAACAGAGCTCTCTTGTCACACCTCAAGTTTTTAGTTTTTTTTTAACCTGACTTTGTAAATGTATGTAAATTTATAATTAGTTTTTTAATTATTTTTTTTTACTATCCTTTGATGATCACTGCCTTACGTGTATTAAGTGCTGCAAATTTTCTGTTTCATGCATAACATAATGTCTGACAAAGAGAACTAGTATTCTTGAAAACTCAGCATCTAATATACTCATTTGGCCTCAAAAAGGTTTAGCCGGATTTTTTTACTCTTGTCCTTCTCTGCAGACACGGACGGATAGCTGTCTATTAGGAGAAGTAGGGGGGGCTCCCTTTATGAATAAACTTATAAACTATGGAGATTTATCAAGGCTTGGATGCCAGTTTTCTGGCATGCCTTGAAATAATCACAATTCTCAGCCCACTTCACACACAGGTGCATGAAGCAGGCTGGGACATGCCTGTCCCATGCACCAGCTATAACCTGCGCCCGATAAGACGCAAGTTATAGCCAGTGCCTGGCATAGACTTGTCAACCGCCGGCTATATCAGGAATATATCTATTGATATTTCCAGCAGGTACAGGGGGCATGGTTTACCTGATACGATGACACATTTCACCCTATAACTTTTACCTGTAAAATGCTGTCCGCACATCTGTGGCAGGTAAACACTTTTTTATTAACGGAAAACTACCACTATGAATAACAAAAAACAAACTACAGATACTCCCCTGTGTTCCTCTTCATCACGATCTCAGCAGGTGGTCTTCTTTAATGTTAACACCAAGATCAAGTGGAAAAAAGACCAATAATTAACACCCTGAGCACGGGGAAAAGATGTCAGGTGCTCTGGGCTGCTAATAATGCACGCCTCTCACGTGACATCATCGCCCTCTCCCATTATGGGAGAAGGAAGTGCAAGAGGTGTAAATAATTAGCAGCCTGGATCGCTGGACACTGCGTACCTGAAATCCTGCCTGCTTTTTCCAGGTGATCCCAGCCTGTCAACATTAAAGAAGACCACTGCCGAGAACGTGATGAAGAGGAGCACAGCTGAGTATCTGTAGTTTTTTGTTATTCCTAGTAGCAGCTTTCCTTTAACTCTTCTTAGACTGCGCACTGACGTCTGAAGCAGGTCCAAAGACGTCATTGCAGTTTTCTTCTGCTTCTGCACTAGTTTGTGATCGCTTCTCCCTTCTTCACTCCTCACAGCATTGCACTGAATTAGCGCGATGCACAGAGGAAGAGAGTCTGCATTGCCTGTAGGGGTTAATCTGAGCTTATGCCCCAGTTACAGGGGAAAAATGTAAATGTCCCATTTTCCCAAGCCTATAGATATTATACATCAAAACAACCAAAACAAAATAGAAAATTCATTAATAATGTTTATTTTTAGTTTATTTGTAAATTGTAAAAAATATATACTATAAATTACAAAAAAAGTGCCTTTTTTTCCATTTTTAACCCCAAATTAAAAAAAAATTTAAGGTAGCACACACAAAAAAACCCTGCGTCATTGAGGGATTGAGCAACTCATTGTGGTTTTATTAATTTTTCCAACACAAATCATATTTACCGTATGCCCAACAAAATCCAAACTTCCTTCTTATAAAAATAAAATAACAGATGGTCCAATTTTACATCAAAGTGCAACAACTCCCATACCTCTAGCTTCATCCTGAACCCTTCATGTTCCTGGGAAATCTGTTCCAATCTTTTAGAGGCGGATTCCACTTGACTGCAATACATCCCATAGATAAGAAACCTAGTCGAAAAACAGAGTTATAGAAACTTTATTTCAAGTCTTAATGTCTTGAGGGATTGTTGTGTTGTCTCACAAGTAGAATAGTGTATTCTATTATATGTGCTTGTATATTTAAGTAAATGGACACCTGTACTAACAGAACGTGTTGTTACTGTAGAAAAAAAAACACAGTGGCAGGTGATATTCATGTAACGATATTAAAGCAGTGGTGGTTTGGAGATGTAAGTTTGTTGCATCTGAACACATTTAGCCTCTGTGTTTTGTGGTGATCAGTCATAAAATATATGAACTATATAATAAACGTATATGATCAAACAACAAACAGGAAATAGAGGTCCCATGTATCACTGGTCATTATGTGACTTTTAGTGTGCACTTTACATATCACCCTTAACCAGAATATGTGATATATATCTTACTTCTCCTTGTACTGAAGAAACACTTGATACAAGTTCTGGCAGGTCTTTGGTGCAGTGCAGTTCTTGGTATCTAACAAAAAGCTTTGATGGAGTTTTCTCAGATCCTGCAATAAAAGGAACATGGATCTGAACAAAATATAGAAACCTGCCAATATACCAAATACACATAGCACAGTAATGACATTACAGTTTGGATGTAATCCAGGTCCACTTGACAAAAAACATGTTAAACATTTTAATAGCAATATGCATTAGCGGTTATTTACAGGATACTCCAGACACAGCAATGTCCCCAATGAACATCATAAATGATAACTTGCTGATCAGTGACAATGCATTGTAATCCCCCCAAAAGCACCTAATTGCACTTGTGAAATGCTATTTATTTCTATGGCAGAGATAGCTGAGTGTATAGAAAGCGAATGGAGCGGCAGTTTACATGCTCCCCCTGACACTCCATTCATTTGGGATTAAGATGGACCCCCATTCTTATTATTGGGTATGTTTCCCATAGGATTGGGGACAACACCCTGTCACTGGAATGCCCCATTAACTAAGGTTTAAGTAAAAAGAAGAGATTTATAGCAGGGACTTGCAGTTTGTGGTAATAACATAGAAACAAATGTTTTTTGACACTTTAAACATATTTGAGAGTGCTGTACAATTTCTGGACTCATTTGGGTACTTCTCTGGCACCTTTAGAATAGTCATAGAAAAATGCAAACCACATTCTTGTGTGGAAGCCATACTCTAAATCTAACCACCGGTGGAATGAGAGGGAAATCCACTATGGACGTCTGAGGGCAGCTGAATCATACATTTCTCACCTTCTGGTTGATAGGGCTGACCATTTGATCATTCTACATTTCTTAGTTTTAATTTTTATAATCTTTTAGTGCATTTACCATTCTTTGCTTATGCATGTTTAGTATTTGGGTGGTAATATCCTGGGCATGGATGCAATATTATTATTCAACAGGCTGATTAGAATCCTAGAACAATGTTGTATTGATAGTATTCAGAGATTAATAAAAAGATCTTGTCAATGAGTCATCAATTTTGCTTTTTCCAAGCCTAGACAACTGTGTTGATCTGTGCAGAGATGGTGATATGTCGGTAAGCTTTGTACTGCATGTCCCTATTCAGTGCTAAATTAGTAATGCTTGACTCCTAGAACTCTTTTCAAAAGGACTCTTGCATTTAAACCGGACCTGTGTAGTCAATTTGCGACCTTAAACAAACTACAGGTCCTGTGGTTCAGGGTCCCAAATCAACTTGTTTGACAGCTCAAGGGAGAGGGAAAAAAACTTTCATATTTAGCTAGTTTGGAGTCCATTGAGGCACATGGACTCACATCAGAAAAATAACGCCCCTGCTTCATTTCATGTATACATTATACTTATGGCACTTCCACAGTGTAGCCGACTTTACTTGTGCACAGATACCAGAGGGAGCAAGGGACAAGATGAGTATCAAGTTTTGGTTTTATTTTATAAACAATCACTTAAGGGAGATTTGGGACACTAAACTACTGGTCCTTAAAGGACCAGTAGTTTAGTGTCCCAAATTGCCATGACAGGTTCCCTTTAAATAATAGTGGCTTTTATTTGAAAGCCAGTACCTACAGACATACATAATATATGCAATTACCTCTATATTGATGAATATGTCACTCATTTTATCTCTGCGAAGAAAATTCTGAAGGGGCTTCATAAAAAACTGAAAAGGAAAGACAATCCTGTAAGTCTTATCAACACTTCAGCACAATATCATCACAGACATCTTAATCTTGAGCTTTTACACAACAATTTTGTATATTAACTCACTTCATATACTAATCATTACCTGGCAGATTGATCCAAGGGTATCTGTGTACTTTTCCTCTGTCTGGTACAACTCCTGGAGGCAGCACCTCTTCATGTCATCTGTAGTCATTCTCTGTATTCAGTGTAAGAGGATATCAATATATATTTATGTAATGGGATACAAGAATATTGGTCACTTTACATGAATATTGTTTACTTTGTTTGCTGCACATACAGGCACCAAAAGTAGTAACTTATACTTTACCCCATCTCTTGGTGGCGGTGGTTGCTCATCACCCTTCATAAGTACTTCATATATTTCATTGCCTTCCTCTTCATCCAAATCAACACAATCATAAAGGTCTTCATCTTCCTCCCCAGTGTCACTGTGATATATGATTCACATACAAGTGATACAATTCGAGAAATATGAGTGCTGTGTTCTTTTTAATAATTATGGACACTGAGACAATATGAAGAAATATAATCGTATATAATCTTGTAGCAAAAAAGTAGTGTAGCCCATAGTAATTATACATCTATCAGCTATGATTTTAATGGAATAATCTGTCTAAACTTCATAGGGCACATTGGAAAAATAGAGTAAAATGTTGGTTGGCTGCAACAGGCAACATTTATTAGTACAGCAGGGAAATCTTATGAAAATGCTACCGCAATGCGCAAATGCAGCTATATGAAAACCTATTGACAGTTAAGAATGATTTCTCATGATGCCTATTCATGTATAGTCCTGCTGCTACTATAGAATGTGATGTACTGAGGAAGCAATCACTATTGGAACATCAAAAAAAAAGTGCACAGCCTAAACAGAAGTCCACTACAAATGGTGACAGGAAGGGAGCACTATATACTGATTAAACCTGCTAACATCAATAGACAATATGCCCCTCATGATACTATAAATGCCTGCTAAGAATTACAGTTCACTTTGTATCATATAGATATGTTCATTGCATAGGTCAAGTCAATATCATTGGTTACAATGTCTTGTGGTTTCATATTCTAAAAAACAAATTCTGGGTACTCCTCCTGTCTGTTATCCGGAAAATGCTTCTAAATGCTGCAGTCCCACTGACCTTGGACTTTGTATATAAGATGGCAGCTGATGGCTGTGTCAAGCAGCAGCATCTTTATTTCTCTATTAAATAGTTTTAGGCTTCTGGACCATTATACAAGCTGTTGTACATCTTTTCTCAGCCCCCCCCCCCTCCTGCCTCATCTTCATAGATTTTAAACTCTTGTGCCTACTGTTTCATATGACTGTTGTTACTCTGTAATGTAATATTATATTTGTACATGTTCCCCAGAATCAGTAAAGCGCTTCGGAATTTGATGTCGCTATATAAATAAAGATTATTATTATTAGATTCCAAACAATCCATTAAAGCTACGCGCTACTAAAGCATCCATAAACTGACCATTCTTCTTGTCTCCATGTGAAAGAACCACCACAAAACTCTCACTTGGTTACATTTTGCCCATAAACCTGATCTGGTACATTTGGTTTATAATTGATATATCACACAGATCAGATTACCGGTAGTTTTACCAATATATCAAGTTTTTGTTAAAAAAAAAAACATGTACACAAATAAATTCTAGGAAAAGCCATAGTTATAATACAAAAAATCATTTGGGGTGGAAGTTACTTGCTTCCTCTTCTAACACCTACCAACAAAATCCAGCCAACTTAAACACTTAATTATGCTAAACAATGTATTTATTGAATACATAAATAACTATAAATATGCAGGAACACCTTTCCTCTACTACTAACATTTCATCATAAAACAGGTAAAGGAAAAGGTAAGACAGGGTAAGGAAGATTTATCCCCTTAATGTGGTGTGACAAAATAGTATGTCACAGTGCTGGTAAGGATGTATGAGGAGGGCTTATGGGCATAGATACCAGTTGTTTGCACTAACACCAGCACCAATTGCTAGTGTTAAACCCTATAAATGATTAGGGCAATCCTGGCTCGGATCTTTGCTATTTGTGGTAATCAGTTACCATAACAGCTGGGGGTGTCCCCGAGACTCCCCAAGGCCTGTCATTCAGCGCCATCTGCCACAGACGACCCGGAAAAATCCCATATACTGCAATATATGGTATGGAATAAAGCAAAAAAAATTAATGAATAAATAAAATTCCAAATCACCCCCTGTTTACCTAGCTCAGAAATATAAATAAACAAACATAAACCTATTATACTGCCATGTCCCAAAATTCCACGCCTATCATAATATAAAAACGAAACCCTGTATCTGAAAATATCGCTAAAAACTGAAACACAAAAACCAAAAAGGGCATCCGTTGGAAGGGGTTAAAGGACCATTCCAGAAAATATGTGAATATTCAGAAACAGCAGAATATGTTTTTTCTTTTAATTAACTCTGGATTTTATAGAACTTACTCAATTTGATCAGAAAGACCACTGTAGATGTCATCATCTGTTTCATAATCCTCGGTAGGGAATGGCCTGAGAACAAAAAGTCGTGAGTCATTATATCATTATATAGCACAGCACTGTCATAATTTGGCACCTCCTGGGGAAAAAAATTAAAACTAAATGTAAAAGAATAAAAAAACAAAAAGAAAACATACTTACAAAATGCCTTTACTCTGTGCAATCTGTGTCCAGGATAACATGGACAGAGTATTGATAACCTAAATCCAAAAAAAACAAACAGAAATGGTTAGTTATTGAACAAAACAAGTGAATTTTATAGACATTAAAGGGCATCTACCACCAGGATGAAGGACTGTATGCAAATGATCCTGAGGGCCTCCAGGCTCCATAGGTGTTAACAGGTGAAATTTGCAATAGCTGCCTATGGCCTGCTCGGAAAATGGTGTAGCAACCAGACACATATCTGCTTTCATATTGCCTTCTTTTTCTCAATTAACGTCAGAGGATGCTTTCAAAGGTGACTTGTCCTATGTGACTTGTCCCCTGACTGGCCAAAGTTTGTATTGTAACTCCAACAATTCTGGTCCAGTAGCTAGTGCCGAGGAACAGGCGAGCGCTGGAATGCTTGAACAAGAAGACAGAGCAGAGTAAATAGACCATATTTTTGGTTACCCCTGCCCAAGCCCCAGGTAGTATTCCTGGTTTTCCATCAGTTTAGGGGTGCTATGTATAACATAATTTGTTTAGGGAATTGGATCATAGAATTACTGTATATACTCGAGAATTAGCTCATCCGAATAAAAGCCGAGGCACCTAAATTTCCACAAAGAAACTGGAAAAACCTATTGACTACAGCCCCTTTTTTGTATCAGACGTTCATATTCTCGGAATACCCCTTTAATTCTTTTTCTGGCTGTCTTAATTGAAGACGCAGGGCTCTAAAAAATTTGGAAACATGTCAGTTGATTTTCACTGATGTGGATCATGGAAGGCAATAGAAGTAAATCGGTCTGCAAAAAAAACGATGAAACTTCAATTTATGTTTCACTGATGAGGCTGAGAAACCCAGTGTGATGTTTTCAAAGCAATGCTAAATTATCAGGTTTTTTTTTGGCAGACGTGGAGACAAAACAGAAGCATATGAAAAACAACGGGCGAGCAGCACCATTGCCAATGTGAAACCACCTTAATGTTACTTGCCTGGCCATAGCCCATGCAAGCAAACGGCAGAGCGTGGAGAGAAGGAGGGGTGAGCTGTGGGCGCCATAGCTATATATGGGGACATATATCCTTCCACAAAATTTCGACCTTATATATGTCCACATAACAGCAATGTGAAAGGGGCCTTACAGTGATAGTTATGTGTGTGTTATAAGATTTCATAGCTGAATCCCCAATAAAATGTAGAAAAATTAAGCAATTCTTGTGTATATCACAAAGCTATGAAGTGGCCTCAGGAGTTTAAAATGGCTTAGGCCAAAATATGCCCAGGGGTATAATCTAGCCTAGGCCATTCTAACCCCAGGTATAGTCTGCATTTGGGGTATACTCTTGCATGTTACACTGGAACTGCTTGGTTCAATCCAGGATGGTATGTATGCTTTTATTCTCTAAACATGTAAGAAACGCACTCCTGTGTAGAGAATGAAGTGAGAACAGCAGTCTCCAAGCATGGAGGGGAGAAGTTTACAGTGTTGGAGGAGTTTACTACACAAAATAGAGCAGCAAATCGTAACCAGACTGTTAAAGCTCCTAAGTTGGCATTCACTACATGTCATTTCTGTCAAGATCTGAATGAAATCAAATATTCTCATTGAATACTTTGTTCTGTACAATGTTAAATGTACTGACAACCAAATCACAAAATATAATCAATGGAAATCAATTTTGTTAACCAACAGAGGCCTGGATGTGGAGTCACACACAAAGTGAAAAACACACTATAGGCTGATCCATCTTTGATGTAATATCCTTAAAACAAGTCAAAATGAAGCTTAGTATTGTGTGTGGCCTCCACGTACCTGTATGACCTCCCTACAAAGCCCTATATGCTCCTGATGAGGTTGCGGATGGTCTCCTGAGGGATGTTCTCCCAGACCTGTACTAAATCATCTGCCAACTAGACAGTCTGTGGTGCAACATGATATTGGTGGATGGAGTGAGGACCAGCGCGTCTGTCCATAGCTTCATTGCCTTCATCTTGCAGGAACCGATGAAACACTCCAGCATTGAATTGTCCTGCATTAGGAGGAACCCAACCACACCAGCATATGGTCTCACAAGGGGTCTGAGGATCTCATCTCAGTACCTAATGGCAGTCAGGCTACATCTCGCGAGCACATGGAGGGTTGTGTGGCTCTGTAAAGAAATGCCACCCCACACCATTACTGACCCGCAGCCAAAACGGTCATGCTGAAGGATGTTGCAGGCAGCAGATTGCTCTCCATGATGTCTCCAGACTCATGCCTGTCACATGTCCTCAGTGTGAACCTTTTTTCATCTGTGAAGAGCGCAGGATGCCAGTGGAGAGTTTGCCAATCTTCGAGATCTTTCGCAAATGCCAAGCGTCCTGCACAGTGTTGGGCTTTGAGCCCAACCCCGCTCTGTGTACCTCATACCATCCTCTGACAGTGCTCCTCCTGTTCCTTCATGAACAAAGATGGAGGTAGCGTTCCTGCTGCTGGGCTGTTGCCCTCCTACGGCCCCCTCCACATCTCCTGGTGTACTGGCCTGTCTCCTGGAAGCGCCTCCAGCCTCTTGACACTACCAAACAGACACAGCAAACCTTCTTGCCACAGCTCGCATTGTGCCATCCTGGATGAGCTGCGCTACCTGAGAGGCTTGTGTGGGTTGTAGAGTCTGCCTCATGCTACCATGAGTGTGAAAACACCACCAACATTCAAAACTGACCAAAACATCAGCCAGGAAGCATTGGGACTGAGAAGTGATCTGTGGTCCCCACCTGCAGGACCACTCCTTTATTGAGTGTGTCTTGCTAATTGCCTGTGAAATTGATTGTCAATCAGTGTTGCTTCCTAAGTGGACAGTTTGATTTCACAGAAGTTTGATTAACCTGGAGTTATATTGTGTTGTTTATAGGGAGGCTCCCTATGTTCCCATAGAGAATAGTGTACACATTGCCAAAGAGTTTTTATAGTAAAACTGACTTTAAAAAAAAAAAAAAGATTATTTAAAGTTCACCTTTTTGTATGAAGAGCTGTGTCCCTAGTCCAATGTGAGAAGCTGTACCTGCCTCCACCATCCGGAAACCGCTCCGTCATGCATCAATTTAAAATGGGAAAAAACCTCCCATGTCCCCTATTTCTACTCTCTCCAATGCTTCCCCCCTCAGGAAGTCATACATGTCTGCATCCCTTCTCACTGTCCCCTCCCATGGGTCTATGGACACCGCTCTGCATACAAAAACTTATACTTTGACCTAACTTTTTTTTTTTTTTCAGAATGAGATAGTTTTACTATAAAAACTCTTTGGGAATGTATACACTATTCTCTGGGGGGGAGCCAGAAAAATGGCTCCTGATGACAGCTTCCCTTTAATTTTTCAAGAAGTGTACTTTAGAGGATCTGTGTAGGGTATGTTTATGTGTATAGTTCAGAAGGCTGTTGCTGTTGCATCCAGGTAAAAACATGATGCCTTCTGGAGTTATGGACCTGTGTAGTGTGTGGTGCCACTTTTACATTATTTTCCAGGACAACTTCCCAATATATCTCTGTACATGATGGACTGTATGGAAGCATCAGAAAGAAGGGAGCACTGCATACAACCCCTCAGACTGTCTATACCATTTTATGGTTTCATACATCATTGAGATATGACATCAGGCCCTTCTGTACTGCTGCGCAATTATACAGTAGACTGGAGTTTCCCAGCAGTTGCTGAAAAAAGCAGCGGTAACAGGAAGTGAGCGAAACCCACACAGGAACTGAAACAACAGCCTGTGTCTCGCTATGTGTTCTCACAGCCCTTAGTGGATATTCACATAGATGGAGGATTGTGGTCACTTAGCACTGAAGTCGTATTCAGGCTACAGTCTCTAAAACATATGCAGAGAAACAAGTGATCACTAGACTCCTCATCTTTCCAGGTGAAAGGAATTAAAATATAGGCAAATATTGAGCCAGATTTTTGTTCCTCCACTGTCTACTATCGCTCATTGCTTGGTGATATACTCAGCAAAGTTATAATCATGAGTGCTAATAGCGAGATATATATTATACACATGTATCAAATGTAAACATACTACAAATTAAAAGGGCTGCTCCACATTAATGACATCCCTTTTCATAATAATAACAATAATAATAATAATAATAATAATAATAATAATAATAATAAGCTTTATTTATATAGAGCCATCATATTCTGTAGCGCTTTACAAATAATATGGGACATATACAAATATAATATTACATTACAGAGTACAAGCGGTCATATGGAACAATAGGAGAGGGGGTCCAGGTCGTAGCTTACAGTCTATGAGGATAAGGGGGTGACACAAGAGGTATAAGAGCTTGTATAATGGTCAAAAAGCCTAAAACAATTTAATAGAGAAACAAAGATGCTGCTGCTTGAACCAGCCATCAGCTTCCATCTTATATACAAAGTCCAAGGTCAGTGCGACTGCAGAGAAGCTCCTGGAGCTTGGTATCTGGTGTTTTCCGGATAACAGATGGGAGGATGACACAGGATGGGTTAGTAACAAAAGATTTGAAGTTTTATGCAGTTAGGGAATGTGATATGCTTGCCTAAAGAGATGGGCTTTAAGAGCACGTTTGAAGCTTTGGAGGTTGGATATTATTCTAATAGTCTGGGTTAGGGAATTGAAGAGAATTGAACATAGTCCACACTTCTGGTACATTCAAAAATTTACACGGATATGGTAAATGAGTCTGTTTAAGAGGCTACATAACCACACATTGTAGTGCCTAAAGATTAATGTGTGGCGTCTTATTCATGATCCTGAGAATTGGTGCAGCTTGGAAAAAGGCCTGTAAATGCGAATGAGAGGTTTGAATTAATATAGCAAATAATCTTTGATCACTGGCAGATAAAAGAGCACGGGTTAGGCGATAGACTTAGATGAGAGAGGAGGGAAAGGGAGGTGCAGCGCTTTGTGGATGAGGGTGATTATTTTAAACTGCATTTGGAAGGAGACAGACAACCAGTGCAGTGTCTGAAAAAAAAACTGGTGGCATCCGTGTAGCGTTCAGTCTGCAAGACAAGCCTGGCTGCTGCATTAAGGATAGATTGGAGAGGAGAGAGAGATAAGTGAGTGGAAGACCAATTTCTAGTGAGTTACAGTGGTCTTGGCGAGAGTGAATCAGAATGACAATTAGCATTTTAGATGTTTCAATTGTAAGAAATGGTGAGATTCTAGAGATGTTTCTGAGATGCAAGCGGCAAGAGAGAGCGACATATTGAATATGTGGTATAAAGGAGAGGTCAAAGTCCAGCACAACCAAGAGACAGCAGGTCATGGTGATCCCACAGGCAAAGATTGAGAGGTCATAGTTTGGTTGGTTAGTAGATGATGAAAAGACAAGAAATTCAGTCTTAGAAAGATTAAAGGGGTATTCCAAGAGTAAGAAAAAGCTTCTGTGCCTCTGTAAACAAACAGGTACACAACAAGGAGGGGCTGCGGCGCAGGACACAGGAAGTGCCGATCGAGATAAGTACAAGTTAAATTTTTTTGTGCAACCAAGCCAACTCACAATTTTTTCTTACTCTTGGACAACCCCTTTAAGTTTCAAGGAAAGAGAGAACATTGTCACAGTCTATGGGGATTAGTCCCTTAGGACTAAGTAAGTGGACTCCCTGGACCACCACGGGAGATAACAACCTCAGCCGCACCCAGGCGCCGGAGTCTAAGTGAACTCCTGGTCTTCGCCAGAGCCCGCCGCAAAGCGGGATGGTCTTGCTGCGGTGGGAGTCACCAAGTCGCTCTGCGGGTGTGACTAGACCCGCGGTGGCAGCCAAGGTAGGGACACGGGGACCACGGATGGCAGGCAGGACCATGGATGGCAGGCAGGACCACGGATGGCAGGCAGGACCACGGATGGCAGGTAGGACCACGGATGGCAGGCAGGACCTCGGATGGCAGGCAGGACCACGGATGGCTGGCAGGACCTCGGATGGCTGGCAGGACCTCGGATGGCTGGCAGGACACCAGGACCGCCACAGGATACCAGGACCGCCACAGGATACCAGGACCGCCACAGGATAACACGGAACAAGGGAACACAGGAAACCAGGAACACGGGAACACCACGGAAATCACAGAATCCACAGAGGCGTCTGGAAACGCTCGGGAACACAGAGGGCTTTCTCTTCAGTAATAGGATATGAAGATCCGGCAGGGGATGCTGGGAGTAGCCTGGCTATATAGCAGAGCCAGGTATGCCAGCACCAATAAGGAGGACGCTGGCCCTTTAAATTCTTAGAGAGTAGGCGCGCGCGCGCCCTAGCAGCGGGAGCGCGCAGCCTACACAGGAGACAGACCTGCGGCCTGGACGGGACCGTGATGGAGCCAACAGGAGCCGGGACAGGTAAGTACTGACCCAAGGGTAATGTGACAGTACCCCCCCCCCTTAGGGCCCCTCTTCTCTTCTTCTTCAGCCCGCTGTTCTTCCTTCTTCGTCTCCTCCAATTCTTCTTGATGATAAGTCACCTTAAGGGGAGAGCAGGCACCGAGAAGACTTGGGAAGCAGGCTGGGTTGACTCTAGGCACACCGATGAGGCCTCAGGGGAGGCCGGTGGAGGCTCTGGAGTGGTCTCAGGGGAGGCCGGTGGAGGCTCTGGAGTGGCCTCAGGGGAGGCCGCTGGAGGCTCTGGAGCGGCCTCAGGGGAGGCCGGTGGAGGCTCTGGAGCGGCCTCAGGGGAGGCCGGTGGAGGCTCTGGAGCGGCCTCAGGGGAGGCCGGTGGAGGCTCTGGAGGCCGCGTAGTCAAGGAAGCAGCACTGGCAAGCTGCGGAGGCTGGGACGAATTCTGGAGAGCCACGGGAACAGCACTGGCAAGCTGCGGAGCCACGGGAGCAGCACTGGCAAGCTGCAGAGCCACTGGAGCAGCACTGGCAAGCTGCGGAGCCACGGGAGCAGCACTGGCAGGCTGCAGAGCCACGGGAGCAGCACTGGCAAGCTGCGGAGCCACTGGAACAGCACTGGCAAGCTGCGGAGCCATGGGAACAGCACTGGCAAGCTGCGGAGCCACGGGAACAGCACTGGCAAGCTGCAGAGCCACTAGAGCAGCACTGGCAAGCTGCGGAGTCACGGAAGCAGCACTGGCAAGCTGCAGAGCCATGGGAGCAGCACTGGCAAGCTGCAGAGCCACGGGAGCAGCACTGGCAAGCTGCAGAGCCACGGGAGCAGCACTGGCAAGCTGCGGAGCCACGGGAGCAGCACTGGCAAGCTGCGGAGCCACGGGAGCAGCACTGGCAAGCTACAGAGCCACGGGAGCAGCACTGGCAAGCTGCTGAGCCACGGGAGCAACACTGGCAAGCTGCTGAGCCAAGGGAGCAGCACTGGTAAGCTGCAGAGCCACTGGAGCAGCTGTGGGAGCTGCGGAGACACTGGAGCAGCTCTGGAAAGCTGCGGAGCCAGAGGAGCAGCTGCTGGAAGCTGCAGAGACACTGGAGCAGCTGCAGGAAGCTGCGGAGACACTGGAGCAGCTGCTGGAAGCTGCGGAGACACTGGAGCAGCTGCGGGCAGCTGCGGGAAGCTGCAGAGCCAGAGGAGAAGCTGCGGGAAGCTGCGGAGACACTGGAGCAGCTGCTGGAAGCTGCGGAGGCTTGGGCGCCACTGGAGCAGCTCTGGGAAGCTGCGGAGGCTTGGGCGCCGCTGGAGCAGCTCTGGCAAGCTGCGGAGGCTTGGGCGCCGCTGGAGCAGATCTGGAAAGCTGTGGAGGTTTGGGCGATGCTGGAGCAGATCTGGGAGGCAGTGGAGACACTGGGGACACCGGGACCAAGCTGGACAGGCGAGGTAGCCGAACTTGAGGTGGTTCAAACCTGGACTCTAGCCAGGAACTTGGTATGGGAAACCATGTCCGGGTCACCACTATCCAATAGGGGGGTAGCCCAGGCCAGGGCCTCTCCAGAGAGCAGACAGTAGATGAACGCCACCCTAGAGCGTTCGGAGGGGTACTGGGAGGATAACAGTTCAAGGTGCTGCGAGCACTGGGAAATAAATCTCCGGCACAATTTGGGGTTGCCATCAATTTTGTCCGGCAAAAAATTTTCGGGTCCAGTCTCTACTGCCAAAAAACATTGCGGGATGACTGAAGCAACGGGAGGAGTCAATCTGGGAGGCAATCATCCGAAGAGTGGCAGCAAGTTTGTCCAAGAGTTCCTTTTGGACAGCAATCTCTTGGGACTGCCGGCCGATGGTGCTAGGGAGGTCACCCAGTAGCAGGTACGGATCCTCGACACAGTCCATGGCTTTTGCAGGATACAAGACCTTGGCGGAGTCCATGGCCGGATCCTACTGTCACAGTATATGGGGATTAGTGCCTTAGGACTAAGTAAGTGGACTCCCTGGACCACCGCGGGACATAACAACCTTAGCCGCACCCGGGAGCGGAGTCTAAGTGAACTCCTGGTTTTCGCCAGAGCCCGCCGCAAAGCGGGATGGTCTTGCTGCAGAGGGAGTCACCAGGTCGCTCTGCGGGTGTGACTAGGCCCGCAGTGGCAGCCAAGGTAGGGACACGGGGACCACGGATGGCAGGCAGGACCACGGATGGCAGGCAGGACCACGGATGGCAGGCAGGACCATGGATGGCAGGCAGGACCTTGGATGGCTGGCAGGACCTTGGATGGCTGGCAGGACCTCGGATGGCTGGCAGGATACCAGGGCCGCCACAGGATAACACGGAACAAGGGAACACAGGAAACTAGGAACACGGGAACACCACGGAAATCACAGAATCCACAGAGGCGTCTGGAAACGCTCGGGAACACGGAGGGCTTTCTCTTCAGTAACAGGACATGAAGATCCGGCAGGGGATGCTGGGAGTAGCCTGGCTATATAGCAGAGCCAGGTATGCCAGCACCAATAAGGAGGACGCTGGCCCTTTAAATTCTTAGAGAGTAGGCGTGCGCGGGCGCCCTAGCAGCCGGAGCGCGCGGCCTACACAGGAGACAGACCTGCAGCCTGGACGGGACCGTGATGGAGCCAACAGGAGCCGGGACAGGTAAGTACTGACCCGAGGGTAACGGGGCAGCGGCAGCAGAGCACGGGTGCACCCGCGATCCGCAACATGGATCGCGGGGACACCCGTGACAAAAATGATGTTAGAGACAGCAGAGAGACAATCACTAGTGTTCTGGATTAAGGCAGGGGTGATGTTACGTACAGAAGTATAAAGCTAAGTATCATCAGCATAGACTTGATACTGGAAACCAAATCTGCTGATAGGGCAGTATAGAGGGAAAAGAGAAGAGGACCTAGGACTGAGCCCTGAGAAACCCCGATACTGAGAGGAAGATGAAAAAAGAAAGATTTGGAAAAGGAGACACTAAAAGTGCGGTCAGAGAGATAGGAAGAAAACCAAGAGAGTTTAGTGTCCATTCGGCCAATGGAGTGAAGCATCCTGAGCAGGAGCTGGTCCACAGTTTCAAATGCTGTCGAGAGATCCAGAAGAATGAGGAGAATAAGGAGAGTTGCCTTTGGATTTAGCAGTGAAGAGATCATTGGAGACTTTATAAAGAGTAATTTCCGTGGAGTGCAAAGTACTGCACAATATCTTTAGAAATAAATGGTAATGTACCAAAGTTATATCCTCAGGATTATTTAAATTAGTAATTTTTTTTTTTTTACTTAGATGTTGCAATTTCAAAGAATAAACAGAATAAGCATTGTGTGTATTAATAAAGGTCCCCCTACAAAATACTTTTTTTTCACACCCTTTGGCATTGATGACATCTTCCAAATGTTTCTTGTAGTCATCTATAAGCACTTCTCAGCTGGTATTTTCACCCACTCCTCCTTCAAAGTTCTTGATTGTTTGCAACCCCACTGCATTATGGATCATCTGCCATGCTTAAACGGCTATTCGCACTGATATTCGTCAATAAGAATATATAAATATTCTTAAAATATATACATTTCTTCAATTGCATGTTATAAAAAATAATTACTGTGTGAAAATAATTTCCCATAAATGTAGCCAGGTTGACCCTTAGAAATTAGATAATTGTCCCTAGATGCTTTTTTTATATGCAATGGCCGAGAGTTACTGCATGTCCCACAGATGGGAATACCCCTTTAACTGTCGGTAGAGTGTCCTTTTCCTCACGAGATTCATTACGCCATTTGTAAGGAAACTGATGCATTATTACATTGCCAAATAGCTCTAATTTTGTTCCATCGGTCCACAGAACATTTTTCCAGAAGGATTGTGGTTTGTCAAGGTACCCTTTGACAAAGATCAGTAGTTCCTTTTTATGTCTTTTCTTCAGCAAAGGTTTCTTTTCTGGCCAAGCTCTGCTTGGTTTGGTATCTGTCGTATGTTACTTCTTGAAATCATGACTCCAGACTTTTCCAGGATGGCCTTAAGGTCTTTGGATGTTTGAGGTGGTGTTTTTTCCCATCATTCAAAGACATCTCTTGTAAATATTCCTCTTTCCCCCACATCCAGGGAGATTTTTGACAGTTTCAAACTTCTTAATAACATTGTGCACTGTTGCAACTGGAATACCAAGCTCTTGGAAGATGGTCTGATGCCCTCGGGTAGCATCTCTGTCTCAACATTGTGACAAAGGAACAGGGCCTACCACGTGGAAAGTGTTCCATTTCGAAACACTGAAGTCATCGTTCATTGGCTAATTCATGTCACATAGGCATTGAATCGCTGGTGATTTTAATTTGTGACTTACAACAGGCAAGTCAAAATGTGTTTCTTAAAGGGTGTCACATTTTTCATTCCCATTGTTTTTTGTTTTCAATTATTTAGTATTTGTTTTTATGTATTTAATACAATGTATGCAGATTTCATGCCGTTTCTTGCTTAAAATTACATAACATCAGGTGAAAAAAATATATTAAATCCACTTAAAAACATGCATATTTGATGTGGATTTGTATGCAGATTTTGTGCATGACAATCCACGACGTGTTCAGGTACCTTAAGGGTGACTTATGCAAATATAGGCAGTCCCCGGGTTACATACAAGATAGGGTCTGTAGGTTTGTTCTTAAGTTGAATTTGTATGTAAGTTGGAACTGTATATTTTATCACTGCAATCCCAGCCAGAACTTTTTTGGTGTCTGTGACACAATTGAATTTTAAAAATGTTGGGTTGTCATAAGAATCAAGATTAACACTAAAGCTTCATTACAGACACATTTGATAACTGTTACAGTTGTTTATTGTAGACTAGGACTAAAGTACAATAAATTACCAATATCCAGTGGTCCGTTTGTAACTAGGGGTCGTATGTAAGTCGAGTGTTCTTAAGTAGGGGACCGCCTGTACAGCTATTTTCTATAAATTCATAGTTTGCTTATCCTTAATTTTTTTAAAATTGTGCTAAGCACTAATAAGTGTGCAGTTTTCTTTTTATTTAAGTTTAGTAGAAAAACAATACAAGTAATCCTCAGGTTACATACAAGATAGGGTTTTTTTAGGTGTGTCCTTAAGTTGAATTTGTATGTAAGTTGGAACAGGTATACTCTATAAATGTAACTCCAGACAAAAAAAATCCTGGTGAGTTGAATTCCTTAAACACTTGCTTTACCCACAGCCATTTATTCAGTTTTCTATAAGGAGTCCCCCATATTAAGAACACCTTGGTTCTTCTTTCATGCAATTTATTACATACCTATTCTTTTATTTGTTTATTTATAACTACCCTTTCATTATATATTGAGGAGGAACTCTATTTTTACTGTAACCATGCCATGTAAATCTCAGCGCTCATTTGAGCATAATATTTGATTATATTGTTTTATTGTATGCACATTCTGTTTTTATATTATTACATTTATATATACCTTTCATGCAACAAATTCGTATGGTCTAACGAAAATGCCAATACTGTGCTGAAGTGCATTAGATTGCTCACTGGATAAGGGACATTATGTACTCTAACTTATGAGTGTAGGCATATTCTGACACCTTCTTGGACCTAAAACTTTGCAATGTGTCTCAAACTTATCATTCATACAAAGTAAAAGCACATACCTTTCCAAAATCTCTCACATCAAACAGGTCAAAGGCTTCAAACAAGTCAGCTCGCCGCATCCCAAATTTTTCAGTGCAGATTGAAAGGAAGGTTCGGATATTCTTCAAGCAGAGGAACTAGAAGAAAATAAGTGAGTACCGAGTTTATTATTTTTATGTTCTGGGCATACTGGAGCAGGGGGTGGGCAGGCTATATACCAGGGGAATGGGCTTGCTGGCTATATACTGGGGGAAAGGATATACAATGGGGGGCTGGCTGGCTATATTCTGGGGGCAGAGGACTGGCAGGCTATATGCTGGTGGCATGGACAGGCTGGCTAGATACGGGGGGCCAGGAGGAAGTCTCACTATAAACTGGGGGAAAGGGAGCTGGCTGCCATATACTGGGGGCCAGGGGGCTGGCTTATTATGTACTTGGGGGGGGGGGCAAGAGGTGGCTGACTATATGCTGGGGGAAGTAGGTTGCTTGCTATATACTAGGATTTTGACTAGTTCTATACTAGGGACAGGGGAGCTGGCTATATACAGGGGGAGGCTGTGACCACCACATTTCTCACCCTAGGCTTATACTCAAGTGAATAGGCTTTCACAGTTTTTTTGTGGTAAATTCAGGTCCCTAAGCTTATATTCGGGTCAGCTTATACTCAAGTATATATGGTATTTCAACTTGAAACAATGCCAGATATGTTATTTGAAGCTTCCCTTTTTGAAAGAACATATTTACATGAAGCTCACATAGCTCAATAAGCAATGCCTATTTACATCATTTGCTTATTATTTTTATAACTTTTACTTGTGCTACAAATAAAATTTACTAGACATTTATAATATCTGCTTTCACATTATAATTAGAGATGAATGGACGCGAACGCCTATATAAATGAGCCATGGCTTTGTTTGGTCAGGGGTGTGGCCTTGGTTAATCACAGTCATGGCTAGCTAGCGGAGTGCCCAGACAGGAAATTCGGGTCCACTCATGTCTAATCATAATACCAAATATGTCACAACCTTTCATTAGTTACTGGCATCTCTAAGGAATGAAATTGTTTCTAATACTGTATGTGTATTTTCAGACGAGGACCCCTCACAAAATCGGAAAATGCTCATTAGAACCTTAAGTTCTCTGCCTAAGCCCAGTGGGGGGCATTTATTAGTTGTGACACACTTTTTTTTTTATTTTGGGTCCTGATTTTTTTTGTACTGTAATTTTAGATTGTGGAAGACCGCCTTGACTGGTAGACTTACTGTTTGTTGGTATTATTATGTGACAAAAATTTGCCAAAAAACTGTTGGGAAACTAGAAATAAAAAAGGTTGTGAGTAAAAAAAAAAACTAAAATTGTGGCATCGACATATAATGGCCCACATGGCGCAACAACAAAAAAACAGGGCCACCATAAGTATCCATAAAGCAGCAGGTAGTAGCTTTCCAGAATTTATTTATGTGCCCTTGTTAGTAGGTTTGCAAGAAGTACAGGAGAGATGAAAGAGATTGCAGATGTTACAGGTTTATACTACATAGGTCTTTTTAATGTGATTTTTTAAAAATAATATTTTATTCACTTTAATATCAGAACAAACACAGGGCCAATACATAAATATTAATGGCATAAAGCCACTGGTACAAACAGCATAGGCATCGCAGGGCAATTAAATCTAAGCCCCCCCCCCAGCTCCCCAGCTACACAGTTTAGCAAGGTCACTTAGAGGGTGCACTCACACGTGGTGCGTTTTTAAATGTTACAAAGCGTTTGGTTACTCTGGGGGTGCATTCACATGTTTTGTATGTGTCAAAATGTGTGCGTAGAATTGCATTTAATGGTGTAGTAAGGGCACCAAAAAGGCTGACCTCCTGTCTTTGATGTGAGGAGAACTGAGAAGAGTCATTGCATACAGACAATTTGTCAGTAGGTTCGAATAAATGCTACTATTCACAGGCCCCTGCAAGACCTGTTCTCCAAAACCACCATTAGCCATCTGCTTCAGGTGCTGGGAATTTGCTTGCAGAGATGCCGAAGCATGAAATGCTGCAGTAAGTTGGCTCTCAGCTGCAGTGACACATGTGTCCAGACCTGCTTGCAATCTTTTAGGTCAGTCAGTATGTACTGCAGCACAGCAGTAAGCTTGTCTGGTGGTCTTCCATGGAAAAAATCAGGCCAGCTAAGGGTTGATTCGGGCTCGTGGAGCTACTCTGGAGGATTGAGAGGCACCATCTTGTGTGGAGTTTGCTGCTTAGCAGATTGATGAGCACTGCCACTATGGAATCTCCGCCTGCCACAAGGCATGTAATGCTCCATCAACTTATGCCCTAGCCTTCCGAGAATGATTTCCCGGGGAGGGTTGAGTATCTGTGGGAGAATGTAGCAATCAACAACTGAACAATGATGGGGGCACAGAGGAGCTTCTCACCATGCTGTCATCTCTGCTAGTGCCAGAACCTGAAGTCCTTCATGTCATTTTTATATAATATTCAAATATATATGCAATGCTTATGTCTATTTTACCAACCTTGAAAATGGTTGTAAATAGTGGACAAATGCTTTAAAACAGTTTTTTTAATGGATTATAAGAATGATCAGAATTATCTGTTGCCGGTTTCGTTTCACAATGGTGCACGATTTGTTGCAGATTTGATGCAGATTTTCACTATCCCATAAACTTTAATTTAAAAAAACACATGCAAAAATTTGCAAAGACGCACAAGAAAAGTAACATGATTGTTATTTTATTTTCCACAATGAGCATCAATTTCAGTGCGACAATAGAGGACAATTTCATGAGCATTGTCTACATCATTTTTTTTCCAAATCACATTCACTTTAAAGCTACTTTATTACACTACGGATGATACGCACCAAAATCAGCAATGTTACGCATTCTGTGCGGAAACCGTGTGATTTCAATGGATTTCAAAGTTGACAGTCGAGTTTTCCTCTATTCAGTTGCAGCGTATTGTAGATTAAATGAGGTTAAATCTTATGGTACCAATGAAGTTTGTTCCATATTGTTCATTTAATAAAATTGGTTCTTACACTATATTTTATACTAAGTTTGGTTCTAGTAAAATATCTATGTGGGAACCTTGATTCTGTATTTAATTAGGTTTTCAGACCATATTTTTGTACTTCGCTTGGCTCTGGTGAAATATCTGTGTAGTAAGCATCATTCTAGTATAACTTTTTAATAAGTTTGGGTCTCATACCATACTTATTCAATAAGCTTAGCTCTGGTACCATTTCTAATAAAAAGAAAATAGTACAAACATAAACTTTAGTTATCGGTGCTCTACTTCTAAAAGGTCATTCAAGTTCAAATGCAGTCCAAATGGTTGATACTCTCACTAGTCCACTTTAGCCAGCAATAGTGGAACATCTAGGATCTTTTCAGCTTCCAAACAATAAAATCTTGCCTCTGTCCAAAACGCTATTACATCTGCAATTCTTAGCCAAGCCAATTCTTGTGATTGTGTTCCTGGCCTTTAATTAAGCCATGAGGTGACATCTTCTCCATACCTGCAATGCCTTAGAGCAGTGATGGAGAACCTTTCGGAGACAGTGCCCAAACAACAACCAAAATCCATGTTTTTACCGGTAGCAGTAACTTATTGCTAACTCTTCCCCCACATCTTTCAATCATATCAGCCCCTTAGGCCACCAATACAGTTAAAAGGAGGAGGGCAAATTCAGACTCTAATTGTAGCTTCTCTCCAGGGTCTCTCTGTAGAGGATGAATTTGCAGATATTGCAGTTCTGTCAACACCTTCTCACTTTTCCCACAGTTCCCATCATCCAATGAAGTGTCGCTTTAAAATAGCACTAAGAGCAGCATCTCTTAAGTTGCCTGGGACTGCAAGAATATTTGGAGGATTTGGTCCTATTTAGTAAACTCTATCCTGGGCTGAGTGCCCACAGAAATGTCTCCAGGTGCCACCTCTGGCACCCGTGCCATAGGTTCACCACCACTGCCTTAGAGGCTGTGTTCACACACAGTGTCTGAATTATAGAGAAGCTTGTCCTGACCATAGATGCATTTTCATTGTAACAATTGCGACCGGCAACAAGCATCACATGTTTTGCATGTAAACAATTCAAAACACATAGGGGGAGATTTATTACTGGTGTTGAAGCGGTGCAAGAATTTGCGATTTTAACAGTGACTACGCCACCTCCACGATATGTTGGCGGGGAGGGGTGTAGACGGGCAGCGGCCGGTGGAAAGGACAGGCTGCTTTCCTTTGCTGGTTTCTATGGTTGGACCTGGCATAGTTTTTCCCGGCGGGCCGAAGCCTCTTGATGTATCCCGCGGGACACAGAGGGGCACGGCCCCTATCATACACCAGCGGTGTAAATATTCCCCTTGTTCCTTGTCACAAGCGATGCAGTAGAGAAGAATCTATAAATCGGTCCCTCCCAGCAGGCTCTGAGTTGCCATGCAAAATGCAATTGTCCTGACCCCATTGAATGGGGAACAGCAATCACTATATACTGCCCCCAGCAATAACCATATACAGCCTCCCCACTAATCACTGTATACAGCTCCCCCAGTATACAGCAATCACTGTATACAGCTCCCCCAGCAATAACTGTATACAGCTCCCCGAGCAATCACTGTATACAGGGCCGCATCTGCCATGAGGCGAGATGAAAATCTCGCTTCAGGTGGCAGAACGCGGGTCGCTGTAAAGGGCGGCGATATTTGCCGCTCTAATGTGGGTGATTCGGGTGCCCGTTGCTGCCCGAATTGCCCACCAGCTAAATAAATCGCGCCTGTCTCTGTGTTGTGCATATATATGGGGCCATAATCCTTTTATCTAGGGGGGGGGGGTGCTGTGCATATACACTCACCGGCCACTTTAATAGGTACACCTGTCCAATTGCTCGTTAACACTTAATTTCTAATCAGCCAATCACATGGCGGCAACTCAGTGCATTTAGGCATGTAGACATGGTCAAGACAGTCTCCTGCAGTTGAAACCGAGCATCAGTATGGGGAAGAAAGGTGATTTGAGTGCCTTTGAACGGCATGGTTGTTGGTGCCAGAAAGGCTGGTCTGAGTATTTCAGAAACTGCTGATCTACTGGGATTTTCACGAACAACCATCTCTAGGGTTTACAGAGAATGGTCTGAAAAAGAAAAAACATCCAGTGAGCGGCAGTTCTGTGGGCGGAAATGCCTTGTTGATGCCAGAGGTCAGAGGAGAATGGGCAGACTGGTTCGAGCTGATAGAAAGTGACTCAAATCGCCACCCGTTACAACCAAGATAGGCAGAAGAGCATCTCTGAACGCACAGTACGTCGAACTTTGAGGCAGATGGGCTACAGCAGCAGAAGACCACACCGGGTGCCACTCCTTTCAGCTAAGAACAGGAAACTGAGGCTACAATTTGCACAAGCTCATCGAAATTGGACAGTAGAAGATTGGAAAAACGTTGCCTGGTCTGATGAGTCTCAATTTCTGCTGCGACATTCGGATGGTAGGGTCAGAATTTGGCGTCAACAACATGAAAGCATGGATCCATCCTGCCTTGTATCAACGGTTCAGGCTGGTGGTGGTGGTGTCATGGTGTGGGGAATATTTTCTTGGCACTCTTTGGGCCCCTTGGTACCAATTGAGCATCGTTGCAACGCCACAGCCTACCTGAGTATTGTTGCTGACCATGTCCATCCCTTTATGACCACAATGTACCCAACATCTGATGGCTACTTTCAGCAGGATAATGCGCCATGTCATAAAGCTGGAATCATCTCAGACTGGTTTCTTGAACATGACAATGAGTTCACTGTACTCAAATGGCCTCCACAGTCACCAGATCTCAATCCAATAGAGCATCTTTGGGATGTGGTGGAACGGGAGATTCGCATCATGGATGTGCAGCCGACAAATCTGCGGCAACTGTGTGATGCCATCATGTCAATATGGACCAAAATCTCTGAGGAATGCTTCCAGCAGAATTGAGGCAGTTCTGAAGGCAAAAGGGGGTCCAACCCGTTACTAGCATGGTGTACCTAATAAAGTGGCCGGTGAGTGTATATGGGGCCATAATCCTTTTGTTCTCGGGGGGGGGGGGGGGGGGATGCTGTGCATTTTATATGGGGCCATAATCCTTTTATCTGGGGGGTGGGTGCTGTGCATTTTATATGTGGCCATAATCCTTTTATCTTGGGGGGGGGTGCTGTGCATATATATGGGCCATAATCCGTTTATTTGGGGGGGGGGGTGCTGTGCATATATATGGGGCCATAATCCTTTTATCTTCTGGAGGGGAGGTGCATTTTATATGAGGCCGTAATCCTTTTATCTGGGGGGGGGGGTGCATTTTATATGGGGCCATAATCTTTTTAGTGGGGGTAGGAGGGGGGCTGCTGTTCATTTTATATGGGGCCTTCATACTGTAAGTGACTGTGGTATTTTTAGGGACGCCGGGTGGAGATGCTGCACGGAGCTGAAGCTATCTGGCCGTGAACTCAGCAGTGATACGTAATGGATTGGAGAACCCGGAATAAAGTCCTCCTGATGGAAGAGATTGTCATCTATAAGGTACTAGATGTCACTTATGACTCCCAGAACCTGTAGTCAGTCACACAGTGTCAGGGAGCTGCCTATGGGGATGTTGTTAGTAAAGTTTTCAGAATTTGCTGAACAGGGAGCGGCGAGAAGAGGGGGCAGCATTTTAATATTCGCCTCAGGCAGCAAATATGCTAGAATCGGCCCTGACTGTATACAGCCCCCAGTAATCACTTTATACAGCTCCACTAGAAATCACTATATACAGCTCCCCCAGCAATCAATGTATACAGCTCCCCCAGCAATCACTAAATACCCCTCCCCCAGCAATCACTGTATACCCCTCCCCCAGTAACCAGTGTATACAGCTCCCCCAGCAATCACTGTATACAGCTCCCCCAGCAATCACTGTATACAGCTCCCCCAGCAATCACTGTATACAGCTCCCCCAGCAATCACTGTATACAGCTCCCCCAGCAATCACTGTATACAGCTCGACCAGCAATCACTGTATACAGCTCGCCCAGCAATCACTGTATACAGCTCGCCCAGCAATCACTGTATACAGCTCGCCCAGCAATCACTGTATACAGCTCGGCCAGTAATCACTGTATACAGCTCACCCAGCAACCACTATATACACCCCCTATAATAACTATATGCACCCCTATAATAACTATATACACCCCCTATAACTATATACAGTCCCCTATAATAACTATATACAGTCCCCTATAATAACTATAGAGTCCCCTATAATAACTATATACACCCCCCTATAATAACTATATACAGTTCATCTATTACTATATACACCCCCCTATAATAACTATATACACCCCCAATAATAAATATATACAATCCCCCTATAATAACTATATATACCCCCCTATAACAATTATATACAGATTCCTATTATTGCTATACACCCCCGCCCACATAATAAATATATACAACCCCCCTATGTACAGTCCTAGATAAAATACTAAAATTGTACTCGTCTTCCATCGTTCCCACGATGCGTGCTGTCTTCATCCTCCCTCACGGTGTCAGGGTGGAGAACGGATGTAAACAAAGATGGAGGTGCCCTGCTACAGCCCACGCCGTGAGTCGCAGCACGGTGACGTCACACGCTGAGACGTCACACTCCAAGACGTGACCCTAGCGGCAGGGCGCCGCCATCTTTATTTACATTGGAATGTCTATGGCAGAGCAGGGAACTTATTGTTCCCTCGCTCTGCCATAGACTAAAGGCAGAAACTTCAGCAGGA
Organism: Engystomops pustulosus; assembly: GCF_040894005.1. Lineage (NCBI taxonomy): Eukaryota > Metazoa > Chordata > Amphibia > Anura > Leptodactylidae > Engystomops > Engystomops pustulosus. The sequence goes on from NC_092412.1 coordinate 133,569,715, forward strand.
TTTGGCCCGTGGTCCGAGGAGCCCGGCGCCAAATACATTGAATCGCCCCAATTTGGTGGGGGCCCGGGTGCTCCCCCCTATGATCCGGCTCTGCTTAGATGATATTTGTACATTGATTTTAAATATCTATTTCTGCTTAATGCTGAATCTCCGGGAATAAAGAAGTACATATTATCCTGACTATGTCTTGGATAATAGGTTAACATATTCCTTAAAGGGGCATTCCTTTAGTTGTCAGTAAACCCTCCTCCCTCTTATGCTCGCTCTACTCTCAGCGATGATGTAACAGTCTGTCCTTCTGTTACCATAGTAATGATGTGTGTAACTGCCATCACTGCACATTGCCCCAGTGAGATGACGTCTCACCACAACAATGGCCATACTGGATGCACTGCAACCAACTGCTACAGCCAATATTAGTGGTGATCACGTGACCTTCCCAGGCAGGTGCAGGACATGTGATGTGGTCACGTGTCCAGCGGCCATCTTCTGTCCTGTGTCTCCATCATAGTGTATGTCAACAGGGGAGAAAAATTTTAATTACCGTATATTCCGGCGTATAAGACGACTTTTGAAGACAGAAAAATCTTCTGTCTTCCCTGGGGTCGTCTTATACGCCGGTAATCCCGAATGCTAGCACCGATCGCGGGTGTTTTCACAGCGTGGGCTGCCGGCAAAGCTGTCGGCAGCCTCAAAAAGATAGCGGCGCATGGGCGCCGCCATCTTACCTGGGATTGACGCTCCCCGTGACTTCATCGGGGGCGGCGATCCGTCTTCATGGTAGCCTCGGGTCTTCCGAAGACCCGAGGCTATTTCGTTTTAACCCCTTCATTACAATGTGCTGATAGCACATTGTAATGAATGAGGAAAATCCCCATATACTGCCATACTGTAGTATGACAGTATATGGTAGGATCGATCAGACAACCTAGGGTTAAAGTACCCTAGGGAGTCTGAAAAATAGTATAAATAAAAAAAAGTTAAATAAAAAAATAATAAAAAAACCTAAAATTTCAAATCACCCCCCTTTCCCTAGAAATGACATAAATATAAATAAACAGTAAAAATCATAAACACATTAGGTATCGACGCGTCCGAAAATGCCCGATCTATCAAAATCTGATAACGGTTTTTCAATGTGTTTAACCCCATAACGGAAGTCGAAAATGGCACTTTTTTGCCATTTTGAAAAATATAAAAAAATCTATAAAAAGTGATCAAAAGGTCGTACAGTCCTAAAAATTATATCATTGAAAATATTATCAAATTTCGCAAAAAATGACACCACCCACAGCTCCGTACACCAAAGTATAAAAAAGTTATTAGCGCCAGAAGTTGGCAAAATCAAAAAAATAATTTTTGTACAGGAGGTTTTCATTTTTGTAAATGTATGAAAACATTATAAAACCTTTATAAATTTGGTATCCCCTTAATCGTACCGACCCAAAGAATAAAGTAGACATGTCATTTGGGGCGCTCAGTGAAAGACGTAATATCCAAGCCCACAAGAAAATGGCGCAAATGCGTTTTTTCACCATTTTCATTGCATTTGAAATTTTTTTCCCGCTTCTGAGTACATGACATGGAATATTTAATAAAATAAAAATTTAAGGTACAGTATGGTAACATTTACAGTAAAATGGACGATGGTAATGTTGTTGTTGTATGCCTTATGTTTATGAGCGACAGTTTTCCTGCTATATACCTGCATGTCATAAGAATTAAAAAAAGGACCACGATACCCGAATTTGAGTTTGATTCTGTTCCATTCATATTTGTTTAGTTATACGATTGAAGATTATGTTATGACGACACCTGCTAAAATGTACCCTCTCTACAGCTGTTGCGTCTTAAACTTCTGTACATACAAGCCACTTTCGCATAAAGCGAATACTTTGTAACTGTATGCTAAGTAAGCTTTGATCTCATGTATGTACGTTAATTAGCTTTCAATAAAGGAATTTGAAAAAAAAAAAAAAGGACCATGTTAATTTCAAATCTGTTTTTTTTTTTAATTTTTACCGGTGTTTTGTATGCGTTAGAAAAGGGGTAGTCTTATACGGCGAATATATCTTAAACTCTATATTTTAAACAGGAAAGTAGGGGGGTCGTCTTATACACCGGAATATACAGAATCTGAAATCCAAGGGAAATCTGATTCAAAACTTATAAATCAGCATGAATGCCCCAGATGCAGAATCATTTTCATGATTTTCTTTTCTTAAAAAAAAGATGTTTTATAAGTATGCTAGAGCACTTCCCAGGGGCAGGGTGTGACAGTGTAACAGACTCATAAGCATAATTTTAAAAGTTTATTTTAGAAGGAAGAAGGTCATGGATAAAAATATGAACCCAAGTCATTGTGACTGGATTTATAACTGCTGGTAGAATTCCTTTAAGATCATCAATCACTCAGACATCTCCTAAGGCAGTGATGGCAAACCTTTTAGAGACTGAGTGCCCAGACTAGAACCAAAATACAATCATTTATCACAAAGTGCCAATATAAGCTGTACATTTTTTTTTGTTTTCCTTTCAATCATACCAGCCACCTGAGGGCACCGATGTAACTGAAAGCAGGAGGGCAAATCCGGACTATCGCTGTAGCTTCTCTCGGGGGTCCTGCTGTACAGGCCCCATGGGTGTACAGTCATGGGGCCAACAGGAGGACCTTCAAAGATTATCCGGTCATCTCCACACCTCTCCAGAGTTCTCAGCCCCATGTAACATGTTGTACTCGCACCCATTTTGGTAATAAAGGAGGAAAAAAAACTTCATTCCCACGAATCACAGGAAACTTCAGTCCCAAGCAGCCAAAAAATTCTAGGTGCCAGGGATCTAAAGTTATGGCTCCTATATTCCAGGATGTATCTCAAACTGTTTTAGCCACTGAGGTGTCTCCTGTAGGAACAAATGAGATATGGCCTTGGCAACTCAAGGGTTAAAATAGCACTGAGATTAGTAAATCTGGACTTGCCTGGGACTGCAATTAGATTATTTGAGTCCAAACTGGTAAACTGTGTGCTAGGGAGGTAGCTTGAGTGCCCACAGAGAGCACTCTGAGTGCCACCTCTGGCACCCGTGCCATAGGTTCACCACCACTGTCCTAAGGGATGAGAGATCCTGGTATGCTTCTTGTTGGATACATAGGTTTGCCAACTTGGCTAAAGTATCCACCAATATAAGAATACAGTCAAGGCTTATGAATCCCCTAGATTAGAGAATAGTAACAGAACAATTCTGACACCTTCAAGGACACATGATTTTGACTGGTGCCATAGACTGGTCATAGCAATCAGATGGTCAGTCCCTTGGCACTAATTGCCCCAATGGAAGTTTATGCTGGTTTACATATTCCCACATACCTAGGTTACTGATAAAAATCATGCAAGACAAGTCAATGCAAGGACTTTGTTTGAGCTGAATTGAGGGTCTTACTGAGACTTCCACTTGTGCATCTTGGAGCCCTTTCGCACCTTCCAATACATCCTCTATCACAGTGGTTCTCAACCTTTGTAATGCTGTGAGCCCGCATTACAGTTACTCATGTTGCGGTGACTCCAAACCATGCGATTTGCAGTAAAAATGCAATAAAATCATGGCTACAACGGCTGTGGCGAGCCCTGTGTTTTGGTCGTTCGACCCCTGCTGGGGTCACGGCCCACAGGTTGAGAACCACTGCTCTATAACAATCTAAGTTTCAGTAGTAGTGAGTTATCAGTACCTAGTTCTTGAATAGCTTTTGCATAATCGTGCACACAGCAGGGGGACATATTGAACACATCAGGAACAGTCACTACACTGCTACTCTAAAACCACAGGTCATATGCAATGTGCACAGGTAACCTAAGAAATATATTTACATTTAGAAAATAGGAGACATTTTCTAAATATAGTCTTGTATTTACAGCTCTAATAGTAAAGAAATAGCATTCCATAACCAAACTATTACAAAAACATAAAAAAACAACAAATTATTTTAGTAAGACATTGGCAGTTCTGAAAAAAAAAAAAAGATGTATCAATTCCAGAGAGTGGCAGTGATAAGTGTGGCAAGGCAGTAAGGAAATCTATATTGGAAAACAGAGCAGGCAACATCTGTAGAATAGAGGTGTACACCCATTATTGCCCTATAATACAGGTCTTTAATAAGCTCTTCTAGTATTAGCTTACAGCTAAGTCCCTTATGTTAAGCTGGTTACACTTGTACCTTGTGTCTACATAATGAGGAAATATGTTCTATAACGGCTATATATGCAAATGTTCACAGGTACAAAGCATGTCTATCCAGATTATTAAACTCTAAACTATCGTACGTGCATTCTAAAATAATAGACATTTCTTCAATTTAAAGGCTACACAGTACTTCATGTGATGCAAAAATCTTGCAGAACAATCAGCCCTATAGATAGTCATGGTTGGGGTGTCCCTGAGCATACAAGTCAGTCAGAAGAGACCAGCTAGCAAGAAGTAAGTTTACAATAGAAAGCGTGGAAGCATGCTGACTTCCCTCTAGCTTCACAGGCGTGGCACTGGTCAGCAGGACTTGGAAAGGACCATCGTAGCGAGGCTCCAGATGAGTACAAGGCCCACAATCAGATATGAGCAGGTCTAGAGTCCATTATTCCCCAGAGAGCTATGAGCAAAGATGTTGGTTGGGTAACTGTTTTTTATTGTAATCAACAGAGATTTGGGAATTATATCGGAGATGCTTCCCAGAACCGCATGGCTTTGGACATGACCCTTGCTGAGAAGGGAGGAGTCTGTAAGATGGTGGGAGTGGCTTGTCGCATATACATCCCAGATGACATCGCCCCCTATGGATCCATTACCCATGCTCGTGAAGAGATTGAAGGACTGTCCAGGGAACTCAAGAGAAACTCTGGGGTGGACACTTTGTCCTTCACTTTGTGGTTGGGGGATTGGAAGGGTTTCCTTTAAGTGGGGGTAATATTGGGGATTGTGATTTTGCTCTTGTCACTTATGGCATGCTGTATGGTCCCCCTCATCAAGTCCACCATGTCCCAAATGGCCGTCCAGGCGGTAAGAACCACGACAGGAAAAGTGCCCGGAGCGGAGGATGATGCTGCCTGTTTACAAACCTGTGAACTATGGGAACACAGTGATGTGATTTGAGTGTGCAGACCTGTAACCCCTGAGTGACTGGCCTCCAGGGGATCTGGTGAAGAGGTAACAAGTCCAGCAGGTACGGGCTTAGCCTACCTGTGGGTACCTGGAGCTTGAGGAGGTCGCTCAGGATGGAGTTACAGGCCAGCAAAGCTCAAAGGGGGAATTGTTATGGAGGTCGCACTGGTTTCGGACGCCATCTTGACTACTGTCCGCCATCTTAGATACAGCGGCCATGTTCCCTGACCATTGTCAAGTTAATGTCATGATTCAAATTTCATTTTATGTAACATGTTTGCTCGCCTGTCAGCTAATACCCTGTGACATGTAATGAGAAGCCAGTCTGTCCTGGAAGCTGCATAATAATATGATTCTGGAGCCACTTATCATCTCCTTCTCAGCAAACTAGTATAAACAATATCTGTGTACAAGGTCTCTGAGAACTGAACACAATTAATTCACTTTTTTCCCAGAATATGCTGATGACCAATAGCTTTGCAGTATACTATTCACACCCCTTTGATGACTCTTCTGTCTGATATATATTATGCATTTTGATTATTAAACGGTAGAAGATCTTGACTAAGAGATTGACGTGTATGTCTTGGTCCTTATGTTCAATCATGAAAGGGTTAATTAGGACTCACCTTACAAAAGTCAAGAGGGCTGTTGGGGCCCTGCATAAAAATCCCTAACACAATGCTTTCTTGTAAAATACATGTACAGCTTCCCTGATCAAACTCTATGTCCCCAAATGTTATTCAATATCCATCTCTCAGATAAAGGTCTCATACACATCTGGCTTGGTCATGTTGCAGTGGGACACGGAGCGCTCACCCCACCTGTGCACCGTAGGCCTATTCAGGGGTTGTAAACTAGCTGCACACGGTCGATCTGATCAGAAATCAGATTTCTGTGAGAATTCTGATATTCTATCATACGGTGGTACATGACCACCTTCCGATTGGAAACACTATAAGAAGGGAGCCCTCAAGACTTTAGACTAACCCTGAACTATATTCCAGGTGTTATTTTCTAATAAATAAATGTATCCATACATTTTGGGTGGTAGCATCAATTCTAAAAGTACATAGAATAGTATACCCCACCATTGCCTGTAGAAAATAATAATATTTCCATAAAGACCCATTTATTAACATAAGGATTTATGGATAATTTAATCAATATATCCATGTTGCGTAGATGGGGCTTTTATGTGCTGTACAAAACCAGGAAGTCTGTTTTAAACAAAATATTTTCCCTATTTTTCTATTTGGGGAATTGGAGGCTGAATTTATTGACCCTCACACTAAATTGTCGATTTCTAATTAGGCAAAATCGTTGTAGCTTTCTATGTTATTAAAGGGACAAAAAACCTAAATATAGTGTATACTTTTCCTGATTTTAGCATTATTTCCCAATTTGGAAGCTTGAGACAAATTACTACAATTTTAGGGATCCGTTATTCTTCAAGCATAACAATGGTATACATAAGAAGTGTTCCTAGCAGGGCTTTATGCACCCAGATTGTGCATTAGATACCCTATGTGACACATACACTATATTATTTTTAGTTTGACACAAAATTGACATATGCCTCACTATTCTAAGTTAGCTCTATGATCAAACATAAATCCCTCCCCACACACACCAAGGAGTTTTTGGAAAGTAGCAAACATTTATAGGCAGTGATGTAATGTTCTGTAAAGGATTACAATATTAGAGCAAAAAGATACGCTTATTGGAGAAAACAGCACCATTTAAAGTTCTGTTAGGCTACCTGTAGCCTGAAGAATAGATGACATGCAGTTGGGCATGAAGGCGTACATGTTCCTGTGACACATTTATCTTCACATATTAGAACTAAGTTTTTAGATCCTGCTAAATCTTTGAGATGAAGTCTTGCAATCTCACAAATATACTACTGGGAAACCCTTTCTGTCCTTGGGTAGACACAGATTTTGGCTTTTCTTGTATGGCTCCCTATACATTCAAACCAGCCATTTTGGCGGTGTATCGCTCCAAAGATAAGGTAGGTACCGTTTCTGCTGACAGTTTGGCCTTTAAAGGAAATCTACCATCAGGATCTTGGATTATAAACCAAATACACTTACATGCTGGTGCGTGCCCCTTTATAAGGATCTGCTCTTTTTTAACTTCTTATGCCCACAATTTAAAAAATATAAGCTTTAAAACTATGCAAAAGAGCCTGAGGGGCTCCAGGCTCCATTATCTATGGAGCATGGAGTCCCTCAGGCACAGTTTGGAGCCTTTTTTTGTAAAAACAAAGGCATTAAAAGCTTATCGAAGAGTGGATCCTGACCATGGGGGCACACACCAGCATGTAAGCGTATTTGGTTTATAATCTATAATCCTGATGGTAGATGTCCTTTAAGTTCTGAAGTCTAATAGATCACTAACAGTATGTCGTGAAACAGGTTAACACCTTCCAGATCAGGTTTCTTTCATTTTCCAGTGTGAAGGTATCGTCTAGAAAATCAACTTTGAAGTGAGATGTAAAATGGTTGTACACATTCAATAAAGCTTAGAGTTTAGCAGTGAAGTCAAGTTCTCCCCACCTAAGAACTCCCCCTTTACTATGATTGATAGCCCTGCATGACTTTACACCACCAATTTACATCTGTCTTCATGGGCCATGAGAGAAGCATGATCTGGTGCTTCACTATATACTGGTAGTGGTTCAGTGGCTCATTTTTCTGCTGACAGGTTCCTTTTAAAACTGAATTTCCCATAGCAGCACCTGCTTAAAGCTAGGTTTGAAAGTCAAGATGGTTTTGCAACAAATTGTCACCATGTCCTTTCAAAGCCTTTAAATTGGGGAAAATGTCTTCTGAGTGCATTTTAGTTGTGTCCAACAGTCAACAATTCCTTACCAAGAGGTAAAACTTCCCTGTACCAGATAAGACCGGGCTCTTCTGTCATTACATTTGTGCACAGTGAGGAACAAAATCTAACTTTACCATCAATTCACATGCTTCCCTTTGCCCCAGCTTCTTATTAACCAGATAAACTAGTTGTGTGTGAAAAGAAATGCTAGGGTAGATGGCATATCCTGTCACAACGGCCTGTAAATGATTGCTGAGACATTCACCATAATACTGCAGAGTGCACATACACAGTACAGGAAGATCAAGCCACAATAAGAAATAATAACTGTGGTGAAACTTACATTGATGTCGTCTTAGAAATATTTCATACGTCTATAAGAGCCAGAGGTAAGAATATAACATACCTGTGACATCTGTGGTCTGACATTGATCTCGCTTAAGTTGACACTATGAGGCACCAGGTTATTGAGTAGTTGGCAAAGAAGAACTCCATCTCGTAGTGCTTGAGCTAGGTCACATACTTGGGCAGTTTCCAAAGTCACCCGATGATTTAGAGGGAGAACACGGCAGTCAATAAGCCATCGAGCACAGTGCCTCCATAGCTCCATCTCCACCCTGGTGCCAAAGCAGGTGGGATGGATCAAAAATGTAATCAATGATAGAAGAGCAAATATAAAAATATATATATATATTCAAAAGATGCTAAACGCAGAAGTAAGAGGTACAAAAAGCAACACAAACTTGTGTGTAGAGGAGACCAACAAGATATTATAGAGAGCAGAGAGCTCAGAGACGCAGGCAGCCTCATATATGTCTGAGAGGACACTTCCGCTCTCGAATGAGGAAGAAACTACTTTAACTTCCTCTTCTTTAAGCAACACACCAAACCCTATAATGACTGCAGGCGGGACTAGATGTGAGATGCTCCTGTAGATACAGCTTAGAAAAAATATGGCATATTTGTGTCTGAAATCATTCAGAATGTTCTACGTAGGGCAGGAATGGTATTGAAGCACAGTCAGAAAATGAACATCTTACAGGGTAAGAGAGAAAGGATTTATTACCCAGCAGAAATCTGTGTAAAAAACAAAGACAAAGGCATATTGGATATGTTGTTACTGCAAGCAATTTTAATACAAAAGTGTTGTTGTATAACAGTTCATTGGTACAGCTCAATTTCTGTAGCAAACTAATTGAGAAAATCACAAAGCAGCCTGGTTAGAACCGGATGTATTGCCGCTAACAATAGGGATCGATCCGAGCTCTAACACTTCCACCCCACAGGGTCGGTCTGTCAGAGGAAGCCAGCAGCCAAATGTGAGGGAGGAATTGTGCCATTTATTGGACACACTTCTGAGTGTTTATTACAAAAATGAACATGTCACACAAATTCTAAGTGGAATGACCATTAAATAATAAATAAGAAAATCCTAAGCAGATAAATAAAACATATGTAGTTTACAATTAGAAAATCAGCAAAATCTGGCATGAGTGCAAAATGGCTGTGGATGCGCATATGCTAATCTCTGCTGCACCAGGATTTGGAATTAGGGTCACGTGTGGCATCACCCACATTGCTCCTTTTCCACAGCAGTTGCTGCAAGAGACTCAGTATCTTTATTGTATGGGTCAAAGCAGGATGTGCAAGTGCTGTCAATTCAGAAAGACTAAATCTTATTAAAATCTCATGTCAGTTCATGTACAAAACAGAGGATTTCATATTAAAGTTTAGTAGTGTTGCCTCAGGACATTAACCCTAACAAAAAGGGTCTCATTCCCCACAAAATCAGGTCATTAGCCGCCTACTCTTCAGTTTAACACGCCAGACTACTGAGGTCCCTGAATCTTTCCAGGAACCCACACAAGGCTTTGTATCTACAGAAATATTCACATGGAAGTAGTAACATACAAAAACAAAAACAGATAAGGCAGTTATAAACAATTTTCTTGTATACATGTATAGACGATAGAAATTTCTCCACAGAGAATCAGCGTACATCCAGATGTACATTGCATGATAGAAAATGTCATGGTCTGCCACATTTAAAGGCTATTTGCTCTGGTCAGAGTTTGCATCATTTACAACTATCTCTTGGTGCCTGAAGTTTTAGGAGTGCTGGCAGTTTTCTTGGACATGGTGGGGATTTTTGAAGGTTTAGAGAGTCCTCTGCGGGATGGTCCACCGGCAGCACTACTTTCAGAGGTGTCTGAACAGGCAGACTGAGTCTCTAGAAGGTCAAAGTCTGAGGCATCACTTCCCCTGCGGCTGCTGGCTCGGCTTCCCGCACGGCTTCCTGCGCGGCTGCCACTTTTCTTGGGATCTGGAGTGGGAAGGGGAGAAGGCTCATTAGGAGGACTATATAATACATTCAGACATTTACTACAACATCACAATAAAAGAGGACCTGCCACCATGTGTTGAGCTCCACCTATGATATAACACTATTGGGTGTTAGGTAAACATCTGTGTCTGGAGCACTGGACACGTAAATAAATATCTTTCTTGCTTTTTAGGTATCTAAACTATACATGTGGCACAGCCACATTAGCCATGAATTCTGTCCATTCTCTGCAACCTACATCACAGTTTGCTTTCAGACAGGATGTGTAGTATAACATTCAATAACTTCACATTTTACCGAGTTACATTTAGTTCAACACATTCTTTACCAATTATTTGCAGGGTTTTAACAGATACACACTTGCTCACTTCAATCAATGTTTGTAAAAACCATGCTATTGTGTTGCTGGTAGGAGACAGCATACTGTATTGGGAGTTCGGGCCAAAGGGCCTACAGCAAAAGGCTCTAACCTAGCCAAACTAATTCCCTGTTCTGTCCTGACAAAATGTCATAACATTGAAACAGTACTGCCTAAAGTTGTGAGCCTATTCCTTTTGGTTTATCGCTTATCCCCACTTCATGCCAGTAGGAAGCATGAAAAACAGATTCCCCATACAATACAAAAACATGAGGTAAAGTGGCCAACCCCTTTAAAGACTTGGTATGCCTGAAAAGGTGGCCTTCAAAGCCAATGTGCATAAAGAGAATGAATTCCTGACCACCAAAGGTACAGTTACTATTCAGGCAGCAATGGCATTTTGGTAAACTACTCACCAGGTCGAATTGATTTGGCACCGGAAGGGGTGGTCCCAGACATTTCTCCTGTGAGGGAAGAGCGGCTTGTGTGGATAGCAGCTTTCTTCATTTTACTGCTTTGTGCTGGAGTTACCTTAAATGGGGCCAAAAATAATGAATGAATAAAGAGAAATCTGAACAATGACCAGATTTATCACCAGTTGTAGCCTCTGGCTTGCTTGAAGAAAATAAAATTTTTGTTGCTTAACTACTATCTACTAGTAGCTAAGAGAACAATACAATCTAAGTTATTCTTTATTTACTTTGAAACTACAATGGTCTATCTTTTGACAATAATTTAGAAATGTGGGACTTCATGTATAAACAATGAACTGGTAATATGTTACTGATCCCGGGCGTGTACGGGGCCAGGAGGAGGAGATTGGCTCTTTAACCCTCCTCCCTCCATCGTCAGGCGAGCGGATGCATCACAAATCTGCACAAGATTTAGGACAAGTCCTACTCAGTGGCCGTGCAGTATCACACTGTGTGCCATAGTATCAGACCATGGCCCCCATAACAGCCATGTGAATGCACCCTATGACTGAATTTATAATCTCCTAAACCTATACGTACACTTGGCTCAGTCCTTAAAGGGGAGGTCTCAAGTTTTTTTTTTAACCTCTATCCACAGGATATGGAATAACAATTGGTGGGGTAACACCCCAATCTGCCACGGGAATGGAGTTCCTGTTCTCAGCAAATGATGTAGAAGCAGGTCTATATCCCATCTGATGCTTCATTCAAGTTATACGAGACTGTCAGAAGTTGCAGAGCACAGCACTCTGGTATCTCTAATTGATCAGATTGTTAAGTCTGTCACCTGTATTGTTCTCTATTTAGATAAGTTAACATTGTATTACTCTGAAAACTATGGCAAGCAGATCCTGATTCTAATTTGGACAAATTGAATTTTACCAGACTGGACACAGAAAGGTATTACCCACTTCTCCAATGCATTTCAAAATATAATTTTTAGCCTGTTACACCGTAAATGGATACACCTAACCCAAAGAATTTTAATATACAAATGTAAGAGAAATCTTAATTCTGTAGCGGTGTTTCTAGGAAAAACCTTCTAGATCAAAATATCAAAAGTAAAAGAAATAATATTTTTCAGTTTATATGCGATGATAAAGAGAAGACATTGCATTCACGTGATGTTCAAAGGACCAAAGGAGCATGCATGAAATCTTAAAGGTATTTATTTTATTACATTTTGAGTAAACACCAATCTGAAAGAATTAAGATTATGAATTTGCAGAAATCTTAGTATAATTGAAAGTCATGCACTGATATCCAAGAGGAATAAATCTGTGATAATTTTAGAAAAAAAAAAAAGAGAGACCATTTTTAGTTTTTCAGCCAGCGCCAACAACTGGCCAGCGCCAAAACTGTAAATCAACTTTCACAGTTTTTGATTGATTTCTTTCTAATTCATGATGTTGAAGGCATTTCAACATCATGAATTAGAAAGAAATCAATCAAAAACTGTGAAAGTTGATTTATTTGGATAATGATACAAGTTATTCTCAACCATTCCAAAGACAAATGTTAGTTTAATTCTAGAAAACATGACAAGGCAGAGTGTTAGCAGGAAGATTGCTCTCTGAAAGGGGTGAGGCTCTACTGGTGGAGGACCATACTCTACCTCACATGATGGGATCTGGTAGTCTGAATATTCGGAGCCCCTAGAGGGCGTGCCAGCCTTGCTGTTTACAAGCCAGGGTTTCTCGTAACAGCGAGCTGGCTGCTGTGGAGTCTGCAAGAGGGGCAAGGGCAGGATGGATGAGGGAAGCGAGTGAAAATGAAGAAGGGAGATGAGTTGTCACAAAAATGCAAACAGAAAATAAAACTAAACAAAATCTGGACAAATGGACTAATGCAGACACTCATAACACATAGATAAAAAAACATATTTTTTAAAGAAATAAAATATCCTGAAAAGAAAACCTCTATGGCACACGATTAGAGATGAGCGAGTATACTCGTCCGAGCTTGATGCTCGTTCGAGTATTAGCGTACTCGCAATGGCTCGTTGCTCGGACAAGTATCTCGCGGCTCGAGATCGAGCATTTACTTAACGAAACACAGTGAAGAATACAATGAAAACAGTGAACACAGGATCATTTAAGTGAAGAACACATTGCAGATGTTCCGTACATCTGCTAACTTATCCAAAGACACGCGTGCCGAACGTGTAGATGTATGGAAACATCTGCAATGTGTTCTTCACACATATTGTTCTTCACATACTATTGTGAAGAACACCGTTCGGCACGCGTGTCTTCGGATAAGTTAGCAGATGTACGGAACATCTGCAATGTGTTCTTCACTGTGTTCTTTCAGTGAAAACATCTGCAATGTGTTCTTCTTTAGTGTTCTTTCAATGTGTTCTTTCAGTGAAAAATGCTCGAGTCTTCCATTGACTTCAATGGGGTTCGTTATTCGATACGAGCACTCAAGCATCGGGAAAAGTTCGACCCGAGTAACGAGCACTCGAGCATTTTAGTGCTCGCTCATCTCTACACACGATATGTCATAAATGTCTAATAGATGCTGGGCCCTACTCTGAGGCCCATACCTATCTAGAGAATGGGGTCTATTGGCCTACAGTCATTTCAATGAAAGTATAGCTGAGTAAATCTGAAGTGGAACAGCAAAAATGTTTAATGCATATAAATGTCTAATACCACTTAAATACTAGACATTCTATAATAAGTCAAATTAATTTTTTCGTTCAGTGGCAGGACTTCTTTCTATTTCCAATTTCCACTCATTATTAGGTCACAGATCACTTTTGAGGGTCATAATAAGGGGCTGCGATCCCTTGTTTGTGACCCCATCTTTCATCGACTTTAAGGCACAACAGAAAAAAAGACTACCCCGATCAGGCAGAAATAAGACGTGCTCTATCTTTTGCAGCCCAGGAAGTCAGTTCATACACTAGGCATAAGAAATAAATGGAGATATGTGCGAGCCTCTGAAAAAATGCTAGCACACCACCCTATATTACATTTGTGTGCAAGGGGGGTGTGCCTCCTGTCCTCGTGTATCGGACTTCCCCCTGTGGCTCTTACCCGGGGCAGGGGGAAGAAAGTGGGTGGGGGAGGGGAGGGGGGTTCAATCCTCCTACAGAAGCTACGGGGTCAGACGAGAGCCCGGGGGTTGTGCCATCACCTTACATGTCCAGTCCTACATCTGAGCAGGACCCGACTGCAACTCATTGAGTATGTGCAACACTGAGAATGTGTAAATTTTTTGAAAAATAAATTCATTTAGGCAAAAATTTTTAATAAATGTAAATAATTTCAAAATTACAGCTCATTTTGTTTTAAACCCTGTGAAACAAAGGGTTAACAAACTGCATAAAGAGGTTTTATATAAGTTGAGGGGTGTAATTTCTATAATGAGGTAATTTATGTGATTTTACTATTATTTAGGCCTCTCAAAATGACGTGAAAGCTGAGCAAGTCCCTAAAATGAATGATTTTGCTTTTTTTTTTCCACGACAAATCGTACCTAAGCTTCATAACATTCTACAAAATGAGAGGATGCATAAAAGACCATGCCAACATAAATCAGGCATGTTTGTTATCAGACACATTTCACATTTGAGTCAGGAAAGTGCAAAATGGCCAAGTTGTTATGGGGTTAATTTTTATATACAAGATCATGTGATTCCTTTCAAAAACCTCTATGGCTACACATACTAAGATAAAAGGTAGAGCATCTAGAACTGGTCAGTATGTGCATAAAAGACAGGTATATAGAACAGTTTATCACATACAAACACTGAAATAAGAGAATTATGCAAAGCGTACAATATTGCCCTTTGAACCTCATATGGCATCTCATAATATACTGTACTCTAATATTAGAATACTAGTCATGAACAACACTTACCTTTGAACCGCTTGCAGGAGTAGCGGGTGAGGATGGGACGGATGTACAACTATGATTACTCTGGCTGGCACTGGAGCTGGACCTAGTAGGAGAGGCAGTTCTGGAAGACGGTTTTGACCTTCGCCCTCTTGACCTGAAGGGGGTCATTCCCTGGGAAACCCCCTCGGGCAGTATAAACTTCTCTCGTAGTTCGAGATTAGTCCTTCCCCTTGCTAATTGAAATAAGAACATGGAGGTCAAATCTTCTGTAACTTTTTATGTAAACAAGATGCACAAGAAGATGTTAGAAGACACAACACACATTTTTAATTCAGCAAAACAAGTTAAAATTTAGCCAGCGAACATAGGTTTAGTAGGGTTGTTAAGTATCTGAGAAGCCACACACTTTGATATGCAACACTTTCTCAGGTTCAGGAAGTATGCTGTAGCCCCAGTCATGACTGCACCCATTTATTCACCCACTGTTTGTGAAAATAGTCTACAATATTAAATGATGGAAAGCGGATATTGGTAGAAGCATGTTTTCATATGCGTGGTGCCAAAAACTGATGGATTTTCTAAAAGAAACTGAGCTGCGGTAATCAATCTATTGCCTGTAATAAAAAATCTTATTTGTACAGGCTTTTGTTCTTAGCAGGAGCTCCATAACCCCATAACGCAATAAGACGTACCTGTACGTTTTATTGCGCATGGGGCAGTATGGAGAGGGCTCACGGGCTGAGCCCTCTTCATACTCGCCGGGTGCTCGCTTCACAATGAAGAAAGCACCCGTCGCTAACACCCGCGATCGGTGCTTGCAAAGCTGCCGGCGGCATTAACGAGCCGGCGGCTCGTGGCCGCCGCCATCTTGGCTCCGATCGATGCTCCCCGTGACGTCATCGGGGAGCGGTGATCCGTTGCCATGACAGCCTCGGATCACACAAAGATCCGAGGCTATCATGTTTTAGGCCATCTATTACAATGTGCGATCTGCACATTGTAATAGATGGTGTGCAAAATCCCCATATACTGCCATATTGTAGTATGGCAGTATATGGTAGGATCAATCAGACAACCTAGGGTTAAAGTACCCTAGGGAGTCTGAAAAATAGTAAAAAATGAAAATAAAAAAAATAAAAAATTATATTAAAAAAACAAAAAAAAAATTCAAATCACCCCCCTTTCCCTAGAACTGATATAAATATAAATAAACAGTAAAAATCATAAACACATTAGGTATCGCCGTGTCAGAAAATGCCCTCTCTATCAAAATATAATAACTGTTTTTTACTGCGTTTTACCCTGTAACGGAAAATAGTGCCCAAAGTCGCAAATGGCATTTTTTTGCCATTTTGAAAAATATAAAAAAATTCAATAAAAAGTGATCAAAAGGTCGTACAATTCTAAAAATAAAAGCATTGAAAACGCCTCAGCTCCATACACCAAAGTATGAAAAAGTTATTAGCGCAAGAAAACGGCAAAATGAAGAATTTTTTTTTGTACAGGAGGTTTTAATTTTTATAAATGTATGAAAACATTATAAAACCTATACAAATTTGGTATCCACGTGATCGTATTGACCCAATGAATAAAGTAGACATGTCATTTGGGGAGCACAGTGAAAGACGTAAAATACAAGCCCCACAAGAAAACGGCGCAAGTGCGTTTTTTCACTGCATTCAGAATTTTTTTCCCGCTTCCCAGTATATGGCATAGACAATTAAAGGGGTTATCCGGGTTTAAAAATCTTTTTATGGCTGGGCTGGGGAGGGATAGTTAAACATAATAAACATGGACTTACCTCCTCCGGCACCGCCGATGTCCCGCGCCGCGGTCACTTCGATCCGTGCCCCTGTAAACAAACAGGGGCACGGAAGCCGCGCACAGGGAGTTGTGGACGGCTCCTCCCATCCGTCCCTATCTCTCAGCGTTGTAAGCGCTGGGAGATGGTGCGCATGGGAGCATCCGGCCGGCCGGAAGCTCCCTGTGCGCCGGTGTAATGAAACAAGCGCACGGAGAAGACGGGCCGCGGCGTGGGACATCGGCAGCACCTGAGGAGGTAAGTACATGTTTATTATGTTTAAATAGCCCTCCCCAGTCTGGCCATAAAAAAATGTTTAAACCCGGATAACCCCTTTAAAAGCCATCACCATGAAGTGCAATTTGTTACGCAGAAAACAAGCCATCTCACAGCTCTCTACATGGAAAAATAAAAAAGTTATAGATTCTTGAAGGTGGGGTGTGAAAAATAAAGACGCAAAAACGAAAAAGGGCCTGGTCCTTAAGGGGTTAAAATACATGCTTTCAGAACTATGTGACGGCATAACTTTGAACAATATCATTATTTACTTCCTCCTGCCTGTTTTCCAATCTCTCCAAAACCCATTTTCCCCTCCCGGTGCTGGGGCTGTATGAGGGCTCACAGTTTGAGCCCTCTTCATACAGATGTGGGGTTTGCTAGTATTAACTCTTCAGATGCTGAGGGAAAAGAACAAAGCAGAGGTGTTATTTGGAGCGCACAGTGAAAGTTGTCAAAACTGAGCCCACAAGAAAGTGACGCAAATGGTTTTTTTTCTTTTTTTGCAAATTTCACCACTTTTGCAATTTTTTCCTAGCTTCCCAGTACATGGCATGGAATAATAAATAACGCCACTGAGAAGTAAAATTTCTTACGCAGAAAACAAATGCTCACACAGCTCTGTACACAGAAAAATGAAAAAGTTATGGATTTTTGAAGATGGAGAGAGAAAAATGAACGCAAAAACGCTGCGTCCTTAAGGGGTTAAAGCTGACATAATCTCTTACATGAACCATAAAACCCAACCCTTAACGGAGATGTAGAAATATGTAGTTCTTTTCTTGTGTGTGACAATAGGCAAAACACTTTGCTTGATATAACAATAAGCACATCTACAAAAGAACAGTTACCCAAACCTATGGATGAGACGGAATCGGTTCTCTTTAATTTACCGCCTGGATGTTGAACTAAGAAGGATAAAGAGGTGCAGAGGGGAGAAATGGATATGATATAAGCCATGCAAAATGTACAGCCAATGACTAAATTCTCTATCAAGATATAGGATTGATTTGAGATGAACATGCACAATGCAGTCCCAACAATCATATCTTGAAGGAACATATATGTTATAAAAAGAAGCAGAGGCCACAAAATACCATACCCTAGGTTTGTCATAAACTACATATACTACCATAGATACAAAATAGATTCTCCAGCACCATACTGTGCTATGGTGGATGGAAGGAAATACCAGGTAGATTATTATTCTTTTATTACTATGCTGAGGCAGAGTTATCTTAAAGTCTTAAAATATGGAAAGTTAGACAGAATTTCTAACACAGCACCAGCTATATCAAAGTATATTACGGAAATTATAAATTTGGCGTAGTTTAACAATGTCTAGTCTAACGCTCACCTCCTATTAGTTTACTTAGCTTAATGTGCCAAAATGTGCTACAGAATCTACATTTTGGCACATACCCCTTTTCTAGCTAGCCTTTTGTTATACTTGTAATAAAAGTGTCTAAAATCCTTGATAATGTGGCACGAAGGGAGTTTAAGGAAAATTATGTTATAAACTGATAAATAAATGCTTTTAGTAAAGGCAAGCAGCTGCTGGCATGCAAAGTCAGTTTATTTTCTTCTATTAAAGGTGTGTACTATATATTCATGACGCATGAATGTTTACACAGAATGGCGAGTGTTCACAGTCACTCTATATAAGGTGTATACAGTATACCTCCACTGTATAAAAGAATCTGCCAAATGTTGTTGCTTTTTCTTGCATTTCACCACATTTATTCAAATAAAGAGTGAACAAAAGCTCATACAGTCCCCAAAATAGTATGGATTAAAAAAATGCCAGCTCATCCTGCAAAAAATATCATCTCACATAGCTACCACTGAAGTGTAAAATATGCTTTTGTGGTCAAGAAATTGGATTAGAGAAATTATTTCTTTGAAAGTTATAATTTCTGTTATAACATAAAAAGCTTACTGCATATACTCGAATTTAAGCCGAGTTTTTCTGCATAAAAATTGAGAGACTTATACTCAACGTAAACTCGAGTCTATAAAAAAATTAACACTGTATTCATCTTTCCGACGCCCCCCACACAGGTCCTCTTCTTGCTTCGGGTGCTCCGGCTCAGTCTTCGGGTCCCTATGAGATGCTGGTCAGCAAGCGGCTGACGTAATCGTGTATGGGAGGAGCACCCGAAGCAAAAAGAAGACCCGTGGGGGTGTCAGAAAGGCGAGTATATAGTGTTTATTTTTTCTTATAGGCTTGGCATGCTCGGGCAGGGTCTGGCCTGGCTAACTACTGTATACTGGGGAGGGTGCGTGTGTGGGCTGGCAGGATTTACTGGGGGCAGGGGTTGCTGGCCTATATACTGGGGGGGGGGGGGGGACAAGGGCTGGCAGGCTGTATACTTGGGGGCGGCGGCTATAGCTTTTCCCAGTTTGTGTTAAAATGAGGTACCTTGGCTTATATTATACTTGAGTATATACGGTATATAAATTTGATAACTCCATCATAATGGATAAACAGCCACAAAGGCACAACAGGGGAGGCAGCTGATGAACATCATCACATTCCAATGTTAAAATACCATGACCAAAAAAAAATTCTACATCTACCACAAGGATGATGGATTTTATTTCAGCTTCTCATGCCCATTTGCATATTTGTTAAAGCTTTTATTTTTGTTAGAACATAAGCACAAGAAACTAAAATAAGATCAGATCCTGCAGAGGGGGCACATGCCTGCATGTAAGTGTGCTTCATCCTGGTGGTAGTAGATTTTCTCTAAGCTTTAAATTGTCTAAGAAAAGTCACACCCTAATTGATAAAATATAAAGATCAAAAAAATTAATGATTTAATTTCTAATAAAAATAATAAAAGGATTATTGAATAAATACAGTGTTCTATTATGAACAGAAATAATTCTTACCTCGGCAAGGATCATTTTTCACCAAAAATTCATCTAGAGCCATCCAGCCTCCTCCAACGCGGACCATCACCGTGCTGCGCAGTATACGTACTAAGCGCAACTGCTGAGAGTCTCCAAACTGCGAAAACCAAACTACTGATTAGCTGGACAGCTCTTAAAATCTCGAGATATACGTGTCAAGTCAGCCATATACCAGTGCTGACATATAACTACATAGATTGATGGAATAACATGAATCTATGTGCGTATAGACACATACTAACAGTGAAGGAATCTTACGGCAGATCAGAAACTTTATAATCCAGAAAATTCAGGCTAAGATGACAAGAAGCTAGTTATTCCCCCTTGATCTACTAGGGTGTGAATAGGAGGTATCCACAGCCACAATTCATTGATTTCTATGATTAGTTATGGAAATGAGGTTAGTTATCCCAAACACACATGGTCCTGAAAAGTAATTCAGTCATATTACGGAAAGTGAAACCCGATTACATGCGTTTGCAACTGTCTGGCTGATGGGCTTCTGTAAGATATGTCCCAGTGCTTTATTTTTTATAAAGGATTTTTCCTAAAGAATTATTACAGTGTTATCAGCTATTTGCACAAAATAGTTCCCAAAAACAGAGCTCTACAGGACATCTCACAAGAAGTTTCCAGTCACCTTTAGCTGCGAGAAATCTCATGAATTTCATGTAAATCTATAAACACCTTAAGAATGAATAAAGCTGTTGAGTATGACATACAGACCTAGCCCTCCACGTGCACATTAAGCACTGTGGGTTTATTTTCCACTGCATCGAACCCAGATTGCTTTGATTCAGTTCTAATCTCACACATTGATTTTTCACTACAAATATGTATTAGAAAGTAATTGGTATCACATTGTTTTCTCTTATGGTACTTTATTACAACTGTGACATGTCCAAACTATCCAGCTCAGATTGGTCAACACTAGCTGTTTGTCAAAGGGAGCAGCAGGTTGTTGATGCAGTGGAAAAGGAATTAGATGGCAACCAATCTGAGTCGAACTGTTCCTAAGCGAACCAAGCCCAACTGGTACTATACAATGAAAAAGAGGCATTTGTGTGAAAAGCAGGTCTGAACACATTTACTAAACAGCTTGGATCTATCAGTGCTTGTCAGAAGATTATCAGAGAAAAATCAATTTAGTATAGAAGCATGTGATTATTTGGGCAGAAAAGCAGCAGCATCAGAATGCACTGTACCTGGTTCCCTAGGAAGAACTACATGAGAAAGCACAAGGAGAAAGAAAGAAAACTCTTTAGTGAAACACAATTGGCAATGACACTTCATTGTATATTAGTGTTAAGAACATAACTATAAAGGGGAAATATCCCCGTTTAAGACTTTTCCTACAAAAAGATTGTTCCAATATTATATGTATCTATGTATGCATAATATGTGTGATGTGCCCACACGCCCAAAAAGAGAGGTGCATTCTCTAACAGCAAAGAAAAGGACACTAATAGGCACTATATCAGTGATGGCTAACCTATGACACGCGTGTCACGTAGCCATTTTTACTGACACGCGGCTGCCTGAGAGTTAATTTTCATCCTACATGACCAGGTGCAGTAGCCGGGAGGCTGAGAGATTGCACTGAGCTTCCAGCACCCCCCTCCTCCTCGGGCCGACCTCTCCCCATGTGTGAGCTGTGCCTAGTGTCTCCAGTCAGCACAGGTATCAGCATGGGGCACAGCAGGAGAGGTGACCCGGCCATACACCCAGGAGGCTCCTCTGCAGCTCCTGATAGTTGTGGTGGGGGGAGGATGGCAGCAAGTCAGAGGTCACATCGCTGCTGCCTTGTGTGATGTCCCAGCAGCTGCCACCTCTACACTGACCATCTCCACAGCAGGGGCAAGGGAGGACAACCACTCTCATCATATAGTAAGTAAGGTCAGTGCACTGTATGATAGAAGACAGTCATCAGGGCTTGTGTGTCAGTTTTGTGACGTACAAGCCCTGAAATAATCGCAACGCCTTGCAAATCGCCAGACATTGCGATTATTTTGCTCCTCACACCTTCTCCTTGCCAAGAGGGCATAAGGGAGATGCAGACAGCGGCACCTGCGCCCTTGCTATAACCTGTGAAGTTTCATGACTGAAAGTTCACAGGTTACTAAGCATTTCCACACTTGTCTGATTGTAATCGATCTATTACAATGTGTGATTTGCACATAGTAATAGATGATTGGGAAAATCCCCATATACTGCCATACTGTAGAATGGCAGTACATGGTAGGATCAATCAGACAACCTACAGTTTAAGTACCCTAGAAGTTAAATAGTATACAGATTTATTATTTAAACGATAAATATCACAAAATTATATTTTTTTGTCATGGTGACACACCACCCGAGTTATGCTCGGTTTTTTGGCAAATTTTGACACACCAAGCTCAAAAGGTTGCCCATCACTGCACTATATCATATAAAAAAACATCATTTGTTGTTGTTTTAACAGGGAAATGTAATATTTAAGGATGGTACAACCACAAACAAATGGTAATGTATCCTCCATTTAAATCCCTTGCTTTTAGCATGAAAGATATACATTATTGTGGCACTTTAGTATACACACATTTCAGCACTTTCACCTATAAACATATGTCCTGCTACACACAGATAACATGCCAAGAAAACAAAATTGTGCTCACCCTGTATTTATTCTCCCCAATCTGTTCTACTTGGAATCTCTTTGCACATTTACATTGTGCCACCTGCCTGGTGACCTTTAAAGAAATTAATCACAAAAAATAATTACTTTCATATAAAAAGGTACTAGAAAGTGAAGATATGCACATCAACATGAAAAATTAATTTACCTCATCCTCAATCTTATCTGCATCTGTAGTTGGTCGATAAGCATCTTTATTTGGATGAAGGGCAGCTACAAACTCATAATAATCGATATATCCATCACCATCCTGGTCAAAGATATCGGCTACAGCTGTCATTTCAAGTTTTGTGGTTGGAAATTCTACAGAAGACCGAATTAGTTAGCAACTGAATTAAGAAGATGGAGTTCACCATCACATACAAGTCCCTACAAGTAATCTACTTACTGGAAGCCAATATTCCGTCAATAAATTCCTGTCTGGTAATTTTCCCATCCTGGTCTTTGTCTATCCTGCGGAAGAAATCCATAACTCGAGATTTCTTGTGATTCATCCACCGCATATATTTCTTCCTCCAGATGTCAAAGTCAAAGTTGGCAAACTCTTTTAACTAAAAAATGTTTTAATATAGAATAATATTTGTAAAATGCACAATTGCAAACCAAAAGATGTGGTTATAAGGCAAATATGCAGGTAAAATCACATAGAAGAATATTTGTTACCTCTTCTAATCTGTCAAGGGCATCATTGAGCTTCCGCTGTCTCTCTAATGCCAATAACCACACTTGTTGCCAACGAGCAGAGAGCTGATTGACCCTTGGGTTTTTGGTCTCGGACTGTGAGGGCACCTGAAACACCGGTGGGGTGGACTGTACTGGAGGCTTCCCTGCAAAAAGAAGCAATTTCATATATATTACAAAACCACCAAAATGTCAAAATCTTAACGATATCAACTAGCAATAATGAAATATAAGCCTAATAACTGACTGTATTTCTTTTTTAGGCAAAACCATTCTGCACAGTCAAGATATATATATATATGGATCTGTATATTTATGTGAAACTTGTAACAGCATGAATTGAGAAATTGGTAATGCCCCACTCACTGTTTCGGGTCTTGTCATTGAATGAAGCATGGTTAGATTCTGTAGTTTTCCGCTTATATGTCTTTGTCACTCTGTCCACATCCGGTTGTTTCTGAGTCATCTCCTCCATAAACACCTTTAAAATAAATAAGCATACAAGTCTTGTCACATGCCATTTGCATCCTTTTTTTTTTTTAACTTATTTTCAATTTTAAGACAAACAACAAAAGTGATTCTATTGCAAGTTAGAGACAAGTATGGCTCGTACGCCAGCTCCACTATGTCCCATGAATAAGGAAATCCTATTCAAACATTTGCGGCATATTTCTGAGGTCAAGTAGAATAGAGAACAAGAAAAAGGGGGCAAAACAAATCTGTTGCTCTCCTAATACGTCAGTCAATCTACAGTGTGCCCAGTGCTCCTCTTCAGTCTCTCCAACAGGTACTATGCTTTAAGTGTGAACAGTGCAATGTCTCTTTAGTCTCTATAGACCACCCACTAACAGTCTATTGTCTCTTGCTATAAACACCCAATGGGTCCAACAATTCTCTCCCAATAGCAATGAGCATGGGAACAATCCAAAGAACTGTGAAAATGATTAGTACGTGCACAGCATGGATGCTATCAAGTCTGCATGGCGCTTAAATTATCCTTTGTGAGATTTCCTGATAACCAGCTGGGACTTCTCCTTCAGGAACAATTACTTAGTTTTAAAGAGAGCTGTGGAAAATGGGTATAACCTTGGAACAATTTATTTTTTTATACATTGATCATCAACCTTGCCAGCCCGGCAGGATCTTGTCATGTGGTCAATATAATTGTATAATTTATTTTTATATATTTCTAAATACAATTGAATCTTCGTATACGACTCTCTTTCTCTCATTCTAGAGACTTATCAACAGGATTGTAAAGTGTAAGCAGCATAAAAAAAATCATTCTGAATGAACAGACTGGAATGTCATCTGGCCAATATGCATAATAATATAATTTTTATGCAAGTCCAATAACCCAAATGGTGATACATAAACACTGTGCATCTTACCTGGTGCTCAGAGATAAGTGCTTTCACTTGTTCAATGTTTTGAGGCATGGGATCTTGATCCCTTTGGATGAGTGTAGTTTCGGCCCACTGGATCCAAGTTAATAACTCATCTAGTAGGTCAGAATTTGCAATAAGTTCGGCAAGTGCGGCTTGCAACCTCTGTTGGTGCTGATTTCCCCATGTCAAAACCTTTAACAATAAAATATTATATTGTAAATTAAGTCATGTAAAGATTATTTAATGCATCAAAATGTCACTAAGTTACCACCAGAAACATTTTCATAATATTCATAAACTGTGTCTAGTGACACACAAAAAAGGATATTTCCTGTCCCTCCAATGTTTTTTCTAAGGTATGTATTGCAAACCACGAATTTGTGAACAAAACATACCTCCTCGAATCGTGCTCGTATGATAGTAATCCAGTGCTTGACTGTTGTGATACAGTCTGGGTGGCATACTGTTAAAATCCTTTCTCCCATACTGACAGCTGTATTCACATCTATCTGCTTCTCTTCTACTTTATTCATGAATTCCTAGAGAAATAAATAAAAAACTGTATTAAGCAAGCAACCAGCCTAGAGCAAGTACTGTATTTTCTTACAGTACAAGCAATGAAAAAAAAAGCCTTTGATCAAACACTAATCACCTTATGAACAGTAATGAGAGACTGCAAGGCTTCGGCATCATCAGGAAGAGCACCCCGAAAACGCAAAGTCTGTTCTGCCTCTGACAGCCACTCCAGGAGCATGTGGACAGTACTACGGAACTCCTCAGCCTAAATAGAATATATCAATTAACATTCTACTACCATAGTATACTATGGTAAGATTTTGTTTTGTTCTTATACAATTATAAAAATATTTACCTGTTTCAGAGCTTGTTCCAGGCGGGTCTGTTTAGACACAGACAGTTTGCAGACAGTGTCCCAACGTGTGCTAAGTTCCTGGAGTTGAACTTTCACCCAAGTTGTATCTTCTCTACAACTGTCGAGCAGTTCCCTTGCAGAACGTTTTAGAGCTTGAACACTACTGGTCCGCTTTCCAAGCTCTTTCTGGAAAACCTTTATATAAAAACGAAAAATGTAAATAATAAAAAGAGCGCAATGGAAATCAAAATGTTTTTATGTATAATATTTGTCATAAAAGCTTACTTTATGGGCATCCATCAAATTCATTACAAGGTCCAAATCTCCATGCACAGGCTGATCTTCTGCCAACTGAGGTTCCACCTTGTATAGCCAATCTACCAGTGCTTGCAATGCATCCATAAACTGGCCAGAGAAGAGCAAAGCCTCCTCCAGCTTATGCTGTCTGAAAAGAAAAATAGAAGTATTAAAATGTTAATATGTTCAAATTATGAGGGATAACGTTCACTCTTTAATAAACTTTTACTTATATATATATATATATGATTCAAAGTCCGTCCATAGCCTCCATCTGCTTTTCTAGTTCAGAGGCAATTGAGAATGGCGGTAGTTTCTCAAAAAAAAAAAAAAAAATGCAGCCATCTCCCACCTCTGTCAGCAGGAGGAGGAGCAAGAATCTGCAGCACCATTAATGTGTGGCTGCGTGTGCTCAAAGAGTCTCAAGTCAAGACACAACGCAGCAAAAGCAGAATGTAGAATAAATGTTTGAACAAATAATGTATGAACAAATTATAGAGGTGACCATCTCAAACAAACAGGTAGTATACAACATTAGTAATGGCAGCTGAGCAACCAAAATAATAATATTAAAATTTGCTAAATTACCTTTCAACTGATTTGCCACACACTGTGTCCCATTTATCCCTTACTTCTCCAAGAAGATGGTCTAGTTTCTGTACATCATCACTTAGTGAGGCCTTTTCTTTTAACGCGCGTCCAGTCCTAACAGTTGTGTCATACACTGGCTGCTTACTGCCTAATGTTTTTTGGAATTCCTATTTTAAAAAAAGGATGGACAATCCACAAATTCAAACAATTCAGATGCAAATGCCAAACTTAGTCCACAAAGAAGAACACATAACCAGGATAGGTAATAACAGTAACATGAATCTGATATAACATGAAGGTGTGTGAAACAGATCTGAGACAAGCTAACCTTGTGCTTAGAAAGCTGTAATTTGATCTTGTCTGGATCATTGGAGATTTCCAGCTCAGAATCCAGATGATTCTCTGCTTCCTCCAACCAATCCACCAATTTTTTCCAGGCTTCATGAAACTAAAACACAAAATAGAGAAATGTCCACTACTAACAGACAGAAGGTGTGCACAATGAGTTGATGTTGTGTTATGTTTAATTCCATTTGTAGTCTATGGCCAAGTGGACTACTCTTCATGGATTCAATTGACCAACTAATGCGAATGGGCCCACTTGACTTTTTCCTGATGGTAGATTATGGTGAAATGACCAGATTAGCCAGTTGGATTTGTGCTACCTAATCCTTTTGTTTTCCAGACCAGGATGTTGAATATGTGTAACCATCTGAAGCTAAACAATATATGTATATATAAAGGATCGATTGCCTTTTTAAAGTTTCCAAAGCCTTTTTTTAGCACAAATTGAGCCACATTTCTAGCATATGCATCTTTCCCATACAAACCTGTTTTGCTCTTTTCCGTGCATCGTCCAAGTAGCGCCCTCTCTCCACCGATCTTTGAACCACCTTTTCCCATCTAGACTGGACACTAAGCAGAAGATTCTTTATCAGGACAACATCCTGCTTCTGACTAAGAAACTTTAGTTGGTTACCAGTTTTGTCCAACTCAATAATGTGCTCCCGATGTACATTAACCTCATTTACAAAGACCTAAACAGAAACAAAAAGAAATGTCATCTAAAAGCTGTGATAGATAAAGAAAAATGAATAACTGAATATTTTCAGGAAATAACCTTATGCTCATCAATTTGAAAAAGAACAGTGTCCAAAATGAGACTAGGAGGAGGTGCAATGTTCAGGCTCTGCTCAGCTTGGGTCAGCCAGTTGATGAAGTCTTGCAATGAGTTCTGAAAGTCTGTGGCTAGGCCGAGAGCTTCTTCCAATCTTGCCTGTTGGTAGAAAAATTCCCCAAATCAACACTACAAATCATAAATGTTCTCTATAAAACAAATGACATGGTAAAATACAGTATATTTGCAAAAAGGTATATGAATTACAATATCCCATTAGTGCAGTCATGAAACCAAAAATATGACAGAAAACCAAAGCGTTGTCCAGTCAGATGCATAGAACACTTACCTTTCTCTCTTCTACTTTATTATTAATATTTTGCCATTTTCTCTTCAGAAGAGCCACATTCTGCTCTGTGACCGAGCCTACAGAATCATCTCGGCTCAAAAGCATCAGCTGTCCCTTGTCCAGAAGTTGTTTAAATAGCTCTTCATTTGCTTTCACTTCAGCATAGAGTTCCTTCAAAAATACAGAAGATGTGTTAACATATATGTTCACTCTTTATGGAAACATAACGGAAATTTCACACCATAAATATGTATTCCCATAATGAAAGTTTATGGCATAACAACAGAATGTCATAAATTCTCAAAAGATACAGGTTCTACCTCTATAACCTCCTGCCCAACACCCCTTCCCTTTTCCAAAAAGTCACAATTTGTTCACAGTCTTTATGTTCAATGACAATCATAATAATATATAAGCTACCAGTTATAAATTTTGTGCACATACACTAAAACATTCTTATTAACACTAACTGCTAAGTAATTGGTTATTAAGTAAATGACTTAGCGCTTCCATAATAATTTGTGTATTCTCCCAGGATACCCCTCCCTCTGCTATGATCACTTAAACTGGAGACAACAGAATAATTTCTTACCATATGAGCCTGCAGCTGTTCCCGTGCGGTCTCTGGAAGTCCCCCAGTGGGTTTTGCAACGGAAAGTTGGCTTTCTATTCTGCTCTGCCACTGGATGAAATCTTCTATCTCACCAGTGTAACCTTGAGCCTACAATGCAAGACAAAATTTGTAATGCACAATAAAAACATTACAGTCCCCGTAACAATTATGACCGGTGTGCCTTTACAATGTGTTGAAAAACTCATGAAAACATCCCACGGTCTCATGCACACAACCATAATTGTGACCAGATCATGGCCACAATAGAGGTCTATGGTACCTGGTCACGGTGCGGTTAGCATACTGGGGCCCATATTTATTAACTGGCCTGCACCAGGTTTTTTTTTTTTTAATAAAGACACTTTGCACATAAATACATGTGAATACTGGTTGCACGTATATTAATGTTACGTTTCTGATAGTATTGTGTTGTGTTGTGGCTGCAACACAATTCCCTGAAACTTAATCGGGATTCTGGTGCGGATTTGAACTGCGCACCACATTTATGTCGACAAGTACGACAGAAATCTGGCACACCCCCTTAAATTGAGTGCACCAGAAAAAAAACTGTTGCACTCAGTTTATGCATTGTGATTGCATGCAGAGAAGCACCACATTCAAGGTCCCGTCTTCATGAATGTGGAGTGCAGTTTGCCTCATTAATAATAAATGTGGGCCTGTGTCTCACAGCAACGTGACAGGTCCTATCTTTTGCCGGATTTGCGGTCACCGAGCTCCTATGAAAAGGTGTGGGGTGAGGAGAGCTAACCTCCGCCCAACCGCCCACCTGCTGAGAGTGGCTAGAAGATCTCAGGAAGGAAAATATCCAGTTATCACACGTCAATGTCACGTAAAGTTTATGACTATGTGGCCACATACCTTCTTTCTTTCCCTCTATAAGTATTGCTTCAAACTTTGTAGTCTAGTCCCCCCTCACCAGGGTGTTAAGCCACTATCGACCACTGGTAAAAACCTAAAAGTTGATACTACAAACCTGTTGAAGAGCAAAATCCAACTGCTGCTCTCTCTCCTCAGTTTTCTGTAGTACAGACTCCCACAACTGGTTCAGCATCTGTAGGCGCATTTTTAGGCTGTTGGCATCATCTCCAGCACTGGACTCGAGCAGCTCATTCCCAGCCTTGATGACAGTCTGCACTGTGCTCTCGTGAGCCAGAACATCATTCTTCAGTACCTACAAGAATAATAAGAAGGAACTCTTTAATATTATGTAATGTGACTACAATGTAAGACATATTTTCGTAAAAACATAAATCCACAAAGCATCATTATGGAGATCAACCACAACTGTATACAAAGCTTCATTACTTACATGATGCTTGGCAAGTTCAATCTCAATGACCTTAGGATCTCCACTGATGGGCTTCTGAGCATCCAGCAATTCATCTGTGTGTGTCAGCCATGACATAACTTCTGCTAGAGCATGCTGAAATTGCCCAAGAGCCAGCAAGGCAGCTTCCAGTTTGTGCTACAGACAACAGATACAAACAAAATGAAGGGTGGGCATGTACTTCCAAGAAGACCATATCAGAAAGGGGCCTAATGCTTAACTGCTTCCCAATTTTACCTCACACGGTCATAAAGGCAAACTGAATTCACCATTAGCAGGGGCTTAACCCCAAGTAAGTTCAATGACACAAGATAAATCTAAATGCAGTAAGCCACCTCCAGTAAAGTATTGCTCCTAAATATTCTGAATCACAACAAGATTAGCTTTAACAGTTTACAATGCAGAAGTCTTAGTAGTTTCTGCTATGTATTGTCTAGGAAGACACATTCCACACCTGTCTGTGTGTAATTTTCTCTCCAAGATTCTCCCATAAATGTTTCAGTTCAGTGAGCGGTCCCTGAATGATGTCTCGATCTGTGTCATCAATAGCTTTCTTTAACATCAGTTCTCCTTGGTGATTTAATTTCTCCATTTCAATTTGCTGCTGGTAAACCTCCACTTTAAACTCCTAGTTCCAAAGGAAATGAATAATTAATTTATACCGAAGCAACAACATTGGATATATTCTGATATACTCAATAGATGGATTTTTTAAACCATTAGACCAAAATAATGTATTTCATATTTTAAGGAGTTATATTTACCTTCATTTCATTGATCTGCTCCTTTACTGTATTGATATCTGTTCCAACAGGTGGCATGTCACAAAGTTTAATGACCGTATTATCCAACCAGTCAAACATTGCCTAAAATAAAAATCAGTTACTTTAAACTACTGGTTATTTAGTTATAGACCAATTGTACGCAATATGGATGTGCAACATATTAGCTTTGTAAAAATCCATCCACAGGCTGTGTAAAAAGAACCTGCAGAAAATTATTTCCGCTACGTATTTACAGATCACGTTAATTTATTGCCAGTTTCTGATGTGGAATTCAAACTGCTGTGCAAGGGATCAGCTCCAACCCACTACATACTTCAATAAGTTTTGCTGTGTGTCAAAGTATATTGTTTCACCATGCATTTCATTGGATCTATAGATTAACTGTAAATGTAGGCAATTTGCAAGGTTATTGCACAATAGAGGCTTAAAACATTAGAACATTTGCTGTCCCAGTGGTTACCCTATAGCAGTTATGGCGAACCTTTTAAGGGCTGGGTGCCCAAACTAAAACCAAAACCCACTTATTTACCATCAAGTGCCAACTTGACAATTTAAACAGTAACTTATTGCTCCATGTTCTTCCACAACAATCAATCCTACTGGCCCCCTGAGTACATCAAGATAGTTGAAAGCAGGAGGGCAAATTCAGACATCATTATAGCTTCTCTCCAGGGTCTCTCTGTACTGGAAGAATCATGTGGCCATCAAAAGATAATCTGGCCCTGTTCACACCTTCTCACTGTTTCTGCAGTTCTAATCAGTCAAGGATGTGTCATCTTAAAAGAGCATTGAGAGCAGCCGGAAGATTCCCGTGCTGTCTGCTAAACTCTGTCCTGGGGCAACAGCGTGGGTGCCCACAGAAAGGGCTCAGAGTGCCACCTCTGGCACCCGTGCCATAGGTTCGCCATCACTGCCCTATAGAGAGGTCAAAGCACAGTGTGCTTGTGTAACAAGTCACCCACACGGAGTCTAGTACTTTTCCTGGTGTCAAAGCATTTGCATAGAATGCTGCAGTAATAATAAATCTAACCAAATATTTCTGTCTACTTCATTTTTAACTAGCTTAGCATCACCTATTATAGGAATCTACCTGCAAGGTGTCTTGATATTGCACAGAATGGGACATTGCATCTCTCAGTTTCTCCAACCGTTCTGTCCAAGTTTTCTTCAGATTTTCCCACGCTACGTTCATCTAACCAAGGAAGAGAATGTTAAAATCAGTGGAAAATAAGAATGGCAAATTCAAAAAGTGTGCACTTTAACCCCTCAAGTAGGCAGTCATTTTTTGTAAATTTCATTTTATCTACAACCTTTTCATTTTATCATGTACAGAGCTGCATGAGGGCTTATTTTCTGCGTAACAAATTGTACTTTTTAGTGATGGTATTTATTATGCCATGCGGTGTACTGGGAAGCAGGAAAATTTCCAAATGCAGTGAAAATGGTAAAATAACACAAATTATATGATTATTCTTTAGCTCGGTACGATTACAGGGACACCAAATTTATATAGGTTTTAAGGTGTTTTAATATATTTTAAAATATTAAAACCTTGTACAGACGGTCCCCTACTTAAGAACACCCGATTTACAGAAGACCCCTAGTTACAGACGGACCCCTTTGCCCTCTGTGACGCTCTCTGTGAAGCTCTCTGAATGCTTTACTATAGTGCTAGGCTGAAGTGATCAGCCGTAAAGTGCCTGTAATGAAGCTTTATTGATAATCCTGGGTCCCATTACAGCAAAAAATTTTGAAACTCCAATTGTCACTGGGGCAAAAAAAAATTGTCTGGATCTACAATTATTAAAGGGAACCTACCACCACAAATCTACCTATAAAGGTAGATCCGGTGGTAGGTGGATCAATGGGACGTGAGGATAGCCCTTTTAAGGGCTAATCCTCACGTCCCCACATTTTTTTGATAACTTTTATTACATATATATTCAAATTTCCTTATGCGGCTACTGGGGCGTGGAGTAGCCGCATCTGAGGTTACACGAGGCGGCTACTCCATGCCCCGGTAGCCTCTTTACCCCTCCTACTCACCCATCTTCAGCGCGCAGCTCCACGTAGCCCTCGCCCTCGTTTGATAAAAGTTATCAAAAAAGTGTGGGGACGTGAGGATTAGCCCTTAAAAGGGCTATCCTCACGTCCCATTGATCCACCTACCACCCAATCTACCTTTATAGATAGATTTGTGGTGGTAGGTGCCCTTTAAATATACAGTTTCGACTTACATACAAATTCAACTTAAGAACAAACCTATTGAATCTTGTACGTAACCTGGGGACTTCCTGTATATGAAAACAAAAAAATCTGTTTCGCTATCTTCTGGTGCTAATAACTTTTTCCTACTTCAGTATACAGAGCCGTGTAAAGTGTAATTTTTTTGCGAGATTAATTGACGGTTTCATTGATACTATTTTGATGACTGTACGACCTTTTGATCAATTTTAATTACATTTTTAATGTGATGCAAAATGGCAAATAAGTGGTGTTTGGACATTTTGCTGCTATATATCTTAATGGGGGTCACTGCCGAAAAAAAAAAAAAAAGTTTTTATATTTTGATAGATCGGGCATTTTGCCAAAACCTAACAAGTTTATTATTTCTTTAGCTTATTTTTATATCACTTCTAGGGAAAGATGGGTGATTTGAACTTTTTGTTCTTTTTACAATTTTTTTTTTTTTTACTGTATTTATAGATCTCATACTGTATGAGGTCAGATTATTATTATCTTCAGGAATACGACTGTATTGCAGAAGAGGGCATTAATGGTGGTGATAATACACTGGCAATGTCAGATCTCTCCCATTGACCGCTGCTGGAGTCATCTAAAGACTCATGGAAATGGACGTCACAGGGAACAACAATCCTCCCAAGTTAGTGGCGCCCTCGTGCCACCAGTGATTTAAATGCCACAAGTGACTTTGCCAGCATCATTTAAAAGTTTAACAGCCGCAATCGGTGTTACTGCTGGGTGTTTGCTGCATAATGCAACAAACCGCTGGTCTGTGTGACATCTGCACCCATCTTTAACAGCTCATTATGGATATACTGTATACTCGAGTATAAGCCAACCTAAGTATAAGCTGAGGCCCCTAATTTTACCACAAAAACCTGGGAAAACCTATTGACTCGAGTATAAGCCGAGGGTGGGAAATGCATGTCACAGCCTCCCCAGTATATAGCCTGCCAGACCCTGCCTCAAAGTGTATAGCCAAGCACCTGCCCCCCAGTATACAGCCTGCCAGCCCATATCCCCCAGTATATAGCCAGCCCCCTGCCCCAGTATATAGCCAGCTGCGGGGGAAGCAAGAAAGGTGTGTTTTGATATATTTTTTACTCGAGTATAAGCCGAGTTTGGGTTTTCAGCACATTTTTTGTGCTGAAAAACTAGGCTTATACTCAAGTATATATGGTATCTGTTATGGAGCATTAAGTGTTGAATTACAACAAAACTCTTGAGTAGAAAAACCCTTGGAACTTCTGTGTGCATTGCAAGCATGAAAATTCTCTCAAAACAGGTCTGATGCATTACATGGTATAGCTTCCTTCACTGATCAGCAATTTCTATGTGACGTACCTCATCAATGCTTTTCTTTACTTCTGGTTTTTCAGTTTCTCCACAAGCAAATATAAGATCAGCCCCAAGGATCCTAATAAACTCCAGTTCTTCATGAAGTCCATCTGTTTCCTCCTTAATGGACTAAAGAGAGGAAAGTAGTTTTCAACCATCTATGGAAATTGAATCAGGCACCCTAAATATGGGGGGACATTTATTGTACAACCTGCCTGGCGTAGAATTGCACTACAGCCTGCAAATTTTCTGGCTTGAATATTTGCAGGGCAAAGCTAGTGCACAGCTGCTGGTCACACCCCCTTGGCGTGGAGGTGGCGCTAATGGGGAAATAGCTGTAAGGACTGTGATTGTTTCAGGACTTGTAGGCCAAAAAACTGGCGTACAAGCTCTGATAAATTACCCTATAAACTTCTTTTTACGGATTTCTTACATCTGCAGCTTCAATCTGTTGTTTAATCATTGATGGGTCAATTCCAGGACTCTCCAGATCATGGACAATCTCATGTGTATCTTTGATTGTTGTTAGCAGTGCATTCATGTCCAACCAAAATTTCTCTGCCAATTCAAGGACATCCAACAATTTCATTTCACGCTCGTCTGCTTTGGTTTTGATATCCTCCCAGAAGAATGTAAGGTGATCCAGTTTATCTTGAATGGCTAAAGCAAGACAAAAAAACATGGGGCCTTGTCATGTAAATAGCATTTTTATAAAAAAATACAAATATTCACTACCAAATGGTTTACAAAGAA
This sequence comes from Engystomops pustulosus, assembly GCF_040894005.1. NCBI lineage: Eukaryota > Metazoa > Chordata > Amphibia > Anura > Leptodactylidae > Engystomops > Engystomops pustulosus. Next base: position 133,604,758 of record NC_092412.1, read on the forward strand.
GTTTTTTTTTTTTTTTTTTTTTTTTTTTTTTTTTTAACTATAGCAACCTAAAAGGAGCATGAAGAACTGGTTCCCAGGGAAATCTAAGCATTTGGATTTGATTGCTTTTAAAGTCACAAAGTTACAACAAAGCAATTAAAGGCCCCTTTCACACACACACACACATATATGGTGGCCGTATTCTACTCGTACTAATGGCAGCTAGAATACAGCTGCCATAGAAGTGTATTGAGCTTGGCACAGTACGTTGACAACCGTCTGTGGTTACCATGTTGTCGCCACAAAGAAGATAGAGCATGCTCTATCTTTTGTCCTATGTATGGCATGGCAGCACGCCTTCCTATGGAGAGGGGAAAGGTGAGGAGTGCTCAACCCTCTACCCGAACGTATACCACGCTGGGGTCCAGGCCGGGGTGTAGCATATGTGTGTCTGAAAGCAGCCTTAATCAGAGATTTTTACTTGCTTGCTTACCTTTTGCTGCAGGATCCATGTCAGCTCCTTGTGAGCGACTAAGAAGCTCCTCCCCACGATGTTTTAAGGCCTCAAAGGAGGGCAGTAATTTTTCAAGTTCCATAAGTGTATTCTTGTTCTCACTGATACAGTCACGGATCTTATCCACTTCTGCAGGAATTGGAGGGGGCATATGTAGGCGAGACGCCATGCTCTCCAGTGTCTCCAACATCGGTCCTACCTTGTCATGGAACTAACAGAGCAATAGATATGGTTAGGTTTATGAATGACTGCCAAAAACACAATTCATGGAAGAAGCAGGACATGAAAAAGCAGGCAAATGTTGATATGGGAAACTTAACAAGCAGGATGACACTTACCTCCCCAATCTGTAATGCAGAATAGTCAGGCCGACAGGGACATGTTACCATGGCAGCACAACAGAAAGTTAACACATTCCACAAGGAAAGGGAGGTGATGTGAGATGAGAGGAGAGATGGGGGGTTAGTGGAACATGAACCACAGCAACACAACAATGCAAGCACAATACCACAAGGGTAAAATAAAACACGCCAATGCTTGGACTATGGAGCAAATGGTATGGGGACTAGAACGGATGCAGGAAACATATCACTTGCAAATCAAAAACAATATTGTCCATTTAAAAGACCAGAACTTGGACAAAACTATTCAGTGTCTAACATCTGTCTGTTTTTAAGGTGCTAACTTGATAACCCTGAAGTTATAGTTAATTAATACAAATGTACTTGTGTAGCTCAGTGTTTAGTAGTGTGGGTGTTAGCTCTATTCTATTGATATTTTACATTAGTTTTGTATTGGTCCACAATGTGTCAAGCTACAGGTTCTGCTACAGTAAGCCAAGTGACACAGTAAGGTACTATACCTGAGCAGCTTGTGCAAGTGCCTCATCCAATGCTATTGCCATCTTGCGCACATCTTCCTTTATTCCCAGGTAGACCGCCTCTGCGTTACTGTACTTTTCCTGAACGGCCGCCCCCTCCTCAGGGTTCAGGTCACATAAGTGTGGGCCAATTTTTAGTAGCTTGTCAATATGAGGCTTGTGTTCAGAAACAGATTCTCTTAATTGCTGCAATTTCAGAAAAGCAGGAAATGTAAAACTTCTGTTCCTGACAGAATTGTTTAATGAATAGGATGAAGTGCATTGTGTAAAACGTTATACTGGGTCAGCAGAGAACATCACCTCAGACAGTTATATCTGGTCTAATTTCTGCACTGTGTCTTGGGAAATCACACAGAGATTTAGACGGTTTTAAAAATAGCTTGTATTACAGGACTATCTTCAATATGCCCTACCCTTATTTCTTCTTGCTGCTGCTTGAGGATGTCATGATCTACAGCAGGAGGCGGCAGCTGGGAAATTGTGGCCTTCATTTCTTCAATCCAAGGGCTTAATTCCTCATAGGTTTCCCAGAACTGACCCACAAGGACCTGAGCACGTTCCAGGCGAGCAGAGCGTTCTGAGTTTATGTGGCTGACGTCGTCATATTGCTGCAGCAATAGTTTGGTTTTTTCCTGCAATAAATACAGATGTAAGCACTAATCAAAGCCCTATATAAAATTAGATACATTAGATGGCAGGTTAGACTGTAATTTTGCACTTACTTGCAAAGTGGCCTTTTGTTCCTCTCCACATGTCCCCAGAATCTCTTCTTGTGTTCCAAGCAGCTCATCAATAGAATCTTTGTGGCGGATAATGTCTACAGAGAAAGCCTGCAAGTAACAAACTCCATTAAGCTTGTATGTTATCAGAATTAAATATGCAAGGAAAATCAGTCACATCTCATTCCTTCAAAAACCTCACTATTATTTCGACTCAAAACATTCTTTTTTCCAGTGCTGGACCTAAACACTTGACAATGAAGTACATTTCTAGAAAACACCAAAACACAACTAGGTGTACATCCTAAATAGGTAGAAAGACTTTCTTTCAAGAATTCACATGATAAGCAGTACTCCTACCTTTTGCACCTGGAGCTGAGCTGTTGTCTGATCCTGCTCCAAACAGACTGGACCGAGTGCCAAAAGTTTTCTCCTGGTCTCAGCCACCCAGGCTAGCTCTGCGTCAGCAGCTTGCTCGTACTGGCAGGAAAGGAGCAAAGACGAAGGAGGACAATGAAGCACACGCATTGCAGACACACTAAACATCAAAAAGTGACATCTCCACAGCTATTACGTAAACAGAAAGGCAGGTCACCTTTATTTAACAACATATACTGGCCATAAAGCTACTTTTATTAATCATACTGTTCTTCTAGTTTCTTTGTTGACTTTTATTCACAGCCGTATACAGGTCTAAGAATCAAGGCCTGAGCAGTACTACTGAAATATGGAATCAAGTACAAGTCAACATACTTGGGATAAATATACCTTTTCTGACAATCTGTTGTTGGCGAATACTTGAAATGCCTATTAAATAATTATTTAGCATCTCTTCATAGGGGTGTGATGCAATATGGTCTTTAAAGTGCTAGTACCTTTTCAGTGATGTAGCTCCTTAGTGTATGCTGTGGAGTCTGAGGCCGACTAGTGTTACAGGCAGTGGAGACCTTCCTTTTGTGTACAGAGCTTTTACTTGGCCATTTAGAATCTTATTATTATTAGAATCAATTGCAGTTAGCTCAGAGCGCCAACTGCATAGTGCATATAAATCGCTTCCCTGAGCATGTCTCAATATTTAGCCGACAGAGGAAGACATTTGGGGGAGGAATTGATGGCTCCACAAGTGAGAAGCCATCAATCTCAATATTTTTGCCTCTCTTCCATCACATGGTCAGTGACAGCCTGTCTGCTGCAGTAATGGACCACCCGTCTGTTGAAAGCCTAATTATATTTGATTCAGTTCAATTATGAATTGTCCACCTACGACAAGAATAGGGGGTCCTGCGTTCACCATATAAATAGAGGGGGCAGGTTGCGAGTTGAAACTTTAGTAGACTGCTTAAGATAGCCAAGTCATCTCTTGTCTCTTTAGCATCGCTATAGAAATGAATTTGCTAGAAGTGCACATGCTTGAACAACTGCTCTATTCGTATTTGGGGCATCAGACCTCTGTTCTTTTAAATATTTCGACCCTCATCAATCAGACATTTTGAAAGGCTGACGAGTCAATAAACTTTGATCCCTTTTAACAGAAACGTCAAGAGAGCTGTCAAGATGGGTTCTTTTATGCACACAGCTCAAACTCAGATGCTGTCATATTTAAGATTAAATTAGTTTATATACTTCCTCAGACATCACAGACACAAATGAGGAGGCAACAAGAACTATCAAACAGAGCACTAGAAACAGAAAACAAGTTGTTCTAAAGCACATGTCCCATGAACACATATCACATTTACAGACACTGACATTTGCAGAAGCCTGCAGGAATAGCAAAACAAAAAGCAATTACACAAGAAGCAAAAAGTCCAAAACTAGGTGTACCTCCTCTAGGACATGCCTACAAGCACCAGACACTTTATAATTGTGTTACTTAGGATGAATATACTTGTATCTGACTTCACAGCTTTCCCAAGAAGCACTTTTGATTGTACAAATGGCAGCTCACCTTTACTTTACATGAAAGGGATTCTCTAGTGTAGAGCAAACAAGGATAATCAATAAGGCATTCCCATCTCAGACATTTATGCCATAAACACTTTTAGGACCTCCACTTATAAAAAGAGCACCTATTCTCACCATATTAGGAAGCAGCATCCACCCACTGAATCACATCCAACCATCCAAAGACAATAAAAGGTGGCAGCTTAAGTGGGCAGGTCTCACCATTCAAGTCTATGCACCTAATAAACCTTCCAATATTTCAATACAGACCACACAGTGCTCCCATTAAATGGGTCCTCAACTTATAAGAAATCCATGCTGGTTTTCTGAGGAAATCTAATAAAAATGTCTGGGATGGAAAACCCATTTGAGTTGAGTCGACTTCTCTACATTATTTCTATTCATTGTGATTAATATAATGTTTCATAGCAATACTGGATACATTTGTATCCAATGTATTTATTATGTGGAATGTAAACACAGATTACTATGTGCAAATACTTTGTCTGGGGATGTGCTTAATGTATAAACATATCCATTAGCTACTGAAGTCAAGGTCTCAATAAGAGGAGAACTGAATTGTAGCACAACAGACTTTAATAACATTTTCATCAATAAACTTACAGAAGAAATTTGGTTGGGGGAGCATTATGATTTTTGGGCTTTTACTGTGCAGTCCAAATAATGCATCCCCTTTATTATTAGGGTCACACTAATTATGGAGAGACCAAATGTATATATAGCTTTGCTTAGATTTATCAACTTAACAAATTAAAAAAAATTAAGAAAAATAAAGTTTCTACATATTGTCATTTATTCTGACACCCTTAGCAGTACTGAGCTGTAGTTTGGCCCACACTAGCGTTGCATTTCACGTCAGGGTGCAATGTGTGAAAAACTGACGTTTTTCGCTGCGTTTTTGTTCCATTTTTCCTTGGAGTCATTAGCGTTTTTCACGCGCGTGTTGTTCGCTTTTTTTTTTGCGTTTTCGCTGCGTTTTTCACGTGCGTTTTTTAAGTCAATGGGACTTTTTCAAGGGGACCATGGTTCGGGAATAAAATGTTTTATTTAATTGAAAAAGAATGTCTTCTGATAAGTTAGCAGATGTATGCAAACATCTACAATCTTTTCTTCACTGTTCCGCGCGCGTATATTATCTCCCGACAAGTTAGCAGATGTGAAGAACAGTGAAGAATAGAATAAAAACAGTGAACACAGGATCATTTAAGTGAAAAACACAGTAAAGAACACAGTGAAGAATAGATTACAGATGTTCGGCACATCTGCTTACTTGTCGGGAGATACGCGCGGAACGGTGCGAACAAAATAGTATGTGAAGAACAATATATATGTGTGAAGAAGACATTGCAGATGTATGGAAACATCTATTCTTCACTGTGTTTTTTTAATTAAATGCTCAATCTCGAATTATTCATGTCACCTAGCAACCCATCCATTTAAAACGCATTGCACTTGCAATGCTTGCGAGTGCAATGCATTTTTGATGCGTCTCCATAGACTTGAATGGGACGGGAAAAACGCACGTGAAACGCAAAAGTAGAGCATGCTGCGATTTTGACGCGCATCAAAACAAACGCAAGCACACGCGTGAAAAACAACGCAAATGAGGAAAGACCCATTGGAAACAATGGGACAGAGTGCAATGCAAGTTCTGCGCGTCAAAAGCACGTGCAGAACTCGCGCGTGAAAAACGCTAGTGTGGAAGGGGCCTTTGTCTGTAGGAAGAGCTGACATTTTTATTCAAACAATTCTGGGAACTGTACAAATTTTTATTAAAATGTTATTGGCGGCGAAATTATATCTTGAAATTTGGACTTTTTTTTTGCAAATTTTACAGAATAAGAATAAGGATGACCAAGTGGATCCTCCACCTTTTAACTAAAGTGTGGAACTTCTGAAAAGGACAACTTGCACTGTGGAGCACATGATGCAATTTTCTGTTTCAGATAACCTATTGTCTTGAAAGATTTTCAATAGGACGCCTCCCCTAATGTGACAATGTATATGTTTTCCCTAAAACGCAAACACAAAAAATCCTTGTCTGCAATCATTTTAGTGTTCAAGAAAAATGCAGGAAAAGCTTTAAAACAAGTTGGTATAAACAGCTGCATGATTTATATAATATAGATGGATATGAGGGAGCCAAAATCGATATAGCTTTGGATAGTTTTCAACTTTCAGGGAAAAAAAAAAAAAAAAAACACTGCAAAACACAACTTTCTTACAACCATACACTGTTAAGTTGCCTTACCTGCTGTGATCTTTGAATGGCAGCATCTATCTGATCAACTCTCTGTCCAATAGTAGCACTGACTGATCTATACTGCTCATTGGCCTCTGAGACAAGTTTGTCTAGACCTTCACGGGCTCTCCAAGGCACAAGTTCTAGAAGGGCACTGCCCACCTCATTGATGGTATCAAGGACTATGCGGTACTCCATGGCCTCCTTCTTTAACTCCTGTGTATGATGAATTAATATAACAGCACATGTTTGTGTCGCATCCGTACCATCTCTTTTATCAAATCATATCCTTTTATTTGTTCTTACCTTTTGTCTCTGTTGAAACTGTGGAATTTGATCTCCTGCTGTTGACTGTCCATTCGTGTGAGCAAGTTCATCTTCAACCCTTGCCAGCCAGCTAGTTAATTCCTCATGGGTGGTCTGGAATTTGCTGGCTAGTTGCAAGGCCTGCTCTAGTGTCCTGAGAGCCTTTCCACTCGAAGCAGTGATCTCGGCGTAACGGGTCTTGATGCCATCCAACTTCTCCTGGATAAGCAGTACCTCTTCTCCTATAAAATCAATATGTGCAGTCAAGAGAAGACGGCATGCAATCATCAAGAACTTTTCTATACAACACACACGTTAAAAGCAATACCTGTCGTTTGCTTCAACAAGGCTTGTCCATTTTTAACAGCTTGGTCCACATTTCTCTTTCTATTGATTATTTCTTCACTTAGAGCCTTGGTGTAAAAAGAAAACAGTTAGTACAAAGTATTACCATTCTTTTCCTTAATTGAATAATTTTTTTTCTGCTATTTGTGTCTTTCTAGAGACATACAGCAGCTAACATTAATGAAAAGATGAAAAATCACACTCTGTAGCCAGGCGTGGCATCGTTTTTAGAGGAAAGCCATCATTATTGTTATGGGTTCTAGAAAAACATGTGGTAATGGAATACAGAATCCTAATAAAGTAGAATAAACATACAACCTTACTGCAAACTGCAGGTCCACAATAGATTAAACTGAAAAGGCCCCAACCAATTCAAGAAATGAACTAGAAAGTAAAAGCCATCTATATCTCTTCAAAACAAAAAATTTTTCAATAACTATGAGCTATTAGTATATGGAACTAAAGTAACTATATTAGGATGTGGGCTATGGTATCTTTACACTATTTTAATTACTCTTGAGCAGAGGGAATACTGATAATACTTGGCAGTCTGGGGGAAGCAGTCTATAGTGAAAAAGATAGGAAGACAGAAGAAGCTGACCTGGTAAATCTTCAGACATTAGCATTAGAATATTGAATAGTGGGAAGTACGTTTCAGAGTCTATAGAGTGAAAGGAAATTGTAGTTGCTTTTTGTGAATACAGCAGTGACCTGTTAGCACTAGCACAAAGATTTGAGAGATTTTAAAGATAGTTTCAAACTTCCGGCGCGATGGAGGAAGAGCAGGATTGTCGCATGGCACCTGGCTGTAAACAAGGGAAAAGATCGAACATGCTTCATTTTTTTTCCAATGCACAGTATGGTGGCACACGTATGCGCACAGCACCACGGCCGAGAACCATAACATTTCCATGGGGACGTATATCCGGCTGCTATATATAAAAATTTGCTAATGAGTTTGAGGGGTTCTGGTGGGTGTTTCTAGAGCCCCTCAGTGTTGCTGATTCACTTGATGTTACAATGAGAAGAACATGTCTCGCCCTCCCCCTTCTCTACACAGGCAGAGGGAGAGGGGGTAAGCAGCAGCAGGAAGTGCAGGGGAAGGGGAGATCTGCTCTGCTCATTGTAACAGTGAGTGAAAAAGACATCACTGAGGGGCTCTGGATACGCCTTCAGAGCACCTCAGACTCATCAGCATAATTTAAAAAAAAAATTTTAGAAGGAAGGAGGCCATGGATAGCAAATATACCCGACCTGAGTATAAGCAGAGGTACCCAATTTTACCATAAAAAAACTGGGAAAACGTACTGCAGACGCTGGTCTCAAATAAAATGTCCAGTAGTCTCCCCTATCAATAAAATGTCCAGTAGTCTCCCCCATCAATAAAATGTCCAGTAGTCTCCCCCATCAATAAAATGTCCAGTAGTCTCCCCCATCAATAAAATGTCCAGTAGTCTCCCCCATCAATAAAATGTCCAGTAGTCTCCCCCATCAATAAAATGTCCAGTAGTCTCCCCCATCAATAAAATGTCCAGTAGTCTCCCCTCATGAATGAAATACCCACTCAGCCGCTCCAATTAATATAATGTCCAGCAGAGTGCCCCCATTATTAAAATGTCCAGCAGAGTGCCCCCATTATTAGAATGTCCAGCAGAGTGCCCCCATTATTAGAATGTCCAGCAGAGTGCCCCCATTATTAGAATGTCCAGCAGAGTGCCCCCATTATTAGAATGTCCAGCAGAGTGCCCCCATTATTAGAATGTCCAGCAGAGTGCCCCCATTATTAGAATGTCCAGCAGAGTGGCCCCATTATTAGAATGTCCAGCAGAGTGCCCCCATTATTAGAATGTCCAGCAGAGTGCCCCCATTATTAGAATGTCCAGCAGAGTGCCCCCATTATTAGAATGTCCAGCAGAGCGCCCCCATTATTAGAATGTCCAGCAGAGCGCCCCCATTATTAGAATGTCCAGCAGAGTGCCCCCATTATTAGAATGTCCAGCAGAGTGCCCCCATTATTAGAATGTCCAGCAGAGTGCCCCCATTATTAGAATGTCCAGCAGAGTGCCCCCATTATTAGAATGTCCAGCAGAGTGCCCCCATTATTAGAATGTCCAGCAGAGTGCCCCCTTTAAATATTTCGCACGTGAATGAGATCTGAAAGCTCACAAACTATGACGTCAGCAGGCGGCGACACTGCTGCATCTTAGTTTCCGCGCCAGCAGATGGCTTAGATGTGCATCTGCCGGTGCGGCCAGGGGTCAGCACAAGAGGGCGAGTACGAATTTTAAGTATTTATTTTTATGAACTTGAGTAAAAGCTGAGTGGGGCTTCTTCACCACAATAATTGTGATGAAAAACTCCTCTTATCCCCGAGTATATATGGTAAGATGATCACAGTGCGGAGATATATGAATAAGTGTCCCTGGTTTATCATGATGGATATTGATGGTAGATTTTCTGTCAGGATACAGTACAGCCACATTATTTAAAGCAGCTTAAACCAATGATGTAACCACACTGTTGTAAAAGACCTCTGGCGGGCCTGAGCAGTCCCAATTGATCTGAGAATAAGACAGACTAGAAAAGGGTGATTTACGATCAGAACACTTTTTTTTTTGCAAAGCAATGGAAATAAAATAATGAAAAAAGACACTAAAATGATACACAATAAAAAAACAATGACAGAAAAAAAGAAGATGGTAAAATAAATGTACCATTTGGTTTTTGTGTTGATTCTGTAGGACATCCAGCTTGTAATCTTTAACAGAGACAGAGCTTAATTTATCCTCTACTTCTGCCAGCCAGTTCAGGACTTCCACTTCATCCTCCCCAAACAACCTGGCATTGCTCAGAGCTTGCCCCAGCAAGGCACCTTTTCTGCTGCAGAGATCCTGAACCTCTCTGTACCGGGCATGCAAGAAGTCTAATTTCTGCGCCAGCCTATTACGCTCAGCTGCACAGCATAGGACTGAAAGACTGTCCACTAGCCTGCCAGCTTGGCATACATCAGTCTCATGCACTGCAACATCATCCTCTAGACTCTAGAAATGGTACAGAAGGAACACACCATAAAAGAAAAAAAATGCAAAGGAAAAAAATGAATAAAATTAATAAAATGACAAATAACACGATGTAGAAAATAAATTGAAAGTCATATGATATAAAATGGTGAAAAATAATGATAACAGAAAACAAAGATCAAAACTATGCTGTCACACTTAAAGCTGTAGCTTTCTTTTGATAATCATATAATGAATACATATTTTATGTACAGTCCAGTTCACATAATTTCCCTCTTCAACCTTTGTGTACCTTGTGGCGAATGATCTGTTGCTGAATCTTCCCTGTCTGTGTACCGATTGGCTCAGAGTTTGCCAACTTCTTTTCTGTGGCTGAAAGCCAGTCAAATATGGGCTCAGTTGTTTCATGAAACTGCTTAGCTAAAACTAAGATATCGTCAAGTTGTTTTTGCCTGTTTGAAAAAAAAATAACAGTATGAATTCAGGAAACAAGAAAGAAATATGGTATACATTTTTATCGACTCCATAACAAAGTTTGTGCTGACACTAATAAGTGCATCAATTACACAAACAGCCATGAGTAAAATAACATACATCCTCTTTGTAAGGTATCCATCACCTCACAGGGCTATGTCCACAAATGTGCTCATGGCTATGTTTTTATTTTCCAGCTGCTCCATCCGTGGCAAAAGTTAACTATAAAAACGTGAGAATTAGCTGAAGTGCTTTGGGGGCGTTAGCAGAGCACCTCAGGGCTCCAGCTCCACAGCAATAACAAGAAACACTTCCCAGCGACTTCTCTAATCGTCAGTTACTGCTGACTCCGGCGAGATGTGTAGCTGGAACCTGAGGTGCTCTTATAGCCTTTTGCCTACTTTTCATAAATTGTGAAGTTTTGGCATGGAAGGGGCAGCAGTATATTCCGGCAGACACCTGACCTGTATGGATAGGGTTCAGCCTGTGAGCCCTCTCCAAAAGACTTTAATGGCACAAAGCCATAAATTTACGTTAGCTATTATAGGAACCAGTTAATGGAGGATCATTTTTCCACAAATGATACATCGAAATGGTTTAACAGTATTTCCAATACTATCTACCCCTTTATAAAACTGGTCTGCCCTCTAAACCATAACATTATTATATTGTACAAGTAATAAGACAAGACATTAATAACAAAAAATAATATTAATCTTTATTCCTCTACAACTGTAAACCGCACCTTGACTGTGCTTTCTGCAGCAGAGATGACCACCTATCCTTGAGGGTCTCCAATTGGCAATTTATTTTCTCCCCATCTGCAGGATCAGCACCCTCTGCAATTCTTGTACCTTCAACTTGAATCATGTCCATAGTTGATCTACGATCATCCAGGAGGCGCTGTAGGAGCTGTAAGTGGCAAAGTGAAGGGAAAGTCAATGCAAATTGTTGCAGGCAGTATTGTGCAATAGATGTCCTTTAAAGATAGTTACTGTACCAAACAAGAAAATCATACATCAGAAAAATATTTTGTTCTGATTTATAAAGATAGCAGTAAGACAGCAATGTCATGAGAGGAATGTTCAGAACTTGAAATCTAGCTCACAAACTAAATGAATAAAGAAGCTGATAATAGTAAACCGTCATGGGAAATTATCATCTTCTCCTTTTTATATCCAATTTATATACACTAAAATAATAATAATCTTTATTATTATAGCGTCATCATATTCCATAGTGATTTACAAATGAGGGAAATCAGTGATTATCTATGATTCTCCTCTTTAGTATATTTCTAGGTGCCACACGATGTCCTTTTTCGTTTTTGCATTTCTGTTTTTTACTCCCCTCATTCCAACAGCAATAACTTTTTTATTTTTCCGTTATGGGAAAAATGTATATGGTCTAGGTATCTGCGGGATAAATTGTACTTTTAAGTGGTGCCATTTAATAATCCATGCAATGTATTGGAAAAAAATTCCAAGCGCGATGAAATTGACAGAAACCACATTTGCGGCGTATTTATCTGCTCTCTGTTTTTACAGCTTTCATTCTGCGCTTCAAATGATACTTCCCTCTTTATACTTTGGGTCGGTATGATCCCAGTGATACCAAATTTATAAAGGTTTTATTAGGATTTTAGTAGATTAAAAAATATAAAATCTTTTCTAGAAAAAAAAATATACCATTAATATACCAAAAAATAACATTTTGCCAAATTCTGGGGCCAATATCTATTTCACACTTTGGTGTACGGACCTATGCAAAGTGCCATTTTTTTGATGCGCTAACATTTTAATTTATATCAAATTGGGACCTATATGACCGTTCATATAGGATTCATTTTTTAATTTAAATATCCTTGGATGGAAAAATGGTGAAAAAGTGGCGAGTCAGACATTTGGACAGTATTTTCCCATTACAGTGTTCATTGACAGGAATAATATTTTTTATATTTTGATAGATTGGGCATTTTCGGACGTGGCGATACCTAACATGTTTATGATTTTTACTGTTTATTTTTAAATGTGTTCTAGTGAAAGGAGAATGATTTAAAATGTTATCTTTTACATTTTTTTTTTTACTATTATTTCAGTACTTTAACCCTGCAGGGTCTGATTACTCATACTATATACTGTAAAACTACAGTATTGCAGTATATAGTAATTTTACTGCCCATCAGATCACTAACCATGGCAGGCCTACGAGTCTCTATGAGGCTGTAGGCTGCCATAGCAACCGATCAGCACCCCTTATGCCCAATCGTTGCCCAAGATGCCCGCAACTACCAGCAGCCCTGTTAGATGCCGTGGTCAGCACTGATCACTTCAGTTACAGATGGGTGTCAGCTGTGTTATACAGCAGATACCCACTGTGCATGGAAAGAGCTCAGCCCGTGAGCTCTCTCCATACAACCCTTACCACACCAGGACGTAATATTACATCCTGGTGCTTGAAGGGTTGTCTGGGATTTATAACAAAAATGAAGATATACTTACCTTTCTCCATATACTTTCTGTCACTGCAGACCTCTGTTGGCATACAGAGTCATAGCAGGTGAGCCAAGGTCCTGATGTCACCACTGAACTTCTGTATACCACAAAGGCCAGCTGTGAAGGGAGGAGCCGCACTGGACCAAAATGTCAAAGTAAAGAAAGTACAAGTTTGTTCTCGTGTTTACAGGCCAGTTTAAAAAAAAAAAAAAAACTGTTCCCAGACAAGCCCATTAATAGTTCTCAGTTTGTTAAAAGCACAAATTACTTCATGCTGTCTTGGCTAATATGAAGGTGAATTGGAATTCTGCCTCAATAATAACCCCTTAGAGCTGAACTTTCTGGCTGTTGAAAGAATATGAAGCCAAAGATATATATTATAACATTTGCTTTAAATTTGGGCCAATTACCTTTTGCTCTTGAATTTGTGCCTTCACTACTTTATATTCAGCAGAGGGAGGCTTCTGGTTCTCAATCAGGTCTTCGGTGTCAGTGAGCCAGCTGAGCAGCGGTTCCAGAGCATCCTGGAACTTCCCACAATGCAGCAGAGCCTCTTGTAGCTGCGTCACTCGTTCTGCCACCTGTTAAACAAACAATTTCTCATCACTCACTGCAAGATAGCAATCTTAGGTGACAAGGCCCTGGTGGGGAGGAAGGGTCTGGCATCATTCATACAAGAATGTGATTTAACAGCAGGCTCTGAGAAACAGTTTCAAGCTGTACAAGTCAGATGGTCTCATCTCTACCACCCACACGCAGTCTATTTCACTAGAAATTACATCTAAATCCTCCCACCACATCTCTGTGCAATATAAGGTGTTGATTCTAAGACAGGCTGTCAGAGAATCAGGAAAAGCCTGCAATGCCTCCATGTTAAGTCTTCCCCAGTAGGAAAAATAAACAATTTCAATGGTATAAACCTCTCACCTTTTTGTTTATCAGGTTCCATTTGGAGTTGAGTTCCTCTATGTCATGTTCTAGTCCGTGCACATCACAGTTCTTGTCTGCACTTTGAATGAGACCCTGACCAATGCCATTCACTTGCTGCAGTTTCACCTGCAGAGAGTCTACCTTATCCTTTTGAAAAACCTTAAGAGGAAAAGATAAAATAATTTGTTGACCACAAAAAACACAGCAACTGTTTGACTAGCGCAGTAGTTTCTTTTTCATTTGGCAATGTACGCAAAATATATGGTACCATCCGGCTTTACTCATACTGGTACCAAAAAAGCCAGTGGTACCAAAATCAGTCATATAGGAACATATTAACACAGTGCCACCCTGAAATTCATTATCACTTAGTGAATGTGAATGGCGATAAAAGCAGGATAGATGGTTCATCTTCGTAAGCTAAACTACACCCAATTATAAAAAGAACAAACTTGTCTCATAGGTATGAAATTACAGATCTACATATAATCTCCATCAATATAAGAAAGAAAAGTCACAACTAATTTTACTATAACGTAAGAAGTTCTGATTTATGGACAAGTACCTTGCTACAGATTGTCTACAAGCTAAACGTCTAAATAATATTTAATTTCCTTTTTGTACAGAGCAGAAAGACTATGAAGTAATAGGATTATATGAGACAGAGCAGACAAATCCAACTAGAGTGGTTAGCGTGCTATTGATTCATATCTAGGTTGCGGGGGAAAAGCAGATGCATGCACAATAAAGGGCGCATTGGTCTTCTACACATTTCTATACTGTTTCTTGCAGTAAGGAAAATAAACAAGTATGGCTGGAAAGCCTGATTTTCAGCCGTTTAATAAAAGGGAACGCAAATTATTCCACAGTGATGTGTTTTTACGGTAGATAAAATTGCTCATAAGAGAGAAGGCAGGCACAGTATTTTTCAGAATTTGCATACAGAGGGCTCAAGTTAGTCAGGTGATGGGTCATGTAACCCTATTCTCTGGTCTAATAAGCTAGACCAGCTGAACCCCTGAGTGACCACTATCAGGCAGCTATGTCAGGTTCAAAGGTCTATTCTGTCATCACTTTCTGAAAAGGGTGTGTGGCAAAGACAGGTAAAAGATGGAGCCACTGATGGATTTTCACGACAGTTTTCCCCTAGGCAAGGTCACTACAATTGATTCAAGTCCACAAAAGGAATCAAATGAAGCAAGTTGTGGGCCGAGCTCGCCATTAACCCAAAGCAATTCATGTGATATGACCATCATCCTATATTAAAAAAAAAAGTTTTAAAAAGGCTAATGATAGCTTGGGAAGTGGAAGCCCAAATGATCTGGAGTCAATCAGTACAGATCACTCCTGGAAACATAATTTCTTATCTACAAGTGGCCGGAAACTTAGTAGCAGATAAACCATTTAATAAATACATGGGTTCTAGTAGTTATGGGTAGCCAGGCTAGTTTTTTCTTTTCTCTAGAAGCTTGTGAAACAAAATTCCAAAGCAAAATATTCTCATATAGTAAACATAGTGTGTAAGGTGTCACTTAAACCAACAAATAAGAATGTACAAGTTGTGTGCAACTTATAAATGAGTCCTAACCTACAGACCAAAATCAGAGGGAACGTGTATCAATCTCTACTGATAATAAAAGGACTGCTTATAAACTAGGAGATGTTTCTCCAAACCACTGAAGCAGGCCAAACTAGTCCATCATATGCTGATACATCCAGCAAAACCCTTAAGAGAAAGCTTGGCTCATTTCCATTAATGGTAATTAGTAAGGAAAGTAGTGCATATTAAATAAGAATCTCAATAATAATGCTACTGCCCGAAGCAGTACTATTAACTATGCAGCTGCCATACTTCATAACATAACCAAGAGATACATGAGGAAAAATACCATGGACCTCATTTATAAAAATTTCACCTTGTTGCACATAGCAACTGATCACATTGCAATGACCTTTTCACACTAGAAGTACTGTGGTTGCTATAAGGAACAAGCTTTTCTGTAATTTTGATGAAACCTCATACAGAATAACTTAAAGGTGTTATCCGACATTATTTAAAAGTTTACAGGTGGGGATGGGGGCTAATAGACAGGAGATAGACAGGAGATGGGTGGGTGTGCCAGGCCCCTGGAAGTTTCCCGGAGTAGAGAAGCCATGTAAACAGGGACACAGCAGCAAAAGACGACTACGTGGGACACTGGGAGCGCCAAGGAAGGTAAGTATAGGATTATTTTTGTCACAGCCCCCAGCCCATGAGTAAAGTTTTTATTATTGTCAGACAACTCTTTAACCGTGTCAAATATACTGATATACCTAAACATGTTAACTTACTAGACACATGTTGGACACATTTCTTTTGCTGACACAAAACATCCAATGTCAGTTTCTGAAGATGGGTCTGAGGATCTTTTTGCTGGAAGCAAATGATAGTATACCTTATTTCTGTGCAACACACGCAGTAAAGCAGGGCAAAGATAAAAGTCATTAAAAGAAGAATCCCATGGATCGATATTGGATGGAATCCTACTGGTTGGAACAGGCACCAATAGCCAGGCTTTTTATTTACACATGCAAGAAACCCACAGATTGAAAAGGTAAAACTGCAGTTTCTGGCCTATGCGGTCATACATACAAGAGGAATGCCGGAGCATTGGAATGCATACACTTTGGATTTCTGGGTGAAAAATTCAAGCATATTGCAGTAACAGTAAGGTGGAGGAGATTCCACTGACTACAGAGGAAAATAGTAGCTTACATTCCGTGGTCTCTGCAACTGACCCATATCATATGAGGCCTCTGTGCATTACCATTACACAGACCTTGGCTTCTGACAGCAGAAATGTATTAGCAAATTCCAAAGTTTGAAAACAGCTGAAGCTACCACCGTGTGCAGATAACGGTTAGTGAAGAATGGGAAGAGGTTGGAAATACAAACAAACACTCTATTAATGGATATCCCATAGACAGCGCTGTACTATTCTGCTCCTAGAATTTTCTCAAGCAAAAGCAGCATTTTTCTGTACGTGATGTGCTGGAGCTCTCCGCCTACATCATGCTATGAAAAGCACTGTGCACTAGTGATCTATAATTAACCATTGGGTGAACAAACTGTATGCAAATCAGGAATGTAGTCATCGCCCAAGTTATATAATCATCAGGTCTCCTCTTTTCTTTATAAGGACATAGCATAATAGAACCCAAACAATGCAACTGCAATGGATACCCAGAAGAGTATATATGAAAGACTTAGTGCACTGTATTTGTTACCTCTGTGCTAGAAGACAAATCAGTGGGGTCAGCAACAAGTTGTCCTGTACGGATGATCTTGTCACAAGTGTCATGAGCAGACTGTACAATCTCACAAGCCACGTCTTCTTCATGGGATGTCAGACTGTTGTTTACAGACAAAGAAGTGCTGTCACTCAGATCTGACAAATGAACATGTGCATCCAGTCCTTTAAATCCAAGCTCAAATTCAGCGTTCTCCTGACTAGAGGCAGGCTCCAGAGGCTTGCATCCTTCCTCAGATTGCTGTGAAGACACAGTGTCCTTGCAGTAGTTTTCAGACGATTTTATTATACTTTTTGCACCTAAATTAGGTTCAGCACATGGGAAGTCTGGTAGAGTTTTTGATGAATTGCTATTTTCAACTCTGGCTTCGATGGAAGTGTCAATCTCACTGTAGGACACAGTGACCTCCTGCAGAACAGAAATGAAATTGCCTTCACTTGTTACAAGGCCATACTGTTCTTCAGGAATATTACCTGGAGAGGATGCAATCTGTGCATAGTCCAAGTCATGAGCACTAACAGAGCCAGTGAAGTCTTGATTTAAGCTGGACTCCTGGGAGAAAGAGGCTTCTAATCTATTAAGGCCACAAACAACCTGCTCATCTACAAGATTTTCAGATGACAAGGAATATACTTGAGCTTTACAGGTCTCAGTTTTGGGTACAACTGTGCTAGGAGATGACCTGTCCTGTGTGTCTGTCATCAGTAAAACTTCTACAGGCGGAACCATGGTAGTTTCTTCAACTATACTTGCCTTATTTTCTTCTGTACAGATGGTGGCAAGTTCAGATATGTTTACAACCGTCTCGATAGTTTGAGATGTCACACTAAGATTACTGACCTGGAGAGTCGTCGATTCGCTGAGTATTTTTGTAATGCTGCTGTCCACTACTGCCAACTCAAACAAGATGTTCTTTATCTGGCTTTCCTCAATTTTGCACCCAGAGTCATCTAGTAATTCCTGCAACTCGCTTGCAGATGTGGAACTCTGAAGGCTGTCATCTAGTAAGCTACTGCAACCATGTGTTGTAGAAACCGTCAAATCCCCGCCATCAGAAGCCTCATCACACGACTCTGCAGAAATAATATCTGTGCACTGAAATGAAGCATCACAAGTCCACGGCTCATCTGGTTGCTCTGAACTACCTAAACATGAATCTCTTTCCAGGTCACACACAGTGGAACAGGACTCTGTTTGGAGGACATGGGTAAGTGTGGGGGTCTCCTCTTCTCCTTCAAGAACAAGTTTGGAAGTGCTATGTGCAATTTTAATGTCTGGTTGCTCAGATGACTCTGGGACATTATTTCTATTCCGTGTTAAGCATTTAGTCCATTCATCCACTGCCAGACAATGAGGTTCTGTAAAGTCTACACAGGTATTGGTCTCACCAATATTAACATTAGCAAAAGCAGCCATTTCGTCTGAATTACCTAAATGACAAGTGTCCGGTTCTGAAGGCGTGCAGGTGCTTGTATTAACTTGTATCCAAGGGTCAGATGGCTGTTGTGTGCTTATGGCAGGTATCGATTCATCAGACACAAGGGAGATTTTGTCACTTTGACCTGTCAGGTCAGGGCATGGCATTTCAGTAATGGGCAAGTCTACATAGTTAGCCTTAGAGTAAGAGTGGTCTTGTAATATATCTAGCTGTGGACAGTTGATGGCCTCCTGTGCAGTTTTATTACTATTACCAAGGACCACGTGTGATGGGCTCTTACTATTCACTTCCTTCTCACTAGGCTCTGGGACTGACTCATCTTTTGATCCCGACAAACATTGCTGCTCCAACTCCAGGAACAACTGGTCAGAATCTGTGTCAGACTCTGAATCACTATAGATGCCCAACTTCTGGTACCTCCTCCTTGCAACTTTTCCTGCAGCTGAGAAGCAGATGGAGGAGTCCTCACTTGTTTCTGGCCAGTGGCTAGTCTCTGGTTTGACTGTCTCACCATGAATGGAAAAAAGAGTGTCTAGATTATTAATTGAAGTGGTTTTATCTGGTGACCCTTCATTTGATGATACAACCATTATTTCTTCTATTTTACGAAACAAAAGTTCACTGTCAAATATTGGCACAGAATGAGCACCACCTCCAGAGTCAATGTCATCCCACTGCTCTTCTGCTTCCATTAGTATTTTAAGTTCATCTTCCTCAAACTTCAGTTCTGACTGAGTCTTTTCCCTTAAATTTGGCACAATAAGAACACTGGAAGATTCATCTAACACCTCATCACTTAAGCATGGCGATAAGGGCAAGGTCTCAATAACACATTCCTCAAAAGCCATTTCAGCAGCCTTATGGTGACCATCACTTAGACTTCCCTTGATAAAGCTCTTAAGCGCCCTTGGCCACGTGGCACTAGGAAAGTTGTTCCCGGGATTGGAACGTGTGAGCAAACTTGTTGTATTTTCTTGTGCTAACAGAGGATCCTGCTCATACTCACTGTCATTGTAGTAATCAAAGCTCTGGACATGGTGACATTGGGAGTCCACATTGTGCTCCAAACTCTTATTCCCTGAAACCTCAGAAGTGAGAGCAGGAGTTCTCATCTGACTTGATGTGGAAGACATGGACTCCGTTTGCTCACAAGAAGAGTGCTTGGAGCGGTCAGGTAACAACTGGCTGAACTCTGTCTTATTGTGCAGGGAATGACTAGAGGTGCTCGCCTCCGATACCTCACTCAAGGAGGCCTCTATACGTTCTGAAAAGTCTGGGAAATTTGGTGGAATAAATGCTTTCCAGGATCTCCGATTGACATTTTCTTTGCGGTCAGCATTAGGTCGGCGACGAGGGGGCACAGGGGCAGACTTTAGAGTATCATTGCTTAATTTGAGGGCGTCAAATATCACACGTTCATCTAGCTTTTTTGTGTCCTGTGCTTTGGCATCAGAGGCATTAGATGTCCCCAGGGTACCATTACTTGATAAAGTAGCAATTTCTGCCCGGTCCATAGTACTCTTTGAGGGCTGACTGAGTTTACATCCCTGGTCAATCTGTTCATTAATCCTCATAGTATCATAGATGGACCTCTGAGGAACATAGCAATCCTCAATGTAACCGTCCTCCTCTTCCCCTTTTCCCAGACATGCTGGGTTTTGCCGCAGGCAATCCGGGCGGCTAAGTGGCTTTCCCATTTTTTGCAGCCAGTCTTTATCAAAGTATCTCCATGAAGAGGGCACATTCACAATGAAGCTTTGGCAATCCTATGCATGGCATTGTCCTGGAAATCACTGATGAGTACAGCTCAGGCAGAGCTCTGCAGACACCTGTGAGCAGGCCCCGGCTGTACACAGCTCGTCACATCACCCTCCATGTCCTCCCTGCTGCCGGCACATCACAGATGTCGGGGCTGTTATGATTTGAAATGGGAGCGGATATCCCTGGAAGTTCACACACAGGAAGTTCTCTCTAGCAGGGGCACAGTTTGCGGCTTCCTGTGAGGGGCACATCATGGCATTGTGTGCTGCCAGTCACACTCCCTTGCAGGAGTAGGGCTTTGTCTGTGCTGTCTCCCGGTGCTGTGTATCACGATGACCGGGCTCCCCCCTCTCAGGCGCTTGACAATAAGAGTAGAAAAAAAACTTCCCCGAACAAAGGGCTGCTGCTCGCTGTGCTCAGAGCCGTGCTTCACATGACGGATGGGATCCGCTCAGTGTGTCCCGGTGCCTGCACTCACTCCCGTCCCCGCCGTGCTCATCCCCCGGAGCCATACACCGAGCCGTGAGGAGAAAGTCTGCGGGAAACGGACTGACGAGAAGCAGCACCTCCCGGGCAGGGCGCCGCCTCCAGCACCGACTAGTACCGCCTCCGGGACTGGCACCGCCTCACATAACGGCACTAGAGTCTACGCCTGACGCTTCGCCCTCTCTCGGTGTGGGCACATTTCTCGGTGCCAGACGTCGGGCACACACCAGCAGCAGGTGTCCCTGGCGTCTGGCACCGGCTGCTGACAGCTCCCTTTGTGATGGCAGGGCGCTATGGGGCCGCGAAAGCCTCGTCTCATACAAGTTCCACAGGCAGCACAGACTTTCCAAACATGGAGCAACAGTAGTAGGAAGGGCGGGAGAGGGGAAAGACATGACACAGTCCAGGAGCTGGGCACGGTCCCCTCAACAGCCCGGTGCAAGGGAGAAGAATGCCTGGAATGCTGCAGGAGCCCACACACAAACACACCCAATGCCAGCATGTGGTACATAGCAGCACATCCAATGCCACACAGCAGCACATCCCATACCAGCATGTGGTACACAGCAGCACATCCCATACCAGCATGTGGTACACAGCAGCACATCCCATACCAGCATGTGGTACACAGCAGCACATCCCATACCAGCATGTGGTACACAGCAGCACATCCCATACCAGCATGTGGTACACAGCACCACATCCCATACCAGCATGTGGTACACAGCACCACATCCCATACCAGCATGTGGTACACAGCAGCACATCCCATACCAGCATGTGGTACACAGCAACACATCCCATACCAGCATGTGGTACACAGCAACACATCCCATACCAGCATGTGGTACACAGCAGCACATCCCATACCAGCATGTGGTACACAGCAGCACATCCCATACCAGCATGTGGTACACAGCAGCACATCCCATACCAGCATGTGGTACACAGCACCACATCCCATACCAGCATGTGGTACACAGCACCACATCCCATACCAGCATGTGGTACACAGCACCACATCCCATACCAGCATGTGGTACACAGCACCACATCCCATACCAGCATGTGGTACACAGCACCACATCCCATACCAGCATGTGGTACACAGCACCACATCCCATACCAGCATGTGGTACACAGCACCACATCCCATACCAGCATGTGGTACACAGCACCACATCCCATACCAGCATGTGGTACACAGCACCACATCCCATACCAGCATGTGGTACACAGCACCACATCCCATACCAGCATGTGGTACACAGCACCACATCCCATACCAGCATGTGGTACACAGCACCACATCCCATACCAGCATGTGGTACACAGCACCACATCCCATACCAGCATGTGGTACACAGCACCACATCCCATACCAGCATGTGGTACACAGCACCACATCCCATACCAGCATGTGGTACACAGCACCACATCCCATACCAGCATGTGGTACACAGCACCACATCCCATACCAGCATGTGGTACACAGCACCACATCCCATACCAGCATGTGGTACACAGCACCACATCCCATACCAGCATGTGGTACACAGCACCACATCCCATACCAGCATGTGGTACACAGCACCACATCCCATACCAGCATGTGGTACACAGCACCACATCCCCTGCCATACAGCACCACATCCCCTGCCATACAGCACCACATCCCCTGCCATACAGCACCACATCCCCTGCCATGCAGCACCACATCCCCTGCCATACAGCACCACATCCCCTGCCATGCAGCACCACATCCCCTGCCATGCAGCACCACATCCCCTGCCATGCAGCACCACATCCCCTGCCATGCAGCACCACATCCCCTGCCATGCAGCACCACATCCCCTGCCATGCAGCACCACATCCCCTGCCATGCAGCACCACATCCCCTGCCATGCAGCACCACATCCCCTGCCATACTGGAGTACATCCAATGTGTTAAATAGTAGCACATCCCATGGCACACGCACCTAATGCCAGCACAGGGTGGAAGGGGACTGGGGAGGAAGAGGAACAGATTGAGGCCTCTATAACTACAGAATTTCCAAACAAGTATAACCCATACCTAACAAGCATATACCCCAGCCCCATTAAAGGGTTATACATAGCACACGAGTAGCAATTGGGTAAGACCAAACATTTGCCATTACCTCACACAGACATTGTAGCTAGTCATAATTCACTATACAGAACGCTGCTGGTTCTACATGTGGTATCTCAACGTAATATATTACAAATAGGTCTGTATCTCCTCTCTTCATATATCCCATCATGCAAGAGTCTTGATATACCACCCAGATGCCAGTACAGAGATACACCCCATTCAATTACAATTAAGTCAGGATAATGTACAGAAATGATTTCCATTCCAATAGTAAAATACTAAATCATAATGTTGCTGTTAACAGTTTGGGCTATTGCACTCTTCTTCCTTGGATAATAGTGCTATCCCCCAAAGGTACAGGGGACTGCAGTACATGACCACCTCATACTAGTGAATAGGATACCCATAGCAGCAGGAAGGGTACTTCATTCTCTGTAGTGGAGGGGCACCAAGAGAACAACCCCCTATCACTTCCTTAGAGACTGACTCCAGCAGATATCTGGACTCTCAGACACTGATGGCTTATACCAAGAATAGGCCATCAGTATCCAATCTTTAGGGGACTTTCAGCTCTGTCCATTGTATCTATGCCTAGTGCAGATGAACAGTGCGGGGTCACTTGATCCCCACAAAACAGATATTGATGACCTTTTCTGAGAATCAGTCATTCATAATAAAAATGATCTATGGTTGAAAAAAAAGCTATGTGTGCACAACCATAAACGAGGCCGCTAATTGCCGCTAGCTCCCGGCCCTCATACAGGTCTATTGTGCACGCTGCGGTGAGCACACCATTGCACCATGACAAAGCTTAGTGGCAGCAAGTGTATGCCAACGAGCTCCTATGGAGATGGAAGGGGTAAATAGCAGCGCTCACCCCTCCTTTCTCCACCTGACCAAAACTGCTTCCAACATTTTGCTGTTTGCGGCCTGTTTTTGCACATGATTGTGTTCATGTAAATTTTTTTTGAAACTGGACAGTGGATAATGTCCCTTTTGCAAAAAAAAATATTCTTCAAAATGTAATACATTTAAAATTTTAGGGCTAAGCAGAATTAACTTGTGTGTATTGGCAGTAATACAACAATATTTGAATATTAAGTGGTAAGTTAAGTATCTATAACTGATGGTCATACAAAAAAAGAAAGGATACAGAAACATTGCAAGCAAAAACTACCAAACATAACAGAGCAGCAGCTATGCAAAAAGGGAGGGAGCTCTGTGTTGCTGTGGACATGGCACTGAATCATAATTTGTCAGTGCATGAATTCCTTGGATAACTGGACTCTTCTGGCTATACTCTGCCATTCATACCCTTGCAGCACATGGCAGGTTATAAACAGCTTCACTTCAGCTGCCTTACAGACTGACAGCTGTGCGGATCTGGGTGTGTCGGGAATCCAGACAAGGATCCAGAAGCATGAACACACACCCAATACACCGCAAGCTTCCTGGCACAACAAACTCAAGAATATTCAGATCCTCCAATGGTCAGTGTTAGTACAATAGTAGAGCCAAAAGTTCTGCATATAACAATGGCTATGTAGTCCGATCCAGTTTGGGTGGAGTCAAAAGAAATGTTTCAACTTCAAAATAAAATGTTACCATTTTGAATATTAAAGGGACACTCCAACCAAAACCTAAGTGTTCCATGCGCTCCATTATTATTCTATGAGTCATCCTTGCTGTTTCCATCTCAGTTAATCAAATTGGGATAGTTGCTTAGCAGCAGCGTGACTGCCTCCAGTGACACACTATCTATATATCACCCATTAGAGCTTCATATACAATGGACTGTACCACACTGACTTCTCTCTAAGGTTGTGTTCCCACGTTCAGTTTTTCAGATGCAATTTTTGAATCCAAAAGCAGTTGCAGATCATACATATAATCCAAAACTGCATTTGAAAAAAACATTTGAACCCACCCTCAAGAGGGGAAAGAAACTCCTATCACATTTACTAAAAATAACTAGACAGACTCCAGACACAGTTATAACGCATGATCTCACAGCTAAGCCTACCTGACTGTATACTTATAGCATAGAAAATGGAGAGGAGTATCACAGTTTGGTCTTTGATTCTGTGACGTTATCGCATGGGTTTTAAAACGCATCACAACAGCTGATACGAGGAGATTTGCCTTATTACATTACTGTCAACCTTATGTTTACTTAACACGTGGGAACAGGTTCATTAACACATGCATTTTGTAAACACAATGTTGACAGCAAAGTAATTAGTCAAAACTCCTTTTCTCAGATGTTGTGATGCATATGCATTAATGCCACGTGTAATGCACCCTCAGGTATCACAGGAGGGATGGCCAAACAGCAGAGCAATATGAATAAAAGAAGTCTGATATACATTTAGAAACAGAAAGTTGTGTTACTGCAAGTGATCTTTATTAGTAATAGTAAATATGACAGTCCCTGGTCATGTGATGTCACACAGGCACACAGCTCTGATATCTCTCTGTGATACAAAGGAGCTGTGCACCTGTGTGACATCACATGACCAGGGACCAGTTTATATCCTTGGGAAGTAAACACAGAAGGCTCCTGTTAAATGACAGCAAAAATCTAGAAATCTGTGAGAAATTGATACAGAAAGTATATTGGAAAATAGTGTTTCAGTAAAAAATATAAATTATTTACTGTGGACAAATCCTTTAATCATAGCACATTTACCATTTTATTAAAACATTATTTATGAAAGGTTTTGTGTGTGGAAAAATCAATTCAGCTCACCAACCAAAAAATTGTACGCTGGTGCACCTAGTGCAGCATGTTATACATTTTGCTGTGAGTAGCTGTGGGGCTAGGAAGCTATGTAGGTAATGGGGAGGATGTTATACTGAGGGGCTGCAGGGAAAGCCAAGATATTCTGAGGGATGACTAGGTGGGGGGATGTTTTATAAATAGGATAAAGGACTGATGGGGAGTGGTACTAACTATAAGGTGTTAAGAGCTGAGGGATGTGTTTCAGGGGTAAAAGAAAGGGATGGTAAGCTGATTTATTAAATGGTGGATCAGGAGCTGAGGGAAGGGGGGTCATTTTAGGGGTTGAGAGTTAACGGGGGTTGTGTGAATTTGGCAGAGCTGTCTGTGTGTGCATGTAGCAGAGCTATAGCAGGATTATGTTTGTCTACCAGGGAGCTTTCAATAGGTGTCTAGTATATTTTTCCTTTTTTAGATGGCCAAATCTGGGGTGGGTGAAAAGTTGACCTAGATACAAAGGTTTGTGCACCAACCTGGTTGGGCTTTGCAGATTTCTTTACCTTCCTTTTGTACTATAGCAATATCTAAAAAATTTAATAAAAGTGAAACAGGATCATCATCAATAAATTAAATAAAACACTCATTTTACTCTATTTTCCTGATAACAAAAGAATTTCCAACACACAATTGGTGTGTTTAGACCAGATTTTTTAAAATTACTTCTGTATCAGATCTTAGGAACCTGGTAACGGCTTCCCCAGTTTAATCTAGCTGGCAGCCTTTAGGCATAGACCGGCCATGGCAGGCAACATCTCAGCTAGAAAATAAAACTAGAAAGCAATATTGGATTTCCCAAAACAAGCTCTGGTGCAGAGGTGGTAGGAAAAGTGACCTTTCCCAGAATGAAAAGGGGTCCCACCAGGATAAAAAGATGGGGGATAACTGTGTTCACAAACAGGGCCGGCTCCAGGTTTTAGTAGGTCCCTGAGTGACAGAGCCTCAGTGGGCTCCTTTGCAGTGAACTCAAGTGGGGGCATTAAAAATTCAGAAACTAAAACATAATAAAACAAACAAATATTCGTAAGGTATTCATACCAAACAGCCCCCTCATGGTTATTTTATATAAAGGCCCCCTCACCCCCTATGGATTCAATAGATACAGCCCCAACACCCCCATGGATTCATGGATTCCTTATGTACAGCCTTATGTGCCCCCCCCCCCCCCCAGGAGCCCTGATAACCATAGTCTAGGATTTACTGAAAAATGAGAACAATACTGAGATGGTGTATGAGCATCTCATCGTTTGAATCCTGAGGGAACTGTATTAGATCATCCAGCCTAGATTTACTGACCACGTGCAGCCAGGGAGAGCTGGGGTAGAATTCAATCCCATTCACAAAGTGAACAACTTCCTCTGTGTCTGTGAGAAACTAGAGCCGCACCAAGAGCACATCATCAGTGAGCGGCCTGTGTATCTAGGAGACTCACTGGCATGGGATGAATCAGCAGGCAGTGTTCTCCCAAAATAAAGAGCTTGGAGTACACCCACACACTTGGAGATTATTGCCTTAAAATGTCCTACTTCTGACCTTGAGGAAGAGCATTTGCACGGTAAATAAGATGTACATCTGAATAGGTTTCATAGTATTGAAGCCATCTGGATTTATGTGTTACATTTGGAAAGGTGTCATGTCACTGCCTAGATAGCTAGGCTCTGCCACTGCCAAGTCTTCAGCCACCCATGACATCAACAACTTGCATCTCTAGCCTTATAGTTAGTGTACATACTTTCTTGGGAGCATTTTGCAGGAATATAAGTAGCACAGAGAAAAACTTCACCTCAAATGAAAAAAACACAGTGTTTATTCTTGATTTCTCAATACTCCTTTCAACAATGAACCGTTTTGTTCTTCTAAGCTCTTGCATGTGATCTGTAACCAGCACCCAGTTTAAACTGGGGAACCCATTACCAGGTTTCCAAGATCTGATACGGAAGTAATTTTAAAAAAATCTGGTCTAAACACTGAGTAGTGGAAGGATAATAAATGGGTCATTATTAGTGTGTGTTGGAAATTCTTCTGTTATCAGGAAAATAGAGTAAATTGAGTGTTTTATTTAATTTATTGATGATGATCCTGTTTCACTTTTATTTAATTTTTTACAGATGTCATGTGTGGCTCCCCCTATAAGCCAGGGACAGAAGGGTCGTATTGCTCAGAATGTGGATTCACTTTGTGCTGCAGGTTTTTATCAACATAGATCCCATCCTGTAGGTGTAGATTACAGTAGGTAAGCCTCCACTGGCTTTCCCCAATGTATGACTAAATTTGGGTACTGTGTCTCATAAATCTCATGTAAACGCATATTGTAGGTTTAAAAAAAAAAAAAAAAAAGATAGGTAAGCTTCAACACTACAAAATTCCTGAACAGTAACACTATTTAGCCCTGACAGGTACAGCACTGTACGATCAGTTACAGATAATTGTGTGACATTCACATTATCCAGTCTTCTGCTAACATTCAGTAGTAAGCAGCTAGTCACTCTCCATGTTGTCCATCCCTTACTTAGACTAGTGGCTACTTTCCAGAAAGAGGTTTGGGAACACAAGTGAGATATATGACATATATAACAGCCTGTCATGGGACAGTACAACTTCCTATTAATGATTGAGAGGTCACAACTTCCTGGCACCATGTAAACATATATATCCATGGAGATTGACCTAAACATCTATTGGTCTTTTGGCCTCCTCTCTGGCAGAACTTGACTTGTATGCTGTTGATGTAAAACCACATTCTCTTCCTGCCATTGTTTCCACTTCCCATGAGCTCAGATGTTTCCCTTTTAATATCCACACTCAGGCACTAAACTGTTAACGGTGTGGCAGAGTTAGATGAAAATTTACTGGAAATGCATTGGGTCACAATTGTAATTCTAGCCAGCCAGTTTACCAAATGTGCATGAAAACAGGATTAAAATCTACAAAGGTTACCTGCTCCATTAGTGGTTTTCCCATGACGCAGCAGAGCAAAGGATTTCCCTTTCTTTATAGTAGATTGATAAAATAACAAATACGTTCTCTGTGCCCCTATATACAAGTCTGTCTAAAAATTACAGTCTGACACATCACCACAACTAATTACAAAAAACACAGACCTCCAGTGAACTTCTTTTGCTTCAATCATCACATGACCATGACAGAACCCTCTCTGCTGGCTAGGGGTGCACATTGATTATTATCTCCATCTATAGTCCTGATACTATTAGCATACTATCAGGAAGGTTGAGGCAAATTAGTATTAGTGACAGGAGTCTCTGTCTCCTATTAATGTAGAGTACAGACTCTTATAATGAAGATACTTAAGGGATAAGACAAAGATATCCACAGGAAAGGAAATCTACAATCAAAATCAAGCATGATAAACCAGGAACACCTGCTCCTAGATCCAGTGACTGTGGTAATCTTCTTATATTTGTTATCCGTGGTATCCTTCCTTCTGAAATAAAGGCGGAAGTAACACTGGGTACATCACCAAAGCCCATTCCTGCTGCAACTTTACAGGCTTTTACACTGTCTACCCCTTCTCTCTGCTCTCGCTTCCCCCTCCCTCTGCCTGATGTGTAATCTTACACATTAGGAAGGAGAAACGTGCTCCTTAACAGAGTATCGGCCTGAGAAGCTGTAGCACGGAGAGGCTCAGCAAACACCCCCAATAGCCCCTTAGGCTTATTAGCATATTTTTAAAGTTTTAGAAGAAAGGAGGCCATGGATATCAAATGTACGAAAATAACCATTGTGCCTGGATCTATTAAGTGTCCCTGGTTCATCATGATGGATTTTGATGGTAGATTTAGTTTAAGTAAACAACCAGCTATCAATGATATTCCAACACAGAGGTTTGCCATAGCTGTCTATCAGTAATGAATTGTAGCAATGTCACTTTCCTGCATCAAGATGTTCTTCGCAGGAGTGCACCAAGAGACTGTGAGCACAGGGAATCTTTGGGCAAGGTTGTGTTTTTTAACAAAGCTGGCTGGTGGGTTACTCAAGGAACACCGATTTCGTCAAAAGGCACCCCTGCTCCATCTTGTGCAGAGAGCTAAGAACATGGAGAGTGCTCAAATCAGATAATAGTTTATATGCAACAGAAGTTAGGGCAGCATTGAGTCAGAAGTGTGTCTGGCAGCACATTTGATATATCCTCGAACGGCACACATCTTCAGAAAATAAGTTTATAAAATTATGCATATAAGTTGGAGGCACTCAAGCCTAGTTGGAGGCACCTGAGCACCTCATGTCTCCAACAACTGTTAATTTACGTACGTCCCCACTCTGCATACTGCCAATCGACAGCGTAGGCAGCCATGCAAGCTGTGATACACAATATTTTTAATAAAATTCTTCTGGCACTACATCCCAGAAAACATCACAGTGTTTCTGCATGTACAGTACATTCCCTATAGCCACCTATCAGAGCTAGTCACAACCCTGAATGTGTATATGCATGGATTAATGAGTCCTTTACTTCTAGCAAACAATAGAAAGTCCTAAAGAGATTATGAAATGTAAAAGCAAAAGAACACGTAAGAATAACGTATAGCATTCCATCAAACTCAGAATAAAGATGATCACAATACAGGTTAAAAGTAGACACTGCTCAGATCAATTTAGTCATCAGTGTAATGTGGTCTGTCCTGAATGGGGGCTTATTGATTTTACAGTACTATAGATCTCTATGATGTCAAAGTTCAGGCCAGAAGATAGGCCAGAAGATTAAAGGTTGGGATGGAATTTGTGCTGTATTAACAGGCCATCTGATATAAAGGACACCTGATATAAAAAGTAAACATTTCAGGCAAAATATGCAATCTGTACCTTAAAATCCTGCAGCTGCTGTTTAATAACTTCTACTTCGGTACCAACAACCTCCTGCAATGCACTGCTGCCCTCTGCGGTCGATATCTGGTGTTTCAACTCTTTCAGTTTCACGTTGAAGTCCGCAATTCTTCCCAATGTAGCTTCCAATTGTTCCTGTCGATTTTTGCCCCTTTCAGTCAGTTTCATACACTGCTTATTCAGTGTGCCAAGTTCTCGCATTAATGCAATGAGGTCTGGTCCTCCTTCATTCTCCAGCATCACTCTGCATTTCTTTTCTGAGAAATCTACATCAGATTTTAAGCTTTGCACAGTTTCTAAAAACTTCTGCATAACTTCAGTTTGTGATCGGAGGCTGTCTACATCCCGTCCCACTGGGCCCATGTTATCAAGTTCGTCATCTAGATCAGTCAGACTTGAGAATATTTCCCTAACGTGAGCATGAAATTGACCAATTCCTTGGAGTTTTTGTTCCATATTCAAACAGCACTCATTTACCTCTTGCTTGACTGTATCAAAGTCATTCTGTACATCTTCTGCCTGACGTAGGAGACTAGAGACATCAGAGCCTTTTGGGGCATCCTCAGTCAAACCTTGAATAAGATTTTTCAAGTACTGAACCTGTGTGTCCAAGTTCTGGAGCATTTCCTGCTGGGACTTCATGTTTTCTAGGTTCTTATTGCTGCAAGCTTGAGAACCAAGTGCTGCATAAATCTCCAAGTGATGTTTGGCTCCTTCCAGCTTCTTGTCAATGTTTTTAAAGCTATCATTTAACTCTTTGAACCTCAGAGACATCTCTTCAATAGACCCAGCTTTGTCATGGAGTTGTTCTGTGACACTGTCCATCCTCTGGTTTAACTGGGCTTTCTCTTCTAAAATTTCTTGTTCGTCGGCTTCAGCAGCTTCAGTTAGGAGATCTGCTGTGCTGTTCACCATCTCAAGTAGAGAACGTTTCTTGTCTATTTCACTTTGAAGAACCTTTGCTCTGAGAAGCTGGGCGTCAAGCTGCATGGGGTTAAGTGTGACCTGCATTTCATTGAGTTGATTCTCACAATCTTCTAAACAAGGTACAAGATCTTCAACATGTCTTTTGTACTTTTGGGCTTTATTAGAACAATCTTTAAGTTTGCCGAGTCTTTCTGAGGTCCTCTTTCCAAGCTCCTCCCAGTTAGATTTTAGACTTGCTAGCTGATTTTGAAGAGCAGTTTTTTCTTCGCCAGGCTGAGAGGATAGAAGCAAAGACTCACCCTCAGCAACAATCATTTCATAAGATCCACTATTCTGGTTCAGTGTTTTCTGAAATTCCTCTTGCTCCTGAAGAAGCGATTGTAACTTATCCAGTTTGCATGATATTGGTTTGCTCTTGGATTGCTGCATCTGTTTTTCCTCCAACCAGTTTCTCAACTCATCAAACATCTGCTGGAACTGCTGAGAACTGGCAAGTGCTGTTTGCAGTCGATTTACACGATCCGCTGAAAAAGAAAGAAAGTTATTACAAGTTATTACAAAAACTGAAACAAAAAAGAAAAGGGCTAATGTGGAGACAATATCTGGCAAACAAAATTTACCTGCCAAATCTTCCATTCCTTTAAGAGGAAGGGCCACAGTGTCAAGTCGCTTTTGGAGTTCATCTTTGAGGTATGGCTCTGCCACAAGTGCAGAAAGCTCACTGCATAAAACTTGAGCTGAAGCAACTTCCTGAGCAAGGTCTTCTAGTTCAGAGCGAATTCCACTAGTTTCTTGCAGCTGATGCTTTACAGCATCAGGCTGGGTGCTAACTGCTGGTTGTGCACCAAGCTTCTTGGCCGTCTCTTTTATCTTGTCTGTAAGTCCTTGTAGGACCTCCTGATACTGGGTACTCTTCACAGCAGCTTGGTCAATATGGTCAGCTCTGGAATTCAGACGGTTGGTTAACTCTGTCCACTTTTGGCTGATTTCATGGAAATCATCCTCAACCTGGCTGGTGGATGGAGATTCATCTCCAGGTCCTGTCAGGATACCATATGCTGCATGCTTTAGCTCTTCATACTGTGCTTTCCGAGCTTCAAATTCCTTTAACATAAACTGGAACAAAAATAACACAGCAGTGTTTCTATAAAGTGACAGATGAGAATACACAAAGTCAAGACACAACAAAGCACAATACAGAAACTGGAAGCCAGGATTCACAAGACTATAGCAACTTTTTCCTATTAATCCAACCAATCTAATCCAAACAAGATTTACAACATGCTTTAATATCCTTATAAGTAGATTGATGATTTACTATATTTAGCGTATTTTCCGGACTACAAGTTACACTTTAGCAAGACAAAATATTAGTGCCTGCGTCTTATAGTCCAAAGGTCAAGAGGATTCAGCACTGCCAGACCCCCTCATCAATGTACTGAAGAAGAAGCACTGACAAAGCATTTCACCCCCATCTCAGAGAGAAGAGCCTCTGCACTGCTCTCCCTCTCCCTGACCATGCCAACATAAGTATTACTGCAGCTCCTAAAGTGATGACAAATCCTTTCAGAGAAATCAAAAATATCTATCAACACATTTACACTTAAACCTCCCATGAGAAATCTACCATCAGAAGTAGATTTCATGGTAGATTCCTCCTGCCGGCCTCTGCCCTAATCTTCATTTTACTACTCCTTGACCAGTGGTCACGAACCTATGGCACGCGTGCCACGGAGGGCACGCGCACCATCTACCCTGCCTTCTCTATGTTAATCAATGGAGCTTCGGCCCCCAAGATAAGCTCCAGAGATCTCTCTCACTGTAGGCTGCTCTGTGCTCACTAGTGCTGCCTTGCACTCTCTCACTCCCTCCCCCTCCTCCCCTGCAGCCTGGGAAGACAAACACTGGACTATGAGGCAGAACGGACCGAGCATGCAGCACAGATGAGTACAGGAGGAGGGAGGAGGCAGGAGCTACTCTGTGTGTATGTCACAGGCAGCAGTCAGGCAGCTTTGGGACACTAAACAACTATAGGTGCTTATTGTTTAGTGTCCCAAACTGCCCTGTATGACATGTATCCATGGCCACATATATACTGCCCTTGGCCCACATCTCTTGTCTCTGTGCTATGCTGCCAGTGACCCTGGGGTGCACTGCACTGCCCTCACTGACAGTAGGGCACAGGTGCCCGGAGCTCTGGACCAGGGGCAATATATATATATGGCCACAGACGGCTGTCATATGGGGTCATTTGCTTGAAACTTCACCTGCCTGGTTCCATGTAACTTTGTAATTCAGTGCTCCCACCCTCCTTTGTGGGGGTGGTGTCCCTCACTGTACGGGGGTGCTGTCCCTCACTGTACGGGGTAGTATTCCACACTGTATTTTCTCCTGCTTTGTGATATAATTGGTGATGTTGGACTTTCTTTAGTGGTCTGTTTATTATCAGTATGGTGGTATTTATCTTGTTGTACTGGTAATGGTCATCATATTACATTATTATATGTCCCTTATAAAGTGTTATTGTCGGTAATTTTAGGCTATGGCCATGTTGGCACTTTGAGATGATATCGTAGACTTGCAGTTTGGGCACTTGGTCTCTAAAAGGTTCGCCATCACTGTCCTAGACCCTTACATTTTAAAAACTTTAATAAAGTAATATGTAAATTACCTGCAGAGGCAGGCAGGAGAAATCTACCATCTGATCTACTTCTAATGGTAGATTCCTTGTGGTAGGTTTCCTTTAAGACTAAATAAAGCACATCTTTTAGAAAAATGTTAAACATTCTCCTTACCTGCACCTGCTGTTTCTGGGCACTTAACATGTTGGGATCAATTGAGAGAGGCCCCAGAACACTCATCATTAGCTCTTTCTCAGTCAACCATGGCCGTAGCTGGGAGGCAGCAGTCTGGAAGGTAGCAAGTTGGTTGGCAGACTCTTCCAGTTTTAGCTGCCGTTCTGAAGAAACTTGATTCGTTCGATCCCACCGTTCATCTAAAAAAAATAAAAGAGACATGCATGTAGTGATTCTTATCTATGTACTCTTAGCATATCCCTAGTACAAACTGAGAAGTGTCTTATACTGCCAGAAATTTTTATATATATATAAATTATCTCAAAGGGTGCAAAGATACAAATATTAGATTTCCAAATGTTTATGATAAAGCTCATTCTTACTAAGATTTTCCAGCATTTGCCTCCAGGATTCAGCCTCTGGGGAGTTGGGATGCTCCTCTAGCAACGCTTTCAGTTCACCTTTCAACTTTTGCACTTTTTCAGAACTCTGCTCAAGTTCAAATATAAATTCCTGCAATATTAAAAGGGAAGATATAAATCTTAATCTAAGGTGCATCAGCAGAAGGACAGTAGGACAAAGGATGTTAATGCCAACAGCTGTTAACTTTAATTACAACATATTTATATGTCCAAGTCATTGGGAACCCAGGTGTTCATTAGAAGGGTCCAAAGTTTTCATTTCTCCCTTAATGAAGCTAGAGGAAGAGACACACACATGGGCACTTTCTATTCTTAAAAACATTATAGTCACAGCTGTCACCGCATGAACATAATTACTAAAGAAGCCACCCCTCCACCTCATACAGTTTTTCCAACACCTACATATTTTCATTTGTATTTCAAAATGGTTCATGATTATCATGATTTCCATTGCTTTTGTCTTCACTTGTGGAAGTGAACACCACCAGTTTGAGGTGTATTTCATAACAGATTTAGTGTCTGGAAATAGAGATTTCTGTATTCCTTATATGTCAATTCTTTATGGATTGTGTAGAAAAACACCTATTTGACAATGGGGATGGTAAACAAAACTTTTGTCAAATAATTTTTTTTATTAAAGCAAGGGAGACGACATGGTCTCTTTGGATCCGACAATGATCAACAAAGGAACACAATAATTATTAAAATAGGCATCGAAAAATGGACCTTATTGCCCATTTATTAATGGTGAATTTGCAGAGTCTGCTTTTCCAGGATCCTCATAAACTATGGTCTATAAGTTTTCAATGAAAACCAGTTCTGACTAGGGGCTGTGGGCACTGATCCATTAAAATCTATTGCATTTATTGTAGCCGAGTGCTGACCATTCAAATAACATGCAGCACACAACTCTCAGATGCCACTGGCCTAAATGGCTTCTGTATGTTAAATACGGAATCAAAACCGTAACACTCAATCAAACGTTCATAGGCAAAAATGTAAAAGAAATTTAGCGCAGAAATTTGTTTTTATTTGTTAGTTTTCACAACTAAAAATGATAAATGGAAGATCTCCTGGAGGAGCAATTATTTATCATCCAGTGAGTGAGACTTACCTTGTTCTGCTGTGCCTGTGCTCTAACAATCTCACTCTTTGTTGGAGAAACATTGACAGCAGTTATAACTTTTTCTTTAGACTCCAGCCACTTCAGCATGTCATTTGTTTCTTGCTGAACCTTCTGCATTTTCTCCAACATTGCAGACAACCGCTCATCGTGGTTCTTAAGTACTACTCCAAGATCTTCATACATCTGACTAATCTCGGAGACATCACACTGGATTCCAGTCAAATCTATAAAAAAACAGTTTATTATATATGAAGGAAAAATATTCCAAAGATAAAGGCACAAGGGGAAGTAAGACAAAATCAGTACATGGACAAGCTCACCTTGGCAAGTATGATATCCATTAACATTCCCTACTGTGCTCATTGAAGCCATCTGAACAGAACCTGAACAGGACAAGAAGGGACATCACAATGCGGTACAGACACAAAGATACATCAACACTGGACAGCACAAATAGCCTCACAGAATTTCAACATGTCCAATCCTTTATCCCCAGGATGGAAAGAGCTATAAAAGGTGTTGGACAGGATTAACTTCCTATTAAATACAGGTTTAGATAATCTGCGTGTATATATTTATAGAGATGAGAGAAACTAAATGCTGACAAATTTAGCATGACAGGACACAACCCTGAAAAATGTTATATTGCAAACAAGGGCATCTTCTTAACTGCATTACATCAAGTAAGATTTTATCTACTTTTTACCGGTCAATGTTTTACATGTTTTCAAATGGCATGCTATATTGATAACAAATGGTCATTTGTAAATGTTGCAGTTAAGACATGTCTAGTGAGACTGCAGATGACTGACGTTGCTATGAAACAGTATACATATGCATTCTACAATGAAAGTTAGACACCCACAGAGGTAAGGGTGAACGCACACGTCTGCAAGTAACGGCTGTGAGAGCTAGCCGCAAAGACATCAGCTAGTTTATGGCTGTCATGATGTGCATTATACACGGACACCATACAATGAGCACATTGTATGTCACAGTGCTGGGTCCGAGCTGTAATGCCACACAGTCCTATTCCTGACCGGCTATGCAGTGCGGCTACTCAGCTCTATATGAAGAGGGGCGAGGAGCACTCACCCCTTTCCACTCGGGTCGCGGCTTACGGCTACTGCTGCAGACGTGGGCATGTAGCCAAAAAGTCCACCCTCCCAGTCTGGTTGCAATTATTTCATTAAAGGATATCTACCACCAGGATAAAGGATTGTAAACCAAGCGTCACGGGTGTGATCCTTGTCATGGATCGCGGGCACACCCGTGCCCCTCCCCACGGCACTGTCCCCGCTGCCCCATTTCCAGGCCCAGAATTACCACTCCACGCTCCTGCTCTGACTAGGCTGCACACGCGTCATAGGATTTAAAAGGCCAGCGTCCTTCTGATTGGAGCTGGTCAACCCGGCTCTGCTATATAGCCAGGTGGCTCCCATCATGCACCACCAGATCAGGCTAGTCGCACCCGTGGAACGACCTCGTGGCAACCTGCTGCAGCAAGACCATCCAGCTTTGCGGCGGGCTCTGGTAAAGACCAGGTGCCACTTAGACTCTGGACCCAGGTGGCGGCTAGTACCACCTCCTGCGATGTTCCAGAGGGTCCACAAACCCATCTCCCAGACACTGCTAACCCTGACTCAAAGAACACTTGCATGCAGGTGTGTGCCCCCTGTGGCAGGATCTGATTGTGTTTTAGCTTCTTAGGACCTTGTTTCTATGTAAAAATAAATTTTAAAAAATATGCAAATGAGCCTGAGGGGCCCGGGCTCATACATGTCAATGGAGCCTGAGAGCATAATTTTTAAAAGCTTTTTTGTAAAAACAAGATCCTAAGAAGCTAAAAGGAGAGCAGATCCTGCAAGATGGCCCACACATTAGTATGTCAGTATCCTTCATCCTGGTGTAGATGTCCTTTAGCAAAAAATAGTAAAAGGAGTTGTCCAGCCATGCATGTCCACTACTAAGGCATATTACCAGTACACACACATCCACAAGTGCACAAATAGAGCTGAAATATGAATTATTCCACCATGAAGTCTTATCACCAAAAATAGGACACTTGAAACCAGGAAGGTTATAGATATGTATAGCTAGATGTGAAAACAGCCCTCCTTACAGACCCTGCTCTCTACGCCACTAACCATTAATTACTTTCTCAACATAATGAACTCCTATTCTTAACGAAACATAGTCCATACTAAGGAACAACAGGGGTCAGTAACCAAAATAGAAATTGCATTCAATCGTTCATTTCATGTTTTTTCAAACAAAAAAAACTAGTAGATAAAGACACAGGAACCATAGGGAATAGCCTAAAATATCTAAAGCTGTAAAATACCTAAATTGACCACTTTGGTTAAATCTGTTACCCTGTTAATTTAATGCGACTAATTATAGTCAAATAATAAAGCCTAGACACACCACCATAGTACGGGTAATATGTTTCCATAAAGCAGTTTTCCAATTAAACAGCAACTAATACTTCTATATTAAGACATTTGATACTATATCACACATAAAGTATGAGTACATGAAATAAGACTTCTGGGGCTAGAGGATAATCTGCTAAATCGATTTAAAGAGAACCCGTCATGCAAAATAACCCCCCTAAACTAAATATATTTTCATAAACTGCCATTAGAAAGCATTGCCTCTGTCCCTTCATTGTCCCTCTACATGCCTGTAAACCTAAGCAATGAGGTCCTAAAGCTGTATGCAAATGACCTGTGAAATGTCCAATGAAGCATTAGCATATTCAAGCTGTCCACTCTATTCATGAGTGGGAGGCACAGCCACTCCCCCAGTGCATGACTGACAGCCTGTGTAATGATGTGAGGCTGTATAATGATGTGCTTCCTGGTGCTGGTGGCCACGCTCCCTGTAGCCTGTGTGTGCATGTGTGTGTGTGTATAGGAGAGATACAGCAGCTCCATGCAGCCATGTTACAGCAGAACATGCCAGATTCATGTGTAGCTGATGTCTGTGTCTCTGTGTATTAGGAGGATGCAGCATGTCAGCAGATGCAGCACACACACTAGCCATGCTTTACTATACATTACACACAGACATGAGCAGGGGGAGGAGAGGGGAGGGGGAACAGGTGTGACATCACTGCCTCTGACCATGTGACCAGCCTCAATTACATGATAAAAAATAGATGATTTTACAATGAAT
This sequence comes from Engystomops pustulosus, assembly GCF_040894005.1. Lineage (NCBI taxonomy): Eukaryota > Metazoa > Chordata > Amphibia > Anura > Leptodactylidae > Engystomops > Engystomops pustulosus. The sequence goes on from NC_092412.1 coordinate 133,643,784, forward strand.
AATGTATGAAATAACTAGATAAAGGCTGGGATGGATCCTTGTGAGCTGCTCCAACAGGTAGAGGTGACAGGACAAGTGGCAGAGACCTGATGACAGGTGTCCTTTAAGTAATTCTATTACTGATCTCATTGCAAGGTTGTAGAGTGGAATTATGGATTATTGACCCACTCAATGAATACACATTTTCTGCCTTTCTGTATATTATACTGTTTGTCATTTCTGTCATGGCTCCTATAAAAACAGAGGCTATAACACCAGTGTGAACAGAGCCTAACAACCAGTGGAATTGTGACTGTAAATTATGAAGTAAATGTCACGCAGTATCCTAAATAACAAATATCTCTAAGAATAGAACTGTAAGGTCTAGGTCTTGCTAGGATATATGATATTATGAACACAGACAGACAAGTAAGGAGGTGAGACATGGCAGCATGAGAAAGAATGAAGATGTCATCTCCCTGCTCACCTCTTTGTAGTTGGCTTTCTGAAGAAGTTATCTGCATAATTCGATTCTCCAGTTGAGATCCTTTATGTGTGATGATTTCCACTTGGGGACCCTTCAATTTCCAGTCTTTCAAGAGGTCCTGGGAGAAAAAAAACACAAATGTGATATTAGCATCTGCTTATCAATATCACAAAGACTAATAATTTTGCATTAATCTTCTTGCAGAAATCATAATGTAATGTCGATTTATTCTTCTTGTAACACATACACAGAGGCCATTCTGGCACAGCAGATACAATATGAAGATATGGCGCTTTCTGATAATACCCATAAATGCTCTATTCAATCTCTTTTTATTGATTCCAACCACCAATACCTTGCTTATCATTAAACATAATAAGGCCAACTACTTTGGGACGTTGTCTATATTGTGCTATATTTTTCTGACTGGTCAGTAGAACAATGCAAAATCTGTAATTCTTTCAGTGCTGTCCTCATTTTACGGCTCTCCAAAGATGACAATAGTGTTCAGCTTAGCCATTCATGTTCCATAGATCAATGACTCCAAATTCCAAAATATCAGACTAGTAAAAATGTTAGGGTACCAAGTTTCAGAATTTTAGAAAATGGGACAACAGCATCAATTCTAGTCATAAGACATTTTAGTATTTGGGATTACTGTATATAATTTCAGATGGATTACCTGGACTTGCTGTAGTAAGATCTGTAATTCAAGTGATCCATAAGAAACGTCACATGATGGTATTCTGTCCTCACTATCTTTAAGCCACTTCCTCATACTGCCAACCAGGCTCCTGAACTCTTCTAGCTCTTCTTGGCAGGACATTGCTTCCTGTTGCCTGTAGAAGAAATGTTGCTTTAGCAGGTTCAACATAAAAAAAAAACAATTAACCATCTAAGTACATATTGAATGATTACCTGTCGCTTGCTGCCTCCTGGAGATCCTGGAAAGCTTTTTTCAGGGTCTGAACCTTTTGTAAATGCTCAGAAGCATTAAGAAGCAGAGGACAGGTGCTTAGATCCTTCACAAGATGTTCAAGTGTATCCAATTGCTCATCTTGTTGCTTTATTTCTATATTTAGCTCCTAAAAAAAAGTAACAGAACACATTTTGGTAACATTTCTGTGTATTAAATTGGCCTCTGATAGAATGAAAAATGATAAACTCCATTAGTGATGGAGTGTTATTCTGGTCAGGACTTTGAATCAGCAGTTCTAAACCGGACCTAAGAGTTGGCCTAAAACTGAAAAATGGTGCAAATCTTTCCTTAATATTTTTTAATATCTAATCCTACTGATGAAATTATTGACCACAATACTGCCATGCAAATGAGGGCTTGCATTGTGAGGTTTAAGTACATATAATAATGAGGATTTAAACAAACCTGGATTTGCTCAGAAAACTGAGAAATATCTCTATCTGGTTGGTTTCCCGATGCCAACAGTTGGGACCTGGTTGCTATAAAATCTTGAAGTGCTTCTGAAATCTGCTCATATCTTTCTACTTTTGGTAAGACTTCTTTCAAAGCAGTCTCTTGTAGACTTTGCTGCTGACAGACACTGTCAAATCGAGCAGTGACTTGAGACAGCTTCTTCTGAAGGGTTGCAGCTGCTGCTTTGTCTGCGGTCTCCATGAACTTCACCACCATTTCTCCGGTGGCATCCAGGCTACCTCTTCTACTTCCAATGTCTTGTCTCAATTTCTGCAAAACAGAACCTCATACTAAATGTTTTATAACGATTTCAGAAAAGCTAGACACAAACTATATTATAACTAATCTGACTATACGTTTTATAATATATACCTCAAAACTAATTTCCAAAAGCTGCAATTTCCTTACCATTGAAGCTTCTAAGAACTTAATTGTGGCTCTGATTCACTCCAGTCTTGGTTATTCTCTACTAATCGGTCATTCGCTTACTAAACTCTCCACTCTACAATCTGTTCCGAATATAGCAGCCAGACTCGTCTATCAATCCAAATTCTATACCGATACCTTTAGTATGTGCCAGTCAGTATGTGCCAGTCTCCTTCCAAATACAGTTAAAACTAATCACCCTCCTCCACAAAGCTCACCACAGTGCTTCATCATTCAATCCATCACCAAATTCGTGCTCTACAACCCACCAGTGATTTAAGAGGAATATAATCTTTGTCTCCCATTTACATCTCCATTTTCACACTCTTTAAACTAACCACCTCTGTTCACTTCTCTCCTCTATGTAATCTCTGAGCTCCTGATGTCACTATACAGGTTACTTTGCAAGTCCATGCACATCGAATTCTGTAAATGTAGATAGCTGTTGGTGACTCACGCAGAATTATTTATTCTAAAAAACTTAAAAAGATTGGCTGGGCCATTATCTAAGTACTGTCACCCTATCATCCTCATAGATTGTGAACTCTTGTCATAATTATTTCAACTGATAAAATAATACAGAGTAATTAATAGTTATTTTTATATAATCTATAACACACTGCAGAATTTTTATACATTAATATGTATTTCTATAAATATATAACAAATAAATATATAATTTTTACACATGTCATAAAGATGGTTTATGTTGTGTTATATTATTTTGTTGAATACATTCATGTGAGGAACAAATCAGAACCACAAACAATGATCATGTCTTACCATGTCCTGAGCCAGAGCCTCCTGAATTGCTGAAGAGGACATAGGTGATTGTTTCTGCCTCTCTAGAGTCATTTCTATTCCCTCCAACCAGTGTAAGAGGTGCTCCAGGCCTTCCTGAACACTCTGAGACTGTGCTACTGACTTTTGAAGCAAATCTGAGTGGGAAGACATCTTGCTGGACAGAGTCTGGAACCGGCTTTCAATAGAATCTATAATGATACACAATTATACTATAATACACAGATCATACACAGATTATACAGCAATTTGATTATCAAGTGGTACCATGCAGAAGGAAATGTTTGAAACATAACTTTTATTTTATAAATTTTAAAAAGCAGGCAAAGTCTCATCTAAATACATGCTAGAATTCTAAAAAATATGTCGGTTAAAAAGTGCTCAATAAATACCTCTCAATAGAGTCTGAAAGAGACCTTACTATGATTCTGGAGAGGAATTCAAACTTACTTGTAGAGATGACGACAATACATATAGGGTACAGGGGGTCCTGAATGGAATTTTTAAGGCTATTCAAACCCTCTCATAGCCAACACTAACACAACTCCCACCCTTACAAGGGCAATACCACCACTGTCCCCAAGTTTAATTATAACACCCTCATCTCATATCACCTTCCTGACGCGTTTCGGCTATCAAAACATAACTCCTCAGAGGGAATTTGTGTGAGAGAAACCGCAAACACCAAAAGAAATGGTGAAGGGGTTGTTCGATACAAGATAGGCTGGTCAAAAGTCACTTTGTAGCCCCAAAAGCCGCAGGTACATGGCTGGAACGCAAAATCTTTGGTTGCTATAAACCAAAAGGCTGTGTTGCTTGTCCATATTTAACAACATATACATGTATATACAGAAAAAAATTTCTTATGCAATGCTTGAATCGTTTTTAGTTGCCAATGGTACATTTCTGTCGGTGCTGACCTGTCAGGAGATCCTGTGATGGTGAAGGTATTCTGGCGTAATCCAGGTCTCATTGTTTCCAATCTCCTGAGAGATCGAGAAGACTTACAGTCCCACCCCTCTATTGCGGTATGACATGCAGCAAACCGATGCGTCCATGCACTTGTAGAAGCCAAACAGCGAGGTGGACGTTCTGGACACACGGGAATCCCTTTGCATTACGTCAGGATAGGGGAAACAATCGACCTTCCTCACTTAGACCTTTATAATCAAGTTATTGCCTCCACAGGGCGTGTGTCAACAGTAAAGTGTACTATATGAGCTATTAGTCTGCCTGAGATAGCCACTTTGGACATTCAGTGATGAGGTCAGTAACAAGGGTTTTTCTATAGGAGTACATATGGATATTTCTGTAGCTGATTATTTCTAACACAAAGCCCTCCATTTCATTTTCTGTTTGCAGTTTCTCTCAGACCAATTCCCTCCAAAGAGTCTATATTGATATTGGTATTGATCATAATCTGTGCAAGCAAGTTTAAATTCCTCTCCAGAATCATAGTAAGGTCTCTTTCAGACTCACACCATTGAGAGGTATTTATTGGGCATTTTTCAACATGCATATTTTTGTGCGACATGTCCATATTTTAGAGGTCTAGCATGTGTTTAGATGAGACACATTTTTAACATTTATATAATTAAAGTTATGTTTTAGGCATTTCCTCCTACACGGTACATTGCTACATTGTTGTATAATCTTTATTCTGTGACATTGTAATTCTTATAATCATACACAGGTATACAGAAAGAGCAAGCCTGTACATATTCACATTGAGATGACAAGCCCATGATGGCTATCCTGTCAATGTATAAACTTTTTATTGCAAGTCTAATATGTAACACTTGAAGGAAATCTATAAAATCAAGCATGATAAACCAGGGACTCATAGATGCAGTGACTGTGGTAATCTTCTTATATCTGTTATCCATGGCCTCTTCCTTCAAAAAGCAACTTTTAAAATAATGCTAGTGAGTTTTAAAAGGTTCTGGCCATAGTTACCAGAGTCCCTCTGTAGCTACACAGTCTCCCTCCCTCCTCTCTTGCATTCTCATGGTAGCAGCACACAGTGAGAGGGGAAGGGGGGGTGTGACAATACATATAACAGACTGTGAAGATACAGTACAGAGTGACTATGCCGAGAACCCTTAGGGCTTGTTTGAATATTTTAGAAAAAGTTGATTTTAGAAAGATGGAGGCTATGGATAATGATGTCTGGATCTATGGTTTATCATACTTGTTTCTGATGTTAGATTTCTTTTAAAAACAATAACATTTCTCTATTAAAAAAAAGAGAGAGAGAGAAAATAATCCAATGCAAATAAGAGTGAAATAAAAACTTGTACTCATTTAAACTGTACTGTACTGTCAATTACACACTGTCAGCCTATGTTTCTCTTTGCCAAAGAAATCGCTAAAGTATCTGGAGTTTTGGATGATAAACAGTAACTCCAGTTTTTCAGAGATTTATGCTTCTTGGTTACATGTGCTCTTATCTCAGTGGTAGATTCGGACATGTACACTCACCAGCAATTGTCTGGATCTTCTTGCAATTTGGCAATGGATCTCCTTTCATTTCATGAAAACCACGGACAGCCTTATGAACCTTCTCCACATGTACTTGATGCTCTGCAATTTCACACTGCATGCTCTGAAAAAAATATGGACAAGACCTTTCTCAAAACTGATCTGGACCTCACATAGAGTTTTGTTATTTTATGGAGTGAGATAATTTACCTTTGCTTTCTCCAACTGAGACTGTAGAGCCATTGGATCTGAAGCTACTGGTTCTGAAAGTAACTTTTCTACAGATGACTCCGCATTCTGCAGCCAGCTTATTACTGCATCTGAGCCCTCCTGAAACTGCTGGTACCAGCTCAGTAAAGAGTTTAAGTGAGTTCCCAGCTTAGAGCACTGTAAAGAAACAAAACTTTAATGTAAGCGAGTAGAGGATTTGCCTTTGTCTGTGGTTTCTGTAGGATCACATTTACTACAATGGACCATGTTCTAACAGTTATTAGAGGTTACCTTTGAATGCAAGGCACTGTATCTTTTGGAAGCATCTTCAAGTTTATTTTTCACCAATGCACCAGCCACTTGCACCTCCGAGTCTTCATTGCACTGTTCAGCAGCTGATTTTTCTGCATCAATGACTTTCTGACCAGCAATAGTGATGTATCGCAAATCTCCTTTGTGCGATATCACATCTTCAGAGAAATCGCCTTGCCGGTGCAGCAAGTCATGTAATGCTGCAAATTCTGCTTCCCCATTCTGCATGTTGTGCAATTCTTTTTCACTCTGATGAAGCCAGTTCTCAAACTCTCCACAATCATGAATGAAGTTTTGCAAGTCATCACGTAGGCTTTGTGAATGTTTCAGCTGCAATTGGGATTGAGAGAGTGAGGTAGCGTACTCCTCCTTCAAACGTTCCAGCTGTTTCTGCAAGCGTTCCCTCTCTTCAGGGGATAACGTACTACCATGTTTATCTAAGAAGTCTTGTGCTGACTGTATGGTCAAGATGAAGTTTTGCTGCTTGGCCAACATTTCTTCATGCTGTGTCTACAATAGACGTAAGAGAGCATGAAAATACAAAATATAGCAAAGACTTTCCACCATAACATCATTCCTCCACCCATACCCAGCCTTCAAGCCTTTTTTCCACAAATAAATAGCTTTTGTCACATACAACTTTGCCTATTCAACTCAGAGTTAAAGAGGACCTGTCACCCATAATTTCGGCACTAGCAGCTGCTTACTAAAGTAAGCAGCTCCTACTGCTTAAACAAACACCGCAGTGTTAGAATGACAGTGTTACCGTGAACCTCCGGTAACGCTATCTAACGATGCGGCGAAGTACAATGTAATCGTCGGACCACTCGCAAAGCTGTCCGACGTATTCATGAGGGGGCGGTCCGAGGCTCTGCCTCTTCGCTGGACCGCCCCGCTCGCTCCATAGGCTGGCGGTGACTGCCGCACGCCATGCGGCAATCACCACCCCTAACCAAGCTGCAGTGTTAGGTAGTGTTACCGGAGGCTTCTGATAACGCTATCCTTCTAACACTGCAGCATTTGTTCAAGCACTAGGAGCTGCTTACTTTAGTAAGCACCACCTAGTGCCAAAATTATGGGTGACAGGTCCTCTTTAAATAACGAAAAATATGCAGAAGGGTGCCTATATAAAACATCATTGACATGGGAAGTATTTACATAAATGAATAGTAAAAACTTATGCAGATGCTGTGGGGTGGCTATATACCCATCATTAACATGGACAAAATAAATACACAGGGTGGGTGTATCAGGCTAGGCAGAGTGGGAAGGGTAGTCGTATTTGAAGATACTGATGGTTAAAGAAAATCTACCATTAAAATTAAGCATTTTAAACCAGGGACAAGGCACTGACTGTGGTAATCTTTATATATTTGTTATCCATTGTCCCCTTCCTTCTAAAAACAACTTTTATAAATATGCTAATAATTCCAGAGCCCATCGGAACTGTAGATTCACAGGCTGTTAGAATAAGCACAGTGGGTCTACCCTACCCATGCATTTCCTGCTATACAGAAAGAGGAGAGAGAGCCTGTGAATCTGCAGCACTGGGGGACCACAGAACCTACCAGGCTCATAACCAGGATTTTAAAAGTTGATTTTAGAAGGAAGGAGCCCATAGATAACAAATATATGAAAATTACCAGTGTCACTGTGGTCATTTCGATGGCATATTTTCTTTAATGGGAAAAGTTAATTTTGGTGATACTTTTTATGGAGGTAACGCCATGCTGGATATTATCACAGCACAAAAATTGCCTGGAGCTGCATTTGAATATCCCTGGTGCTTTGGTGGAGAGAGATGTTTGATTTGGATGCAGTTGTGGATGCAGGCTTCAGCTGGCTAGGGGTGAGGATTGACTTTAAATTGGTGCTCCTTCTGAACCAGCTCACACGTCGCCTTTACACTCAAGTGGAGTTAGCATTTGCTTTGCAGTATGAATATGTGGCATTTGCGTTGAGTTTGCTTCATGTTTACGCATTAGCTTATGTTTACGCCTACACTGCATTTGCGTCACATTTGCGTCACATTCCCGCTTTCACGTGTATGGCATTTGCAGTGTGTTTTTGCTTACATGGCATTTGCGTCACATATGCATCACATTCATGCTTTCACTTATATGGCATTTGTAGTGCGTTAGCGCTTACTTGTGTAACGTTTAAGCTTCCGTGGCCTTTGCGTCATGTTTACACTTTCGCTTATGTGGCATTTACGGGGAGTTTGTGTATATGTGGCTTTTCTTGTACTTACACTTATGTTTATGTGGCAATTGTGATTACGTCGTGTTTACACTTACATTTACGTGCTATTTGCGTTTATGTTGTGTGTTTGCATTGCATTTACCTAGCATTTGCCTTTACGTCTCATGTGCATTCTGTTTACATTTATGTGGCATTTGCATTTAAGTGGGTTTGTGTTACATTTACATGGAGTTTGCTTCAGGTTTATGTTGCATTCCGTTTGCCATTTACGGTTAATTTTCATGTATGTGGCACCTGCATCGCATTTACGTGGCACCTGCATCGCATTTACGTGGCACCTGCATCGCATTTACATGGCATTTGTCTTAACGTTCACGCGGTGTTTCCACTGTGTTTGCGTTTTCATTTACTTTGTGTTTATATTGCACTTGCATCACGTTTGTGTTTGCATTGCATTTGCCTGGCATTTACATTGCCTGTGTGTTTATACTGCGCTCACATTTACATTGCATTTGCATCGTAATTTGCAACCTTGCATTTTTGTAAACACAGTGTAAATGGAATGTCAACCGAATACTAGTGGCATGTGTGTGAACACAGCCTTAAGATGAACATAGAAAAAAAAATCACAGCTCACTATTGACAGTATGAGAGAAGATTAACATAACACCCACCCCCAGCTCCTCCTCTCTGACCAAACATAGATTATAATGGTCAGATATTGGGACTGATATCTCCACAACCAGGCTAGAAAGAAAATTCGAAGTGCCCCGGAATCTGTGTAGCAGCTATGCTACACTCCACATGTGTGAGGTGGTAAAAGTTCCTCTTTAAAGTGGGGGTTTCTGGGAGAGATCTGAAAGAGTATAGAGCTGCAACGTCAAGCATCAGGAAGCGTGTGTGTGTGTTCACCAGTTTTCCTTTGTAAATCGACAGTTAAAATATGGCAAAAAATAGTAAGAGGGATTATACGCAGTCTAATAGGATTCAGCGAGTCCCCTAGAAGTATTCCTCATGGACATGTATTACAATTGTGCTGTCTCTCAATAATTTGAAGGCCACCTGTTCATTTTTGTTAAAATTAGGGATGCCTCCAGGAAAATTCTCAGAGAGCTTCTGAAACTTTGGTGACAATGTGAAACGTGTTGATAAAATTTGCCTCAATTTTGTGATTGGTAAAAGCTGGTTTTGTCAGGTTTGTCTGGGAGAGTTATACATTTCTGTTATTGTTTCTTGAAGTGACGTTCTGAAGTAAATGACTTCCCACCAGGAACATTCAAAACCACCCTACCCAGCGAACAATTTCAAGAAACATGAACTTGATCCACCCCAATCCCTCCATACATATGTACCCTTTAAACCTTCTTGGTTTGGCACCAATATGTCCAATTTTTCTCAATATTTAATGCCGAACACACAGCTCTTATTTTGGTCACTAACACAGAAGGCAGAGTTTACCAAAGAACACATCATTTTCACCTCCTTACCTTTTTCCTCTCATACAAGGCATTAATGATGTCAGCAGGATCTTCTGGAGGAACACCGCTAGCTGAAGACGCTTTCGTTCCAGTTTCTTTTCCATCAGTAACACTGATTTTCTGGTTGCTTTTATTTGGGATAGAAGGAAGAACCTGACACAGAAGAGACTCAATCTTCCCCAGATTTTCCTTCAGCTCTTCAGCAGTTTTGGACTAAAGGTAATAGAAACAGTCACATAAATATAATCTGGTAAATTATAAAAGACATAGGAGAATTAAAAAAAATAAACTTAAACATATTACATAGTGTTACACTGTGAACTACAGGCACAAGACAAAGATAATGCAAGTACTGCAGCTTGAAAACAGCCTTCTGCCCACCGTTGTACTGTGTCAACTTGCTCTTAGCAGTTGTAATGCAATCTAATGTTTTGTGACCATAAGCAGTCATGTAGCCATAGCAAAGACAGAAAAAAAAGGTTGTCACTATAATGGGAGAAAAATTAAATCCCAATTCCGAAGAAAGTAGGTTCTGTACCACAACACTTTACAATTCTAATATTCATGTTGGTTATCAATATTTTAATGTAAGTTTTTTGTTATTCAAAAGGAAACGGATTTCTGATGATAAAATGCCATATTTTTATATTATTTTAACATTTATGATTATTAAAATATTATTGCATAGTTTTCTGTGGAAAGGACGTACATGTCTTTATAGAAAAAAAGACCTTGAAGCAAATTGCAATAATATTAGTCTACAATTTGAGCTGCTCATACATTAGATGGTAGACAATAACCAAAAAATTTACCCTGATTGCTTCTCACACCCCTTGATTTATTTCCAAACAGCAGACATTAGGACAGCAGAGTAGCCCCTAAACAAATTAGATTATCTTTCAACATTTAGCTAATGTGTAGAAATATATTTGCAATATTCCATTTAGATTCTTGAGTGGAGGCCGAGATTTGTGTATGTGAAAGTGCAAGTCCTCACACAAAATATTGTAGCTATATTTTCTGACTTCTGCTCATATCTGCATTGTTACCAATATTTACAACAGAATGCACAGTGGTGTGCCAGATGTGTGGTATGACAAACTGAAACAGCCGATGGACCATATGGAACTAATAATGGGGACTGCCAGGATTCCTTCATATTGACAGCTAGAGCAGTTTTCCTATAGTCTTCAAAAAGAACCTCATGGATGTGAAATGAGTGTTTGTTGAACCCTCAATAAAAGTCACTACACAGAAGAGCCACTAGCACTGCAGTTCTTGTTTCCCCTTCCAGGTCTTATCTTTCCTGATGTGTGTAGTTCCTCTTGTCTAGTCTGATATATTGGTTACTCATTAGTTGAAGAGGGTATTGTAGCATTAATCCAACTGAGGAACTACTGGAGATCCATAGCATGGTATGACAGCTTTATTTCGTCCAACTAAAAAAAGATGCAGATTTGCAGTACATTGTATTGTAATGATGTCCTTAACTCCGAATACTTTAATCTGAATATTGACTTAGCTGTTGTTTAACCCCATAGCGCAATAAGACCTACCCTTACATCTTGTTGCACATCTTATGAAAACATTATAAAACCTATACAAATTTGGTATTCCCATGATCGTACTAACCCAATGAATGAAGTAGACCTGTCATTTGGGGTACACAGTGAGAGCCGTAAAAACCAAGCCACATGAAATGGCGCAAATGTGTTTTGTCATCATTTTCTCTGCATTCAGAATTTTTTTCCTGTTACCAGTATACGGCATAAAATATTAAATACCACCACTATGAAGTGGAATTTGTGCAGAAAACAAGCCGATACACAGCTCTTTACATGGAAAAATAAAAAAGTGATAGAATTTTGAAGGGAGTGAAAAATAAAGACGCAAAAACGAAAAAGGGCCTGGTCCTTAACCCCTTAACGCTGAAGCCACTTTTCACCTTCCTGACACGGCCCATTTTTTCAAATCTGCCCTGTGTCCCTATAAGTGGTTATAACTCCGGAACGCTTTAACATATCCAAGTGATTTTAAAATAGTTTTCTCGTGACACATTGTACTTCATGTTAGTTGAAAAATTTTGGTGGTATGTTTTGCATTTATTTATGAGAAAATCAGATATTTGGTGAAAATTTGGAAAAATTCTTGATTTTCAAACTTCAAAATGTTCTACTTTTTCCATACATAGTCATAACCGCAAAAATACTTAATAACTAACATTCACCGAATGTCTTCTTTATGTGGACATGGTTTTTTATGCATAGTCTTATTTTTGTAGGATGTTATGGGGCTTTGAACGTGAGGTGCGATTTTTCACATTTTCATAAAAAACGCAAAATCCTGCTATTGAGGGACCTGCTCTGGTTTCAAATCACTTTGAGAGACCTAAATAAAAGTAAACCCCATAAATTACCCCATTATAGAAACTATACCCCTCAACGTACGTAAAAGAACTTTTATGAAGTTTGTTAACCCTTTAATTGTTTTACAGGGGTTAAAACAAAATCGGATGCAATTTTGAAAGGGAAATTATTTTGGCTAAATTAATGTGTTTTTCAAAAAATGTGCACATTTTCAGTGGATAAAATACCAAAACGCTCCACAAAATTTGATACCCTATCCCTCCCGCGTATAACAATCCCCCATATGTGGTGGTAACCTGCTGTATGGGCACACGCCAGGGCATCAAAGAGAAGCTGCGCCATTCAGAGCAGATTATGCATTGTCACTTTTTATTGGCTATACAATCTTTATTTTTTGGGCAATTTGGACATTTAAGGGCTTATTTTTTGCGACATGAGATGCACTTTACAAATACTTCATTTTAGTGGGTCATTAGCTAATTTATGAGGTTTTATTAACTCTTGAATGTATGGGTGAAAAGAAAATTGTCAATTTTGGTTTCCTTTCTTTTTGTATATTTTGGGGGTCGTACACCGTACACTAAAAATACTATATTATCTTTATTCTACAGATCACTACGATTACGGTGATACCTCATTTATATAGTTTTTCATTTATTTTTACAATTTTACTGGATAAAAACTAATATAGAGGAAATCTCATTTGTTTTTGCATCGCCATATTTTCGGAGACATAACTTTAATATTTTTTGGTTGACAGAGCTAGTTTAGGGCTTATTTTTTACGTGTTGAGTTGTTCTTTTCAGTGGTATCATTTTGGCGCACATAACTTTTTTTGATCACTTTTTAGAACATTTTTGTGCAGAGATTTTATGAAAAATGTACATTTTTGGCGTGTTTTTCGGGTTTTGTTTTTACAGCGTTCACCGTGCGGGTCCAATAAAGTTTCTGAGTTATTGTACGGATTGTTACGGACACGGCGATACCAAATATGTGGGGTTTTTTTTGGCGATTTTGTGTTTTTCTCCCTTTATTGCATGTGTATAGGGAATATTTGTGTTTAGGGGACTTTAACTTTATTTAATTAATTATTTTTATTCAAAAATGTTTTTATTTAATGTTTTTAACTTTTTTAATGTACTTTTATAGTTAAGCTTGAAGAAGAGATCCACGGATCGCTTGTTCAAGCTATTCTTCACATTACACAGTGTAATACAGATGTATTACACTGTGTAATGTAACACACTGAGCATGCTGCGGCTACAGGAAGGAGGATCGCGCAGCCCCGGGCACCGGCAGTCCCGGGGCTGCGATTGGAACAGCGGACCCCCCCCGGTAAGCGCCGCGGGGGGGGGGGGGTCCGATTCACTTTAAATTCCCCCTAACACGCCGCGGTCAGCGCGACCGCGGCGTGTTAGGGGTTAACACCCGTGATCAGAGAAATCTCCGATCGCGGGTGTTAGAGGCAGGTAATATATAATATATAGCTGACACCCGCAGCTTCTGGCCCCGGCTCCGTTCAGCAGCCGGGGCCAGAAGCATGACGTAATAGTACTGCATTTTGCGGGAACGCACCTCCCGCGATGCAGTACTATTATGTCAAATGTCGGGAAGCGGTTAATGGGTTAACATTTTGTACACCAGAAATGTAGATTAATGTACGAATCGACCTGCATTGCACGCATTACCCGCTGTATTACATTGTGTTTGGAAAATTTCGAATAAAAATTTGCAGTTAAAAACAAAAAGTCACTACACACTGTTTAGTGACAGTTCAGGAGGAACACACTGTGACACCCAAAATTATGTTTAGAATAAATATAGATATAATCATCCTGATCTATTCAGAAAATTGCTAAATTGTCCAAAAAATGAAAAGCTAACAAAAGTGTTGTCTTCATATAAATGTGAATGTAAATGTGTAAAGTTGCTGTGTGCTAGGATTATACTGGGTAGATCCAATATTTATGGGCTTTTCATTTGCTTACATCTGCTATTGAGGGACTATTGAGGTGCCCTACTACACATTCACTTTAGAAAGTTAATCTTATACACATGACCATATACATATATGTATGGACATACCAGTACTAGCCCAAATGTTCTCTGATCTCATATTACCTTTTTGGTTTCCTCTAAGACAGCAGTGCTCACTGCAGACTCCAGCTTTTTCTCTGTCTCCCCTGTTTTTTGAAGTACAGCCTGGTACTGCTCCTTAGCCTTCTTTAATCTTCTTTGGAATGCCTCTAGTTCCGCAGGACTCATTTTGTTCTTGTTTTGTTCAAGAAAGTTCTCTGCTGCCTTGATGGCACTTAAAAACTGGTTAGCTCGAGTATGAACATCCTTGTTAAGTTTCTGTTTGGAGTAGGAGTGAAGTTAAAAATTTTAGTTTAATAAATAGGGATTTTTATTCTGCCTTATCAATAATTTAAGTTTTACAGTTTACATACTAAAACGAAGCTTTTAAACTGTAAAGACTAACATAATCACCTGCATGCTCTGGTACTGATCCTGAAGACTTGAAAGGTCCTGTGCGCTGGTACTGGTGTGGTGCTCATTCACAGCCTTCTCCACCTGTTCAGCCCAGGAGCTCAAGCCTTCTAATTCTTGAGCACAAGCCACCTGCTGCTCCTGAAGTGTCTAAAAGGAAATAAAAGATCTTGAGTGTTCAGATCCACCTTCAACCTCTTTAAACAGAGAGGCATTGCCCACACAGATGCCAGCATTGTCACAGCAGTACTTTGGTCAGTACTTGCCTCAGTACAAGTCAACCCAATGAGTGGAACAATAGCAAAAAAAAAAAAAAAAAAAAAAAAAAAAAAAGAGGTAGAAATCTTTACATTACATCATTAGGTTTTGGCTTTATAATACTGATGCCATATACTAATCAGACTACTGCAATGTTTAAGTGGCCTCTGTGTCGGAACAATTCATACAATCAGGACTAAGAATCAGTATGGGGCGGTACCCACTTCTTTTCCCTACAAATCCCTGCCTATTTGGTGAGCACGATGTGTCCCTTTTATAGAAATCATTCTAAAAAAAACATATAGTGGGTATTGGTGTTAACACCAGTATCAGAGTGAGGAAGAAATCCTTCATTGTTAGAGTAGAGAGACCTGAAAAAAGGAAAGCAAACAAGAGGTTTAATACATACACAAATTAGGCAGCTTGTAGATAATGTTAATACAGACAAAACATAGACAAAAACAGCAGTTAACAGATGCAACTATTAGGGTGTGTTCACACCTGGCGTTCTGGTGCATGAATCAAAGCGCCACATGTGAACAAACCTGGAGGTTCTCTTGTACCATCAAAAACGACTCTTATTGCCTGTCTTGTTCTGCTGTTAGGTTTTCTGGCACCAGAAAATCCAGGTCAAATACCATCATGTGAAGATATAAATTTGTTATAAAAGGCTAAGGGTAACAAAAATAACACATTATCAAATATTAATAAAATAATATATACTCCAATATAACATTCTAATTCCTAAAATCTATACTAGCACTTTTAGAATGGATGAATCAAACAAAGTTAAATAGCACATATGCTCATGGACGGAAACCTAGTGTCAAGTGGTGGAGATGCCTTCTCAAATTTTGTCCATCAAGGTATGCATTGCAAAATGGTCGTAGTATAGTACTGGCATTCTATGGATCTGTTCACATCTGCATTATCAGAGCTTTGTTCATTCGGCAGAGAATGAAAAGTCCTGAAGGCAGAATATTTTCAATCTGCAAAATAATGCACATCATAAAAGAGGCCAAACAGTCTAAGGGATGTTTTGGTCTCCAATGGCTTTAGTTATTTCATTTAGGAAGTAAATATGAAATAAAGAAATAAAGTTATGGAAATGTGAACATAGCCTTAGGGTGAAGACACACATGGCGTTTTTGGGCCGTTTTTACTAAGTGCGTTTTCA
Organism: Engystomops pustulosus; assembly: GCF_040894005.1. Taxonomy (NCBI): domain Eukaryota; kingdom Metazoa; phylum Chordata; class Amphibia; order Anura; family Leptodactylidae; genus Engystomops; species Engystomops pustulosus. Next base: position 133,659,883 of record NC_092412.1, read on the forward strand.
GATCGTTAAAAACGCATGCGTTAAAAAAACCGCATCCGTTTTTTTAAAACGTTTTTGTCCGTTTTTCCGAAATTGTGCAATGAAAAAAAAAAGGATGCGTTTTTAACGATCTGAAAACGCACTTAGTAAAAACGGCCCAAAAACTGTCCAAAAACGCCATGTGTATCTTCACCCTTAGGCAGCCTTATCGACCATAATATGCTGCATAGTTTCCGCCTGCAGATCTGGACACATCTAGCATTCCCACAACACCTGGATGTATAGCGGCTCCACTCAAAAGCAGATGACATAGGTAAAATCAAAACTAAATCACTAACTAAAAATTTAGGCATTAAATAAGGAATTAAACAAATTAGATGTAGTTTAATATTCCATGAGACATGCTGTCACCAAATATTATATAGTCCACAGCATCTGTTTGCACCTTGGGGTCAATCAAGGCCTCTGTTCAGTGAATAAGCAGTGTATAACATGTAAACAAATATGCAGTCTAAGCTTAAAAGTGAATTCTGACAAAAAGTTTGTCATCACCTATTCACTGTAAAGGTAATAAACGTAAAAATTGTGGGGGACCAGATACCTAGTAGTTTTTTTGTCTGTGCTATGCACTTTAAAACAGCTTGGCTTTTACACTCATCCAAGTCTCATAGCAGGTGCCATAAATTGGGGGAATATCTGCCCTCCACTGATTTAGCATTTAACAGCTATCCATTAGATAGCAGATAAGTGCTTTATTATATCCCTTTGAACTCTATGCTATATTTCACCTGATGTTCACGGAACTGCAGAGCTTTACTCTGAGCCAACAAACTTTCAGAGGTCTCGCGAAAAGATTTTTGCAGCTCGTTCAAAAGGCGAAGCAGTATGCGACTTTGTTGTGGTGACAAGTTTTGAGCTTGTTCAGAAATAAAGAACTGAACATCGTAGGCAATGTCCTCCAGATCAACCCGGCTGTCCATCATAGCTTGCTTCAAACTCTAAAACAAAGAATGAAATTGAAGTTGTGAAAACGTAATGTGTATGCGTTTCAATATTTATCCCAGACCTAATGTTTTGTATGTGAAATGAAAAGTTCTGGAAAGCATCCGTAAGGCACATTTATTGCTGGGAAAGCAGCTATAGAATAGATTGCATTTATCGGCATATCAGAGGTACACATTGACAGAATGTTGTAATACATATCTACCATAGTTGTCATAGCAAACGATCAGCGCACAGAGATTGTTCTTAGTGCGTTTTTAAAACGCATGCGTTTTTGTATGTTTACCATGAGTTTGGCTGGTTTTAATCTGTTTTTCTTCATTTATGGAAGTGTAAGCAGCTGTGAAACAGATTTAAACCAGCCAGACACATGCAAAAATGTATGCGTTTTCAGTGAATTTAAAAACGCACTAAGCATGGTTCATGAACTGTCCAAGAACGCACAATTTGGCAGGACCCTCTAGGTGCTGCAATCAAACCAAGTAAGAAGAAGGACTGCTAAACCACTTTATGCACATTCAGGGACTAAAGGCAAATGGAAAATGTATGTAAAAGAGAGGCCAACCCCTATAATATAATGTGTCACTCACAATATTTCTTAAGCCACACCTGTTTGGCCATGCCCTGTGCTATCAACACAGAGGCCCCATCTACATGGCTGCTAATGGAGGTGGGGCCTGCACTACATTTCGGTCATCACAGGCGCAGATGTCATATGTACCACTATTATCAGCCATATATGGAAACTCTACGGGGACTGTAGGTGTTACTTAAGAGGAGTAGAAACAAATATATTGTATAAACATTGACCATATTTATACATGTCATACAATTTTTTTCATAAAAAAGTTGAGCGAAAGGGACTAATACACTAAGTTTCTAGTAGCATGGTAAAACTGAGAAATTACCTCTAAAATATTTATTTCTTCGCTTACAGTAGATACGGATCGAAAATCCATTGTCTTCTGGCAGTCAAGAGAGTGCGAGATCTCCTTTACCCTCTGCAAAAGGGCCTGTAGTTTACTTTCCAGCTCCTCATGCTCAGCACAGACTTTTCCCTTACAATACAGAACATTAAACTATTACATAAAGATAACATATTCATCCTAACTGTGTTTGTATAATACAAAAATGGAAAATAGCAGTACTGTTGGGTGCACAGAGACAAAAGTCCATCCAAAATAGTAAATGTCCATCCGCAAAGCAAGTGAACCATGCACACAAGCAAGTATAAATGACATAAAAAAACAATAAGGCACTCCTGTCATCCATGGCTGCGATCGTGGGATGCCAACCTGTAACATAAATCAGCCAATATTATTTCACCTATTTTTGGCTCACAGAAAGCATTAAAGGTGCTGTTAGTTGGTAATTGTGGTGACCATCAGACATTTAGAATTCTGAAAGAAAGTGCACCAATATTATGTCAACTTTAAAGCCTTATATGTGAGCCAAAATAGGTGCAATAATATTGGGCAATTCATGGTACAGGTAGCCATCCCACAGTCTCACCCACAGAATAATTTGATCCAGTGATGTGTGGTGGGCTGTCTAACTGTGGTGGGGAACATACTTCCCCTGTTCCAGTACCTTACTTTTACCCCAAGCATGTGGCACACTAGATTTTATATTTGGGCTGAGATCAAGGGCTGTTGGATATTGTTGTGGAAATTTTGCCAACCTCCTGTTTAGATAATACTGTCCAAGAAAAGTGACTTTCTCTTTAGTAACATGGCGGAATGATACAGTCATATGAAAAAGTTTGTGTACCCTATTGATCTTAATCATTTTTCAGCTATTTCAGTTTGATATATCCAATAATTGATGGACACAGTAATATTTCAGGATTGAAATGAGGTTTATTGTACTAACAGAAAGTGTGCAATTAAAAAAAAATTGACAGGTGTAAACGTATGGGCATCTAAACAGAAAAGTGACATTAATATTTTGTAGATCCTCCTTTTGCAAAAATTACAGCCTCTAGTCGCTTCCTGTAGCTTTTAATGAGTGCCTGGGTCCTGGATGAAGGTATTTTTGACCATTCCTCTTTACAAAATAATTCCAGTTCAGTTAGCATAGTCGTCTAGCATGGACAGCTTGCTTCAAATCATCCCCATTCAATGATATTCAGGTCTTGGGATTGGGGTAGCAATTATTTTTCTTGGAATGTTGTGTTTTTTGGCCGCCATGCATACTGCCTTTTTGTATGACCAAACAACTCAATCTTTGTTTCATCAGTCCACAGGACCTTCTCCCAAAATGAAACTGGCTTGTCAAAATGTGCTTTTACATACCACAGGCAACTATGTTTGTGGCGTGCTTGCAGAAACAACTTCTTTTGCATCACTCTCCCATACAGATTCAAAATGATGCTGAGGTTGTGGATTGTCCTTGACTGTTCTCACCATTCTTCTTCTCTGCCTTTCTGATATTTGGCCTGCCACTTCTGGGCTTAAAGAGGACCTGTCACCAAAATTTTCGGCACTAGGAGTTGCTTACTAAAGTTCAAGCACTAGGAGCTGCTTACTTTAGTAAGCAACTCTAGTGCCGAAAATTTTGGTGACAGGTCCTCCTTAACGAGAACTGTCCCTGTGGACTTCCATTTCCTTACCAAAGTGGAAACTGACAGGTTAAATCTCTGAGACAACTTTTTGTATCCTTCCCCTGAACAACTATGTTGAACAATCTTCGTTTTCAGATCATTTGAGAGTTGTTTTGAGGAGCCCATTTTACCTCCTCAGAGGAGATTCACATAGGAGAACAACTTGCCACCAACAAGTGGCCACCTTAAATACCCTTTCTCATGATTGGATACACCTGGCTATGGAGTTCAAAGCTCAATGAGGTTACCAAACCAATGTAGTGCTTCAGTAAGTCAGTAAAAAGTAGTTAGGAGTATTCAAATCAAGCAAATGATAAGGGTGCCCATACGTTTGCACCTGTCAAATTTAGTTTTAATGCATATTGCACATTTTCTGTAAGTACAATAAACCTCATTTCAATCCTGAAATATTACGGTGTCCATCAGTTATTAGATATATCATACTGAAATAGCTGTTGCAAAAACCCACATTTTGATAACTAAAAATGATTAAGATTAATAGGGGTGCCCAAACTTTTTCATATGACTGTATAGGCATGTGCATTAGCGCCATTTTTTTTGTGTATGCACGTTTTGGCTTTATGCCGTCCAGAGTTTTACCAGGATTCACATATACCAGGATGGCACATATACTAGTGGCATACTAAACACAACAAGTTTTAGATTGCACTGTGTGACCAACCTACATTATTGATCTGTATACCGTATATACTCGTGTACAAGCCGAGTTTTTCAGCACAAACAATGTGCTGAAAAACGTCCCCTCGGATTATACACAAGTCAATACTTGTAAAAAAAAATACTTAAACGACTAAAAAAAAAAAAAAAAAAAAAAAACTTATTTACTCACCCTCCGGTGGCCCCGATGCACAGCGCTGCTCCCCCGATGTCATCGCGGCTCCCCTTCTGGCTTCCCGGCTCCTCTTCTTGCTTCCGCGCAGTCTTCTGTCTTTTTTAACATCGCGCTGGGCGCCGCCATTGTTCTTCTCCCGTGCGGCGCCTAGTATGACGTCAGCAGCGGCGCGTCATACTAGGCGCTGCATGGGAGAGAACAGTTGTGTCGCCCAACACGATGTTAAGGAAGACAGAAGACGACACAGAAGCAAGAAGAGGAGCCGGGAAGCCAGAAGAGGAGCCGCAATGACATCGGGGGAGCAGCGCTGCGCATCGGGGCCACCGGAGGGTGAGTAAATAAGTTTTTTTTTTATTCTGGGCTGACTGTATACTACTGGGGGGCAGGCTGGGGTGGCTGTATACTACTGGGGGCAGGCTGGGGTGGCTGTATACTACTGGGGGAAGGCTGGGGTGGCTGTATACTACTGGGGGCTGCATGGGGTGGCTGTATACTACTGGGGGCTGCCTGGGGTGGTAGTATACTACTAGGGGGCATGCTGGGGTGGCTGTATACTACTGGGGGGCAGGCTGTATACTACTGGGGGGCAGGCTGGGGTGGCTGTATACTACTGGGGGCTGCCTGGGGTGGCTGTATACTACTGGGGGCTGCCTGGGGTGGCTGTATACTACTGGGGGCAGACTGTATACTACTGGGGGCAGGCTGTATACTAATGGGGGCAGGCTGGGGCAGGCTGTATACTAATGGGGGCAAGCTGTATATTATAGGGGGCTGGCTGGCTATATACTTGGCTGGGTCTGTGACCAATGCATTTCCCACCCTCGGCTTATACTCGAGTCAATAGGTTTTCCCAGTTTTTGGTGATAAATTAGGGGTCTCGGCTTATACTCGGGTCGGCTTATACTTGGCTTATATACGGTACATATGAATTTGATATAAAAAATGTTCATATGGACTGGGTCTTGTTATTTATGCACCTGTTTTTGAATACATTCACAGATAATGTTGTTTAACATATATACAGTATTTTCACATACTTTTCAATGAAGTCACGTGATTTTGATCACATGACATGGGTGCCATATTGTTTTTTTAACGCTAAATATACTTGCTTGCACTGTTTATTTGCTTGAGGAAGGCTGCAGCTACTAGTGGCTGAAACATTTCTGTTATAAACACATGGTATATATAGTACCGTTATTTCTTTTATTCCCTTTCTCTGTAATTGGAGTGCTGCCATTTTCCTTTTTACTCTGTTTACACAGTAGATACCTATTTCTTACATCAATGAACATTTTAGCGTTTCTGGCTTGTATTAAGACTGACCTTTTCAAGCTCAAACACTGAGTGGAGCTGTTTAACACGAGCCTCAGAAATTTCTCTTATAGAATTCAGAGACTTCTCCAAGTTCTTAGCATCCTTCTCTAAAGCCTGCAGGAGCTGCGATGGCACATGGGGAGGCTTTGCAGAGACAATACACTTCACAAAGTCAAGCTCCTTTGCAGCAGGAGACTCCAAATTCTTTAGTTCCTGATCAAGTACCTTGAGAGAAAAAAAAATGAAATTATCAGAGCACTATTCTGATTCAATGCATTAAAAAAAACAGTATTAGGCAAACACAGCACATGGTTATTTAATTTTTTTACATACTGCAATGGTATGCCATCAAGTACCTGTATCGATTGTAAGAACAGGGTTTTTTTCTGATAGATACAGTACGAAAAAGAGAGATCCCACATTCTCTGATATGGAGAATAACTAAGCCTCCCAAAGCAATAATAGCTCTTTAATCACACCCCCAACACAAGATTATGTTCCATTTGTCCTAACATATAGCTGCATGCCGCACTACTTTTCGACTTAAAATAATGGACCCCATGCTGAAAATACAACACATCCCATTACTAGTAAATATCTGCTGATTTCTTAAAGTGTCCGTGATACAACAGGTCCAACAATGTGCATATAGCACACATATACAAAGAAAAGAAGGGGCATAAGAGCATTTAATAGAATAATGGCATGTTCTTGGTGCAGAATATGTATTTTCTTATCTTTCATATTTTTTTTATTTCATGTCAAAATTATTCTATGGAAACATCAGTTCTCTCTGTAAGATGTGGGGACATTAGTCACGGTTTCTCCCATTGAAAAGAAATACAAGAAATTAATAGTGTATCTGGGAATTAGTACAGGCGGTCCCCCACTTAAGAACACTCGACTTACATACGACCCCTAGTTACAAACAGACCTCTGGATATTGGTAATTTATTGTACTTTAGCCCTAGACTACAATAAACAGCTGTAAGTTATCAAAGGCGTCTGTAATGAAGCTTTATTGTTAATCTTGATTCTTATGAGAACCCAACATTTTTAAAATCCAATTGTCACAGAAACCAAAAAGGTTCTGGCTGAGATTACAATGATATAATATACAGTTCCGACTTACATACAAATTCAACTTAAGAACAAACCTACAGAACCTATCTTGTATGTAACCCCGGGAACTGCCTGTACAACATACTTTAAATGTCTCAGAACTAAACATTTTTAATCAATCATTCACCTCTGCTTGTCTCAGTTTCTCCTGGACATCTTGTAGGCCTGGTAAAACTGGCTGAAGGGATCCCAGCTTTACTTCAATATCCCGAAGCACAGAGAGGAAACATACAAGGTTCTCTTCATGTTGAAGGCAAGCTTGCTTATTGTAGGCATCATGAGAGCTCTAAAAAAACCGGAAAGCAAGAAACATATTTCACAATGGAACATGGTAGAGAAGCTCAGAATTCATTTTACATGCTCTATCTTTAAGTGTATCGACAAACTAAAAAAATGTGTGCCCCAGCAGGGTTTCTTCTGTTGAAACAGTTTTTTTTTTTCAGTGCATATAGAGATTTGATAGTGTTTGGCCTACTATGCTGCTCAAAGTGAATCAAATTAAGGTGATTCACTTTAATTTGAATTTTTTTTTTGTTTTATAAAATTACTTATAAATACACTAAATTGTGAAGAAATAAAATGTGAAATCTTATTAGCTACATTGGTCAGTAGATCTTTTTTAAAAATATAAAATACTACTTCCAAGATTATGCAGTCTTTGCTAGAAAATATTCTCTGGAAAGCTGTTATAAAATGAACATTAAGGCTAAAATACACTGCCATGCGTGGCCCATGAATCACTGCCGAGGCGAGACACCGATATTATATAGGATGTAAGTAGCTGCTGTAAGACCTCCTGATAAAAGCCCAATCCTGAGAAAATTATTATAGCACGTCACTGTTGGAGGTTTTGTTGTTCCACAGCAGGACTCCTTGCATCATATGTAACTAGGATCTTGGAGTCTCATCCCGGCATGGTTCATGAAATAAAGTCACGGTCCTTGATTACTGGTAGAAGGTCCTATGTTTTGGCTCTTAGGGATAACACTAAAGTACTATTAGAACATCCGGCACACATATAGCACTTATAAAATTTGTAATGCATTTCTTTACCTTCAGGGGTTCCTTGGTCAGGGTGCTGAATGTAGTGTCTGTTTCTTTGACAAGATGACCATCTTCTCCCACTTTAAAAGGGATATTCACATCTTGGCAAACACCAGATTGCTGTCCGTTTATTTTGGGGGTTTTTCCCGACTCCAGAGCACACTTTTGGTCTTTTGGCTTGTGATCTCCCTTCTGTCCAACATGTTCCAATGTCTTGCCATTTCGTTTCTTATTAGTAGTCTTTTCTATTTGCTCAGATACATGCTGTACAGCAGATGTATTTGCACGGTGAACAGAATCACTGTCCAATGGCTGTAAGACACTTTTACCAATTGATAGTTTCTTATCTGGGGAAACAAAACTTGGGCCATGTGCATCTTTTATGTCTGTTTCATGCTCTAAATGTTGATCTTTAACCAGCTGAGCCAGAAGTGTCTTTTCATTTAAGTTTTTCTGTGAAACATTTAGATCAGGTAAAGAGGTCTGTGTGCTTCCACCAGAGCTGTATGTATATTGTTCCTGAATGATTTGGGGAAGAATAGATTGTAGAGTCGAGCTATGTTCTCTGCTTTTGGGATTAATATTCTGGCTTACTGATATAAAAGATTTTCCTCCATCTATCTGAGCCTCAGAAATACCAGATGAATCAAACAAACTATGTTCTGTACTTAAAGACTTGTTCTTTCTTATAGATGCAACCTCCTGAACAGCGGACCCTTCCAGATCTCCTGCATGCGACATTTGTACAACTGCTGCATCCTTTAGAGGCGATCCAAGTGTGGGGTTTAGTTTATAGTCTACGCTCTTACTGACAGATGTTTTGGTAGTCTCACCACAAAGGGCTGATGATCCATTGAGGTCAGCACTCTGTTTAGGTAGTTCCGGATCTGATGAATCTTTTTCACTTAATAACCTTGGCATCTTTTTACTAATAGAGGATTCCTTAAATGATATATTTAACCCACTGGCATTTGCATTCTCCCCATCATCTTTTTTCATTCTTGATTTTGTAATATCAAAAGATTTTTTATTTTTAGAAGGCACTTTTTTAATATTTGTAACATTTTCCCCAAAACTTGATGAAATATTATCTATGTTCTGCCCATTTGGATCCAAATGAATAGAATGAGCTTTCTGTTTCACATCACGATGAGAAACTTGGGGACCTTGTTGACCATAGTTGTCTTCTGAATGAGTGTGAATATCTTGATCTTCCAGAATGGATGAAGATGTTGAGCGGGGAATGTCCAACTTGGAATCTACAGAAACACTTGGCAACTCGCTTGAACTTTTTTCCAGCAGATCAAGTTCTACATATCTATGACCAGTCAGAACTTCAATTTTACATTTTTTTAATATGTCTGTATATGGAAAAACTCTATCCTCTGGCTTAAGATCCAACTGACTTGATATAATACCACCAATATTTGAAGACAATATTCTTTGTCCCTGCTCTGATGGCTGAGAAAGATGCAGATGATAAAGACATTCAAATTCAGAAAGTTCCTCAAACAAATCTTGATCTATCAAGCCATGTTTGAGAGCGTCAATCACAGAAAAGCGTATTCCTGATAAATGATGGATTATACCACCTTCTTGAATTTGTTTTGATAAAAGTAGGATTGCATCTTGTCTGTTAACAACTCCTCTTTTGAGAGCCTCCACTAAAGGCAAAGGTTTCTTAGATTTTGCATCTGTGATCCCACTGGACTCCAGCTGTAAACTCAGGAGCTTCTCCTTTGTACGTTTGTCTGTGCTTTTACCCTTAGAAGCCTTTTCTAACTTTATTAGTTCTTCCTTATCTGGAGGGTTTACCAAGTTAAGACTGGAAGCCAAAGTGACGGATATCCTCTTGCCTCTCTTCACATCATGTATACCCCCAGTGATCACCTGGACTTCTAAAATACTTCTGGCTATATCTTCAGGAATAAGCTCCGCTTTCATTGCTTCATGAACAGAATATATCTGGTTGTTTTTCATGTCTACAACACCAGCAACTGACTTGTCCGAGTTGAAGACTTTTTGCAAGAGGTCTTCATCCATCAGCCCCTCATCTATCACATCTTGGATTGTTAACTCTTCACAAGACTGGGAATCAAAAAATCCAGAGAACAGTTCAAGTCTTTCCATGAGTCGTAAAGCAGTGTGGCTTGAGAGTGCCCCCTTGGCTACTGCCTCATTTAAAAGGAGTTTTTGATGGGAATTTGCATCCAAAATCCCTCCATTTCTCATCTGATCAGACAGCATATCTAAAGTATCCTCCTCTTCCATGTCAAAGGAAATATCTCCAGCAATATTCGGTGAAGCATCCATTTCTTGTGGGATATTGCAATTTTTAGTGACTTTTACCACATCTTGCTTTGACATTGCTTTCAGATGTTCGATACCTTTAAGGACAGTTTGCTCTCTGTTTACATTTTTATATTGTCCATCAATTGATATTTCTAATAAAGATTTTTCTATAGCAAGTTTAGGTTTTTGAAAATCTGACTCATTTACCAATCTTTCAGCCTCTGCCAGAAAACATGTTTGGCTGTCATCAAGAGGTTTGTTATCATTAGCCATAAATGCAGCATGGACTTGACTTAAGCTGGTGCCAGGAAGGTCAGGCTGAATTACGTTATTTTTGGTTAGTGCTCCATCCTCTGTGTGTTCCAGCATTGGGTTATCCATAGTGTTGTGTTTGAAAGCATTTTGAACTTGGATTTGAAAAGATGTAGTCTCCAGTGTTTGAGGGTGACCCACAGAGGAGGACGAACTGGTCCCTGCCATGTCTTTTAGGTCTGTATTTATGTCAGCAAGACTTGCCTTAAATTCTGAATCGCTAGTATCTTTTAGATCATGATTATTCTTATTGGCATATATTTTCAGATCAAGACTCTTTCCACCAAAACTATTTTCACATTCTTCTAAAAACAGCTTGTCCTTTTGTTTTTCACTGTTTTTAATCAGCAGCAGCCTCTGGCCATTGTGAAAGTTTATGTAGCTCAAGTGTCTTATAGACGTCACTAGCTTTTCTTTTCCCTCAGATTGTGAATTCTTTAAAACTTCCCAGATGGTCTCGTCAACAGGCTGTGTACTGCTGGTTGCTGAATCAGAGAGTGACCGTCCTCCAGGCTGTTGGTAGCTTTCTGCTGACAGACTAGATGCTATATCTGGAATCAGAGTAGACTGCAACGTTTTGCTATTGTTTTCATCCAGGAAACCACCTTGAATGGCTCTGTCCCAAGACATAACTTCTTTCTTTTCTACAACATAAAGGCCTTGAATCTTGTGTCTATTGCCAAGTGTTTTCATTGACAGCTCCGTAGATACACTGCCTTCCTGAAGGGTATTTGAAACAGGAAGGACTTCACCAGATTCTGGCCACAGAAAACCTTTCAAGGAACCCAGTGACTCCAACACATGAAGAGCCAGCTTTGGCCCTATAAGATGGCATTTAACTGCTTCATCCAATGAAATTCTTTGGTCAGTTGCAACATCAATGATGCCACCATCACTAAGCTGTCGTGTAAGCAAAGCACAAGCCATATCCTTGTCCATCAAATGGTACCTCACTGCTTCATCAAGACTAAGTCTATGGCCAGTTTTTGGATCTACTATTCCACCTGCAAACAATTGAGCTTCTAAAAGCCTTACAGCTATTTGTCTGTCTATAAGTCCTTCTTGCACTGCTTTAAAGACACTGACTTTTTTGCCTGATGTGAGACACACCATTCCACCTGCTAGCTGCTGGACTGGAATAAGTCGCAATCCAGTGGACTCGTGAATTATGCAGTTTTGCATGAGTTCCTGTAAACTTATTCCTTTTGCTGTGTTTGGATCAATAAAGTTCTTACAAGAGATGGCAGTTTTTTCCATTAGGTTGCTACTAACCAACATATCCTGTATAGGCTCCTTTGCATTGCCGGATATCTGAAGTATGCCAGAGGCTAAATAGGTATTCAAGATTTTAAGACCAACACTTTTAACAATTTTCCCTTCTTTGATCGCAGTAACAAGGAATTGAATTTTAAGCTTTACTTCTTTGTGTTTTTCTAGCAGTGTGGTAGCAACACTCAGATCGTGTAGACACTGGAATATCCTTAAGTTAATAATATTCTCATGAAGAGCTTCATCCAAAGTCACTTTCTTGTTTGTTTCCGGAATCATTAAGCCAGAAAGGACAATCTGAGCTTCCAGAAGCATGAAGCCAGTATCTTGGTCAATAAGACCTTTCTGCATGGCCCGGAATATAGGAAATACCTCCATGGATCCCAGATCTATAACTCCAGCAATTGTGTTACTTTCCTAGAATGAGAGAAAGATAACATTAGGGAACATGTCAACCAAATGGGGGGGAAAAAAAGTTCCAACAATAGCTAAAAGAATTTACCATGCATCTATATAGCTACAAACGTATAGTAACAGAAATACTAGCAAGCACTATAGATAGCCACCGGCAAATATGTAGCGGAAAACACTAAGAATTAGGGCATGTTCACACAGCTTCACTTTCACACAGATTACAATTTTTTCTGTCATCTGCTTCCCAATGTTTGAAATGGAAAGCCGAACAACCAATCATATGGCGTAGAGTTTCCTGTGCAAGGTACGAAATTCCACATTGAACTAAAAGAAATTGGTGTATGGCTCCTTTCTATAGTTTAGCACAGAAACTGCACTAATCCACTGTTGGAAACACACAGACTAACCCCCTCAAACCCACACAGTAGTTCAGTCTTGCTAAGCCACAACAGATATCAGAGTGTGAGCAGGTCATCTGCATGAACATGGCCTTATACAACTTGTGGGAATTAATTAAAGGAACTAAAAAAATCTGTAAACTCAACATTATATGATTTTAAGATGCCCATCACCAAAAGTTACTCATATATTGATAATTTTTTCCAACATAGACCATGCAAACAAGTACCAACTAAAAAGAGGACAGACAAATTTTAACATGCACTTATACCTCTTCTTACTGGGCCAACATACTTACATGGAGGTTAATAATATTATATACGTACATTTCCACGCACATAACAAAATAAGGAAGACTGAGGTCAAAGGGAGATTAAATTAAAGAAAGTAGACAAAAGTTTTTACTTACCAAAGTTGCAGCAAATGTCATGGAAACGCAACAGACAAGAGAACCTTATGCAACGATGTATAACACATAGGAAAAGCTTTGGTGTTAGCTTCCAGCATGCCAGTATTGTTTGCAACATGTATCCCCATGTACAGGGATCTTCCACTCCAAATCTTTTTCTATAAACAGAGGTTTGTATATGGCCTCTTTATGGTTAGTTGAACTCATAAGCAAGGATGCTAGTTAATTGTTTATAAGACAAATAGAGGACACATCGTGCTCAGTACAAATAATACACTTGTGCTCCACTATATCCACACGTTTGTTAAAAGGAAAAATGGTTACTATAGAACAAACACTTTCAGGAGAATGTGATAGTTTAATTCTCTACAGAGACATTCACGTGCGCGTATTAAACACAATAAAAGAGCACAAACAAAAGTGGTTAGAATGTGTGACTGACGTAATATGTACAAAGAAGCGCAACATGTACCTTAAACTATAAATAAAGCATTTGGGATGAGAGAGGCACAAGTCTGCATCCAAGTACAAGACTGCTTGCACTGGAATACAGATGAGAGACTACAAAGTACTGTTGTACAAAGTATAAATATAGTATAAGTCAAATGAAAAGGCTAAAAGCTTGAAATGGAATCAGTGACTATGCTTTACTCCCACATATTTCTGTTATAGCTCTTAAGATCCTTTTGGTATTCTCCATAGTTGGTCCACATAGGCTCTGTGCAGTGATGCACTGATCCGGCCACTTTACCTGTGAGCTTAGAAGTACCAGCTACACATTTATATTCAGGCCCTTTTGTGGGCTCACTGTGGAGGAAGTCAGGAGCAACAAAACTTATATATTTGCCATAGGATTTTCACCAATGCAGCCATTACATTGGTTGGATGTGGTAGGCACAGTAACAAATTCCCTTTAAATAAAACCTAAATTAGTATACACAGACAATATTTCTGTGAAGATGGTCATAATGTCTCTAAACACTAAAATGATTACTAAACACATATTTCTATGTATGTGAATATGAGTAAAATGAGGTACAGTATTCCATACCTTCTGCTCAGCCTCACGAGCAAGTTCAGTGTGAAGCTCCTGTATCTGGTTATCAGACTCTTCACAGAGCCCATCATAGGTCCCCTTCAGCGCCTGAATCTGAGAAGAGATCTCCGCTTTCTCCTCAGGTGACAGTCTGTTGAACAAATTTGACAAATGAACTAAATCTGCTATACATTACAAAAAAACTGTTATTAGGTATAGGGTGACTAATTTTATATAAAATAAATTGAAAAAACCCTTCCATTTTGACATTGTGTGATAAAGAAAAAAAGTTAAACTCATCAGGAGATGAGCCAGTGTCATGAGGAGCATAAATACTGTGGAGATGAAGCCAAGGACTGAATGTCTTTCTGTGCACATGATGTGCAGTAAAAATCTATACTTTTTTTTTCTTTCATCTGTGCCCAATGCCACTAGACCGATTGTAGGAACATACACCTTCTTACTTTTTTACTGCTGAATACTTTTACTACTACTCCTTCCCCATATACATAAATTCATGCTGGAGTGGTTTAGTGGCTGCACACATTATGACTGGTTTTATTAAGACTTTTACACAAAGGGTTTAATTCTACAATAGGAAAACAAAAATAAATCTAGCAATACTCACTTGTCACCCCTCTTGGCTAGGAAGATCTGCATAGACTTAATAGCTTCAGAAACTTTTTCTTTCTTTGATAGAAGCTCTTCATTTAGTGCCTATGGATGAGTTGCCATAAAACATTAAAGAATTATCTACATAAAATCTGTGACTGGAAGGTAACTTAAGATCATTTAAAGAGAACCCTTCAGGCAAATTAACCCCTAAACTAAATATATTTTCATAAGCTGACATTAGAAAGCATTGCCTCTATCCCTTCATTGTCCCTCTACATGCCTGTAAACTTAAGCAATGAGGTCCTAAAGCTGTATGTAAATGACCTGTGAAATGTCCAATGAGTCATTAGCATATTCAAGCTGTCCACCTTATTCATGAGTGGGAGGCACAGCCACACCCCCAGTGCTTGACTGACAGCCTGTATAATAGTGTGATGGCTGCTCCATGTGCTTCCTGGTGCTGGCGCCCCCTGCAGCCTGTGTTTGTGTATGAGAGATACAACAGCTCCAGGCAGCCATGTTATAGCAGGACATGTCAGGTACTTGTGTAGCTGATGTCTGTGTCTCTTACATGTGTATTAGGAGGGAGAGCATGTCAGCAGATGACGTACAGGCACTAGCAATGCTTTACTACACATTACACACAGACATGAGCAGGGGGAGGAGAGGGGAGGGGTAACAAGTGTGACATCACTGCCTCTGACCATGTGATCAGCCTCATTTACATAATAAAAAGGATCATTTTACAATGATATAATGTATGAATTGAGTAGATAAAGGCTGGGATGGGATCCTGGTGAGCTGCTCCCACATATAGTGGTGACAGAAATAGTGACAGAGACCTGATGACAGGTGTCCTTTTTAAAGGCAGAATGAGGCATAGAGCAGGAGACCAGAAGATCTAGTCCACTCTATAAGCAAGAGTATGTAGGTGATTAAATTGTAAATAAGCTTTTAAGACAGATTACCTACATCAATAGTTCTGATGATACGATTAACCACTTATATCCTTTATTAAAGAAAAATGTTTCGTTGTGCTGTTTTTTCCCTCCCTCACTTTTCTGTGTTTAGCAGTGTGTATAAATCGTCTTTCCCTCCCATACTCCACTGTCAGCTGAGAGATAAGGAGCTGATAAAGTTTCTAATAACTTAAAGAAGACATGTCACCAAATTTTTTATCACCCTAACAATGCCTGCTGATAAAGGGTTACAAGTCCTCCCCATATCATCTAAAATTAGCTGCCAGTGGGGCACGGTGCCTTAATTACAGCCATTTTTCTGATAAGCAAATTGGCTTATCCATGCCCCATTATTTTGCCTGACAGCTCTGTTGCCATCACAGCAGCCTCCATGGAGGATGGAGAGGAGTAGAAGTCTATAGAGGCTGCTGTGATTTCATGTGGTCAAATACATACAGGGGGTACAGTATGCTATTGTTTAGAGGCTGGTGGACCTGAGATGATGACACAGCATGAACTGATAAATAGTAAGGGGGCATAAAGCATAAGGAGGAGTAGAGGTAATGAGGAGGACCTGATGTCGGGTAATGTAATATAAAAGGTGATCTATGTGGATATAAGCAAAACAATTTTTAGCTAAAAGAAGAGTTTCAGTTAATTAATAAGGCTCTACATGAACCTGTCACTGGCTGTACAAAAATTGTATACATTTTCACTACACAAACAATATCAATTACTTGTTAAAAAAGGGACATGTTTCTTAATAAAACATTATATGGAACTATTAATTTCTGCGATAAAAATATATTTTACAAGTTTAGCAACATTTTAAAGAGGCCTTCTAAATTTGTCTGTAAACTTAAATAAAACAGTGATGGAAATTTCCCATAAAAATTTTAAAATTACAGGCTAAATCAAAATCATGGCATGTTTTTGAGTATAAAATGTTCCGATTATAATTTTTTTTTTTAATATACTGTAATGTTCTGAATTGTTCATTGTGGATTCCCCCATTGCAATATCAAAACTCATCCAAATTATGCTTTGAATAAGTTGCATTTTGTCAACACTGTGGATATGTTTGAACCAATAAAGATAATCTACTAAAAATTGCTTGAAAGCCAATAGTGAGGACATACCTTCTTCTCCGAGATTGACTTGTTCAAGTCAGCACTGTTTCTTCCATGCCCTGACACCACCTGGGATAAGCCAGAAACCCAACTAGACAGCTGTTTCAGATCTTCAATATGTTTTTCTTTCTCTTCTTCAAGAACTTTCTATGATATAAGTAAAGTATCAAATGAAAGGAAATATAGTGCAATGCCACAAGCAGATTCTTTAAGAAAATAAAACAAACATTTGTTATAAAATAACTCTTAGCTTTTTGTTTGATGTGTTTTTGATGTGCCATTAAAAGGGGTTGCCCCACGTTTTATCCACAGGATACAAGAAAACAAAACTAATCAGTGGAGATTTGACCACTGTGTCAATGCTGAAAATAACTTAACTCAGTGCTTGGCCATCTCCAGCAGCATTCTCATAGAAGATGAATGAGTACTTGATATTACCACCACTACAACAGTAGAATCAATCAGATTGTTATATCCTATTCTGTGCATTGAAACTTTGGAAAATCCCTTTTAAGTATAAAACTTTGGAAAGCAACTGTACATTTTCTCTCCTCCCAATGTAGTCTATTATGTTATTTGAACTCACAAGATTTGTTTTATTAGTGGGAATCCCTAAACAAATGCGAGTCAGTATTCTATAGTGAACAAACACTACATTAAAAATTGATGTATTAGAAGGTTAATGTACATATATCACGTAAGAACATGGAGTTAACCTATAAACACTACCTCTTCTTCTTCTAGTCTCCGCAGGGCATCGCTGATATACTTGACATGCTGTGTCGTTAAAGTCACCAAAGCAGTGTAGCGAGTGCGAAGATCCATAAACTGAAGAAAGAAGTTAAGTATTTATAGCACATTAACAGCATATAAAAACACAAACAGAAAAATATACCACCTTACCTCTTGTGTTATAACATCTGAGGTAGACAGCATTCTTCTACGCTTCAGTGGTGACTTCTGCTGCGAATCTACAAAGGCCTTGTATGTCATAAGCTGAAGTTCATAATCCTTGAAAAAATAATTAGTCAAAGAAATTTTTAGCAAACCAATATTTTAACAGGATTGTGCTTTTACTGTACTTGGCATAAATGGAGGCAAAATACTAACCTTCACAGACACAGAATACTGCTGGGAAAGAGCCTGACATTCATCCAGACGAGACTGATTCCGCTCTATTTCAGCCACTAGTGCCTAAATATCCAAAACAATTCAAGGCCAAAATATGAATCAAGGTGATCATGCACGAGACACATTTCAACCCCTTTTGTAAATTCCAAGACTGATGCTTCTCCTGAACCCTTCATACATGAAATTAACCAAGAGCTAGCAAAAATTCATATTCCTGACATGAGTTACGTAAAAAAATAGATTTTACCTCTAATTTTGTGTTTTCAACACCCTTTTGTTCCCAATGCAAAAACTATACTAATTAAAGCCCAATTTTCCGCAGAGGTGGATCTTTTAACTAGGAGTTGTTGGTTTTTAACTCATAAATATACAGGGTGAGTTAAAAGTCCCAAGACACTTTTATTCTAAAAACAAAAGAATTTTTTTTATAGCTGAATACCCCAGAAAGTAATAGATATGGGACCTGCTTTATAATGTTTTTTTTTCTTAAATCAGATACTTTTTATTAACCACCAACTCTTTTTCCATTTTTTTAACAGAAAAGTTCATACATAAAACAAACATTACAGAGAGCGAACATGTCACCCCCCCTCTCTCTGCCAGGATAGGGCAGCAGGGCTGCGGCAGGCATCTATTCAGGATCCCGAGGTCAGAGATTTCACTCGTTGCTGATACTATTTCACAGGTTCCGCATCATTCCCATTTACAAGCTTATACGTACATAATGTAGGGAACACAGTCTCAATAATAAAAGCTGCCATACTGGATCATCAGCAAGTTTTTCCAATGGGAAGATAATCATGTTGAATATTAAAGAAGGACAGCAGATTTGCAATAACTCTTGTTATTCAAAAGATATCAACAGAGAGTTTCTCATACAAGGTCATAACTATTCGATATAGCGCCTTCAATTCTCTGTGTTTTATTGAGGCTTAAGAGCATTTTTAGACAGTTTTCCAATTTATCCAAAAAGGTGGCATGGCCTCGGTAAAAAGGGGCATGGTTGCCCCTGAAAATAGCCGTATGACAGAAAGTGCAATATTGTGGAGCAGCAAACTATGCCAACCAATAGGAAGTAGAAAAGTTTGACTCTAGTCTTGGGCCCCTTTCAGGCGAAGACCTTAATTCAGCCTTCCATTTGAACGGTCGCATTACCCATAGGAGCGTCAGCGTAAAGAAAGAGAATGCTCCATCTTCCACTGTATGTACTCCCATGCTCCCTGTGCAGAGGGGGAAGGGTGAGGATCTCATCCTCCCTTTCTCCAGCCCAAGTGTAGCATACGTTCGTCTGAAAGGAGCCTTATACGGCACCAGATTAATCATCCAGCATCAGACAGTGATTAATCTGGCGCAGCAGAAAGCTGCTAGTTCTACTCTGCATTGGTCTAAAGACTGGCACATTAATATATCTTTCCCATTGCATCCAATTTCAGCAATCAATTTCTGAAAAAAAATCCTGGTCTTTCATATATTATATGACCTGCTTCTCATTGGAAAAACTAGCTCTTGAGTCAATATAGCGGCTTTTATATTACTTTATGGGCTATTCTGATTGGTTTCTGAAATAAAAGGGTGTCCTGGGAAATTTTAATCACTCTATTGTAGACCCCGAGGCTGCACAGAAGATACCAAGAAACATCACTGCATCAAGCGTACAGGATATATGCTTATAGGTTTCTCAAAAGTAGAAAAACTTTTCATAAACCACCAAGACAAATTATTTGGAAGAAAACCATATTTTGCAAATCCTTACAGTTTGTTCATTAAGCTGCTCGGACAAGACTCTTCTGTCTTCGGACTGTCCAGGTTTCATCATCTCCTGCTGTGATTTTGTTGCCTCAATCCACTGGATTAAACTGTCATGGTGCCCCCTGTAACCTTTTAATACTTCTCGGATAGTGGCCAATTCAGATTGCCTGATTTTTTTTTTTTAAATGAAGCAAAACAATAAATTGATTACTGAAATCTTGTTTTAAAAGGTTAGATGAAAATACAAGAGCAAGTAATTACCTTGTTTCTAGTTGAGTGTGCACACCACTCCAACGCTCCCGAAGCTTAGCTGTCTTTTCTTGATACTGATCTAAATCTAGAGAGCGTTCCTGAGTCTTCTGGTTTAAGCGCTCTTTCACATCTTTTGATTTTGCAATATCTTCCTCCAGTGTAGAAATGACATTGCCTTTCTCTATTGCTTCATTCAACCATTGCTATAAAACATAAGGAGAGTCCTTAGTAATCCCGTTTCAAATAATCACAAGCTGCACCAGAAGAAGTTATAAAAGGAATCTACCTGTAATAGGTCTTGTTGACTCTGAATAGCAACTGGATCTGCAGAAATGGTGTCCTCCTGACTAAGTCGAGTTTCAAATCCTTTAACAAGACCTTCTGCACTCTGCAGACTCCGTATAACCACGTCTACTGTCTTTAATCTAAGAGAATAGAACAAGAACATTAAAGACTATACAGTCATAATACAGAGAGTGTAAGTCACTATAATCAACATAGCAAAAAAATATCTAAATAGTCTAGTTTACATCACCAGTTCTCATGGACATAAAATATACATTTTTAGAAAAAGTTCATGAATTATCTCAAAAAACATTCTAAAATGGTCTCAACTGGTAAAGTTAAATGCAAAGCTTAGCCATCCTTGAATACACCTTTAAAGACTGCCTACTAGTTTGTTAACACACTAATAATGGGTTATTTATATATATATTTTCCAATTCCTTACTTTTCCAAAAAAACTGAAGACAGGCCATAGACTTGATCCATCTTTCCAACTAAAAGGTCTAGCTGTGAGCGAACATTTGGGGTACTGGAGCCAGATGGAGACATATGCAAGAAATGGTCACAGCGCTCAGATACCATTGACAATTCAGATTTTAACCTCTTTAGTTCATCCTGCATCCTCTAAAATAAACAATAAGAAATAAAATATGTGACAAATGCACATAATATTAAGAAACCAATAGATTTGTGAACACATACAAACCTCTTGCTCTGATATTCTAATCGTATTTTCATGTATAGCATCTCCATCAAAGCCTGAGGGACTCTGCAACCTCTTCACCAATCTCTGTTCACAGTCTTCTAAGTGCAGGCGAATGTTGTGAAGTTCTGATAAATAAGTTTGTGCTAAAGACTCATCTTTATCTTCTGAAAAGGAGAATAAAAATTACACAAAAAACATGTTACATTCATTGAGATCATAACAGAACCTACTGAGTCTACGAATCAGCTTTATTTCTCACCAGCCTCAATCAGGTCCACCAGCTTCCTACATTGCTCTTTACAGGCCTCTACTTCTTGCTCCATGTTGAGGCGATCGGTAGAAGAGAATATCTGTGAGTCCTTGCTATCTTCAAGGAAATCATCCAGGTGTGACTGGAGACTGGATAGAGCCTGCAAACGTTCTGCCAAAGGCAGAACCCTAAGCTGAAGACAAAGATCTAATGAGAAGAGCCATCAGTGGATGATATAACATTAAATCTTAATTTTTCACAAACATCTTACCTTGTCCATATTCCATCCTTGCACTAAGTCTAAATCTTTACGAACATAATGCCAAGAAATTAAACTCTTTGTATTCACGTGTAATTGATGCCAAAGTGACATCACTTTCTGGTACAGCTGTTCCACCCTGCAAAAGTTCAACAAAAGGTTATCAACAAAAAATATTTATGTCCATACGCAGCAGTGACATAGGTAACTATGATATAATCACCTGACAGCCATATCTATTGCTTCCTTATTGGGTGGAGGAATGAGGAAGCACACAGATGGTACCATAGCCTCATTTCCAGTTGTGCTGATCACTTTCCACTTTGTTCTTTGAGAATTATCTTCAAGTACACATTCTTCATTTCTACATATTGTAATCTAGTAAAAAGAAAGTCATCAATGTCATAAAAAGACACTCTCCCATAAGCTTTGCCAAACCCCCCCTCCCCTCCCCCCAAAAAACCTTCCATGATTCCTACCTCTATCTGCCGGTAATCACATACAGCTCTAATAGGCAGTGTACCACTTAGACTGTGTTCTGGGTTCCTGGGCTTAAGTTGCACAATGTTTCTGGATCTCCCTACCAAGCTGGCCACTGTACTCCTGGATTGGATTAGTTGTTCTTTTTCTTCCTATGAAAATATCACAAAGACAGAAAGGTTAATACACTCATATACCATAAGTAAAACAACAGTGAAGATATTAGAATTATGTCTAACCATTGAGTCTTGTAACATGTCTTCCAATCGGTTCATACTTGTATTGCGATCAGAGGAATATTTTCTCTTTATCGATTCCTGAAGATTTTTCAGGTACACTTCGGATTCCCGTACATCTCTAAAGAACTTTACAAGAATAAAATGTTATTTGTGATAATCCTAAAAATTTAGACCAAGTTTAAAAGTGATTGAACATGCATGGATTCCTGTTCTATTCATCTAGGGAACATGAACTTGATTGTTGTTCACTTTAGACCATCCAAAAACATATAGAATAGAAAATGAACTTACGTGAAAATATGCAGAATTTTCCTTTAAATGTTGCTCTACACAAAGACATAACTGCTGTACCCATTGCCACTGAGAAACAACTGCAGCACTATATGCCTGAATGAGAAATAACACCAAAAAACAAGGTAATTAGACAAGGGACATATACATATGCCACATAATGGCTGTATTGTGGTCTATGTAGCCTTGCCTCTGCCACAAGGTAAAGTCAGCCTGCCTACAGACATACCTCTACAGTTTGTTTTGCTGGATGATTTTCTAATGACAACAGTTCAGCAGTTTCCTGCAGGGATTGAATAACATCATGCTTCTGCTCCAGCTCAAGTCTGAGCTCCTAGAGAAAAATGGAGAAAACAAAAACTTACTGATAAATAAATTACTTCACTGCAACTCAAGTATCAAGTCTATTTACATAGCTAAAACTCTTTACTTACAGAAAAGTAATCCGTTTTCAACTCCATGTTGGAATTTCCATCACTCCAGTCATAAGCAAGCTCATCCTCTTCCTTCTCATTCAACCAGATGATTTGTGCTGTAGCTCGTGACACAAAATTATAGAGGCTCTCTAAGTGGCGTAAGCGGCAGCTTGAGGTTTCCTACGCAAAGTCATAGAATATGTCACCTTAAAAAATGCTTAATTACTAATAACTGTTACTGGTTTACAAAATATGTTGCCTTACCCTTAATTTGCAGTATTGTATTTCAAGTTTGCCTAAAGTCTCTCTATAACTGCTGTGGAAATTTGGAGACATTTTAACCTGAATAAAAAAAATCATTTAAATTGGTTTTCTTTTACATATTCTGTATATATTTGTTCAGCAGTAATTTCAGTAATTTAATAGGTGACTCTAAACACTCCATAATGACCCGACTCCAAAAAATAACAGTAAATGTGTGGGCTGAGTACACATCCCTACACACCCACCTCATAACTTCTTGCTTCTCGCAAACTTGAGGACAACTCCTCCACGCTGGTGTGTACTTGACGTTGATTTTCCAGCTGGGTCTCCACACTAGGAAGATCAGTGCCCCATTCTGCACGTTCCAGTTTTAACTGAAGGATACAAAAAAAAACACATTTATTTCACAAAAATAAAATAAAAGTTTGCTTTGAACATTACATCTGCTTTCTAAAGTTCAACTTTTCACATTGACATCACTATAAACTAAGGGGATACTGTAAATGTAAAGTTCACATGGTAAGGGAGGGGAGGGGGGCATCTTCAGCCTTTGTGTGCCTATGTCTCAGTCTCCTCTCCTCCACATTCAACCAGCTCCCTTTCACCTCCTCTCCATTAGGCAGGCAAGGAAGGGAGGGGGATGGTGTGGAACACTGGAAGAATGCATGAAGAGACTTTCCCTATTCCCCGGGACTCACCACCCGCTGCTGGCTGAGGGCCAAGAAATATGAAAGAAAGGAATTTCTTAAATCAGCTTGGCATAGACTATTAGAATCAATTGCTAAAAATGGCATTCCAGGTGACAGATTCGCTTTAAGGACACCCGACTTACAAACTCCTCCTAGTAACAGACAGACCTATGGATGCAGAAAATTTACTGAACTTTACCTCAGGCTGCAATGATCAACTGTAAGGATTGTCAAAGTTGTCTACTTAATATTTGTTCCAAAATATTGAAAATTGAATTGTCACAGGGACTGGAGTTATACATACAAAATATACCTGTTCTGTCTTTCATTCAAATTTAACTTCGAACAATCAATTGTGTGACCTCACTCCTATTGCTCCATACGACTATTTGTAGTCTGTAGTGTAATATTTTATTTGTATATGTCCACTATGGAATATGATGGCGCTATATAAAGATTATTATTTGCACTTAACATAAATTCATATCTGTACAATAAGTAGAACATGTGTTTAACCTCCAGACCGGTAAACTCACCTGCATTTCTTCCACCCAGGCAAGGAGTTCATAAACAAATCTGAGGCTACCTTCATCTTCTGATGAGGATAAAGCTAGTAGTTCTGCTCTACTCATTGGTTTACGAAACCAAGAGGTGGAAGAAGTAGCTGATGTCTGAAAACCTTGCTGGTGAGAGGTGTTCAGAGACACAGAGGTTTGTAGGTCTGAGCTGATGAAGTTCCCTTTTCTGTACAGGTTAGAATATTCCAGTCTCAGTGTCAGAAGCTCGTCCTGAATCCGCAGAACTCTGAATAGGTAAATAAAATAGGCTATGTTCAGAATAGTGAAACATGTTCCAAGGCTTAGAACTGGTGGTAATAATGAGAAGGAAAGAGGGAATGTTTGTAGAGTTCATTTTAAACCTTTACCTGAAGGCAAGTTCATCCACCTGGAAATACTTTTCATCTCTCAAAATTTGTACATCTGCTTGAAGCTGACGGAGAAGACCTTCACTTTCTTGCAGGAACTGCAAAACTTCAAGCTCTTGCTGAGTGTTTTGCCCACATTCTACATTGGCAGCATCCTAAAAAGTTCATGGAAAATAGATAAGATAAAATGTCAATGGTTTTTAAATTATGGTTCAGTGACTCAAGTTTTGGGAAAAATGAATGGCTATTCTACATAACAAGGTTAGCAAAATGAAAGTGTAATAACAACTGAGGGGCAAGGGTAAATCTAAACCCTCTGCTTTCTGGGGCAGGCTATAGAATGACAACCCCTCTTTGCCCCATCTAGTAGTAATATATCAGGTTTTATATTTTAAGCTTTGTAGCAGGTGACTGTACCCCTGATGCTGCCCCACCTTTTGCTGCAGGTGGTACTACCGAGGCAAGAGGCTCACCTTACTGAGGGGTGACCTGGCAAGTACGTTTTTTAATATTTTTAATACAGAGATTTCTCCCAAGCTTCAAAGCCCACAATGTAACAGTAACAAGGTGCTGTTCATAAACTGGGAAAAAAAGCTTCCTACACTCATATGGAATGGGATTCTATAATGTGAGATTAGGGGACTCTCTACCAAAGGAGGGGGTCATGGGAAAAGATCTAGAAGAGTTTAATTAAAGGCATGGATCCATGTATGATAATAGTTAATAGGATTCGGAAGATGGGTGATAAATACATGGATCAATACTTTTTTTTTTTTTTTTTTAAACTAGATGAACACGTGTAATTTATCACCCTCACAAACTTTGTTTACCAGAAGAAAAATATTTTTTAAAAAGTTTTGTTATCCATTTATCTTGAATGCATTTGTGTTTATAGGAAAACATTTTTGTCCAAAATGACATACTTGAAAGAATAAATGTAAACTAAGGAAATTAAACAGAAATAGAAAGGCAATGTCAATACAATTCAACCACATAATCTCTTACCATACAAAAGCGCAGATCTAAACCTAATCGCAATTCTGCACATTTAACAAGAGCCCATTCAGTCACCACAATCAATACAGCCACATAAAACTCTACTATAGTGCACAGTGCAGAGCGGCTCCAATTGTCACTTACAGACTGCAGTGTATTCCTTGCTAGTGTCAGCTTCTCCTCGCAGCTCAGGCAGCCATTCTGAATCCTGTTAGCAATGTGTAAAAGCAGTTCAAGCCTGAGAAGAAAAGAATGAAAAATGAATTCATTGTAACGCAGTGTTCAAGAAAAAAAATACAACTGTAAATCTTTCTAGAAAAGCCATAGAAATACATACCTTTCCACAGCAGGTCGGAGAACTTTCTCCCTTTCTATCATGGACAATATGAGCTTCCCCCACTGTTCCTCCACATCATTTGGATGAAAGGATGAAGAAAGTTTAAAACGACCAAACTCTATCCAGGGCTGTGCAGAAAGACAGAAAAAATTCTCTTTAACGTTCCAAATTTGTAAGAAATTAAAAGGGGTTGTCCGACTGTTAAAAATGACTGAGGGCCGGGCTGGGGTGGGCTAGTTAAACATAATAAACATGTACTCACCTCCTCTGGCGCCGCGGATGTCCCGCGACGCTGTCTGTTTGATCCGTGCCCCTGTTTGTTTACAGGGGCACTGAAGCCGCGCACAGGGAACTCCGGTCCGGGATGTGGCCGGCTCCTCCCATCAGTCCCTATCTCTCAGCGTTATAAGCGCTGGGAGATGGTGTCGGATGGGAGCTTCGGCCGGAAGCTCCCATCCGACACCATCTCCCAGGGCTGGGACATCAGCAGCACCGGACGAGGTAAGTACATGTTTATGTTTAACTAGCCCATCCCAGCCCGGCCCTCAGTAATTTTTAACACCCGGATAACCCCTTTAAGATTTTAGTCATATTTGAGATTAAACATTGGTGCTTGGTGCAACAATGTTCTGAATGGAAACTTTATTATTAGATGTATGATAGTGAGCAAGGATCTCCTCTATCATACCCTGCTGAGAGTGAATAAAAAAGGAACCATACCTGCAGCATCTGATATAATTTCTGGATATGTACTTTTTCCTGCTCTTTTGAAGGAATTTCAGTTTCTTTCACATGTACATACTGATTATAAAGTGCCTAGAAATAAAAATACATATGAAAAAAATTTGTCATGTGTTAAAGGGAAGTAGCAGTATAAAGTAATGACACAATTGGTATGAGTGAAGAATCCATTAAATTCATGGGCTGTGTTCATATTAACAGCATTCTCCCTATACACAGTGATAGGAAAAGAATTTTGCATTTACATAATGTGGAGGACCCTGCTGTCCAGAATTTCAGGATATATGGCTCACATAGCATAATCTGAATGTTACAACTAATAAGCCCCTTTTCACACCACCATTAGCAGCGTTAATTGGTATTTCTGCTATTTAAATGGCAAAAATAATGCAGGCTGCTACATTTTAGAATGACAGAAGGGAAACTTCCATAGAAGCGCTTTTATGGGGACTGATGGTAAAAGGAAAGGTATCTTTTATGCTCTACCATAGTGGAAGAGAGTAGTGGACACCACCAGTGGTACTCCATGAAGTAAATTTATCAAAAACTGCAACAGGTGGTGACAGACTATCTTTAACATGATTACTATAATGAGCTTATTGTGTCACTGTACCTTTAACTCCACAGGATTCTGTGGAAATGATTTGTCAGACATCAGAAGTACATGCTGACGGATCCATTGTGAAAGTGACATTACTCTCTCTTGGTACTCCAACCACCGGGAGTCTACTTCCTGTAAGAAGAACCCAGACCAGGATTGTAAGCCTTAGGATCTGAAACTCTCCACCACTAGTAGGGCCAACCTGAACAAAACTTACCGTGGCACTGATCCCTTCTCCTCCTTCTGGGACTTTGGGAAAGGCATCATATATAGAAGACACATATGTGATCACAGACTTTTCATCAGGAGAATCCACATCTACATCTAAGGTTATTAGAGAACCAGAGGCAGTGTTAAGATAAATATATTTATAAATAATTTCTGATTGACAATATAGAGCATATTAAGTTTGTTGTACAGACCTTCAGCATCTAATAATCTGGTTACACCCAGACTCTCTGCTATCTCAAACGCCTGCTCTAGGTTTTCCCGGTTGCTCTGAATTTCCACTTTCTGCATGTCTACCAGGTCAGGTCTGAAAATAGAAAGACAAAAGGCTACAATTTTTTTGTTCTCATGCAGTATTTTTCAATATTGTTTGGTGTCTCAATCCACAAACCTGTAGCGGTGAATGATGGCATTAAACATCTTGCCATCACTCCAGCAAGAAGTAAAGTTGGTGCACTTCACCCCAACGTATCCTGCGGTCACCTTCTGCGTCCATAGGAGCAGCTTTTCCTTGGCAGACATATCTCCCGATTCTCCACTGACATAAATATCAGAGATCTGTAGAAGGAAATGGACCACAAGCTCAGACCCCTTTCTCATAGCTCCTCTTTGCCGAGATTAATGCAGTGCCAGGCGAGGTGTGACTTTTCACACTCCCTGTATGCTCCGAATATCTGCTCCCTTCACTTGTTACTTGCTACATCACTAAAATCACATTTATAAACCTGTACAGCACCCAACGTTGAGTAGTTTTACTCAATACTGCAATACTTACAGACAAAAGGATACACAAAAGAGCATATAGACCAAAAAAAAAACGTGCACAGACTATAAAATCCCACCTGCTCCAGCTGAGATAGGGGCTCACTGCCATATCCCGAGGATGACAATTCTGGTCCCCAGGATAGTGTGACGGGTACACTCCTTTCTGTTGTATCATTTGCTTTAGGGGACAATCCAAGGTTAGTTTGTTCACAAGAGCTAGTCCTATAGCAAACAGACTTGTCCAGGACATCACCCTTGATAGGCAGCAGAATAGCTCTGCTATTACCAGCCCAGTCAAAAGCCACCATAGTGCTGAGTGATGGTTGTTTCTTATCTGCTGGGTTGTCCACTATACGAGCTATGACTGTGGTCCCTAATGGTGGTGACTCGGGTATAGTTATAGGATTTAGCAGCTGAGCTCTATGCACCATGCCATGAAATGTCTCTCTGACCTGAAGCACTCTCCCCTCTTCTTGAGGAATGCCACTGATGCCTTCAGGCTCTTTAATAGATGCACATACATTATTCGATATATCCTTTGCTTCTTCTCTTTCCTCCTCCTTTTCATCCATTTGTTCCTGTTCCCCTTTCGCTCCTTCATCTTTTTTCTTTCTTCTAAAACGTCTCTTTTTCTTTCCAGACTGGGGCTCCTTCTCTTTCCCAGGTCTCTTCTCCTTGGGCTTCCGCACACAGCTAACAGAATTGCCCATGTCTCCGGTGCATTCATACAGTACATACAATACATGAATTCAGATAAGAAAAGGATCCAATCCTCGGAGCACCACCTTCTGCTTGCAATGTAGACATGTCACTAGGGAAGCAGCACACATCCTCCCCTCCCGTCCTGCAATTGATGCTTGCTTCAGACAGACATCTTACAGACTGAGACATCTCCCTGCATCTCTCTGCAGTGTTCAGATCACAGGCACCTTACACCAAGCCCACAGCTGATTGGATGGACAGATCTCTGTATTAGTGAGGTGGCTTATCCCCACCCCATATGAGGAGAGGAGGGGGATGACAGCTCACAAGGGAGGGGGAGTAAGGAACCAGGCAATAAAAAGCCGGAGAAGCAAAGTGAAGCTTATACAAAAGGAAGCACAATGCCTATCTATAAATTAACTTCAGAAGGAGAAACAGTCATTTTATATTAGAATATATCTGCAGGGCGTTACAGCTTGTAAATTAAACAATGACATCTATATATTATGTTAGGGAATATCTTTTGTCTTAGCTTTCTAGATTAACTATTCTCGCCATAAACCACCAAAGCTTGTACCTCATGTACTAAATATTATACTTGATAATTACCTGCATATAAGGCCAAAGTACTGTCTTTATAGGTATGTGTAGAAAATGCCATCACAATATAATGTCCATCAATATGCCATATTTTACTGTCATGTGAATGTTGACAAAATACACATTTGCAAGCAGCTAAAACATTGGACCCCGACTGGGTATTCTGCCAAAAGCAGGGTACAGCAGCGCCACTATATGTGTAGAATTAGAGAATAGGGCTGTGTTGCAGAAACTGCACAGAAGTGGTATTAATGTGGGGGTGGGGTATCCGCTGTCTGTGGTGATTTACTAACCCTGCTGGACCACAACCAATAATGCAGTTGGTATGTACTAGCAATATACCAAGGATTAAAATTAGGTCTCTTGTACACATACATCTACAATCTCAGGCTGCAAACAAGGTGCCCGAGGTCCCTCATTTGAAGCCTGTGTGTCAGGAGAAGAAACGGGCAGACTCAGGCAGGAATAGGACCTGTCTTGAGCACCGTATCTCAGGCAGCCATCTCATATGCAGGGTGTGGAGACCATGGCCATGTGTATGAGACCATTAAACAACAAGAAACCATATGCTAGCGGCAAAGAACAGAGGCTAGCATACTTCACACAAAAACGATTGTGTGCAAGAGGTCTAGGGTGGATGCACACAGGTACAAACTGTGTACTTGATTCACATCTAGACCTGCACAGGAATATTCCATGAACCCACATGTATTACAAAAACTGGTGTAGAAGCACTAATAAATATCCCACAATGTGTCCTTTTCTGCCTAGATCAGTCCGTGATCATAAAACTACCATGTCAAGGACTGACCACACAGCCAGGGTTGGAAGTTCCTGCTTCCACCAATACGCAGTAGAGTCAATTGACTGATAAAGGCTTAAAGTGTGTTTTAGCTCTTAGGGTGCTGTCACCCGGTGCATTCTTGGACTGTTCTTGAACAGTTTTTTAAAACGCACTGAAAACGTATGCGTTTTTGTATGTTTACCATGCTGGTTTTAATCCGCTTCACCACTACTCACACTTCCAGAAATAAATGCATGCGTTTTCAGTGCATTTAAAAATGTTCCAAGAACGCACCGTGTGACCGCACCCTAAAGAACGGGCCACATTCCATGTGGTCACACAGTGCGTTCTTGGTGCATTCTTTGCACGTTTTTAAATTAGCTGGTTTGAATCCGTTTTTCTTCATTTCTGGACGTGTAAGCAGAAATTAACAATTTCACAGCTTCTTACACTCCCAGAAATGAAGAAAAATGGATTCAAACCAGCCAAACACACAAAGAACACACTGGGGGACATTTACTTAAAGTGTCGGTGTCTGCACTGGCTTTGTTACCGACCTGCTCTGGGAAAGAAGATACACATTTAATATTGTGGAGCTGTGCAGAGACATTTCTGGCGCCGAGACCATTTTCTGTCCCGGGACCAAAATCTGTCCCGAGAACCAGAAATGTGTCCAACAGTCCCTGCTAGACCAGTTTTCTTTTGGTCTACTTTCCGCCAGTTTACAGCGCCCAAAAAGGGCTGCGACACATATTAATTGTGTCTGCGTTTCCACTCCGCCAAAGCCAGGCCCCTTTTCTGAGAAGAGTCGGAGCAGACGGAAAAAGTCATTTTTTCTGTCCCCGACAGTTAATAAATAGGTCTGAGAGCAGAACATGTGGTGAGAGCGCCACAAAACTGGCGGAAACGCCATAGTAAATGTCCCCCACTGTGTGACCGCATCCTCAGGCAGATATCTACAAGTGTAACTTAGGCCTGTTCCACACTTGCGAGTGAATTTTACCTAAATAAAGATGTATCATGTCAGGAATTTGGCTGGAATGTGACCTTATTTTGTGGATTCTACAAACCTGAGCAGAAAGGTAGCCCATGCCTTATCTGACACATATGGTACAACACGAAAAGGTGAGCTGGAGTTTCACATAGATTCCAGGAGGAAACACCAAAATGTAAGTGTGTTTAAGGTAGAAGCTCTGCATCCATGGATAGATTTCCTTAAACTGCGACACTAGACAAAATAGATTGTCCGAATTAACACTCTGTTGGCGCATCTGGACAATCTATTTCGTCCTTGGGATCGCGCAGCAACAGCAGGAGACCGGCTGTTTTATATAGCCCGCTCCCCGCTGCATCTGTCCAGCAGGGAGATCTCTCCTTGCCAGGCAGTTTAACACCTTAACTGCCACGATGAAGCACAATCATGGAAGGACATGGTTCCCTCTGTCACTCCCCTGGCCCCCCACAACGCAATTGCGGGGTGTCGGGGGGTTGTCATGGCAGCCGAACAGTAAAAAAAGTGAAATAAAAATTTTAACAGTACAAAAATCACCCATTTCACTATACAGAATTATATTAAGTTGAAAAAAATTAAAAAACTACCCCCCCACACACACACATAAAATTGGTATAGTTGCGTCTGTAGCGACCTTGGACAAACAGATATATTAATATATATTAAGAAGGGTATAAAAAATAAGAATAAAATACCAAGTTAAAAATAGCTCCTACCTCCTAAAAATATATAATAGAAGCTATCAAAAAGTTAGATGTACCCTATAATAGTACCAATCTAACCATAACCTTTTGACAAAAGAGGATTATTAGGGCTTGTTATTTGTGGGAAAAGTCACATAGTCAAACATGGTTTCCTTAGGCTGGCGCCACACGTAGCGCTTTGTCTGCACTTGCAAAGTCAGACAAAGTCGCGCCCACCGGGGGGGGGGGGGCCTCGGCCCGATCACATCGGCGTTTCTATGGAAACGCCTGCGATCGGGAAGGAGCCGGTGGTGTTTTGCGTTAAATTAACGCAAAACACCGGCGGCTCGTTCCCGATCCCAGGCGTTTCCATAGAAACGCCGATGCGATCGGGCTGAGGCTCGCCCCGGTGGGCGCAACTTTGTCTGCATTTGCGTTTGCAAGCGCAGACAAAGCGCTACGTGTGGCGCCAGCCTTAAAGTGTTTTATTTGCTAAAGAAGTAAAACATAAGAAAACCTGTAGGTGAACCTACAGAATAATTTTATCATGTTTATTATACTGTGCAGTGGACTGCATTTTTAATTAAAAGACAAGTGGCAAAACAGCAGTTTGATTTGGTTCCGCTGCAGGAAAGTGCTGTGTTCATTTTAGGCCGTGTCCTTAAGGTGTTAAAAACACTTAAAAGGTATGTTCCAATTTCAGCAAATATTATTGTTTGTATAATGAAAAGTTCTTCAAATATACACCAGACGGTTCTCGGCTTGCTGTCATTCTAGAAATGTGTCCATGGTCACACAGGTGCACAGCTCATTATATCACAGAGTAATCAGAGCTGTGTATTAAAACGAGCCATGCACCTGCATGCCATCACAAGACCAGGGACAGATTCACAACCACAGAAAGTAAAAAATGAGGCTTCTACCTATAAAGGTAGAACGGGTGGTAGGTGGCTCAATAGGACGCGAGGATAGCTCTTTTAAGGGCTTTACAGCATTTTTTATGCAAGTATAAACGTAGATTATCCATGCTTGTGGGTGTTTAAAGCTGCTGTTATCAGTAACAATACGGATATGGATCTTTAGCTACAAAATACCTTGTGTGGATGCCACCTTTTAATTTAGTGCACACTGTGTTCCACCACTAACCTAGAGCTGCCTTTTTATATTTAATGCATTGATATATTCTTAAAATGTAACCTCACATTTAAATAAGGGTTGCTTCATGCACATAAAACATTTATATTATTTTATATTTTCCAGAATAAACTTTAGAAGTTTAGAGCACTGAAATTCAGCAATTTTCCAAGCTCACTCTTATTTAATTCAAGAATCTTAAACTATCCCAATGTAAAACAAATGTAAAGCAACATAGCTGATTTTCATCTCTTTGGCATCCGATCTTAATAAACTATAGCATATAAGTTTACATGCTATAGTTTAGAAGACGTGCTCTACACCTTAGGCTACATTCAAATAAACGTATGCCCGTCGGGCCATAGCCAGGTGCCCATATGTCTGGCGCCACTGTGGGGAGTAGGGGTGACCCTCCCTTCTCCTTAGAAATGCATGATGTACGGGCCGTGCACATGGGGAAAGACATGTCCTATCTTTTCCCCATGTACGGAGTAGTACGTGCGGCAACGTATCGCTCTGTGCAGCCATTGCCGTCTATGGGGGGCGTGTTTGCGGCTGTACATACGTACCCCATATGCGCATGTGAATGTAGGGTGGCACAGTCCAATAAAATATCAACTGTGTGCATTGAACTTTGCGTAAGATGTATGTTTACAGTAAAAATACCCTGTCTCATGGCTACGTTATGCTCTTGGCTTTTAAAATTTGGCCACTCTGTGTACATTAGCTTTCTCGTTATCTTCATATTTGCATATTAGCCATTTGTCATAATTTGTTAATTTCATTTGAAACACTCAAAATTTCAATTGACATCAATACAAAGGAGTGCTTGGATTAGCAATAATACTGAGTAAAATTGTGAAGTAAAGGG
Organism: Engystomops pustulosus; assembly: GCF_040894005.1. NCBI lineage: Eukaryota > Metazoa > Chordata > Amphibia > Anura > Leptodactylidae > Engystomops > Engystomops pustulosus. Next base: position 133,694,027 of record NC_092412.1, read on the forward strand.
TGAAAAATGATCTTTATTGTGTTAACATCACTAGGGGATTAAAATATGAGAATTTCCTTTTCATGGGAAAACCCCTTTAATTCACTATATACCAATTGACCCGGAGAACTGCAGCATGGCTATTATTCACATAAATCGGAGTCATGGCCCAAATGTCATTTCTTGACATTTATAGCATATCATACAGAAAATAAGATGTGACCTTACCTGAAAATGCAGGATTATTGTCCATATCAATCCAAGGGTTAGTTTTGGGTTGCCATCAGTGATGTCATCATTCCGGATATTAACCAATTTCACCTAAACATAAATCCTAAATGTGAGTATTAGCTTTTTTTCATCCATCTAACATTTATTTGATAAAGCAAATAAAAGTTAGCATTTTATTCCGTCACATGCTTTACCTGACGTTGTTTGAGGAAGTCCAGCGCAATCTGCACGTTTTGCAGCCGATGAAAACGCATTCGCCCCTTTTCCCTTGGCTGTAAGGCAATGAGAAATTTGCTTTGAAAACTAAAGATTCCAACCAGGAAGTGAAAACCACTGCGCACTCATGAAAAGCGTGAAATATAGTCAAACGCTGTTAGAAGACAAGTTTGTAAGAGAACAGACAAGACATATTTAGAAATCAGGAGACGGAATTGAGTTGTGAAGAAAAAACTAGGAGATGCTGGAAGGATTTCTTTGATGGGTTAGATTTCAGAAAAGTTGGAATGCAGGTAGTGGTAGTAGTAGAGTGTGATTAAAGTGGAGAGTTATAGAAAACCACACATCTGTGGCCTCCTCCAGCACAAGGCCGGCAGCCATTGCATTTATCCCGGTGTAATGAGTTAATGAAGGAGGTATTGTGAAAAAACTATCCTATTCCCTTTTTTTAAAATTCCTCATGCCATCGCAAAACCAAACAGCACACATCCACCTCCCATCATCCAGTGTTGTGCTTGTGAGCAGATCACCCAGTGCTGGTTATCATCCTCAAACTGAGTTATCTGACACAGTGACTGCCCTAGTGACATACAGCATCATCAGGGTTGTCTTCAGACTCTTCCCTCATCAACAGTCGACGGGATGGCATACGTCGCAGGCCCCGAGGAGCCTCAGGATCCTTGTTCTGATGGACACGGCAATGAAATGGTGAGGAAAAGAAAGCATTTGATAGAGGAACAAAAAGAAGTAGGAAATAACTTATACTTACAAGTCTGACACCAGACAAGACTTCCAGAAGGGAGATAAGGTTGTGGCCATCCCGTAAGTCTTCATAAAGATCATTGATGTGCTTGCGAACCTATAGACACAATAATTGGCTGTTATCACTAAACCAACAGACAAAAAGAAAAAGTAGATCAAAAAGTAGATGCTACAAATAAGAAAAGGATAATTCTCATCAGAAATGTCTTTACAGTTTATAAACAGAGGATATATGACTGATATGCAAATAATGTGGCCTTTTTTCCATACATGCTTCAGCCTCTAAGTGAACAAGTTTGCATGATAACCATATGTGGAGTTTCCAAGGCACATTAAATAAAAAAATAAATAAAATAAAACTACATACATTCTGGCACCAGTACTAGAATTATGCCTTAAAGGGAGTTTAGCAGCTGTCTGAATGTGTGTGATTCCAACACTGACCTGTGCTTGCAGTCATACAAGCAACTTGTCTACCGTCTTCTGCACTTTCTATAACATTTTTTATTACTTGATAGAGTATTGTCTTTGATGAAATATAAACTTATATTCTATAAGCTAATGAGCTAGAGGTGCTCATTGAAAAAATCCCAAATTAACTCAATAATTTGGATATGAGTTTTTAAAAATATAAAAAGGAAAAGCAAGGAAGACTGCAATGAAGAGAAAAGAACTACACTGTAGTTCTAATAATATGACATAATATCTATCCAATACACAATCTGATGAAGTGGGGATACCTTAATGAGATGTTTGTTGACCCATTTGGTAAATGTTTTCTTTTGTACTCGGTCTCGTTCATCTGCAAGAAATAAAAAATTGCTAAGTAGAAAGTTAACGTTACAAGGAAAAAACTAAAACAATGACAGGTGCGGTGACCTCTTACTCTGGACGGACACTTTCCCTCCCGCCACAGGCAAGAGATTATCCTAATCCAGCAAACCTCCTAGAGCAGCCCATTCTCTGCCAGGATTAACAGGCGGTCACAATAATCCAAAGACACAGTTTGGAGACAGGACACAGATGAGAGATTTTTATGGGTTGGGGGGTGTGGAGAAAGCATATGACAAGCGAGACACATTGAAAGCTAGCACAATATTTCACAAAGACAGGGTAGGTTTAACTTGTCAGCTCATTGCATATGACACATGCACACATTGCTTCATCCTGAGAACCCAGCAAACGGATTATTGCTAAATATACTGAGATGCAGGGGAAGTGAAACAGGCAGCACGCCGTGCACATTGAATACACCCACCCAATTCTGCAGAAGTTATACTAACCCATGCAGCACATCAGGCACACCAGCTGCGAACTGGACTGTGGTGGCCCCCAATCTGACCACATGATAGACGTTTCCTGCACCTTTCCTTCATTTAGGGGGGCAGTCACCAAAGGATCCGGCAGTGGCAACTCTTCTATGCACAGCTCCTCCCACATCCTGCCCGGAGCCCCCACGCGAGATCTGAAATTAGGGCGCAGAAGGGCCAATCCTAGCCAAGCAGGAGATAGGTGTTCTCCCTCTGTGAGGTGTATTTTCCAAGTCAGGAAGCTGTTCCAGCCTGCGGCCACCTGAACTCCACATCATCCTCAGGTATGCAACCGCCTCTTCCCCAGCTGGAACATACCATGAAAGCCCACCTTAGCCCTCCCTCTTCATCCATCCAAACTCAAACTGCCTCCAGTCATGTAAGGAGGCAAGAATGAACACTGACACTACTCCATAAAGAAGTGCGGGGGAGGGAGAGGAAAAGCTAGGTCATCATCCTCTGTCCAGCTTATCAAAAGCTGAAATTCCACACAAGGACACAGTGAGTGCCACATATACATCTGTCATCACACAGTACTGCAAAGCATATTAAAGCCTGAACACCTTCAGGAAGCAGAAACATACTATACATTAACCACCCTTCTGCCCTCTATTCACACAATGCACTCGCTTTTCTGATATGAACACTATAAAAACATTACATATAGCCAGGTATACTTTACTGCCCCAGTACACACAGGTATAAACTTTATAAGCCCCTCGTCACTTACGGATTGTATCTTCTAGATCAATAACATATACGTTTCCAATTGGTTGAAACATTTTGGATGGTAGTCTCTGTGATACCCCAGAGTTCAGAATATTCCTGCTACCAGCTGAATAACAGATAGTCAAACACGTGCTGGTATTAGTTTAATGTACTATATAGTGGGATGACTTGTACAAACATTTAGAACATCTGCACACTGACCTTCATGTTATCTATATACACTGACAGACAGGACAAGTGGATTACAGCACAATTGGGGGAAACCACAAAGATATTTTCCAAAAAATAAATATATATTTCTTGTCTAGAGACTCTAGACGGACATTGCTGTTACATACTCATGTACACTGGGGGCACAGTGTTTCCTGCTACTGTGCAGACAAAAATATGAATCTACACATAAAACTAGACATTTTTTACAATACGTTTTACTTTATTGAAAACAAAAGGCCTAGTACACATCTGTGTTTGGACCTCCATTGTTATATGCCATCATTAATACAATAATAAACGGAAATCTAAGGGTGATGCCACACGTGGCGTTTTTGTTTCAGTTTTAAGCATGTGTAAAACGCTAAAGTTTGTAAAATTCAATGGTACAAAAGTAAGATATATTTCGTTTAGGGGGTTTATATGCCTGACGTCAACGTCTCCGGCATTTCCTATGTAGGCGCACAGCGCCGAAGCAGCTTCTGCTATAAACTTTAAAAAGTGTTAAAACCGCGATACAGCGGTTAATAACACTAACGAAAGTAAGCACCGGCACCAGCTCACCCTGAGCTGGTGCTCGGTACTTACAGCTTATACCTACCATTTGAAATGGTAGGTTTCCTTTAAGATACAATGAAGTTAATGGGAAACAGAAGGTGAATAGATAAGCTTCCGTTACACGAGTTTCCATAATAACCATAGAAGTAAATAAGGCAGCTATTACTAGAGAGAGCTTACTGCAAATACTGTATTTACATGGCTAGAACCTGTGACCATGAAAACACAGCACCTTCTAAGCGGAGAAGATTGATATATAGTTTTGTGGGAAATTAATCTGTGTCTTTGTATTTGATTTATTTATATATTGAAGTCCTGGAGTCAGTTCCATCATTGTATAACTATGTATATATACAGTAACCAATAATTAATAGGATCCTATGACCTCCCAGCTCAGAAAAGCAAAATGTCTCTTATGGTGCGAAAATAAACTTTAAAACAAAGTCTCAAAATCTGACAAAGTGGCAAAATGCAACCTAGCCTTTATCAATACCTTCCATTTGAATAACGTCACAGAACGATTTCTTCTGTTCATCCATGACACATACCCTCAGCGTGAATCCTACACTTCTAAATCTGCACACACTTACTTCAAAATTCCTGCTGGTCTGATTTCACAGATTAAGGCCATGATGATAGGACTCAGGCACACATCTGCCACACAAAACCCTAAAAAATTAAAATAATCTTCTCCCCTAAATCATCACAAGTATATGACTGTTGTGCTGTGTTATAATCTGTCATAGGAATAAGCGCCAGGGTCGGCACAGTAAGGACAGCAGCCTATGGCTTTGCTTTTGGTCGTCATTTTTATCTCTCTCCTTTAGTCACACAGCAAAAAGCAATAAACGCAAGAAATATCCAGACAGGAGAGCCAGTAGGGAGAATTATGGCTGCGCAACCTACAAACTGTTAGGTGAAGAACTCAAAAAAGTAAGTGATTTTTACTGTCTAGAAGAGTATCTGTAAACATTGTCTATAAAAACACTGCCTTAGGCTACATTCAAACAAACGTATGGCGGGCGCCTATATGGCGTATATACGTCCCCCATACACTTCTATGGGCTCACGGCCCTGTATGGGAGCGGTACGGTTCAGTACACATGCGGCACCATACAGCTCCAAAGCCCGTAGAAGGATAGGACATGTCCTATCCTTACCGGGAATATGGCGCCGTGCGCTGTATATTCCTATGGAGAGGGGCGCGGGTGAGCTGCGCTCATCCCCTGCTCCTCTCTGCAGCGCCAATGTATGCCTGCGTACTGCAGTACGGCGGGCATACATCGTGTGAATGTAGCCTTAAATGGGTTTTTCCAGGAAAGAAAGTCTGATACAAAAAACCATTATCTTATAAATAAATGAATACAACAAAACTCTATGTCAAAATATGAAGCTTAACCGGTTTTTCATTTCCATTTTTCACTCCCCACCTTCAAAAATCTATAACTTTTTTATTTTTACATGTAAAAAGCTATGTGACGGCTCGTTTTTTGCGTAACAAATTACACTTCAAAATGGTGGTATTTAATATTCCATGCCGTGTACTGGGAAGCAGGAAAAAAATTCCAAATGCAGTGAAAATGGAATGAAAATGAAAACGCCACAAATGACGCATCTAATTTATTCTTTGGGTCAGTACGATTACAGGGATACCAAATTTGTATAAGTTTTATAATGTTTTCATACATTTACAAAAATTAAAACCTCATGAACAAAATTTTTTTTTTTAATTTTGCCGTCTTCTTGTGCTTATAACTTTTTCATACTTTGGTGTATGGACTTGAGGGTGGTGTCATCTTTTGCGACTTTTGATGATGTTTTGATGATATTATTTTTAGGACTGTACGACCTTTTGATCACTTTTTATAGAATTTTGGCAAAAAAAGTGCCAGTATTGACTTTGGACGCGATTTTCCGTTACGGGGTTAAACGCAGTGAAAAACCGTTATTATATTTTGATAGATCGGGCATTTTCGGACGCGGCGATACCTAATGTGTTTATGATTTTTACTGTTTATTTATATCAGTTCTAGGGAAAGGGGGGTTTTTTGAATTTTTAGGTTTTTTTATTATAATTTTTTTTTTACTTTTTTTTAATTTTTATTTTTACTATTTTTCAGACTCCCTAGGGTACTTTAACCCTAGGTTGTCTGATCGATCCTACCATAAACTGCCATACTACAGTATGGCAGTATATGGGGATTTTACTCCTCATACATTACAATGTGCTGATAGCTGAATGGGTTAACCCGAAGTAGCTTCGGGTCTTCGTGAGACCCGAAGCTACCATGGCAACGGATCGCTGCTCCCCGATGACGTCACGGGAAGCGGCGATCCCCGGAAAGATGACGGCGCCCATGCGCCGCCATCTGTTTGAAGCCGCCGGCACCGATCGCGGGTGTTACCGGTAAGCCTTCGCTGCAATATGCAGCAGAGACTTACAGGCTATGGAGAGGGCTCGGCCCGCGAGCCCTCGCCATGCATCAGAACGCGACCGCCGCCGTGAATACAGGCGGGCGGTCGCGAACCGGTTAAATAGTTTGTTTTTATGATTTACAAAATAGTATGGAATTTCTAAAGTAGGAAGAGTTATATCCAAGATGACAGACACTTGATATTTACAGCTGCCATGATCCCTCATTTCCCAGTAACTCCTCCTGCCTCTTATGCTCTGCTCCCAGTGATGATGTAACAGACTGTCCTGCTTTGTTCCATAGTAATGATGTGTGTAAATGCAATCACTGCACATTACCCCAGTGAAGGGTCTCATCACAACACTGGTCATACTGGATGTGTTACTTACTTTACTGGTGTACCAGTGTGTGATACATCCCCCCTATATCAGTATAACCTGCCATGTCCCGATTGTCTCCATGTAAGTCATCATCCAGTCACCTCCATGTATAAAAAAAAAAAAAAAAAAAATCTCTCTCCTCCAACACACAGCCCCAAGTAATAAACACACTCTCCTCGCTTAAAAGGTTCCTTCTGGCATTTGGCATGGATGCTTTCTTCACAAGCAGCGGCACACCTGGCTACTGTTTGTTCTGTAGAAAATGTAATGTAACCGTGCTGCAATAGCATGTATTACCTGCTTAAAGAGAACCCGTCATGCAAAATAACCCCCCTAAACTAAATATATTTTCATAAACTGCCATTAGAGAGCATTGCCTCTATCCCTTCATTGTCCCTCTACATGCCTGTAAACCTAAGCAATGAGGTCCTAAAGCTGTATGCAAATGACCTGTGAAATGTCCAATGAATCATTAGCATATTCAAGCTGTCCACTCTATTCATGAGTGGGAGGTACAGCCACACCCCCAGTGCATGACTAACAGCCTGTGTAATGATGTGAGGCTGGTGCTTCCTGGTGCTGGTGTTTCCTGGTGCTGGTGGCCACGCTCCGCATGTGTGTGTGTTTAGGAGAGATACAGCAGCTCCAGGCAGCCATGTTACAGCAGAACATGTCAGATTCATGTGTAGCTCATGTCTGTGTCTCTCACCTGTGTATTAGGAGGATGCAGCATGTCAGCAGATGCAGCACACACACTAGCAATGCTTTACTATACATTATACACAGACATGAGCAGGGGGAGGAGAGGGGAGGGGTGACAGGGGTGACATCACTGCCTCTGACCATGTGACCAGCCTCATTTACATGATAAAAAATAGATGATTTTACAATGAATGATGTATGAAATAACTAGATAAAGGCTGGGATGGGATCCTTGTGAGCTGCTCTAACAGGTAGTAGTGACAGGACAATTGACACAGACCTGATGACAGGTGTCCTTTAAGGAAAGAAGCAGACAAGTTTTTCAAATGCAAGACAATCCATTTAAATGCACTAACAAGCAAAACAACCACCTGCCCAACATACAGTGCTAAATATAAGAGACTCTCTGAATCCTTCCAATATAGTCCCATGTATATGCATCCCTCCTGTCCCGTGGCATACCCCTTTAAGCTCTCCATTGACGGCTATGGGATCTATTACAGTAAATTGATTCACTTTCATGTATTTATAAATAACTGACACTTTATTATAAAGCTGTCAAGTACAACAGTGCACTCTGCTGGGGAAAGCAAGAAATGCAAGTCCAGTACAGTCCTCAGCTCTTCCCAATCATCTATCACATGCACTTGTGAGCTATTGAGTTTCCAAGGATTTCTGTACAATGTACACTCCATCTCATGACACAGCTATCTGGTATGATGGCGTCATCACTGGCAAGTCTCAGCTTCAGGTTTTGGGTGTTGATTAGTCATAAGGCTATGGGGGAGGGATGGTCACAACAGACATATAAAAAGTTGTCTGAGAACAGCAAATAATGCTCTGCTTTTTATTATTATCCATGCACTGTGACTGGCACAACAATGTAATGAAAACTGAGACTTTTAGGCAGAGCCTGAAATATGGCATGTTTTTTTTCTCCACGTTCTAAAAAGGATCTGGAAGGAAACATGACATGAATATCTGCTTCCAATAAAAATCTCATTCACTAACAAAACGGGGATTACATAAACATGTTTATATGTGGCATAAAATAACCCAAGACCTGAAGCATTTCTTGGCTAAAATGTCCAGCCTTGTGTGACAAGTAATAAAAGGTATCTTAGCTGGGGGGGGGGCTCCCGAGTCTGATCTGGGGATGTTTGTATTGTTCTGTGGATATTTTTTGCAGCCATTTTCTTACTCTTGTACTTGTGTGTGCGCGAGAATAACCGTTATTGAGGCGAGACCTCAAACAATCTGATGTATATCTGCAGGATAAATGTTTTCCATGGGATAGTAACATATAACACAGTTGTTGGCAGAACCCCAAGCCCTCATAGCTCCCCTATAAACATATAATCCAACCATAATATGGATACTCTTTCTTCATATACAAGTATGTCATTAATATTAGTATTAAAATGATCAGATATACTAATAATAAGTATAAGCCAAGTTTTTCAGCACAAAACACTTGACTTATACTCGGCTATATACTGGGGGGCATGGGCTGGCTGGTTAGCTATATACTAAGGGGAATGGGCGGGCGGGCTGGCTGTCTATATACTATGGGTCAGTGGGCTGGTTAGCTATATACTAGGGGGTCAGGGGGCTGGCTATATACTAGGGCAGTGATGGCAAACCTTTTAGAGACCGAGTGCCCAAACTCCAAACCAAAGTCCATGTAATCATCGCAAAGTGCCAACACGTCTATTTAGCCTAACACCATACCACTCTATAAGGGACATATAATACTGCTACATGATGACAATTACCAGTACAACAAGATAAATACCACCATACTGATAATAAACAGACCACTAAAGAAAGTCCAACATCACCAATTATATCACAAACCAGGAGCAAATACAGCGGAGAATACTACCCCCCACCCAGTGAGGGACACTACCCCCCACCCAGTGAGGGACACTACCCCCCACCCAGTGAGGGACACTACGCCCCACCCAGTGAGGGACACTACGCCCCACCCAGTGAGGGACACTACGCCCCACCCAGTGAGGGACACTACGCCCCACCCAGTGAGGGACACTACGCCCCACCCAGTGAGGGACACTACGCCCCACCCAGTGAGGGACACTACGCCCCACCCAGTGAGGGACACTACGCCCCACCCAGTGAGGGACACTACCCCCCACCCAGTGAGGGACACTACCCCCCACCCAGTGAGGGACACTACCCCCATGGCGTGTGCCATAGGTTCGCCGCCATATACTCGGGGGTCAGGGGGCTGGCTGGCCATACACTAGGGGGTCAGGGGGCTGGCTGGCCATACACTAGGGGGTCAGGGGGCTGGCTGGCCATACACTAGAGGGTCAGGGGGCTGGCTGGCCATACACTAGGGGGTCAGGGGGCTGGCTATATACTAGGGCAGTGATGGCAAACCTTTTAGAGACCGAGTGCCCAAACTCCAAACCAAAGTCCATGTAATCATCGCAAAGTGCCAACACGTCTATTTAGCCTAACACCATACCACTCTATAAGGGACATATAATACTGCTACATGATGACAATTACCAGTACAACAAGATAAATACCACCATACTGATAATAAACAGACCACTAAAGAAAGTCCAACATCACCAATTATATCACAAACCAGGAGCAAATACAGCGGAGAATACTACCCCCCACCCAGTGAGGGACACTACCCCCCACCCAGTGAGGGACACTACCCCCCACCCAGTGAGGGACACTACCCCCCACCCAGTGAGGGACACTACCCCCCACCCAGTGAGGGACACTACCCCCCACCCAGTGAGGGACACTACCCCCCACCCAGTGAGGGACACTACCCCCCACCCAGTGAGGGACACTACCCCCCACCCAGTGAGGGACACTACCCCCATGGCGTGTGCCATAGGTTCGCCGCCATATACTCGGGGGTCAGGGGGCTGGCTGGCCATACACTCGGGGGTCAGGGGGCTGGCTGGCCATACACTAGGGGGTCAGGGGGCTGGCTGGCCATACACTAGGGGGTCAGGGGGCTGGCTGGCCATACACTAGGGGGTCAGGGGGCTGGCTGGCCATACACTAGGGGGTCAGGGGGCTAGCTGGCTATATACTACTAGAGGTCAGGGGGCTGGCTCGCTATATACTAGGGGTCAGAGGGCCGGCTCTCTATATACTAGGGGTTAGGGGGCTATATACTGGCTGGAGGCTGTGACCAATGCATTTCTCCCCTTAGGCTTATACTCGGGTCAATAGGTTTTCCCAGTTATTTGTGTTAAAATTAGGTACCTCAGCATATACTCTGGTTGGCTTATACTCGCAGTTATATATGGTATTATTACTGTTAAGCAGTAACAGTAATAACTGCAGTGAAATATAGAATAGTATTTATATAGTAATTGTTTTAGAAAATTCACAGAATTTGTTTGAACATTACTGAAGCAGATGATTCCCTGACACCCAAGTATCATCCTCCAAAACTGAGAAAATGTGGTATGACTGTATAATCTAAGCAAGAAAACATCATACTATGTGCAGCTGGTCGATCCAGACCAGCCAATAGAAGCAATATTTGTCACAATGAGCATCACAGGGGTTAATAGGAGCAACGAATGGCAATGCTAAAAATAATTGCAGGGTTAAAGGGTTAAATACTGGGTAATGTGGATAACTTTTATCCCTGCATTCCACTATTCCAATCACACCAGAGAGGTCTCCCTGGATCCCTTGCTAGGCAGCCACTTAGAAAGGGGGGACATCAATGCACCAGCAATCAGAACATGGTGTTGGTCAATTATAAGGACAAAAGGGAGGTTATGGTTCTGACCACAATCCATGGGGACTCCAGCACTATCACCCCTTGTACGAGGTACCACCAAGCCAGACAACATCCTGGCTTACTCTAAATACATGGGTGGAGTTTATCTGTCAGATCAGGTGCTGAAGTCGTACAGCACCCTATGGATAACATTGTACAGATGGCACTGTACAACTCTTACTGGCAGGTCCTGTCTTATCATTTCTCCATTTTCAAGCGGTGGTGATTAAGGCACTAATATTGGACAAGTAGGACAGGGCCCCAGTACCTCTGGTTTAGATGTCCCCCGTGTTTTGCCAGGACAACATTTTCTGGGTGAATTCCGCTGATTCTATAGGAAAGAGTCTGTACCAAAAGGGGGGGGCTAGAAAGCACATTATATACTACTAGGACACCTGCGAGAACTCCAGAGTGATAACATTTTAGTTGGTCCCCTGGTATATTCCATAACATTATACGCAACACATTCACAATTCACATCCAACCTTTTGTTGTGAATTCATTTTGGTAAAAGGAATTATTTTAACCCCTTCCCGCCGCGGCCCTTTTTCGATTTGGCGTTTTCATTTTTCACTCCATTTTTATTTTTCCATGTACAGAGCTGTGTGACGACTTATTTTCTGCGTAACAAATTACACTTCAAAATGGTGGTATTTAATATTCCATGCCGTGTACTGGGAGGCGGGGAAAAAAATTCCAAATGCAGTGAAATTGGTAAAAAAAAAAACATTTGTGCCATATTCTTGTCGGCTTGGATTTTACAGATTTCACTGTGCACCCCAAATGACGCGTCTACTTTATTCTTTGGGTTGGTGCGATTACGGGGATACCAAATTTGTATAGGTTTTATAATGTTTTCATACATTTAAAAAAATTAAAACCTCCTGTACAAAATTTTTTTGGGTGATTTTGCCATCTTCTGGTGTTAATAACTTTTTCATACTTTGGTGTACGGAGCTGAGGGTGGTGTAATTTTTTGCGGATTTTGATTACGTTTACAATGTTATCATTTTTAGGAATGTGCTGACAGCACATTGTAATGAATGGGTTAACCCGAAGTAGCTTCGGGTCTTCGTGAGACCAGAAATTGCCATGACGACGGATCGCCGCTCCCCGATGACGTCACGGGGAGCGGAGATCCACGCGATCAGCGGTAAATATGCAGCAAATACTTACCGGCTATGGAGAGGGCTCGGCCCACGAGCCCTCTCCATGTACCGGGACCCGACATGTGACGTACTATTACGTCACATGTCGGGAAGGGGTTAACAACTGTTAGGTCACATTGCTCCCTATACCCCTTGATTATTTCCTTGAGGAATGTAGTTTGCAAACTAGGCTCACATGTTGGTTTTAATTTTTATAGGTTTTGCCTTACAAAAATGAGGGGTAAAGTGACTTTTTCACCTTTTTCCTTTTTGGGGCCTAATTGAATTAACCACCATTACGGGGCAAATACACATATTACACCTTGCTAAACTCTCCAAGGGGTGTAATTTCCAAAATGGTGTCACTAGTTCCCCTCTGTTTTGGTACCACTAGGGCTCTCCAAATGCATCCTGACACATGAAACGTTTTTCAGCCTTATTTGTCCTCCAAAAACTGTGCCCATACAGCAGGGTACAGTGACAAAATGGGTACTGGCATACTCAGGAGGAATTACACTAAACATTGTAAAATGCATTTTCCTTTTTAACCCATTGGGGTTCATTTACTAAGGGCCCGATTCGCGTTTTCCCGACGTGTTACCCGAATATTTCCGATTTGCGCCGATTGTGCCTGAATTGCCCCGGGATTTTGTCGCACGCGATCGGATTGTGGCGCATCGGCGCTGGCATGCACGCGACGGAAATCGGGGGACGTGGCCGAACGAAAACCTGACATATTCGGAAAAACCGCTGCATTTAAAAACCGAAAATGTGTCACTTGGGAAGCGCTTACCTTCACCTGGTCCAGCTCGGTGTATTCCGGCGCGTTCAGATGATTTTCAGTGCAGCAGCGCCACCTGGTGGACGGCGGAGTTACTACCTTCATAAATCCCGTCCGGACCCGAATCCTGTTCAGAGAACGTGCCGCTGGATCGCGAATAGGCCGGGTAAGTAAATCTGCCCCATAGTGTAGGTGCAGAAGTAGAAAATTTTGAAAACATAATTCTTTTCAAATTTGTCAAATTTTATTTTTTTTTTCACATAAATAAATACTAAACATATTGTTTAACCCTTACAGGACTCATCCCTTTGTCGTTTTTTTGCGTTTCTGTTTTTCACTCCCCTCATTCCAAAAGCAATAACTTTTTTATTTTCACATTTACAGGGATCTGTGAGAGCTTGTTATTTTGCGGGACAAATTGTACTTTTTAGTACGTTTTCTTGTGGGCTCTGTTTTTACAAATTTAATTCTGTGCTGCAAATGACAGCGGTATCACAGGCATATTAAATTTATATAGTTTTTATTAGGTTTTAATAGATTTTAAACATTTAAATATTTTGTACATATAAAATATTTTCCATTTTGACAAATTTTGACATTTAAACGTTTAATTCTTTTACATTGGGTGATTTCAACTTTTACTTTAATATTTAAAAAAAATAATTTTTTAGTTTACCATTATTTCAGACCCTGCAGGGTCTTAATGCTCATACTGTATATTACAACACTAATGTATTGCAGTATACAGGCAGTCCCCGGGTTACGTACAAGATAGGGTCTGGAGGTTTGTTCATAAGTTGAATTTGTATGTAAGTCGAAACTGTATACTTTATAATTGTAGAGCCAGACAAAAAAAAAAAATGGCCCTAGTGAAAATTGGAGGTTAAACATTTTTTGCTGTAATGGAACAAGGATTATCAATAAATCTTCATTACAGAAACTCTACAGCTGATTATTGCAGTCTGGGACTATAGTAAAGCATTCAGAAAGCTTCACCAGAGGTCAGAGGGGTCTGTCTGTAACTATGGGTTGTCTGTAAGTCGGGTGTCCTTAAGTAGGGGACCGCCTGTATAACAATTTTACTGCTGATCTCTAATATCCTGCCATCTGTTGGCCATTAGAGATCATTACATATGGCAAGCCAACAAGTCTTAATGAGACTGTAGGCTGCCAAGGCAACCAATCGCTGGCCTCCGATGATGTCACATGGGGATGATGCCCATGAGATGGTAAGTTGGGTGCCGGGGTCGGATTCGACCGCGGCACTTAACAGGTTAACTGCCGCAATCGGTGCCAGCACCGACCGCAGCAGCAACAGGCGGATGTCAGCTGTATTATATAGCCAACACCCGATGTGTATGCAGAGCTCAGCCTGTGAGCTCTCTCCATACACCTCCTTAGCACCAGGATGTCCTGGTGCCCAAAGGGGTTAAATTTCTCAACCAACATGAAGTAAAATGTGTAACGAAAAAAACAATCTCAAAATCACCTGGAAATATGTTAAAGTTATGACCACTTATAGTGACATGTCAGATTTCCAAAAAACTGTTGTGTCAGGAAGGTTCAAAATGGTCGAGTTGTTAAGGGGTTAATGTCACATTGCTTTTCTAGAAAGCAACAGAAAGAAAAATCTACACATACAAAACACAATACATACATATTCATACATACACACAAGTATAAGCAGAGTTTTTAAGTAGAAAAAGCCTCCCAAGCTAGGTTGCACAATATTGGAAATTATTGTTAGTTCATGCAAGGGTACACTAATATGCGATTGGGCTGAGCCATGCCACCAGACATCTGCAGTGTATTTCTAAACGCAATGTAAACGCCATATGTGACTGCACCCTGAGGTTTCATTCCCACGTTGTGTTTTTGCATTGTAAAAGATGCTGCTATTTTTATACATTCTGTTTAATGGTAATAAACAAAAATGCATAAGAAAAAAACGCAACCAAAAACATTAAAAAAAAACACAATGCAGCTTAAACATTTTGAATTCTGCATTGAAACTTTGGATTAAAATAGACTTTACATTATTCTCAATTTTGGAGTGCAGCCAATATTTATTATTTGTATATTGATGGGCTAAGTCGAACCCAGGGGCATTGCACCCACTGTTATTATTCTCTGTGCTGCTTTCCTATTCTTTATTATATATTTATATAATTGTAGAAAAACAGCAGCGCTCCGAGATGTGATTAAACGCAGTGTTTATTCCATCTCTAGCAACGTTTCATCTGAAAAGCCTGGGTTCACAGCTGAAACATTTCTAGAGATGGAATAAACATTGCATTTTTTCACATTTCAGAGCGCTGCCGTTTTTCTGCATTTATTCACTATACTCTGTTGGTGAGAGTTTCCAGATAGCACCCACTTCCTTTTTGGATGGACTGTGCTGCTGTTTTTCAAATATATGCATACACACATATATAGGCAAGAAAATTCTAGTACCAAGTGTATACGTTCCTCAGGGAAGCATGCTACTGCTTAGAAGCGGCTCCATCCTTATCACACAGGGACACCTTGTGTTGCTGTGTATGTCACAGCACGTGACAGAACGCACCACAGAGGCCATAGCAGAAAGAAGGAAAATAAGACAGGGAAATAAGAACAGTCACATATACAGAAGAAGAAAGCTGTGAATGTGCAAAGAGTTACACAAATAACAATCATATGCCCATATGCCCAGGGCACACAAAGAAGTGACAACATATGCAAACACAACAGAGATGTTAGGGCTTCATACAGAGAAGAGACCGTTCCAAGAAGCTCAGTAATAGAAGAACATTTCCAAGAAGGCAGATGAAAATGGCTGTGACATATACATTTACAACAGAAGTGTAGAAAGGCAAAGTGTACAAATACCCGAGAGAACTAGATCAGATTAAAGTCCACGACTGCATTGATAGAAAGAAATAAAATGCACAACAAATATAAGGAGCACACAGAAGCAGCAGAGGGGTCAGACAGCAGTAGCACACAGAGGCAGTAAAGGGGTCAGACAGCGGGAGCACACATAAGCAGCAAAAGGGTCAGACAGCAGGAGCACACAGAGGCAGCAGAGGGGTCAGACAGCAGTAGCATACAGAGGCAGCAGAGTGGTCAGACAGCAGTAGCACACAGAACCAGCAGAGGGGTCAAACAATGGGAGCACACAGAACCAGCAGAGGGGTCAAACAATGGGAGCACACAGAACCAGCAGAGGGGTCAAACAATGGGAGCACACGGAAGCAGCAGAGGGTTCAAACAATGGGAGCACACAGAAGCAGCAGAGGGGTCAGACAGCAGGAGCACACAGAAGCAGCAGAGGGGTCAGACAGCAGTAACACACAGAAGCAGTAAAGGGGTCAGACAGCAGTAACACACAGAAGCAGTAAAGGGGTCAGACAGCAGGAGCACACAGAAGCAGCAAAAGGGTCAGACAGCAGGAGCTCACAGAGGCAGCAGAGTGGTTAGACAGCAGTAGCACACAGAGGCAGCAGAGGGGTGAGACAGCAGTAGCACACAGAGGCAGCAGAGGGGTGAGACAGCGGGAGAACACAGAACCAGCAGAGGGGTCAAACAATGGGAGCACACAGAAGCAGCAGAGGGGTGAGACAGCAAGAGCACACATAAGCAGCAAAAGGGTGAGACAGCAGGAGCACACAGAGGCAGCAGAGGGGTGAGACTGCAGGAGCACACAGAGGCAGCAGAGGGGTGAGACTGCAGGAGCACACAGAGGCAGCAGAGGGGTGAGACTGCAGGAGCACACAGAGGCAGCAGAGGGGTGAGACTGCAGGAGCACACAGAGGCAGCAGAGGGGTCAGACAGCAGTAGCACACAGAAGCAGCAGAGGGGTCAGACAGCAGTAGCACACAGAAGCACTAAAGGGGTCAGACAGCAGGAGCACATAGAACCAGCAGAGGGGTCAAACAATGGGAGCACACGGAAGCAACAGAGGGGTCAGACAGCAGGAGCACACATAAGCAGCAAAAGGGTCAGACAGCAGGAGCACACAGAACCAGCAGAGGGGTCAAACAATGGGAGCACACAGAAGCAGCAGAGGGGTTAGACAGCAGGAGCACACATAAGCAGCAGAGGGGTCAGACAGCAGGAGCACAAAGAAGCAGTAAAGGGGTCAGACAGCAGGAGCACATAGAACCAGCAGAGGGGTCAAACAATGGGAGCACACGGAAGCAACAGAGGGGTCAGACAGCAGGAGCACACATAAGCAGCAAAAGGATCAGACAGCAGGAGCACACAGAACCAGCAGAGGGGTCAAACAATGGGAGCACACAGAAGCAGCAGAGGGGTTAGACAGCAGGAGCACACATAAGCAGCAGAGGGGTCAGACAGCAGGAGCACAAAGAAGCAGTAAAGGGGTCAGACAGCGGGAGCACACAGAAGCAGCAGAGGGGTCAGACAGCAGGAGCACACAGAACCAGCAGAGGGGTCAAACAATGGGAGCACACAGAAGCAGCAGAGGGGTCAGACAGCAGGAGCACACATAAGCAGCAGAGTAGTCAGACAGCAGGAGCACACATAAGCAGCAGAGTAGTCAGACAGCAGGAGCACACATAAGCAGCAGAGTAGTCAGACAGCAGGAGCACACAGAGGCAGCAGAGGGGTCAGACAGCAGGAGCACACAGAAGCAGCGGAGGGGTCAGACAGCAGGAGCACACAGAAGCAGCGGATGGGACAGAAAGTGGGAGCACACAGGAGCATCAGTGGCATTAGACAACTGGAGCACACAGATGCAGCAGAAGGATCAGACAGCCAGAGAACATGGAGCATCTACAGGGTCATCGAAAAAACAATGAGCATTTAGAAGGTCAAGTGGGAGAACACAGAACAACTAGAGGGTCAGACAGTGGGAGAACATGGAGCAACTTGAGGGTCAGACAGCGAGCGAACACAGAGCCACTAGAAGGTCAAGCAGTGGGAGAACACAAAGTAACCAGTAGCTCAAGCGTGGTACAACAAGATCTTCTGAACACAAAACAAGGGTTCGGACAAAAAATGTAAACAAAGAATAATATTTTTATAAAATTTGGTAAAAGAGCTCAAACAAAGAGAAATGAGAATATAGGTAGATAAAGCCAAGAGGTGCAACAGTTACAACAAGTAACACTTCTCTCATAAAGATTGAAATTTCTTGTAAAACCACACAAACAACAGAAAGCAGACCGGGAATAGTCACATGATATATCCCATGTAACACCAAGTATTAGTCTAGGACAGTGATGGCGAACCTTTTAGAGACCGAGTGCCCAAACTACAACCAAGACCCACTTACTTATCGCAAAGTGCCAACACAGAAATGTAATTAGTGATTTACATTCCCTGCTCTGTCACAGCTTTCATTGATACCAGCACCCTGAGGACACAAATAAAGCAGAAAATAGAAGAAATTTGGATGATCATTGTAGCTTTGCTCCAGGGTCCCATAAACAGGAAGAATTGTCAGGGCCAGAGCAGGAGCTACAATGATAATCCAGATCTGTCCACACCTTCCCATTCCTCCAGTAGTCACAGGTAGCACGGTCACTTTATAATAGCTCTGTGCACAGCAAGTCCTGGGCTGTCTGGATCTGCAGGAAGATACCTGGAGTCCTCTCTGGTGATGGCCTGAGTGCCCACAGAAAGGGCTCCGAGTGCCACCTCTGGCACCAGTGCCATAGGTTAGCCACCACTGCACTAGGAGTCCATGAATTTTCCATGTCTGTTCAGGTTGAAACTTTGTTTGCAGGCTCCCTTTAAAGGACAATAGGCTAGAGGCAGAAAACAGCTCAGGGAAGTTAGATGATACAGCCACAAATGACATATGAGAGCCAAGAACTGACAGACAACACAAAAGCCACAAGTATTGGAGATATAATGTGGTGTAGCTATGACCGTTACAATTAGACATTAAACTTTTGACTAAAGTATGACAAAATAATATTATAATATATTATCTATTGGCACACAACCATATTTCACAGTGATAGAGATGAATGCACACATGGTTTACGTACATAGGTCTTCTATATATGTACTGCTTTTTTATAGCTATAGTTAGCAAGCTAGTCTACATGACAATGGTTGGAGACCATGAGGCTTTTCCACACATTCATGGCATATAATTCTTGTAAATGAACTGTAACAAACAAAATTATTAGAAGAAATACAGAGCTGACACAATATGCATAGGTTTTGTGGAAATAATCAGCTGGCATGTAGAAAATGTACAGCCCTGCCTAGAGAATATTTAAAGGGGAATGGACTTACCTTTAAGGCTGTTTAGGTCGTGTAGAAATTTTCTGTAGTTAGTGATACTCATGGCCCCCTCCGGTAGAGCTACCTGCACCTCTATCACCCAGAGGTAAATGATCCCTGTACAGTCAGCTTCAAAGCACCAACCCCCACTCTATGCAAACACACGGTCACTGTGCATCAAGAGGTCATGCAAAGAATGAGGGGGCACAAAGGAGCTCCAGGTAAATTTACACAGCTCTAGGAAACCAGCAGATCATGAAGATCACAACATGGAAGTCCTTATTCTGCACTTTACACTGACAATGCCAACTATTCCAAAGATCCCCAGACAACTGCACTAAGAGCCGGTCCAGAGATATCCCCACCTCTGCATGATGCAGCGAGCATCCCAGCATTAAGAATGCAAGGACCAAATGAAACACTGGAGGAAACGGTCCACACATGTCATAGCTGAGCACAAGTGCGGCCGGGAGATTGGGTTTCCTCACCTGCTCCCAGACAGCTGGCAGATTCAGGAGAGAGATGTGAATACAGTGAATGCAAAGAATTATATTAAAGACTTGTGCAATATGTGATCCCCAAAGAGCAGATCTATCACATGCCACAAATATTTATTCTGCTGGAGCCCACAGAACTAAATCTTCTCAAGTCACCAAAAAAACATAAAAAATACAGGCAAATATGTGAAATATTACAATGGGCTTAAAAAAACCTTTTTTTCGAGAGAATGGCCTAGAAAACCAACATAAGTGATAGAATGTAAATTATTACTGACTTCCCTACTGCCAGAGATTTTCCAAATCCATGATAGCCACATAAACCCTGCATTTCAACTGTATAAAACATCATTACCGCTTACACTAGTGTTCACCTCCTCTACATTTCTCCATAGATCTCTGGTGGCTTCAGTCTCTTATGTCAAACTCTTTATTAGAATGCATTCACATTTAATGTACCGTATACGGCATATATCCCAGTGACAGAAAGCATGGCTCATAATTTATTAGTTTAAGCACAACTTCCCAAGTTGACCTATCATAAACAAATTTAATATAAAGAACATGTTAATATAAAACTTGGTTAAGAAATAGGTATAGTTCCTTTCCCGTTAGTATCATATACAGGTGCTTATTAATAAATTAGAATATCAGCAGATAGTTCTTTTTTACGGTAATTCAATTAAAAAAGTGAAACTCTTATATAGAGAGTCATTATAAACAGATGAACTTAAAACAGGTGTAGTGTTTAGTTACCGTATATACTCGAGTATACGCCGACCCGAGTATAAGCCGAGACCCCTAATTTTAACACAAAAAACTGGGAAAACCTATTGACTGGGGTATAAGACAAGGGTGGGAAAAGCATTGGTCACAGCCCCCTGTAGTGGATAGCCTGCCAGCCCCCTGTAGTATGTAGAAAATACCCCAAAAAAACAAAAAAGAGGGAATAAGAATCAAGCCTTCAACAAAATTACGAGAAACAGTAATCTTTATTACAAATGAGAACAATAAACTGATATAAAGACAGATATAATGAGGCTAAACACTAATGTAACAAAATAAGCCACTGACAGAAAGGCACAAAAGCGAAAACACGAGCAGTGATAAGGAAATAGATGCCAAAAACTGCAAAGTGGCGCCAATGTGACAGACAAGAGGACAAACTATTACCTGGCGTGCAACCCCGATGAGAATTTCAACCACAGCAGGTTGTTGTCCTATAATAAAGGAGTTTCAATTTTTGAATTGAATTACTGAAAAAAAAATTACTTTTTGCTGATATTCTAATTTATTGAGAAGCACTTGTATATGATATTACCAGGAAGGGAACTTTGCCTATTTTTTAACCAAGTTTTAATTTAACATTCTTTAGGGATTTTCAATGATCCTTAAAAAAATTTGTGTCAGCATCTATAGTGAAAAAAGTAAAATAAAACTTTACAATTCTAACTGTGGGCTATTAATGGACTTACACTTGCTAATTCTGTAGGGATTTTAAATACAGCAGTCACCTCATTCATGTCACAGATAGCATTACAGTAAATAACACCACTATAGAAAACATCAGCATTGGCTCCACTACTGTAAGTGATGATGTCACAGGTTATCTGCACTAGCTTGCCTAGAAAACTATAGGCCCAAATGTCAACCAGACCATTGCTACTGATGATCATGCGGCTGCTGAAAAGCATAATGCTCATACTAGAACACGGCAAAATAATAGCCCCAATTATCATGGCCAAAAAATAGAATAAAAAAAGAGCTATTACCTAATTACCTAATACAATTCTAATATAATTACTTCCTTCATTGATTGATATAGAGACTATAAAAAAGGAGAATTATTCTCACCGTTAATTCGGTTTCCATTAGTCCACCATGACGGCCCCAACTGGAGGATGACCCTTGACCTCTGTAGGGACAGGAAGCAGAGAGGTTAAATACCCCACCCCGGCATCCGTACACCAGTGGCTTCCAAATAACTACACCGGCCTTG
This sequence comes from Engystomops pustulosus, assembly GCF_040894005.1. NCBI lineage: Eukaryota > Metazoa > Chordata > Amphibia > Anura > Leptodactylidae > Engystomops > Engystomops pustulosus. Next base: position 133,715,970 of record NC_092412.1, read on the forward strand.
GATGCAACCCATTTATTGTATGTTATCAATGCACACAGAACAAATAGGCAATTTCAACTTTTTTCAAATTACAGGGTGGGAAATATATATGGGCCGTCATGGTGGACTAATGGAAACCGAATTAACGGTGAGAATAATTCTCCTTTTCCATAGCGTCCCCCATGACGGCCCCAACTGGAGATGTACCAGATAAATAATTAGGGTGGGACAACAGCTTGTAAGACCTTCCTTCCGAAGGACTGGTCTCTAGCACTTTGAACATCTAGCCTATAGTGTTTGGCAAAAGTTAGGTGAGTAGACCAGGTAGCTGCTCTACATATGTCCTCTAACGAGGCGCCCCGTTTTTCCGCCCAGGAGGCTGCCACTCCTCGGGTCGAGTGGGCCCTAATGGTCCCTGAAATGTCCAGGTTGTTGGCATCATAAGCTTCTTTGATGACTGTTCTTATCCACCTGGCGATGGATGCCTTTGAAGCCTTTCTGCCCTTGCACTTTCCTCTAAATTGTAGGAGAATGTTGTTGTCTTTTCTCCAGGATTTGGTAACTTCAAGATAATGTAGCAGGTATCTTCTGACATCTAGCGTATGCCACTCCTGTTCTTTGGGATGTTTTGGATTCTGACAGAAGGAAGGCAGAATAATCTCTTGGTTACGATGAAAAGATGAAGCTACTTTGGGAGTAAAGGCTTTATCTAACATTAGTACAATCTTATCTTCACATATTTTAAGATAAGGTTCTTTAATAGACAAACTCTGGATCTCACCCAAACGCCTAGCTGTTGTTATGGCTATGAGAAAGGTGAGTTTTAGCGTTAATTCTCTAAGCTTGACCGACTCCAGAGGTTCAAACGGTATTTTTGTGAGATAATCCAGTACTAATGAAAGATCCCAATTGGGGATATTCTGTTTTATTTGAGGTCTTAGTCTAGCCGTAGCTTTGACAAACCTTTGGATCCATCTATTTTCGGCTAATGGGGTGTCGAAAAAGGCACTGAGGGCTGAAATCTGGACTTTTAAGGAATTCGTCTTAAGGCCCTTGTCAAACCCTGCTTGCAGGAAGTCGAGCACCTGTGAGACATTAGGGGACATTTGGTTAGGAGGAGTCCTGCCACAAAAAGACACAAATCTTCCCCATATCCTGGCATAGATTTTGTGGGTAACTGGTTTGCGGCTCGCTTTGAGTGTGGAAATTACCTTGTTTGATAGTCCCCTGGATATCAGCAATCGCCTTTCAGGATCCAAGCCGAGAGCCGGAGAGCCTGTGGATCTGGATGGTAAACTGGACCCTGGAACAGAAGGTTGTTTAGAGGTTCCAGCATGACAGGTCCTTCCAATGCCATCTTTCCTAGCCATGGAAACCAGTTCCTCTTTGGCCACCAGGGAACAATGAGTATAACCTTTGCTTGGTCCTCTCTGATCTTCTGAATCACTCTCGCTATGAGAGGTATAGGAGGAAATGCGTACATTAGAGGTCCGCTCCAGGACTGGCTGAAGGCATCCCTTTGGCAAACCGGAGTATTTGGATCCAGAGAGAAGAAATGAGGAACTTTTGTATTTTTGCTGGTGGCAAAAAGATCTGTCACTGGTTGTCCCCATTTTTGTATGAGACTTGAAAAGATGTTCTCGTTTAGACACCACTCGTTGTGGTCTATCGTCTGACGACTGAGATAGTCCGCTACTTGATTCAATTCTCCTTTTAGATGGGTGGCTGAAAGAGAGCGGATGTTGGTTTCTGCCCAGATGAATATCTTGTCTGAAAGATTGAGGAGATCGGGGTTCCTGGTACCCCCCTGATGACGGAGATAAGCCACCGTAGTGGTGTTGTCTGAATAAATTTTTACATGTTTTCCCCTCAGGCTTTGAGCACTTGCTCTTAAAGTCTCTAGTACAGCTCTCAGTTCTCGGAAGTTCGAGGAACGGGATCTGGTCGAGGACGGCCAAAGACCTTGAACGGGAAGGCCTGCTATGTCCGCTCCCCATCCTGACTGACTTGCGTCCGTCCGGATATTTATCACTGGCCAGGGATGCCATGATATCCCTCTTCCCAGGTTGGAAGTATCTATCCACCACTCCAGGGATTGCTTGACAGCTTCCGGAATCTGGACCTTTTGATTTAGATGTTGGGGATCTTTGTCCCAGGAGGCCAATATCCAACTTTGAAGGACTCTGGTGTGACTCTGGCTCCACTGTACACTCTGTATGGAAGATGTCATAAGGCCCAGTATCCTCATGGCTTCCCTTATCGTGCAATGACTTCTTTTTTGAAACAATATGACATGTTGCATTAGTCTCGTTGCTTTCTCTGGCGGTAAGAAGGACATCTGCTGGATCGAATCTAATAACGTTCCTAGAAACACAACCTCTGTACTTGGGTTTAGTTTGGACTTTTCCAGGTTTATTATCCATCCTAACTGATGTAGGATCCTCATTGTAAAATCTCGGTGGTGTATAAGCTCTTGTTTCGAACTGGCCACCAGTAACAGATCGTCCAGGTAGGGGATGACTAGAATCCCTTTCCGCCTCAAGAAAGCTATCACCTCGATCATGATCTTTGTGAATGTCCTGGGGGCCGAAGAAATCCCAAAAGGCAGCGCCTTGTACTGATAGTGGACCTCTTCTCCCCAAGGTGATCGTACTGCGAATCTGAGGAATTTTTGAGATTTTTGATGTATTGGCACATGGTAATATGCGTCCTTCAGATCTATCGTACACATAGACGCTCCTGGTTGGATCAGAACTGCTGCCGAGCTCACTGTTTCCATCTTGAACTTTCGATATCGTATGTACCTGTTCAGATTCTTCAGGTTGCATATCATCCTGAAAGAGCCATTCGGTTTTTTTATCAAGAAGAGGGGAGAGTAGTGTCCTTCTTTTAACTGTGTCTGAGGTACCGGGATGATGACATCCAACTGAATGAGTTTTTGTATCTCTGACCACAGCGAGTTTGAGAGGTTTCCTGAGGGCTGCTCTGTCAAAACAAATTTTCTGGGGGGAAGAGAGGTTAGTTCTAGATGGTAACCTTCCCGAAGAATACTTAGTATCCAGGGATTTGATGTTATCTGAGTCCACTGGAAGTGGAACTTCAATAGTCTTCCCCCCACCCTGGCGTCATTGTTTTCTAAACGCTGGGGCCGAGTTGCTGGCACTGAGAAGGAAGCCCTTTCCTCTCCCTCCTTTAGGGTAGCTCCACCTGCCCTGTTTGCCTTTCCCTCTAAAGGGCTGTTTTCTGTCCTTAGAGTCTCGAAAGGGCTGCTTTCTTTGGTTACTTCTGGATTCCGGAAACCCTTTCTTTCTGTCTGCCGCTTTTTCCAACAGCGTGTCAAGTTCGGAACCGAATAGGTATTCCCCTTCAAATGGAATACCACATAATTTTGACTTCGATCTGAAATCGCCAGTCCACTGGCGAAGCCAAAGTGATCTTCTAACTGAATTTGATAGTGCCCCTTCCTTGGCACTTATTCTAACTCCTTCCGCTGAGGCATCTGCGATGAAGGCGGTGGCTGCTCTCAACGTTGAAAATGTACTCAATAGCATCTCCCTAGGAGTACCATCTCTAACATGACCCTCCAGTTCGGTAATCCAATGAAAGAGAGTCCGTGCCATGGATGTTGTGGCAATATTTGATTTTAGATTCAACATGGCACACTCCCATGTCTTCTTTAGAAGGCTGTCCGCCTTTCTATCCAGGGGATCTCTTAACTGGATTGCATCCTCAAACGGGAGGTCTGTCTTCTTGGTCATTTTTGTGACCTGGATGTCTACTTTAGGGGTAGCGTTCCAAATTTTGGCTTCTGTTTCATCAAAGGACAGACGACTTTTAAATTCTCTAGATATGGAGATCTTGTTCTCCGGTTCTCTCCATTCTTCTAGTATTAGTTCCTTAAGAGTGTCATTTATGGGAAACACTCGCCTCTTCTTAACTTTAAGAAGTCCGAATAATTCATCCTGAATAGATTTGGTCTCTTCTATTTCCTCAATTTTGAGGGTATCCCTCATAGCTTTTAGTAAGGGTTCCAGATCTTCGGATGCTAACAAATATCTCGACTCCATCTTACTGGCTGAATTTGAGGGACCTGGCTCCATATCCGTAGACTCCTTGGTCCCTTCTGAGTCTGATGTATAATCCGACATGGATTCTATAACTCTTTGTTTTTTATGTGGAGGCTCCTGAGGTATGAAAGCTGTTATGGATGATGCTATAGATGTTTTAACTTCTTCTCTGATAAAGCTACGCATTTCATCCACAAATGAGGTTCTCTCTTCTCTGAGTAGATTATCTACGCAGGTTTTACAGACCGGCTTTTTATAGTCCGTAGGGAGTTTCTCTAAGCACATATTACACTTTTTGGAAGTGGTTTTCTTTGTGCCGGACTGATCTTTAGCTCTCCCTTTATCCTTCTCCTTTTCCCTGGGCTCCTGCCAAGGAGAAGGAGAGGTAATTAGTCCGTAACCGACACCTCATGTGAAAATATAGGGACATGTGGGTGACCCACCACCCTATCCCCGGTTGACCCTACTTACAGGGTTCAAGGATATGAGGTCCAGACTTGAAGCCTCCATGCCATGTGTCTCCATATTCCCAATTGTGGGACCACTGATATCAGCAAGCCTAAACATTTATAGAAATGTGAGATAGACTGTGACATTTAATCAAGTGGAATATAACAAGGGAGTACCTGAGGTATCTTGAGGGTTACACAGCACAAGCCCCTAAGAAAGATATACACATGTCTATATAGACCTGAATTGTATATAACACATATGACACATATGAGGCAACCATACAGCATGTTAACCGACCTTGTTGGCTGGAAAATGCTCAGAATAGCGTCCGATTCTAGCGACTACTCTCGTCAGGACCAGAGTGCGACTATTAGACCTCAGATCAACGTGAATACCTGCTTTTTCAAGCTTACCGCTCCACGTTCCTGCTTCCGGGTCGCGCCATCGTGACGTCACATCCGGTCCCGTCATTTCCGGCGGAAGTCGTCACCAGAGTCGGACGGCGGCCGGCCCACGTGACCTCCGCGATGGACACGCTCCGGGTGTCCTTAGCTGCGCAGAGCCGCGGGCAGAGCCGGAGAAGAAGGCATCTCTGTCTTGTGGCAGAGGAAAGGACCGAAGTCCGATCGAGGCCGAGACTGCCTTAGGGTAAGGGACGATTCCCTGCGCCACACTGGTCCCCCCTCACCGTCCCAACTACTGGGGATGAGGAGAGACTTCTCTCTACTCCCTGCCCTGTGTAGGGACAGGAAGCCACTGGTGTACGGATGCCGGGGTGGGGTATTTAACCTCTCTGCTTCCTGTCCCTACAGAGGTCAAGGGTCATCCTCCAGTTGGGGCCGTCATGGGGGACGCTATGGAAAAGGAGGCATACATTCTATAAAGCAATACTTCTAGGCACTGCCTTGTTGAGAGTGTTAGAGGGTCCTTAAAACACACTTAGGTATGCAACCTGGAAATCTAGTAGAGATGTGATGGCTGGGACAGCAACCAGTCATATGTGCGGAGGTACTGTGCCCACTCACATCGCAGGGTCTCCCCATGCATTAGTAGAAGTCAAGACTGAAGGGCTGAATTAAAGCTGGGTCCAGTGCGGAGACATCTCCTAGACTGCCACAGAGTTAAATAACCTCAGTTCTTGGGATTTGTGTTTGGCTTGTCACACAACATAGTGTATTAATTCTAAGTGTTGGAATAAAAAAAAATTCCTAATACCTTATCCCTAATTCCTTGGCCCTTGTGCCCCTCTCAAAATCATAAAGAAAATATAAAAACTTAGTTACAGTAATAAAGCTATGTTTCCCATGGGGATATAATCTTATTATTCAAGATTAAAACCACAAGTGAAAATGTTTATAGCATATAAAATATATCCTGCAAAAGCTGCTGTTATATGACGTGATTCTCCACTATACTGGAAGTCTTGATGTTGTGTACTGTAGATGAAGCCAAGGGTTAGTATTATTGAAGTAAAACATCAACCATATCCAGCAGTCTGAGCTGACATGTCTAATGATAAACTAGTTACACCAATAGAACAATTTCCTGTAAATTCCCAGTTTTCCCACAACAGGAAGTCCCATTAGCTCAAGTACACAAAAGGGAGACATCAGAAAGAAAAGAGGAATCACTTTCCTCCTGCTGATATATTCACATAAAATATAGATCCATATTCTTTACATACCCTTAAAAAGTGCAGCATTGCACAAGACGCCCCTGAGCTTTTATGGCATGCAGTTGTTTCAAGAATTTAAAAAATACAAAGGGTTAAGACAAATTGAGCAGACACCAGAAATTCTAGTTGAGGGAGAGAGGAACAGCTGGGAATCCATAAACCAGTTGCTAGGTGTCACACAACCAGCTGCTAAGCCAGCCAAACCAGTCCCCCCAAAAACACCCACGCCAACACGACCAGTCCATGAAAGGAGCATCAAAGCTGCACCAACCTTTTGCCTTACAAATATGTTAAACAGGGCTCATTGCCGTCCTCTACCAACCATCCCACTACAAGGCAAACTTGTCTGGCTCCTGTGCTCACCTAATGGTTCTTTATTTTAATAAGAAAAAAATGTTAAAAGAAAAATTATAAAATTCCTAAAGAACCCCTACAAAAATGCAGATTCTAAGCCTCTGAGCCTAAAGAATCTCAGGATTATTACGTTTCTTGAAAATTCATGCTTTAAAAGTGTTGGAACCAGGGCTGTGGAGTCAAAGGCAAACCTCCTCAATTTCCAACTCTGAATAATAATGTGATAAAACATGATAAATGTACAGTAATAATAAGGCTCATCATCATTATGACCACGCTATTTAGGTAGATCATACAAAATATTTATGGGAATAGAACCTTGGGCTCCATTCCCATGATGTACGAACAGCAGTTATGTAGCACGGCAATGTACGGTGAATACATACGCCTGTCACCATACCTTGCTGCGCTGTACGTACCACCCAGCAGCACATCTCGCTATAGAGAGAGCTGAGAGGAGAGGTGGGGAGCGCACCTCCTTAAAAATGTATTCCAAAGCATTAGATAGTTAAACTACATTTCTGTTTTACAAAACCGCCTTGGATGGACACCTTTTTGTAAGCAGGAACAAGGTTCTCCAGTATGCTGATCAGGAGAGGTTCTACTAGATGGACCCACTTGTATTACATATACAGTATCACCTATCCAGTGGATGGCTAACCACGCAATTTTGAATCATACATTCACTTTGCCCAAGTGAATTGTGCCATCTGTTAACAACACATGGTTTGTTTATAAGGGAGGTCAAAAAGGATGTCCAACTAGAATTAAAAACTGCTTTAAAGGAAACCTACCACTTTAAAATTGTACTTATAAGCATCAAATACCGTGCACCAGCTCAGGGCGAGCTGGTGCCGAAGCATATCTTCATTATTTCCATAAAGCGCTGTAATGCAGCACTAGAACAGAGAGGTCAGGTATGTTTTTACATTTCATTTAACACAATGTGAAAGAGATTTTTATTTAGACAGACACCACATTATTTGATAAAAAAAATAATGACTTTTAAAAAAAAAAAAAAAAAAAAAAAAGACTCAAATGAGCTCCTTGCAAGCTAAACTTGCAGTAAAAGTTACAGTCTGATTCTATAGATAGAATTAGGGTTTACAATGTATCATATAAAACCCTTCTGTAACCGCATCACATGTCCACTTCCAGTACGTGTTAGGAGCCTGGAGCTCTTCTGGACTTTCATTCCTCCCCTAAGCAGAATACACTGAAACATACAATTTTCTTTTACTAGTTCACCTAATTTACTCAGCCATTTCCAAAAGAAGAAATGCCTTCTCCCGGCACCAATCCGTAGCATAGATCTCAAGTTTCTTTACTGTCCTCTGTCCCACCACAAGCAAGAGAGTGTCCCATATTCCCTGACTGAAAGAAGTGGTAGCAAATGGGGTTATAGTAGACCCATACAAAGTCCAATTAAAAGGGCTTCCCACAAAACAAATTAGGCCCTTTCCGTCAACTACATGGATGGGGCAGCACAGACCTGCACGGCCGGCTGCTCTGCTCATTTCGGGGAGCAACAAGGAGGTTCAATAGAGGGACATCAGACCCCCCTGTTCTGGTGATCTGTGGGGGTTCTCATCACCGAGATCCCCACTGATCAGCAAGTTAGGGTCTAACTTGTTTCATGTGAAACTAGTTTGCTAGTTTTAACTAATAAAAGCTAATGGGGGCTTAGAAGGTTTGATTCTCTACCAAATCTAATTGCAATCAGACTTGTAGTGTTATAGGCTGGAGTTGATGGATCAACATGTTTTTTCAACCTTATCTACTATTATACTATACTGTACATTACATAGGCTAAAAATGAATAAGAGCTAAACATAAACTGGAGATACAAATACACAATTTCCTAAATGTCAAGGTCATTGTGTAGTCCCCTGTGAATATATCCTAACATGAGTAACATAGCAGTATTAAATGTTATAGATTATAAAGAACAAATCAAAATTAGAGAAGACTTTCAGATACTGCAAGTTATAGGTGTAATCTGGCACCTGGTGCCAATTTCCCTAATTATCTGACAAGCCCTATTTGAATGGCAGCCACTCATTCAAGTTTCCCAAGTAGGCCCGTAGCCCTCAAAACACAAATGTAAAAGAGGACAGGATAATGCAGAGTTTCTTCATGGGTAATTGTGCAAACACTGAAGATGGAATTGCTCCCAAGTTCAACACTGAACAGGGTAAGGATCTGTCTTGTTATATGCAGTGACCAAACCTCTCGTTAGCAGAAAGAATCAAAAGGCTACAGTTCATATAGTGATGAAAGTAAGTTTAATTTATTTGGGTCTAATGGGAAACATTTGGGCTTATTTACTAAGGGCCCCCGTGGATCTCACTCTCGTCGGACATCCCGACGATTTCCGTTTTGCACCGCTGGGACAGGGATTTAAAAGGGGTTTTTGGCGCAATTTGGCTTTCTTGCAACACAAATTGGGGGCGGGCCGTCGGACGACGGATTCTGACAAACCGCGGGATTTAACTTAAAAATTGTGCCGCAAGCCATGCACTTACATACACCGGGAAGAAGAAGGTGAACTCCGGCGGACCTGATCGGGGAAGCGACACATGCAAGATATCGGGCACACGATCTTCATGAATCGCAGCAGAGTTCATACTCAACGGACTGTCCGGAACAGGGATGGCGCAGGAACCGGGTAAGTAAGTGTGCCCCATTACATTCATCTAAAAAATGGGGAAAGACTGATTCCAAAGTGGCAGAGTGAATGCAACAGTGTATCAGAACCTTCTTAAACAACACGTGTGTCCTGATCTAAACTCGATAAAAAAACCTCTGGAAAATCCTTGGTAACAAAGTTATGGCAAAGAATCCCACAACAGTCACATAATTGTGGAAGAGTAGACAAAAAACCCACCAGAGCAGTGTCAGAGATGAGTGATGTTCTGTTGTGACCACAGATGTGCTGAAGTCATTCACAGCAAAGGCCTGTACAGTTCCTACTGCTTGCTGAGTTTTATAACCTTCAGAAAATGTAGTTCTAATCTTTCTCTGTGCTACAGTCATTTCTGTTCTCAAATTATGGTCATCAAGTTTTTTTGAAAAATTAAGGTTTTTACGTTGATATACTTTGGTCATTGTTCTAGTGTTATGGTATACCCTTTACAAAAAAATCCATCAAACATTGATCAATGTAGATTACATTATTTCTGAAAAGAATTCAAATGATTTTACACTGATCTCTAATTTTGATCTCAAGTATACAATACACAAGCCATGTACTGTGACCCAACATGGACAGGAAAACGGCATACATGTGTATGCAGACTGTCTGGTCATTTGTAGGTAAATCTGATCTTTTTCATGTATAGCGGCTTCAGCCTAAACTTTATTGCTACCCTGACAATAAGTGAAGTCCTTATGATCCCAAACTTGAATAAAAGCAGCTTCCTTCCCTGTATACAATGGCTTCCTTACACAGGTTCTATTTTCTGATATACAGGAAATGACAAGTCCCTACAACATGCCTGAAAATATGTTTTGCCGCACACAAGTACTCTGCCAGTTGTCCATGTCACTAAAAACATGAAAATTCACCTCAAAATCATGCAAAAACATCCATATACATATACTGAGAAACAGTAAATGCTTTTGACTGAGTACACCGCTATTAAATGCTTGTACACACTGGAATATATCCGGTTAAACTGAGATATCTTTTTCTACGGGAACTGAAATATGGAAAATGCAAACAACACTTGAAATATTTGCCTCCAGGAAACATAATTGCCTTGCAGATCTCACTCACAGCAACTGCAGGTAGTGCTGACGAGATGATATTCAAGATAACAAACAAGATTGCTGGTTACAAGAGGAAAACTATCATATGTGACCCTACCAGCAAAAAAAGACTGGTGTTATTCAAGATCACATTAGGCTAATGTACACATTGTTGCCACACTAATGTTACAGGATCCTTGGAGCCAATGCAGCCAAAGAAATAAAAATGTTTGCGTATTGAATCAGAGCCATACAAAAGGTACAGTGTGGTCCCAGTACAGTACCTACAGCTATAAGCCCAACACATTCATCTATGAACATTGGAGTGCAAGACTTGTGATCCTACAATTACAATGGTACCTGGGACAAACTAGCTACTAAGAACATCATGATCAGGATGAGATCAGTAGAATGGAGGAGATGGTAGCCAGAATTTCCAAGATCTCTTCCTTTCATAAGCTGTAGGCGCTTCTATCTTGCTAGTCCGCTGGACCACAATCTTTCGTGTTTCCCATCCCCCCCTATGTGTCTTCTCCCCCCGTTCTTTTTATACCTTTACTGTTTCTGTTACATCACTGACATACTAGTGACAATCATTTTCTTTTCCATTGTCCCCCCACCCATTCCCCAATAAACATTGATTAAGATAAAATTACAAATGGAGGAGTGGGAGAAGCAAGTCTAATGAGAGACAAATGGATTTCCGCAGCCGTGGATTGGATTCCAGAGATATCCCTGTCAATCAGAAGCTGGAAAACAAGGACGGACAGACAGAGCCCAACTATCATTATACTTATCTCTGGTCGCACACTGCATAGCTTAACATTGCAGTTCTCTTACTGCAGTAAACAGGAAGGAGTTCCCTGGGAAGCAGGGACCTAACAGCTTTCATTAGTTTGTTTTTATTTTTAAGGACTTATATTTTCCCATTAAATTTAAATGTTGCTCTTAAATTATTTATTTTACTGAATAGTAATTTGTAACCAAGTTATCTGTAAAACAGTATCCAGACATTGATCTGGCCCGGTTTTCTTTAATTATCCAAACATAAACTTCTGTTGCCAATGTGTGTATGAAAGGGCCCTTATTGCAATAAAAATGAAATACCGACATAATATACAACCAGATGCGTCCAAGTTCACATGTGGCATCATTTTTGTGCTTTTTTTTTTTAAAGAAACTAGAAGGTTAAAATTACTACAGAACAGTCATAGGGCTCCAATTAAATGGTTGTCCCACAAATAATATGAGTGACCATTCACTTCTATGGGACTGTTGTATTGTAGATGGGAATAGATCAGAAGAAACGTATGCAGACAATTATAACACCATTCACATTGTCTATATGACACAGTTGTGCATATACAGCTTTATTTTAATGATCCATCCATCTTGTTATCGCTGGGTATCTCCCAGTTATAAGGCAGATACGTCTTATCCTGCGGACAAGGAATAAATGTCATTTGGCAGGAAACCTCTGGTATAGATGAAGTGTCTTATTAGCCTCGCAAACTGTATAGAAAAAGGGTCAACAAATCATTTTCTTTATGGGTGCATCCTGTGATACACATGTTTCTACATGGGAGTCTTTCACAAAGCAAGCCACTAAATGCCAACACACTGGCATACGTTGGCCAATATTTGCATCCACCAAAAAAGCGCACACACAATGTCAACAATGCCCAATACTTGTTTATTGTTTAAGGTGATCTCAGCTTTACATTTTACATATAGCAAAAAGCTGATATTTGTAATCAATGCCCCAAATAATGCATTTTACATACTTTTAATATGTGACAGCTGCATTGTATCTTTTATCCTTATAGGTCCAACAAATAAAAAGTACAGTTGCTTCCCTTAAAAGTATTGTATTTCTTATAGGGAACATTTGCATTACAATATAATTGTGTGTTTTAACCTACCTGGCTTTGACAGAATCATGTGGCAAGGAGTCCCTGGATTTCCTTTGGTTTGGATGAATTAAAAAAAAGTGACCTGTCTATGCTGCTCAATCACTCCTCAGCTTTCAGCCCCCACCTTTGTGCTCCTGTACAACTCCTCCCTTCTGCTCCTTCACTCACACAGGGACAGAGTTCACTGCCTGGTGAGCCTACATCAGTCCCCCAATGCATCCAAACCAAAGCAAATCATTGGACTTACCAGAGGATTCTGTCAGGAAGCCAGGCAAGTTAAAACGCACAATTATATTGTTATACAAATGCTTAGAGAAGCCAGAATGGCATCTTTGCACTGCAGGTGTAATGGAATTCTGCAATCTGTCTTTAGTGAAAATGAGGTCCCTGGTAACAGGTTCCCTTTAAGCAGTTTCTTTTTCCGCTGAAGGTGACCTCCATTGATGCTGTTTACCTTCTATTGTCCTTTGGCCATTCGTCCTATTACCATCACACCAGCTTCCTACATCCTAACCAATGGTGAGCATCAGTGAACAGGCTGTCATTTCTATGATCTAGTTCAGTGATGGCTAACCTATGGCACTGGTGGCCAGAGGTGGCACTCTGAGCTCTTTCTGTGGGCACTCAGGCCATCACCAGAGATGACTCCAGGTATCTTCCTGCAGTCCCAGACAGCCCAGGACTTGCTGTGCACAGAGCTATTTTGAAGTGACAGCTCTACCTGGGACTATTTTCTGCTTTATTGGTGTTCTCAGGGTTCTGGTATCAATGAAAACTGTGACAGAGAAGGTAGTATAAATCACAAATTAAATTTCTGTGTTGGCACTTTGCGATAAATAAGCAGGTCTTTGTTGAAGTTTGGGCACTCGATCTCTAAAAGGTTTGCCATCACTGATCTAGTTTGACCAGTCCCACTATTAGTATCTGAAGACCATTGTTACCCCTGCCCCTATTCCAGTGCTTTGACAGATTGCACAGATGCAGGAAGGAAGCAAGTGTCTGGGACACACCTGATTTACCCTCTCAGCGTCTATCCTGGAGGCAGACACACCTCTGCTAGTTTGCCGCACCTTCCATGTCAGACACCTCTAAGCTTTAAGAAGCACGTCTGTCAAATTCCTTTTGTATATCAGTATATCATTATGAACACCTGCAATGCATGCTGGGTCGCACTATGGCTCTATGACAAACTTTTACATACATAGGTGCTAAACTGTAAATATGTAATCTCGCCCTAGACTAACAGATCACATAGAAAAACATTATTCCTAATGTTCCACTACAATACCCAGCCCTACAACTTACACAGCACAGGAACAGTGCTGTCACATTCTTGTCAAACCTACAGCTGTTGTCACAACTGGAGATAACTTCATGTCCGCTCAGAGTAACACACCCTAAACGCTGTCATGTCCTTGCTGCACCTACAGCTGGGGCTATATGGTGTGAACATGCTTCAGAGATTTGTCAGGGAAACTACCCAGAAATGAAGGTTTCTCTGCATGTATAGGCTGCAGGTGACAGCACTGTACATTTCAATCCTTCTATGCGGATGAGATCTGCACATAGCGACAAGTTATTTGCTGGCAAGTTCATGGTAGGCAATCTACTGTAAAACTTTACTGTTAACAAATAGATAAAATACAGAACATTATTTGTTAAAAATGTACATTTTTATTGCCCCAAGGCAGCTACATGAACCATCAATCATTAAGAAACATTATTTTGCGTGTGTGTATTAGTAGTTAGCATTACAGCCTTGCAGTGCTGGGGACCTGGGTTCAAGTCCCAGGATAAACATCTGGAAAAAGTTTGTAAGTTCTCTCTGTGTTTGTGTGGGTTTACTCCGGGTCTTCCGGTTTCCTCCCACACTCCAAAACATACTAGTAAGTTGATTAGGGTTCATTCCCACGCGGTATGCTCCGCCTTGTGGGCATACACCCATGTGCTGGAGGTGACCCCTCCTCTCTCCATAGGAAACAACAGCGCACGGGCGCACAATCGCAGAAAGATTGAGCATGCTCTGCCTTTTTACGGTGTCTGTGCAAGGATCGGTCCCACACGTGTGGCACCGTACCACCGCCGGGCCGCCATTGCTGTCTATGAGTGTCTATGAGGACGTATATGCGGCCACATGTATGTCCCCATGAACGATCGTGTGAATGAGCCCTTACATTGGGAGCCCCATTGGAGACAGGGACCAATTTGGCAAGCTCTGTGTAGCGCTGCGTAATCTGTAGGTGCTATGTAAATAAATAAAGGAAATATTATTTATTATTATTAGGTGTGCTAGTCATTGTTTTAATAGATATTGCAGGTCTCCATGTATTTCTTGGGGCTCATACCCACAGCTGTGGCTTCCACGACCCCATTTATGAGCCAACTGAGCCCCAAATTTTGGAGCAGGTCCTATTTCTGCCCTTATCTGTGGCTTGAGCATTGTCGTTGGTGTGTGAGCGGACCTCACACACCAATGATACACAACTGCAGACAGCTGTTGTTTGCGAGCCGATATTGTGCACCTCAGTGTGCAGGTACCCTCAGGGTGTAGAAATTCCACTTTACAGAGAGCACCCCTAGAAAGTGACATCAAACGTAAAAGAAACATGCCACAGAGAAGATGCAGAACAGACCTATTTTAGTTACAGGGGGTAAGTGACCAATTACATTGCTACCTATCGCATCTACTTGATCAATATAACTATTTCTCTAGGAAATATTAAATTGACACCCCAAAAGAAAGATAATGAGTTAATGCATTTATCTCAAAAGAACTTTACACCCTGAGGGTCATCTATTCTTGTCACAGAGGGTGTCTTTCCACCGCAGAGGGTTCTTTATAAATGACTATAGCATTACCTGTGCTGTATGCTACCACACACTGACACCAGGGCTCCTCAGAGCTGCGCATATCTTACCGGTAGTATAAGAATTACGTCTGGTGACAGATGTTTCCTAAATTAACGCTCATCCAATATAATATTGACACTTTGGCTACAGGAGAGGAAAGGTATTTTAATATGTGGACAAAAGGGGAAGGAGGGAGTGCTTCACATTTCTGTACTGTGTATTCATGTCCATATAAATGGTTATACAAGAATAAACACCAGGGAGACATTGTGTAACCCTACAGAAGGTATCATATCTATAACGTTACACTACCTCACAGGAACAACACACCAGTCCCCCTGAGTGGGATCATACGCCATAACTGAACTCCCTAACCCACCTACTATGTTTCTAGTGAAAACGGCAGCCATTTGTTTTATATACGAGGTAATATTTAACCAGCTGTAAATGTTGGATATAGAAAAGAAGACAAAAACACAGTTGGTCAAAAGCTTTTATACAGGACAAGGAAATCCAAGGTGACAGGAGAAAACTGAGTGTTAACTGATGAAGTGCTGGTTACCTGTGCTAGAAGAATAGCACAATGCAGTTTCGTTATGTCTGTAGATAGGACACCTAATATACTAAACTCCTCTTCAACTTTCATTTGAGCCATATAGGAGGGATAGCTGCAATGTCAGTACCTAAAAATGGCTGCTAGCACATAGACAATGAAGTGTTTCTTCTGAGCTTATATACTCTCATATCACGTCACCCACCTTATGATTAAGACGCTACTGGCAATGAGCCACTCTATTGTTAGGAAACATCACAGAGGCCCTGTATCCTCACACTGAGAAACCACTAGAGCAAAACCAATGTCCTAGAAATGATGACCTTGTACCCCCTGGTATTAACCCTGTCCTGCCCGACAACCTGCATTACTGACACACCCCTTATTCTTTAGGTTGCTACACCCATGCTGTAACTTATGTCTTCTACCACAGCATTATCCTTTCCTATATCAATGTTACACCCATTGCTGAACACTTGGCTGTTACACCCAGACTCTTTCACATAGGGTCACACGTAAACATAAAGCCTCATAGCATGACATGAATAAAGTGGACATTCTTTATTCACCTGTTTCATGGCATTAACAAGATGCAGACATGTCCCAGCACTATACAACTCCCCATGTAGCAGAGGTGAATTTGTCACTTTATGCAGTGTTACATGTGGGTTTACACCGGATTGCTATGGAGATTCAAAGAGTTAAATGACACCTCAGCTCTGCTACATTTCTGGAGGCAGTGTCACGTTCCCAGGGCCTCCATTCCCGTGCTACTAGCAGCCTGCTCGGGGACTGTACGTGTGTCGTCCGTATTATGTCACATCCCCAGCCTTCGCAGAGCTGTCACTGCTGTGTCCGGCATCTGTGAGGCCAATGCCCAGTGCTGTGCCATATGTACCAGGCTGGCAGCAGCAGTGCACATAGCCCGACCCTCCCCTGATCATGTGCATGACAGCCCTCATCGCCGGTACCTTTATATCTCTCCAGCACTCCTTCATATGCCCGAACAAACTCGTTCTCCTGGTTACGATCCACCGGGAGTTGTCCCGGGATATACCCGGACATGGCGAACTTCTCTCCCCGCCGGTCTGTCCGGTGCCTGTGGATCCGACTTCCGGCTCCTGTCTCCGCCCAGGCAGCGTCGAGGAAAGGGACACCCAGGCGAGTGATAGGGTACTGCGCCTGGGAGTGTGGAGCCTGGGCGGACGCACAGCGGCCATTCAAGGGACTGCGGTGAGCCCGTGATAGAGGAGAGAGGGGACATCTAGCGGCGGCGCAGCGCTTCGCTCGCAGCACAATTTCAGCACTGGAGTTTTCAGAGAAATAGGAGACCTTCCCATGTTCCCATTATCATATATTCTGGATAAAAGAGTTTTATCCAGGGATACATTTCTGCTGCGGCTGGCATCACATGGCATCCAGTCAGAGTTGGACACAAGAAATGTAAATGTGGAGAGTCATTTATCTTCTGAAAGCCCACATCCATCTACAAGTGGTGTGCAAAATAATATCCAGAGGAGGGAGCCCGCTGTGTCCACCGGATTATCAGCACTCCAACTTCCACATGTGGACAGCTGTGACTCCCAAGGGTAGGCCTGTGCCTGCTGGTCCAATTTTCTTTTGGACTACTCTCCACCACTTACCAGAGACAAAAAATGAAAAAGACACATATATTAATAGTGTCTGTGTCACCGCACCACAAAAGCCAAGCCCCTTTTCAGAGCAGAGTTGGTGGAGGTGAATAAAATCACATTTATTCTGGCACTGATCACTAATAAATGGGTTGAAACTGAGAAAATTCGGTGGGAGAGCCACATAAAAGATGGAAATCCCATAGTAATTGTCCCCCTTTGTGCCTGTCAGCAAAACAGGACCAATAGTAAGACTAAAAGCAGAGGACCATGGTCAGTCCCCAATCCCCAATAAATCCCTTCTTCCCAAAACAGCGGCTCTGTATACCAATCATGATTACAGTATTGGCACTGCTGTTCCTCATGGTAGCAGAGACTCCTTGCTCATATATTCATGGATTCATGGACCAACCATGGTCACAAGCTTCTAGCCTAAGCATCAGTTCTAACTAATACAAAACTATTCGCCTAATCGCCCATCATCAAATTCACTATTAATAATGAAAGTATAACGGAAGGAAACCTTTTGTACACTGAAGTCTATGAAGAATGGGAGATGAACGGAAGGTTCACCTTCTGTTTTTAGTTTCCGTAATACTGTTCTTACACAGAGAGTGTAACATGCAAGCATGAACTGACCGTTAGCCTGGATTGTGTGACAGCGCCCTAGATTTAATAAAGCGGCTCATCATGGTTGAAATCTGGTGCACTTTTATCCACATTGCTTAATGGGGTTGTCCACCTTAGGCAAATAATTGATATTGCTTGTGTAATGAGAAGTTACACAATTTTCCAATATACTTTCTGTATCAATTCCGTGAGGAATTGATACCGAACGTATATTGGCAAATTGTAGATCTTTTTAATAAGTAACAATATCAATTATTTGCTGAAAATGGACAACCCCTTTAAATATTGTAATATTATAGCATGTACAACTATTGGTAAATTACAGACACTTGTCAACAAAAATCCAGTGTTTTTATTTCACAATTATATTTAAAAAAAAAAAACCCTAATCCAAATCTCATCAAAGCTACAGATCCACACAGTGGTGAACATTCATTCCTGGTGCCCTGACAAGACAAGCACCAGGATTATAGATGCAAAACCTACATACCTATTTCATTCAAATTTAGGAGTCATGCTAATCCGTAATCCCAGATTATGATCTGTACAGCAGAAGTGTGCAATTATTAGGGCCAGTTATGTTAGTCCCTCCAAAATATGGAAAATGTGTACGTGTATAGCAATAGTGAACTGTTTTGGATTGCAATAGTGAAATGTGTATTCGAATCAAATTATTTCTGTCACACTAGGTTAATATTCCGCAGTTCTGTACATAGACTGGATCCCGTCCCTCTTCCTATACACATGCCAGGGCCAGAATTACATCTAGCAGTTACAGTAGTTACTGCTCACCAGATCTCTTGTGATAGGATGTCTGTTACAAAATAAATATTGTTCCAAGATATGCTACTATGAATTAGGATTAAGCGTAAACAATGATTTAACCTCTCTTGGGATCAGTGATTAATCTTCAGTCGCATTATAGTCTTTGAGTGAGATTAATCTACGAAAGCTCATGCTGGGGGGTCAACTGCTACACAAGAGACAGAAGGAGATCATGCTACATCGCTTTAGTAAATCTCTTTTATTTGCACATTTAAGGTGGTGGTTTCTGTGTTAGTTTGCTATATTTTGCCACCTTATCTAGATGTACAATACTAAAAGGCTTACCCAAGTTGAAATTTTTGATATATTCTACCCTTCAACAGACTTGTCTAAAAAGATACATTCTAAAACTAATATTTAAATGTGAATAATGTATCAGTTCAACATCAAGGCTAAAGTTGTGTCTTTTGTGGGGTTGAGTCATGTATCACTTGTAGATCCCCTTTCATTGTATATGTAGTGTACTGTCCTTGCGGCAGATTTTGTGATCCAAATAATTAGGCAATTGTTCTAACCCCCTCATCTAGCACTGAATAAAGAAGTTTTGAACAGCTGGTAACTAGGAGAGCTTATGCCCCATAGCCGATTTCTGCATAGTCCCCCCCCCCCCCTCTTAAAAAAAATATATACATATTTGTACACACATATACACTGGTATATACACTAATACATACAGTATATACAAACTCAGACTATATATACACACATACAGTATTATACAGTATATGTATCCCAAGCATTATATACTATGCCATTGTCTGTGGAGGGTCAATTAAAAAGAAGGAATATAATAGTCTGGCCAAAATCACCAGAAGGCCACAAGGCATTGTAGACAATAGCCTGAGCCCAATCGACAGTATTTGGCAGGTTAGGAGTCGTAGCAAGCTTATCTCCATTGCAGAAAACACATTAAATCCATTGCACCAAGTACTTCTCCAACAACGGAGAACAAGAAGTGACCGGTACAGGCAGATCAGCTGCCGAACAACAGGGTTTCAAATCTCCTTTATACCAAGAGCCATCGATTTCTACAATAAATGGACTCAAGGAACAGCCAAACCAACTTAACGCCCACTTGCCCCTCCAAAGAAAGCACCCCTTCCCCCCAAGCCATATTGTACCACTATTTCATGTGTTATCATCTTTGTTTCTGTCTATGATTTTTCTTTTGTGTACTCTAAATGCTGGAGCCATGTACACCACAATTTCCTAAGGGATCAATAAAGCTTTATTGTATTGTATTGTACACATCAAATTTGCACATATACTGTATAGTACATACACATAGTATACATACATCATATACCAGTGATGGCAAACCTTTTAGAGACCGAGTGCCGAAACTTCAACCAAAAGCCACATATTTTTCACAAAGTGCCAAATGCCAATGTAAAGTAACTAAAGTAACTCACTGGTTTCAAACGAAAGAAGGAGAAATTTGGATTATTATTGTAGTTTCCCTCTAAGGTCCCCTTAACAGGGTGAATCATGGGTCCGAAGAAGGCTCTACAATCATAATCCAGCTCTGTCCACTCCGCCTTGCTTCTTGATTCCTGAATGGTGAACTTTGTGTGGGAAATGGCCTGGGTGCCCACAGAGAGGGCTCCTAGTGCCACCTCTGGCACCCGTGCCATAGGTTCGCCATCACTGTCATATACTAATACATACAGCATACTCTCACCATATATACACATACCATATACTCACATGCTGCATATACATACAACACATACACACATACACACCATAAACACTCATACAGCTTATACACACACATACAGCAGACACACCCATGCAGCATATGTATATATAATATATACGTATACCGTATTTGTATATAGTGTGATAAGGCACACGGTATCATGGTTGAAGGCAAATACGTGTCACCAAGGTGCCTGGCCTCAGTGAAGTAAGCTGCTAATCTTTATCAGGAACCTTAGGGCGCGTTCAAACGTTGCGTTTCCGTTGCGTTTAAAACGCATATACAACAGCTGATGAGAGGTAATTTGCCTACAGTAATTACATTACCATTTAGGTATGTTAACGCATGCGTTAACGCATTGTTAACGGAAATGTTAACAATGATGTAATTAGGCAAATCACCTCTCCTCAGCTGTTGTATATGCGTTTTAAACGCAGGTCAAAATGCGACGTGTGAACGCGCCCTCAGGTTTCTTACCCTTATTTAAAAGTAGCACAGCTGCTTGATGCAGCTGATCCGGGCCGGCTTTTATTGGAGTAGTCTGAGAGCTAGGTGGGATGACTACTCCCATGTATCCAGACCAGGTATAGCCTTGCATTTATTAGTCTGGAGGTTTAGCAGAGCTGGGAGTGTGTCGCTAAAAAACTTTTTTTTGTCTATATACACATATATATGCATGCATTTATGCTTTATTTATGTGCAAATATTTTTTTTTTTCTTTTTTCAGTGGCCTGGTGCAGGCAGGTGGCTATGTGCAAATATTTTTTTTTTGCTTTTTTCAGTGGCCTGGTGCAGGCAGGTGGCTGTGCCGTTCAGCTGGAATCCGGGAAGATGAGCCGAGGAGAGGGCAGAAGTTTGTCTAAGCGGCTACAACTACTACGGCGGTTGTTACACCTCTGTTCCAGCATATAGGGGGGTGTGGGGAATAAAAATAATAGACAGCTCATACTCACCTTCTCTGGTGGACCCATTCAGCCACGGCACGACCCCTGATCACCAGCCGCTGTCAGTGTAAACATGGTTTTAATTATTTTTTTTTTCACATGAGGCCGCGGTCATACGTACCGCTAGACGTCCGTTCATAACGTGCCGCTAGCGCACAGGGGGAGGTCCTCGGCCCTAACACACATACGTTTCCAGAGAAACTCATGCGTTCGGCTTAACAATCGCATGCGTTTCCCTGGAAACGCATGTGTGTTCGGGCCAAGGACCTCCCCCTGTGTGGTAGCGTCGCGTTATGACGGACGCTTAGTGGTACGTGTGACCGCGGCCTGAATATCAAGGTAACTAATTCCCCATTGTAGACCAGGGAGGTCACACCTCTTGGACCCAAAGCCACAGAAAAACAGAAGTTCCAGTCTAAATAGAGTGATGGTTCACTGCTGCTACATTCAACTCAATGGGTAATGCACAGTTATCTATAGCAGCTGCACAAGGATGTGGGGAGCAGGGAGTAAGTGACTCTTGTTTTTGCAACAATTCATTATGGGTGGAAGAGCACCAGTATATGGGCCCAAAAACGGCCCAAAAACGCCATGTGTGTCTTCACCCATAGGGAGGTGAATGTTAAGACACAGGTGCCATTGATATGCAAAGCGGTCTGTCGGCCCGCTCTGTACAGTGTGGAGGACCCAGTGTGATGACGTGTCTTTGTCGTGTCTTTGTCTCCCTGCAAACAAGAAGAGCCGGGAGAAGAGAGATTGCATCTGCATGGGAACAGGCACGTAAGTGGTAAGTATACTTTTTTTTTTTTTGATTGCAACATGCAGATTATGAATTATGTGGGGCTGCATAAAAATAGGCATGTGGAGGCCTGCATATGCGATCGGCCCGAGCCCCGCCCACTGTGCGCTAGCGTCGCGTTATGAACGCGACGATAGCGGAACGTGTGAACGCGCCCTCAGAGATACAGATTCCCTGTAAAAGGTAGATTAATTATAAAGAACTGGTGCATAAAGCTACACATCCATTGTAAAAAAAAAATTCTAAATTAAACACTTTTCTTCTTTATTCTAAAAATCCATATTCAAATAAAAGAGAAATATACATTGTGAGAGATTCATTATGGCCAGAAAACTGGCGGAGAAGGAGCATGAATCTCAGATTTTGTTCTTTTTTGATCTGCATGATGGGTCAAAGAGCAGGCAGAGATCGTAGAGGGGCGAAGGGAGCATGTGGTAGGAGGCAGGGGTGTGAACGCCCGGCCCACATTTACCACGCTCTACTGGAAAACTGTCAGAGACTATAAGAAAAAACTCAGCCAGTTCCAATCTGGTCTACAGATCAGAAATGAGTATGCACCCATATTCACTAAAAGACTGGAGCCTCTTAGTGAATTTGATCGCACGACCACCAGCAGGAGGAATTTGTAAATCAGCGGGGAATTGACTTGTAAATCATATAGGGGCACATGTACCTTTGTTTTGGCTTGGCTATGAAAATATAGTGAATGAAGCGACTGTCAAAATCATTGTTTATTATTTGTAATAAAATATAATTGTTTATTACTGGTTATCACGTTTATCATAAGTAATCTGAAGAACTAATAGAAATACTTCACATTTAATAAACACTGCCAGTAAAAGTGATCATATCAAATGATTTTTAAATATTATTTCTTTATCAATTGTGAAAGCAGAGATCTAGCGAAAGTATATTGGTTGTATAGCTTTCCTTACACAAACCATATCAATTATTTGCTGAAAGTAGACAAAACCTTTAAAACAAAGTATAGATTGAAGGAGTGATGGCCTCTTCTTCTTTTGCCATAATAAAACCCATCTTTCCATTCCCTTGTTTTTTTTAATCTCATTTATTTTTTACATAGACCCACTACATTTGTTGCAGGTAGAAAATAAAACTGATTTCTTTCAAAATCTGACTCATGTATAATGTTCACAGCTCATGTTCACCTAGAGAGATAATCAACAAGGAATGAGTCAATTTGTGATTCATCTCTGCTCCACTTCCTTACAGCTAGGTGCTACCATTCAGAACTAATACTATGCTGCTCATACATGCACATGAAATATGTCTTGGTCACAGGGGTGTACCAAGCCTGTCTGCTGCCTGAGGCGAGCCATAGAGAGACGCCCCCCCCCCCCTCCCATATATGTATTATATCAGGGAATGTCAGGACCAGATCCATCATATTGGTTTGGTGTAAAAATAAAGAAATGCAAAATGCATACAGCGTGCCACCATATAGTATAAGATAGATAAAGCATATCGTACCGCCATGCAGTATAAAATGCATACAGCGTACCACCATGTAGTATAAAATAGATACAGTGTACCACCATGTAGTATAAAATGCATACAGTGTACTGCCATGTAGTATAAAATGCATACAGCATATCGCCATGTAGTATAAAATGCATACAGTGTGCCGTCATGTAGTATAAAATGCATACAGTGTACCGCCATGTAGTATAAAATGCATACAGTGTACTGCCATGTAGTATAAAATGCATACAGTGTACTGCCATGTAGTATAAAATGCATACAGCATACCGCCATGTAGTATAAAATGCATACAGCATACTGCCATGTAGTATAAGATAGATACAGCGTACCGTCATGTAGTATAAAATGCATACAGCGTGACGCCATGTAGCATAAACTGCATACAGCGTACCACCATGTAGTATAAAATGCATACAGCGTACCGCCATGTAGTATAAAATGCATACAGAGTACCGCCATGTAGTATAAAATGCATACAGCATGCCGCCATGTAGAATAAAATGCATACAGTGTACCCCCATGTAGAATAAAATGCATACAGGGTAGCACCATGTAGAATAAAATGCATTAAGCCTGCCGCCATGTAGAATAAGATACAGCATACCGTTATGTAGTATAAAATGCATACGTGGCCCCCCCATCTAGTATAAAATGCATACAGCGTACCGCCATGTAGTACAAAATAGAAGTCCTGATAAATATTACAAATACAGCATATACATGCAGCATATATACACATATACAAACTGTAGATACAGCATATACACACACTGCACATACATATAGCAAATATACACACATAAACATATATACAGTATATATATATATATATATACACACACACACACACATTCATATATACACACACACACGCATATACATATATCCACACACACATATACACACACGCATATACATATATACACACACACGCATATACACACACAAGCATATACACATACAAATATATACACACACATATACATATATACACACATATATACACACACACACATACATATATACTCACACATACATATATACACACACACATACATATATACACACACATACATACATACATACATACATCTATATATGCAAAGATAAAATACCATTAACTTTCTTTTATGGTCCTGGGGTCTTGGTAAGTTTGCTGCCTTGTCCATCGGTGGAGGTTTCAAGCCGGGAGCGAGGGTTGGGGGGGGAGAGTCGGGAGCGGGGGAAGGCGAGGTCGGAGCCGGGAGCCAGCAGCCCAGCAGCGAGGAAGGGGGGGGGGTTTGAGAGCCGGGACCGCGGGAGGGGGTCGAAGCCGGGAGCTTAGTTTGGGGGGAATGGAGCCGGGACCGCGGGAGCAGGGTCAGAGCTGGGAGCTTGGGCTGGGGGAGTGCAGCCAGGACCGCGCGAGCGGGGTCAGACCGGGAGCTTTCATTGGGGGGAGTGCAGCCAGGACCGCGGGAGCGGAGTCGGAAGCTTAGGTTGGGTGGAGTGGAGCTACGAGAGCGAGAGCAGGTGGGGGGAGCGGCGGAGTGTGAGGGGCGGGAGCGGAGGTATGCACGGGTGGGAGTGTCGGCCAACGGCCGAAAGCGTGGAGATGGACTTAACACTGGAGTGCCGGAGGCAGCGGGGAGCATGGTCCTGGACGGAGGGCCTGCTGTCCTGACCAGCGGCAGCGGGGGTCAGGCACATGGTGCAGGCTGGCGGGGAGTGGGAGCACGGTGCCGCCCCCTCTTCGAGCAGGAAGCGCGCCGCCTGAGGCGAGATGCTTAACTCGCCTCATGGCAGGTGCGCCCCTGCTTGGTCATCATACGCCCATTTCAGTCTCAATGCATCAAATTATGGAAGTTAAAGGAAACCTGTCTCCAGTCTTCACCCCAATAAATTACCAGCATCCTCAGGTACTGTTTGAAATATCCTTTCTAGAACTGCCTCTTTTTTGTGAAATCTCAACATTCACCTATATAAAGTACTGTGATGAATAGGGGTTTAGGGAGGGAGGCCTTATACTACTCAAAATCCTCACTTCCCCTCAGTCTCAGGTAACACTAGCTAGCTCCATTAGGCTGATTAAACTAACATGGCAGGTGTCCGGCCTTCAAAAGATCTCTGTAGCTGCATCGTCTCTAGAGGCTTCAGCTGATTTTCCCTCCATTTTCAAACAGAAGACAAAGAGACATAAAACTCATAAGACCAATACGTTGATTAGTGGCCCAGTGGCCCAATCCCCGAGGCTTTGCATCCTTAATTAAGAACATTAATCACCAATCCTTCCTCACTGGAAGCCCTACCACTAGGAAACATGTCTTGAGCCCCATGTTTCTCCCTCATGTAGGACCACTTTCAGGAGAGTGGTGGACTTGAATGGGCATTGCTGCCATATTAATGTTTTTGCAGTAAAGGATAACAGGTAAGGATTATTGGGGGTTATTTAGAATTGATTTTGCTTGGCATTTTTGGTGTAAGAAAGTTTCAAAAAAAGTTGCAATTATTTTTTTTGCCACTTTTCAATGCTATTTCCGCCAATTCAATATCCTGGCGTATACACCGTGCAATGCTGTGCAAAGCCAAATTCATGACTTGCGACTTGTAAAAAAAATTTTGCATAAAAAAGTTGCATAGTCACTCCATTCCCCTGCTGGCGTAATACTGCAGGCAGAATCAATCTTCTGACATGCTCTTTAATGATATGCATTCTCTAACAAAAATGTGCTAAGAATACTGTTTGATATATGTTACAGCAAATCAAACAGTTATAGAAGGTAAGAACTGTGTTTGTTTTAGTTTGGCCGATGTTATCAAGGTGTCCTCATTTATCTTTTGCACGTCACTTCTCATGGAATGTATCCCCTTATACCAGTCATTGGTACAGCTCTACTTATCGGTTACCCATCAGAAGCCCACACACACATTTGTGGAAGGAACAAGAGCAAAGGACCATATAAAAAGCCCAGGTACAATATACAATACTACTATTTCTCTATTCCTTGTTTGATCTTTATAGGTTTTGTACCGTATATACTCGACTGTAAGCTGAGTTTTTCAGAACAATTTTTTCGGCTTATACTCTGGTATATTAAAAAAAATAATAAATTCCGATGGCCCGGGCAACTCCTCTTCTATGTTCATGTGCACGGCAGGTCTGTGACAGCTCCGTGGGCAGCGCCTCTTCTTTTTCATGGCGGCTGCAGGTCCGAGACAACTCTGTGCGCACAGCCCAGCCAGCAGACTCTGTGATGTTTATCTTTACTTCTCAGTATATTTTACTTCTAAATAGGAACAGGAGTAAGTAGGCCAAGTGATAGTACTTCCATCTGATAATTAGATATCATTATCATTACAGGAAAAATGTAAATTATGTAAACATAGTATGTACCTAATATTTCTGTTTTGACCCTAGCATTACTGTGATAGCAGTAACAGATGATATTATCTGCAAATTATATTCAAAGCCATCCAATACAAGTTATAAGCCACAGGCACCTTTATATAATAAGGCCAAAAACTAGGAAAATGCAATGTAGTAAAGAAGCATATAGAGAGCCACACCTGTGTGTAAATCACTGTGTTCAGTCTATTATATAGGTGTATCCAGGATTTGTGTAATGACTTATAGAAGAAAACATATTAGTAAAGAGGGACTTAATAGTAAGTGCAAAGGATCAAAGAGATAAAAAGGTACTCCTATACCTATCCCCTAACAACTTTACAAAGAGATGGGAGACATAGAGACAGAAGTTAAGAAGTGGTAACATGTTGAATCTTGCTGTTTGTTCCCTAAGGCCTCTTGCACACTAGCGTTGCGTTTCACGTCAGGGTGCAATGCGTGAAAAACTGACGTTTTTGGCTGCGCTTTTGTTCCATTTTTCCTTGGAGTAATTAGCGTTTTTGCGTTTTTCACGCGCGTTTTGTTAGCGTTTTTTTTGCGTTTTCGGCGCATTTTTCACGCGCGAGTCAATGGGAGAATCGAGCATTTTTCAAAGGGACCATGGATTGGGATTAAAATGGGTTATTTAATTAAAAAATAATGTCTTCTGATAAGTTGCAAACATCTGCGATCTATTCTTCACTGTTCCGCGCGTATATTATCTCCCGACAAGTTAGCAGATGTGAAGAACAGTGAAGAATAGAATAAAACCAGTGAACACAGTGAAAACAGTGACCACAGGATCATTTAAGATAAAAACACAGTGCAGAACACAGTGCAGAATAGATTACAGATGTTCGGCACATCTGCTTACTTGTCGGGAGATACGCGCGGAACGGCGCGAACAAAATAGCATGTGAAGAACAATATATATGTGTGAAGAACACATTGCAGATGTATTTAAACATCTGCAATTTGTTCTTCACACACATATATATTGTTCTTCACATGATATTTTGTTCGCGCCGTTCCGCGCGTATCTCCCGACAAGTAAGCAGATGTGCCGAACATCTGTAATCTATTCTGCACTGTGTTCTGCACTGTGTTTTTATCTTAAATGATCCTGTGGTCACTGTTTTCACTGTGTTCACTGGTTTTATTCTATTCTTCACTGTTCTTCATTGTGTTTTTTTAATTAAATGATCGTTCGCGAGCAGGGGAAATAATGTTATTCTGGTCACCTAGCAACCCTTACGTACAAAACGCATTGCACTCGCATTGCACTTGCAATGATTGCGAGTGCAATGCGTTCTTGATGCATCTCCATAGACTTGAATGGGGCGTGAAAATTGCGCGTGACTCGCAAAAATAGAGCATGCTGCGATTTTGACTCGCGTGCAAACGAACGCAAGCACGCGCGTTGAAAACCACGCAAATGGAGAAAGACCCATTGAATACAATGGGACAGAGTGCAATGCGAGTTCTGAGCGTCAAATGCACGCGCAGAACTCGCGCGTGAAAAACGCCAGTGGAGAAGGGGCCTAAGTATAAAGGCAAATCTTTTGGAACAATCTGAGTTTTCTGGGTGTATATCTACTACATAATACATGCATCCCCCATGCTTAGACGCAATCCCTAACCTAATGATTCATCCTGTTCAGGGTTTTGCTAACACAACAGACTGAGTTATCAAGTCTGGTTAACAAGTTACGCAGTGCTACATCTGTAACTTTACAAAATATCATAGTACCTTAGCAGATACGGTTGGAAAAATATGCAAGACCATCAAGTCCAACCTATAAAATTAAACAAATGTGTTTTTTTCCATATCATGTGATATTTTTGTTTTCAAGCAAGGCATCCATGCCCCTCTTGAACAGGTACAATCCGCCTTAACAAGCTCTTGCAGCAGAGAGTTCCATAGTCACACTGCTCCTACAGTAAAGAATCCCTGTCTATGGCAGAACTGCCTCTTATCTTAGTGTAGAAGATGCCAATTGTCCTGGTCAGTAGTTATAAAAAGATCTTCTGGAAATTCAGGTATTTGTACATTACAATGATGTCTCCCCTGATAATGATTTGTATAAGGGCAAAAATAGGAAGCCTGCACATCGAATAAGACATATCTCATATAAAATATATCAAAATTTATTCAATATACAAACAATTCTTTAACAACATAAACATTTATGTATATCACAAAGAAACCCCTTGGTTTTTCCCTCTATATTGATAAACAAGGATAGAAAAACAATCTGGGATTGCACGGCTCGGACAGGTATTTAGCAGAGGATTGTGGTTCATGCGATCGAACTTTGGTGCAGCTGCGTCAGCTTTCATGTGACAGAAATCGGGGGGGGGGGCATGCTGTTGGATGATCCGACTGATTCGGACTGAGCGCGAGATTTAACTTTCAAATTGCGTCGTAATCCAATGAACTTACATACACCAGGAAGAAGAAGGGGAACTCCTGCAGGCCTGAGCTGGGAAGCAACATATACACGATATCAGGCGATCTTAGTGAAACGCGGCACACATGCATTATCGTCGGACAATGCACTTTCGGTGAACAACTCCGAACGGTTAAGTAAATGTGCCCCAATACATTTAATAACAGACAATTCATGAGAATAATACAACCATGATATCAAACCAAATCATATAGGTATATATTGGTCATATAAAGGTAATATGAACTCGTGTCACATAATGCCACAAGTCGATGATAAAAAAAAAAATATATATATATATTAGGAATTTTTTGTTTATTCAATAAAATGTTATATATCTTGCTCAATAGCACATCTTTTTTCATTTTTTTTACATTGCATAAGGGCAATACTATATCCTTAGCATGTGAAACCATGTCTCTCCCATAATTTTATTTTCCTTATCAGCAACTGGCTGCCTCTGGTCACTAAAGTTAAGTTTTTCATCCACCAACACAGTTGTCTTTTCTGCCACAGTTTCACCAAGTAATTGACTGTTTAGAACTTTGGAATAATTGCACTTTTTGTTTCATAAGTGCATTACATTTATCTATGTTAAACTTAACTGGCCATTCTTCTGCCTAATCCTCCAGCTTCCACAAATCCCTGATATTATACCATCTAATATTGTATCATCTACTTTACAGAGCTTAGTATCAAAGTAATATTGAAGATGCAAATATTGAAACTCTCTATGATATCATTAATAAAAAATATAAAAAAGAAAGGGGCCCAATACTGAGCCCTCTGGCACTCCAGTGGTAACTTCAACTGAGAATGTGCCATTAATGATGATCCTCTGTTTTCTCAGCCAATTTCTAGCCCAAATACATAGATTTTCCTCTAGTCCCAGCAGTCTCATTTATGTACCAACCTTTTATGTGGCACTCTATCAAATGCCTTGAAAAAGTCCAGATACACAACATCCACAGCC
Source organism: Engystomops pustulosus (assembly GCF_040894005.1). NCBI lineage: Eukaryota > Metazoa > Chordata > Amphibia > Anura > Leptodactylidae > Engystomops > Engystomops pustulosus. Next base: position 133,746,385 of record NC_092412.1, read on the forward strand.
TCCCTCAGGTCTAGTCTAGAACTTATCTCCTCACAAAAGCGAATCAGATTAGTCTGACAGGACCAATCCCCCATAAACCCATGCTGATGCTGTGTTATAAGGTTATGGAGATACTCCAGAATAGCATCTCTAACAAACACCTCAAATATTTACCAGAAAAACGAAATTAAACGCAGAGGTCTGTAGTTTCTGGGATCACTTTTTGTTCCCTTTTTGAATATTGGCACCACGTTTGCTATGCCCAAAGTCCTAAAGGTCAGAACCTGTCCTTAAAGGGGTATTCTCGTCTGGGCACTTACATTCAGTTTCACTAAACTTCCATATGTAAACATTTCTTTAATTGGATGTTATTAAAAAAAATGTTCCTGTGTGAAGATAATTTCTCATAAATGTAGTCAGGTTGTCCCTTAGAAACGAGATGGCTTCCCCGGATACGACCACGTCATACTCTGGCAGCGGTGGCCAGACTTGCGCTATAAAGTCCTGCCTGACCACCAGGATTCAGTGATCATTACCACAGGACGGCTGTGGGACCTGCAGTAACTCCTGGACAGTTCATATACAAAACCTTTTAGTTTATTTGCGCAATCTCTCAGGCAGAGGTGGCCGTATCCGAGGAAGCCATGTCGTTTCTAAGGGAAAAAATTACTACATTTATGAGAAATTATCTTCACACAGGAACATTTTTTTTTAATAACATCTAATTGAAGAAATGTTTATATATGGCATATTTATCAAACTGAATGTGAGTGCCCAGACGAGAATACCCCTTTAAGGAATCGTCCAATATTAAAAATATGGTCTGTCACAGCATATAATTCACGAAGTACTCAAGTAGGTTAAAAATTCCCACTCAACCCATAATCATATGCAGGCAGTCCCCAACTTACGGCGATCCAAGTTGAGGACAATTCGTAGATACGAACGGGGCCACGAATCCTGCCACCCACTGATCAGTGGTTTCGGGAGCCGGCGCCAGAAGCTTGATGTAATAGTACTACTGAAAATGTGGGAACACACCTCCCGCCATGCAGTACTATTACGTCAAATGTCGGGAAAGGGTTAAGCAGGAGGGTGCGGGTAACTAAGCGAACTCACCAGCTATTGCATCCTTAGCTACCAGCAACCCATGGTTTGTTTTACATCCAGCCATTATAGCATCAGGGCGGGGATAACAAAAAGACTCTCAATACCAGCAGCTATGTTACTTCATGCGGACAGAAGAAGTACAATCCGCTGGTATCGGAGGTGCGGGGATGGATGTTCACACAGTACACTAAGGCAGGTTACTAAGGACACATCTGCTAGTGAGTTCTTGTGAGATCTCAAAATCACATGTACATTGTATACAAAGTATATAAGTATATAAATGCATGTATATGTGTAAGAGAGTATAAATGTGTGAGTATACAAATATGTATATTTTCTGAGCGGGTAGGGGACCCCTTCATAAGTCTGCTATTGGGCCCTTCTTCTCCTAGTTATGTCCCAGGAGAGTGCATATACTTGTTAGTTCTGTCTCCCTGTGGCTCCTTCTCTCTCTACCTTTTCAGTAATAAGGTAGATACCCCTCTTTAAAATTACACCATGACTGTGTTTTTAGGTGCCACAGATCAATAGATATAACTGTCATAACATCTTTACACATGCCAAATCCACTCTGGTACATACAATAAGATTCAGAAAAGAGACATGAGACTACTATAAGACGAAATGCAAACGAGCTGACAATGGTCATGGCTATACCCTTGTGGAGGATATGATATATTATAAAGAATGATGACCTTTGTGAGCAGAGCAGCATTTAAACAAAGGTAATAGTGTGGCTGCAGAGAGCAAAGGATCTAGTACAAGTATGCAGCTTGGAGCCGTCTTGTGAATTTCCTCACTCCTCGTCTCCTTCCTCACTTCAATGTAAGGAGGACATTGACATGATGGTTTGCGCAGTGATCTGGGCATACTTGCTGAGAAGGGAATACTGAATTGGCCAACTAAGAACAAAGACCAAAAGAGGAGGCTGGGAATCTCCTCCCCCTCCTAAGGAATCGGAGAGGGGAGCTCAGTGACCATAGCAACTAGAAGAATGGCTGCTCAGGCTTTAGTGTTGCCATGGAAACAGATCATACTAAATGAGTCTCCCATCAGCATCTACTTACATATCCCACTGCTTTCCTTTTAATATCTATACAGCAGCTTCACGTATAGCACCAGCACTTCTTGCCACACAAGCTTTTACATTAACCTGCTCCCAGTTCAACTAAGTGTACCTTTCAAAGGAGGGTGGGGTGCCCAATTACACAAGGTTACAGGAATGTGAAGAACATATTTTATGTGAAAGTTGGTTTATTACAATAATATGACAGTGCCTCATGTTGGGTATTAAGTGAAATGTCTATGTTTATGCATTCATGCCCCCACAGGTAAGTCATGAATGGCGTAGCCATAAACAAGACATTCTGCATAACATCACCCGCCAATACTTTGTGTAATCCTTTTGTTTTTTATAGTCTGATGTGATGCTTTGGCAAGAAGACAAATAAAATTTCAATAACTTATTTCACTGCCAAGTTCGCTGACAATGACAATTGTACACACCCTTTCCATTAAGTGGGAGGATTTGTGCTTCACCCAAAGGAGTAATGTGTGTTATTCTATAGTGACTGTCCGATTGTTAACAACATATGAGACCCAAAGAACATATTATAGGGAACCTGTCGCACTGAACAGCTATCCTAATCTGCCAGCGTTATAATATAAAGCAGGTTTCAATATAACATGTATCCTAAGTCCAGAGTCTGGCAAGTAATCTGCACCATCTATCTTTGTATGCACACATTCAAGACGGGTCAGCCCAAAATTAACAGCAATGCAGACAAACATGGTTGTGAATCCTAGATCTTAGATTTATGGACCGACAATGCTGAGGATGGAACTCCGTGCACCATAGTGATATATGATGCAATGAGCCCCTGCTTCCCGATGGAGTAGCAGTGGTAAATTGTAATCATCATTACAGTTCGGCAACCCATCCATGGATATGATTGAGCCCTTACAAATATCATGAATCTTTTTACACAATATTGATTTTCTGTAAATTACAATTGAACTTAAATCCACAAGGGGATGTTTAATTGTTTAAATTAATGTCTCCGTGGAAATAGTGTTAGGGCACATTTACTAAGAACAGTGCAAACCCTATATTTAAAGTGACATCTGTGAGGATTCAGGTCAAAATATATGTCATGTTGCTCTTTCTTTCCACAAGCTGATAAATGTGTTCAGTGACCTTAGTCATGGTGTTGTTTAGTCCTTAAGAGATGGATATTTGGGTTAGAGGCATTATCGATATTGATCACCAATCTAGTCTGACACCCCCATTAATAAGCTGCCTGTAGGTCCCCGAATAAATAGACGCTAGTGGGCCACTAGGATATGTCCTCAGTATCAATAATCTTGAAAAACCCCTTTAAGCATTAATAATCCAACAGTATGGAAGACCAGCATACCTTTCATACACTCTGTAATCATTTCCTTACCTGCCACTCTGACTACAGCTCTCTCTGCAGGATCTAAAACTGAGTCCTTGCTTTGCCTTTTCTTCTGTTCATGACGTGGCAAATTCCATGGAAGAGTGTCACCTGGAGGACAAGGGGACAAACTTCCAGATCTCTCGCTCCGACATGACCTCTCACTTCTATATGACCTCTCACTGAGGGTTTCTTCATCTGAAGATGACATGGCTACTGGGACAAATGGATATTACTCTGTAAAATAAATAAAACTTTATATAAAACTTCATTCCTTAAACATTAGAGAAAAACAATGCATTAGAAAGAACAATGTTCTTGTGTAGGAAATGTGGTAATTGAAAAGCGAGAATGATGAGTATAGATGGGTTAAATGAAAAGCTCTTGGAACCCAAAGCAAACATGGACTATTTATCTAGCATAGACCAGCTGTTATAGCAACAAATAGCTACTTCCGGTTGAAATGGTGACAGGAGGGTGAAATGGTGGCATTTAAATGGTTAACACCTGCGATTGGTGCCAGCACCAACCGCGGGTGTAACAGGTGGGTATTTGCTGCAGTAGGAAGCAAACACCCACTCTGTATGGTGAGGACTCTGCATATGAGCCCTCTCAATACCTGCTTCCAGACTCTGTGCAGTAATAGCATGTCACGTGTCAGGAAGGGTTTTAATTAAACATATTACAAACTTAACTATTATCAATTCAATATCCAACAATTAAATTAAAAAAAATTTCAAGATAAAATTACAGATTAAAGATCTTGTCAGCAGATTCATGATGCTAACAGCGGGCAGTATGAAATGTATGCTTCATTATAAGAATTAATCATGATGCAAAGAAAAAATATGTAAAAAATTCTGGGAATGGGGAGAAGCATCTGATGTACAAGTCCCCTATGGCAGTGATGGCGAACCTATGGCACGGGTGCCACAGGTGGCACTCAGAGCCCTCTCTGTGTGTACACAGGCCATCACCACAGGGGCCACGGAGGAAGCGCAAAGAGGCTGCATCATGAGCATAAGGTAACGAGTGGGGCATATGGGACATCACCAAAGAGGACAAAAGGTATCTTCATGGATTCCCAGAGAGCCAAGGACTTGCCACGCTCAGTGCTATCTTAAGGGGGTTGGCAAGAAGTTGTAAAACTTTGCTGCTTTCTTCCAAACACAGCTCCACACCTGACCATGGTTTGTGTAGGTATTGCAACTCTGCTGGATAGAGATGAATAGAGCGGAGTCCCAATAACGGTACAAACCATAGTCAGGTGTGGCACTGTTTTTGGAAGAAATCAGTCAAGTTATTCAACCTCTGGACAACCCCTTTAAAGCAAAAGCACTGTCTGAGACTACTGGAGGAATTGGAAGGGGTGGGCAGATCTGCATTATCATTGTCGCTTCAGCTCCAGAGATAACAATTCTTACTGTTCAGGGGAACCTGAATTTGTCCTCATTCTTTCTACTGTTTTGATGTGCTCAGGATACTGACATCAGACTTTCTCTGATAGAAAGCTATGACAGAGAAGGGAGCAATAATTTTACTGCTTTAATTGCCATGTTGGCACGATAAGTGGGTTTTGGATGTAGTTTGGGCACTCGGTCTATAAAAGGTTCGCCATCACTGCCCTATGGTTTCTCCCTGTTTATCTTGGCTTGTATGATAGGTCTTTCCCTATATACAAAGAAAAAGACTTGGGCAGGGCAGCCAGAGATCAATATACAAATAATGTCATGCAAGACGAGCAGAAGAAAACATAGCATTTTTAAACTTGTAAACTGGGAGATAATGGTCAACCTATGACCATAAAGTGCATCGTTTTTCATAACATTTTATGCTTCCGTGTTTTTTTAATTCTTATATTTGTATTTTGTGTCTTTGCCACCAATACAGACTGTATGTGTGGAGGTGTTATGAAAGATACACAATGTACATATATAATCATGTGGGAAGACTATCATGCATAAAGAAGCATTGTAGTAGTGTACCTGACTGTATACCATAATAGTGTGTGCTTATTAGCTGCCATACCATTATGAAACATTTACTTATGCTTATGCTAAGACTTGTGCCTACGCCTACATACAAAGCTTTGATAAATATGTCATCAAGCCTCTGAATGACATTATATGCAATATACGGACATGGTTTAAACTGCGGCCCATCAGAAGTAAACCACTACAATTCTGGTTACTGGCTAGTACTTTGATCAGATCTGGTAATGCAGATAATGGAGGAGATTCATTATGGCTTCACCAGTTTTCTGGTAGAGAAAAAAACTTGAATATCCCCGCCCCAGTGTTGGGGACGGAGAGAGGGCAGGGACTGGCCAAGGCATGAACACAAGGTTCTCCCACATTAACTGTAGTCTCTGCTGGAAAACCATCAGTAGCCTTTTAGTGAATATAGGCGCAGGGCCGCCGGGGAATTTTAATGAGTTCCACCTACTAACTATAGATCTCATTCATGTGGCCATACTTAAGTTGAATTAAAATGAACCTTTATTTAAATGCTGCTTCATGACAGAGGATGCTGTCTTCTGGTGACAATGTTATATATCTTGAGGAAATCCAACCATGCTCCTCACATAACGGCAGATTTACTAATAAAGTAACCTTTGAAATTACTTAGGGCACCAGGAATGCGCCTGGTTCGGGTAATCGGGGAGTAGCAGCATGCTTTGCTGGGTTTTGAGTTAAAAAAAACTTGCATCTAGTTCCAGAAACTACACACTGTGGGGGGGAGGGGGATTTATCAATGATTGATGTTACCCTAGCCTGTAGCTCGTGCCAGCCTCTAAGTATATCCAGCGAAGGAGAGGGCATCCGGATTCATTAACTGCATAAAGAATTGTGCTATTAGCTGTGTCAAAAACTGGCGCTAGCTATAGCTGATGCACCGATGTGGGGTTTCCCTGACCCATAACAGCCCACTATGCAGCCTGGCACTGCACTCATCTTGCCCCTCCCCACCTACTCAACATGCAGTTGCTGTAATTGGGTGAAAAGTTGCAATTCCCGACTTTGAGTCAGTACAAGACAGTACAAGTCTTGACAAATTTCTCTGTGTCTCTGAACACACCAACAGTATAAAAAAAAAAAAATGAAGTCATATATATAGATGCGGTAAACACATGTGGGGTGCAAATGACAGCAGATTACTTATTCTTTGGGGTCCTTCTTGTTTATTTATTTCATAGAAATGTATTTTACCATATTACAACAGATACATTTATTCTGACAATTAAAGGGCTTTTCCAGGAATATAATAGAAAAATCTCTAGGGACAAATATTACAGTGCACTTCACCTACTCCCGGTTCCAGTGTTGCAGCGGATGTCAGTTCTTGAGCAATCCCAGCTGGGCTGTGTCAAACCTGCTATGCCTCAGCAAACAATGCTGGAATGTGCATAAGAAACCCTGATGGTCCACACAAATCTGTCATCCAACAGGCCACAAACCTGAGAGCTACGGTATTTCTCCCTATATCTCCATACATATGCACGTTCTACTCACCTATGCGTGCATTTAGAAGCTTATGTCCCCAGGAAGGACAAGGATTGGAGGATAGTACATGTTGAAAACAAAAATGCCCAAACTTACTTTCTGCTTAAACATCTGCTGTTAGAAAGCAGTTGAGAATCTTCCATAGACATTAGATGGGGAGCAGGACCTACTAAAATATACTGTACATCTAATGTGTACTGTCATCTTAACGCATAAACGTCCCCATAAACGGCAATGGCGGCCCGGCGGTACGGTGGTACACATGTGTGGCACCAGTCTGCACTGCACACGGGGAAAAGATAGAGCATTGTTAAGGTAAACCTGCTGATAGATCAAATCCTGTCATTTCTACTTGTTCTATTTTCCTAAAATCATTGTAATAGAGACTTCATTATAAGATGGCGCCGGCATTGTGATCATAATGAAAACAATTAAGGCTAAAGAATGTCAACAAGACTTCAGTCCTGCCGTCAATAAGCAACAGTAGGGAAGTTCTCCAATCAAGAGACTACACGAGCTGGGAATTCTCCGCCCCTTCTGCTTCTTCCATAATTTCTATATAGTTTTGTGAAACCAAATAAAGTTCTAGCAGTGCAGATTTGCCATGGCCATGATCGCATGAGTGAGATTTAAATCAGCAAATGTGTCTGAATTAATTTCTTATGATGTGCACGCATGCTTATTGATTAGAAACACGCAGCCAACGCACACTAAAAGAGGATGTCTTGAATCCTACCCTAACATTGGAGGCACTGCTGAGATTTCGCGATCAGGATGACCAGGACGCCCCCTCTTTCCAGCACCGTTTGCAGCCTCGGGGTTACCACTTCCCGACTGGGTCTGATCAGCCCACGATCACGGTAAGTTTCAGATAACATATGTTAACCTGTGACTTGCCTGTGACTCGGGGAGTGGTGATACCTGTGGCTGTAGACAGCTGGGATTGGAGGGTAAATATGTATAGCCACCTGGTGTCCTGCATCGGGGTCTGAATTGTTATATAGCACTGTATGAGAAGTGCCTTGGCTGCTGAGTGTATGCGCTTTGCTGAGCCAGAACAGAAAGGGAGGGGGAGGACGTTCGAAGTTCATATAGAGAGGAGTATAGCGAAGCCGCAGTGAAGATCAGACATATGGGCCGTTAGAATTAGGAGAAAAAGGACGGATGTCTGCACACAGACATAGGCCGCCAGAATAAGGAGAAAAAGGACGGATGTTTGCCCGCCAAACATAGGCCGCCAGAATAGGAGAACGGGTAAAGAACGGGTGTCTAGGGATTTTGACAGGAATTAGGAGAAAAAGGGAGATCGTTAAGCGGGGACCTTCTGATAAACTTCTAACCGACACGCAGTGAGCTAAGTCTCTATAACTGGTGATCGGGGAGCTTGAAGGTCAGACCTTCTGATAAACCTCTGTAACTGACACGCAGTGAGCCAAGTCTCTATAACTGGTGATCGGGGAGCTTGAAGGTCAGCCCTTAAGCCGTGAGCAGCTGCACGGTAAGGGTCTCGGACAAATTATGCTGCGGTTTCGGAATAGAAAGGACGTCCTCCCAGAGGGAACCACTGGTGTGCTAGCGATAGTTCAGTGCAGGGAAGGGAAAGATGCACAGACAGAAGATTGGCTTGATGTAAGTAGAGAGAAGGTTGTTGAGTCAAGTAGGATGAATTAAGTAGGACTGTTGGAAAAGTGCAATTTGATTTAATGGAACAGGTTTGCGGTGAAATAAAAAGTAATAATGAAGGTTTGAGAGTTTTGGGATGTGTTAGAGGATCTGATGATTGTACAACTTGTAAACATGTAAACAGACTCTGAGAACCTCTAACTTTGACTGACGGACCATCACAGAGTGACAGGGATCCTTCAGAGTGCCGTTTAAGAAAGAGACAGGTGATATTTGAGAAAAAGAGATTCAATTATATTTTCCTTGGAGTGAAAAATGGCCCCTGTAATCCAGACTCCACCCCTGTATCTGGTGGTTAGAGAAGATGACACGCCCTACCATCCTTCAGTGGGGGCCATCTTAAGACAGTTTATTTTTCTGTGGCGGCCATTTTAAGTTATATTCCCTTCAAGTCCCTGAAAGTTGATTGCTGTTGGCAGCCATAAAAGCTGTTGTGGGGCTTTGTAGGATAACAGCTGACCATGCTTGGGGCGTCCTGCAAGACGTTTGAAAAAATGCCGGCTGGTGATTTTTGTTCACCTTTTCGGACGTCTGCTAGGGGTCTTGGAGTGAGGGATGTTGTTTGTTTGAGTATTATTAGAGAAAAATTGCTATAAAAAGTGTTAAAATGTCTCCGGTACCTGCTTTCTGGCATTTAAGGGGTTAACAAAAGGGTGGGGGCTGTTGGAGCTGCGTTTTGTTTTGTGAAGAACTGACATGTGCTGTGTCTGTCTTATCTACGAGAGAGACGATAGTGACCTTGATGTTCACGGAAAACTGAATTTCTCCATATTGAGTTGCTTGGAATCTGTGTTCTGTTATCTCGTGGTTTACAGGCTAGTGAGAACATTTACATTTGGGAGGGGTAGATCGCTGCGTTTAGACTTCTCCCTGACAATCTAAAAAAGACTTGAAGGAATTTATTTGATTGTGCAACAAGAATACAGTATGATGTGATGTCCTCCTGTGTACCCCATGAACAGACTAAGCAAGAACAAGCCCCCCAACTGTATTACAGAGCCTATGACTGACTTTTGTTCCTTTTTGATTAAAAACCATCTTAAGTGTACCTGGATTTTATTGAGACGTTGGAGTCTGGCCAGAACTTTATAGGTAGCACAGAACACTGGGCTGGAGATGTGGTGGAGGGACTCTGACACATTGACGTACAGAGGGAATAGAGGATGTTTCACAGACCACGCCGAAGTGAGATTGACAACATCTCTGGAAGTCTCAACCGACCGTTGCGGGGAGGCGACATTACGGGGAGGCGACATTACCGTAGTGAGTGGCGGAGACGGCCCCAACAGGGCAAGACAAGGGGGGGTGGTAATGGACAAGGATGTCAGCGAGAACGGCCCCCCAAACAGAGTTAGTGCCTTTCATTGTAGAACTGATGTGTGACTCTGCCCTGCTAGTCCGATGATGATTTTAGCCCATTTCCGGTCAAGAAAAGACTCAGAAAGAACAGCCGGATACATGTAGCATGGTCCATGACCTCCAAGCTGCCAATGAGTGTACTGAAGCCCAGTAGTCCCTAGCCCAAACTGGCAGCAGTCCCTGAGAGTGACATATTATTCACTGTTATTGATTTGGCAAATGTTTTCCTCTCTGTGCCCCTGCATGAGGATTGCCAGGACCTATTTGCCTTTACCAGTTCAGTATTCCAGTATACCTGATGTAGATTCCCACAAGGGGGGGTAAAACTCACCCACGGCCCTACAGGGAGTAGACTGGCAGACTAGCCCCTTACTGGATGTTCTCCTTTTCAGTATGCGGATGACCTACTGTTTTTGTTTGCCAGGATGCATTTATTGCCCTTATGTGTTTTCTGTTCCAGAAGGGTTGCAAAGCTTCCAGAGACGAGCTCCAGTACTGCCAGGAGAAGGTGGTCTTCCTAGGTCACTGCTTCTCAGCCACAGGCAGATATCTGACAGAGGAAAGAAAGCTGGCAGTCCAGAATGTGCCCCTGCCCTGAGACCCTAAGCCTCTTCACATGATTCTAGGACTGGCCAACTCCTGCAGCCTGGGATAAGGTCTGCTGCCTGCAGACCAATGCTGCCCCTTTCTGACTGCATTGCCTCTTCCCCATTTGCCCTTAGTCAGGAGGCAATTGATGCATTCCATAGCCTTAAGCTGGCAAATCCTGTCTACCCCGGCCTAGACACATCCTATTGAACCAGACCTTTTATTTTATTTTGCACAGAGTATCTAGGCCACAGGTGTCTTAGCCCAGGAACGTGGTGGCCTCCCAAGTGGCCCGTTATTAGGCCCGGTTAGACCCAGTTGTGAGGGGGGCCCCTCATGTGTCAGTAGCTGCAGCCAGCAATCTGCTCAGCAAGGCCAGTGAGCTGATCCTAGACCCTAGATCACTCAGTTACTGTGCAAACCCCACATACCTCGCACAGTGTCCTCACCCAAGTACAGCCCAAGCATCTGAGCAAAGGCCAGACAGCTCAGACTCCAGTGTGCACTCCTGATTCCCCAGGATACACTGATAAGGTGCACAGCTCTGAATCCTTCATTCTGTCACCAGTCTGCCAGGATTCAGAGGGGGGGAGAGAAGGGTGATTAACCCAGATGTTGAGTTTTTTTCTCATAGATGGCTCCAGGTCTGCAGAAGACAGACGGTTCTACACTGGATATACAGTGGTCAGTGACGCACATGAGGTAGTACAAGAACCACTCCCTCCACACAGGTCAGCGCAGGAGGTGAAGTGATGGCACTCAGGGAAGCACTACAGCTGGTGGAAGGTAGAAGGGCAAACATCTATACTCAAGGTATAGGTCTGGGGTCTTAACACGACTATGAACCCTTATGGAAGGCTAGAGATTTCCTCACCTCTGCAGGGACCCCCGTTAAGCATGGCACGCTGGTTAAAGAGCTCATGGATGCTCTCTTACTTCCACAAGAGGTGAGGATAATAAAAGTTAAACCACACACAATTTGGTAACTCCACAAGCCAAGGGCAAGTATGTGGCTGACGGGATGGCGAAGGCAGCTGCACAGATGGAGCCCAGAGACTGTCCTGAAGTCTCAGCAGTGAGTTCTGAGCTAAAAGTTTGATCCACGGGGGGGCGTGGCCTGACCAGCGATGGAGTAAGACGCACGGAGTTGAGCTCCTGCACATTATCCTGTTGTACCATCCTGCACATTGGTGACTAGCAGCCCACTTACCTGAGGAAAGAACGGGAGAACGCTCCGGTCAGCCCTATCCAGCCGGAGACCTTACCGGAGAATACAGCGCGCGGCGGAAAGCGGCTTATCCTGTGCAGAGCACAGTCGGGTGCTCCGGCCGCCATCTTGCTGCAGCGGAGACTGAGGGGTGTAGAGAGGCAGCGAGGAGAGAAGGCGCCGGAGGAAGAGAGAGGGACGGCTACACATACTGCCTGGTCCCGCGTTTTAGCGCTGCCCGAGTGCGAGCGCGGCCAGATTGTAGACGGAGGCGGCCATATTCTCCTGCCACGTGCTTCTGACAGGGAGACCTAGAGGCGCGCAGAGACAGTGCCAACCCGCGGAGGAGAGAGAGGGTGAGCAGTGAATACTGCCTGGGTCCCTGAAGCCCTCGGAGCACTGATGCGGGTCCTGAGTGGGACTTTGCAGAGAACAAGGAGTTGGACACAGTGACAGACGGCTCAGCACCATTCCTGGGGAAGAGCAGGCTGCATCGAGCATAAGGCCGTAACTCGCAGAGCTAAGTCTCCGTCATTACTGCCAGGTATCTGCTGTATATAATTCACATTACTTTTACTGCCTTGCCCAGACCCCTGGACTCTCAGTAAATAGGACAAGGAGTTCCCTACTAGTATTTCTTTGGCCTGTCCTTCCCTCACTCCATTGCGATAATCCTATTTCTGCCTGCCATGTCGCGTTCTGGCGCACGAAAAAAGGAGGGGAAGGATTGCGGCCCTAATACCCCAGCAAAACATCCTAAGGACACCTCAGCTGTGAGGTTTCAGGACGTAGCCGCACGTCTGGAGCGCTTTGCACGGGGGGACACAGGAAAATCTGCTCCAAAAGCTGCAAAAGCAACCCCGTCAGTGGAGTCTGAACCAGCACTTTCTGATGGAGACATGGAGGAGGAAGTGGAAACCCCGCTGCCTCAACGATCAAAAAGGGGTCCTAAGGGGCCACTGCAACCTGGTCCTGCGGCAGATCTAGAAGCCTCTCTGCAAGTCCCGGAGGAGCCTACTATTAAAGATGTATTTTTGGCAGTTGCACACTGTGGCTCAGCACTGTTGGCTATGAATAATCATATTGGAGGCCTGAAAGAGGATGTTAACTTAATCCGGCAAGATCTCCGGAGAGCAAATGAGAGAGTCCATGCGGTGGAGGACAGAGTCAGTGATATTGAAGACCAACTGCCCCCAGTTCACAAAGAATTAAAGCGCTTGGCACACAATGTGTCCCTGCTTATATCAAAATCGGACGATCTTGAAAATCGGTTACGCAGGAATAATCTGAGGATTGTCGGTATTCCTGAGAAAGCTGAAGGCAAAGATCCGGTGGCATTCATAGAATCGTGGTTGAACGAAAAAATGGGGAAGGAGGTCCTATCCCCGCTGTTTGCAATAGAAAGAGCCCATAGAGTTCCATCTCGACCCTTGCCGCCAGGAGCAGCACCAAGATCCTTCATTCTAAGGGTCCTGCATTATAAGGATCGTGATTCTATTTTGAGAGCAGCAAGGGACCATCCGGATTTAACCATCAATGGGCAGAAAATATCTATTTATCCGGACTTTTCTGCTGAAGTCCAAAAAAGAAGGGTGAAATTTGTGGAGGTAAAACGTCGGTTGAGAGCCCTACAGGTCCCATACTCCATGCTTTACCCAGCAAGATTGAGGGTGGTGGCATTTGATACGACCCATTTCTTCGATCTGGCAACAGAAGCTGTAAAGTGGCTGGACACTAACGAAGGAAGGCTTAGAAGCGCAGACCGGGAGGAGCCGTGAGCAGTATCTTCTGATTATATATTGTATCTTTCTCCTTCTTATAGGGGAAGGAGTCTTTTATTTCCGTTTTCTTTCTAAAAGGGTGTAAAGTTCATACTTTAATGTTCATATTGTTGCATAAATGCTTGCTAGTATGCTAATGTCAACATTTATTGTGGACAGGAGCTCAGTTTGGGTATTCTAGATCTGCATATTACGGTAAATGACTTATATGCATAAGTTACAATTGTTGGTTTGGTGCCTTCTAAAGGTACGGGAAAGTAAATGTATTGCCCCTATCTCCCATACTTGGGGGAATGTTGTTAATGTGAGTTTATGTGGGGGGATTTTTGGTTTGGGGGGAGGGAAGAGTCAGCTCCTGGGGGTACTTACGGTAGACGAATTTGAGATATATGATGAATCATGCACACATGGCTAAGAAGTATAATGTGATTTTGTGGAACACTAGAGGCTTAGGAGATGCTACTAAACGAATGGCAGTCTTCTCTACAATTCAGCAGCATAAGCCAGCTATAATATGTCTATGTGAAACGCATCTGACTAAAGACAACACGCATTACTTGCAAAAAAGATGGTTATCACATTCCTATCATTCTACATACTCGACACACTCTAGAGGGGTTAGTATTTTGGTGCCCCATTCAATTCCATTTGAATGCTTCTCCTCCTTGATAGACACGGATGGGAGATTTGTGTGCCTACATTGTTCTATTCACAAGATACCTCAAATACTGGTAGCATTATATATTCCTCCACCGTTTACATGTGAGGTCATTAAAAAGATACTTACATTTGTTAATGGCCTACCGCAGGTCCCGGTCCTGATGGTGGGGGACTATAACATGGTCCTATCAGCGGCTTGTGATACATTTGGGGGGGCCACGCGAGCAGGTCCTGAAAGCGCTACTGTGCTGGCTAGATTATTGGATGAGGTTGGTTGGTATGATTATTGGCGGGTCACACATCCTAATACCAGGCAATATTCATGCTATTCCAGTTCACATAATACTCTCTCTAGGATAGACTTGGCTATAATATCACCACCCATGCACAGATATATTAAGGGGGTGGAGTATCTGCCCCGAAGCGTATCAGACCACTCCCCAGTTCTGGTCACCTTAGTTATCCCCTCAGAAGTACCGCGTCAGGTAGGTAGTTGGCCAATAAATCCCTTTTGGATACAATTAGTGGATAAGGGAGACTTGTTTCGTAGGGAAATAGAGGCGTTTTTCCAGGACAATGAGGAGTCAAGCACGGATGGATTGGTGTGGGACGCTATGAAGATGTACATTAGGGGAATTTATAGACAACATATTAACAGACATAAGGCTAGATCGCGGGAACTGACGATACATTTACAGCAGAGGGTCCTTTCTACTGAACGGGAATATTTGCAGAACCCAGTGCCAGGGACAGAGACTAATTGGAAGGAGGCTCAGACTCTTTTGAAAGAACATACATTGAGAGTAGCGGAGGACAAAAAATTCTTTCTTAAACAAAAATATTTCGTTCAGGGAGAAGCGGTGGGTCACTTACTTGCAACTATAATTTCTGCTCAGAAGGGCACTACACAGGTAAGAGAGATACTGGCTCCGGATACCTCTATAGTGACTGGTGATAAAGAAATACTGGGGGTCTTTCATACATTATATGAAGACTTTTACAAAACCAGGTTAAGTCGTAGTGCACAGGATATAAAGGAATATTTGGAAGCTATAGACTTGCCGCGTCTATCACGAGAACAAGTTGAAAGTTTGGAAGCCCCCCTATCCCTAGAAGAGCTAGAAGAGGCGCTAGCGTCTCTTCCTAATGACAAGGCCCCAGGATTAGACGGGTTACCAGGGGAGTTCTTTAAAAAACATCAGGAGCTACTGTTGCCTAAGTTATTGCAAGTGTTTGGAGAATCAGCAGAGCAAGGTACCCTCCCACCATCAATGCGGGAGGCAATAGTGGTGTTGGTGCCAAAGCCAGGAAAGGACCCGAGGAACCCGGACTCATATCGTCCGATATCCTTGCTCCCTGTTGATATTAAATTATTAGCCAAAACCCTGGCCAATCGTCTTCATAATGTAATCACTTCCCTGGTGCACACGGACCAATCGGGATTTATGCCGGATAGGTCCACGGCGGTCAATATAAGAAGATTATATCTTAATATTCAGGCAGAGGGACATGGTAGGACTGGCAGGGCGGTTCTCTCACTCGACGCTGCCAAAGCCTTTGATAGCGTCGAGTGGGATTTTTTATGGGCCGTTCTTAGTAGAATGGGCTTCGGACCTAATTTTATTAGAAAGGTTCAGCTGCTATACAATGGTCCAAAAGCAAGAATTAAAGTTAACGGGCTGGTTTCTGATGCCTTTGAACTGGAGAGAGGGACGCGACAGGGCTGTCCGCTCTCTCCGTTTTTGTTTTCGCTCGCAATAGAACCTTTAGCGGCCATACTTAGAAGCACCACAGAAGTGCAGGGATTTGCAGGGGGAGACCGGGAGGAACGTGTTTCCCTTTATGCTGATGACATGCTGATATACCTCGGAGATACAGATAAGTCACTCACAGGAGCAATGGATATAATTAAGACTTTTGGGTCATACTCAGGGTTCAGTATTAACTGGAACAAATCAGTCCTACTCCCTCTTGATCCTATCCCTGGGGACCCCAGCACCGTGGGTTCTCTTCATGTGGAATCTAAGATTAAGTACTTAGGGGTGATGGTCACTAAACAACCAAAGGACTATATAAAGGACAACCTAGAACCGCTACTTTCTCGTATTATGAGTAAGATCCAGATGTGGTGTAAACTACCTCTCTCCCCGATAGGCAGAGGTAATTTAGTTAAAATGGTCCTGATGCCGCAGCTTTTGTATATCCTACACAACTCTCCGGTCTGGATAGCGCAGTCATATTTCCACAAAATTCAAGGGCTGTTTCGCAAACTGATCTGGAAGGGACAGCAGGCGAGGATCAGTTTAGATACGCTTCAGAGGAGTAAAACAGATGGTGGTCTGGCTATTCCTAGTCCATGGTTATACTTCTTGGCCTCGCAAATTCAGCATTTTGCGGGCTGGGGAAGGAAGGAGGGAGTTAACTCAGCTGGCAGATTGATTATGTCATGGACTGGGTTCCCCACTCCAGCACACGCTCTAGAAGCTAGTTTTGGGGGTGGTCAGTTAAGTAAGAAACCTACTTTGGTATTAATGGAAAAGATATGGACCAAGGTGAAAGCTATTTTGGGAGTCCCCAAATATACCCCCTTTAGTCCTATATGGAGAAACCCTGCTCTACCCGAAATTTTCCGCTTGGAAGGTTTTTCACCGTGGGAAAACAAAGGTGTCATTACTATAGAGGATCTATGCTCTAACGGTATATGTAAAACATTTGAGGAATTGAGTAACACTCATCAACTACCACAGGCATGGTTTTACCAATACCTTCAGTTGAGACACGCATATGACACTCAAAACCGTGCAAGTCCAATAATAATAGGTCCTTGTGGAGCCCTTAATAGAGCATTGATGACCAACACAACCAAAGGACTGATCTCTTTTTATAATGTGGTTCTGTTGAACAAATCTTTGGGTGACACGCAACTTAAATGCCGTATTAAGTGGGAAAGAGACATAGGTCCAATATCGGATGAGCAATGGTCAGATTGCCTAGAGATGGTGCCCACCTTATCTCCAAGTGAGGCTCATAGAATGTCCCATCTATTCATGCTACATAGGGCATATAGATCACCACAGTTGCTACATCAAATAGGGATCCGTGGAGACTCTAATTGCCCTAGGTGTGGTTGTGAGGAAGCGGGTATCCTGCATATGATGTGGGAATGTGGAGAGTTAGGTAACTTTTGGAAAGAAGTGTTGGATATATTGGGCAGGGTGTTCTCGGTCACTATACCTGCTACGCCTCTCTCCTGTTTGTTTGGAATCCTTGATACAGACAACTTATTAGCACTTCAAACCGTGGGGATTCAGAGGTCTCTATATCAAGTAAGAAAATTGATAGCGGCACACTGGATTAGGCCACGGCCTCCATTAGTGAGGGAGTACATAAGTAGAGTTAATAACGTGCTCACTTTGGAATATGGTTCTTACTTGAAAAGAAATTCTATTGCTAAATTCGAAAAAATTTGGGGGAAGTGGATGGATACGTCAGGTCTGCCTTCGCAACGGTTATTACAAATAAGGTCGAGTATGCAATACCAGCTTTCTCTAGCCACGTAGTCTAGTTAGATAACTGGATGTTATGGCAAGATTAGGAGAAGTAACATTTTTGGGCGCATATGCCCTACTCTTGGGAGCTGACTCTGGGGGGGGGGGGAGGGTTGTTTGTTGCTGTATATTGTTAGTATATTGATCCGCATTTTGGAAGAAATTCCTTGGATATACTGTATTTTGGACTTGAGTAACAATGTAGGCCATGCTTGGCCAATTATACATATGCAACCTTCTGAAGTCTAAATGACTGATTGTAATGCAAAGGATTTGTTTGTTTGTGTTAAAACTCAAAAATTTTAATAAAAACAAGTTTGATTAAAAAAAAAAAAAAAAGTTTGATCCACAGGTGTTCCAGTCCCTGGTGGCCCGAGTGTCATCAGAAGTGAAGGAAGTGTGGAGGAAAGCTGGAGCCCAGATGCTGATGGGACCTGGATGCTGGGAGAGAGGGTGTGCCTGGCCGGAGCCCTGCACCCGACTGTAAGTCAAGTAGCCCACGGACACACACACATATTCCAAATGGCCATGCTAGTACTCATAAACCGCAAGTGGTTTGCCCCGGGCATTACTACCCCTGTCACTAGACTAGTGAAAGCCTGTATAGTCTGTGCCCGCCACAACCCGGGTAAGGTGGTAAAGACCCCACGGAAGGTGACACCCAAGCTGCTGTATCCCTTCCAGAGACTGCAGATGGATTTTATCCAGCTACCAAAAAGTGGTATGTAGGAGTACGTGCTTGTGTGCATTGATCTCTTTCTAGGGTGGCCAGAAGCTTCTCCCATGACCAAGGCTACCGCCAGAGCTGCAGCCAAGAAGGTGGTGAGTGAGATTTTTCTGCAGGTTTGGACTTCCAGAGACCATAGAGTCCGGTCGCAGAACCCACTTCACTGGACAGTTAAAGACCTGAAGCCTTGTCCCTCCTGGGTGTAGAACAGGCCCTGGACACCCCTTACCCTTCCCAAGTTAGTGGTGGGAATGAAAAACTAAACAGCACTCCTAAGTTAGAGATCCAGGAGGCCATGGAAGTAACAGGGAAACCATGGTGCGAGTGCTTTTCTGCTGACCACCATTCAGTTAGGACCACCCTTAACAGAAAGATGGGATTGCCCCCCTTTGAAGTACTTTTTGGCTGTGCACCCAGACTAGGCCCCTACTTCCCACAGGCCCTTTAGCTGATGGCAGGAAACTAGGTGGAACATGCCACACAGTTGAGCCAGGCCTTGAAAAAGGTCGGCAAAAGTGTTTCTGATTCCTTTTTCAGATGCAGACAGAGAGCTCAGGATGCATAACCTGAAGCCTGGAGACTACGTGGTGGTAAAGACACACCAGAGAGAGAGTCTTTAGCCTCGCTATGACGGTCCTTTCCAAGTCCTGCTGACCAGTGCCACGTCTGAAGCTAGAGGGAAGTCAGCATGCTTCCACGCTTTCTATTGCAAACTTACTTATTCTTCTTGCTAGCTGGTCTCTTCTGACTGACTGTATGCTCAGGGACACCCCAACCATGACTATCACTGTATCTATACGGGTGACCAGGATGCCCCCAGGGTAGGAGACTTTACCTACAGTTGGTGCAGACAATGACCTTCTTTAACATTGACAGCACAGGTAACCCTGTATTAGCAGTGTCTGATGTGTACAGGATTTGTGGGGATAGGAGAGTCAGGTCGGGCCTAGAGGCTGGGAAGGTGAGTGTACGGTGATAACTCTTGTGCATTCCTTCCTCGTGATCCCCAGGGATAAGGTTGATTAGGCACATAAGAAAAGGTAGAGAATCCCAAAGGATTCTGGAGGTCTGAGAGAAGCACCTAGATGACAACATTTATATAGATACAGTGGGAGCACCAAGGGGGGTCCCAGATGAGTACAAGGCCCACAATCAGATATGGGCAGGTCTAGAGTCCATTATTCCCCAGAGAGCTATGAGCAAAGATGTTGGTTGGGTTAACTGGTTTTATTGTAATCAACAGAGATTTGTGAATTATACCGGAGATGCTTCCCAGAACCGCATGATTTTGGACATGACCCTTGCTTAGAAGGGAGGAGTCTGTAAGATGGTGGGAGTGGCTTGTCGCATATACATCCCAGATGACATCACCCCCTATGGATCCATTACCCATGCTCTTGAAAAAGATTGAAGGACTGTCCAGGGAACCCAAGAGAAACTCGGAAGTGGACGCTATATCCTTCACTTTGTGGTTGGGGGATTGGAAGGGTTTCCTTTAAGTGCGAATTGGGGATTGTGATTTTGCTCTTGTCACTTATTGTGTGTTATGTGGTCCCCCCCATCAAGTCCACCTAGTATCATGGGTATCAGTAGTTAGACAAGCCAAAGACCCCTTACTCAAGTTACCTAAATTTGCATAATCAAGATATCCCTCTAAGATCAACCACCCCTGAAACATATCAAACAGCCCCCTGGAGTAGGGAGAGGTAGAGTAGAGATTTGATTCCCATATGTGAAAGTCCACTAAATGGGGGCGCACCCAACAGGGGTCTGCTGTCATCCAACTGGTGAAGAGGAGAACGAAGCACATATGGGCAGATCTGTAGGTCCTTCTAGACTAAGAGTAGCTGAGAGAAATTCCAGGATTTAGGGGGGACTGTTAAGGTAAACCTGCTGATAGATCAAATCCTGTCATTTCTACTTGTTCTATTTTCCTAAAATCATTGTAACAGAGACTTCATTATAAAATGGCGCCGGCATCGTGATCATAATGAAAACAATTAAGGCTAAAGAATGTCAACAAGACTTCAATCCTGACGTCAATAAGCAACAGCAGGGAAGTTCTCCAATCAAGAGACTACTCGAGCTGGGAATTCTCCGCCCCTTCTGCTTCTTCCATAATTTCTATATAGTTTTGTGAAACCAAATAAAGTTCTAGCAGTGCAGATTTGCCATGGCCATGATCGCATGAGTGAGATTTAAATCAGCAAATGTGTCTGAATTAATTTCTTATGATGTGCACGCATGCTTTTTGATTAGAAACACGCAGCCAACGCACACTAAAAGAGGATGTCTTGAATCCTACCCTAACAGCATTCTCTATCTTTCCCCGTGTATGCAGCCATGCAGCAATTTTTTCTATGAAGGGGGAGGGGGCATACGGTTGTGTAAATGTACCCATAGTCAACAAATCCACTGCCCTCCATTCTTCCCATGATGCTGTTATTTGACCTTCAATCTATTTATTTTAGAGTATCATCTGAAAATATGAAGCATGCCCTCCAAAGTCTTAACTTGAAGGTCACTTTATGACTTCATTTGCATAGAGAAATTTGATTCCATCTTTGCGTGTGTGTTTTTTGAACGTGGCAGATAGATGTGCGTTGAATCTTCTATTTCATAAAACATATTTTTATTTACAATAATTTATATGTATCCTAGCTCAGTGGTGTACTTTCAACATTCTAGAATGCTCAACGTGCAGTTTATCTGGTGTTTTATTCACTCATAGAGAACCTGTCACTAACTTTTACTCCACTCCACTAGTAGCAAGGTATGAAATATCCTAGATTTGCCTTGTTTATGTGAAATTTCACTCTTTAATCTTTAAAAAAAAATCACCTTTAAAGTCATGTGAAAATGAGTAGAAAACTTTTGTGAAAGAAGTGTGAGGCCAAAAGGCTGGAGGGGGAATGTAACTTTTGACGCTTGTACTTTTGGTTTTAAGTTATCAAACTGCATTAGGCTTGCATTTCCAACCAGGGTCGAAGTAGCCCACTGCTATACCAAAACACGCTGACTCTGCCCTCATCACCGCTGGCTTCGCCAACACCCACTGCATCCAGGCCCGGCGCCAGCACCCGGCTAACCCAGGCAAGTGCCGGGGCCACGGGGTACTTGAGTGGCCCACTCGGGCCCCCGCTGCCAAGATTCCTTCCCTCCTTCATGAGGATCTGTGTCCTCAGGACACAGATCCTGATGAGATCATTTGCAGTCACTGCTTTCCCCAGCAGGAGCTGCAGCATCGGAGGCTGAAGGACCGTTGATGATGTCATGGTCACATGACCTGCTGGGGAAAGCAGTGGACACAGGGAGAGAGCTGCATCTGTGAGGTGAGACATGAGAGGGGCCACGGAAGGGGGAGAACATGGAGGCAGTGTGGAGGAAATTACTTACTGGGGGGCTGTGTGGATGACATTACTTACTGGGGGCTGTGTGGGGGACATTACTTACGGGGGGGCTGTGTGGGGCACATTACTTACTGGGGGGCTGTGTGGGCACATTACTTACTGGGGGGCTGTGTGAGCACATTACTTACTGGGGGGCTGAGTGGGGTACATTACTTACTGGGGGGCTGTGTAGGCACATTACTTACTTTTATTATCTTTATTTATTAGCTTGGTTTATGGATATATAGTTATTTATTTGGGTTACCATTGTGTAAGGGTCATACAATGATAGATTTGTGTGAAGCTCAGTGCAATTCTCTGCAAAAATAGTTTGGTGTGCCCTGTGGATTTAATGTTCCCATTGCTTCATATTTTGGTGACTATACACATTTGGGGTCTGTATGATCTCCTTACATCTTGCTGTTTTAGGAAAGTATGTTTTTTTATATAAGTATTATGGATTTGTACATATTTTGGAGGAAATTTTGATTGTTAATTGCCAAATGCATCGCCTGGTTGTCTGCTTTCAAAATTATATAGGTTTTATGGCGCCTTTACTTTTTATTCTTTTTTTTTATATATTTTGCAGGTTGTGACTGTCTTAAAATTTCTAGCTGAAAAGCAGATATTTACGTATTTCAGGTTTATTGATATTATGTGGATTTATTTATGTGAACATATCAATATAGGACATTTGTGAACTCTACACACGTCCATCTATTACATTTAGGAGATGTGAAGGTAAATATTTTCTGTTTGGAGCACATTTTTGGCCATCAAAGTCAAATTTTAAGTATTTTTTATAAAATGCTTCAGTTTGAATAAAAATTGCATGGAGGCG
The DNA here is from genome assembly GCF_040894005.1 of Engystomops pustulosus. Lineage (NCBI taxonomy): Eukaryota > Metazoa > Chordata > Amphibia > Anura > Leptodactylidae > Engystomops > Engystomops pustulosus. The sequence goes on from NC_092412.1 coordinate 133,769,198, forward strand.
CATGTCTATAAACTCTTTAATACAATTTTACTTTAATTATTTTTGCTGTAATTTTATTTTTAAACGTCAAAATTGTAAAAATTGCTCTGGCCAATAACATGACAAAATGCACAGAAATGCCAGGCAGTGAAAGTGTAAACAATACCCCTTGGTTGAATTCCTGGGTGAAGATGCTTATCATCTATCTCCTGTCTATATATCTATTATCAATCCGTTTAGTTCTCTATAATCTCTATAGTTCCTATAATCTTCTATTTCTCTTCTACCGTATTTATCTCTCTTATCCATCTATTGTATATATGATCTGCTTTATAGTTCTGCATCTAGAAATCTCTATCATCTTTCATATTTATCTTCTATCATAATAATTATAATTAATAATTCCTTATTTATATAGCGCACACAGATTACGCAGCGCTACAGAGAGCTGCCAGATCAGTCCCGTTCCCCATGGGGCTCACAATCTAATGAACCTACCAGTAATTTTTTGGAGTGTGGGAGGAAACCCACAAAACACTGAGAGAACATACAAACTCTTTGCATATGTTAACTAGCGCTGCAAGGCTGTAGTGCTAACCACTGATCCACCATGCTGCCCATCAATCTCCCTATCATCTATCTCCTATAAAATTCTCCCATATTACAGTTTGTTTTACCATACTAAAGGAGCCTCTTACTGACTGTGACTGGTCATAAAATAGTTTTATTTTTGGGCCCCACTTTTAGTTTTGCCCAGGGCCCCACTTTGTCTAGAACCAGCCCTGCCGCACCCTGCCATAAATATATAATTAAATGGGAAGAGTTCCAGGGAAAAAGCCTTTCACTGAGTGTGTCACTGAGTGTGTCAGGAACCAGGGTAGTGGACCCACTGGACCACCACGGACGATGATGTAAGCCGACACTTGAGACCTGGGTCGAAGTGGTACCCAGCACAGGTTCAGAGTCAGGGGCGTAGCAGTAGGTCAGGACAGGAAGGGCATGGAACAAAGCTTTCTCTTAGGTATAAAAGCACAAAGATTAGGGACACAGGAAGGGTCAGGAATTTACCTTGGCAGGCGGCCAGCCAGCGGCAATTATCAGCGTGCTAGTCCTTTAAATCTTACAGAGCCAGCTTGCGCTCGCCCTAGGAGACAGGAACGCGCACACCAGACGGCGGGGAGCGCGGAGACCACTGCTGGAGCCAGGAGAGGTGAGTCAACGTGCAGGCGGGCTCCGGGGGCACAGTAAGGCACACGTTTGTGCCTGTGACCCAGGATATGTATTGCAGGAGCACCAGTGACAGTGTGGAAAGGAATCTGGGACAGAGCAGCTAAGACATCCCAATGAGTGAAGTTTTGTGAAGTATAAGGAAAACCAATAGAAAGTGTTGATGTGGTCGTACTATACCCCAGACTTATTAGACAAAATATTCTCTGCTGAATCAGAGGCATGCTGGAGATGTGGCTCTAGAATAGCCGATGCCCCACATATCTTTTGGTCATGTTCTCACATCAACACTTATTGGCACATGGTGGAGAAAATAATAGAAACAGAGTTAGGACAACCCATAGAATCCAGTGTCTACCTTTTGAATGCCCTTCCGTGCAAGTTGGGTAAACACGCGGCAAGATTGTTATTACGCCTTCGAACAGCAGCCAAATGTGTCATATCATCTAGATGGCAATCTGCCCCTCCTTCCCAGGCCAACTACTGTTCCAGGGAGTACAAGATTTGTACAATGGAACTTCTAACGGCACTCCCGCAAAATACAATGGAACCCTTCGACCTCATCTGCACACTGTGGGATGATTTTTTTGAGAAGCAAAGGGGACTGTGCCCCTAATTGGCATTGTAAGACTGAATGGTAGCTATGTACATTACAACTACTCCCCAATGGTACACCTAACCCTGTCCGTTTGTCTGGTTCTGGTATGTATTTCTATAAGGTTAATCTCTTACCTAGTCAATGGGGCTCCACTCCAAATGACTAGGACTTTGGTTTAAACATGTTAAATAATTTCTATGTATCCTGTGTTACAGGTGGATTGTGTAATGTAAACATACAATGTATTTATGCTTTTGTATATGTTGGAAAATACATTGAAAATACCAATAAACAGTTAAACAAAGGAAGCAGTTATGCCGGCATCGGCACCACACCGCCCGCCTCAAAAAGGACCCATGCGAAGGCTGCCAGCAGAGAGCAGACGTGCATGATGCCATGCGTGAAGTCACACGGTGTCACGCATGTATAGGGCATTGAGAGAGGCCAGTGTATACTGGGAAAAAGAGGAGAGTACGGATTTTTTTTTTTTTTTTTAATGAGCACTGATAAGGGCATTCTGTATGAAGTTATAATGAGTGGGTGGGGGGCTCTTATGATGCTATTATGAGGGGGGTGGCCCAATGAATTTTATAAGTTGTGGGGGGTTAATTTTATAGGATAGGGGGGTCTGCTGTTATGAATTTTACATGACTGGTTGGGGCTTTTATGAATCTTATATGATGGGGCGTTGCTGTTATGTATTTTATATGAAGGGGGGTGCTGTTGTGAATTTTACATGACTGGTCGGGGCTTTTATGAATTTTGTATGATGGGGGGGCTATTATAAATTTTATATGACGGTGGGGTGGGCTGCTATTATGAATTTGATATGACTGGGGGGAGGGCTGTTGTTAATGTTATATGGCAGTATGGCTGCCGTTATTAATTTTATATGACATGGGTGGGGGCTTTATTAATTTTACATATGATGGGGAGCGGCTGTTATTAATTGTATATGACTGGGGGCACTGTGTGTTATTTAATATCTATACGCGGCAGTGTATTCAATTGTATGGAGTGTTATTTAGCAGCATGGGACATAGTAGTTATCCAGGAGACACTATATTCTAACTGTGATATATTTTTAGTGGCACAGTGTGGCAAGGAGCTGACTGCCTGGCAAATCCTGCTGGGACGGCTTGGAAAAGTCTTCGAGAGGTTGCATAGCTGATGGAGAATTGTCACCTGTGAAAAGGCCACAAGATACGGACAAGGCCAGGACAGAGGGAGAAGGCAGTGACTGTGACCGATTTAATCCATGAGTGAAGTCTATATCTGCTCTCAGCCTTATTGTACAGCACATTTATTGCTTCTATGTATTATATCCTGGTATATAGTTATGTGTGCAGTACTTTAATTTATGGTATATTTGTATTCATAACAGGTACATATTTATGTGTATCTATGTGTAAAGTGTATATGTATATTCTAAGAAGCAGAATGAAAATCCGAATATTTCTAGTTGCCCATGGCAACCAATCACAGCTCCCCTTTAAAATATTCATGAGCACTGGTAAAATGAAAGCTGAGCTGTGATCGGTTGCCATGGGCAACTAGAAATATTCTGACTTTCTGACAGCTTGATAAATCTACCCTTATAAGTTTAATTTGTTATATGTGAACATTGATAACATTGAAAAATCCCTTAATTTTGCCGTCTAATAAGCGGCGTAATATTTTTATTATTTTGTTGATCAAGCTGTTTTAGGGCAGGACGAGTTGTACTTTATGGTGTATTTTGTTTGGTTAGATGCGCAAAAATCAAAATTTTTGCTGTGTTTTTTTGTTTTTTATTTATTTTTTTGAGCATTTAACATAAGGGTTCAGTATTGAATATACACGAGTATAAGCCGACCCAAGTATAAGCCGAGGCCCCAAATTTTACCACAAAATCCTGGGAAAACCTATTGACTCTAGTATAAGCCGAGGGTGGGAAATGCATTGGTCACAGCCCAGTATATAGCCTGCCGAACCCTGCCCCATAGTATATAGCCAGCACCTGCCCCCCAGTATATAGCCTGCCAGCCCATATCCCCCAGTATATAGCCAGCCCCCTGACCCAGTATATAGCCAGCAGTGGGGGAAGCCAGAAAGGTGAGTTTTGATATATTTTTTTTACTCGAGTATAAGCCGAGTTTGGGTTTACAGCACATTTTTTTGTGCTGAAAAACTAGGCTTATACTCTAGTATATATGGTAATTATTTTATTTTATTGTATGGGTTTTTATTATCACAAATGATAATCTGAAATTAATACACTGCCATACTGATGTATGGCAGTGTATTAGAACAGTCAGCCTATGCAAACCCATAGTCTGAACTGCTGAGTCTGACCCAGCAGGAAGTCAGACAAGACACCCCTGGGCACGTGCCCCAATGTCATGTGGATCACACAGGTATAGGGCATGTGCGATCCACATGACATTAGGGAACATCATAGTGGCCCAAACAGGGGTTAAGTAGTGAGATGCTTCAAACTTGTTGCTACTTGCTGTACGCAAGTTTTAGATCTAGACACATCTTCATTAAGGGAGAAGTTATTCTGGATGTGCATGAAATGTGTTTCAAAATGCAATTCAGTTGTCACAATCAGAGGTAGTGGATCCTCTGTACCACCGTGGGCGATGACGTAAGCCGACACCTGGGACCGGAGTCTAAGTGTTAGCAGGTTTTCACCAGAGCCTGCCGCAAAGCAGGTTGGACTTGTTGCGGCATGGTACCACCAGGTTGTTCCATAAGCGCAACTTTGTCCACGGTGGCAGCCAAGGCGTTGTGCAGAATCGTGTGGCAGACTCGTGGTCAGGGACAGGCAAGATAGGCAGCACAGGTTCGGAGTCGGGGACGTAGCAATAGGTCAGGACAGGCAGCACGGAATCGGAGTCAGGAAGGGAATCGAGGTCACAACGGGAAATCTGAAACGCAGAGGGCTTGGAATACAGTTTTCTCTCAGGCATGGAAGCACAAAGATTTGGCAGGGAACATAAAAAGGAGCTAAAATTTATCAGGGCAGGGAGCTGGCCAGCACCAACTAGAGGCGCGCTGGCCCTTTGAATTTAACAGAACTGGCGTGCGCGCCCTAGGACACGGGAGCTTGTGGGCGCCAGAGCAGGGCCATTACAGGGATCACCACTGGAGCTAGGACAGGTGAGTCCAGACGCTGGGGCACACTGAGGTACACAGGTGCGCCTGCGACCAGAGGTTGCAGGGGCATCTGTGACTTCAGTCATCTTGTGAATATGGCCTTATGCAGGCCTTGAACATTAAGTCCTTAAAGGGGTATTCTCATCTGGGCATTCACATTAATTTTCACTAATCTTCCATATATAAACATTTTTTCAATTGGATGTTATTTAAAAAAAAATGTTCCTGTGTGAAGATAATTTCTCATAAATGTAGTCAGGTTGTCCCTTAGAAACCAGATAGCTTCCTCGGATACGACCACGTCACACTCTGGCAGCGGTGGCCAGACTTGCGCTGTAGAGTCCTGCCTGGGCACCTGGCTTCAGCGTTCATTACCATCAGGACGGCTGTGGGACATGCAGTAACTCCCAGACATTTCATATACAAAACCTTTTGTTTCTTTGTGCAATCTCTCAGGCAGAGGTGGCCGTATCCGAGGAAGCTATCTCGTTTCTAAGGGACAAAATGACTACATTTATGAGAAATTATCTTCACACAGGAACATTTTTTTTAATAACATCTAATTGAAGAAATGTTTATATATGGCAGATTTATCAAACTGAATGTGAATGCCCAGGCGAGAATACCCCTTTAAGGACGCAGCCTGTTTGTACGTAAAGGCTCAGTCCTTTTAATTTGACATGTGTCTCTTCCTGTGGTAATAAATTTTCAATGCTTTAAGATATTCCTGTGATTTTGAGATTGTTTTCTCGTGAGACATTGTAGTTTATGTTAGTAGTGTCATTTCGGTGATCAGTTTATTTTTTTGGGGGGGGGGGGGGAATTCAATAATTTAGGAAATTTTTTTTAAAAATGACAATTTTCAAAATGACAATTTTCAAAGTTTCAAATGGCCTACTTTTTAGCCAAAAAGTCATACCATGCCATGTTCGCAGAGCCCGTGAGGTACCGGTGCAATAGAAACCCCCAAAAAATTATACCATTTCAGAAACACCTCTCAAAGAATTTATTTGGGGTTGTGGTAAGCATTTTAACCCCTAACATGCTGGTCAAAATCTAATCCAAAGTAAACGGTGCAGAGCAAAAATTGTGTTTTTATCTCAAAAATGTCTAATGCCTAATATATTGTGCCCAAGTCTTGCCACCCCAATAAGCATTCTGCGGGTTGCCCCGAGTACTGCAATACCACACATGTGCCAATAATTGACAGGCTGGGAACAAAGCAGGGCTGAGAAGGGAAGAACCAAAATTTACTATTCTATTGTACTGGTACTTCAGGGGCACCCTAACACCAGTTAGTGACAAGTATGCCCCTGAAGTACCAGTAACATAGAATCCCCCGAGTAGTGACCCCATTTTAAGAAAGGGCATCCCTCAAATAATTTATCTAGGGTTGTATGAACATTTTAACCCCCAAGAGGCCAAATGTAATACAAAGTGAAGGGGGCATTGTAAAATTTGCATTGTTTTCTCAAATGTGCCATAGTAGGAAGAAATGTATTCAGCCCAACTCATGCCACTGTGTATAAACACCCCAAAAATCATTCTGTGGGTTATTACGGGTATGGCAATACCCCATGTGTTTCAATAGCCTACAGGCTAGGGACAAGGGAGGCCTGAGAAGGGACAGGCAAAATTTTGCTTTTGGAGCATCCTTTTCACTAGACTGGTGTTGGGTTGCCCCTGAGGTACCAGTACAATAGAACCTCCTGACTAGTGACTCCATTTTAGGAAAGGGCAACCCTCAAAGAATTTATTCAGGGTTGTGTGAGCATTTTAACCCATAAGATCCTGGCACAAATGTAACACAAATTGAATAGTATCAAGTAATATTTGCTTTGCAATTTCCCAAAATTTGTCAAACGTATTTTGCCCAATTCATGCCACTGGAGACAAACACCCATAAAATCATCATACAGGTTCTCCCGAGTACGTGACAATAACCTCCAAGATGGAGACATGGTGGGGCTTGGAAGAGAATGGCATTTGGAGCACAGATATTTACATTTTTTTGGCACCATAAAACATTTGTAGATGCCCTTAGGGATCAGTACAGTAGAAACCCCTGAGAACTGACCCTATTTGAAAACTACACCCCTCCATGAATTAATCTAGGGGTGTGGTGAGCATTTTAACCCCACAGGTGGACCCCAAGGCTGATGCATAATGGATAGCGCATCGAACAAAATATCCATTATGTCATCTTGTGCCCAGCTCCTGCCACGGGAGACAAACACCCCAAAAATCATGACACGGGTTCTCCCGGGTACAGCAATACCCCATATGTAGCAATAATCTACAGGCTCCACACACGGCATAGCTCAGCAGGGAAGGTGCAGCATGCGGCATGATGTATGCTGTGTATAAGCTGTGTGAGAGTGCATCAGGGTATAATTATATATCCAGGGACGTGTGGTAAATCCTGAACCAATCTTTCATGCATTACCCTGTTTTTTTCAGGGCATGTGTCCCACTGGTATATCGTTTGTTTTTTATGCCCTTTTGGGTGCACACCCTGCACCTCTTCTGAGTCCTTCCCTTGCTGGTAGTTTGGGAAACTTCTCCTGGAAAGTGCTGCCTTGGTACAATACGTGTGGCCTTGCTTCCAGACGTACTAGCATTCCCCCCTTCCTGGTCTCTAAAAATCAACTGCTTGACTACCACCTCTTGAAATTCCAGGAACGTTCCCCTCTGGCCTCCACATCGATGTAACTTCTACACTGGTACCTTGTACAGGGGAAGGGGTGGTGGTGTGCCCATGTATTGTGGTTAGTACAAGGACCTCTCTCTTGTCCTTGTTCCTAGGCACTACTACGAAAGCGCCTTCTCGAGGGTTCCTCAGAGTCACTTTGTGAGAACGAGGTGGACACATAAAACCTTATAATTATATACCTCTAAGTCAGTATGTGTCTTCTAGGACATGATGGGGGGGATAGTACACAACCTACGCAGAACAACACAGAATAATGCCTACATCTCCACACAATGCCTGCTCCTCCAAACAACACCTGCTACTCCACAAAACGCCTCCTCCTCCACACAACACCTGCTCCTTCACAAAACGCCTACTCCTCCACAAAACGCCTGCTCCTCCACAAAACACATGCTTCTTTACAAAACGCCTGCTCCTCCACAAAACGCTTACTCCTCCACAATACGCTTACTCCTCCATGCTACTCCTACTCCTCCACAGAACACCTACTCCTCCACGCTACTCCAACTCCTCCACACTACTACTACTTCCCCACGCCACCACAACACCTCCTCCAGGCTACTACTACTTCCCCACGCTACTATTACTTCTCCCAACAGATGGTTGTCGGGGATAGGGAAAACGGACAATGGGGGGGGTAATCGTGTGTTTTGGGGTACAGTAAAGAGACAGAGCATTGGGCTAGTAAGATCTGCACAAAAATTGTCACTGATCGCTGTCATTGGCTGGTCTGTATTGACTGGCCAATGGCGATGATCAACGTCACAGGACCAATCAGATTGGTCCTGTGATGTCATCGGAGGGTTGTCGGCTGGCGATGCCGATGCCTCCCACCGAGATGTCACCACTGCTTTTACAAGGAATCTATAAGAGCCTCAGTTACAGAGGAAATGACCAGCTGTCACTGGGGATCTGTTCAGCAGCTCTGTTTAACCCCTTTAGACCCGATGGTCTTGTGACTGCCAAGTCTATTTAGCCGGCGGACGTGACGGCTCTGCTACTCACTGCATCGCCCTCATTCAGCGAGATGCTGTAAGGGGTGGAGAAGGGTGAAGCAGTAACACACCACATCTCCCTTCTCACTAGTGTCTCCCGGTGTCTCTGACACATATAAAACATAAGAAAAAATATTCAGGTAAGGTATCCCATAATTATTGACCCATAAAATAAAGATAACATGACTATTAGTCTATACGGTGAACAACAACAAAAAAAAAGTAAAAAATTCAGTACAGAATTGATGCTTTTCTACTCCTGTCCTCAAAAAAAAGTTCCTAAATTTTTACCAATGGGGATACCAACCCCAAAATGATAACACTGGAAAAAGCATCTCATCCTGCAAAAAGAATGCCATCACATGGCCCCAATAACAAAAAGCGAAAATTTTATAAACAACAAAATAGGCCAATGAGAAATCCTGGCAGCAGCAGGTCCCTCCTTCCCTCCCGCACCTCGCTGTGCACCCATAAAAGTAAAGGCCACATGTGGGGGGTCTCTGTACTCGAGAGAGATTGCATAAAAAATTGTATGGTGGGTTTTCTCTTTTTATCTTTTGGAAATGTGTCAATTTTAGCGCTAAATGAACATATAACCGATTTGAAATGGGTTGATTATATAGGGCAGTGATGGCGAACCTATGGCACGGGTGCCAGAGGTGGCACTCAGAGCCCTTTCTGTGGGCACTCAGGCCATCACCACAGGACAGAGTTGACCAAATAGGACAAATCCACCAATTCTTCCTGCAGTCTCAAGCAACGTATGAGATGCTGCTCTCAGCGCTATTTTAAAGCGACACTTCATTTGCTGATTGGAACTGCAGGAAAAGTGAGGTGTGGACAGGGCTGCATTATCTTTGGAGGTCATCCTGCTGGACGCACCATTCTTCCTCTACAGAGAGACCCTCTTTCTTTCAACTGTATTGGTGGCCCTAGGTGGCCGATACAATTGAAAGATGTGGAAGAATACGTAGCAATAAATTACAGCTTAAAATGCCACGTTGGCACTTCACAGTAAATTACTGGATTTTGGTTGTAGTTTGGGCACTCGGTCTCTAAAAGGTTCGCCATCACTGATATAGGGTTTTTTATGTTAAATATGTAAAATTTAATTCAAAACTGTATTTATCCCCAAAATAGTCAATTCTGAAAATACGGAAAATCTATATTCGATTTGTAAGCCGCGTGACATCAAAATAAATTATCCAGACATTTCAAAAATTATGAAAATGTAAAGTAGAAATGTGGGAAATGTTATCTAGCCACTTATTTAGGTGGCAAATCTATCTGCCTGAAAACACAATGATTTCGAATTTCGAAAATGGCACATTTTTCAAAAGATTCATAATTTTTTTCTTTTTTTTAAATGAATAAACGCAAAACTTATCAGCCAACATTTACCACTAAAATGAAGTAAAACATGTGAGGAAAAAACAATCTCAGAATCGCTTTGATAAGTAACAGTGTTAAAAAGTTATAACCATATAAAGTGACACGTCAGAATCCAAAAAATGGGACTGAGCGTTAAACTATAAACTGGCTGTGTCCTTAAGGGGTTAAAGCTGCATTTTGCCTGATGCGGTTGCAGTGCATGTAGAGAAATGGAGAAATCTTTCCAGGGGAGTCTGTCTACATTATTATTATTGTTTGTCAGGTGCAGAGTGTTCCAATTTGATAAATTAACTTATGTTGTTGGGGAGATTCCTCATTTTTCACAAAAGAAGGGTGTGGGTCCTGCACAGCCAATATGCACTGGTTGTTTTATAGACACAAAAATACCAGCAATTGTATACAAGAAGAAAGCGTGTCAAGACAACCAAACTATAAACAAAATATCAAACTTTATTTACACATATGCAATTTTGACAAACACTGACCAATTTAAAAACACTTAAAACGTGTAACAAGTACACAAAACAGGACTCAATGGGATGAAAAGTGTCCAAGTCATCCCAAGAAAACCACCCTGGCTACAACAAATCTTGTCTGGTGTTGATGAATGTACAATAAGAGCTCTCCCCTGATGAAGTCACTTTAGGTGACGGAACGCGTGGGGCATCACGACCCCCTGGCTGTCTCTGGTGTTGTCTGGTAAATTACCATGATTTTGTATATATATGGGTGATACACAGTGCCTTATTTCTTATGATTGCTATGTAGGAAAAGTTTACTATACTGTTGTGTTGCCATGCACCTTATGTAGCTGATTCCCTTTGGGAGCTCTTATTGTACATTCATCAACACCAGACAAGATTTGTTGTAGCCAGGGTGGTTTTCTTGGGATGACTTGGACACTTTTCATCCCATTGAGTCCTGTTTTGTGTACTTGTTACACGTTTTAAGTGTTTTTAAATTGGTCAGTGTTTGTCAAAATTGCATATGTGTAAATAAAGTTTGATATTTTGTTTATAGTTTGGTTGTCTTGACACGCTTTCTTCTTGTATACAATTGCTGAGATTCCTCATTTTTGCTACAATCAGTTAGCGAATATTTATTCCCTTAGCTAAAAAGCTTTCTATTTGCATCCACGGAGAGAATATAGTAGCACTGTGCCATTTGGCTGCCTGTGATAAAAGGGTTGTGTCGTAATATACCACAATGACAGGGACTACCAGCCTCCAGCGATTTTATGTTTGGTACTGGTAGCCATTTTGATTATAGCAGTTAATTTGGAAATCACTGTACAACTGTGAAGGGATGTCGAAGCCCTAGATTGAAATCTCTAACAGAGAGGTATCGGCAGAGTTCTAAATAAATATATAAGTCTAACCAAAAGGCTCGTTGTTATGCGGACTAACCATGAGGGTTCCATTTTTTTGAAGAGAGGCGCATTCCTTAGTGAGTGAGGTCAGAAGAGGGATATAGTTATGTGAGTACAAAGTATGTGGAATTAATCAAATGAACTCCTAAGTATTGGACTGACTCCTTTTGCCAATCAAGGGCAAATTTTTGGCATAGATACTAGAGAGACCCAGGAGAAACGGCTACATTTCTCAATAACCAGGAGATGGAAATCTTCATCTATCCCAAACGGGAAGACCTTATAGCAGAGATCAACCAAATGTACTCTTATGAGACAGCACTGGCATGTGGATTCCTCAAATCCCACACCCCCTTCAAGGTATGGCAACCTTGGTCCTCCTCTCCCTGGGCCAATAATCTACAACATTATGACCGCCCTTACCCTAGACCATAACATTTAACTTTTCCATTCTTTTTATAGAAGTACACATCTACGCTCAGACAATTCTAATGCAAGTTTATGTTGTGTTGATTCATTTTATTTTTTTCAACTGTTTGGTTCTTCTTATGAAATGGTCAATCAACCATATACAGACATAACCAGTGTATTCATACAACAAACAAAATTCAGCTTCAGGATATTAAAATGTAGATTTATAATACATGCTGTTCATGACTCTTTATTCACTACAATATACTGGATGCTTCGAGCTTTTTATCTGTTAAACCAATATAAACTATTGAAACAGCAAAAGCTATTCAAATGCACACTTCAGCAGCAGTAGGTGGACCCGCAGAATATATTTCACTGGTGGGACCTAGGTCCCCCAGTCCGACCCTGTTGCCATCTATGACTCTACCTGCCCATATCTTCAAAGCTCACTGAACTACAAGTCTGATGTGGGTTGAAAGATAACATCAGCTGATACAGAACACAAGGTATAGGCGTCTGTGTGATCCCCCTCCGGTCTCTGAACCTGACGCTTCTATGGTAAAAGATGACAGTTTTCTGCTCATTTTCACATGACTTTGGATGTGATATTTTTTAGGTAAACTAAGATTTCACATAAAATAGGAAATGCTAAAAAAGAAAATATCATACCCTAATGGAAGGGGCTGATAGTGTGGTTGGGCAAACATTTATGACAGGTTCCCTTTAAGACTTTAAATTCTTAAAATTCAGGTAAAAAGAGAAGGCCCCAACTGATACAAGGGCATAGATGACAAGGGATAACCCTGAAACAGGACCACACCTGTCACATATGGTAAAGCAGCAGGGATTCTGTGTGCTACTGTAGCTTGATCTTTGTATTAGGCTTGGAGGGAAAGCAGATCAGTATATTTATATAATTTAATAATGGACCTTTTATTTGTGTTCTGATGTGTTTATATTTAATTTGACATGTACAAACTACAGTGGATTGCTAATGTATTTATAGCCCTTGAGCTTGTCCTCATTTTTAAACATTACAGCCACTGTCTTAAATGTACTGTATTTTAAGATATTTTATGTGTTCCATTTGCAGAATGCAAAAACTATGTATGGGACACGAAAGCACAGGGAAGAAGTGGTTCTGGTTAGAACAGATCAAAATTTTACCTTTTTGCTTAACCCCTTAACACCAAAGCCACTTTTCACCTTTCTGACATGGCCCATTTTTTCAAATCTGCCCTGTTTCACTATAAGTGATTATAGCTTTGGAACGCTTTAACATATCCAGGTGATTTTAAAACTGTTTTCTTGTGACACTTTGTTTTGCATTTATTTATTTTTAAAAAAACCACAATATTTGGTGGAAATTTGCAAAAATTCTCAATTTTTGAAATGTTAAATGTTCTACTTTTTCAACACAGAGTCATAACAGCAAAAATACTGGATAACTAACATTAACCAAATGTCTGCTTTATGTTGACATGCTTTTTTATGTATCCTCTCTTTTTTTGGGAGGTCATGAGGGTTTGAACGTTAGGTGCAATTTTTCACATTTTCATAAAAAACACAAAATCATGCTATTGAGAGACCTGCTCAAGTTTCAAGTCACTTTGAGAGGCCTAAATAATGGTAAAACCCCATTATAGAAACTACACCCTCAACGTATGTAAAACAACTTTTATGAAGTCTGTTAACTCTTTAATTGTTGTACAGGGGTTAAAACAAAATCTTGTGCAATTTTGAAATCTACTTTTGGCTAAATGAATGTGTTCTTCAAAAAATGTACAAATTCTCAGTGGATAAAATACCAAAACACTCTAAAAAGTTTGATACTCAATCCCTCCCGTGTATAACAATCCCCCACATGTGGTGGTAACCCGGTAACCAGGGCATCGAAGGGAAGGGATGCAGATTTGCATTGGCACTTTTTATTGGCTATACAATTTTACTTTTTTTGCCAAATTGGACAAATAAGGGCTTATTTTCTGTGACATGAGATGCACTTTACAAATACTTCATTTTAGTTGGTCATTAGCATATTCATGAGATTTTATTAACTCATGAATGTATGGAGGAAAAGAAAATCGTCAACTCTGGTCTCCTTTCTTTTTGTAGTTTTTGGGGGCTGTAAAGTAAAAATAAGATATTATCTTTATTCTATAGATCACTACGATTACGGTGATCCACAGGAAAGGGCCTAACTTGCTGATCTGTGAGGGTCACAGTGATGAGACCCCCACAGATCACGAGAACGAGGGGTCCGATGGGGTCCCAGGTACCTCAGCCGGACTCCTCGTCACACCCTGAGAGTAATGGAGCAGACGGCCTGCATGACCGTTCTGCTCATTCATCTCTATGGAGCTGGCAGAGATTGCCAAGCGTGGAGAGTATAAGTTTCCTGTATGACAGCTACTCTACACATACAGGCAAAGCTAAAAAGAAATGCTTTAAGGCAAAGCAAGTTCATTTATTAAAATGGCCCAGTCACAGCCCATACCTAAATCCTTGAGTATATGTGGCTTCACATGTAAATTGCTGTTGACAAACATTCTCAAAAAACAAACTTGGCTAAACAGGGCCCCGACACTTATCGCTATGGCAGGAGCCTCCATCCAAATTGGAGTCCACTTCCTGTAATAGTAATAGTACTTGATGCAGTTGGAATGTCAAATTGAGTACTATGCCTGCCAATCACACAGTCAATGGCATCTGCACCTATAAGATGCAGATGCCATTCTAAGAATGAGAAAAGGCTGGGAGACATCCCCTGCACGCATCAGACCGACATAGTCCCTGTCCCTACCACTACCTACCCAGCCGGTAGTGGTGACAGGACTAGTTACAAAGACCTGATGACAGGTGACCTATAAGGGGTATATTAAAAAAATATATAATATATTATATAAAATAATATAATGTAGGTGAATTATATATATAATATAGGTGAATTATTCTCATGCAGTGCCTCCTAAAATATTTATTCATATATACTATATATATATTACATATATACTATATATATTTATTACATATATATATATATATATATATATATATACATGTAATACCCCCCCCTAGATGATGTATTCCATGTAAAGCACACAATTTCCCCCCTAAATGATTAATTAATATTGCGTCCCCTTAAAGGGAACCTACCACCACGAATCTACCTATAAAGGTAGATCGGGTGGTAGGTGGATGTAAGGGACGTGAGGATAGCTCTTTTTAGAGCTAATCCTCACGTCCCCGCTAACTTTAGGTACACTTTATTCCCCTAATATGTAAATTTCGTTATGTGGCTACTGGGGCGTGGAGTAGCCGGCACGAGGCTACACAGCGCGGCTACTCCACGCCCCAGTAGCCACATTACTCCTCCTACCCGGTTGCTTGCGGCGCGCAGCTCCTCGTAGCTGCGCGCCCTCGTCCGACAAGCCGGCTACTGCGCATGCGCAGTAGCTCCGGCCTCGGAGCTGGGACTGCTCAGCCGTCGGCCGGCGTTCTGCGCATGCAACCGGGTAGGAGGAGTAATGTGGCTACTGGGGCGTGGAGTAGCCGCGCTGTGTAGCCTCGTGCCGGCTACTCCACGCCCAAGTAGCCGCATAACGAAATTTACATATTAGGGGAATAAAGTCTACATAAAGTTAGCGGGGACGTGAGGATTAGCTCTAAAAAGAGCTATCCTCACGTCCCTTACATCCACCTACCACCCGATCTACCTTTATAGGTAGATTCGTGGGGGTAGGTTCTCTTTAAAGGGATTTTCCCATGAAAGAAACATTCTCAAATTTCAATTCCCTAGTGATGTTAACACAATAAAGATAATTTAAACTCTTTACTTCACAATTTTACTCAGTTTTATTGCTGTTTTAGCTCCTATCACTGATCCTATGGCTGGTCAGAGCAAAATCCCAGGGTGTGGATGGGGACTCTCTAAGCAGACACATTGGGGGTCATTTACTAAGGGCCAGAATCACGTTTTTCTGTCGGGTTACCCGAATATTACAAATTTGCGCCGATTTTCCCTGAATTGCCCCGAGATTTTGGCGCACGCGATCGGATTGTGGCGCATCGGCGGCGGCATGCACGCAACGGAAATGGGGGGAGTGGCCGTAATAAAACCTGACGGATACGGAAAAACCGCCGGATTTTTTTTTTAAAAGTGTCGCTTGACACAGACTTACCTGCACCCAGGGTAGCTTGGTGTACTCAAGTGAACTCCGACGGACTTCAGTGCAGCAGTGACACTTGGTGAAATTGTGTACAGCAGGATTGATAGAAATAGGTTGGACTTATATCTGAGAAATGCTGTATTTATGTTAATTAGAGAATGTGTTATTTTCGCGGGAATACCCCTTTAAATAAGTAAGTCATATATAGTGGCCATTAAATTTTTCAATCATTTAAAGGCTTACTGTATGTTAAATAATCATAAATTATATGTAAAATTAATGATTATAGAGGCCATACATATAAAATAAATTTGTAAACAATTTATAAAAAAAATTGATTAGTAGGGGATATTTATACAAATAATTGGAGGTACATTATGTGGGTAATTTATTTGAGGGGGCTATATATTAACCCATCTATTTTATGATTAATTTGAAAGATATATAGAGGGGCTGCATATATATGCAGGGGGTACAGAATACATTTGTTAAGGGAGTTTACATTTGATTTATTTATGGAGCATAGCAAAGCAGGTTGTGTTGTGAGGGATGTATCTGGTGGGAACAGTGTGATCAGTTGTGTTTTGGAGGGTAATATTAATTAACAAAACACAGTGTGTGGCATATATGTTATCCAGGTGTCACTATACTGTAAGTGTTATACTGTGGTATTTTTAGGGGCACAGTGTGGAGATCTGCTGCTGGTAGTTTTCATGCAGTTTTGGCCCTGAAAAGGAAGACATGTTACCTGTGAGGAGCTAGAGGCCCACTCTGCCTTTGGCTGCTAAGCACTGTAGTCAATGACTAAGCATCCAGATTGTGGGACAACTATCAGCATATGTAGTGCCATTTACTAATTATCAGTGAAACAAGTTGACTTCTGTATGTGGTGGGTAGAGGATGACTATGGCCATCAGTTATTAAATGGTAACATTAGGGCTGACACTTACATCCCTAACCAAAGTCCAGCCACCAGCGGAAACCCAGAGAAACCAGGGAAAATTCTTATATCATCTTACAACAATGCCCTGCTTAACATCATCCCAGTACCCCAACCACTGCTTACAAACCTATACCTGTAATATACCTAACCAAAGCCCCAATATACATAACATTGAGCATGAATCAATTTCACTGGTGGGCCCTAGCCATTTTTACTCTTCACAAATACTTTATACTTTGTGTTGCTCAATCACACATAACATCAATAAGATACATTTCACCTCCCCTCCTTCTGCTTCTTGATCCCAGTCCCATCCAGCACTAGTCTTGAAACGCTGGGATCACTAACAAAAAAAAGTTATTTCTTTATTTCTCTGCACCTCCCTCTTCCATGCTACAGTAGGAGCATAGGTGAGCATGGCATCATCACGCTAGAGGCATGTATTCACGCCTCTCGTGTGACAACACCTCACTCTCCCAGCATAGGAGGTGGCAAGGGTGTGCATAATTAGCAGCACGAAACTCTGGACTTCTTGTCCCTGTTCTGTGTGCTACTAATTAGAACTTCCTTTTCCAGGTGGTCCTGGCATGTTTAGATTAGCTACGGAGAGCACCGTGATCAAAGTGAAGAGGAGCAGAGGTGAATATTTCTAGGTTTTTTCTTTTGTTTTTTTGAGTGGTTGATTTCCTTTAATTCAATCCATGGTTTCAATGGGTTGGAGATGTTGAGCCATTGTAATGCTTTTGGGTTAAATTACTGTAAAATATGAAAAGTAAAATGTACACACGTAGAAAGTACATGAAACGTCAGCCATGTTCTTGGAGGATTATGTATGGAGATGTAAGAAGACACCCTCTGCCACTGTGACTGGATTGCTGGATCAGATCAGTAAGCAACCAATCTGAGAAGACCCTGGTGTCCCATACATTGTGTTGGCTCCTGGAGGACACAATTTTGAATGGTATTGCGCACAAGCAAAGTGTAATGTCTTCTGATGAAGACTGGATTTGTATTACCTCTCTGCTGATGTAACCACTAACAAATACAATGCCGCTCTGCCTTCCCAGCTGGATGCAAACCTCTCCAGAGACTAGAAATGGCTGTATATTCTGACTAAAACACAATTATCACATATTTTTCATTCAATCTGCTCATAGTGTTCTTATCATTAAATCATTATTTATCCAGGGGACTGTCTATGATGACAGAATCCATACATTATAGTGACATATATATGGCAACAGATACTGAGGATAACATTGAATATTAATATTATGCTGATAAGGCACTCCATGAAGGCATAACACTGCATGTTACATGCTAATGACACAATGGTAGAGATACACAAAATAATATATTAAGTATAAATAGTATAAAGGAAATGAAAGAATGTGGCATATGGCAAACAGATACACACAGATGGAAAGGGGCCTATATATATATATATATATAATTTATGTTATGGGGTTATGACATTTGCATGTTGCTGGTATGGCACTGTACATATGATAAAATGTCACACAGTGAGTGATGACAGAATGAAACTCATAATGGTTGTATGATGTTATGATTTGTATAAGGACTACCCACTTACCCCCTTGTAAAAGGAGGAAACAGAAACTATGGGGAATTTGTTGATCTTTGCAGCAAACGCCAAAAGATAAGGGACATCCAAGCCTGAAGTGACAATCACATCCAGAGTCTCATCCAGTGAGACTGCCTAGAACAGAGTGACATCCAGAGAGGCAGACAGGGAAGAATATGGCATCCAAGGAAAACCTTAAAAGCAAATGCCAGGTGCTGAGAGATTCCCATCCATAGCCTGATGACAATGATGACATCCAGTGTCCAGAGGCTGCAGGGAGGAGAGTCTTATGTGTAGCAGAATGAAAGAGACCCTGCCCCCAGCACAGGAGCTCCAGAGATAGAGAAGGAGAGGCAGCTCACATCCACACTGAGGAAAGCCTCATCATCATCCCTGGCACAGAGGCATCAGCATACTGCGGGCATCCTCACATCCAGGACTACAATCCCTTCTAGAGAGGAGATCCAGGGATAGGGACCACCCCACTGTGCCGGGCTGTGCACCCGATGATGGGGGAGGGAGGAGCTGCTGTACAAAGAGCCTCACCCAGATCTGCTGGTGCCCGGCACACGTGTCCTGCACACTCAACCAGGGGGCACACACAGGCATGGAAATGATGGGGGAGGACGCATAGCTTGTCACTGACGTACCCAATAGCTATTCATGCTGTATCCATATCACTGGGACATAACATTCCCCAACAGCATGGCATCTGCGAGCTCTCCTAATAATAATGCATTTGTAGTATCACATACTTCACAGCATGGCAACAAAAAAGGGGGCATGACAAGGAAATGGGGTACTATAAGTGGGGGTGTATGGAAAATGTCTAAGAAGCTGGGGTGGGCTACAGAAAGTGGCCATTATAAGTAAGGAGCTACTACATAAATAGGTGCATAAATTAGGGAGTATTTTAAGTGGGTGTGGAAAGAAAAGGTGAAGTGGCAACACAAAGTGAGGGTGCAACAAAAAAGGGGACATGTACAGAAGAGGCAATTTAAGTGGGGGTACAGGATTGGGGCGCATTATTAGTTGGGTGTCACATTAGGGGACATTATCAGCAGGGGTCCACACAGACATTATAAACAGTGCGTGTAAAGAGAGACAGAGGGCAGTAGCTGCAGGAAAGGGGCACGATAAAGAATGGGTATCACAGCAAGATTTTTGGGGTCCACTTTGTTATATCTTGAAATAGAATATTACGCCATAAGGTCATGATACTTTATACATGTCTAAGGATTTCAGTTTAAGGTATAAACGTTATGATTTAGGCTTAGTTATGCCCATGCTCCCATAATTAATAGCAGGAAAAAAAACTGTGTTGATGAGGGGGGAAGAGGGCAGAAACTGCAGAGCGCAGGTGTGAATTTAGTCTTAGTCATCTATGATTTTATTATCAACTAGGTTCTGTTGGTATTGTGGATGCAGATATATTATGGTTACAACAATGTAAAAAAAATAAACTTTTTTGTAATTTTTTCCTACTAAAGTGTACTCTTAAACATACACTTAACCTTTGAAGATTTTTTAAATTTCACAAGTGAATAGTGCAGACATAATACACCTTAAAGGTTAACTATAAAGTTACTTGACAAAAAATAGTTTTAGCACAGCTGGATAACAATACAATAGAAAGAAGACAGAGAAATTTGGATTGTAGCTTACCTTCAAGGTCCCCTGAAGAGGAAGAATCGGGAGACCCAGAGCAGGAATTCTAATGACAATCCATCTCTATCCACACCATCTTGCTCCTCTTGTAGTCCTGGCAGCCAAGGATGTTTCTATAAAATAGCGCTGAGCATGGCACATCCTGGGCTGTCTTGGACTGCAGGAGGAAGCCTTGAGTCCTACATGGCAAACTCTATGCTGAGGTGAAGGTCTGGGTGCCCACAGAAAGGGCTCTGAGTGCAACCTCCGGCACCAGTGCCATAGGTGCGCCACCACTGACCTACACCATAAAACACCTACACAGGAATAAAAAAATAAACACATGCAGGGCGTAACAATCACGGTTGCAGGGGATGCGATGGGGCCATCAATGACAGTGGGCCCGCGGCTGTTCAAGATCTGCTCTGTTCTTCTTGCAGGCCCCCTGCTCCTCCGCCCTACTTCAGCCGGGACTATATTGCACTCATACAGAGTGCTAGATAGTCACCTGACTGGATCAGCCAACAGGAGAGAATAAGGGAAGAGGGGCAGAAATGTGATATTTCTGCTGCTGCTATTTTATTGAGTGGAGGCCACCGCTGCTGCTATTTTATTGAGTGAAAGGTGGAAAATGTATGAAAGTGAAAGAAAAAAAGATTAAATCATTTTATAATAATAAATAAATAAAATAAAGTCTCATAAATCCAGTTACACATATAATGCAAATACAGTATATAAAACACAAAAACACACGAAAAATGTACATATTTGGTATCACCGCGTCCGTATTAATCTGTACAATAAATCTAAATCAATATTGAACCCGCTCGGTGAACGACAAAAAAAAAAACTACGAAAAACTTCCCGTAATATACAATTTTTCATCAAACACCATCACAAAAAAATGTTCTAAAAAGTGATCAAAAAAAGCTACGTTCCCTAATATGCTACGACTGAATAGAACAACTCTTTTCGCAAAAAATAAGCCCTCAACCAGAACTGACAACAGAAAAATACAAAAGTTATGGCCCCGAAAAATTGCTTTTTTCAGTAAAATTGAGCAAAGATAAGAAAAACGATATCAATGAGGTGCTACCGTAATCGTAGTGAACCAGAGAATAAAGATAAAATATTATTTTTACGTTACGGTAAGCGGGGAAAAAAAGTGCTAAAAATCCAAAATAAAAATTGATGATTTTGTTTGTGTCACCCGTGAAATAATAAGCCCTCATATGTTCGCATTACCAAAAAAAATTAAAATTTATAGCTTGTACAATGTGACAATACAAATCTGCTGTGCATGCCGCTTCTTTGATCCTATGCCCGGCCGTGCGCCCATACAGCTGTTTGCCACCAAGTATGGGGTATCAGTATACTCGGGAGAAATTGGGCATTAGACGTTGCAGAGCGTTTCATCATTTTATTTATTATGAAACTGTCAATTTTGGCCTAAATGAATGTATTTTCCAAAAATCGCAGGTCCATATTGTTTTAACCCATGTGAAACACTTAAAGGGTTAATAGACTTAATAGAAGTTGTTTTACATACATTGAGGGGTGAAGTTTCTATAGTGGGGTAATTTATGGGGTTTTATTATCATATAGGCCTTACAAAGTCACTTGGAAGCTGAGTTGTCCCTCAAAATGTGAGTTTTAGCAATTTTCATGAAAATGAGAAAAAAACGGACTTAAAAACGGTCTCAAAACGCCGCATGTGACACCACCCTAAGGTGTATGAGTATGGTTCTGTGAGTATATGTTGGTGTAGCATGCATGTGTAACATATATGTGTATTTTCAAATGTGCTGGATGGAAGGCAATGGCACGATTTTAGGTATATGGGGGCCCCGAACTAGAGTTAGCATCGGGGCCGACTGATGTCTTGTCACGCCACAGGACACATGGCAACATCACAGTATGTGTACATATATAAATATAAACACACAGTGAAAGCTCTCCAAAAGACCACCTCTCTGAGAGGAACCCTCCCATTTTACTTGATGGAAGCTGCCCTCTATCTGCAGACCACCCCTATTCTGTGAAAAGAGCTTTCACTGTATATATACTGTTCAGTGTGTGCAGGAGCTTGAGCTCTGTCTTTATTTGTGCATCCAAACTTTCATACATGCATATTTCTACAATATCCAAAATGTCATCCATGCACATTTCTACTATATCCAAACTTTCATCCATGCATATTTCTACAATATCCAAACTTTCATCCATGCACATTTCTACTATATCCAAACTTTCATACGTACACATTTCTACTATATCCAAACTTTCATACATACACATTTCTACTACATTTGAACTGTCAAAAACACACAGCTCTGCTAAATACCATTCATGGAGCAATGAACAAAGACTTGAAGATTTTGAGCAGTCACGTGCTTATGACATCACTCAAGGTCTAGAGTTTTTAACATTAGTGATGGGAATTGCGGCTCTTCTTAGAGAGCTGGCTCATTAGGCTCTGCTCACTAAGATGAGCCTGGCTCGTGAACAGCTCCCTACTACATGTATAATAGGGACCCGCAGTTACCCCATTCCACACCATTTTTAACCCGATTGTATCACAGGGAGAGGGTGGGGGTGGGAGAGAGCTTTAAACCTGTGCCGTACATAGTTTATGGCACAGGTTTAAAGCCCAGGGAAGCAGGACATACATGTACAGTGGGTGGTCCTTAAGAGGTTACAGAAAAAGGCTTTGTTGCTTTTTTCTTCTCCAGCAGCGAGCAGTGTTTCTGTAAACTTTCTTAAGTCTGTACACAGAAGATAGATACTGACAGGAGGTTAATGCTTAAAGGGGTACAGGCTGTCCCCTACTTAAGAACACTCGACTTACATATGACCCCTAGTTACAAACGGACCTCTGGATATTGGTAATTTATTGTACTTTAGTCCTAGGTTACAATGATCAGCTGTAACAGTTATCAAATGTGTCTGTAATGAAGCTTTATTGTTAATCTTGATTCTTATGACAACCCAACATTTTTAAAAATAATGACAAAGTCAAAAACAATGGGAGGCCTGGGTTTACCAGATCTCCAGAATTATTACTACGCCACAATCCTAGACCATGCAAGCAATTGGTGGAAAGAACCCACAGACAAACAATGGATCAAACAAGAATCCTTTTTCAATAGAAACCAACCTCTACAGCTAAGATTATTCAATGGAATGTGGGGAAAAAAAGCCCCATCTACGAATATCCTCACACTAAAGGCCACCGACAGAGCATGGCAAGAGTTGCTCAACTCACGGAAAAAAGTAGCGACAAACTTTCCCTTAAGCAAAATTCCAATAACATTCTTAACCCCTTCGTGTCTATGCCATTTTAGACCTTTAGGACCAGGCCTGATTTTTAAAATTTGCCCTGTGTCATTATAGGAGGTTACAACTTTTTGACACTTTAACTTAACCAGGGGATTTTGAGATTGTTTTACCGTCACACATTGTACTTCAAAGTAATATTAAAATTTTGATGATATCTTTTGTGTTTAGTTATGAAAAAAATTGAAATTTGGCAAAAATTTCTAAAAATTCTTCATTTTCATAGTTCAAAATGTTCTGCTTTTCAGGCAGATAGTCATAGCACCCAAGTAACTTTATAACTAACATTTCCCGAATGTCTGCTTTATATCGGCGCAGGGTTTTATGCATCTTCTCTCTTTTCTAGGTTGTTAGGAGGTTCAGAATTTTGGGAGCAATTTTTCTCATTTTTAGGAAAAACGCCAAAACCCTTATTTAGACTCACATGCTCAGCTTTAACTGACTTTGAGAGGCCTAAACAGCAGTAAACCCCCATAAATTATGCCATTTTAGAAACTACACCCCTCAATGTGTAAAAAATCAACTTTAAGAAGTATGTTAACCCTTTAGATTCTTCACAGTGGTTAAAACAAAATGGAGGTGTAATTTACAAGCTGTCATTTTTTCTAGACAATATATTAATTTTGGCCAAAAATTAAACCGTCACAAAGTATTAAATGACAAAAAACTCCACAAAGTTTGATACCCAACGTCTCCCGAGTCAGAGGATGCCCCATATGTGGTGGTGACTGCTGTACGGCCGCACGGCCGGGCATAGAACGGAAGGAGGCACCATTCAGAGCAGATCTGCAATGTCACATTTTACAGGCTATAAAATGTTTATTTTTTTGTAATTTGGACATATGGGGGATCATTTTTTTGTGGATGAGATCCACTTTTCAGGTACATCATTTACGGGGGGGCTCAATAGCTAATAATCAGATTTTATTAACTCTTTCTTGGTGGTGGTTAAAAAAATCATTCTTGTTTATGGTTTTTAGCATTTTTTCCCCCTGACGTTCACCATACCATAAAAATAATGTGTTATCTTTATTCTACGGGTCATCACGATTACGGCGATACCCCATTTATATGGCTTTTTTATGGTTAACTTTTTTGCAGAATATAGAACTCATTTTGTGAGAAATTTGCTTGTTTTTGTATCGCCATGTAACAATGGGCAGAACATTTATATTTTTTTGTTTACAGAGCTGGTTTAGAGTTTATTTTTTGCGGGACAAGCTGTACTTTTTCTTGGTATCATGTTGGGGTACATTTTACTTTTTGATCACTTTTTATGCACTTTTTATGCGGTCAGATGTGAAAATTTAATCATTTTTGTGAGGTTTTTTTTGTGTTTTTTTTTACGGCGTTCACCGTACGGGTTCAGTGACCATTTTATTTTATTGTACGGGTTGTTACGGACGTTGTGATACCCAATATGTTGTGTTTTTTTGGTGATTTTTATTTTTTTTTATGTTTTATTTGATTACTGCATGGGACGGGACTTAAGGGGACTTTTATTCTTTTTAAATAATTTTTTTTTAGTTGCACCTTTTTTTTAAACTTTTTTTTTACTGTTTTATTTTGTCCCAGGGTGGGACATGAACAAGTGATCATTTGATCACTTGTTCATTGTAATATGCTGCAATACTAATGTATTGCAGCATATTACATAGTCAGCCTATGCATTCTGCATAGGCTGACAGCTGCACTGTTAGATCGTGCACAGTGCACGATCCTAGCAGGCAGCTGCCATAGGCAGCCCAGGGGACCTGATCGGGCCTCAGGGTTGCCATGGCAATGATCGGCACCTCCGTGCCCTGCACGGAGGATGCCGATCGTCGCACCGATGCACCATAGACGCCGCGGTCACTATGACCGCGGCGTCTATAGGGTTAAACAGTCGGGATCGCGATAGTCGCGATCCCGGCTGTTACTGCGGGATCCCAGCTACCGCGTACCGCTGGGATCCCGCGGCGATCGCAAGGGCTCAGCTTCTGAGCCCGGGTGATCGCCATGACGTGATACTACGTCAAGGTGCGGGAACTACCCGCATCCTATGACGTAGTATCACGTCAAGGTGCGGGAAGGGGTTAAAGTACAACATTGAAAATCTAGACCTATCAACATGGACAAGCAAAGGAATTAAAACATTACAAGACATATGGGGCCCAAAAGACATACTACCTTTCCGAGCCATAGAAGCAAAATATGAGCTTCCAGCAATAGATGTTCTCCTATACCTGAGAATAAGAAACACCCTACAGGAAAAAGGACTAACACCACCGCAATTGGATCCACAAATTTCAAACTATCTAGAGAAATCGGCTCCCAAGACAAAAGGCATATCCTTTTTCTATAATTTATTACAAGAATCCCCAACACACAAAAAATTACCATATATGTACAAATGGGAAAGAGATTTACAAACATCCTTTACTTTAGCACAATGGAAAACAGCACTGGCTTTAACACAATCTACCTTTAGATGTGTGTCGCATCAAGAAGCAATAATTAAGACGATGCATAGGTGGTACTTCACCCCAACTAGATTGCACACAATCTACAATACCACGTCACCCTTGTGCTGGCGTGGATGTGGAAAAAGAGGGACATTACTACATATCTTATGGGAATGCCCAAAAATCACTCCACTATGGAATACAATATCAAATTTGTTATCATCACTATGCAACAAAACAACCAAACTTTCACCCCAACAAGTCCTTTTGCTCATCAACATAAAAGAAATTGACAACAAAAACAGTGCGCTTATCGCCCACATTGTCATGGCAACCAAGCTAATAATCACCCGCCACTGGAAAGACCCTATATGTCCGGACAGCAATGAAATTATAAGACAAATCAACACGACACATGCTTATGAACAAGCCATAGCAAAGCAAAACAATAGAGTATCACAATTCAATGCCCAATGGGAGACATGGACTAAGAGCTCGTTCTATGAAGAATAAGAGGAAATAACACCCCGAAAACCTTGAAATATACCTGGACAAAGACCTAAAGAAAATGAACAACAAGTTGTCTTTATTGTTATTAGACGTTTTAGTTATAGTATGGTTCAACATACAGTAACATCACACAGACTGAACAATAGAATTAAGTTCAGCCTGGGTGAAACCCGAGAAGAATTAGAAGATAAATAAGCACTAACTAACAAAACTAACTACCCAATATGTAAACATCTAATATATAGAAATGCATATATATTTAGAACATAGGAAAAAGAAACATTGTAAATGTATTACTTCTCGACTGTATGTATGTTTGGGAAAAATTCAGAATAAAAACTTACAAAAAAAAAAAAAAATTGTCGCAGAGACCAAAAAAGTTCTGTCTAGGATTACAATGATAAAATATACAGTTCTGACTTGCATACAAATTCAACCTAAGAACAAACCTACAGACCCTATCTTGTATGTAACCCGGGGACTGCCTGTATTCCCATTTCAGAAAATTAAATGTTATTGTTTGTATTATAAAAAGTTATACAACTTTTCAGTATTGTTTCTGTATCAATTTCTCATGGTTTTCTACATCTCTGCTTGTGGCCATGCTATAGAAAGCTTCTGTGTTTACTCCCAGTGGACAGAAATCTGACAATGGTCACACAGGTGCACGGCTCATTATAACACATGATTATGCAGTGTGATACTAACGAAGCTTTGCGTGACCATGGTCAGATTTCTGTCCATTGGAAGTAAACATAGAAGCTTTCTATAGAATGACCGCAAGAAGAGATTTGAAATATATAGTATGAGGTACCCTTTATATATCACCCCAGTTTCAAAAGTACAACCCTCAAATTATTAGAAACAGCTTTCAGGAAGATTGTCAACCCTTTGAGAGACACATAGTAATTAAAATAAAACTGAGGTGTAATAAAGAATGGTCTCCATTTGTATGTAATACATTAATTTAGATGTATACATTCACAAAAGATAAAAGAAAAAAAAAAGCAAAGACATCCCAATCCCCCCTCTCTCTTCCCTACAGCAGACAGATAGAATCCCAATGTTCGTCAGTGTACAAAGATCAGTTGTCAAATCAGTGTGGAACATATCTAGAAAGTAGGAGACATTATCAGACAGTCGTATCTTAACTATTTGGCCAGCCTCCCCTAGAATGACCTGAGGTGGTAACCTGCCTTTCTTTATGTTTATCATGCTGGATTTTAATGGTAGATTTTCTTTAAGGTCTAGGGATTTAAATGCAGTGGTTTTGCTCACAGAGGCATTTAACAGGTTAATACTAGTGATCGTACCTAACTCCAACCGAAGGTGTATGGCCCCTTTTTCACGCGTATGTTCTGCGTGTGCTTTTGACGTGCAGAACTTGCAGGTTTTTTCAGACTCAGTTTTTTATAACGCATGTTTAGCATGTTTAACGCATCTCAGCATGCTCAGGCACCATACAAGTCTATGGAGTTGCCTCAAAAATGCATTGTAGTCTGAGACATGTGCAAGTCCAATGCAAGTGCAATGCGTTTTTTACTGATCAATTGCCATAGAAAAGACAGACCTCAGTCCTGAGTCTTTTTCACACGTGTTATCTGCGCGTGAAAAAACGCATTGAAAATGCATTGTGAAATGGATTTTTTATGCAGGGCCCCAACAGCCCTCTTTATTTTGTAAGGTGAGTCCTAATTAACTCTTTGAGGGAGGATGAGATAGCTGCCGGCAGCGAGATGACAGAGTAGAACAAAGACGCAGATTGGCCTTCAAATGCACTCAAATCACACTGTTTATTTCCAAAAAACCACAGTCGTATATCAGAACATAAAAATTAGCTTTGGGGGCGTGAAAGAAAGGAGATAAGGTGCTTAGATGCTATTGGCCATAATTAATTCACCAACACATTCTGGGAAAAAGTTAATAGGCCTTGTTCACAGACATGTTTATCTACAGAATGTATAGAGAATGTCTCCAGAAGCTTCTTGATAACCAAAACAAATAATAAGAAAACATAGAGGCCTAAGGACAGTAAAATGCCAAGGATAATGTAAAAGGCAAACAACAGTTTAAATAAGAAAAATACATGAATTAAGACATTTAACTCTAGAGCTTCTGAGTGGGCAACACACAAACCCCCCCCCCCCCCCCCAAGGCCAGACCTGTAATGGCGTCTGTTTAGTTCTCTTGGTCAACATGGCCGCCGTAGAGGAATATATCACCAACAATTGGAAACACTAAAAGACTGTGTGTGAAAAACTCAGACACTGAACAGACTCTGACTGAAAACTGAACTCTGATGAAAAATGTCAGTTTTTCACTCACCAAGACCTAATCGCACCCGGATCAGACTCTGACCTGATCTGCAATGCAAGTGTCAAATGGGCCCTGAGTGTGAACTTCCAAAAAAAATTTTATTCACCATTTCCCATTGCATTGGTCCTTTGCTTACCTTTTCAAAGTTTCTCCTTAGAAATTGATCAACAATGTAATGTTTCTGTGCAAGTCTTAGGGAATATGTCTTCTCTAGCCAAAAGTCGCAAGCAGAGATTCACAGTGTATAACGCAAGCTCCACAAAATCCATACAGTAGTTCAGGGAGTTGATGTACTGGAATACGTGTGTAGCCTAGTTTACATTCCAGGTATACAGGAAGCATTCACAAAGACAAAGGCTACATGATTGAATTACTGCAACAACCACCATCTATCCATGTTCAGGAACACCAGGTATTTACCTGTGAAATCTAACACTGCATCTTTCCCTTGTTTTCTACCTTGCTGCCTCCCCTATTCCATAGGACTACAGGCTTTGATTTACCGGTACATAAAACCACCAGCATTGCACAATCTCTAACTTTGAAATTGAGCCCTTTAAAAAAAAAAAAAATGCTTATTAACAGAACAATACCCCAGGTGTAAATTGGTGTTAGCAACTAGTCAATCACAAATGAGAGATCCTTTGCAATTAACCTGTTATCATGTACAGAAATCTAAATGGCATACAGTGGGTTGCAAAACTATTTACCCCGTTAAACTTTTTGTCATCATTAAACTTCTACAGCCACTAACTGAAATGTAAATGTTTCTGAATATTTTATGTGACTCGAGCAACATAATGGGGCTCATTTACTAAGGGTCCGCAGACCACACAAACGTTTACTGTTTTGCGTCGCAATGGGATTGTGGCTTTTGGAGACGGCTTTCATGTGACACGAAACGGGGGGGGGGGGCGGGCCGTTGGACGATCCGACGGATTCCGACTGAGCGTGGGATTTAAAATTTTAATTTGTGTCGCAAGCACTTCCATGCACCGGGAAGAAGATAGTGAGCTCCAGCGGACCTGCGCGGGGAAGCTACACAAGCAGGAAATCGGGCGCACAATCTTAGTGAATCATGCTGGAGTCCATGATCATCGGACAACGCACTGTGAGGATCGCGCAAGGGATGGGTAAGTAAATGTGCCCCAAAGTATCAAGTATTTGTGAAGTGTAAAGAAAAGTATGCATGCTTTTACATATTTTGCTCATTTTAAAACTGAGAAGTGTGGCTTCCATACATAATTCACCCCCTGAAGTGAATACTCTGTAGGACCACTTTTAGTTCCAAATGACAGCTGCAACTCTGATGGGGTATGTCCACACTAGCTCTGCACATCTAGAGGCTGGAATTTTCACCCATTCTTTGCATAATAGCTCCAGCTCAGTCAGATTGGTTGGAAACTGTTACACGATGGGATTTAGGTCTGGACCTTGAACTATTTCGGCATATTAATATGCTATTTTTAAGGTTGTTGTCCTGCTTAAAGGTAAACCTACACCACAGTCACAATTTTTTTTACAGTCTCTAGCTGTACATAGCCTCATTCATCATACCAACTCTATCCATTTTCTCAGTCGATGCTGCTGCCATCACCTTGCAACACATTGGGGATGGTGTGTTCAGGGTGATGTGAAGTGTTGTATTCCTACACACATAGGGGGAATTTATCTGTGCTTCTACGCTTCTACGCTTCTAGTCTTCTAGAAGCACTAAAATCATCAAAATTTCTTGCACACTACAAGAAATTTCTATTATTTTTGCGGCTAGGTCATCTGCACGCCGTGTGGGTGTGAAGGAGTGCAGCCGTGGGCGAACACAGACGTCCAGAACATGGTGTAATTTTGCCTGGCAGCACTGCCACCTTAGGGTGATGCCACACGTGGCCTTTTTGGTCCGTTTTTAAGCATGCGCATGCTTAAAAACAAGAACGCCATGTATGGCATCAACCATATGGAGAATGTAAGCAGTGTAAGCAGCTGTGTTAACATTTTCACAGCTGTATACTCTTCCCGCCATGAAGAAAAATGGTTTCAAAGCAGCCAAACATAATGGGGGCAATGTATTGTGCCGGCCTTTAGACCAGTGCAGAGTAGAACTAGACAGTTCTCTGGGCCAGATTAATCACTGTGTCTGATGCTGGATGATTAATCTGGTGCATCATAAGACTGGTGAGTTTGTACCTCCTATTAGTTGGTCTATTGCTGAACCACGATTGCTGGCGCACAGACTGGATTTTCTCTCTGGTCGCTCCCCCTAGTTACAGAGGACATTTCCTTTTTTGGAAAAGTTGGCCAACTGCCTAAAAATGGTATAAAACATACAATCAATTTGATTGAGCTTGTACTAACCATAGGGGCATTAACCTTTTATTTTATACAGCACACAAATATTATTCACATAAAGGGAAGGCATATCTTCTTCAGATATGAAAAATAATACACCAAATCAAGCAACTGAGGAACTATGCCATTCAGTATTCTGTACGTAAAGGGTTTATTGTTACTTTCACCTCCATTGCCCTGAGTGTTGTCTTACATCACCTTGCCACTTCTCACTGTGCTTCATCTTGTTTCCCTTCTAATGTTTCAATCAGTTTCCAGGAACAATATTACACATGCTAGACTCTGGAGTTGAGAAGATGGTGAGTGAATCATTTTTGGACAGGGGCATTAGGAGACAATCTGTAGCTGCTGGGTGCAGGAGAATATCAGTCCTCACTATTGCTGGCAGTAAGAAGAAATCTCCAGGACCTGATCACATGCTTCATCCAATTACAAAGAGAAAGTCTTTGTACATTGCCACATAAATGGTATCTAGAAGTGTTAGTTGTGTTTGAAGTTTGAATGCAGCAGAATTGTGTATGTGTAGAATTAAGAGGAATGCACAAATAAAGATAGCACAAATAAAGATTGAGCTCAGACTCCCTATCAATTCTAATGAATCAGATCATGCACACAAAGAACAGTATATATACAGTGAAACTTCTTCACAGAAAAGAGGTAGTCTGCAGATAGGGAACAGCTCCGTGTGAATACAAGCCGGGGTCAGATACCAGGGAACACGGAGCAGAAACAGAATCAGAGGACGGACCTGGATCACACACGGAAGACAAGCAGGTCCAGATACCATACAGCAAGTTTAGATCTAACTAACAACCTTGCTCAGGGGCGGAGAATAGGGATTGTGAACTATAGGATGGCAGATGCATGCTGATAGGCATGGACAGACTAACTGGGAAACGCTCTGCTCCTTTAAGAAGAAAAGAGAGGCGCCACTCGAGCCCTAAAGGAGCTGATGCATTGCTGGACAGTGGCTGAAGGTAAGCCTGCGACAGGGAAAGCGACCAGAGCCGCGACCCGTCGCCACCGTTACAGCAAATGTAGTACCAATATACAAAAAAGGATCAAAAAGCGATCCTGGAAACTACAGACCTGTGAATCTAACTTCTGTTGTTGAGGGGTTTGTTAGAGATGCTATCCTGGAGTATCTCATTGTACATAACCTTATAACCCAGCATCATCATGGGTTTAAGAGGGATCGGTTGAACTGTTCTAGCTTTGAAAGTATCGTATAAGTACCAAGATTTCGATGCACTGTGCAACCCTAGTCTGGTATGGTGCCAAGTGACTGGCGCAAGGCAAATGTGGTGCCAATATTTAAAAAGGGCTCTAGAACTTCGCCTAGCAATTATAGGACTGTAAATGTCTCCCCTTCACAGATGAAGAAAAGCCCAGACCCCAATTTATATTTGTAAAGTTAAAGTCTCCATTATCACTACTGTCCCTGCTCCTGTGCAGCCCGCTCCATCTGTTTATATAGGTGACCCTCTATTTCCTAAGTGATATTGGGTTCTATATGTTACAGAGCAGTGTAAATTGTCTGACATCCTCACGCATGCTCAGTCAGGTCTGGAAGGGATGTGACTGCTTAGGACCTCGGGGTGCCCAGAAGAGCATCCGATCCTCAGGAGGAACACCCTTACACGGCGCACTAATGCTTGGCCACGGCATGCAAGAGGTTAACACTTGCGATTGGAGCCAGCTCCAATCGCAAGTGTTAGAGCTCGGTGTCAGCTGTAATATATAGCTGACAGCGGCAGAAGCTGGACATAATAGAATGTCCCCATGTGGAAGTGGAAGATTTTCCCATTTCATAGCAAAACTGCGATTTTTGCTGCTGAGAATCAGCTCCAATTAAATGAATAGTTATTTTGATGACAATATGGATTTTTGTAAGGTCTATTGAGATGAATAGCTAAAGTGCACTAGAAGCACTTCACTACTAGAAGCGTAGAGGGGGGGGGGGTTCATTTGAAAATATCTAGGGTTACTTTGTACAAGCATTTGCCATCTTTTACCCTTAAGGGTGGTGGCACACGTGCCATTTTGTCTGCGTTTGCAAGCGCAAACAAAGCCGCACCCACCGGGGAGGGCCGCGGCACGATTGCATCGGCGTTTCTATGGTAACGGCTGCGATTGGGAACGAGCTGCCAGTGTTTTACGTTAATTTATTTCAAAACACAGGCACAATCGCAGGCATTTTCATAGAAATGCTGATGCGATCGGGCCGCAGCCCGCCCCCTGCGAACGCAGACAAAACAGCACGTGTGCCACCACCCTTAGGCTTTTCGGTAATATTTTACAGATATGATATACTAGACTTATGAGATATTAAGTCACATAATAAGACACTTACACAACAAAAATAGACTTAAGTGAATGATTTAATATTTCAAATGCGACACTTCACTTGTCTCTAATCACTGAACGAACATAACAATAGATACAAGAACAGCTCCTTTGATGAGATTAAGGGGTATTTGTGTCTTGATTGAAATCTGGAGCTTTGTATTTTCCTTCTTTCTCCAACTTTTCTTTTTGCTCTCTGATGGCTTTCAAGCGTTGCAACTGTAAGAAACAAATACCGTAGATTTATTACTAGCAGGTAGAGTTATTCTGCTTTTTATCTGAAAACCTACATTAAAACTGATTACTTTCCTTTTTTTGAAATGTAATTTTATTAAAGGCTTGATCTATGGTAAATGATATATATATATGTACTGTACAGTCCTATGAGGAACTGGTGTAGAGTGAATTCTACTGCAACAACAAAAAATTAATTTTCTTGATTACAGCTGGCTTCAGAGTACAGGCAGTTCCCAACTTAGGGACACCCAACTTACAGACAGACCTCTGGATGCTGATAATTCACTGAACTTTACTCCCAGACTGCAATGATCAACTCTTAGTTATCAGAGGTGTCTGCAATGAAGTTTTATTGATAATCGTTTACATGA
This sequence comes from Engystomops pustulosus, assembly GCF_040894005.1. Lineage (NCBI taxonomy): Eukaryota > Metazoa > Chordata > Amphibia > Anura > Leptodactylidae > Engystomops > Engystomops pustulosus. Next base: position 133,803,276 of record NC_092412.1, read on the forward strand.
CAGTGCAAAATTTTAAGAAAAACTTTTTTTTAACTGGAGTTTTACATACAAAATATATACTTCCAAACAAATTCAACTTAAACACCATCTACCATCAGATAACCTGATGGTAGAGCATTACTACTCACGTCCCTGGTTTAATAAATAACTTTATAAAATATGCAAATGAGCAATTGAGCACCTCTGGGCTCTGCTACTATATAATTTACTTATTCCTCTGGCCCAACCGGCTCCGCCTACATAATGTTCAGAGAGGCGGGGGCGTCAATGTCTCAAATCTCGCACATAATTTTTTTTTTTTTTATCTCAGCACTAACCTGATCCCGATAACTATGTGTGATACATAAATGGTGGGACAGTAGATGTGCTATCAGTGTTAGGCCTCTTGCACACTAGCGTTGCGTTTCACGTCAGGGTGCAATGCGTGAAAAACTGACGTTTTTGCTGCGTTTTTGTTTAATTTTTGTTCGCGTTTTTTTGCGTTTTCGGTGCGTTTTTCACGCGCGTTTTTTTAAGTCAATGGGACTTTTTCAAAGGGACCGAGGTTCAGGAATAAAATGTTTTATTTAATTGAAAAATAATGTCTTCTGATAAGTTGCAAACATCTGCGATCTATTCTTCACTGTTCCGCGCGCGTATATTATCTCCCGACAAGTTAGCAGATGTGAAGAACAGTGAAGAATAGAATAAAAACAGTGAACACAGTGAACACAGTGAACACAGGATCATTTAAGATAAAAACACAGTGCAGAATAGATTACAGATGTTCGGCACATCTGCTTACTTGTCGGGAGATACGCGCGGAGCGGTGCGAACAAAATAGCATGTGAAGAACAATATATATGTGTGTAAAGAACACATTGCAGATGTTTCCATACATCTGCAATGTCTTCTTCACACATATATATTGTTCTTCACATGCTATTTTGTTCGCACCGCTCCGCGCGTATCTCCCGACAAGTAAGCAGATGTGCCGAACATCTGTAATCTATTCTGCACTGTGTTCTGCACTGTGTTTTTATCTTAAATGATCCTGTGTTCACTGTGTTCACTGTTTTTATTCTATTCTTCACTGTTCTTCATTGTGTTTTTTTAATTAAATGATCGTTCGCGAGCAGGGGAAATACTGTTATACTGGTCACCTAGCAACCCTTACGTTTAAAACGCATTGCACTCGCATTGCACTTGCAATGTTTGCGAGTGGAATGCGTTTTTGATACGTCCCCATAGACTTGAATGGGGCGTGAAAAATGCGCGTGAATCGCAAAAATAGAGCATGCTGCGATTTTGACGCGCGTGCAAACGAACGCAAGCACGCGCGTGCAAAACAACGCAAATGAAGAAAGACCCATTGAATACAATGGGACAGAGTGCAATGCAAGTTCTGCGCGTCAAATGCACGCGCAGAACTCGCGCGTGAAAAACGCCAGTGTAGAAGGGGCCTTATACAGGTGCCTAACTATACAAGTATGGCCAAAATTGCAAATAAAAATGACACCTAGCACCAATTCGCACTGTAGAGCCAAATGGCTCTATTTATCAAATTTATCAAATCTTAAAACAAAGCATATAGTTGTCAAAATCAAAAGGTAGTATATGCCATTATTTGGGAGATCAAATATATGACATATAAACATAAAATATACATAAAAATACATATAAAAATATAACAATGGTTTAAGGATCATAGGCTGGGCAAAAAGAGGGGCAGAGTAGCACTGGAGGGCCCAAGTGCACACCTCTACCATTTTTCATTTGAAATCTTGCACATACCCGCCAAGCAGCACATGTAGTGTTATTCTCACACAAGATTTGCAGAGAGAGACAGTGACGTCACTGGCTCTCTGAACACTATGTAGACTGAGCCAACTGGGCCGGGGGCATGATTACATTATATAGCAGTAAAGCCCAGATATGCTCATATTTGTTCATTTACATATTTTATAAAGTTATTTTTCTACTAAATGCGGCCATTCATACTGAATAAAGCTAAGTGTAACCGGGGACAGGGAGGGGAACCAAGTAGTAATTATCTACCGTCGGGTAATCTGATGATAGTTGTCCTTTAAGAACATCACAACACCATATCGTCGCCTGTGTTATAAAAACTAAATAGCTATGGTCTTTATGGATATATTGATGTCACATTTTTGGTGTAAAGAAATGAATAATTATCCTGTTTGCTGCATCTTTGGAGAAACATGGTAGTGTAATGCAAAGTGCATTCTCACTAATACTTCTCTTGCTCTTGTAAAGTCGCCCATCTGCCATGCTCCTCGAGTAAATGGACAAATAGGTAGCTTCACACCGTCAACAGGGTGTAAACATTCCCTCCTCTGACCCTATCCAATGAGAGTGGCCTACCAAGTGATGTTGCTCTTTTCTCTTCACACAGTACAGTATAGGCTTATTCCACCCTTTGCTAAAAGCTGGTAGATTTGAAATACAATCTACATTTTCATATCTACCATATATACTCATGTATAAGCCCAGTTTTTCAGCACAAAATGTGCTGTAAACCCCCTTGGCTTATACATAAGTCTATAAAAAAAATAAACTTACATACTCACCTTCCAGTGCTCCCGATGCTCGGTGCGGCTCCTCTTCTTTCTTCTCTCTGCAGTATTAGCCAACAGAGGCGCGGCCATGTGCTTTGCCAGCACACATTATGATGTTGTCGCTGATGACGTCATAGTGTGCGTCTGCCGGCAGAGCACATGGCCGTGTCTCTGACGGCTAATACAGCAGGGAGAAGGAAGAAGAGGAGCTGCGGGGACAACAGCATCAGGGAGCTGCGCTGAACATCGGGAGACCACCGGAAAGTGAGTGAGTATGTAAGATTTTATATGTGCTGGAAAAACTGGGGGCTGGCTGGCTATATACTACACTGAGCTGTCTATATGGTAAAGGGGCCTGGCTATATACTGGGGGGGCTTCTGGCTTTATACTGGGTGGCTGTGACCAATGCATTTCCCACCTTCAGCTTATACTCAACTCAATAGGTTTTCTGAGTTTTTGGTGGTAAAATCAGGGGCCTTGGCTCATACTCGGGTCGGCTTATACTAGAGTATATACAGTATATTATTGGAGTCTGCTTTGGCATAATTTGCAGTAAATTTATCGTACTTCCTAAATCCAATCCCCAGATGTCAGTAAGGTAGTCATAGAAAAGTGAAAATTCCCCAACAAGTGGGAAATCCTGGTATCCAATAACACTTAGTGACTAAATAATTGGAAAGGTAACTCAATTGAAATAACATAACTTAAAAATTTTAGTTAGCCCTCACAATGCTTTTATATAAAGGAAGCAGATTCTGCAGATTGTTTTAGCTTGTCCCTAAAATGCACATCTTCAACACACACACATATATATATATATGTGCGCATGTATATATACATAAAAAAAATCAGGCATGAATATTTGGAATACCCAGTGTTTCTTCTAGAAATGCAGATCACTCACCAATTTGCTTCTATGCATACACTCAAGAAAGTCTTCGTATTCCAACTTGCATTCCTTCTTTGCCCGAATGGCCCCAATGCCATGTGCACACTCTACCCAGTCTTTCTCAAAGGAATGGCAACGACCAACTTGACGAAGAGGTTGCCGAGAACTCTGCAGCAGCATCCATTTGTCAATATCAATCCCCAATTTGCTCTGAAGATCGAGGAACGGCATGTCTGTTAATTAAGTGCAGCGAAAAAAAATAGTAAATACAGAAAATACAATAAAACGCCAGAAATTTAAAAATACAGCATTTAAACTAGGGCCACATACTCAGTTGTCAGTGGACAATAGGGGGAACAACTACAGAAAGTTTTCACAACCAAAGACAGCCATATATCCAGCAAAAACAAGTAGAAATTCTTACTTCTTATTTCCCTTATGCTGTATATGACAGTAATGGCAAACATTTTTGAGACCAACTGCCCATATGGCAACCTAGAACCAGAGCAGCGGTGTCGGTGACCATTTTGGTGATAAAAAGGAAGAACTCCAAACAGGAGTGCACAACATTTATTGGCAGACAGTAATAATACTGAAGACTCCCACAGCAGACTAACAATAACAACTAACTACAGGGAGCATAGCTGTGCCAGGAGCAGGAGAGGACTGAGGAGCAGTACAGTACAGCTGACAAGTACTTACAACAACTGTGTCCTCTTCTGCTCAATGTCCTCACCCCAATGCATACAGGACACAGAGTGGAGACCTGGGAGCAGTGAGAACTTCTCAGCTGCACCTGGCCTCCTACACCAATGAATGCTTCCATCAATTACAGAAGTGCGTGGTGGTTAAGTGGTTAGCACTACTGCCTTGCAGCGCTGGGGTCCTGGTTTCAAGTTCCATCCAGGTAAACATTTGCAAAGAGTTTGTATGTTCTCTTCGTGTTTGAATGGATTTCCTCTGAGTCCTCCGGTTTCCTCCCACACTCCAAAGCATACTGGTAGGTTGAATAGATTGTGAGCCCCATTGGGTACAGGGACCAATTTAGCAAGATCTGAGTAGTGCTGTGTCATCTGTGTGTGCTATATAAATAAAGGAATTATTAGTATAACTGCTAACAGGCCCCATGTGGCCAGCAACTATGGATTGTACATCCTCTTTTAGGCTTTTAGTTGAGATGAATGCATGCTGCACTTCATATACATATAAGGCACTAGGAAGCAATGCCCGCATTTATCTCAACACAGCTAGAGATAGATTAAATGTTGGAAGGGGTTTGTGAGAGAGGTCACCTGCCACTAGTAGGAGATAAAACATACACAAAAGATAGTTTACACATTTATGAGAGTGTCTCTAAGTGCAACTGAAAAACAATATGAATTAAGATATATTTAATTAAGGATTTTATGAAAGCTATATATAGGAGACAGTTGTTTTATTACGAAGTCCGCAAAGACTGAAGAGGGGTACTAGTACTAGTTTGCCCCCTGCAACATAAATATTCTATAGCTGCAGTCTCACTTAAAATTCCTTCCGCTGGTGGTCCTGTGCCCATATTCACCAAGAGGCTCCAGCCTCTTAGTAAATGCAAATGCAACCTCTGCCATTGTGGATCTGTAGACCAAGTCTTAATTGGCCCAGTTATTTTGCTATAGTTTCCACCAGTTTTCCAGCAGAGGCAATGGTAAATGTGGTGGACCAGGCCTTCACGCCCCTGCTTGCACCACTCAAAATGGCATATGCTGGTCTGAGAAACCATGTGGGGTGATTCATTAGCTTTCTCCACCAAATGCATCTAGGCAAATCTCCTTTCCACTTTTCAAATAACAATATAACCGCCACATGTGATCCGCACCCTACAAAACGAAGACAGCCTTAAAGCAGACCCTTAAATTTCAGGATTATAAAGCCCTTACATAAAGTGACCCCCTATAGAAAATATAGCCCATTGTTTATTGACTGCAGCAGACTCATGGATTACAGAGTATTAACAAAGTTACCAGATATAGGGACATGGCAGGGAACTACATGCACTGCGGCTTTACTATCCTCTGAACTCCAACACCATTTACAGGTTGGAGCTATGTAATGGTACAAGGCCTATGGTGGCACCAGGGACCACTAGCATAGCTCATAGTGCACTAGTCCCACATGTAACTAACGCTGCCTCCTGGGATGATGGGCCCTCTGTGTCCTACACTGCAATAACCATTAGCACAAGTGCATACTGCAGCCGCTATGACAGGTAGTACGGGCTACACCACAAAGAAGGCCCGCAGGTGCAGAGCACTACGCAGTAATACAGGGCACCTTCTAAAACTACAGGGGGAGAATCACCAGTTTTATTTGTCACCTGTAGTGATCCGGACGTCCTCTACTCCTGGTGCTTCACGACACTAACAGCCGTAGAGCGCCTGTCACGTGATGAATAATTAGGCCGCCATATTTGATTTGGGCACATCCAGATAAATCGCTCGTTTACGTAAGATATTAGCATAATATCAATAAATAATATGTAAGTTGGTGTACTGGTCAAGTGTGCATGAATGGGTGTAACCTGGTGCTCATTTAAATTGCCATGAAAAAAAGCTGAATGACGAAGCATATACGCTTTGCTTTTGTTACAGCGCCACCTGTCTATTGGAAGAATGAAGTGAAAGAATGTTAGTTCTCTGAGATAATGGGTCACATTTACTTACAAAGTCGGAAACTTCACTAAAAGTGTTTTTTTCCGTGTATAATGCTGGGTGCGATGACTCACTAAGATCATGCGCCAGAAATCATGAATGTGTTGCTTCCCTGCACAGGCGCAACACAGTTCACCATATTTTTTGTGGTGTACCTTTAACATAGGATGTGTGACACAATTTGCAAGTTAAATACTGCGCTCTGTCCGAATCAGTTGGACCGCCGGCTAGCAAGCCCCCTAATTTGTGTCACACGGAGGCTAGCGCTGCTGCGCCACAAAAGGGTCGCGTGCAACACAATATAGCAGTGCTATTCCATAGCTCCCAACCGTCCCGATTTTGACGGGACTTTCCCGTTTTTCTTACCTCTGCCCCGCGTCACGGGCAGCTATGAGATTGTCACGGATTTTCCCCCCAGGTCCCGCTGTGTCCGCATAGTAAATACTTTGAAAGTCTGAACTCACAGTACAGAATGGTCCGGGCTTAGTGGAGAGCCGGGACCACGTCATCAGGTCAGATCAGCATCTGTCCATATATGGTCTCCAGGGCTTCCCCAGACACAAGCTATTTATTTAAATAAATTACATAAAGTTTTGGCCAGGCTGAGATTTGAACCTGGGACCCTCTGCACTGCAGACAGGAGCCTTAACTAACTGAGCTATAAGCCCAGGGATATAGAGCTGAGGATTTCTGGTAACTAAGACATGTTATCAGCCAGTGTTACATTGTGATACAGACTAATGCACTGATATATAGGGAGGGATCTTCTCAGAGGTTATTATTGTAATTATTGAGACTATTATTATTATTATAAATTTTATTATTTTTATTATTATGGAGATGATTATTAATAATGGTAAAAATAATAATAATCATCTCAATAATAATAATAATAATAATAATCTCCATAATAATAATAATAATCTCCATAATTACAATAATCTGAGAAGATCCCTCCCTATATACCAGGGCAGTATATAGTCATAGTTCTTAGTTACCAAAATTCGCCACCCAGATAATAACTGAGATTATAGCTCAGTGGGTTGAGGTGCTGTGTTCTATTGTACATGGACACTGCAGGTTCTGGGTTCAAAACCCAATGAGGATTATTTTTTTTTTTTTATTGAGATGATTTTTATTATTTTAATATGGCTAAAATTTGGGGCGTGGCCAGGGAGTCATTGGGGGTGTGGCTTAGGGGGATCGCCGCTACGCGTGCCGCCATTTTGTCCCTCTTTCCTTTTCACAAATGTTGGGAGGTATGCTATTCTTAAATACCTCTGAAAGACAATTTCCCCTACAAAACAGAGCTTGCTGCTAGTACAGTGTTATAAAGGCCTGCACAACAGATCATCTTATGCCCACGTCAGAAGATTGTTTTGTGCTAAGTGACATACACGTAAAGACTGCTCTAGAACAATTCTGCTTCCCGCCCGCCGATTAGGCTACATTCACACTAAGGGTGAAGACACACATGGCGTTTTTGGGCCGTTTTTACTAAGTGCGTTTTCAGATCGTAAAAAAACGCATTCGTTAAAAAACGCATTCGTTTTTTGAAAACGCATCCGTTTTTGTCCATTTTTAATTGCGCAAATTCGGAAAACAGGACAAAAACACATGCGTTTTTTAACGCATGCGTTTTTTACGATCTGAAAACGCACTTACTAAAAACGGCCCAAAAACGCCATGTGTGTCTTCACCCTAAGGCCCCTTCCACACTTGCATTGCAGGTCACGTCAGAGTTTGATCAGGGTGCACTCAGGGTTTGGTCAGTGAAAAACTGACATTTTGCATCAGAGTTCAATCAGTTTTCAGTCAGAGTTTGTTCAGTGTCTCAGTTTTTCACACGCATTTTCAATGCAATTTCAATGCGTTGTGTCTCAGAGTGCGTTGCGTTTTTGATGCATAGACTTGTATGGTGCGTTGAAAAAGTAGAGCATGCCGAGATTTTAACGTGCGTTAAAAAAACACGCGTGTACGCGTGAAAAAAGATGCAAGTCTTTGGAAGACCCGAGGCTGTCATGGCAACCGATCGTGACACCCCCCCCCCCATGGTGGCACATGGGCGGGATAACTCCCGCAATCAGTGCTAGCAATATGCAGCAAAAACTTACAGGCTGTGAGGAGGGCTCAGCCCGTGACCCTCTCCATGTACCCTCACCAGACGTGCACCGTACAATTACGGCATGTGTCGCTAAGGGGTTAATTATTTATACCTATGTTATGGCGTTCTTACTCAAATTGTTATGAACCATGGAAGGTTCCTTTATTGCGCTGCTAATACAATGGCATCCATACATTACACCCATCTAAAAGTGACCTTTGTTATGTCATCAGCTTGGTTTATGGATGTATAGTTTTTTTTACTTGGGTTACCATTTTTTAACCCCTTCCCGACGCGCGCCGTACTAGTACGGCGCGCGCCGGGTCCTGGTGCATGGAGAGGGCTCGCGAGCCGAGCCCTCTCCATAGCCGGTAAGTCTTTGCTGCATATTGCTTTCACCGCGATCGCCTCCGGCAATGCTGCCGGAGGCTTCAAAAAGATGGCGCCGCATGGGCCATCTTGGCGCGGATCTTCGCTCCCCGATGAAGTCACGGGGAGCGGTGATCCGTTGCCATGACAGCATCGGGCCTCACGAAGGCCCGAAGCTGTCTCGCTTTAACCTATTCATTACAATGTGCTATCAGCACATTGTAATGAATGAGGAGTAAAATCCCCATATACTGCCATATTGCAGTATGGCAGTATATGGTAGGATCGATCAGACAACCTAGGGTTAAAGTACCCTAGGGAGTCTGAAAAATAGTTAAAGTAAAAGTAAAAAAAAGTTTAAAAAAAAAAAATTATATTAAAAAAACCTAAAAATTCAAATCACCCCCCTTTCCCTAGAACTGATATTAATATTAATAAACAGTAAAAATCATAAACACATTAGGTATCACCGCGTCCGAAAATGTCCGATCTATCAAAATATAATAACGGTTTTTCACTGCGTTTAACCACGTAACGGAAAATAGCGTCCAAAGTCAAAAATGACATTTTTTTGCCATTTTGGAAAATATAAAAAAATTAATAAAAAGTGATCAAAAGGTAGCACAGTCCTAACAATGATAGCAATGAAAACGCCATCAAAAGTCGCAAAAAATGACACCACCCACAGCTCCGTACACCAAAGTATGAAAAAGTTATTAGCGCCAGAAGATGGCAAAATCAAAAAAAAAAATTTTGTACAGGAGGTTTTAATTTTTTTAAATGTATGAAAACATTATAAAACCTGTACAAATGTGGTATCCCTGTGATCGTAGCAACCCAAAGAATAAAGTAGACCTGTCACTTGGGGTGCACAGTGAAAGCTGTAAAATCCAAGCCCACAAGAAAACGTCGCAAATGTGTTTTTTCACCATTTTCACTGCATTTGGAATTTTTTTCCTGCTTCCCAGTACACGCCATGGAATATTAAATACCGTCATTACGAAGTGCAATTTGTTACGCAGAAAATAAGCCATAACACAGCTCTTTATGTGGAAAAATAAAAAAGTTATAGATTTTTGAAGGTGGGGTGTGAAAAATGGAAGTGAAAAAACTAAAAAAGGCCAAGTCGTTAAGGGGTTAAGGGAGTGTACAATTATATATCTGTGTGAAGCTCTGTGCCCTTTTCTGCGTATTTTGGTAGATATACATGAGGATTATTTATGAACACCTCACATCTTACTGTTTTTTGGAAAGTACATCTTCTTTATATAAGTAGTCTGATTTGTATATACAATATTTTAGTGGAAATGTCATTTTTGCATGTTATCAGTGTTTGCTGCAAAGTTGCAAGAAGGTGGTTACGTATGAATAAAAAGTTATTTTTGCATACATGGTACGCTGTGTTTTTAATGTTTTCATGCATTTTTCTTTTAATAATTTGTGTTTGTCACAAATTTGCATGATGGTGGTACAGGCTTTCAACTATTAATCAAGGCAAATAAAATCGGCAGGTTGTCATATTTAGGTTTTTGTCACGGGTGCTCCTGCGACCTCCCTCCCGGGCTTTAGGCACACCCGTGGGTCTGCCTGTGCCCCCTCTCCCTTGCAGCAGCCTCACTCACCTGTCCACGATCCACCTACGGTCTCCTCGCTCCATCATAGTCAGTAACGGAACCGGGGTCACAACAGGAAATCGCAATACAGACAAGGAGCATACGGGACAAGGAAAGGGCCGGAATTTAAACAGGAAGGGCAGCCGGCCAGGGGCGCACCTACCATGAGGCGAGTTGAGAAACTCGCCTCAGGCGGCAGCGCCTCCTGGTGGACGGAGGGGCGGCATCAGGTAGGTCACTCACCGCAGCTCGGCTGTGAACGTCCTGGCCGCCCCTCCTGCAGCCGCCTCCCGAACCGCCTCTCCAGGATCCTCGGCCCGCCTCTTCTGTCCGCGCGGCCTGCCTCTCGCAGCCATCCGGCCCGCCTCTCCTGTCCGCGGCCCGCCTCTCCTGTTCGTGGCCCGCCTCTCGCAGCCAACCAGCCCGGCTCTCCCGTCCGCGGCCCGCCTCTCGCAGCCACCCGGCCCGCCTCTCCCGTCCGCGGCCCGCCTCTCCCATCCGCAGCCCGCCTCTCCCGTCCGCGACCTGCCTCTCGCAGCCAGTCGGCCCGCCCTTTGCAGCCACCCGGCCCGTCTCTCCCGTCCGCGGCCCGCCACTCCCAGCCACCCGGCCCGCCTCTCCCGTCCGCGGCCCGCCACTCCCAGCCACCTGACCCACCTCTCCCGTCCGCGGCCCGCCACTCCCGTCCGCGGCCCGACACTCCCAGCCACCCGGCCCGCCTCTCCCGTCCGCGGCCCGCCACTCCCAGCCACCTGACCCACCTCTCCCGTCCGCGGTCCGCCTCACCTATCTGCGGCCCACCTTTCCCACTCGCCCGCCGTCCACGTAAGTATGTATCTATTTTATAGTAAGATGTGTGGGTATATATATATATGTTTATATTCATCTGTATATACTGTATGGTGAGTGTGTGTGTATGTATACTGTATGACTGTATAGAAGTGTGTGTATACTGTATGTGTGTAGCGAGTGTGTGTGTTTATGCATGCTATATGAGTGTATATGCTGCATATTTGCTGTATATATGTGTACATGCTGTATGACTGTATGTGTATATCTACATATACTGCCATATAGTATATTTTACATGGTGGTACACTGAATGTATCTATATTGCATGGCGGAACGCTGTATATAATATATGGTATATGGCGGCATGGTGTATGTATTATATGGTATATGGTGGCACAGTGTATGTATTATATGGTATATGGCTGCACAGTGTATGTATTATATGGTATATGGCGGCACAGTGTATGTATTATATGGTATATGGCTGCACAGTGTATGTATTATATGGTATATGGCGGCACGCTGTATGTATTATATGGTATATGGCGGCACGCTGTATGTATTATATGGTATATGGCGGCACGCTGTATGTATTATATGGTATATGGCGGCACGCTGTATGTATTATATGGTATATGGCGGCACGCTGTATGGATTATATGGTATATGGCGGCACGCTGTATGTATTATATGGTATATGGCGGCATGCTGTATGTATTATATGGTATATGGCGGCACAGTGTATGTATTATATGGTATATGGCGGCACACTGTATGTATTATATGGTATATGGCGGCACGCTGTACGTATTATATGGTGGCACAGTGTATGTATTATATGGTATATGGTGGCACAGTGTATGTATTATATGGTATATGGCGGCACAGTGTATGTATTATATGGTATATGGCGGTACACTATATGTATTATATGGTATATGGCGGCACGCTGTATGTATTATATGGTGGCACAGTGTATGTATTATATGGTATATGGCGGCACGCTGTATGTATTATATGGTATATGGCGGCACAGTGTATGTATTATATGGTATATGGCGGCACACTGTATGTATTATGTGGTATATGGGGCACACTGTATGTAGTATATGGTATATGGCGGCACGCTGTATGTATTAAATATTACATGAAGGACGCCGGATGTATTTTATGATATATGGTGGCACGCTGTATTGATTTTATATTATATGGCGGATCGTTTTATGTATTTTGTTCTTTGTGGTAACTTGCTGTGTATATTATATAGTGAACGGTGGCACACTTTATGTATTTTGCATTGCTTTATTTTCATATTAACCCAAAATGATTGGGTCTGGTCCTGACGCTCCTTGATATATTACATATATGGATTGTGAGGGGGGGGGGGCGTCTTTCTATAGCTCGCCTCAGGCAGCAGAAAGGCTAGGTGCACCCCTGCAGCCGGCCAGCGCCAATTATCGGCGAGCTGACCCTTTAAATCTCAGAACGTCGGCGTGCACACACTAGGAGTTGGGGACGCGTGGACTGGCCCTTCTTGCCAATCTTGTCTAATGGAAATATCTACAAAAAATAAAATAGGTGCCCATGATCCCAGGGAGCTTATATGGGTTGGGTTAACCACACTCTGTGGTGATTGGTCACTGTACTAACTAGCCTCTATTTGATCTATCTCTAGGGATCATAATCTCATTGTTACCTTGTGCTGCCTGAAGGACGATCAGGACATCTTTTTTTGATACTGTGGTGAGAGCTTGGGACTTCCTGATCCAGAAAAAGTTTCTCCATTGTATCTACTATACCCCTTAAAAAAATCCACAACATAAGAGTTATGGATAATGACACTTACTTCCGCTGTCAGGCTGCCAGTGAATCCTTTATTCATCGTGTATGGTGCTACCACAGGGTTCAACCGTTTTGGGGCGCAGTTACGGAATTCATACACTCTTATATCCCGGGTCCTGTCCCCAAAAGTGTGCCTCCTGGGAATAATCAGACTTGATATTAATAGACTTGTTCTGTACTATGCTTGTAAGGTGGTTGTGATGTTATGGGAGGAGCAAGATACTCCTACCGTAAAGAGATGGATTCTCTTGGTAAACAATTTTAAACCCCATAATAACATTTTTTACCTAATCTGGGCCAGGTGGTATAACCCTTTGCATACTGAATTGTAGGGTTATAATATTTTGAATACATTGAGTTTGGGTCTATTTGGGTATGGGGGTAGGGGGCGTATGTATAAAGGTATGCTTATTTGTATGTTGGGGGTGTGTGTGGAGAGTGTGGTTTTTGGTATAATGCCATTGAGGGTGTAGCCACACGTTCAGTTTTTTAGATGCAATTTTTGATGCATAAACCAGAAGTGGATTCAAAATAGAGTAGGAGTAGCATTTCTTAATGATTAGTCCTCACCCAAAACTGAACGTGTGGCTGCACCCTTAATACTGTGTTTTTCTCTGCCGTTCTGCACATGAAGAATCTTTGTGTTACAATGCGATACATTCCATCTATGCCACCTTTTTTAAGTATTCATTCAGCAATATCTGTAAGATATAGTATTTTGATAAGGTTTTTGTAACTGTTTTGTTCTAAAAAAAATTAATAAATGCATAAACACTTAAAAGAAATACACAAGTTTGGTGGGGGCACACCCAGCGCCGGACCACTGGCGTGAAGGTGGCGGATTGGGGCAAATAATGGCAAAAGCTATCAATAATAACATGCTCCAATATCTCCGTTTTCCTGACACGTAGAAACACATTTAGATTCATATAAAAGAGGAGACTCTTTTCTTTTATAGGAAAAAAAGAAGTGAGGTCACAGAGCCAGACATGCAGCCCCCTGAAGTGTAGCCCCCTCCAGATTCTTAACTGGCAGCTACAGGGAGAATTTGCTGAACACAGGAGCTGCTGCACCTCACAGATAATGGAAATATTCACTTTATGGGGCAGATTTATCAAGCTGTCTGAAAGTCAGAATATTCCTAGTTGCCCATGGCAACCAATCACAGCTCCTTTTTAAAATATTCATGAGTAAAATGAAAGCTGAGCTGTGATTAGTTGCTATGGGCAACTAGAAATATTCTGACTTTCAGACACTGATAAGTCTGATAAATCTGCCCCTATATGTTACTGATAAGGAATAATATCAATTAATATTCATGTTTTAACCCTCTCCTATCCAGAACTATCTAAGAACACACTTTCTCTCTTATTTCCTTTTATTTCGTGATAGTTTTTTTTTTTATCAAAAACTGTCTGATACGATGAACATTTGATCCTCTTCACCTGATGTCACTACATATTAACACCGCAACCCAGAACATGTCCATAAAGTTATATGTAACACCAAAAACACCCACATGTTCTGGAGTAAAGTTTTTATTTCACACCATCCTCCATTATTTACACCTATGTTATGACGTTCTCACGCAAATTCTTATGAATCGCGGAGGGTTCTGTTATTGTGCGGCTAATACAATGGCGCACATCTAAACGTGACTTTTATTATCTCATTAGCTTGGTTTATGGATACATAGTTATTATTAGGGTCACCATTGTGTAAGGGAGAGTACAATGATACATCTGTGTGAAGCTCAGTGCAATTTTCTGCAAAAATAGTTTGGTGTCCCCTGTGGATTTAACGTTCCCTTTGCTGCATATTTTGGTGAATATACATATGTGGGGTATGTATGATCTCCCCGCATTTTGCTGTTTTAGGAAAGTATGTTTTCTTTTTAAAAGTATTCTGGATTTGTACATATTTTAGAGGAAATTTTTAATTTTCATGGAATTTTTGCATTTTATTGCCGTTTGCTGCATAGTTGCATGAAGGTGGTAGTGTGTATGAATTTAAAAGTTATTCTTGTTCATATGGTGATTTCTGGAAAAAAATAGATTTTGACAGAATAGGAGATATTTATTTTGTGCATTATATATTTTTAAACACATTTGTGGATAGCAACCACATATGTCATAGTTTCTGTTTTACCATTTTAGGGAGTGTAAATTCTTGATATTGTGTATTGTGGTATATATAAATCTGCTCACTTTGTGTTATTATTTTTAAATCCCTATTTGTGCGTAAACCTCCACTTCGATGTAAGTTTTATGTAAAAAGTACGTTATCAAGGCATTTTCAATGCACTTTTTGTTTAATAATTTGCGTTTGTCACAAAGTTATATGAGGGTGGTCAAATTTTAATTGCCAAATGCATCGCCTAGTTATCTGCTTTCAAAAATATATAGCTTTTACGGCTGCCTTTACTTTTTAATCTACAGATTTTGCAGGTTGTTGCTGTCTTTAAATTTCTAAAAGCAGATGTTTACTTATTTCAGGTTTAGTGATATTATGTGGATTTATTTATGTGAACATATCAATATGAGGCATTTGTGAACTTTACACATGTCCATCTATTACATTTAGGAGATGTGAAGGTAAATATTTTCTGTTTGGAGCACATTTTTTTGGAGTCAAATTTTTTTGGAATCAAATTTTAAGTATTTTTTATAAAATGTTTAACTTTGATTCAAAATTGCATGTATTTATCTCTCATATCTATCTACTGTATATATCATCTATTTCATAGTTCTGCATCTAGAAATCTCTATCATCTTTTATATTTATCTTCTATCATAATAATTATAGTTAATAATTCCTTTATTTATATAGCGTACACAGATTACAAACATACAAACTCTTTGCAGATGTTGACCAGCGCTACAAGGCTGTAGTGCTAACCACTGAGCCACCGTGCTGCCCATCAATCTCCCTATCATCTATCTCCTATACAATTCTCCCATATTAAAATAGTATGTTTTACCATACTAAAAGGGAGCCTCTTACTGACTGGGACTAATCATAAAATAGTTTTATTTTGGGGCCCCACTATTAGCTAGAACCCCACTTTTGTCTATTAGAACCGACCCTGGTGTCACTATAGGACAGTATGCACATGCAGACCGTTTGAGATTAGAAATGCATTGACTGCTATCTCCAGCAGTCTCTCCCTCTCTATCACAGCCTGTGTCCCGGCTTACCATCTATACCCGAAGCCCACAATGGGCAGGGATGCAAATAGCTAGGGGCTAAATTATGGATGTAGGTCTGCTCCGCAACAAATCAACCAGCTTTCCGGGTTATCCCAAACCAGACTCCATGGATCTGTGATGACTTACTGTTCACATGTTCTTTCTTCTCCTTCAGGCAGTCTATTTTATAGCTACTGTGATGCATTTCTGCAGAGTTCACCCACCAAATCACTTTGGTTCTTGCTCATCCCGTAGTTATGCGCAATGAAGCCAGTGTGTAGTGCTCCTGCTTCATTGAAGAACTGCAAGCCCAAGAGATAAGTTTTGATGCGTCTCATCTTTAGGCAAGTATAAAGTGTTTTTTTTTTCCTTGCAGCGCGTAGAGACTTATTTATGGGCAAAATCACCTCTTGTAAATCATAGATAATAGCGTGTCAAACATTATACACCATAAAACAAGAAAAAAAAATGTGCAGATAATAAAAAACATAAATATTTATTTTAAATGAAATACAATTTCAACAAATTTCAGTAACACGAAAAATAAGTCAACAGAGTCCTATTATGTTTGGTAAGAGACTTTATGTTGCATACTTAAAAACAGCAAAGCCAAGATTGGTCCCACATGCTTAGAGAGAAAAAAAAAACATTGACAACCTCTACATGTTTCTAAAGAGAATGCAGGAGCTCAGATGATTCTGGTGGGTGCAAATGCAGGAGTCAGGCAAAGAGAATCAGAAATCTCCCAGCCACAGGACATTGGCGCACAAATGTTCTCTTTTTCCTCAACTTGCTTTAATCCTTTCTGCAGCAACTGAACAGCGTCCCTGGAAAAGACAGAAAGGCCAAGTTCAAGATTTGTTTTGGGGGGGTTTTGGAGTACATAGTATAAAACTAAAAATACATTAGCAGCTATAAACTATTGAAATGTAAAGCAAATTTGAAAAAACACCCCTGGTGGGAAATGTGGGTACATTAAAAACTGGTAGGTGTAATAGTCTCTATCCTCCACTGCATATCCATGTGCTTTCCATTAGGTCTGGCGCTAGGTCATACTGCTGTGATGTGATCCTCACACACTTGGGCCTGTTCCACACATTTCACGGGGCTGAAAACATTGGCTCTGAGAAAAGACGCAGCTTGCTACCTCTTTCCATCCTGCCTTTTTCGTCCGATACAACATAAGGTGGTCAGACGGGGACAACAACTATACCTCTGCCTGCCACTATATACACAAAATGTATACACTGAGCATACACAATAAATGTGATGTGAACCCAGCCTTAAACATGTAAGCATACGCTAGCTGCAAAATGGCTAGTATACGTTATACGAACATTCACACAGCAGATACTATGATATCAACAAAGTACAAGTATGGAAGGAAAAGCAGAACACTTAATTTTACAGCCATTTCCTGTTTCACTTTAAAGGAAATCTACCATTTGCTTTTGTGCATTGTGAACCAAACATACCTTAAGAATGCTGTAGCTACACTGATGCAGAAACATATCTTGTTTAATCCCTGGATTGAGTGGTTTTGCTGGAAAAACAATTCTAAAATTATAATAATGAGGCTCTGTGGCTGCCCTGGCGGTCTCCCTTCCCCTAATTCTGCACTGCTCCAATTTTGTCCTGCCCAGCATAAGCCGAATATGAAGCAGAAGTAATCAAATGCTGCACCATCAACCAGCTTCTGTGTACAAGTCATCCAGCTCAGGTTGATTAGTCCTGTGTATGTAAGTGTACGGCAGCCAGCCTGCACACAGCTTTCCCAAGGTCCTGAAGTTTATAATTGTTTTTTGAGCAAAACCACTCTGTTCAGGGGTTTAACAAGATCTGTTTCTGCATCAGTGTTGCTACAGCTCATAGTGTGTTTGGTTCATAATGCATAAAAACAAATGGTCGATTTCCTTTACGTAGGCTTATAAGTCAAAGACAGGAAGGAGTATAGTTTTTAGTAAGCTGTAGATTTTTTGCCTATACACTTTAATATCTACCAATCCTCATTAAAATATTAATGCACAAGCCTCTTCTACTGTGGATACATTCTTACCAGGCTGCCCGTGGCATTGCGTAGTGAATGCGGGATTGCTGAAAGCCATTGAATGTAGAAGATGCTGCCACTGTGTAAGCTCCCATGTTATCAAACAGGAGCCAGTCACCAACTTGAAGCTCTGGCAGCTGAAGATGCTCAGCAATTTGATCTAGGCCATCACATGTGGGACCCCACAAGCTACTATTGTATAACAGCTGTTCTGGAGAAGGTTTCTGAAGGAAAAACAGAAAGGACAATTGAAAAAACAATAATATCTCAAGGTATTTATTAGTTAGAACAAGTCATTTTAATGTAATAACTACAAAAAGTAAATGATTTAGAAGATTATACTAGTGGAAATTAATTAAAAAAAAAATTAGTATGTTTGAAAAACTACAGTTATAGTGGCCATTACAGATCCTGCGGCGGAAGTGGGCAGTTACAATAGGAATTGTATTCGGGGGAGGCAATTAAAGAGTTTATCCAAGTAAATTTGTAAAAAATGGTGAGACACTTAAAAAAAAAAAAAGTGTACTCACCCCCTCAGTTGCTCCAGACATCCTGCGCTGCCCAGAACCTCTGCTGAGGTGGGCTGCTGACCAGCCAAGGTGGCTGGTCACGTTTACCAGTCACCATATCTCAGCACCTGTTACAGCGCAGGGAATAGGGATGGGTGGGCGCACACCTTCTGTGCAAGTTTTTCAGCACAAAAAAAACATTTCTGAAAAACCCTAACTCGGCTTATAATCGAGTCAAGAAAACAAAACAGTGTACTCACCTTCTGACGCCCCCACAGGTCCACTTCTATGCTTTGCAGCTCTGGCATCGGCTCCGTGTCCCAGTCCATCGCAGGCACCATGACATCAGCCACACGCTGACATTCTAATGTGTGCATCGGCACACACTATGATATCAGCAAGGGGCTGATGTCATGGTGCCTGTGACCGACTGTGCAGGGACACTGAGCCAATGCCAGAGCCGCAATGGATAGTAAAGGACCTCCGGGGGGAGTCAGAGGGCGAGTAAACTTAGTTTTTTCCTACAGCATTATATTGGGGGCAGGCTATACACTAGAGGGGGCGGGCACCAATGCATTTCCCACCCTCAGCTTATACTCGAGTCAATAGGTTTTTCGAATTTTTGTTTAAAAATTCGGGGTCTCGGCTTTTATGTGAGTATATAGGGTAGTTACGGTATGTCTTTCATTTGCAACATTTTCTTTATTATTTGAGATATGAAATGGTTGGGAGTTCCATTTCTCATCGCACACAATGTAGTGGCAGATTGTGATAAGTCCCAATTAATCACTGTGTCTGCAGATAGCAACTGCTCTATGAGACAGCAGGAGGGGGTGGTCAAATAGATATAGAATTTGTGGGAAAAGTTTTTAAAGTATAACTTTATTATATCTGTAGCAAGATGTCAAAATCTGCTCACTGAACTCCAAAGCATAGAAAAATCAGTGATACAGACTCATTTCAAACACAAGTATACATCAATTTAATGTACAGTATGTTGCTTACAGATAGAACTGCATGTACCATCTGCACTGCAATACCAGCCACAAACCATGTACAAAAGTGGAAGTTTGTAAAAGTAACAGCTTTCTCGAATTATAAACAACCCCTTTACGTAATATAGTCCTTATCCACACAAAATCTATATAAAAAGTCTTTTAAATGAACTGTACCTTGTGAAGAATGGGTTTAGGATGAGCATGGTCAAAAAAGATACAGTTGAATGACCCATAAACACCGTCATTAACATAATACATGATGTTCTTGTTAGGACATGTTTCTTCATCTAAAAATGATTAAATGCAAAAATTAGTTATCTGTGCATCTTTAGTGAAAGTCATAAATGAAACTAGAAGTAGGGGTCGATAGTTATGCAGGAAAAGCTGCAACGGGTAAAGTGTCACTAAACTTAGAGGGGCTGTCTATTTTGGAAGATACATAAAATATAGGACTGAACTGGTTGATCCAAATGGGGTTGTCCACCATTGTAACAACATGAGGTTTCCTAATGCAGACAGTTTTGTACAATCCCGTAGTTCATTTAATTATAACCACTTCAAGAGGAGTTTCGGAAAAACTCAGCCTAGTAACATCTAGCAGATTCGAGACTGCTGACAAAATATGAAAACAATGCACCAGTGTGAAATTGACATAAAAGAGGGTATTAAATATCAATCAAGCTTAACTATCTTTTTATACAATCAACAGTAACCTGCTAATCTTAAATAACTTCTTATTATGACAAATGATACATACCATCTGATCCAGAGCAGTCTAGTTGCACTTCCTTTTTAGCAATGATGTTTACGGCCAGAGAGAAAGCAGAAGCTACATAGTATCTTCCAGGTTCTGCAATGATCTCAACAGCAGAGCCTTCTGGGAAATATAGGTCTAGTGCTGGGTTTATTACCGCTGACATCTGTTTGAGAAAGACATGTTATATTAAATTAGTTCTCCGAAACTGGTCCTTATCCAGTATACTATGATGGATTGGTGAAGTATATATTTCTACCTCTTCAAAAGTAACTCTCGAGTCTTCTGTCCCAGGGAAGCCCCCTCCAATATCCAACAGCCACATCTTGTATCCAAACTCTGAAGCCATTTCAAAAACCAGTCTGGCATCTGAAATGGACTGCACATATGCCTTGGGATCATTACAGCCGCTCCCCACATGGAAACTGAAATGAAAAGTTATCACTTTAGCTACAGACAGAACGGCAATGTCAAATGCCTCAAAGTGTATATCACCCGAGCAGAAGACTGTCCACTTAGGAACTAGGTGTGACTTTTTAGTCTAAAAGTCACAAATCACAAACCATGTGAAAAATGAAGCCACATTTATTATAGTGCCCTATGCTGAATGACAAATGAAGTGCAAATAGTGCCATAGACACTCCAAATATCTGGAGCAAGGTAACTGCCAAATGATAATATGCCCCTGTGAGTTATGCAGTCCCCGAGTTATGAAAATTAAATTGTTTTGCTTTGCTGCACTTTTATCTCAATTTTGCTGGGGTCATAGAAATGTTTAGCACAACTAGTTCCATAATTTCAACTTTTTAGACACAGAATTTACAGTATATACGGTGATTCCATTATCCTTTTATAAACATAGACCTCAGCAATTCATCTGTTAGAATGATGCCCACTGCATAGATATAGTCATTCTACAAAAACAAGTTGTTGTACTAATTACGTATAAGAAGTGCGCTAATAAACTTACCTAACACCAATGACATCAACATTTAAATTCTTGGCCATTTCAAGAAGGTGTCTACATGATTTTAAAGGTGCTCCAAATTTTACACTAAGACGGGCAGAAGACTTGGAGTCATCTGTAGCAATGCGGAGTACCATTCTATCAACAAAAAACATTATAATTAGTCATGGATAGTCTTCATACAAAAATGAGGTAGCTTCTTAGACTATGGCTGTAGCAACAGAAACATACTTAGCATTTGGGTGGGTGCGTGACACTTTGGACAGCTCCACTTCATTGTCAAAAGTCATCATCTGGACACCATTCCTGGCAGCAAACTTTATCTGAGAGATCTGTTTACAGGGGTTGGCATAAATGATGTTTTCTGCCTTTACGCCGATGCTTTGGACCAATTCAATTTCTGTCTGCAGAAAAACCATACAAAAGAAACATTGATCAATCTGTTCAATGACGTCCGTCATAACTTATGTACCACGTTTGTATAGATTTAGGACAATTTTGTGACTGTTATGACTAAAGGTGTGTTGTCAAAGCAAAAGGCCCTAAAATGCCATGAGTGCAAAAATATCTGGCATTTTTTTGCTGTAAATTCAATCACCAGGTGCACAGTTAGACTAGACATTATAGTCTTCTTATATACTACAATAAAGTTATAATTCAGTATAGAATTACATTTAAACAGCTCTGGATTTATCTGATAATGTCTAACTTTTGCTGAATTACCCCAATCCGATTGCAGATGAGCCCATTTATTACCTTACTTATAGAGAAAAGATAACTTGGCACTCCTTATTGGTCAAAAATTGAGAATTTATTTGGTCCAGAATAAACAGTATAGCAATCCAACAAAATTATTTTTTGCAACGCTTCGGTCTTGTAAAATCAGACCTTTGTCAGACACGGATTGCAAGGTGGTGGTGATTGCTGGAGCGCATGCGGAAAGGAGGAAAAGCGGGTGCTCCCGCTGGAGAAATGAGCCCTTTTCCTCCTGCGCTCCAGCGGTCATAGCACCGCATCTCACCTCCATTTCTACTTGTACCTTGCAATCCGTGCCTGACAGAGGTCTAATTTTGTTGGATTGCTATACTGTTTATTCTGGACCAAATAAATTCTCAATTTTTGACCAATAAGGAGTGCCAAGTTATCTTTTCTCTATATTTATGGTGTAGTAACCTACTTGTGCACCCGTATACTCCGAAACATTGAGTGACGTGTATTTTTTCCATTATTACCTTACTGGCACAGTCAAATCCTGCCCCTAGTTCTGCCAAGATTTGGATTACGCCTCGGCTGCTGTTACATTTTACGGCATAGAAGGGCTTCACACGTGGAAGAGCTTTGAGAAAACGTAGGTGCTTCTTTACAACATCCCCCAAATCAGCCACAAAGAAAGCATCCCTGTCATCCTGGAAAAAAAAAAAAACACAAATCAGAAAATAGAAATAAAAATTGTTCACATTTAATCCAAACTACTGCAAACTGCAGAGTGCTCTGGATCAAAACTTGCGCACAACCTTTATTAATCTGGCACACGCTGCAGTGCTTGGGAAGTGTACATCAACTTATTTTGGAGACCTGAACATTAACAATTTTATCGAGTCACTATAATAAATGAGGTGCTTAGTCCGACACTGCACCGGCACACTCCTTTAGGTACAGAATTTTGTGGCTCAGAGGAAACACTTCATAAATACCTGTGCAAGCAGTTTGCTGTTCTTATTGCAATGTCAGACAGAAAACTGAAGCAAACACTTTAATAAATGTGGACCATTGTGTTGACCATTTAAAAAGATAATTGTAATATATGGAATCACACTTTGTTCCAGGACAGTTATTCCTGAAGGTAATGTTCCCTTTTATAGAACATGGACAGTATTTCAAAGTACTTACAGTCTGTGAGACGTCATTAATAATTTCCTCCATCAAGTCTCTGGCCATGAAGCCCTCCTCTACCATGATGAAATCAGATTCCTCGATGTACCCTGGCATTTTTAGGTTCTAATTGGGTCTTGCTGACCGTTCAGTCTTAGGTTGTTAATAAGTATGCAACAAGCTGAAATAAAATTAAAAAAATGGAAACTATAGCCACCAATCAATTACATATCAGAAGTTTCTTGGGGAGGGGGGCGAATACACTTTTCTAAATTTATAAAATAATCACATAGATATATTAACGCCAGCATTGTACAGGTTGTCATCATTTTATGTTGGTTGTAAAACAAGAAAAAAATGTAAAACTGTTTCACATGGTCAGTAGCAAGCCAAAAGAAGGAGAGACTCAAATCCTGAGGATCAAGAACTTACTGATATACGTTTCCTCTTTCTCTCTCTCTACTTTACAAATAATAATGCAAAGTACAGACAAAATATTGACTGTTAAACATGCTTAGTGCACACTTCCAGATGAGAATACAGCCCATAGAGGCACGAGTGAGGACAGGGACCAGGGAAGCTGAGGGTGGCACTGAGGGAGACAGCCCAGTGACGAGTCTTTGGGCAAAGCCTGAGGAGGGAATAGGCCTGGAACATGGAAAGGGGTGGGTACAGGCCAAGGAGGCATGTGCGGCAGAGGGCACAGGCTGTGAGGAGGACATGGAGGCATGTGCGGCAGAGGGCACAGGCTGTGAGGGGGACATGGAGGCATGTGCGGCAGAGGGCACAGGCTGTGAGGGGGACATGGAGGCATGTGCGGCAGAGGGCACAGGCTGTGAGGGGGACATGGAGGCATGTGCGGCAGAGGGCACAGGCTGTGAGGAGGACATGGAGGCATGTGCGGCAGAGGGCACAGGCTGTGAGGGGGACATGGAGGCATGTGCGGCAGAGGGCACAGGCTGTGAGGGGGACATGGAGGCATGTGCGGCAGAGGGCACAGGCTGTGAGGGGGACATGGAGGCATGTGCGGCAGAGGGCACAGGCTGTGAGGAGGACATGGAGGCATGTGCGGCAGAGGGCACAGGCTGTGAGGGGGACATGTGCGGCAGAGGCTGAAGGAGACAAGGAGGTACTAATAAGGGCACAAACCCCGGGCACAGGGTGGGGGAGACAGGAGGCATAGATGGAATAAGATTGGGTCAGTCCCATAAGAGCACAATACATCAGCGGTGCCAGGTGACAAGGTAGAATACCATACCTACTATCAGAAGCCCCAGGGAGGCGCTCGTCTCAGCCCTGTGCTATCGCCGCTGGTGCTGGCGTCTTGTAATCTCTGCGGGAAGAACACAGCCATGTGAATGGGCAGAAACATGGCATCCACGGGGCAGCCATTGTAGAGATGCGGCCCCCGCCTCACCTTATAACGCATTTACACGGCCGTTTCCCATGAGTGGTGACAATAGGAAGGACCCGGAGTAACGTCCTCTCCGCAGCGATCTAGCGAATCTCTTCTCGCTCCGCAGCAGCTGCTCCTTTATATAGTGACAGAGCCAAACATGATGTCGTGTGTTTCCGGGCAACACCGCATTCTACGAATCACATATTAGCCCCGCCCACTTACATCTCCATCACCTCATGATACAGGGAGTCCTGGAGCCAGGGAAAATCCCTGTTTTTATGGAATTAGCGAAAGGTGGAGCACGTGATTATGACTAATCACACTGGAATAAGGAAATGATCACGTGTTTACAAGGTCATTTCGGATAACAGGACAGGGTGGGAGCAGAG
Source organism: Engystomops pustulosus (assembly GCF_040894005.1). Classification (NCBI taxonomy): domain Eukaryota; kingdom Metazoa; phylum Chordata; class Amphibia; order Anura; family Leptodactylidae; genus Engystomops; species Engystomops pustulosus. Next base: position 133,828,254 of record NC_092412.1, read on the forward strand.
AGAATCCCCTGTATGCTGATTGATATAGGAAGGGCGGGGATCAGAGCACTGTAACTGGTATTTACACATGTCAGCTTTGTAGATCCTTCACATGCCAAGTATCCTGATTTCTGGTGCCAGTCCTGAACTCAGGTACAACTGCTACTACTATATCCCCCCATTTGCTACACACAGGATCCACTTCCATATGGAAAAGACTATTCTAAGTCGCAGCTTCCTCGGGCAATTTGCTTTGTGTCACATAGTACATGTCACTGTCATTGTACAAGATGTGATGGCTTTGTTATGGTAACAGTGGTATCTAGATGAAAAGCAGCCAGATCTGCATTCCAAGACTGTCCAGACATGACAGGCTATTGTCTGACCTCCTGCTAGCCATCACTCCCCAGTGCTGCTCAAATCCAGTTTCCCTAAATTATGCCCATGGGATAATCTCAACTAGGTTTTGGCTACATGTATAAAACCACCAAATACATGTATACTAACAATCTTCTATATAATGACAGTGCTTCGTTTAACAATCCATCTTAAGGAGGTGAACTGTATTTTTGTATAGTCTTCTCTAACCTTTTTTTTAACAGTGCTCTATCCCGTATTTCACATGTATCTCCCACCTGCATAATGCAAACATACATTGGCCCACATTTATCAAAAGTTGTGTAAACTGCACTATGTGCAATTTGCCTCAATAATGTGCAGTGAGCCAGATTATTGAATACAGGCAGTTAGGTACAAGATATGTTCTGTAGGTTTGTTCTTAAAAATGTTGGATTGTCATAAGAACCAGAAATACTAATAAGTCCTAATTGCAGACACCTTTGAGAACTGTTACAGCTGATCAGTGCAGCGTGGGGCTAAAGTACAGTACAGGGGTCGTCTGTAAGTCGGGTGTTCTTAAATAGGGGACTGCTTGTACTGGAGCACAGTCTTCATGACTCTGGCGCACCGTGCACTGCTCGGGAAGTGTGCACCAACTTTTTGGTGGACCTTTATCATCTGGACCTTTTAGCACTGTCCAAATCGGCACCAGAACGCCCATTTAGGTGCAAGTCAATTACACAGATTCTGGAGCCAAAGTCAACCTTTTTAATGCATAGATTAAACTCCGTCCCAAAAACACAGGCAAATCTCCAGTCTGCATTCATTTGTCATGTACACACAGCTTATCTCTTAGGTGACTGTGAGAGTTTGACTACTGACATAGTGCTAAACAATCATTCCATAACTGGAGGGCTGTGACTGGACACCACTCCCTCTCTGACGTGTGTCATATACTCTGTCGCTTATATTTAATCTCAGCAGTGGTCCTTAAAATGAAAATTTTGTAAAATGACATGTCAGAAGTAATAGTCACATTTATCACATGTTCAATAGTTGGAAAGTTTTGCCACAACATTTAAGCTCTAAATTAAGCCCTACACCAGCGGTGGCAAACCTATGGCACTGGTGCCAGAGGCGGCACTCGGAGCCCACTCTGTGGGCACCCAGGCCATCAACCCAGCATGAAGTTCACCAGACAGGACTCAAAGAATCTTCCTACAGAATCTGCCTGCAGAATCTTCCTACAATGATATATGAATTTGCCCTCCTCCTTTGAACTGCGTTGGTGTCCTTAGGAGGCTGAACGATTGAAAGTTGTCAAAGAACAAGGAGAAATAAATTACTGCTTAAATTGCTGTGCTGGCACTTTGCAATAAATAAGTGGCTTTTGGTTGAAGTTTGGGCACTCAGGCTCTAAAAGGTTCGCCATCGCTGCCCTAGAGTGTCTTTACCTAATATTTTTCCCCTAACATTTACATCTTTTGCTTATGTAAATGTACTTCAGAGGCTACTGGGGTGTAGAGTAGCCTGTCCAAGCGCCGGAACCTAAGGTGACATGACACTCCTGTAGCTTCTGAAGTCTCACCTCCTAGCGCCTCCCCACAACACTTTTTGGCTCTTCAGCCCGAGGGACACGGATGCGCCTGTGACCCGAGACATGAGTCGCAGGGGCATCCATGACAATTATTACATATGTATCATGTACAGAATCCTTAATTAATATAGAGCCCCCAAAGTCTGCATTCACATAATACATTTACATTGTGTTTTAAAATCTAAAAAAAATAATATTGCATAAAGCTCATCACCACAAATACATAAAAGTTAATTATATAAGCAATAGCATGTGTGTTCCCTTTTAACATTAGTATTTAAAATTAACAAAGCAAAACACATGCTTCTACTTACAAGATGCATAAGGTACTTATATATGTGACCGCAACCTCAATAATATTCTAGAATTTAATTAATATACATCCCCCTGTTATTATTTATTTACAGAAAACTCCCTAATGAATTTATATACAGCACCAGCATACTCTCATATAGATATCCCGCTCTAATTTACAAATGTATATACTATAGTTATAGAGTGCCACCTTAAAAACTTAATATATAGGACCTCCTAAATGTCTTTATATACAGCCCCCTCTTAATCTCCTCAGTTTGAATATATATGATACCCCATATACACTGCCCCCCAGTTAAATTACCTTTTGGCACCTGTCTCCCACAGTATAATTATATACAGCCCCCCCTATTCAGATCCCCATAGTTTAATTAAATTCTGTCCCATATAGACAGATTCAGCCACCCAGTGTAATTACATACAGTACCCTCACAGCCAACAGTTTAATTGAGATATGGCCACATATACATACCCAGTTTAGTCACACACAGTGCCAATTAAATATCCCTCTTACTCCCCAAATATGATTAAGACACGGACCACAAATGCAGATCCCCTGTTTAGTTTTGTTTAGAGCCCCCAACTTCCTATTTTATTAAACTCCAGCCCAGGTATAAAGCATTTCCCCTCCTTAGTTTTATTATGCATAGCCCTAAACTTTTGAATTATGAATATGGACAATTTAAAGGACACCTGTCATCAGGTCTCTGTCACTATTTCTGTCACCACTACCATCCCAGCCTTGATCTAGTCAATTCATACATTTATCATTGTAAAAATCATCTTTTCTTTTTTACATATATGAGGTTAGTCACTCGGTCAGAGGCAGTGATGTCACTCCTGTTACCCCTCTCCTCCCCCTCCTCATGTCTGTATGTAATGTATAGTAAAGCATTGCTAGTGTCTGTGCTTTATCTGCTGACATGCTCTCTCCTCCTTATACACATGTGTGAGACAAAGACATTAGCTACACAAGTACCTGACATGTTCTGCTATAACATGGCTGCCTGGAGCTGATGTATCTCTCCTATACACACACAGGCTTCAGGGGGCTTGGACACCAGCACCAGGAAGCACATGGAGGAGACATTACACCATTATGCTTCATATCATTATACAGGCTGTCAAGCACTGGGGTGTGTAGCTGTACCTCCCACTCATGAATAAGCTTGACAGCTTGAATATGATAATGGGCATCTCACAGGTCATTTGCATACAGCTTTAGGACCTAATTGCTTAAGTTTACAGGCATGAAGAGGGACAATGAAGGGACAGAGGCAATGATTTCTAAATATATTTAGTTTAGGGGGTTAATTTGCCTGATGGGTTCTATTTAAGAAAAAAAAATATACTCACCTCCATTGCTTGTTTCCCACGCTGACGCTGTTGTTTTCTGACAGGTTCCAGATCCGTGCAGGGATACAGAGGGCATGTTATCACGTCATCATACGCCGCCTGAATCCTCCAGAGAAATAGAGCGGCGTAGGGGGACCTCAGACTGTACAGACATTCTAGCGGCATGTCCATACCTCAGGTGATACCTATAGGATAAACACAGCCAACCACATAATATCATTTACAGCCCAGCAAAAAATATTAAACCTGCCACTTACCTTCATAAACCATCGCTCCCGCGCAGCTTCTTGTCCTCTTCTCCTGGCGCCGGCAGCTGCTCTTTCTGTAGTGACACACATCATCACGTGTGCCGGACTGTGTCCTACAGAGCGGTGCTCACAGATGCCGATGTAATAGATTTTTCAGGTAGTGAGGACTTGCCAGAACTTGGCAAATCCATAATACCAGCGGCAAAATGCCGCCTCCTAAAGGGTCTGCAATCTGCCGCCTGAGGTGGGGACTTCACCCTGCCTCGTAGCAGATGCGGCCCTTTGGGCAAGCACACGTTAATGTGTATGTAGCCTAATACAAGTCAAGTGGCGTCAAGAAACCAGATCTCACAAGATGCAGAAGACATTCACCTTCCTGGTGACACATACTTGTTGTGTAAACAGTAAAATACTTTGTGGTGTACAAGTGCCGTTTACCAATTCAGAGCAGTTTTCACTTTGTTCGCAGGATAGCAGTAAACATAATTACGTAAATTGCACAGCTCCAGGCACTTCCGAGTACAGGAAAAGAGTTGTACAATTTTTTTACTAGAACTGCTCTGTGCTGGTTCTAGCTTGCTAGGTTTCATAAACAGTGATTACCACACTTACTGAACTATATCCATAACAGTACAATAACAGATGTTTAGAACAATGGGAGGAGTAAAAGGGAGGCAGTGTAAAATTGCAGAGACTTGGTTCAGAAAATAAAACTGTCCAAGGCAGTTTCTAGGTTATTCTATGTACAGGGTGAATCTCAAAAAAAATAAAATAAATAATGTAATTAATTTAGGGAGGCATTTTATATATTGTAATTATGGCAATTGTAGCATATAAATCCTCCTAAAATAACAAATACAGTGTATTACATACAGTAATTCTGGATTTATAGTGTAGAGATCGTCATCCCACTACATTGGTCTAAATAATTCCTTCCTAGAATTAATTTCAGCATTTACAGGAACCCCCACTTTAATTAAAACATGTACTGTGTCTTTTAAATTACAGTATAATTCCCTTTACTAATTCAGGGAAGTTTCTTGGTAATATGTTGTAACAAAGCTTGTCACTTTGAGAATAGAAGTTGTATTGTGACCATCTTAAGCTTCTTTATGCTGAGGTAGTTAGGCATATGTTCAACTCCATTCTAGCTACCTCCATGTAATTTTTAGGTCTAATGAATGTTGGATTTCTGCCTGGATGGATTAATTCCACATATAGATTTAATTTACTATGTAGGAGGGTGTCTTTTGAACCTCAAGGCCATCTCCAACAGCCTTCCCCTAATGATTATCTTATGGGTTTCCTAGCTCGAGTTGCCCATCTAAAAATAGTACTGGACATCCACTTTGAGTTCTTCTAACATGGTGGGATTGGTTAGAGTGAGCTTGATCAGCCTACAAAAGAATTGAGGGGGTCTATATCACATTGGGTTCATAGAGACCATTATAGGGTCGTGATCTGACCAAGGGATGGGTACTATAGCAGTCTTTTTAATCTTGGGGATCATCCGTTGTCCTATGAATAGGTGGGCTGCTGAGTTATATGTGTAGCCTTGTATAGTAGGTGTCTTCTACATTGTGATGACTTAACAGTGTTGCGAGATCAGTGCTAGGCTGAGAGGGAGGATGGAGGACAGAGCAGGGGGACAATTTATGATTCAGAGCCAAGTCAGGAAAGTCTCCTCCAACAAAGACAGAACCCTGAAGGTGGGCATAGTAATTAAGGGAAGACACCTGCTGTTCCTTGATGGTACCTGCAACCAGTATAAAGCGCCCGTCTGCATCAGCTATGGTTATTCGATGAATAAACGGTATATTTGGTGTCATAAATATACCCAATCCACTTCTTCTCCTTGGCTAGTGCTAGAAAAGAAATGGGATAGTTAGCAGATATATATTTATTTCGGGCATTAGGTTCTAGAGAAATGCAATTCTTGTAGACAAATTACATCTGCTGTCATAGCTTTAGAAAATTTAAATGATGTACACCTCTTGGTTGGGGCATTAAGACCCTGTACATTGTGCGTAAGTATTGTGAACAAGTTTTTATCCGTCATTTAGTAAGTGACAGTCCCATTGCTCATCTGTTGTAGGGTAAGGGGGGGGGGGGGGAGATTAGGAAAGGATAGGAAAGGGATAACAGATAATGATAACAAAAGATGACATTCCTAGATTACCCTGGTGGGCCATCTAGTAGAGACCCTGCAACAGTGTCACAGTCTCAGGGGAATAGACAGTGGACACCCTGGACCACCGCGGGGAATAACAACCTTAGCCGCAACCCGGGAGTGAACTCCTGATCTTCGCCAGAGCCTGCTGCAAAGCGGGATGGTCTTGCTGCGGCGGGGAGTCACCAGGTCGCTCCGCGGGTGCGATTAGGCCCGCGGTGGCAGCCAAGGTAGGGACACGGGGACCACGAGAAGGCAGGCAGGACCACGGGAAGGCAGGCAGGCAGGACCACGGGAAGGCATCCAGGACCACGGGATGGCAGGCAGGACCACCACAGGACACCAGGACCGCCACAGGACACCAGCACCGCCACAGGACAACAGGAACACGGGAACAACACGGAACACAGGAATCACCATAGGAACACGGAAACACAGAGGCGTCTGGAAACGCTCAGGAAGGCTCTCTCTCTAGTAGAATGACCTGAAGATCCGGCAGGGGATGCTGGGAGTCGCCAGGCTATATAGCCGAGCCAGGAATGCCAGAGCCAATAAGGGGGGCGCTGGCCCTTTAAGGCTGGGAGAAGTCCGCGCGCGCCCCCCTAGTGGTGGGAGCGCACGACTGTAGGAAAGAAACATGCGGCCTACACGCTGGGAGCCAAAGTGCAGGCCGGAGCCAGGAGAGGTAAGTGAGGGCTGGGGGAGCGGGGAGAGACGCAGCAGGCACGGGTACACCCTCAATCCGTACCGAGGATCGCGGGTGTAATCGTGACAAACAGATACCTCCTATAATCACACCAGGAATAAAGAAAACATTAAACAACTTGCATAGCGATTAACTAGCCTGATGCATAATAGACTTTTGAAATGCATATCAAGAATAACATTCTAAGTCCTGGACGGGATATAGAATCGGTCAACAGTGGCCTTCAGACTTTGGAGTCTCATGCAACTGTGAGATCGCATAGCATAGACTGGATGTCTTCAATCAGGCGAGCTCTTTGTCACTTTTTCTTTTGGGTCACAGCACTCCATGGAGGTTAAATGGTGGTAACTGGGTCCACCATCTGTTTTGCAGCTTGAGCAGGAGGCCTCTGGCATTCTGACATTAGAAGGCTTACTTGCCAATGAGAGATTCTCCTTCTATGAAAAACCATGGGATCTGTTCTGATGTTGGAATATCAGGTGAAAGGGGAATGCAAAAAGGGAATGGTACTTGATATTAGTTTGTTGTAGGACCTGCAACAGAGGTTTAAACAGGGGCCAGGTCAGAAAATATCTGTATGTCAGAACCATATAGCTGCAGCATGTCCAAGGTGCTGGAAGCTTGCATCACTTTTTCTTTCACTGAAAAGTAATGGGGTCTCACCACAATGTCCCTAGGGAGGCCATCCGCCCATGGAGCCGTCAGGGCACAATGTGCTGTCAATATTGCAGGCAGGTCCAGAATGAGTACTTTAAGTAGGTCTTGTACTGTTTTGTCTGTGTCTGAAACCAACTCAGGGACACCCCGACCTTTTTTATAGTCCTCTATTTTGAGTTGGGCCTCTTCCAATTGAGCGTAATTGTCCTCAATGTGATCACTGTTTTGGTTCACTTTAGCCCCAGTTTTGCCCACTTAATTCTCTATAGCCTTGATTCTGGAGCCAATCGATTGGAAGTCTTCTTTAAGATCAGTAGTTATTTGCAAATAGGCCTTAGTTTGTTCACTTTGAAACATCTGAGAGAAGCGGGCTAGTAAGATCTTATCCCCAGAGGCCTGTGGTTTGTCATCCATAAGGTCAAAGACTATCTGGCAGAATACGGCTGTCGCCATTGCTTGCTGCAGCGAGGAGGCTGTGGAGGTCGGGAGGCTATAAAAATTTGGTGCCCTGTGTACCTTGTGGGTCTGCCAGTGACTGGTAGGTGGGTAGGTGATAAGTGGGTAACTGAGGCCTATCAGGCCTAGTAGTGGAGTCTCACTATTCACGTACTGCTGCACAGCACTTGTGGCATGGCACGAACACCCGGCCTCCTCCTGTGCTGGGAGCAGAGGTGAATTTCCAGTCCCAGCGTCTCTTTTCTTCCCCCCTCCGGCCATAATTAGGTCCCTGCCGGGTTCTGATGTTGGGGCAGTGTGCTGTTATCCCGGTGTGGCGTTAAAGATAGCTGCTAACTGCCGCTGAATGGTGCGGAGCTCAAGCGCACATGTCCGACATCAGCCCTGCGTGCATGCGCCCCCCCCCCATTCATTGTAACATATACAGTGTTCCCCTTTTAATTACAATGTACAGTGTCTTTCAACTTATAATATTGTGAATGTTATGAATTATTATTATAGTGATTTACATATATACTTCACCAGAACAAAGTACATTAATACAGCACCAGTATGGAGTTCAAGTACTAGAACTGAGCTTCATACAGAAACACAGCACTCGGACCAATTCCCAGTCCATATATACAGTATCACAAATGATTTAACATATGTACAGAGACCTCTAATTTACATGTACCAATACCCCCATAATGAAATGTTACATTCAGCCCCCCCTTTTAATTCATACTGTGCACCCTGTAATAAATGTTCAGAGTCAGTCTGTGGGTGGTAAAAGAAATATGTTGGTACCTTAGCAGAAAAAAAGACATCCTTTCTAATAGCCAAGATAGTCAGGATGTTGGGTCTTGAAGAGTAAATATGTTGCGCCACTCTTTTGTCGGACTGCGCTGCTATTGTGTCGCAGCTGAGCAGGATCCCATGCAACACAAAGTAGGAGGCGTGCCGTTGGTCGGCCCTATGTTAAAGGTGCACCACATAAAAGATGATGAACTCTGTCTGACCAGTGCAGGGAAGCGACAGATTCATTATTTCTGGCGAATTTCTTAGTGAATCACCACACACAGCATTATAGATGGACAATGTAATTTCAGTTAACTGTCTGACTTTGTAAGTAAACGTGCCCCATGGTGTTAGTTTGAAAATCCAGTAGTTTTCTCTCTTGAGGATTTGGGAAATTCGGTCTCAATAATTTCTGGGAATTTGTTCAATGGGAATGAGGGACAAGTTGTTGATGTCATTATTGTGATGTTGGTGGCGGTGTCGTGATACACTGTGCAGTTGAAACACAGTTTTTATTTGACATCGGTGGGTGATCATCCGCTCGCTCAAATTTTGCGTTGTTCTTCCCACATACTTGAGAGAGCATGGACATTGTAGTAATTGTACTACATATTCAGAGGCGCAGTTCAGAAAAGATGGAATTTCAAATGTTTCAGTGGTGGAGATAGAGCATAACAGTTCCAGTCCATGTGAAATAATATCACAATATCACACAGCGATCGTTATTGCACTGGAAACACCTTGAGATCTGGAAATAAGGTAGCGCCAACTTGTCTTGGGGACAGTTTCTTGTTCCAAAGCTTGGTTGGTGCCAATAATGTTTTTAAAGTTGGGGCCCCTCTATAGGGGGGGTTTCCAGGCGGGAGTCCTTGAGAAGGATAGGCCAGTGTTTTGACAACAAGGTCTTCATCTGCATGTGGTTGGACAGACAGTCCTTTTGGGATAATAGTTTTGTCCTATTAACGATGCTCTGTGGGTATCCTTTCTCTCGGAAGCACCTATGCAGAATGCATGATTGTTCCTGAAATGTCATCAGTGCAATTTTTCTAATTCTCTTGAGCTGGCTGTAGGGAACATTGATCAGCCAGCTTTTATAGTGCACACTGTTGAAATCCAAGAAGCTGTTCATGTCCACTGTCTTAAAATAAGTACAAGTGGACAGAGTTAAGTTAGGTATTTACAGAGATTAGTAAATCCAAGAACTCTATCTGGTAGTGAGACAAATTGAGGATGAGTTGGAGTTGACTTCTCTGACAAAATACTGTGCCTCCTGTAGACTTCCCTCCCAAATCATCAACAGGTCATCAATGTACCTTTTGAGGACATTTATTTTGTTTTTACATTGCAAGTTGTTAGTAATAAAGGTTGCTTCGAACTCCCCCATGTAGATATTTGCGTAACTCGGCGTGAAGCAAGTGCCCATTGCCTTCCCTCGTTTTTGTTTAAACAAGTTCTTCTGAAATGCAAAAACGTTATGCTCTAAAATGAATCGGATGCTATGAATCAGAAAGTTGACTTTCTGGCGATGGGGGTAGGTTCAAATCATGCTCTAGGGTCTTTCGTACTGCGGAAATGCCCAATTTGTGGATTGAAGGTTACCATTCAAAGCCTTCTAGTTCCATATTCAGTTGGGTGGAATCCCTCAAGTATGTTGACAGGGTCTTGACGTATGGTTGCAAAAAATGGTCATTCTATTCAGACAGATAGTATCAGGGATCAACTCAATTACATGCTATAGGTTGACCCGGAGGAAGGGTAGGGTTTTTGTGAATTTTAGAGAGATGGTAGAACAAGGCCAACCTTGGATTGGTGGGGATTACAAAATCCAGTTTTTTCTTTGTCAGAATGCCTCTTCTGTGTGCTTCTGCAGTGAAGGATTTTAAGGGATCCAGTTGTTCAGGACTAGGTGTTTAGATTTGTGGATAATTGGAGGAAGTATAGTTGGTCTGAGAGAATCTGTTGGCTTTCTTCTAAATAAGCACTTCTATTCAGAATTACTGTCCCTCAACCCTTGTCCGCAGTTTTGATTGTTATGTCTTCATTCTCCATAAGCTCCTCTCAGAGTTGTTCAAATTGTTCTTCTGTTTGTATGGCAGTGGTCTCTTTAGAGTTCTGATAAGACCGCTCTATAATTGTCACTCCCTTTCACTAGGCTATGCCAAATAGTCTTTACCAGAAAGCACCATCTTTGGGTAATGGATTTTCCTTATGTAGCTCCATAATATAATTTTTTTTCTCCATAAATTATTCCCTATAATCTAGTACTCCCCCTAACAATTATCTCTTTCAATTTCCCTTTCCCAATCATACCTCTATGTACCTAATACAATTATCCTTTTTTATCTTTAAGATTATTAGAGCCTCCCCAACCTTACCCTGAACAATGTCTACATTTCCTAAAATATATTCACCAAATTGCCAAAATATATGTCCTAGATATATTCCAATTAAGGTCTAAACTGTTTGAACTAATTTACAATATTACCTAAACTAATTCACCCATTATATTCCCCTTATATCTATATGCCTATTAGCCCATTTTTATTTACTCCAGTGTTGCCCCGATTATTATCCTTATAGCTCCAGCCCAAGAGATAGTTTCAAATTATAGCCCTCAACTTACCGCACCATCGCTCCAGCAGCGCATCCAAGCGAACATCACTCTATTCTGGCTACAGGCTTTTTATGGAGCATGCACCAGTACATCACACACGCGCATCACAGCCTTCAAGGCTACTTAAACCATGAAGCTGGACATGACGCTGTACACAGCTCTCAGACCATATACCATGCATGTCCAGGTTTTTATGGCGTATAAACTAAACTCTTCACACCCCAGAATATTTTATACATACATTTATACTACTTTTTCAACATTTTCATAGTTTTTCATTTTCTACATTTAAACAGCATAAAAATAAGCAAAACCAAACCCTTCCCCCCACCCTTCCCCTGCTTGGCGGGTAAAATGTCCATGCATCAATGCATAACAGGCGTATGCATATAACTCATAGCCAGTGTTCCTCTTTTTGGGTGCATAGGTTCCGAGAGAAATTCCATCCAGGATACCCTTAATCCTTGTAGGCTACATATATTACATTAGATCAAACAATGATATATATAGATAAAGAGCAAGCATATAACATCAATTGCTGATTGTCGGAGAGATAACGTTTACGTTATCTGCCATGTTTTAGTAGAATGGTGATAACAATCATCTTACATTTCCACTGATTATTCTGTCTCTAATGAGAGTCAGAGGATCTAAGTCTGGAGCATCAAATTTTTTCATTGAACTTCGCTTTTGGTTGACAAATTTATCCAGTCGTATTAAAAGAAATAAATTCTGAACTCGTGGAGGCTCAGTATCTTTCCAATGGAAAGCAATAAGTTTCTTGGCTATATAGAGCAGCCACAGCACTGCCAATCTATGACTATCAGACAGCTGCAACTCAGATACACAACCTATAATACATATAAGAGGATTATGTGTGGTGACTGTAGAATATGTCCGATCAATCAGATCAAGAACTTCTTGCCAAAAGCGATCTGTCGCATCTGGGGCAGCAATCATCACTTCCATATGCCATTTTGACCAGCCTAACAGGGGTAAAATAGAAACTCTATGCAGCAGATATAAATTGGATAATCTCTGCGCCTGTCTAACCAACACTCTGAGCGTGGATTCTAAGATCTCCTGCCATTGATCCCCTGTAATGGTCCCCCCCCCCTCCCACTTAGACTTTAATTCTATAGGTAATTGCTTGATACGAGTCCCGTAGATATGAGTAATTAACTGTGATTATACCCCGCACATCCCCCGTTTTAATTATATCCACTACTATGTTGTGGGCTGACTTTTTAATCGGTTGGGAACGTTCTTTTTGGGTTATTGCATACCTAACTTGGAGAAATTGGTAAAAACAGGAGTGCTGAAGCTCAAATTGAGAGCGTAGTTGCTCAAAGGACTTCAGTGTATTGTCCTCATATAGTTGAGCCATAGTGGTGATTCCCTTGCTTATCCATTGAGGACACATTTGGCCATATAGGAGTGTATAAAATATATCCCTCTATCCCCAGCAGGCTACGTATCTTCCACCACAGTTTGCCTATGCATTTCAGCGGTACTAACTCTCCATCTACAGTTTTGAATAAGCTCCCTTCTAATGCTTCCAGTAGATTACCCGTATTCAAGATATGTCTAAGCACTTTCTGTGAGGACAGCCCTCCAGCTATATCTCCCCATCCCTGGAGGTGTTGCAGCTGAGCTGCCATGAACTATAACCACGGGTTTGGTAATGACAAACCCCCATCTTCCTTAGATCTCTGTAGGGTGGCAATTCTGATCCGCGGGATCAATTTTTTCCAAAGCAGATCCAGAAAAAAATACTATTAATCTTGTGGAATAGTTTTACCAGGATCCAAATGGGAGAATTGTGAAGGAGGTATAAAAGTTGGGGAATCGTGGCCAATCACGGTGAGAGGAAGTTTACACCAGCCCTTTACTTCCATCTGAAACTTATTAATCAGGGGTAGAATATTCACCGCAATGAAACACCGATATTTGGACACCCAAATATTAAAAGACCATACTCAGTGAGTGGTCTGGGGCACACCTGTAGGGAAAGGGGCATTATCACTGATTTTGTCCAGTTGATAATAAAGCCTGACAGGGATCCAAAGGATGTTATTATATCTATCGCCGCTTGCAGAGAGGAGCACCAATCATCTAGGAATAGCAGCAGGTTGTCAGCGTATAATGCTACTTTATCCTGGTGCTCTCCATATTGAAAACATTTAACCTTTATTGTGGTTCGCAGGGCAGTCTCCAAAAGTTCCACTGCAACCGCAAAAAGTAGAGGTGACAGCGGACACTCCTGGCAAGTCCCTCTATATAATGGAAATGGGGAGGAAAGCAGTGAGTTTATCTGTAGCCTGGCTATTGGAGAGTACAGTAGATGTACCCATGCTAGAAATTTTTGCCCAAATCCTAACTTTCATAATACTTCAAATAAAAATAGTATTCCACACTATCTAATGCCTTGGCCGCGTCAAAAGACATGACCACAGCATCCGGTAAGTGGCTACACAAGGAGCGAGATATGACGATAGACCATCCTGCTTTGCGGCGGGCATTGGCGGAGACCAGGAGTCCACTTAGACTCCGCTCCCGGGTTGCGGCTGGCATCGTTATCTCCCGTGGTGGTCCAGGGAGTCCACAAGACTTTAGTCCTAAGGGACCATTCCCCAAGATTGTGACAGCCTCATTAAATAGTGTTAATAAGCGGGGAAGAAGAATGTCTCTAAATGATTTATAAATTTCTACTGCAACTCCATCCATTCCTGGAGCTTTATTATTGGACATAGAGTCTAATGCTAGTTCTAGCTCCTTTAATGTAAACGGAGCTTCCAATACCGACCCTTGTTCTCTATCTAGTTTAGGTAGTGTAAGGCTGTCTAAGGAGCTGTTTAATTGCTCTTGCATGGGGTTAACCTTGGATGAGTAAAGGGAAGAATAAAAAGATTTGAAACTGTCTAATATTTTGTGAGTTTTGGTGACTACTTTACCATCTGGATTCTTAATTGCTGGTATTAGAGTGGCTGTCCTCTGTTTAGAGGCCATAATAGCCAGGAGGTGGCCGGCTTTTCCCCCCTCCTCATAAAACTTCTGCCTGCAAAAGAAGTGCTTATTATCAATGACAGTTAGTAAATTTTCAGTAAATTGATTTTGCGCCTCCTTCCATGACAGTTTGTTAGTCTCAGACGGATGCAGGATATAGGCCCCTTCCATCGCCGTTACGACGAACTTCCCCAAATTCCAAAGGTTTCCGTTTTATTCCGGCTACCTCTATGACCAGGCTATCTTTAAAGCAAACCTTGGCATAATCCCACACTAAGAGAGGGGAAGTAGACCCCTCATTGCATTCGAGAAAATCAATAAACGTATTTTGTAATTCCATTTACAGCCTTTTTCAGACAACACTGGCAGCCAGAACGGATTAAAGCGTCTTCATCTCAGTCCTCTAATAGGCTCTAGCAAGGGCCTCAACCGCACTAAAAGTGGGGAGTGATCTGAAAGACGCCTTGGTAAGTATTTAGCTTCGAAAATCATAGGGATCATTAATAGATTGCCAAGAGCTAGATCAATCCTAGATAAAGTATTATGTGATCTGGAGTGGCAAGAATACTGTTTGTCTATGGGGTGCAACACGCGCCATACATCTATCAATCCAAGGTCGGTCACTGTGCGGCCAAATTGAGTAGGGGTATTAGACAGAGGCGAGGGGTGGGAATCACTGAATTTATATAATGTGTCATCAAGCACATTATTAAAATCTCCCATCAATAATAGGGGGATACCCGGATATTTTATCGCAAAACATAGCAACTTCTTTAGGACTATCGCTGAGTAGGGTGGGGGTACGTACTCTACCGCTAGCATATGTCTATATAGTTCCCCATATAGACATATGAAGAAGCCTTCTTTATTGGTGATGTTGTGAGGCTCTCCTCATCCCCTTACCAGACCTGAAGCCCCGCATTGCGGCTGTCGGGAGCAGAGTTTCAGATCTACCGTACATGCAGGATGGTCTCCTCTGTCAGGGGCACAGGTATTGGGCTTCTGGGCACGGCGGTTCAGGCTGGGCACAGCAGTGTGTGCGGGTGCTCACTTGCAGCTTGTCTGCTCACATTGCCACCGTAGCTCCGCCCCAAACTTTTTTTTTTACCAGTAATTGAAATTTGCCTTCTCCACTGAAGGTTGTCTTAGCCAAATAGAACATTTAAAGGAAACCTACCACTGCTCACATGATGAAATCATACAAGCACACCACCCTGTAGGCTATTTAATACTGATGCCGGCACATACTTTAGTTAGGCACAGCGATCTTTAGTTTAGCTAAAAAAAGATTAACTAACATATGTAAATTAGCCCTCCGGTGCTACCCCTACGTCATCAGCCCTCAGTCTATGCCTTCCAATTGTTAATTATTCACGCCTCCTTCTTTCTACCTGCCCTCCTTCAGGTGCCAAAAGCCATGAAAGACTGAGGCATGAATAAATAATAATAGGAAGGCATCGACGGAGGGCTGATGACGTAGGGGTAGCACTGGAGGGCTATTTACATATGTGAGTTAATCGTTTTTTTAGCTAAACTAAAAATCGCTGTGCCTAACCAAAGTATGTGCCGGCATCAGTATTAAAATAGCCTACAGGGTGGTGTGATTGTATGATTTCATCATGAGAGCAGTGGTAGGTTTCCTTTAACATCCACTTTGCTATCAATGACGCCCGGAGCATATGAGCACAGGGTATCTATTGATTTTCTCTTCCTCTAATTTTGCAGAAAAAAAAATGCATTTGGAGAGAAAAATCACTTGCTTTTCCATCGCCATCCTCAGTATAACATTTAGATTTTTTTGTTGAGCTGTATAAGGACTTATTTTTTGAGTTGTACTTTTTATATTGGAATCATTGTGGTGTAAATGTGACATTTTGATCACTTTTTACTGCTTTTTTGTTTGGTTGGATGCGCAAAAATCTAGATGTTTTTACAGTATTCACCATACGGCTTCAGTAATGATTTTACTTTATTGTACTGGATGTTACAGAAGCGGCGATGCCATATATATGCGGATTGTGTGGTGATTTTCACTTTTTTATTATATGTGGGAGTTTTAGAATGTATGGGGCATTTAACCCCTTAACGCTGAAGCCACTTTTCACCTTCCTGACACGGCCCATTTTTTAAAATCTGACATGTGTCTATTTAAGTGGTTATAACTTTGGAACGCTTTAACATATCCAGTTGATTTCCTTTTTTTAGGATGCTGGGAGGCTTATAACTTTAGGTGCAATTTTTCCGATTTTCACGAAAATCATCAAAACCTACTTTTGGAGGGTCAGTTTAGTTAGAAGTGACTTTATAAGGCCTACATGAAAGAAAACCCCCACAAATGACACCATTTTAGAAACTACACCCCTCAAAATATTCAAAACAACCTTTGGGAATTTTGTTAACCCTATGAGCGTTTCATGAGGGTGAAAGATAAATGAAAGTGAAATTACAGAAATGTAATTTTATCTTACAATAGATTCATTGAACACTAAAATTTGCACCTTCACAATGGGTTAAAAAGGAAAATGCATTTTACCATGTTTAGGGCAATTCCTCCTGAGCATGCCAATACCCATTTTGTCACTGTACCCTGCTGTACGGGCACAGGGGGGCACTTGGAATGGAAAGAGAGTTGTTTCGTTTTTGCAGGGCAAATATGGCTGAAAAAGTTTTCATGTGTCAGGATGCATTTGGAGAGCCATAATGGTACCAAAACAGAAAGCCCCAACAAGAGACACCATTCTGGAAAGTACACCCCTTGGAGAGTTTAGCAAGGTGTAATTTGTGTATTTGCCCCAACAGGTGTTTGATTCAATTAGGCCCCAAAAGGGAAAAAAGGTGAAAATGTTCTCAAAAAAGTCACTTTTACCCCAAATTTTTGTAAGCCACAAGGGATAAAAGATGAAACAACCCCCATAAATGTGTAAAACTATTTCTCCTAAGCACAGAACTGCACCACTTTTGCATATAAAGTGTTGTATGGTTACACAGTAGAGCTCAGAAGGGAAGGAGGGGCTTTGGCCTTTTAGAAGCCAGATATGACAATCATCCTTTACAAGTGTCAGGATGCATTTGGAGAGCCCTAGTGGTACCAAAACAGAGGGGAACCCCAACAAATGTCACCATTTTGGAAAGTGCACCCTTTGTAGAATTTAGCAAGGTGTAATATGTGTATTTTCCCCCACAGGTGTTTGCTTCAATTAGGTCCCTAAAAGGAAAAAGATGAACATTTTCCCCAAAAAGTCACTTTTACGGCTGATTTTTGTATCCCATAAGGCATTAAAGATGAAACAACCCCAAAAAATGTGTACTAGCATTTCTCCCGAGTATAAAATTGCCCCACACATGCAAATAAAATGTTGTATGGGTACGCAGTGAAGCTCAGAAGGGAAAGAGGGGCGTTGGCCTTTTAGAAGCCAAATTTGACAAACATCCTTTACATGTGTCAGGATGCATTTAGAGAGCCGTAGTGGTACCAAGACAGAGGGGAACCCCAACAAGTGTCACCATTTTGGAAAGCACACCCCTTAGAGAATTTAGTAAGGTGTAATATGAGTATTTGTCCAGAAAGGTGTTTGATTTAATTAGGGCTTAAATAGGACAAAGGTGAACATTTTCTTATAAAGGTCATTGTACCCCTAATTTTTTATAGCCACAAGGGATAAAAAAATGTAATAACCCCCCAAAATGTGTAAACCTATTTCTCTCGAGTGTAGAAGTACCTCACATGTGTATATAAAATGTTGTATGGGCGCACAGTAAAAGGAAAGGGGGAGGTTTGCCTTTTAGAAGCCAAATTTGACAGAAATGTTGACATGCATTTGGAGAACCGTAGTGGTATAAAACAGATAAGAATCCAAAAAGTGACCCTAATTTTTGAACGCACACCCCTTAGAGAATTTTGCAATGTGTAATATATGCATTTGCCCCTACAGGTGAATGATCCAATTAGGCCCTAAACATTAAAAAGGTGAAAATTTTCCTATAAATGTCACTTTACCCCTAATTTATGTAAGCCACAAGGGATAATATATTAAATAACCCTGAAAAAGGTGTAAAACCATTTCTCCCGAGTGTAGAAGTACCCCACATGTGCATATAAAATGCTTTATGGGCGCACAGTAGAGGAAAAGAGGGGTGTTTGTCTTTTAGAGGCCAAATTTGCAAGAAATCCTTCACATGTGTCAGGATACATTTGGAGAGCCGTATTGGTACCAAAGCGGAGGAAAACCCGAAAAGTGACCCTAATTGTTGAATGTACACCCCTTGGGGAATATAGCATGTGTATTATGTGGTGTAGTGTAATACACATGGTGAAATGATCATTTTGAACATATAGGTGGTTTCCAAATACGATGTGCAATGGAGTCCAAGATGGAAATTGCAATTATTTCTGGAAAGTTCAGTGCCCGTTATGTGGCGCCCCTTATGAGATAATCGAGGGGTATAGGGAGCAACGGGACCTAACAGTTGTTACAATTATTCATTTTACTGAATTCACAACAGGTTGGGCGTGAATTGTGAATGTGTTGCGTATAAGGAGGTAGAATAGACCAGGGGATCAACTAAACTTTTGTCACACTTGGAGTTGTCGCAGGTCTCTTAGTAGTATGTAGTGTCCATCCTAACTCCTCTTTTGGAACAGACTCTTTATTGAGTCTTATCTTTAGAAGCAGCAGAATTCACCGGGAAAATGCTGTCCTGGCAAAACACAGGAACATCTAAACCAGAGGTACTTGGGCCCCGTCCTTCTTGTCCCAATATTAGTTTCCTAATATCTTCCTCTGGAAAACGGAGAAATGATACGACAGGACCTGCACATTGGAACAGCTCGTAAGAGTTGTACAGCATCATCTGTACAATGTGCACGGCCAGCGCTTTTGTACCATATCTTCGTTTTTCGTAGGGAAATTATCGCCAAGTGTGGCTCTTATTCACCCTAGCGATGCCCATTGTGACGAATATTGCTGCTTTTAGCTGGACCAAATCGACCAGCCAATAGCGGCAAACATGGACAGAGGGGGGCAACAAAACCCCTCTGAACCACAAGGCACAATTGGTGGCTGTCAGGAACAGCCGCCACCCTGCCCCGATCACCGTGTCTACAGACATGGTGATCGGTATTATTGACGTCATAAGTAAATTCGCTGCTATTGGCTCGTCTGAATTGATGAGCCAATAGCAGCGATAATAAACTGGGGGTGTGGGGGGGGACGTAACCCTTCTGGTCCATGGGGCAGGATGGATGGCTGTCAGGATCAGCCGCCATCTTGCCCCGATCACTGTGTCTGAACCGTGTTGGCAAGTCACTACCCGCCGCACCGTTCTATTACAACGCGCGTTGGGAATAGGCTATACAATCTTTATTTTTTAAGCAATTTAGACAAATAAGGGCTTATTTTTTGCGAGACGAGATGCACTGTAAAAAAAACCCTTTATTTTAGAGGGTGTTTAGCCTATCAAAGCAATTTTATTAACTTTTTTTGTGTGGAGGAAAATAAAATCATCAATTCTTGTTTTGGATTTTTAGCATTTTTGGGGGGGGGGGTGTTCGCTGTAGCATAACAATAATATATTATCTTTATTCTACGGATCACTACGATTACGGTGATACCTCATTTATATAGTTTTATTTATATTTGTCCAATTTTATTGAAGAAAGACTAGAATAGAAAAAATTGCATTTGTTTTAGTATTGCCATTTTTATAGCAGCATAACTATAGCATTTTTTGGTTGACGGAGCTGGTTGTGAGCTTATTTCTGGCGTGACAAGTTGTTCTTTTCAGTGGTATCATTTTGGCGCTTGTAACTTTTTCGCATCACTTTTTAGAACATTTTTTGTAAAGCAATTTGATAAAAAGTTTTAATTTTTGGCAAGTTTTGGGGTTTTTTTTTTACCACGTTCACCTAGAGCAGTGATGGCGAACCTATGGCACGGGTGCCAGAGGTGGCACTCGGAGCCCTTTCTTTGGGCACCAAGCCATCAACATAGAATTCAAAGAATCAGCCTGCAGTCCCAGGAGACTCCAGAAATGATGCTCTCAGTGCTATTTTAAAGAAACACATTCTTGATTGCTTGGGACTGCAGGAAGAGGTAGACCATGTGGAAAGGTGAGGATTATCTTTAGAGCTCCTCTAGGCCCCACATTTGTTCCTGTACAGGGGAACCATAGCGAGATGCTACAACATTTGTCAAAATTTGCCCTTATTCTTTCAACTGTTTTGTTGGCCAATATGATTGAACAGGTAGCAATAAATTACTACTTAAATTTCCGTGCTGGCACTTTGCAATAAATAAGTGTGTTTTGGTTGTAGTTTGGGCACCCAGTCTCTAAAAAGTTCGCCATCACTGACCTAGAGGGTCCAATTATGATTAGGATTTATTGTACAGATTGTTACGGACGCGGTGATACCAAATAAGTGTTTTTTTTTTGTGATTTAGTGTTTTTTATACTTTATTACTTGTGTACAGGGAAATGTGGTGTTTGGGGGGACTTTCACTTTCTTTTATTATTTATTTTTATTTTAAAAAACCTTTATTGTTTTAACTTTTTTTTACAGTTAATGACATCTAAGCTTGAACAAGTGATCTTCTGATCACTTGTTCAAGCTATTTTACAGGTTACACAGTGCAATACAGATGTATTGCACTGTGCAATGTAAGACACTGAGCATGCTGCGCATGCCCAGTGTCTTACAGCCGGGTCCTGCCAGAAGGCAGGGACCCGGCTTCTGGAGGAAGATCTCGCAGCCCCGGGCACCGGCAGTCCCGGGGCTGCGATCGGAGCAGCGGACCCCCCCGGTAAGCGCCGCGGGGGACTCCGATTCCCTTCAGATTAGATTTAAATGCCTCTGACACGTTAGGGGTTAACACCCGCGATCGGAGAAATCTCCGATCTCGGGTGTTAGAGGCAGGAGTCGGCTATAATATATAGCCGACACCCGCAGCTTCTGGCACCGGCTCCATTCAGGAGCCGGCGCCAGAAGCTTGACGTAATAATACTGCATTTTGCAGGAACGCACCTCCCGCCATGCAGTACTATTACGTCAAATGTCGGGAAGGGGTTAAGGGACTTTTAGTTTTTTATTTTATTCTTTTATTTGCATACATTTTTATCACTTTTTTTTTTCTTTTACAATTTTTTACTGTCCCGCTTTGGACTTGAACAAACCACCATCTTTAGAAGCGACGGTCATGTTTGACCGTGCCGCCTGCATACAGCCGGGGTCTAGCACACCGTCACCACTTACAGTTGTCACGGTTACAGTTTCATGCAGGACAAAAATTCACATCCAGGAGCGGAAACTACCCAATGGGGCACATTTACTAAGGGTTCGAACACTGCATTTTCGACGGGTTTTCCGACTTTTTTACCGTTTTGCCCTGAATTGCCCCGGTTTTTTTGCGCACACAATCGGATTGTGGCGCATCGGCGCCAGCTTGCATGCGACACAAATCAGGGGCGTGGACGTTGGACAACCCGACTGATTCGGACAACCCGCGGAATTTAAAAACAAAATTGTGTTGGAGATGTGCCAGGGAACGGGGTTCCATGTTACATATTTGGTGGTCTTGCCCTGGGGTGAGTGGTCTGTGGGAGGCGGTCTTTGCACTTTACAATAAATTATGGTCGGACTCGGTTGTACCGAGCCCAGAGATTGGGCTATTATCTATGATCCCTGGCTCTATCTCTGTGATAAAGAAAGGTTTTCTGAGACATTGCATTGCCGCCACTCGACAGATTATCCCCAGACTATGGAAATCAAGTGCAAGTCCCTCAAGGGCCCAGTGGGCGGAAGCCTTAAATCATATTATGAGAATGGAGGAGATGAGAGCTGTGGAGGGACTGGCGGACTCTCAGATAGAAAAATACACCAGAGTCTGGTCCCCATGGATCGACTTCCGCAGTTCGGCAGAATTTGCCACGTGGATAGAAGCAGGTGGAGGGTGCATGGCCTAAGTGAGTGAGAAATTTTCCCTTTTTCTTCTTAACATTCCCTCTTTCCCGGTGTGCCTTCCCCTTCCTATCTATACCCCCTTCCCCTCTGTATTCCGCTATGTGTTTTCCTATGGTCCCCCGCGTCGTAAGTGTTTAGTGTGGTTCGAGTTGTTAATAATGTTTAGTAACATAGATTTTCTTTCCGGTTTCCTTGCTCATTGCACTAAAGGAGACAAGTATTATCTAGGTATAATTAGCGGCTTGAGAAGTGCGGAATTCATTTTGTACTGCGAATGTAATGCTAGACAAGCCAAAGTTATGTGTGTATATGCCTTGAAAGCTTATATTCTGAAATCTCACTGTGACTCAATGACAAGTCTATGTATGTTGACACTAATTACTTTTAATAAAAGTTTATTGAACAGAAAAACAAAATTGTGTCGCAAGATCAGAACTCACATGCACCAGGAAGAAGGCGAACTCCGGCGGACCTCAGCGGGGGAAGCGACACATTCAGGAAATTGGATGCACGATCTTAGTGAATCGCGGCAGCTCCGAATCCTCTTCGGACATCCGTATCGGCGGCGTCAACGGGACGGGTAAGTAAATGTGCCCCAATTATTTGAACATGCATTTTCGTCCTTGGTTGGCTAGGGGTTAACTATTATTTTTTGTTTTATACACATTTTATAAAAATGCATTTGGAGGCATTTTTTCGTTGATTGAGCTGTATTGGGGCTTATTTTCTGTGTGATCAGTTTAATTTTTAATGGAATTATTGTGGTGTAAATATGCCTTTTTGATCACTTTCTATTGCTTTTTTTTTTGTTTGGTTGGATGCACAAAAATTTTTTGGCATTTTTTTTTTAAATAATTTATTTACTGTTTACCGTACAGACTTAGTAATGATTTTATTTTACGTAGAGATATGTTGTACGTACAGTTTGTGTGCCAATTTTAACTTTTTTTTTTTTTTTTTTTTTTTTATACGTGGGCCATTTATGGGACTTTTATTACTTTTTTTTTTTTTTTACAAATTTCTTTTACTGTCCCACTCTGAGACTCGAAGCCGAAACCAGCACGGGAAGGGGGAGGGGAATTAGGTTTGAACGGGACCGGTGGCACATACAGAAGCCCAATTGACGACACGGTCATATTTAACAGAAGCACCTAAAGGGTTAAGCAGCTGGGACAATGACAATTGTCAATCCCAGGTGTTACAGTCAGGCTCCCACACTGCTGTCACCATGTACAGTTTTCAACAGTGACAGCAGTTGAGAGTGAATATGTACATCCAGGAACGTGAACTAGACGTCACCCTGGACATAAATACAGAAAGCTTGGTTGTAGGTGACCAAATCCTTATCTTCCACCTTAATTTGCAACTTTTAATAATTACTGATAAAATAAGTTCACAGTGAACCACAATAGTATGCGCATCAACCATCTAGTCAGCAAAAACACATCAGAAAGGGAGCTCGTTCAGACCTCCAATAAGTCTCGTCTGACACAGTCCCCAGTAATACCTCACCATGCCTTAGTGCTTTCCTGTATAGCATATGACACGGTGCACCATCTCAAAACCACGGACCAACATTAATCCGGACAGTAAGGAATAATAGGGTGGATCTCATCAGTCTTCGATGCTCCGTCTCCTGGTTCAGCGGTACTGTTCTGGAGGTACAGGACCTATTAAGCCCTACAATCGCTTTGTATCCTGATCCCGCAATATTGCTCCCGCCCTGACAAGGACGGTCCCAGTACTGTCCCTTTCAGACCCTGTTAGTCCCTAATATGTAATCCCTACGCGTTTCGTACATCGTGTGACGCACTCATCAGGGGAATAAAGTAATGTAGTGGGTTATGCAGTCTTGATGCTAAGTATGGCTGCAAAAGCTCCACATCAAAGAGTTAAAATGAATCAAAAACGAGCAGTGACCCGTATAATACAAGTTATACTAGTATGGTGGCTAGATGTAGTGGCATGGTGCCATACCATACTAGTATAACTCGCCCCTACAACTAGCCACCATACTAGTATAACTTGTATTATACGGGCCACTGCTCGTTTTTGATTCATTTTAACCCTTTGGCGGCTTCAAAAGGATGACGTCACAGGGAGCGGTGATCCGTCGCCATGGTAGCCTCGGGTGTTCCAAATACCCGAGGCTATTTCGTTTTAACCCATGCATTACAATGTGCTAATTGCACATTGTAATGAATGGGGACTAAAATCCACATATACTGCCATAATGTAGTATGGCAGTATATGGTAAGATCGATCAGACAACCAAGGGTTAAAGTACCCTAGGAAGTCTGAAAAATAGTAAAAGTAAAAATAAAAAAAAACTAAAAAAAAAAAACTAAAAATTTAAATCACCCCCCTTTTCCTAGAACTGATATAAATATAAATAAACAGTAAAAATCATAAACATATCAGGTATCGCCGCGTCCGAAAATGTCCGATCTATCAAAATATAATAACGGTTTTTCACTGCGTTTAACCCCGTAATGGAAAATAGCGTCCAAAGGCTTTTCGCTTTTCCAAATGGCATTTCTTTGCCATTTTCAAAAATATAAAAAAATTTATAAAAAGTGATCAAAAGGTCGCACAGTCCCAAAAATTATAGCAATGAAAACGCCATCAAAATTCACTACCCACAGCTCCGTACACCAAAGTATGAAAAAGTTATTAGCGCCAGAAGATGGCAAAATAAAAAATGTTTTAAATTTTTTTAAATGTATGAAAACATTATAAAACCTATACAAATTTGGTATCCACGTGATCTCACCGACCCAAAGAATAAAGTAGACATGTCATTTGGGACGCAGAGTGAAAGCTGTAAAATCCAAGCCCACAAGAAAACGTTGCAAATGTGGTTTTTCACCATTTTTACTTCATTTGGAATTTTTTTCCCCGCTTCCTAGTACACGCCATGGAATATTAAATACCATCACTACGAAGTGCAATTTGTTACGCAGAAAATAAGCAATCACACAGCTCTTTATGTGGAAAAATAAAAAAGTTATAGATTTTTGAAGTTGGTGAGTGAAAAATGGAAGTGAAAAAAACAAAAAAGGCCAAGTCGTTAAGGGGTTAATGCAGCCTGCTGCACAGGAATAGGAGTTGAATTTCTGCTATATGTTACCAGTTATATCCTGCAACTACATGTCAGCGTGTAGCAGTGAGCCTACAGGGTATCTCTTTGCATCCTTCTGCATTCTACAGCCACAGAATTCAATAGTTAAGACCAAACCACGCCCACTGGTAGCCACATGTTCTCCGGCTATCAGGATCGCTTCATGACCTTCCGCTTCCCGCCGTCTCAGCACATCCCATTACCTGAATATCCTCCAATGGCCGCTAATTGGCTAAATATGGTCCATGATAGGCAGACATATTAGCCAATAGCCATAATCCAAAAAGAACTGCCTACATGCAACAGCCAATGGGATGTTAGAGTGGGTGTGGTATACCTTCGGCGTGAGTAGTAGGTTAGAAGGTGACAGCTCTTTTGCTTGAAACATGGCTCCCAGGGAAGGCACGGAACGGAGCTCAGTAATGGACGGGATAAGAGCCATCTTACTGGGGCCACCAGGAGCTGGCAAGGGCACACAGGTAAGGAAGTGAAGGACCCCATGTCACTGCAGGCTCTACCTAGCAGGGCACCCTGCGCGTCCTCTACCTTCCACCTAGTCTGCTGGACGCTGTGTAGTGACGTGGAGCCCTGTGATTGGATGGCAGGATAACTTGTTTAAAGACTATGTGATTACTGAGGCGCAGCAGGAGAGCTTCATAGACGGTAGCGCCGCCTGTGTCTGGATGGTCGCGGTGTAGTGTGACTATGCCATGACGGAGTGCTGCTTTGGAGACTCGTATAGGGGAGGGAACTCCACAGTGCACGTCTCATGTATGGCAGTAGCGTGTCGTGGACGTCAATGAAATGTTACCATTTAGTGACCTGTATTAGGGTGCTATGTATCATACAATGCCACAGTACAACCTGTCTGACAGTGGTATGCAAAATACCCAGAAACGCCTGGCACACCAGAAACCCTTTTTTTCCCTGCCCCCTAAGTGCATCGTATTATACAAGCCAAACCATTGAAGGGTTTCCCTATTTATGTAGTTCAGTGTATGTCAATGTAACTAACACAGGCTGCCTCTAGTACATGAAGGAACACGTCACCTTCTGTATTTAGTTTCCTTTAGGCTGTTTTATGACATAAAAGAGAGAAAATGATGTTTCCCCCTCCCTTCTCCCCTGCTCATGTCTGTGTAATGTGTAGTAAAGCATTGCTGGTCTATGTGCTCTACCTGATGACATGGTATGTTCACCTAAACATGTGTGAGACACAGACATCAGCAACACAAGTGCCTGACATGTTCTGCTATACACATGTGTGAGGCACAGACACCAGCTACACAAGTGCCTGACATGCTCTGCCATACACATGTGTGAGGCACAGACACCAGCTACACAAGTGCCTGACATGCCCTGCTATACACATGTGTGAGGCGCAGACACCAGCTACACAAGTGCCTGACGTGCTGTCTTCTGTTATACGCGTGTGTGTGTGAGGCGCAGACGCCAGCTACACAAGTGCCTGACGTGCTGTCTTCTGTTATACGCGTGTGTGTGTGAGGCGCAGACGCCAGCTACACAAGTGCCTGACGTGCTGTCTTCTGTTATACGCGTGTGTGTGTGAGGCGCAGACGCCAGCTACACAAGTGCCTGACGTGCTGTCTTCTGTTATACGCGTGTGTGTGTGAGGCGCAGACGCCAGCTACACAAGTGCCTGACGTGCTGTCTTCTGTTATACGCGTGTGTGTGTGTGAGGCGCAGACGCCAGCTACACAAGTGCCTGACGTGCTGACTTCTGTTATACGCGTGTGTGTGTGTGAGGCGCAGACGCCAGCTACACAAGTGCCTGACGTGCTGTCTTCTGTTATACGCGTGTGTGTGTGAGGCGCAGACGCCAGCTACACAAGTGCCTGACGTGCTGTCTTCTCTTATACACGTGTGTGAGGCGCAGACGCCAGCTCCACAAGTGTCTGACGTGCTGTCTTCTCTTATACACGTGTGTGTGTGTGAGGCGCAGACGCCAGCTACACAAGTGCCTGACATGTTCTGCTATACACATGGCTGCATCCTGGAGCAGTTCAATTCACACACAGGCCACAGGGGGCGTGGCCTGCAGCACCAGGAAGTATAGAGAGGAGCCAACATCAGGAGTCACCTCATTATACAGGCTGTCAATCAAGCATGCACTGGGGATGTGGCTGTACTTCCCACTCATGAATAAGCTGAATATGTTAATGATTCATTTGCATACAGCTTTAGTACCTCATTGCTTAAAGGCGTTTTCTCAGAAAGAAAATTCTCACATCTCAATCCCCTAGTGATGTAAACACAATAAAAAATCATTTTAACCCCTTAATTTACAATTTTACTCAGTTTTATTGCTGTATTACTCCCTAGGCTGGTCAGTGCAAAATCCCAGGGTGTGGTCGGGGACTCTCTAAGCAGACACATTGGGGCTCATTTACAAGGGTCCTGCGGCGGCACTTTGGTTGGATATTCTGGCGATTTCCGATCCGTATCGCATCAGGGATTGTGTCGCGTGTAAGCCGGCGCCAATGCGCCAAAATCCAGGGGGCGGGCGTCGAACAACCCGACGGATTCGGATTACGCACTGACACATTGAGTATTCATTTATTTATAGCATTATGGGTTTTTGTATCAGACGTTCACGTTCCCGAAATGCCCCTTTTTTTTAAAATCAGATATTTCTTTATTTGTTTTCAATTTTTAAAAAACATACAACAATAAAAGAGAAAAAAACATTCCCCCCACCCCCATCCCAGCCAGGGTTCTACATTATTTATGGCATATTCAGCATACATCCCTTACACTCTTAGGTCGCCACGCAGGGCTATAAATGGATTGCTTCATAAATACAATAAGCTGCATACTGTACAATAATACATGTGTGAAATAAACATTTAAGGAATCCCTTTATCACGCCTATTAGCCTATATTAATTTGTAACAGCCTTTCCCTTAGGAACTCTGCTGATACTACTCCTGGTGTATCCAGCCCCAAAATACCCCTTTTAATTATTTTATTTTGGATATAGTTCGTTGAAGTCTGTCTCCTTTTGTATGTAGGTATATACTACTGTAGGAGTAGCCAGTGCTTACAATATGCAGTCACTGCTCAGGGACTAGAGAGAGGTGCTGATGGCACAGCTCCTCTCTCACTGCTTATTCACAAGCGGCATCACCACTCCGAACTGATTGATGCACATAATTTATGCTTAGCTGCTTGCCATTGTGAACGGGCCATTATATTATGTTTTATTTTGCACATTTCTTTATATTGCTAGGCTCCTAAACTGGCAGAAAAGTACTGCGTGTGTCACCTTGCCACAGGTGATATGTTAAGAGCTATGGTGGCTTCAGGGTCTGAATTGGGCAAACGCTTGAAGGCCACAATGGATGCTGGAAAACTAGTAAGTATGTCCTGATCTGGTATACATATATACGTGTAACATCTTTGAGATGCATCAATGATGATTATTAATAATACATTTTTTTTCCCTCTGTTTTTAGGTCAGTGATGAAATGGTGGTAGAGCTGATTGAGAAGAATCTGGATACACCACCTTGTAAAAAGGGATTTCTGCTAGATGGATTTCCTCGCACTGTCAAACAAGCAGAAATGGTAATTTGTCTGATTGACATGCCTTTGTATTTTGCTTATTTTTCAATTTAGATCATAGTGTAGGTTGGGAAAAGAAGCAGGTCTTTCAAGACCAACCTGTAAGATAAAAGAAATGTTTTTATCCCATAACTATGATATTTTTGTGCTTAAGAAAGGCTCACTGCTGTTACAGTAAAGAATATCTCTCTATAGCGATGGTAGAAGCTCCTCTGGGTGTAGAGGATGCACCCTTGTTCTGGTCATATACAGAAATGAACAGATGTGAGGAGGAAGAGCTATTGTTACTTTCTGTTAGGCCAGTTTAGACTGGTAGACATAGTGGTGGGTGCACCTGTAGTCTGGCCAGAAATGGGATCTGCTCTATTGTCCGTGAGTTGTGTGCATGAGCCCTTAAAGGGGTTCTCCAGTTAGCCACTATCCACGTAATACTGGCTACTTTGCTAATTTGTGATGGTGGTATCCCCATGTTGTACCCCGAGATTAAGTGAGCAGCCGTAAGTACATGCTGCTCTATTTAGCTCTATGCTACTGACAGATGGCCGAATGCTTGTCTATCTCTGTCAGCACCATAGAGATGAATGGAGCAGTGTGTGCGACCAGCTGCTCACTTCATCTTGGGGCAGGGCAGGGGTACAATGGTCACTGAGACCCCCACCTATAAGCAAGTTAGCCCCCATCCTATCCATAGGGGCTAGCTTGTACGTCGCTGAAAACCCCTAATATCACATAATTCATTTAGATCTTTCACCATAAAATTACACCCCACGCCTTTTCAAAATGTGCTTATAGTTAACCAAGCAGGGTGCGAAATATACATGGGGGTGTTCCGACCGTGTGGTACTGGACTTGTGGAGTATGGCCTCTGGTTGGTATTGTGGTTGTGTCACAGCTGGCTTAAAATAATTTGGGGTAATTTAGAGTATTAGACTAGACTTTGTGTATTTAGTCTTTTGTGTTCCCCTAAAATGTGTAATTGCTGCTGTGATATTTAGGATGTGTTACCAGGACCTTGCTACAGATTTGGTATATGATAACTCCCAGTCCAGATATTATCACACTGTCTGTTGGTTTTTTATGTGTATCGGGTATTTTTAAATACTTTTTTTCTGGTCATTGTGTATGACTGTGTGATTAATAAAGATTAATTATGTGTACCATATGAAGTATTGGTTACTTCGCTTATTCAGTGCTATTGAGGGTTTTTAAAAATAACAAGTATGCAGGTAGGGAATTACTTGGACAGTTGCAGTCACAGAATGATGTAACTGTTCTTATTGCATAAAAAAAAAGGTCATAAAGATTTTGTACTAAATTCTTCTTATCCAGTTGCGTTAATGGCTCCAAAGATCCTAAAAGCACTTAATTTTATTAATCTTAAAATTAAAAAGCACTTAATTTTTTTTTATTGTAAAGTTTTGTAAACTATACCAGTTAGCAATGCCCCGCAGTAAACAACAAGTAAAGAGTAATTAACAAATTAGCTAAATGAGTGTCACTGTATATGGAAGGAAGTCTCACAGGTACTGCCTAACCCTGTAGGGTTAAACAAAAAGCTTAGACAGACATCCTTATTTCTCTAGGCACATCTGCACATTACAATGTATCTCCGAGTAATGTTCCTTACAGTTTACCTTTCTGCATTTGTGCTACAACCATCAGTAAAAGAACAGAAAATCCACAAAAGAATACCTTGGTGGGAAATTATCCCTCCGGTCCTCTACATACATTTTTCAAGACTGTTAGTTTGTCTTTTTAGCATGGGAGAAAAAAAAAAGTGCTGCAAGCTGCTGGACTGTTCGGTCACATGTATTTATCATTTAATTTCTATGTTTTGCTATCCCTTTAAGACCATGTAAATCACACACAATATACATTACAACATTTCCAGAATGCAGGTCTTTCTATGATTGAATGTTATTTTTAGTTGTTTTTTTTTTTTTTTATATACTACCGTAGCTTGATGATCTTCTTGAAAAAAGACAAGAGAAGCTGGATTCAGTTATTGAATTTTGCATCGATGACTCTTTGCTTGTGCGTAGAATCTGTGGAAGGTAACAGACACATTTTACTAATTTCTTACTAATGGTCACTAATCGCCTTTTTGAGGATAAGCTTGTGTAAAAGAACCTTAAGGGCCGTTCCACACTTGCGAGTGTGATGCGATGAACTCGCGTCACACTCGCAACGCATGCTGCCCGAATCGCACGGCCTGAACGCTGCAAACAGGGAGTGCACTGACATGCTGAGTTCAGCCCTGGTTTGCGGTGTTTGGGCTGTGGCAGCATGCGTTGCGAGTGTAGAACGGGCCTAAGGCTCAGTCTGTGCATCATAGTGATATCTCATAAAGGCAGCAGTGAACTGTAATCGTGAGTACGAACAAGACTTGCTGCATCGTATATCGAGCACAGACGTATACTTTTAGCCTAAAGCAACATAAACCACTTGTCCTGACCCATTACTCCGTATCTCTATGTTTGACCCTTCAGATTTTCCATATCTTTTCATCTTCAAAGCTAGATAGTAGCTGAAATTATTTATGTTAAAAAATCTTTTAAATTTTATGTTCCTTCTCTTTTGATGCAGGCTGATCCACCAGTCAAGTGGACGTTCATACCATGAGGAATTCAATCCTCCTAAAGAGCACATGAAAGATGATGTGAGTATGCAATGCAGCCTTTCAAACCCTATTGGTTTTATCCAATATATATTGTTTTATGATTAAATGCAACATGCAAGCCCCAGTTAACTGCAATTTGTGATAAACTTTTACACCTTTTTACACCAACTTGAAGGAGTGCTTTTTGCAGGGAGGACGTAGATGGGCTATACCTATTGTCAGTATTTGATGCTTTAGAGGTTGGGCCTTTTTTTTTTTTAATTGCTCCGCTCTACTCTACTTTAAATATCTGATGTATGTAAGTCACACCTGGAATATTTTGAGGATGGCTTGTCTAACCCCATCCCGCAACTGTTGTGAATCAAGAAGTGGCAACGCATTCTTGAATACTTCTATTCACTGTTGGTTTTTGATAGTGTGTTGTTCTGTCTGCTAGTTACAATAGATTGTGAAAGTTGCCCTCCTAACCCATCCTGTTCATTCTCAAATTCATTCACAGGTGACCGGTGAGCCTTTGATAAAACGTTCTGATGACAATGAGGCTACTCTGAAATCCCGACTGGATGCCTATCACACTATGACTGCACCATTGGTGGACTACTATCAAAAGCATGGAATCCACACAGCAGTGGATGCTTCCCAATCTCCAGATGTTGTATTTGCAAGCATCTTGGCAGCTTTCTCCAAAGCACGCAGTAAAGACCTTGTTATATTTCTGTGATGATCATATGGAAA
Source organism: Engystomops pustulosus (assembly GCF_040894005.1). Classification (NCBI taxonomy): domain Eukaryota; kingdom Metazoa; phylum Chordata; class Amphibia; order Anura; family Leptodactylidae; genus Engystomops; species Engystomops pustulosus. Next base: position 133,860,494 of record NC_092412.1, read on the forward strand.
TAGAATGTGGTTAATTTATATGGTGTTGGTGGTGATCAATATAAACATGTGTGTTCTGCAGTGACCTCTACTGTCACTGCCTGGATCTTTGATTTTCTGCTTTTACAATCATTTCTAAATAAAGGCGCTTGTAAAATGTTTCTGAATACATAAATGTCATAATTTCATTTGTGAGATTCCTATCCACTGCTGGCTTTCTACACTGTCCATTTTACATGCACGGCTGACCTTTTGTTTATATTACGATTCATATTTTCTTTTTGTCTTCATTCATTTCAGCCCTCTGATTCCAAGCCATCCCAGGAGTGTGTTTTCCACAGACCCCAAACCCTGTGCACAAGAGTAGGGTACTACATTATAAAACTATGAGGACTGAGTAGACTCTCCACTTTCTATGCTGCTGTTTGTTCACTGCATTCATCATGTCTTAAAGTTTCTTGTACTACAGAATCTGGAGGTTGTCTTGCTTCATTGAAGAGATATATGGCCAGATTCAAGTATTGTCTACCTTATTACTTTAGTTACAGAAAGCTGGCCTAGATCTGTTGAAAAGCCATGCTTTACATATTGAAATGCAAATTGTATTTCAACTTCTGACTTTTGCAATATTGTATGTTTTCATCCATCGACTGAATGATTACCAATCGTTGACCATTACGATAACAATTTTGACTATTAGATATGTAACTCAAATTTGTTTGTTAAACAGAGGCAGATCCAAGATATTAAAGAATTCCTTCCATTAAAAAAGAAAATTTAATTGGGCCCTACCTGTATAGCTTAAATCTACTCTTGATATATAATATATATCAAATTTTCTCAGTGCCTTATTTTTAAGAACATGGCAATAAAATATGTACCAGTTTCAACTTGTCATTTATTTTTATTTTCTTTTGTGTCAACTTGTTTCTTGGTAGCAGTTACCCCTGCAGTTTCTTGAAAAAGGTATGGCAGAGAAGTCTTGAAACATTTCGCATCCATCATCGCTAGATCAGTCATTGGTATAGGTAATAAGCTAATGGAGATTAAACTTTTCATTAGCTAGATGGTTGCTGCTTATTTTTTACTTAAAGAGGTATTCCCACAAAGACAAGTTTCTTAAATGTACTCAGAATAACATAATAACACATTCTCTAATTCATGGTTATTTAAAAAAAATAAATAAATACAACATTTCACATTAATTCCAACCTGTCTCTCTCAGTCCTGATGTACACAATTTCAGTTGCCCCTGGTTTCTGACCCTGTATCTTCTGACTTTAGGGTTGGCAGCTATCTTGTCTGCGGCTGTGGAGCTGTGCTCTTCTCTGCTTCCTGCAGTGGGCCCCCACCTTTGCATTCCAGGACGATCTTACACACACAAACTTTCTGCCGGAAAACAGCACAGCATGAGGAGAGCTAAGAGCAACACGCTATAGGCAGATAAGTTCTTTATTTGGGATAGTGTGATAGAGCAGATATGTAGCCGAGCTGACACTGTCTTTGTGTGTAATATGCATCTCATGGAACTCATAATCTCATCTCTCTGTGTGTCGGATACTAGTACAATGTTCAGAAGGTAAATGAAAGTGTATATAAACCTTGTACTCTGATAATCTAACCACCTTTTCAGCACACTGTATTTCACAGTACTACAGGGATCATAATGTGTTTGCTTAGAGACTCTTCGCCCACAATCTGGAATCTTACACTGACCATCACTGACTGATAGGAGCTAAAATGGCAATAAAACTGAGTAAAATTATAAATGTATGGGCTAAAAATAATCTTTTCATGGGCAAACCCCTTTTAATAACACTTGTAAAATTCAGGAACTTGTATATAAAATGGAAAAGAATAAATGTGTAAGGCTGCATTTACACTGACATATGTCCTCCCGGCTACGGCCGGGCGGGCATACGGCAGCTGCGATGGAGAGGGGTGACCCCTTCTCTCTCCATTGCAATGCATTACGTATGGCCTGTCAATGAATAATGTCCAACAATATAGACCATAGACAATTCTTTAAAGCAGATGTTTCTTTTTACTTCGATGTTTGTGCATAAACAGTATTCATAAATATACTACTATCTTCATCACTATTTTGTGCAAAATGGGTACATACCCTGTTTTTCCGAAAATAAGACAGTGTCTTTATATTAATTTTTGCTCCTAAAGAGGCACTATGTCTTATTTTCAGGGGGATGTCTTATTTTTTCATGAACAAGAATTGACATTTCTTGTTGAACAAAAATTAACATTTATTAATAAACTGTAGACATATCACATACATTAGCATAACCAGCCACAAAAGAATGTACATATATGGTTCATTTACTGGTTCCAGTAGTTATGAACAAAAAACAAGCTTTTTTTTACTTAAATTGTTATTAACTTGTGGTACATCCTTTAACTGTCCAAACTTTGAATTCCATCAAGACTTTGTTACCACTATCAGTATTATTCATATACAGTCATATCATCGTCTTCTGGAACATCATCATAACCTTCCAAATCCTGAATTTCGTGGTGACTTCTTTGTAATTCCATTTCTTTTGACTCCATTTGGCCCCAGTCTCTCATGTTTACCAATGGCACTTTCTTTAAAGGAGGACTTCTTCTCAAGATAGCCTGCTCGTAGCGCATTTGTAACGCATCCGTCAGTAATTCTATCCCATGAATATTTCACCCATGTCACAACCTCTTGTAGTTTAGGCTTCACGAAGTTTCCACGCTGGTTTCGCTCCATTCTATTTTCCATGTAGTCCTTAATTTCCATGCGCAAATTGTCCTTGAATGGCTTATTTATTGCAATGTCAAGTGTCTGGAGATAGGCCGTCATTCCTGCTGGAATCATTATGGAATCTATTCTTCTTTCATGAAGAAATTTCTTCATGTCTTTAGCACGGTGTGTGCTGGCGGCATCCCAGATTAGCAGACCTCTTTGGCTCCCTCGCATAACAAGGGGAAACATTAAATCGACCCACTTCCTTATAACTGCTTGCATGCCCCAGGCCTTTTCAGTTTCAAGGATAAAAACACCTGAAACACGTTCGATTTTTCCTTCTTGCCCTTCGTAATGATTAAAGGTGTGACTTTAGTGCCATCCATCCGAATTGCTAAAATACAGGTAACTCTTGCACTTTCGTAACCAGTGGAAGGAATATAGATTGAGGATGCACCGCGGTGATCAATTGTTGTTTGAGACACTTGACCCATAAAAACTGCAGTAATCCTGAAGAGTCTTGGGATGAAGAGACCCCCTATGATATTTAAGATGACAGTACCTGTACTCGATATCTTTTTCCTTTTGAAGAGTTACAAAGTCTATTAAAAGCGGTACGAGATACGTTGATTATAGAAGAAGTCATTGAACCTAAATCAGTTGAGGAAGAATTCTTTGGGGGGCTAAGAAAGAGTATTTCCCTTTAATAACCAAAGTTGTTTAAAAAAACTGATCTCCACATCCAGGATGCAGGACAATTAACTGCTCCTATGGATATGAAGTCTGATGCACTTCTTAAAAAATCATGGGAGTCCTACATGATAATGTAAAAATTGAATGTGACAGCCACTTTGGTAGCCTGCAAGCTTCATTATTGGTTGGGGGAACTAGATTTGTTGGAGGACCCACATAAAAGAAAAAGAAAAGCTATCATTCAATCCCTTTCTCTTTTAAAATCTGCCGAGGCCTTCCCAGCGGATGCTTCTGCGGAAGGCATTAGATTCTCAGTCAAAGAGACTGCGCTCACAAACTCTGTGCGCAGAGCTCTTTGGTTAAAGCAGGAGATTTGAAATAAAATAAACTTTGTGGTCTACCCTTTCAGAGAATATTACTTTTTGGTCCTACCTAGATTCTATCTTAAAGAAGGCTTCAGTTAATAAGAAAGTGTCAAAATCTAACCATACAAACACTATCAAGAGTAGGTTGGATAGTAAACACTCAGGAGTCAGACCTAGTTCCGAGCAAACGGAAAAATTTCTAGGGGTCACCATGGAATCAGGAAAGCAATGCTCGTTTTTACCCCCAGAAAAAATAAATTTTCAGATAAAATCCTTTCACAGAAAGAAGATCTGTACTATTTGTTTAGTAATGAGTCTACTAGGGTCTCTGACAGCTTGCATCCAGAGTGTAAGATGGGGCCATAATCATACCAGGGCTTTTTAAGCCCCGGATTCTATCAGTATGGAAAAGAACCCCTTACAACTAGATTTAAAAATAATCATCCCTCCCAGAGTAATGATAGATCTGGCCTGGTGAGTAAAGAAACAAAATATTCTCAGGGAGGTATTTTGGGATCCAGTCTGGTAGTAGTTATACACACAGATGCCAGCATTTCAGGTTGGGGATCAATCCTACAGGACGCGATCCTGCAGGGGCAGTGGGACCAGAGTACCAGGGACAAATCATCAAATTTCAGAGAATTGAAAGCCGTTTGGAAAGTTATGTTACAGTCCACGGACCTGATCAGGAATCAACATGTTCAGATAATGTCAGACAACAGGACAGTTGTTTTACTTTTAGCATCAGGGGGCGCAATGTCTCAGGACCTGAGCCACCTTTCAAAAAAAGATTTTTATGTGTGTGCAGAAAACAGGGAAGAGGGCTATTGAAGCCGTACTAGAGTAGAAACCCACTAGCAATTTATCATCAGATAAAATTGAGATGGAGAAATCCTCAAATTTACCTGTTCACCTCTCGAAGGAGTACACAGGAAAAATCTTTCTTTTCTCTAAACCCTGGGGATCAGGCAGAAGGCCTGGACGCGTTCTCCCAAAAATGGAACAAAGACCTTTCATATGCCTCCAATTCCTTTAATATCCAGAATTCTACAAAACCTTAGCCGGGAAAGAATCAAGTTGATACTTATCGCTTCATTCTGGCCCAAAAGGAGTTGGTTCTCTGTAATCAGGAGCTTGTTTGGAAAGCCTATACTACTACCTATGAGACACAACAGTAGGAAAGCGGTGCCGAAAGCAATTTATGTCAAGATTTGGAAGAGATTCTGTAGCGGGGGTGGCAATAAGGGTCCTGACCAGAAGAAACCAAATTTATCACAAATACCAGAATTTCTGCAGCAGGGTTTCTCTAAGGGACTAAAAACCAATACTCTAAAGGTACACATATCACCTCTTTGACACTTCTCTTGCTGAACATCCGTAGATTCGTAGATTTATTAAAGGTTGTACTAGACTTAGACCTACGATAAGAGACTTGTCTCTATTATTAAACATGCTTTCCAGATTACCCTTTGAACCGCTACAGACTAGTGATATCAAACATTTAACAAAGAAAGTAGCCTTCCTGATAGCAATTACATCTGCTTGTAGAATATGTGAAATACAGGCCCTGTCATGTAAGGAAATTTTCCTCACCATTTTAGAGGACATAATCATCTTAAAGCTATACCCATTATTTCTTCCAAAAGTTGTATCGGACTTCCATATACACTCACCGGCCACTTTATTAGGTACACCATGATAGTAACGGGTTGGACCCCCTTTTGCCTTCAGAACTGCCTCAATTCTTCGTGGCATAGATTCAACAAGGTGCTGGAAGCATTCCTCAGAGATTTTGGTCCATATTGACATGATGGCATCACACATCCATGATGCGAATCTCCCGTTCCACCACATCCCAAAGATGCTCTATTGGATTGAGATCTGGTGACTGTGGAGGCCATTTGAGTACAGTGAACTCATTGTCATGTTCAAGAAACCAGTCTGAGATGATTCGAGCTTTATGACATGGCGCATTATCCTGCTGAAAGTAGCCATCAGATGTTGGGTACATTGTGGTCATAAAGGGATGGACATGGTCAGCAACAATACTCAGGTAGGCTGTGGCGTTGCAACGATGCTCAATTGGTACCAAGAGGCCCAAAGAGTGCCAAGAAAATATTCCCCACACCATGACACCACCAGCCTGAACCGTTGATACAAGGCAGGATGGATTCATGCTTTCATGTTGTTGACGCCAAATTCTGACCCTACCATCCGAATGTTGCAGCAGAAATCGAGACTCATCAGACCAGGCAACGTTTTTCCAATCTTCTACTGTCTAATTTCGATGAGCTTGTGCAAATTGTAGCCTCAGTTTCCTGTTCTTAGCTGAAAGGAGTGGCACCCGGTGTGGTCTTCTGCTGCTGTAGCCCATCTGCCTCAAAGTTCGACGTACTGTGCGCTCAGAGATGCTCTTCTGCCTACCTTGGTTGTAACGGGTGGCGATTTGAGTCACTGTTGCCTTTCTATCAGCTCGAACCAGTCTGCCCATTCTCCTCTGACCTCTGGCATCAACAAGGCATTTCAGCCCACAGAACTGCCGTTCACTGGATGTTTTTTCTTTTTCGGACCATTCTCTGTAAACCCTAGAGATGGTTGTCCGTGAAAATCCCAGTAGATCAGCAGTTTCTGAAATACTCAGACCAGCCCTTCTGGCACCAACAACCATGCCGCGTTCAAAGGCAAGGAGCTGCAGGAGATTGACTTGACCATGTCTACATGCCTAAATGTACTGAGTTGCCGCCATGTGATTGGCTGATTAGAAATTAAGTGTTAACGAGCAGTTGGACAGGTGTACCTAATAAAGTGGCCGGTGAGTGTATATCAAGATGTAGTCTTGCCCCCTTTCTGTGCTAACCCTAAAAATAGCAGCTAAAGAGACTGGAATACATTAGATGTAAGGAGAGCTGTTATTCAAAATCTTGATGTTACTAAAGAATGGCGCAAAGACTGTAATCTGCTTATTCACTATAACCCTTTAACAACCCGTGACGTAATAGCATGTCACAGGTGGGCTGCAGGTGCATGGATAGGGCTCACGGGCTGAGCCCTCTCCACAGCCGGTAAGTCTTTGCTGCATATTGCAGGAAAAACTTACTGGTAACACCTGTGTCAACCCAAACATCGCCGCCGGCAAAGATACTGGCATCCTAAAAAAGATGGCGGCGCATGAGTGCCACCATCTTGTTGGAGATCGTCGCTCCCCATGACATCATCAGGGAGCGGCGATCGGTTGCCATGACAGCCCCAGGTCTTAGGAAGATCCGAAGCTGTTTCGTTTTAACCCATTCATTACAATATGCGATTTTTACATTTTAATGAATGAGGTGGAAAATCCCCATATCAGACAACCAAGGGTTAAAGGGGGTTTGAAAAATAGTAAAAGTAAAAATAAAAAAAAGTTTAAAAAAATTAATTATAATAAAAAAAAACCTAACAATTCAAATCACCCCCCTTTCCCTATAACTGATATAAATATAAATAAACAGTAAAAATCACAAACACATTAGGTATCACCGCATCCAAAAATGTCAGATCTATCAAAATATAATAATGGTTTTCCCGTAACGGAAAATAGCGCCCAAATTTGAAAATGACACTTTCTTGCCATTTTGAAAAAATATCAAAAATTCTATAAAAAGTGAACAGTAGGTCGTACAGTCTTAAAAATGGTAGCATTGAAAACTTAATCAAAAGTAGCAAAATATGACACTACCGACAGCTCCTACACCAAAGTATGAAAAAGTTATTAACGTCAGAAGAGGGCAAAATCTAAAAAAAAAAACATTGTACAAAAACATGTATGAAAACATGATAAAACGTATACAAATTTGGTATCCCCGTGATCGCACCAACCCAAAGAACAAATTAGAAGTGTAATTTGTGGTGCACAGTGAAAGATGTAAAATCCAAGCCCACAAGAAAACGGCGCAAATGCATTTTTTCACCATTTTCACTGCATTTGGATTTTTTTCCTGCTTCCCATTTCATGGCATGGAATATTTAATACTGCCACTTTGAAGTGCAATATGTTACGCAGAAAACAAGCTGTCACACAGCTCTTTACGTGTAAAAAGTTTTTTATAGATTTTTGATTGTGGGGAATGAAAAATGGATGTGAAAAAAAAAACAAAAAAGGGACAGGTCATTAAAGGGTTAAGGGCAAAAACAGGGGCCTGAAAGCATTAATTGCTAAGTGGCTAAGCACCACCATTTCAGATTGCTACACGATTGCAAATACTCCTAGTGCAAAATCAGTCAAAGCCCACTCAACCAGGGCAGTAGCAGCATCCAGGGCAGAAAGAAAAGGAGCGATTAAATAACAGCATGCAATGTCAACAAGCTGTCCCTAAAGCCAGCAACATGTACTTCATGTACAACATGGTTACTTCATGTATCAAAAGTGGTATGGACTCTCGGGAGAGGGATGTAATATTACAACTGTACAAGTCATTGGTTTGGCCTCACCTGGAATATGCTGTCCAGTTCATTAAAAGGATGCCCTGGAGTTGGAGAGGGTTCAACGTAGGGCCACAAAAATGATAAGGGGTATGGAGGGTCTCAGTTACGAGGAAAGATTAAAACAACTAGATTTACTTAGTTTGGAAAAGAGATGACTAAGAGGGCACATGATTAATTTATATAAATATATGAATGGTCCATACAAAAAATATGGTGGTAAACTGTTCCAGATTAAATCAAATAAAAAGACAAGGGGGCACTGCCTCCATCTGGAGAAATCAAGGTTTAATAACCAGAAGCAAGCTCTTTTACTATGAGAATTGTCAATCTGTGGAATAGCCTGCCTCAGGCGCTAGTCAGAGTAGGGACAGCAGAGAGCTTCTAAAGGGTCTAGATGCCTTTTTACACCTAAATAACATTGATGGTTATGTTCTATAAAATTGTTTCCCATAAATCTCTTCCTCATCAATCCCTTCCCTTCCTTGGTTGAACTTGTTGGGCATGTGTCTTTTTTCAACCGTATAAACTATGATACTATGACTTAGATATGTCAAGCAGCCACCTGGTCAAACCCACTGACCTTTTCTCGCCATTACCACCAAAATGTAGATCCGGGAGAGTTATCCTCCGGAAGGAAGATTCTCAAGGCGGTGATCCCTCCCTAAGTAATAATCTGGTAAATCTCCAGGTGGGGCCCCCGATTATTCCCTCCTCTACTTCTTAAATTAATATAGTATAGGAGCAAAGTCCAGGTGGGACTGTCATGGTGGACTTACAGAAACCAAATTACCAGTGAGTCTAATTCTCATTTTATGGTTGACTTTTTTTTTGCAGAACAAAACACTAATTTTGTGAGAAATTCACTTGTTTTTGCATCACCATGTATTAATGGGCATAACATTTTTTTTTTGTTTACAAAGCTGTTTTAGGGCCTGATTTTTGCTGTACTTTTTATTGGTACAGGCAGTCCCCAGGTTACGTACAAGATAGGGTCCGGAGGTTTGTTCTTAAGTTGAATTTGTATGTAAGTCGAAACTGTATATTTTATAATTGAAGTTCTAGACAATTTTTTTTCTTTTGTCCCAGCGACAATTGGAGTTTCAAAATTTTTGCTGTAATTGGACAAAGGATTATCAATAAAGCTTCATTACAGACACCTTACAGTTGATTATTGCATTCTGGGACCATAGTAAAGCATCCAGAGAGCTTCACCAGAGGTCATAGTGGGCTGAGGGGTCCGTCTGTGACTATGGGTTGTCTGTAAGTCGGATGTCCTTAAGTAGGGGACCGCCTGTATCATGTCAGGGTAAATGTTACTTTTTGATCACTTTTTATCTTTTTTTTAATAAGGTCAAATATGAAAATATTATTTTTGTGAGGTTTTTTTTATGGGGTTCACCATATGGGTTCAGTGCCAATTTTATTTTATTGCACAGGTTTTTTTGGTGATTTTTTCCCCCTTTTTTACGTTGCATTTGACTTTTGTGTGGTTTTTTTATATTGGATGGGGAATTAGGGGACTTTTATTTTTGTAATCGTTTTTTTATTTGCACTTTTATTTTTTTGTAACTTTTTTTTTTTACTTTTATTTTGTCCAAATGTGGGACATGAACAAGTGATCATGTTAGGATCAGTGGATCCTCTGGACCACCGCGGGAGATGTAACTAGCCAACACCCGGAACCGGAGCCCAGCGGCACCTGGTATTCACCAGAGCCCGCCGCAAAGCGGGTTGGACTTGCTGCGGCAGGATACCACTAGGTCGTTCCCAGGTGTGACTAGCCCACGGTGGCAGCCGAGGTCGAGGTACCTTAGCGGATGACAATCTCGTAGACAGGTCCAGGCACAGGGTCAGGGCAGGTGGCAGAGATGCAACGTCAGGTCCAAGTCCGGGGTCAGCAACGGGAGGTCCAGGCAGGTGGGAACGGGAACACAGGCACACGGAACACAGCAACACGGAGGAACTCAGGTAACACAGGACTCAGGAGCGGGAACACACAGGAATACACAGGAATACACAGGAACGCAGGAATACACGGGAACGCAGGAATACTCGCTTGAAAGCTTTCTCTAAGGCTATGAGGCACAAAGATCCGGCAGGGAACACAGGAAGAGGCAGATTCTTAAAGGTGAGGTGTTCAGCCAGTGCACCAATTAGCGGTGCACTGGCCCTTTAAATTTGCGGCCGGAGCCGCGCGCGCCCTAGGAGGCGGGGACGCGCGCGCACGGCAGTCCGAGGAAGTGCAGGAGCCGGGAGATGTAGGAGACACCAGGCAGCAGCGGGGGCACATGCAGGAGCACGGATGCGTCCGCGATCCGTGACAGGGATCGCGGGAGCACCCGTGACAGTACCCCCCCCCCTTCGGCCTCCCTCTCTTCTTGGGCCTGAGAAAACGTTGGAGCAGGCTCTTGTCCAGGATGTTATCCTCTGGCTCCCAGGATCTCTCCTCAGGACCAAATCCTTTCCAGTCTACTAGAAACAACCGTCTACCTCTCACAGTCTTAGTATCCAGGATCTCTTTCACCTCGAAGACATCGGTGGAATCAGCTTGTGGTGCCGGAGGAGGAGTAATTTGTCGGTTGAAGCGGTTGAAGATAACTGGCTTAAGGAGAGAAACGTGGAAAGAATTAGGAATACGCATGCTGGGAGGCAGACGCAACTTGTAAGCCACCGGGTTGATGCGGCCGAGAATTTCAAATGGACCCAAGAACCGAGGTCCCAATTTATAGCTCGGGATCTTCAGCCGAACATACTTGGCGGACAGCCAAACCTTGTCACCAGGAGCTAAAACAGGGAATGGTCGGCGTCTTTTGTCTGCTTGACGCTTGGTCTGGGCTGTAGCTCGGAGCAAAGAGGTGTGGACTTGCTCCCAGATGGCTTTCAGATCACGTACCAGGTCCTCCACAGCAGGAACATCTGCAGACGTAGGTAACGGAAGAGGAGGTCGAGGATGCAGTCCATAGTTAATAAAAAAGGGAGCAGAACCGGCAGAAGTGGAGTCCAGGGAATTGTAAGAGAACTCCGCCCATGGTAGAAGAGATGCCCAGTCGTCCTGACGGGCAGAGACGAAATGGTGGAGATAGCAACCTAAAGTCTGATTCACCCTCTCCACTTGGCCGTTAGTCTGTGGGTGATAGGCAGAAGAGAAGTCCAAGTTCACCTGCAACTGGTTGCACAAAGATCTCCAGAATTTGGACACAAACTGAACTCCTCGATCCGAGACGATGTGCTGAGGGAGACCATGAAGCCGGAAAATATGCTGGAAGAAGAGGCTGGCGAGACGTGGAGCAGAAGGCAAACCTGGTAGAGGGACAAAGTGAGACATCTTCGAAAAGCGGTCAGTCACCACCCAGATAACGGTGTTGCCAGAAGATGGCGGTAGATCCGTAACAAAGTCCATAGCCACATGAGACCATGGGCTGGTAGGCACGGGTAACGGCAACAGAAGACCAGCAGGTTTAAGTTGTGAAGGCTTGTTGCGGGCACAAGAGGCACAGGAACCCACAAAATCACGAACGTCCTTGACCAAATCAGGCCACCAGTAGAATCGGGAAATTAAGGCCACAGAGCGCTGCACCCCAGGGTGCCCAGCCACACAAGAAGAATGTCCCCAGGTCAGAATCCTCTTTCGGAGACCAGGTCGCACATAAGTCTTGCCGGGAGGCAGCTGCAAGCACAAGTCTCTCTGGAGGAACAATATGCCTCGGAGCAGAGTCCTCCCCCATAACATCATAAGCACGGGACAAGGCGTCAGCCTTGATGTTTTTCTCTGCAGGGCGAAAATGGATTCGGAAGTCAAAGCGAGAAAAGAAGAGGGACCACCGGGCTTGACGTGGATTCAAACGCTGAGCCGTCTGAAGGTACTGAAGGTTTTTGTGGTCCGTGAAAATGCTGACTGGAAATCGGGCTCCCTCCAGCAGATGACGCCACTCTTCCAAAGCCAGCTTGATGGCTAGAAGCTCCCGATCTCCAATGGAATAATTTCTCTCCGTGGAGGAGAAGGTTTTGGAGAAGAAACCACAAGTGAGTGTTTGTCCCCTGGGACCCTTCTGGGTAAGGACTGCCCCAGCACCCACGGAGGAGGCATCAACCTCCACCAGGAACGGCTTTTCAGTATCCGGTCGGGTAAGGACTGAAGCGGAGGAAAAAGCAGTTTTTAATTTCGTGAAGGCTTCTTCTGCTGCTGGTGGCCAGACACGGGGATTAGCACCCTTTTTTGTAAGCGCCACCATCGGCGCGACCAGAGATGAGAAGTGTGGGATAAATTGCCTATAATAATTAGCAAAGCCCAGAAATCTTTGTATAGCTCGCAGTCCCACTGGGCGTGGCCACTGAAGAACCGCAGATAACTTGGCAGGATCCATTTGCAAACCCCTATCAGAAATTATGTAGCCGAGGAATGGAAGGCTCCTCTGATGAAAGTGGCACTTCTCCAGCTTGGCATAGAGGTGGTTTGTCCTGAGGCGGCTGAGAACCTCCCGTACATGAGACTGGTGGGACTCCAGATTGGCAGAATACACAAGGATGTCGTCCAGGTACACCACGACACAACTGTACAATAAGTCCCGGAAAATATCATTTACAAACTCCTGGAAAACGGCTGGCGCATTACAAAGTCCGAAGGGCATAACTAGATATTCAAAATGCCCATCACGGGTGTTAAAGGCGGTCTTCCACTCGTCACCCTTCCTGATGCGGATAAGGTTGTAGGCCCCACGAAGATCCAATTTGGAAAAAATTCTTGCACCCCGCAGACGATCAAATAGCTCCGTGATAAGCGGCAAAGGATAGCGGTTCTTAACGGTGACCTTGTTAAGACCGCGATAGTCTATACAGGGGCGGAGAGAGCCATCTTTTTTTGTGACAAAAAAGAAACCAGCGCCAGCTGGTGAGGAGGATTTGCGGATGAAACCTCTTTGCAGATTTTCCTTAACATATTCCGACATAGCGGCAGTCTCAGGAACCGAGAGCGGATACACACAACCCCGTGGTGGAGAAGATCCAGGCAGCAGATCAATGGGGCAATCATAGGGACGATGTGGAGGAAGGATCTCGGCTTGTTTTTTAGAAAACACGTCTGCAAAGTCCCGGTACGGAGCTGGAAGTCCCTCCAGGGGCTTGGGAGACAAGGTAGCAGTCCTGACAGGAAGCGGATGTGCAACCGTCATGCAGCGTGAGGGGCAATCCGGACCCCAACGGAGAATCTCCCCAGAAGACCAGTCCAGAACAGGGGCATGATGCTGCAACCAGGGGAGACCCAGCAGGAGAGTGGAAGTGCACTGTGGCAGCACAAAAAAGGAGAGTCTCTCTTTATGCAATGCACCAACTTGAAGGAGCAGGGGTTCAGTGCGAAACCAGATAGGCACGGAGAGAATCTGGCCACTGACTGAGGCAATGGACAAGGGCTTCTCAAGACGAACCACCGGGAAGTGATGCAGGGCGACCAGTGCAGCATCTACAAAGTTCGCTGTGGAGCCCGAATCCAGGAAAGCAGAAACCTGGACCGGAGTACCAGTGCCAATGCTGAGGAGTACAGGGAGAATCAAGCGTGGAGAAGCTTTATTCACACCTAGGGACGCTTCTCCTGAGAAGCCTAGGTGCTGGCGTTTCCCGGGCGTTGGGGACGTACAGGGCAAGTCCCGATGAAGTTCTGTGGGCTGGCACAATACATGCACAAGTTCTCCTGACGTCGTCTGGAACGCTCTTGTAGAGTGAGCCGGGTTCGGTCAACCTGCATGGGTTCCTCAACAGAAGATTCAGGCGGGACCTGGAGCGGCCTTTGGAAGACTGGCGCCAGGCGAGGAATGCGTCTAACACGGCCTTGGGGATACTCGGATCGTAGTTCCTCAGCTCGCTCCTTAAACCGGACATCAATTCGAGTGGCCAAGGTGATGAGGTCACTCAAAGTAGATGGAAGATCCCGAGCTGCCAATGCGTCCTTGACCTGCGCAGAGAGCCCTTTCTTAAATGTAGCGATGAGGGCTGCATCGTTCCAAGCCAGTTCTGAAGCCAGGGTGCGGAATTGAACTGCGTACTCTCCCACCGATGAGTTGCCCTGACGCAAGTTCAACAATGCAGACTCCGCAGAGGAGGCTCGTGCTGGTTCCTCGAAGACTGACCGGAACTCTGACAGAAACGCAGTGAGGCTAGACACAACCGGGTCATCTCTGTCCCAAAGCGGAGTAGCCCAGGCCAGGGCTTTCCCGGAAAGAAGACTGAGGACAAATGCCACCTTGGACCGCTCTGTGGCAAATTGCGACGGCATGAGTTCTATGTGCAAGGAGCACTGGGTGATGAAGCCCCTGCACATCTTAGGATCTCCATCATACTTGCCGGGCAAAGAGAGGCGTAGCCTGGGTTCAGCAGCAGGATGATAAGCCGGGGTAGCAGGGGTCGCAGCGGCCGCTTCTGGAGACTGTTGCTGATGTTGGGTAGCAAGTAGCTGTTGTAGCATGGCAGTGACTTGCTCTAGCTGATTCCGCTGTGCTGCAATCTGCCGGGACTGGTGGATCACGATGGTGGCGAGATCAGGCTGACTGGGAGAAGAAGCCTCGGCGGGATCCATGGCCGGATCTTACTGTTAGGATCAGTGGATCCTCTGGACCACCGCAGGAGATGTAACTAGCCAACACCCGGAACCGGAGCCCAGCGGCACCTGGTATTCACCAGAGCCCGCCGCAAAGCGGGTTGGACTTGCTGCGGCAGGATACCACTAGGTCGTTCCCAGGTGTGACTAGCCCACGGTGGCAGCCGAGGTCGAGGTACCTTAGCGGATGACAATCTCGTAGACAGGTCCAGGCACAGGGTCAGGGCAGGCGGCAGAGATGCAACGTCAGGTCCAAGTCCGGGGTCAGCAACGGGAGGTCCAGGCAGGTGGGAACGGGAACACAGGCACACGGAACACAGCAACACGGAGGAACTCAGGTAACACAGGACTCAGGAGCGGGAACACACAGGAATACACAGGAATACACAGGAACGCAGGAATACACGGGAACGCAGGAATACTCGCTTGAAAGCTTTCTCTAAGGCTATGAGGCACAAAGATCCGGCAGGGAACACAGGAAGAGGCAGATTCTTAAAGGTGAGGTGTTCAGCCAGTGCACCAATTAGCGGTGCACTGGCCCTTTAAATTTGCGGCCGGAGCCGCGCGCGCGCCCTAGGAGGCGGGGACGCGCACGGCAGTCCGAGGAAGTGCAGGAGCCGGGAGAGGTAGGAGACACCGGGCAGCAGCGGGGGCACATGCAGGAGCACGGATGCGCCCGCGATCCGTGACAGGGATCGCGGGAGCACCCGTGACAGATCATTTGGTACAACTAATGTATTGTAGCATACTAGATAGTCAGCCTATGCATTCTGGTTTTTACATACTGCTGGGTTCTCGCGGTGTTGTCAAAACTACCTGCATCTTGTCATAGGTAGTCACAGAGAGCTGGCACATTAAGCTCCGCTCACTAAGAAGAGCCAGCTCTTCTGGCTCCTGAACGGCTCTTTGGCTGATGGAGGTTCAAGCCCCATGCGTATCGCTGTTCCATCACATCTTCCTCAGAGGATATAATACATCAAGAGCGATCAATGATTTATATGTGATTCAATAAGGCAAGGCGTCTGACATCCCTTCCCCCCTGCCCTGGATCCCAGCACTCGCCCACCCCACCGGACCCACCCCATGCACGCGTGGTGCTGCCGCACCTCCACCTCAATAGCGGAGACACTGCGCATGTACGAAGGAAAGAGCCCGGAGAGAAGGCTGGGTTGAAACCCTGATGGAGATCAGAAGCGTAGGGATCTCAAATTGACTCCACAGATATCTAGAGACACAGTGGACTTCCTAGACCTGCAGCTGTCGATAAGAGCGGACAAAATGGAAACAACACTGTATAGGAAGAAAACAGCAACCAACAATATTTGACACTATTTAAGTTTTTACCCACAACATTTAAAAAATGGCATACCAATCGGCCAATTTCTAAGGTTGAGACGCAACTGCAGTGAAGATTGAGAATTCAAGAAGAATGCATTAGAACTCACTGCAAGACTAGGATGCCCCCCAAAAATAATTTCACTAGCATATATGCGAGCAAAAAACTGTGTAAGACTAGAAATTTTACATCCAAAACAGAGAGACAGTGATAATAAAGTGAGACTGGTTACAACATATAACATCAAGTGGGATGACACCTATTCGATCATGAAAAGAAATGGGAACATACTGTTAAGTGAACCTAAAATAGCAGATAATGTTACGGAAAAAGAGACTCTAACAGCTAGAAGAGCTACAAACCTGAAAGACCAATTGAGTCACGGCCATTTTGTGAGACTCGTTGCAAAAACCACTGTGGGACATAAAATGATGGGCAATTTTGCATGCGTCAGCTTCAATGTGTGTCAATATATGATCTCGCAGGACACGTTCAAAGGCCCCATCAATTAGAAAATGTATCTTTTGAACAGTGACGTAACTAGGAGAGACAGGGCCCCCTAGCAGGCTACTGCATGGGGCCCCCCTTCCCACTTAAAAAATATACATATTAGTATACTCACATATTTAAGTTTTTACCCACAACTTTTAAAAAATGGCATACCAATCGGCCAATTTCTAAGGTTGAGACGCAACTGCAGTGACGATTGAGAATTCAAGAAGAATGCATTAGAACTCACTGCAAGACTAGGATGCCCCCCAAAAATAATTTCACTAGCATATATGCGAGCAAAAAACTGTGTAAGACTAGAAATTTTACACCCAAAACAGAGAGACAGTGATAATAAAGTGAGACTGGTTACAACATATAACATCAAGTGGGATGACACCTATTCGATCATGAAAAGAAATGGGAACATACTGTTAAGTGAACCTAAAATAGCAGATAATGTTACGGAAAAAGCGACTCTAACAGCTAGAAGAGCTACAAACCTGAAAGACCAATTGAGTCACGGCCATTTTGTGAGACTCGTTGCAAAAACCACTGTGGGACATAAAATGATGGGCAATTTTGCATGCGTCAGCTTCAATGTGTGTCAATATATGATCTTGCAGGACACGTTCAAAGGCCCCATCAATTAGAAAATGTATCTTTTGAACAGTGATGTAACTAGGAGAGACAGGGCCCCCTAGCAGGCTACTGCATGGGGCCCCCCTTTCCACTTAAAAAATATACATATTAGTATACTCACATATATAAATACACTCATGTGTATATACACATACATAAATTGCCATATGCAACATACTCACATACAGTGTATATAGACACCATATACACATCACAGCATAAGTTATATACATATTATGCTGGACATGTGCAGTACAATATAGATATAATTGGTTTGCAGCCAGATCTTGTTGCAGTGAGCTCAGCAGATTTTTGAGGCAGATAACCTTTCAAAAAGCATCAGAAAAGCGAGTGTATGAGCTTGGTGGCGAGAGTGCCGTGATCCGAAGTGTGTGCAGTGTCCTAAGTGTGACTTACGTTTAAGGGAAGGAGTACTTTTTGGATCCAGCAACAAATAGATAAGTGCATCTACATTTTTATTTCCTGAATTTCATTGTGTGAGTTTTATTGCAACCAAGTAGATCTGAAGGTATTTTACTTGCATAATCTGTATATTGTGTGGGGGGTATAGGGAGGCATTCACCTTGCTTATCTAGACAGTATAGGCACAGGTGCTGCCTAATTAATAGTGGGGTGTGGCTATCTAATTGGCAGCCTTTATATACTTCTGTGGTCAGTTTGTTTGGTGGTTTGCAGCCAGATCTTGTGCAGTGAGCTCTGCAGATTTTTGTGGCACATAACCTTTCAAAAAGCATCAGAAAAGCGAGTATACGAGCTTGGTGGCGAGTGTGCAGTGATCCGAAGTGTGTGCAGTGTCCTAAGTGGGACTTACATTTAAGGGACTTAAGTTTGAGGGACTTTAGCAGGTAACTGCTGTATTTTGTGTTACTTTGACTGTAAATTCTTCTTTCTGTGCATATTTCTATTGTAATCCCCATTAGATCAATGGACTCCATAAGTGGCATTGCTACACAGTGTACATCCTGTGCCATGTATGCTTTCCTTGAACAGCTGTTCGAGGGGAATACTGCTGTGTGGGATGTGTGAAAATTGCTCATCTGAAAGTCCAGATTCTGAATCTAAATGAGCAAGTTTCAAGACTGCGGGCAATTGACAATATGGAGCGAAGTTTGCTGCTCCTGGAGCACAAGCTCTCTGGGGAAGATGGGTGTGGGGAGGGAAGTATGAAGGTGCAGAGTGAGGGAGCAGCTAGTTGGGTAACATGTAGAAGGCGGGGTAGAGGGAAGAGTTTTAGGGAGTCTAGTCCTGATCTGGTGCACCCCAATAAGTTTGCCAGGCTGGCGGATGAGGGGGATATCAGCTCTGGGGTAGCAATGCTGCAGCAAGACGTGGCCTCTAGCAACCAGGGGACTGTCTGCTCCAGTAAGAAGGGTAATGGGAGCACGGGCAAGGTCAGACAGATGCTGGTAGTGGGAGATTCGATTATTAGGGGAACAGACAGGCCAATCTGTCACAAAGACCGTGCATACCGAACAGTGTGTTGTTTCCCGGGTGCTCGGGTTCGGCATGTTGCGGATCGGGTTGACGGATTACTGGGAGGCGCTGGTGAGGAACCAGCGGTCATGGTCCACATTGGCACTAATGACAAAGTAAGAGGTAGGTGGAAGGTCCTTAAAAATGATTTCAGGGATTTAGGCCATAAGCTCAGGGCAAGGACCTCAAAGATAGTTTTCTCCTAAATACTACCTGTACCAAGTGCCACACCAGAAAGGCAGCGGGAGATCAGGGAGGTAAATAAGTGGCTCAAAAGTTGGTGTAGGAAGGAGGGTTTTGGGTTCATGGAGAACTGGGCTGACTTTTCTGTCGGCTACAGGCTCTACAGTAGGGATGGGCTGCCTCTTACGGGGAGGATGTAGCTGTTTTGGGGGAAAAATGGCTAGAAGGTTGGAGGAGTGTTTAAACTAGAGACCTGGGGGGAGGGCAACTACACTCGTGCAGAGCAAATAGACAGTGTAGATAGAGAGCTGGGAAGAGTCATAGTCCATGGGGGAGGAAGGGGGTCTGGAATGAGATTGGGGAATAAGAACAAAATGAATAAGGATAGGGAAAACCATATAAAGTGTATGTACACAAATGCCAGAAGCCTCACAAGCAAAATGGAGGAACTGGAACTCTTGATGTTGGAGCGAAAATATGATATAGTGGGTATCAGCGAGACATGGCTGGACAGTAGCTATGACTGGGCTGTTACTATAGATGGTTATAGACTTTTTAGAAAGGATCGTATAAATAAAAAAAGGGGAGGGGTTTGTTTATATGTGAATTCTTGCCTCAAGCCTGTCTTGCGAGATGACATCAGTAACGCAAATGCACATGTGGAGTCCCTATGGGTGGAGATAAGAGGAGGGAAAAAAAATAATAAAATATTACTAGGGGTTTGTTATAAGGCTCCAAATATAATGGAGGCAGCAGAGGAAATGCTGATAAGTGAAATGGATGCGGCTTCAAAGCATGGTGAAGTACTTATCATGGGGGACTTCAATTACCCAGATATTGACTGGGGGGCAGAAACCTGCAGGTACTTCAAAGGCAGCAGGTTCTTGTCAACAACAAAAGACAATTACCTGTCGCAACTAGTCCTGGAGCCAACAAGAGGGGGGGCACTGCTGGGCCTTATCCTAACCAACAGACCTGATAGGGTATCAAAACTACAGGTTGGGGGGAACCTGGGTAATAGTGATCATAATATCATTGCTTTTTATTACGCTTTACTAAGAGCGTTAGGGAAGGGGCAACCAACACTCTACACTTCAGGAGGGCAAATTTTCAGCAACTAAGGGAAGACCTTAAAGGCATAGACTGGGATAATGTTCTCAAAGACAAACCCCCCCCCCCCCACCCAAAAAAATGGGACTTTTTCTCATATATTCTGAAAAAGTCCTGTGAGAAACACATACCTTATGGGAAAAAGCATAAGAGGAACAAGAAAAAGCCAATGTGGCTAACTAGTCTTGTAAGGAAAGCAAGCGAGAAAGATAAGGCGTTTAAGGTGCTAAAACGTGAAGGTAGCATTACAGGATTATAGAGAGAAAAATAAATCCTGTAAAAAGCAGATAAAGGCCGCAAAAATAAAGACTGAGAGAAATATTGCCAGGGAGAGCAAAAATAATCCCAAAATATTTTTCAAGTATATAAATGATAAGAAACTAAAAACAGAGAGTGTGGGTCCCCTTAGAAATAACATGGGGGTCATGGTGGAAGGAGAAGAGGAAAGGACCAATCTACTGAATGTCGCCTTCTCAACTGTCTTTACCCAGGAAAATCCCCTGGTGGAAGACACAATGAGGAATAATGTAAATTCTTTTTGGAATGTCAACAGTTTAACCCAGGAAGAGATACGGCGCCGCCTCGCAACCACTAGGATAGATAAATCACCGGGGCCAGATGGCATACACCCCCGGGTTCTGCATGAACTATTTACCGTGATAGACAGACCGTTATTTTTAATATTTGAAGATTCACTGAGGACAGGTTATGTTCCACAGGACTGGCGCATAGCAAATGTTGTACCAATATACAAAAAAGGATCAAAAAGTGATCCTGGAAACTACAGTCCCGTGAGTCTAACTTCTGTGGTGGGGAAAATATTTGAGGGGTTTGTTAGAGATGCTATCCTGGAGCATCTCACTGTGCACAACCTTATAACACAGCGTCAGCATGGGTTTATGAGAGATCGGTCCTGTCAGACTAATCTGATTGGTTTCTACGAGGAGGTAAGTTCAAGACTGGATCTGGGGGACACTGTGGATGTTGTATATCTGGACTTTTCAAAGGCATTTGACACCGTGCCACATAAAAGGTTGGTATATAAAATGAGACTGCTGGGAATAGGGGAAAATCTGTGTATTTGGGTAAGTGAGTAATTGGCTTAGTGATAGAAAACAGAGGGCCGTCATTAATGGCACATTCTCAGATTGGGTTGACGTTATCAGTGGAGTGCCACAGGGGTCAGTATTGGGGCCACTTCTTTTTAATATTTTTATTAATGACCTTGTAGTGGGTTTACACAGTCAAGTTTCAATATTTGCAGATGATACTAAGCTGTGTAAAGTAATAAATAGTGAGGTCGATAGTTTACCATTACAGAGTGATTTTTGGAAGCTTGAGGAGTGGGCAGAGAAATGGTAGATGAGGTTTAATGTAGATAAATGTAAAGTTATGCACTTGGGCCATGGAAACAAAAAGTATAATTATGTTCTAAACAGTCAATTACTTGGTAAAACTGGAGCTGAAAAGGACTTGGGGGTATTGGTGGATGGTAAACTTAATTTTAGTGACCAGAGCCAACTAAAGCAAATAAAATTATGGGATGTATTAAGAGAGGAATAGATTCTCATGATAAAGACATAGTTCTGCCCTTATACAAATCCCTGGTCAGACCACACATGGAATATTGTGTACAGTTTTGGGCACCAATGTATAAAAAGGATATAGTAGAGCT
Organism: Engystomops pustulosus; assembly: GCF_040894005.1. Classification (NCBI taxonomy): domain Eukaryota; kingdom Metazoa; phylum Chordata; class Amphibia; order Anura; family Leptodactylidae; genus Engystomops; species Engystomops pustulosus. The sequence goes on from NC_092412.1 coordinate 133,882,232, forward strand.
GGAACGGGTGCAGAGGAGAGCAACCAGGATTATTAGGGGAATGGGGGGATTAGAATACACTGACAGATTACAAAATTTGGGATTATTCAGTTTAGAAAAAAGACGACTGAGGGGAGACCTCATTACAATGTACAAATACCTGAACGGACAGTGCAAGGATTTCTCCAAAGATCTTTTTATACCTAGGCCTGTGGCCAGGACAAGGGGGCATTCTCTGCGCCAAGAGGAGAGGCGATTTTACCATCAACATAGACAAAGGTTCTTTACTGTAAGAGCAGTGAGACTCTGGAACTCTCTGCCGCAGGAGGTTGTTATGGCGGACTCTATGTACATGTTCAAGAGAGGCCTGGATGCCTTTCTGGAGAGAAAAAATATCACAGGTTATGGGGATAAAGCATTTATTTAATTCTTAAAGGTTGGACTTCATGGACTTGTGTCTTTTTCCAGCCTTATATACTATGATACTATGCTATAATGGTGCACATCCACCATCCATTATTGTGTCAGGTCGAATGACGGGGCCCCCTGTAGTTACGCCCCTGCCTTTGAAACACTACATAAATTGCAAGACCAAAAATGCGGTGTATGCTATAATATGTTCGTGGCTATATAGGACAGACCACCCAAGAATTGAGGAGGAGAATAGAGCAGCATTTTTCCACCATTAATGCAGCGCATAAAACAAACCTAAAAGATAAAAATTTGACATCCGTCTCCAATCACTTTATGTACCATTATGGAGGCAAACATGATAAGGTACAGGCTTTGGGCTTGGACAAAATCTTTACAAATATTGGGGTAGGCCAGGTTATCCCTAAATTATTACAAGCAGAGTCCAAATGAATCTATCTGATGCAATCCATGGTTCCGAGAGGACTCAACGAAGAACTCCTGTTCTCTGGGGTCTACAAACAGAAGTAAGCATCCGTTTGACAACAATTAGATGATTCAACCTTCAAAAAACTTTTAAAGGATTAGGTAAGTATGGAGTACACGTTACAGGAGGGCACATGTTTTGTTAAATATATATGTTTTAGCACAGCACCTGAGCACATCGGGAATAATATAACACTAATTTACACTATGATATTGTTTTAAGGGGTACAATATTGACAAGTCCATTTATTGTATGTAAATTTATGTATGGCGAGCACATTATTAGTGACACAATACAGGGTATACACTTCTTTCTATTTGCAAGAGTCACATGTTTTACATTTATACCAGCTGGATACTGACATATTATAAGGCATCACTATAATAGGACACAACTCGGGATACATACTTTTTTTTACTTCACGTGTTTTTCAGTGAGATTTAGACACATAATAAGGTTTTAGTTATATACTTATTTTTAATAAATTTATACAGTCATAGGGATCCTATATAATAAAATAATAAAAAAAAGGAGGAGACTAAGAATTGTTCTATATTATTTGCTTTAATAAATAATAATGCCAGTGGATGCAAAAATGGTACTGTGTTAAAGGACAACAGTGAAAAAAAAGCTCTCATCCAGCTATATAGTACAAAAATTTAAAGTGCTATACTACTTGGAAAATGGTGATGCAAAAATTATAGCTTTTTCCCACATTAGGTTTTATTGTACAAAAATAGTAAAACGTAAGCAAAAATAAAGAAATTTGGCATCATGGTTATCGCACTGACGACTGAATAAATCGCCATATTTTGGAAATGTAGTAAAACATTATAAAACCTATACAAATTTGGTATCCCTATGATCGCACTGACCCAAAGAATAAAGTAGACATGTCATTTGTGGCACACAGTGAAAGCCATAAAATCGAAGCCCACAAGAAAATGTTGCATATGCATTTTTTCACCATTTTCACTGCATTTTTTTCTTGCTTCCCAGTGCATGGCATGGAACAAATATATACCATAACTATGAAGTGCAATTTGTTACGCAGAAAACAAGCCCTCACAGAGCTCTTTACGTGTAAAACTAAAAAAAGTTCTGGATTTTTGAAGATGGGGAGTGAAAATTGGAAATGAAAAAACAAAAAAGGGCCAGGTTGATAAGGGGTTAAGCTATAAACTGGATTTAAACTGGGTTTAAAGGCGGCCTGCCATCTCTTTCTCCAAAGTTAAATCTATGTCTTGTCACAGCACTGTTTTTGATTCATACTATGACTGTGTCCATTCAAAACTAAGGACTCATCCAAGCAGAATGGCTACTCCTGCTGGCAATTAGTTATTGGTTATATAGATGCTTTTTGTAACAGCAGTCCAAAACATTCCATGACACACTACTTTTGCTCCATGTATAGCTGTGCCCTTGCAGCTCTATGGGTAAAGTTGCAAAAATTCTCAATGTAGCTCCCCTTCATTTTAAAACAACAAAAGTATTTTTAAAAGCAACAAAAGGAGAATTGTGAATTCATGGTTAAGACAATCAGTGTAAATCCAGCAACTCACAGGTGATATCTTTGTTTGGAGGAGATTTTTAATTTTCTTCTTTGACCACAGATTTGGCAACATAGGAATCTTAGGTTCCTCACTTCATCAGTATCTCCTCTGCCTTTTTATTACAAACGTAAAGGGGTTGTACACCACAGCGGCATCCATATTGTTCCATAACTGGACGATTTCCTCTTAGCAACAAGTCTCCATAAGCACTGCTTGTGGAACTGGATTTTGGATTATAGAAATTCTTATTCCTGGGGTGAAAAGGCAAGGCTACTACCAAGTCAACAAAAGTGTTTTTTGGGGGGATTAATTGGACACGCAGAAACAAATATCCTTTTTTCCCAAAGAGAAGATAATTTCTATACTCACATGGATATACAAACTGAAGAATATGGTTTCTTTATGAGAGATTATAAAAGTAGAAGACCTCCATCCAGTTTAACGTGCTTAGGAACACTCCAGACCTCTACAAACTTTTCTTTTATCATCTTAAACCCACCCCAGAAATTTGGCACCGTTGCGTCCGTAGCGACCTTGGCCAACCAGATATAATATTATTATACCTTATTGTGAAGGGTATAAAAAATGAAAATCTAATTAAAAATTGCAGTTGCGATCAAAAAGTTAGATGTACGCTATAATTTTTCCCGCAATAAACAAGCACTAATAACTCTCTTTTGATCAAGGAACACCTGTATTTCTCTAACCCTTTTTTCTGTTGAAATGGCTGTTTTCAGTGTTTTAATGTTTCAATTTTTTAAAACCTTAAGGACACAGCCTAAAAGGGCCTTTAGGACACAACCCTTTTTTAGTTTTTCCCTTCTTTATTTTTTTCATGCAAATGAGGGCTTGTGTTTTGCAGTAAAATTAGTATTTTCCAATGGGTTATTTTTTATGTTATAAATAGCAAAATGATTCAAGTTTATTAACTGCTTGCTGCAGCAGAACAGAATAAAACTGCGGTTTTGCCACTTGTTTTTTTTTTTAATTAAAACTTTTACACAGGTCACAGTACAATATAATAAACATGATAAAATTATTCTATAGGTTAACACAATTAAGACACCAAACATATTGCTTAGATGTGAGATGTGTCTTCATTTATTAAGAAACTACAAAACCTACAATTGCTACTTGGATAAAAATCCACCATATCCATTTGTTATATTCAGCATTTCAAATCACGACTGGAGAAAGTACGAGCTCATTCAATTAGAGCAGTCTCACCGCCTGGGCAGAAAGAGCATCTGCATCTATAGAACAGATTGGTAAGGCTGCCACCTGGAAAAACAGACTATTTTCAGACATTATAAACTGTATAAATGGACATGGTGCAATTCCATAATTTTCAATACGAAAAAGGTCAAGTAGGAAAAAGGGACAAGACTAAAATATAACTTTTAATAGTTCTATTAAAAATATGTAAACTTGCACCCCCATTTTGTTTTAACTCCTATAAAACAGCTAAAGGGTTAACAAACTTCTTAAAAGTGCTTTTTTTATACATTGAGGTGTGTAGTTACCATAATGGGGTAATTTACTAGTCTTGTTATTATTTAGGCCTCTCACAGTCAATTGAAAGTTGAGCATGTCCCTCCAAATACAGATCTTGGCGATTCTCCAAAAAATGTGAAAAATGTCACCCAAATTCTAAGCCTCATAACATTCTAGTAAAATATGTGGAATCTTAAAAAACCGTGCCAACATAAAGCAGACATTTGGAAAATGTAAGTTATGAATTAATTTGGGTGGTGTCAGGGTCAAGGATAGTGGACCCACTGAACCACCGCTAGCTACGACGTAAGCCGACACCTGGGAGCAGAGTCTAAGTGGCACCTGGTTTTCACCAGAGCCCGACGCAAAGCGGGTTGGACTTGCTGCGGCGTGATACCTCCTGGTCGCTAAACAGGCGCGACTTTGCTCACGGTGGTGCCCAAGGCGAAGTACAGAATCGTAAGGCAGAGATGGAGTCTGGGTCCAGCAAGAGGTCAGGAACAAGGCAGAGAGTCAGGGCTGCCAGCAGACGAGCGCAGTTGGGAACGGAATGGAGGTCACAAAGGGAAATCACTATAAATGAACAGAGTAACAATAGGAAAGCTTTCTCAGAGGCACAGGGCACAAAGATCCGGCAGGGGACACAGAAAAGGGCACTAGCCCTTTAAATCCTACAGAGCCAGCACGCCCTAGTCTGCGGAAACTTGTGCCGGAACGAGGGAAGGTGAGTGAGGTCTAGCGGCACAGGGAGGCGCACGGGTGTGCAGGAGCACCCTTGACGGGTGCTATCACTATCTGCTTCAAAAGTAGAGAATTTTGAAAGAATTTTTCAAAATTTTTGCCAAACTAAACACAAAGATATCATCCAAAGTACAATATGTCACGAGAAATCTCAAAATCCCCAGTATATATTAAAGCGTTCCAGAGCTATAGCCACTTATAGTGAGATTTGAAAATGGGGTGTGTCCTAGAGGCCAAAATAGGCAGAATCCTGAAGGAGTTAATGTTTGTGCTTTGTTTACACAATACATGGTGTTAACTCATTGTTGCCTAATGTTATTAGGCAACTCTCCTCTCTTCAGCTGTTGTATATACCTGTGTGAAGTTGGCCCCCCCACCTTGTTCAAATCAAACAAAATTGGTGTCAAACGTTTGTGCTACGTTTGTGCTGGTTTGTGCAGCAGAAATTTTTGTTTGTGCCGCCATCGTTTTTGAGATTTTAATGAAAGTTTCCAGAGGTCATCAGAGGTCAACCACCCCCCCCCACATTGCCCAAATCAAAGTGGTACATCAAAGCAAATCTCAAAAACGATAGCGGCACAAACGAAAATTTCTGCTGCACAAACGTAGCACAAACGTTTGACACCAATTTTGTTTGATTTGAACAAGGTGGGGGGGCCAACTTCACTCAGGTGTTGTATATACATGTACGACGCAGAACGTCAATGGGTTAAATAAATCTATATGAATCTAAATAAATAAATCTAAATAAATATAGTATCTCATACCAACCAAAAGAATAAAGAAGGCATGTAATTTGGGGTGCACAGTAAAACTGGAAAAACTAAACCCTCAATAAAATTGTGCAAATTCATTTTTTTTCAACACTTTCACTGCATTTGGAACAAGTCCTCACACAGCTCTATGCACGGAAAAATAAAAAAGTTATTGATTTTTTTTTTTTTTTAAGGTGTAGAGTGAAAAATGGAAAAGCAAAAATAATTAAGGATCTGTCGATAAGGGGTTAAACACCAATAACTTCTGTACTTCGTATCTGCAAGTGTTGTCTAATTTTGGTCAATGCTCTTTCACAATTGTCTCATTTAAATTTGTATTATGTTTTAGAATATATAAAGTTTATGAAATAAGCTTAAAATACTGCTATTTTACTCATGTTAGGATATAGTAACATAGGGCTACACAATGGAAAATGTGTGTTGTTCTCCAATTATGATCTCCAGTATGCATGGGGCATTTATGGTACTTTTAATGGTTTTTAATGTTTACTTTCATTTTAATTTTTAACAGCCGGATAACCCCTATAAAAAAAAAGTATTCTGTCAACTTTTCTTTCACTGGCACTCCATCAATCAATCACAACCAGAACACATTCAGCTGCCACCCCTCTTACATACACAAGCAGCACACTCACCACAGATCACTTCCAATAACACCCGTGAGCATCCATGGTAAAAAAAAAAAAACTTCCAGCACCTCAGGGAACTTTCTCTCAGTTCCCCAAATCATATAAATGCATGTCATGGCCCTAGATGTAGAGGACACTGAAATGATGTTTATATCACAAATGATGGAAGCCCATGTTTTCATACCATCTGCCTAGGGTTGTAGGACTCCATTCACCATGGCTACTATTGTTTGGAAACCTCTCAATATGCTCATCCAACACTGTGTTAAAGTTGACCATTATGAGCAACGGTGCATCTGGCAGGACAAGCGCTCCAACAGGTTTTACAGTGGCACACTTGAGTATGGCGTTGGAACATATAATACAGTCCCATTGATACAATTGACAGTGCACCCCCACAAATCAGCCCCCTCGATCTGCAAATGAGGAATAAAACCTAAAAGCCTTGGATATTCCAAAATATATAGTTTAATATCATCCCGATAACAGCAATGCCCCCACCTCCCCACCATGTTTTAGAACCCACCTCCCTCTACAGCAGAAAAGAAGTGTATGCAAGTAGATAGAGGCCAGACCACAGCTCTCCCTTGACCAAAAAGTAAACCTCCCCTCCAAAGAGGGTTCGAATAAACATTTAGCATCCTCCGCTGCAAGGGAATCAATACATTCTGTACATGTAATAAAATGGGGTTAGGCACACATGACATTAAGAAACAAACTATTTAGCTGGAGTCCAGCCACAAAGCAACAGAGAAGTAAGGCAAAAAATATTGGGGCACATTTATATACCCGGTTACTGGAGTTCACAGAAAGGCCATTGTGCGAGCGGTGTTTCACTAAGATCGTGCGCCCAAAATCATGAATGTGTCACTTCCCCGCTCAGGTCCTACAGAGTTCACCATCTTTTTTGTGGTGCATCTTAGGGCTAGGGCTTGCAACACAATTTAAAAGTTAAATACCACGCTCAGTCCGAATCAGTTGGGCAGTCCAACGGCACACCCCCTAAATTGTGCTCCATGGAAGCCAGGGCAGCTGCGCCACAAAAAAGATTCCGTGCGACACAATCCCAGCGCAGACACCTCTTAAATACCTGTGCAAGCCGTTTTACCCCTTTTAAAAAAGGTGCACAGTAAAAAGTGCGCGTGTGACCCTCAGTAAATGAGACCCATTATGTAACTTCTATTTACAAAAAAGGCATATAAGCCTCACTGAAACTCATTTGTCAATAAAAACTTCACTTTTATTAAACACTCTTAAAAGAGCAATGTGTAATTTCCAAAAGAAAGTTTTTTTGGTATGGACCGTTTCTATGTTACGTTAAAATTATGCAGGCCGTTGTGGAGACTTCTTTGTGTGGTTCAGAGTGCACACTCTGCAATTGGGCAACAGTGTCCTGAGGTCTTAGTACCCAGATAAAGTCTCCTAACAATGGATGTCAATCTTATATTGCTGATTCCAGCACTGTGAGATTGTAACAATGGTACTTGTTTTGTAAGCAGTTAGTATCAAAATTCTGACTTCCAGCAGCAGGTGTCAATCTTGTACTGCTTGTTTAAGCACTGGAAGATTGTAACAATATTCTAACTGTTGCTAAATAGATATAGCATCAATATCAACTAATTAGTACTCCATCTCATTTGTTCCACTGGTACTTTAGCAACTCATATAGTGGCTCTAATTGACAGTTAACGTCACTGTCAACGAGCCCAGCATTTAGATTGGATGTTTACACAGTGTTGGTACCGGGACCTTGCCAACATGCACTCATAATTGATTCCACACACCACTTTGCCTGCTAACTAAAAAATTGTTCCACACTAACGCCCCCCCCCCCCCCCCCCGAGGCCAGAGCTACTGCGCATGCGCAGAAGGCCGCAGATCCCGGGGAACTCGGACGAGGGCGCGCAGCTACGAGGAGCTGCGCGACGAAGATTAGATGGTAGGCGGAGGAACAAGGCTACTGGGGCGTGGAGTAGCCGGGACTATTGGCCTCATTTCTGGCTACTCCACGCCCCAGTAGCCGCATAAAAAAATTTACATATTCCGACATTAAAGTTTTCTAAAAGACACCCGGGACGTGAGTATTAGCCCAAAATAGGGCTATCCTCACGTCCCATTCATCCACCTACCACCCCTTCTACCTTTTAAGTCTTATTTCAAAGTCAGATACAAAGATTTACCCTTAGTGCTAATGCATAAAACAATTTGTAACCTTCCTAAAGAAGCAACATTTCTGTTTGTCAGTGTGTGCATGAATCACCGTGTGTATTATTCCAGTAATGTTACATTACCGTGTTTTATCGATGTACTGTGTCATCACTGTGTGTATTATGTCTGTCATGTGACATCACTGTGTGCATTATCCTTGTACTGTGACATCACTGTTTGTATAATCTCTGAACTGTGACATCAGCGTGTGTATTATCCCTGTACTGTGACATCACTGTGTGTATTATGCATGTCATGTGACATCACTGTGTACATTATCCTTGTACTGTGACATCACTGTTTGTATAATCTCTGAACTGTGACATCAGCGTGTGTATTATCCCTGTACTGTGATAATTATCAGCTGATGTGTTAATGGCTCCTAATGGAGATAGCATTGCAGACGTGACCCTAGTCGTACAACCCAAGCACACGCATAATGCCAGCAATCTGTTACTGAGCTGTCAGTAGGGATATAATCCTTCTAAGCGTTCAATGACATTTCACATCATGTTGCGAGAACATACGCATCCTCCAGGAATCTGATTCCCCCCATCACCTGACTGCGCATAATCAGTGCCCTCACTAGGGCGGGGTTAAGTATTCTCTCTGCCGCTTTTACTTGCGCAGGCTCTTTCGTTCAGCGGGGCGGATTGGAGGCGGAGGCGCAGTCCGTCCCCAAGCTCTGATCACTTCCTGGTTAGCAGTCCTCGGCACTTGTACCATGACAGAGGGCTCTGCGGAGCCTCCCCCCTGTCCCGGGGCCCGGCGCCGCCGGCTTCTCTTGTCTCTGCCCAGCGTATTCCCGGGACGGACTCGTGCGGCTCCAGAGCCATCAGTCCCCTCTCCACCCCCGTCTCCTCCGCCTCCTCCTCCGGCCCCTGCTCCCCAGCCCCCGTCTTCCCCTGGAGGCCAGGACTCGCTCCTGGAGTGTCCGCTATGCCTGGTCCGCCAGCCCCCCGAGGAGCTGCCGGAGTTACTCAGCTGCCGGCACCGCTCCTGCCTCCGCTGTCTGCGTCAGTATCTCCGCATCGAGATCACCGAGAGCAGGGTGAACCTGCGGTGTCCCGAGTGCGCGGAGCGCCTGAGCCCTCAGCATGTCCGGGCCATCCTGCGCGACCCTCAGCTCACCCGCAAGTACGAGGAGTTCCTGCTACGCCGCTGCCTGGCAGCTGACCCGGACTGCAGGTGGTGCCCTGCCCCGGACTGTGGGTGAGCTCCTAGTGCTAGGGTGTGTGGGGAATTCTCAGATTGTGCCCGCTGCGCCAGGTAGCGGAGGAGGCCAGCTCATTATGTGCCGCTGGCATAGGTGTCCCCTGGGTGCAGCTGTGGTGGATGTCTGTGGGCACACCAGTCTTATTCACTGCAGAAGTGATTTTGTTCTAGGACAGTGATGCCGAACCTTTTAGCAGCCGAGTGCCCAAACTGTAACCCAAAACCCCCCTTATTTATTGCGAGTTGCCAACCAAAAATTAAAGCAGTAACTTAATGCTCCCTGTTCAACAACGTTCAATCATTTTAGATGGTAAATTTTCATAATTTTAGCTTCTTTCCAGTTTCCCTCTGTACAGAGAATGGTGGGGCCAGCAGGAGGTCCTCCAAAAATAATTTGCCCCTGTCTACTTCTCAGTCTTCCTACAGTCCCAAGTAGCAAAGTACGTATCAAAATATGACTGAAAGCAGCATCTTTTAAAGGAAACCTACCACCACAAATCTACCTATAAAGGTAGATCGGGTGGTAGGTGAATCAATGGGACGTGAGGATAGCCCTTTTAAGGGCTAATCCTCACGTCCCCGCACTGTTTTATAAACTTTTATTACTTATATATGTTAATTTACTTATGCGGCTACCGGGGCGTGGAGTAGCCGCATCTGAGGTTACACGAGGCGGCTACTCCACGCCCCGGTAGCCACATTACCCCTCCTACTCACCATGTTCGGCGCGCAGCTGCTTGTAGCTGCGCGCCCTCGTCCGCCGATCCTGCCGTCTGCGCATGCGCAGAACAGCAGGCCCGCGCCTGCGCGGTCACTGCTCTGAAGCCGGGGCTGCGCAGGCGCGGGCCTGCTGTTCTGCGCATGCGCAGACGGCAGGATCGGCGGACGAGGGCGCGCAGCTACGAGCAGCTGCGCGCCGAACATGGTGAGTAGGAGGGGTAATATGGCTACCGGGGCGTGGAGTAGCCGCCTCGTGTAACCTCAGATGCGGCTACTCCACGCCCCGGTAGCCGCATAAGTAAATTAACATATATAAGTAATAAAAGTTTATAAAACAGTGCGGGGACGTGAGGATTAGCCCTTAAAAGGGCTATCCTCACGTCCCATTGATTCACCTACCACCCGATCTACCTTTATAGGTAGATTTGTGGTGGTAGGTGCCCTTTAAGTTTCTTGGAACTGCAGGAAGATTTTTTAAATCCTATCTTGTGTGCTGGGGCGATGGTCGGGGTGCCATAGGTTTGCCACCATTGTTCTAGGAGAACTACATAAGCCCTTCCATAGTGACAGGTATATTTAGGTGGCCATAGTGCCACACACTGGTGTGAACCTAGCCCAGCCCAGAAATGTGCGATGATGTTTAACCCCTGCAGGACATAGCCAGTTTGTAAGTTAAGGCTCTGCCTATTCTTTTGTACAATAGAAATAATATATGGTTCAACTCACCTTCCCTTTAAACCATAGAGTGAGGGAATATCCATGCACAGCATCTGCTCTGTCGGAATCAGAAATATATATTGACAAATGGTTGATCCAGCTGCATTAAAGAAAAATGAGCTTACACGTTCCAGGCCATATGTCCCTTATTCGTAGCATCTTTCGTAACAATGCCGTTTGTTTAAATAACTGAAGCGCGTACGTGTAGATTTTGCCTATGTCATAAACACATGACAAAGAAAGGCTAACACAACTATATTCATTACAGAAAAAACAAGACTTAATAAAAATCCGATATCTTGTTTGGAGATCTATTGTTTGTAAATCACGGGTTCAATCTCTGCCTCTGTTTGGGCGGAAAACTTTCTCTACAGCAATAACCTATAGTTTAGAGGTGTCTCCCAAATGTTTTGATCCACATGTTACTGATTTGGGTATATCAGTAGGTGTAGCGCCTATTATATTGCTCTCTCATGCTAGTTTTCTGCTGGTGCTACCTATGTTTTGTAGTTGGTCTTACAAACAAAAAATTAATTTTTTTTTAATCAACAACTTTTTCATGTTCAACAGTGTTTTTTATCTACAGAACAGAGGTGTCCCATGGGCTCACCCTCTTTGGCAAACTTGTATGAAGAAATGTGTATTTTTAATTAATTCAATCCATTTGTCATCCAAAATTGTAAGATCGTTATATCGATGATTGTCCCTACACACTATGATGGATACAATCAAGATGACATTTCCAACTTTTAGGCATTATCTTAACAATGCACACAATCTACAACATACTCACACTTTTTCTTCTACAGAGATCTCCTTTTTAGACATGAAACTAAATACTAACACTCATTCATCTAAAGTTATTACATATAGAAAACGCATATCAAGTAACTCATTATTACATGCCAAAAGCTGTCATCCATCTCATGCAATTTACCTAAAGGAGAATTCATTCAGACTATTGATAACAATCAAGATACATATTCACAAGAAACCAAAAACATTACACATAATTTGCATCAAAGAGGATACAAATACACTAGTATTCTACACGTACAACGACCCATCACATAAATCTAGACAGGAATTAATATAACCAAAAGTAACTGAAGGCAAATCTGAATGTTCTCCTGTCACCTTTAGTACTACCTTTAGCAGGAATTCTCATTAGGTTGTTAAAATCATTAAAAAATATATACCTACTATACCAAGGCTGCCTCTTTGTAGCCAGAAATGTAATGTCTTTGGGCAATTTGTTAGCCCCTAATTTATTCATGAGCACCAAGAGTACTCAGTCTTGGTTAAAGTACAAAGTACCAAATGTGAACAAGTGAGGTGTAGGATATGCACCCATATGCATAAAAACAATTCTTATACAATCAGAACTCATTTGAACTGCAGTAGCCACCATATAGTATATCTAATTACATGTATTGAATGCCAACTACAACTGTACAAAGATGGCACCATCGGAATATTAAAAACTAGAATGAGAGAACATATTAAAGGAGCTACACCAATACACCCAAATCAGTATCAGGTGCATCCAAACATTTCAGAGATACATTACAGGTTGTTGCTATAGAGAAAGTTTTCCGTCCAAAAAGAGGCAGAGATTGGACCAGTGCCTTAAGAACAGAAGAAACTTTTTGGATTTCTTTTTAATTTGATTTTTGGATAAATCACCCAAGGGGAGATCCTTCAGGGTTAAACTACAAAACTGATTTGATGTATTTTCATTAAGTCTTGTTTAGTTTTGGACTTTCTTAGTCATATGTTCTATGACGTAGGCAAAATCTACACGCATGTGCTACAGTTATTTAAACAAGCGGCATTGTTACAAAAGGTTATGCTATGAATAAGGGCCAGACGGCCTGAAATGCGTGAGCTCCTTTTTAATTTTTTTTTTTTTAATGGACTTTCAATAAAGCCTAGTTTTTTAAAGATTTGTTTTCCATGGGGATCACCATTTATCGGCAACATTTGATTTTATTTATTTATTTTTTCCTGCTCCATTAATCTCTAATGGAAATTGGGGAGGGACGCGCATTTGTGATCTCGGTCAGCTTTGTAGAGATTAATGGAGCAAAACGGTCACGCGTGGTCATCTGCTCCATCAGTCTGATGGAGCGACGATGGGTTCCGTTTTTGCAATCTGTGGGGATCTCAGCACTGAGACCCCTACTGAGCAGCAAGTTATTCTCTATTCCGTGAAATGGGCCTAATTTTTGTTCGTGGGAAAACCCCTTTAACTTTTTTGGGGGGGCGAAGGAGTAAAAAAGAATCAATTCCGTACTAGATTTTTTTTACGGTAAAAAAGGTAATAGCGTAATAACATGTTAACTTTATTCTATGGGTCAATACGGTTATGGGAATATCATACTTACATTTTTTTTTTCTTATAGTTTAGGTTTTAGTTTGCAGATTTACTAATGTGGGAAAATGTCTATCATTTTTGTATCGTTGTCTTCCATGTGGCATTTTTGGTGTTTTTTGCGGGACGTGTAGTACTTTGCACAAGTATCATTTATGGAGTAGATATGTTTTTTTTTTCACTTTTTCTTGCATTTTTTTTGTGGGATGAAATGGGTAAAAATAATAATTTTTGGGTTTTTAACATTTTTTTTTTATGGCATTCATCGTGTTGAGTTTGTATGTAAGTTGGAACCGTATACTTTATCATTGTAACCCCAGTCAGAATTTTTTGGGTCTCTGTGACAATTGGATTTTAAAAATGTTGGGTTGTCATAAGAACCAGGATAAACAATAAATCTTAATTACAGGCACCATTGCTAACTGTTAAAGCTGTTTATTGTAGCCTAGGACTAAAGTACAGTAAATTACCAAAATCCAGAGGTCGTATGTAAGTCATGTGTTCTTAAGTAGGGGACCGCCTGTATATGGGGATTCTGTTATGATTTCTACCTTTTTCACAATTTGTGTTAATGGGGATTTTGGACATTTTTATTTTTTTTTATTGAATAAGATTTTGTAAAAACTTTTTATTAGTTTCACCATGGGACATGAACAAGTAATCATCTGAATACTGATGTTTTGCAGGGTGTTAGCTCAGTCAGCCTATGCACATGCATAGGCTGACACTTTGCCTTTAAAATCCTGTCACAGGCTGGATCTCACAGGCAATGTCTTCAGACATCCCTGGGGTCCTGATCGGACCTCAGGGCTGCCATGGAAACTATCAGCGACCCACAAAGTGTGGGAGAGACCCCTGGCAGGCGAGTTAAACACCCGCAATAGGAGCTCACTCAGCTGACACCCAGTGTATACTGATGCCGGAAGGATAAATCTGCCGCTAAGTGTCAAGGCTCAGTAACGGATATTCACTCAGTCACTGAGTTGCAAGTAGTTAAAAGGGTTTTTCCATGAAAGTTCTCAAATTTCAATCTCCTGGTGATGTTTACCCTTTACTTCATAATTTTACTCATTTTTATTGCTGTTTTATCACTCAGTGATGGTCAGTATAAGATTCTAGGGTTTGGACGGGGACTCTCTAAGCAGACACATTATAATCCCTCTAGTTCTGTGAGCTGAAAATGTGGTTAGATTTTCAGGGTACAGGGTTTATATACACTTTCATCTGGCTTCTTAACACTGTACTAGTATCTGACACATAGAGAGGAGATGAGATCCATTTGATGCCTATTACACACTGTCAGCTCTCCTACATCCCTGCTATTGCACAACACACTAGATCTGCTGTGCCTTCCTTCTGTGCCTCCCCTAGATAAAGAACTAATCTGTCTGTAGCTTGTAGTTCTCCTCATGCTGCTGGCAGCAGGAACTTGGTGTCTGTGTATCAGTGTGTGAGCTCAGTCCTGGACTGCAGGTAGGGTGGGGCTAGAGTGACCCACTCTAGAAACCCAGCTCCACGGCCTTGCACAGAAATCCAAGATGGCATCCCCGACCCCAAGTCAGAAGTTACAGGGTCGTGTCTAGGGGCAACTGAAATGTGTACACCAGGACTGATAATAATTCTTTATTTATATGGCGCCTACAGATTACGCAGCGCTGCACAAAGCATGCCAAATTGGTCCCTGTCCCCATGGGGCTCACACATTAAACAACCTAACAGTATGTTTTGAAGTGTGGGAGGAAACCCATACAAACACGGAGAGAACATACAAACTCTTTGCAGATGTTGACCTGGGTGGGATTCGAACCCAGGACCCCAGCGCTGCAAGGCAGAAGTGCTGTTAGAGAATGTTATTTTGTTATCCTGAGTACATTTAAAAAACTTGTCTTTGTGGGAATAGCCCTTTAAGGCAAAATCTGTTCATGTGGGGTGGATTTTACCTTTTAGCTTGTATACACCAGTGGAGTGAAATACACATGTGTTGTCATGAGTGTCTGAACCTAGTCCACAGTTCTATGTAGAGAAAAAGATGACCACAGTACTATACAATTCTACAATTCATACAGACATCTCTGTAGACTGGAACCCCTCGGGCTCATTTGCATAAGTTTAAAAAGCTTTTTTGCAAATACCAGGGCATAAGAAGCTAAAAGAGCAGATTCTGCCAGAGGGGGCACTCGCCAGTATGTCAGTTTGCATGGTTTACAATCTTCCATCCTGGTGGAAGATGTCCTTTTAGGCCTCATGCACACGACCAAATGGTCTTTTCTGTTCTGCATATACGGCTGTATTCTGTCCGTAAATGTGGGACATATTGCACTATAACTGTACTGCATCCATATAAAATACCGTGGGCTGGCAGATAATGGATAACTGACTATTGGCTGGCTGACAGATTGCACCTCACATTCTTCTTCCAGAACCAGTGGGTAGGTGGCCTTTAATGAGATCATGTCGTCCAACCAGCACTGGACCAGCAGAACCCCTGGCTAGAGGATACCTGAACATCTCCAGCACTGAGAACAGTGTACTGTCTGTAGTGCCTGGATTCCATCGTCTATTGGCTTGAATAGTCACAGGACAGTGGCATGTTAAATAAGGGTTTCTATTAGAAGACATTAAAGGGTTAAACAGTAGGATAGAATTTAAGGTGTAAAGTGAATAGCTGCAATCTTTCTGTCAATGACCAGGACTTCAGGTCTATATCTTAGGCATTCAGAACCCTGCTTAGCAACAAAGGATGCTATGTCTGCCTCTTGGCACAAATATCCTAGGGAGCCACCTATGGGAGTTCGGTGACATCAGCAGTGTGATACTAATGTTGTTATTGTTGCTAGACCTCGGACTGTAATGGTCCCATTGCCTTAATGTAACAATCTTTATGTTGATATTGCATTTAAAGACAGTAATGAACTTTTCCTGCTGGGCATTTCTGGAAATATTGCGCCGTTATTGGCGAGAGAAATGTTTACAATTTTGACATATTCAAATAAAACCGAAATGACAGCATAAAGAATTCTACTAAACCCCAACAAACCATATGTTTTATGAAAGAGACTTGCCCCTTGGTCAAAATCGCATTAACCCCTTCATGACTGCCTTACAGCTATACGTCCTATTTGCACATGCTCCTTGCAGAAAAGACGTTTATAAATGTCATGACAGTGACCAACTTCAAACGGCCATATCTTCTGTACCCTGGCACCTATCCTGGTGTCAAATAGGAGAATCTATCCTTTAATACTAGATCTAGATTGTGTATGGATGTGACACAGAACTAGAGCTATCCACTCTTAAAGTTGTACTAAAATGTGATTTTTATGTACAGCTTTCTATTTCCGATTTGTAAATTTAATAGTGGTTATCTCCAGTTCTGTGAAGCATCCATGCACATTCCATATATCTTCTATTAAAAGGGAAACTCTCCTGTTTAATATGACACCATAATTGTGTATATGGGTGCAGGAGATATAGGCGTTTGAAATGTGCCCTCTTATCAGTCTGTCATCTGTAGGCAGAATATAGAAGAACCTGCAGGAGAGACTTGGACTTTACAGAAGTACATGCACCCTCTGCATCTGTAACTGAACCTGGGAAAGGGTGATGGAATAATGGTGTACTTATTTATAACTTATTTTGGTAAGTTACCTATTAAAACAACTTTTTCAGAGATATCATCATTTACAGAATAATAAATAATCATAATATCACTACTAATTTACGCACAAATAGGGATTTAAAAATAACAGTGAGCAGATTTACATATACAACAATACACAACCTCGACAAGAATTTAAACTCCCAAGAATGCTAAAACAAAAATCACAGCCTACCATGTATAAAAAAAATAACATTCTAATTCATACGCAACCACCTTAATGCAACTTTGCATGAAACAGTGATATCCACTACATTTGTAGAAATCCCAAAAAATTGTATATAGAAAATGTACTTCCTGAAAAACAGTAAGATATGGGGAGTTCATACATATCCACAATTTTATATTCACCAAAATATGCAGTAGAAGGAACATTCTATCCACAGGGGGCGCTAAACAATTTTTGCAGAAAATTGCACTGAGCTTCACACAGATCTATCATTGTATGCTCCTTACACAGTGGTAAATTAAATAAAAAACTATATATCCATAAACCAAGCTAATGAGATAACAAAGGTCAATGTTAGATGTGTGGTATTGTATTAGCAGCACAATCTCGGAACCTTCTGTGGCTCATAAGAATTAAAGTAAGAACGTCATAACATAGGTGTATATAATGGAGTATGGCCTGAAATAAAAACTATATTCAGGAATGTGTGTGTCTTTCGTGTTACATTTAACTTGTTGGACACGTTCTGGGTCACAGTGTTAATATGTAGCCACATTAGGTGAAGAGGATCAAATGTTCATCATTTCACATTGTGTTTCTAGGTGCCAGGGAATGTATAAAAATCAAACCCGAAATTCAAATTTTGAACCATATCTGGAATTGTACATATATGTTGTATGTGTGCACTCTGTGTTTTAACATTGCACACTGACGCCGGACACCCTACTGTCATTAGAATTCTCTTCCATAAAAGGAGTGGCAAGGTGAAACAAGAATAAACCAAAGTTCTTTATCATCTATTCTGTGAATGTGACCATCTATTATGTTCTATCTTAGGTATGCCGTCATTGCCTATGGTTGTGCCAGTTGCCCCAGGCTGGTTTGTGAGAGAGAAGGCTGCCAAACAGAATTTTGTTACCATTGCAAACATGTGTGGCACCCAAATCAAACCTGTGACATGGCACGCCAGCAACGAGCACCTTCATTTGGTGTGCGCCGGAAGCACCCTTCTGGAATCAGCTATGGTCAAGAGTCTGGTTCAGGTATGTTTTTTTACATGCATATATGCATGAAAAACATCACATATATATGGAGCCGGAGGGCACAGAAATAAAGAACTGGAGAAATCGTACGTTTGTGTGAAAGGGGCCCGAAATAAGGACACAGGTTTCAAAAACATATGGCCTGTGCAATATAAAAAAAATGCATACAAAAAAAAATGCTTTTCTTCGACACAAAACCTACTACCTGCAGTCCTATCCTGTCTATACTAGGTTGCAGTCCCAGACTTTGTGGTTCTAGCTTTCACGTGCAGTGCTCAGCTGTCTGCAGTTGATCTCACAAATGTGTGGTCCTGAAGCCCGAGATAGGCCAAGGATTGGAAACATGCCATTTCTTTTACCAGTGCAGCACGAGGACCCCCATTATTCTGGCTTTTACCAAGTCTGACTTTTAGTAAGTCTCTGCTTTCCACAAGATACACATGCAGAAATCTGGGAAATTCTCAAATTTCAATCCCCTTGTGGTAGTTACACAAAGTAACCCCTTACTTTACAATTTTACTATAACTCGGTGATGGTCAGTGTAAAAATCCAGTGTGGGGACGTGGACTCTCATGACTCTCAAGCAGACATTTCATGATCCCTCCTGTGCTGTGAGATGCTGTATGCTGACATTGTGGTTAAATTATTAGGGCCCAGGTTTATATACACTTTCATTTAGCCTCTGAACATTCACTAGTATTTGACACACATAGATGACACAGATCAGAGATGAAATGCATATAACACACAATGACATTCTCATCTCTACTGTTTTAGCCATAACATACACTGTCCACTCTTCTGCGCCTCCCCCCTGAATAAAGACCTTATCTTGCCTTTAGCTGGTAGAGTAAATCTCCCCACACTGTTAGTTGCTGGCAGGAAGTCTGTGTGTGTGTCAGCTTGTCTTGGAATGCCAGGGGAAGGAGCCAATGCAGAGAGAACTCGCTGCAGCATCAGATAGGAGAATAATATATCCAGCCCGACCCTAGAGTTTTGATTTGTAGTCGGATCATGGGGCAACCGAAATTGTGTACACCAGGTCTGACTCAGACATGTTGGAATTATAACTGTGAAATGCTATATTTTTGTAAATAATAATGAATTATAGAATGTGAATTATTTTGTTATCCTGAGTGCATCTAAGAATCTTGTCTTCGTGGGAATACCCCTTTTACGACTTGCCCCATCACTACCTTTCATGCCCCCCCCCCCCTCTTTGTTGTGGCATTGGACACTCTTTGCTATAAGGCAGAGAGTCCTAGACAGAGCATCAGCATTCCCTTGCAGCCTTCTAGTACTGTGCTCCACTGTAAATTAGAAATTTAGCAAAGTAAGAAACCACCTTGTAACTGCCTTTTCTCTCTGTCTGACACATCTATGCAAGGGGAGAGTGGTCAGTAATTAATCTAGTTGTTGGCCCAGCAGAGAGACACGAGACATGAGAGCCCAGTTAATGGCCAAGAACTCCCTTTCAACTATGCTATAATTTTTCTCAGGAGTGGTGCTGCTTGAATGAGTTTTTCCTCTCCACCTACCTTCAGAGAGAGGAATGGTCTTAGTCCCACATCTGAAGCATTGGTCTGGAAAATAAAACTCAGGTATGACTAAGACAGACTGGTTACACAGGACTATCTTCAACACCTGGAATGCCCTCTCAGCTTCAAGGTTCCACCTTATCATGGCAGACTTCCATGATAAAGAATCATCAAGACTTCCCTTGGGCCCCTTGCACACGAATATTTGTTGGACCGATCTCCGACCGCACAATTTGTGGCCGGATAGGTATTTGGACACGTGTCTCACCCTACCGTAATGTCAATGGGAAAAAGAAAGCATGCTCTATCTTTCCCTTACTTATGACATGGCTGCCTATAGAAAGGGGATGGGTGAGGACCCCAATATATTGTCCCTTACATTTTACACGGTCTACTAAGTTGGTGTACTAAAGTCATTAAACTGACATGCACTAAAGTCCAATAATGCAGTCACAGTACATCCTTCTACCTTGATAGTAATGTTCAGAAGATTTTTGCAGCAACATGTTTGTTTCTATCTGGTTGCCTATTGCTTCAGCATGGTGAAATGCTTTACCAGCTCCTCCATATTTGCACATTACATCTGTTGCCCGCATCCAAAACACCCTTTGTGGAGGATTGGCTTTGTTAGAGGAAGGAAAATGGGCTTTATTAGACCAAGATGAGGACTTTCAAAGTTTCAAAAACAAGACACATTATCTACTCATTTGAGCTCTAGACAATCAATAATGACTATACCAGGTACCTTACTACTAGGCCCTGAGTAGGCAAAACTCACAGCCTTGGTTGCAGTCACTGAATGTGTGGTCTCAGCTCTCAAATGCAGTGCTCAGCTGTCGACTCCAAGAGACAGAGACCTGCAGTCAGCACCTGCTGCAGATGATCGCACAGGCATGTGGTCCAAAAGCCAGAGATAAGCCAGTAGAACGGGAAATGTGTCCTCTCTTTTTCCAGTCCAGCACCAGGGCCACCTTTATTCCAGGTATTACTAAAAGCCAACCTTTGTAGGATTCTGCTTTCCACCACACACAACAACTTACCTAAAGCATAAATATATTAGACAGATACCTAGGGGAAATATATCTACCCTTAACGACTTTCCCCATCACTATCACACAACCTAAACTGTCACAGAAGCCAAAAGAGTCTCAGTCCCTCATTATAAATGGCAGCATATAGTTGGAAACACAAGATGTATAGTGGATGTGGGCCAGAAAAGTTATCCGTTCAGTGTAGACCATTGGGTGCCATGGCATCCATCTCTGATGGCCTCTGTGTAACTGAGGCTTTGGGTGTGCTAGCAGCAGAAGGCTCATACTGTCTGATGCTTTGCAACCTTCTGACCATTGTCTTTTTTTCCAGCTGATGACATGAAATCTTGCCCTAGATGTAGCGCTTACATTATCAAGATGAATGATGGGAGCTGTAATCACATGACATGTGCAGTGTGTGGCTGTGAATTCTGCTGGCTCTGTATGAAGGAGATTTCTGATCTACACTACCTCAGGTCATTATTTTACCTTATAATATGCCCAGGGGCCTTTACCAGTGTTATAATAATAATATTCTGTTGTCTCTTACAGCCCCTCAGGTTGTACATTTTGGGGAAAAAAGCCATGGAGCAGGAAGAAGAAAATTATTTGGCAATTGGGAACACTGATTGGTGCTCCTGTTGGCATTTCCCTAATCGCTGGTATTGCCATTCCTGCCATGGTCATAGGGATTCCTGTTTACGTTGGCAGAAAGGTTAGTACAGAAAGTATGTAAAGTTCAGCAGCCCCCTTGCTTTGTTTGATTTGCCTTGCACTTTACACGGGTTTCCCTCCTTTTTAGAAGTAGAGGACCTATCCTTAGGATAGTTCATAAATATCAGATTCGGAGCTGATAATTGGACCCCAATAAAACTTTTGCCATTTGTCTTCTTTCTATTCCCATAATTTTGTTTACGTTTGCTTTTTTTTTTTTTTTTTTTTTTTTTTTTTTTTTTTTTTAAATGAAGGTTTATAGTTTTATTAGGAAGTTCTCAAATTGTGTGCACTGCTACCACCTCCATATGCAGGGTGCACCGTTACATTCTCTGCACCGCTACCTCCTCAACACGTGGCGTGCACCGCTACCTCCGCTGCACTACTACCAGCTCCACACTGGGGGGAATAACACAAGGAAAAATGGATGATTGGAAGGGTTTATAGTGTTTTTGGATCTACAGGACGGATCACAAGTATTCCGCTCTCCAACGCCACCAAATGCAGAATGGCGGCATTGGAGAGCGGTGGAATACTTAGATCTGCCATTACTTGGATCTATGTCACTAGCCAGTCTGTATTTATTGGCCATTGGGGTCGATAGGGGATGTCCAGTGCAGGATGACATCAAAGAACAAGGAAGCGCCTGCAAAGCTCCAATCAGTTAAAAACTTATTTGTTCCATTTTGGAGGTTGACCTCATCAGATCATAAAGCAATTCTAGTGATAACTTTAGAAGATGGAAATAACCTAATAAGCAATGTATTTTTATACAATGCAAATAAAATGAAGCAGAATTCACTGACATAGATGAGTGGAATTAGCAAATCTGTTTACCATTTGTTTTATCTTTTTTCTCTATGCATTCACCTTTTCCTATTCAATATAACTGTTGATAATATTATTATGAGGTAGGTAGCTTGTATCTCATTATTAGTTTTCATTTCTCTACAGATCCATGGCCGCTTTGAGAACAAAAAAACCTCTAAACACAAGAAGAATTTGGCTGTGACCGGAGGCGTCATCTTGTCTGTAATTGCTTCTCCTGTGGTGGCAGCCGTCAGTGTTGGTAAGTGATTGAAATCTTCAGAACAGAAAAATTAGAAACCTGTATATAGTATTGACCCTGTCTTACTATATTGATTGTATCTCTTCAGGGATTGGTGTACCCATCATGCTAGCTTATGTGTATGGAGTGGTGCCAGTTTCCTTATGTCGTGGTGGGGGATGTGGTGTTAGCACAGCTAATGGCAAAGGGGTCAAAATTGACTTTGAAGAAGATGGACCAATCACAGGTAATGTAAGAGTGTTGCTGTATGCTCTGTAATGCATCATGAGATGTGTGCTTTGTGCTCATGTCGAGGCTATGTTTTCCATTTTTAGTGGCAGATGCCTGGCGAGCACTGAAAAACCCCAGTATTGGGGAAAGCAGCATGGAGGGCCTTACCAGTGTCTTGAGCACCAGCGGAAGCCCCACAGATGGACTGAGTGTTCTTCAAGGAAACTACAGTGAAACTGCTAGCTTTGCTGCTCTCTCTGGGGGTACTTTAACTGGTGGCACATTAACTGGTGGTATGCTGAGTGGCAGCAGAGCCAAGTACTGCAGGTACTTATTATGATAACAATGAGGCCCAATGAGTGATCTATATCCTGGTGTATATCACTGAATGAAAAATTAACATCTTCATTTAATACTTTTTATCGTGATTTCTATTTCTGCAGGCTTGAGGTTCAGGCAGATGTACAGAAAGATACTTGCCAAAAAGATTCCGTCAGCCTTGGAGCCGCAAGTGATAGTGCCAGCACGAGAGCAATGGCTGGCTCCATCATAAGTTCTTATAACCCACAGGAAAGGTATGGCTTTAACCCCTCAGTGACCAACTCATTTTTGCCTTGATGACCAAGGCCTATTTTTCAAAACCATCAATTGTCGCTTTATCTGGTAATAACCTAAGAATGTTTTAACTTACCCAAGAGTTTTTGAGTTTTTTTTTTTTTCATGACATTTTGTTCTTCAAGTTAGTGGGAAATTTTGGTTGATATACTGTACTTATCAATACAGTATGCTGTGCACTTCGATGTAGAGGGGGGCCACCCCTCCTCTCAATCGCGCCGACAGTATGCTCACCTAGCGTATGGCATATGTTCGTGTGAATCTAGCCTTATTCATGAAAAAGGGTGAATTTAGTAAACATTTGGAAAAAAAACTAGCTATATTCAAAATTTAAGATGTTCTGTCTTTCAAACTGATAGTAACTAATTTTGGTAACAAGACTAACATTTACCACATCTCCGCTTTGTGTTGGCGTCATTTTATAAGTGTCATTTTGTTTTATTATGATGATCACAATGATCAAGTAAATTCAAGAAAATATTTGAATCAATTATTTTAGGAATCATTTTATTTCTATATGCGTTTTTGGAAGTTCTGTTAATATTAAACCACCACATATCACCCTGTTCTATTAACTTCACCCCTCAAACTATTCAAAAGAGCAATCTTGTTAACACTAGGTATTTTACACGCCTTCAAACAAAATGAAGGTTGATTTGGAATTCAATAATATTTATCATAACGTTGCCATGATGTGTTTGCAGAGCCCGAGGCTGCGTTCACACGTGGCATTTGGTTGGAGTCTTTGGATTGTGTTTAAAAATGCAACCAAAATGCCACGTGTGGCAACTCTGTGATCACTAGTTCATACTAATGGACTGCAATAACCATGTATTGAAGTGCATTAGAAGTGTCAGCCTATGCACTTGCACCCAGGGGCTGGATTGAGTAGGCTCTGAAACGGACAGACCCGGAGACCTTCAGCTGTCGGCAAATAAAATGGCACCCCACAATCACTCTGTGGGGCGCCGGGAGGACGAGGGAGCCCTCACCAGGTACATAGATCCCACTGTCACAGCACTGACCTCAGGATCTAGGGGGTTAACCTTAGATCATTCCAATCCAGACTGTTAGAGCAAGGGCACCGTCTGTAATGCCAAATCGGTTTTTTTCCCTGTGCATAATGGAAAAACCCGTCGACCAAGGTCCCTTAGTGACCGAAGTAGAAACCCGTAAAGGTGGTCACTTATGGGGTTAAAACATTTTCCTTACTAGAAATACCCTTCTGACCCTGCTAATAGCCCCTTCCTATAGTTTCAGTTGTTTAGAACATAAAATCGCCACCATTTCAAGAATAAGATGAGCTAGCTGAACCTTTTATACGTGAGTCGTTTATGCATTGAAAGTGTATGGGATGTTTGTAGGATTGTGGTCTCCTGTGTTAATATGATTCATGTTGCTAATAATGTAAACATTGCCTAGTTGCGTCAATTTTCTGCAGGGGAAATAACAAAATTGCCATGATATTGTATTTGTTGGGCTAATTGTGTAATGTATGTGGATACCAATTACTTAAGCAAATATTCCCTTTGACTTCTAGAGGCCGGTTTTATTGGCCTGCCTCTTAAGTTGCCTCCATGGTCACTTGAAAAGGGATTCCTACATTGGATAATCTTAAAGGACATCTACCCCGATGGTAGATGACTATTGCATACCTCCCAATCCCACGCTTCATTTCCAATATCTTTGCATGGCCGTATTTCTGTAAAAAATGAGTTTTTATAAGATATGCAAATTAGCCTTTGGTGCTCTTCAGAGCACCATCAGGCTCCACTGTGGCGCCCGGGGCGTGCATAAATTATTTTACAGTGGAGCCTGATAGAAACTTACAGAAAACTTTTTACAGAAATGCGGCCATGCAAAGATGTAAGAAAGTAAGCTTGGGACAGGGAGGTAAGTAATATTCATATGCCACCAAGCCATAAACCAAGCTCAGAGAAACCATCTCCGTATAAAGAATGGACCAACGAGGTAGCAAAATCTGTGCATCCTAATTTTGTATTAGAGTTGTATTAAAAGGAACCTGTCATCAGGAAGGTACTTTTTACATGAAGACCGGTTCCAATAAACAGGAGCCAGGCAATGTTAATAGAACAATTAAACAACAGTGGAATTATTCAGGTGCCTTTTTAAATCAACATTGCAGAACCTATTGGAACCTGTCTTCATGTAAAAATTACCTTCCTGATGACAGGTTCCCTTCAAAGCTGTACATTTAGCTTTGGTGGCTTTATTAGGCAATTGCTATTCTCAGAATATCTCAATTTTTCCATCAGAGTTTTATTATGGCATAGAGCAGCAGGGATTTCACATTCCCTTGAGCTTCCTAGTTAGCTAAGCACAGGCTACTTCAGGTTGCAAAATTCCTTAGTGATTATAGTAATGTTTATGCCGTTTTATTTATAGAATCTTTCTAACACTGAAAACACATCACACTAAACTAAAGAAAGTGCCTTCCTATGACACAGACAGGTTACAGTTGTCTGTATAGAAAGTTGGCTGGTTGTTGTTTATTTCATAGACTCGCAAGGCTTTCCTTTTGTTTTCCACAGTGAGATTTGTTTTGAGCTGACAAATGCTTGCTTACCTGTTGGCAGAATACGGACTTTTTTTTTTTTTACACGTAATCACTATCCATTCGTATTAATAAACTGACCGTTGCCCTGTATTAAAGGCCCTTTCTGAGAACGATTGTCTCTGGTTGCTATGGGCAATAAGGGCTGTTTTCCTGTTCTGACAACTAAACTTATTTAGCTTTATAAAACCAGACAATGCAGTCCTCTGATCATGTATTCCCTTCTCCTCTAGATATTCTTTCTAAGTTGATGGATTACAAAATATAGAGGCATTATGAGGCTTCATTTTAAGGTGCCATAGACAAATCCCAAACCATACTTTCCAGATTTATTGAACATTAGGTTATAGGTCAGTGATGGCGAACCTATGGCACTGGTGCCAGAGGCGGCACTCAGAGTCCTTTCTGTGGGCACCCGGGCCATTGCCCCAGCACACCAGACAGGACTCAAAGGATCTTCCTGCAGTTACAAGTAACTTAAAAGATGCTGCTTTCGGTCATATTTTAACACTTACTTTGCTACTTGGGACTGTAGGAAGAGGCAGAATGTATAGACGGGGCTGAATTATCTTTGGAGGACCCCCTGCTGGCCCCACAATTCTCTGTGCACAGAGGGACACTGGAAAGAAGCTAAAATGATGCAAATTTCCCATCTTTCTACTGTGTTGATGTCCTCAGGAGGCAAATATGATTGAAAGTTGTTAAAGAACAGGTAGCAATAAGGTAATGCTTTAATTTTTGGTTGGCACCTCGCAATAAATAAGGGCGGTTTTGGGTTGCTTTTTGGGCACTTGGCTGCTAAAAGGTTCGCCATCACTGTTATAGGTTATATGGGTTAGACTATGGTCTAACCCATGTCTGATGGCCACAAAGCTAAATGCCAAACATGTGACTTCCATATCTCAAAAAAGTAATATGTGTGTCAGTCAGGTTACACAAGGAACACAGTTTTAGAGAACTATCTATCTACAAAGGAACTGTGCATCTTCTTACACATGTTCTGTCTTGCGCCGGGGATGCATGACATCCATGTGTTAAATACATGGTGCTGCTGCTTCTTTGGGGCAGTCTGCTCCTCTTATTTGTGTTTCTTTTTTACAATGTTGATTCAGTAGCAGAGTTACACCTTGTATAAATTGAAACTAGCTATTGTATCTAGAACGTTAGTTTTCATTTGTGTAGCACATTTCACAGCAGACAATAGCCAAAGTGATGATGTGGCCCATTTCTGGCTGTGGAAAAGGTACATAGAAATGTGCCAGCTTTTTAACACTTATTTAGCTTTCTTTGTTTATTCCCATTCACCTGACTGATCAGTGTGTGTATACAGTAGGCACAAAAAGTATTCAGACCCCTTTAAATTTTTCACTCTTTGTTTCGTTGCAACCAATTTGTAAGAAAGCAAAATATCTTTTATCTGCTCATTAATGTATACTCTGCACCCCATCGTGACAGAAACAAACAGAAATGTAGAAATTTTGAAACCAGAAAAACTGAAATATCACATGGTTATAAGTAGTCAAACCTTTTGCTCAGTATTGAGTAGAAGCACCTTTTGAGCTAGTACAGACATGAGTCTTTTTGGGAATTATGTAATAAGGTTTGTCACACCTGGATTTGGGGATCTGCTATTCTTCCTTGGGGATCCTCTCCTGTTCCCTCAGGTTGGATGGTGAGCGTTGGTGGAAGCTATTTTCAAGTCTCTCCAGAGATGCTCAATTGGGATTAGGTCAGGACTCTGGCTGGGCCAATTAGGAATGGTCAAAGAGCCTTTGGCCCAGTCTGAGGTCCAGAGCACTCTGGAAGAGATTTTCAACCAGGATATCTCTGTACTCTGTGATAAACAGCGCCATAGCATGATGCTGCCACCAACATGTTTTGCTATTGGGATTGTATTTGGCAGCTGGGTGATGAGCAGTGCTTGGTTTTCTTAACTGCTTAGAATTAACACCATGAAGTTTAATCTTCGTTGCATCAGACCAGAGAATCTTATTTCTCATAGGAAGTCATTCATGTGTTGTTTTTTTTTTGCAAACTGTAAGTGGGCTTTCATATGTCTTGCAATGAAGAGAGGCTTCACACACTGCCATAATGCCCCTTCTGGTGGAGGGCTGCAGTGAGGGCTGAGTTGACTTTGTGCAACTTTCTCCCTACTGCATCTCTGGAGCTCAGATGAAGTGATTTTGGGGTTCTTCCTTGCCTCTCTCACCAAGGCTATTCTCCAACGATTGCTCAGTTTGGCTGGACAGCCAGGTCGATGAAGTGGTCGTCTTCTTCCATTTAAGCATTATGGAGGCCATTGTGGTCTTGAGGAACCTTGAGTGCTGCAGAAATTCTTTTGTAACCATGGCCAGATTAATACCTTGTCACAATTCTGTCTCTGAGCTCCTGGGGGAGTTCTTTAAAACTCTGATTCTCATGTGCTCTGACATGCAGTGTGAGCTGTGAGGTCTTATATAGCCAGGTGTTTGCCTTTCCTAATCCAAGTCCAATCAGTTTAATTAAAAATGGCTGGACTCCAATGAAGGAGTAGAACCATCTCAAGAAGGATCAGAAGAAAATGGACAGCATGTGAGTTAAATATGAGTGTTACAGCAAAGGGTCTGAATACCTATTACCATGTTATATTTCAGTTTTTCTTGTTTAATAAATTATAAAATATTTATATTTCTGTTTTTTTCTGTCATGATGGAGTGCAGAGTGTACATTAATGAGCAAAAAAATTACCTTTTGATCTTACCAATTGGCTGCAATGAAACAACGTGAAAAAATGTAGAAAGGTCTGAATTCTTTCCATCCCCACTGTATGTATTTAAGTGTGTGTGTGAATGATGTATAATTTTGTTAAATTTTACTCAAATGTAAAAGCTGTTATTTTTTCCCCCAATTTCTTTCTTTTAGGGAGGTCAATAACCTTGAAATCCAAGTTCATATAGAAGCCAAACCTTCTCGATACCAGCTGATGAGTGAAAGCAGCACTGAGGAATCTCTGCATGCAAGTGTTCCACTTGTAGAAGGGGAGGAAGATGATGCTTGCCGGGGCCAAGTAGCTACTCGGGACATCACTTTAGCACAACCTGAGAGCATTCGCAGTGACCTGGAAAGTTCTGATGCTCAATCTGATGATGTGCCTGACCTGGCATCAGAAGAATATGATTCTCCTCATCTCCTTCCACCTTCTCCTCCAGAACAACGTCATGAAAGCCCTCCACCTCGCTTGTGTGCGCAGCAGGAAGGTCTGTGTGCACGAGAGGAGGGTCTGTCCAAACTGGAATTTATAGAGGTGAGGGTATGAAGGGATCTGCTAAACCCACCTCAGATTTTTTTTTCCCCTCTTATAAGGCTTAACGCCTCCATATGAATGGTCAGTTTGGGACGTATGTATATTTTGGAAAAAAGGATAACATGCAATCAAAGATCTTTGTTACATCTATCATTCCTTTGAAGATGTGAATGAAGCCTTATGGATAGTTCACATTATGTTGTCGGTGGAGGGCCAATCCGTGCACAGCCCTGCCATATGCCACAAATGCTTTTTCTCGGAACTTTATATTCCACTGTTCTGCCTGTCACTGTGAAAGGCCTGTGTCTCGCTCTTGTAAAATTCTTTAATTTATTGACTTTGAATGGTTGTATAGAGAATTTATTTGGTTCCGTGGAACGTTAAAAGGGATTTGGTAAATCAGATTTTTCTTTTCTTTTTTTTTTCTCCTTTGTAAGGAACTATTGATAAAAATAAAACTTCATAAAACAAAGCAACAAAATTCCTGATTTTATTCTGAAGGTTGCAAATGTTGTACTGTAGGACACGATGGTGATGTTTACATCTGATGCACTTGAAAACCCTGAATAATTAATAATAAACTAACTGGGTAGATCTCACCATTAGTACATTGATTGGTAACACAATTGGAAAATGACAACCTATGCAGCTTCATAAAAAGGAGAATCATGTTTCATTTTCCATGTGACGCTGAGAGAAAATGTTATGGATAACACTGGTGTCCCGCAGACAAGCTTGAAATATATGCATTCATTATCTACTATAGAGTTGCATTACCTGGATTATAGATTGACTTTTTTGCTCTTCTAGAATCTCTTGCTTTCCAAAACTTAAGGTGACCTTAGAACACACTATATCATCTATGTGGTAATGGGATCGCTTATCCAGAAATCCAGTTTAATGAAGAAAAATTGGCGCAATTTGATTTTAGAACTTGTGAGTCTCCACTATACTATTTAATATGCTTGCTACCATCTTAAGCACTATTAAGGTACAATCTACAGAGCGGATTTGGTCTGTTTCCTGTAAATTTGCACATTTGTATGAAGAATTGAGAAAATATAGCGGAGAGTATGATCATAAGGTGCTTTGCATATAAGAGCCTTTATAGAAAACTATATTGATATCTTCTATTCAGAAGACACGCTGCTATAGAACCGTGGCTTTTAGTAATGCCATCTAAATACAATTTTTCTTGTTGCTTTACATCCTAGAAATGGGACCTTTTTAAACGTTGTATAATTGTATAAATAATGGCAAATAAATAGCGCTGATCTATACTAAAAAAAAGATTCTGAGAATGTAATTATTCACATTATCTCTTAAGTGGAGCTTTAGGGGGATTTATAAAACTATGAATAAAAAATGCAATACATCTGGGAAGAGAAGATTTGGCAAGTTGCATTGCTGTTAACCTTCGCGTTTACAATTCAATGTTAACACAATGTTAATGTAATAACATTGTGTTAACAAAACACAATTTTTAACACACCTGCTCACACTATGTCAACATTGAGTTGAAAGCTGAGCTCAGCATGGCTCGGTCACAGTGTGGGGAGACGGTTTGTTCACGTGCCATAGACTTTAAAGGGGGCCGTGATCCGGCCACAAATTGTTTGTCCGGATCATGGGCCTTCATATGGCTTTGTGACTTGGGCTACATACACACAGCAAGCAGTTTTAAATGCGCTGAAAACAACATTGCCCACGTATGTCCTCTGTGTTTTTCTCCTGTTCTTCTCCTATATGGACGCCGATACCGTCCGTGTATCACCCGCAAGTCCAAAGTAGTTATGGTCCATATAAAATACTGCAGGCTGGTAAATGCTGTTGTTCCAGTCACTTTATTCTGTGTTACCTAGCAACAGATCCACAAATATGAACAGCATGCGGATGACACCTGTGTGGCATCAGTATTTTTCACTGCTCCATAGATGCACAGTTTCGTACCTGTGAAAAAAAAACCTGCAGTGTACATGCAGTGTGAGTTCTATTACTATTTTATATATAAAAAAAATGATACTCTTCAGTTAACAGCTTTTGGATAGAATTTGGGATTAACATTTTTGTATCCATGTGAAGATTACATTAACCCCTTAAGGACCAGGCCCTTTTTCGTTTTTGCGGTTTTTTTTTTCACTCCCCACCTTCAAAAATCTATAACTTTTTTATTTTTCCGTGTACAGAGCTATGTGATGGCTTATTTTCTGCGTAACAAATTGCACTTCGTAGTGATTAAATATTCCATGCCGTGTACTGGGAAGCGGTAAAAAAATTCTAAATGCAGTGAAAATGATGAAAAAACACATTTGCACCATTACTTGTGGGCTTGGTTTTTACAGCTTTCACTGTGCGCCCCAAATGACAGGTCTATTTCATTCATTGGGTCAATACGATCACGAGGATACCAAATTTGGATAGGTTTTATAATGTTTTCATACATTTACAAAAATTAAAACCTCCTGTACAGAAAAAAAATTCTTCATTTTGCCGTGTTCTTGCGCTAATAACTTTTTCATACTTTGGTGTATGGAGCTGTGAGTGGTGTCATTTTTTGCGACTTCTGATGACGTTTTCAATGCTTCTATTTTTAGGACTGTGCGACCTTTTGATCACTTTTTATAGAATTTTTTCTATTTTTAAAAATGGCAAAAAAATGCCATTTGCGACTTTGGGCGCTATTTTCCGCTACGGGGTTAAACGCAGTGAAAAACGGTTATTATATTTTGATAGATCGGGCATTTTCGGACGTGGCGATACCTAATGTGTTTATGATTTTTACGGTTTATTTATATTTATATCAGTTCTAGGGAAAGGGGGGTGATTTGAATTTTTATGTTTTTTTAATATAATTTTTTTTTTTTTTACTTTGTTTTATTTTTTTTACTATTTTTCAGACTCCCTAGGGTACTTTAACCCTAGGTTGTCTGATTGATCCTACCATATACTGCCATACTACAGTATGGCAGTATATGGGGATTTTGCATACCATCTATTACAATGTGCAGATCGCACATTGTAATAGATAGCCTCGATCATGACAGCCTCGGATCTTTGTGTGATCCCAGGCTGTCATGGCAACGGATCGCCGCTCCCCAGTGACGTCACGGGAGTGACGATCGGAGCCAAGATGGCCGCGCCCACGCGGCAAAGGGTTAACACCCGCGATCGGTGCAAGCACCGATCGTGGGTGTTAGCGACGAGCGTTTGCTTCATTATGAAGCAAATGCCCGGTGAGTATGAAGAGGGTTCAGCCCGTGAGCCCTCTTCATACTCCCCCATGCGCAGTAAGACGTAAGGGTACGTCTTATTGCGTTATGGGGTTAAAGGCGACTTGCCAGGGTGATTTAGGACAATAAAACTACCCACAGGTCCTTATGTGGGCACTAACCAAAAAAAACCTTCCCTTGATCCAATGCTCCCGGCGCAGTGAAGGGTTACGCCTCTTGCACAATAAATCCGGGGTACAGTGCTCCGGCTTCATTGAAGAACTGTACAAGGAGCACAAGAGATGGTTCCAACACGCATTTCCTCTTGCTCAGAAAAAACTGCACAACATATTCCTAGATGCATTTCCTACTTTTATTCAGTTAATGTGGGTAAAATTTTCAGCTAAATGAATGTATCAATGATAAATATTAGTGAATTCTAAATCAAACCTTCATTTTGTTTGAATTTCTGTAAAATACATAAAGGGGTAACAAGCTTCCTACCGGCTGTTTTCAATTGTTTAAGAGGTGAAGTTAATAGAAAGGGGTGATATGTGGGGGGTTTTGATTAACAGAACTTCCAAAACCCCTAAATGAAATGGTCCCTAAAATAATTTTAGAATATTTGAGATAATGCAGTTTGATTTGTAATAAAACAAAAGGACACTTCTAAAATGACAACAACACAAAGCTGAGATATAGTAAATGTTAGTTAGTCTTACTACCTAAATTAGTTACTATCAGTTTGAAAAAAAAAACATTTAGAATTTTGAAAATAGCTATTTTTTTTTTTAATGTTTACCAAATTTACCTTTTTTCATAAATTCAAAATGTATCAACGGAAAAATAAACTCAATTGGGTAAGTTAAAGCATTCTAAAGTTATAACCAGATAAAGTGACACGAAACGCAAATAACCGCAATAACCTTGGTCACTAAGGGGGTTAAGAACTGTTTTAAAAAACTTCTCTAACATCCTTACTATTCTAACTCTTATTTTCATGCTGAATATCTCGTGACTCCATTTCTATTTGAATCAATGGCCCCAATCTCTCAGCACTTGGCCCCGATGGCCCTTTCTTGTTCTGGTGCTGCTCGTAGCATTAGCAACACAACAGTCAACGATTTTATTCCAAAAATCTACACCCATGTCGCACATGCATAGGCTGACACCGTGGGGCACAAGGACTTTGCACCATTTTTTCTGCCAAACTTTGCACATTTTTTCATGTACAAACTGCTTGCATGTATTTAAGTGTCCGTGACACATATGTGTCGCATACAACCCTTTTGTGTTGCAGCTTCACTATTCTATATCTGACACAAATTTTGTCACCAAAGGGGGCGTTCCAGTATACAGTTGGACTATGTTTTTGATATTGTTCTAATGTACTATCTTGTTATTATAACATTTTTTCCAACTTGGGGTGCATTTACGCGTCTGTCTGGGAGGATGTATATACGTCCCCATAGACGGCAATGGCGGGCCGGCGGCTGTGGCAATGTTCCGCGCCGTACACTGGGAAAAGATAGAGCATGCTCTATTTTTTCCTGAGTGTGCGGCTGTGTGTCGCCGTTTTCTGTGGAGGGAGAAGGGGTCACCGCCGTGTGAATGTACCCTTAAAGCGTTGTCTGTAAACAAATAAATACAGCAACCTCACAATATGTGTCATACTATTTATTAGGCTTTATATTTTTAAGGTTTTGTAAAAAGTTACTAAACCAATAGATAACTGCTTACAGGAAGCATGATGTGCATTCAGCAATCAGGAAAAATAATAAGTACCACAGTGATCCGTCTGCTAATGGGCAGCTGACAGACGGCATCAATTACAGTGCATTTACACTTGTGCGCCTAATTATATCTATTCTTTCCAAAGACCAAATCCACTTTAAAGGAAATCTACCACATGAATGCAGTGCTTCTAAACCAAGCACACTTAGATTCTGGCATGTGTCTCCTGATCCGTTCTTGCATCTAGTAGCTTAGTTTTTAAGAAAAACATGTTTTTTTAATTACACAAATGAGCATCAGGGAAGCCTCAACAGTCTTCTACTGCACTAGATTTATCATCCAGCATCAGACACAATGGTCCACATTTATGAAAAACAATGCAAGTTGCAGAGAGCAACAGATTCTGTAATTGTGGTGCACATTCCTTATGAATCTGGTGCCCCCTGCACTGCTCTGACAGAGTTCACCAACTTTTTATTTTGATGCACCTATAACATACACTCACCGGCCACTTTATTAGGTACACCATGCTAGTAACGGGTTGGACCCCCTTTTGCCTTCAGAACTGCCTCAATTCTTCGTGGCATAGATTCAACAAGGTGCTGGAAGCATTCCTCAGAGATTTTGGTCCATATTGACATGATGGCATCACACAGTTGCCGCAGATTTGTCGGCTGCACATCCATGATGCGAATTTCCCGTTCCACCACATCCCAAAGATGCTCTATTGGATTGAGATCTGGTGACTGTGGAGGCCATTGGCGTACAGTGAAGTCATTGTCATGTTCAAGAAACCAGTCTGAGATGATTCCAGCTTTATGACATGGCGCATTATCCTGCTGAAAGTAGCCATCAGATGTTGGGTACATTGTGGTCATAAAAGGATGGACCTGGTCAGCAACAATACTCAGGTAGGCTGTGGCGTTGCAACGATGCTCAATTGGTACCAAGGGGCCCAAAGAGTGCCAAGAAAATATTCCCCACACCATGACACCAGCACCACCAGCCTGAACCGTTGATACAAGGCAGGATGGATCCATGCTTTCATGTTGTTGACGCCAAATTCTGACCCTACCATCCGAATGTCACAGCAGAAATCGAGACTCATCAGACCAGGCAACGTTTTTCCAATCTTCTACTGTCCAATTTCGATGAGCTTGTGCAAATTGTAGCCTCAGTTTCCTGTTCTTAGCTGAAAGGAGTGGCACCCGGTGTGATCTTCTGCTGCTGTAGCCCATCTGCCTCAAAGTTCAACGTACTGTGCGTTCAGAGATGCTCTTCTGCCTGCCTTGGTTGTAACGGTTGGCGATTTGAGTCACTGTTGCCTTTCTATCAGCTCGAACCAGTCTGCCCATTCTCCTCTGATCTCTGGCATCAACAAGGCATTTCCGCCCACAGAAATGCCGCTCACTGTATGTTTTTTCTTTTTCGGACCATTCTCTGTAAACCCTAGAGATGGTTGTGCGTGAAAATCCTAGCAGTTTCTGAAATACTCAGACCAGCCCTTCTGGCACCCATACTGATGCTCGGTTTCAACTGCAGGAGATTGTCTTGACCATGGCTACATACCTAGATGCACCGAGTTGCCGCCATGTGATTGGCTGATTAGAAATTAAGTCTTAACGAGCAGTTGGACAGGTGTACCTAATAAAGTGGCCAGTGAGTGTAGAGCATGCGCACACAATTATTTCGGACGCTGCATGATGAATATGGCGCACGGTCCAACTGCGAAGTGGAACGCCCCTTTCAGTTCAGAATTTTATGTTGTGTCGGGTATAGTGCAGCTGCGACACAAATGTGTGGCAGACACTTTATAGATACATGTGTGATAAAGGGGACGGAGTGTGGGTTCTTTATAGTTCTATGCAGCCCCTTAGTCTGTGCTATTTATCATAAGCACCCACTCCAGTCCTTCATACATCAAAGGAGTTACATACAACCCTCGCAGATACTTTTATATAAAAAGACTTTACTAACAACATACATGTGACAAAGTAACTACATAAAATACAATACGAAATACATAGAGAACACAACTACAGGGAGATCCTGCTGGATCCCCAGTAATGTGTATGTACATACAATAAATTCTAACACTACAGCAGCTCAGGATGACAGGATGTCATCAGTCAGTGGCTCTAAACTCCGGGCAGGGGGCACGGCTACAGCCACACAGCAGAGAACCCTCAGTCAGAAGTTCCTGGGTCCCAGGGGCGGACTGTGAATTTAAAATGGCCCCATTTTATGGGCGGAGTCAAAACAAGTGGGTGTGGTTAGATAATGTGGGGGTGGGGTTATAACAGACAAATTGTTGGTAGATGGCCTTAACCCCTTAACGCTCTGCGCCGTAGCTCTACGGCGCAGAGGTATAAGGGATGTATGAAGAGGGCTCACGGGCTGAGTCCTCTTCATACAAAGGTGGGGGTTTTTGCATAATGCATAAAACCCCCACCGCTAATAACCGCGGTCGGTGCTAGCACCGATCGCGGCTATTAACCCCCCCGTTGCCGCCGGCAAAGTCGCCGGCGGCATTTAAAAGACGGCGGCGCGTGGGCGCCGCCATCTTTTTTTCGATCGCTGCGCCCCGAACGTCATCGGGGGGCGGCGATCGGTTGCCATGGTAGCCTCGTGTCTTCTTTTGACACGAGGCTATCTGACATCTGCAGATTCGTTACAATGAGCCAGTGGCTCATTGTAATGAATGTGCTGCAAAAATGCCATATATTGCAATACAGAAGTATTGCAGTATATGGTAGCAGCGATCTGACCATCTAGGGTTAATGTACCCTAGATGGTCTAAAAGATAGTGGAAAAAAAAAAGAAAAAAAAAAGTTTAAAAAAGAAAAAAAATTAATAAAATATTAAAAATTCAAATCACCCCCCTTTCCCTAGAACTGATATAAAACATAATAAACAGTAAAAATCACAAACATATTAGGTATCGCCGCGTCCCAAAATGCCCGATCTATCAAAATATAAAAACGGTTACGGCCGGCGGTGACCTCCGAGGCGGGAAATGGCGCCCAAATGTCCGAAATGCGACTTTTACACCTTTTTACATAACATAAAAAATGTAATAAAAAATGATCAAAATGTCGCACAGACCTCAAAATGGTAGCAATGAAAACGTCGCTTCATTTTGCAAAAAATGACCCCTCACACATTTCCGTGCGCCAAAGTATGAAAAAGTTATTAGCGTCAGAATATGTCAAAAATTTTTTTTTCTTTTTTGTACACATTCGTTTAATTTTTGAAAATGTATTAAAACACAATAAAACCTATATAAATTTGGTATCACCGCGATCGCACCGAACCAAAGAATAAAGTAGGCGTGTTATTTGGAGCGAAGAGTGAAAGTCATAAAAACTGAGCCCACAAGAACGTGACGCCTGTGCGGTTTTTTTCAATTTTTCCACATTTGGAATTTTTTTTCAGCTTTGCAGTACACGCCATGTTAAAATAAATAACATTACGGGAAAGTAAAATTTGTTACGCACAAAATAAGCCCTCACACAGGTCTGTACACGGAAAAATGAAAAAGTTATGGATTTTGGAAGTTGGAGAGCGAGAAATGAGACGAAAAACCCTCCGTCCTTAAGGGGTTAATGCAAAACAAGAACATCTTTTACTAGTAAGTGAATGTAATGTGCAAGGAATGTGACCTGTCGATCAGTAAATGATGCAAACACATGACCCGGTAAGCCTTAAATACCTTTCCCTGTGCCATACATGTACAATTCAGATAAAGAATATATTGATACTTCCTCCTATGTACAGGAATAATGCTACAATAACACATGTAGAATAACATATTCAATCCTGCCTTCTATATACAAAATAAATATGCAGGAATATATCTACTATAATACTTTCCCCTATGTACAAGAATATAACTACTATAATACTGCCCCTATGTACAAGAATATAACTACTATAATACTGCCCCCTATGTACAAGAATATAACTACTGTAATATTGCCCCCTATGTACAAGGATATAACTACTGTAATACTGCCCCCTATGTACAAGACTATAACTACTATAATACTGTCCCCTATGAACAGGAATATAACTACTATAATACTGCCCCCTATGTACAAGAATATAACTACTATAATACTGCCCCCTATGTACAAGAATATAACTACTATAATACTGCCCCCTATGTACAAGAATATAACTACTATAATACTGTCCCCTATGTACAAGAATATAACTACTATAATACTGCCCCCTATGTACAAGAATATAACTACTGTAATACTGCCCCCTATGTACAAGGATATAACTACTATAATACTGCCCCCTATGTACAAGAATATAACTACTATTATACTGCCCCCTATGTACAAGTATATATCTACGATAATACTGCCCCCTATGTACAGGGATATAACTACTATAATACTGCCCCCTATGTACAAGTATCTACTATAAGGCTACATGCACACTGCCGTGTGCCCGCCGCACCGTAGTATGGCGGGCACACGGCAGCTCGGGGAGAGGAGGAGGAGGTGAGCGCAGCTCACCCCCCCTCTCCATAGCGATGTATGGCCACGGCGCCGTAATACGGGACAAGATAGGACATGTCCGGCACCATACCGCTCTCGTAGGGCGCCGCGAGCCCATAGAAGTGTATGGGGGACGTACTGTGGTGTGAATGCAGCCTAACTACTATAATACTACATATAGTATAGAAGCGAACATAAAAAAAATCAGTATTTATCATATACAGCTACAGAAAACACATGAGATCCTCACCTATTGCATCCTCGGGTCCTCGGATTGTACTCGTTCCTTATCTTCTCCATTAGTTCCACCATCACCTTGTCTCTTCCTCCAGGAACACAGCGTTCCTGCAAAGTTTACCACACAGACGTCTTATGTGCTGCACTTTCCCAGTGTCCCTTAACTGTCCCTTCTTCTGCTACCACCAATACTGTGCCCCAAATACTGTAATAGAGCTTTATAGAGCCCCCTGAAATATAAGTACCACACAAATAGTGCCCCATAATGTAACACCCCTACCCCAGACATAGAATGAATGGCCCCAGCCTACCCCAGACACAGAATGAATGGCCCCAGCCTACCCCAGAAAAAAGAATTAATGGCTCCAGCCTACCCCAGACATAGAATTTATGCCCTCAGCCTACCCCAGACATAGAATGTATGCCCCCAGCCTACCCCAGACATAGAATTTATGCCCCCAGCGTACCCCAGACATAGAATTAATGGCCCCAGCCTACACCAGACATAGAATTTATGCCCCAGCCTACCCCAGAAAAAGAATTAATGGCTCCAGCCTACCCCAGACATAGAATTTATGCCCCCAACCTACCCCAGACATAGAATTTATGCCCCCAGCCTACCCCACACATAGAATTTAAGCCCCAGTCTACCCCAAACATATAATAAATGCCCCCAGCCTACCCCAGACATAGAATTTATGCCCCCAGCCTACCCCAGACATAGAATTTATGCCCCCAGCCTACCCCAGAAAAAGAATTAATGGCTCCAGCCTACCCCAGACATAGAATTTATGCCCCCAACCTACCCCAGAGATAGAATTTATGCCCCCAGCCTACCCCAGACATATAATTAATGCCCCCTGCCAGCCCCAGATATAGAATAATCCCCCCCACCCCAGACGTAAAATTAATGCCCCCTGCCAGCCCCAGATATAGAATAATCCCCCCCCAACCCAGACTTATAATTAATGCCCCCTGCCAGCCCCAGATATAGAAAAAATGCCCCCGCCATATAATTAATGCCCCCTGCCCGCCCCAGACATATAATTAATGCCCCCTGCCAGCCCTAGATATAGAATAATGCCCCCCGCCCCAGACATATAATTAATGCCCCCTGCCAGCCCCAGATATAGAATAATGCCCCCTGCCATATAATTAATGCCCCCTGCCAGCCCCAGATATACAATAATGCCCCCTGCCATATAATTAATGCCCCCTGCCAGCCCCAGATATACAATAATGCCCCCGCCA
Organism: Engystomops pustulosus; assembly: GCF_040894005.1. Taxonomy (NCBI): domain Eukaryota; kingdom Metazoa; phylum Chordata; class Amphibia; order Anura; family Leptodactylidae; genus Engystomops; species Engystomops pustulosus. The sequence goes on from NC_092412.1 coordinate 133,922,383, forward strand.
TATAATTAATGCTTCCTGCCAGCCCTAGATGTAGAATAATGCCCCCCCAACCCAGACATATAATTAATGCCCCCTGCCAGCCCCAGTTATACAATAATGCCCCCGCCATATAATTAATGCCCCCCCCCTGCCCCAGACATAATTAATGCCCCCCCATTCTATAATTAAAAGAAAACCCAAAACATAATACTCACCTCTTTGGCGCAGGTTTCTTCCTGTCCTCGGTCTTCGGTAGCTTGGTGTGGAGGCGCGGGATAGTAACGTCACTGCTCTGCGCCTCTTACACCAAGCCGCGGAGCTACACGAAGGGCCGTACAGCTGACATCTGGTAAGTGTCAGCCTCCTCCAGGCTACACAGGTCGCGCAATTACGTCAATTGCGCGACCTGTGTAGCTGCGTTTATACACAGAAGCAGTGGTGCTGCGCTGCGTCTGTGTCTGCGTCGAACGATGCAGGTACTATAGATTATGTTAAAAGTTGTAGGGAGTGCTGGGTCCTGTCTAGCAGAAACTGAAATTGTGTACAGCAGGACTCATAGAGAAGGGTTGGACTTATATCTGTGAAATGCTGTATTTTTGTTAATAACCGTGAATTAGAGAATGTGTTATTTTCTTATGCTGAGTACATATAAGAAACTTATCTTCGTGGGAATATCCCTTTAAGTGCTGGCTGTCCACAAAGGGTCAGGAAACAAAGAGAAAGATTTCTGGTTTCACCAGCCTAAATATCCCTGTGAAACGAAAGTGGAGAACAAAAGGACAACAAAGAGGACGGCACCTTGCGTGATATCGTCAGGGTAGTTATGTCAGGTAAGTATTGAAAGGTGCTCACCTGATAGCCACTTGTACAAGTGCAATAAGAAAATCAACTGGGGGATGATATCCACCCTTTGTGCGGGTCTCCTGTAATGGTTACTCCAGCAGCTCCCACTTGCTCCAATGACTGGTATCCGGAAGAAACCGTAAGTGTGTAAATATAGGAGAAGCAAAAAGTTTTGGAGCTATGTGCGGGTGCGCTAATAACCAAATTGGAGAAGAAAAGATATAAATAGATCTAGGCTGAGAGTAATTTTGTGTTTTTATTACAGCAGTAAAAGTCCAATGGTAACGCGTTTCAGGAAAAAAATACCCTTCGTCAGACCATAACTGATTATCTGAAGTCCCCACACAGTGATCCACTTTATAGCACTGTATACTGTTTGGATGCGATTTTGCCCACTGTCAAGTCTTCTCTGGTGGTGTGTGGTGATGTGGAGTACATGGACAGAACCCTGGTCCAGGACCAATTGAGTGATAATCCACAAAAAGCAAAAATGATGATCCAGAACAGGGGGCGATCAGGCATAGCGTCTAGCAGTAATCAGGTTAGTTAGACACTGCTAACCTGATTGCTGCTAGACGCTATGCCCGATCGCACCCTGTGCTGGATCATTGTTTTTGCTTTTTGTGGATTATCACTCAATTGGTCCTGGACCAGGGTTCTGTCCATGTACCACATCACCACCAGCCCTTGCCAACCCCAATAACTCCACCCTAAGACCATTCAGGATAGACCCCAGTGTGTACAGAAAGAGAATCTCACACCTGGTTCATGATGGCTTCTTCCTGCTGAAGGCCTTTGTGATACTAATGACCAAATGGCCTCTGCACACACTGACATCTCTATAAGTCTTTATAAAGTTAAAATTAAAAAAAAGTTGATAAAATAAAAAATAAATTAAACAAAAACCCAAAAGGTCAAATCACCCCCTTTCCCATAATTAAAGGGGTATTCTCGTCTGGGCATTCACATTCAGTATCATTAATCTGCCATACATATATACATTTCTTCAATTAGATGTTAGTAAAAAAAAATGTTCCTGTGTGAAGATAAATTATCATAAATGCAGTCATATGGTCCCTTAGAAACAAGACTGTGTCCTTGGATACGACCACCTCTGCTGGAGTGATTGCACAAAGAAACAAAAAGTTTCTGAATATTAAATGTCCGAGGAGTTACAGCAGATTCTACAGCCTTCCTGTGCTAATGATTGCTGTACCCAGCGGGTCAGGCAGGACTCCATAGTCCACCGCTGCCAAAATGTGAGGTGGTCGTATCTGAGGAAGCTGTCTTGTTTCTAAGGGACAGCATGACTACATTTATGAGAAATTATCTTCACACAGGAACAGCCAATTGAAAAAATGTTTACATATGGCAAATGAATTGAAATAAATGTGAATGCCCAGATGGGAATACCCCTTTAATCCCCTTGATTGGCAGCCTGGGTGTTAAGACGTGACAGTAAGGCATGCATTTTCGAACCCAATTGCGTATAGTTTCTATGGAAATGCATGTGATCGGTAATCAGGCTTCAGATTACCGGTAATCAGGCTTCAGATACATCGGCTTCAGATTACCAGTCACCTGCATTTCCATTGAAACGGAGGCCCGACTCCGTACCCTAGCTCTGTGTTTGTAAACTCTGCACTAGCGGTACACATATGCACACATGTACATATACAGGGCTGACACCAGAAATTTTGGGGGGCCCCATACAGGCAGATTTTGTGGATCTCCTCCCAATCGCATTACATTACAGTTTACAGTGGTGGATCATATAACAGATATATGTGAAATCTGCTCTAGTGAGTATAAATGTTCATGGTGATTACTCCCATCTGTGAGTTTTTGCTGCTGCATTCGCCCCCACTAATGTCTTAAAGGGGTATTCTCATCTGGGCATTCACTTTCAGTTTGATAAATCTGCCATATATAAACATTTCTTCAATTAGATGTTATTAAAAAAAATGTTCCCGTGTGAAGATAATTTCCCATAAATGTAGTGATATGGTCCCTTAGAAACAAGACTGTGTCCTTGGTTACGGCCACGTCTGCTGGAGAGATTGCACAAAGAAACAAAAAGTTTCTGAATATTAAATGTCTGGGAGTTACTGCATATCCTACAGCCGTCCTGTGGTAATGATCGCTGAATCCTGGTGGTGAGGCAGAGCTCATTAGCGCATGTCTGGCCACCGCTGCCAGAGTGTGACGTGGTCGTATCCGGGGAAGCTCTCTCATTTCTAAGGAACAACATGGCTACATTTATGAGAAATTATCTTCACACAGGAACATTTTTTTTAATAACATCCAATTGAAGAAATGTTTACATATGGCAAATGAATTTAATTAAATGTGAATGCCCAGATGAGAATACCCCTTTAATCTCTCAGCACATGCCAACACTGTGCAAATAGTAAATAGAGTTGCTTACAGTTGTTATCCAGAGGACACTATACTACACTATACTATATCTCATACTGTACTAAATAATGTATACCCCTCACACCATACCTAGGCACACTCTACCCCAGCTGGGAAGGTAATAGATGGTGTATATATTCCTTTCAGGTTACTTCCATACCTGGGGTAAAGGGTTAATGCACTGACCAGAGACTGCACAGCCCTAATTACCAGGTGCAGCTGGGAGAAGGGGTTTTATCCCAGAGCTGCATACTGGGCTGGAGCTCTGTGTGAGAGACATTGCTCTGGAAGGCTCGCCAGCCGTGTGTCACTAGCTGCTGTGAGTACGCTGCTTTGCTAGAGAGGGACCTGTTGATGTACAGGTAGTGCTCAGAGGAGCCGTTTTTGTTTCCCCGCTTTGTTTTATTTTACTTGCCTGTAAAGCTTTGCTTTGTTTTGGCTGCCAATAAAAGCCGCAAGGAAACCGCATTTCTGCCGTCAAGCCTGTCTGTGTCTCTGGACTTTATCACATTAAAACTGACCCCGCTACAATATATATCTATATCTCACACACCACATTTATCATTTATTGTCTGCACACAACAACTGACCACACCATACCCACCAAAAATATCTTATACACCCCTCACGACACCATTAACCACACTGGGGGACATTTACTATGGCGTTTCCGCTAGTTTTGTGGCGCTTTCACCGCATCTTCTGCTCTCCTACCTATTTATTAGCTGTCGGGGACAGAAAAAATGACTTTTTCCGTCTGCTCCGTCTCTTCTCCGAAAAGGGGCGTGGCTTTGGCGGAGTGGAAACTCAGACACAATTAATGTGTGTCGCAGCCCTTTTTGGGCGCTGTAAACTGGCGGAAAGTAGACCAAAAGAAAACTGGTCTAGCAGGGACTGTTGGACACATTTCTGGTGCTCAGGACAGATTTTGGTCCCAGGGACAGAAAATGGTCCCGGCGCCAGAAATGTCTCTGCACAGCTCTACAATATTAAATTTGTATCTTCTTTCCGAGAGCAGGTCGGTAACAAAGCCAATGCAGACACCGACACTTTAAGTAAATGTCCCCCACTGTGCTCCCACATATATCCTATATACCCTACACCACAACTGAGCCCCACTGTCCTATCCCTGAATATATCATATATACTGCTCAAAACTGACTACAATGTGCTTTCTACATATATTACATTCCCGTCCCATAATAATATTTATGTGAAAAGAGACCACCACAATATAAATTGAGACTCCTCATTATTTACAGGGTTTAGTATGAGAGCAGTATATATTATTATTCATTATGAAAAGCTTCATTTATGTTAGAGGCTATAAAAATATTTTTCATTATTGGCCATTATTAATAATATATGTTGCTCTTATAATAAATTGGTACCCTCCATAATAAAAAAAATATATACTGCAAATTTGCCATATACTCAATAGGGTTCTCAATTTATAATGGAGACCATATATATATTATTATTCATGATAGGGGGTCTCAAAGTAGATAATTTAGTAACAGTTCCCCTACATTAGCCGATATAGTATAAGTACTTCCCACTATAGCAGGGGTCTCAAGCTTGCTGCCCTCGGGACAATCGTTTGCGGCCCCTACCTAATATCAAAGTTTGATATTAGTGTGGCCTGAGTTTGATAAGAATGGCACTTTCCAGTGTTGTGTGCGGAACTGAATAAACCTACCAATCACAGTTGGGTATATTACTCTCAGAGGCGGGACATCATCTGGACTTATTGCAAACTTGCGCCATTACCCCAAGCTCAGAAGCTGAGGCGGCCGTGGAAATTGCTGCTCAGGGGGACAGAAAAAAACACAAATACGACGCATTGGCTAAACACTGAAACAGTGACACCAAGTGGAATTATATATTACACAGCCCCAGACATGTTTTTTTTCAAAGCCTGCAGTGGTTGGTGATGAGCACAGACAATTTCAGGAAAAGTGGGAAGTGCAATCTTTCTTTGTTGAGCACAGGGGCATAATCCCAACGTGTCTTATTTGCACAGAGAAAGTTGCACAAAGAATACAATTTGAAAAGTCATTACACAACTAGACATGCTGAGTAGTATGCAAAATACCGGGGAGATAAGAGAGCAAACCGGGTTGCTAATCTTAAAACATATCTATTAGACAACAAGATTTCTTTAAGAAAGCAACCAAAGAGAATGATGCAGCAGTAAAAGCTAGTGAAATGATTGCTAATGCAGGGAAGCCATTCAAAGAAGGTGAATTTGTAAAAAAAAAAAAGTACACATTTCATATTATTGTCTGTCCTGAAAAGAAAGGTCCGTTTAGCAACATCAGCCTTTTTGCCAACCCCAGCAGAGCGTATTTCCTGACCTGTCAAGTGACATTTGTGGTCAACTTTGTGAGAAAGCAAAATGTTTCATTTATACTCAGTCGCCCTTGATAAGACCACAGCTATCACCGACACTGCTCAGCTCCCAATCTATGTTTGTGATGTTGATGACAATTTTGAAGTCATAGAGGAGTTGCTCACAATGACTGCAATGCATGGCCAGACCACCGCTCCAGAGATATTTCACCAGCTGTGTGATGCCATTGAGAATGCCGGTTTGCCTTAGAGGAGGTTTGCTGGAATAAAAACTGATGGAGTGCCATCAATGACAGCGAGGACAAATGGACTGGTGGCACTTGTTCGAACTGGAAGAGGAAGGTGGGGAGGAGGCCATTGCTCTGCACTGCATTATCCTATGGGGCGACGTTTGTTCACAATTAGAGATGAGCGAACATACTCGTCCGAGCTTGATGCTCGCTCGAGCATTAGCGTACTCGAAACTGCTCGTTGCTCGGACGAATACTTCGCCCGCTCGAGAAAATGGCATCTCCCGCCGTTGTGATTTTTGGCGGCCAGAAACAGAGCCAATCACAAGCCAGGAGTCTCTGCACTCCACCCAGCATGACGTGGTACCCTTACACGTCGATAGCAGTGGTTGGCTGGCCTGATCAGGTGACCCTGGAATAGACTAGTCCCTGCCCGCGCTGCTCGCGTCATTCTCTGTCTGGATGCCGCTAGGGAGAGAGCTGCTGCTGGTCAGGGAAAGCGTTAGGGTGTTCTATTAGAATAGTGTTAGGCAGGAGTGATTCTACAAGAACACAACAGCCCTTCTTAGGGCTACAATAACGTTTTATTTTACTATTTTTTGGTTTGCCTGTGGCTGGGCTTGCTGCCATTAGTAGTGCAGCTAGTACCATATTGTGAGGAATTTGCTGGGAGACGTGCGACCGTTGTGTTTAGCTCTTAGTGACACGCATATCCACCTCAAACACCGAAGTGGGACAATTTATTAGGGGTTTGCTGATTTATTTTTTTTTACCTTTTATTTCTTTTTATAACTCAAAGTCATCAGGCACAGCACAAAATCCAGTTGTGTGCTGTCAGTGTAGGTTAGAAACTAGCCATAGCAATAGGATAGCATCGTTTTGTTTAAAAAAAAAAAAATGTAAATTTTACAATTTTTTAAAGTTTACACTTTAATTTGGAAAATGTTTAACCCGAGGGCTAGGGGTAGAGGACGAGGGCGTGGACGTGGGCGTCCAACTACTGCAGGGGTCAGAGGCCGTGGTCCTGGGCGGGGTGAGACACCACCTGCTGATGAGGGAGCAGGGGAACGCCGCAGAGCTACACTCCCTAGGTTCATCATGTCTCAAGTTACTGTTACTCGTGGTAGAGCACTGTTGAGGCCAGAACAGTGCGAAGAGGTGATGTCATGGATTGCGGACAATGCTTCTAGCCATTTGTCCACCAGTCAGTCTTCCACGCAGTCCACCCATGTCACCAAAATCAGCACACCTCAGCCTCCTTCCCCCCAGTCTGCCCCCTCCCAGCAAAATTTGGCATTTGAACCACCATACTCTGAGGAACTGTTTTCTGGACCCTTCCCACAGTCACAAACCACTTGTCCGGTTGCTGCTGAGCTATTTTCCGATGCCCAGGTTTTCCACCGGTCGCAGTCTGTGGGTGATGATGACATAATTGACGTAGTGGAAGAAGTGTGTAAAGAGGTGTCGGACGATGAGGAGACACGGTTGTCAGACAGTGGTGAAGTTGTTGTCAGGGCAGGAAGTCCAAGGGGGGAGCAGACTGAGGGATCGGAGGATGATGAGGTGACAGACCCAAGCTGGGTTGATAGGCCGGGTGAACACAGTGCTTCTGAGACGGAGGCGAGTCCTATAGCAGAACAGGTTGGAAGAGGCAGTGGTGGGGCCAGACGGAGAGGCAGGGCCAGAGCTGGTGCATCAGTGCAAAATGTTTCCCGTAGTCAAGCTCCCGTGGCGAGGGCTAGATTTTCAGAAGTCTGGAGGTTCTTTAAAGAAACACCGGATGACCGATGGACTGTGGTATGCAACCTGTGCCAAACCAGGATCAGCAGGGGTTCCACAACTACTAGCTTAACTACCACCAGTATGCGCAGGCATATGAATGCTAAACACCCCACTCAATGGCACCAAGCCCGTTCCCCTCCGGCCGGGCACACCACTGCTCCTTCCCCTGTGTCATCTGCTAGTCAGCCCCCTGCCCAGGACCCCGGCCCAAACACCTCCCGTGCGAAAACCCCATCTTCGCCTCCACGATCCTCCACAGCATCCACCAGCGTTCAGCTCTCCATACCCCAGACGCTGGAGCGCAAAAGGAAGTATAGCACAACCCACCCACCCACACGCCCAAGCCCTCAACGTCCACATCTCCAAGTTGCTTAGCCTGGAGATGTATTCGGTCCCCAGCCGCCACTACTTTTCCCGATGTGCCGTCCCAGCCCTGCACAAGCACGTGTCAGAGAACATCATCCGTGCCCTGACCAACGCCGTTTCTGACAAGGACCACCTGACCATGGACACGTGGACGAGTGCTGCCGGGCAGGGCCACTATATATCACTGACGGCACATTGGGTTAACTTGGTGGAGGCTGGGACCGAGTCTGACCCTGGGGCTGGTCATATAATGCCGACGCCAAGGATTGCGAGGCCTACCTCGGTCCAGGTCTCAAAGGCCTACTATGCCTCCTCCTCCTCCCACCCCCCCTCCGAATTACCATCCGTGGGCATGGCGCCATCAGTCGGTAGCTCTAGGCACAGCAGCAGTGCCATCGCTAAGCGACAGCAGGCGGTGCTCAAACTGCTGAGCCTAGGCGATAAAAGGCACACCGCCCAAGAGCTATTACAGGGCATCACGGCGCAGACCGATCTGTGGCTGGCACCGCTGAACCTGAAGCCAGGCATGGTTGTGTGTGACAACGGCCGTAACCTGGTGGCGGCTCTGCAACTCGGCAGACTGACACATGTGCCATGCCTGGCCCATGTGTTAAATCTCATAGTTCAGCGTTTCCTCAAGACATACCCCAATCTGTCTGATTTGCTCACGAAGGTGCGCCGCATCTGTGCGCATTTCAGGAAGTCCAGCACAGATGCTGCCACTCTCACGAGGTGGAATTCAACATTAACCATGTTATCCAGAGTTTACCAGAAGCGCAGAGCGATTGTAGACTGCCAGATGTCAACTTCCACCAGAACTGGTAGTCAGGTCAGCCAGCTTCCTCAAGTCTACAATGAGGAGTGGACGTGGATGTCTGATATCTGTCAGGTACTGAGTAACTTCGAGGAGTCAACACAGATGGTCAGTGGCGATGCCGCCATCATCAGCCTCACCATCCCGCTGCTTGGCCTGTTGAAAAACTCTCTGATCAGCATGAAGTCGGAAGCTTTGCGCTCGTCACAAGAGACGGAGGAAGAAGATTCCCTTGTTGATAGCCAAAGGACCCTTAGGTCTGTTTCTCAGCGCATATCGGAGGAGGATGAGGAGGAAGAGGAGGAGAATGTTGGCGAGACAGAAGAGGGGACCATTGTTCAGTCCTTCACTGTTCAGCGTGTATGGGCAGAAGAAGAGGAGTTGGAGGAGGAGGAAATGGGCAGTCAGGACAGTGAGGGGAGTGAATTCTTGCGCGTTGGGACTCTGGCGCATATGGCAGATTTCATGCTAGGCTGCCTATTCCATGACCCTCGCATTCAAAGAATTTATTTCAGCACCGATTACTGGGTATTCACTCTCCTGGACCCACGGTACAAGCAAAATCTTTCCACTCTCATCCCTGGAGAGGAAAGGAGTTTGAGAATGCATGAATACCAGCAGGCCCTGGTGCACAAGCTGAAACAGTATTTCCCTTCTGACAGCACTAGCGGCAGAGGGCGTACTTCTGCGGGACAAGTAGCGAGGGAGAGTAGGCGAGCAGGCAGCTTGTCCAGCACTGGCAGGGTTACGCTTTACAAGGCCTTTGCCAGTTATAGCCTGGATAAAGCCTGGATTTCTCTGGATTTTCATTCTCCACCAGGTGAAAGAAGCTCAACCTGAATAATGTATGCACTCCTCCTCATTGTCCTCCTTCTCCTCCTCTTTGTACACTAAAGCAGAGGAAACTGGCTATTTTTTGCCAGGGCCAACTGGCTCTAGCTATAGTACTCTATGTATTTAATTTTTCTGGAGGGCCACCTACCCGGTCCTCTGTTTTAAGCAATTTTTGGGAGTACCACATACAGGCACTCAATCTATTTAATTTTTCGGGAGGACCTCCTACCTGCTCCTTTGGTTTGAAAACTTTTTTGGACTGCCACATACAGGCACTATCCAAATTAAATTGTCTCCATAGCAGCCTCCACATGTCGTCTTTTTAGCTGGCTCCACACGTTGTCTCCATTGCTACCTCCACACATCATCGCCATAGCTGCCTCCAAAAGTCGTCCATATAGCTGCCTCCATACATGGTCTCCTTATCAAACGAACTGTGTGAGGCAGAATTTTGGGTTGTTTTCATGGATTCCACATCAAACTTGTTAACTTTGTCGCCACCCTGCTGTGTAATCCACCAAATATACTGGCAAACTTTTATCATTTACCGATATTATTTCAGCGCTTCTTGCGCATCTGTTTACATTCCTCTCACCCGCCATAACCCAAACTTATAAGAACGCTACTACACTTGATCTTATACAAAAGGTTTTTCGAAGTGCTGTTTGGGGAGTAGCCTAGAGACAGGGGCTTGGATTGGCAAAAGCTCGCCTGGCAGCGGAGCGCCAGCTCCATCTCAAGATCCAACTAACATAGTTTTAACTGCAGCACCTTTAATCTACTACTAGTTCACTGCCTCCATACATGGTCCCCTTATCAAACGAGCTGTGTCAGGCAGAATTTTGGGTTGTTTTCATGGCTTCCACATCAAACTTGTTAACTTTGTCGCCACCCTGCTGTGTAATCCACCAAATATACTGGCAAACTTTTATCATTTACCGATATTATTTCAGCGCTTCTTGCGCATCTGTTTACATTCCCCTCACCTGCCATATCCCAAACTTATAAGAACGCTACTACACTTGATCTTATACAAAAGGTTCTTAGAAGTGCTGTTTGGGGAGTAGCCGAGAGACAGGGGCTTGGATAGGCGAAAGCTAGCCTGGCAGCGGAGCGCCAGCTGCATCCCAAGATCCAACTAACATAGTTTTAACTGCAGCACCTTTAATCTACTACTAGTTCACTGCCTCCATACATCGTCCCCTTATCAAACGAGCTGTGTCAGGCAGAATTTTCAGGTGTTTCACCAGATACATAGTGGAACTCGGCCCATCTGTCGCCGCCATGCTGGAGACCAGAAGTTGCAATCATAGCAGCGCAATATGGATGCCCCATACTGTCGCTCTTAATCATGGAACCATTTCCGTAAAAACAATTAAAAATAGAACCACTATGCTATTCCATTATTCCTAGGTGAAATATTCAAACGACCCGGCATGCTTTGAAAATTATCATTTTTTTCAAAGTAAATGCTTCTGGCCCCCAGGCCCATTTTGGGTGGGGAGGAGCCGAGAGACAGGGGCTTGGACAGGCGAAATCTCGCCTGGCAGTGGACCGCCAGCTCCATCCCAAGATTAGGCAGCCTCAGAGGCATCCATGCATACTGCCCCTGCTGTTTCCTGTCCATTTTGCCTCCACGATCCTCCACAGCGTCCACCAATGTCTCATTTCAACTGTCTATACCCCAGACGCTGGAGCACGAGAGGATATGCAGCACATCATCCCCTTATCAAACGAGCTGTGTCAGGCAGAATTTTCAGGTGTTTCACCAGATACATAGTGGAACTCGGCCCATCTGTCGCCGCCATGCTGGAGACCTGAAGTTGCAATCATAGCAGCGCAATATGAATGCCCCATACTGTCGCTCTTAATCATGGAAGTCGTCTCCATGGCTGCCTCCACATGTCGTCCCCTTATCAAAAGAGCTGTGTCAGGCTCATTTTTCGGGTCTTTCACCAGATACGCTATGGAACTTGGTCACTATGTCACCATCATGCTGTGTTATCGACTAAATATACCGTCAACCTTTTGTTCACATAGGAAATCATTTCAGCGCTTCTTGCTCACCTCCTTTGGTGAAGCCTGAGTCCATTTAGGGTATGTCGCCATGACACTCTCTAGCCTGCCGCTGCCTCTGCCTCTGCATGCCGTCCCCTATAGTGTCAGGGTCAATTATTGCATGTTTTAGATGCTATCTAGCCTCACTCGGTCACTCTGTCATGGCCCATAATTTTGGCATAATGGTGCGATTAAGCAGCCTCCGAGGCATCCATGCATGCTGCCCCTGCTGTTTCCTGTCCATTTCCGTGGTGTTTCCATCCTCTTCTGAGGTTCCCAGGTGTTTGGCCAAGCTTCCCTGTGCAGAGCCTTGGTCCCCTTGAAAAATGCTCGAGTCTCCCATTGACTTCAATGGGGCTCGTTATTCGAGACGAGCACTCGAGCATCGGGAAAAGTTCGTCTCGAATAACGAATACCCGAGCATTTTAGTGCTCGCTCATCTCTATTCACAATCTATTCTGTGCAACAAAATGTGTTTAGTGGCACAAAATGAATTTAGTGATCACAGAATTCATACTATGGACACAAAATTCAAAGTTGTCATCACAAAATCTGTTTTGTGCTTACAAAAGTAATATTTATGGACCCAAATTGTCTTTTGTCATTACAAAAATCATATATTCTGTAACATAATTAATTTTGTCTCACAAAATGCATTCTGTCCCACAAATTTCACAGAATTCATTTTGGCACACACAATTTATCTTGTCACACAGAATTGATAAAGAATTATATAGCACAAAATGCATTTTGTCACATAGTATTCACAAAAAAATTGTTGTCACACAGAATCCATTTTAGGAAACAGGGGTATCGCACTCCTAATGAAGTTTGGATGGTGCTTACGTCGGGTACTCAGCCCCAATATGCAGTAGAGAAGAACGTAGCTCCTTCCTCCACCTGAGCCGGCTCCAAGAAACTCCTCCTGTTTCAGATCGGGCTTGAAAAGGTCGATTTAGACCGAAACGTCTAAAAAATTTTGTGATCTGTTGTTTCATTGTACGATTCTTGCAACTCTTGTAAATACTGATTATATGAATTAAAAGAAAAATCTAAAAATCAACATAGGATGTGTGCTACGTTCTTCTTTACAGAATCCATTTTGTCACACAAAAATTATTTGGTCATACAAAGGGCCTGATTTTTCACTGTTCTGCGCTTAAGTGTAGTAGTTGTGCCTTATTTCTGGCGCACTGTTGCGCCAGAATCATCACAAGCTACAACCATCTGTGATAAGTTGAGTTCCTGCCTCTTATTAATCACTTGACTTTAGGCGCACATTAGGCGCAATTTAGGCACAGTTTAGGCACAATGTTAGATTTGGGCTCTTACATGTGATCCTCCTACAAACTCCTCTTTGCTTCTCTCCCTCCCTCACTCACACTCACTCTCACAGCAGAGCCCATGTGTGTGACCTGCTGCACTCAGTGATCTCCTCAGCAGTGGCTTCTCCTGGAGAGGATCCCCCAGTGCTGATCTTCTGCTGCTCTGGCCAGTATCCTCCTCAGACACCAGAGTGGTCATCCTGCTACACGGGGGACACTTCTCTGTAGTATCTACAAAATCCTACAAACTTCTCTCCTCTCCTGCTCTGAGCTGAGGCTTTTGCAGATTGTTTTGTAAATAGAAGGTCATTAACTGTAAATAGAGGCTGCAGGTCCTGTCTGTAGTGTATGTTCTAGTACTTTTGTCACCACAGAAGTACTAGAAAAATTATGCAACAATTAAGGTGCTGTCTATCCACATTGTGAACTGCAATGAATTGTCCAATTACAGAGCTTATTATTGGCTAATCAATATTATTCAACGAGGGAGGCGCGCTCTGACAAGGAGGGAGGCGGGCACACTGACATCAGACCATGATGTGTTGACGTGCCATGTCATCAGGGCGACTGAGCCGGGAGAGATGCGGGACAGTATACAGGTCTAACAACCTCCACGCTGATCGGGAATTGAAGGCTCCGGGGAAGAGGAAGGCTGTAGGCTCGGAGGCCTCCCTGAATACGAAGGGGAACAGGGAGTTCACCAGGAACCAAGACTGGACCGTGCTGCCAGTGTGGAATGAACTGCTATCTAGTTGTGAAGACAGTGATATACTGGCTGCCGAGAGCGGAGTAACATCTAGGTTGTGAGTAACTAAAAGTCCCCCATCCCCTACTACTAACTGTGCATTTACTAACGAACCTCCTCAGTATACCACTACTTATTGTGCAGTGCTGGTGAAAGAATCTGATTCTGAGCCTCACCACCTTGAGCTATATTATCTCTACTAACGAACCTCCTCCGTATTCTACTAATAACTGTACATTCCTGGCGATAGAACCTGAGTCTGAACCATATTACTTTGAGCTATATCATCCTTACTAACAAACCACCTCCTTATACTTCTACTAACTGTGTATTGCTAGAGATAAAACCCAAGGCTGAGCCACATAACCCTGAGCTATATGACCTTTACCAATATTCCCTCCGTACACTATTATTAACTGTGCATTGGTGGTGATTGAACCGGAGTCTGAGCCACACTATTTTGAACTAACTAATTTCCTCCATACACTTCCACTAAGAGTGCTTTGGTGGGGACAGAACCTGAGACTGAGCCACAACACATCGACTTATATCATCTCTGCGAATGAACCCCCTTTGTATACTACTACTAACTGTGTATAGCTAGTGATAGAACCTGAGCCTGAGCCAGATTACCTTGAGTTATATCATCTTTACTAACGAATCCCCTCCATGCACTACTACTAATTGGATATCTGTGGTGATAGAACCTAAGTCTGAGCTACATAGACTTGAGCTACATCCTCTCTACTAACGATTCCACTCTAAATACTACTACTAAGTGCGCACTGGAGGTGCTAGACCTGAACCTGAGTTATACCATCTTGATCTATACCTCCCTTACTAAAGAATCGTACTCTGAGGTTACTGTGAAAAGTACTCATCATGAATAAATTGCAAAATAAATAAATAAAGTGGCTACTAGAAGTACAGTGTTGTTTAAGTAGTAAGCTCTCGAGTTGCAGGCTCAAAGGGGCATGGGTCGTCCCAAATGTATGTTGAAATCAAAACAAGATATGTCAAATTATTTTTCACCAAAAAACTCCCGTTCTAATTTTTCTGAAACTACTAAAGAGATCAATAAGAAAAGAAAGATGTCCCCAGCTGGTAATAAAAGAAATGTAGGGAATTCAAAAAAAATGCCTCAATTGAAGATGGAGATAATTCCCCCAGCCACTCTAACATGATACAAGCAACGGAGGTTCAAGCGCTGGGGGAATCATCAATGGAACAATTATTAAATTAACTACACTTGAATATCAAGCAAGATTTGGAAAATCAGACCAAAGAACTGAGAATGGAAATCACTGCACTTGGTGAGCGTACGACTCAGGTTGAAACTCAAGTGTCAAACATGGTGGTCACATGCAACTCCTTTATAGATGTCTCCAGTCAGCTACAAGAAACCTTAAATATACAACAAGCTAAATTGATGGAACTGGAAGACCGTTCCCGTAGGAACAACCTACGCTTCAGAGGGATTGCGGAATCAGCAACAGATACCAAGCTCCTTAACGTCGTATGGGATCTGATTTCCATGGTTCTCCCTGAGGCGACTGATTCTGAATTGATGATAGATAGAATCCATCGGATTAAAAAAAATACATAATGCCCAAGAGATACTTTTGCGCAAATTCACTAGTATCACATTAAGGAGGACTTTGTTAAAAATTTCAGAAGACAGGACTCTATTCCGGAAAAATTTAAAAATATTAAGTTCAATGATGTCTCACCAGCAACACTGTCAAAAAGAAGAGAGTTCAACACAATAACAACAGTCCTACATCAAAAAAATATCCGCTATAAGTGGGAATTCCCCTTGAGACTCATATTCCAGAAGGACTCAGACTTTCTTTTGTAATACAGTATATCAGTGATGGCTAACCTATGGCACTGGTGCCAGAGGTGGCACTCAGAGCCCTTTCTGTGGGCACTCAGGCCATCACCAGAGATGACTCCAGGTATCTTCCTGCAGTCCCAGACAGCCCAGGACTTGCTGTGCACAGAGCTATTTTAAAGTGACAGCTCTACCTGGGACTATTTTCTGCTTTATTGGTGCCTCAGGGGCTGGTCTCAATGAAAACTGTGACAGGGAAGGGAGTATAAATCACAAATGAAATTTCTGTGTTGGCACTTTGCAATAAATAAGCGGGTCTTTGTTGTAGTTTGGGCACTCGGCCTCTAAAAGGTTTGCCATCACTGCAGTATATGATGCAGAGAAATTGTTTGTAGGTTGGGCCTAGCTTAAAGGAACTGACCGACATAAACTAGTGTTCCATCATTGCTGACAAAGCTCAATTGATTGGCATAAAGTGTAATAGGGAGCTTTCGGTTGCTCTCTCCCGGCCAGGTGTCAGATACTTTGTTTCTGATCCTGGATATGGATTGGTCTTACAGCCTCCTATGGGTGGTAGATGGATTTAGAGGAAAGGACAGTGGAATCTGTCCCATCAATACTATAAAATATGTTTTTCCTCATCATGTTTTCTTTTCTTTTCTTTTTCTTTTCTGTCCGCATAACATTTTTCATAAAGTTAAAAAAAAAAAAAAAAAAAAAAAAAAAAAAGAACGGTATGTCCAGGTCATCTAATTTGTCCCTTCCAGGGTCGTGATTTGAATTAACTGGCACAGGATGTGGTATATAATTTATTGTGAAAATAAATAAATAAAAGCTAGTATGGATAGGTTGCATATTTTTAGCTGGAATGTGTGTGGTTTAAACCTACCAGTTAAAAGACACACAGTCTGGAAAGAAGTTAAAAGAAATAACTGTGATTTAGTACTCTTACAGGAAACACACTTATTGGGAAAAGATACCTATAGATTTACTGACCCTCAATTCCCCGAAATATATCATGCCTCGAATGAAAAGAAAAAAAAATGGGGAGTCTTAATAGCCATAAATAAAAAAGTAAATTTCAGACTGATTAATAAAATAAGCAACTCAGAGGGTAGATACATTATAGTGGAGTGTGAAATATTTAACGAATTATTCACTATAGCAAACATTAACATGCCAAATGTTGGCCAGAAAAGGTTTTTAATAAAAGTATTAAACAAAAGATTCCTTTAAAGGTAAACTTATAATAGCTGGAGATTTCAATATGGTGGCAGATTCATCAATAGACCGCTCCAATAGAGACACTGGGGGTCATTTACTAAGGGCCCTATTTGCTTTTTCCAGACGTGTTACCCGAATATTTCCGATTTGCGCCGTTTTTTTCCTGAATTGCCGTGGGTTTTTGGTGCACGCGATCGGATTGTGGCACATCGGTGCCGGCATGCAAGCGACGCAAATGGGGGGGGGGGCGTGGACGAACGATAACCCGACAGATTTGGAGAAACCGCCGCATTAAAAAAAAAAAAAGTGTTGTGGGACACGCGCTTACCTTCATCCAGGATGGCTCGTGAACTCCAGTGCATTCCGATGCTCTTCAGCGCAGCAGCGACACCTGGTGTACGTCGGAGGAACTGCCTTAGTGAATCGCTGGAAGACCCGAATCCACCGCAGAGAACGCGCCGCTGGATCGCGAATGGGCCGGGTAAGTAAATCTGCCCCACTGTCTATCCCACAGATCTTAAAAAAGTATTTGCTAACCAAGATCTGCATGATATCTGGCGATATATATACATGGTAGCGAAAGAAATTATCCTTTTTTTTCAAATAGACATCTATTAGATTTAAGATTTAACGGCTCCAACAATTACTCGAGGGAAATGTCCGGGCCCCGATGGTTTTTCAAATGAATACTATATTGAGTTGAAAGATACTCCGGCGCCTCACCTGACTATTTTATTTAATTCATTAAGGTCCGGGGAGAAAATACCAAAGGAAATGTTGGAGGCAAAATTAGTCACTATTCATAAAGATAATAAAGATCCATCATGGCCCGATAATTATAGACCAATATCCCTCCTGAATAGCGACCTTAAATTTTTTTCCTCCATATTAGCCTCAAGATTGGCTTTGGTTATGGATACCTTAATAAATCCCGATCAGGTGGGCTTTATGCCAAAGAAACAAACCAGGAACGCCACACGTAGAACAATTAATTTAATACCACTGGCAGGATCCCCATGGATCACCATGTGCAGTCCTGTCAATAGATGCTGAGAAAGCATTTGACAAGGTGCACAGGGGATTTCTGGACGCTGTCCTAACCCAGTTTGGTTTATCTTCTACTTTTTTTGTTATTGATGATGTATTCAAATCCAAAAGCTTTTGTTTCAGGGATGGGGTATATCACCAAGAAGTTTCCAATAACGAACTGGGTTAGGCAGGGCTGCCCCCTGTCACCATTGTTTTTTAATTTAGTAATGGAACCTTTAGCGCAGGCCATAAGACAAAACCAGGACATTCATGGGATTAAAAGCAAGGGGGCAGAACACAGAATAGGTTTATACGCCAATGATATAATTATTACCTGTCTCAACACGTTATTATCCCTGGAAGCCATAAGGCATACTATTGAAAGATACTCCTGTGTATCATATTATAAAATAAATGAAACAAAAAGCAGTATATTTTTAGTAAATGAAACAAGGGACCTCAAACTTAATATCAGCTTGAAATTCTCCTTTGCTTGGGCGCAAAGTGGTCTGAAATATTTGGGAATTATGATCGTGCCCACAATGGAAGCAATTATTAACATGAATAGTACAAATCTAATAGATACAATAAAAATTATGTTTAAAAAATTACCCAATTCACTACCATGGCTGGAAAGAATAAGTGCTATCAAAAGTAATTTACTTCCAAATATACTTTACTATTTCCAATGTATTCCCCTATCTTTCCCTAAATATCTGTTCAAGAAAATGCATTCTGATTCAATTTGTGTGGAACAATGACCCTCCAAGAGTCAATAGATGGTGGGGTGGGGCAGGTCTTCCCAACATACTTAAATATCATCAGGCGGTAATCTTGGAAGCATGTAAAAATGCTGGTCAGACAGCCCCCCAGAGAACTGGATGCGGATAGAGGCGGATTATGCAGCATATGAGTAATTAAAAGACCTGCTTATACTCACCAATCTAGATCTAATAAAGGGAAACATCCAACTTCTTGATACTACTAGGGTGTTTGGGCTAGACTGTAAAAAACACCAGGGGAGTAGAAAACACCTAATTCTGGAACCATCAGATATAGGATTGTCCCTGCTGAACAAGTGCATAATTAACCATAGGCTAAACTGCTGGGAAAGACAAGGGGTCTCCACATTAGCTGATATTTGGTCTGAAGCGGGGTTATGCTCATTTGAACCTATTAGGGAGAAGTTGCATATCCCCGCATCAGAATTCCTTACTTATGCAAGATTGAGACTGATGCTCAAAACATCTATGGACTTTCCTCCATACACATAGGTGAATGTTAAATTCATCTCATTACTGTTTAAAAATTTAAAAAAGGAAGAAAACATGATTTCTGACTCTTTCCAAACCCATCACTAATCGGTATGGGTTTGTGTCTGAAAATATTATATCCTCCTCCCACTGGGACATATAAATATTTGCAAGTGAAGGGGAAAAGGTTGTTCCCATTGGGGCCCCCTTCACTTGCAAATAAAAAGTGCAGTCAAACACAAAAAAATTGTTCTTTAATAGAAACTCAGTAGCCATCAAAATGAAACGCTTGAGATTAGTATCATATGTGCTGTAATGGTCTAAGTGTTGTCAAAGCAGACAGACACCCAGATTGTGCGGGATGGAGGAGTACAGCACTGCCACATCACATGTGGCCCAGCTGTACTCCTCCCTCCACACAAAATCCTCCATAACTTGAATAACATGTTTGGTATCCCGGATGTAACGAGGAGTGACTCGTGTCAGGGGCTGTAAGTACATATCTAACCATTCCCCCAGTCTTTCACCCAAAATGCCAATCCCAACAACAATGGGTCTCATGGGAGGTGGAAAAATGTCTTTATGTACTTTGGGCAGTGAGTGGGGTAACAGGATGGTCAAAAAAAAAGGTAATCTTTTAGTTTCTCTAATATCACACCAATGATATTTACATTGTCTCTTTTAATTTATTATAATACATACAGCTCCCCACTACCTTATAATAACAACAATCTACATGAATAAATAATATATACTGTGAATACAGAATTGTATTCTGATATTTTTCCAAGATCTGTTACAATGTGCCAGTCATACATTTTAAAATATCATGTGTTAAATCCACATATACTGCCATGCCCTAGTATGGCGGCGTGTGGTAGGATAAATTAGACAACCCAGGGGAATGAAAGATGGTAAAATAATAATAAAAAACTAAATATTAAAATCATCCCCTTTCCTTAGCATTGATGTAAAAATATATAGACAGTAAAAATCATAAACATCTTAGGTATCCCCACATCTCAAAATGTCTGTTCTATGAAAATATAATAAAGGTTATTCTCAGGGTTAAACCCAATAACGCAAAGTAGCGAACAAATGTTCAAAATGACACTTTTTGCCATTTTACAACATATAAAAATTTAATAACAAGGGATGAAAAGGTCCTACAGCCCCCAAAATGGTAGCAAATAAATACATAAGCTTAACCTGCAAAAAATGCACTTCTCACAGTTCCATACACAACGAATATGAAAAGTATGAAAAGGTTATTAGTGCCAGAATATAGCAGGTTTTATTTTTTTTTAATGTATTAAAACACAATAAACTCTATATAAATGTAATATCCTCGTGATTGTATTGACCCAAAGAATTAAGGTGACATGTCGTTGTAAGTTGTAAAAACCAAGCCCAGTAGAAAATGGTGCAAATGCTTTTTTTCACCAATTTTGATGTATTTGGAATTTATTTCCAATTACTCGGAATGGAATATTAACCCCTTCCCGCTGCAGCCCTTTTTGGTTTTTGCATTTTCATTTTTCACTCCCCACCTTCAAAAATCTAGATTTTTTTTTTTATTTTTCCATGTACAGAGCTGTGTGATTCTGCGTAACAAATTGCACTTCATAGTGATGGTATTTAATATTCCATGCCGTGTAATGGGAAGTGAAAAAAAAAATCCAAATGCAGTGAAATTGGTGAAAAAAACGCATTTGCTCCCTTTTCCTGAGGGCTTGGATTTTACAGATTTCATGGTATTTACAGAATGGCATGTCTACTTTATTCTTTTTTTTTTTTTGAAATTTTATTTTTATTGGTAACCAGAATACAAGAAGAAAACAGGAACAAAATCCTTGTCATATCAATAATACACATGAAAAAGGTAGAAAACATTCAAGCAATAGGTCATTCATGGACCATAAATGGTGGTGTGTACTACACTTAATCATTGTAGGAGTTATTCATACATATTCATGTTCCAGTCCCCACTGTACTCTGGCCATTTTTATAATAATAACAAACAGAACCAAGGGGAGTCCTATGACTCTACAAAGGGGAAGGCGTGGAGAAATGGGGAAGGAGTAGGGGAAGGGGAAGAGAGGGGTACAGAATAGAGCTGGAGGAACAACACAAGACAACACAACAGCGGGGGCATGCAGGTCGGGGGTAAAAGTTTAGCCAGGAAAGGTTGGAGGAGAAACCATCCTAACATATCAAATGGACTGTCTTATCTTATTACCAATTATGGCTTACACTTGGCTTATTGTTTGTAATGTTATAAGGATTGCGTTCCTGCTCTTGTTTGTACTCTTGCCACCAATTAAACAAATATTAAAAAAAAATGAAAGAGGATCCACGAGTGTCAGGTTTTATGAAACTTGGCAAATGTGCCATGGAGAGAGGAGGTGAGGTTTTCCATGTGCATAATGTCGTTGTCTTTATTGATCCACATGGCTATCGTTGGAGGAGTGGATTGCTTCCAAAGTAATGGGATACAAGCCATTATCGAGCCACCATTATTTAGAATCTAAGCAGAGATAGTTTGTAAGAGCACGCTCAGATGTCGCAGCGGTGGAGGATAAGGAGAGGAGGATCCAGCTTTAATGAGTTTCCACAAACTAAGGAGATTAGCGTTGCAGAATATGCCACAATGGTGTAAGAACCCGGCATAACCAAAACACATGAAAGAAGTATCCATTCTCTTCTACACATCTCCAGCACGTAAGGGGCACTTGCGGGAAAATGGTGTGCAATCGGGTAGGAACCCTGTACCATCTGGCCATGAGTTTGTACCCAAATCTTGAGCTTACTGAGGTGCTGTGGCACAATTTGAAGATATGTGTCTTCTCTTCAGGTGTGTGTGAGATATTCAAGTCAGTTTCCCATTGCGTCAAATATAGTGGGCCAGGATAATCAGGAATGGACAGGAGACATGAACATGAGGAGGAGAGCGTGTGTCGTATAGTACATGTGGCAGAGCATAGGCATTCAAAGGAATTTAGGTCTCTGGAGAATTGAGAGCAGGGAGGAAGGGAAGTCAAGTAATGGTGCAACTATTGAGTTCGCCAAGCTCCTAGTGTAAAGATACTGAGTCCGAGTATGTCCTCTCAGGTATGGCAGGGTGGACCACAAAACAGAGAAGAAACAAAGCGCAAAAAAGACTCAAGTGGTTCTTTGTTACATCGGGTGTAGAGATAAATGATGATGACTCTCACCTGGTGGTAGAAGAATCTGAGCGTGTCAGCGAGCAAGTGTGCTCTTGAGTGTTTATGGGCATCTGGAGACGCTGGCAGCCACAAGATACTATTTTGGTCCGTTCTCCCAGGATGATGGACCAACAAGTAGATACAATGCACGTGGAGTGGAAGATCTCGTCGGTAACGGCGCTGCAACGTCCGAAAGCCACAAGCAAACTGGAGGTTAACTTGGACTATTTTATTCGATCACTACGCGAAACGGCCCTGGTCTGGAGCCTTCCTCAGGTGTAAAAGACATATACTTTTTTTACATGTAATCTCACACGTATATATACAACAAATGTTTGCTGACGTCTGATGACGTACAGCGGAAGTGACATCACAAAAAGACAAAAAAGCTTAAAAACTGAAAAAACGGGCCAATATCTATATGTAAAAACATCACTGTTCTTAAAAATACATGTTAAAACACATAAAACCTGTAGAGAAATGTTCAAATTTAGGGGCAATTCATGTGGTACGCTCTTATTGTGGTCTCACGCAAGTTGAATGATAGGTGTGCGTCGGCTCGGAGGTTTGTTTGCGGTTGCCAAGCAACCACCATGTGATTGTGTAGCTCATGATTTCGCACAGTTCTCGCGGTAACTGCGCTGAGCAGTTTCAGATCTTTAAATGCAGTGGGTACTGTAACAAGAGACTGGAGACGGTCCGATTGTATGGTATGTATGAAGGGTAACTGTGTACTTGATGGGATATTCTCATCGTCAGACAAATTCTATTATTTCGTTCAAGCCGTCCGGCTGAAGGCACTTGAGTTTATAGATCCAAAAGGAAAACAAAATGACAGAAGACGAAATTACATTGTTATCTAAAGGTCTTAATTTTTGCCCTGAAAAAATAACCAACGATTTTGAGTTATTTTTACATTTAAACAACTTTGTAAGAAATTTATCTAGAAAACGTTTTTTCACCCTGAAAAATCAAAATACCAATTCAAATACCATAGAAACTATAGATCCTTTTGTCCATCAGAAAGTACAGAAAAAATCCTCTTTTTCTGAGAAAAAGGATTTTTAGTGCGCCTTATAGTCCGAAAAATACGGTAATACCCAACCTCCAAAGTTTCAAACATGTTCTTAACCCCTTCAAGACATTTGACATAGAAGTACATCACGTGCTACAGGCACTTTCCGCGTGTCGTGATATACTACCAGGGGTCCCCAAACTACGGCCCGCGGGCCGCATGTTTCTAACCGGCCCCTGACGCTTGGAGCGCCAGCACCGGGGCCTTGTGGCCTTCGACTGTCAGGCAGGGGCTTCCGTCCGTCCGGACAGGAAGCTCCTGCCTGTCACTAAATAGTGCTCGATGCGGCCAGAAACGGACGCTCGAGCACTATTACTGGAGCGATGTGGCCGGAAGACAACCCCGGCGCACATCGCTCCGTGAACTAGGATGCGCGGCCGCGTGATGACGTCATCACGCGGCCACGCACCCCTTCCTGACCGGATGCAGCAAAAAGATAGAAGAAGCGCGGAGACTGAGGTGAGTATACCTAAAACGGCAGGAGAAAGATTGTGGCGGCCGGGCGCCATAATTTATAACAGCATAGGAAATAATTAGTTATGAGGGGCAGAATAGGAAATAATTAATTATTAGGGGCAGAATAGGAAATAATTAATTATTAGGGGCAGCATAGGAAATAATTAATTATCAGGGGCAGCATAGGAAATAATTAATTATTAGGGGCAGTATAGGAAATAATTTTGAGGGGCAGCATAGGAAATAATTAATTATGAGGGGCAGCATAGGAAATAATAAAAGGTGTGGGGCAGCATAGTAAATAATTAATGGTGGGGGGGCATAAGAAATAATTAATTATGAGGGGCAGTCTAGTAATTAATGGGGGGGAGCATTATTCAATAATTAATGGAGAGGGGTCCCAGTATATTTAATAATTAATTGATCCAATATTGGGCCAATATATAAAAATAGTTCAAAAGGGGGTGCAGTACATTAAATAATTAATTGAGGGGGGCCCAGTGTATTATGGATGCGGTCACATGTACCGCTATTTATTTTTAAACTTTAGTCCGGCCCTCCAACGGTCTCAAAGGGACAATGAACGGCCCCCAATGTAAAAAGTTTGGGGACCCCTGATATACTACTATGGCGCTCTTTTTTTGACACCGGCTACCAAACGGAGTTGGTGCCAGAAGCTGCGGGTGTCAGCTTTGTATTACAGCCAACACCCGCCTCTTACACCCAAAAGAGGAGATTCTTCCGATCACGGTGGTAACCCCTTACATACAGCGGTCACACATGACTGCGTCATATAAGGGGCTTCTGCTCTAGTTCGGACCCATCTCTGATGGCAGCCCCCGGATCTGTCAGTGCCCCGGGGCTGCTCGATGTCCCACGAAAAAAATCTCTCTTTTCCAATTCAGTTATGGACTAAGGTTTCACCTCAGTCCTTAGTGTTTTTAACCGTATATTTAACTATATTAGCCCCTATTAGTGGCATTCTTACATCTTCTTATACCTTATAAAAGAACATTTCCACCCTGATTAATAATGTTAATAATGTTAACAGCGTTGCCAAGCGACGTTGTGCCTCCTCCTTCATCGGTAACATCTCAGTGGGATGGGTGGATCGATTCACCACACCCCATAGTTACGTAGCAGTGGCTGCATGCGCCGGCGCCATATTGGGACTGGCGGATGTTCGCAGGTAAGCTGAATTATATTAAACACATGATTATGCTTCCCATTCATTGGTAGATAAAGTGACATTCAGGGTAAAAGACAGGCTATCTGTCCAATTATTTGCATATTAAGGACCTATTCGGTCCAGATTACGAAAAGGGGCGGTTCTATCTGCGGGATAAAAATATCCATTGTGGGTTATGGTTTTGATACAAGAGAAGCAGATGAAGCACTGTTAGCATGAAACGACTGTTGTTTGCAATTGTTCTCATCATCAACTCCCTCCCATGAAAATGAACATGTTTTGTTATGAGTGTAAATAAAGAAAAAAGAAAAAGCCTGTGGTGAGTGCTATTCCACTTTTTTCCTTTTACTATTTAAAGTTTGGCCTGTATGCTTTTGGGAATTGAGCACCGCATTACAAGAGAAATCACAGTAGACTGGTCTAGTTCCACCATGAAGCTGAATATTTATGAAAAATAAGCCACATTTTAGGTAGTAGACAATCAGTACTCCTGTTTTTCCACATAATGTATCTTAATTCGGGGAACACCTGTAATATGGGCAGATATTTATCTATCATATAGTACCATAAGGAAGGCATCTTGGGTGAGGTTCCAGTGGAATAAGTTGATTTATCCTGATGGCTGGGGACCTGGGTTCAAGTCCCAGGGTCAACATCTGCAAAGAGTTTGTATGTTCTCTCCATGTTTGCGTGAGTTTCCTCCGGTTTCCTCCCACACTCCAAAACATACTGGGAGGCGGATTAGATTGTGAGCCCCATTGGGGACAGGGACTGATTTGGCAAGCTCGGTGCAGCGCTGCGTAATCAGTGTGCTCTATATCAATAAAAGAATTAATATTATTATGGCAGGTTTAAATTTTGCGGCACTCACAAACATTTTGCTTCAAAAATTTCCCCTTAATCATGTTTCCCTTTAAAATGATGACCATTGTCATTTTTTACAGTATTTGTCATTTTGCTTGTTTACCACACTGCTCAATAAAGGTTACAATTACTATTTATATAAACACCGACTCTATTGTTTAAGTCTTACGCATAAGCTTAGAGGAGGGAGTAAAAATTGTGCACTAATTATAGGAATTTAGTGATTTCCAGTTTGAACATTTGATGGAAGAGTAGTAATGGTAGTATGACAACTAGAAATCTGAGGGAACAAAGAAAACTATTTCTATACCAAAACATAGGACTCAATTTAACCCATTTACAAATGCCAAAGAGTTGTATATACCTTACTTGCACATACTCCATGCAGATAGCAAATGTATAGACATCATGACAGTGGCCAACTTCAAATGCCTATATCTTCTGAATTGCAACTACAATACAGTTATATTGTCATTTTAAAAAGGATTGTGTTTAGGATTGTGTTTCTAGGTGCCTGAGATATACACTCTTAAAGATATCTCTGGTTCTGTGACAAGGAGATGAAGGGAGACAAAGCTGACAGTTTGCAGAAGTACATCCACTCTCCTCATTTGTACTTAAAACTGTGAAAGGGTTACGGATCAACACCGTACATATTTTGAATACATTTTTTAAGATTTATAAAATTTTACTATGTATTGAAAAAAATGTAAAAAAATACACTGTTTGTCATTTTTCCCATTACATTTTTATTCATTTTTCTGTTATATATATATAATTCTATAAAAAAATGTTATTAATAAAATTATCCTATGAAGTTAGTCTCACATGTTATGCAAAAAAAATTTAAGTAAAAATTCTTAAAATATGTAAAACTGTTCCAAAGATATTGGGGCACATTTACGATTACATTTAAGGTCCTTGCACCAGTTTTCTGTAGAACTTTTCACACTCTTTTAGGTGCAAACTGGTATTTAAGAAGTGTCTGCACCACAATTATTTCACACGCAGCCCCTTTGTGCCGCGGCTGCACTATTCTCAATGGGATACACATTTTGTCACTGAAAAAAATTGACCAGATGAAGTGCTCAGCGCAAAACGCGTATCTATACTTTATTACCACATGTTTTAAGATAATAAATAGTGTTTTAAACCTCCTTAAAAGTCATCCAGCGTCGTGATATAAAAATCATGAACTATTGTCATATTATCTCACATGCAGGGAATCCTCATATTATACAGACAGACACAAAAGCACACTGTAGGTGGAGTTCTTAAACTAGTCAGACTGGTTAAAAGATAGAACCGCCCCAAGGTGGATCCCAGAGAAATGTACCAGCGGGAACTGAGACTAAAGGAGAAAGAGCACAGGAAAGATACATCACAAAAAAAACATGTGTGGACCCAGTAAGTTGCCTGTTTTGTTACATGCTAATTCAACTTGTTATAGTTGAGGGACTATCGAGGGTGGTGGATGGTTAAAAAAAATCCTTACTATGTGTATTTTTCACACAAATGTTTAGGGTGTATTAGGGAAATTTACATTAATGTTTGAGGTAATTTGTTACCTCTGAAGAGACTAAGCTTGCAACAAAATGTTGGCTGGTGCTTTTAGACAGAAGTTTTTATTATGTACGGTGTATGATGTAAATGGGATACGACACCCTTTGTTTGATGAGAAATTTCATAATAAAACTTTAGATTTTTTTGGTATACAAAATAATTCATCCTACAAAATGTGTGTTTTGTAACTCTCCTGGCAAGTCTGATCCTGCGAGTATTATCTGATGAGCAAACACTGTTTATGCCTGTACCTATATTCCAAAGATTCACTTATCATA
Organism: Engystomops pustulosus; assembly: GCF_040894005.1. Classification (NCBI taxonomy): domain Eukaryota; kingdom Metazoa; phylum Chordata; class Amphibia; order Anura; family Leptodactylidae; genus Engystomops; species Engystomops pustulosus. Next base: position 133,950,100 of record NC_092412.1, read on the forward strand.
GTACATGCCTGTATGTGATAATATGCTACATACTATAAAGTGGATGTACTGTATATTTTGGGGACTTTCTTGTTGTTACAGAGTTTCAGTCGTAGCAGAAATCCTGATCCCAGTCTCTGTATATTAATAGTTGTGGTGTTCATGATGTTTTTTCTTCATAAAATCCTCATCTACAACCCTGAGGTCCAAATTGCACTTCTTTGTACATTCTTTATCTGCATTCATTTTGAAAAATGAATGATATTTTCCTATTTTTCGGTAGTCAAAACTGGATATCAATAGAAAAGTGTTGTCTTAAGCAGTATACATATAATCATGAGTGTAACAAAAATTAAGTAAAAAAATAGCCAGTTACTCACAACCATGGCCGCACATAGATCTTGTTAATAATTACAGATTGTTTATCTAATGTTAGGTATCAGTGTGACCCTGTACCTTACACAGATGGCTCACTGCATAGTAACCAGCTGCATCACACTTCATCGAGCAGCTGCCCCAAATCATATTAGTTATATAAAAGTATCCTGAAATGTTCATAGGAATGCATAACAAAAGAAATGCTCTGTGTCCTCAGTGATCACTGGCAGTCCCAGCAATCAAACTTGAAGTTTAATAGATAATATCTAATTTACTCCATTATGATACCTTGTACAGCTCCCATCCCCACAATGGTTTACCCCAAAGGGTTTTACCCCCTGGTAGGACAAAACTCTTTCAGTGTATTGTGTCAAATAAAGAATCTAAGGAATGCAAACATATTGCAGCCCCCTCATCAATTCTTTTCAATGGCTCTTTTGGTCTCTAAGTGGGATGCCATTATTTATTTACAAGGCATGTTTGTATAGAACAGTCCACAGTATCTGTACATTATTAACAGGCATGGTCGGGATGTTTCCCTCCTAGACTAGAGACTCATTGCTGAACTACCAAGAGGCAAAGGAATGTGATATTTAACTAGTAAATAGAACCAGGATATTAATTACAGTAAAATGAGAAAATAAGTATTTTTGTCCATTTCTTGGCTAGATATGTTTCAAGTGAATCTGAGAGTGACAACTATCTTGTCTCTTATCCCACAATCTTTAGATTTTCTAGCTGTGTTGGTCACTACACAGCTCGAAAAAAGATAATAAATAAGATAAGATAATAAGCATTATTGGCGACAAAAAGACCTACATTTACCAGTATTTTTGTATGAGAATGCAGAATTGCAAAAATACATACATTATGGGTCACTTTTACTAATAACAGTGCAAACTGCACTAAATGCAGTTTGCCTGTGTAGTGTACAGGGTGCGCCTGATTCAGGATTTCTGGCGCTGTTTTTTATGAATCTGGCGCCCCCTGTTCAGCTCTGACAGATTTCACCTCTTTGTTTTGGTGCACCTTTAACATAGGGCGTGTAACACAATTCTGTCATGAATTGTACGGTCCGACTGAGCACTAGAACGCCCCCAAATTTGTGTTGCATGATGCCTAGTGCAGAAAACTGCCGCACAGCCCTTAGTAAACGTTCCCCTATATTCTTTTTATACAGGTGGTCCCCAGGTTATGTACAAGATATGATCTATAGGTTTGTTCTTGAGTTGAATTTGTATGTAAGTGGACACTCTATATTTTATCATTGTAGCTCCAGACCAAATTATTTTTTTTGTCCCTGTGACAATTGGATTTTCACAATTTTAGCTGCAATGGGACCAAGGATTATCAATAAAGCTTCATTACAGACACTTTACAGCTGATTATTGCAGCTTGGGACTATAGTAAAGCATCCAGAGAGCTTCACCAAAGGTCAAAGTGGGAAGAGTGGTCCGTCTTTAACTAGGGGTCGTCTATAAGTCGGGTGTCCGTAAGTAGGGGACTGTAACTATATAAAAAATTTTTTTTTTAAAATAGTTTTGAAGCTGCACCTTTTTTTTCATTTTTCCATGGACAGAGCTGTGTGAGAGCTTATTTTCTGTGTAACAAATTTTACTTCTCAGTGACATTATTATTTCATGCTGTGTACTGGGAAGCTGGAAAAAAAATCCAAATGTGTTGAAATTGGCAAAAAAAAATGCATTTGCGCCACTCAGCTTTTACATCTTTCAATGTGTACCCCATTTGATATATCCACTTTTTTATTTTGTTTGGTACGATCACCGTGATACCAAATTTATATAGGTTTTATTGTGTTTTAATACATTTTCAAAAATTAAAAGTTTAATTTCGCCATCTTCTAATGCTAATAACTTTTTCATACTTCGCTGTACGGAGGTGTAATTTTTTGCAAGATGAGCTGAGATTTTCAATGCCACCGTGTTGTCGACTGTGACCTTTGAACCACTTTTTATAGAAAAATGTATGTGATGTAAAATGACATAAGTGGTGTTTCAGACATTTGGTTTCTACAGGGTTCCCCACTGGGAATAACCGTTTTTATATTTTGAGCATTTTGGGACACAGCAATTCTTAACATGTTTGTGATTTTTACTGTATATTTAATCTTACATCAGTTCAAGGGAGAGGAGGGTGATTTGAATGTTTAGATTATTTAACTTTTTTTTTTTTACAATTTTTTAGACTCGCTAGGGTACTTTAACCCTAGACAGTCTGATCATCTCTACCATATATTGCAATACTACTGTATTGCAACATATTGGGGCACATTTACTTACCCGTCCGGAGTTCACCGAAAGTGCATTGTCCGACCACACTGTGCTGCAATTCACAAAGATTGTGCTTCCGATATCCTGCATGTGTCTTTCCCTGCTCAGGTCCACCGGAGTCCACCCTCTTCTTCCTGGTGCATGTAAGTGCTTGATCTTGCAACACAATTTTTGTGTTAAATCCCGCGCTGGCGGCCCGTCCCCCGATTTCTGTTCCATGAAAGCCAGCACATCCACGGCACAATTTGACTGCGTGCGGCACAATCCTCAGTTAAATACCTGTCACAGCATTACAAATCCCAAAAACGCCTGAAAATCCAACAAAAGTGCATCCGCGGGCCCTTACTGAATAAGCCCCATTGAATCTGGAATATTGGGGCAGAGTTATCAAGCTGTCTGAAAGTCCGAATATTTCTAGTTGCCTATGGCAACCAATCACAGCTCCCCTTTAAAATATTCATGACCACTGGTAAAATGAAAGCTGAGCTGTGAATGGTTGCCATGGGCAAGTAGAAATATTCTGACTTTCAGACAGCTTGATAAATCTGCCCTATTGTGTTTCACACATGATTCATTACAATATGCCACTGGCAAATTATAACAAATCTGCAGAAACCATACAAACCCAAGGACTCATGGGGAGAGACAATCGCAAACAAGATGGTGCCACCCACACAATCATACAGTACATATTAGAGGGGGGTGTTTGCTGCAATATGCAGCAAACCCCATGTCTGTATGATGAAAGGTTACTCCGTGAGCCCTCCTTATACATAATTAGCAGCTCCGTGCTGTACTGCAAAGTGTTAAGAAACAACAAGGCTGCTTTCTCTAAAAAGTTCACCACCTGTAGCCATGGTTTGTGCCAGGGTAGAAGGCCATCATAACTCTACTCCAGATTATACATGGCTATAGTTTGACCTAGGCCAGAGTTTATCCCCCCACCACTTTGACATAAATATGCCAACACAGTGTTAGGTTGCGCTCACAGGTTGTGTTTACATTTCTTATATTGCGTTGATGTAAACAGTATTTATATTGCATTGATTTAAACCAGTTAAATACCAGAGTATTTTATTTTTAATATTGTAGAAAAAAAGTGAAAATTATGAAAAAAACCCACATATTTCCATTTTTATATACCAGATTCTAATACAAAATAAATCAACAATATTTGTATACCGTAATTTATTTTCTAGCTCAACACTAGACATGAAATGACTGGAGGACATTATGGATGTTGTAGGGTCCCAAAATATTACAAACACTCAAAGTTATTCAATGAAGGGACATTTGGACTTTTTAAATTTCTTATTTTTATTTTGTGGAATTAAATAATATTTTGAGATAAAAGAAAAATAGAAAATTCAGTTTAAAAAAAAAATATTTGGATTCTGTAGCCTTTTTTAACTTTGGTATGTGCTTTTGGGGAAAAAAAAATAATTTTACCAGAGGTTCCCATACTTTAGCAATTTTCAGTGATGCCCTATGTGTGCTTCTTACATATTGAATGAAACACCCTCAAAGTGACTAATTTTGATAAGGCTGACACCCACACGTGTTTATTTAGTGCAATCCTAATTGTAGTTTGAGTGTCATCAAAGTGTGTTTACATATATTCACATCCAATCTCCTTGCAACACATGTATAAAAAACTGAATGCGTGTCGTCTGGCTTTTTTTTCACACACCAACTGACTTGATTTATATTTATTGATTACATGTATTGTATTAATTATAAACTTACTGATTACTTCTATATAGAGAGATCTCTTAGAAGATACAGCTCTCTGTATTAGTATAGTGGGATTGTAATGCAGTATACCTGTAATGAAGCTCTTACTTATAAATTCTCCTATAGCCAGTAGTGTAGCAAAATAGCTCACTGGGCAGAGCTGTGATGCTCAAATCCTGGACAGGTAGTAGTTTCCCCTCAATTCTTGTGTATATCACAATGCCTCTGATGGGGTATAAAAGGCCACTTTAACCGTCAGTATAGTTTGGACTAGGGGTATACTCTTGCCTGTTAATATGGTATTGAAGCTCATCTGCATTGAAACGAATAGAGCTAAGCTCCAATACCACTTTGCGGAGAAAGCAGACATATTTTTCAGATCTTGGACAACCCCATTAAGTGTGGGTAACTTAGTAACATGTCTATCAAACTGCTAGAGGTCAAGATAACTACAATACTAAAAACATACAGAAATTATTCTGTATGCCTTTTTCTTTCATCTACTGTTTTCTTTCGTTTGATATGATGTACTCATTCACTTCCAGGAGACTTTAATAAACTATAAGATTGAGTTGGCACCATTATTATTATTTTAACAGGAAGAGGGAATGAGCAGCTTCAGCCACTTACTTTTCTATTGTTATGTGAACATAAACTCTGCTTCTAAGCCCCCACCTTTGTTGGTGCAGGATGCTGCTGTAGTGGGTGCTGATAGATGGGAACATAAACAGATGGTTATCTTTTAATAAATAACACTGTAAAGGACATGGGAAACTATGTAGACTATACTAGTAGGTAGCTTCCACAACATGTATTGGGATAATTATACACCACTGAGAACCCCACCTGTCACAAAAATGGAGGCCCCATTCCCCCATCTAAATAAAGCAGGGTGCCCATCAGGGGTGAACCAAGCCTTTCTGCTGCCTGAGGCGAGCCATAGAGAGACGCCCACTCCCCCCTATATGTAATATATCTGGGAGTGTCAGGACCAGATCCTTCATATTGGTTTGGTGTGAAAATAAAGCAACGCAAAATGCATACAGCATGCCGCCATGTAGTATGAAATGCATACAACGTGCTGCCATGTAGTATAAGATAGATATAGCGTACCTCCATGTAGTATAAGATAGATACAGCCTACTGCCATGTAGTATAAGATAGATACAGCCTACCGCCATGTAGTATAAGATAGAAGCCCTGATAAATATCACAAATATATATATATACACATATATATATATACACACATATATATACACACACATACATACATACACCATATACAGAATATGCATAAAAACTCATACAGCATATGCACATATACACACACGCACACACACATATATAATATGCACAGATAAGTTACTTTACCATTTTTCTATGGTCCTGACAGGTATCAGGGCCTTGGTGCCGGCCAGAGCAAGGGCGGGAGCTCGGTGCTGGCCGGAACGCGGGCGGGAGAATGGTGCGCCTCATGGCAGGTGCGCCCCTGGTGTCCAGCATACACACTAGTGCTCCATTCATTTATAAGGGACTTCCAGAACAGAGCTCATTTATTATCTGGAGTCTCCACACATGCCATTCCTTCAGATTGTAGAAAGGGAGCACATTATACCCTATCCAGTGGTTAGGGGAGTGACTCTTAAAATTAAAGCTCTTAATTTTCATTATTTCAGCTGCCATTAATCATATTTACCCTATTGTACTGTCTATCAAGATACTAAAGGATCTCAAAAATGGCCCCATTAATTCATAATTTTTCCTTCTACATACTTATTGAAGCCCCAATGAATACAAGATAATTTGGTTCATTTTAGTGTGTAGATGATCCTAAAATGTTTAATATTTGGTACATTATTCATACTTCACATACTTTTCTTTCTTTCCACAGAGCCCACGGACAACACCATGTTTGGAAAAATTCTAATGAAACAGGGTTTGGCACTGATAGTGATTGGGCACCTTAATTTTATAGTAGGTGCTATAGTTCATGGATTGGTTCTGAGACATGTGGTAAAATTTGTGGACAGTTTATCACTACAGTATTCTGTAACCAACATCACTGCTGTAGCATCTGCAATTCTGGTAGGTAAAAAGAAGTAGATTGAAATTTTTGTGTTCTCTCTTGATTTAAAGGGGTTTTCCCATCTCATTTCCACAGGATTTAATAAAATGTATTCTGGCACTGTCCAATCCTGTGTCATAATGTAATATAAAGTATTTATTAAAATGTACATGTAACAATTGGCTAATAAAATCGAATGATAAAATGTAGAGCAATAAAAATAAGCAATAAGATAAAATAGTTCTGAGAAAAATCCATTGGCCTGCTGTTTAAATGCACTATAATAAAATAACATATGATATAAGTGCATACAAGTGGCTAGTAGAAATTGTTTGGGTAGTAAGTTTTTAGGGCTCTTGCACTAATAAATGTATCCAACGCATATACGCTTATATATTGCTTTAGCCATCGGCTGCTAGTAATTTCTTAAAACGTATTATATAATAATAATGTAGACCATGAGTGACAAGAGTTATGCACATAGGTTATACACAGAGCATCATGCCATGGAATGGTATTTTGGGGTAAAATACAGAACATCAGGATTGTCTTCCTATAATTTAATTACAGTTGTACAGAGTCAAATGCCAATTCTGTAGGTTGTTCTTTGCCAATCCGTTAGTGTTCACTTTGTAGTTTGTATATATGGTTATAAAGAGTTTTCAACAATATACACAATTACTTCTTTGCCATGGCTGTAGAAGTTCAATGGTCCATTAGCGTTAGCAACATATTCTTGATTATGTAAATACATAATTTGCACATAAATACATGTAAACTGCACATAAATACATGTGCAAATCGGTTATGAAGTATTTCCAACAGTATTGTGATACAATAATGTGCACATAAAGGGGCATTCTGGTGCACATTAGCACCGGTCGCGAGAAAAAAAATGGTGCACTCAGTGTAAGCATTTCATGCACCGGACTGCATGAATCTGGCATACTTTGCAGGATATCGGAGGCAAACTGCACAGAGTGCACTATTAATAAATGTGGCCCTATATATTGACATGGTGCTCTGGTGTCCCAGCTTTCTACCCCAATCTATTACACAGAAAGAGTTCTGTTACAAGTTAGCCTTTTTTTTTTACATTTATTTCAGTTCTACTAGGGCGTTTGAAATCTGCAATTTTCTGATCAGAGCAAATACGGCTGTGCTACTGAACAGGTGTAATTAGTACCCTCAATAATTGTATCGCATATTACAGTGTTTCTTATTTATGTTTTAAAATCTCTAAGGCTATTTGTCGCATAAGTGGGTCCTACCTGATATCACAATGCCATCTCTATATGAGCTATAAGTGAGCCAGACCACTCAATAGTCTCCTGGGCTCAGAATAATTAAGGATTTAAAATATACAATTGTCAAATTATACAAAATCTTTACCCGTAAAACTGAATATCAATCTGCTTAGAAGCTTCTCATCTATAATATGATGCTTGCAGATTAAACATTTTTACCGTAATTAATTCCCTTTAACCACCTTAAGTCTCTGCAATGTACATGTTTAGGTAGTTAAAGGAAATTTACCATCAAAATCAAACATGTTAAAGAAGGGACACTTACTCATAGATCCAGGCACTGTGACTGTGGTGATCATATATTTGTTATCCATGGCCTCCTTTCTTCTAAGATCAACTTTTGTAACTATGTTAATAGCCTGAGGGGCTGTGATCTGGTTTTACTGTGATCTGAACAGCCAATCCGGCTAATTGACTCCCCTTCCTAATAGCCATGGCTTTGATTGGCCAGGGGGACACCTCATCTCTACACATGACCTCAGTAGTTGATACAGAAAGCATACACGGGGAGGGGGAAGTGGGAATTTGTGGTTCTGTATAAAATGTTTTTAAAAAAACCAATAAAAAAAGATTTGATAAAAAAAAGAAAGCATACATGAGAAAATTTATAAAAAAAAAAATTATATGATTTAAGGAAATGGACACCACCGCCAACCATTTACCCAGCTTCATAAAATTCCTAAGAAAAATAATTTAGTTTTGCCAGACAAAAATGGAATTAAAAATAATCAAAAAGTCATATGTAAAGAATAGTTAAGAAGTATAGCCCCCTCTCAAAAACAAGCCCACAACCAGCTTTCTGAAAAACAAATCAAAATGAAACATTTTCAGAGGCTTCTGCCCCAAATTAGCTGCATGATCAAATGGCTAAAGGAGTTGTCTATATTTAACCCTTTAACTACATACCACACAATAGTAGTAGGATTTGGAATTTTTCTCCAATGCTACAAATAGTGCCACTAGGAAATATAATTTTTCCCACAAATAACAAGCCCTCATAGGTCTCTGTAAATTGAAAATATGGAATGGCTTTTGGAAAAGGAAAAGGGTGGCATTAAAGGGTTCAACATTTGTTTCCATTCACATGATTCTAACAACATACAGCACACTACGGAGCATTTTTAGGCAGTACATTCACTGATGATGCCCCGTGAATGGGTATTGGCTATACAATGGATGAATGTTTCATTTCTTTTGCTTATCATTGAGTCACAATGAAGAAATGTTTTTCTCTATTTTACTTAGTTATTGAAAACACTTTGGGATTTAACATCTACTACAAACAAACAATAACCCAAGCTGTAAAACAATGACAGTTTTAACATATAGTCATAACGTCACATTCATTTCTGGTCTAGCTGACTGTATTCATCCAGAATTTCCTAGGTGTCTTGTTTGTGACTCATACACATGGGAGCCAGTTAGGGTGTTGGCACTTTTTTAACATTTTTTTTTATTACTCAGCCTCATTACTTAGGTATGTTGAAGGTTTTAACAGTACCACTCATCTGTTATTGTTAACATGCATACCTTTGGGGTGGTTACATTTAAAAATATGTAAAAACCTTGATTCTAGAAAACACTTCTAGGCTACTTCATATTTAGCAACATGCTTGTCTTGAATGCTACAGAAGCAAAATAAAAACAGTGCAGCGACTAACTCACTACAGAACAATATATCCTCAAGGAAACCTCATGTCTCAGAACAAATGCTGGGCCAGTGTGAAGGGTACAAATAGAAAATAGATAAAGAAGTTCCAGCAATAAGTGTATCCTTTAAAAAGTAGTAGCTTTATTCAAGAGATGCAGAACACCAAACAGATACAAGTTTATGAGTTTCAAACTCTTCCTGTTCTTAACTATAGATAACCCATTTTAATATGAAATTTGTTTTTTTAGCAAAATAAATTATTTTAAAATGGAGAAGTGCCTTGAAGTGGAAATTGTTCTATGAATTGAGTACCTTGACTTGCATAATTCATTGAAAAAATAATAGTGGTATACATTGCCAAATGAAGGAAGTCAGTGACATAAATGCAAATGTTTATGTTTTGCCAAAAGCAGTTTCAGCTGTTTGTCACTCTTGTCTTGCCTACATACATACCTAATCATATTTTCAGCCTATTTTAGAGGAAGTGATAGAAGCCACCAATCAAGTTCTGTTCACATGTCACTTGCATGATTTGCAGAACTATTCAGCCAGAGGCCATTTCCAATGAGTCCAGATACAGACACAACTCAGGGAAGGGAAACCTGAAGAACTGGGGCACTGGCTGGGTGATTCTTCTGCAATATTTATGACTTGGGAGAAATTAAATTCTAATTGATCCTAGGCAGAAACCAAATGTATTACAAATACTATGTGTTGGAATACATTTATCACAATTAGTTAAAGGACATAGGGTATTACAATAGAGGTCAGCAGAGACATGCAAAACTATTATACAGTCATTACAATTATGACAGGTGTGTATCCTTCATATATAGCTGTCAGAGCAAAGATAAACCATATACATATATGATGTATATTAACCGGTTTGGACTAAGTACAATTTACTCATGATTATTTTGTTGGTTTATAGGTTATAACATCTATGTGGCAAGCCCAAAATAATGTAAATGGATTTAAACTAGAGCTAGGTCTTGTTTTTAGTATTATCTTTTCCCAAAGAATAGAATGTTATGTTAAAGGGTTGGCCACTTTTGTAATGTGTGTTTAAGTTTGGGGGGCAGAATATTAGGTAATTTACCAATAAGTTCTGCATGACTTTCTTGATATCAGCCAGACATTTCTGCAGATGGAAGGGGATGTGATCACCAACTGTACATGAGACACATGAAAAATTGCCTTGCCAGGGCGATTGCTCATGGATAGAGCGGGTTTGTTGAAATTCATATTCAACGGGTTTGTCCAAATTTTGCAACACAATTAGTTTCGGGACCTGGGCTAAACTTTGACCTCAACACAAACCTCATTGAAGTCAATGGGAATTTGGAGTTTAACACCCAAATTGACTATAAATGGGTCTAGTAAGGGCTAGAGGGCTGACAAATGGTGAGAATAACAGGGAAGTTGCCATGCCCACAATGGGCTCAGGAAAATAATTAAAATAATAACATAAAAAATAAACAAAGAATTAAATAAAAAAAAAAAGATGTCACTGCTGCTAAAAGCACTATGGGTGTTCAGACCTAATCAATCATTCTCATAGAGGTAAAAAAAAGCAATGGGAAAACCACACACCCTTCCTCTCACTGATGTTAAAGGTGCTTGGGGTGTTCAGACTGAGTTATTAGAATGCAGAATTTAGAAAAATGTAATTTGCAAGACGCAATTGACAAATGTTGATCTTGAAGATATAAGATACATTAACCCCTTCCCGGCATGTGATGTACTACTACATAACATGCCGGCTGCCCTCTCCATACAAGGTGGGCATTTGCTGCATATTGCAGCAAACTCCCACCGGTAACACCCGCGGCCTGATGGCACTGATGGTGAGTGTTTATCCTTTAAATGCCCCCGGCAAAGTTGCCGGAGGCATTTAAATCCTGTCGCCATCTTGGATTAGATCGCCCTGACATCAAGGGGGGGGGGGGTGGCGATAGGTTGCCATGGCAGTCTTCCGAAGACCCTAGGTTTTAACCTATTCATTACAATGTGCGATTTGTGCAATGTGCATGGGAGTATATGGTAGGATGAATCACATAACCTAGAGTTAAAGTACCCTTGGGGGTCTGAAAAAATCTAAAAAGTTAAAGAAAAATTATATTAAAAAACCCTAAAAATTCAATTCACCCCCTTCCCCTAGAAGTCATATAAATATAAATAAAAAGGTAAAAAAAACATAAAACATGTTAGGTTTTGCTGCATCCCAAAATGTGTGATCAAAATATAATAATGTTTTTTCATGGTGTTTAACCCCATAACGGAAAATAGTGCCCAGTCAAAAATACCACTTTTTGGCATTTTGAAAAATATTATAAATTAAATAAAATGGGGTCAAAAGAAGATGGCAAAATAAGAAAATGTTTTTTTACAGAAGGTTTTAATTTTTGTAAATGTATGAAAACATTATATAACCTATGCAAATGTGGTATCCCCGTGATTGCATTTACCCAAAGAATGAAGTAGACATGTCACACACAGTGAAAACGGTAAAATCCAAGCCCACAAGAATACTGTGCAAATGTGTTTTTTCACCATTTTCACACCATTTGAAATTTTTCCCCACTTCCCAGTACATGGTATGGAACATTAAATACTGTCACTATGAAGTGCAATTTCATCCAACTCTTTACAATAAAAAAAGTTATGGATTTTTGAAGGTGAAGAGTAAAAAATGGAATTGCAAAAATGAAAAAGGGCCTCGACATTAAAGGGGTTTTCCCACAAAAGAAAACTCTCACATTTCAATCCCCTAGTGATGTTAACACAATAGATTATTTTAACCCCTTATTTTGCAAGTTTACTCAGTTTTATTGCTGTTTTAGGTCCTTTCACTTTCTAGACTGCTCTGTGCAAAATCCCAGGGTGTGGGCGGGGACTCTATAAGCCAGCACTTCATGACCCATCTAGTTCTGTGGGGTAATCAGGGCACAGGTAATGTAATACACTTTCATCTGGCTTTTCATCTACACTTTCACTTCTGTAATAACACACTGACACATAGAAAGAGAGGTGAGACAGATCAGAGATGCATTACATAGAGGCATGACAGACAGAGGCTGACAGACTTTTACACTGTTACACTTTTAGGTCTGCTACATTGCACCGATATGTGCCTGCCTCCCCCGGATGACTTATCTCCTTGTAGTTTGCTTCTCCTCTCTGCTCATGATGTCCTGATAGAATGTGAGTGTCTCTGAGCTCTGGGCAGGGGGCGTGGCTACAGGCTCAGAGCAGAGACAGACAGAAAGTTACAGGGTCGTGTCTAAGGGCAACAATTGTGTACACCAGGACTGATAAAGACAGGTTGGACTTATATCTGAGAAATGCTGTATTTTTGTAAATAACAATGTATAAGAGAATGTGATACTTTGTTATCCTCTGTACATATAACAAACTCGTCTTTGTGGGAATATCCCTTTAAGGAGTTAATGTGTAATTGGAAAATTTTTGCATTGAAGTTCCATTAAATATTCAATTAAAATATATGAATTTGAAGTTCCAATGGCAAAAGCATGTTGCATGAGAATTGTTCATCTTAATGAATGTTAGGATGTCCACATTGCCTGTAGAGAGGTGGATCCTCTTGTTGGTGATGACACCGCTAGATGTGCTGAATGTACACACTGACAGCACACAAGTCACAGGGCAGGACAGCACCTACAACGCATAGAGGGCAAGATCTGGCCAGGTGTCCAATTTTCCCACCCGGAAATTGAACAGGGAGGACCCATCCTTCAGGGCCAGGAGACATGTTGACAGATAATTCTCCACCATGTGAGTCACATTCTGTGTCCTAATACAACATGCCCCATTCAATGGTGGTGGTGATTGAGAAGAAGTGAACATGGAATTTCACATAGTGGCCATGCTTACTTTGCTAGTGTTTTTGTTGCATTAGCGACTTCCTCCTCCTCCTCCACGTCTTCCACTTGCACCACCACATCCAACTCCCACAACCCCTGGAACTCTAAAATTATTGTTTTTAATTTTTTCATATTTATTTACTTTATTTATTTATTATTATTTAAGTACTTTAGCCAACCATTTTTCTTGCAGGGCAATTGCCCTGTTTAGAGATGAGCAAACCAAAAATGCATCTGGATACCAATTGTGTCTTTTTTGTCTGTGAGAGGAAGGGCCTTGATTTTCCCATTGCATCTTTTATGGTAGTGAGAGAAAGTGCCTTATTTTTCCCATTGCGTCTTTCAAGGCATGAAGAGGAACTCTACTACTGATGGAGTTCTCATATGACATTAAGCTCAGTGGCATTACAAAAGACTAAAGACACTACATGCATCATTCATTACAGTTTCCCTGAAAATGTTGGTGTGTCAAGTCTTTATCTGTTTTCTTTGAATTATTATGTTCAGTTCCCAATGGGAAATGACCACTATTCAAGGGCTTAATTTTGCCAGAGAAACAGGCAAGCTGCGCCACTGATTTACTGAAAAGTTCTAATCGTAAACTCATCTCTCTAGCTCAGGGGTTGTTGTAGGCACAAAAAAGCAAGAAGCAAGATGAGGAGCTTTACCAGTTTCTTAACCCCTTAATGACCTGGCCCTTTTTTGTTTTTTCATTTCCATTTTTCACTCCCCACCTTCAAAAATCTATAACTTTATTTTTACAAGTAAATAGCTCTGTGACAGCTTGTTTTTTGCATAACAAATTGCACTTCATAGTGATGGTATTTCATATTCCATGCCGTGTACTAGGAAGCGGGAAAAAAAATATCCAAATGAAAAAACGCATTTGCGCCGTTTTCTTGTGGGCTTGGATTTTACGACTTTCACTGTCTACTTTATTCTTTGGGTCGGTGCGATCCCAGGGATACTAAATTTGTATAGGTTTTATAATGTTTTCATACATTTACAAAAATGAAAACCTCCTGTGCAAAATGTTTTTTTTTTTTTATTTTGCCATTTTCTGGATCTAATAACATTTTCATACTTTGTTGTACTGAGCTGAAGGTGGTGTAATTTTTTGCGACTTTTAATGACGTTTTCAACGCTAAAAAGTGCCATTATCGACTTTGGGCGCTATTTTCCATTACAGGGTTAAACGCAGTGAAAAAACGTTATTATATTTTGCTAGATCGGGCATTTTTGGATACGACAATACCTACTGTGTTTATGATTTTTACTGTTTATCAATATTTATATGACTTCTAGGGAAAGGGGGGTTTGAATTTTTGTTTATTTCATTACAATTCTTTTTTTTTTTTTTTTACTATTTTTCAGCCCCCTAGGGTACTTTAACCCTAGGTTGTCTGATCCATCCTACCATATATACTGCCATACTACAGTATGGCAGTATATGGGGATTTTCCTCCTCATTAATTACAATGTGCAAAACTAGAATGGGTTAAAACAAGACAGCCTCGGGCCTTCGAAAGTCGCCATCTTTTTGAAGCCATCACCCGCTTTCAGTGCCAGCACCTATCGCGGGTGTTACCAGCAAGTTTTTGCTGCAATATGCAGCAAAGACTTACCGGCAATGGAGAGGGCTCAGCCCGTGAGCACTCTCCATGTACCCCCACCCGGCGCTGTACTACTATGAAGCATTTTGGTAAGGGGTTAAAACCTTTGGTTAGTGCAACCAAGACATTTATGCTTGTGGGACATTCATAGTGTTGTACCCGCCACACCAGAGAGGAATCAGTGTATTACAATTCTCCCCCCCTGTGTTGTGGATAGAGCTCAATTTTTTTGGTCATGAAGTAACCAAACGTGATCCATATGATAAACTTATTGCAGAACTTTAAGGAAATGTAGCATTTGTTTTCATGCATAATGAACCAAACATACCTTGAGAATACTGTAGCTACACTGATTCAGAAACATATCATGTTTAATCCCTGCACTGAGTGGTTTTGCTGAAAAAACAATTACAAAATTATGATAATGAGGCTCTGTCGCTCCTGTGGCTGCCCCGTTGCTTTCCTCGCCATAATTATGCTCTGCTTCAGCCTTCTCCTGCCCAGCATAAGCTGAGAATACTCATTAATGTATTGTGCCTGCCAGGCAGAAGTAATCACTTGCTGCACCATCCTCCAACTGCTGAGTCATCCAGCTCAAGTTAATTAGTCATTTCTAAACAGTTCAGGAAGCTCCTTGTAATGCGTTTATGTACGGCAGCCAACAGCGCTTTTCCAAGGTCCTGAATTTTATAATTGTTTTTTGAGCAAAACCACTCAGTGTAGGGATTAAACCAGATGTTTCTGCACCAGTTTTGCTACAGCATTCTCAAGGTATGTTGGGTTCACAAAAATGAAGTTTAAAGGAAACCTACCATGAGGAATCAACTATTAGACTAGTAGATCTGATGGTAGATTCCCCCTGGTTGCTTATGTCCTAATCTGTAATGTAATAATACTGGAACCTGTGTAACTCACTACTAAAATAAAGTTTTTGAACATGTAAATTAACCGCAGAGGCTACTTGAGTGTCTACTAGCCTTAGCTCCCAGTGCCTGGCCAGGATAGTACATGCCCCAGTGGTCTCTGCAGTTAAGTTACATATTACTAAAATAAAGTTTGTGACAAGCTAGCTTCCCGGATTATTAAACTACAGATTACAGATCTACTTCTGATAGTAGATTCCTCAGGGTTGCTTTCCTTAAATGAATATTAATGATCACCAATGAATTAAATTATGGCACAGAAAACACTACTTTTCGTAGTGTATTTCTGCGCTATTCTGTGACTACACAACTTTTCTATTGCATGTAATCATGTGTACTATTCACTAACAGGAGGAACGTTATCATCAATGAATGATTGATGATTATTGCGATTTTTCTGGAGCTGAATACTATACAGGGACAGGGCCTTTAAGATCTTGATGGATGATGCAGTAAATGCCAATAATCCTGCCTGATCTTTGCTGGTATTGCTGTATAATCCTCTATAATCAGTAAGAATATCCCTGCGCTGATACAGTTCTTCAGAGTGACGTTATAACAGCAATTATATTAGATTTCCACCTATCCCCAATATTATGAGCCTCTTCTATACACCTAAGTGTCCTAGCCATGGCAATTGCTAATGTTTCACAATTCCCTGCCTATCTTTCTGACCCCATAACAAGTAGCAGGCTCACCTTAGCTCTATCTGCTATATGTGATGGAGTCTGGACATCTGCCCTGCTCTTATACTGCAGAGTCTCATGTCAAGCTCAGCAAATCACAGCGATGCTTACAGAGGACATGGCTGTTGTTGTTAATGGACTGGAAGCTGACTGGCTGCTTCAGCAGTCAATAAAGCAGCTTCATGGTTTTTGCTGAACACAAACCAGATGCCAAATAGAGACGCATAGGCTGGCGAGTTCGGGCACGCTGATCACTACTCATGGACAGTTAGAGATCACATGACCCGACATCTGCAGCCATTTAATGGACAGGAACGTATGGCTGATGAGGTAAGAGACTGGAGAGTTTGCTTTACATATCAAGAAAGGTGTGAAGAAAATCTAATAGATGTATATAGAACTAAAGGATTTTAATTGCTATGGTGACTATTATTTTTTTTCCTTTCTCAGAGCATATCCTGTGGAATAGTGGCAATTGTTCTCTCGCGGTATCTAGCACACACTTCTTTGGTGAGAAAGATCATATGACATATGGTACTATATGAGGTTGGGAATAAAGGATTTATGGGATTAAAAAGCCTAGATGCTTAATATTTTATCATACATCATAGAGTAATGGTGTTTATTCATACTGACGTCTCTTATTTTTGCAGCGCTGGGCAACAGTGATTTTAAGTATTACTAATGCAATAATCTCTGCAGTCTGTACGGTAGGCCTTACAGTGTCTGTTATAATCACTGTGGCCAATGAAGGACGTACTCTGCTGTCTACATGTACATTCACCAATCTGCAGCTAATACAGATATCGCACGAATGCCCCTTTGATCCTACGCGTATCTATGTAAGTAATAGAAAATAGCTTTAGTATAATCCCTTCAGTAAGTTACCTGCTGTAGGTTCTTCTTGTTCATCTCTTACAGAGCACCACATTATGTCTCTGGGTGATTTCTATACTACTGGATGCTGCAGAAATGGTATTCAGTGCACGCTGCTACTTTACAGTACTCCAGCTGATGGATATACATCTGTGTCACAAGACAAGAAAGAAAGTAAGTGAATCATATGCCTTACCTAAAATGGGCAATTTTTCCCATTGTGAATCTGTGCACTGGGAAATTTAAGTGTTAATATAAATGCAATCTACACTTACCGAAATTACCTGATTTCCATAGTCTTTTTATAAAATATTCACAGAAATCACCAATATGGTTCTAAAAATAAACTATTGTACCGATAACCATGTAAACAAGCCTACACATATTACAGAGACACGGTAATCAACACTTCTTTTTCTTATACCCAGTTTTTGAGAGCCAGACAGGAAGCAGCTACATCCTTTACTATAGTGAACATGTTTTAATAGCCTTTTTTATTACCTGAAATTTTAATCCCAAAACCAGCTTGTTGCGGTATGTAATGTCCATGCCATGATCACACCTTTGTCTCAAGGATCATTTCACCATTTTACTGTATGTATTAGTGTAAAAAAAAAAAAAATCAGCATTCCAAAACAATGATATAAGAGGAACAAGTTGTTCCTTTATTCCAACAGGCATGTTTCCGGCTCATTTAGCGTGCACCCACATGACAATTCAGTGTTGTGTTGCTGGGACTTTCATATTCTTTATGTGTATGTATGTTTTATATACACACATACACAATACTTTTTACTTTTTTATACTGGTATCACACACACACACACAATTCGATTTTTTACAGAATATTTTTAAGAAGGTTTATTGTTTTCTAAAATATACAACTTGTTCTAGGTCAGAATACAAACACCCCTAGAAGAAAGAAGAATGAGTGCAGAGGAAGAAATGCTTGGAAGCCATAGTGATTGGCTATGAAGTTACAATAATAAGATATTAGGTTTAGCCAATTCCTTGAAGAAAACAATTCAAAGATGTACTGTCTACAATAGTATGGACCCATAATTGTGATGCCCATGTTGGAAGTGGATTTTTATCAGAAGTTGCGCAATGATATTTGGTGGATTTCAAGGTGGGCTTCAGGATTTTTTTTGCCATGCTATTTTGTGCAGCAAAAGTATATATACAAACATGCATAAACACACATGTAAGGACATACATAGATACACAGAGAGGTATGAAACAAACATCTCCTTTTGTGGCATTATCTGACCCACTGTAAAGAAGAGATTCATTATACAGGACATAACCAAACTGCATTCCATTTTATAGTGCGCAATAAACTTCAGGCAGGATATTGCCGGTAGCAATACTGCAATCTACGATTCAAAGCCTTGTGCAGAGCACTGTACCTATATAAAAAGATTCCTGCATACAAAGGAGGAAGCAGGGTCATTCCATTACCAGTAACAGAAATACAGAGCAAATGAAGGTTGCCATCAATATCCAATGATAAAACATTATAAATGTCATTTCATTCCACATGTGGTTTTCCTTATGCGTGGAAAGGAACACGGTAATAAAAATTTAACTCTAAAATATTTCCCAATAAAGTACTGTTCCTGCTGGTAGAAATACAAGCTGTAAAGTATAACACATCAAAGCAAATTCTACTTATTCTAATAAATATTTCTATATGCGTGTGCGTTTACCAGATAATGCAACCATAGGTCATTTTTTAACAACCTTGCCCTCCTCTGAATAGCGCCTTTGCTAGGGCTTAAGGTAGTTTGGTTTACCAATGTGAAGGACTTAACATTTCCACAGATTCTACCTTCTCTTTGACATTGTCTTTATTTATAGCTACCTCCTGTACATCAAACCTTTATTACAAAGTGCCAGGTAGTGCTGTAAATACCCACTCCATGCATTGCTCTGATGTTCCCCACACATACTGCACTGCTGACCAACACGTGAGGGGAGAAATCTATGTATGAAAGGGGACACAAGTATCAGGATATGGTCTTGTAACTGCAGGCAAATTTGTCTTACAAACAACACTTCAATAGTAAGACAATTGAAGTGTCTAAAGAAATACATAACTGTACCTTCAGTTATGGGGCTTCACTTTTACTGGTCAGTCATTAAACAATATTTTTTTCAGTGTTTTGCACCAACAATCAAAACATAAATAAATAAACAATGGAAAAAAAATAAATACAATATATAGCTTTATATTATTCAGTCTCCTATATGCAATGTCCTTTTATTGTGGACTATTGCAAGTCTCTGCAATTTTGCTATATACAGAACAAAAATGCATATTGTGTTTTTATTGATGCTTTCAAATAGGTTTACAGTGAACACTGGTAAACTTTAATAGAATTGATACTGTAAGTAGAAAAATTAAGTGGGAATAAATTATTACTGGTATTCACATATCATCTACCCAGGACAAAGGGACACTAAATAAAATACTCTCCCTCTAATGAGAGGAAGGAGACATAGCAAAGTGCAAATCTAGACAAGATAGGAAACTATTAATCTACCCCCTTCCCCTAATAAATATATTAAATATAGCGTGCATAGTAACTCCCTGCTTTAGTGCATCCATTTACCACTGCTGCTCAT
This sequence comes from Engystomops pustulosus, assembly GCF_040894005.1. Classification (NCBI taxonomy): domain Eukaryota; kingdom Metazoa; phylum Chordata; class Amphibia; order Anura; family Leptodactylidae; genus Engystomops; species Engystomops pustulosus. The sequence continues at coordinate 133,970,118 of NC_092412.1, forward strand.
TTCACATAACCCACCTTGTTTCCATCAAAGCAGAAAAGCGCCAACCAGGTACCCTATTTTGTGCTCATCCAAACGTGCAAGGTGTCCCTTGGCGCATTTTCCCATCTAAAAATGCCCACCCCACCCTTTCCTTGTGCCCAAATTCTCCATGCATCCTGTGGTTATTCCATATAATAAACATAATACAAGAGTTAGAGTAATAAATAAAGGGGTAGGAAGTGAGCTGATTGGTTGGCAGTGCATTCATGTCCATCTAATGCCCAAAAGGATTCTGGGACATGCCGCTATACAGAGGCGAGGCACGGCCACTGGAAGAAATGGAGGTTACCCAGGCTGCAACAAGGCTCAGAACTGTGAGGCTGTGCTGGGATCACACTGCAGTAACCGTACAATAGATGGGTCACTCTTGGCACCTTTAATAAACTCTTCCAAGGATAGTTTACCTGGAACAAAGAACATACAAAGAAATATTTGTGATGAAAATGAAGAGGTAACAGTAGACAAAAAATTGTTTTCTGTTATTAAGCCTATATACAACAAACCTAACAGCCTAACCATGCTTTTGGAGGTCATGGCAGTTTCTAATGCCTTAAAAAAAATCCTGTACCCCTTTTATGTTAACTCCACAGCACTGTCCATTGTGCATGCAGAGAGAATGATTGTCACATGCCTTATGAAAGATACCGCTAGTCAAAATGAAAAAGTAACATGATTGGTTCACTTAACAGATCGAGTGCAGCATGTATCTGGATACAGTGACCACTGGCCAGATTTCACCTTACTTTGCTTGTCTTATAGTTCTAAGTGTGAACGTGACACTGAAGGCAGCATATATGTGTTGTACAGATCAATACGGTGTGCTCTTAGGAAAACATTGCTCATTTGCTTCTGAACACATGCACAGTGCACCAGGCAATATGTAAAACACACTGTTACAGACATGACAGGTCACTGCAAGTGTAGCTGAGAAGGAAAAAGGACTGCTCCCTGCTTCCAACTCACCATCATTATTTGTGTCCATCTGTCTGAATATTTTCTCTGTGCGTTTCTCTGGTGTGGACTCATCCTCTGGCATTTTCATTACAGAGGAAACCATCTTGTAGATTGCCTAGAGAAGTCATACAGGAATCAGCCATAGTATTATAAGCAGATCAAGGTTATACAATACATTCATGGCCCTTCCATAGTAATAGAACATAGCTCGCAGAAAGTTTCCCTGTTCCTTACCTGCCAATTACAATTGGTGAAGGGGGAGGTTAGAAAAAGTTCAAAGCAGCCTCTAGGGCAATCCATAGGAGGCCTACTGAAATCTGCGCACAATGTGCACCTGATATGGAGTTATAATCCATTGTGTGCAGGAGTACTCATACTTGCATAGAAGAGATTGTAATTTTGTATACAGTGCATCACACACTATCCTTGTAAGAATCCCAGCAATAATCTGGTTTATAAACTTGCTCTATAACAGTATGTTATCATCACGTTAGATCGATTGACTGATCAGCAGCCTGGCCCTTTCCCTGCAGGGTTATTCCCCAACGTCACTGTACACTGGATCCATATTTCAGGCTTTTCTAATCAGCATTACATGGTAGATGACAGAAAGGAAACTACAATAGTTGGAAAGCATCTCTATAGGTTAGGTGAATGAGGACTGTAAATTGGGTCATTCTGGCTTGTCAAAGTAATTTGCAAGCTCTTTTACATGCAGGAGTTTACCTCAATAACAGGTAGTACACCACAACCTGCTTTAGTTTTGCAACAGAAATGTTACATTTCAAACAATAAACAGCAACCTTGTAAAGAACCAAATCAAGTACATAGTCTGTGCACATCTGCCTTTATATCCACAATAAATAGCTATATCATATAAGAACCTTATAAAATGATAAATCTCAGCTTCCTCACAAAAATTTCTGGCCAAAATACCTGGAGGCTTAAAATCTGGTGGACTATGATCTGACATCACCGTGTCATCTGTCTCCCCCAAGCTTAGTAAGTGTGGGCATGCACAGTTTGCTTACAGAAGTGTTTAGTAGGGTAGAGATACAAAACAATGCCTGCCATACAGGAACAGAGCAGATGCTGAAAAAAGCCATTTCTGTAAGAAGTTTAACATTTTTCATAGTTTTTGTTCCCCCATCAAATTTGTAAGGGCGGGAGGATAAGGGTAAAAACACTGTGGGTATTCTCATTATACACTGAACACATTGGGGGTCATTTACTAAGGGCCCGATTTGCGGTTTCCCGAAGTGTTACCCGAATATTTCCGATTTGCGCCGATTTTCCCTGAATTGCCCCGGGATTTTGGCACATCGGCGCTGGCATGCACGCGACTGAAATCGGGGGGCGTGGCCGAACGAAAACCCAATGGATTCGGAAAAACCGGTGCATTTAAAAAAAAAAAGTGTTGCGGGACTCGTGCCTACCTTGACCAGGAATAGGCCGGTAAACTTCAGTGCATTCCGGCGGGCCTCGGTAGACTTCAGCGCAGCAGCGTCACCTGGTGGATGTCGGAGGAACTACCTTAGTGAATCCCGGCCGGACCCAAATCCACCGCAGAGAACACGCCGCTGGATCGTGAATGGACCGGGTAAGTAAATCTGCCCCATTGACATTTCACACATTCATTTAGAAAATGATTCATGTACAAACTGCATATTCACTCCACATATACCTGTACAATCTCCAACATCTCCTCCCGGCTGATGTAGCCATTGCCATCAAGGTCGTACATACTGAATGCCCACTTGAGTTTCTGCTCCAGTTTTCCCCTTGAGGTGACGCTCAGTGCAATGATAAACTCCCTGAAATCTATAGTTCCATCACCATTTGTGTCAAAAGTGCGGAAAACATGCTCAGCAAACTTGGACGCATCACCATACGGGAAGAAATTAGCATAGATCTTCTTGAATTCTTCAACGTTGAGTATGCCAGATGGACAGTCCTTCAAGAAGCCTTTATACCACTCCTGCAGCTCATGATCTGAGAATTCTGTATTTTCCCGCAGGTCTTGCAACATCTCTGGACGGAGTTTGCTGTTCTGCTTCCCCATCGCCTGCACAAGCAAAAATGCATGGGGACATTAATAAAACATAGTAAATTTTGTTGCTACAATGCATTTTATATACATGCTTCCCTTTGCATTCAATATCAGTTGCTATGGCTCTGTTAATGTTTGAGGGTCTGTAGAAGTATGATCAATGAAGTAATACAAAGGTATGCAGCACAAATAGAATGGCCTCAAGGTAAGTATCTATTCTGCATAGAGGTCAGAGGACCTTAGTCCAAACTTCTAAATCACCATCATCCTGCGGTTTCTTAACCATGGATCAGGAAGGTTACCTGACTTCCTTAGGGACTCGCCTCTAAAGCCTGGCAGATGTGTTAGTTCCATTTTTAACCATCATCATTAACCCACGGAAGGGAAAAGAACGACTCATTACTCCTCTGTAAGGAAGAACATCTGTAACTCACTCCACTGAGACAAATAAAAGACTCAAGGCCATAATTAAGTAAGGAGACTTATAACAACTATCTTACTGTAAATCTTGGGTTTAGTCCATAGTGATCAGATCGTTATCTTATAAGTAAAAGCTGATAAAAAATGTCTGAAAGCCATTGTACCCATTTCAGTGCTAAAACTTGTGCCAGTTACATACCTTTCTGCTGTGAAATACACTGTGGCAGCATTCTGTTCCATATGTACTTCTTTTAATTTTAAGTCTGAGTTGAAGTAAAGCAGAACATGGGGCACCACTGAGAAGTATATTTAAAGAAGATTCATTTTGTAACCCTACCTGTAAGGCATGTTCCTCTATTGTAAATTAACTGCATCCTTCAGTTCAGACATGTTGAAAATCTTTATCTGTTACAAGCAAATGTAACCACTGCAAAAGTGAACTCTGTTACAGGCATGTTGTGGATTTTAAAAATGGCATCAAGACTCCAAAATATGAAATATTCACCAAAATTGAAATTAAAGACTTATGTCTGACAGGGTCTTTTTCTGTCTGATGCTACGATACAGAACACCGAACCCTAGGTTATGATATTGCTCATTCACAAATGTAGTGTGTACAGGCTCATTCAGATGACACTGGTCCATTAAATGCTTACCATTAAGTCGTTCATGTTTCCCAAACCAAACATTATGCAAAAATAAGGACTTCCAGCATCATAATCATCCATGATGCTCGGAGACCTTTCTGTCATGCTGGACTTCTTTTTGTATAGTACCATGGTTTTAGTAGTTAGAGACTCACAGCCTAACATATGATTATGATATGATTAATTTTCATGGGAAAAAAAGTACTCACTAACTTAAAGGGAATCTGTTATCAGAAATTGGCCTAATAAAACACTAGGAGTTTCTTGTAAAGCAGCAGAGCAGCTTTTAGATCATATTTCCATCATGACCCAGTGTGGTATCATCATACAGGAAATCAACTTTGAAGCCAGATGTAAATTTGTTTTATGAAGTCAAGGAGGCGGAGAGTTTAACACTCAAGTCAAGCTTTCCCTGCCTTGAAATGCCCCCTTCACTGTAATTGATGGTCCTGCGGCCAGGGACATTATTAATCAGATCTCCTGAAGTCCAGCACATGCTGTCACCTAACTTCAGATTTTTAGGGTGATCACCCCCAGCTGGGCCAAGAAAGACACAATATCTAGAAGCCGTTGAACTGCTTGACAACATACTGGGATTGTATTATTATTCCAATTTCTAATGACAGGTTCCCTTTAACCATAGGAACTTGCTGATAAGATGTGATAGAACAAAGCTACTCACTATGGGTATGCACATTGGTAGCATTGGCAATGCATATGAGAGGATAGCATGCATGCAAAAGGCTGCATAATACCGGAGGTGCTCTGGTGATGCCTCCCAGAGTGCTTCAGCCAAATTTACACAAAAATCATAAGTTATTATTTGAAAGAGCCTGCTAATATCCGGTGTGTCTGCAGTTAAGAATTTTTATCTCTACACAGCATTCTTGACATGGACAAAATAGAACTAGAATCTTTCCTCCATCTACAACATTCCCCCACGCCAGACAGCAATCACATTGAATGGGTTCACATCCCCCACCGTCACAGACAAAAAGTCAGATGCCTTGGAATAATCTTTGATTCTGCCCTATCCTTTAAGCCCTACATCCAAGTCCTCAATACATACCACTGCCACCACCTCAAAAACATTTTACATTTGCCTCCTCCTCAACTCCGAGTCCACATAACTTCTACTCTATGTCCTCTTCATCTCCTGTCTGGATTACAGTACCATAGTTTTGTGTGCATTGCTAACTCCCTTAGTCCATTCCCATCCAAGCCGTTCTCAGCTGTTGAAAATCCCTGTGTTGCATCCATTTTAATGCACATATTTACAGAAACAGCAGAAAGTGACTGTTCTGAACAACTAAGTTAGGGTAACAGGATACACTCACCGGCCACTTTATTAGGTACACCTGTCCAACTGCTCGTTAACACTTAATTTCTAATTAGCCAATCACGGCTAATTAGCCAATGGCGGCAACTCAGTGCATTTAGGCATGTAGACATGGTCAAGACAATCTCCTGCAGTTCAAACCGAGCATCAGTATGGGGAAGAAAGGTGATTTGAGTGCCTTTGAACGTGGCATGGTTGTTGGTGCCAGAAGGGCTGGTCCGAGTATTTCAGAAACTGCTGATCTACAGGGATTTTCATGCACAACCATCTCTAGGGTTTACAGAGAATGGTCCAAAAAAGAAAAAACATCCAGTGAGCGGCAGTTCTGTGGGCGGAAATGCCTTGTTGATGCCAGAGGTTAGAGGAGAATGGGCAGACTGGTTCGAGCTGATAGAAAGGCAACAGTGACTCAAATCGCCACCCGTTACAACCAAGGTAGGCAGAAGAGCATCTCTGAACGCACAGCACGTCGAACTTTGAGGCAGATGGGCTACAGCAGCAGAAGACCACACCGGGTGCCACTCCTTTCAGCTAAGAACAGGAAACTGAGGCTACAATTTGCACAAGCTCATCGAAATTGGACAGTAGAAGATTGGAAAAACGTTGCCTGGTCCGAGTCTCGATTTCTGCTGCGACATTCGGATGGTAGGGTCAGAATTTGGCATCAACATGAAAGCATGGATCCATCCTGCCTTGTATCAACGGTTCAAGCTGGTGGTGGTGGTGTCATGGTGTGGGGAATATTTTCTTGGCACTCTTTGGGCCCATTGGTACCAATTGAGCATCGTTGCAATGCCACAGCCTACCTGCGTATTGTTGATGACCATGTCCATCCCTTTATGACTACAATGTACCCAACATCTGATGGCTACTTTCAGCAGGATAATGCGCCATGTCATAAAGCTGGAATCATCTCAGATTGGTTTCTTGAACATGACAATGAGTTCACTGTACTCAAATGGCCTCCACAGTCACCAGATCTCAATCCAATAGAGCATCTTTGGGATGTGGTGGAACGGGAGATTCGCATCATGGATGTGCAGCCGACAAATCTGCGGCAACTGTGTGATGCCATCATGTCAATATGGACCAAAATCTCTGAGGAATGCTTCCAGCACCTTGTTGAATCTATGCCATGAAGAATTGAGGCAGTTCTGAAGGCAAAAGGGGGTCCAACCCATTACAAGCATGGTGTACCTAATAAAGTGGCCGGTGAGTGTATATCATTGTGCTTGTTTCACCCCAATAGGATTTACGGAAACCGATGCCAACAGCTGCAGTTTGCTGTGTTCATAGCTCCACCCACCTTAGGGTGGCAGAGATGAGGAGTTCTCATCTTGGCTGTGAACAACAAAGATGGGAATACTAGTTTAAGGGTGCAAATATACGGTGCAGTCATGAAGCGTCTGGCAGCATAAATTAAAGGACATCTACCACCAGGATAAAGGATTGTAAACCAAGTACACTGACATACTGCTGGAGACCCCTTTTCTTTGTGCTTTTTCTTTAAGAAAAAAGGCTTTAAATATTATGCAAATGAACTAGTGGGGCTCCAGCTCCAATAACACTTATTGAGCCTGAAATACTGTAGGCTAATTTGCATAATTCAAAAAATCCTTTTTGTAAAAAACAACGTCATAAAAAGCTACAAGAAGAGCAGATTCTCCCAAAGGGGCAGACTCTAGTATGTCAGTGTGCTTGTTTTACAATCCTTGATCCTGGTGGTAACTGTCCTTTAATTGTCATGTTAACAGTACATGAAACGGTCACTAAATAATCATTTTGTTATGAATTATCGGCACAATTACTTAACTGATGCAGCTGGCTACATCGCAGCCACGTCATGGCTGCACACCCCAACTCTGCTACCTGGTCAGTGCCCTTGTTTCTAGTCATGGCTGCACACCCCAACTCTGCTACCTGGTCAGTGCCCTTGTTTCTAGTCTGCCTTTCTGGCTAGCCATCAACAAGGTTTTAAATGCTAACTGCTAGGCCCCTTCCCCTATTGTTTCCATTTATACTCCCAGTAATCAATTAAAAGAGAGAAGAGACCCACGGCGCTTCGTGTGTAGACCTTTCCTCAGAGGAAGAGCCCGTTCCGAACTTGAAAGGTGCTTTGCTTTTTATTTTTATTTTTTGGAACAACTTTTTGTTGGAATAAAAATAAAGACATTTTAATGAATAGGATTTGAAGTGTCCTGCGCCACAAAGATAGGGGAAGCATTCACCTGAGATTCCCCAAGGATAATAGCAGCTATGCTCCCATACTTTTTTTATCCACTACATGTAAACTCCTTTTTGAATGCATTGCGCCATGGAATTTATGGTGCTCTATGAATAAATAATAATCATTACTGCACACGGATGAATAAATCTTTCAACCCCATACAGTTTGCAATCGTCAGCATCATACTGCCTCGTATCAGAAGGATGAGGTTCTCATTAATCCGCACTCACTTGGACATGTACCATTTCTATCTTGCTCATGCATAATGGGAATATCTGTAATAGAATTTGGATTCGTAGATGCTTTGTGTATGCATGTTTCTACTATAGCAGTGATGGCGAACCTTTTAGCGGCCGAGTGCCTAAACTGCAACCCAAAACCCCCCTCATTTATTGCGAGGTGCCAACCAAAAATTAAAGCAGTAACTTATTGCTCACTGTTCCTCAACAATGTTAGATCATATTGGCCTCCTGAGGACAAGTTGGGAAATTTGCATCATTTTAGCTTCTTTCCAGTGTCCCTCAGTGCTCAGAGAATCGTGGGGCGATCAGAAGGTCCTCCAAAGATAATTCTGCCGTGTCTACACATTCTCCCTCTTCCTACATTCCCAAGCAGCGAAGTAAGTATCACTTTAATATGACTGAAAGCAGCAACTTTTAAGTAGCTTGGAACTGCAGGAAGATTCTTTGAGATCTGTCAGGTGTGCTGGGGTGATGGCCCGGGTGCCCACAAAAAGGGCTCTGAGTGCCGTCTCTGGCACCCGTGCTATAGCTTCCCCACCCCTGTACTATAGTCTTTTTTATAGGCAGTGTTTTATGGAACTTTATATAGCATTGTAAAAATATTGCTGCTTTCTTTCATTGAAATCACCCCATCAGTAAATGGGTTGTGTGTGGTATAGTAGCTCAGCTCTATGGATACAAAACGGTGCAAAGCTGATATAGTACATACAATACATTGAGAGGTATGTCACAGTTTCTGGAAGAAAACAGCCATTTTTTTACAAAATCCTGAGCAACCAATATGAGATAAAATTCTGGTAGCTCTGCAGACATTACTATATTATAAACTCAATAGCCTTTTTACATGGTAAACTATTGGAATAATTTCTGAGCTGTCCTCCTATTACAAGATGATGTTTTCCCCTGCTAGAATCTGGTTGCAACGCACAATGTCTTCACACTTTAAACCCAATGTATTTAGCATGAAATTAGGTTCTTTCCCATCTGTCCATGACAAGAGAAATAATATTCTGCTCCAGACATTTTCTATGTTCACCGCATGACAGCTCTGAGACAGCATAGTGAATCCTATCTAATCAAGGCAAACAGATTACAGGGGAAGCCGGTTTCCAAAGGAAGTCTCTGCACAGTCTATTAAAGAAATAGAAGATGCTGAATGGTGACAGGATGCGTCCAGCAATTACAACAGACCCTGTGGGCAAACGTATGTCATCACATCATATGGGGCAGCCGTGGACATATAACAAGAGACTAGTATGGTCAGTGACTGAACTGTCTGCAAAGGCTCTTGATGAATAAAGGTCCATTGCAGGATTAATCTGCATCACATACAAGAGAATGCTCTACCACTACACAGAGAACTGAGAAGTTCTGGTCAATGGGTTAAGATATACATATAAGAGGTATCAGACATCTCCCCGTGATATCACTTGTATTGAAAGTTGTGGCTCTTTTCATTGTGTGTAGGGCATGCACATTTTACAGTAAGCCCCTACAGAATAACTGCCCCAAAGAAACATCATTAACGATAGCCAAGAGTGGATTTAACTATAAAGCAACCAAAGCAATTGACAGTGGTGGGGAGCCTACCCCTTCCCAACTCACAGTATTGTTAAGCATCATACCTGCTGGTACACCTGTCTTCCCTCTTTCTATGCTGCATAAAAATCAACCAAAAGCAGAAGGTAAAGAAAGAAGGAAACTTGTGCACCAGGGGGGGTTGTACCAATCACTCTCATGTAAGACAGTCACTGTTTGGGCACATTCAGATGGCCAGGTGCTCGCCTGTACCGAATCCCGGACAAGCACAGGGCCGGAAGGAGGGGTGAGTGCTTTTCACCGCTTCTCCCTTTACAGGCAGACAAGCGGCTGCGCCGCAAATAAGCCAGGTTATAGTACATTTCCTATATTTTGCATAGCGGCCGCCTGACTTGGAGACCGTGCCGCGACACACCATGTTCTCACCTCAATGTGACTGTAGAACATAGTCTATGTGGGCTGTGATCTGGTCGCAAATCATGCAAACACATCACGAACCCCCTAATGGCCATTTGAATTAGCCCTCATTGTGCGTAAGGGCCTTCATGGTCATTATTCAAGTGGATATTGGTGTCCCTAAAAGGGTAATTATGTTCATTTTTGTGGAAGTACTTAACCCGTTGCATTAATGGGGGTTTTCTCTATGTAATAGTTGATAAGGCAGTCTCTTTTACAGGGATTCGGTTATATCAGGACAAACACTTGAAGGTTTGGTACCTAGTGCCATGTAATAGGGACACGTTGTTGAATCCCACCAATATCAGAGGGATTCACTACAACAAGCATGTTATAATATTCAGTTCTCCAGGTAATAAAAGTCTGCCAGATAATGGCTACATCTGTTCACATTTACCCCCTCACTACTATAACAGACATGCCTAAAGGTTTAGTAGTAGAGATCTGAGTCAGCAGAGGTAGCAACTTAAAATTGCAGTGGCCATTGTTTTTGTAAACTCCTTTTTGATAGTACTGTGCAGTGGATTCCCATTAGGAGAAGTATCTAAATCCTATGGCTACCTGCACATTAAACAGTCTTTAAAAACTGACCATTTCTTCAATTTTTCACAGATGATTTCCTTCAGTCTGGAATCCGTTTTTCACAAATTAAACAGTAGACTATAAGTGATCTGTGACAGAGGGTTTGGATTAGGACATGCTCTACTTTTTAATGGATTGGGTACACTGCCCTTTAAAATAATGTGTGAAGGCATTGATCCAATGGAACAGACAGCGTATGGCCCATTTTCATTGTTATGGGCATATTCTGTAAAAGAGGATGTTCTGATTGCATTAGAACACATGCATGTCTTAGGGTGCTTGCACCAACAAGGTTTCATTGGACTTGTCTTTAAAAGCCAGGCGCCATGTCCATTTTTAAAAGACAAAGTAAAAAATACAACTTCAATAAACAAGCTTATTTTGTGTTTCCTTTCAAGTCAGAATGGAATTTATCCATAAAGGATACAGGAATTTATTTTTCCAAGTGTTCTTCTGACTGTTCGTACAAGAGTATGTTCATGGATATTATAGAATTGCAGTAAATGTTAAATAAATACAATAAAGAAGTACAGGCAGTCTCCGGGTTACATACAAGATAGGGTCTGTAGGTTTGTTCTTAAGTTGAGTTTGTATGTAAGTTGGAACTGTATATTTTATCATTGTAATCCCAGCCAGAAGTTTTTTGGTCTCTGTGACAATTGGATTTTAAAAATGTTGGGTTGTCATTAGAACCAATATTAACACTAAAGCTTCATTATAGACACATTTGATAACTGTTACAGCTGATGATGGTAGCCTAGGACTAAAGTAGAATAAATTACCAATATCCAGAGGTCTGTTTGTAACTAGGGGTCGTATGTAAGTCGAGTGTTCTTAAGTAGGGGACCGCCTGTACTCCCTTTACATTTATGGAGGCAGTGCAAAATTCTCCAGGCATCCAATTTCTGGTTATTTTCAGCATTCAGTTTCAATATTATATGTGGACTTAGGCCACCTGCGCATGAACGTTGCAAGAATGGATGTTCACATAAGCTTTTTAACAGACACTTCGTGTCAGTCTGTCATTCGTTTTTTTTTTTAACAGATGAGTTAAAAGTGAGTGATATGGTCTCACAGTCTGTTAAGAAATGGCCATGGGTACCGATCCATTGAAAAGTATTGTATTTAGTGTAGCCGTGTGCTGTCTTTTCTAAAAACAGACGGCACACAGACTCTCTTTTGCCTCTGCCCTTGTTTTTATCCCATCGGCACATAGAGATATATATCTAGTTTCTGAAAGTAGCAGAGCAATATACCAGTGTGTAAATATAATATATTTATAAAAAATAATTTTTGGTGACCAGCCATAATCCAATACCAAAGGCAGATATAACAACTGGATTATCAGACACCTACTGCCAATGTTCCAATGTGCTGATATGATAAAAATAAACAAAATTTGTTTCACTTATCTACCCTCCCTTTTTACAAATAAAACAGACCACTGCCATTCTGGAGGCCCACAGAGGATCTGAGAAGGGGGTATATCTACATTTGGATGGTTTAACCAATTTACTCCCAATTGTGAATAATAGTGTACTGGAGCACTCTGCCAATTCTGATTGTATATTATAACAAGTAGGGGAATGATAGCATGGATGTTATATGCCAAATTAATATTACATGACATGTATGTATAATGTATATATTTTTCTTTTGGTCAGTGCCCGATCCTGATACACTGGTGTATGTTTGTGCTGAAGACAGGCATGTCACCTCCTCCCTGTGTGTGATGGGAATTCATTACCGGCTGGCTGATCTCGGATTATCCCAGGGTCTGGTACAGCTGTTCTGCACAGCTGGCATGTGCGGAGTATCTCTGGACACCAAACTCAGCAGATGTGACCCTTTGGGGAGAGGGGGTTCCTTTGGGACCCCAAAGAGCCATCTCTCCCATTAGGCAGGGGTTTCACTAAAGACTAGGCATCAAAATTGCCCAGTTAACCCTTAAATTATCTGCAGATTTAGAAGTGTGTACTGTGTGGCAGTGATGAAGAAGACCATTGGCGGTGCTGCTACACATGAAGTGACAGACATCCTGCAGGCAGCATAATCCATACTTTTAGCAGGATGCATATCCATCAGAGCCATGGCATAATGCTGGCAGAGCCCTCCTGCACGCTATAGCCATGTCTAATGAAGCTGGATTACATAATTCATGTTATATAATATAATGCACTAACCATAGGTGTTACACATCCCAAATCATCCCTACAATGCAGGGCTCATTGCTCTGTATACTATGTAGACACTGGGGATAGGCTTACAAGCCTCAGGTGCTTAGTTCTCAATGACCACAAGGATATATTCAAGTTTTAATATGCAAATAGCTTGTGCTATAACGGATGGGTCAGGCTTCCGTCACTGACAGGGTTAAACTACAACGTTATCATTCACAGACGGCACCTATGTATATATTACCTTATCACCGTGTCCTGTCCTCGTAACAAGACGTAATCTTCCAGCGCCTTAGGGTGTACCGCCGTGCTGTGCCCCAGCTGTGCCCGCCTGCTTCGCGTCGGTGGTCGTGGCTCCCAGATGAGGGTGCGTCCGGTACAGCGGCCCCGGTAGATGTGACTGTGTGTTTCTCCCTGGAGCAGCTGAGCGGATTGTACAGCTTACAGACCAGCCGGGAGCCGGCCGCGCCCACAGCAGAGGAGAAGGGAGGATTCTCATTCAGGTTATAATAGTAATGTCATAGACACTGGCTCTATGAATGTAGTACACGTGACAGAGCCTGGAGAGTTCCTTTATGTACAGTGATTCAACAGTTAAACCATCGGAACCATACTTCAGGTCAATTTAATTCCTAAAGAAAGTGCGCCCCCCTCTGCGGGTAATGGTTTAGTCCAGTTCTCAGCACAAACTGAATGAGGCTTCAGAAAGATCAGACAATGATGCGCATATAACGTTCTGGCAATGTAGTAGTCGCCAAGTTCCTCACACGTTGTATAGGTGGCGGCAGACCTGCGGCTCTTAAAGGGTCTCCTTATTATCCTACTATACTTCCATTCATATGTAGTAAGCTAAAGAACAATACCACATGCATGGGATTGTCCTCGAAATTAGTGCCACAAAGCTGCCACATGTGCAGACTGCAGCTAGGAAAATATAGCAAATCCTGCAGCAGGTCTATTGCAAAATCTGCATGTGTCATTCTACACAAGCTGTGCACTTGGTCCAGTGGCAGGGGCGCCCATGAAAAAGCCCTACGATCAGCCAACACATTAGCCATCTGATCTTTGAATTTGCAATCTTTTAACACCAGTCATAGGATCATCATTACCTGAGGATACGCTGCTGATGCAGGAAATCTAAACTGTATAGGAACCAACAATTATATTAACACATGTGCTATGCCATTTGGGGTTTCATCAGACTGCGTAAAAGGCCCTCATAATGTAACTGCACTCAGGCCAACATTTTTGCCAGTTACATCATTGACCAGTTTTCTTTCATTTTTGCAGTTGACCTATGGATGCCATACGGATAAGATATTGATTGCATACTAAACACGTACTGAACGCAGATACTGACACTGTACGCCCTGTATAAAAAAATGTGTGCAGGTAGCCTAATGCCAAAGTATTTTATTGAACTAGATGTAATAAAATTTTGTTTCCGCACATGTGGTGCAGTTTTATTCTTGCCTAGTTTTTCTATATTTGTTGCTAAGTGATTTTATTTACGTCCTCTTTCCTGGTTGTTGCTCTTTTAAAATAATTTATCGAGTCCAAGGGACCAGCAAGCAGTGCTTTTACACTGCCGTAAAGGAAACCTACAATCTGGAATCTAACTAATAAGGTAGATCCGATGGTAGGGTCATATATATACCCGGGCCCTATATGAAGAACCGCCATAAGTCTTAAAAAAACCTATTATCACCTTCCGGCTTCTTCTTCCCATATTCTGCTCTACCAGCATCACTATGATTTTTTGATTTTTTTTTCTTTCAAGTGGGCCCTGCTGTGGACATCACATTAAAACAGGGCATATGGACATTTCATTAAAGGGGGCCATCTCGGGTAGACATTTCATTAAATGGGGGCATCTTGGGTGGACATTTGATTAAAAGGTGGCATCTGCTGTGGACATATCATTAAATTGGGGCATTTGCTGTGGACATTTCATTAAAAGGAGGCATCTGGGGTGGACATTTAATTAAAGGGCGCATCTGGGGTGGACATTTAATTAAAGGGCGCATCTGGGGTGGACATTTCATTAAAGGGGGCATCTGGGGTGGACATTTCATTAAAGGGGGCATCTTGGGTGGACATTTCATTAAAGGGGGCATCTGGGGTGGATATTTCAGTAAAGGGGCCTCTGGGGTGGACATTTCATTAAAATGAGAAGACTAGTACTATACACCAGTGATTTTCAACCTGTGTGCCGCGGCACACTAGTGTGCCGCGACACAAGGTTGAGTGTGCCGCGGGGGAAAGTTGCCCAAACTAGGCTGCCCCGGTGTCGAGCTGCCGCCGCGCCCCCGTATTTCTGCCCCATACTTACCTCCAAGTCCCACGTCGGCGATCCGCCCGTCTTCTGTAGCTCCTGTACCGCGCGGCCCATGTCACGTGACTGACGCGACCTGACGTCAGGTCGCGTAAGTCACGTGACCAGAGGCGCGCGGTGCAGGAGCTACAGAAGGTGAGCGGATCGCCATTAGGAGTGAAGGAGACGTCAAGAAGACATCAAGGGTAAGTATATAGGGTTATTATTTGTATAAGGAAGGTAGCTAGGGTTTTTTTTTTATTAGTAAAGGGAGGCTGGGGCTTTTTATTTGTTAAGGGGGGCCTCTAGGGCCTTTTAATTAGTAAAGGGGGGCCTCTAGGGCCTTTTAATTAGTAAAGGGGGGCCTCTAGGGCCTTTTAATTAGTAAAGGGGGGGCTCTAGGGCCTTTTAATTAGTAAAGAGGGGCTCTAGGGCCTTTTAATTAGTAAAGGGGGGCTCTAGGGCCTTTTAAATAGTAAAGGGGGGCCTCTAGGGCCTATTAATTTGTAATGGGAGACCGCTAGGGCCTTTTTATTAGTAAAGGGAGGCTGCTAGGGGCTCTTGATTAGTAAAGGGAGGCCGCCAGGGGCTTTTTATTAGTAAAGGGAGGCCGCCAGGGGCTTTTTATTAGTAAAGGGAGGCCGCCAGGGGCTTTTTATTAGTAAAGGGAGGCAGCTAGGGCCTTTGTATTAGTAAAGGGAGGCAGCTAGGGCCTTTTTATTAGTAAAGGGAGGCAGCCAGGGGCTTTTTATTAGTAAAGGGAGGCAGCCAGGGGCTTTTTATTAGTAAAGGGAGGCAGCTAGGGCCTTTTTATTAGTAAAGGGAGGCAGCTAGGGCCTTTTTATTAGTAAAGGGAGGCATCTAGGGGCTTTTTATTAGTAAAGGGAGGCAGCTAGGGCCTTTTTATTAGTAAAGGGAGGCATCTAGGGGCTTTTTATTAGTAAAGGGAGGCAGCTAGGGCCTTTTTATTAGTAAAGGGAGGCAGCTAGGGCCTTTTTATTAGTAAAGGGAGGCATCTAGGGGCTTTTTATTAGTAAAGGGAGGCAGCTAGGGCCTTTTTATTAGTAAAGGGAGGCAGCTAGGGCCTTTTTATTAGTAAAGGGAGGCAGCTAGGGCCTTTTTATTAGTAAAGGGAGGCAGCTAGGGCCTTTTTATTAGTAAAGGGAGGCAGCTAGGGCCTTTTTATTAGTAAAGGGAGGCAGCTATGGGCTTTTTATTAGTAAAGGGAGGCAGCTGGGGGCTTTTTATTAGTAAAGGGAGGCATCTAGGGGCTTTTTATTAGTAAGGGGAGGCAGCTAGGGCCTTTTTATTAGTAAAGGGAGGCCGCCAGGGGCTTTTTATTAGTAAAGGGAGGCCGCCAGGGGCTTTTTATTAGTAAAGGGAGGCCGCCAGGGGCTTTTTATTAGTAAAGGGAGGCCGCCAGGGGCTTTTTATTAGTAAAGGGAGGCCGCCAGGGGCTTTTTATTAGTAAAGGGAGGCAGCCAGGGGCTTTTTATTAGTAAAGGGAGGCAGCTAGGGCCTTTTTATTAGTAAAGGGAGGCCTTTTATGACTGTTTTAGTGTCATTTTGTGCTATTTTGGTTGGTGGTGTGCCCCAGGATTTTCTAAGTATAAAAAGTGTGCCGCGGCTCAAAAAAGGTTGAAAATCACTGCTATACACCATACATTATAGTTGGGGGCCTGGCACAGACATTGCACTGGGGCCCGTTAGCTTCAAGTTACGCCACTGTCTGGACAGTAGTCGGGATGGATGGTTTCATGCAGTTAGGGAATGTAATTGGCTTTCCTAAATAAATGGGTTATAAGAACGTGATTGAAGTTTATCATTAAATTACTTTTATGAACAGTCTAAGCTTAAGGATATACAGTGCCTACAAGCAGTATTCAACCCCCTGCAGATTTAGCAGGTCTGATAAGAAGCAAATAAGTTAGAGCCTTCAAATTTCAAACAAGAGCAGGATTTATTAACAGATGCATAAATCTTACAAACCAAATAGTTATGTTTTAACAGTTAAATTTTAATAAATTTTAAACATAAAAGTGTGGGCCAATTATTATTCAACCCCTTGGTTTAATATTTTGTGGAATAACCCTTGTTTGCAATTACAGCTAATAATCGTCTTTTATAAGACCTGATCAGGCCGGCACAGGTCTCTGGAGTTATCTTGGCCCACTCCTCCATGCAGATCTTTTCCAAGTTATCTAGGTTCTTTGGGTGTCTCATGTGGACTTTAATCTTGAGCTCCTTCCACATGTTTTCAATTGGTTTAAGGTCAGGAGACTGACTAGGCCACTGCAACACCTTGATTTTTTCCCTCTTGAACCAGACCTTGGTTTTCTTGGCTGTGTGTTTTGGGTCGTTGTCTTGTTGGAAGATGAAATGACGACGCGTCTGAAGATCCTTTATGGAGGAGCGGAGGTTCTTGGCCAAACTCTCCAAGTGGCCGTGCTATCCATCTTCCCCTGGATGCGGACCAGATGGCCAGGCCCCTTGGCTGAGAAGCAGCCCCACAGCATGATGCTGCCACCACCATTCTTGACTGTAGGTATGGTATTCTTGGGGTCGTATGCAGTGCCATCCAGTCTCCAAACGTCACGTGTGTGGTTGTCACCAAAGATCTCGATCTTGGTCTCATCAGAACCTTGAACCAGTCTGTCTCAGAGTCCTCCAAGTGATCATGAGCAAACTGTAAACGAGCCTTGACATGACGCTTTGAAAGTAAAGGTACCTTACTTGCTCGTCTGGAACGGAGACCATTGCGGTGGAGTACGTTACTTATGGTATTGACTGAAATCAATGTCCCCACTGCCATGAGATCTTCCCGGAGCTCCTTCCTTGTTGTCCTTGGGTTAGCCTTGACTCTTCGGACAAGCCTGGCCTCGGCACAGGAGGAAACTTTCAAAGGCTGTCCAGGCCGTGGAAGGCTAACAGTAGTTCCATAAGCCTTCC
Organism: Engystomops pustulosus; assembly: GCF_040894005.1. Classification (NCBI taxonomy): domain Eukaryota; kingdom Metazoa; phylum Chordata; class Amphibia; order Anura; family Leptodactylidae; genus Engystomops; species Engystomops pustulosus. The sequence continues at coordinate 133,988,053 of NC_092412.1, forward strand.
ACTTCCGGATGATGCTCCCAACAGTGGAGACAGGTAGGCCCAACTTCTTGGAAAGGGTTTTGTACCCCTTGCCAGCCTTGTGACCCTCCACGATCTTGTCGCTAATGGCCTTGGAATGTTCCTTTGTCTTTCCCATGTTGACCCTGTATGAGTGCTGTTCACAAGTTTAGGGAGGGTCTTAAATAGTCAGGAAAGGCTGGAAAAACAGATAATTAATCCAAACATGTGAATCTCATTGTTCTTTGTGCCTGAACTACTTCTTAATACTTTAGGGGAACCAAACTGAACGCTGGTGGTTTGAGGGGTTGAATAATAATTGACCCACACTTTTATGTTTAAAATTTATTAAAATTTAACTGAACAACATAACTTTTTGGTTTGTAAGATTTATGCATCTGTTAATAAATCCTGCTCTTGTTTGAAGTTTGAAGGCTCTAACTTATTTGCTTCTTATCAAACCTGCTAAATCTGCAGGGGGTTGAATACTACTTGTAGGCACTGTAGAGAATATAGAGTATATCAGGGACGTCGCTAGGTCAAAAGATCCGGGGCTCGTGCCCCGGATCTTTTGGCCTGTGCCCCGGATCTCCCCGGGCATCCTACCCTCTCTCAACACGATCCGTGTCCTGCACGGATCGTGATGAGAACGTTTGCTGTCACTGCTTTCCCCAGCAGCTCAGCCTCCGGTGAATAATAGTCACAGAGGCTGAAGGACCTGTGATGATGTCATGGTCACATGACCTGCTGGGGAAAGCAGTGCACACAGAGAGAGAGAGAGCTGCATCTGTGAGGTAAGGGGGGAGACATGACAGGGAAGGGGGAGAATAAGGGGGGTTAGTGTGAGCACATTACTTACTGGGGGGCTGTGTGTGAGGCACATTACTTAGTGGGGGGCTGTGTGAGGCACATTACTTAGTGGAGGGCTGTGTGAGGCACATTAGTTAGTGGGGGGCTGTGTGAGGCACATTACTTAGTGGGGGGCTGTGTGCGGCACATTACTTGGCGGGGGCTGTGTGTGAGGCCATTACTTGGCGGGGGCTGTGTGTGAGGCACATTACTTACTGGTGGGGGCTGTGTGTGAGGCACATTACTTACTGGTGGGGGCTGTGTGTGAGGCACATTACTTAGTGGGGGGCTGTGTGAGGCACATTGCTTAGTGGAGGGCTGTGTGAAGCACATTAGTTAGTGGGGGGCTGTGTGGGGCACTTTTCTTACTGGGGGGCTGTGTGGGGCACATTACTTACTGTTGGGCCGTGATGGGTAACACGCACCTGGTTTTGTTTAAATGCAAGACAAAGTGTGAGCGCTGCCTTACAGTATTTGGGGGAGATTGTTAGGGGCGGCAGCAGGATAACACTGCCAGGGAACCAAGATGTAGGGACAATGAGGAACATAAGATGTGGTGATGCCTAATGGAGAAGATGGAGGAGACGTCACCTGCAGTCACTGGAGGAAAAAAGTAGGGATTTCTCTGGTGTTTCTGTAGCTGTATACCCTGTCAATAAAGTTATGTGAGGGGTTATGTACAGGAGGGGGCATTACTAAAAGAGTGCTACATATGTATTGGGGCCCGTGCCCCGGATCTTTTACAACCCTAGCAACGCCCCTGGAGTATATAGAGGGTATAAAGTATATAGAGGATATGCAGTATATAGAGTAAAGAGAGGATATATATTGTACAACCGGGCACATGTTGGTTTGGGCCCTAGTTGTGTGAAGAGCCCGGGGTCCATGGGACACTTAATCCGCCACTGGTCCTTAACCCTAAACTATCTCTTATCCTGTTATATAGCCTAATCTGATCTAAACTTTATCCAATATCTAATATGCAAATTTTCACCAGAGGCTACTGGGGCGTGGAGTAGCCTTTGCTCCCACAGCTTGGAAAATATACTCCACTCCCCAGTAGGATCTAACTTAATAGGTACACTCCTGAAGGTAGGTTTCCTTTAAGCTACAAACAAACAACCATGGCCAGAATTCATGGACAAACCACAGTGCAAAGGAAGCGACTCAGAGCATCATAGTAATATATGCAAGGAGTCCCTGAGGAAAAGAAGCTCCAAACTGTTGTCATGATTACAGCAGACAAGAATGGACTGCTTGCATCTCATATCACTATAATGCCCATCCTCGGTACTGTGTTCAGTCCGTGAAATCTAGCCAAGGCACAGTCATGTGTCCCTGACATAAAGGTGACAAAAGACCAAAAAAAGATAAAAACCTAGTACTATACTTTATAGTTTAAAAATCAGATAAAATCTAAAACTGTACACACAATGATACATGACTCACAATTGACCATATTTGCATGAACTAAACATAGTAAAGATAGATAATAGATTTATTAACATCATTCCAAGGAAACATTTATGGCACAAATAGGTCACCCGATGACATTGATACAGCACATGAGCAGTAAGGAGGCAGCCTTCAGAGCAGTACAGCAGTGAATCCCCAACATGTGTCCTGCTTCTCTTCTTAAGGGGTTCTTGCCTTACAGTGATGCTCCAGGCGACATAATATGCCCCCTCCTGAGAATTGATGGTGACTGGGGAGCTGGATTTATGCAGCTGTACTGGATGCATTCAGCCCCATCAGTCACAGCAAAGAGTATCATTAGCAAACAGTACATATGCATCTCTATATGCACCTACAGCATCTGGCAGCTACTGTGATTGAGGGAGCTTGGTGTCTTCAGTATAGGAACACAAACTAGTTGCATCAGTAACCTTAAGTTCATAAAAATAAAGCAAAAGTACCCCATGGAAATGAAACACCAAACTTGTGATTCAGATTATCATGTGAATGGCCCTCACAACAAACCGACTTGTCTGCAGGTACCCTAAACTTGTGCTGACCAGCTTCCAAGGGAGTTCCAGGGGAGTTGATATGAGATTTGTTCTTTAAAACATATATATATATTACTAGTGGAGGGCTGTGTGAGGCACATTAGTTAGTGGGGGGCTGTGTGCGGCACATTACTTGGCGGGGGCTGTGTGTGAGGCTAAATATCTCAAAAATGACACTTCTTATCACATTTTCACATGAGATGAGTCATGTTTAGTGGTTGCAGGGGTAGTGTCACTTCAGAATCTATCTATCTTCTGTTCTATAGCACCTGTAAACAAGTGCTATGTGTCATATTAAAGATACAAATCTTTCACATCACATTATGGTTTTATGAGCTACAGAACTAGAAATACAGGCAGTTAAAAAAATAAGCGGGAGCTGGATCTTTATCTGCAGCTTGTATTTCTAACTATATATTTAGCTGCCTGTAGCTCTGGTTCTATAGCTCACAAAAACATAAAACTGATGAGATCAGTACCTTAAATAAAAGCATCTTTGTAGGTGCGCTATATAATTTGAACAAAAAATTGGATACAGGTGGAGGGTTTATATTTGGGGAAGCAAGTGTCTTCACCAAATGTACGTAAAGGCCAAATGCACGGCTCCAACAGTGATACCCCTATGTATAATTACGCATCTAGTTTTAAGCGTCCCCAAGTTGGAGGGTAAATGTTTTCTCTGTGCGCTATATAAGAAGCTAGGACTTCTGAATGAGACTTCCTTTGCAATCCCTAAACTTGACTCATCTCATGTCAAAAAGAAGTGTCATATTTGCTTGACTTTAGGGGAGATCTAACATCAAAATCAAGCATGGAAAACCAGGGGCACTGTAGTACTCTTCTTATATTGGTTATAAATGCTAGTTATTCAGCAGCAGTATCCTACTTCTCGACAACTCTACACCAGAGGTGTGCAATTGTACAAAGTGTATAAGTTTATACACTTCTCATATTTGTTATCCTTAGCCTTTACAATATATGTTATTGTACCAAGTGTATAAGTTCATCCATGGCCTCCTTCCTTCTAAAAACAATCTTTAGAATTATGCTAATGATCCTGAAGGACTATGGGCGTGCTAAAGAAACCCTCTGTACTATGGCTTCAAAAGCTCTGTGCATGTCTCAGTCTCGCTCTCCTCCTTGCTATTCCTGTAATCTTGGCCGCAGGGAGCAGTGAGTACACAGTAAGAGGGAGAAGAGGGAGAATGTAACAGCCTGTGAATCTGCAGCACGGAGGGGTTCTGGTAACTTGCCCATAGCCTTTCTGGCTCATTAGCATAATATTTAAAGTTGATTTTAGAAGGAAGGAGGCAGTGGATAAATATATACAAATATAATTTGATTACCAGAGTTACAGTGCCTGGATCTATGAGTAATTGTCCCAGGTTTATGGTAGATTCCCTTTAACCCCTTAAGGACGCAGGGTTTTTCGGCTCATTTCTCGCTCTCCAACTTCAAAAATCAAAAAACTTTTTCATTTTTACGTGTACAGACCTGTGTGAGGGCTTATTTTGTGCGTAACAAATTTTACTTTCCCGTAATGTTATTTATTTTAACATGCCGTGTACTGCGAAACTGAAAAAAATTCCAAATGGGGAAAAATTGAAAAAAGCACGTCACGTTCTTGTGGGCTCAGTTTTTACGACTTTCACTCTTCACTCCAAATAACATGCCTACTTTATTCTTTGGTTCGGTGCGATCGTGGTGATACCAAATTTATATAGGTTTTATTGTGTTTTAATACATTTTCAAAAATTAAACGAATGTGTACAAAAAAGAAAAAAAATTTTTTGCCATCTTCTGACGCTAATAACTTTTTCATACTTTGGCGCACAGAGATGTGTAAGGGGTCATTTTTTGCGAAATGAGGCGAAGTTTTCATTGCTACCATTTTGAGGTCTGTACGACATTTTGATAATTTTTTATTTCATTTTTTATGTTATGTAAAAAGGTGTAAAAGTCGCATTTCGGACATTTGGGCGCCATTTCCCGCCTCGGAGGTCGCCGCCGCCCGTAACCGGTTTTATATTTTGATAGATCGGGCATTTTGGGACGCGGCGATACCTAATATGTTTGTGATTTTTACTGTTTATTATGTTTTATATCCGTTCTAGGGAAAGGGGGGTGATTTGAACTTTTAATATTTTATTAATTTTTTTTATTTTTTAAACTTTTTTTTTATTTTTTTTTTACTATTTTTTAGACCATCTAGGGTACATTAACCCTAGATAGTCAGATCGCTCCTACCATATACTGCAATACTTCTGTATTGCAATATATGGAATTTTTGCAGCACATTCATTACAATGAGCCACCTGCTCATTGTAACGAATCTGCAGATGCCAGATAGTCTCGGGTCAAACGAAGACCCGAGGCTACCATGGCAACCGATCGCCGCCCCCCGATGCCGGGGGCGCGGCGATCGTAATAAAGATGGCGGCGCCCGCCCGCAATATGCAACAACCCCCACCTCTGTATGAAGAGGACTCAGCCCGTGAGCCCTCTTCATACAACCCTTATACCTCTGCGCCGTAGAGCTACAGCGCAGAGCGTTAAGGGGTTAAAGGGCTTGTCCACTTTAAGAAAATAATTGATATTGTTTGTGTAATGAAAAGTTATCAAATTTCCCAATTCTGTATTAATTTCTCATGGTTTTCTTCTTCATCCCTGCTTGTTGTCCTGCTATAGAAAGCTTCTATGTTTACTTCCAGAGGATAGAAATCTGACCATGGTCTGTGATTGAAACTTAGGTACACCAACTATTAGAATCACAGAGAGTAATCAGAACCGTGTGTTAAAACACCTGTGTGTCCATCACAGAACATGGACATGCAACATCCCCCACCGGGGCCTAGCCTTTTCTTGGGGCCTGGAGTCAGCCGCAGTACTTAAGTGGCTGGCACGCTAGTGTCACGGTGCTTGGTATGGGGAACCGGAGGGCTGTCCTACAGCCTGGCAGGTCTCCAGCAGGGACACACTTTAATACGCTATATGCAGTGGACCAGATTCTTGAATATTAACATATTAACAATACATCATATTAACAATACAAAATGTAATTTTTTAAATTATACAACCTATACTTCATCATAACAGAAGAAAAAGACTGGACAAAGAGAGGGGGGACACGTGAGGTTTGAGGTGTTTTCAATGCAGCATGTATTCTACTGGGCCACTGTGGTGTTAGCCCCAGGTAGCCCAAATGATCTTCTAAATTGTTTTTAATCTCACTGTGGTGTATTCTTGAGATTTGCTAATTACTACTATTGTGGTGCCCGTTCTTCATGAATCTGGTTCACTTTTAACATGGGGCTTGCAACACACTTCTGTCGGACTTTGCATGTGAAATGTGGTGCACATTTCACACGTGTGCAGCACCGTATCGCTCCATGCACCTATTGCCGTCTATGGGGACATATGTATGTGTGCACATATTTCACCATATTGGTACCATATCCATATAAAATACAGTGAGCAAAAGCTGGCCAAACCCCAAATTTTGTCACCTGACCAGCCCAGACTCCATTTTGTCTTTTTTGAGAGCGAGGTTAAACTATACTGTTGTTTTTGACTGTGGTTTCTGGCATTTTTAGGCACTTTTGATGGTGTACAATCCTGTTGATGATCGGCTGCTGGACTGAGTCATTCTGAGACTTCTACGAAGACGTTTAGCTGTGCTGGAGGAGGAGCCTAAGATGACCAGGCTGTTATGGGTTCATCCCATTGTCACTGAGTGGCCTAGGAAGGGTCACTTTAGGAACCTGTATGCTGACTTGCGACGGCATCAGGACAAGTTTCATAACTAGGTTCGGGTGTCTATTCCCTCTTTTTACTGTATTCTGGGGGACCTGTGATCGGGGTTCTGGTTACCGGATACCAACATGAGGCGGTCCATCGCTACTTAGAAAAGGCTCATTGTTACACTAATATATATATATTATATAAAGCTGGATGTATGTGTGTGTGGGTATGTCCGCTAAAGGAATCTGTACAGCCGCATTTACAATCACCAAATTTTGTACAATTGTTGCATGTGACTCAGGGAACGTCTTAGACCAGGTTTTGAGCCAAAATTTTTACCCCACACTTTCCAAAATCCACTTATTACCCACCATATACAGGAGCCATTGTCTGCTGCTGCTGCTTTGGCAGTTGGAAGCTAAGCCGTGGTTGCTGTTCTGAGCTCAGAGCTTTGATTGGCTACTACATGCAATAAGTAGAAGACAACTTATGTGTGAGGTAAGATGGATAGGGATCCAGAGATAGGGGGACATTAACATAAATGCCTGAGGTAAAACTGTTCCAGTTGCCCATGGAAACCAATCAGAGATCAGCTGTAATTTTTTGCCAGCCATACAGACAGACAGTCACTGAAAGAGACTGCCAGCCACACAGACAGTCATTAAAATAGACTGCCCGCCACACAGACAGCAACTGAAAGAGACTGCCGGCCACACAAACTGTCACTGAAAGAGACTGCCGGCCACACAGACAGTCACTGAAAGAGACTTCCGGCAACTAACTGCTGTCCAATTTTGCAGCAACAAGTCTTGACAGGAAGGCCCTCCCGCAGTTCCTTGTCTACCTGGATACAGCAACACATTTCCACTCCCATAGACTTATATGGGGCATTGGGACGAAAATACTAGAGAAAATAGGACATTCCGTATATTTTTAAACATCTTGTTTACAGTACAGTATGATGTGCAATAAGGCTATATAAATGGCTGGACGTATTGTCCATGGAAATTAATGTGGCCATATTCTACCCCTATATTAACAGTATGGTAACAGATAACATACAGCCGTTTTTGTATGTTCATGTGAAAGACGCCTAACATAGCAATATTAGCCATCAAATAAGGATGGAAAATGTCAGGGGTGCCCCCAGCTCCCCACAATACATTACCTGTCCGCGTTCCAGCTCTGGCAGCGCACCTGCACTCTAGGATTAAAAGAGCCAACGCACCACTAATTGGTGCAGGCCATTCCCAGGAAACTGATTTAAGACGGCCTCTCCCAGCATTTCCGGTTGTAACCCCGGTTCCATTCCTGACTCCGCTCCACTGCTGCCTGCCTTGACCTCCTGCCTGTCCTCGACTACGAGATTGCCTGCCATTCCTGTACCTCGACCTTGGCTACCCCCACGGACAAGTCACGCCTCTGGAATGACCTGGTGGTAGCATGCTGCAGCAAGACCAACCTGCTTTGCGGCGGCTCTAGTGAAGACCGGGTGCCACTTAGACACCAGTCCCAGGTGTTGGCTTGTGTCATTGTCCGCGGTGTTTCAGAGGATCCACTACCTCCGACCCTGACAGTAAGATCTGGAAATGGATCCCGCCGAGGTTCCGCTATTTATTCGGTCCGATCTTACCACCATCGTGGTCCAGCAGTCCCGGCAGATTGCTGCGCAAGGTGAACAGCTAGGACGGGTCACCCACATGTTGCAGCAATTGATGGCAACTCAGCCACAGAATCAAGCTTCTGCAGCTCCTCCTGTGGCCCCTCCTGCTGCTCCCATTAGCCTGCTTGCCGCTGAACCTAGGCTATGACTATCTATGCCCGATAAGTATTTATTCGGTCCGTATTTATTTATTTATAAGTGGGCAGGCGTGGGGTTTTCCTGCTCGAAGCCTGCACTCTCACTAAAGCCTATGAAAATTCTCTGTGGAATGTTTGCAGGTTTATACACAAAACCACAGCAGGTTGGTCACCAGTTGTGATAAATGTCCTCCAAAGTCTTATCTCAACCTGTTAAATAGTTGACTATGGGCCACATCTATAGCAAGTATGGAGAAGGACCTATTGCATGTGGCCTGCATCAGTTCCAACATTTGCTACAATATGCAGATAGTTTCCATCATTCTTGGGCCAGTAAGGGTTAAATTATGGGACAGGAGAATTACATTCATAATACATTTTTTCATATTTTTCAGAACTACAGAAAATATTATTTTCCCCTGAAAGAACCAATTTGGCTACCTCCCAACAGAGATGCATCTCCCACGTGTTGTGCATTATCTTGGCTGTACTTCATCTATCTGCCTTTTAGTATGCCACAAAAGTCATCATCTTGCACTAGAGATGCTGTGAGTCTGTACAGATCATCAGGCCACACGTTCTCGCAGTAGGGCAAGATACATGGAATTAGTAATAAGTATAATATTACAGATTTTAATTTGTCAAAATACAATCATATCTGAACACATTATCACTATTTTACGAAACAACTTCTTAACAAAAAGCAACCTAGTTCTATTGACATAGAAAATACAACCGGTGCTACAGTGCCTATATCTAGTGGTTCCTCACCATTTCAAACACTCTATTCACTCTAAACAGTCTAGTGTAATACATCTCTGCCTCAAATGCCTCAAAGTTCTTTCTGTAATGTAATATGGGAGCTGTTACCCTTTTTCAGGCTAGCTTACCATTACACAGTGGGATCACTCCCCCCATATACCCTGGTACATCATTAGATATACAGCACACTTGTTTAATATTTTTATTGTTTGTAGGGTGTTTCTGTGGAGCTGGGTTGTTGTGTTAGGCGGATAATACCTCTTTCTTCCTAGCACATGATTGTTTTCGTATACTCTTGGTACTCTTCAATTGTATTGTTTTTCAACAGTTTTTTTTAATTTGTTTTCGAAGATAAACAATAGGGCTGGGGGAGTGTAAGAGTTGCAAATAAAGAAGGACCCAGGACCCCATTGTATAAGTTCTACTATTACAGAACAAAAATTAACAGTGTTTATGAAACATCATATTAACAATACAAAATGTAATTTTCTAAATTATACAACCTATACTTCATCATAACAGAAGAAAAAGACTGGACAAAGAGAGGGGGGACACGTGAGGTTTGAGGTGTTTTCAATGCAGCATGTATTCTACTGGGCCACTGTGGTGTTAGCCCCAGGTAGCCCAAATGAGATCTTCTAAATTGTTTTTAATCTCACTGTGGTGTATTCTTGTCTATATGAGACTTAATAGAGATTTGCTAATTACTACTAACTGAGCCATATAGTAGTACTACACCCTATTTTATATTTATTTTTACATTGCTTAGTTTGTGTGTTTGCTCATAGTCTTATGTATCTGCAGTGGTAGATTAAGTGTCTCATGGGCTCTGGGTTGTTCACACGACTAGGGCTCCCCCATTGTCAACACCAACATGTGCCTGGATGTTAAGACTTAAAGGACACCTGTCATCAGGTCTCTGTCACTATTTCTGTCACCTCTACCTGTTGGAGCAGCTCACAAGGATCCCATCACATCCTTTATCTAGTTATTTCATACATTAATCATTATAAAATCATCTATTCTTTATTATGTAAATGAGGCCGGTCACATGGTCAGAGGCAGTGATGTCACTCCTGTTCCCCCTCCCCTCTCCACCCCCTGCTCATGTCTGTGTGTAATGTATAGTAAAGCATTGCTGGTGTGTGTGCTGCATCTGCTGACATGCTTCATCCTCCTAATACACATGTGTGACACAGACATCAGCTGCACAAGTACCTGACATGTTCTGCTATAACATGGCTGCCTGGAACTGTTGTATCTCTCCTATACACACACAGGCTGCAGGAGGCGTGGCCACCAGTAAGCACATGGAGCATCCATCACATCACTATACAGCCTCACATCATTGTAGAGGCTGTCAGTCATGCACTGGGGGCGTGGCTGTACCTCCCACTCATGAATAAGCTGGACAGCTTGAATATGCTAATGACTCATTGGACATTTCACAGGTCATTTGCATACAGCTTTAGGTTAGGTTTACAGGCATGTAGAGGGACAATGAAGGGATAGAGGCAATGCTTTCTAATGGCAGTTTATGAAAATATATTTAATTAGGGGGTTATTTTGCATGACGGGTTCTCTTTAAGTTCTACTCTGTATCCTTAATCTTTTACTGTAGATAAAAGTAATTTAATGATGAATGTCAAACTTGCTCTTATAGCCCATCTATTTAGGAAAGCCAATAACATTTCCTAAATGCATGAAACCATGCACCTCAACTACTGTCCAGACCAGATCTCCGAGACAGTGTTGGAGATCTGGGCTTCTAAACCTGGCTGGCCCAACTCAGTACCATTATTAAGGTTAAATATACTGAAAGTTAAAAAAACTAACCATAGCGCACTTTTGTGAGGTATAACTCGCCAGTTTTATACTGCACCAGATGAATCATCCAGCATCAGATTAATCAACAATGATTAATCTGGCGCAGCAGAGGACTGTCTAGTTCTACTCTGCACTGGTCTAAAGACCAACACATTAATACATCTCCCCCAATATCTTTTAAAATAAATAGAAATATACCAAAATTATATCCTCAGAATTTTTAGTTGTACACCCTTTGACAATTTTTTTTGTAGCTATCTATAAACTGCTGGTACTTCTCCTCTGTCATTTTCTCCCACCTTTCCTTTTCAGTTTATTCAATCTCTTGAATGTTTGCAGGGTTCTTTTTCATTATGATTTTCATTATGATTATCATTGCTGGCCATTTTAAAACAGTAGATTTAATCTTTTTCAATCATACTGTGTACTTTAGGATGGGTGCATAGGGTCATTGTCTTGCTGGAGGACCCATGATCTTGACTCAAACCAAGTTTTCTTACACTAGTTACTCTCGATAATTCTCTGATTTCATGATTCCTGTGATATGATCATTCCCTCTAGACTTAGACGCAGAAAAGAATCCCCACAGTATTAGGGATTCTCCACTAGAGATGAGCGAGAACTAAAATGCTCGGGTACTCGTTATTCGAGACGAACTTTTCCCGATGCTCGAGTGCTCGTCTCGAATAACGAGCCCCATTGAAGTCAATGGGAGACTCGAGCATTTTTCAAGGGGACCAAGGCTCTGCACAGGGAAGCTTGGCCAAACACCTGGGAACCTCAGAAAAGGATGGAAACACCACGGAAATGGACAGGAAACAGCAGGGGCAGCATGCATGGATGCCTCTGAGGCTGCTTAATCGCACCATTATGCCAAAATTAATTAACAGAATGAAGCTAGATAGCATCTAAAACATCCAATAATTGACCCTGACACTATAGGGGATGGCATGCAGAGGCAGCGGCAGCAGCGGCAGGCTAGAGAGTGGCATGGCGACATACCCTAAATGGACTCAGGCTTCAAACCAATGGGTGGCAGAGAGGAACCAAAGGAGGTGAGCAAGAAGCGCTTAAATAATATCGGTACATGATAAAAGTTTGCCAGTATATTTTGTGGATTACACAGCAGGGTGGCGACAAAGTTAACATGGAAGCCATGAAAACAACCCAAAATTCTGCCTGACACAGCTCGTTTGATAAGGGGACCATGTATGGAGGCAGTGAACTAGTAGTAGATTAACCCCTTCCCGACATTTGACGTAATAGTACTGCATGGCGGGAGGTGCGTTCCCGCAAAATGCAGTATTATTACGTCATGCTTCTGGCCCCGGCTCCTGAACGGAGCCGGGGCCAGAAGCTGCGGGTGTCGGCTATATATTATAGCCGACACCTGCCCCTAACACCCGCGATCGGAGATTTCTCCGATCGCGGGTGTTAACCCCTAACACGCCGCGGTCGCGCTGACCGCGGCGTGTTAGAGGCATTTAAAGTTTGACAAGAGGGAATCGGACCCCCCCGGGGCGCTTACCGGGGGGGTCCGCTGCTCCGATCGCAGCCCCGGGACTGCCGGTGCCCGGGGCTGCGAGATCTTCATCCCGGTGCCGGGTCCCTGCCTCCTGGCAGGACCCGGCTGTAAGACACTGGGCATGCGCAGCATGCTCAGTGTCTTACATTACACAGTGCAATACATCTGTATTGCACTGTGTAACCTGTAAAATAGCTTGAACAAGTGATCAGAAGATCACTTGTTCAAGCTTAGATGGCAGTAACTGTAAAAAAAGTAAAAATAAATAAATAAAGGTTTTTTTAAATAAAAATAAATAATAAAAGAAAGTGAAAGTCCCCCCAAACACCACATTTCCCTGTACACAAGTATTAAAGTATAAAAAACACTAAATCACAAAAAAAACCCACTTATTTGGTATCGCCGCGTCCGTAACAATCTGTACAATAAATCCTAATCATAATTGGACCCCCTCGGTGAACGTGGTAAAAAAAAAAACCCAAAAACATGCCAAAAATTTAAACTTTTTATCAAATTGCTTTACAAAAAATGTTCTAAAAAGTTATCCGAAAAAGTTACAAGCACCAAAATGATACCAATGAAAAGAACAACTTGTCACGCAAAAAATAAGCTTACAACCAGCTCCGTCAACCAAAAAATACTATAGTTATGCTGCTATAAAAATGGAAATACTAAAACAAATGCAATTTTTTCTATTCTAGTTTTCCTTCAATAAAATTGGACAAATATGAAATAAACTATATAAATGAGGTATCACCGTAATCGTAGTGATCCGTAGAATAAAGATAATATATTATTGTTATGCTACAGTGAACAACCCCCCAAAAAAATGCTAAAAACCCAAAACAAGAATTGATGATTTTATTTTCCTCCACACGTAAAAAGTTAATAAAATTGCTTCAATAAGCTAAAAACCCACTAAAATTAAGTTTTTTTTACAGTGCATCTCATCTCGCAAAAAATAAGCCATTATGTGTCTAAATAGCTTAAAAAATAAATAAAGATTGTATAGCCTATTCCCAACGCGCATTGTTATAGAACGGTGCGGCGGGTAGTGACTTGCCAACACGGTTCAGACACAGTGATCGGGGTAAGACGGCGGCTGTTCCTGACGGCCATTCATCCTGCCCCATGGACCAGAAGGGTTACGTCCCCCCCACATGATCGCTGCTACTGGCTCATCAATTCAGACCAGCCAATAGCAGCGAATTTACTTATGACGTCAGTAATACCGGTCACCATGTCTGTAGACACGGTGATCGGGGCAGGGTGGCGGCTGTTCCTGACAGCCACCAATTTTGCCTTGCGGTCCAGAGGGGTTTTGTTGCCCCCCTCTGTCCATGTTTGCCGCTATTGGCTGGTCGATTTGGTCCAGCCAAAAGCAGCAATATTCGTCACAATGGGCATCGCTAGGGTGAATAAGAGCAACACTTGGCGAAAATTTCCCTACGAAAAAACAAGATTTGGTACAAAAGCGCTGGTCGTGCACATTGTACAGATTACGCTGTACAACTCTTACGTGCTGTTCCAATGTGCAGGTCCTGCCGTATCATTTCTCCATTTTCAAGAGGAAGATATTAGGAAACTAATATTGGGACAAGAAGGACGGAGCCCCAGTACCTCTGGTTTAGATGTTCCTGTGTTTTGCCAGGACAGCATTTTCCCGGTGAATTCTGCTGCTTCTAAAGGTAGGACTCAATAAAGAGTCTGTTCCAAAAGAGAAGTTAGGATGGACACTATATACTAAGGATGGACACTATATACTACTAAGAGACATGCGACAACTCCAGAGTGACAAAAGTTTAGTTGGTCCCTTGGTATATTCCACCTCCTTATACGCAACACATTCACAATTCACGCCCAACCTGTTGTGAATTAATTTCGGTAAAATGAATAATTGTAACAACTGTTAGGTTACGATGCTCCCTATAACCCTCCATTATTTCATATGGGGCGCCACATAACGGGCACTGAACTTTCCAGAAATAATTGAAATTTCCATCTTGGACTCCATTGCACATCATATTTGGAAACCACCTATATGTTCAAAATGCTCATTTCACCACATGTATTACACTATACCACATATTACACCTTGCTATATTCCCCAAGGGGTGTACATTCAACAATTAGGGTCACTTTTCGGGTTTTCCTCTGTTTTGGTACCACTACGTCTCTCCAAATGTATCCTGACACATGTGAAGGATTTCTGTCAAATTTGGCCTCTAAAAGACAAACATCCCTCTTTTCCTCTACTGTGCGCCCATAAAGCATTTTATATGCACATGTGGGGTACTTCTACACTCGGGAGAAATAGTTTCACTCCTTTTTTGGGGTTATTTAATATATTATCCCTTGTGGCTTACAAAAATTAGGGGTAAAGTGACATTTATAGGAAAATTTTCACCTTTTTAATGTTTAGGGCCTAATTGGATCATTCACCTGTAGGGGCAAATACATATATTACACATTGCAAAATTCTCTAAGGGGTGTGCGTTCAAAAATTAGGGTCACTTTTCGGATTCTTATCTGTTTTATACCACTAGGGTTCTCCAAATGCATGTCAAACATTTCTGTCAAATTTGGCTTCTAAAAGGCAAACATTCCCCTTTCCTTTTACTGTGCGCCCATACAACATTTTATATACACATGTGGGGTACTTCTACACTTGAGAGAAATAGGTTTACACATTTTGGGGGGTTATTACATTTTTTTTATCCCTTGTGGCTATAAAAAATTAGGGGTAAACTGACCTTTATAGGAAAATTTTTAACTTTTTCCTATTTAAGTCCTAATTAAATCAAACACCTTTATGGACAAATACACATATTACACCTTGCTAAATTCTCTAAGGGGTGTGCTTTCCAAAATGGTGACACTTGTTGGGGTTCCCCTCTGTTTTGGTACCACTACGGCTCTCTAAATGCATCCTGACATATGTAAAGGATGTCTGTCAAATTTGGCTTCTAAAAGTCCAACGCCCCTCTTTCCCTTCTGAGCTTCACTGCGTACCCATACAACATTTTATTTGCATGTGTGGGGCAATTTTATACTCGGGAGAAATGCTAGTACACATTTTTTTGGGGTTGTTTCATCTTTAATGCCTTATGGGATACAAAAATTAGCCGTAAAAGTGACTTTTTTGGGAAAATGTTCATCTTTTTCCTTTTAGGGACCTATTTGAAGCAAACACCTGTAGGGGAAAATACACATATTACACCTTGCTAAATTCTCCAAAGGGTGCACTTTCCAAAATGGTGACACTTGTTGGGGTTCCCCTCTGTTTTGGTACCACTAGGGCTCTCCAAATGCATCCTGACACATGTAAAGGATGATTGTCAAATCTGGCTTCTAAAAGGCCAAAGCCCCTATTTCCCTTCTGAGCCCTACTTTACACCCATACAACACTTTATATGCAAAAGTGGTGCAGTTCTATGCTTAGGAGAAATAGTTCTACACATTTATGGGGGGTGTTTCATCTTTTATCCCTTGTGGCTTACAAAAATTTGGGGTAAAAGTGACTTTTTTGAGAAAATTTTCACCTTTTTTCCTTTTTGGGGCCTAATTGAATCAAACACCTGTTGGGGCAAATACACAAATTACACCTTGCTAAACTCTCCAAGGGGTGTACTTTCCAGAATGGTGTCTCTTGTTGGGGCTTTCCTCTGTTTTGGTACCATTATGGCTCTCCAAATGCATCCTGACACATGAAAACTTTTTCAGCCATATTTGGCCTCCAAAAACGAAACAACGCTCTTTCCATTCCAAGTGCCCCCCTGTGCCCGTACAGAAGGGTACAGTGACAAAATGGGTATTGGCATACTCAGGAGGAATTGCCCTCAACATTGTAAAATGCATTTTCCTTTTTAACCCATTGTGAAGGTGCAAATTTTAGTGTTCAATGAATCTATAGTAAGATAAAATTACATTTCTGTAATTTCACTTTCATTTATCTTTCACCCTCATGAAACGTTCATAGGGTTAACAAAATTCCCAAAGGTTGTTTTGAATATTTTGAGGGGTGTAGTTTCTAAAATGGTGTCATTTGTGGGGGTTTCTTGTCATGTGGGCCTTATAAAGTCACTTCTAACTAAATTGACCCTCCAAAAGTAGGTTTTGATGATTTTCGTGAAAATCTGAAAAATTGCACCTAAAGTTATAAGCCTCCTAACATCCTAAAAAAAGGAAAAGATGTTTGAAAAATGATGCCAAGTTAAAGCAGACATATGGAAAATGTTAGTTATCAAGTTATTTTAGTGATATGACCAACTTTCCAAAAAGTAGAAAATTTTGAATTTGGAAAACATAGTTTTTTTCAAAATTTTTGCCAAATTTCCATTTATTTCATAAATAAATACTAAACATATTGATTAAATTTCTCAACCAGCATGAAGTACAATGTGTCACGAAAAAACAATCTCAAAATCAACTGGATATGTTAAAGTGTTCCAAAGTTATAACCATTTATAGTGACACAGGGCAGATTTGAAAAAATGGGCCGTGTCAGGAAGGTGAAAAGTGGCTTCAGCGTTAAGGGGTTAAAGGTGCTGCAGTTAAAACTATGTTAGTTAGATCTTGGCATGGAGCTGGCGCTCCGCTGCCAGGCGAGCTTTCGCCAATCCAAGCCCCTGTCTCTAGGCTACTCCCCAAACAGCACTTCTAAGAACCTTTTGTATAAGATCAAGTGTAGTAGCGTTCTTATAAGTTTAGGATATGGCGGGTGAGGGGAATGTAAACAGATGCGCAAGAAGCGCTGAAAAAATATTGGTAAATGATAAAAGTTTGCCAGTATATTTTGTGGATTACACAGCAGGGTGGCGACAAAGTTAACAAGTTTGTTGTGGAAGCCATGAAAACAACCCAAAATTCTGCCTGGCACAGCTCGTTTGATAAGGGGACCATGTATGGAGGCAGTGAACTAGTAGTAGATTAAAGGTGCTGCAGTTAAAACTATGTTAGTTGGATCTTGGCATGGAGCTGGCGCTCCGCTGCCAGGCGAGCTTTCGCCAATCCAAGCCCCTGTCTCTAGGCTACTCCCCAAACAGCACTTCTAAGAACCTTTTGTATAAGATCAAGTGTAGTAGCGTTCTTATAAGTTTAGGATATGGCGGGTGAGGGGAATGTAAACAGATGCGCAAGAAGCACTGAAATAATATCCCTAAATGGTAAAAGTTTGCCAGTATATTTTGTGGATAACACAGCAGGGTGGCGACAAAGTTAACAACTTTGATGTGGAATCCATGAAAACAACCCAAATTTCTGCCTGACACACCTCGTTTGATAAGGGGACGATGTATGGAGGCAGCTATATGGACGACTTTTGGAGGTAGCAATGGAGACAACGTGTGGAGGCTGCTATGGAGACAATTTAATTTGGATAGTGCCTGTATGTGGCAGTCCAAAAAGTTTTCAAACCAGAGGAGCAGGTAGGTGGCCCTCCAGAAAAATGAAATAGATTGAGTGCCTGTATGTGGCAGTCCAAAAAAGTTTTCAAACCAGAGGAGCAGGTAGGTGGCCCTCCAGAAAAATGAAATAGATTGAGTGCCTGTATGTGGCAGTCCAAAAAAGTTTTCAAACCAGAGGAGCAGGTAGGTGGCCCTCCAGAAAAATGAAATAGATTGAGTGCCTGTATGTGGCAGTCCAAAAAAGTTTTCAAACCAGAGGAGCAGGTAGGTGGCCCTCCAGAAAAATGAAATAGATTGAGTGCCTGTATGTGGCAGTCCAAAAAAGTTTTCAAACCAGAGGAGCAGGTAGGTGGCCCTCCAGAAAAATTGAATAGATTGAGTGCCTGTATGTGGCACTCCCAAAAATTGTTTAAAACAGAGGACCGGGTAGGTGGCCCTCCAGAAAAATTAAATGCATAAAGTACTATAGCTAGAGCCAGTGGGCCCTGTCAAAAAATAGCCAGTTTCCTCTGCTTTACTGTACAAAGAGGAGGAGAAGGAGGAAAATGAGGAAGAGGAGGAGTGCATAAATTATTCAGGTTGAGCTTCCTTCACCTGGTGGAGATTGGAAATTATGAGAAATCCAGGCTTTATTCATCTTAATAAGCGTCAGCCTGTCAGCGCTGTCAGTCGACAGGCGTGTACGCTTATCGGTGATGATGCCACCAGCTGCACTGAAAACCCGCTCGGACAAGACGCTAGCGGCAGGGCAGGCAAGAACCTCCAAGGCGTACAGCGCCAGTTCGTGCCACATGTCAAGCTTTGAAACCCAGTAGTTGTAGGGAGCTGTGTGATCATTTAGGACAATGGTATGGTCAGCTACGTACTCCCTCACCATCTTTCTGTAAAGATCAGCCCTACTCTGCCGAGACTGGGGACAGGTGACAGTGTCTTGCTGGGGTGACATAAAGCTGGCAAAAGCCTTGTAAAGCGTACCCTTGCCAGTGCTGGACAAGCTGCCTGCTCGCCTACTCTCCCTCGCTACTTGTCCCGCAGAACTACGCACTCTGCCGCTAGCGCTGTCAGAAGGGAAATAGTGTTTCAGCTTGTGCACCAGGGCCTGCTGGTATTCATGCATTCTCACACTCCTTTCCTCTCCAGGGATGAGAGTGGAAAGATTTTGCTTGTACCGTGGGTCCAGGAGAGTGAATACCCAGTAATCGGTGCTGGAATAAATTCTTTGAACGCGAGGGTCACGGGATAGGCAGCCTAGCATGAAATCTGCCATATGCGCCAGAGTACCAACGCGTAAGAATTCACTCCCCTCACTGGCCTGACTGTCCATTTCCTCCTCCTCCAACTCCTCCAACTCCTCTTCTTCTGCCCATACACGCTGAACAGTGAAGGACTCAACAATGGTCCCCTCTTGTGTCTCGCCAACATTCTCCTCCTCTTCCTCCTCATCCTCCTCCACCTCCACCTCCTCCGATATGCGCTGAGAAACAGACCTAAGGGTGCTTTGGCTATCAACAAGGGAATCTTCTTCCCCCGTCTCTTGTGACGAGCGCAAAGCTTCCGACTTCATGCTGATCAGAGAGTTTTTCAACAGGCCAAGCAGCGGGATGGTGAGGCTGATGATGGCGGCATCGCCACTGACCATCTGTGTTGACTCCTCGAAGTTACTCAGCACCTGACAGATATCAGACATCCACGTCCACTCCTCATTGTAGACTTGAGGAAGCTGACTGACCTGACTACCAGTTCTGGTGGAAGTTGACATCTGGCAGTCTACAATCGCTCTGCGCTGCTGGTAAACTCTGGATAACATGGTTATTGTTGAATTCCACCTCGTGGGCACGTCGCACAACAGTCGGTGAGCGGGCAGTTGGAGGCGGCGCTGCGCTGCCCTGAGAGTGGCAGCATCTGTGCTGGACTTCCTGAAATGCGCACAGATGCGGCGCACCTTCGTGAGCAAATCAGACAGATTGGGGTATGTCTTGAGGAAACGCTGAACTATCAGATTTAACACATGGGCCAGGCATGGCACATGTGTCAGTCTGCCGAGTTGCAGAGCCGCCACCAGGTTACGGCCGTTGTCACACACAACCATGCCTGGCTTCAGGTTTAGCGGTGCCAGCCACAGATCAGTCTGCGCCGTGATGCCCTGTAATAGCTCTTGGGCGGTGTGCCTTTTATCGCCTAGGCTCAGCAGTTTGAGCACCGCCTGCTGTCGCTTAGCGACGGCACTGCTGCTGTGCCTAGAGCTAGCGACTGAAGGCGCCATGCCCACGGATGGTAGTTCGGAGGAGGAGGTGGAGGAGGGTTGGGAGGAGGAGGAGGCATAGTAAGCCTGAAAGACCTGGACCGAGGTAGGCCCCGCAATCCTCGGCGTCGGCAGTATATGACCAGCCGCAGGGTCAGACCCGGTCCCAGCCTCCACCAAGTTAACCCAATGTGCCGTCAGTGATACATAGTGGCCCTGCCCGGCAGCACTCGTCCACGTGTCCCTGGTCAGGTGGACCTTGTCAGAAACGGCGTTGGTCAGGGCACGGATGATGTTGTCTGACACGTGCTGGTGCAGGGCTGGGACGGCACATCGGGAAAAGTAGTGGCGGCTGGGGACCGAATACCGAGGGGCGGCCGCTGCCATGAGGTTGCGAAAGGCCTCGGTCTCTACTAGCCTATAGGGCAGCATCTCCAGGCTAAGCAATCTGGAGATGTGGACATTAAGGGCTTGGGCGTGCGGGTGGGTTGCACTATATTTCCGTTTCCGCTCCAGCGTCTGGGGTATGGAGAGCTGAACGCTGGTGGATGCTGTGGAGGATCGTGGAGGCGACGATGGGGTTTTTGTGCCAGGGTCCTGGGCAGGGGGCTGACTATCAGCTGACACAGGGTAAGGAGCAGTGGTGTGCACGGCCGGAGGTGAACGGGCTTGGTGCCACTGAGTGGGGTGTTTAGCATTCATATGCCTGCGCATACTGGTGGTAGTTAAGCTAGTAGTGGTGGAACCCCTGCTGATCCTGGTTTGGCAAAGGTTGCACACCACAGTCCGTCGGTCATCCGGTGTTTCCTTAAAGAACCTCCAGACTTCTGAAAATCTAGCCCTCGCCGCGGGAGCCCTCGCCACGGGAGCTTCACTACGTGACACATTTGGCGCTGATGCACCTGCTCTGGCCCTGCCTCTCCGTCTGGCCCCACCACTGCCCCTTCCAACCTGTTCTGGTCGAGGACTCTCCTCCGTCTCAGAAGCACTGTGTTCACCCGGTCTGTCACCTCATCATCCTCCGATCCCTCAGTCTGCTCCCCCCTCGGACTTCCTGCCCTGACAACAACTTCACCACTGTCTGACAACCGTGTCTCCTCATCGTCGGACACCTCTTTACACACTTCTTCCACTACGTCAAGAAGGTCATCATCACCCACAGACTGCGACTGGTGGAAAACCTGGGCATCGGAAAATTGCTCAGCAGCAACCGGACAAGTGGTTTGTGACTGTGGGAAGGGTCCAGAAAAAAGTTCCTCAGAGTATGCCGGTTCAAATGCCAAATTTTCATGGGAGGGGGCAGACTGGGGGGGGAGGAGGCTGAGGTGCAGGAGCTGGAGGAGTGCCAATTTCGGTGACATGGGTGGACTGCGTGGAAGACTGACTGGTGGACAAATTGCTCGAAGCATTGTCGGCAATCCACGACATCACCTGTTCGCACTGTTCTGGCCTAAACAGTGCTCTACCACGAGTCCCAGTAACTTCAGACATGAACCTAGGGAGTGTAGCACTGCGGCGTTCCCCTGCTCCCTCATCAGCAGGTGGTGTCTCACCCCACCCAGGACCACGGCCTCTGACCCCTGCAGTAGTTGGACGCCCACGTCCCCGCCCTCGTCCTCTACCCCTAGCCCTCGGGTTAAACATTTTGAAAATGAAAGTTATAACTTTAATTTTTTTTTAACTTTTTTTTGTGTTTTTTAGTTTTTTTAGTTTTTTTTTGTGTTTTTTAGTTTTTAAAACCAAACAATGCTATCCTATTGCTATGGCTATTTTCTAGCCAAGTATGAAAGCACACTGCTATGCCAGATGAGATGACGCTGAGTTATGAAAAAATAAACGTAAAATAAAAAGTAAATGGCAGACTGTGCCTAATTGAAATCCAACCCCTAATAAATTTTCCCACTTCGGTCTTTGCGATGGATATGTGCGTCACTAAGCGCTAAACACAGCGGTCGCAAGTCTCACTACAAATTCCTCACAATTGGCTAGTAGATGCACTGCAGCAAGGACAGCCACCAGCAGATCAACCAGAAATAAAATATATATAACGCTATTGTAGGTGTAAGTAAGCCGTTTGGATTCTCCTTTGGCTATTTTCTAGCCAAGTATGAAAGCACACTGATGAGATGACGCTGAGTTATGAAAAAATAAGCGTAAAATAAAAAGAAACTGCCAGACTGTGCCTAATTGAAATCCAACCCCTAATAAATTTTCCCACTTCGGTCTTTGCGATGGATATGTGCGTCACTAAGCGCTAAACACAGCGGTCGCAAGTCTCACTCCAAATTCCTCACAATTGGCTAGTAGATGCACTGCAGCAAGGACAGCCACCAGCAGATCAACCAGAAATAAAATATATATAACGCTATTGTAGGCGTAAGTAAGCCGTTTGGATTCTCCTTTGGCTATTTTCTAGCCAAGTATGAAAGCACACTGATGAGATGACGCTGAGTTATGAAAAAATAAACGTAAAATAAAAAGAAACTGCCAGACTGTGCCTAATTGAAATCCAACCCCTAATAAATTTTCCCACTTCGGTCTTTGCGATGGATATGTGCGTCACTAAGCGCTAAACACAGCGGTCGCAAGTCTCACTCCAAATTCCTCACAATTGGCTAGTAGATGCACTGCAGCAAGGACAGCCACCAGCAGATCAACCAGAAATAAAATATATATAACGCTATTGTAGGCGTAAGTAAGCCGTTTGGATTCTCCTTTGGCTATTTTCTAGCCAAGTATGAAAGCACACTGATGAGATGACGCTGAGTTATGAAAAAATAAACGTAAAATAAAAAGAAACTGCCAGACTGTGCCTAATTGAAATCCAACCCCTAATAAATTTTCACACTTCGGTGTTTGCGATGGATATGTGCGTCACTAAGTGCTAAACACAAAGGTCGCAAGTCTCACTACAAATTGCTCAGAATTGGCTAGTACATGCACTGCAGCAAGGACAGCCACCAGCAGATCAACCAGAAATAAAATATATATAACGCTATTGTAGGTGTAAGTAAGCCGTTTGGATTCTCCTATGGCTATTTTCTAGCCAAGTATGAAAGCACACTGCTATGCCAGATGAGATGACGCTGAGTTATGAAAAAATAAACGTAAAATAAAAAGTAAATGGCAGACTGTGCCTAATTGAAATCAAACCCCTAATAAATTTTCCCACTTTGGTGTTTGAGGTGGATATGTGTGTCACTAAGAGCTAAACACAACGGTAGCAAGTCCCCCTGCAAATTCCTCACAATATGGTACTAGCTGCACTACTAGTGCCAGCAAGCCCAGCCACAAGCAAACAAAAAAAAAAAAGTATAACGTTATTGTAGCCCTAAGAAGGGCTGTTGGGTTCTTGTTGAATCACTCCTGCCTAACACTATTCTAATAGAACACCCTAACGCTTTCCCTGACCAGCAGCAGCTCTCTCCCTAGCGGCATCCAGACACAGAATGATCCGAGCAGCGCGGGCAGCGGCTAGTCTATCCCAGGGTCACCTGATCTGGCCAGCCAACCACTGCTATCGACGTGTAAGGGTACCACGTCATGCTGGGTGGAGTGCAGAGTCTCCTGGCTTGTGATTGGCTCTGTTTCTGGCCGCCAAAAAGCAAAACGGCGGGAGCTGCCATTTTCTCGAGCGGGCGAAGTATTCGTCCGAGCAACGAGCAGTTTCGAGTACGCTAATGCTCGAACGAGCATCAAGCTCGGACGAGTATGTTCGCTCATCTCTATTCTCCACCCATGGTTAACTGTCGGTAGGGTGTTCTTTTCCTTTTGAGCTTCAATGTGTCCACTGCAATCAAAATGTTGCTTTGCATTGCCAAAAAGCTCTATTTTTGTTCCATCGGTCCACAAAACATTTTTCAGAAGGATTGTGGTTTGTCTTTGGCAAGGTACTCTTTGGCAAAGATCAGTCATCTCCTTTTACATCATTCTTCCTTAATGGTTTCTTCTTTGGCATTTACCTATAAAGGTTTGCTTGGTTTAGTGTGTGGCATATGGTACTTATTGAAACCATGACCTCAGAGAGTTTGACGGCATTTGCAGCAACCTTCAAAGACATCTCTTGTCAAATTTCCTCTTTCCCCCATGTCAAGGATTGTTCTTGACAGATCCATGCTTGGCATTTTGCACTGTTGAAACTGGAATACCAAGGTCTTTGGAGATTGTATTATACCCTTCGGAATTCTTGTGTTTGCTAATAATAGCAATTCTGACCACCTTATTATTATTGTTTAGTATTTGCTGTTTTGCATTTATTACAAATGCTCTTTCCAAAAAAAAAAGCAGTTTTTCTCAGCAGATATTCCACATCATGTACACCATGGGTGCCAATAGCGATGAGCAGGACTGTACTACTTCTCTTATATATATTATATTATATATTTGGGCGCAGCACAGTATCACTTTTTCATGTTGTATATTTAATCACTGCCCAGTACCATTTCAGGTATGCTGTATATATGGGCAGCATCCTGTAGCATTTCTTAATGTTGTATACATAATAACTACTTAGTACCACTTCTATTATGTTGTATATATTAGCAAAACACAATACCATTTCACTTTTGCTATATTTATGGGCAATGTAATGTATACCGAATATAAGCCAAGTTTTTAAGCACAAAAAATGAAAAACCGTTACTTGGCTTACTTGGCTTATACTCGAGCCTATAAAAAGAAAACTCTGTACTAACCTTTCGGACAACACCAAGTCCCCCCTCCCCCCCGCAGGTCCTCTTCTGTCTTCGGAAGCTCTGGTTCCGTGTTTGGGTCCCAGATGCGCTGCCATCATAGTGACACACTATGATGTCAGAAGAGGACCTGCAGGGTGCGTCAGAAAGGCGAGTACAGAGTTGTTGTTTTTTTTAATAGGCTGCGCATAGGGGGTTGTTGGCTATATAGAAGGGGGGCAGGCAGTGGCTATATACTAAGGGGGCAGGTTCTGGTTACATACCGAATGTGCAGGCACTGGCTATATACCAAGGGGGCAGGCACTGGTTGTAAACTAAGGGGGCAGACACTGGCTATATACTAGGGGGCTGCTGGCTATATATAAGGTGGCAGGCACTGGCTATATACTAGGGGGATGCTGGCTATATGCTAGGAGGCAGTAGGCTGGCTATACATTAGGGGGCAGGGGACTGCTGGCTATATACTAGGGGGCTGCTGGATATATACTAGAGGGTAGGGGGCTGGCTATATACAAGGGGGCTGACTATATACTAGGGGGCAGGTGATGTCTATATACTAGGGGACATGGGCTGCTGGCTATATACTAGGGGGCATTTCTTTGCTCGTTATATACTGGGTGTAGGCTGTGACCAATGCATTTCCCACTCAATAGATTTTCCCAGTTTTTTGTGTTAAATTTAGGTACCTCGGCTTGGGTCGCTTTATACCGTATTTTTCGGACTATAAGGCGCACTAAAAATCCTTTGATTTTCTCAGAAATCAAAGGTGCGCCTTATAGTCCAGTTGCGCCTTATATATGAACCGTACTTACAGACAACAGCTGCCTTCAACTGTGCACAGGTCTGCCACCTGCTGGTCATTCACCCTTATAATCAGGTGCGCCTTATACTCCGGTGCGCCTTATATATGAACCTAGACGTTTAGCAGGCATTTATTAATGGTGCGCCTTATACTCCGGTGCGCCTTATAGTCCGAAAAATACTGTTCAAGTATATATGGTACTTTTTTTGCCAATGTACATGATAACTTTTTGTTCCTCTATACATAGTATCCAGGGACAACCAAAATTGTAAACACCAGGACTGATAGAGAAGGTTGGAATTATATCTGTGAAATGCTGTATTTTTGTTAATAACAGTGAATCAGAGAATGCGTTATTTTGTTATCCTGAGTATTTTTAAGAATCTTATCTTCATGGGAGTACCCCTTTAATGGATTATATGATATATTTTTTCCTCAAGGCAAACATTGATTGACTTAATCTGCCTCCCAAATGCTTCTGTTGTTTTGCTCCCTCCCCCTTTACTTAAAGAGATTCAGGCCCCTTTGTATTCCAGACATTCGTGGCATGAACCTTTGTTGGTATGCCACCTGCAATGGTTTTCTGCTGTGCCACAGTTTATTCTATATTTCTACCCCTTGCAAGGGGATTTTGTGCGTATTGTGTTGCGTTGTTATCACATTTCCTGTTTCATAAAACATTACTGAAACTAAATGTAGGAGGTAAAGTAAATCTAATGCATAAAAATATGGCTACCTTAATTTGTGAGTGTTTTATATAAAATATAGGCCATATATAGAGCTCTTCTTCCAGAATTCATTTAGCTGAACCTCTTGCTGGTGTCCCGCTTCTCCTAGATAACATTAACGTTACCATAGCATTGTAGGAGTAAAGATAAGAACTGGGCCACATTTTCTCCTGCGTATTTTGGCCTGTGCTCAATGTTCTCTTTATAACCTACTTCATAATAACTATGCATCCTCACGGGGTAGGAATCATAAATTGTCCTAAATGGAACATGGCCGATGTGCAGAGGAGGTTATAGGTTGTAGATAAGCAGTTATTTGGTATAATAAAACAATAAATTTATAACTACTCTAGTAGTAGATTTTTTTCCCTATACATTTAGTCTTTTTTGACTGTTCTTATTAATGTTTTATTCTACTTACAAAATGGAAAAAGGGGTGAGGTGTGGGAACTTGTCATCAGCTTTTACACCATTAAACTTACAGCCTCATAAGGTAGGTTATGAAAAAAACTTTCTCGAATTCGAATTCATTTTTGTCCATATAGCTATACAAAAAAAATCACCAAAATCATATGCAAATTAGCTGAGAAGAGTCACTTTTACAGGATGGAGGGGGGATGTCCTTTCAGATGCCCTTATCTTGGACTCTATATTACCTAGATTGGTATCATCTTAAAGATAAGAATCTCATCAAATTGAGGTTTTGTCAACTACAGAACCGTAGATACATTCAGTTAAAGATATAATTGTTTCTTACCTTCAATATTATTTACACTTTAATCTGAATAATGGGAAGGTCATTTATACACACTGCTCAAAAAATGAAGGGTACATCCTAAATCTTAATGAATTCAATTTTCCAGTTACAATGCTCTATTCATTACATTGTAGAATGTGATTGAGAACATTAAAGCATTCAAATGATCAAAGAAAATCAAAATTAATCAAACAATTTTATGGAGGTCTGGATTTGGAATAATACTCAAAATCAAAATGGAAATCAAATTTCTAGGTGATCAAAATACAGAGGAAATGCTTCAACATGAGGAAATGAGGCTTAGGCTGGGTTTACTCCACATAATATGGCATACTTTGCAAGGACATAGTCCGGCACGATTCTTCAAGATTGTGCGTCCATTTTCCTGCATCTGTCGCTTCCCCGCTGAAGTCAGCTGGAGTTCACCTTCTTCTTCCCGGTGTATGAGAGTGCATTATCTTGCGACACAATTTGAATGGTAAATTCCGCGCTTGTCCGTCGGCCACACCCCTGATTTGTGTCGCATGCAAGTCTTGTGTCATGCAAGCGGCAAAATCTAATCGCGAGCGCCAAAAACCCCACTTAAATGCGGCGCAAATCGGAAATAGTCGGGAAACCTGACAAAAATGTGGCGTGCGGACCTTTAGTAAATGTGCCCCATTGAGTGCATAGACGTGTCTTTAACCGCACTGCTGGGGAGCCATGAGAAGAAGATGGAGCCAAGGGGAGAAAAGAAAGCCAATGGTAAGTACAGAGTTTATTATTTTTATTAATGAGGGGCTCTGCTAGTTATTTTATGAATTAGGGTCCTCTGCTGGTCTTTTTATTAAATTGGTTGCATTTCCCACTCTAGGCTTATATTCGAGTCAGCTAGCAAAATAAAATGAAAATATACTTGAGTCAATACATTTTTTTGTGGTAAAATTAGGGACTTCGAGTTTTACTCAGGACAGCTTATACTCAAGTATACAAGATAAATTATTATGGTAATTTTTTTTTTCACTTTTGCTTTTGCAATTTTCCAGTTTTGTATTTCCGCTTTTTACTTTCCTCTTTCCACAAGCCATTTTTTTTTCCATTTACAGAGAGATAGGAGGGCTTGTTATCTGTGGGACAAATTGTATTTTCTAGTGGCATAATTTTTTATTTTGTTTATTGTACAGAGAAGCTGGAAAAAAATCCAAATGTGGTAGAATTGCCAAAAAAACCCACAGGTACACCATTTGTACAGAGAAGCCGGAAAAAATCCAAATGTGGTAGAATTGTAAAAAAAAACACTGTACCTCACCTTTATTCATTGGGTCGGTCGATCACAGTGATTTTTATATAGGTTTTATTATGTTTTAATGCAAGAAAAAATCTTTTGTGAAAAAATTCTTAGTTTTGCCATATTCTGACAGCAATAACTTTTTTTACAGTATAGTGTACGGGGCTCTGTAAAGTGTCATTTTTTGTGGGATAAGATGACGTTTTTATTGATACCATTTTATGGACTGTATGGCCTTATCACTTTCTATTAAATTTTTATGTGTTGCATAATGGCAAAAAAGTGCCATTTGGGCACCATTTTCTGTTAATGGAATGGAGGCAGTGTTCTGCGGCTGCATACTATAGGAATGGGTGGGAGAGGGGTTTGGGTTCAAGGGCTGGGAGGAGGCGGAGACTATGGCGCTTCCTTAGTCACGCGGCTGCATACTGTATAGATAAAGTATGCACCATGTGGGAATGGGGCTGGCAGTGTGAGAATATACCTCATATATGTATACACTCACCGGCCACTTTATTAGGTACACCATGCAAGTAACAGGTTGGACCCCCTTTTGCCTTCAGAACTGCCTCAATTCTTCGTGGCATAGATTGAACAAGGTGCTGGAAGCATTCCTCAGAGATTTTGGTCCATATTGACATGATGGCATCACACAGTTGCCGCAGATTTGTCGGCTGCACGTCCATGATGCGAATCTCCTGTTCCACCACATCCCAAAGATGCTCTATTGGATTGAGATCTGGTGACTGTGGAGGCCATTTGAGTACAGTGACCTCATTGTCATGTTCAAGAAACCAGTCTGAGATGATTCCAGCTTTATGACATGGCGCATTATCCTGCTGAAAGTAGCCATCAGATGTTGGGTACATTGTGGTCATAAAGGGATGGACATGGTCAGCAACAATACTCAGGTGGTCTGTGGCGTTGCAACGATGCTCAATTGGTACCAAGGGGCCCAAAGAGTGCCAAGAAAATATTCCCCACACCATGACACCACCACCACCAGCCTGAACCGTTGATACAAGGCAGGATGGATCCATGCTTTCATGTTGATGACGCCAAATTCTGACCCTACCATCCGAATGTCGCAGCAGAAATCGAGACTCATCAGACCAGGCAACGTTTTTTTTCCAATCTTCTACTGTCCAATTTCGATGAGCTTGTGCAAATTGTAGCCTCAGTTTCCTGTTCTTAGCTGAAAGGAGTGGCACCCGGTGTGGTCACTGTAGCCCATCTGCCTAAAAGTTCGACGTACTGTGCGTTCAGAGATGCTCTTCTGCCTACCTTGGTTGTGGCGATTTGAGTCACTGTTGCCTTTCTATCAGCTCGAACCAGTCTGCCCATTCTCCTCTGACCTCTGGCATCAACAAGGCATTTCCGCCCACAGAACTGCCGCTCACTGGATGTTTTTTCTTTTTTGGACCATTCTCTGTAAACCCCAAAGATGGTTGTGCGTGAAAATCCAAGTAGATCAGCAGTTTCTGAAATACTCAAACCAGCCCTTCTGGCACCAACAACCATGCCACGTTCAAAGGCACTCAAATCACCTTTCTTCCCCATACTGAACTGCAGGAGATTGTCTTGACCATGTTTACAGGCCTTCATTGCCGCCATGTGATTGGCTGATTAGAAATTAAGTGTTAACGAGCAGTTGGACAGGTGTACCTAATAAAGTGGCTGGTGAGTGTATATATATACTGTCTAGGAAGGCTGATCTATTAGCTCTATTAGATGAGAAAGGGGATTATTATATTTTAAAGAGTGATGCGTTACATTGAACCACTGCTGCTGCCATAAAACACCTCCATCAGACACCTAACACAGCTGTAATTGTATTTGCCACTAGTTGCTGCATTTCCCACCCTAGGTTTATACTTGAGTCAATAAGTTTTCCCAGTGGCAACACCAGTTGTTACATAATGCGGGACAAGGCCTACGCGTTTCAGGTGCTACACGCACCCTTAATCATGGCACAAGTAAAGGTACAACAGCTCAGGGTAAATATGCTAAGTACATAGTGACGCAATAAGCGTGTTTCCGGTATCCACGTTCGTACTTAGTTAACCCTAAAATCAACAATGTATTAAAAAAGATGTGTACTTATTTCTTGATAAAGAACCCCCTAGATATAAGGTCATGCCTAAGAGACATGTATGAGTTTACAACCTTGTAAATTATTGATCCTAGTTGCGATCCAATTGTATATTCAGACGGCAAGGGTTAAAGATGAAACAGACAGGGAAAAACTAGATAATTACACAATAATCCCTCAATAGTGCAACAAGACAAGACAAGTCTATAATAATTAAAATAAACACTGTACTCACTTGCCCGACGCCCCCCACAAGTCCTCTTCTTGCTTCAGATGCTCTGGTGCCTCTTCGGGCCCTTCAGGTCTTCTAGCTCCTCTTCGGGTCTCCCCACAAGCCACGTCGGTGCCGGAGTGATTCTACTTAGACTTTGCAACAGGACGCCGGGGTCCAGGCGTACTCCACAAGCACAACTTCAGGCAAAGGTGAGCCGCTACTTAATCTATTTCTTTACTATATACCAGGGTAATTTAAGCCTAGAGTGTCTGATCACTCATACAATATACTGCAATACAATCGTATTGCAGTATATTGCGTATATACTGTATATACTCCAGTATAAGCCGATCCGAGTATAAGCCAGGGTGCCTAATTTTAACACAAAAAAATTGGAAAACATTTTGACTCGAGTATAAGCCTTGGGTGGGAAATACATTGATCACAGCCTCCCCCCAGAATATAACCTACCAGCCCCTACCCCCCCTCAGTATATAGCCTGCAAGCCCCTGCACCTTCAGTATATTGCCTACCAGCCCCTGCAGTATATAGTCTACTTGTCCTCTACTTTTTTCAGATGCCTCTTCGGGTCCTCTTTGGGTCCCTGCGCACGGCCGACACACACAATGACATCAGGGTGGGGAGACCCAAAGAGGAGCTAGAAGACCTGAAGGGCCCGAAGAGGCACCAGAGCATCTGAAGCAAGAAGAGGACTTGTGGGGGCTGTCGGGCAAGTGAGTACAGTGTTCATTTTAATTATTATAGACTTTTATAGGTTTGACTTTTACAGCACAAATTTTTAGCCCCTGAGCCCTCTCCACACTCCCCTTACTGCTGTATGACCTATATAGTCGTACAGAAGTAAGCAACTGGTTAAGAAATAACCATAGCCATACTTACTAATTAAAGGGAACCTGTCACCAGGGACATCATTTTCACTAAAGACAGATTGCAGAAGCCCATCACACCTGCATGGCAAATCTGCCTTTCTGCCTTTTTCTAAGCATTTGCATTACAATG
This sequence comes from Engystomops pustulosus, assembly GCF_040894005.1. Taxonomy (NCBI): domain Eukaryota; kingdom Metazoa; phylum Chordata; class Amphibia; order Anura; family Leptodactylidae; genus Engystomops; species Engystomops pustulosus. Next base: position 134,019,778 of record NC_092412.1, read on the forward strand.
TAATTGTGTATTATAGCTTACCTGGGGTAAGTCACAGGGGCTGGAATTTGGTTTGGATACATTTCAAAAAACAACAAGGCAGAAGGTCAGGACAGGCGTCAGAGGATCAGAGTCAGGAACAGGAATAGAGGTGACAACGGGAAATCACAATAATCGCAGGAATAACAAAGGGGAAGCTTTCTCAGAGGCATTAGGCACAAAGATCTGGCAGGGGACACAGGAAGAGGCTGTCAATTTAGGGCAGGCAGCCGGCCAGCGCCAATTATTGGAGAGCTGGCCCTTTAAATCTTATAGAGCTGGCGCATGCGTGCACTTGGAGGCGGGGACGTGCGTGCCGAAGCGTGCAGACCACTGCTGGAGGAAGTGAAGGTGAGGCTGCAGACGGCCTTCAGGGGGAGGCACACGGGTGCGCCTGCGACCCAGGAATTGGGTCGCAGGAGCACCTGTGACTAAACTCTGTAATTGCTAACAAAGGTTTCTGTAACAAATATTAAGTTCTGTTTTTCTATTGAACCAAAAGCTTTTTTCATGCAATAAAATGCAAATGAATAATTTAAGAATCATACAATCTGATTTTCCGGATTTGTTTTTAGGTTTTGTCTCTCACAGTTGAAGTGTATCTATGGTAATTTTTACAGATGGGAGAACTTGCAAAATCGGCAGCGTAGCAAATATTTATTCTACCCTTATATCTAACTATTTAAGGTATATAGAAACCAATATCACTTTTCCAGTAATGTCTACATTTTTTTACATTTTTCACTTAGGCCCCAAGTCATTGAACTAATGTTTTCTTCAAAGTTAAAAAAGAACATTAGAAAATCATCTGCAAATATTGACACCTTCTTTAATAATCTTACTATTTTCTATATTTCTCTTGTTCAAGGTTTACTATAGGTTTCATACATAAATCCAATAATATATACACTGCTCATAATTTTTTCTTTATAGAAACCTTTACTTCCTAACAGCTGCATTTTATTTTCTAAAGTGGTAAAATTATTTAATTCTTTGTTTCTACATATGATACTTTGAATATAGTATTCTGCAATCATCCATCACTTTTTTCTTCTGGGAACTTCCAGTTTGAGTTCCTGTGATTGTGGAATATAGTGGAAAATAAAATAATGATCATGTCACTTTTCTTGTGCATCCACATCCTGGTGGAGTTTTTAATGCAATATTTACATTGTAGTGGACACGTGCACATATTACCATATTTTTCCGTCAATAAGATGCACTTTTAGCAAGAAAATGTCTTACTAGAAAGTGCCTGCGTCTTATATTTCGAAGGGCAGGAGGATCCAACACTGCCAGACCCTCCTGACCGCTGTAATGGAGATTGGGTTAAGCATTTCACCTAATCTCATAGAGAGAAGAGCCTCTTCACTGTTCTCCTTTCGGTAAAGGCTGTGTTGGGGTGAAGATGGCTACTGTGGGTATGTTTGGGAAAAGGGGTGAAGATGGCTACTGGGGGTTTGTGTGTGGGGGGTGAAGATGACTGCTGGGGGTATATGTGTAGGTGGTGAACATGATTGCTGGGGGTATGTACTGGGGGGGGGGGTTTAAAATGGTGGCTGGTGAATATGTGTGTGTAGGTGATAATGACGACTGGGAGGGTGAAGATGGAAGCTGAGGTGAGGGAGGTGTGTGATGTGTGTGTGTTTGGGGGGAAGGGCGAATACAATTATGGTGATGCATTCATGTGCTTTCATCATCCTTTACCCTTGTATTCTTAACCCCTTAAGGACTAGGCTCATTTTCACCCTTAGGACAAAGCCCAATTTTTCAAATCTGCCTGTGTTATGATATGCAGTTATAACTTTAGAACGCCCAATCTTATCAAGTTTATTTTCAGACTGTTTTTTCATGACATGTTATACATTAATGCTGTATTTTAGTTTAAATATATTGCAATTATTTGTAAAAAAAAATAAAATTGAAATTTGGTGAAAATGTTACAAATGTTCATATTTTTCAGATTTCTAAATGTTATATTTATCATACAGTTAGTCTAACCGCCCAATTTGGTTGCTAACTAACATTAATCATATGTCTGCAATATGTTGACATAATTTTTTATAGGTTTATTTATTTTATTAGGACGTTAGAAGGCCTACAGTTCGATCAACGATTCTCCAAATTTTCAAGTTAATTTCAGATTCAAAATTTTTAGAGGACAATTCATCTTTGTAAGGGTTTTCAAAGTTCTATTTATTAGAAACTCCCCACAATTCCCCCCATTTTTTAAAACTTCACCTCTCAAACTATTCAAAACAGCCTCTGGTAAGCGTGTTAACACTTTAAACTTCTCATAAGAATTAAAACAATCAAGGTTCTATTTGGAATGTTTACATTTTGACAATAAAATGATTATTTAGTCCTAGAATTTACACATTCATGCAGGATAAAATGAGAAAATACATATCAGATTTTGTTGTGCATATTCTTACAAGAGCATCAATACCCCACATGTCAATGTAAACTACTTTAGGGGCCCACAGCAGAGCGCAGAATGGAAACAGCCTTTGAGCTTTGAGAGGACGTTGTTTTCAGGTAACATTATAGGGCTTATTTACTATTGGTCCTGCGGCCACATTTCCTTCGGGTTTTCAGGGATCGCGCCGCTGGGAGAGGGATTTAAAGGGGATTGTGTCGCACATGATTTGATTGTGGTGCAGGCCATCATACCACCCGACTGATTCGGAAAGAGTGCGGGATTTAACTTTAAAATTATGTCGCAAGCCATGCAGGCAGACAGCTTGATAAATCTGTGGATTTCGGGATTTGTGATGCTGTGACAGGTACTTAACTGGGGATTGTGTCGCGGCTGCCCTGCCTTTTATGCAACAGAAATCATGGGGCGGGCCGCCGGATAGCGTGGGATTTAACACTAAAATTGTGTCACTAGATCAAGCACTTACATGCACCGGGAAGAAGATGGTGAACTCTGTCGGACCTGAGCGGGAAAGCGACACATGCAGCATGTCGGGAGCACGATGTAAGTGAATCGCGGCATAGTGCATTCTCGTCAGACACTCCGGATCGGAAAAAGCGCAGGACTGGGTAACTACACCACCCAGAGAATTTATCAAGGTTTATATTGAGCTTTTTACCACCACAGGTGTTTTATGGAAAGTATTTACATTGACTTGTGTAAGTAAAAATCTTTTTCCAAAAAAACTTGCTTTGGTCCCTAAATTTTCATTTTTATAAGGGGTTAAAGAAGTAATTGCACCCCATAGTTTGTTACCCAGTTTCTCCTGAATGCAGTAATATCCCACATGTGATCACAAACTACTTTATGGGCACACAATGCGGCTCGGAAGGGAAGGAGCTTCTATTTTCGGATTTTGCTGGAACAGATTTCAGTTGCTATGTCACATTGGCTAAGTAGGGTAGTAAAAACCTCCAAAGAGTGGACCCATTTTAAAAACTAGCCCCCCCCCCAAAGAATTGCAGTAACACTATATTGGGGGCGCAGTACCCCCTTGTTTAACCTTTAACGATGATATCCCATTTTTATAGATTGTTTATGTCTGACTTGTTCTACAAAATAAAAACTCATTTGGAGAGAAAAATCTCTTTTTCTGCATTGCATAAGCGCATAATATTTTTATTATGATACATACAAAGAAAGATCTCTGGCGGGCGCTATCTTCACCCCGCCGAAATCCTCTCAACCACACAATTGGATCATTGACTGGGACCAAACAATATAGTGCTCAGTCAATATAAAGAGAGTATAACCGATGAATAGAGCAAAGTAACGGCACTCACCAGCTTTGGCAGATGCAGAAGAAAACGTGCTTTATTGTGAACTAAACATACAGGGAGGTAATATTGCAAGCCTCCTTTTTATTTTGCGGAAGCAGACTCCTTTATTGTGAACTAAACATAGAGGAATGTAATATTGTAAGCCTCGGCAACGGGGCCGTTTCACTCGCTATGGCGCTTTCTCAAGCTGATGGCCCCGCCTATCCGCGTCATCACATAAATATACGTGACCACCCTAAACAATTTATCACGAAAACCTGCAACATTTACAAAGTACCGTTAGCTAGTATCATCAAGACAATCATCTGTTGTCTTGTTTTTATTCCTACGTTTTAGTAGTAGCTTACGGTTGCATAGCGGTTGTCCAGAGAAAAAACATGGCGGCTCTCAAAGCATGCCAAAAAAATATTCATAAAAGCGCAAGCGACCGGTGTACCAACTGCTGTTCCGGTCCTCTAGACAAACCACTTACCATCGAACGTTGGCATTATGGGATAACCCCAGCCTAAGGCCTTCGCACACAAACTCAATGTACTTCTGACTCTGTCCGGCATTAACTAACACCTCTCTAATACACTCCACACCTAGCTCCTGTGGGATACGTGTGTACAAGCTTTCAACATCAATGGAAGCTAAACAATTTGATTCCTGCCACTGTAACTCCTCCAACACTCCCAGGAAGGCAAAAGTGTTCTTCAGGTATGATGGTATATCCTTCAATACAGGACGAAGCAGCCAATCCAAATACTGTGACAGGGGTTCAAAAAGAAAACCTATCCCTACCACAATTGGGCGACCTTGGAGGGGTCCACCAAGGTCTTGTGCACCTTGGGGAGAAAGTACCAGCTAGGGTACCGTGGATTGAGGGGGAATAATTTAGCTGCCGTTCTGTCTGAAGTAATTTTCTGCTCTACACCCCAACGCAAATAGGACCAAAGTCTGTCCTGATACTTACAAGTCGGATTGCTGTCTAGCATGGCATACGTATCAGTATCCTGTAGATGCTGCATTGCCTCTTTTTTGTATGCTTTCCTAGTCATTATCACCACATTACCCTCCTTGTCGGCAAGCTTCACCACTATATCGGTACGGGAACTGAGGTCATCTAGTGCCTGTTTTTCATCTTTTGTCAAGTTCATAGGTAACCTGGGATATATCAGGGGACGGACTTCTTCAAGAACTCGTTCTCTGAAGACCTCAATAGGTGAGCCTGCCGACAAGGGTGGGGGACAAAATGGAGAAGGTATATCCACCTTGCAATATTACCTCCCTGTATGTTTAGTTCACAATAAAGGACATTTTCTTCCGCAACTGCTGGAGCTGGTGAGTGTTACTTTGCTGTATTCATCGGTAATATTTTTATTATTTTGTTTATTGAGCTATTTTACGGCTTATTGTTAGGATGAGTTGTAATTTTTTATTGGTATCGTGTAGAAGTGTATGTGATTTTTTGATCATTTTTATGATGATTTTGTTTGGTTGGATGCGCAAAAAAAAAATCACAATTCTTGCTTTTTTTAAATTTTTTTAAGCCATTCACCATACGGGTTCAGTAATGATTTTATTCTATTGTATGGATTGTTATGGATTTGGCGATACCCTGTATGTGCTATTCGTATGGTGATTTACAGGTTTTATTGTGTGTGAGAGTTTTATACTATATCAGCAATGTGAATGAAAAAAAGGCTTTCCAGCACTTCAAAATTGTAAAAAAATTATTATAGTTCAAACATTAAAATTGGTGTACATCCAAAAAATAAAAGTAGGTGGACCTACGCGTTCCAGCATTTACATTCTGTTCTTAGTCATGGTCTAACAACATACATTCTAGCTCAAACATTTAAGCACATGTTACACCTGAGTATAATACACAGAATACTTATGTTTAGACCAAAAAGCAAAAATTCCACCACATTGCGATCATAGAAAAGTAAAAAATCGACTTTATTGTATTTTGCATATAAAAAACATGAATATATTTAGACATATGCTCAGGGGGTCATAACCCTGGCTAAACACGGCAGGGGTGTGGATAACAAACATATATGGTTTATATTATTCAAGTGAAATGCTCTGTCTATAAATATTTGTTACATGGGAAGGACCAAAGAATTTGTCCTGGTGCTGAAATTATTGCTGGAAAATGAAAACTGAATATGTCAAACCTTACCCATGAATATAGATGCCCCACGCCGACCCCGACGTACGTTTCAGCCGTCAAGCCTTCATCTGGGGGTGACCCCCAGATGAAGGCTTGACGGCTGAAACGTACGTCGGGGTCGGCGTGGGGCATCTATATTCATGGGTAAGGTTTGACATATTCAGTTTTCATTTTCCAGCAATAATTTCAGCACCAGGACAAATTCTTTGGTCCTTCCCATGTAACAAATATTTATAGACAGAGCATTTCACTTGAATAATATAAACCATATATGTTTGTTATCCACACCCCTGCCGTGTTTAGCCAGGGTTATGACCCCCTGAGCATATGTCTAAATATATTCATGTTTTTTATATGCAAAATACAATAAAGTCGATTTTTTACTTTTCTATGATCGCAATGTGGTGGAATTTTTGCTTTTTGGTCTAATGATTGTTCGTTTGTTCCACAATATACACTATTGTCTGCATTTGTGGCAAATCTTTGCAGGAGATACAAGTGTTGGGTTTTCTGTTACAGAATACTTATGATAGAACACGCCTTAAAACACCCCTCAACCTGAAACTAGATAGAACAGCAACTTAAACATGTCTTCATGTCCAGAACCTCCTTTACCTCGAAGACATCAGTGGAGGCCACCTTAGGAGCCGGAGGAGGAGATTACCGAGACGTCGAAGGAGTTCAGGATGCGCATAGTGAGAGGAAGGCAGAGTTTATAAGCCACAGGATTTATGCGTTTTATCACCTTGAATGGTCACAGAAAACCTGGACCAATCTTGTAGCTGGGAATCTTCAAGCAGATGTGTCTGCATGATAACCACACCTTGTCACCCTGTGAGAAAACTGGAGGAGGCCTGCGCTGCCTATCATCTTGGGTCTTGGTGCAGACTGACGGCTGAAGCAGAGACTGACGTGTGTGTTCCCAGATCAATTTGAGGTCCTGCACCAATTCTTCCACCACAGGACCATTGGAGGGTATGGACAGATGAAGCGCTGGGCGTGGAATTTGTTCAAAGACAATAAAGAACGGGGCAGCACCAGCAGACTCAGAATCCAAAGAGTTGTAGGAGAACTCTGCCCACAGTAACAGGGTGGACCAGTCGTCCTGACATGCAGAGACAAAGTGACGAAGGTAACAGCCCAGATTTTGGTTGACTCTCTCCACTTGCCTGTTAGTCTGGGGATGATATGCGGAGAAGAAGTCCAGCTGGACCTGCAGTTGATTGCAGAGGGAACGCCAGAATCTGGAGACAAACTGAACTCCACGGTCCGATACAATGTGTAGAGGGAGTCCATGTAGCCGGAAGATATGGAGGAAGAACAGACTGGCCAGACGAGGATCTGATGGCAGATATGGAAGAGGAACAAAGACGAGGATCTGATGGCAGATATGGAAGAGGAACAAAATGAGACATCTTCGAGAACCTATCAGTTACCACCCAGGTACGGACTTTCCAGAGAAGGATGGCAGATCCGTAATAAAGTCCATGGCCACGCGAGTCCACGGGCAGCTGAGTAACGGCAACAGGAGACCAGCAGGTTTTAGGCCAATGGCTTGTTACGAGCACAGGACGTGCAGGAACCCACAAACTCCATTGACCAGGTCTGGCCACCAATAATAGCGAGGAATGAGGGCCACTGAACGCTGCACCTAAGGATGCCCAGCCACTCGAGAGCAGTATCCCTAAGTCAATGGGGGTCATTTACCAAGGGCTATTTTCGGATATTTTCCGATTCGCGTGAATTGCCTCAGGTTTTTTGACGTGATCGGATTGTGGCGCATCGGCGCCGGCATGCATGCGTCAGAAATGGGGGGCGTGGCCGTTGGAAAACCCAACGGATTCAGAAAAAATGCAGAATTAAAAAAAAAAAAAGTGTCGCTTGACACGTGCTTACCTGCACCCAGCAACGGACGGTGAACTCCAGTGAACTCTGAAGGACTTCACCGTGAATCGCCGGAAGACCCGAATCCTCGACTGAAATCGCGCTGCTGGATCGCGACAGGACCGGGTAAGTAAATGTGCCCCAATATCTTTTTCCGCAAAGCAGGTCGGACATATGTCTTGCCAGGAGGGAGCTGCCGCATATCCACTTTAGCAGCAAGAATCTGTCTTTCAGGAGGGATAACATGCTGCTGCTGCAAGTCTTCCCCGACAACATCGGAGGCACGAGAGAGAGCATCGGCATTCTTCTCAGCAGGGCAGACGTGGATCAGGAAATTAAAGCAAGAAAAGAAAAGGGACCAGTGAGCTTGTTGAGGGTTGAGGCGGTGAGCAGTCTGGAGGTACAGGAGATTCTTGTGGTCCATATACACACAGACCGGATGACGAGCCCCCTCCAAATGATAGCACCACTCTTCCAAGGCAAGTTTAATAGCGAGAAGTTCTCGATCTCCAATGGAGTAATTCCTCTCGGCAGCGGAGAAAGTCTTAGAGAAAAACGCACAAGTGAGAGTTCGACCTTTGGGCCCTTTCTGGGTGAGAACAGCTCCAGCACATACAGAGGAAGCAACTACCTCAAGTTGGAATGGTTTCTCAGTGTCAGGCCGTGTAAGGAGCGGGGCAGAAGCAAAGGCAGATTTAAGCTTCTTTGGCCGCCGGAGGTCAGATTTTAGGATCAGTGTTCTTTTTTGTTAATGCCACAATGGGAGACAGGAGAGAGGAAATATGCGGTATAAGCTGCCGGGAGTAATTCGTAAAACCCAGGAATCTCTGTATAGGACGAAGTCCTACTGGGCAAGGCCACTGAATTACCGCAGATAACTTGGTTGGATACATCTTTAGGCCCTCACCAGAGATGATGTATCCAAGAAATGGAAGAATCTTCTGATGGAACTTGCACTTTTCCAGTTTGGCATACAGACGATTGGCCCTTAGGCGTCTAGGAACTTGTGGTACATGGACATGATGAGACACTAGGTCAGAAGAAAACACCAAGATATTGTCTAGGTAGACTACGACGCAGGTGTAGAGCAGGTCTCTAAAAATGTCATTGACAAATTCCTGAAACACTTCAGGTGCATTGCACAGTCCAAAGGGCATAACAAGGTATTCAAAGTGCCAATCACTAGTATTGAAGGCTGTCTTCCACTCATCGGCTTCACAGATGCGGATGAGGTTATATGCCCCCTGCAGATCCAGCTTGGTGAAAACCTTGTAAACGGTCAAAAAGTTCTGTGATCAAGGGTAGCGGGTAGTGGTTTTTCACCGTGATTTTATTGAGGCCTTCTTGGCCACGAAGAAGAATCCAGCACCAGCAGGAGATGAGGATTTGCAGATGAACCCTTTCTGCAGATTCTCCTTGATTTGGGCCAACATGCCCGCAGTCTTGGTCACGGAGAGAGGATATACCCAACCACGTGGAGGCGATGTGCCTGTAGCAGCTCCATAGGACAGTGGTAAGGGCGGTGCGGAGTCTTCTTTCTCAGAGAAGACGTCAGCAAGGTCCATATAAACAGCGGGAGGACCGACCAACGGCTTGGAAGACTTAGAAGAAGACCTGGTGGAGACTGGTCGGAGAATCTCGAGGCAGCAAGACTGGCACTCAGGACCCCAGAGAAAGAACCTCTACTGTCTGCCAGTTGAGGACAGGTGCGTGTTGCTGCAACCACGGAAGTCCCAATAGAACGGAGGATGTGGAGTGGGGAAGTACATAGAAAAACAGTCTCTCTTTATGCAAGTCACCAACTTGTAGGGACAGTGGTTCGGTGCAATACTGGACTGGGTCACAGAGGATCTGCCCACTGACTGACCAGATGACCAGGGACTACAGACGAACCACAGGAAAATTATGCTGGTAGACTAAAGTGACATCCACGAAATTCCCTGCAGAACCGAAGTCCAGGAAGGCCGAGACAGGAACAGGATCACTGGTTTCAAAGCTGAACAGAACTGGAAGCTGCAGGCGTGGAGAAGCTTAACTCTCACCTGGGGATGCTCCTACTAGAAACCCTAGGTGTGAATGAAATCCTAGATGCTGTGGACGCACTGGACACAACTGGAAGAAATGTTCTGGGCTGACACAGTAGATGCAGAGATTTCCCTGTCTAGATCTGGAGCGCTCTTAGGGCGTTTAACTCATCTGCAAGGGCTTTTCGGTAGCAGACGTAGGAGACGGCAGAGGAGATCTCTGGAAAACCAGTGCCAGATGAGAAAAACGTTGGACTCTGGGTTGTGATAGTTCAACCCGCTGTTCTTCCTTGCGTTCAGAGAAGTGGATGTCTATCAGAATAGCCAAGGAAATTAGACCATTTTGGGTACATGGCAGATCCCGTGCAGGCAGGGCGTCTTTGATCTGACTAGACAGTCCCTTTTTAAAAGCAGCAATCAAGGCTGCTTCATTCCAGGAAAGTTCTGAAGCCAGAATACGGAATTGCACCACATAGTGTCCCACGGAGAAGTCCCCTTGGCACAAGTTCAGAAGGGCAGTCTCAGCAGAAGACGCCCAGGCTGGTTTCTCGAAGATGGCCCATAGTTCAGCGAAGAAATCGGTAATGTAGGCTGTAACTGGGTCTCCCTTGTCCCAGAGGGTTGTGGCCCAGGACAGGGCTTTTCCAGAGAGAAGACTGATCAGGAAAGCCACTCTCGACCGTTTAGTTACGTACTGTGTAGGCATTAGTTCAATATGCAAGAAGTACTGGGTAATAAAGCCTCTGCACGACTTCGCATCCCCATTATATTTGGAAGGTATAGAGAGCCTCAGCCTAGGTTCTGTGGAAGGTAGACAAACCGGGCGAGCAGATGGAACCGCAGAAACTTGGCGTGGCTACTGGGGAGGTCTTACTGTCAGGATTCGGGATCAGTGGATCCTCTGGACCACCGAGGGAGGTGGTACTAGCCGACACCTAGGACCGGAATATAAGTGGCACCTGGTCTTCATCAGCTCCTGCCGCAAAGCAGGATGGTCTAGCAGCGGCAGGGTACCATCAGGTCGTTCCACAGGTGCGACTAGCCTAGGGTGGCAGCCGAGGTCGAGGTACCTTAGCAGGAGACAATCTCAGGTTAGGTCTGGGCGCAGGTCAGACGGCAGATATGCAAGGTCAAGTGCAATCCGGGGTCAGCGACAGGTGGTCCAGGCAGATGGGAACGGGAACACAGGCACACGGGACACAGGAACGGAGGAACAAAAGAACTCAGAAACACGGGAACTCACAAGAACACAGGAATATCGCAGTGGAGCTTACAGTGGAGGCATGAAGATCCGGCGAGGAATGCAGGAAATGGACGGCACCAATTAGCGCTCTAAATTCCCTAGCACTGCCGCATTCGCCCTAGATGGCAGGGCCAAGCGCGCAGCGCTGCCGAACCCTGAGCAGTAGTGTGGAGAGGTAAGACCGAATGGGGGAATGATGCCCTCTTAGGAATGAATCTACAACCTTTTTCCAAAATCTCATATAACCTGTCATCGGAATGCAGCAGTATGTACTTCCTGATAATGTTCTCTATATCATAAATGTCAACACTGTAAGCTGCTGTAAAAGAGACCAAGTTATCCTCATCTTTATTCTCACCATTGCCCATACTGGTATTCAACAACATTTTCCTATCCCTCTATATCAAAATCTCTATTTATATTAAAGGATGAATTTCTCCTATTCTTTAGCTTATTAGTGATAATTTTACTTTCAGTCAGAAAATACTCTGCCCTGCTACAGCAGCGAAGAGCTCGTATGAACTCCCCCACTGGCAGATTATCTGTAATGTGATGTGGGTGACAGCTATCTGCGTACAGCAATGTATTCCCACTGATGGATTTGGGATATAGCTTGGTGACAATGCTACCTGACACTATATCCCCCTTCAACTCCATGTCCAAAAAAATCAATATGATCATTAATGTTATTCAAAAAAACAGACACTAAATGCGAAGATCTCTACCACATATACAGGGGATCGTCAATATAACGACCATACCACTGTATGTGTGGTATGAACCGGTTGTGTGCATCATAGAGAACATGTGCCTCACACCATGTATATATTTGCCAGCGAGGGTGAGAAACACACCCTCATAGGACTCCCCTCTCACTGAAGATAAAAAACACCATTAAAAGAAAATAAATTATTAGTTAACAAATAATAAACAACTGACAGTCTTTCAATTCTGGTCAATAGTCAGTATACTTGTCCATATTGTGTGATAGGGCAAGAATAGCTTTATCAGGTGGTATACTGGTGTAAAGAGGCACCACATCACAGGATAACCAGGAATAACCTGGTCTCCAACTGATTTACTCAATATCTCCTTAGTATCCTGTAAGTATCCCGGTAATTTGTTAACTATAGACTGTAAAAATGCATCTACCCATGAACATAAATTTTCATTAATAGAACCCACCCCAGAGATAATTGGGTGAAAAGGGGGGAGTGCATGCATAATGCTTACTATCTGGTAATCAGGTAGAAAAACCTTTACTTCATTCTGACTCAAAATATTTAATTCCAGACCCCAATCCAACAGCTTGGACAACTTAGACTTAACATATGGGGGCACATTTACTTACCCAGTCCCTGCGCGATCCCCGATCCGGACTCTCCAATGAGGATGAACTGTGCCGCGATTCATGAAGGTCGCGCGCCCCATTTCCTTTATGTGTCACTTCCCTGATCAGGTCCGCCAGAGTTCACCTTCTTCTTCCTAGTGCATGTAAGTGCTTGGCTTGCGACACAAATGTAAATGTTAAATCCTGTGCATAGTCCGATCGCCTGACAGCCCACCCCCAATTTGTGTCGCTTGAAAGCCAGCGCGATTGTGACACAAAACGATCACGCGCTACACAATCCCCGGCGCGACCCCTGGAAAGACCCCTTAAGCCTTTGCTTAATGCAGAAATGTGTTGCCGAAAGATTCACAATATTCACTTCTTTTTCTCGCTTATGCTGATTTTTCTAGTGTTGTACCATAGGAAGTCCTCGCTTATGTTTTTTTCCCTCCTCTCCTATATCCGTGTGTTCTTAGTTTAACAGGTTTGCTCCCATTGGGAATTTTTCATTTTTTTGTCCTACTATTCTTGGAGACATTACACGATCCATTACTAGGAGTCATTGGATGTTTTACCTTGGGTCCTCTCACTACGGTTATCCATACCCGATCCATCTGTGGGATAGTCTGTTGACTCCTTTTCAGACGAGGCAAAAGTTACATGGCAAGTTTTTTGGTAATGGCGCTTCTTGTGTCTCAAAATTGGACGAAAACTCTATCCTCTCTTTTCTGCCATGTGTATACTGTTCCATTCTTGTAATCTAATAAATCCTGATTAAATTTAGTTTGTTTAACTTGAGTTATTGATTTTTCCATTTTAGTGATATTCACTTGGGAGTTTTTCATACAGGGATTTAAAATTACTATTATCCACATATTGCTGTAATGACTGGCGCAAAACCTTGATTTTATTGTCTATATCATTAAGTTTACTTGAATATGCTGACAAAATTTTGTTCCATTCACCCAGAAAATTATCATCATAAATCGTAGTGGATAATTTATGTAATCTCAAACGTGGAACAATGTATTTGTCCAAATAACTCAGTGTTGTGTTATCCCACCATACACGCAGCTATTCAATCAATAGTTTTTTTAAGGTCTTGAATTATAAGTTTGAGGTTTGAGTTTCCTTTTTTCAAGGTTTCCCCTGCAAACAAAGCAGCTGCCTTATTTCTTCTATCTTCATTAATAATATCCACAAAAGCTGCATTTATTTTGTATTTGGTGTAAGAGACATATCAAATAAACTATCATGCAGCTTAAAAAGCCAAGCCCCCCCACCCCCATACTCAGTGGGGGGTGGGGAGCCTGGCTGGGAAGAGAGGTGTGTAACCCCTTTAGGTGCTGCAGTCATGTTTGACCACGGCGCCTAAAGGGTTAAACAGCCGGTATCGCAACCCCGGCTGCTCATGCAGTGGCTTGGCTGTGACGTACAACCGGCCTCCTGCATGGATCGTGAGATCCACATGATGTTGGGGAACGTCATGGTGGCCACAACAGTAGCTCAACATTACGTTCCCCAACGTCACGGTGGCTTAAGGGGTTAAAAATGATATAATCACCTTTCCTGGAATGTGCCCCACCTTTTATTTATCTTATCTCCCCTTACAATGCCCTCACACTGTAATCCCCCCTACCCTTACACTGTGAAACCCTTTTCCCAGCCTCACCTCTTGCACTGTGCCCCCAACGCGGCCTCATTCCTTGCACTGTGACCCCCACGACATGTCTCATCCCTTGTACAGTGCCCCTCATCCCCTGCCATAAAGGAATTTTCCATTATGGAAAACCTACACAATAATTAACTTCTTCACATCTTTTGCTACCTCCCACCATAGCGACCCATGTACTGTCCACTGTCTATGCTATGGCCATGAGACTGAGCCAAGAACAGAACTTGTGAGGGTGGCTCTCGGCTGCCATTCACAGTCATGTGCACATTGCCTTAGTCAATGTTGAAAACTGAGCCCAATACAATAAAAAATGTCATTGCAGTAATAACAGAAAATTCCTATAAAGAATAGGATGTTGTCAATTCACTGTGAAGAAGGAAAATAAAACTATTAGTTAAGTCCAGACAAATATGGAAATAAATGGTCTGCCAAATTATAGGAAACAGACAGCTGCTACAGAGCCTTCTAATACCCATGATTGAGGAGGAACAGGGTCTTCTGTGTTATGGGGAATAACCATTTCACTGTGATATTGCTAAATAACTATTCAGGACCTCAACACTGGGGGGAGAATAGGTCCTTTCCAGTTATTGAAAATAGCTCCTATAGAGCCAAATTCAATGACTGGGGAGGTCCAGGTCCCCATGAGTTGTGTAATTAAGTTACAACCCTCTCCTCTCCCTGCTACCCCAAATGTTTCTGCAGGACCTTGAGTGATGTAGGAAGCATGTGAATGAGCACATGCTTTCTGCATAATTGCAAGGTCTCTCATATTGCTGTCTGAGACTGGGTAAAAAGAAGTCTGAGTGTGCGTGTATATTGCTGGTTGTGTTCATAGTAACGCCGAGCGTGTTTGTGTGAATGAATGTATGTATGTAGGAGACCTGAGTGAGGGAGTAAATGAATGTAGCAGAGCTGTGTGTGCTGTGCTTGTGACCAACAGACCAACGTTTCATAGTTTAAAAAATACAGACCATAAGAGGTAAGAGATAATTACAGCTATTATATGGCAAATGATCTGTGCAGCCAGTGACCCCTCTTCCTTTCGCACATAATCTGCTTATCTTGCTGGTCACAACATAGAGCATATATGAATTATGTTTTAACTTGTTTACATATGATACGGACTTCCAATAAAACACTTTCCTAATCTTATAAGAGGGCTGAAGTACATCATTGCAACATCTCAAAGAGGAATCAAAGGGTTGTTGGGTAAGTTTGCACAATAAATATACAAATGAGTATCAAATAACTAGCTATTTTTAGTCATTAGCTATATGTTATAGCACTACCATAGTGCAGTACTTCTCAGGCTTCATAGTAAATTACATCTTAGTTCCTCCAAGGCTAAGATCAGACCTATTAAAAGCACAGCATGACTGTTGCTGCTAGGGTACAGGTATTACAGGTTCAGACACCAAGAACTATATACAGTTTCATCCAATTAGGATGCACAAACAATATAATATGACAGGGGAACACTACAATATTGAAATCTACACATTTCACACAGCTGGATAACGGACCCTCATTTTTTGTTAAAGCATTTACCATGAAATTAAAGTGCAAGCATTGAATACTGTATATACTGCATATCTGTATGCGCCTGTATAGTGTATATATCACAGTTTATATTCTCTCAGTAAGGATTAAACCATGAACTGGTTTTCAGTCTCTTGCTAGATAATCTGGGATTACAGTGTATCTGAAATCAGATTTTATATCAATATTAAACCATCAGTGTATAGTGGGGGGATGGGTCAGCCAAGGACATCAGGTCACCTCTGTGCTCCACTAAAACCATGCAGGATGTTGTTAATGATTTGTTATAGATTTAAGATCATATGCATGCTAAAGAACATCAAGTGGACCAAAGAAATTAGTTGGTTTATCCTATGTGAAACCATTAATCCTTCACATACCATCTAAGCAGCTGTATGTCCACATACAATGATCTCTATCTTTCAATGTATTTTTGTACTTCATACTTCTTTTGAGCTGCGGATATATTACCATCAATGAAATACGAGACTACGCAGCAACGCAAGGGTCAGGCAGATGTGGAATAGTGGAGGTGATGCATAGGCAGGTGCCAATCCTCTACTGACAGATGGCAGAGACAGCTTGCCAAATACAAGTGGTATTCCATTTTCAATTCAAGCTAGAGAAAATCCCACAGATGTGTTCCTAGAGAGGTGGTAAGAAGGACTCAAACAAATTTCATGCCCCAGAAACAGTTTCTGTCTTTCCACCCACACCTAAATATCACATATTGACCTAAAAAGATGGATAAAGACATGAAGTCTTAGTATTGCATTTAGTGTTGAGGTTTACATATACATGCAATTACAGCAGCAACAATAGAACAGAATAATTCCTCTTTGTAAAACATCTTAGATCAAATCGCCCAAGGGGGCAATACTGTACAAGAAAGCTTTTTGTGTCACTATGAGAAGTGCAGAGAACCAAACATGCAAGAATCCTCTTTTGTATATTATTGCAGTATTTTCTGCCACTCTCTCCGGCACATTCATAGTAATCTTGGTTTTGATTTTAATCCTGCATGAAGTGGGTGGGAAAGCAGGGGGGAATGATTTGCAGCAAACTCAATTCCAATTCATAAATCTCTCCTAAACCGACATAATCCGTGAGCTAGGGCCAAACCCAGGAGATAGAAAAGCAAAAAGGTGGAAAGATGTATACCGGATCATGGAGACACAAGCAGAAAAGGGACAGATGGGTTTGCAAGAACAAATTGGAAAATCAATTAAGAGAGATGAAACAGATTCATACATGATGACAATCAGAGAACAATTATGAGATACTCCAGAACAACAAATTAACTAAATATACAGCAATTTGGGGGAACGGCTGGCTCATTTACCATGAAGACACAACTGAGAAAGTGTAAATTTATTACAACAGTATCTTAACCAAAAAATATTCACAACAGTCATAAAATCTCTGGAAAATTTCAATAAAAACAAACAAACAAAAAAACCCCAACAGGGCTGTCAAAACAACCCAAAATTTATACAATAGTCATTTACAGAACACAACAGGTGATATCTTTTCTAGTCAGTGGATAAACATCAAACTCTTAAAGGAAAAGAACAACAACAAAAAAACTAAACGTACATTCACATTTATCTTGATTCATGAAGCACTGAATGGTAGAACATTGGGAACTGGACTTCTTTGGAACGTAGCTGGAAAGTTCTTGAAACGTTCATTAGGACCTCCATTTCTTGTCACCCATTGACCTAAGGGGCAACGCTTAGTCGGCTTCTTTCCAATGCGAGGGTGATTCCTAAAGACATTATACCAAGCAACGTCGTCACAAACACAGAAAAGAATATTTTCAAAATATATGTATACTACGTGCATTCAGACACTTTTCTATTGCACAGAAGTCCGGACAGGGCCATTGTAACACCCCAATTCTTTTGTTGTTGCATGATCTTGGTGTGGTCATGCTTTTGCTGTTGTACGGATTGGTATACAGAAATGCTCAAGGGCAACTCAATGGGGGGGAATTTATCTACACCATTGTTTTTGACAGGTCTTAAAATAAGGTAATTATGCCTGGATACATAAAGTCATAAAAAAAAAAAAAATTCTTAAAAGATAAAGAATTCGACCAATGGGCTGGTACACTAGTACTTCAGATACTGGGCTAACAGGGTGGGCCACTGAAATGTCCATATCAGAGCCAGGATACCTAGAGTAGGGGCCGAGTGAGATGCAGGGATTTGAGGACAGAAATCCAGCAGCTTGACAGCAGAAGAAGACAAGGTCCAGCAATGCATCATGTGCCTGTTAATGTTAGACAGCTAAATGATAATTTGAGTTTGTAAAGTCTTTCAGGAAAACTAAGTACTAAATATCACTACAACTCAAGACCTGTTAACCTTGTTTGCAAGGTTGGATTGTTGTCTCTCCTAATTCAGACACATTAGGCAGTCAATGTATTTTTTCAAAATGCGAACAATATTGGCCTTCTTTTGTGGGATATCCTATTGCTTGATCGGTAGGTTTACATAATTGTTGTTGAAAGGTCCACCAAGGTCATCTTGCGAATCTAGCATCTTTTGTGTTTGATGTATTCATAGTTGGTGGATCTGGTAATAACTAGACAATACCATTGTTCCCATTACTTATCGGGCTTTTACTTCAGAAGTCTATCCATATCTGTGCATTATTGAGCATACAATGGGGAAATAAGCTTTTCTAAACATGAACATTTTCCCATTCAGCAAATCGAAGTGACGCGTGTGTGGTTTAGGGTGGTGGTAATGTGTTGGAGTATCGCATTTTCAGAGTGGGGGCATAAAGTGGGCGACATGACTGGGACTTAAAGCGGTTGTCTGGGTGTTAATACTGATTACTGTGAAAGACTTATTTAACATTTGTGTTTTTTTACACTCATCTCCTTAGAGAGAAGGAACACAATGGGGGAGGTGGTGTGTGTTATCATTGGGTTATTTGTCTATGTGTGGCATTGTTTGGGTGCAGTTGTGGTACAAATACGGTTTTGTGACTTTCCAATGTGCCTAATAAAAATAGGAGAGTGCAAAAACATCCCTGCTTGCACCAAGTTCATTATTTGCCTAGATTCGTTTTCACAATACTGAACTAAATTCATGATTTTCTTTTTGGCGCAAAAGGACTCCAGTCATCCTCTACCGTGGAAATTGGACAAAAACCACTACCAAAAAAAAAAAAAAAAAAAAAAGGCAACCACATACATAGTCTCACTTGAATTCAAATAAAATAAAAATGGAATTGAACATAGACAACCAAGTCAAAGTCAAATTGTAATTGTTCTTTGTCAGTTTACTCAGGATAAGAAATCTGATCCTGCGCATTTTACCTCTTACATATGATAATCTATTGTGACCGTGACAATTAAGGTACGATGAAAGGAAGCTCACTTTGTAAGACATTAGCACCTTGAAAACGTCATTGATAATGCTCCACATGGTAGAATATGATTATTCTAAAGAAGAGGTGTATGCAACAGAGCTCCCTTATCCAGGTTTTACTAATCCTTTTTAAAGGAAACCTACCACTTGAAGTGGCAGGTTTCAGAAGAAAACACCGGAAAAAGCCGGAGCTTATTTTTGTTAGTGTTTTAAACCGCGGTTAGATAAGAGTAGGTGTTGGCATGCATTGTAGGCTTTGCCCTCATACCTTTTGGTATAATCTGATGGGTGCTGCCAGTTCTTATTCTCCCGGCTGATATGGTTCAGTAATGAGGCCAGCTCATAATGAGGATCTATACAACAGATGTAGAGAAAGTCAGTTAACCTGAAATTAGACATCATATAAACAGTTGGAAAAATTAATTGAGACAAACTCCATTTTTGTTTATGGAAAGCAGCTCCAATTTAAATCCCTGCCAAATTTGTAGGTCCAAATGTGTATACTTCCTGTTCTAAATGGACACCACACTGCTGTGTGTGTTAGACACTGAAGGTTTCTCCATTTTAAAAGGAAATCTACCATCAAAATGAATATTAATAAACCAGGGACACTTACTCATAGATCCAGGCACTGTGAATGTTGTAATCTTTTTTACAATTGTTATCCATGTCCTTTTTCCTTCTATACATCAACTTTTATAATTATGCTAATGATTCTTAAGGGTTCTTCCAGGGTATTTCAGAGCCCCACAGGCTGAGACAATGAGCAGAGCAGACCAGCTGCTGCTAGATTATACAGGCAGAGGGAGAGAGAAGGGGTTGGGCAAGACATGTTCTGCTTAACCTGTGAATCTGCATCACTGAGGGGCTCTAGTAACTCCCCCAGAGCCCTTAAGGCTCATTAGCTTAGAAGGTAGGAGACCATGGATAACAAATATAAGAAGATAACCATATCACAGTGACTGGATCTATGAGCAAGTGTCCCTGGTAAGTAGCCATGCTTCATTTTAAGGGTAGATTTTCTTTAAAGCATATTGGAAGGAGAAAGCCACATTAAAAATGCGAAGAAGTCTTTATTGGTACATCATCCAGGCATAAAAGAGCAATGTTTCGATTCGAATGCAAATCTTTTTCAAGCATTAGAAGCATTCGCATTAGAATCGAAACGTTGCTCTTTTATGCCTTTTATGATGTACCTATAAAGACTTCTTTGCATTTTATTCTTCGGTACTGTGGCTCTCTCCTACCATTATGCCATATATGAAGTTTTGAACGCCTGAACTTCCAGCTGCAAGCACCAACCCCTAGGAGGAATTACTGTGGATTGCTGCCCCTTCTCTCTATTTTCTTTTCTTTAAAGCAATCACCAGATTTTTCTCCATTAAAGTACTAGCCCCCTCAGGTAGAGTACGTACGAGATCAAGTTTAGAGGCAGCAGGGGGAGTGTCTTTAGATGCATATATCGTTGGTTCTGTAGTACCCAGAGGCATGCTTTTGTGTCATATTAATCTCATCTTTAAGAGTGCATCAGACTTTTGAGCTAAAGTACTGGACCAACAGGAAGCTAAAGAAATAAGCAGGAACCCAATCTACCTGCAGCTTACATTTTCTCAATTTGTCTTTACCTGCCTGTAGGTCCAGTTTTGTAGATCACAGAACTGCTGGCCTGACGCGATCTGAATGAGGAGATTCTTATTTTTCACTCTTTCCTGACACATAGCAAACTAATACGGCACAGGGTCGGGCTTGCAGCATTTTAAAAATGATAAAACTAATATAAAAACTGATATACAGCTCGTTAGGCAAGATCTAAAAAAATCTAAAATATCCGCGGCAGTGAACCATGTAACTAATGCCGTCCGCCACTCATAAGCATTGGAGTAAAAAGTGATCAAAAGATTTTAATTTCTACCTTTTTGGGGAATGTACAAAGACACGTTCTGCGACAAATGACACCTTAGGTCTGTATGCCATGGAACTGAATCGGACATGCAGTCCTAAATCTATCAATTATCAGGCTGGACAACCCAGTTACAATACTGTACACTTGCAACTCAGATATATTTATAAAACTGGACATAGTTTCTCAAGATTTCTGGGCCAAGTATCACCTATTCAAATACATCAGCACCAAATAACCTAAAATTATTTATTTGCCAATACAGGTTGTATCGCTGCATTGGGATATGAAATAAAGAGCACTCTCACTTTTTACTGGATTGCTGCCTTTTTTCTTTTTGTCTAAAATTATTTAGGTTATTTAACACTGTTGTAAGGTAGTTTAAACCACAAAGTGTGAATGCATCCTCAGTACAGGGTCAGCAGTTGAGTAGTCACCTGATCTAGATACATATATCTTTATTAGGGCCGATTCACACGGCTGCGGACAGACAGTCTTTGTAACAGGATCCTGCACAGTCCATGATTCATGGAAAGATTATGTAAATGTGAAAGAGCCACTGTGGATGGCAGCATGTGTCCAATCCCTAAACTCATAGCATTCAAAACAAGGCATCGAGTGCCTAAAATTAGAGATAAAGATGCATTAGTAATCTGAGGCTGCATGAGCTCTCATCTACACACTGTACAGGATTGGAATATGGATCTCTATGGGTGGATCATTTTAACCCCTTACTTTACAATGTTGCTCAGTGCTACTGCTGTTTTAGCTCCTATCACTCCCTAGGCTGCTTAGTGCAAAATCCCAGGGTGTGGGCAGTGACACTAAGCAGACAGTTCTGTGGGGTGACAATGTGGTTACATTATCAGGGGACAAGGTGTATATACACTTTCATCTGGCTTCTGAACATTGTACTAATACACTGACACATAGAAAGAGCCGAGTCAGATCAGAGATGCAGGAGATGCCTATTGCTTAATGGCTGACAGACTTTTACACTGCCAGCTCTGCTACATCTCTGTTCTCACAGATGTGTGCCTGCCTTCCCCTTCCCCCCGATCACTTATCTCCTTGGAGTTTGCAGCTCCTCTGTGCTGGCAGGAAGTGATCAGTGTAAGCTCTGTGCTAGGACTGCAGGGGATGGGGCTACAGGCTCAGATAAGAGAGAAATCTCAGCTGCAGGCCACCGCACAGGAATCCAAGATGGTGGCCACACGATCCTGAAGTCAGAAGTTACAGGGTTGTGTCCAGGGGCAACTGAAGTTGTGTACAGCAGGACTGATAGAGACAGGTTCGACTAAGATCTGTAAAAATCTGCATTTTTGATAACAAAAGGGAATCAGAGAATGTGTTATTTTGTGATCCTGAGTACATATAAGAAACTTGTCTTTGTGGGAATACCCCATTAATTCACACAGACAAATCAGGATTCTACAGACTGACATTGGCTCCAGAAGCACTCAGGACAGGTGGGGACATTCATGGAAGGACAGAGATATGTCCACTTTGCTACTGAGTGATTATTTCTCAATGAAAGTGTCAGACTGCTTCCCATTCATCCTGATTCCTCCCAGTTTCCTGCTTCTCTCATGTGTAAGGTTTGGCACACACAAGGGTGGAGGAAGGAGGGTGTTCAGTGCCTGCGCACACACACACAAAATTCTGTAACTAGCTGCACACCTCTCGGAGACCCTGAATATCTGATGTTAGGAAAGGGTTACTAGCTTGTACAATAATTATACATTATGGTAATCTTATGGGGCCACTTATTTCAATAGGAGGTAGAGACAGTCATCATTTCTTTCTGCTCTCAGAAAAAAAATAAAAAAAGTGTCCTTTCTTATTTAGTTGCAGTTTCAACAGCTGAATCACTGCCGAAGCTGCGGTAAAAAGTTAATGGATGAATCCAATAGGCTGGCTGGCAGATTCAGACAAATTTCTAATACACTATAAACCCTTCTGCTTTCATGTCATCGCCCGTGTGTCATCACATATTTGATCACAAGAAGCTCCTGCACACTGCAGGGTGAATTGTGTCTCTAAATGCAGTTCAAGTGCAGTGTGTGAACACTGGGACTAAAATGCAGCCTGGCAAACAGACCTTACCAACCTACATACAATAATGCAACCCCACAAAAAGTGTTGAGAAATGTACTTTACTTGGTCACTCCACTTATTACTGTCTACTATTCTATTTACCCAGCTTTATTTTAAATAAGCGTAATATGCAGTTGCCTAATATAATATGCCAAACAGCAGTGACAGGTTCCCTTTAAATAGTGTCCAGTCTGTGTAAAAAGTACATTACATATAAAAAAAAATATTTGTATACATGTAATGAGTTTATTACCTTCTAAGTTACCGTCTCTTTGACCATCAATGTGCATCAAGACTTTATCAAGGTAAATGTCCTTATTTGTCTCCATTTCAAACTCTGATAGAACTTCCCTAAGACGCAAAATATTCATAAAGCCATTAAACAAAGCATAAAAGAAAACAAAATATACAAAAAAATAAAATATATTTATATATTCATGAATTATAAAACAAATGAATGCTGGATGATAATCCCACAATGGGATTAGAGTATGTTTAGATTAGAATTTCAATATAGAAATCTAGAAAAAACATTCATGTACCGTATAAACTAGAGTAAAAGAAAAAATTTTCAGCACCCACTCAGCTTATACTTGAGTATTAAAAAACCCTCCAACAGTCTTCTGATTGCGGCTTGTCTTTTCCACGCATCTTCTGGCTTCTTGGCAGAGGAATGTCTATGCTCTCCGCTGGTGCATGCACTACGACGCAGCGTGACCTCAGCATGCGGCGACACACCACGTCATAGTGTGTGCATTCAGGCAAGGAGCATAGATGTAACTATTTCCACACTGCTGTGCTCTGCTCGACATTTTATCATTCACGGGAACTCTTCAGCTAGACATTTTATTAAAGAGTAGTTGCTGCATTTCCCATTCTAGGCTTCTACTAAAGTCAAAACATTTTCCCAGTTTTTGTGGCAAAATTAGGTATTTATGGTTATACTTGGGTCAGCTTATATGGTATATTAAATTAAAAAAATTGTTCAAGTGGGGAAATATCCTATGGTAGTTTTATGATGGTTTTATGACCCTTTTAATTACAGCACAGCACACATACATACAATGTATGTATGTATGTATGTATGAAAGAAAGAAAGTAAGTAAAATTGAAAGGTAGAGCTCACAATATTATATAAATTGTATAACTCAAGATTAATTCTATTCTACCATTGTGCTTTAAGTCAACTTATGACAGCAGATTTAAAGTAAACATTTTCTATTTAAGTCTTCGCTACCTTTGCACTTTAATATAAGTCATTCAAGTAATGCATTTCATTGATCACACCAGAAAATGTACCTGAAAGATGGTCTGTGTACAGCTACAACTGCAATCTTTGGCTTTTCTTTAGTTTGGCTTGAAGAACTTTCTGCATTTGAACCTAGAGTAGCCACAATCTGAGAGATAAAAACATAGCTTAACACTTCTGCTCAACAATCCCTCTCTACTGCAAAGAGGTATAAAGTCAATTACACAGAAATGTAATCTAAATGATGTAAATCATATTGAAGAGCTCATCGGCTTTAATAGTGGCTTTATCACAAGCCAGTTCCTGAAAATCAATACCTGCGAATCCACTCATGGCTGAATATCTGTGGAAATGTGTGTCAATTCAGCTAATGGACACTACAAAATAAGCCTTCCAAGAAGAGAACTGGCAGTTACAGCAGTAAATGTGGACCTGACTTCATAGTAATATGGAAATGGTATAACCAATAAAACATCAAAAGGTGCAAGGGTTCTAATCTATTTTTGGTCATACTGTGATTGGAGGAATGACTCCACCAGAACCTATGGTACTGTTATTGTGCATCATCAGACAGAATGTGTGGCTGCAGTACAGGTAATTCAGAAGTGCCATTGTAATCCATTTATGTGATATCGGCCATGACCGGAGAACTAAAAAGATAATGTAAACCTAAATTACCCATTTTCCATGTACAGTTGTATTGTCTGTACAAATGGCTAAACACATTCCACAAGATAAGGGTTTTTTTTTTTTTTTTTTTTTCACAAACTTCATTTAATATATAGTAAGTTGAATTTTCAACAGTGGAAAAAAGGTGGTGAAATCCTTGATCATGTATTTAAAAAAAAAAAAAAAAAACATAATAAGTTATAGACTACCTGATGACTGTAAAAGCCATGCAGATTATTGTGAGAGTCTTTGCAGAAAATAGAAAATTGTGCTCTACCGATGGAAGTTCAATTGTTTCCATTACAGGAAATAAAGCTGAATTGCTGCTCAATATGACATACAAATATGTGTATATGTCTATAGCCTAACAATTGTGCTTAAGAGATAGTATCTTTATCAACTGGAATGCACACTTATACCCAAAGAGATAGCATTATTTGATACTCCATGCATATTACTAAAGCAGATGAATACTGACATCATTTCTGGCCTTGAACAAATCCTCCTACATACTGCAAACTAGATTCACCAGCGCTGCTGGTACGGGCACTTGGCCAAGTGACGAGATCAGTTATATTCAGAAATTCTCTGTTTAGTCTCTGTAGAAAATGTCACCATTACCAAGCTTGGAAACGCTTTACTGCAAATATTACCAAAATGGAAATATGGCTGCTCATTACCGGCCAGGGATCTATTAGATAGCCTACTGCATAGTCCAGGATAGCATCTTCCTTAGAATTTATGTTAAGACAATAACCCGAGTTTATTGATTCCATATTTTCTTATCATTTTCCTATATGAAGTACCCACTGCGTTAAATAGAACCCGGTCAGCAGAAATAAATTAGTACTATTATGTTGTCAGACAGGTTCAAATCTTCCAGCGCACGCTTCTTTTGTGACCCAGTGTGGAGGCATCATGCAGAACATTAATTTTGAAGTTAGTTGTATAAAGTTACGTAGACAGAAAGTTTAACACTGATGTCAAGCCCTCCCTGCTTCATAAAACCCCCTCTGATATGACTGATGTCATTCACCAGATTTCAGGAGACCAGGTTATGATAACCTTGGGTGCAGGGGAGTCAGTTATATCAGAGGGGGTGCTTTGATGGAGCTTGACTTTCGTGCTGAACACTCCCATTACATTACTGTATACAACTGTTTACATCTCACTTCAAAGTTTTCTGCATAATGCCACCAAAATTGAACAATGAAAGGAACATGCACGGAAAGGTATTACTTGTATGAAAACATTTTAGTAGCGGTTTATTAGGTCAATTGCTACTCCTCAGTTCCTTTTAAAGGCCAACACATTTGCAATCAATTTTGTCTAAAATGAAACAAAAATTTAAGCAACACTGCAAGGAGTCTTAAAATTTCCTTTAACTCGCAAATGACCGGCCTATTTTGGGCCTAGATGACAAGTTAGGAGGAGCCATGTTATTCCACGTAAGCCACCATGATATCTTAGGATGTAAGAATAGTAGTAATCAGTAGTGAAAGCTTAGTGTAAGTGTTGTTGCTTATAGGACCTCTCTAGACGGATGAGAACATGTATAAATAAATCAAAGAGAAGCTTTTACGAAGTGACAATAGCTGCACTGATTATGAACTTTGTGGGTAGACGTGTCATAAGATGTGGTGGAACTTAAATTTATGTATCCTACAATCAGAAGATGTTGGACGCCCACAATAGCTTTATGGTCACAGATGTATGTATACACCAACTATTGAAAATTTGTTTGTAAAAAAACCCATGTGTGGAAATGGAGGAAGTAGTCAAAGAATTACTAGCAAGCCATTTTCAAACGCCCATGAGAGTGGTCATCTTGTCATTTACAGTCTAAAGGCTTGAGGATATTAGTTATTTAAAAGGTGTTACCATTTATCAATGGGAAGAGGCTCAAAGGGTCGAATTAGAGTTAACTAGCGCGTGTGTGGAGTGTCCATTGCATTTTATCTCTGTTTCTGTTATTGATCTGCGCCAGCAAAATAAAGCTGAAGGTTTAACATTGGTTAGAAAACATAACACCTAATTTCCCAGCCTCATCAGCGGGATCCACATCAGTAAAAAACAAAGGATTTATACAAAAAAGCCAATGTGAAAACATCCATTGAAAACAATGGCTCAGTAAGGCATCTGAAAATCACTAAACCCCAGATGTGAAAAACTCCAGTGTGAAAGATCCCCTGGGATTGAACAGACATAGGCTTAACAATATGCATAAGGTGCTGTACAGTGCAACTCTTAGTCAATAACAATCATCCATGTGTGTTGCAAATATCCGGCGCTCTAGTGTCTTGAATCCATCCTTTATTCTTTAACCCCTTACTGACACGCACCGTAATAGTACGTCACGGGTCGGGTGCTCACGGGCTGAGACCTCTCCATAGCCGGTAAGTCTTTGCTGCATACCAAAGTGTGAAAAAGTTATTAGCACCAGAAGATGGCAAAAAAGAGAAAAAAAAATTTGTACAGGAGGTTTTAGTTTTTCTAAATGCCTGAAAACACAAAACTTATACAAATTTGTTATCCCTGTGATCACACCAACCCAAAGAATAAAGTAGACATGTCGTTTGGCGCGCACAGTGAAAGCCATAAAATCTAAGCCCAAAAGAAAACATCGCAAATGTGTTTTTTTTTCACCATTTTCACCGCATTTGGAATTTTTTTTCACGCTTCCCAGTACACGACATGGAAAATTAAATACCATCACTATGAAGTGCAATTTGTTATGCAGAAAACAAGCCATCACAGAGCTCTCTACGTTTAAATTTTTTTTTAAAAAGTTAGATTTTTGAAGGTGGGGAGTGAAAAATGGAAATGAAAAAAACCAAATAAGGGCTTAAAAACTGACATAACACGTCATTAGCTCAGACATCACAACAAGAGCCATCTACGTGTTTTGACATATAGCCTTAGTCAAGATCAAATGTGTGTTGCCTGATTGAATTATTTAACCTTATGATAATGATGTTTTTTGTTCTCTAAATGATGCCTGGACAAGCTCTTCAATGTTCGACGCTTTGTACCATCAATTCATCACACTACTCTGTAACTGCTTGACCAATGCTCATTGCAACCCTCTTCTCCCATTCTTGACACACTGATAGAATTTCTTCTGCTAGCACAGGCTTCCAGTATCCGTTCTTTCAGATGCTGCACATCTTGTATCTTCACAGCATAGACAATTGCCTTCAGATGACCCCAAAGATTAACCCCTACGGGACACAGCATCTTTTGGCCTAAAGGACGCAGCCCCATTTTTCAAATCTGGCCTGTGTCACTATAAGTGGTTATAGCGTGGGAACGCTGTGAGATATCCAGGGGATATTGAGATTGTTTTCTCGTGACACATTGTACTTCAAATTAGTTTAAAAATTTGGATGAAATCTTTTGCGTTTAGTTATGAAAAAAAACAAAATTTGGCAAAAATTTTGAAAAATTCTTTATTTTCAACGTTCTAAATTCTCTACTTTTGATTCAGAAAGTCATAGCACCCAAATAAATTCATAACTTACATTTCCCAAATGTCTGCTTTATGTTGGCATGGTTTTTTAAGATTCCACATATTTTACTAGAATGTTATGAGGCTCAGAATTTGGGTGCCATTTTTCACATTTTTTGTAAAATCGCCAAAACCTGTATTTAGATGGACCTGCTCAACTTCTAATTGACACTGAGAGGCCTAAATAATAGCGAGACTCGTAAATTACCCCATTGTGGAAACTACACCCCTCAACATATGAAAAACCACTTTTAAGAAGTTTGTTAACCCTTTACGTGTTTTATAGGGGTTAAAACAAAATGGAGGTGGAGTCTGCAAATTGTAATATTTTTTCACAATACACTCATTTTGGGTGGAAAATTTTACATTTCTAATGGATAAAATGAAAAAAGGCTCCACAAAGTTTGATACGCAATTTCTCCCGAGTACACAGATACCCCATATGTGCTGGTAACCTGCTGTATGGGCGCACGGCCGGGCATAGAAGAGAAGGAGGCGCCATTCAAATCAGATTTGCTATGTCACATTGTACAGGCTATAATTTTTTTCTTTTTTTTATTGTGCACCTATAGGGGCTTATTTCTTTTGCCACATGAGATGCACTTTTCTAATACATAATTTTGGGGCATCTATAGCTAATTGGTGAGATTTAATTAACTCTTTGTTGGTGGAGGAAATGAAAATCATCAATTTTTAGGAAAATTTTTATGTGTTTTTTTTTTTTGGCCGTTAACCATACCATGAAAATAGTATATTATTTTTATTCTTTGGGTCGCCACGTTTATGAAAATACTTCATTTATATATATTTTTTTATTTTTTCCCATTTTTACTGTATAAAAAGTAATTTGGCAAAATTGTTGTTAATTTTAGCATCACCGTCTTTCATATGCATAACTTTTTTATTTTTCACCTCAAAAATCTGTTTAAGGGCTTATTTTTTGCAAGAATGATAGCTCTTTTTAGTGGTCTTATTTTAGATTGCGTAACTTTTTAAAATCACTTTTTTAGAGCATTTTTAAAGGGCATTAATAAAAAATCATCTTTAGCAGAGAGAGTTTTTTTAGGTTGTTTTTTACGGGGTTAACTTTGCGGATCTAATAACGATTCTGTTTTATTAGGCAGATTGTTACGGACGCAGGGATACCAAATATGTGGGGGTTTTGTGTATTTTATTCAATTGTACTGAATAAAAACTAATTTGGAGAAAATCTTATTCATTTTAGCATCACCATCTTTTTATATGCATAACTTTTTTATTTTTTGGCAGATAAATCTTGTTAGGGGCTTATTTTTTGCGAGAACAGTTGTTCTTTTTAGTGGGCTTATTTTGGAGTGCATAACATTTTTTAAATCACTTTGTAGAGCATTTTTTATAGGGTATTAATTAAAAATTATCTTTTTTCGGAATGTTTTTT
The DNA here is from genome assembly GCF_040894005.1 of Engystomops pustulosus. Taxonomy (NCBI): domain Eukaryota; kingdom Metazoa; phylum Chordata; class Amphibia; order Anura; family Leptodactylidae; genus Engystomops; species Engystomops pustulosus. The sequence continues at coordinate 134,049,637 of NC_092412.1, forward strand.
GCGTTTTTTTCCCTCCGGCGTTTACCGTGCGGGTCCAGTAACGATTCTGTTTTATTATGCAGATTGTTACGGACGCGGCAATACCAAATATGCGGTTTTTTTTTGTGTTTTTATGTTTTTTATACTTTATTAAGTTTTTTTATGGGAAAGTGACATTTTAGGGGCTTATATTTTTATGTATTAATTTTTTATTTATTATAATGTGTAGTGTTAACTGTTTTTGCATATTTTTACTTATACATACTTGAACTTAAACCAGTGATGCTCTGATCACTGGTTTAAGTTCAATACACTGCTCTACAATACTATTTTATTGTAGAGCAGTGTAAACTGTCTGAGCAAGCTTGCGCATGCTCAGACAGTTTACAGCCAGACCCGGAAGGGGTCTGGCTGCCATGGAGACCGGGCAGCTCCGGGGCACATGCCAGTCCTCGGAGCTGCCCGGAAGAGGATCGGATCCCCCGGTAAGCGGCACGGGGGATCCGATCCACAGCGCTAACACCGTTACACGCCGCGGTCATGTTTGACCGCGGCGTGTAAGGGGTTAACACCCGCGATCGGAGCCGGCTCCGATCGCGGGTGTTAGCGCAGGCTGTCAGCTGTACTAGACAGCTGACAGCCGCTGCTTCTGGTACCGGCTCCGTTCGTGAGCCGGTGCCAGAAGCAGGACGTTATAGAACGTCCCCGTGCGCTAAGCATCTAGCCCCGGGGACGTACTATAACGTCCAGGTGCGCCTAGGGGTTAACCGGTTCGCGACCGCCCGCCGTGTATTCACGGCGGCGGTCGCGTCGCATGGAGAGGGCTCACGGGCTGAGCCCTCTCCATAGCCGGTAAGTCTTTGCTGCATATTGCAGCAAAGGCTTACCGGTAACATCCGCGATCGGTGCTAGCACCGATCGCGGGTGTTTTTACAGCGTGGACTGCCGGCAAAGCTGCCGGCAGCCTCAAACAGATAGCGGCGCATGGGCGCCGCCATCTTACCTGGGATCGCCGCTCCCCGTGACGTCATCGGGGGGCGGCGATCCGTCTCCATGGTAGCCTCGGGTCTTCCGAAGACCCGAGGCTATTTCGTTTTTACCCCTTCATTACAATGTGCTGATAGCACATTGTAATGAATGAGGAAGAAAATCCCCATATACTGCCATACTGTAGTATGGCAGTATATGATAGGATCGATCAGACAACCTAGGGTTAAAGTACCCTAGGGAGTCTGAAAAATAGTATAAATAAAAATAAAAAAAAAAAAAAAAAAATTATAATAAAAAAACCTAAAATTTCAAATCACCCCCCTTTCCCTAGAACTGACATAAATATAAATAAACAGTAAAAATCATAAACACATCAGGTATCGACGCGTCCGAAAATGCCCGATCAAAATATGATAACGGTTTTTCAATGCGTTTAACCCCGTAACCGAAAATAGCGCCCAAAGTCGAAAATGGCCCTTTTTTGCCATTTTGAAAAATCTAAAAAAATCTATAAAAAGTGATCAAAAGGTCGTACAGTCCTAAAAATGATATCATTGAAAATATTATCAAATTTCGCAAAAAATGACACCACGCACAGCTCCGTACACCAAAGTATGAAAAAGTTATTAGCGCCAGAAGTTGGCAAAATCAAAAAAATTATTTTTGTACAGGAGGTTTTAATTTTTGTAAATGTATGAAAACATTATAAAACCTATACAAATTTGGTATCCCCTTAATCGTACCGACCCAAAGAATAAAGTAGACATGTCATTTGGGGTGCTCAGTGAAAGACGTAATATCCAAGCCCACAAGAAAATGGCGCAAATGCGTTTTTTCACCATTTTCATTGCATTTGGAATTTTTTTCCCGCTTCCGAGTACATGGCATGGAATATTTAATACCATCATTATGAAGTGCAATTTGTTACGCAGAAAATAAGCCGTCACACAGCTCTTTACGTGTAAAAATAAAAAAGTTATAGATTTTTGAAGGTGGGGAGTGAAAAATGGACATGAAAAAACAGGAAAGGGCCCGGTCCTTAACCGGTTAAAGTCTAAGTGGGTCAGATCGGGAGACATTGGTGGCCACTCAACTGGCCTATGACTACGAATCCACTTTCCAGGAACTGTACATGTAGGAATGATCGGACCTTTGGGGTCATCTGAAGGCAATTGTCTATGCTGTGAATATACAACATGTGCAGAATCTGAAGTAACGGACACAGGAAGCCTGTGCTAGCAATTCTTCTGCGGTGTTGCCATCAGTGTGTCAAGACTGTGTGTCGCATTGACAATACAACACAAAGGGCAGCACTTAGAACAGATTTTATAAGTGGTCATAAACTTGTAAATAACTCATTAAAGAATAAAGTTATGTTAAAACTAAGCATTGTTTTTCTTGTGAAATTCTTAATAAGTTGATGTGTTACATGACCCTCCTCCCATTCGAAAAATAAATAGACCCAAAATCCCCGAATTCAAAAAGGCCACCATAGTCAGCAACTATCTTGAAAAGATTCCCCCCTCCCATATTTTAATATGCCACAGGAAGTTGATATCACCAACCTTTCCCATTTTATTTAGGTGTATCCATATAAACTTTACATTGTGGAGGTTACCTTAGACTGATTGTCACTTGCTCTTGGTGCAGCGCTCTGAGCTGAATCTGCTGGACTTGAGGTAGACTTCGGATTCAGGATCTCTTTACTTTCCTCAGCCTCAGATGGTTTTTCAGTTTGAGGTGATGTGGTATTTGGTGATGGTTCTGTAGGAGCAATAGTTGATGATGTGGGAAGAGGTTCTTTGATAGGTTTTGGTCCATCTGGATGAAGATGATGAACGTTGGACAAGCTTGCTGTATTAGTGGAAAGTAGTGGAGAGAAATTCTGATCTGCAGCCAAAGAACGGGAGCATGTAGCATCGACTGTTAAAACTTCATCAGATTGTAATTCCCTTGGAGGTAATGTAGAGTTTGATACTACAGGACTGTTACCTCTAGTTGGGATGGCAGCCAATTCTACATCATTGTCTTCTTCTGCTGAAAAGGTAAGCCCAGGACTTATTGCCAATAGATTGTCAATGTCACAATCAAAAGCAAGATCTGGGTCCTCAGTCCAATCCACCGCAGCATCAATCCCAGACAATGAGAAGGCTAGATGGGGCACATGGTTTGTAGTGCTTGGACTGGGAGGCAGAGTAGCAGATTCTTGCTTTATTTCAGACAATGGTATAGGCTGGCCACTGCTTATCTCAGTTTTAGCAGTCAGAATTTCCACTGGAGATTTGGCATTGCTAACACTGGATTGATTTTCTACAGTCCTTTGTGCAGGTACTATGGCTGACTGGCAGGGTGAGGGAGGCGTTGCTGCATAGTTGCTAATGTCTCCCTCACACTCCGCTTCTATATTATCCAGTGTCTTGCAAGGTGAAGCTCCACCATTCTCAGCTTCATTTTCAGACTCTGAAGGTGTAAAAGTGACCACACATGTAGTCATCTCATTATACTTTTTTAAAGGCTCAGCAGCATAGCAAGATTCATCATCATCTTCATCCAGCAAGGTCTCAATCTCATCCTTAGTCAGGTACAAGGGAGAATCGTCCTCATTATCAGAAGGCTCTAACAAAGAATCATCCCATTCATTCTGATCATCATTTTGCCCAGGTGAATTCCAGGCTGGAAAATCAGAGTTTCGGGTGGCCCACAAACTGGCAGAGGAAGATGATGGTGTACTACAACTAAAGGCAGCAGGACGTGATCTCTTGGAGCAAGGGGTTATTGGTGTAATTTCATCTCTTGTACGTTTACATCCAGTTGCTCGCTCATTAACTATACAGATTTTTATATCTTCCATAGTTCTCGGGAGAGGGTCTACCCAATCTATTGGGTACAAAACCACTTGGCGCTCAGAGCATATTCCAGACACGGGAGGATCATTCATAACTTTCATGGGGAAGGCTGCTTGATATGTTCTGCAGAAAAAGGCAATTTTATTAATAGCAACATGCTGAAGGACTGTTACATACAAAAGCATCACATTAAAGTAACCAAGAAAAAAAAAAAAAAAAAATCAATAACAGGCTATGCATTGCTTCTCAAAATACTCACAAAGGTTCTAAAGCTTTGGTTTATAAGTTACCCCTTTGTTTTTACTTCTTTGGAAGTTTGAGTTACAATGCATCAGTAAAAGTGAGTTATAACGCAATACGATCTACCAGAAAAGCAAAATACATAGGATATGATTCATCTGTAATAAATTCCATAAATCTGGAAGCCAGTGTGAAGAGTAAGAAACAAACTTAAAAGAGGAGACCAGTCATTACAAGGTTTACAAGAGTAAGTACAATGACCTAATAAAGATCTCCCATGACACTAGTTGGAGTGTGTGGACCATCTTAGCACACCCCTATAAGAGATAACATGGGAGTGTTCCAAAAGAAGGAGTGCCTTCAGTAATGGCTGACCCACCAGAAGCATTGCCAGATACAGGACACCACATGAAGCCTTGAAAGCGGCTGCCAGTGGCTCAAATGACCCGCACAAAGACAAAGTGACCCTATTAGAGGATAGTACTTACCCCTGTAAACTGGTATTACTAGCCAATCCATTTAAAGAGAACCTGTCTACAGATATTGACCCCATTAACACTACCTTATTAAGCAGATTTTTACCTTCTAGATAGTGTTTCTTCCAACACGATTGTATCATCCAAAAAACAACTTTAAATTGGTATGCAAATTAATGGCATAAAGTGATGCAAAGATTAGTGCTGGAATCAGGCCCATCCCAACGCAGAGTGTCTTCTTTGTTATCATGTTTAGTTTTATACGTTAATAGCAAAAGGCTGAACGAAGGTGTAAACAGGAAGTTTAGGGCCTGTTGGAAATTGAATGAGGGACGCACCCCTTCCAGCTCCATAGGGGCTGAACAGCCACATCACAAATCTAGACAGGAATATGAATAATTTTTATGATGCACCCACAAAGCTCAACGTTGGTGCAGCGAGACATGGTGTTCTCACCGCAACGTTACCGTGTATAATGGAAGTTATTTGTGTACAATGAAAACTGTTGTGTGCATTTAGCCTTAGGTGATGTGCACATTAACATTTTTTTCCTGCCTGCAAATCACAGATCTCTTGTTGATCTTGATCCATTTTTTTTTGCATTCACTGTTCAAATTTGTGAGCTGTCTGTCCCCTGTAATGGTCAGTGTGTCCCTGGTAAGTCACACAATCTGCAATGAATTTGGATTCCTTATCCACAGCATGTGTTATTTATTTTCCCCATGTGAAATTTAGGCTTTTCAACCACCTGCTACTGATGATAAGGGTGATGCCACATATGGCGTTTTTGGATAGTTTTTGGTCCTTTTTTCCCCAATTTTCTTAATAGATAAACAGTTTGTAAGCAGCCAAACGCATGGGAAACTGCCATAAAAGACTGAAAACGGATGTTTAAAAACGGACCAAAAACGCCATGTGTGACATCACCCTAATGCTATTCCATAACTTTTTGTTATGGAATAGTATCTCTGAATCCCAAAATGCCCAATCAAGATATATAAATAATCATCCAGTGTACACCATAATAGTAAAAAAACTCCCACAAAATAATAAGAAAAAAAACTAGTAAAAAAAAATCCAAAAAGTCTTAATAGTCATTATTTTGCTATCCATAAAATTTTAATTAAAAAAAAAGTGATCAAAACAGTTGTACGGTTCACATTATCCATACACCAAAGTGTAAAAAAGTTACTGGTGTCACAAGATGGGGACATTTCTGTATGTTACATATCCTTTATCTCAGTGGGAAAGTGGTTTTCAAGCAGCCCCCCAATAAACACATTCACTATGGTCACCATGGACAATTGCTCCAAGTATAAAGTTTTTTGGAAAAGTTCACATTATTGGGAAAAAACAAACTAATGGGGTTTATATAGAGGTAAAAGAAGCGCCATTATATGTTCACGCTCGAGAGGGGACAACCCGGGGCTGTGTGGCCTCTACTGACTAAACAAACCCCATAACCTGCAGCAAGTCCAAACATGCCCTCCGGTGCGGGTCTATGGGGGGAAATGCAGCAGTAAAGTGCCCCCTCATACTGTGTACCGAGCGGGCTCGTAGCCCTTATAACGACCCCCGTAACTTCTCACCGTACGGTGTCTGTGATGCGACTGCCTTACTACGAGCGGAGACGGCGGCATTTCAGTATCTGATACAACCGCCACATGCCTGTGTCTTTAAGATCAGCACAGTCACAGCATCGAGCAGGAACAGCCCCTCCTAGTCGAGTGTCGAGCGCATGGATCTCAACGTCTGACGCAATCAGCGGCGACTGGGAACTGTGGGCTCGCATAGAAACACGTGTACCGGTAAGTTATTCATTCCGGTGGTCTGGATAGCGGAGCTGTACCGCTGCCGTGTGGTTTATGTTAGAGGAGGGAAATGGAAGGGGCGAGCAGGTGCAGTATGATGCAGCGGGCAGAGCATAAACCGCAGCGATCATGGGTGTGTTATACTGCAATGTACTGGGGAGCTGTCCTGCTCATTTACATGGAGGCTCTAGAGACAGCTGCTACAGGCCTACTAACGTGTTTGTTTTGGGCACAAGGGGAAAGTATATTGAGGCCTCCTTGGCAGAGAGACTGCATTAGAAGGGGCGATCACCCTTCACTACAGATGGTTAATAACCCATTAGACTACCTTAACACCTCTGCTGTACACATGAACAGGTTGTAAGGTCTATGTTACAGCCCGGAGTCTAAAGAAGTGCCCACTCTTGTTGGGAGACCTGGCACCCTTATTACTGTAATGTAAAACTGTGTGGGTAATACAGTGGCACCTTCTTATGTGTGATATTGACAGCGCCCACCCTACAGCTTGGCATGGTGCCATCCACACAGAGACTGAGGCATTTGGGGCTCATGAGAACTTGTCTCTGACAGCATCCACTTTAGACTTGCAGATTAAATACTCATATGCAAAACTCTTTGTTGCTGAATACACCGATTCAAACAAAAATGCGTACACAAAGTATACGAGCGATGTCCTACTCTGTATCTGACAGCACTATATGCACACGTCACGTTGTTTTTTTCTCTGATCCAATTCCACTTTTCACACACGGTTCAAGGATGTATCACAGTGTTGTGAAAATCAGACACACTTTGATCGCACTAAGATGGAAATTTGACCAAAATCTGATCAGGTATCAGCTGTGAGTGTGGCAGCAAAAGTTAATTTATACACTTTGTGAAAGCAGAAAAGGGCAAGGTTTTACATTAAAGAGGGAATTTTAGAAAGGATATTTCATACGCTGCCTGAGAAACTGCTACTTTAGTGGGGTAAAAGTAGGTGTCTAGTGTGTTGCTGGGGTTTGACAACTGTGATCTAGACTAGTGATTTTCAACCAGTGTGGTCACATGGTCGGGTGTGCCGCGGAGAAAGTTCCCCAAACTATGGTGCCCCCTGTGTTTTGTTTCCCGGCAATGCGCAGTGATGCGCAGTCACGGCTTCTTACAATGTAGGAGATGTGTACAATAACACATGCACAAGCTTTGAACCTCGCGCGACAAAATGACGTCACCGAGGCCGGCGCATCATCCTGAGAGCAGAGAGACTCTCGCATTTGTCCGCCGCCAAGGTAATGCCCGCCAATAATGCTGACTATATGAGCTTTTGCCTGAGTATATGAACTGTTGGCAGAATACTCAGCATATGAGCCGGTACTTTTAGTACTCCAGCAGTATACTGCATATAACAATGAGAAATGTAAAATGAGAAATACTATAGTCATGAGGCTGGAGTACTACAAGTACCAGCTCATATGCTGAGTATATGAGCCGGCACTTGTACTCTGGCCTTATGGCCATAGTACTTCTCATTGTACCCCTTTATATTGCAGTATATGAGCCACATAATAATCAGCACCATATACTGTGAAGCTGTACTGTGGACATCACCACAGTATATGATGCTGATAATTATGTGCTCATATACGTGGGACTGTATTTATGAAGTTACATGGGATTGAATATATGAGGGGGTTATCCTTTTTTTATTAGAATCTATATTATTAACTTTATGTATAATATGACCGTTTTAGTGTCATTTTGTGCTATTTTGGTTGGTGGTGTGCCCCAGGATTTTCTAAGTATAAAAAGTGTGCCGCGGCTCAAAAAAGGTTGAAAATCACTGATCTAGACAGAACGGGTTGTGTTTCTGTTGTATGTACAGTATAGTGGAATCTTGGAATACAGGCAGTCCCCGGGTTACGTACAAGATAGGGTCTGGAGGTTTGTTCTTAAGTTGAATTTGTATGTAACTCGAAACTGTATATTTTATAATTGTAGATCCAGACAAAAAAAATTTTGGCCCCAGTGACAATTGGAGTTTAAACATTTTTTGGTGTAATAGGACCAAGGATTTACAACAAAGTTTCATTACAGACACCTTACAGCTGATTATTGCAATCTGGGACTATAGTAAAGCATTAAGAAAGCTTCACCAGAGGTCAGAGGGGTCTGTCTGTAACTACGGGTTGTCTGTAAGTCGGGTGTCCTTAAGTAGGGGACCGCCTGTATAAGTATAATTTGTTCTGAGAACATACTTGTAATCCATACATAAAAGCAAAAGCAAGTTTTACATTTAAAGGGGACCTACCACCACGATTCTACCTATAAAGGTAGAATGGGTGGTAGGTGGATCAATAGGACGTAAGGATAGCCCTTTTTGGGCTAATCCTTACGTCCCGGCTATCCTTTTGTAAACTTTAATCAGTTGATATGCTAATTTATTCAAGCGGCTACTGGGGCGTGGAGTAGCCGGACATGAGGCTACTAGTCGCGGCTACTCCACGCCCCAGTAGCCTTGTTCCTCCGCCTACCAGGTAATCTTCGGTGCGCAGCTCCTCGTAGCTGCGCGCCCTCGTGCGAATATCCTGCGTTCTGTGCATGCGCAGGACGCATGCCTACGGGTGCACGGCCGTAGCTCCGAGGCCGGCGCTACTGCGCATGCGCAGACGCCGGGTGCTCGGACGAGGGCGCGCAGCTAAGAGGTGCTGCGCCGAAGATTACATGGTAGGCGGAGGAACAAGGCTACTGGGGCGTGGAGTAGCCGCGACTAGTAGCCTCATGTCCGGCTACTCCACGCCCCAGTAGCTGCTTAAATAAATTAGCATATCAACTGATTAAAGTTTACAAAAGGATAGCCGGGACGTAAGGATTAGCCCAAAAAGGGCTATCCTTACGTCCCATTCACCCACCTACCACCCGTTCTACCTTTATAGGTAGAATCGTGGTGGTAGGTCCCCTTTAAATGCAGATGATTTGTCCCACACCCGACTTGTATACAAATTCAACTTAAAGGGGTATTCCCACGAAGAGGAGTTTCTTAATTGTACTCAGGATAAGAAAAGGTCCTCTGGTAACCTTCCGAAGAGGGAGGACAATCAAGTCGGAGTTAGTAAGGAGTGCTTTCAACCCCGTTGGCAACAATTGGCTAGAAACAAGTACACCTAAAGGGAACTACCCTTGTGGCAATTGTAGTCACTGTGCACAATTAATTAAAATGAATGAGATACTATGTGGAGGCCATACAATAAGACTTAAGCATCTTATCACATGTAAAACGGACTTTGTGCTCTCTTTAATCATCTGTGATTGTGGGAGGTTCTACATAGGGAAAACCATCAGAAAACTGAGCACAGGGTTTAGTGAGCACATTGGGTCCCTAAGAACTGGTCATGGGGCACCAAGACTAATTGAGCATGTAAAAACGCACCACAATTCGGATCCTTAGGTTCTGAGAATCGCAGGTATAGAACAAGTCCCAGCCTTAATAGGGGGAGGCGATAGACAACGCCTTCTACTGCAAAAAGAAGGTACCGTATTTTTCGGACCATCAATGCCTGCTAAAATGTCTAGGTTCATATATAAGGCGCACCACATTCTCTAATTCAATGTTATTTACAAAAATACAGCATTTCACATATATAATTCCAACTTGTCTCTATCAGTCCTGGTCTACACAATTTCGGTTGCCCCGGCATCCGAAAATCAAAAGTCTAAGGTCGGGCAGACAAATTATTCTCCAGTCTGAAGCTGCAGTGAGCTCCTCTATGCATCAGCTCCTCCCCTCTGCATTCCAAGAATAGCTCTCTCACACACAGACTCCCTGCCGGCAAGCAACAGTGTGAGGAGACTTACTCTACAAGCTACAGGCAAGATAAGGTCTTTATCCGGAGGACGGAGGCACAGGAGATAGCAGAGTTGGGAGTGTCTCATGGATCTCATAATCTTTTTTTCTATGTGTCAGATACTAGTAGAATGTTCAGAAACTAAGTTAAAGTGTATATGAACCTTGTACTCTGATAATCTAACCACATTGTCGCCACACAGAACAAGAGAAATCATGAAGTCTGGTTGCAGAGTCTCCGCCCACACTCTGGAATTAAACACTGACCAGCCTAGGTAGTGATAGGAACTAAGGCTGCATTCACACTACCGCAAGGGGGGCGTATATACGGCCGACGTATATACGGCCGATATACATCCCCCATAGACGTCAATGGGCGCGCGGCGCCCTACGGGAGCGGTGCGGCACCGTACTGCTCCGTGCCCCGTGGAAAAATAGGACATGTCCTATTTTTTCAGGGCATACGGCGTCGTGCGCCATATATCCCTATGGAGAGGGGCGGGGTGAGCAGCGCTCTCCCCCTCCTCCTCTCCCCGCGCGCTGCCGTGTGCCCGCCGTGCTACGGTACGGCGGGCACCGGTCGTGTGAATCCAGCCTAAAACAGCAATAAAACTGAGTAAAATTATAAAGTAAGGCGTTAAAAATGATTTTTATTGTGTAAACATCACTAGTGAAATATGAGAATTTTCTTTCATGCGCAAACCCCTTTAAGAACAAACCTAAAGAACGTATCTTGTACATAACCCGGGTACTGCCTGTATTGTGGTCTACAGTTTTATTCATGTAATGCTTGTATTATGATATCTTGCTTGTAAACCAAGTTGCAATTTTTGTAAAATGCAAGCTGGTCTTGCAAAATGTTTATGTTATAAAGAAGTTTTTTTCTGTCTTCTAGCACCCTTGCGCTAGTTTGGGTCCTTCAAACAAGACAGAATGGGTGATTGTCTGACCCCTGATGGAAAGGCGGAGCTTATTACACGCAACCTGCAGGTGAGTGCATTACATCTTTTAAATTAGCTCAGATCCTGTTCTTGCATAAGAATGGTTGCAGCCATTGTAAACGTGATGTATGGTGGTGGAGTTAGTCATGAAAGGTGCTTTGGGGAGAGGGCTGATCGTTGGCAAATGTTTTTGACATGTAGGTCGCATTCTCAAATGTGGAGTGAAGTGGAAGAACATTAGAGTATATAGGATACAGGATTAGGATATACCCCATGATCCTAATATTGGACTGCTGAGTTGTGTAGCTGGACTACAGGGGAACCAGAGTGAGTGATTGTGTGTGGCCGAATTCTTGAATCGAGTAAGAAAGAGTATTACGCGGCACTGGTTGGATGCTGATCCTCAAGAGATTGGTTGAGGGGAACCTTATGGTGAATTAAACGATTAGGAAGGAAAGGTACCGTATATACTCGTGTATAAGCCGAGTTTTTCAGCACAAAAAATGTGCTGAAAAACGTCACTTCGGCTTATACACGAGTCTAATAAAAAAAAAAACTGTATATATTCACCCTCCGGCATCCCGATGCTCCACGCGGCTACGGCAAGGACGTGGCCATGTTATCTTCCGGCCAGCGGGCGCGCGCATACTATGACGTCCAGCAGGCTGCGTAATAGTATGCGCCTGCTGGAAGAAAACATGGCCATGTCCATGCCGCCAGTTAAAGAAGAGGAGCCGAGCCGACGTTGGGGACATCGGGGAGCCGTGCCGAGCATAGAAGGGTGAGTATTTTTTTTTTTTTTTTTTTATGTATACTGCATGGGGGCAGGCAGGCTGGGGGGGGGCTGTGACAAATGCATTTCCCACCCTCTATTTATACTCGAGTCAATAGTTTTGGTGGTAAAATTAGGGGTCTCGGCTTATACTCGGGTCGTCTTATACTCGAGTATATACGGTATATAAGAAAAGAGGAAATGTTAAAAAAATTTTTTAAAAAAGTGTTCTAAATGGTTAGAAACTCTGTGCTGGCTCAGAGGACTTGCAGAGTGGCTGGCTGCTATTAAATCCTGGAAGAGGCGTCTTAGGTTTTTTCATTTGTGCGTCATCCTTTCTTTAACATGGGCTTGATACTGAGATGTAACTGTGAGAGGGGGCCGCAACCGGGCATTATTAAAGTGTAACTGTCATTCTGAGCAAAAAAAAAAACCTAAAATACATAATTCTGCTACAGTTGTCCCTGGGAATCATTCCTCAAAGTATTTTGCCTCTCGGTCCTCATTTAGTACCTTTTTTGGCCCATAGCAACCAGCTCTCAAAATTACTACAATCAGCAAGATGGAGGGCCGGGACCTGCCTCCTGTCACCTCATCACAAGCACATGCTGCTTACCAATGACACCAGAGCTATCTATCTCATATCTATCTATCGATTTATCCCCTATTTATCTATCATCTATCTATCTATCTATCTATCTATCTATGTAAAACTCCAGCACAGCACATGAGGGGGCAGCTTGCAGACTTGGGAGTCTCTCCTGCCACTTCCTGCTGTGGAGTGTGAGGGTATGGTGGGCTGCAGTTTCTGTGTGGATTATTTGTTTATACACAAGTGTAGGTGTTTGAGCAGTGAGACATGAGGTAACCAGCTGTGAGCAGGGAGAGAAATGGGGGCGTGTCTCTAGCTCCGTAGTCTCTGCTCCTTTCTGAAGAAGGAATGTCCATAGTAACAGCTACCTGAGAGATTACTGACATCTAGGGGAAGTCTGTAGACTACAAGAGAAAGGAGCAAGATTCGGGTAACTAATTGAAAAAGGGCTTAAAATTACCTGCCCTACAACATATCAAAAATTTTTTGAAAAGACGGTTACACTTTAAGTTTCGGGGCGCAGTATAGACCAATGGGAGGGTAAGGTAGGGGAGATGGGGTGGAAAAGGGGGAAAGTTGGTTATCCCAATTGAATGAAATTGATAACTTGTCAATGTGTATGTGATAATGTAGAATATACTTAGTTTGATTAAAAGAAAAGTGAATGAAGTTCTGTGTTTAATTTTTTTTTCCCACTTCTTTTTCACCTAGAAACACAATCCTGATATTATATTAAATGGGATATTATCCGCTTTAATAGAACACATAGGTGCTATGGTTCAGGAGATATCGCTGTTTAAAGTTTGGCACTCCCATGACATGTATGTAGGCTCCATCTGCATGGGGCATGTGCAAATAGGATGTATATAGCCATATGGCAGTCATGAAGGGGTTATTGTGAGTTTTGAAAGTGTATTTTGTGCATTCCTGGAATTTTCATTTCTGCTTTCTTATTGCTCTAGGAGGTTCTAGGAGAAGACAAATTAAAAGAGATCCTAAAGGAGCGAGAGCTTAAAGTGTACTGGGGTACAGCCACAACAGGAAAACCTCACGTGGCTTATTTTGTGCCAATGTCCAAAATTGCAGACTTCCTAAAGGCTGGGTGTGAGGTAGGTACTGACTGACTGTAGAAAAATGGGACAGTAAAGAAAGACCATAGCATGCAAGAGAGATATCTCTGTATTTCTTTCTTCTTGCTTTCTAGGTAACCATCTTGTTTGCAGACCTTCATGCCTATCTAGATAATATGAAAGCACCTTGGGAGCTACTGGAGCTTCGCACCCGCTATTACGAGCATGTTATTAAAGCTATGCTACAAAGTATTGGTGTGCCACTGGAGAAACTGCGCTTTGTTAGAGGGACTGAATACCAGCTAAGCAAGTATGTTCTGCAAGGTGAATCCATCCATAAGTCATCATCCTCAACAATGTATTGACTTCATATTGCTAGAAAACTCTATTTCGTTCTATATCAATGTTGGTTCCTCCTCATGGGGTGGAGGTAACATTCACTGGCAGGAGTAACAGGGGCCTGTGATGCCATGGTGGTCATAGTGGTATCTAATGCATGGTGGATCAGACTGACACTTGTGATAGTGTTTTGGTACAGTACGGGTTATAGTTGTCACTGTACAGGAAACCTCGTCACTGATGTGAGCCAAGAGTCCACCACATGTCCAGAAGAAAAAACACAGTAATAAATAAAGGCAACATGACATGCAAAAGCAGATCAGGAAATGATACACAATAACATTAATTTTCTGAATACAGAATAACACTTGAGGTAAAGCATCTGTTTCAACTTGGTGATGATATCTGTTCTGACTTACAGGGAGTATACATTAGATGTGTACAGGCTGTCCTCAGTGGTCACTCAACATGATGCCAAGAAAGCTGGAGCTGAAGTGGTGAAACAAGTGGAGCATCCACTGCTGAGTGGGCTACTCTACCCAGGATTACAGGTGGGATTGGTCAGAGAGTCAGTGTGAAATGATGTGTCCTGTTCTATGTTCCTTATCTATCTTGATCTTTTCAGGCCCTGGATGAAGAATACTTGAAAGTTGATGCACAGTTTGGGGGTGTTGATCAGAGGAAAATTTTTACGTTTGCGGAAAAGGTAAAAATGAAACTTGAACGATTGCTGTATAGGTTAGTTCTGCTACTTTTCGTACCAATTTTATTTAGTAAATGTCCTATGACAATGCATTTACACACCTTCACAGGACATGTTGATAATTTGAAGGACCATTCACAAAAGAAATTTCTATATACATTTTTAGGAATTTGTTTTGTTTTACAATATTTTACAGTTATCCTGTACATATTATCCCTAAGAACTTGGCCTAATAATAATAATTAATAATGTATTAATAATAATACAGCAGTCATCTTATTTACATCACAGTTAGAAGAGCAATAGAAAATAACACCTGTATAGAAAAGCATTGCCTCTGTTACAGACTATATTCTGTCACAGACCGTCACAGCATATTCCCCTCCAGGAGCGAAACTGGTAGCCATGGTGCCCCAAAACTATGAATGGGGCCTCCATTAAAAATGGAACTTTCTGCAGTACATTTCAAAAGGCTTAGATAATGCTAGAGCTAAGGTAAGATGACAGCCCCCATAAGGTAGGACAGAAGGTAAAATAATTTTACAACCAGAAAATAAACAGATTAGAAATGTTATATATTTAGTAAGCCTAATAATGAGTTAAAATGCAAATTTGCAACACATTCCCGTTAACACATTGGACAACAAAGATAACTGTATGTTTTTTGGTTTTTTTTTTAGTATGCTTTTATATTAAATAAGGTCCAAACCTATAAAATCTAACTGTATAGCGATTGGGCTTGTTGCAGAGCTTTATTCCCATAAAGTACTCTGAAATAATTTGAAGTGAAAACCTGGATTTTTGTTTGTTTATAAAATAAAATCTCAAAAAGATGGTTCCACTTTAACATTGTCACAAGGGTATGTACTCTGGTCATATGTGCTACCTCTACTTCTTCTAAGCCTTTCACATTTATAAGATTAATTCTTTGCCTCCAAGTCCTTGGTTACAATGACATTTCATATATACATTATCCTTCCATCATCTGCATCAAGGATTAGGTAGATTTGTTTCTCTTATTGACTGACCCTAATGTCCTTATTTTCCATTAATCTCCTTAAATTACATAGGATTTCACTCCAGGAACTTGGCAGTGGTACAGATTTTATGAAACAGGATATTTGTCTGGAGGTTACACTGTATGAGTGTTGGTGGTGAATGTATTTTAGGATACATTTTGTGTGTGTGTGTGTGTGTTCTCATTACCTACTAGTTATTGTAAGGGTCCCCAGCCTGGCGTCAACTGAGTGCCACATGGCTCCGCCCTCTCCTACTTTATATTCACCCCTCTGGATAACAATTGAATAATTATGAGTCGGTTGGGGGTGCATAATTATGGTGCGGCGAAGCCATGAGGCGCTCAGGTGCTTCTGGCTGATTTGCATATTTTTATAACGTCCTATATCGGGCTACTACAAGAGCCCAGGATTAAGTTCTGTCATCCCTGATGGTGCGTTCACACGTTGCAGTTAAAACTGCATCGCAATTAGTTTTGGGATGGTTTTAGGTGGTATTACTTATTTTAACAAGTGAAAGACATCAAATTAACAGGTGAATGACATTTGTAGAACATCTTTCTCCTTCAAAATCAAATTCAGTCATTCAGTTCATGTCTTTCACCTGTGGAATTGACAAAACTGCACCTAAAACCGACTCACAAGTAATTGCGATGCAGTTTTAACTGCAACGTGTGAACACACCCTTAGAGTTAACGAGCATCCTTAATAGGATAGTCTACCACTAATTATCTGGGGATAGATGTCCTTTATAGAACACATGGCATGTACAGAATACAGTAACATTGTTGCCAGTAGCAATGGGCATCATATGAAGTCCTATTATATCTTATACTATGTACACATTTTCCAGTCACAACCTTGTTAATAATTTAACATGCTTCAAGACCCTCTCCTGAAGAGCAAAATGCTAAATCGCATCCTTTATCTCATTGCTCCTGTGCCTCTCATCAGCTGGTTGTTTATATGTGAATTAACCCTTACTAGATACTGCGTTATCTCTCCACATCAGTATACTGAGTGATGCAATTAGTTACCACCTAGTTAAGCCAAGCCTAAGCTACCCAATTGGGTAGATCTGTCCCCCGCCCCTTGGATTTTCAGTGATCCAGGACTGTCCCTTTTAAAAATATATTCAGGAGTTTGTAGCAATTTTGTTATAATTTTTCAGTGAATCACATATCCGGTATTGCAGCTACATTAATGAGTTAAATCGGTTGTCCACTTTCAGCAAATATTTGATAAGGTTTGTATAAGGAAATATACTGCTAGCTGAGTGGTGCAGAGGTAAAGCAGAATTTTCTATTTTTCCAGGGTGTTTTGGAAAATGAAAGAAGCAACCTCATTGTTTTGTCATGGGAAACTGCTCTATTATACAGGCAGTCCCCGGGTTACATACAAGATAGGGTCTGCAGATTTGTTCTTTAGTTGAGTTTGTATGTAAGTCAGAACTGTATATTTTATCATTGTAATCCCAGCCAGAACTTTTTTGGTCTCTGTGACAATTGGATTTTAGAAATGTTGGGTTGTCATAAGAATCAATATTAACCCTAAAGCTTCATTACAGACACCTGTGATAACTGTTACAGCTGTTTATTGTAGCCTAGGACTAAAGTACAAGAAATTACCAATATCCAGAGGTCCGTTTGTAACTATGGGTCGTATGTAAGTCGAGTGTTCTTAAGTAGGGGACCGCCTGTAGTTTAATTTAAAGGGAACCTGTCACCACATTTGCACATATACAGCCAGTGACTGGTTCCTATAGAGCTCTAATTACTGACTGACACCCTAAAAATAGTTTTGCTTACATCCACAGAAATCACCATTTTATCTTATATTATCTGGAATCAGAGGTGGCGTGTCCTCCTTGGCTGGCCCCTACCATCTAATCCACCCCAAGCCATATGCCTCCTTACAGTTCATGTCATGTGACCAGGGTGATATCATCTCAGCTACTTCAGCCTCTTAATAATAGCAAACTGTACTCCATGCATGTATCTGACCACATGAGTCACAGCAGCCTCCATGGACTTCTACTCCTCTCCATCCTCCGTGGAGGCTGCTGTGATTTTATGTGATCACATACATGGTGTACAGTTTGCTTGCTATTCGTAGAAGGCTGAGAGACCTGCGATGATGTCACATGTCACAAGACACAGTCTAAAAAAAAATGGACACAATATTTCCCATCTGTACATAGAGGTTTATATGTCTGTAGTTGAATATTAGCAGCTGGTCCCTAAATACATTGAGGCAAGCAGTGATTAGAAGACACAGAGCTGTCAGTCAGAATAATGGGGCATGGTTCACTGGTATCTTTGACTCTTCTCCTCTTTCAGGCTGCCAAAGATGAGCCAGAAAAGCTCATTTGCATATCATAAAAATGGCTGTAATTAAGGTACAGTGCCTCACTGGCAGCTAATTTTAGATGATATGGGGAGGACTTGTAACCCTTTATCAGCAGGCATTGCTATTCAAAATCTGGTGACAGGTCCTCTTTAACAGCAATTGGAAGCCTTTAAGATTGAAAACTATTACATCAAAGATGAGTCAGAGAGGAATACTTTTGCAGAAACTCTTATCACATTTCATGAAAATGTACATTACTATAGCAACTTAAAAGTAAAATCCAGATACCTTACGGATCGGGGGTTTCTTTTTCTATTCCAATACAACTTTCGGTTGATTTTGTCAGTAAATTGTGAAGACATCTTCCCAAAGTATTTTGTATTTGAGTATTCCAGGGTCCTTCTCCTGTTCTCTCACGAGTCCAAACGGTTTTACTGTCCACGTCTGAAAAATCTGTAGTTTATGGCTACATTTTACTTTCCAAGGCCAAATTCTCAGAAGTTTTGAAAGAGGCTTTTATTGTCTAGTTGGGAGTGATGAAGGAAGAAATTGCCCACACAGCATCTTAGAACCTGACACAATGTAAAGTGTTTTGCTCTCCTCTTTTAATATTTTCTAGCATATCCTTGGTTTACCTAGTACAATTTTACACTAGTTTGGGTTTGGACACCTCTTTACGGGGCACTGGTGGCTTTGGGTTATGTTGGCTATAGATGCCTAAGGGTTGTGGGTATAAAAGTTTGATGCATGTTATTCTGCATTAGACATCTATTGTCTGACTATTTTTTTTTAGTGAAGTTCATTCGTTTTTGTTGATACTATTGTAGCATTCTTGTTCTTCACTATCTTTTGGAACTCATCATTGTATGTTCTCTCCATGTTTTGCGTCGGTGTCCTCCGGTTCCCTCCCACACTCCAACATACTGGTAGGTTGATTAGATTGTGAGCCCCATAGGGGCAGGGACTGATTTGGCAAGCTCTGCAGCGGCGTGTAATCTGTGTGCGCTACAGAAAAAATAAAGGAAAGGAATCACAAAATAAGAGGGAACAGTTCCTCCTTGTAAGCCAGGACAATGTATACACATCCAGAACATAGATATCAATCGAATACAATATACAGGGGAAAAATTTTCATCAGCAAAGAACAAAACAATCCCCTTAAAACTCTCCCTCAACAAAACAGATGAGCGCAGCTGACGCACAAGTAGTCTTTCTATCCTAGGAACAAGCATTAACTTAAAGTAAATAGTATTGACTATAAGCTTATTGGCATGGGAGGATCTCACATGGGCTTCTGGCATTAGGGTCACAGAAGAAGAGCACCAGGTTCCTCACACCTTTTGAAACTTATCCAGGCAGCCCCTATGTTTGTAGACTATATTTTCATAGGGAAGTCAGATTCACCAACCTCTTCCATTGGGAGGGCCGTGAGCTAACGCAAAGCTATACTGTTGCGAGCTAACAGCACTTCCCTCAAAAAAAATCATTCTTCGTGCATCCAGTCCTCTGCAAGCATAATACCGAGTAAATAAAGAGTAGGGAAGTAGGGACATCCTTATGTAGAATACAGGATAAGAGACTCTAAGGGTGAGTTCTCATGTGGCATTGCGTTTGCAAACATCCTGGGCTGTAAGCACGATCCTAGCAGGCAGCTACTATAGGCAGCCCTGGGGTCCTTATCGAAACTCAGGGTTGCCATGTTAACGATCGCCACCACCCTGTTTAACTATAGGGTTAAACAGTCGGGATCGCGATAGTCGCGATCCCGGCTGTTACTGTGGGATCCCGTGGCGATCGCCTGGGCTCAGATCGCCATGACGTGATTCTACGTCAAGGTACGTGAACGACCCGCATCCTATGACGTAGAATCACGTCAAGGTGCGGAAAGGGGTTAATGATGGATGAAGGCAAAAGCCTATTATATTGGGACAAAATTTGTGTACATCAGTGTAGGCCTGTATTGTATGCTCTGTGGGTGAGGTAACACATTATCTATAAAGGCATCCTCAAAGATTATTATGGAACTACCGTATATACTCGAGTATAAGCCAACCCAAATATAAGCCGAGACCCCTTATTTTACCACCAAAAACTTGGGAAACCTATTGATTCGAGACAGCCAGCCCCCTTTTAGTATACAGCCAGCCCCCTGTATGCCAGGCACACATAAAAAAAAAATCTTAATACTCACCCTCCAGCGATGCTCGGCGCGGCCCCCGATCCTCGGCATGGTTCCCAGCGGCGCCTCTACTTTCTTCTCTAGCTGTCAGAGTCGCGTCCATGCGCCACACTATGATGCAGCGGTGTCGCCACTGATGAAGTAATCAGGGGCGACACCGCCACATGCTAGTGTGCACCGGCCGGGAAATCGCATTGACGCGATCCTGCCGGCAAGAGAAGAGGAGCCGCCGGGAACCGCGCCAATGATCTGGGCGTCGGAGGGTGAGTATTAAGTGTTTTGTTTTTTATTGACACAATGGCACATTTTTTGTGCTGAAAAACTCGGCTTACACTAGTATATACGGTATACTTTAGCATTGCAGATAATATTGGCATTGAGTTAATTTTTTCCTTTTTATCCAGTACCTTCCAGCTCTGGGATACACGAAGCGAATCCACTTAATGAATCCTATGGTTCCTGGACTTACAGGTGGCAAGATGAGCTCATCTGAAGAGGTAATGGTGTAAAATGGCAGCATTTGGAGTCTGTGGTGTATTTTAATTATTGTAGACCTGTAGATGTAAATGTCTGACTGGAAAACCGTGTCCCTTTGTCCTTGCCAGTAAATCCACTTTCTACACCACCACAAAGTTAAAGGGGTTTTCCCATGAATCAAAATTGGGCCCTATCCACAGGATAGGGCCTACCTTGCTGATTGGTGGGGGTCTCAGTCATGAGACCTCTACAAATGAAAACGAGGGGTCCCATTGGGTCCTAGTTACCTCTGTCGGACCCCATGTCGCTCCCGGTGAGTAATGGAGCAGAAGGTCGCGTTTGACTGTTCTGTTCTATACATTTAATGTGGTGCAAATGGAACTGGGCAATTTTTGTCAGCTCCATAGAGATTGATGGAGCAGAATGTTCATGTGTGTGCTCCATTACTCTCCGGGAGTGACAAGGGGTCCGACTGAGGTAACTGGGACCCCATCGGACCCCTTGTTTTTTCTGATCTGTGGAGGTCCCCCCCCCCAATCAGCAAGGAAAGCCCTGTGGATAAGGCCTAACTTTGATTCGTGAGGTAACCCCTTTAAGTATTGCCCTGGATAAATTTAAATAAACCTAGAGGGGTATTTTCAGCAAAGTCATTTATGATACTGGATGCTTACATTTCTGAGAGCTGTAGAGGGTGGAGGACTTGCATTGCAGCATAAAGTACAGTATTAGTTGGTAGGCAAATAGATGGCCTAAGGGTGCGGTCTCATGTGGCGTTTTGAACCCGTTTTTGGCCTGTTTTTAAGCAGTCCGTTAACGCATGCATTTTTGTCCTGTTTTCCCAATTATCTTAATTAAAACCAGTCAAAAAACGGCTGCCTTTTCAAAAACCGCATGTGTTTTTTAACAGACTGCCTAAAAAGGGGCCAAAAACGGATTCAAAATGCCACGTGTACTTTCAAAGTAATTTTATGACATATTAGGCTATGATAATAGCAGTACGATGCACAAGGCATCTGCACTGCAGGAATATAGGATTTGTTTGTACTACATTTACAAGTCCTGCTTTATCCTAATGTTTTAGGAATCAAAAATAGATCTTCTAGATTCCCCTTCTGATGTGAAGAAAAAACTGAAGAAAGCTTTTTGTGAACCAGGAAATGTAGAGAATAATGGGGTTTTAAGTTTTGTCAGACACGTCCTGTTCCCACTCAAGTCTGGTGAGTCGACGCATATTGGAGAAGAAGCATATCTCATTTGTAATGGGGCTCTTACATTCTGATGTTGCTTTTTAGAGTTTGTTGTTCTTCGTGATGAGAAATATGGTGGAAATAAAACCTACACAGATGTCAATGAACTGGAAAAAGATTTTGCAGAACAGGTAAGAAGACCTATGTATCCACTAAATAATTGTATGCACACTTCAGATGCCTTGTATTGACAAAACAGCTTGGCTCTTGCTCTCAAGGGTCCATTGTCACAGTTAGGCTAGATTCACATTTTGTTTTTTCATACGCTCAATGTACCCATAGACTGGCAGACAGAGGCATCGTGTCTGCCTCTGTGTGACTAGTGTCCTCTCTTGTTCCTGGCGCAGTTCTGCTCTGGATCTTGACGCTGCTGCATAAAGCCATTGCGGGACATGGACCAGAGCAGCATATGGAGGAGTGTGCAGGAAAGGGAAGAAGAGCCAGGAAAGAAGAGGATTTATTTATTTTTTTTTTTTGTCTTCTTTGGGGTCTCCTGTATTATCTGCTATGAGGTGTTAAGGGAACCTGTCACCAGGAGACCCATTTTTAGCACTCCCCCAGTCAGAGCATAGTACATACACTGCCAAAGTGTTGTTGTATAAAAAATAGTTTTTACAGAAAAAAATATATGTTATATTGTATTTTTCATTAGCATCTGCTGTGTGACTAGGCACCTTGGAGTGGCTGGAAAGGAGCAGTTTTCCCCCCACTCTTGGGAAATAGCTCCTCCATGTGTCCTTTTAAAAACACCCATCACTTGTCTTAACAACGCCCCCTGCTCCCCTACAGCCAATCCTGAGTGAGGGGAGTTATTCATATATCTGAAAAGGTCACATGGAGGAGCTGTTTCCCAAGGGTGGGGGGGGGGGACTGCTCCTTTCCAGCCACTCCCAGTGGACGAGTGCCTAGTCACACAGCAGATGCTAATGAAAGGTACAATATAACAGATCTTTTTTTCTGTAAAACCTATTTTTTATACAAAAACACTTTGGCAGTGTATGTACTATGCTCTGTGGGGACTGGGGGAGTGCTAAAAAGGGTCTCCTGGTGACAGGTTCCCTTTAAGTACTATTATCTGCTCTGGGGGTTTGCACTATTATTGTCTGCTTTGAATGCTGTATTTAGTTTCTGGGGCGGTATTTATTGGTATACACAATTATTAATAATTCATAATTATAAGTATAAGCCATTTAGTGCTGTACTGTGGTTGTTGGTACATCAAGGGTACTGCTTACTGATATGGCCCCTTAAAGTTGAGCAGTACTACATTGAGGCCCTTGGACCAGTAAATGTTGCTCACCCCTAACCTTTAATCTTTATATCTGACATGAATAGATCAGACATTTTTATAGTTGTGGAGTGAGAATTGGTCCGTTTTATCATGACTCCACCAGAATTGTCACCGACTCCACAGATCTGTTACAAAGTATGAAATAAAACGAGATGTGAACCTAACCTTGACACTGATTGTGGTCATGTAACCCTTGAGATGTCACGATCAGTACTGACTGCAGAATTTAAAAGCTTCAGAGAAGGTGGGGCTTCTTACACATGATGCGTTGCATTTTTTGTTGCATTTTTTATGTATTCCAAAGGTTTCAGACAAATGCTAAGGTTACATTGTGTTTCCACTGTATTTGCAAAATTGCAATGTAACCTCAGCATGTGATCACGATTCAAGCCTTTGGAATTAACCAAAAACGTGACAAAAAATGTGATACAACACATCGTGTGAACGTGGCCTTACACTCCAATAGCAGGAAAGGACAGTGGCATTGTGTGCCTATTAGAATGTGCTAGAGGACCAAAAATGGGCTATAATTTATATGCTACAGCAAGTAAAGAATGCAGTCTCCACCTTCTCTCACAACCACATGCTTGCAGGATGAGGTTGAGTAGTCTTGGTGGATTAGAGCTGAATGCCAAGGAAGAGGCTAATAGAATTTATAGGTTGGACCTGATGGATCTTTTTTTTTTTTTTTTTTTTTTTTCCCTTTAATACTTATAAACCACTTTCAGAATGTTCACCCTGGAGACCTGAAAGCCTCAGTGGAAAAAGCTCTCAATAAATTGCTAGACCCAATCAGAGAGAAATTCAACAGCCCAGAGATGAAGAAATTGAGTAATGATGCTTATCCTGATCCCACAAAGCAGAGTAAGTACTGGCAAATGTAAACCATGTAATGTTTACGTACAATCAATTTCTTCTGTTATTCTTTATAAATGGACCAGTATACATCTGTCCAGGGTTGCCCTCCTCCACCACCATATTTTGTGTATTCTCTTTAATTATCTTCAGCAGCTTAGACTCCACTTAGACTCCAAGCCTGTACCAACTGCTTGGAAAGTGGACGGTGAGATGGCTTTTCGGCATCTCTCATTTTTACAGGCTGATGCGCTTGTATTGTATTTTGAAACACTTTGCAAGTGCATTTAGAGAAATTCTTCACATTCATGTTGCTACTTACCAGACACAAGCATTTTGGTCAAAATATATCTGCATTTTGTGAAAAGCTTCTCCCAATGCGCTTTCAATGTATTTGAAAAAGCAATACAAATGCATCATGTGCTCAGTACTTTTTCCCTGTCTCATTATTACACTTAATTTTTGGACATCTATGGTGATGCTAGTATTTCATTTAAATCGCACCTTTAAGCTGCGTTCACACATGGCGTTTACATTGCATATTGAAACTCAAATCATCTTATTAATATCACAGTTACAAAACACTATGTAAACCCATTGTGTTAACTTTTGACTTTTATAAACACAAATGTTGACACAAGGTAATTAGGCAAATCTCTTCACCTCCACTGTTGTTTTGCATTTCAAGATGCAATGTAAACGCCACATGTGAACACAGCCTCAGAGATATATTGTAAATAATGTAATATATATTAACATATTACAATATTTATATACTTTCATATATAAAAATTGTGGCTTATTCAGTACTTGTTACACCAGATGTAGATCCTATAGACTTTTGTGTCAAATAATCGTTTTTCAAGCCCTCATTCACACAGTTGTTATAGAATTGTCCCAGTGTGACAATTGGCAGTAGAAGGGCCAAAAAACAAGAGACTGGCCCATCAAGTGGCAAAACTTTAACTGAGCTGAGGGCTGAGCCCTCTCCATAGCCGGTAAGTCTTTGCTGTTAGCACCTATCTCACCTATTTCATTTTAACCCCTTAATTACAATGTGCTGAATGAGGAGGAAAATCCGCATACACTGCTATACTGTAGTAGGTAGTATATGATAGGATCGATCAGACGACCTAGGGTTAAAGTACCCAAGGGAGTCTGAAAAATAGTTAAAATAAAAAAAAAGTTAAAAAAAAAAAACAGTAAAAATCATAAACACATTAGTCATCGACGGGTCCGAAAATGCCCGATCTATCAAAATATATTAATGGTTTTTCAATGCGTTTAACCCCGTAACAGAAAATAGCGCCCAAAGTCGAAAATGGCACTTTTTTGCCATTTTGAAAAATATCTAAAAAACCTATAAAAAGTGATCAAAAGGTCGTACAATCTCAAAAATGATGTCATTGAAAATATTATCAAATGTCGCAAAAAATTACACCACTCACAGCTCTGTACACCAAAGTATAAAAAAGTTATTAGTGCCAGAAGTTGGCAAAATAAAAAAAATTTATTTTTGTACAGGAGGTTTTAATTTTTGTAAATGTATGAAAACATTATAAAACCTATACAAATTTGGTATCCCCATTATCGTACCAACCCAAAGAATAAAGTAGACGTGTCGTTTGGGGCGCTCAGTGAAAGCTGTAATATCCAAGCCCACAAGAAAATGGCGCAAATGCATTTTTTCACCATTTTCACTTCATTCGGAATTTTTTTTTTCCCGCTTCCCAGTACATGGCATGGAATATTCAATACCATCACTTTGAAATGCAATTTGTTACGCAGAAAACAAGCCGTCACACAGCTCTTAAAAATAAAAAAAGTTTATAGATTTTTGAAGGTGGGGAGTGAAAAATTGAAATGAAAAAACAGGAAAGGGCCCGGTCCTTAACTGGTTAAAAGGGTTGTCTAGTTTCAACAGAAAATATTATTCTTTTAC
The DNA here is from genome assembly GCF_040894005.1 of Engystomops pustulosus. NCBI lineage: Eukaryota > Metazoa > Chordata > Amphibia > Anura > Leptodactylidae > Engystomops > Engystomops pustulosus. The sequence goes on from NC_092412.1 coordinate 134,075,572, forward strand.
AATTAAAATTTCTACATTTGCCAAATATATTTTTTTGTATTAATTCTTCCCAATTTTCAAGTTCTCAGCTTCTATCATTTTGTAGCTGGGATGCAAGTCCTGGGACCTGCTGGCTATGCTCAGCCCTCACATCCTTGAGTTGTGGCCTGCACTTGTTGCTTGGCAGGGCCCAATGAGCGCTGTCATCACTAATGGACATGACAGTGAACTGGTTTTTGTCCACTGGAAGTAAACAATGGGGCAGATTTATCAAGTGTCTGAAAGTCAGAATATTTCCAGTTGCCCATGGCAACCAATCACAGCTCAGCTTTCATTTTACCAGTGCTCATGAATATTTTAAAGAGGAGCTGTGATTGGTTGCCATGGGCAACTGGAAATTTTCTGACTTTCAGACACTTGATAAATCTGCCCCAATGACTCTTCCTGTAGAATGACAGCAAGCAGAGATCTAGAAAACAGTAATGAATTGATAAAGAAAGTAGATTGGTAAATTGCATAACTTTTTATCAAACAAACATTTATTTGCAGAAACTGGAAACTCCTTTTAAGGCACCAGTATCCTTTTAGAGATTTTGTGTTTTCCATAACCATTTTAGTCATCTGTATTTCTATATACGGGTATCTTTACTAGGATATCTGTGTTGATAAAGTCTTTTTATTATTGTATGAGCATCTTCATGTCAGAATTACACCATTTACTTTCTTCATTATTGCATTGATGCTTAAAGGAAACCTAGCACTTGAAGTGGCAGGTATAAGAAGGAAATACCGAGCACCAGCTCGGGGTAAGCTGGTGCCGGAGCTTATTTTTGATAGTGTTTTAAACCGCTGTATCGCGGTTTAAAACACTTTTTAAACTTTATAGCCGAAGCTGCTGCGGTGCAGTGAGGTACGCGCTCGGCTATAAAGTTAAAACCGCGATACAGCGGTTTAAAACACTATCAAAAATAAGCTCCGGCACCAGCTTACCCCGAGCTGGTGCTCGGTATTTCCTTCTTATACCTGCCACTTCAAGTGGTAGGTTTCCTTTAAAGTGTAACTGATTTATTCCTTTTATCCATAGAGGCAGTGCCTAAAGCTCAGAATAAAAGCACTGGCCCAGAGGAGGTTATTCCCTCTCTTCTGGATCTGCGAGTTGGGAAGGTGCTGAGTGTGAGCAGGGTAAGAGTCTTTACAGCTATTGATGTGATTGTGGATTACAGGTGCTGCCGCTTACAGTGAACCTGTCATCAGCAAGTAGCCTAGTAAACCACTTCCAGTATGTTGTCAAACAGCATAACATCTTCTAGTTTTGGGGATTTTTTCATTGCCCAGTTTGGTGGCATCATTAGCATAGTTTTAAAAGTTGATTGTAAGAAGGAAGGAGGCCATGGATAACAAATCTAAGAAGATTACCACATCTACGGTGCTTGGATCAAGTAAGGGCCCCTGGTTTATCCATGCTTGATCTTGATGGTAGATTAAAAAAAAAAAACCTAAAGAAAATTTGTGATGCATTTCCTGGAAGCGGAGAGCTGTGTGCTGTTGCTGAGCTCACACATCACATTTACATTGCGTTAACATCGTGTTACAGGATTTTAAAGGGTACTTGTCATCAGGCATGGAATTTTTTAGTTGGTGACAGGTTCCAATAGCCACTGCAATGATGAGTTTAAAAATGCCTTTGTCTACATTCTGAATCGGTTCAAGTACTTTATAAAAGTATATTAGACATTACCTGGCTCCCTGTGAGCACCAGAGTGTGGGCAGTCTTGGGGTCAGGACCCTTGTTGGACTCGGGCTGCTGGAACGGCCATCAAGGAACTTTCCTAATATACTCTTTTATAAAGGCATTTTAAACTCCTTGCAGAGGTTATCGGAACCTGTCACCAGCTAAAATTGTCATCTCTAGTGACAGGTTCCCTTTAACACAACGCAAGCTTAATGTTTACACATTGTAAATACAAATGAGTTTCGTTTACAGTGCGCAGCAAATGCAGCATGTGAACGGATTCAGAGACTGCTTACTGTAGCCAAGATCCTGAACACACATTACTACTGCAACCTAACTGCAGAAGAGCTGTATTTAAAACCACAAGATGTACTATATTAAAACTGTTTCCTCTTCAGCACCCAGATGCAGAGACACTGTATGTGGAAACTGTGGATGTGGGTGAAGAGACTCCACGTACTGTGGTTAGTGGTTTGGTGAAGTATGTGCCCTCAGAAGAGCTGTTGGGACGCTCCATTGTTGTCCTTTGCAACCTAAAGCCCCAGAAGATGCGTGGGGTGGAGTCTCAAGGCATGCTGCTATGTGCTTCTATGTGAGTTGTCTCAAATTTATACTAAAAGTATCACAGAATGGAAAGTAAATGATGTAAATAGTAAAGAATTGATTTGGATACTGTACCTGGACCCAGTTCTTTAATACTGATTGTGCTGGCCTTTATAAACTATCACAAATACACTTTGTAAAAATGACTCATTGTTGAAGGGGAAAACAGTTCCTTGCTAAGAAGGGTTGTCCCGTGTCTCTACCACATAGTATAACATACCAGGTAAGGAATTGGTGTGTATAGGACTATTCTGATGTAATAAAAAATACAGTTCAGTACAAACATCCCATTATGAACGCCTATAATGAGCTTATCCGATGCACGTTATTGAAGGGAACCTCTCACCAGGGACCTCATTTTCAAGACAGGTTGTAGGAGCCCCTTACACCTGCATTGCAAATATGCCTTTCTGCCTTCATTAAGCATTTGAATTACAATGTAATTATGTGATTTAACTTGCCTTGCACCCTGACAGTATTCTCTGAGTCCCAGGGGTTGGCTTTGGTTTGGATGCATTTTAAAAAAAACAACTCCTCAGCTCTCAGCCCCAATGTTTGTGCTCCTGTACAGCTCCTCCCTCCAGCTCTTTCACAAAGCTCCCAGCCTACTGAGCTGACACCAGGGGGAGGGAGGAGCTTTACAGGAGAACAAAGGTGAGAGTTGAACAGTGCACTACACAGACGAGTAGTGTTGTTTTTTTGAAATGCATGCAAACCAAATCCAACCCCAGACTTTTTAGGTGCAAAACGAAGTACAACTGAGCCAATGCTTAGTTACATAAATGCACCTAAAAAGTTGCAAAAAAAATAAAACCTGCAAAATAGAAACAAAGAAAAAAAGATCTGTGTCACAACGGCAAAGTTGCAAACATACATGGCACTCCTAAAGTATCCCAAGTATGCAGCCAACCTTAAAAATTTGAAAATACATGTGCTTTTATGTATTTTTTTCAGAGAAGGAGAAAACAAGAAAGTAGAACCTCTGGACCCTCCACCAGAGTGTGTTCCAGGAGAACGGGTTTATATTGAGGGATATGAGTATGGAGAGCCCGAGGCAGAGCTTAAACCGAAGAAGAAAGTCTTTGAAAAGTTACAGGTACTTTTCCATTTCAATCCTTATTCAAGTCACAATATTTCAATAGATCCTTGCTTAAATTGTCCAATTGGATATTTCTTTTTACAAATCGGGTTGAAAAAAGAAACCATAGTCGCCAATCCTCTGATTCCATTTTGATTCTTGCCTGGTCCCTCTAGATCAGTGATGGCGAACCTTTTAGAGACCGAGTGCCCAAACTCAACCAAGACCCACTTATTTATCGCAAAGTGCCAACACAGAAATGTAATTAGTGATTTACATTCCCTGCTCTGTCACAGCTTTCATTGATACCAGCACCCTGAGGACACAAATAAAGCAGAACACAGAAGAAATTTGGATGATCATTGTAGCTTTGCTCCAGGGTCCCATAAACAGGAAGAAATGTCAGGCCTGAAGCAGGAGCTACAATGATGATCCAGATCTGTCCACACCTTCCCACTCCTCCTGTAGTCCCAGGTAGCACTGTCACTTTAAAATAGCTCTGTGCACAAAAAGTCCTGGGATGTCTGGGACTGCAGGAAGATACCTGGAGTCATCTCTGGTGATGGCCTGAGTGCCCACATCGAGGGCTCTGAGTGCCACCCCGGGCCCCCGTGCTGTAGGTTTGTCACCACTGCACTAGAGACTGTGGACTTGGGAAGCATTGGAATGTGGGAATCCGTATCCCCAGGATATTAGAAAGGTTGTTTTGTTTTTAGTTGTTTGAGGTTTTTTTTACCCATTGTGAGTGTTGTGTGAAAATGCTTTCCCAGCCAGACAACCCCTTTAAGGCAACAACCCTGTCTTTTTTCCACCTGCAGGCAGACTTTAAAATCTCTGAGGATTTGTTTGCTCTGTGGAAAGAGAAGAAGTTTCTGACTAAGGTGGGACCGGTGACATGTAAAACACTACAAGGGGGAGGTATTAGCTGATTGTACACTCCTCCTCTATCTGGTGACTTCGCTATCATCACCCACTTTATTGTGAGAAGAATCGGACCTGAAGACGAAGCTGATATTTATAAATGGGTGCATGTGACTGGCGCTGCATCTGCACACCCCATTCCTACCTGTCTGGTCATAACCATTGTATACTGTCAGATCAAATAAAGAAATCTCATTTAATCTTGCTATTTTTCTTAATCATCCCCAGGAAACAAGAAGAGGTTTGGTAAAGCATTTATAAAAAGATTATACAGCTTTCCAATCAAAAGCATATGACAAATATATATATATCATCATCAACTAAAAAGCAAAACCTCATTTTGGTCTCTAATAAATTCTCTATTTATACAAAATCAATGGTTTGTCCTAATAGAAGGAGTTCCTTGTGGATAAGTAGTTGCCATGTGCTCATTAAACCTTGGAGTCTTTCCAGAATCGTCCTCGGGGTATGTACTAGTGACTCGAAGGCCACAATCAGACAGCTGGAACGCTCTTGCAGTCGAGAACATACACCTGAGAGTAAAGGTTAAATACTGTATCCCATTAAAGAAACACTCCTATATATTAGAACACCACAAAAAGAGATTGGATGTGCTGAGAAGCTTTACTTGGAATCATAGCTAAACATTGGTGATTCAAATAAAGGCAAAATCTTGAATACAGTGTAAAGTAAAAGGCAGTTTGCTAGGTTTTAAGGCAGTGCGGTGTTTTGTATTTAACCAGTCCCCTCAGGGAGGCATCATTCTGTGGACCCTGAACAATGAAGGCATATACTCGCAGAGCCTCTGGTTTTATGCAGTAAATCAATAGTGTAATTTACTTGTCACAATCCAGCACATCAGTAGACACAAATACATGCCTTGCTTTCCATGTCATTGCACAAGGCTATAGTGCACTTAGTAGATTGTCTGTGGAATATATTAATAAAGTGTAGATCAGCAAGATATGCTATGAGGGAGGTGATTTCCACTCATTTTAGAATATTTTCTAAGTGTCCTTAGAACACTGAATGATAAGGTGCATATTCTAACCAGTGCCACAAATGGGAAGGGATAGATATTCCTATTATAGGTCCTGCTTGGATGTTTTCATTACATGTACATTTAATGCCAATCTGATGTATGTTTATACAGTGGTATACATCTTCCTGTTCCGCCACTCTCCTGGAAAGCAGTGTGAGGAGTTTTCATAAGCAAAAGCCAGTGATTTGCTGATGTCAGTGTTCAGGGTGTTTCCAAAGTGACGTAACATTCTATTAATGGAAAAACAGCACTGTGAAAAATGGCAACCGTGTACACTCCGTGTAGGCCGCACAGTGTAGGATGTACACTGCTGCGTTTTTTTTTTTTATATCCATTGTTTTCTGCTGAGACGTATACTGAGCAGATGGAGGCAAATAGGATGCCCCCAACTGCCAGTATAATGGACAGGTTCAGCGTATATTCCAGGACATATGCATGACATCTAAGGTGCCCATACACATTGATGGGAAGTGTATGAGGCCTTAGTGTATAAGGCCTCCCTAAGTGCAGTAGGTACTAAGGCTGCCTGCTTGTAGTTGTCTGTGATTCATTATTTCCATCCTAACCTTGCTCCACTGAGTACTGGGTTCAGTAGTTACTATGCTGTAGCATGCCAGTTTAGAATAAACTAATCTGTAATATTCCTAACCACAAGTAGAAACTCCTAAAACCTATTATTTCTATTTATGTCACAAAGCAAAGAGATGTGTCAGTTAACTGGAATGACTCAAAGTGTAAAGTAAGAGTAGTGACAAGGTACATAGCTGCAGCATTATATAAAGAAGTGCTGATTTCTACCATTTCATTGTGCAGAATTTTACACTTAATAATCATATAAGATATATAAGCATATCTAGGCCTTTAAAACTAAAAAAAAACAGCAGGAATGACACATTTATGTTTACACCTCGAACAATTGTCTTAACCGCTCCAGCAGATCAGTGTTTAAATAAAATTTACACGAGTTCCAAGGTGCAGTACCATAGATTACCACCATAGTGTAGTACACCGGCTTTCCACCAGAGGGTGCTCCAGTCAAAGTTCTCAAACTGAACCAATACAGTAGTAACAAGTCATAAAAATGAATCAACGCCGTTGCTTTAAGACTATGTACACTGTTATGTTATGTACACAGATAAGGCAATTGTTGTGAATCCAGCCATTTCTAGGTTATTGTGAAGCATCGGAGGATCCCAGAGACATTAGAACCCTGAATATTCCTTGTGACAGGTTTAGGCTGAAAGACAGAAGGGGAAAAAAAATATACATTTTAGCAGCACATTCTACTAATGGTAAAAAAATGGTCGCACTGGATAATGCATCTGACATTTTCACTGATAGAAATGTGTACAAGGGAATCTGTAATGGCTAAAGGTCTGTCTATTAAAGCACCTTCATTATGTCTTCAAATATAGGTGCTATTCCTCCCCAGCTTTGCTGCTTGGTCAGTCTTGTCTCCTGTCATCAGTGTATGAGCAGATCACACAGGCCACAAGCAACGGATCACAGGTCCATTGTACATTCTTGGTCCAAAAAACATAAAAAAAGTAATGCCTCTTTTATCATTGTGTGATGATCAGAGGCTATCAAGTGTTGCTACTGTGTACGGTGAACAAAATCAGTTCTCGAAAATATTCCGATATTGTGAGGGTGTAGACTATATACAATAGTAAATGGTATAAAGGGACCAATTTGTCATGCTCTGTGCAGCGCTTGCGTAATCTGTAGGCGCTATATAAATAAAGAATTATTATTATCCTAGAAATGTCCCAAGGGATTAGCCAAAAGGAGAGATGGAGACTAGGGTTGTGGGGTAGGAGTAACTATGGTATATTGAAAATGATATATCAGCTATAAAACGTCTCACCTTCCGATGGCTCATTCCAGCCCTCAATATAATAAACAGATAGTGCTCAATATATGTAGTGAAAACGACCAGTCAGAGTAAAAAGCGAGGTACCCTCACAACCTCGGCAGTCATAAATCCATAAATATACAAGAAGCCACTGACCCCAAGCTTTCTAACCAATATTTCTTGCATTCATTTAAAACTTTTTCATCCATTATACATCACAATAAAGATAGAACACTACCAGTCTCCTTTTTTCTTTAGTACTTATCTCAAGCTGTCTTGATTAGCGTTTCACCACTCCAGGCACACTAGTGGGATGTTCACTGAGGGATCAGCATACTGTGACGTTTCGGAGGCCACGCCTCCTTCCTCAGACTTGTGTGAACATAGGTAAGCTTATATCAGAGTATCTCATGATGAAGTTATCCCATTTCCAGTAGATATAAATAACACACTATCATTGAGAGTACTACTTACCATATCTACCTAACCCATTAAGGATGCAGCTATTTGGTAGCTTAACCCCTTAACGACTTGGCCTTTTTTAGTTTTTTCACTTCCATTTTTCACTCACCAACTTCAAAAATCTATAACTTTTTTATTTTTCCACATAAAGAGCTGTGTTATGGCTTATTTTCTGCGTAACAAATTGCACTTCATAGTGACGGTATTTAATATTCCATGGCGTGTACTGGGAAGCAGGAAAAAATTCCAAATGCAGTGAAAATGGTGAAATACCACATTTGCAACATTTTCTTGTGGGCTTGGATTTTACAGCTTTCACTCTGCGTCCCAAATGACATGTCTACCTTATTCTTTGGGTCGGTACGATCACGTGGATACCAAATTTGTATAGGTTTTATAATGTTTCATACAATTAAAAAAATTAAAACCTCCTGTACAAAATATTTTTTTTTATTTTGCCATCTTCTGGCGCCAATAACTTTTTCATACTTTGGTGTACGGAGCTGTGGGAAGTGTCATTTCTTGCGAATTTTGATGGCGTTTTCATTGCTATAATTTTTGGGACTGTGCGACATTTTGATCACTTTTGATAAATTTTTTAATATTTTTCAAAATGGCAAAAAAAATGCCATTTTCGACTTTGGACGCTATTTTCCGTTACGGGGTTAAATGCAGTGAAAAAACGTTATTATATTTTGATCGGGCATTTTCGGACGCAGCGATACTTAATGTGTTTATGATTTTTACTGTTTATTTATATTTATATCAGTTCTAAGGAAAGGGGGTGATTTGAATTTTTAGGGTTTTTTTATTATAATTTTTTTTTTAACTTTTTTTTATTTTTACTTTTACTATTTTTCAGACTCCCTAGGGTACTCTAACCCTAGGTAGTCCGATTCATCCTATCATATACTGCCATACTACTGTATGGCAGTATATGTGGATTTTACTCCCCATTCATTACAATGTGCAATTAGCACATTGTAATGCATGGGTTAAAACGAAGTAGCCTTGGGTATTCGGAACACCCGAGGCTACCATGGCGACGGATCGCCGCTCCCCGTGATGTCATCGGGGAGCGACGATCCGCGACAAGATGCAGCAAAGACTTACCAGCCATGGAGAGGGCTCGGCCCTACCATCACGATTCTACCTATAAAGGTAGAACGGGTGGTAGGTGGATGAATGGGACGTGAGGATAGCCCTTTTTTGGGGCTAATCCTCACGTCCTGGCTATCCTTTAACTTTAATCCGTGGGTATGCAAATTTTTTTAAGCGGCTACTGGGGCGTGGAGTAACCGGACATGAGGCTACCGTCATGGCTACTCCACGCCCCGGTAGCCTCTTTCCTCCGCCTACCATGTCATCTTTGGCGCGCAGCTATCCGGTGTTCTGCGCATGCGCAGTAGCTCTGGCCTCGGAGCTGGCTACGAGGAGCTGCGCGCCGAAGATGACATGGTAGGCGGAGTAAAGAGGCTACTGGGGTGAGGAGTAGCCGCGACGATAGCCTCATGTCCACGGCCCTTAGCCGCTTAAAAAAATTTGTACTGCATTTTTTACTTTTTTTTTTTTTTTTGGTGTTCACCAAATAGCCTATTAATCATGATATCTTTATTCTATGGGTCAGTGCGATTACGGGGATACCAAACATGAATATATTTTCTTACTTTTTACTAAATTTGTCATCTAAAACCCTAATGTGGGAAAAAAAATTTGGCTACGGAGCTGGTCGATGGCTTCTTTTTTTGCGGGACATGGTGTACTTTTCAACTGTATCATTCTGAAGTACATTTGTTTTTTTGATCACTTTTTATTGCATTTTTTGTGGGATTGAATAGGTAAAAATCCTAATTTTTGGAGGGATTTTAGCAGTTTTTTCTTACGGCGTTCATCATACGGGTTCAATAATAATTTATTACTTCTACGGGTTGTTACGGACACGGTGATACTATATATGTGGGGTTTGTGTTATGATTTAGACTTTTTTGTGTATATGTCTCTTTATATGTTGTGGGGCTTATGGGCATTTTTATTAATTTATTACTTTATTTTTTAATGAAAAACCTTTTTTTTTTATTTTTACATTTTTAGTTGTTCCACCATGCGACATGAACAAGCAATCATCTGATTGCTTGTTCATGATAATACTCTGCTGACACTCTGCCTGTAAGATGATGTCACAGACGTCCCCCAGGGGGGGAAAGACCCCCCAAAGGCAGGTTTAACGGGCAGGTTAACGGGTTAAACACTTCCGATCGGAGCCCACTCTGACTGCGGGTGTTACACTGGGGTGCCGGCTATTAGTTACAGCTAGCACCCTGTGTTTCCCGATGCCGGTTCGGCTCCGATATATCCGCCACTGAGTGCTAAGTCACTGCGCTCCGTGGCGGATATATCTGCCATGGAGCGCTAAGGGGTTAAAATACCAATCGGATATATACACATTACAAAAATACGTTAAAATTACATTTCTC